>NC_091775.1:72610506-75010506 GCF_029378745.1 Bos indicus | reverse complement strand
GACTAAAGGGTACTTGGCAGTGTGCTTGTTTCTGAGCAGGGCTGCAGCGGAGGACGCCTTTAATCTCCCCGAGTGGTGGGCAGCCGGGATATGCAGCAAGAGAAGCTCTCTGACGTGGAACTTGCCGTGTGATCTTCCCAGGATGAAAAGTTCAGCCAGAACACAAGCCGGGATGGCTTGTCCATCAAGACCGGGACAGAGCACGTGGCAGGCACAACCGGGCGGGGACTGCCAGGCCCCGGTCATCCTCCTGCTGTGCGCTTATGCTTCTGTTCCACGAGCCGAAATTTGGAGAGCCTGAAACATTCCAGAAAGACCCTTTCAGTTGCTGACCTGAGACAGAGTCCCCAAAGTGGGGGTGGGGAGGAGCAGCCTCTGCTCTGAGACTCACTGGATCGCATAGCCTCTCACCACCTCCCTCTCCTCTTCCTCCCTTCTTCTCCCTCCTCCTCCCCCACTTCCCCCTTCTCCTCCCTAGCATCCTTCTCCTCCTCCTCCTCCTGTCCTCTTCCTCCCACTACTCCTCCTCTGCCCCTCCCTCTCATCTTCCTCCCCTTCTTCTCCTTCTTCCGCCCCTCCTCCCTCTCCTCCTCCCTCCCATCCTTCTCCTTCTCTCCCTCCTCTCCCTCCCCCTGCTCCTCCTCCCTCGCATCCTTCTCCTCCTCCCTCGCATCCTTCTCCTCCTCCCTCGCATCCTTCTCCTTCTCTCCCTCCTCCCGCTCCCCCTCCCTCACATCCTTCTCCTTCTCCCCCTCCTCCCACTCTTCTTCTCCCTCCTCCCGCTCCTCCTCCCTAGCATCCTTCTCCTCCTCTTCTTCCTCTCCTCCTCCCTCTACTCCTCCTCTGCCCCTCCCTCTCCTCTTTCTCCTCTTCTTCTCCCTCCTCCTCTCCCTCCTCCTGCTCCTCCTCTCTCATCTTTCTCCTCTCCCTCCTCCCTCTCCTTTTCCTCTTCTTCTCTCCTTCCTCTCCCTCCTCCCACTCCTCTTCTTCTCCCTCCTCCCACTCCTCCTCCCTCACATCCTTCTCCTTCTCTCCCTCCTCCCACTCCTCTTCTGACTGTCAGTCACCTAAGAGGAGGGGTCTTGGTCCCACCCACCTAGCGGCCAGGGATGGACCTGCAAGGCTGAAAGATGAGGAGGGCAGGAGACCAAAGCCTCTCCGGTCTCATCAGTCTCCCAGGCCCTGGTACCAAGCAGACGGCACAGCTCGCCAGGCTTGTGACAACGCTAGGGGCCTGGAGCTGGGGTGGCAGCTGTCCACGGCAGGCCAGACTTTTGAACATCTCGGCAGAGCCTTTCTTGTCTCACAGCCCCCTCCCTGAAGCTCACACCCCTTTGTCTCCAGCTGGTTCTTGGCCCCTAACTGTTCTCATCTGTGATTTTATTTCCCCTGAATGGGGGGAGTTACTCAGAGCTGGGCTCTTGGCCAGCTGGTCTGGCCCCATCTTTCTTCTCCCTGGGCTGTTCGCTCCTCTTCCAGAGGGTTCTCGCTGGGTCGGCCTTCCCTCTCTCCATCTGGCGCTGCACGCCCGGCTGCGTGGGGCCTGCAGGACTGGGGCTGACCGTGCAGGGCAGCCAGCAAGCAGGAAAGCCTTTATAGCAGTGATCTGGGAATCCAGGCTGTCTACACTGTTTCCCTGCCAGTCTGTGTCAGAGAGACAAAACACCTAGAGAGGTTTAAAACATTCAAGAGAAGAAAAAGCAAATGCGTAGCCTCAGAGAGCTTTGTCCAGACAGCACTTTTGCTAGCAATAAATCTGCTTTAAAAATGTATAAGGAAATAAAAAAAAAAAAAAAAAACAATTTAAAAACTGGGCAAATCGCTTTGGTGGAAACCCATTTCTCCCATGCTCAGCTATTTCCCTGCATCAGCTCTTCAGCCTCCCAGAGAGAGCTGCCAGCATGTAAGACAGCAGTGCAAATGAAACTCAACCCAAGCCCCAGCCCTGGTCTGCTGCGGGGCACAGAGTGCTGTGGGCCCGGGGTCCAGCTGGTTGGCTGCTGCAGCCGGAAGAGCCCACTGGGTTTCCACTTTTGTGCTGATCCTTGCAAGTGTGCTTCAGTTGGAAAAAAAAAAATTAGACCTGTTCATCTTCGTGTCAAAGCCCCCAGGGAGGCTGTGGCAGATGAGCCCTAAGTGTCTCATCTTCCCTGATCCTAAGGATATCAGCAGGTCCCTGAAAGGGTCCAGAGTGATCTCAGCCAGGCGGCCAGGAAATGACTGCTTACCAGTCAGAAACAGAGCCTGGTATCTATTCTCTGGGGCTGGATGGATAGAGGTTAAATGAATCTGCTTCAGAAATATCCATCCATTACCCATCGGGTGTGCATCTCTAGCTGTGTAATTGTGGGGCTTCAGGTCCTTACAAAATAAAGAGGACAGCTAATGCGAGATGCTTGTCACACATCTCTGAATGCAGAGCCCCATACCAACTTCCCAGGACTAGGCTCCTCACTCATCTGCTGTATCCATGTACATCTGTGATCATTTGAAACACACCCTGGGCCCACACAGTATTTTGCAACACTCCAAGAAGACCAGGCAAGTTTCCAGAGCAGGGTCAAGATCCAAGCCACCCCTTGTACCACTCAAAAATCCCTCAGAAATCAGGGTCTGCCACCTTCTCTCGGAGGTTCTTGCTGATGGCTTTGGGAGTTTGAGTCTCAGTAACCACTCTCTGCCCTCATCTGATCCCAAGGGCACAGCCACGTAGTGACCTGGAGGTGAATGCATGACCCCAAGGAGAGTAATTATGTCGTAACCAATAAATAAGCAATCACTTGAACAATTAGTGCTCACCCCTTTGGAATTTGCATCTCACCTCAGGACAGTCTTGTTCTGCGACCCCATCAATACATTGATATGTTATAAATAAGTGGTTTTACTGGAAGTGAGATGCAAGCTATCTTGAAACTAACTGAACGTGACCAGAATATACCACCCACTACCTCCCAGGAAATCATTCGAGTTCTGATGCAAGGTGATGCTGGAGTCCCAAACTCCATCATGATCCTCAGCAGCAGTAAGGAACACTGACCCAGTGATGGGCTAAGTAATGTTCCTATTGGTGACTCGAAGCACTGAAAAGGAATCAGGAAGGGGTGGCTCAGATGGTAAGAATCTACCTGCAATGCAGGAGATTCGGGTTCAATCCTTGGGTCAGGAAGATCTCCAGGAGAGTGGAATCCATTCTCGTATCCTTGCCTGGAAAATTCCATGGGCAGAGGAGCCTGGCGGGCTGCAGTCCATGGGGTCACAAAGAGTCGGACATGACAGAGTGACTAAGGAAGGGGAGAAGGCAATAAAAGAAGAAAAGATATAAGCCATCATCCGGGAAACTGGGATGATGGAAGGTGGGGTGGTAGGGGGAAAAAGTAGCAAGAGACAGAGAGGGGGTACATGACAGGCGCAGCAGAGGGCCGTTCACCGAGTGAGGTGGCCTCTCTCTGCGGCATTTTTTTCTCCACTTAATTCAGTACAAACAGATTGAGCACCAATTATAGGCAAGGCTCCCTAGAAATCCTCCTGGATGAGATATATAGAGATGAACGAGATATATGTTTTCTGCTCTCAACTTGCATACAGTTCAATTGGGGCTAAATTACAGGCACAAATACCAATATTACAAGTTGGACGTTACTAAGTTGACCGTAGGGGTATACGCTGGTTTCAAAGAATAAGAGATTTTTTTGCTGGGGGTGGTGAATGTCGTAGAGCAGCTGGAATTTGAACATCATCTAAGGCAAATGGATGCCCTCTTTCCTGGCATGATGGAATTTTTTTCTTTCCAGGGGTTCATGGAAAAAAGATACAGTTCTTCATCTCAGAGGAAACAGTGGTGCAAAATGATAAATCGGTTGATGATGCAAAACTGCTTCTAGATTATTTCTAGGTATAAAGTTTGGCCACGCGATGCAGCCACAGTCATGAGTCTCACTCATTCTGACTTTGTCTTCTACGTTGATTTCTGGTCCCCTCCCCAACTCTCCAAAGCACTTAGAGCATCTCCTGAAAGAGGCATCATTTGCATCCCTGGTTGCAAGAAAGACTCTTGGGAGCCTGTTAAAATACAGATGAATCCACCCCCACCTCAACTAATTGGATCAGGACCACAAGGGGTCATTTGGAATTTCTCTATTTATGGCAGAATCCCCAAATAATCTAAGGAACAGTTCTATCTGTAACTCACAGGACCAACGCTCATGGTGAAGTTTCTTCTACCCCTTAGGCTGAGATCAATGAAATTTCCTGATTGTGATGTAGATACATTGTGACTCCTTCCTTCTGAATAGCAGCAAGTAATGAGGACAGAGAGTGTTGCACTTGTTAATTTTTTGTGGTGGTTGTTTTCTTGAAGTCTCAGATCTGCTTGAGGATGAGTTAGGGATGTGGCAGGATGATGTGGCAGTTAGACCCCAAGATCTCTTTATCCAGTCTGGCCACAAGCCACCTATGACCTGGTTGAATCTCAGCATACCAGGACACCCGATTACTCTGTACCAGCTCCATAAACTCTGGGTTGACGAGGCTCAAGTGAAAGGTTCTTGAGAGTAAGAGCACAAAAATCTTCTTTCCTATACAAGGAACTCTCTCTCCCCAGAATGCTATTTCTTTCCAAGAAACACAAATTAACCAGCTGCCACTAATGACCTCCAGACCAACACAAACCCACTTCCCCTTGAAATTAACCTTCTATTCTGAATCTAAACAATGTCTAATTAGCCCCAAGCACGGGTGAGCTAACTAGAAGAGAAGGATCCATGGAATTAAAATAAGGCCTAGCTTTACTGATGAAAACAAAAAGAAAAAGAAATAGCAAAAAGCCATCCTCCAATTACCTGCCTGCTAACCTCCGCCCCTGGTTTTTTATCCTGCATCCTCATCTGTCTTCCGTCTACAAATCTTGTAAAGGAGTCTTCTTTTCAGACAAATATTTTTCCCATCGCATTTGACACTGAGAAGGCAGGAAAAATATTGCCCATCACGATAAATATCAGTATAATATTCCAATTTTCCAGCATTTGACAGCAATCAAGGGAAGAGTAATGTGTTCCCTCTGTGACTAAATCATTTAGGGACCAAGGTATTCTGTCTCATTCTCATTAGGAAAAAAAAAATATTCCAATAATCTCATTATCCCAGTGTGAATAACAGTAAAAAAGCACCAAGACTAATGACTTCTTCTGCACTTGCCTCCACTGAGCCCAGCCGGGCTGTGCTTTTATGGGACATGTCTTGGTAATGGGGTCTTTTTTAGCAGCAACCCCAAAGCATCTGGTGCTCTGAGAATCATGTCTAACTGGTCCTGCTTTGTCTGCAGCCACAGATACACACACCCCTAGGCTCCAAAGACTCTTTTTATGTTTTTTTTTTTTTTTTAAAACGAACTCCAGTGGCAGAAGAATGTGTCATGGCGTGTTAAACTTTATGGAAATTCTTCTGGAGAATAACATAATTTCACGGTGCATTACTCTGAAATGACCTAGTACTTGAACAATTAATTTTTAAGGTGTAGCACTGACTTCCCCTTGCTGTATTTAACCCGTATCTGAAATTGTCAACAAAGCCAAGGGTTGGACAATGAGTTGTGAGAAGGCAGGAGCCTGAAAATTATTCCATGTCTACTGTGTTTTCTTTTATCAGACACAAGGCTCCTCTCTTTGGTTCAAAATGAAAGGAGAAAGGAGCCGTTACTCTAATTAGGGGCACCTTGCAATTAGCACAGCTTGGCAGGAAAACAGCACAGTTCAGGAGATGTAATCGCCACTGCCTACTGTGACAATTTTCCTGTGTTACCTTGGACAAACTTCTTTTCCTCTCTGGGCCTAAAGGTGGGGAAAGCAGAGACCTTGCTTGTTAGTTACCTAAAAAAAAAAAGTCTCCAGTGGTAAGTAAGTAAATGTATATGTCCTCTGACAGCCTTGGAATAAAAGATCAGAATTTCTCCTATTTTTTTTTTTTGCTGTCCTTTCTACACTTTATTTTGGCTTCTATCAAATTACTTTCCTCACCTCCCCCCATACCCCCTTGCCCCTCCACATATGCACAGAGAAGCAGAGAATTGGTATCTAACAGCATCTTCTTAGGACTCACATGAGACGATTTAAATTCATAGGAAAAAGCCAGGGTGTGGTACAGTTGGAAGAAATCTTACAAAACTTCATCTGAGGTTCTTCACTCTGGGGGAAAATAAAACATTCAGAGAGGAAAGTTTTTTTTTTTCCTAAGATTACACAGTTGTTTATTGGTAAAGCCACCAACTCCCAGTCCAACACTTGGCCCCCCAAACCAAAATAATGACACAAGTTTTGTTTCCTGTTATACCAAGCCCAGAGTTCATGAAGGCAGTACTGCACTTACACACACAGGCATCAGACTGAAAGGGTTCTAGAGTCTGAAGAAGAAATTACAAATCACTGAGGCCAACCTGGTGGGTGGGTGACTGGACATCCTGTTTAGCCTGAGATTGAGGGGGTGTTTGAGACATGGGCTCAAAACCAGGAGAGTCCCAGGCAAACCAGGGTGGGTTGGTCACCCAAGCTCATTGCCAAATGATGCTGACATTTATTCTCCATCCCTCAGTATTCTAACTTGAAAACCTTCAACAGTAGGACACTTGAGACATTCCCATTTAGTAAATTCCATTGCTGGAACTTTAGGCTGTAACTTTGTGTCTGCATTCTGCCCTGTAGTGTCCCACTGAACAAGAGAATGGATCTTTAGACAACTGCCCACAGTCATTCAAATAAGAGTCTTGCCTCCCAGAATCTAAGACAATAAAATCAAAAGCTATTTGGACACAGCAAAGCTTCCCAGGCATGATTTTCCTCTCTGCCAAGCTTTGTTTGATGAGAACAACCTCTAGTCTCATCATACTGAAAGCATGGCCTCCCCGGCTGCTCATAGCCAGCATTATTAAGTGACCGAGAGCAGGATTTTTTGCTTTGTTTCGCTTTTTATTTATCTGAGATTTCAGTGTCTCAGATCCTATTTGGAGACAGTCTTCCTTTTCAGGGCTGATGATCAGGTTGCCAGAGGAGACAGATTTCTGAGGCCAACAGAAAAACCAGACTCTGCGGCATTTTGTAAGATGTTTCTAGGACCAGATGACTTTCCAGACATGTGTATCCAACAGGGCAACAACCCCTCCCAATGAAGATGATTTTCTTTAGTACTGTGATCAGATGGGTGAGTGGCTGCTGCAACCTCACCACTTATTTCCTTGGAAACTGTCTTGACTGGCCATTAGTTCTGTTCAGGGGATTGGTAATTACTTTCTTCCCATAGGACAATGGCCATTTGGGTGATTTTCCAGGGCATGAAGGCAGATAGCTGAGTCCACAAAAGAAAAAAAAAAAGGTTGCAAAAATTCTGGTGGAGCTTTCTCCTCTCCCAATCTTCAACTTTTCCTTCCATCCTCCTCACAAGTGCAGGCTGAGCAGCTACCCTTCAGCTGCCCTTAAACATCCCCCTCTCTGATTAGGCACCTTCTTTCTCCTAAATGCCACGCGCTCCCATAATCACACCCCAAAAGCTTTTTAATTAAAAGGGGGGGTGGGGAGATTTTCACAGTTTGTGATTCTGAGAAGTGCCCAAAATAAAGCATTTAATTATCTGATTAAAGAAATTCATACTAAGGTGAGAATATGAAGTTTAACTCTTATAAGGGTTTTGTCTTAAACAAGGAGCTCATTAACCATAAAGTAAGTCCCTAATGGATGTTCAAAATGCACAGGAAAGAAGTGGCCTCCTCTAAGCCTGGTTAGACTGCTGCTCTTTTTGGCTCAGTCTATTGAAAGCTTACCATTTATATGTTGAACTGCAGTGGACGCTGGCAATCCACCTGGCTGCTTCTTTAAAAATAGAAATCATTGCTGTATACAGCCAGTCACTTTTTAGAAAAACCTTCAATTTGGATCTGTTTGACATTTCCTCGTAATTATTTTAAGGTTTTTTTTTTTTTTTTTGCAGAAATGCCACAGCAGTGATGTGTGTCCCTCTCAGTGAAACACAACAGAAAGCATAATGTCTGTGTGTCCTATTACTGGTGATGTTAAAGTTTATCTCTTGATTAGAATGGAGCCTTCCAGGTGATTCCACTATAAAGTTAATTCCTAAGTATTTTGTATTTATTAATCAATAAGCAGTTTGTGGGAGATGCTTTGATGATACATCAATTGCTTGTTCCTATTCAGGCTTTTGACAACCGCTCTACATGTCTAGTTGGCTTAAAGCTCAACATTCAGAAAACAAAGATCATGGCATCCGGTCCCGTTACTTCATGGGAAATAGATGGGGAAACAGTGGAAACAGTGTCAGACTTTATTTTGGGGGGCTCCAAAATCACTGCAGATGGTGACTGCAGCCATGAAATTAAAAGACGCTTACTCCTTGGAAGGAAAGTTATGACCAACCTAGATAGCATATTCAAAAGCAGAGACATTACTTTGCCAACAAAGGTCCGTCTAGTCAAGGCTATGGTTTTTCCTGTGGTCATGTATGGATGTGAGAGTTGGACTGTGAAGAAGGCTGAGCGCCAAAGAATTGACGCTTTTGAACTGTGGTGTTGGAGAAGACTCTTGAGAGTCCCTTGGACTTCAAGGAGATCCAACCAGTCCATTCTGAAGGAGATCAGCCTTGGGATTTCTTTGGAAGGAATGATGCTAAAGCTGAAACTCCAGTACTTTGGCCACCTCATGCAAAGAGTTGACTCATTGGAAAAGATTCTGGTGCTGGGAGGGATTGGGAGCAGGAGGAGAAGGGGACGACAGAGGATGAGATGGCTGGATGGCATCACTGACTCGATGGACGTGAGTCTGAGTGAACTCCAGGAGTTGGTGATGGACAGAGAGGCCTGACATGCTGTGATTCATGGGGTTGCATAGAGTCGGACACGACTGAGTGACTGAATTGAACTAAACTGAACTACATGTCTGTGGATGATATTTGCCTGAATTAATTAATATTATGATGGTACTGAAATGGTGGTTTTTAAGTGCTTATACCACTTCTACAGTTACTAGTTGGCATCCTACCAGAAAATATAGCTTACCCTTCTCTTCCATTTATTCATTAATTTATATTAATATGGAAATGTGGATTGTTATTTTATTTACTGTTACTATCTCTATTTATTTTGATACTCAAATTGCCATTTTTAACCAGTAGGAGTTCACACAAGCAGGCTCTTATATGCTGTTGTCGTAACTTTTAACATTCTTTGAGCACTTTCTTAATTTCTGATGCATTGAGATGTGGCAGACTCAACTGATATGTCCCCTGACCCATTCCAAGAATTGATTATTTCTTCAAGAAATCCTGGCAATGGTAATTAGAGAGCAAAATTAAGGTGTGTTCATTGTTCCTGACACGTCATTGATTCTATGTCCTCTCGATGGGAAAAGTTAGCAAATACATTGGTGTGTATACACATAACATCCATATTTCCATTTCTCCATTCATACAGGGCTTCCCAGGTAGCTCAGTAGTAAAGAATCCACCTGCCAATTCAGGAACTTCAGGAGACCCAAGTTCAGTCACTGGGTTGGGAAGATCCCCTGGAGGGAGAAATGGCAACTTGCTCTAGTATTTTTGCCTGGGAAACCCCATGGACAGAGGATCCAGGCTAAATAAAGTCCATGGGGTCGCCAAGAGTCAAACATGACTGAAGCAACTGAGCATGCACGCATGTACTCCATTTATATGTATATCAACAGGCAGGTAGCCAGACAGATAGAGATAGATATAAAACCATGAGTTTGCAACAACACTCCAGCTCTACCCCAGCACCACAGGCTTATTATGGCCTTTTCTGTCTACATATTTGTAATTCACCAGGGTAACAGGAAATTGCCCCCAACACTCCTCAAAATGTTTGCTATTTGCCCCACCTCCCTGCATTTATCCTTTCCTTGGCCATAGCTACAACTCCTCCTGACCATAAAAAATGGTTTATTGGCTTTCACCCCACTAGATCACTCCAGGTAAATTTCTTATCCCTGGCCCCATAAGACATACTGGACAAGTGGTCAGTTCTTCACAACTCAGCTTACATTTTTAAAATTTTATGTTGATAGTCTTTAGTCCAATAGGGAAGTTTAAAGAAAATATAAAGATCTTTTAGATTTACCCACAGGCCCACCCTTTGTGGCATTCTTTATGGAAAACTCTCCTGTATCAGAAGGATATTGTTGTTCAGTCACTAAGTCGTGTCCTACTCTTTGCAATGCCAAGGACTGCAGCACCCCAGGCTTCCCTGTCCTTCACTGTTTCCTGGAGCTCGCTCCAACTACGTCCATTGCGTCAGTGAGACCATCCAGCCGTCTCATTCTATGTTGCTCTCTTCTCCTCCTGCCCTCCGTCTTTCCCAGCATCAGGGTCTTTACCAATGAGTTGGCTCTTGGCATCAGGTGGCCAAAGTGTTGGAGCTTCAGCTTCAACATCAGTCCTTCCAACGAATCTTCAGAGTTGATTTCCTTTAGGATTAACTGGTTTGATCTCCTTTCTTGCTGTCCAATGGACAGCAAGGAGTCATAGGAGTCTTCTCCAGCACCACAGTTCAAAAGCATCAATTTGTTAGTGCTCAGCCTTCTTTATGGTCCAATTCTCACATCCATACATGACTACTGGAAAAACTATAGCTTTGACTATATGGACCTTTGTCAGCAAAGTGATGTCTCTGCTTTTTAATAACGATATCTAGGTTTGTCATAGCTTTTGTTTCAAGGAGCAGTCATTTTTAATTTCATGGCTGCAGTGATTTTGGAACCCAAGAAAATGAAATCTGTCACTGTTTCCATTTTTTCCCCATCTATTTGCCATGAAGTGATGAGACCAGATGCCATGATTTTTAGTTTTTTGAATGTTGAGTTTTAAGCCAGCTTTTTCACTCTCCTCTTTTACCTTCATCAAGAGGCTCTTTAATTCCTCTTCCATTTCTGCCATTAGGGTGGTGTCATCTGCATATCTGAGGTCATTGGTATTTCTCCTGGCAATCTTGATTTCAGCTTTTATCTAGCCTTTATTGTGGAGAAGGTGATGGCACCCCACTCCAGTACTCTTGCCTGGAAAATCCCATGGATGGAGGAGCCTGGTAGACTGCAGTCCATGGGGTTGCGAAGAGTCAGACACGACTGAGCGACTTCTCTTTCACTTTTCACTTTCATGCATTGGAAAAGGAAATGGCAACCCACTCCAGTATTCTTGCCTGGAGAATCCCAGGGACGGGGGAGCCTGGTGGGCTGCCGTCTATGGGGTCACACAGAGTCGGACATGACTGAAGTGACTTAGCAGCAGCAGCCTTTACTGGGTCACTTGGTACTGGTACTTGGTAAAGTTCTAGTGGAACTTAAAGGCATTTCTACCACTTCTACCTATACCTTGCTGGACCACTGCCTTTCCCTTAGAAAATACCCCTTGCACTCAAGGGTAATTGTCTGTTTTTCTGTCCTGCCCCAGCTTTCAGCATATGGTCCTGGTGTGGCAGGATGATACAGAAAACACCCATGGAAAAGATCTGGTGGTCATATGCAGAATCACTCTGTGACTGGGGCTTTTCAAAATTCTGTCTTGTTATTCCAGTCCACATGTAGCCATTAAATGTTCATTAAGAGTTAGGCTGGGAGACTTCCCTGGTGGTCCAGGGGTTAAGACTCCACGCTTCCACTGCTGGGGCATGAGTTCAATCCCTGGCCGGGGTCCCACATGCTAGATGGTATGGGCAAAAGAAAAAAAAAGTGTTAGGCTGACATCTCATTACACTTTCATGGTGGGTTCACTTTATTTTAAAAACAAGTGTTAGGCTGACATCTCATTACACTTTCATGGTGGGTTCACTTTATTTTCTAATATGTCTTCAGCAATTAAAGCAGCCATGAGACTCTTTTCTCTTAGAAAGGACTCATCTCTTTCTGCATTTAATTGATTTAGGATTCTTCAAATCCTCAGTTTGCTGACAGACATTTCAAAAAACACTATAATTTTATAGTTTATCCAGATTGTCCTCATTGTTAGGATGAAAACAACTATCTCCTGCACCAGCCCTGTTTTTGACACTTTTCTTTCCCTTAAGTTTCTGCAACACTAACCCTACTGACTTCTCTAGTTTTTTATTCTCTTTCTTTGTCCGAATCCTCTTCATATCAAGCCTTGGAAAAGCACAATTTGTGGGATCTATTCAAAATGCAAAAATTTGAGTCTTCCCTATCCATTTATGCTTTTTCATTAGAAGGCATCTTCCCCAAGTCCCTGGGAAAAACACTGGGACAGTCACTCTCGGGAAATAAATAAATCAAAGGATTAGTTAAGTCACAGAGTCTCAATTTGAAAATTAGAAATTCCTGGTTAAAAATTGTTAATTGGAATTTTAATCTTTATTCCAAGTTAAATTATCCTCTTTCTGCTCCTCATACTCCAAATAAGTCACAGTTGAAAGCAGAATGACTACCTTCAAGAGAGGAGGTGAGGTTCAATTTTTCCTCTTTTTCTTCAATGCCTCATGCTAGTTGCCATTTTTTAAACTTACCATAGTTGAACTCGGGATAGGATGAAAGAAAGAGGGCAGAGGAGTGAGAAGGTTCTTTCTTGACTGGTGTTGTCTTCAGAGGTCTCTGGGCTTGGCAGGAATGTAAAGCTGAGTCTCTGATGAGCAAACAAGTGGGTATTTTGGAAGCTCCTCTACAAAGCCTCCAGAACTAGAGCACTCTCTGACATAAGGTCTCTTGGCCAAAATAACTATTTAAATGACATCGTATTGTGAGCTCCACATCCCTTCTCCAGGAGCATCTGCCTTGGCCACGTTATCAGAAGGAAATGCAATCATTTCTCACGTCACCACCATCAGAGGTTGGTTCCTCTGGCCTCTCCCTCACGTTGTGACTCCTAAGGCATGTGTTAGATGTCACATGATCCCCACCCCACACCCAAACACAAGGTTTACATACCACGCTGTCCAAGTGATCTCCTTTGAGGCTCTGCCTAACACATCAGAGTGAGAAACAATAGAAATCCCAGAATAGATTCTTCCCAAAGAAGCCTCCATCATAAATTCTTCCATCCATCTCTACAGATCCTTTCATACTTCCCTCGTTGACATGAAACTCAGCAAAACATTCTCAGACACTTACTTTTAAATTTCTTCCTGATGATCTGATATATCGCTTTGCAATTTTTATACTTATTTTTTTCCTTGACTCAGTGAAAGCTTCCAGTTTAATATTCTGTTTCATCTTTCTTTCTCCACCACCCAAATAGTGGTATTCCACAAATTTCTATCCTTGAGCCAATTATCGCTTTACTCAATACATTTGCCTTCTTGAGCAGTTTTTCCAATCTCATGGCAACAATTATGTGCATGCAAATTGCTTCCAAATCCTTCTGTCCAGTTCCATTCCCTCACAAGTCTCTGACTCTTAAATCCAACTTCTTATTGAATAATAACACTGTGGAAGCTCTCTGGGAATTTTAAATTTAATAAATCCCAAAACACATGTATTATTTTCTTCATTCTGTTTCTCACTGGCATCATATATGCCTTTAGTTCTGTTTTTTCCATTCTGGGGGATACTCTTACCTTCCCTACCATATGTCATTTCTATCTATGTATTAACAAAACTACTAACCTGCTAGATTAGATGTCAACTCCTCATTTCCCACACCCAGAAAAGTGGATTGCTTCTCTCCTGGATTCCTCGGGTTCTTCTTCCCTCTATCAGTGCCATTGCCTTCTATGTAAATTCACACCTGTTCCTGTCTTCATACCCTGGGAGTTTCTCAGAGGCAAGGACCATGTTCCATTCATCTCTGGATCCTGCCACACCCAGGGCAGTCCTGGTACAGAGTCGGTTCTTACCAAATGTTTGTTTTATGTTAATTTTGGTTTACAGACATCATATCATCTGATGCTTATCCCATGTCATCAGAATAAAATTGCTACTATCGACAAAGTTCAGACAAGAAAAATATGATTCACAAATTATAAATCACTAGAAATGATGTCCAACAGGAAGAAGCACTTTTAAGACTCTGTATTTCATCCACAGCCAAGGACTCTTCTTTTCTAGGGTGTGTGTCTTCATTCCAGCCTTCTAGAATCTGGCCTTTTAACCACCCCTAAAGAAAGTTCAATCCTTAAGCTCCATATGTGGACTTTCTCTCTACTCTTCGGCCTCCTCTCCTTCCAAAGAACAGGGCTGAAATACAGAAATCAAGCCCTTTGGCTAAGTGATATATCCGAGGCGTTCCACTTTGTCTCGTCATGATGTCCATGTAAGCGATGAATAGTACCATTAATAGTTCAATGCCGCCTCTATACTGCCCTGTGGTGCCTTCCCAAGAGTCCTTTGGTTTATTACAGGCAGCAGTCCTTGACTTAGCCTGACCTCACTTCTCTTCCCCCAACTCTTTGTAAAGCCTTCTTCTTGTATTTGAACTTATGGTAGGCCAAATAATGTCCCTCCCCACCAAAAACATCTGTACCTTAAATCCTGGCATCTGTGACTGTGTTGATATTCTATTACAGAGCAAAAGGGACTTTGAAGATTTAATTGTTAGAGGCCTGAAGATAGATTATCCTGGATTATCCATGAAGGCACAATCTAATCACTTGAGCCCTTACAAGGTAAGAAGTGCCTCCAGCTTGAGTCAGTCATAAATGTGACAAAAAAAGAAGCAGGAAAGATGAGGCAAAAGTGGAGGTCAGGGAGATGCAAGTGTGGGAAGTACTTCATGCATCGTTGCAGGACTTGATGATGAAGAGGACCATGAATGAAGGGAGGCAGGTAGTCTCTAAGAGATGAAAACAACCCCTGTCCAACAATCAGCAAAGAAATCACCAAGGCCTCAGTCCTACAACCTCATGCAACTGGATTCCGCCAACAACCCGAGAGGACTGGACACAGATTCTTGCCCAGAGCCTCCGGTAAAGAACACAGCTCTGCAGACATCTTGATTTTCGTCCTGTGGGAGTTATTTCTGACTTCTGAGCTAAAGATTCTGTGAAATATAAACTTGTGTTAGTGAAAGCAGATTATTCATGCTAATTTGCTAAAGTGGTAATAGAAAACTAGTATGGAGCCTTAAGTGTTTCAAAGATAATTGTTCTGTTTGTCCCTGACAAGCAGATTAACTTTAAGGTGCTTTGGACTGGCTATCTTACCCTTCTCCAGAGAAAATGCCTCTTCAAACTTGGGAGCAATATGGAAAAAATGGAAGATTCTGAGACTGGGGTACCCATCACAAAGACCTGGATACCTTTGCTCTCTATCAACAAACTTAAAATATTGGGATTAACGTTATCAACATGAAGGTACAGAGAAAAAATTGATGAGGGATCCCCAACCTGTATGGTTAGGATTGCCTCAACCGGCACCTATGCTTATCCCCATTGCTTGGAATCCTGAGAAATGTGCCATAAGGATGCTCCAGACAACTGCACACCCTGCTTCCTAGAATCCCTTGCCATTCTCTTGTCCCAGAGCTCTGGACTGAGCAGATCTGTACTCCCCGCTTTTGACCTCCTGATTCCCCCTTTCTCTGGCTGGCTTTCTTCTGTAAGACAGGATCTGCTCCAGCTTCCATTCTTTCAGAGAAGTGGAAAAGGGAAGCCAAGAAACAATGAGAAATAGTAACACAATTTCTCCTTCTGCTATCAAAGGATTCTCTATCCAGAGAAGGAGGCAAAGGGGGGAGTTACTCTGTGATGTCCCCTTTGGGTCCTCTTGTTCCTGACCCCATTAGAGTCCCTCTCTGAGATGAGAAGGGAAAGAGAAGAAAGGGGAAGAAATAACGGATGCGTAAAGCAAAACAAGAACAATGACAATGAGGTTCCAATTATTCATCTCTTAATGGATATGACAAAGTAACCATCCTCCATGAATAATTACAATATCTTCTGAAATTGACTGTTTCTCTGTTTTTACAAAGTCTCCCGTTAATTGATTACAATGCAGCTCTACCAAAACCCTTCTATAATCTTTCTCCTTGGCAAATACCTTTTCCCCTTTGACACACCTTTCACAGCACATAGGTGGTTCCAGTCACTCACCTTCTACCCTTATATTCAAATTGAGTGGTTGCCTTTATTATTTTGCATGCCTTTAGGTTCTAAGTCTTGTCCAAGTTTCCTTTATTTCTCTGTTATTGTGACAGCCTCATCTTAACAATGCATGCCAGTTGCACCTTGGTTTCACCTATACTTTTGATCTCTATTTCCAGATTACACCCTACTCTGACACATCGCTTTTCCATAACGGTTCAAACTCATATATCAACCTTCTTCTGATCTCAACTGAAACTGGCCCATATTGTCACCTTGGTCCCTCAGGCAGAATGTGAAAATCTGATACCATTTCTGTTCCAGACAAGTGCACTCTATAAAACGTAAAATATACAGGAAGCAATCTGTGGATGCTAAAATTAGTGGGTAAAAGTTAATGGAGAAACAAGAAAAGTATCTTCCCCAAAATATATATTTATAAAAGGAAAATGATACCTTTTCAGGGAAAAGCCTGGTAGACACAACTTTAATCAAACGGTCAAAGTCAACATCCCCAGTTATAAGACATATATCTTGTATGCCCTGGTATGATGCATAAGCTTACCTTGGAGACATTGTGTATTCAGCTCTGCTGCTGCTGCTACTGCTAAGTCGCTTCAGTCATGTCCAACTCTGTGCGACCCCATAGATGGCAGCCCACCAGGCTCCGCTGTCCCTGGGATTCTCCAGGCAAGAATACTGGAGTGGGTTGCTATTTCTTTCTCCAATGCATGAAAGTGAAAAGTGAAAGTGAAGTCACTCAGTCATGTCCAACTCCTAGCGACCCCATGGACTGCAGCCTACCAGGCTCCTTCGTCCATGGGATTTTCCAGGCAAGAACACTGGAGAGGGTTGCCATTGCCTTCTCCAATTCAGCTGTAGACCACCACAATAAAGCCAATATTGCAATATTGCAGGGCACACAAATTTTTTGGTTTCCCAATGCATATAAAAGTTATGTCTATCACAGATGTAGAGAAGAAACTAGTGGTTACCAATGAGGAGAGGAAAGGGCAAGATAGGGGTGGGGGATTAAGAGGTACGCATAAAATAAATAAGCTAAGATGATCTATCATACAACACAGGGAATATAGCTAATATTAAAAATAATTATTTGGAGAAGGAAATGGCAACCCACTCCAGTGTTCTTGCCTTGAGAATCCCAGGGACAGGGGAGCCTGGTGGGCTGCCGTCCATTGGGTCGCACAGAGCTGGACATTACTGAAGTGACTTAGCAGCAGCAGCATTTTTTAATAATATGAGTAAATCCTGCCATAATGAGAATAAAAATTTGCTGAACATGTAAAAAAAAAATAAAAAAATAAAAATAATTATAAAAGGAGCATAACCTTTGAAACCTGTGAATCTCTATGTTTTACATCTGTAACTTACGTAATACTTGTACATCAAGTATATCTCAATAAAAAGTTATTTTTAAAAGTTGTTATATCTATACTATTAAGTGTGCAATAGCATGTTTAAAAAATACACTGCATATATATACCTTAATTTTAAAATATTGCTAAAGAAATTCTAACCATCATCTGAGACTTTAGCAAGTCATAATAGTAACATCAGTGATCACGGATCACAGATCACTTTATCAAACATAATAATAATGAAAAAGTTAAAATATTGCAAGAATTACCAAAATGTGACACAGAGAGAAAAGTGAGGAAATGCTGCTGAAAAAAAATGGTTCCGATAGACTTGCTTGATGTGGGTTGCCACAAATTTGTAAAGCACACAGTATCTCCAAAGAGCAGTAGAGGGAAGCGCAATAACACGAGGTCTGCCTGTACTGAGAAAGGCATATCACAGCTGAGGCTTTTTCACCCCAAATGTATCATCCCAATCAGTCATGAGAAAACATCAGACAAACACAAATTGAGGAAAATTGTACAAAATATCTGACCAGCACTCTTCAAAAATAGCCTGATCATAAAAGACAAGGAAAAACAGGAGCTGTCAAAGATTAGAGGAAACTAAAAAGACATGAAACTAAATGCAACGTAGCATCCTGGACTGGATCCCGGAACACAAGAAGAAAAGCAGTGGAAACACTGGTGAATTCAGAATACAGTTTTTGGCTTAACCAATAGTATTATGCTCAGTTGCTCAGTCATATCTGACTCTCTTGACCCCATGGATTGTAGCCCACCAGGATCCTCTGTTCATGGGATTTCCCAGGCAAGAATAGTGGAGTGGGTTGCCATTTCCTACTCCAGGGGGTCTTTCCCACCCAGGGATCTAACATGCATCTCTTGAATCTCCTGGATTGGCAGGCAGATTCTTCATCACTAGTGCCACCAATTGTATCAACATGAATTTCTTAGTTTCAATGTCTATTACATGGTCATGTGAAATATTAGCATTGAGGGAACTGGGGCTGAAGGAAACTCTCTGCACTATTACTGCAACATTTTGTACATCTGAACTTAACTTGTTACCTGTATGATCTCAAAAAATTAAACTCGAGTCTCAGTTTATTCATCTTTGAAAACTTTTAGATCAATGACCCGCAAAGATTCAAACTGAAGCAAAGAAAGAAGCCACTTAAATAAAACAAGAAAATGAAATTGGAATGTGCACATATATGACAAAATCGTTCACATATACACTAATATTCAAAATAACCAAGGTAATCATATATGACAAGTGAGTAAAGTTTCAGCAAGATAATGAGTAAAAATACTTAGCACATATAGTAAGCACTCAATAAATACTGTTTATGACTCAACAAGGTGCTTTTGCCTAGAAAGTAGAAAGGCATTCATTTGGATCCAGGCCTTTTTGACTCCTGATGTAGTTCAGAAAGAAAGAGTAACAAATTAGGAAACAGTCTGAAAAAATTTAAAAAAAGAACTGGCATTCTAAACAGACAATGTAGATCCAAGAAAGACAAACAAAACTGTAAAGTCAGCAATGATCCAAGAAGAGAAAAATCCTCGGTGTAATAAAAGTCTGAGGGTGAAGAGGATGATTTGGTGTCTTTGAAATCTCATGCCTACAGGACCAAACATCCAACTGGACCACCCAAGTGAGGTCAGAACCCCTCCTCTCTCCCACCCTCTGCCCAGGATCAGAACTAGTCAAGTAGATCAGATCTCTGGAGTTGTATTCATCCCCTTCTCGTGTAAATGAATAAACAGCAGCAGAGACTAAACCGCCTGTCTAGACTTTGCTCTAAAGATTTCCAACTTTAAATGGTTTTAAAAATAGGTTTTGGGGGTTGGTGGAAAACATATACTGACATACCTTTGAAACAAAGTTCAAACATGTAACCAAGGGATAGTTTGAAAACATACAGAGGACTTTGGTTTCTATTGAATAGTAATGGCACATCAGGTTATTTGAACTAATTCTCTAGCTAAGAAAAAAAATGCTGGACAAAATATTTTTGAATGTTTTCTTTAAAGTGTTAAAGAGCTGAGGCAGTGACTTCACCAAGATGGCAGAGTAGGAGATGCTAGCCTCCATCCCCCAGCAAAGATCTAGATAGCTTATCCATGACTGAAAACAGCTCTGGAAGAGCTCAGAAGTCCAGTTAAGAAACTTCTGCAAAAAAGAAAGGAAAAGAAGCTGCTGCAACACAGTGAAGCAAACCAAAAAACCTGAGAATACCACCACACACACCAAGTAGAGAAAGGATGGCTCCGTTTTGCCTGCACCATCCCATGGCCCCGGCCAGCACCGCTCAGTGCGAATAGGAAACTCCCAACTCAGAAACAGTTTCCTTGGCCAGCAGAGGGAGAGTGCAGTGAGCAACCACCATCTCCACCTTTCAGGGCACTGCACAAAGAATCTGCTTTGATTTCACCCCATTCAGTTCAGTTCAGTCACTCAGTCGCATCCGACTCTTTGCAACCCCATGGACCACAGCACGCCAGGCCTCCCTGTCCATCACCAACTCCCACAGTTTACCCAAACTCATGTCCACTGAGTCAGTGATGCCATCCAACCATCTCATCCTCTGTCATCCCCTTCCCCTCCTGTCTTCAATCTTTCCCAGCATCAGGGTCCTTTCAAATGAGTCAGCGCTTCCCATCAGGTGGCCTAAGTATTGGAGTTTCAGAGCTGAGATATCTAGAAAATGCTAGGAACAAGATGGGCAGGGGTCACCTGTGTCAGTCACACAGCAGGAGCCACCATGTCCTGCTCTTTCACAGTCTCCAGTAGCCTCCACTGCTAAGGACCTCAGTGGCCTCTTTGGATACCTCACACACCCCCAACTTTCGTCACTGGAAACCTTGCCACAGACCCCAGGAGACTGCTCTGCAGCAGATCCCGAGAGCTTCACCCGAGAGGAAACCACCAGTCAGTGTGGCCGCCCTGGATACCCATCAGATTTCACTGCTGAAGTTGTCTCCTCATGGGTTTTCACCTTTGCAGATGCCAGCTGCCAAGAGTCACTCCTGACTCCCTATCCTCTCCTTTCTCCAGAGCCCAGGATGCCACACAGACAGCCAGCTCCAGCCTTCCCAGCTGTGGGCACGTAAGTCACCCTTGTAAAACTCACTGATGACTCCCAGCACCATGTATTCTTGGCTATCCCCGGAAGCCCAGGAGTGCACACTGACAGCCAACACCCTCCACCCCCGCAGATGTTTGGGAGCCTGAATGGATCCAACCCTGACTCCTGTCATTGGCGGGCACCTCTGGGTTCACTGGCAGCTAGCCCCTGCAGCTGTGTCCCTGCACACAGCCATCCAGACACCCATCATGAGTCTCCCTGGGTGAGAAACTGCAGCAACTTGAGTGTGTGCTAACAGCCAGGGACCCCCAGCTGCTACTGAGCCTGCAGGCGGCCTGGCCCTCTGGTGACAACCCCAGCCCTTGCCCCTGTGTGCGTCTGCACCCGGCCCTTGCCGCTACACAAGCATCTGCAGCCAGGCCCCAGTGATCAAGCATGTGCACACCCCCCACTCCTGGCTGTCCAGGTCTCTGGCTCTTGGGGTGCTGCTATGGACCCAGCACCTCTAACAGCCACTGTGGACCCCCCACGGCTCCCTTGAAAAGAATCACACAGTGCTAAGTGTGTGGCCCCCAGCTGCCTGAGCTGGTGAGACATTACACCTTCCCTAGCTGGAACCCCCTTCATGCCCCTGCTCTTGGTGCCCTGCACCCCCAGACTGGAGTCACAGTGCAGTCCCACCCCCGGTGAATGTCTCTCCTTACTGAAATCAGTCCCTAAATTCTGAAAGAATTCTTCAAATGCACAGACACCCACCCAAGGCTACAGGGATCAAGAAAATCAGGAAAACTTGACACCACCTAAGGAACACGACAAACTCCCAGGGTAACTGTGTTAGTTGCTCAGTTGTGTCCAACTCTTTGCAACCCCATGGACTAACCGACCAGTCTCCTCTGTCTGTGGAATTCCCCAAATAAGAACACTGGAGTGGGTAGCCATTTCCTTCTCCAGGGGATCTTCCCAATCCAGGGATTGAACCTGGGTCTCCTGCATTGCAGGCAGATTCTTTACCATCTGAGCTATCAGGGAAGCCCCCTGGAAGAAATGGAGATACATGAATTGCATGACAAAGAACACAAAATAATTGAAAAGGCAAACTCAGATAAACTCTGGATGTTGGTATCTTCATCCAGGGCCTCAGAGAGCCTAAACATAATTCTCAAAGGCCATAAGAGACAAAGAACAGCTTTCAGTTATGTCAAGAAAAAGGATAACAGGAGTGGGAACCAATACAGAGCAACAGAAAACAGTGAGCAGAAACTGATCCTGAAAGCCGTCCAACGCTGAAACCATTAGAAATCTATTTTAAACCATTGTACTTACTATTTAAAGAAAACAGAAGTTAAAATATCTGTTTTTAAAAATGATAGCATTTGAGGAAAACTGTTCTGAACTCAGTACATAAGGAGCTTGGAAATCATCATTCCCATCCTCACGAAAAAAGCTGAACAAACTGAAAATCATCAATTTAGATCCATCAGAGAATTGAGGTCACAGGGCATACGGATATCTCAGAATTGGAGAGACACACAGGCAGATATAAAGAAGCACAACTTAAACAAAAAAACCTTCCCAGGATCCAGGACTAGAGTAGGAAAACCTGAACTTTAACTGATGAATTGCTGAAAGCTCAGTGTGGACAATTCCCAGAGTTAAAAACTCCAGAGAGGCTCAGTATTTGAGGGCACACTCCCATTTGTGAGTTTTCCCTCCAGAAGGTCTATCAAGATCTCACAGTTAATATTAGAGAAAAATCCCCTCAAGAAACCATTTCTAAGTACACTGGAGCATTCTGTTCTTTTTAACAAGGCGTCCCTTTAAGAGAAACTATTTTAACAGAGTCTAACACACTGATTTATATCAAACCTTAACTGACCTGGAGGTAGGGAAACACCAAATTCCAGCCGATGCTAGCACTCCTGCCTCATGTAAAGGCGGGGAAAAACAAGACAAAACAGAAAGCACTTGTGAAGGTCGTAGCCCAGGAGTCCAGGCTCTGTGAAGGATTGACGGCTAATCGTAAGATTATAAAACACTCCTCTTCCCTCACACTTCACATCAATAGGATTCCTATATAATAACAGAGGAAATAGAACTGAAAAAACTATGCCTCAGATCTTAATATTTTCAGCAGAAGATGTTACGAAGAGGAGGCAAGAATACACAGAAGAACGGTACAAAAAAGATCTTCATGACCCAGATAACCATGATGGTGTGATCACTCACCTAGAGCCAGACATCTTTGAATGTGAAGTCAAGTGGGCCTTAGGAAGCATCACTATGAACAAAGCTAGTGGAGGTGATGGAATTCCAGTGGAGCTATTTCAGATCTTACAAGATGATGCTGCAAGGGTGCTGCACTCAATAAGCCAGCAAATTTGGAAAACTCAGCAGTGGCCACAGGACTGGAAAAGTTCAGTTTTCATTCCAGTCCCAAAGAAAAGCAGTGCCAAGGAATGCTCAAACTACAGCACAATTGCACTCGTCTCTAATGCTCAAAATTCTCCAAGCCAGGCTTCAGCAGTACACGAACTATGAACTTCCAGATGTTCAAGCTGGATTTAGAAATGGCAGAGGAACCGGAGATCAGATTGCCAACATCCATTAGATCATCAAAAAACCAAGAGAGTTTCAGAAAAACATCTGCTTTATTGAATACGCCAAAACATTTGACTGTGTAGATCACAATAAACTGGAAAATTCTTAAAGAGATGGGAAAACCAGACCACCTGAGCTGCCGCCTGAGAAATCTGTTTGCAGGTCAAGAAGCAACAGTTAGAACTGGACATGGAATGACAGGCTGGTACCAAATCAGGAAAGAAGTACGTCAAGGCTATAGATTGTCATCCTGCTTATTTAACTTATATGCAGAGTATATCATGCCAAATGCCAGGCTGGATAAAGCACAAACTGGAATCAAGATTTCCAGGAGAAATATCAATAACTTCAGATATGCAGATGACACCACCCTTATGGCAGAAAGTGAAAAAGAAATAAAGAGCCTCTTGATGAAAGTGAAAGAGGAGAGTAAAAAAGGTGGCTTAAAACCCAATATTCAGAAAAATAAGATCATGGCATCTGGTCCCATCACTTCAAAGCAAGTAGATGGAGAAACAATGTAAACAGTGAGAGGCTTTATTTTGGGGGCTCTAAAAATCACTGCAGACGGTGACTGCAGCCAAGATGCTTGCTCCTTGGAAGAAAAACTATGATCAACCTAGATAGCATATTTAAAAGTAGAAACATTACTTTGCCAACAAAGGTCCAGCTAGTCAAAGCTATGGTTTTTCCAGTAGTCATGTATGGATGTGAGAGTTGGACTATAAAGAAAGCTGAGCACTGAAGAATTGATGCTTTTGAACTGTGATGTTGGAGAAGACTCTTGAGTCCCTTGAACTGCAAGGAGATCTAACCAGTCAATCCTAAAGGAAATCAGTCCTGAACATTCATTGGAAGGACTGATGCTGAAACTGAAACTCCAATACTTTGGCCGCCTGATACGAAGAGCTGACTCATTGGAAAAGAGCCTGACGCTGGGAAAGAATGAAGGCAGGAGGAGAAAGGGACAACAGAGGATGAGACAGTTGGATGGCATCACTGACACAATGGACATGAGTTTGAACAAACTCCAAGAAATGGTGAAGAACAGGGAAGCCTGGTGTGCCGCAGTCCATGGGGTTGCAGAGAATCAGACATGACTGAGTGACTGAACTGAACTGAATATGTACTGCATGCTCCATCATGTCTGATACTTTATGACCCCATGGACTGTAACCCACCAGTCTCCTCTGTCCATGGGATTTTCTAGGCAAGAATACTGGAGGGGGTTGCCATGCCTTCTTCCAGGGGATCTTCCCAACCCAGGGATTGAGCCCACATCTCTTGCATCTCCTGCATTGCAGGCTAATTCTTTACCGCTGAGCCATGGGGGAAAGCCCAAGGAAGGTATAGGAACAAAAAGCACAATATTAATAAGATGCTGTATTTAAACCCAAAAGCTCCAGGAATTACATTGTGTATAAGTAGACAAAATATTCTAGATAAAAAATTGACTTTCAAAAAGCATTTGCTAAGTCTGCTAAGTCGCTTCAGTCGTGTCCGACTCTGTGTGACCCCATAGACGGCAGTCCACCAGGCTCCCCCATCCCTGGGAGTCTCCAGGCAAGAACACTGGAGTGGGTTGCCATTTCCTTCTCCAATGTATGAAAGTGAAAAGTGAAAGTGAAGTCGCTCAGTCATGTCTGACTCTTAGCGACTCCATGGACTGCAGCCTACCAGGCTCCTCCGTCCATGAGATTTTCCAGGCAAGAGTATTGGAGTGAGGTGCCATTGCCTTCTCCATCAAAAAGCATAGTTATATGTTATTTAGAAGAAACATATCTAAAAGTTAAGGGTACTAAAGGCTTTTAAAAATTGAAAATTTTAAACAAATCTCACATAGCTATATTAATATCAGTCAAAGTTGACTTTCAAATGAAAAGCTTTGCTAGTGATAAAGACAACATTACAAGGATAAAAGCTAAATTTAAACAGTGCGTGCAGTACTCAGTCACTTCGGTTATGTCCCACCCTTTGCGACTCCATGGACTATAACCCACCAGGCTTCTCTGTCCATGGAATTCTCCAGGCAAGAATACTGGAGTGGATTGTCATGCCCTCCTCCTCCAGGGGATCCCCCCGACCCAGGGATGGAACCTGGGTCTCCTGTATTGGCAAGCGGGTTCTTTACCACTAGCACCACCTGGAAAGCCCAAATTTAAACTGTAAAGTATAACAATTTTACATTTGCATGTGCTTCATGATACAGAAGCAAAATACATAAAAGCAAAATATTATATATCAAAATGCCTAAAACAAAAATTATAACTACAAGGAATTTATATAACAAGAAAAATCAGTAAATTATAGCATATTTGAACAAGACAATTAGCAAAATTAGTTTGATAGACGTATGTGGAAGACTCCATTCAAGACCTATAGAATATATATTTTGAAGCATACAAAATTGAACATTTTTTAATGTAATTATATACTGGGATATAAAGCAAAGTGAATAACTTAAAAAATAAGCTTCACAGAATATGCTCTCTGACAACAATGCAATCAAGGTAAAAATCAATAACAAAAGAAAACTTGAAAAAGCTTGTTTGGTAAAGTTAAGAAATATACTTTAAAATCGGACAAAGAATAAAGCATAATAAAAGTTTTTAAATATTTTGAACAAAAATATTACAAAATTATGTATATACCATGACCTGGGATGAAACTAATAGAATATATAGAATATATAAAAATGGAATAGAAGTTTATATATATATATATATATATATATATATATACACACACATACATATATATAAGCATAGCCATATTATTCATATTAGAAAAGGTTGAAAATCAATGAGCTAAGCATCTCTCAGAAGAAATTAGAATTAAAAATACCAAAATGAACTCAATAGCAGAGAGGGAAAGAATTAATATAGGTAAGAGTTGAAGTTTAATCTTAAAAAACATTTTTAAAAGAATGAAGTTATTTGTGAACGCTTCAGTGATGGTTCCAAGACATCTTGTGAAGAAAGAGTTAAAAACTAACATATAAAATCTGCTACCATTTGTATAAAAGGGATCTATTTAGAGTTTGAGATTTTCAGTGCTTATACTCTTCATAATTTCTGTTTTTTAAACAAAATGAAAGTTGCATTAAAAAAAAAAAAAAAGTAAATAAAATTTTGAATTAAAAAAAAAAAAATGTTAGCCAAAGTTGTCAAAAGGATCTAGAGGGAAGGGAGACTCACAGAGCCCTCATTCAAACATAGGGACAATGCTGCCACCTGCTCATGTGCTGATCTGAAGTGGGTGGGGTGGTGGTGCTGGGGATGGTGAGGGGATGGGAGTGAGAGGATGAAGGTCCTGGGGATCACTGCGGCTGTGGAGGTGACACTGGCAATGGAGGAGGTGGTGGAGGTGGAGAAGAGGTGGTGGTGAAGTTGGTGCTGGAGACAGTGGTCATGTTCTGGTCGGGGCTGTGATAGTCAAGTTCTTGGAGCTGTTCCCACAGACCATAGAGGTTCTATCTGCCAAACTTCCCAGGCAACAGACAAGCCTTAGTCATCAATATGAGCCAAAAAACGAGAAATTTGATCACATCCTTCCACTTGAGATCACTGTGTGTTCTCTCTTCTTTCCTTTGTGCTCTGATTAGATCCCTAAAATTCAATCTTCTCATTAGTTGCCATCTGGTGCTGAACTGATTTTCAAAGGGAAGTTGGCCACATAACATATGGGCTCTGAGAAGAGGTGAGCTATATTACTTCTGATTACTGATGGGACCATAGAATCCGAGAGCAGTTACCAAAAGAACAGTTAATCATTTTATGCCTTGATAACATCTGCTATGTGTTTGAACAAGGCCATGCACTTGGTGAGCAGGGAAACCTGAGACTGGATCTTTAGAGGTGAAGGGGAGGTCCCTGGTGATTTACAGTGAGGACATGTGACCAGACTGCCATGGAGGGAAATGATTAGTAACCTCGGGAGAAAAGCCAAAACCTTGCATAGACCACAGTTTTACAGTTCCCGCTCCCCTTCAGATTCATTGGCCCTAGGTCAGACGTGAGGTGACAGCGTGACTTTCCTGCCCCAGAGAAGAGACTGTCTCCTGAGGGACAGCATCTCTGTATCACCAGCCAGAAACTTCAGTCTCCCTCTAATCATGCCCCTTAATTGGTCCAAGCAGAGGGGGCTCATTGCTCAAAGGGATGAAAAGCAAAACCCCTAGAATAACATTTTATCCTCATTTAATCAATCATGTTTCATTCTCTACACCTCTCACAAACCCCACTTAGGCAACAACACAGGACCTCTCTGATTATCTCCCTGGGTTTCACTGTGCACTCAAAAATTTCTCGAAATTAAATTCTCTTAATCCACTTTTATTTAGAGAGAAATTCTACATGACGGTTTTGAGAGGAAAAATATAGCCTTAAGCATTGAACAAAAAAAAAAGACAGGAAGAAAGAAGAAAAAAAGGAAGATAGAAGAAAAAAAGAGAGAGAGAGAGAGTGAAGGAGGGAGGGATACAGAAGGAAGAGAAAGGATACAGAAGGTTGTTGTCCCAAAGGTCTGGGACTTACTGCCTTCGGAAAGTCCTAGTCAAGAGAAATTTCCCCGCCCCTTAACTAATTTGGAGGCAAAATAAGAATCATGTGAACAAGCAAAACTGACCAGGTCCTATCTATCCAACACTAAGTTCTCTGGGGAGGAAAGGTGAGTGACATTTACTGCTTCAAGACAATCTTGTTATCATTAACAGCACTATTGTTATTCCAGCTTCTTTCTGTCCTTGTCCCTGCTTTACCACTGAAAGTGACTTCTGACTACTTGGGTCCTTTCAGCTTCCTTTGCAGTATAATACACAGGCTAACAATGCTCTAATTTTCCTCCATTGAAATGTACCCTCTCCCCAACCCCCAAAACAGATTGGTGTGATTACTGAAGTAGTTCTGGGTGCTTCGTGCTTCATCATTTCTTGCTGTAACTAGACAGCCCTTTCATATTCTTTTGATAACTGAAACATTTGAACAATCATTGTCCTACAGAGGAGCTGATCTTTGAGCAATTGTGCTTTGTACCATCCCATCCCCTTTGGGAGCAAGATCGGTTTTAAAATAATGACTTCTCTAGCAGTTTATTACCAGCCTGGAGCCATTTTCACACCTCAGAAGTGAAGGCTTAATGAGCAAAGAAATTAAAGAGTAAAACTCTGCTAGTGTCTTCTTAAATGGTGGCATTTTGGCAGCTCAGGAGAAGCTTCTGAAGAGGAGCCGTGTCACAGACACCTTGTTCTCCAAATGACCTTTAGGTAATGAACCTCAGAGTTTCCTCCCCACAGCTCCACCCCCTTCTTTTCCATCCTGGAGATGCCTCCCAGGAAGATCGGACAGTGAATAATGGAGTTGTGTGAGCATAATGAATTCACCTAACACAATGCTGGGAAGACAGTATTGGCTCAATAAAATCCTCCCGAGTGGTGATCACACCCCCAGACCCTCCCCACCACAACAACTCCTTACCAATAGTTGCCAGTTCCTGGGCATCTTTTAGAAATACACTCAAATACCATTTATTCTTACGGATGTTGGAGGGGCGTGTAATTTCCTCGGTTCTGTCTCATCACAACAAACATTTGAAGCGACGGACCAGCATCACAGCCCTCAGACAGACCACTGTTACAGCTTTCGGATGGACCAGTGTTACAGCTCCATGTGACAGCTCAGTTTTATTTAGAAAATAAAGGAAAATACATCCTCGAGGCATGAGGGCATGCCAACCCAAAAGATGCAAAGAGACAGAGACCCCCGACCCTTTGGCTCCTTTTTTTATATGTTTTTTCTCCTCCCCCTGGGCCTGCCCTACGTAAATTGGGCTAGCCAGGAGGGCTGTTTGTTTTACCTGAGGTCCTCACTCCAGTCTTCAGACCTTCCTTTGTTCTATTTTCAAGGATTTTTCCCTTCCTTGTCTTTTAGCCACCGCCATGCTGGAGTCCTTTTTCCTATTCTAACTACCTAACATAACCCTTTCATAACTTTCCCAGTTTGTCCTCCCTCTTCAGGGTTTTAGGGCAATTATGTACATATAGTATTGTAATTCCCTCCTAGCATCAGAGTCTTTCCCAGTGAGTCAACTCTTCGCGTGAGGTGGCCAAAGTACTGGAGTTTCGGCTTTAGCATCATTCCTTCCAAAGAAATCCCAAGGCTGATCTCCTTCAGAATGGACTGGTTGGATCTCCTTGCAGTCCAAGGGACTCTCAAGAGTCTTCTCCAACACCACAGTTCAAAAGCATCAATTCTTTGGCGCTCAGCCTTCTTCACAGTCCAACTCTCACATCCATACATGACCACAGGAAAAACCATAGCCTTGACTAGACAAACCTTTGTTGGCAAAGTAATGTCTCTGCTTTTGAATATGCTATCTAGGTTGGTCATAACTTTCCTTCCAAGGAGTAAGCATCTTTTAATTTCATGGCTGCAGTCACCGTCTGCAGTGATTTTGGAGCCCAGAAAAATAAAGTCTGACACTGTTTCCACTGTTTCCCCATCTATTTCCCATGAAGTGATGGGACCAGATGCCATGATCTTCGTTTTCTGAATGTTGAGCTTTAAGCCAACTTTTTCACTCTCCACTTTCACTTTCATCAAGGGGCTTTTTAGTTCCTCTTCACTTTCTGCCATAGTGACTGGGGGCAAGAGGAGAAGGGGACGAAAGAGGATGAGATGGCTGGATGGCATCACTGACTTGATGGACGTGAGTCTGAGTGAATTCCGGGAGTTGGTGATGGACAGGGAGGCCTGGCGTCCTGCGATTCATGGGGTCACAAAGAGTTGGACACGACTGAGCGACTGATCTGATCTGATCTGATCTAAGTATTGTAATTATTGTGTTATAATAGTCTATTTACGTATCTCACTTTCCCATGAGGGAAAGCAAGGGTAGTGACCAAGCAGTGTTCATTTTTACATCCCTAATGTCCATCACTTTAAGAGCATCCCTTGTAGCTCAGCTGGTAACGAATCCACCTGCAAAGCAGGAGACTCCAGTTCCGATTCCTGGATAAGAAGATCTGCTGGAGAAGGGATAGGCTACCCACTCCAGTCTTCCTGAGTTTTCCTGGTGGCTCAGATGGTAAAGAATCTGCCTGCAATACAGGAGACCTGGGTTCAATCCCTGAGCTGGGAAGATCCCCTGGAGAAAGGAATGGCTACCCACTCCAGTATTCTGGCCTGGAGAATTCCATGGACTGTATGGTCCCCGGGGTTGCAAAGAGTCAGACACAACTGAGTGACTTTCACTGGTATCCATTGCAGTGCTTAGCAAACGTAAATTAGTGAATATTTGGTTAAAAAAAAAAAATGAATGATTGGATAATTCTGATGAGTCTTTTCAAATAAATGATAGTTTTTTTTTTTACCAAGGCTGTTGCTCCAGAATCATATTCCTATCCCACCTTTGAACAGAAACAAATTACTCTTAACTAAGTTTCAGGAGGAAGCTGCAAAGAGAGAAAAGCAACTGGTTGGAACAAAAGAGGACCAAGATGGCAGGGGATTGACTTCCTGTAGACTTGAGCCTCACTGTATGTTCACTGTAATTTATTAGCATGCTAAGTGACACGCCCACCGGTGACTGACAGTTGACGATTGACATGGCAGTTGAAGGTTGCCATGACAACAACCAGCAAAGTCCCACAAAAGGACTACAAGGGAGCAATGCATCAGTTCAGCTCCAAATCACATCCCTGATCTCAGAAAACTCGTAAATATTCCTCCCACTCTTTCCAATTCCCTCCCTTTTACCTGGACCCTCCTATATATTTGGTGTCTCTGCCCAAACTGGGTTGAGAAGTTGATTTGTCAACTAAGTTTCTGCTTCTCCACTCTTTGGCCATTGAATAAAGCTTGTGTTGTTCCATTTTAAGCATCAAAAGAACCTTCCTAGCCAGTATCAGGGCTCATATCAAAATTGATTCAAACTATAGGAATAAAAGGGCTTCCCTGTGGCTCAGATGGTAAAGAATCTGCCTGCAATGCAGGAGAACCAGTTTCCATCCCTGTGTTGAAAACATCCCCTGGAGAAGGAAATGGCAATCCACTCCAGTATTTTTGTCTAGAGAATTCCATGGAGGAGCCTCACGGGCTACAGTCCACGGGGTCACAAAGAGTCAGACACAACTGAGTGACTAACACTTTCAGTTTCATAGGAATAAAAACCAGTAGACATAAGGATCAACTTCCCTGCACGTGAATGCCATGGTGGTGTTAGAGAAGAAAGATTCGCCAGTCCTCATCCAACCTCTTAAATGAAACTTTTCACCTCATTGCTAAATACAGATGCCCTGAGAAGCATTTATGCAAATCTATTAGCTTTCCCATCTGGGCCAGAAAGATCAAAGATCTCATGTTTGGATGGTCTTTCCCTCATAGCATCTGTAATCTTTGGGGATCTGTTTCTGGCTAAGGAATCTGTTGTGAGGGTGGAATCAAATTGCCTGGAGTAGCCAAGTCAAAGTAATGAAGTAGTAGAAATCAGTCTATCTCAGCGACTGCCGAGCCAGCATCTGCCTGCCTAATTGCATAGTTTGCTTGGTTGGATTTGAGGCTGTTATTGATATTTGGAAAAACTTTCCCTTTCTATTAATATTGGTAGTTAGAGAGATAGATTTTGATTTCCAATACTTTGTGTTTATTTCCTCTTTGTGACAGAGAAAGCCACAGAGGGAGCAAATGAAGAGAAAATGGCTGTTTAGGGGTGCAAGGGCATCTTTGAGGGGGAAGGGAAATAAACATAGGAATATGAGAGCCCTGTTCTCTAGAGAACTCAGGAAGGTTGAGATCTCTTCCACATGATTGGCAGCCAATGCTATTGATAGGCATGGAAAGCATTTCTATGCAATCCTAGGTTCCACGCATTTGTCACGGAGGGCTCATTGTCATCAGAGGGAGATCCACCCCTCCTCTGCAGTAGATATGAGAATCGGGGCTGATTGCTTTAGAAAAGCCAATGGAATTAAGCTGATGTTTACTGCTTCATAAAGGCATAGTGGACAAATTACCCAGCTAGACCATATTGGGTGGAATTGTTAGTTGAAAGTGACAACCAGGCCTGTAATTTACACTGCACTTTGGAAATTTAAGCTGGGAGGCTCGGCGCTCTCAATCGTGTATTGTAAAGCTTCTTTTGTACTTCTGGCTCATTTTGTGCCGGGAATCATTTAGCCATTGACTTTAACTGCTAATACAGTTCCATCAAACACCAAGAATAAATCAAAATTACTGGATCATTCAAAATCTGTCCTCAGAGTTGTTTATATGTATTTTTTTCCACCATTACTTCAGTAGAGTTACCAGAGAAGCTGCTAAATGATGATATATTGGACATGCCTTGTTGCCATCTTCCCGGAGTCTCTTGCAAATAAGACATAATCCATGACAAATTCTTCTTCTAGTTATACAAAACATAAATAATGATAATAAAAAAGGAATCAACTTTATGAAAAATGAGGAAGAGATAGGAGAGAGATGTTTCAGATAAATAGCTCTCCTCTCAGTCTTGGCTCTTGTTGGGAAAGACAAAGAAGGAATTTTAAAACTAACTTCACCACACAAGGGCCTAAATTCCCATCTGTCTAGTCTATCTGAGAGTGATAGAAGACTCATATACATAACTTTTTGTTCAAAGCTGTACATACTAAATTTTAGCCTTATATATAAAAATTCCAAGCATCAATTGTAAAAGTCACTCCATCCAAAGAAATATTTGGTGTATACAAATCTTGAAGGTAACAGTGAGAGAGACCCAAGTTGGTGATTCCAAGTTCACTAATATTCATTATGCATCAATAGATCTCAGATGGTAAAAACCACTGGAGTATTTAATCTGAGAAAACCTGCCACCCTGCTTGAATCTTTGTTTTATGGCTTTTTAAATTGCAGTTCAAAGGATAGATAGATAAATACATTAGCATCAGATTTGTTCTCAAAGGAGTAAGAAATATTGTGGCAGGAAGAAATTGCTAAGGTCTTAACATAGTCTCTCTGCCTCTCACCACTTTTACTCCTGAAATTTCTAGCAAATATGCCTGGAGAATTATAAAATCCATCCACAAATGTTAACAATGTCTTGTTAATTGAAAGCCCTGCTCCTGTTTTCTCCTGAAATCATTATTTTCTCCCTTTGTGCCTGATATTGGAAGACATAAAGCAACAACAAGATCTCTTCTCAAGGCCTCCTGGTCATTGATCTTACATTAACACAGCAAAATAAAAGGTTTGGGAGTGAGCATTTATCAAATTATACTTTCTCCTGACTGGTTAGTTAAGTGTCAGGTGGTTAAGTCGTGTCTGACTCTTTACGACCCCATGGACTGCAGCCCACCAGGCTCCTCTGTCCGTGGAATGCTAGGCAAGAATACTGGAGTGGGTTGCCATTTTCTTCTCCAGGGGATCTTCCCTACCCAAGGACAGAATCCAGGTCTCCTGTATTACAGGCAAATTCTTTACCATCTGAGCTACCAGGCTGGTTTTATATAAACATGTATAAACATGAAGCTGATGGATGAGGCACTAACTGAACTCTCCCATAGTAATATATAAAAAGACCATTCAAATTATATCATAATAACAAGACTTTTTTTTTTTTTTTTCAGATTCCAGAACTCAGGAACATCTGTTGGCAAGGAGGTTTCAGAAACTGCTATGAGGGCTTCCCTGGTGGCCAGTGATGAAAAGTCTGTCTGCCAATGCAGGAGACACAGATACAATCCCTGACCCAGGAGGATCCCACATGCCACGGAGCAACTAAGCCCGTGCACCACAACTACTGAGCCTGTGCCCCAGAGTCTGGGAGCTGCAACTCCTGAAGCCCTCACAGCTGGAGACAGTGCTCTGCAACAAAAGAAGCTGCTGCAACGAGAAGCCAGCCCACTGCAACTAGAGGAAAGCCTGCACAGCAATGAAGACCCAGCACAGCCAAAAACAATAAGTAAATAAATACTTGTTAAAAGATCCATCTCAAAACAAACTAACAACAACAACAAAAAGCTGTTATGAGTCTTGCAAATTTGGACTGTCACCGCTGTATCCACCTAGCATCAATAATCAGCCACCCTCACAGGATGTCGGCTCTCCAGGGACCCAGACCAAATCAGCATAGCGGTTTAGAAATCTAAGGAGAGAGAAGAGCCTTTGCAATTAAGAGTGTTCTGCCCATTTATAGAATCAAATTTTCCAGGAACATAGCTTAGGATAAACCACGTTAGATGAACATTTCAACATAATATAACGAACGCAATCATTTCAATGAAGCAGATAGCAGAGCAATTTGTTCTAGCAGATGGTTCGCCCTGGGATCAGAGCAATTATCTCCTTACTCTACACACAGGGGTAGCCAAAGATTCAACAATTGACTATTCAAAGCAACTTAGCAATACAAGGAAATTTCTGTTATGGTAAAACACAGGGTTTGCATCCGCCTTCTGCACAAGCAAGTCCTGGAGAACGTTCTGCAGAATAAAAGATAATTGCTTATCTGTACACACATGGTCATCTTGCTGAGTTATCTCAGAGAACTGGACCCAGAAAAGGTGAGAACTCAGAAGAATGCTTGTCATTCTGCCACCCCTGGAAGACATAGGCCTTTTCTTGACTATTGCCTAGGAAAATAACTCTTCTTGCTTTTATCTTTCCATTTTGTCATCTTGAATCTATAGACAGATTAAATTGCCCTACCTAAAACAAATCAACAGTTACCAAAACAAAGTTTGTAAATTATATTTCAAGCAGTGAAGATACAAGAATTTGTGTTGTTTTCTGATAAGCAGCTACAGAAATGGAGTCAGTGTGCAAAAGCCAGCTTAAAAAAATGTTTACCAAGAAAAAAAAATGGTTGAATACAGAAAACAGATACATAATCTTTACACAGATCAAAACATTAGTTCAAATCACCTAAAGTATAAATACTTCTATCAGTTCTCCTGAGTTATGATACAGATGCTTCCAAATTATAAACACATGCCTAACTCTGGCAGAATTATAAATACGGAATTAAACATGTTATGTATGGGCTCAGTCACTTTTGCATATGTGAGGAAAACTAAAGCTAGAAGTAAAGTTAAACAAACAAACCACAGTTGGTTGTAGAGGGTTGGATGTGGGAAAAAAATGAAAATCAGAAAACTATATAGATTGGGGAGTTACAGGGAGACAGTTACCTAGGAAAACTTGAAACAAAGAAATGGTCATAGAATGTGTGACTTGCAAAAACAAAAGAATTTTAAGAAGATGGTTAGAGATGGTTATAGGACAGAGACACTCAGAATACTGAAGACTGGATTACACATTGTCTCATACGTACCAGCCAGAAACTAGGTGTGACAGCTACCTCCATCCTCAAGGAAATAGAAAGAGGTAGCCTGTAGTGCGGAGTAGAGGTGAAAACCAAGGCAGAATTAGAAAACAAAGTATAGAAGCTACCCTGAAATCCTGAGCATCGCCTTCAGCAGAGCTTTTTGGATCCAGTGACTCCTGAAGTCTGTAAATCACTACCAGGTGTGACCTTCTCCCCTTATATGACTAAAGTATTATACATGCCCCATGGTTGACTGAGCAGATCTGATCTTAAGTGTATTCTCTATTTAGGAGGAAGGTTTCCCTTGGAGAGACCCATAAGCAAAAGTTTATATAAAGTGGGGGCCTGGCATGAGAACTGCCTTGGCCTTGGCAACTGAGTTAATTTTATTATCTGACAGGAGAGTTTACTGAAGGAGGGCTTCACTGTCTGGCTTCTACTCATAACAATTTCAGATACTTTGAGATCTCTATGTCTACTTTGGTGCTAATGAGAAAAATAAGAACAAGAATCATAAAAAATTTTTTTTAATTTTATATTTAAAAATGGTTTAAAAACATTTAGATACCAAGTGCCAAGCATAGTACTAATTACTTTGAAGATATTTAATTTAATCCTTATTACACTGTATGAGATAGGTCTTATTATTCTCATTTTCCAAATGAGGAAACTGAGGCTATTACTTTATTTTTTAGATTCCAAACTAAAACTCTGACTATCCTTTAGAATATATTTTTACTATTTGAACCAAGGATCATTCTGTCAGTCTGAGATTCTTCAGAGAGAGTTTTTTGCCTCTTTACAATTTCCTTTTGTTTCAGCTATATTGAGGCTTCCCTGGTGGCTCAGACTGTAAAGAATCTGCTTGCAATTCAGAAGACCTGCGTTTGATTCCTGGTTGAGGAAGATCCCTGGAGGAGGAAAAGGCAATCCACTCCAGTATTCTTGCCTGGAGAATCTCCTGGACAGAGGAGCCTGGTGAGCTATATTCCATGGGGTCTCAAAGACTGATTAGCATTTTGACTTTCACTTTTAAGCTATAGTAATTTCACCCAAGATGATCAGGATGAGAAACCACATATTGAGATAGAGGTAATAGAGTGGAGACAAAGAGAAGGAGAAAAGGGAAGAAGGTTGTCCAAGCACCTCTGTTGATTATATTTAACTGACGGTGGGGTTTAGGCCATGGGAATGAGCTTCTTTATCGTATCTGTCATAATGACAACAATAAGGAAAACAACATCAGCAACAACAAAATATATTTGTGATAAAAGGGCTTGTTTTGTGCCATTCATTGTTCTAAGGGCTCAATGTAAGTCATTTAATAAATTAACTCATTCACAAGAATTAATGAACCACTTTCATACAATTATCCTTTCTATGTTCTTTTATCTATTCACAGCTGTGAAGAATTTGCCATACAATTAAATACTAGTAATTTATTTTTTTAAGAACAAACATATTAATGGTTGTAGAGATCTGAAATACAAGTTTCAAGCATTTCTTACAGTAGAATTATGGGTTTTATTTTTTCACCCACTCCAAGAGGGGAAAAAAAAAATAGTTTGCTCTTTATTTTTCTGTTGAGCAAGAGATATATAAGCCAATTTATTGTATAAGACTAGAAATCTTGAATTTGAACCTGTCCTGTTTTCCACTTTTAAATTCTGTTTAAAGACATCCCTGTACCTAGTCTAAAAAGGCTCAGGCGGCCCTGATATGAGGTGAAGTAATGCCATCTTATTTAATGATTTCAAAAGCATCAGGCATTAGGTTTTCTTGCCAACTCACTAACTCTCTTCCTCATAATGATATTGGTGAAAAAGTACAACAGATGCGTAACAGCTGCTCATGAGCTTCGACATCTCAGCCATTTCTTGGCACCACTATCAACGTTTTTCCCCAAATACCAGTTCTAATTGGTTAACATTGTACAACTCTGTGGTTGGAAGTCTTAAATAGACTACCAGTTATCTATTTCCAAATTATATAATTCTACACAATAAGTGGTAAATAGTTAGGTGCTTAGAGTCCAGCATTGCTTTATTTCCATGAGCATAACTTCTAGGTTATAGGACTTTCCCCTAATTAGTTAGCCTGCAAAGAGTCATTTCTTTTCTAAATTTTATCTGGCAGTATAATTTTTTTATGGTTGAGTTGTAAAACCTTTGAAAATAGGATTTTATAATAGGAAGCGACAAATCCTAGCTCAGTTCAACCATCTGCCTTTAATAAATACATGTTCCTTTCCCCCTGCAAACCCTGACATTTTCTTCCTGTGACCCAAGGTCAATCAATCAGAAAAAGAGAGGGGATGATAATTTTAAAAGTGCTAGTAAATAAGTATTATGAAAAATAGTTAGAAATGAAGTGCATATATCTTTGAGAAACAGTACTGCCAGAACTTTACTTTCAAACATGTTTTTCTGATATCTACTACTGTCTTCATTAATGGCTTTCCTACATCTGGTCACAGAGAGCTTTTCAGGACCATGGACAGGAACACACAGGCAGCAAAATTCTCACTGCATATGGCAACATTGTGTATTGAGAGTTTTGAGTGACAATTACACACATTCATCTTAATTTCGGGGGGCCATCTGGTTTGCACGAGCCACTGGGATTTCAAAATTCAATGAAGATCGATATCGCCCAGGAGGCTAAAGCCTTCAAGCAGACCAAGGGCAAATGTGCCAGTCCAATAGACAATATATTTTTTACAAATCATGATGTCACCTGATTTGCTAACAATTATGTTGAATTTAATCAAATAATTAGTATTTTAGAAGCAGAGTGCCAGGATACATCAGCATTAGGTTTCTCCCTCATTCCCTTGAGAAGACTGAGAGGTGAGACCATCATTAAAGGTACTATTTCATAACTGGATTTTTTTTGTTTCTTTCAGTAACTTGCCTTGAGTACTATGCAGACACATTTCAGAGCGCTGTGCTATGAGCTAGAAGTAGAAATAAAGGATAAGGAACTGAAATGTGCTAAGTGGGCAAGTTAGAAAATAAAATGCAGACTCTTAGTTATGAAAGAACTTAGCTTAGATATGCTGTTCTCAAAAAAAAGAAAACAAACTTATACTGAGAGATGTAAATATTATAAATATGGATACAGATATATAGAGAAAATTATTATCTATATGTCAAATAGAAAAACTTAATGGATGTGAGGATGAGTCAAGGAAACAGACTATACTTTCTGCTTCAAGATTTTATACCTTTATGTCTGTCTATAAAATTTTGCCTCTAATCTTCTAAATTTGAGAAATGGATCACAATTTTATGCTTGTTGAATAGAGGTGAGGTATTGTGATTTTTAAGATATTTATTCAGAAATCATTGTTACTTGTCATCATAAAATTTAGATTTTTTTTTTTTTTCAGATCCAAAGAACATTCATTCAAATGTTCCTTCCTAGTTCCACCAAGCAAAGCAATTCAGGTGTATGCTCACAGCTGAATCTCTAACACATGAAGGAGTATCTGGCAGGTACTCAATGCATATTTGTTAAATAAATGAACATTTCTGCCTTTCAAATTTGTATTCATTCTTAAAGAATGCATCTTCACTCTTCTTTAACTAAACTTCTTCTGACCACCTCCATCCCTGCTGAAACTGGCGTGTCTCTCCTATAAATGCCCATAGCTCCGAGTAGGTACCTTTCTTATGGTACTTGTATCATTTTGTCTCAGAAGAAAGTATTGATACATTGTGTTGTTTTCTTATTCTCTTTACTCAAATACAATGTATTTGGAGTCTTACATGCTCTTTTCACTCTGACTTTTGATCCCTTTTCTCCTAAAATGTCTGAACTTATTCTCAGTTTACCTTAGTATTTCAATTCTGCCTTGGAGATATTGTCTTGATAATCTGAGTCATTGCTCCTATTCTCAATAAAGTATAGAAGATGGATAGCTTTAGTGCTTTCCTTCTGCTCTTATAAATCTAATAAACAGCTTCATCCATATTGGTTCTTTTGGAATCCTTCACACTGCCTTGGTTGGTTTTTGTTACAGATAAGAAAGGGAAACATTCGCCAACCTTGATACCGATGAGACTGAAACAGCTACTCTAATAATTCTACATCCATACAACCTAATTCTTGGGCTCAGTCACTAAGTCGTGTCAGACTTTGAAACTCCATGGAAGGTAGCCTGCCAAACTCTTCTGTCCTTGGGATTTGGGCAACAACCCCCAAGTGTAAAAAACAAACAAATGAAAAGAATGTGCCAAAACAATAAGGAATCAGATATCGCCAAATCATCTGTGTGCCTAAATGAGACTGGGCCAGGCAACTCTTAGAGATGAGCTTCTAGCAAATGCTACCAAATAGTGGTAGCAGTGATTCACTCCAAGCATTCAGATAAGGAGATTAGACAAACCTGAATGTATCCAACTTCTTTGTTGAAAAACAGGAAAATTGCCTCATCAGAATGAAATTTCTTCCTACTGTATAGCACAGGGAATTATATTCAGTATCCTGTGATAAACCATCCTGGAAAAGAATATTAAAAAGAATGTATATATGTATCACTGAATCACTTTGCTGTACAGCAGAAATTATTGCAAATCAACTAAATATTTCAACTTAAAAAAAAAGCATGAACTTCCTATGATTAATCAAGTCTCTAAAATTAGGAGACACGATGTGTTTCAACAGAAGAAAGAAATCACAAGAACCAGACCCTGAGCAAGAAACTTTTTTCTTTGCTTTACCTCATATCTCATCCATCTTATATTGTTTCAGCATATGCTTTGTAGAACTAATTTCTTCCCCCACTCTCCTCACCAAGACTCTTTATAGATGTAGAGATGATTTTTCAACCTATGAGACTGAGTTAGATAATTTTAGACCTTAAGTGTTGCATTTTGTTTGTTTGTTTGTTTTGTAAGGCAAGTGAGAGAAAAACAAAAAAAGTAAAAGGACGTTACTTGCTGTTCTGCCCTGATTGGACTATAATTATCATGAGATCATTTACAAAATGAATTATGCTAGAAAATGCATTCTTGCCATGAGTTTAAGAGAATTCTCACCATTAATAAGATTGCTTGCTTGATACCCTTCTTGATCACACTCTCTGAGATTTCCAAAGCTCGCAGAGATGTCTTATGTCCCTTATATTTAAATGAAATGAAAACAAGTCTTACAAGTATCTACCTGGCGCACTACCAGAGGCCGACCTATTTGTGTTGTGCCTAGCGAATTATCAGATCATGTGAACCGTTTAAGGAAGCCCAGTATACTCACATTGCCACTTGGTTTCTCACTGGCAACAGCAGGGCAGGCCCAGCTGTTCCCAGCAGCTGTTCGGCTGAAATGCCTTCCAGCTGATGATGGTCCCCAGGAGTACTAGAGAACAGTCGCCATGTCTAGGGACAGGGGTCAGCCCCAAACGGAGATAAACACAAGGGACCAGAAGGAAGGAAACCACCCCGCATCCTGCCTCTGCCTCTTGTAGAAGAAAAAAAAAATAGCTCTGTAAACCTGTTCCTTCTCAGCCTGCCCTCCCGAGGGCTTCACCTTTATAATGAGCTAGACTAGACAAGGAGATTCCATTCCGCTCCAAGTGAATTATCATTATAATAGGCATCTAGGCTGCTCATCAAAGACCCCAGAACTGGGGTAGCAGTAGAGTGGAGGGGGTGAGAAAGAGGAGGGCGCAAAATTTACATACAGAGACAAGCATGGACAGTCATTAAGAGAACAGGCCTTCACTTCAAAAAGACATGAACTCGGCACAGGTCTCCTGCCTGTTAAATATGTACAGTGTGTGCTTATTTGATGATGAAAATCAGAGGATGGCTATTTGAATGGAAATGAATTTTAATAAGCTTTGGAGGCAGAAGAAGCAGAAGCCCTCCATTCTCCCTTCTATCGCCAGGCACCTTCTTGACCATCATTACCACAAAGGAAAGAATGCGGGCATGCTAATCGCCCAGCGGAGAATGCCCCCTCTCCTCCTCCGTCTTTGTGGGTGTTCATTAACCTTGTGGGCTCCTCAGCCAGCAGAGAACAGCTGTCCCGGGGACATTTCCATATCCTTTAAGAAAAGCAGAATGTCTACTTAGCCTCAGAGATCCTGCCCGTAGAAAGAAGTGGGAGAGAGCTCCCTGAGGAATAAAAGCAAAGGACGATTAGCATTTAGCACGTGCATTGCACTATTTAAAAACTTGCAAAATTTTGCACTTACTTTGCACTTTCGTCAAATTAAGTATAATATGGCTATTTATTACTCATTTTTTATCTTGACAGAGAGACAAAAGAAGCAGTCTAGCATTGTAAATCCTAATCTCCACCTCCGCTCTGAGATGAGAACTAAAGCAAATACCCTTGGGTTATTTATCTCTTATTGGTGCATAGCCTGAGAAGGGGAGAAATATTCTGGTGACCTTACGAGGTTATGAAATCTATTCCCTTATTCCACCAAGCAAAATCACACAAAAATCATTCTGGTAAAGACAGCAGGATAATTTTAACACACATCAAAGAACTTTGGTTTGAAAATGGCAGAGTTCATTTGGCCCAAACTTCTCCACACTAATTTGTATGGTGATTGGTCTTTCCTCTGTGCCCTAAGTCCTAAGTTTGTAAGGACATTGACTTTAAAGGCAACACCATCTCAGTTACACTTTTCAGTGAAAATCATGCAACAGATTTTTTTTCCCCAGTGCCATTAAAGACAGTAAGACTCTTCTAGTTTGTTTCATACTAAACCACATAAACTGTGCATTTTTAGGATGGAAGGAAAATGCTCCCATTCCCTAGTAGTAGAATATCTGCTAACTTACATTATTTAATTCTAATATCTAGAAATAAATATTGTCATCAGCTAGATTTGTGGCCTCTATACACTCTACCTCAGATATGCAGATGACACCACCCTTATGGCAGAAAGTGAGGAGGAACTAAAGAGCCTCTAGATGAAAGTGAAAGAGGAGAGTGAAGAAGTTGGCTTAAAGCTCAACATTCAGAAAACTAAGATCATGGCATCCGGTCCCATCACTTCATGGCAAATAGATGGGGAATCAGTGCAAACAGTGGCTGACTTTATTTCTGGGGGCTCCAAAATCACTGCAGATGGTGACTGCAGCCATGAAATTAAAAGATGTTTACTCCTTGGAAGGAAAGTTATGACCAACTTAGATAGCATATTAAAAAGCAGAGACATTACTTTGTCAACACTGGTCTGTCTAGTCAAGGCTATGGTTTTTCCAGTGGTCATGTATGGATGTGAGTATTGGACTATAAAGAAAGCTGAGCACTAAAAAACTGATGCTTTTGAACTGTGGTGTTGGAGAAGATTCTTGAGAGTCCCTTGGACTGCAAGGAGATCCAACCAGTCCATCCTAAAGGAAATCAGTCCTGAATATTCATTGGAAGGACTGATGCTGAAACTGAAACTCCAATACTTTGGCCACCTGATGCGAAAAGCTGACTCATTTGAAAAGACCCTGATGCTCGGAAAGGTTGAGGGCAGGAGGAGAAGGGGATGACAGAGGATGAGATGGTTGGATGGCATCACCAACTCAACAGACATGAGTTTGGGTAAACTCCAGGAGTTGGTGTTAGACAGGGAGGCCTGGTATGCTGCAGCTCATGGGGTCGCAAAGAGTCAGACACGACTGACCGACTGAACTGAACTGATACATTCTACATGTCAAGGAGTTAGAGATACTGTCACGAACCCCACTTGGCACCAAAACCCTTGGGAGAGAAGAAAATGGAGGACGTTCTAGCAAGTGTTTCCCTCTCTAAAGCAAGTACTGCATTTTATTTATTTATTTATTTGGCTTCACCCCATGGTGTGTGGGATCTTAGTTCCCTGACCAGGGATCAAACCTGAGACCCTTGCATTGGAAGCACAGAATCTTAACCACTAGACCGCCAGGGAAGTCCTGGTATTGCATTCTTAAAAGCATTCACAAATGAATGTTCACTGGCCTGTGTATCAACCATATTATTTTACTTAAAACTTAATCGCTGAGATTTCACCATGCAGCCCCTAATATCCTATCTTTTTTTTTTTTCACTAAACCTCAATATTTGATGAAGTGAGAGAAAGCAAGCACAAAGAGATCCCCACCAAAAATAAATAAATAAATTGCCCCCCCCCCCAACTCCAGGAAACTAAAATTAACCTTTGTATTCCCTTTTGCTAGAAAGGTGCATTTTTAAAAAGTCAACAATAAGTTTAATGATGTTGCTCTCCCTCCCCCTCCTTTTCTCTGGAGCTACTCTAACCAGCCCCACCTGGGGGTCCCAAGAGTGGACTGGGTAGAATAGCAAGGAGCTGGGGCTGGGCCCCTAAAGTTCCTGGCCATTTCCTCCCCATTATCACCCTGTTAAGCTGCTCAGGGCTCTGACAGCCTAACAAGGTGCTAATGGGCCATGCGTTCTAGCCTGGTTCACAGCAGGTTGTTTCAAATGGGTTGAGGAGGTTGATTTGCATTCAAAATCTTCTCTCTCTCTCACTTGCTTTTTTGTTTGGCCCCTTGATTTCTACTCCCCAGACACTCTTCCAGGCTGACTTAGAATGGAACAAAATCGCATCCGCTCAGTATTTGAATTGCCTGAGTTTGGATTTTAAATGTGCCCCATTATTTCATCAAATTGTAGTGAGGGGGGAAGGAGCAAAGGGGAAGAAAAGAGAGTAAAGAGATTTTAAAATGAAAAGGGAGAGTTGATGACAGACGGATGCAAATGTTCCTTTTAAGTGGCGAGGAGCAGCTGATGTCGGGGCATGAAATTAAATTAGTACATCTGTGGCTGGATGCCTGTCATTCAGTTTCATATTTTCCACTCCAGAGGCATCGGTTAGCTCATGATTAGCTGGCTTACTTTCATGGGACTATGAATACTTCCTGCGCACAAGATGGAGGTCATTGTCGTAAAAGGGGGCTGCAGGAGGAAAAACATTCTCGCAGCAAGATGAACCCCAGCCCTGGAAGGAAGAGGTGGTTTGAGAGCAACTCCAACTCCAGTTCTTGAAGTCAAAAGGAGATGGAGGTGAGGTGGAATGAAATAGAAGTCAGCACATTTTCCAAGGAGACAGCGTTTATGAGCAGCCAGAGGTGTGCTCAGCAAGTGGACGGTCTGCTTTTGAAAAGCCTGCCCGCTGCATCCTGGAAATACTCAGGATTCGTAAATGTTTACAGCCATTTCTACAGACTGACAGCCCAGGCTGTTTCTCCAAGACCAGGCCCCAGGAGTGCTCTCCATAAATAATGGTGCTCAAGCCTCTGTGTCCCTGTTGAAAGCCGAGCAGTCCTGGAGCATCAGGGCCACTGCCAGGAAGGTTTATGGCTCAGCTCCGCTCCTCGCTGTCTAGATTTCTGTCCTTCCTCTTGCATCTCAATTTCCATTGTCCTTCACCCAAGAGCTAAAGGTCTCACCCAGTTATCTCCCAACCAGTAAGGCCTAAATTGCTGGCCTTATTGACACAGGGCTGCTATGTAAAAGCCAAATGAACAGGGCAGCCCTATGACTCAAAACCAGTTCCCTGAAACTTAAAAAAAATGTAAGCATAAGTGAATTCCTTGATATTTACAGACCCTGAATCACCCTCGCTTGCTTGTTATGGCAATACTCCAACAGTGGTTCCCAAAATGTCTCACGAATTTATGGGTGGGAATCACAGAGTTGTTTGTTTGCTTTCAAAGACATTATCCAGAGTCAATTTGAATCTATTTTTAAAAGTAAGAAAGGCAATGAGCTTAAAAGTGCCATCATGATAATGATCCAGGTACAAGAGCGACTGAAGTCTTTTCACCCACCAAACTATCTCATGGACTTAAAGTTTGAAGCACTCATTATTTTACTGTTCTCCTCTCTGCAATGACAAGGTTCAGAACACGTTACCCCAAAATGCAACACCTTGGCATGTTGAATATTTTAAGCTAAAGGCACTTGAGAAACCATAGGCGCTGGAAGGACTTCCTGAATTTCTCCAGACGCAGTTCATAAGACCCTCACGTGAGAGGTGCCCGCCCTACCCCTAGAGGAGAGGAGCATCCTAGCTCCAAGTCAGAGGAACTGCAAGAGGAGTCAGAATGAATGGGCCTTGCCAAGTTCGCCCGTTTATTCCTATTAGCTTGTTTTCCTTTGTCCTGCCACATTTCCCCACTACTGTCCACTCTTCATCAAACCCTGTATAAAAACTCCCAGTTTTAACTATTTCATTAGATCTTCATTTCCTTATGAAGGCTCCCATAGCATATAAAATTATAAACTTTTTTTTTTAAGAGACTTTTGTTTTGTTGGCCACACCACATGGCATGTGGGCTCTTTCCTCAACTAAAGTTCGAACCTACACCTCCTGAATTGGAATCACAGAATCTCAACCCCTGGATGGCCAGGGAAGTCCCTAAAATTGATATGAAATACATATGAGAGTATATGCTACTCTCTTGTTAGTCTGTGTTCTGTTACAGATCCCCTGATGAAAGCCTAGAAGGATAGAAAGAATTTTATTTTCCTCCCCTCCAGCAAACAAAATAGAAATGAAAAAAAAAGCAGATGACTGCCTCAGCATTTTATGAAGAAGACTTGCTCCAAAGGGTGTCCACCTATCAAGGTGCATAAACGTGGGAGGAGATCCAGGTGTTGCTACTCACATCATCTGCTTAGGCGAGCATGCACCATGTGGTCTTTCTTCAGGCAATTTTCAAGTTGTCTTTTCACATTTCTTTACACTGGAGATGCACACGCAACAGAGATGAGGAATGCATCAGGTCAGGGGAAGAAAAAGAAGCAGAGAGAGCACCCTGTAAATCCATCGGTGCGGGGTATTCTTCCCGGCTACTCCTTCCCCGTACATTTGCTGCATCTTATGCCTACAGCCCAGGCAAATTCCCCATAGCGTTTTGCCCACAAGATCATCGCCGTAACTACTTGGTTCCCCTTCAGAGGTGATGAGCCAGCCGGTCCATATTTAGCTCTTGTTGTTATTCCTTTCCCAGCCAACTCCGTGATTCCCTGAAGCCCTTCTAATGTGGTTCTTGGAACTGTCTCCAGTATGCTAGGACTGATCTGCCTCGAGCAAAATGCTCTGCCCATCTGTGCCAGGAAGATGTTTGTATTGTTTCCCATCAATCTTTCTCTTTCCAAAAGAATTGGATAAGAAAGCATGTCTCATTCCATTGTTGCCACTGTCCTGTAACAAGAATCCTAAGGGAATCACTAAGGGAAAATCAAGCCTGGCCTAGAAAATCAAATAGCTTTGCTTCAGTAGCCAAGCCTACATGGATCTAGGACTCTGATGTGTGAGCTGTACCTTGAGTGCTTTCTCACCTTCCCCTGTAGACTGCCCCTTTCTGCTCTAGCAACCCTGGTTCCTGGCACTCTTCCCACAGATCCTCACAAGCAACCCCTACTTCCTTCTTTTTTTTACTATTTCTGCCTTCTAGAACTTTTTTTCCTTGCTTCCTCCCCCACCAGAATTGAACTTTCAGCTATGATTCAATGTCCATTTTTCTTAATTATGTTAAAGTAATTCACATTAACAGTTTATCTCATTGGAATTCAATTCCAAAAGAATGACTATGACACAATTTTGAAGTCCCTGTGGGCCACTTCTATCTCACATAAGGTGATAAGCCTGGCACGGGCTGTGAGCCCCTAATCTCTTGATAAACAAGTGCTCCAAGTCCAGCCCTTTCTTTCGCAGCCATGTAGGGGCCAAAAGACCACCCACACGAGGCTGTTTTTCCTAGCAGGCAGCATATATACAAGAAAATTGAAAACATATGCTCATGGAAATACTTGTACACAAATTTTCATAGTAGCATTACTCATACTAGCCAAAAACTAGAAGCAACCTAAAGCTCATCATGTGATGAATGAATAAACAAAAAAGTATATCTGCAACCAGGTGTTATTCAGCCGTAAAAGGGAAAGAAGTACTAATACAGGCTACAACATGGATGAACGCCTATATAGGAAAGAATCCAATTTTACCCAAACAGAGATCTGGCCTTTTCCCTTGGCTCCTGGGAATCTGGGCCCTTGGAATGTCCTGACTGTTAAAAGTGTTTTTGTTTGACTTGGAGCCTTGGGCCAGCCAGAGTCTAACAGTGGAATTTAGGATGGGGCTTTGGGACACATATTATTGGTTGACCTTTGAGGACTGGAGACTAAAGTCAGCCACGTGGGCAGTCAAACAGGTTTCCATAATCACACCCCTTTGTACACCAGGGCTCTGTACACCAAGGTCCCACAGCTGCTACTTTGGTGGACTCTGCCTATGTACGTCCAGCTTTGGCTGACTTTAATGCTCTTCTTAGCTGTAATGAACAGTAACCGTGAGTATAACAGCCTTCAGTGAGTTTTGTGAGTCCTTCTAGCTAACTTTTAAATCTTTGGGTTCCCAAACTTGCAATTGATGTCAGAAGTGAGATTGATCTTGCAGACTGCTCCCTTTAACCTCTCAACTTTGAATGTATTATGCTAAGTGAATATAGCCAGAACCAAAATGCCATCTATCATATTATTCCATTTTTACAAAATGTCCAGAAGAGGCAAATCCATAGAAACAGGCGGATTAGTGGCTTCCAGGGGCCAAAGAAACGAAGAATGGGGAATGAGTGCTAATGGGTATGAGCTTCTTTTTGGAGTGATGAAAACATTACAAAATTAGATCATGGTAATGGTTGCACAACTTTGTTAATGTACAAAATTGTATATCTTAAATAGGTGAATTTTAGGGTGTATGAGTTTTGTCTTTAAAAAAAAAAAGATAGCTTGGCCTTGGCAGCCAGTCAGTTACTCTTGACCAGGCCCAGAGATGGAGAAGAGGGGGACTGACCAGAGCTGGTAATCTAGCTATCTCAAATGCAGTCATGAGCTTGAAGCCTTCCCGGGGAGTAATTCTTCAGCGTCTCTCTTTGTGACTTCTCCTGAGAGGTTCCAGTGGGAGAGACCAAGGAAGCTGCTGAAACAAACAGAAGTCAACAGCCCTGGTCTCTGCTCGCCCGTCCCACCAGTACCCTTTGGATAGGCAGGCAAATTCAGTCCCAATTTCCCCATTAAAATCGCCTGTTTAAAAAAAAAACAACAACACCTTTTCTGCTTTCATTTCTCATTAAAATGCCACTCTTGAGTCATTTAGAAAGGGTCAAGCTGGATGTTGGCTCTAAAACCTTTGACAACTACTGTAATTGCCTAGAGGGCCAATAACAGTGATGTCTTTCACAAGTTTAATTTTGAAGTTTCTGCCAAGCCATTAACATGTAACCAGAGCATAGAAGTCGAGGGAAATTAGAGATGAGTTGAAGACCAGTCCCATCTGTCTCTGGACTGTCACCTATTCCCTAGGCCAGGACAAGTCCTCTTGAGTCTCCTGGTGTAGGAGAGAGGAGCCCTGGGGTCTGATCTTTAGTTCTGGCTCTAATTACTCACATGGGCTCAGAAGTTATTACAGTTTTTTGGTATTCTTAAAAATGGGACAATGTTACTTCTCCAGTTCTACCCTCTGCCTGAGTGTCATCTTTCTACCCTCTGCCTGTGTCATCTTGACAAGACTCTTCTATAAAAATTTTGTGAATGAGAGAGGGTGAAGAGAGATGTGTGCACAGGGAGATCCCAGGGACACCCTGAAAGGGCATGTAGCTTAGTGCTGAATGAGGATGGTTTCCTGCCCAGAGATTGAACTGGGTTAAAACAGAACACTGGATCACATGCAGTTGGTCACCTTTATTTTTTTTTTTTTTTAGGAAATGACATTTTTTTTTTCCTCTACATTCCTTAGTCTTAGTCACATAAAATGTTTTTTAATTTAAGCCCAGAACTGATGATTTCACAACAAACAACTCAGTTTAAACTCTGTACTAAGGATTATGTAACAACAGTGTATCCTGCTTGAGGACAGTTTCTCCTTCCTGAAAACCTTCTGGCTAATCCTGTTATCTTAAAATGTAAATTGCGGGAGTGGGTCTTGTAAGATCTTCACAACATTGAGACATTCTTTTGATTTATTGCAATAGCTAATTTTAAAAAAGTATATAATTCCCTTGCTTAGACTAGGGATGGGGGCACTCTCCATCCCCCTTCTGATGTCTATGTCAGAAGCTTTCTTTGTCCCTTTGCACTTTAATAAAACTCTGCTACACAAAAGCTCTTTTTTTTTTTTTTTTTATTCTATGCTTCTACTATTTGGAATTCCACTTGATGGATGGAGGGTGGGATTGAGAAGAAATGCTTAGAATTTTTTGGTGGAAAATGGGTAGAATCATTTCTTTAAAAATAATTTTCAAAAATTAGAGTTACTGATAAAGAAATCGTAAGAACCACTGAAGAAGAGTAAGGCAGCTATGAGCCAATTAGTGCCAACACTGCATGTAGCAACCTGAGTCAATAAGAGTCTTGGGGTTGTCAGAACGGGGGCAGGACAGAGCTGATGCAACTGAAGCATCATCAGCCATTGAGTTACAACAGATCAGATTTAGATAATACACCTTTAGATAATACAAAACAATGTATCTTTTTTTTTTAATTTCTAATAGATTGTGTCTCAAGCACCATGGTGGAAATTTCACTTTTTTGATCATTTAATCACATTTAATCCTTTCCTTAAATCCTTACAACAAACATTCCAGAGATCATTATGCTCCCCATCCTACAGATGTGAATACTGAGCCCACAAAGTTTCCATAACTTGGTTAAACTTCGCTTGACTTACTTGTGACAGAGATTGACCTTGAACTGTAGTTTTCTGGGGATAGCATCCATGTTCTGTCTCCTAGACTTGTGGCTCTCAGGTCTTTGTTTTTGTTTGTTTGTTTTGTTTTTTACTCAACTATGCAATGGAAATAATGCACCTGCAAAGGATTATTGCAAAGATTAAATCAGTTAGTGATATAAAATGGTCAGCAAAGGGGTAGACATAGAGTTAAGTATTCAATAAATTCCACCTGTATCCCACCTTCTTTAGGTAAGGAGGTAAAGAAGGGAAAAGTGCCCAAATCCAAAGTATATAAGCAGTCTGTCCCTGGGAAGAATATTAGTCAGTGACAACTCTTCTTGTGTGACTGTCCATTGAGGACTTGAATGTTGCCTCTCCAGATCCAGATGCTTCCTGTAAATTTGTTTTTCAAATCAACTTAGAAAGCTCATGCAACTTCAAAATTAGAAATACAGATGCTAATGCAAATTCTTATTTAATCATTATTTAATGATCACCTACAATGTGCTAGTCAGTGGGAGATCAAGAGAGATAAGAAAGACACAGTCCTTGCCCTTGAAGAACTCAGGGTTCATTAGAGAGGGTTAGATAAGACCGTAAATGATCATAAACACGGTGCGATAGAAGCCCCATCAGAGAGAGAAGTGCCCTAAGCATTTCAGAGAGGGAGATGCTACTTCCTTTTTGATAAAGATCTCGTGAAGGAGGAGAATTCTCCCAACTTTGAAAGGTAGGTAGAGCTTCAACAAGTGAGTAGAGAAGGCTGAAATGTCAGAAGAACATTCCAGGTGGAGGGGTTAGCACCAACCAAAGCAGGAATATGGAAAAGTGAGGTCTCAACTGGACAACATCAAGGAGTCAACTTCCCAGCAGGAAATCAAAGATACATTTATAAGTTGTGGGGAAAAAATCCAGAGAGGTGGATGGTAGTCACATCCTGGAAACTGAATTCTGGAGGTAGAGGAAGGGCAGTGCTTAACTCAATTTAAATATGAAGAGCCAATGAAGTATTTTGGATGGGGAAGCAATCTAATTGGAGTCTTTATCAGAGTCCACTGATCCCATGGTAAGTAATAATAGGCACCTCTCCAGAGGTGATGAAGAGTCAATGAGCCCCAAAACAACGAAGCATCTAACAAATTTAGTAAATACTAAATCAATTCTATTTCTCTTCTCCCTTCAATAGCACCCTGAAAATCCACTGTTTCTGAATCTTGAGGGTCTGCCCTACTTCTCTGGGGTCTAGAAAGTCCCGAGGTAGAGGACAGAGGAGGCGTTGGTATGACCTCTGGCTATTCACTTCCACCTGAGGAACTTAGAATTCCACAGCTTAAACCCAGCCGCTCTCGCCCTCCGTGCGAAAAGCCTGCCTGTGGGAAGGCTGGCCGGCTCATCTTTTTTAATATCTCTCTTCAGAGTCTCGGTTTGACTGACCAGCCAACATCACTTGCATTCAGGAAGCGTGCCTCCCTTATTCTCTCCACTGCTCCTTGACGATGATTTGGGGGTTGCTAGCCTTTCATTTTTCTCCCCCTCTCCCCTTCTGCTGCTCGGAGTCTTTACTCCCTGATAAGAACCTTCTAGCAGCCTCATCAGAGCCATTGTTAAGAGAAGGTGCAATTCATCCACAATGGATACCTGATGACTTCTCCTTTCTGCAGACAAATCGGTCCTTGGAGAAAGGTCTCATTATTACTCTAGTGCCATTATTCTGAGTGTGCCAGCTCTGGGGCACCTCATTCTGTCCCAACAGGGAGGGAGGGCAGAGGGAAAGAAAATTCTGTGTCTTGCCTTTCAGCTTTTTAAAAGGTGGCTGTGAAAATACTTTCTTTCTCCACTAATGGGATTTGCACTTCTTACCCTCCCTGCCAAGTCTTTTATAGACTTCGAAGTTAACCACGCTTTTCTGGGGTTCCTCGTCTCTTGTCCGACTCAGGGTGTTTCATCTCCCCAGAGATCAAAATGCACTGACCTCTGCCCTCTCAAGCATTTCACAGGCTCTTAAAATCGAAAAGCCATTCTTTCTGCCCTCCGCCCCTCCTATGTAATTTCCCTTGTCTTTTGTTCGCACACCTGCAGGCGAGCCTCCATCAGAGCACTCAAAAATCATGAATTCAGTGTCCCTCATGGCTGAGGCACTGTGATAGGCACGGGGGGCATAAATTGCCTCTGAACCTTCGCTGTTTCACATTCCTACACACCAGAGAGCAAGGACAGGCACTTTCATTGTAAAAGGCCAAATTCTTCATAAGGCCAGTGAGGCTTTTAACCTACCCGATTGGCTTGTGATGTCCCCCAAGTAACACGCTGTCATCAAGAATAAGCGTTCTTTAGTCACAGCTAGTCATCAAGGAATATTTAAATCTAAATTTCCTAACTTAGTCCCCTTCCCTTTTTTTTTCAAGACTAAATACCAATTAATTAGTTTCTCACTAAATCTTTGGCTGCCTTTTTGAAAAGAAGTAAACTATTTTTAAGCCAGACTGAGAAGTGAACATACTCACCAATAAGGGGAAAATGCCAGGAAAAGGAAAGGTAGAGATCCTCATTAATAGGCAAGAGAGAAAAGAGAGAGCGGAGAAGAGAGAGATTTGAGATTTGGTGTGATAACTGAATCATTTTTTGCAAGGAAAGCAAGCTCTGTGAGTTTTGCTATTGAAACCAAGCGGGACCTTGTGGAGGTCCTGGTCACAGAAACCTTTCAGTGGCTAATAAGGGAATAAAGTGATGAAGAGACAAGGGAGGGGCAGTCAAGAAAGAGTGGTGCCTTCTTAGGGGAGAGTCCTTGTTCCACCTCAAGGGCAGAACACAACAGTATCTCTGAGTTTTTCTGCAGAACTAAAACTCCCAACAAATGGAAGATGCTAACTACTTGATGAAGCATTCTTCAGAGATGATCAGGAAACCACCTGAGACCCTGCACACATGCTGATCCTTAAGCAGCCCTGCCCTGAACCAGTGCTCTAAAACTCCTCATCAAATCCTCTTGCATTGGGACACACAGTTTTTCAGGGTACAAATCTGCTGTGTCCCCTTTGTCTGACAGAGCAATTAAACTATTCTTTTCTACTTAACCCGAAGCTCTATCTCTGTGATTTGATTTAGCACTGGTGCACAGAGGCTGAGCTTTTGGCATCACCACTATTGACTTCTACAGCAGAAGATTTTAAACAGATAGTCAAAGGCATTGAGTTTGGTAAAAGAACATGGAAAACCAATCCGGTTTTGACAGCAGGGCTACAATCCTCTCCCTGCCTCCTTTCATCCCTGTGACCCTCAAGAAGTGGATGGAGCCAACTCTCAACTGCCCAAGACAAGGGAAGTCTTCTACACCTTCTGAGACTCCAAGGCCTCCTGTGTAGGAAGTAGTGCTTTGCCTGCATAACGTCTCACATGAAATAAAATTCATATTTTATGGCAAGTCAAGAAAAATTTAAACATAAAGCATTTTCTCTGCCCTTTGGTCCCCTCTCTCCCCACAGTGTGCATTGTGTATCTAAATTATGCATTGACTAAACCTCCCCAGTGGGTGGGCTTCCCAAGTGGTGCTAATGGTAAAGAATCCACTTGCCAATTCAGGAGATGCAAGAGAGGCAGGTTCGATCCTTGCATCAGGAAGAACCCCTGGAGTAGGAAATGGCAATCCACTCCAGTATTCTTGCCAGGAAAATTTCATGGGTAGAGGAGCCTGGCGGGCTACAGTACACGGGGTCGCAAAGAGTGGCGCATGACTGAGTGACTAAACACACACAGCACACACACACATCACCACAGGCAGAAATACCTGCTCAGTCATAGAGGGCAACATTCTCTTAGCACCAACAAGACAACATTTTTAAGATACATTCATTCTTGATAAGGGGTCACGTGGTACTTAGATCTTGATTGTGTAAACTGTCAATAATAGTTCAGTTAATGTTCAGCCATGGGGGCTCAAAAAATGAATATAACTCTGCTTTGATTTCAAATGGGCAGAACCTTTCTCAGAGTTTTCTGAGATGTTCTTCTTGAGCTATAATCCTCAAATTTGGCTTGAATAAAATTTCCTATTTCTTTCTTAGGTTAACTGGTTAATTTTTCATTGACACTCCTTTCTGACTATTGAATTTAGATAGTGGCAGCTTTTTCAAACTGATTAAATGATAAGTGTTAGTTGCTCAGTCATGTCTGACTCTTTGTGATCCCATGGACTATAGCCCACTAGTCCTCTGTCCTCTGTCCATGGGATTCTCCAGGCAAGAATACTGGAGCAGGTTGTTGCCATTCTCTTCTCCAGGGGATCTTCGCAACCCGGGGATCAAACCCAGGTCTCCTACATTGCAGGCAGATCCTTTACCATTGGAGCCACTCAAACTGAGAATCTCTTTTATCTGCTTCCTTATTCTTGGCTACAATTCAGAACTGGGGTTATTGAATGATGCTCTAGTGAAGTGCAGTTGCTCAGTCGTGTCTGACTCTTTGCAATCCCATAGACTGTAGCCTACAGGCTTCTCCATCCATGGGATTTTCCAGGCAAGAGTACCAGAGTGGGTTGCCGTTTCCTTCTCCAGGGGATCTTCCCAACCCAGGGATCGAACCCAGGTCTCCTGCATTGCTGGCAAACGCTTTACCCTCTGAGCCACCAGGGAAGCCCACCAGGAATGACACTCTACTTTAGTCCTAATAAAGATTAATGCCAAAAACAAAACAAAAGCAAAAATAGATTAATTTCAGAAGAGCATTGATATATACACACTGCCGTGTGTAAAATAGATAGCCAGTGGGAAGCTGCTGTACTGGGAGCTCACTTCGCTGCTCTGTGATGACCCAGAGGGATGGGATAGGGGAGCAAGAGGGAGGCTCAAGAGAAAGGATGATGTGTATACATATAGCTGATTCACTTTATTGTACGGCAGAAACCAAACAACATTGTAAAGCAATTATACTCCAATAAAAAATGGAAAAAAAAAATAAGACCAAAGCAAAACAAAAGATTAATGTCCAGTGCTAAGGGAATAACCACAAGCAGAGTTTTCCTTTAACCAAATTGGTCATTTCACAGGAAGTTCACATAAATTCACACTGAAGTTCCTGGAGGTTCACTAGACGTAAGTAGTATACCAACAAGCCTTAATGCTACCCTCTCTACCCCTAGCCCAAGTGGAGAGAAAAGTGAACATCTCTGGCCCAGGGCTATAGTTCTCATCAGCCCAAGCAGGGTGAGGACAGTGCCGATGGATGGATGGACGTCGGCCTGGTGGCCTGTGAACTCTGAAAAAGCGCTGAGTTCTCTTTCGGTCAGGGAGGGTCATCAGTTTTACTGCAGGTTCTAGAATGAGCAGGTATGACAGGATGCCAGAGAGGAAAGTGGCTACTAGTTAGATACTCATGTGCTGGAGACCCATAGTAAGAGTTACACTAGCTCTTTTAAATTATATACATCAAAGTCAGCCACATCTTTCCAAACCAAATATAGCAGTTGCACCAATATCAAACCAATGAAGTTGAATCTGCTTGCAACTCAGTTTCATTTCAAATGTTGATAAGAATAGTGCCAGGAGAATGGCCAAGATGGCAGAGTAGGAAGACTCTGAACTCACCTCCTCCCATGACACACCAAACTTACAACGTTTACAGAGCAACTACAGATGAGAAAATTTAGGAAAGCTAGCAGAAAAGACTCCTATAACAAAGTAGGAGAAGGGGACTCCTAAAGTCATAAAGAACTAATCACAATGAGACAGGCAGGAGGGGCAGAGACGTGATATAGTCAGGACTCATACCTGCAAATGAGGGGGCAACCTACAAACAAGAGGATAATTACAACTGCAGAGGATTTTCTCAAAGAACAAGTGGTCTGAGTCCCACATAGGAATCTGCAGCCTGGGAATGCTACAACTGGAAGACAAACCCCCAGAATATTTGATTTTGAAAGCCAGTGAGGCTTATTTTCAGGAGAGCCAGAGGACTCTGAGAAATAGACACTCCACTCTTAAAGGGCACTCACAAAATCCTACAGGCTCTGGTACCCAAGGCAGTAGTCATCATTTGAAAGGATCCTGGATCTGACTCACCTGCTGTTCTTGGAGAGCCTCCCAGAGAGTCAGGAGACAACTGGAGCTCATTCTGGGGATACAGACACTGGCAGCAGCCGTTTGAGGGGCTCCAACTACTATGTGGACACTAGTGCTGGCAAGTGTCGTTTTGAAATTCTCCTTTTAGCGTATTAGCACTGGGATCCTGCGCTGCCCACCAGCCTGTTGGTGCCAGTACTTGGATGCCTCAGGTCAAGCAGCTAGCAAGGTAGAGACACAGCCCCTACCAGCAAGCCCACTGCCTTAAGACACCCTGAGCCCAGAGCTGTCCCTGTCCACATGGATGCCTACACCTGACTAGCAGTGCACTGGCACTAACTCCGGGACACCCAGAGCACTGCATACAGAGACACTGAGACCCGGCTCTGCCCAGCAGATAGACAACAACCCTTTGGCTCCCTGGGCCAGGGTTCTATCCATCAGCAGGCCTATGCAAGCTATAAGACACCTCAGCCAGCTGCCCTGGGATCCAGTCCCACTCATCAGCAGGGCAACACCAGATTTGAAGGAATTAACAGTAAAGATGATATGGAGGAATAGATCAGTGAGTTGGAAGACAGAAAAGTGGAAAACGCTTAGTAGAACAGGAAAAAATAATGAAAAGAGATGAGGACAATTTAAGAGATGTCTCGGCCAGCATCAAGTGTTCTAATGTTCTCCTTATAGAGATCCCAGAAGGAGCAAGAGATAGAAAAAGAGGCAGAAAATATATTTGAAGAGATGACAGCTGAAAATTTCCCTAACCTGGGAAAGAAAATAGACATCCAGTTCCAGGAAGCATAGACAGTCCCAAACAGGATGAATCCAAAGAACACAACACCAAAGTGAAAGAAAAGTGAAAGTCGCTCAGTCTGCCTGACTCTTTGTGACCCCAGGGACTGTAACAGTCCATGGACTTCTCCAGGCCAGAATACTGGAGTGGGTAGCCTTTCCCTTCTCCACGGGATCTTCCCAACTCAGGAATCGAACCCAGGTCTCCCTTATTGCAGGCAGATTCTTTACCAGCTGAGCCACAAGAAAAGCCCACAACACCAAGACACATTATAATTAAAATGGCAAAAATAATGGATAGAGAGTATTAAAGGGAACATGGGAAAAGCTACAGGAAAATAGCCAGTTTACATACAAGGGAACTCCCATTGGAGAAGGAAATGGCAACCCACTCCAGTATTCTTGCCTGGAGAATCCCAGGAACCGGGGAGCCCGTTGGGCTGCCGTCTATGGGATCGCACAGAGTCGGACACGACTGAAGCGACTTAACAGCAGCAGCAGCAGAACTCCCATAGGGCTATCAGGTGACTTATCAGCAGAAACTCTGCAGGCCAGAAAACAGTGGTAGAATTTATTTAAAGTGATGGAAGGGGAAAAAAAAATGCAACCAAGAATACTCCACCCAGCAAGCTTTTCATTCAGATTTGAAGGAGAGATGAAAAGTTTTAGAGTGGGTAGCCTATCCCTTCTCCACGGGATCTTCTCGACCCAGGAGTTGAACTAGGGTCTATCTGCATTGCAGGCAGATTCATTACCAGCTGAGCTACCAGGGAATCTCTTTTATAGACAAGCAAAAGTTAAATGAGTTCAGCACCACCAAACCACTTTTATGGGAAATGTTTAAGGGACTCCTTTAACCCAAAAAGAAAAGGCCACAAGTAGAAACATGAAAATTACAAAAGGGAAATTATCATTGGTAAGGAAAAGTATATAGTACAAACCATGAGTTAGCCATGTATAAAGCTGGCAGGAAGGTTAAAGACAATAGTTAAATTATCTGTATATCCAATAAGTAGTTAAGGGAAGCAGAAAACAGAATTGTAAAATATGAGGTCAAAAGTAGTCAATGTGGTAGGAGGGGAGTAAAAATGCAGGGTTGTTAAAATGCATTTGAACTTAAGAGATCAGCAACTAAAAATTACCAGATAGATAAATAGATGATAGATAGCTATGCACAGCATGGGAAATAACTAATCAATAACTTGTAATACCTTTGCATGGTGACATATTACACCCAGACTCATCGTGGTGACCATTTTGAAATGTATGGAAATATCAAATCACTGTGTTGCATAACAGGAGCTAACACAGTGTTGTAGGTCAGCGATACTTCAAAAACAAACAAACTGAGAAAAAATAAAAAAGGTCAGGTTTGTGGTTACCAAAAGTGGGAGTAGGGGGACAGGGAACTGGGAGAAAACAGTCAAAAGGTACAAACTTCCAGTTATAAGATAAATAATTACTATGGGTGTAATGTACAACATGATAAATATAATTAACACTGCTGCTAAGTCGCTTCAGTCGTGTCCGACTCTGTGCGACCCAATGGACGGCAACCCACCAGGCTCCCCAGTCCCTGGGATTCTCCAGGCAAGAACACTGGAGTGGGTTGCCATTTCCTGCTCCAGTGCGTGAAAGTGAAGTCGCTCAGTCGTGTCCGACCCTCAGCGACCCCATGGACTGCAGCCTTCTACTGTACACTATATATCAAAGTTCTTAAAAGAGTAAATCCTAAGAGTGCTCAACACAAGGAAAAAGTTTTTTTTTCTATTTTTGAAGTTTATTATCTATAGAAGATGAGAGGTGGTCACAAAACTTACAGTGATAACCATTTCATCATATATAAGTCAAGCCATTATTCTATACAGCTTAAACTTATACAGTCTGTTATACCTCAATACAACTAGAAGAAACAATTTAAAAATAAAAATGAAGTTTTTAAAAAAACTTTTAAAATTTATAATATGACTATTCAAAAAATACCCCCAAACAATGTAAAAGGCAATGTACAAAGTGTTCTTTAAGTTACTTCTACCTATTACTGTTTCGCTAAAATTTGGACTTTTATAAAAAATAAAGTCCAGTAAAGACTAGGTCAAAAAAAAAAAAAAAAAGTAATGCTTGCCTCTTACACTTCCTAAAGTTGCTGTGGTTGTTCTATTGCTAAGTCCTGTCCAGCTATTTGCAACCCCATGGACCTCAGCTCGCCAGGCTTCCCTGTCCTTCACTATCTCCTGGAACTTGCTCAAACTCATGTCTGTGGAGTCAGTGATGCCATCCAACCACCTCATTCTTGGTCATTCCCTTCTCTTCCCTTCAATTTTTCCCAGCATCAGGGTCTTTTCCAATGAGTCAACTTTTCTCATCACATGGCCAAAGTACTGGAGCTTCAGCTTCTGCATCTGTCCTTCCAGTGAATATTCAGGGTTGATTTTCCTTAGGATTGACCGGTTTGATCTCTTTTCAGTCCAAGGAACTCTCAAGAGTCTTCTCCAGCACCACAGTTCAGAAGCGTCAATTCTTTCACACTCAGCCTTCTTTATGGTCCAACTCTCACATCCATACATGACTACTGGAAAAGCTATAGCTTTGACCATACGGACCTTTGTCAGCAAACTCATGTCTCTGTTATTTATTAATAATATGCTGTCTAGGTTTGTCACAGCCTTTCTTCCAAGGAGCAAGCATCTTTTAATCCCGTGACTGTAGTCACCATCCTCAGTGAGTTTGGAGCCCAAGAAAATAAAATCTGTCACCTTTTTCAGTTTTTCCCCTTCTATTTCTATTGAGGGGCAGGGAAATAGGTTAATGCCATGAAGATCTAACCACCTATTGTTTTCTTTATTGGACTCCTTGAATAAGAGAACACCCTCAATGTTACTGCAAGATGGAACCCTACATGCCCTATGCTTCAGGGCAAATACCCAGGAATTCAGGGCACTTAAGAGCCTCATAACCCTCTTCATTTATTTACCAGTCAAGTTCAGAGCACACATGCAGTAAAAATTCTAGAAAGTGTTCTATACACACAGATGTCCAGGGTAGAGAGGTAAACTAGATGCTGAGAGCAACTGCAGTGGAAACTGGCTGTAACTCACCAACCCTGTTTCTTCTCCCTGAGTCTATGGCTGGGCTGTTTTTGCCTGTCAGCCTTGCAACTGGGTCTGGCCGGTGACCGAGTTCTGGCTCATATAATGTACGAAGAAATGATAAAGCCCACTTTCAGGCCCACAAAAACTCCTACTCTTCGTCTTCCCTTTCTTGTTTTTTCTCCTTATATGCTAGCTCAATGGAGAAGATTTAAAATCCCTGCTGGACAGTGGAGTGATACTATGGACCATCATCCAGGGAAGAACGTGGACATTGGACTGTAACATGAGTGAGAAGTAAACGTTTATTGTTTTAGGCCACTGAGATTTTGGATTTATTACAGCAGCAAATATTACTTGGTCTACCTCATAAGGGGACCCTTGTTCTATTTTCAACATAGCATGCTAATAAGAAAAACAATGATGTATAGATAAAAAAGAAGACAATAAAGAGGAAAAACTCATACATCTTTTCCATGAAAAAAAAATTATCTTTGCTTAATGGTATAAAAAGCTTCCAGTAAGTTGATCATACCAGAAATGATTACTAAGAGAATCATATTTCTATAACTATTAGAGAACAAGTTATAAGTTTTTCTGTAGAAAAAAATAGTTCCTGTGTGATGAAATTATACTTTAGGATGCAACAAATACTTTATGAATCAAATTTTGATTTGATTTAATCAAATCAAAAGAAAACTTGGATAACATATCACAATGATAAACTACCATAAGTCTTGAAACAATAGGCCTAGGGAATCCCCTGGAGGTCCAGGAGTTAAGACTCCATGCTTCCACTTCAGGGAACATTAGTTCGATCCCTGATCAGGGAACTACAATCTCTCATGCTGCACAGCACTGTCAAATAAAAAAAAAAAAAAAAGATAGTCCCCAAATGGAGTCACTTATGCCAAACCCCACCAAGACTAAATATCTAACCTGATTGCAGTTTCAGCTTCTCCCAGGAGTGGAATTTTAAACCCACCAGTCTGGAATTTCCTGAAACACTAGTAAGGTAGTCTGCTTAATAAGACCCCTTGCCTTCCCCTTCAGGAAGATGACCTTCCCTGAAATAATCCATTCTTTAACTTCCTTGTCCCATCCTGATTCTGCCTATGAAAACCATCCATTTTGGTTTGCACAGCTCCTAGGATTTATTAGATGGGTTGCTTCCTGATTCGTGAAACATGGAATAAAGCCAATTAGTTTTTTAATTTTACTCAGTTCAATTTTTCTTTTTTTAACATAAAAAATTATCAATAACATTTTGCATCATTCCAATAAAAGAATATCTGAATTATATCAATTGGTGAATATTATTCAGCTGCCAGAGTTTCACTGTTAACCTCATCAAGGAGATTCTGCCCTTTTGTCCAGTGATGGCAACAAGGAAAAGCTGGCTGACCATCTGGCAGGGATGCTCCGGTGAACTGTCCAGTCCTGGGTGAATGTGGGCAGGAGGATGCTCTGATAGACAGTCCTGCCCTGGGTGAGTGTGGGCTGGAAGACATCTGAGGCCACTTTAAACCAAGAGTTTCTGTCCTATAAAAGAAGCCAAATAATTTTGCATACCTCTAAATTACTGAAGTTTTACAGATGTTACTTTGGGGATTTCTAGAATGATTCTGTGACTTATTTTGTGAAAATTACCAATTCTAAAATCTAAATAAGTAAAGCAAAAACAAAACAAAGAAAGTCAAATATATTTGCATGTAATGAGGTCTTCCTGTTTCCCTGATGCTCTTTTGGAAAATAAAATTATACTGACTTTTATTACTGGAGCTTTTACTAATTCAGGGATAAAGCGAGTGTGGGTGGAATGGCAATTCTTTCATCCTAAAGAGCTATCAGCATTTCAAAAGCAGGAAGGTCATTCTGCAACTTCCGCGTAAAACTAGGAGGGGGAAATGAATTTGAAATAAAGTAAATGGTTAAGAACTAGTGTTAATTGAAGATCAATCAGAAGTTAACCTACTTTACATCTGAGATGACTGTGCTAATTGATGGAAAGCTAGGATTCAATTTAAAAGCAGATGGTTCACATGCAAATTTGCACAATTCAAGTAATATAAAAGATTAGATACCCCGCCATAATTGTTTACCCCTTCAACAGACAGGAATGGACGCCTTCAAAGACTCACAGGTGAGAGAAGGAGACTCCCTCTTTCATTTTAGCCTTATTGGTCTAGTGTCAGTGGGCAACTACCCTGGGGATGGAGCAGGGTAAGGACAGGGTCTGGACAGGAAGCAGATGACATGCATATTATGGAACACAAATGGCCAGCAAGCTTTCTGCTTAACTGCTGTTGCACGCGGAACCTCTGTTCCCAGCAAGGAGGAATTTGCAGGCTGGTCGCATTCATCACCAGGAAAAGCCCTGGATTTTATGCCGCTGCTGTGTTTGGTGGCTTGTTTTAATTAGGGACCAGGAAATTGATCAGTTTTAGCCTCCCAAGCACGGATTCGGGCTTAGGTGCTTATTCCTTTTGCTTCCATTTTCAGAATTAATTTTTTTCACAATTCTTCAGCTGCATCAGCACTTTGACCCTGAGTTCACGTGAATCCCAAACAGCTGGCTGAGTTGGTCCGTGCAAACAAGGAAATGCATGAAATAAAGTCAAGAAAAATCACCATCTCCGTCAAACAGTTGATCTAAATGCAGGACGAAGAGCTTGAAGTCCCCCTCTTTAATGACAAGCAAACAGCTGTAATAGAATTTACTTGGAGCCATCTTAGCTAAAGGCAAAATTTAAGATAAGACAAATGTTTTTAAAATGTCACTGTCTTAACAACCTAAGGAGCCTTTAGCACAATTTCCACGGGTGTCCTTTTAACAGTGAATGAATTTATCATTCTGTAAACATTTGCCTGTAGTTTGGCTCTACACCCCAATACACATACACAAAACAAGACAAAGCCACCAGTTTCAGATGCAAAGATTGCACTCTAGCCTTAACAGATACATTCATCGTTTAAAGGAACTCATTATTTTGGAAGCAAATAAATCCTTTAGTTCTTAAGACGGTATCAAGTACAACATTGTCTCACATTCCAGAAAACACTGAATTGAAAATAAGAATTGAAAATAAGAAAATAGGAGGAGAAGAAGGCTGTAAAAGGAAAAGGTGATGAAAGGAATGTTCTATAAGGATTGGAGAATAAGTAATTAAACCCATACCACATATAAAGTACAATCAGACACTGCTTCGTTCTCTGTGAGGTCTCTGACTGCTGAAACATGTGAGGACATGTGAAATTAGCATGGCCTCGGTTGCTCCCAGCATGTTAGAGAGACCAGTACATGCATGCATGCCTGCTAAGTCGCTCCAGTCATGTCCGACTCTGTGCAACCCCATGGACTGTAGCCCGCCAGTTTGACCCCGAGGACAAGCCCCCTCCCTACCCGCCACCCCACCAACCCTCTCCTTCCCCTTCATCCAACTCACCTACTGGCCCGGAAACCTCTCCAGACACCCCCTGGACTCCACCACCCCGTCTCCCCGATGCCCCCTCTTCCCTTCCCCCGCCACCCCTGCCACAGGGTCACGTACCCAACACATGTTTCCCCTGAGAGAGGTGGCAGGACCAGAGGGCAGGTGGCAGGACCCCACCCGAGTCCATGTGCCATTTTCATTGTCAGATATGAGCCAGATAGAAGAAAAGTTAGGATCATTTCTGAAAATCCTACCAGATACAGAAAAGAATTCCTGAGAGTCTCCCAGGCCTATAACCTCACGTGGAGTGACGTATATTATATCCTAAGTGCCACTCCAACCCCTGACGAAAAAGACCATATCTGGCAAGCAGCAAAAACCCGTGCTGATCATTTACATAACCAAGACCGGGTAGCCCAGGTGCTGATGAGGCGGTGCCTCAGTTAGATCCCCACTGGACTTACCAGCCCGGTGACCCAGGTATCAGGAGACTCAATCATATGATTACCTGCAAGGAGTAATTACCTAGAAGGAGTGCAGAAAAATACTCATATCCGTGTCAATTATGATAAAGTCAGAGAAATCACCCAAGGGGCAGAGGAAAATCCAGCCTTATTCTTGGCAGGCCTCACAGAGGCAGTCCAGAAGTATACCAACCTAGATATCACCATCCCCGCTGGATTACTCTACCTTCACTTCCAATTCATCAGCCAGTCCGCCCCTGACATCAGAAGCAAGCTTCAACAACTAGAAAAGGGCCCTGAGACCCCCTCAAAGAGACCTTCTAGAAGTAGCCTTCAAGGTGTTCAATAATAGGGAGGAAGCGGCTAAGAGAGAAAAAGAACATGAGTGAAAAGCTGCTGCTGCTAAGTCACTTCAGTCGTGTCCAACTCTGTGTGACCCCATAGACGGCAGCCCACCAGGCTCCCCAGTCCCTGGGATTCTCCAGGCAAGAACACTGGAGTGGATTGCCATTTCCTTCTCCAATGCAGGAAAGTGAAAAAGGAAAGGGAACTTGCTCAGTCATGTCCTACTCTTCACGACCCCATGGACTGTAGCCTACCAGGCTCCTCTGTCCATGGGATTTTCCAGGCAAGAGTACTGGAGTGGGGTGCCATTGCCTTCTCCAAGAGAGAAAAGTTAAATATGCCTTTTTGGCGGCAGCAATTAAGGGACGAGATCAGCCTGGCCCAGGTCATCCCAGAACGGGGCTTAAGACCCTACCCCCCACCACCCCCACCAACCCTGCTTCCGATGAAACCAGTCAGGACACTGGGCAAAGGCATGCCCAAACCAGCGGCCCCCCACAAAAGCATGCCCAACCTGTGGCCAGTGGGGACACTGGAAGATGGACTGTCCCCAGGGACGCCCTGGAACCCCTGGGGAGGTCCCCACCTCCCAGACCTGGAGAGTGGAATATCCATAGGGACACCCTGGTGCCTCTGGGGAAATCCCCACTTCTCCCCAGAACCCCAGCCCAACCCTATGAGAGTTGTTCCAATGAGGGGGCCCGGGTTCCAGCCCCCCGGCCCGTGTCCCGAACATGAGCTCGGAACTTAGGATAGATGGGGTAGTGGCCGGAAAAAAAACCTCTTTTATAGTAGACACTGGAGCCACTTTCTCTCTCTTAACTTCCTACTCTGGCCCAACTCAAGACTCAGAACTCACAATCAAAGAGTTCCCCTAAGGCCAAAAATCAGCCCTCCATTACTCTGTCAATTTGGAAAGTCAACCCTTATACACTCATTCCTCATAATGCCTCAGTGCCTAATGGCACTCCTAGGGAGAGATTTGTTATCCAAATTGGGGATCTTTATTACCATACCCCCCCTCGATACAGTCTCTATATTCTGCACGCAGATGGCACCTGGACGGTCCCTATCCCTCACCCCTGACCTTCCTTTGGATCTACCCACCTTAGACCCCCAAGTCTGGGACATTGATCACCCATCCATAGCCAAACACCATCCCCCAGTCCACATTACCCTAAAAGACCCCTGGACTATAATCACCCAACAACAGTACTCTCTCACCCCGGAGGCCCACAAGGGATTTAAGCCTGTCATAGACTGTCTTCTTCAAGCATCTATCCTAATTCCTACCCATTTGCCACACAGCGCCCCTATTCTGGCAGTAAGGAAGGGACCACACTCTTGGAGACTGGTCCAGGATCTGCGGAAAGTCAATGAGGCCATCACATCGACACTCCCAGTAGTCCCTAACCCTTACACCCTTCTGTCTACCACACCCCCGACTGCAACCCACTTCACGGTATTAGATCTCAAAGACGCCTTTTTCACCATCCCTCTCCACCCCCTCTTGCCTTCACCTGGCAAGACCCCGAGACGTTTCCCAACAACTAACATGGACAGATCTCCCCCAGGGGTTCAGAGACAGCCCTCACTTTTTTGGACAGGCTTTACAAAAGGACCTACAGACACTCGACCTAGCCCCGAGTCATCTCCTTCAATATGTAGATGACCTCCTCCTTTGTAGCCCAACCCCAAAACTCTGCCTCCAACATATAGCCAAACTCCTTGGGGCCCTGGGATCCTGGGGTTATCGGGTATCCCACTCTAAGGCCCAAATAATCCAGACAAACGTCACCTATCCGGGCTCTCCATATCCCATCAACAAAGAACTATTGCCCCAGATAGAATCCAGGCCTTAACTAACTGTCCACTTCCAAACACGAAAAGGGAGTTCCTGTCAATCCTCGGCTTCCTCAACTTTTTCCGTATCTGGATCCCTAACTTCTCCCTCATTGCAAAGCCACTCTGTGAAGCAACTAAAGGATGTCTGGGTGAGCCCCTCTTTAACCCCTCCTCGCTGGCCAATCCTCTTCACCAGCTCACCCAGAGCCTCCTCCGAGTGCCAACTCTCCACCTTCCAGATCACACCAGACCATTCTTTCTCTTTGCACATTCCAACCAAGGACAGGCCCTGGGACCTCTGTGTCAGCAGGTCGGAGACACCTGGGCTCCCATAGCCTATCTATCAAAACAGCTTGACATGGTGACCAAGGGGTGGCCTCCCTATATACAGGCCATGGCTGCTATTGCAGCCCTCGTACCTGAAGCAAATAAATTCTAGACATGCCCCTTTAACAGTCTGTTCTCCACACACCTCCCGAGACTTACTACCACATCGGGCTTTCCTCTCCCTTCCCCCTTCCAGGGTGCAGGTCCTACATGCCTTTCTCCTCGACCCTCACCTCTCATTCTCTCCTTGCTCTCCCCTTAACCCCATCAGCTTATTACCCATGTCCTCTGCAACAGACTCCCTCCTACATAGCTGTAGCCTAACAGTAGATTTTACCCTAAACCCCTTCCAACATTTAACAGATCAGCCCATCCTAGACCCAGACACCCCACACTGGTTCGTTGATGGCAGCTCTCAAAAACCCCCACCCTTTGCAGCAGGATATGCCATCATCCAGAGGGACGTTTGTCACAATCACAGAACCCAGACAATTGAAGCTTCACCTCTGCCACTTCACACCACCTCCCAACAGGCAGAACTGATAGCTCTCACCAGAGCTTTAACTCTGGCTAAAAATCTAAGGGTTAACATCCACACAGACTCCAAATATGCCTATAACATATTTCACTCAAACATCCTAATATGGAGAGAAAGAGGTTTCCTAACCCAAAAGGGATCCCCCATTATTAATTCGGACCTGATCCACAAACTTCTAGAGGCAGCACTCTTACCAAACAAAGCCGCCATCCTCCACTGTAGGGGACATCAAGAGGGAAGTCTCATATCAGCCTACAACAATGCTGCAGACCAGAAGGCAAAGGAGACAGCCCTGTCCCATCCTTCCCTCCAGAGGAGGCAATGGCACCCACTCCAGTACTCTTGCCTGGAAAATCCCATGGACGGAGGAGCCTGGTAGGCTGCAGTCCATGGGGTCGCTAAGAGTCGGACACGACTGAGCAACTTCACTTTCACTTTTCACTTTCATGCATTGGAGAAGGAAATGGCAACCCACTCCAGTGTTCTTGCCTGGAGAATCCCAGGGAAGGGGGAGCCTGGTGGGCTGCCGTCTGTGGGGTTGCACAGACTCAGACACGACTGAAGCAACTCAGCAGCAGCAGCAGCAGCATCCTTCCCTCCAGTCCCCTGTCATCTTAGCTCTGACTCCTCCCGACTCTCCCACCACCAGAGAAATCCTCTCTTATCTACACTCACTTTTTCATCCCTCATCCAAGACACTCCAACAGTTCCTCCGTAACCACTTCCCCATATCCAATGCTGACCAACAATATTTAGATAACCTTACCTGCTCCTGTCAAACATGTCAACATACTAACCCCAATTCCAACCTTAAACGAACATCCTTTCCAATCCATCAAATGCGAGGCAGCCTCCCAGCACAGGATTGGCAGCTAGACTTTACTCACATGCCCCCGGTCCGGAGAGTCAGATACCTCCTGGGCCTTGTGGACACCTTTTCGGGATGGGTAGAAGTATTTTCCACTACAAAAAAAAAGAGCCCACACCGGGCCCAAATCCTCCTCACAGAAATTTTCCCCGGGTTTGGCCTGCCTTCAGCCCTAGTCTGATAATGGCCCGGAATTTAGTTCCAAGGTCACCCAACAACTTGTCCAGTTCTTACAGATACCCTGGAAATTCCATACCTTCCCCAGTCCTCAGGAAAGGTAGAAAGGATGAATAGAATAATCAAAGAAACCCTTACCAAACGAACCTTCGAAGTACATCTGGATTGGACTAAACTTGCCAATTGTTCTCCTCAGAATACGGGTTTTGCCCAGAAAGCTCCAGGGGCTGAGCCCCTTTGGGGTGATGTGTGGAAGGCCCATGCTCCCTCCTGGACTCCCCCGAACCTCCTCCCATACCAAGCTTCCTACACGCCCCTCTGCTGGCGGAACTCCGCAATGCCCTCTGGAAATACGTCAACCACACCTTGCCTGCCCCTGGCCCCCAAGCCTCCTGCCCCCTTTACAAACTGGGGACATGATCTATCTGTCTGATAATCTCGAGTGACCTAACCCCAAAGTGGCAGGGACCATTCAAAATCCTCCTCCTTATCCCAACTGCAGCTAAACTCGAGAAGGTCACCTCCTGGGTACACCTCTCTCGCCTAAAACGGGTCACCTCCGACCCTGCGCTGCCCTCCTTAACTGACCCCTATCAGGTCTCCCTCACAGGACCCACCTCCTTAAAATTCACCTGGTGACAACCTCTGTCAACCATCCAAGAGGACACTGAATGACCTGGATTCTCCTTAACCTACAACTGTTTCTGACCCAACTACCACCAGACCTCTGGACCAGCGCCCTGACAGGAACCCCCTCCAAAGACCTGACTATACTGGTGTCTCAACTATGGCTCCAGGGAGCCTTCTACAACCTGACTCCAGAAGAAACTGATTTCTTTACTCTCATTCTCTACATCATTCTACATCCTAATGAACACTGTTCCCCCTCAGATTCAAACAACCTCCAACTTGGGGCCGTTTTCCCCTCGCCCTGACTGGCCTCTCCCTGTCTCTCTAACTATAACAACACTCTTAATCTTAATGCTTGCTATAGGCCTAGTAACCGTCTCCCTCAGGACTGGCCACCTATCCTCGTCTTTCCGTGGGTATCGCCTGCGTTGCTAGCTGTGTTCCACTCCTAGGGTGCTATTTCCTCTGCGCTGCCTAACTAACAGCCCATGACTCCTCTGTTCCTCATCCTTTCTGCAGTCCCCAGCCTTCTGGCTACTCCCTGCCCCTGCTCTGAAATTTATTCCTACGTACATTCCTCATGTTATAATACAGCTCCAAAACCATGCACCATGAACCTCGGGGGCGGAAAGTCCAAATCCCTACTCACTATTAAAGTACAAAAGAGACGGAGTTTCGTTGAGTACCTGCCATAAGCCAAATGGAAGAAACATATGTTTCTATCCCATTACCCACTGGGGGTACTCAGACGGGGGAGGGGTACTAGATCAAAATCGGGAAAAGAAACAAGAACAAGTCATAAAGAACATAATTTCCCGGTTACAGGCGACCCCTGAGCCTTATAAACGCCTAGACCTCCTTTCCCAATTATGGCGTCTCCTAAAACCTCCCTCTGGCAACCAACACCTTACCCGCCTTCTCAACGCTTCCTTCCAATTCTTCCAGTACACACAACACACATCCCAGTGTTGGATAAGCATGTCACTGTCTCCCTCACTGCACATAGCAATTCCCTTACCCTCAACCTGAATGTTACAGGGCAACTATACCTCCCCTTCCCAACAAAAAACTACACAACTCATTGGGCCAGTCTCTCACAACGTCCTACTCTCAGCCTTTTCAAACCTAACCTGTATCAACTACTCTAGTCCCAACTACACTGGTCTTACAAGCTCCGCTCCCTCCTTCTGTTCCACTTGGGTTCTCTGGAACAGCACAAACAATTGCACCAGTCCGGGAATCTTCATTCTCTGCGGGACCTACGCATATTCACGTCTCCCCTTGGACCCCCCTGGACCTTGCATCTTGGTCTTCCTGACCCTGGCCCTAACATTCCTCAAAGAAGAAGAGGTAGAACCAATAGTCTACCGCCAAGGGGAACTTTCCCACAGGAAAAGATGAACTGTCACAGCCCCCTTCCTGATTGGGATTGGCATAGCAGCAGCCCTAGGCACCGGGCTTGGAGGCATCTCGACCTCTTCCCATTTCTGCTACAAGCTGTCCCAAGGACTTAATGAAGACATGGAGCAGGTAGTAGAGTCCTTCTTTTGAATCCAAAGACAAATTAACTCATTAGCTTCTGTGGCCCTACAAAATAGGCGAGCCCCGGACCTTCTCACCGCGAGAAAGGGAGGGACCTGCCTTTTCCTAGGAGAGGACTGCTGCTGTTTTGTTAATGAAACGGGCATAGTGCAGGGTAGAGTCAAAGAACTTAGAGACAGAATTGAACGCTGCAGAAAAGAGTTACAAAGCCTTTACAGTCCCCAAAACCTGTTCCAACAGGTCCTCCCTTGGTTGCTCCCTTTCCTGGGACCATTGGTACTTATCATTCTATTCCTCTTATTTGGACCCTGTCTCTTCAGTCTCTTTCAAAGGTTTCTCCAGGAACGGATTCGGGCCATCTCTCGAGATCAGGTCAAGACCATTCTTCTTCTCCAGAGCCTCACCCCAAGCTCAGAAAAAGGAGACGCTGGGCCCTAAGACGATCCTCCATTCCAGACCCAAAATCATTGCCCCTATCCAGCAGAAAGTAGCCAGAGAGATACGGCCCCTTTTTTCCCATTTTTTTAATGATTTCAGGGTCTGAAATGAAGGAGTCTTTTGGGCCTAGAAAAGAAAACAACAGTTTCAAAGGCCCTTGCTGAATCATCTAACTTCGGAGAAAACAAAACAGAACTTTGGGTCCCACCCTGATGCTCCAGGCCGGTTGCATCTATCTGGGATTTATCACCCCCTGTCCGGAAACCTTCCACCCCCTACACCTGCCCAGAAGACTTATCACCCCCTGCCCAACTACAAATGCCATCTCAACTAAAGTATACCCAAAACATCCCGCCTGATTAACGTTTCCTTTATCGCTTCCACAAACCTCCCTATAAATATGGAGCCTCCCTGATCCCTCTCTGTGCTCAGCCTGCTCCTTAGGCGGACTGTCACCCCTCCTTGCCTGAATAAAAGTAACTTCCTGTTGAGGTCGTCTTTCCTTTTTCTGCCTTGGCCTGAACTATACCTTACATTACTGACGCCTGTTTGCTTGTTAAGTCTCACCCACTCACCTCCTCCAGTTGCACGTCAGCTCCACGAGGGCTCGGGGCCCTTTTTGTGACAGGCAGCGAGACGTTGACCCAGGCCAGCCCCGGGGGTGTGTGGCCTGTGCAGACCTGCAGGGCCCTGTGCGCAGATGGATCTCAGCTTGCTTTAATGCTCTGTTGTTGCTGTATTGAAATTCATCCATTTTCAACAAAGGACCCCAGATTTTCACTTGTCAGTTGGCTCCACCAGTTAATGACCCCGTCCTGGTTTTAACTGAAAGCTCAGACTCTAGAGACAGATTTTCAAGCCCAGTGATTTCCCTGGGGGCTCAGATGGTAAAGAATCTGCCTACGATGCAGGAGACTCGGGTTCGATCCTCAGGTCAGGAAGATCCCCTGGAGAAGGGAGTGGCTACCCATTCCAGTATTCTTGCCTGGAGAATCCCATGTACAGAGAAGCCTGGCGGGCTACAGTACATGGGCCACAGAGAGTCAGACAGAACTGAGCAACTAACACGTTGACGTTTCCTTTTCCGCCACTTACTACCTGTTTGGTTTTGGACAAGTCCGTTCAGCCTCTGTGACCTTCAGTTTCCTCATCTGTGAAGCAGGACACTCTGAACTGGGTCTGGCGCACTGGAAGTATCCTACATGCCTTAAATATCACAGCCTATCCCAACGCCAATATGAGTACTGACTAAAAGTAACACTAAATATTTATTAAATTAATGAGTGCATATGACGTGACGTTCATATAAATCTTTCCGAAAGGAAAATACAATATGTATTTGACCATTGTGTCATTTGACTTCAGAATCTGTGCTCTTGCAAAATCCAAAGAGTATACAATGAAGGTTCCCTTTTCCCCCCTCAACTCTTTCTGCTAGCCCACATCTCTCCTTGGGGACATCCAATGCCACCAGCTTCTTAAGTATATTCAGATAGCCGATGCAGAAATGAGCAAGCTTAATTTTTTTTATTTCTCCACAAATGGTAACATATGTAACAAAACACATGTTTATATATCTATATATACCTAAAACGTATCTGTTTTGTTATACATATTTGCTACATAAATGTGTGAATGTAAATATGCACCTTGATTTTTTTTCACTTAATTTTTCAAATCTTGAAGGCAGCTCTAAGATCCTTGACAATCTATTTATGGATACACTGTATTATGCTGTACAGATACACCGCAATGTTCTTAATGAGTCATGCACTGAAGGATATTCAGATTGTTTCCCACCTCTTGATGTGAACAGCCTTGCCTTATAGACTTATCATTGTGTGACTGCAGCTTCAGAATACATTCCTAGAACAGAATTGCAGAGTCAAGGATACACATGTTTATGTTTATAATTTTGATGTATTTTGCCAAATTCCTTATCAACACTGTCTGCTGGATACCTTGCCCCACTCTTATGGACTCTGTATGCGAAACCTTTAGAACCTTTACTAACTGCTATTGGAAATAAGTGTCAGCTTAGTTTTAACTTGAATTTCTCTTATTATGAATAAAGCTGGGCATCTTTGCCTGTTTTTCAAGGAAACCATTTGCTTTCTTATTTCCTTCCTTTCTCCCTGTGTGTGTGCTTGCACATGTGTGTGCATCTGTGTGTGTGAATTTTCTGGTCATATCCTCTGTGTGGTTCTCTACTGAGATGAACTATTTAAAAATAAACTGTGATTTTATTATTAAATTGTAGGCATTCTTGATATACTCGGGAAACAAGTGTTTTATGATCTGAATTGAAAACAATTTATGAGGTGTTTTTTGTTTTTTTTTACTTTTTTGTAAGTTTATTATATACACAAATTTTCATTTTCAAGTCAAATTAAGAGTCCTTATTCATAATCACTTTATTATACTGCTTATCCGAGCTTATCCTTTCAGATGTAAAGAGATTTCATATAACTTCATCTTACTCTCAAGAAGATGCCTTTCTTATCACCAGTTTCCAGAAGAGGAAAACGAGGCTCAGGGTGGATACTTAACTGGTCAGATGGTAGAGCCGAAGTTTAAACCCAGGTCCTTCTATCAGAATCCATCCTTCTGGTTGCCTCGCTGGTTGCCCTCTCAGATACCTGTGAGAACCGTGAAAGTTGTGCCCGCCTTTATTTTCTGTCTTTTCATGGCACTAACACAGGGCCAGGCACATAGAGGTTCACGAAATGTGCAGCTGTTTGCCTTTACTTCTCTCTCTCTCTCTTTTTTTCTCTTTTAATGTGGCTCTTCTGAGTAGCTAGTGCTGACTTCCTTCAGCCTCTTATATTGATTTTTAGGAAATCCACAAAGTCCCCAGATAAGAGAGAAAACACAGGAAGACAAACATCAGACACAAAATAGCTAAAGGACATTTGCTTTTAGAATAGTCTAGGGTGGCTTCATTTGGCCAGATAAATGTTTTCACTTTAATAGGAAGCAAAGACTCTAACGGCACACAGACATCCAAGTCCTCAAATAATTACAAGGTCACCTCCACAAAATCATCCACCTTCAATGCCAGAGACCTGGGTTCGATTCCTGGGTCGGGAAGATCCCTGGAGAAGGGGATGGCAACCCACTCCAGTATCCTTGCCTGGAGAATCCCATGGACAGAGGAGCCTGGCAGGCTGCAGTCCACAGGGTCACAGAGAGACACTACTGAGCGACTAACACTATCCACAAAGTCAAAGGCCAAGTGGGGAGCGAGCAACATTTCCCAGCCACAGGGAGGTGTGATCTGGGAATCACAAGGCTCCGGTCACCGCACACATGCTGCAGGAGTCAGCGACCCTCAGCCAGAAGGCACCCCATCCCTGGTAGCCCCCTCATGGGCAGCAAGCATGTAGGCTCCAGTCTGCACTTCTCAGAGCCATGCCCAACATGGACATTTCCCACAGACGCCTGTATTTGTTGAACACTTTCTGAGCCTTTGAGAGGCAGCAGCAATTCACCATGGAGAAGGGAATGACAACCCACTCCAGTATTCTTGCCTGGAGAATCCCAGGGACAGAGAAGCCTGGTGGGCTACAGTCCATGGAGTCACAAAGAGTCGGACACGACTGAAGCGACTTAGCAGCAGCAGCAGCAGCAATTCACCATGCCCAAAGATCAGCCTGGAAGTAAAGGGCTCCATGGTTGCAGCTGCCCCCTCCCATCGATTAAAAATGGAAGCACAGAAATCTGATCAGTTAAGGTTTGATGTAACTTTGGCCTGAACAACAAACCTCTTTGCTTAGGCAGCATGGGGGAGAGAAAGGAGACACTGGCTCCTCAAGAATTTCTGTTTGATTTCTTGCTAAAAAAAAAAAAAAAAAAAAAGCTGCTAATGTTCTGCATTTAAAAATAAATAAATAAATGGACTTGACTGTTTCTGAAAGTCAACCTCTTGTACAGCCTTGTGATCACTAACCTTTCCTCCTGCAAGCCTCCAGGTAATTCAAGCCAACTCCCCGATTCTCCTGCCCAAGCCCTTTCTTTCTCTTCCCTGCTCCAGAGCGGAGCACAAGTTTCCAGCCTGCTTGGGCTGGTGAAACCCCTGGGAAGCTTTTAATATGAATCTGCAGACCTCAGTGCAAAGCCTTGGAATAAGAATGTGGGGGAGGAAGCTGGTGACTGGGGAGTGACAAAGAGCTGGAAAAGTGAAAGTGAAGGTCACTCAGTCATGTCTGACTCTTTGTCAGACTCTTTGAGACCCTGTGGACTATACAATCCATGGAATTCTCCAGGCCAGAATACTGGAGAGGGTTGCCTTTCCCTTCACCAGGGGAGCTTCCCAACCCAGGGATCGAACCCAGGTCTCCCGCATTGCGGGCAGATTCTTTACCAGCTGAGCCACAAGGGAAGCCCAAGAATACTGGAGTAGGGAGGTGATTTCAGAAACTTGATGATTTGCTTTGGTTTGCCTTGCCTTTTTAGTGATTTTAATACAACAGGTCAAAAACAGCAAGAGTCTGAAAATCACTGCTACAGATGAAACTTCTGTCTTGAGGTGAGTGATTGAATTAGGTGACTTTTAAAGTGGTTTTCTACAGTCAGGATCTGACTGGTGACTGGGGGCATGATAATCAAAGTCCATTACTTGATTGTGATGACGAGTGGGCAAATAGGGTTTGGATTTTGGTCCCATGACTTACTATCTGACCTTCACCAAACTACTTCACTTCTCTAATCCTCATCTGGATTAAACATTCATCTCATCTAATCTGTAAAATGGGAGTCATGACTGTACTGACCTTATACCAACATGGTACAATTTACCTGGCATTGTGTACAGAGAAGGCCTTATGCAATAATAATAAACTGATCAGCTCAACACAGGTTAGTTCTTATCAGTAACTTCAAGTTTAATGAAACAATCACTTAAATTCTTAATTTCATTTTTTTTTTTTAATGTAAGCAAGTGCTATATCATTGACTTCCATTGGTATCCAGACTCTGCTTTGGAAGCTCAAAGCTCCTTGTTGTGTCCGCCACAAAGGAAAAGAAGGCCATGCCTGGCCAGAGGTGGCCGACAGGCCAGGGAACTCTGAAGTCTCACATTTGCCTGGGTAAACTTAGAGGTTGCTGAAAGGTGTTTTCCCCCTGTCTTCAAGAGCTCTGGAGGCTCCAAAGGCAGAGCTGTAATTCCACAGTCTCTCTTGGAGCGAGGAGTTAACAGAGGGAGGATTTTATATTCTGTCTGCAGCCTCCCGGGCAGCCTCCACCCCCGCCCCCCACCACCCCCTTCAGTCTTTGTCTGTTTACTAATCAGAGCCCAGAAAGGAACAGTGGAAGCAATCTGGTCGTATGATTATAATTGTTTATGCTTTTTAATATTAACATCATCATCCGGATCATTTCTGTTGTTATTCTTACTTAATGTCTAAAGGGCCCACAGGGCTCTCAAGGTTTACACAATGGAGATGCTAGTTAAAGCTGCGGCAGCGCCTGAGGTCAGGCCCCAGGGCTTACGGAGGCAGCGGTGACAGTCCCTCTCTCACTAACTGCACCACCGGCTTCCACCATCAGCTCCTCCTTCATCTGCCAGCCCCTTTCAGAGACAATTCGAAAGGCATTTCCCCGGGACTTGAGGGAATTGCAAGCTTATTCTCCTGCCACTAGGTGGCAGGCAACACGATCTGCCTTTTCCAAGTAAGATATTAAGGGCAGTCATAAAGGATCCCCCTCTGTCTCCAAGCATTTATTCCTTATAATACAATCAGTAAATCTCAAGCTCATTTCTGATTTCAAGCTCAACTTGCTCCATGTCTGAGAGCACCCTGGGTCTGCCTGCTGTAATGTTCTGCCCTTCAGGGATTCCTAATCACCCCTCTGATGAGAGCAAGCCTGCGTATCTGTAGTGTTATACAGTTTACCAAGCCCTGTAGGGTTGGCAAGGCTCTTTTGCATGCAGGATCTTATTTGAAATCTTATTATGGGGCCCGGCCACAATGCAACTTCATTATATTGATCAACAATGCCCACACAGTGTCCTGCAGATCTATTTGCATCCTCTTTGTATGAAAACAGTTGCTACCTCAGCTCTGGGGATGCATGGTCAGATTTGAAGGCGTTTGACAAGGAATAGGCATCATTTTGGCTCATTCTCTCTGGAACTTGAAGTGCTCTGCCCTGGGGTGGGGGGTGGGGGCGCAGCTGAAAGGCCAAGTATTCTGGGCTTGGCACCCTGGGTTGGCGTTTCCCAGCTTGGCTGGGTAAAATCATATTATGGGGGATGGTCAGTTTTCTCCACACAAAAAGGAACCAGCCACAGATTGTCATTTACATACAACCAGCCTGAGTTAAGTCATTCCTGTACTTCCAGAATACATTAGTTCATTCAGGAGAAAAAAGTTCTAGCCTGCACACACGTGTGCGTGTGTGCATGCGTGTGTGTGTGTGTGTGTGTGTGTATTAAGGGGGATCATTTGAGGGGGGGATTGAGGATGGGTAAAACAACTGAAATCCACTTGTCTGAAATTATATAACTGCAAAGATCTGATTCCTTTTATCAATGCTTGAAGGTTCCCCCTGCCCCTCGTCTAAAGTTCAGAGTCACACTGACTCCGCACAGGCAGGTAATAATATACTGGAGGTCTCATTGTTTTCTGCTGTGAAGTACAAATGACACACATTTGTTTCATAAAATCAGCATAAAAGCCAAAAACATATTGGCTTAGGGAGTGAGTTGGTCCATCAGTGTAATATTCCTATTAGTATAGCTATTCAGCTGTGGGGGGAAAAAATCATTGCATTCCAATAATTAAATACAGCAGGTGAGTATTATGGTTTTTGCATTAGAAACTGCTATTTACATATTGCATATATTTTCTTATGGGTCTGGAGGGAAATGAATTTTGCATAAATAGAAAAAATTTCTAGTTGCAGGTACAGGATATAGAAAACCAGGGCTGCTGCCCAAGAATGATGTATAATCAAGGCTCTTCCTCCCAAAGCAGCCAACGAGCTGACCCTGCTAAGTCTCCCCGGGTCACCCACTGTCCTGGGCCTCCCAGCACTGGCCTCCAGCATCTTTTCAATGTGGATTTTCTACTTCTGAATGCAAGTTGCATAGCAGGAGCAGATTCTGTAATGGAATTGGCAGAATGGACAGCACAGAATCTCACCAGTTTCATTTCATCTCTGCCCCAAGCAGACTCTATAAAGCAATAAAGACTGAATGTCTAAGGACTTAAAAGAAATGTGCTGTGTTATCATCATCAATTTATGAAACTCCCACAAGGAAGCAGACGTGATACAAAACATACAAATTGTACGGCCACTGCCTCCGGAAGTTTCGATGGCAAAGAACAAAATGTTGAAATTGGATATTACTTTCTCTCTCACCTCCTCTCTCCCTCTTCTCCTTTTTTTTCTTTTCCTTTTCTCTTTCTCTTCTGAGTTGGAGGATTCCCTCTGGCGATTCAAGTTTGGAGAAGGCGCTGAGTGGAATAGCTTGGAAGATACTGAGAGGTGAGCCATTTGTGAACACTGTGGGGCAGACTTCCTGGCGGTCCAGTGATTGGGATCCACGCTTCCAATGCAGTGGGAGTAGGTTCGATCCCTAGTTGGGGTATTAAGATCCCACATGCTGCACTGAGGCAAAAAAAAAAAAAAAAAGACAAAAAAAACAACACCACTGGGTGGGGGCCAGGGCCAAAAAGAGAAAGTCACAAGTGGGGGGTGTGTGTGTGTGTGGTGTGGAAGAATGGAGTGAGAATTAAACGGGCTTGAGAAAAAAAGGGAAAGAGACAGAGATGTTCACTGTGCTCCTGTGTTCACCTGGTCTGCGTTATATACCAGCCTTTCTCGATCCCGTGCTTTGGAAATCACTGGCTGGAAGGAGCTTTTCAGGACCCACGTTGCTGCTTGTGGACGAGACTGCCCACCCAAACTGTAGTCACTGTAAGAACACTCCTCTGTGTTTACGTGTTAGGCATTGTGGAAACGGACATGATAGGGATGTCCCTGCTCTTGCCCTTCGGGAGGTCATAGTCCTGAGCATGCGTGTGTGCGTGTGTGCTCAGTCCTGTGCTCAGTCATGTCCAACTCTTTGCAACCCTATGGACTACAGCCCGCCACGCTCCCCTGCCCTTGGGATTCTGCAGGCAAGAATACTGGAGTGGGTTCCCATTCCCTGCTCCAGGGGATCTTCCCGACCCAGGGGTCGAACCCGCGTCTCTTACGACTCCCACATCGGGTTCTTTACCACTAGCGCCACCTGGTATAGGAGACAATTCTGTAATCCTGGGACCGGAGACCACATGCTAGGAAAGTTTCACCAAGTGCTATGGGAACAAACAAACTCCCCTGGTTGTTCAGAGGAGACGGGACACCTTCCGCGAGGCTGAAGGAGATCCTGGAACACTGCAGAGTCCTGGGCAGAGAGAAGGATGAGGAACGGAAGGCCGCGCGGTCTGTTTGCAGTGCCAGTTGGGTCTGATGGAGAGCATTGGAAGCTGAAGTGAAGTTGGCTTGGGTCTTACTTTAAATATGACGCAATTGGCCAAGCCCTTCTGATTGTTAGTGACCATAATCTGACTAGAACTGGGGTGTGGGGTGGAGGAGGGCCTTTTTGCTTTGTTTTAAGGGAAATAATTATTTTAGAAGTGCTGAGGTGTCTCAGGGAGCCCAAGTACTATGATCCACGAGGCCTCAGGAGCAACTGGAAGCAGAGACTTGATATTGTCAGTAATCGGCTTAGCTCCCCATCTCACATTTCTGCCCCCTCTCTGTTTCTTCTGTGTCTGTCTCCCTCTCTTTCTCTGTGTGATGTGCACACGTGTTGTGTACAGGTCTCCCTCTCTCTGTGTGATGTGTGTGTGATGTGTATATATGTTGTGTACAGGTCTCCCTCTCTTTCTCTGTGTGATGTGTGCACACGTTGTGTACAGGTCTCCCTCTCCTTCTCTGTGTGATGTGCACACACGTTGTGTACAGGTCTCCCTCTCTTTCTCTGTGTGATGTGCACACACGTTGTGTACAGGTCTCCCTCTCTTTCTCTGTGTGATGTGTGCACACGCTGTGTACATGTCTCCCTCTCCTTCTCTGTGTGATGTGCATATATGTTATGTACAGGTCTCCCTCTCTTTCTCTGTGTGTGATGTGTGCACATACTGTGTACATGTCTCCCTCTCTTTCTCTGTGTGATGTGCACACACGTTGTGTACAGGTCTCCTTATCTTTCTCTGTGTGATGTGTGCACACGTTGTGTACAGGTCTCCCTCTCTTTCTCTGTATGTGATGTGTATACACGTTGTGTACAGGTCTCCCTCTCCTTCTCTGTGTGATGTGTATGTGATGTGTATATATGTTGTGTACAGGTCTCCCTCTCCTTCTCTGTGTGATGTGCATACACGTTGTGTACAGGTCTCCCTCTCTTTCTCTGTGTGATGTGTATATATGTCATGTACAGGTCTCCCTCTCTTTCTCTGTGTGATGTGTGCACACGTTGTGTGCAGGTCTCCCTCTCTGTCTCTGTTGTGTACAGGTGTTCTCCTCTGCTTTTCTTACCCAACAGAAAATATGGTGCCAAGAGCACCCTGACTTTCCATCTTACTATCTGGGAACCTGATGAGAGACTGACTTCTTTTTTCTCAATTTCAGTGTCAGAATTCCCACAGAAGGACTGGAACTGGCCCAGGTTATACCAGATCTCCAGGCTTCCCAGGTGACCTAGTGGTAGAGAATCTGCCCACCAATGCAGGAGATGCAGGAGACACGGGTTCAATCTCTGGATCAAGAAGATCCCCTGGAGGAGGAAATGGCACCCCACTTGAATATTCTTGCCTGGAGAATCCCATGGACAGAGAAGTCTGGAGGGCTACAGTCAGTCCATGTGGTCACAAAGAATCGGACACAACTGAGCAACTGAGCACATCCACAAGCAAGGGAAAGAGGCAGACAGACACTCCTGGTGATCAGAGGACCAGGCTTAGAAGGTCCTAAGCCAAATCTTAGGACCATCAGAAGTTTGGCTCCATCAGAAGCCAAACCAGCAGAGCTATGCAGCAGTGGCAACTGTTGAAAACCAGGACCAAGAAAGAAAAGTCCTGAGCATCTGGAGGGACCAGGGCACATGTGGGCACCCCAAGCTTGAGGATTTGATGCCCTACTGTGACCCAGTGACTCTGCCACCCACCCCTGGTAGTGACACAGGTCCAGAGACTCAATTCCTAGCACCTAACCTCAACCTAACCCTAAACTCTCAGCAGGATTGAAAACAAAATCTTTATTTCTGGAGGGATGAGGAATGGAGGTGGAAGTTGGTATTATTTTTTTCCTCTCTCCTTGGATTCTGAAACCCTCCCTTGGTGGTTCAGATGGTAACGAATCTGCCTGCAGTGCAGGAGACCCGGGTTCGATTCCTGGATTGGAAAGATCCCCTGGAGAAGGGAATGGTAACCCACTCCAGTATTCTTGCCTGGATAATTCCATGGATACAGGTGCCTGAAGTGCTACAGTCCCTGGGGTCACAAAGAGTCGGACAACTAGGTTTTCAGTTCAGTTCAGTTGCTCAGTTGTGTCCAACTCTTTGTGACACCATGGACTGAAGCATGCCAGGCCTCCCTGTCCATCACCAACTCCCAGAGTTTACTCAAATTCATGTCCATTGAGTCAGTGATGCCATCCAACCATCTCATCCTCTGTCATCCCCTTCTCCTCCCGCCTTCAATCTTTCCCTGCATCAGGATCTTTTCCAATGAGTCAGTTTTGGCATCAGGTGGCCAAAGTATTGGAGCTTCAGCTTCAGCATCAGTCTTTCCAACGAATATTCAGGACTGATTTCCTTTAGGATGGACTGGTTGGATCTCCTTGCAGTCAAGAGACTCTCAAGAGTCTTCTCCAACACCACAGTTCAAAAGCATCAGTTCTTTAGCGCTTAGCTTTCTTTCCTGTCCAACTCTCACATCCATACGTGACCATTGGAAAACGCATAGCTTTGACTAGACGGACCTTTGTTGGCAAAGAAATGTCTCTGTTTTTTAATATGCTGTCTAGGTTGGTCATAACTTTTCTTCCAAGGAGCAAGCGTCTTTTAATTTCATGGCTGCAGTCACCATCTGCAGTGATTTTGGAGCCCCTCAAAATAAAGTCTGACACTGTTTCCATTCTTTCCCCATCGATTTGCCAGGAAGTGATGGGACCGGATGCCACGATCTTAGTTTTCTGAATGTTGAATTTTAAGCCAGCTTTTTCATTGTCCTGCTTCACTTTCATCAAGAGGCTCTTTGGTTCCTCTTCGCTTTCTGCCATAGGGGTGGCGTCGTCTGCGTGCTTGAGGCTACTTCAGCCGGGACGATTCCCAGGACCGCGGCCCGGCTGGGTTGGGGGCCGCGCCTGGGCCTCGCTCACAGTGAGCTCGGCGCGCCCTCTGGCGGCCGCCGCGCTCACCGCAGCCCCGGGAAGCCGCTGGCCACTACATACAAATGGACTCCGCGTAGTTAAGCTGTCAGGCCTAATGTATTTATTTGACTCTGCTGTTAAAATGATTTCTCTACAGCACCGCGGTTATTTACGACTATTGTCAGTACAAGGCGATGAGAAGGCAGCCGCAAAACAAAACAGCAACAGCTGAAGGAAAGGTTCTGTCTGGGAGGGCTAGGGGACTTGGTCTCAGCCTTCCTGCGGCTACAGCGGCTGTGTGTTTCCTTAATCTGCGGTGGGGGCTTCGGGGGGCTCATTCACTCACCATGCAGGACACTGCCCACAGCCCGCAGCAGCCCCCCGTGAGCGCTGGCGGAGGGGCTCTGACCCATCAAGGGCGGCCCCCCAGTCCGCCGCAGGAGACGCGGTTGCAGAGGCCGGCTGAATGGGGGCCAGACCGTCCCAGATTTTCTAAGCTCCTTGTTCAAACGAGGTGAGTTTTTCAAGGGCTGCCGCGGGGACCTGGATTCCTTGGCGTTTAGCATTTCCCACTGTCCAGGACCGTGTTTCCCCAAATGCGGTCCCCCAATCAGGCGCGTCCATGTCACCTGGAAACTTGTGAGAGATGCCAGGTCTCAGGTCCCACCCTTGATCTGTAGAATGGAAATTGTGGAGGAGGAGGCAGCCCTCTGTGCGACCATGGCCCCCGGGTGGCTCTGATGGTTTCAAGGCTGCCCGCCGCAGTCTTGGACACCTACCCCCGAGATAACCCTTGCAGTGCGTTCACAGAGGCACATGGCCAGTGCGCCCCACCCCAGGGCCTCCTCCTCGCCCCTCTTCTAAAGGTTCCCAGCAGCCAGTTGGGTACTTTCCTGGTGGCTCAGACGGTAAAGCGTCTTCCTACAGTGCGGGAGACCTGGGTTCAATCCCTGGGTCGGGAAGATCCTCTGGAGAAGGACATGACAACCCACTCCAGTGTTCTTGCCTGGAAAATCCCATGGAGCCTGGTGGGCTACAGTCCATGGTGTCACAAAGAGTTGGACACGACTGAGTGACTTCACTCACTCACTCACTCACAGCCAGTTGGGCCCCCTCCTCTCCTGGAGCTGATTTGGAAAAAAATCTGCTCTGACCTGCACTAACCAACCCTACAATGCGTGTGATCTTAGAACCGCAGGGGAGGGTCCTGGAGTCAGTCTGCGCTCAGATTCAGCTTTGTGATCTTAAAGAAATGAGTTATGTATGATAAAATGAACATAATAATAATATTCTTACTGGGTTATTCTAAGGTTTGAATGAGTTAAGACAGTAAAATTCTTAGAAGAGTAGCTGGCCCATAGAAAGTGTTCATAAATGCTAACTATTAATAAATATGTTTAATATCAGCCTTCAGGTCCATCCATCTAAGCCTCAGACATCATTCAGACTAGCTGTAGTTCACAGATAGATCACTTGTTGTCAGAAGACCTGTGTTTATATATGGCCTTTGCTGTTTATAAGCTGCAGCACTTGGAGCAAACCACTTAGGTTCTGTGTGCCTCAAATTTCTCATCTAAAAATCAATACCTACCTCAAGTTTTCATATAAATTATCCTATTTACTTCTCGCACAAGCCTTTGCTCTAGAAAGAACAAATCTGTTACCATGCCAATTGTACAAATGAAACTGACCAGGACTCAGAACGGTCAAGCCACGTGCCCAAGGTCACACAGGAAGTAGAAGATGGAATCAAGACAGGAATCCATTTCCTCTGACTCTGAATTTTTATGAGGTAATGCACGTGAGAGTACTATACGCATAAAAGTTATTATTATTGTTTTGGGGAAGAGCAATCAGAAGGAAAGCATCCCATTTTCTGAATATGAATTCAGGAAATTAAAATAACAAACCATAAAGTCCTTCTGGGAAAAAAAAAATCAATAATACCAAGAAGAAATAAAACTGAAAACTAAAAAAAAAAACAAAAACAGCACAACATTCTGAGATCAAGATTGAGAGTAAACAGCAGACATAAATGGAGAAGTGACACCAACGTATTTCCCTTCTTGGGGAGATATGTCTGTGTTCATGAAAGGAGAGGGATTGACAGCGGGAGCTGAAGGTCTATTTATCCTGGGGACAGGCGGCCGTCTGTTTAGCATTTTTATGGCACGTGTCTCTCAGCAGCATCTGGAATGTGGGAGAATGGGTCATTGCTGGGTAGCAGAGGAGCAGCAAGGATGTTGACGATGCCAGAGCAGGAGGGGTGCTGAGGACCCCAGGAGGGTCTTAGCCCCACCCCTCATCGGGAGTCCTCAGACCCCCCTGCCGCTGTGCTCTTAGCAGCGGACTCACACAGCTGGAGCCCTGGAGGAGACAGCCCTCCAAACTCTCCTGCCGGGAGGAAAGAGCCCGCCCTGGGTGGTGATGGAAAGCGACCACCTTACACACTCCTTCTCTCCATCCCGCTCATCCATCCGGGTCGCTCCTGCCCTGGACCTCCCACCAACTCCTTCTTATCCCCCATGCTTTATCAGTTCCTCAGCCTGGTTTCCAGCCCTTCTCCTCCTCTCCAGTCTTGTTTCCCTGGGTTATCAACCGCAGTCTCCACTTCAGGTGTGCTGGGAGCAGGCAGTAAGCCCAGGAGACGTTGAGCCCTGGCCTTGGATGCTAGCTCTGTTCCAGCTCTGAACTTGCAAAGAGTGTCCAACTCTGCAACCCCGTGGACTGTAGCCCACCAGGCCCCTCTGTCCATGGGATTTTCCAGGCAAGAATACTGGAGTGGGCTGCCATTTCCCCCTCCAGGGGATCTTCCCGACCCAGGGATCGAACCTGGGTCTCCTGTATTGGCAGGTGGATTCTTTACTGTCTGAGCCACCAGAAAGCAAGTCTCTTAACTTTCCCACACCTGGGTTCCATCTCCAGCAGAACAGTGCAGGGCTCCTTTGAAGACAGAAATTTGTGAAATAACACCTCTGATAGATACATCTCAATGTTTTTAACTTTTCCAGAAATTAAAGGAATCTGTCTGTCTGGACCAAACACCAGGAATATTTTTTAATAGAAAGAATGCAAAGAAAGAAAGAGTGAAGAATCCGCTCTTGTCATCAGGGGCAAGAATTTCCATCCCAACCAGTAAAGTAATTGTCCTGACAAATGATTTTCAGAGATTTCTTGATGTCACGTTATAGCAAGAATTCAGCCCAGGAGTCCCAGCCCATGGAATTTTCCCCTAGCATGGAGGAAGCAACCCATTGACCTAAGACAGCTAAGCCATGAGACTCCCTGCTTTCTGGAAGAAGGAGGTTATTTCCTAGAGGATCCGGGAAGGGATAAGAGAAAGAAAGTAGAGGGAGAAGGACAGATACAGGGGAGGGAAGCAGGCCTGGGGTGCATTTGCCATCACTGTCTTGCCCCATTATCTGCAGAGGGTTCTGGCCCTGGGAGATGAATCACAGGCTGTCCCTTGGTTGGTGTTCAGTCGCTAAATCGTGTCTGACTCTTTTGCGACCCCGTGGACTGTAGCTCGCCAGGCTTCTCTATCCATACAGCCATATGTATGGATATAAATGCAGCCTGCATATAAATGCACTTAGTAATACAATGGGGTGGGGGGCCACAAACACCCCCTGCAGCTTGGCTTTTCCAAGACTCGTTGAGTTGCAGTGATATAGGAGGCATGCAGAAGCTCCCATAACACCCCGTCCTCAGTCTCGCCAATGAGGCAGAGAAGACAGCTGAGCTGACACCCAGTGGGAGCCATAAGGCTCCCTGTGACAAGCAGGAAGGGGAGCCCGGAGCAGAGACTGGCTGATGGGGAGATGTAGCTGAGAGATAGACCAAGCTCTACTGTGCTAACCAGAGCAGGAGTGGGGGTTGGGGTGGGGTGGGGGTCAGGTAGGAAGGGCTACTAGCCGTGGTCAAACCCAGGCAATGACCTCATCACCAGAGCCCACCTGAGCACCCAGCAACCAGAGGACTCCAGGACCACACAAGTGCTTCTGTGCTCTGCCCCCCAAACGCCAAACAAACCTCTCCTCCTCACCCTCCAGGCACAGTCTCAGAAAAGAGCAGCTGAGTATAAGGGACAACGAGGAATTGTCCCCCTACTCCCCAGTTCTGAGCATTACCTTCAGGAAGTATTTCAATTAACAAAACAAAGCGAGTTTAACCATGGTAGATGAAATAGCAATCTCTTTGTCACCGCTCAGGGGACAGGGGCTTGTAAGGATACAGACCACATTTTCTGAGTAGATGGGTCACAGCTGGGAGATCAGGATTCATCAGACCACTCTAACTTTTCCCCATAGAGGCCGACTTCTCTGCTTTCGTGGTTTTACGGCACCTGGAGAGCCTTCGTCTCATCCCTCTAAATCCCAGCCATCATCAGTGTCCCAATCACAGCTGTCCTTCTCCAGGAGGTGTCTCTGAGTCCTCCATCCTTCCTGCTGCTAAGTCACTTCAGTTGTGTCCGACTCTGTGCGACCCCATAGACGGCAGCCCACCAGGCTCCCCCATCCCTGGGATTCTCCAGGCAAGAACACCAGAGTGGGTTGCCATTTCCTTCTCCAATGCATGAAAGTGAAAAGTGACAGGGAAGTCGCTCAGTCGTGTCCGACCCTCAGCAGCCCCATGGACTATAGCCCACCAGGCTCCTCCGTCCATGGGATTTTCTAGGCAAGAGTACTGGAGTAGGTTGCCATTGCCTTCTTCCCATCCCTCCTAGGGTGCCCCTTTAATTTTTCCTTCTTTTATCTGCGTGTCCATGTGCAGAGCCCAGACCAAATTCTCCTATAAATCAGGCCCTCAAGGTACCCATATGGCTAAGGCACACGGGAGAAGTGTGCTTCAAGGAGAAGTATGCCCAAAGTCTCACAGCGCTTAGATAATGAGAGTTTAGGTTAATGCAGCTGTTGAAGCTGTGTGCAAGATTGATCTTTAATAAAGTACTGGTTGAATGAATGAAGGACAGACAGCCTGATCTTGGATTCTTGTCCATCTTCTTTCCCCATTTGTTCTCCCCAGCACGCATGCTCAGGGTTTCGGAAGCTCACGCTTCCAGCGGGCGGGGGATACTAAGCCTGTAAATCGCTTCTCAGGTTCCAGGGGGCATCACCGAGTGCACCCCTACAAGGACACCTTTCAGCCGCCCAGGGTCACCCCGGTTGGGGAGGCTGCTGGACGGGGCACGACCACAGCATAAAATAACAGGTTCTATGGCTCACAACTTCTGTAGTTCGTCTAAATATGTATATATTTTTTGGTTGCTACTAAGCTCAGGATAATGATAAAAAGACTCATTTCACATGACTCTTCCCTGATCTTTTTAAAATAAGTCCATCAGTCCATCACTAAGGCCCGTTGGTTCTTTGGGGGGGGGGGTGGGGGAATTCTCCAGGTTTCTCTTCTTCCCCTTTATCCTGTAGTCATCACACGGGTCCATCTGTCCACCCTCAGAAGCATCCGTCAGGGTCCCCCCGCCTCCTGTTAAGATAAGACTCCCCCAGCCCAACACACGATTCTCCCCTTCAGCTCGCTGGATATGCTTAATCACTTTTATCCCAGTGGGCAGAATGGCACTCACCCCGCGTAAGCACATCATAAATGGTTATTGAATAATGGCCTGAATATTCATTGGAAAGACTAGTGCTGAAACGGAAACTCCAATGCTTTGGCCACCTGATGCGAAGAGCTCATTTGAGGCGAACAGGGTCGTTTGAAAAGACCGTGATGCAGAGAGAGATTGAAGGCAGGAGGAGAAGGGGACGACAGAGGATGAGGTGGCTGGATGGCATCACCAACTCGATGGACATGAGTTTGCTCCAGCTCTGGGAGTCGGTGATGGACAGAGAGGCCTGGTGTGCTGCAGTCCATGGGGTCACAAAGAGTCGGACACGACTGAGTGACCGAACTGAATTGAATTTGGCACATTTTACCTAACATGTCAGGTGTAAATTAGTCCGCTGGAATTCAAACCCCTCTGAACCCATGTCCATCACCCCCATCCCATCCCCAGCCTCCTCTCTTCCTGCTCTAGAGCCAAACCCTAATCCAGGGCTCCAGTTCTCTCATTGCTGTCCCTCAGAGGCAGGGGTTCTTCTGAACTCAGGTGGGGGACCCCTTCATCCTGGCATCCTCCCCGTTTGCCCCCAGGCTCCCTTTCTTCGACCCTCTTAATTCTGTGTGCATGTGTGCTAAGTCACTTCAGTTCTGTCCAACTCTGCAACCCCGTGGACGGTAGCCCACCAGGCTCCTCTGTCCACGGGATTCTCCGGGCAAGAATACTGGAGTGGGTTGCCATGCCCTTCTCCAGGGGATCTTCCCAAACCAGGGATCAAACCAGGGTCTCTTGCATTATAGGCAGATTCGTTATCGTCTGAGCCACCAGGGAACCAGAAGAGGCACCATTTCATGTGCTACTCAATTTTGTTATCTTGATGACTGTGAAGGTTTCCTGAAGCCAGGGACTAGTTTGGGCTTTTTATAAATCCTCTTTAAAAATCCCTAATGCCTGTTTCACCCTCATCACAAGTTACAAAACAGCCGCGCTTACACCCACCCCCACAGCCGGCACAGCTCCATACACACAGCAAGCGCTCAATAGTTACTGATGCCTGGGTGGCTTCTCTCTTGCTGTCTCCCGTGGTCAGTTCCCAGTGAATTTTCCAAAGTTCTTGCTAACTCCTCTATGTGCCAGACTCGGGGTATTTAGTGAATATGGACAGGCAGAGGGCTAAGTTCAATCACCTTTTTAGAAAGAATCTTCTCCATCCACTCTAATCAAATTACCTTTAAATTTCTAGCAAGAAGACCTGAGGAAGGACCAGGAAAGGAGAGGAGAGCATTCTGGGGAACTCTGGCCCTCCAGCTGAAGCCCAAGGGCAAATGTCCTTTGCAGCTTGGGATGCTCGTTTTCTGCCATCGTAATACCAATGTGCTTGGGAGGCAGTGATGTTTGCCAGGAAAGTCTGTCCCTCTGAGAAACACTGGGCCAGCCTGTGGTGTGGAGGAGGGGCCCGGATAGGAAAGAAACTGACTCCATCTGGGCCCCCATTATTAAGCTTGGGAAGCAAAATTTACCCAGGTGAAAATGACCCAAGACACTTCCTAACATAAAGCTTAAACTCTATTTAAAGTGTTGGTATTCGGATTTTTTTTCACAATTCCAGAGAGTTAAAGTTAGTGTAAAAGTTGTGTTGTGAACGTAGGGGAGTGAATGTGAGCAAGGATTTATAAAATTCAGTGGGGTCCGTCTGGAATGGACCCCGGCTCTCTGCTTCACCCATCTCTCTCCCCACTCGGCAGCACCTTTGCAGGAATCTTTCTATTCTCTGAGCTTCAGACTCCTCCTTGTCAAAAGGAAACATAGGATGAGTTTCAAGAAAGTGCCTCCCAAGTCTGACCATGAATCTACGACTCCTTGACCTCCAAACAACCACGGTTTTATTCTCTGGGCAAGCTTTCCAGTCACACGCGGGGCAAATGCTTCATCACACATCTGCCCGCTGGGGGATGATTTTCGTTTACAGAGAACGTGTTTCATACCTCCAGGAAAGGAAGCCGTAATGGTGGGAACTCAGGCATCAGCCAGGCAGACTGAAGAGAATCTTTGGAGGCAGGGAGTCCTCCTAAGGGTCTGAAACCTCTGGTCACCTTCCACCCTCCCAGTAGGAGGGCTGTCCCTTGACTCGAGGAACAGGACAATTCCTAGAGCTCAGCTCTGCACCTCACTGGATGCTCTTAGTCCCTCACGTGTGTAAGTTCATGGGTTACCGCCTGCAAAGCTGGGCAGGTCATACAGGGTCCGCATCTGGGGGTAGATCTTGCTATGAAAAAGCACAGACATAAGTTGTAACACAGACATAGGAGTGATGGTCATAATAGCTGTGGTGGGATCTTTCCTGGTGGGCCGACGGCAAAGACTCCATGCTTCCAATGCCTGGAGCCCAAGTTCAATCCCTGGTCAGGAAACTAGATCCCACAAGCCGCAAGGAAGATCAAAGATCCTGCGTGCTGCAACTAAGACCTGGCACAGCCAAATAAAATAAAATTTTAAAAAGTACCTATTGCGTCTGCAGGCAGAGCAACCAGGTTCTCATGTGTCAGACTGCAAGCAAATGTTGCCAACTTAATTGCTGTACATCCAGTAGAGAGGGATCCTTGGTCTCCATTTATAGATGAGGAAACCGGGGCTCAGAAAGGGTAAGGAACTTTTCCAAGGTCACATTAGCAGTCGGGGGGCACCACGATTGTTATTTGTCTGTTGCCTGCAAATCCTGGGTCCCCCCTGGAGCTCTCTGGCCAGCAGCTCCTCAGGCAGGGGAGGCCCTTGCAGAGGGAGGAGGGGGAGAAGGCTAGAAGTCCGAGGCTGTGGCCTGCGTGTGCAACCTACGTGTGTAAACTGCAGCTTCTCTGTCCTCGCGCATGGTCCTCTCCTCTGAGCAGGAGGGCTCGGGGTCCCTGGACAGGCTCTTTCCAGCCAGGGAGTGCAGGCTAAGATGATTTTTTTTTTGTTAACACGCCTGTATATTTTTGGAAATGTTCTGGTGTGTAAGTGAATAAAAGGCTGGGTCAGACAGCGCCCCGGGCTGTGGGGTGGGGAGGAGACCCGGATCGCCAAAGAAAGCCGGAGCAGCAGCTTCAAAAAGTGGTTTGATATATCTCCCCCCTGATTTTGATCTTAAGAATGTCTGGAGCCCAGACAGCCCCCGGCAGCTTGGGCCGACGGGGGCTCTAACCCGCAGGACCTCACAGCAAAGGCTTCTAGTTAACAGATCGCTTTTGTGTGATGGGAAGCCAGGGAGCGCGTGAGAGACAGAAAAACACCAGGGCTGCGGGAGACTGCGGGTGGCAGTGGCCAGGCTTCAGAGTCGTCAGCGGAGAGACACCGAGGGGCAGCGAGCGTCTGTGCGACGCAGAGAAGCTCGCTCCTCCAGTCAGTCCCGCACGGACAGAGGCCAGGGTGGCGCCCGGCCGGGTTTCTTCTGAGAAGGCAGAGGACGGAGCCATGCGGGTCCCGATCTTTCAGCCCCTCCATCCTTGACCAGTGACAGGAGGAACCTGGTGGGCTCCCAAAGGAGCCTGCTTCTCCAGGGCGGTTCTCACCCCCTGTTTCACACTTGCCCTGTTTGAGCAGTTTTTCATGAGTGCAGACAACAGAAGCAGACATCACGGTTCTCCAGCCATCCTTTGATCAGGCCATTCATCTGAGTGGCGGTCAGAGGACACAGGTTAAGCTGAGTGATGCTGGGGGCACTCCCCCGCCCAGAAGAGTGCTCAGCTCCAGTCTCTTGGGGGGAGTGGGGAGTGGCAGGTGGGGGTGGGGGGCCTTGGGGGTGGGGTGTTGAGAGGTGGAGCTGCAGCAGCCCCACCTGCGTGGGACTTCCAGGGTTCTGGGCTCTGAGTTCCCTCTCTTCCCAAATCTTACCTTCCCTCTGCCTCTCCCACCCCTACACACACACACACACCCCAAAATCACATATACAACATATAAATACACAGGGCCAAACACTTATTCAACAGGCCTGAAATTCAGCTCCAAACTCTCTTATTCAAATATCTTCATAAAAGATGAACATTAAAAAAAAAAAAAAAAGATACGTTAAGAAAGGGACTTGAAGGAAACTATCACTAAAATATTAAGAATGGTTGTCTCTGGATGAAAGAAAAAAATGATTTTTCTTCTATTAATTTTGTTGTCATAAAATATTCATCATGAGAATTTTTTTCAATCAATGGAGAATACTTAGATTTTTTTTTTTTAATGCATCACATCTAACAAGGGTAATATGTGAAGAGCTTACCAAGTGTCTTGTATTTGAGAACTGTTTGAGGGAAAGATCATATAAAATGATAAAGGTCTTATGCTTATAGGGCAGTAGAAATGTCCAGAAAGCTTAGAAGGTGCTGGAAAAGGTTCTAGAAGGACCACAAGGATAAATCTGTCTTTTTAAAATAAATATCCTGGGGCCGATCCCTGTGCTCTAATTTCCTGATCTGTAAAGTGAAAGCATCGCATTGCAAGATGGGGAAGATCCTCTCCAGTTTGTGATGTGCTGTAACTGTATTTCATCAGCCTGTCACGTCCCAGGAGTTCCCGCCTCCTCTCACCCCCCTCTTCTCATCTCCCTTCTACTTGGAGCTTGAAGGGCAGAGCTAAGTTCTTTAGATCCAAATCACAGCTCTCCTAGAACCATGGGCATCACAAGGAGAGAAGGGTTAATTTTTAATGATAATGTGGATCTAGATGAAGTATCCAGAACTCACGCAGGCTGCCTGCCTGCCCCTCTCTGATAAGGAGCTGAAACAGGAGCAACACCTGTATTTCCCTCCCTTCTATCATTCAGACACCTACACTAGACGATCTCTTGCCAAAGGTTCATAATCTTTTTCAGATCTTAGAACCTAAAGAGCTAAAAACACATTGATGAAAGCCTAGGTTTTAATATTGTTCAAAACAAGGCTTCCACCCTGTTTTTTTCTGAATTGTGTGATTCAAACCATGTTATTCAACCTCCTTGACCCTCCGTTTTCTATTACTGAAAAATATAGATCCTGATGACCTCAATGAAAATGTTGAACATATACTAAGAAGGCTAAAAAGGGTACTATTTTCTCTTTTTTTGCACATGAAAGTTATGAGATAGTCCCTCTTCCTAGTGACTTAATTCCCTCTTGGTTCCATAAAACCCCATTTCCTCTTGTCCTGACTTTGGGAGATGCTGAAACAGTGTGCAGTCTCCCAGGCAAAATCCTCTTATTTTTCCCAGGTTCGAGTCCCATGCATCAACATTAACACTCAGAACTGAGGTTCCTGCAGCCCCAAGAAACATCACCCTAGAGTTCTTGATCCTACTACTTCGTTACTTGTCTCTGTAAACTATCTCACACACACACACACACACACACACACACCCCAGCCCTTGATCAAATCCGCTGCTCCGGTGCAAGGTCGACTAAATATCTAAAGATTCGCCCTGCCCTTTCACCACCAGCTACGTGTCTCCCAACGTTGCCACTTTGATTATAATCCCTGCCTTCTCTTCCTGTTATCTCAGATGCCAACCCCATGAGACGCATTAAATACATAATGCATTCTGACTTGCATCTGGGCTTCACAGTCTGGTGTGGGGAGGTTACAGCAGAAGCATATGCCTCCTTCTTAAAATTCAATTATTCAAATTCAATTTCTTCCTCTGCTCCCAGTCCTCACCAGCACATAGTCTGGGACTTTTCATCAGATCACTCAAACTGCCAGCACTGGAGCCAGGAGTTATTGGCTCCCGTTCAATTTGCTTCCACTGCGATGTAGTGTTGTTTTTTAACAATGCACCGTTCTGGGCACTGCAGGTCCAAAGATGTAGAAAATGTAGTCAAAGAAGTAGATAAAGGGACTTACATGCATGTAACCCCAGCAGCGCTTGACAAGGGCAATTATAGCATAAAAGATAAAGCAATGTAAGAGTGCAGAGGAGAAAGCAATTAATTATTTCTACTTCTACAAGGAGAGGAAGGGATCAGTCAGATAAGATCTCTTATCTACAATATGGGTGATGAAACAGCATATTCTCATAAGAAAAAGAGATTAGAATCAACCAAAGCAGAATTCGGGGGCCAAGCATTGTTCTAAGCTCAGGGGTGGGGTGGAGTGTAGGGGTGCCTCTAGTAAGAGCTGAGTCCTTTCTCCGTCTATGCTGCTTTCCTTGCGACCATGTCCATCTGTCTCACCCCCTTTACTGCCTGAAACCCCATTCAGCCTTCAAAGCTCCAATCCCACCTCCTTTGTGGGTTCTCACTCCTAACAATTACTCCTCCAGTGTTATTTTATTTTTGCATTTGCTATTTGCTCACATTATTTGGGATCCACCTCTAATCAGTGACTTCCTGGCGCTGTAGCACGTGTGTCTTGAGAGCTGAACGTCTATCTTAGTTATATTTGTATCCTTGTGATAACTCACAAATGCTTAGTGTCATAGACACTAAATAAACGTTCTTGGTGTTGAAAAGTCAAGTGGCAGATATAAACCCAGTGCAAAATATATAACAAAACACTAAGTATGTATTTTTGATCAGATTAAAATGGGAAGCATTTACTATAATAAATACATTACCTGGTCAGGGAACTGAGATGCCAGGAACTGCAGAGAGTAGCAGCCAAAAAAAAAAAAGAAAAACCACAACAAAACAAAAAAAACACTTCCATCTTTTCCTTCATAGAACTCATTATAGTTTGTAAATACATATATATCAGTGTGTGACTGTTGAGTGTCTAGCTCATCTCTTTGGCTTTAAGCAGGAGGAAGGCAAGTCCCATCTCGCTCATCACTGGCCCAGTACCTTTCTCATACAGACTGAGGTTGCAGTATTATGGTGAAAATTGTAAATCACCACTTTCTGAAGAGCAGTGTGCCTCTTCAGTGACTCATAAACACGCACATTGTTTGACTTAGCAACTCTTTCTTGTTATTTACTTAAGGAAAAAACCATAAAGATTTATGTACAGAGATTTTCATCACACCATAATAATCAACTAATTGTACACACATTGTATGCTTCTAAAGATCCTCAGAATAATAAGAGAGAAGTTAAATACATTCATCGATTGAAAGTATTTACTATGCAGCTGTTAGTAATAATCTTTTAAATCATATTTAATGACTTGAAAAAAATCATAATATATGGTTTAGTCAGAGCTGGATACATAATTGGCACAGCCTAGAAGAATGAAAACATGCAGCCAATAAGCAGGATAAAAGTACCTTTTCTTTCGCTATGGTCTCTTGCTTGACTTGACATGGCTTTTTTTTTTTTTTTTTTTTTTTTGCTATTTAATGTTGTTCTAAAAGAAAAATTGAAAATCTAAATTATTAGCATAAATCTCACCATTCATCTGTCCATTACACAATGCAAGTTTAAAATGATAATAATGAAACTGTTTAACTCACTTGCAGAATTACCAAAACCATACAATCTATATTCCAAAGTTTATACACACGCGCGTTTCTTTCTTGCCAGAGCTGTGACGGTGCTGCAGAAAATGATCTCACTTGAGTTTATTCCACTTCTTGGTACACACATAACCTACCCACATTCTCAACTGTCAGCTCACCGGTGAGTAAGGAAGGACCGAAAGGAAAAAGAACAATGGGTTGCCCTGTTCTTGGTTTTCATTCCTTCTGGCATCAGTGACTGGCCAGTGGACGGAGGCTGCATGACTAAGAAAGGATATAATAGGGTTTCTAGGTCATTCACCTTTCTTAGAAGGTCATTGCCTTCCAAGTTAGAGGTGAGTTCCGGTTCAAATGGAAAGCATGACCTTTCTCAACTGTCAATATTCCTACTGGCTCAAAGATGCTATATGCCTAACGTGGTCCATGTTTCCATCTCACGGAAGTTCCATGAGGTGTGGGCTCGCTGCGATTCTGTGCTCACGGAGCATAGCGAACGCTCTCTGCAAAGAGGGCAGTGAGAACAAGAGTCACCCTGCCACCCGAATGTTCTCTGCTCACACACGCCCCACAGGACTTCACTCACAAAACACAGTTTCAAAGATGAAATGATGAAGAATTTCACGATGGCAACAGCAGAGCATTCAACCAAGCACAGGCTGTGTGCTCATGAAGCCGCCCTGCGTTAAGTGTAAATAACTACAGTTTGATCTCAGCTTTACTTTGAAGACACACACTCACATGAATACAGAAAGTTTTAAAAGATTGGAAAGATCGACACTGAAATATCAATGTTAGCTATCTCTAGGTTTCATGAATGATTTTTATTTTTATGTGTTTATTTTTTTTGCTTTGTGTCCTGCTGTGTTCTCTTCGGTAAACATGCCCTGTATTTGCAGTGTGTTTATAAGACTGCTACCTAGAAAGGCATTCCTTTGTGCACTCGCAATGGGCAGAATGTCAGGTGTGGGGACAGGCCCTGCTCAGGTCCCATTCCCACCAGGATGGACAGCCAGAGTGCCAGACGGCAGAATGGCTTTGCAATCCGTTGAAGACAGCTTCATCCATTGTTAGTTCGGTTTAAGCACTCAAAATGGTGTCACCTCCTCGTCTCTGCCAATAATGTCATCATTTGATATGGAAACGATGCATACTATTAAAACCGTAATTAGATTTTTAAATGGGCTTGGCAGCCGGCTTTCTCTGACAGAAGTATTTATCTTGCTTTTCCAAACCCGTTCTTCTTGAGCCACAGTGAGAGAGTGGCAAGGATTAAGTGCAAGAGTGTGTTACAACTTCTCTATCCCTTTTTTATATTTTTGATGGATGGAATGGGTTTGCCAAATATCCTAGCCTAGAAGAAGTCAGGAAGTGACCTCTGCTCAGATTTCACTCCCTGGAAAACTGGTTTATTCATCATTTGTATTCAAGGCATCTCACACAGCCTGAAATATAATAGGTGTTCAGTAAATACTTGTTAAAGGAAAGAATCGATTGTGTGGACACATAAATGAAGTGAGCAATTACTCAGCTAGCATTTCTAGCTAAAATTCTATGGGATTCTCCAGGTAAGAATACTGGAGTGGATAGCCATTCCCTTCTCCAGGGGATCTTCCTAACCCAGGGATCAAACCCCGGTCTCCAGCATTGCAGGCAGATTCTTTACCATCAGAGCCACCAGGGAAGCCCTCAGCTTAATGTGTCCCTATTGTTCAAGCACTACACTACTACTAGCGTAGTGTCCAAATACACTAATTTTCTATTTTTATCCCAAAATGAAGTCATTTCTGGCTGGCAGAAATGACTTCATCTAGGGATAAGATAGAAAATGATAATACTTACTAGTGTTTGAACAATAGGGACAGACATTAGCTCAAAAATTTTCTACCAAGGTGCCTAGAATTTTACCAAAAAATTCATTCCTTTAGGAAGTCATTTCTGTCTTTTCCAACTTTTTGCAATATAATTGACATGTAACAGTGTGTAATTCAAAGGTGCACAACGTGATTTGACACACTTACATATTGCAAAAAAATGAACGCCATGGCCTTAGCTAACACTTCCATCACATCATATAATTACCATCTCTTTTTGTGTTGAAAACATTTAAGATCTACTCTCCCAGCAGCTTTCAAGTACATAATGCAGCATTACTATCTACAGTCACCATGCTGTGCTTTGGATCCCCAGAACCTCTTTGTCTTATAACTGGAAGTTCGCAACCTTAACATCTCCGCATTTAGGCCACCCTCCAGCCCTGGCAAACACCATCCTACGTTCTGTTTCTATGAGTTCATCTTTTTAGATTCCACATAAAAGTGAGATCATACAGTATTTTTTTTCCTTTGTCTGACTTATTTCACTTAGCACAATGCCTTCAAGTTTCATCCATGATTTTGCAAAAGTCAGAAGCTTCTTTTTTTATGGCAGAGTTATATATATACACACCACAGTTTTATCCATTCATCTGTTGATGGGCACCTAGGTTGTATTCTCTGTACCATGGCTTTTGAGAATAATGCTACCATGAACACAGGGGTGCTTATATCTCTTCAAGATTCCATTTTCCTTTCCTTTGGATAAACCCAGAAGTGAGATTGCTGAATCATACGGTAGCTTTAGTTTTAATTTTTGAAGGTATCTTCACACTGTTTTCCATAGTGGCGGCACCCGTTTACATTACCACCAAGAGAACACAGGGTTCCCTTTCCCCACATCCTCACAGTCTGGGTTAAGTCATTTCTGAGGTCACCTTTTAAAATTCAAAAACTCACAAAAGAGGATAACAAAATAACCTTCCATTCCTCAGTACAGTTCTGATTGGTTATCAGTTAACTAGTGTTTATCTAACTAAATAGAGAGTTGGGATCTGTGGCTCTATTTGGATGGGGGGGAGGAGGGAGGCATCCCTTGTAGTACAATAGAGGGTGTTCAGGATAACAGGAAAGTCACAGGAGTGCCCTGGGGCTAGAAAAGAAAAGGGGAACGTTAGTAAGGAGATGAACGAGGGAAGAAAATATCGAAGGGAAGGGAAACTCCGTAAATTTCACCTGTTCAAAGTTTGCACCGGACTGACCCTCTTTCTTCTTACTGATCGCTGTTCAAAGACGCCCCGGCACTATCTGGTCTTTCATCTAGATCCTGGTCTCTTTTTAAAAAAGAATTTGTTGACGTATAGTGGCTTTACAATGCTGTGTGAGTTTCTGCTGTGCAGAAAAGTGCCTCAGTTGTGTGTGCATGTACATATATCCTGTCCGTTTGGGATTTCCTTTCCACGAGGCACCACAGGGCCCTGAGTACAGTCCTGGTGCCGTCCAGTAGGTTCTCGATAGTTATCTGCTTTAACTAAGGAGATTGTCGGTGCCAGTCTCCCAATTCTCCCCCCTCCCTTCCCCACCCCTGTTGGTGTCTCTGTGTTTGTTCTCTACTTCTGTGTCTCTGTCTCTATTTTGCAAATAGGTTCATCTGTTCCACTTTTCTAGATTTCACACATATGTGTTAATATGCAATGCTTGTTTTTCTCTTTCTGACTTACTTCCGGATCCTGGGCTCTTAAGTGAACCTAGCCCCCTTGACTCTAGTGTCTGGCAGGACTAGGAGAGGGGATTGACAGTGGACGGGTTCAAGGATTCAATTCTTGCAGGGATTGATCCCCCAGCATTGAAATGAAGTCTTGCTAATTGATCCAGGCATTCAAAAAGAAGAATTAAGCTTGAGATATGACCCCAGAGATTTCTAGAATGAAACAAGGAGAATGGGACAGGATGGAACAGAACCAAATGAAATGGATTGGAATTGAAAGGGGAGCTGTTGAATTTTTACCCAGAGAATGTATAATGTCAGCCACATAAGAATTAAGTATCTGAGAATAAATCTTAGAGAAGAATCAAACATTTAAAGAAAAAAGATGAATAACCTGTCTATAAGATTTAGGCCTAGAGAAATCTAGGTTATTAATGGATATTGGCCACGTGGAGATTAAATTAGGTTCTCATTCAGTTTGTGTTTGTTTAATGCAGAAATTGGCTGGGCAGTATTACTAAGGCTTCATGATAAACAGGAGCTTTAATCCCAAGAAACAAGGCACCCATCTCCTTGAGTCCATGTCCCTGCCAAGCCTAGTTCAGCATCTAAAGTTGTGAGAGATGGGGGGAAGATATGAGAAGGATAAAAACACCACGACGTAATTTTATTTCTTGTTTAATCATGGAAAGGTTGCTTTACTATCCTTCCTTTCACATTGTGAGCCTTCAGGGAAGAGTAAGAAATTTTCAACCTGCTTACCCAAGTCATTATCAGAGTAGATTAGAGCTGGGTGCCTTGCATGCAAATGGGCCAACTTGACCAAAAAAAAAAAAAAAAATTGGAATTTAGATAGCAACAAATAAACTGGATTGAAGGCTCATTTCGGTGCCTTGCCCTTGCACCGACAGAGCCGAAACTAGGGCAGTTATTGAATTGCTTAGCTGTCCTCCCTGTGCTGCAGGACTTATTACACAGGACTCTTCTCTCTTCACCTCTCCTATACCACACGCGTGCGTGCACACACACACACGCACCAGCACACACACTCTGTCTACTTCAAGCTAATGGTTGTCATCACCCCACAGATGTCATATTATCAAATGACTCTGCCTGGGTCTTCAGGGCACAGCCAGTCATCACAGGTTACTTGCTGGAACAAGTCATCTCTTAGTCACTTCTCACCTGTATGTCTTTCAGAAAATACCCCCAAGCTTTTATTTTTTTGGATACATTTGTCCAGCCACTCTACTTAGCTCATTTCCTCATCTCCCACCTCTACCCAACTCGATGTCTATATCTCAGAAGAGAGCTAGCAACAAAATGTTTAAGTCGGTGCAATTCATCTTTGAGTTATCCGGTCAGTCTCACCCTTGACCCATACTTGGTGTCCCCCTAAGTCATTCAGCAGCCTCACGCCTCCCCCTCCAGACTCCCATCAAGACCTACTTCTAGAAAAGACTCACACATGTCACTTACACTTTGGTATGATTGTATTCTTATTGAAGACATTTGGGCTTCAAGCCCAATGAGAAGTCTTCCCTTGGTGCCCCAACAAGGATCCTTCTATTGTTAATGAGGAAATGGGGAAGAGAGGTTCCCTGCGGCTCTGAAACAACACCTCCCAAAGCAGTGCTTCTCAAACCATGGTCTGAGGACTCTGGGCATCAGACTCACCTAAGGCACTGATGAGGCATGCAGTCTGCTAGAAGGCTTCTTCCCCAGACACCACCACACACGACCTGCTGGAGTGAGCCCAGAAACCTACTTTTTTAATAAAGCGGCCCCATGATTCTGAAGCCTAACAAAGTTTATGACTCTCTGATGCTGAGAGAATCAGCGTAAAACATGATGCCTACCCAGAAACTTAGCTTCCTTGGTGATCGCCCAGGTCCACCTCTACTTTCCAGGTGAGAAATCAGCCCAGAGCCACTGTGTGACTCACCATAGACCATTCTACTATTAGCAGAAACAAAAATGTTTTAAAGCAAGCTTCCTGGCTCCAAAACTGGGACACGTCCCCTGCACTTCAGAATAGGTTTAGGAAAGAGTGATATAAACCAAGAGCCTACTCATATAAAGTGACTGTGGAAACTGCCTAAACAGAGAACAGCATCTTTCAGACATTCTTCAAATTATAGTTCATCACATGTCCAAGTATTCAGTAAAATACTTCTTCGACCTGACATGGAGACTCTTGGCAGAAATTCTAATTTTTCACTCATTTTTGAGACACTTGGCAGAAACCCTCCAGCTCCTGGTCCTTTTCCTATGGTGACCACATCACATTAGACCTAAATCTTTGAGCCTCTTGATTTCAGAAATTCACTGCCTTCAACTGCAGAGGCATATTTGGTCAGGCATATTTGGTCATATTGGAAGGTAGCTTCCAGAATATAATCAGTTCTGAAAAAAAGAAACTGCATGAACTTCCTAGGTAAAGAAATGAAGATGACAGATCTCACAGGCTCTGAAGGAGGTTCTTTCAAGCCAGAAGAGGCCAAAATGAACCCAACAAGTAGAGAAAGATTTTGGAAGCAAAGATCACAGCAGTGATGCTACTAAGGTCACATCACGATGATGACTAGCGATGGGGATGAGCTACTTTTAAATACCGAGATGCTAGTCTTTCGTAATAAGAAAGGACATCTTAAAAACACCTGGTCCAATCCTCCTTCTGAGGCTTGACTCTCCTGACTCAGCTCTTCCAAGAGACCACATAGGAACCCCCACGGATTACGTCTCAAAACAATGGATCTTATGCTTGGATCTTCTAACTTTTAGATGGTTTATCGTTTTATGGAACTAAAACCAGACCTTATCCCCCTGAGCAAAACAGAAAACAAGAACAGAAGAGCAGAAACGAAACTGATGTAACACTCACAGGGGAAGAGTTAAGAAAAGGAAAAGACCTTTCATTCACTAATGGGATAACGAATTACGGAGCAGATTTGGGAGTTTGGGTTTTGTTTTCTGTAATATGCAGGCAGGGTTTTCCACTCCTAAAGGTTTTACTCCTTACTAATTCTAACCGTTCCCCAGAGGGCAATTTCCTTTAGCTAAATAAGGCTCCTCAGGTATAATGGACTGTAAAAGAGATAAATAGGCTCTTGCTTCCTTGTGAAACTATCACAGAGGAAGAGCAGTTGAAGCATCTTGCTTTCCTTAGCCCAGGGAAAGTGGAGCAGAGGCTGTCCAACAAGGGGCAGGCTTTGAAGTCCAACTCCAGGTAACGGGCTTCATGGCAACAGGAAGGATGCAGGGAGACAGAGGATGAACTCCTCACCGACATTCCTTCTACGCTCAAGAGACTCTCACATAGTCCAGGAACTCTTGAAAGAGACGCTCGATCATGAAGCACCTCTCATTTGAAGGGTAAGTGTTCTGTGAGATAATATTAACTCACCAGATCTGTCATTTCAGAGAAACGTGGCCCATTTATAAATGAGTGACGAATTCCATGCAGGATTCAGTGACCCCTGGGAGTTGTCTACCGAAGTGTGGGCTCCACCAATATTTCTTCAAAGATGGAAAAGCCTAATTTCGCTTAAAAAAATCTAGCTGATCTCCCATAGTGGCCTGAGAAGCATGCATTGAGGCCCTGGGCTTTTCATCTGGGTGAAGCTGGCAGACGCAGTAGGAACAGTTATCCTTTATAGGAAGATTATGAGAATAAATTCTCTCTCATGGCCCTAACAAATCTATATGGGGACTAGGTACACAAACACCTGCTTTAGGAAGGATTAAGGTATTTATAGCAGGTCTTCCTGAGCCTGGGAAATAGAACAGTACCTGTGAACAAGTGGAAACCAAAAAACATTATTAAGCTAAAAACATATTCAGGTTTGCTTCCCTATGTTTAAATCATTTCATAAAATGAAAACAGCTCCCATCCCTCACACCACCACCTTATTTTGATTCTAATACAAAATGAGCTGTGTTTCCACAACACCAAGCCTTTGAAAGAAGGGCGAATAATTCAGTCTAACATCTGCATGCCAGTCAACAAGGTTGCCAAAAATCTGAATATTTTGAATGATCTGGATAACTAGCCATTTTTCCCTCTTTATTTCTCCAGACTCCCTAAAATGACACGTAGTGAAATTACATTTAAAATCTAACTCTAAAGCACCCTACCCATAAAGTGCAGCCATTATCGAGGGCTCATTGCTCTAAAAAATTGGTATGAATCCTTTTAGAAACATTTTGAGTAAAGAAACACCTTCTTGTCTATAAATCAATACTAAAACTGTGTATTTCCTCACCATCACCTCTCCCACATTGAATGTTATAGGAGAAACTTAGGAAAACAAGAGAGGAAAAACAATAAATGATATCATCGTGTTGCTTTGAAATGAGAATTGGTAGCGTGGGACAAGAGGGGGGAACAGATGGGAAAGAAATGTACCCGGAGAGGATGATTTTTGTTTAAATAAGTTCATAATACGTGAAACGAACGATGGAAACTGACGGGGGAAGTGGAGGATCATTGTTTGAATAGCATCAATATAAACACAGATGCAAAAGCAATTGGCTTGGGAGACGGAAGAGCCTAGCCTGAATAATGTTGTATACCAATAAAAGCCATAAAAGGGGGAAAAATATATAGAGTAGGCGATTATTTCTGTGATGCTTGAAGATGTACATTTCTACAGATATCAGGGGGAAAAGTAAATATGCCTCAGTGAGTCCTTAGTTGGCTATTTTTGCCACAGTTTGTAATTCTTCCAGGTTTCACCAAATCACAACTTGTCTGTTGGCCTGACTGTATGCTAAGCAGTCCTCTATCTTAGGATAAAAGCAAGCGTATAAGGGTCAGTCCTGGGAAATATAAAACATGGAGACGTGAAAGGTGCAAAGGTTCCACCACCTGCCAGCCCTTGCCGACATCCGGTCCAGTTAGTGAGAAGCACAAGATGTTCAGCGCAGGCAGAGGACTGAGCAACGGCCCTTCCTGTGCTCACCGGACCATCCACCCATCTCGTGCTCCAGGGAGCCTCTCACTGCCATGGGAATAGATGGGATGTTCCCACAGATGCCTCTGTGCCTTCTAGAACAAAACGTGTTGGTTATGTAGTCATATTTATCAAATATATCAGTAGGAAGGAGCAACAACTCCCCATTGGCCCTTCTTAGTATTCCAATAGTCCATGCAAAAATCTTTGACTGTATCCGTACCAGTTTGTACTAAGCATGATATGCCTGGCAGGCATTGTGGAAAGTATGTTATCTGCATCATCTCATTTGATCTTCTCAACAACTTATGATGCAGGCTGATTATCCCTCCCCCCGCCAACCCATTTTGCAGATAGGAAAAACAAAGCAAAGAGACATTTAATAAGTTGGCCAAAATAAGGGAGCTATTAAGGAAAGCCAGATGCTGGTTTCCTGAAGTTTATACCTGGCTGCCTTGACTCAATAGTCATGATTGATCTTATAAGCATGACGTTATTGGGAGGAATGTGGGCAAAGTTCACACTAACCCCAATCTCCCTTTCAGAGGTGCCTGAAATGTCATCATTAATAATTCAACATCTTGTATTATACATTTCTTTCTTCTTGCAGGGCTCATTTTGCAAGGGACTGATGTCTTTAAAAAGTGCATTCATCTACTTTCTTCCATGACAATTAAGACTCTGAAAAACCTGGGAGATGTAAACCCCAGAGGGAGCATTACAAGGAAGGAGAAAAGAGATGGCACCAACTTCATTATTACCCATGGGCAAGTCTTGTGAGGAGGAAAGAAAGTAAAAAATCTAGGAAAGATTTTGATTACACTTTCTCTGGGGACTTCCTTGGTTGTCCAGTGGTGAAAATTCCAACCTTCCAATGTAAAGGATACGGGTTTAATACCTGGTTGGAGAACTAAGACCCCACAGCCAAAACCGAAAAAAAAAAAAGAGTTTATGTCTAATTCCCAAATATAAGACACTGGCATGGTTGTAACCGAGCCGGACCCTATGGGGCCTTTCTAGAACAGATTCGTCCCCCATATCCTCTGCTGTAGCTCCTCTCTGAAGTACCTACATAATAGCGAGTGAGTCTTCACTCACTTCCGTTTTGTCCGACTCTTTGCCACCCCATGGACTGTAACCTTCCAGGCTCCTCTGTCCATAGGATTCTCCAGGCAAGAATACTGGAGTGGGTTGCCATGCCCTACTCCAGGGGAATCTTCCCGACCTAGGCATCGAACCCACGTCTCCAGCATTTCCTGCATTGAAGGCAGATTCTTTACCCACTGAGCCACCTGGGAAGCTCAGCTACCTGAGAGTATCTGATACTTATCTCCTGGGTTGTTTTTCAGACACTAAAGCCATCACCAAATGGAAGAAATTAACTACTTGATGATTATAGCCCCCAGATGTTCTGGTCCCTAAGGGTTAATGATGCCAATTTCCCTGTGATCTCAACATCACTCGATCAGAGATCTGTGCACGAGCGGATCACATACCCTGGGCTGCCCCTCTCTCACCTTGCCTTTAAAACTGCTTTGCTGAAATTCTCTAGGGAGCTCAGAGTTTAGGGGTGGTGGGGTAGTGGTGGTGGTGCATGAGCCACCTGTTCTCCTGGCATGGCCCTGCAATAAACCCTTCTCTGCTCCAGACTCTGATGCTTTGGTTTGACAGTGCATTGCACACAAAGTGCATTTGGTAACATGGTCAGTAGCAGGAAGCTAGGGAACGCCTTTTCCCAGAGACGTTTAGGGTGAAAGACCTCTCTTGGCTGAGTTGAAGAGCATCTTGCCAGAAGACAGAAGATGGACAAAATGGATGATCTTTAGAAGGGGCTCCTCGTGCTGGTATCCTGTGCACTGTCCTACACTGATCGGCAGTCCACCTGGAGCTTTATGAGTCACGTCTAGCCTACTTCATCTTATTTCTATTGTGTAGACAGAAGCAGCTTTTCTCTGTGAGAAGGGTCACTGGGGAAAAGCAGTTTGCTGGTGAGAAGAGCCAGGAGGAAGAATAAACAGAAAGGAAGGGATAAAGCACTTTGCTGTTCACTGTCGTCATAAAGATGACAAGCAATAGTCTCTTCACTAGGGTGATAACACTTCTGGTTGATCTGATGTGTGTCTGTCCTGGCAGCCTTGTCTGAAGAGAGCAAACTGCGTTAACCGGCTCATAAGGTACTCTGGTAAAAGAGTTTCCTTCTTTCAAATCGAAGTATTATTTTCTTTCACCGATCGCAATTTGTAGTTCAATGAACAACGATGGGATTTTATTTACAATCCTTTTTTTTTTTTTGGTTCTTTGAAACCTCTGAGATGCTGCAGCTCTCAGCCCCAACCCCCCAAGCATATAGACTTATTTGCCAAGTGAAGCCAAAGATTTGGGATACAAAATGAATCAGAGAATCTTTTTCTTCCCCTGCCTTACAGGAACTGTGCCTGAGACTGCAAGTCCCTTAGGCAAGATGAATTAACTGCATGGCTGTCTGAATCCCACCTCATGGAGCGCTCAGCCACTTCTTAGCACTTCTCTGCCTTTGTGCCATGGGTTCAGGCTGGTCCCTTCGCGTGAACACTACTGACTCCATATATTCCAAGCTTCCCAGCCTGACATGATAAAGTGTTCGAATAACGATTTGAAATGTTACCTCGCATATTGTTTTCTTTTTTGTTATATTTATTATCTTTTATTGAAGCATAGTAGATTTACAATGGGTTGATTTCAGATGTATAGAAAAGTGATTATATATATATATATATATGTTCTTTTTCAGATTCTTTTCCATTATAAATTATAACAAGATATTGAATATAGTTTACTGAGTTACAGAATAAGTCCTTGCTTTTTCATCTATTTGATATAGCGTAATGTGCATATGTTAATCCCAAACTCTTAATTTATCCCCCTTTCCTTTTTTGTAGCCATAAGCTTATTTTCTATCTCTGTGAGTTTGTTTCTGTTTTGTAAGTAAGTTCATTTGTATCATTTTTGTAGCCATAAGCTTATTTTCTATCTCTGTGAGTTTGTTTCTGTTTTGTAAGTAAGTTCATTTGTATCGTTTTTTATATTCTGCGTATAAGTGATGGTATAGGGTATATATATGGCATTTGTCTTTGTCTAATTTATTTCACATGACAGTCTCTAGGTCCATCCATGTTGTGGTCAATGACATTATTTCACTCTTTTTTATGGCTGAGTAATGTATACTTATACATAGGGCTCCCCTGGTGGCTTAGTGATAAAGAACACACCAGCCAATTCAGGAGACACAGGTCCCTGGGTTGGGAAGATCCCCAGGAGGAGGATATGGCAATCCACTCCAGTATTCTTGCCTGAGAAATCCCATGGACAGAGGAGCCTGGTGGGCTGTAGTCCATTGGGCCTCAAAGAATCCAACATGATTGACTAAACAACATCAACAAATACACATCTTCTTGTCTTCTTTATCCATTCATCTGTTGATGGACACTTAGGTTGCTTCCATATCTTGCCTATAGTAAATAGAGCTGTTATGAACCCTGGGATGCGTGTATCTTTCCAAACTCGATTTTTCATCTTATCCCGATATATGGCATATTATTTTCTTTATTCCTTTGTAAACACTCCTGTTCCTGCTGTTGAAAAGGGGTCACATTTAACTCCAGAGCCAGAGAACAAGGATGCCACATTGTCAGCTTCAAATATAAAGTGCAGAGATTTCTGCCGTAAGACAGAAGTCGTAAGAAAAGGAATGCTCCTAAGTACTACCATCTCTACCCCAGCCCCGCTCCCTATAAGATAGGGAGAGGGAGAAAAGAGATGGAGAAGATCTGGGAAGAAAGATGTGGATCTATCTTTGTGTCATACCCCCAAATACCACCAAACATTTTGGAAGAGAGGACTGGAAAAAGAGTTACAGCCTTCTGCTTCCAGCAACCCCTGTGACTTTGGACAAGTGAACAATAAATCAGAGAGGCTGCACAGGGGTGTGTCAGAAGACAGCAAAGACTGACCTCTGACAGCCCCTTAGCCTTTTTGCCATCAAAGAGTGATTCAGATGTAAGTGATCCCAAGCTAGGAAGGGCTAGGAAGGTCTGAGGAAGGGTGGATGGAGAACAGGAGCCTGGAGTTCTGAAGGAAAATAAAGAATAGCCCTTAGGAACCCCGATGGTGGAGGCTACAGCAAAACCAAAAATACTTCAGTGAATGAGAATGATTAATGTTTTACAGTGGGATGTGAAGAGGGCTCCCAAAGGACCCGCCATTCACATTATATGTGAAAGGATAATAATAGTTTAGAAGAAAGCAGGCTGAATCTGGGAAATTAGTAGCCCCAGCCCAGACGACACCACAGTGGAGACCACTGCAAAACCACCCTCCTTCCCAGTTAAAAATCAGCGCTAAGGAAGAGGGAGAGGAAAAAGCTGCAAGGGAGAACGTTTTCAACCTAGAACGTAGCCTCATTTGCCGGAGAAGTTGCTCCATAGGACTGAGTGTACTTGAAGATGATGTATTAAGTTTTCACATCAGGTGGACTGAGGGCTCAGATTCAGAACATTAAATTGGTTTTAAGGAAAATGAAGAAATTTATTTTTGTTCACCTGAGCCTGTGTCTCTGAAAACTCATATCCAACAAATAGGTTATGCTCCATGGAGAGGCTTATATTACATATTGTTAAGAAAGGATGTGACTAAGGATGTATCAGTAAAATCACATGAGCTCCCCATCATTAGCACTTAAACCCAGCACCTCCATGAGCCCTGAAGGAATCTGAGTTACTCAAATACTCTTCCACTCCGAGCAATGATTGCTATGAGAGATAAAAGTTTTAGCCTCAGCTCAGCCCACTGCAAGGCATCATCTCATTAGGATTCTTCCCCCCAATTAATTATGCAGATGGACTATTGATTATTAATTAGAACATTTAGTGATGCTATTAAGAACTTAGAAGATAAATCTTTTTGACTTGCATTTAACTGGTAGATTATATAAGCAATAAAGAATACATGAGCAATAGCTGCATAATTACATTTTATGAATAGCAGAAACCTGTAAGGGATGTGGAGAGACTTAATTGACATTTAACAAGATAACTACAGCAAATTAATTAGGAATTATCTGCTAAAATATGAATTAACTTCTAATAATATTTTAACCAGCTACTCTGTGATGCTAGCATCTTCTTATTGTTGCTAACATACCTAAATAAAATATCCTGCTGGTTAAGATGAGAGTGCTAATTTGTCTTCCAAATAATCAATCATGTTCTATTGAGATTTATTGTGTAATCAGGACATGTTAGAGGACAGAGGAAGTATAGCTGTAGTTCCCACTGTCAAGAGATGCACAGCAGGTTGAAGGGAAAGAATTCATCACAGTGAAATGGTAGGAACAAGAATTTGACTGGGATCTCTCATCCTGACCCACTTTAGCTCTTTAAGCCTCAGTTTTCTCATCTATAAAATGGGAATGATAATACCTAACTCGAAATTTTGTTGTGTAAATGCCTGTCTCAATGCCTGGTTTTTAGGAATCTTTCAATAACTATTAGCTTCAGTCTAATCTGTGTGTGATACTGAGAAGAAAATGCAACCAGAAAAAGCAATTCTTATGGGCAAAAGGTGAGTGATCATACCATTATGATTATCTTGGTCATGAAGATCTTTTTTGTACAGTTCTTCTGTGTATTCTTGCCACCTCTTCTTAATATCTTCTGCTTCTGTTAGGTCCATACCATTTCTGTCCTTCACTGAGCCCATCTTTGCATGAAATGTTCCCTTGGTATCTCTAATTTTCTTGAAGAGATCTCTAGTCTTTCCCATTCGGTTGTTTTCCTCTATTTCTTTGCATTGATCGCTGAGGAAGGCTTTCTCATCTCTTCTTGCTGTTCTGTGGAACTCTGCATTCAGATGCTTATATCTTTCCTTTTCTCCTTTGCTTTCACTTCTCTTCTTTTCACAGCTATTTGTAAGGCCACCCCAGACAAGCATTTTGCTATTTTGCATTTCTTTTCCATGGCGATGGTCTTGATCCCTGTCTCCTGTACAATGTCACGAACCTCAGTCCATAGTTCATCAGGCACTCTATCTATCAGATCTAGGCCCTTAAATCTATTTCTCACTTCCACTGTATAATCATAAGACGGACCAACAAAGATCTGTCTAGTCAAGGCTATGGTTTTTCCAGTGGTCATGTATGGATGTGAGAGTTGGACTGTGAAGAAAGCTGAGTGCCAAAGAATTGATGCTTTTGAACTGTGGTGTTGGAGAAGACTTTTGAGAGTCCCTTGGACTGCAAGGAGAGCCAACTGGTCCATTCTAAAGGAGATCAGCCCTGGGGGTTCTTTGGATGGAATGATGCTAAAGCTGAAACTCCAGTACTTTGGCCACCTCATTGGAAAAGACTCTGATGCTGGGAGGGATTGGGGGCAGGAGGAAAAGGGGACGACAGAAGATGAGATGGCTGGATGGCATCACTGACTCGATGGACGTGAGTCTGGGTGAACTCCGGGAGTTGGTGATGGACAGGGAGGCCTGGCGTGCTGTGATTCATGGGGTCACAAAGAGTCGGACACGACTGAACGACTGAACTGAACTGAACTGATGGGCAAAAGGACATGTGCCCCAGTTGTTCCGTGAAGCTGTGTTTGTAAACCTAAACACTGAAACAATCTTATGCTCATCAAGCAGGTAATAGTCAAACAGTGACAGATTCTTACTATAGAGTAGTACCCACCAGATAGCTCATCCAGGTGGGCTAACGTGGAGAGATGTCTAGTAATTTTACAAGCACTTGTGAGTACACTGTACACTTGTATGATGCCACTTATATTAAAATGGCCACATGCAATATAAACATTACAAACCTCTATGGGTACATATAGACGGATATAAAAACACCAAAAATATCTGGAAGTATACACCCCAAACATTAAACCACACCTCGTCTATATAACGGGGAAAGAACCATGATTGGAGTAAGTGATCAAGGGGAACTTAGCCATCTCTACGAAATTTCATTTTTAAAGAATTTATAGAATTAGGAGTTTGGGATTAACATATACACACTACTCTTATAAAATAGGTAAACAGCAAGGACCTACTATGCAACACAGGGAACTATACTCAATATCTTGTGATAATGTATAATAGAAAAGAATCTGAAAAATAACGCATACATATATATGTAAAACTGAATCTTTGCTGTATACTTGAAACTAACACAACATTGTAAATTAACAACATCGCAATAAAAAGAAAGATGAAAGAATCTGTACATTATATCACTTGTGTAATTAAAATTTAAATTACTTTTTAAATGAGCTGAGAACCCACATGAGTTTTAGAGGGCTCTGTGGGCTATAAAGGATGGGGAGATGCAGCAGGAAGTAGGAGGGTGGCGCACGTTCGCCGTGTCCCGCCTGGGCTTCCGACATGATGCTCATATATGTACCGGGTGACACAGCTTAGGTGGGGCGGACAGAGACCAGGCAGACTGAAGCCGGAAATAAAGGGAAATGACTGAGCAGATCACAAGGGACGTAATATGGGAACCAGGCAGGGGCTTGGTACCTGGGGAGACGACTGTGATGTATCCGTGGGGTCTGGAGCTGAGCTGGGGCGGGTAAGACCCAAGGGGCATTTTAACACGTTTATTTGGTGAAAGATGAGGAGAAACAGGAAGCCATGCAGGTCACTGAAGGCATCTAGGCAGGCAGTGTTACCACCTGAACAAAAACGGCGAGAATAGGGCAAATCTGAGAGACATTTGGAAGCAAATCATGATAGAAGTTGATGAATTGGAGGGATGAGTTAGAGAGAGTTTCCAGCTGTCCAGCCTAGCAGCCTGGGGGCTTGAGGGATGGTACTTCAGACAGATACGTAGTCTGGGGGCAAAGGCAACTTTAAAGATGGAAATAAAAGCGTTCAGTTTTAAATGCAGAAATCTAGATGGTAGTGGGACATCTGAGAGGAAAGGCCCTCTCGATGAGTTGCATGCTCATCGAGTGTGATATCCTAGTTTCCTTCTGAGAGCATCAGCCAAGGCCATGAATATGGACAAACTCCGCAGGGCCGTGAGTGAAACAACGTGAGGAGGGAAAACACAGAGTCGAGAACCTGGGGGAGGAGGTACTAACGCGAGGAGGGGAAGAGGAGCGCTCACTCATTCAGAAGTTCACTGTCCCTACCGGCTCTTCTCCACAGATCCTGTTCACCAGGCGCGTGACTTCAGTCATGCCTGACTCTTTGCGACCCCTCGCCTGCCAGGCTCCTCTGTCCGTGGAATTCTCCAGGCAAGAATACTGGAGTGGGTTGCCATGCCCTCTTCCAGGGGATCTTCCCAACCCAGGGATTGAACACAGTTCTCTTATGTCTCCTGCATTAGCAGGCGGGTCCTTTACCACTAGAGTGACCAGCCAGTGCAGGCATCTCCAAGCGAATATCTTATCCACACCAAGAGACCACTGTCTTAGGACCAGCCCCAACCACTCATGTTCTATTCTCTTTTTATAATCTTGGAAACTTCTGTTGCTGATTAAGAATGGCAGAAACTTCTTTGTTGGGGAAAAAACTAGAAATTATTTTTTAAACTAAGGAAGGACAGAAGTGGCCTGTCAGTCAAGAAAGGAACGTGGTCTAAGAGTCCACCCTAAGAAGGTCTCTCCCTGGCAATCCGCATTCCTCTCTGCCTTCTGGTTTGAATAAACTGAGCTTCCCTGCAGAAGTAACTGCTGTCCCCAAGGCCGAGACTCTCCAGGGAGGGCCCCGTTGTCTCCTGCAGAAACATTGACTGATGGGCTGAATCTCCATGCTGGTCCGGTGTCCTGTGCTCCCATTGACGGGGCCTTGTTGACGAGCTCAGAAAGAGTACCCTGCCCACGCATGGAGGGACATCTCTACCCCAAGACCTGCTCTTGTGTTCATTCTGACCTCACAACACCTCTTCCAAGAAGGAAAAGGAGGAGAAGTATCCATTTTCCTCTCTCAAGGTTTTTTTTTTTTTCCTTTGAAAAAAGAATAGGTATTTTACCAAAATTCCTTGGTAACTTACTGAAGAGAAGCCATTAAGGTCTAACATAATGCACACTCATAGATTCAGTGCTAAGAACTGAATCTGCATCATCTCTTTTATAATTGTGCCCATTATAAAGATGAGGACACTGAGGCTTCCTAGGACAAAGATGCACAATGCTCATGGCATTGGCTGACACCCCTCAGAAGGAAACTAGAAAATCATACTCACTAAGGCTAGTACTAAAGCCCAGGTCATCTGACACCAGGCCTCCCCAAGCTTAACCAGTGCACTGTGTTGGCCGGACTTGGGACATGTTGTTTTTTTAATTTAGATTCTTCCATTTAGTTGATCCGCTGGGTTAGTCAGGGTGCTCCAGAGAGACAGAACCAACAGATGTGCAGATATAAATGTAAATAGATATTAAAAGAAAACGTTTCAAATTTAAAATGTAGAATTTATGAAAGAATGCCATTTGCAGCAACATGGATGGGCCTAGAGGTGATCATACTGAGTGAAGTAAGTGACAAACACCATATGATTATCACTTATATGTGGGATCTAAAATATGATACAAATGAACTTATTTAGAAAATAGAAACAGATTCAGAGACACAGAAAACAAACTTACAGTTACCAAAGGGGAGGGGGGCCAGGGGAGGGATAAATGAAGAATCTGGGATTAGCAGATACAAATTACAATATATAAAATATATAAACAACAAGGACCTACTGTATAGCACAGGGGATTATACTCAATATCTTATAATAGTGTAACAGAAAAGAATATGAAAAAGAATATATATGTGTGTGTATAACTGAATCATTTTGCTGTACATCAGAAACTAAAACAATATTATATTAATAAATCAACTATACTTCTGTAAAATAAATTTTAAAATAAAGTGTCGTTTTAGGTAATGGTTGGAAACCTAAGTGGAAACACCCATATATGCATGGATATGTATTTGTATACATGTTATAAATCTTTCTATTTATATCTATATGTTACAAGGAATTGGCTCACAGGAGGACGCAACAAGGAGGCTAAGAAGTCCTAAAATCTACCGTTGAGAAGCTGAAGATCCAGGAGAGCTGACAGTCTGCTTCCAGTCTAAAGCCAGCAGGCTTGAGACCTCAGAGGAGCTTATGTTTGAATTTGAGTCCCAAAGCAATAAGACCCCGATGTCCCAGCTCAAAGGCAGGCAGACAGGGGACGTCCCCCCTTGCTCACAGAAAGATCAGCCTTTTTGTTCCAACCAGGTCTTCAAAGAATGGATGAGCCCCACCTTCACTGTTATATAGGAAGGGCAATCTGGTTTTCTCAGTTCAAATCTCACTCCAGAAATATCCTGGTGACACACCCAGAGTGCTGTTTGACCAAATGTCTGGGCACCCTGTGGCCCAGTCAAGCTGATACACATAATGGAAATCATCACACTCGTATTGTTTCATAGAATTTCTTTGATGGATAGAGGTGCAAAGTTTTTTCCTGATCCCCTCTCTCTGAATGTTTCCTCCTGGAGAGAAAGGTGATGATGGGAAGACAGAGAAGGTGACTTGCCACCTTCCTGGACAAGCTGGTCCCAGAAGTGATCCAGCGGAGTGTGTGATCCTCCTTCACAGACAGTCCTGATGGATGGGAGGCTGGGCTACATGGCCAACAATTTTCCAGCTCTCGGATTCTGTGCACCTGATTAGTTTGCTCTTTCTGGGCCCCCCTTTTTTTTCTTCTCATCTTATGGAAATGAAGAAAGCTTCAGAGCTCAGTGAGGGTAGGATATTAGTTGTAGCCATTCAACTTCTTCCCCAGATCAGTAGGGTATTTCCCTAAGGCTACAGTAGAGTTCAGTTTCAGAGAACACAGCCTGGGTAATCAGAAGAAAGTGAAAGTGTTAGTCACTCAATTGTGTCCAATTCTTGCAACCCTGTGGGCTGTAGTCCACCAGGCTCCTCTGTCCAAGGGATTCTCCAGGCAAGAATCCTGGAGAGGGTTGCCATTCCCTTCTCTAGGGGATCTCCCCGACCTAGGAATTGAGCCCAGGTTTCCTGCACTGTGGGTGGATTCTTTACCATCTGAGCTACCAGGGAAGCTCTATCAGAGTTGGGGTCAAATTAAAGCTCTGCAACTATAGTAGGTGACCTTGGGCAAATGAGTTCCTCACCCTCTGAGAGATTCATGGGAGTGTTGCAAAGATGAACATGTTAAGGTACAAACAGCACTTCTGATGATGTCTGTTCTGTGGTCAGCATCCAAGGTTGTTTTTGAGACAGTTTCAAAACAGGCCCTTTTCACCAGTATCACTGCCTACATCCAATAATCAAGCCAGGAGGTCTTTGTCGCCACCAAGTGGCCACCAATCACACTACACCATACGGGCCAACCTGACTCAACCGCTACTGGAAAAGAGACCAGGGAAACAGGTTCCTAAAAAAGGAGGCAAAGGAGGCAGGAAAAGATAGTGTACGCTACAGCTACCACCTCCATCCCCTGAAGTTTGGTTTCCAGGATCCTGCTGCTCCGAACTGTCCCCTCAGGAAGGCACTGACTCCTGTGCACCAGATGATTTTTTTTTTTTGGTCCTTAATTGGAAAATTTATTTTATTAAAGTTTTCAAGAATCTGTTTACAAGATGAGTAAAATGTAGGGAAAGGTGGGTAGAGAGATAAGCCTGTGTTCAGACTGGATGGAGTACAGGCCAGTGCAGCGCTGTGAGTGACTCTGATTGCCTGGAGCCCCACACCAGGGTTTTCAATGAAATTCAGGCCAAAGTGCCTTTGGCACAGTGTGTGGAAGGTTTTAGCAAACCCAGGCAGAGAGCGAGCTTCAAATCCACCTCGCCTCCTCTCCTCCCTGTCTTCCAAACTCCACAGAGACATCCTTTCCGAAAAATAGTTAGGCGGGCTCCTTCCATTTCTCCAAATGTGAAAGTGAAGTCCAACAGGAAGCAATTAACAGATGTCTGCCCAGCAGAGAGTGTGGGAGTTCCAGGCTGAAATGAGTACAGGCGGATCTTAGCATATCACAGGGTGGCCCCATTTACTCCCCATTACCTGGCTAAAAATAGCCTCTCCCTTTCTCAGCTTTCTGTCTTTATTAGCATCAGTCCCAACCGGTTAGCTCTTTCCCCTTGAAAGCTTCCTTAAACAAGTGGCAAGTGAGAAAACTGAATTCGGACCCTGCTCAGGTAAAAATTTCTCCGGGGAATTTCTAGCCTCTCCCTAGAATGGGAGGTGCCAGGGCACCACCACCCAATATTCCCGACCATTCATCCTGGGCCCCCACCAACCCTGCTCGAGGAGGTGGGAAAACAACCAAACTCTCCCTTAGGGGATGAGATTATATGTGGTTTTACAGCAAGAGCTTATTTGTGGCATTAAATGAGCAAATCATAAAGCATCGAAAATGATTAATTTCTCACTGGGCTGTCAGCGAGCTGTCACCAAGTGACAGTTCTGTCGTAAGTGTCATTTATAATGTCACGAGTCTATTCCCCCATCAATGTCATTAAACAATTACGCTTGGTTTAGAAAGAAGGAAGGGGGAGGGCGGGGGGCGGGGGGGGCCGCGCGGAAAGCCATGTGTAAGGCTTAAGCAATTATATACTTTGCTGTTCCTGGGTGGCAATCCCTGCCAACAATTAAATCTTACTTGATTTGTTCATTTAGGCAAATTATCAATTATTTGGAGGCGTCAGCCTGGGTAATTTTTTCCTCTCCACTGGCAGCAGCCACCATGCCCTGCCAGGATTGATATCAACAGGACCTAGACAGAGCTTTAATAATTAGCCCTTTCAGCCCGGGATCCGGCAGCTCTATTCTCTCTTTTCTGTGCTCATACTGGTGTGTTTCCTTTGTTAGAGCTTGGCATTTGGGTGAGACCACTGATTCTGTGAGCTGTTTAAATAAAGATCGCTTTTCCAGTAACGACAGCTCTTTTCCCCTTTCCTTGTAAAAGTTTGGTAAATGTAACCTGTTATGCAGCTACCCATCCTTTCCTCTTTTCCACCTTTTTTTTTTTTTCTGGTTTGTTGGGCCACACTGTTAGACTCCCATTCTGTCCCCGGCCGTCTCCCACGTGTCTGTGAGAGTGGCGTCTGTTCCAATGGCTATGTTCCCCAGAATGGCTATCAAAACGATCCTTTCTGATTACTACGTAACATCAATAGAGAAAGATGCTGTAGGCAAGTGGGAAGAAGGCTGGAGTGGGTGAGTCTGTAAGACCAGAGCTTGTGAGGATTTAAAAAAAAGAAAAAAAAAGGACAGAGGCTACTCTGGAACTCTAGAAAGGAATTCCCTTCTGGAATGGGGTGTCTGGGCTTCACCTGGAAAGGGCAAGTTTCTTTCAAGAGCAGCAAGAAGCAGGCCAGGGAGGCCCTGAACCAGTTATCAGAGAAGAGAAGCTTATACCAAATGTGGTCTGGGCAACTGTCATATAAGCCTTGAGGCCTCACATGCCTGCCTGCCTGCTAAGTCGCTTCAGTCATGTCTGACTCTTTGAGACCCTATGGACTGTAGCCCACCAGGCTCCCCTGTCCATGGGGATTCTCCTGGCAAGAATACTAGAGTGGGCTGCCATTCCCTCCTCCAGTGGGTCTTCCCGACCCAGGGATGGAACCTGAGTCTTCTTGCTGTCTTCTGCGTTGGCAGGTGGGTTCTTTACCTCTGAGCCACTGGGGAACCCCGAGGCCTCGTGTAAATTTAGCCTATTCCTGGTGGATTCCAGAACGTGGTACATGACTGCCCTTGACTCAGTGTTTTATGAATTTGGCTTCTTTTTGGCATCTGGGGAGGACATCTGATGGTTTTGGCCTGCCTGTATTTTTCTATTATGCAAAGAAGATCCCTGTTTTTTCAAGCAGGCCCATTCCTTGCCCACTCTCAGACCATGTGCTTTGAGTGGGGTTAACCTCCCTCCTGGCTCTGGAGGTGAGCCCCTGGTGAAGGCACGCCCAGTGAGAGCATCCTGTCTCCCTGGCCCCAGGCATTAGTCTTGGGGGGAAAGACGGGTCCAACCCATCCAACGGGAGCCCACGGGGAATGTGTTTCCTGGTACTAATGAGATGGAGCTTGAGTCTGGAAATGCTGGGGTACTCCTGCCACTACAAGAAAAGAATATGCCCAAGAATGAGGCCAGACCAGAGAAGGGCAGGAGAGGGAAAGAGGGGGAGCACTGGTGTCACTGGAGAATCTCGTCCAGCCGGCCTGAAGTCAGTGTGCCCTCAGGCAGTTTAACTGGATTGACCAATAAACTTCTTTTTCACCGAAGCTTCCTCAAGGTGGGCTTCTCATACCTGCCACCAAGAGAACTCTGACTAATCCAGATTTTTCCGTCCTCAGTCCTCCAGTTTCCTCTTCCATCCATTCTATCTGTGAGCTTCTGTTTATGTCTCCCAATTACTGATATAAGGGTTTCCATTTTGTTTCTATATTGTAGCTTCACTTTGGTGTGGTAAAGGGACCAAACTCACCATCCTTGCCTGTTGACCCCGTGGTGGAGGAGGCTTTGGGGTGGGAAGTGACATCCAGCTGGCTGTTTGAAACCTCATCCCAGCATTCAGAAGCTTTCTCACTTGCTGGCTGGACCGAAGCCAACTCTTTGAATTCAACTGAGCATGGCTAAGATGCTGTAAGTAGTATTCAAGTGTCCCTTTCAATCTTAGCAATAGTGAAAGAAAGGAAGAAAGAAGTGAAGGAAGGAAAGAGAAGAGAGAGAAAAAAAGTAAGGAAGGATGGAAAGAAAAAAGAGAAAAGGAAGAGAGAGAAAAAGGAAGGAAGGAGAGGGATGGTGGAGCAAGGCATGAACCCTTGTCTCTCATCCCCACGTCCCACGTAAGCATGTCGTGATGACATGCTGCCCCTTCCTGGGACACAAGCTCTTAAGACCCTTCAAATCGGTCTACTGAGAACAGTGTGAGAGTCTGACCAAGCTCTCCTCTTAAGCATTGCTCAGCTTGAATCAACTGTGTTTACAGGTTCTCTTCTGAGATTTTCTTCCCCGTCACCATTGTTGTTCAGCCTCTAAGTCGTGTCCAACTCTTTGTGACCCCATGGACTGTAACACACCAGGCTTCTTTGTCTTTCACCATCTCCTGGAGTTTGCTCAAACTCATGTGCATAGAGTCAGTGATGCCATCCAACCATCTCATCCTCTATCGGCCCCTTCTCCTCCTGCCTTCAATCTTTCCCAGCATCAGGGGCTTTTCCAATGTCAGCTCTTCGCATCAGGTGGCCAAAGTCTTGGAGTTTCAACTCCAGCACCAGTCCTTCCAGTGAATATTCAGGGTGGATTTCCTTCAGGATGAACTGGTTTGATCTCCTTGCAGTCCAAGGGACTCTCAGGAGTCTTCTCCAGGACCATAGTTGGAAAGCATCAGTTCTTCAGTGCTCAGCTTTCCTCCCCGATTTATCCCCGTTCGCTCAGTGAATATCAATCTCCCTTCACCCACACATCTCTAACCCTCCTGCTCTGTCAGCACCATACCACCTCCCGCATCACACCATTGCCCCCTCCACTCTGCCACAGGCTCCAGGGAGTCTCCAGCCCTTGTAAGATGGCATTTATAAAACCACCTGGTGATATTTCACAGAGAGGATGTTGTGCCTACACTGCAGGGGTAAGTGTAAAGTTACCCACCTGGGGTGGAGAAGTTGTTCGTCACATCTTCCATGGTCTTTGGATAGGGTCTACTGGCTGCCAAAGAGAAGCCTGACAAAAAGTGAAAAATGGAGTCCGTCAGGTGCCTGCTTTGTCCACAACACTACTTTGTGCCAATGATGTGCTGCTGAATTGACAGATTCTCTGGATGAATCGATTGGGTCTTTTGTCATTTGGTTGACTCAGAAACTGTTCTCCCTTGAGCTCCTTAGTTTGCAAAAGATAAATACACACTGTCCGGAAAGAACAATATGTAGAATAAACATGTGAGACTTCTAGTTGCATTTTGCAAGCAGAATCAGAGAAAGAAAAGGAGAAAGACGGGAAAAGATAGGTGTAGCAAGAGGGAAGGAGGGAGAGAGAAGGGGGCACCTGGCGGCAATTCTGCCTGGACCACTCAGCCACGTTGTGTTGGAAGGTGGGTTTGCCCTGCCCCGGCAGCTATAGTTGGGGCCCAGGTGTTTCTGGAACATTGAAGGGATTCTGTGGTTGATATCAGAACTAACGTCAGGAGAAAAAAAATCTAAATTACATTTAAAAGGAATCTACCTTTTTATCTTTTAACCTTAGGCCTTCCCCAGCCATGCAGAAAAATCAATCTTGCCTAATCCACTGACCAAGAGAAAGAGAAAAGAACAGACGAGAACCTTGCATTAAACAGTTGCTTGATGCTTAAAGAGGTATCAGAGGAAAGGAGATCCAAGGGCTCACCAGCAGGAGCTCAGGTTCCAAGGGCTGAATTCGAAACTGCTTATCCATAGCCCATGGCTGGTCATTAGCCAGAGACAAAGGATACATTGCATTTTAGCTTATTGATTTTTAAACCAACTGCAAAGCATGGCTTTGCTGAGGGCATGCTTTCTCAATTGTCTCTTTGCTGAGAGCTGGAAAAACTGATTTCTCTTCTATCCTAGATAGAATATAGCCAACTATATGACCATTATGGAAGCCTTAACTGGAGGAATCAAAATTGAGTTATTGCTACGTGTGATATAATAAAGAATATATCTGTTCTTTGTCCCCAGTTACCTGGCACAGAACTTCAAATTTCCAGACTGGTGGGAGTGTTTCTGTGTTTCATAAGGAGTCTCTCTGACCCGAATTTTTGCTAAAGAGGTAACTTCTGGATGAGCACTTCAATAGTTTCAAGAGACAAGCTAGCCACTCCAGGAAGACCAAGCACATGATTAGAGAATTGGAACTTACAGGCTCACACCCCCAACTCCAGGGAGAGAGGAGAGACTGGAGATTAAGTTCAATCATGTGATTAATTATTCCATCAATCATGCCTACTTAATGAGACCTCAAATAAAAACTCTGGACACTAAAGCTCAGGGGAGTTTTCTGTTTGGTGAATATATTTAGGATGGTGAAGAGGAAGGTATTCACCCTGTCTCCATAGGAACAGATGCTCTTAGGTCTAGTTCTGTGTATCTCTTCGTCTGGCTGTTCATTTACATCCTTTATGTTAACATGGTAATCGTAATCAGTTCTTTTCTGAGTTCTGTGAGTCATCCTAGAGAAATACTGAAACTCAGGTAGTGTTTTAGGGAGTTTTAGCCTTAGGGAGGAGAAGGCAATGGCACCCCACTCCAATACTCTTGCCTGGAGAATCCCATGCACGGAGGAGCCTGGTAGGCTGCAGTCCATGGGGTCACAAAGAGTTGGACACGACAGAGTGACTTCACTTTCACTTTTCACTTTCATGCATTGGAGAAGGAAATGGCAACCCACTCCAGTGCTCTTGCCTGGAGAATCCCAGGGACAGGGGAGCCTGGTGGGCTGCCGTCTATGGGGTCACACAGAGTCAGACACAACTGAAGCGACTTAGCAGCAGCAGCAGCAGCAGCCTTAGGGAGGCTTTAAATTTGTAGTAAATCTGTGGTCCCACTGAAATTGGCAGCTGAAATAAAGAGAGTTTTGTCAAGGAGCTCGTCCTTTAGTTCATGGGCTCTGACACTAACTCCATGTGCTTTAGCATCATAACTGATTTGGATTTTAGGACACTCAGTGTCAGAAAACTGGTGTCAGAAAGCATCGTCTGTTGAGTATTCCCAATTTAAAGAATCACAAAAGGAACCATGAGGTATAAAAACACAGGGTCTCTGAAGTCTAGAGAGATGGTGATCACCTTATATTTCATAGCAATAGGAAACTGGTGACTGATTGCACTCGGCACAATGTCCTCAAGGTTCATTCATGTTGTAACATGTCAGAGTTGCCTTCTTTTTCAAGGCTGGATAAGATCCCATTGTATGTGTATATTACATTTTATTTCCCCATTCATCCATTTATGGACACGTAGGTTGCCTCCACTGTCTGGCTACTGTGAATAATGCTGTTGTGAACATGGGTATACAGAGTTTTGTTCAAGTGTCTGCTTTCAGCTCTTTTGCTGTATCGTAGGGTCGCTCTGCTTGGGGTTTTCTCTCTTGCTGTATCACACGGTCGCTCTGTTTAGTGTTTTGAGGAACCACAGTGTTGTTTTCTACTGTGGCCACATAATTTTTCTTCTAAAATTATATATATTTAGAATTGGTAATATAGTCATATGCTACAAAGCACAAAATTAATAGTGAAATAGCTACTTTTCACTCCTGTCTCCAAGCCATTTACTTCCCCTCCCGAAGGCAGCCCGTGTTACTACTCATCACTGCCTTACTATAGGGCCTCCAAGTACCCCAACATCCAAGCAAATTCAGGATCTAGGCTGAGGCTGGCTCTTCTAACAGAAAGCTTTTAAAACTATCTGCAGTCTGCTCAGAGAAAGAGTTAATGGAAAGCAGAACTTTGAAATGCACTATACATAATGAATAACAAATACCCCTTAAGATGAATATTACTAAAGCACCAACATGTTATTATCCAAAGCGTATGAAGTGTCTTCTTTCTCTTTTTCTGGCTCTTAATACTGCATTGAAAGCATTACCTAATGCCCACTCTAAAGGATTAGATCCCTCAGAGAGTCGGCAGGCATAACACACCTCACCACCATTCTGTATCTCTTCCATTTGGGTTCGCAGTTAGACGTTCTCTGGTTTAAGGGAAAGAGCATTTGCAAAATGGCTCTTGGGGCTTAATTGGTGTTTCTTTCTTTTGCCTGCCAGCATAATCCAGGAGAAAAGACCGCAAAGCAATTTAAGAGCATTAGCATTGTTCCTAAATACCCACATCCAAGGTTAGTGAAGACAACTGGAAAAAAACCCCAAAGAGCACCTAGGGAGATTAAGGGAGGTTTTGAAGCAGAACGCATGATTCTAATGAACTTGGGCTCTGCCTCCGGAAGAAGAATCTATCTAAATACATTAGGGCCAAAGGAGCAGACAGGAGGCGGCTACCTCAATACGAGAGATGCTGTCCTCAGTAAGTTGTGAAACTGCAAATAGATGTGGTGGGCTCGCGGCCCCGAGTCTCTGCAGGGCGCTAATTACGCTTCCCATGCTGCTGGCGACCTCGCCATTCCAGCTGGATGTTCAGAGCCACAACACGTGCGATCCGGCTTTCCTAGTGGACGTCCCCTTGGTGCCTTCACAGCAGAGGCCTCTGCTTGGTTCCCTCCTCTCAACTGAGCAGATGAATTAATTTGCTCAGAGATGGGAGAAGGGTTTTTGGAAAGAAGAGAACCCCTGACAGGGTTAGTACCAGACATGAATAATTTTTCAGTTTTTGACTTCGATACAATCATGACCTAAATGTTCAGTTGTACAGGGCCAACGTGATCATATTTTAACACTATGCATGGATAACGAGCAACAATAAATAAGAATGCCAATTTTAAACAGATCTGAACTTTGAGACTGCAAAGCATGTCCCTTATAAAGCATTGAACCCTGTTGAGGTTCTGCGTGAAGGGACAGCAAGACTTCTGATGCCAAGTTTTCTCGAGCAGAGCAAGACAAAAGGTCACAGGTCAAGGGCAAAGTCCTCCACCCAGATGCATTCACTTCAGACACCAACCACAAATTTCAAGGTCCCCAGCCTGCCCTCACTTCTGACCAACTGGCTACAAATTCAGGGTTTCCCACTGTCCCCTCAAGTTCGATAATATGATAGGACAACACACAGAACTCTGGAGAGCACTCTTATATGATTACCATTGTATAATAGCAAAAGGAAACAGATGAGAAACAGCCCAAGGGGAGACTCAGACAGCAGTGTCCGGGCGGGTGCCAAGAGCAAAGCTTCCTTTGTCCTCTCCCTGTGAAGTCAGCATATGCCACTCCCCTACACATTGACGTGTGGCAGTGTAGAGTACTGCCCACCAAGGAAGCTGACCTGAACATCTGTGTCCATAGGCTGCATTTGGATTTCACTGCATAGGCATGACTGATTAAGTCACTGGTCATGTGACTCAATCTCTAGCCCCCTTCCCCTCTCCCGGGGTTGGTCTGGTATCATGGTGGATCAAAGCCCCAGCCCTCTACATACACAATTAGTCTTTCTGCCCTGCCAGCTCCCATCCTAAATATTTCCCTTGTGCTGTGCTAAGTCACTTCAGTCGTGTCCAACTCTGTGCAACCCCGTGGACTGTAGCCCACCAGGCTCCTCTGTCCAGGGGATTCTCCAGGCAAGAGTACTGGAGTAGGTTGCAGTGCCCTCCTCCAGGGGATCTTCCCAACCCAGATATCGAACCAGAGCCTCTTACAGCTCCTGCATTGGCGGGTGAGTTATTTACCACTAGCATCACTTGGAAAGCCCGAAAATATTTTCCTCAGCATAAATGATAACCTAAAATTTAGCATATACAATAGCCTATAACCTATTTCCTTAGCATGAGCTACCTAGTAAACATAACCTATCCTAGTAAACATAACCAAAGATGAATAACAAAGACACTCCTATTACTTGGGAAATTCCAAATTGTAGAGGCTACCTCCCAAGAACTGGGGACAGAGGCCAGTGAAACCCTTTATTAGTCAGACTAAGGTGGGTGGAGGGCAGTTAAGGGGCAGAGGGAGTTGATAATGCAATCCAGGAAGCAAAAACTCAGGTTTTATTTAGATTTCATTATACCATCTTAAGCAAGTCACTTAATCATCTTGGGTCTTAGGTCTCATTCTCTTCACTCATAACAATAATTACTGATATCCTTTAATGATTGCTTACTATGCACCAGATGCGGTGCCAAGAACTTTGCCCACTCAATTTCATTTATTCTTTACAAGGAGCTGGCAAATTTTGTTGTCTTATTATCTCTATTTTGTAAAGGGTGGAGAGGCGACTGAGTTCTCAGGAGGTTAAATAGCTTGCTGGAATAAGTGGAGGGGCTGGCCCTCAAATACAAGTGGGAGTCCAAGTTTCCTGTCCCTGGGTTCCCTTGTTAACACTGTAGTGACAACACTCTCCTTGGCTCTCAGGCATATTGGGGAAATGAATGAGACTGATACGCATTATTACAACCTGAAACAGAAGAACCTTATAACTCAGGGTTATGCGATTACCATTATTATGATGTCACTGATTATTACTATTAGCAGTATTATTTTTATAGTTTATATGACTCTGACTACTTACTACAAAAATGGTTTCCACTTCCCATAAGAGTTTCTGTTATAAAGAAAGAACTCTTTCAGAGAGAAGGCAAGTCTTTGAATTATATTATGCAAAATTCCCTGTCCTTCCCCAAAGATGTGTTAAATATGACACCTACTATGTGCCATTGTGGAGAAGGCAATGGCACCCACTCCAGTACTCTGGGCTGCAGTCCATGGGGTCGCTGAGGGTCGGACATGACTGAGAGACTTCACTTTCACTTTCATGCATTGGAGAAGGAAATGGCAACCCACTCCAGTGTTCTTGACTGGAGAATCCCAGGGACGGGGGTGCCTGGTGGGCTGCCGTCTATGGAGTCACACAGAGTCAGACACGACTGAAGCGACTTAGCAGCAGCAGCATGTGCCATTGTGCGTCCAATGGCAAGGAACAGAAAGATAAAGTATGACCTAGGCTCTGCCAGTAAGTCAAGGGTGCACAGAATAACACCACCCTAGGCAGACTATGTCATGTGCTCCAGAAGACACTAAACATCCTCTGCTGGTTCAGAGGAGAGAGAAAAAGAGCACATAAGCTTCAAGGGATCAAGAAGGATTTTATATCCAAATCCTGAAAGGTTAATGGAATTTTGAGAGACTTGGAAAGGGGCAGGGAGGGGGAGGAGGCAGGGGAAGGGAGCCTGGTATTAAAATCAAGAGGCTCAACTCAAAACGTTCCCAGGGATTAATGAGTACACTGATTAGTGGTAACATATTACCGTAGGGTGAGCACAAAATTCAAAATCAAAATTCTGGGTTCATCACATATTAGTTTTGTGATGATGGGCAAAGCTCTAGCTCTTCCAGCACCACTTCGCCCATTAAAAAATAAATGAAGGTTAAGTAAGACTTCAGATCTTAAGACTTTTGTTGAAATATATTGAAAAACTTACATCATATGAACTAAATGATATTAAACAAATATTCAGTTCAGTTCAGTTCAGTCGCTCAGTCGTGTCTGACTCTTTCTGACCTCATGGACTGCAGCATGCTAGGCTTCCCTGTCCATCATCAGCTCCTGGAGCTTGCTCAAACTCATGTCCATTGTGTTGGTGATGCCATCCAATCATTTCATCCTCTGTCATCCCCTGTGATGCCATCCAATCATCTCATCCTCTGTCATCCCCCTCTCCTCCTGTCTGTTTCAAGAATAGCAAACATTAACTCCAAGAAAAAGTAAAAGCATTTATCTGGAATTTTCAGTGAGAATAAGCATGGAATGTTGTTGGGGGCCAGAGTGAGGCACTCCGCCCGTGGCAAAGGTCATGAGGAAGGAGGCTCCAGATATGCAAAGGCGGGATCGAGCCTCAGGAGTCCCCCTGGAAATCCTCGAGCATCTACCCCCATAACCAGAGCCTGCCTGCTTTACTACTTTGTGCTCCCACCTACACCTCTGACTTTATGGGGGGCTGTCCCCCACCACCTCTTTCGGAGAAGGAGTTAACCTAGAGCTCCAGTTAATAAAAACTCCTGGGCGTGACAAGAGTGTTTTAACCTACAAACTCCTCTGAAGGTTCTCTAGCCTGCCTGACAGGCTTGTCCGGCCACATGTGATCGCCCACAGCCTCCCAACCGTGAGAGGCACGAGATGCTTTAAACCTTCTAAAAACAGGTTCCTTAGAAAAGTTAGAAAACTATTAGTATAAGTATAGTGGGCTGATTAGAAAATGTATTGGTGAAGGGTTTTTCATTTGTTGAGCCAATGTTTGTTGCTAAGTCTCCACATCCCCTGCCCTTATACACATTAATGAATATATAAAAGAAATAAGTATTAACCTTTGATATTAATCACGTTAGACCTTAGGCTAAGTAAATTCTTTCCTTAACTAAAACCCACTACACCCTCACCCTATAGGAATGTAACTTTATTTGGGTGGCGTCTGTTTTAAGAATAATCACCCCTGGAGAAATAAGTGTCTTGGTTGACTGACCGCTGTCACAAGGAGAGGGTCATAAATTGTCAGCAGGCCCCCTGGCCAGAAGATGATGTAACACCCCTAAGACCTCTGTATACATTTGTATGAAGCACCTGACTTTGATAAAAGTCAGGACTGCTGACCTCACGTGACTTTTACATAACATCTCAGTGTATAAAAGTAGACCATGGAAAATAAAGAATGGGGATCAGTTTCTTGAAATACTGGTCTCCCCATGTCGCTCTCTCTCTCACTCTGGCTGAGTCTCCATCTGGAGCGCGGAACCCGCCATGCTTACTAATTATGCCTGGGCTTCTAAGATCCGACCGGGAAGGCCTCAGTGTCTCCTCTCCTTCGGGAGAACGGAAGGACGCCTGCGGCCTACGTAAGTGGTGCAAGCTTCTTGTCTTGAAGTTTTATTGGTCTCCCGCGTAAACCAAGCTACTCAGCCTCTTTTCTCCACTGAATTTTCCTACTGAGCTATCCTCATTCTATTACTCTTTACATCTTTAATTAATATCTAACTGAAGCTATTGTATCCTGATCCTCGCCGATGCCGTCCCCACTTCAAACTCCCTGGATCAGCCGGGGCTGGACCCCGGCAGAATGTGGCTAAGAATTTGTCATTGAAAAGCATTTGAGCAGGTTTACCTTCCCCGGTGTCTCAGATGGTAATGAATCCACCTGCAATGCTGGAGACCTAAGTTTGATCCCTGGGTTGGGAAGATCCCCTTCAGGAGAGCATGGCAACCCGCTCCAGCCTGGAGAATCCTCATGGACAGAGAAGCCTGGTGGGCTACAGTTCATGGGGTCACAAAGATTTGAACATGACTGAGTGCCTCAGCACAGCACACCAACTCAGAGGACAGTTCAGAGAGTAAAGACACGCACCTGGATTGCACAAGCCCTACCTGGAAGCATGATTAGGGGTGAGGTGTTCTGTGAAGGTCCCTTTCCTGGGAACTCGGGGCACTTCTGTCAGTAACCCTGACAGTCTGTGTAATTCTCTTCCTTCTTCTCAGTTTACCTAATATTGTCCTCAGAAGCAGAGGCAAGAAGAAATGTGATTCCTCATTAGGCCCAGAACCAGAGAGTAGAAAGAAACAGCTGTTACTCTCAAGTACTAAAACATGCACGTACAATTAATTTTCTATTAAGTAGAGACTCCAAAGAGATTTAGCTTAAGTCTGACTGTAAAACTTTAATCAAATCATTTTAATTAATTCATATAGGTATGCTTTGATAGCATGGAGCTAGAACCTAAATATCTTTATTTTTAAAACCAGGATTAACTATTTTAAATTAGTTTATTACAAAATATTCCAGCATACAAAAAAAGAGGAGATACTGTAATGAATATTGATGTATTCTTCATCCATATTCAACAACGGTCACCATTTTACAATACTTGCTGGATCTAGCATTTTTTCTCATCATTTTTCATGGTACAGCTTTCCACTGTTTGTATCTACTTTTGTATCTTTTAGATTCGCATAAAAGCTTTATAGGTATAACTTATGGACATTTTGTTAGGTTTATGTCTAGATATTTTTTCTCATTTGTTTTTATAAATGGAGTTGTCACTTCCATTAAAATTTCTAATTTGTTATTGCTTGTATATGACACAATTATTGATTTATATCAGTCCATTTTATATCCTGCTATTTTACTAAATTCAGTTATTGTTTAGTTTTTTTCAATGACTCTGAGTTTTACAAATATGTAGTATCTTCATTATTGTAACTTCAAGAAATTCTACAATTTTGCTTTGTATTTTCCCTTTGACCCAAGAGTCTTTAAGAGAGATTTTTGATAATTTGTTATTTCTGGTTTAATTGCATTTTTTGGTCAAAAAGACTTGCTTATTGTTTCTATTTTCTAAAATTAGCTGAAGTTTTTCTCTGTATTTTTAAAATGGTAAATGTTAGTAAACCACCCAAATGGAAATGAATAAAAAGTGTATTTTTTATTGTTGGGATACAGAGCTAAATATACAGTTAGTGGACTACATTAATGATTTTTTTTAGGTCTTGCATATTAATAATTTTCAATCCCTTTTTCTTGAAAGAGATTTGATTTAAAAAACCTCATGTTAATAATTTGACTTATAGCATCTGTTCACACCTTCTTTTATCTCCTATATTTTCTATTTATAAAAGGTCCAATTTTACTTTCTGCATAGATATTAATAATTATAAATTGTACTCTTTAAATTTATAAAATGGCCTTTATCTCTTTCGATATTTGTTGGTTTGAAAGCTCTATTTTCTTTGTTTTCTTTTAGTTTCTTTCTGGCTGTGCTGAGTCTTGGTTGCTGCGTGCCAGCTCTCTCTAGTTATGGAGAGTAGGGGGCTTCTCTCTAGTCGCAGTGAATGGGCTTCTCATCGCTGTGACTTCTCTTGTTGCCGAACACCAGCTCTTGTGCCTCGGGCTCAGTAGTTGAGGTGTATGGGCTTAGTTCTCCCCACCCCCAGTTTGTGGGATCTTCCTGAACCAGGGATTGAACCCATGTCCCCCGCATTGGCAAGTGGATTCTTAACCACTGGACCAGGGGAGTCCTGAAAGTTATTTTCTGATATACTGATCATGTCCTTCACTTTCTTTTTATTTTCTATTGACTGGTATATCTTCATCTAAAGTTTCATTCTTAACCATTCTGATTCACCTTTTTTTTTCTTAGTATGTCTCATATAACAGCATGGATTTTGATTTACTAAGATCAGAAAAAAATTTTATTTTAATTGGTGAGAAAAGCCCATTTGCTTTTATTAATATAATCAGTACTTTTCCTTAGTTCAGTCACATAGTTTATTTGCTTGCTCTTTGTTGAATCATGTGAAATTGTTACTAGACTACTGCTTATGACCTACAAAAACGCCAGTTTCATGTTCCAATCAAATATGTACATATATATGATTTTGATGTCTATAAATAGACATGATGCATACACAAAGTCCTTTGTGATTATTTTTGTTTCTTTTGCCATTTAGGAAGTTTCTTATTTCTGTTTCAATGGTTATCATTATTTACTACTTATTGCTTATATGGGGCTTTCCTGGTGGCTCAGTGGTCAAGAATCCACCTGTCAATGCAAAATGTGGGTTTGATCTCTGGGTTGGGAAGACCCCCTGGAGAAGGAAATGGAAACCCACTCCAGTATTCTTACCTGGGAAATGCTACGGACAGAGAAGTCTAGCAGGCTAAAGGCTGTGGAGTCACAAAAGAGTCAGACATGACTTAGCAACTAAACAACAGCAACAAATTCCTTGTATAATAGGCTCATTTCTTCTCTCCTTCCCTTTTCTTTTCCCCATGATCCAGTTTAAGTCACTTGTATTAATGTAATGATAATTTTTAAATGTTAAGAAAGCTCAAGATCTGACCGCTTGAACTGTCAGCCTGACTTGATGTCCTCCTGCTGGTGTATCTGCTATGTCGCTCAGTCATGTCCAACTCTGTGACTCCATGGACTGTAGCCCTCGAGGCTCCTCTGTCCATGAAATTCTCCAGGCAAGAATACTGGAGTGGGTTGCCACGTCCTTCTCTTATTCCCATCTAATGCATACCAGGCAGTCTGTAAAAATTGTTCTTTTCCTCCTTTCTCCTCCCATTTTTGCTGGTTTAATTCTTTGACACTGTTTAAGAATATGTCACTAGTACACTATTTTTTTCAACTTACCCTCCAACTTTTGACTGCTGTCCTACAGTTAAATGTATTTCTCACTTATGCCTGAGAACTTACAGTGAATCGTCTAGAACCTTTGATTGATTGCCCGAAGCTCATTCTGTAGTAAACTTCTGAGGAAGTGCCATGAAGGCAACACCTCGTGAAACCTTGCATGTTCGTAACTCTAGACTTTACACTCTTAGCTTGTACAATCTCTGAATCTTTGTGCCTCTAAAATATTTCTCTCGTTTTCTAACAAATAAACATTGCTGTGGAGAAGTCTGATTTCAATCTGATTTTCTTTCCCTGAAAATGACTTTGACTTTCTTTTTGGATGTCCAAAGGGTTTTCCTATCCTCTCTACAGCCCAGTCTTTTTACTAGAATTCCCATGATTTTGATGTTGGTATTGGTATTCTCTTGGTGGTACAGATTCATTTTTCCAGTTATAATAGATAGAGAGACTTTAAGCTTCTTCTATTTCATGACATTTTCCCTGATTTACAGTTTTAAGTTTAGTTGTCCTTCAATGGGGACTTCTTTGTTAGATCCTTTTTTTCATTGTTTCTTTCCTTTACTCATTTCATTACTATCTTATCTTTGCCTGTCATATTTTTCATTTTCTCCCCAATCCTTTTTATCTTTTCTTTATTTCTTTACCATCTGAGCCACCAGGGAACCCCTCTTCATAGCTGCAGTCACTGTCTGCAGGGATTTTGGAGCCCAAGGAAATAAAATCTGTTGCTCTTTCCATTATTTCCCCATCTATTTGCCATGAAGTGATAGAACCGGATCCGACGATCTTAGTTTTTTGAATAGTGAGTTTCAAGCTAGACTATTTATCTTCATCAAGAGGCTCTTTATTTCCTCTTCACTTTCATTCAAGAGGTATCATCTGCATACCTGAGGTTATTTCTCCTGGAAATCTTGAGTCCAGCTTGTGATTCATCCAGCCTGGCATTTTGCATGATGTACTCTGCAAGAAGTTGAATAAGCAGGGTGACAACATATAGCCTTTCCATACTCCTTTCCCAGTTTTGAACCAGTCAGTTGTTCCATGTCTAGTTCTAGCTATTGCTTCTTGACCCGCATACAGCTTTCTCAGGAGACAGGTAAGGTGTTCTGGTATTCCCATCTGCTTAAGAATTTTCCACGGTTTGTTGTGACCTACACAGTCAAAGGCTTTAGTGTAGTCAATACAGTGGAAGTCGATGTTTTTCTGGAATTCCCTTGTTTTCTCCAGAATCCAAAGAATGTTTGCAATTTGATTTCTGGTTCCTCTGCCTTTTCTGAACCCAGCCAGAATATCTGGAAGTCCTCAGTTCACATACTGCTGAAGCCTAGCTTGAAAGATTCTGAGCACAGCCTTGCCAGCGTGTGAAACCATCGAGGCTGTGCAGTAGTTTGGATGCTCTTTCATTTCCCTTCTTTGGGGCTGGAATGAAAATTGACATTTTCTGGTCTTGTGTCCACTACTGAGTTTTCCAAATTTGCTTACATATTGAATTCAGCACTTTAACAGCATTATCTTTTAGAATTTTAAATAGCTCAGCTGGAATTCCATCACCTCCTCTAGCTTTGTTCACAATGATGCTTCCTAAAGGCTACTTAGCTTCATACTCCAGGATATCTAGCTCTAGGTGAGTGACCACATCATGGTTATCCAGGTCATTAAGACCTTTTTTTTGGTATCAGTTCAGTTCAGTTCAGTTACTCAGTCGTGTCTGACTCTTTGCGACCCCATGAATCATAGCACACCAGGCCTCCCTGTCCATCACCAACTCCCAGAGTTCACTCAAACTCATGTGCATTGAGTCAGTGATGCCATCCAGCCATCTCATCCTCTGTCGTCTCCTTCTCCTCCTGCCCCCAATCCCTCCCAGCATTAGGTCTTTTCCAATGAGTCAACTCTTCGCATGAGGTGACCAAAGTACTGGAGTTTCAGCTTCAGCATCAGTCCTTCGAATGAATACCCAGGACTGATCTCCTTTAGAATGGACTGGTTGGATCTCCTTGCAGTCCAAGGGACTCTCAAGAGTCTTCTCCAACACCACAGTTCAAAAGCATCAATTCTTCAGCACTCAGCCTTCTTCACAGTCCAACTCTCACATCCATACATGACCACTGGAAAAACCAAAGCCTTGACTGGACGGACCTTTATTGGCAAAGTAATATCTCTGCTTTTCAATATGCTATCTAGGTTGGTCATAACTTTCCTTCCAAGGAGTAAATGTTTTTTAATTTCCTGGCTGCAATCATCATCTGCAGTGATTTTGGAGCCCCCAGAAATAAAGTCTGCCACTGTTTCCCCATCTATTTCCCATGAAGTGATGGGACCAGATGCCATGATCTTCGTTTTCTGAATGTTGAACTTTAAGCCAACTTTCTCACTCTCCTCTTTCACTTTCATCCAGAGGCTTTTTAGCTCCTCTTCACTTTCTGCCATAAGGGCGGTGTCATCTTCATATCTGAGGTTATTGATATTTCTCCTGGCAATCTTGATTCCAGCTTGTGCTTCCTCCAGCCCAGCGTTTCTCATGATGTCCTCTGCATAGAAGTTAAATAAGCAGGGTGACAATATAGTTCTGTAGTCAATTTTGCCAATATGTAGGTCAATTTTATGTAGTTCTGTGTAATTTTGCCACCTCTGCTTAATCTCTTCTGCTTCTGTTAGGTCCCTACTGTTTCTGTCCTTTATTGTGCCCATCCTTGCATGGAATGTTGCCTTGATATCTCCAATTTTCTTGACAAGATCTCTAGTCTTTCTCATTCTATTGTTTTCCTCTATTTCTTTGCACTGTTTATTTAAGAAAGCCCTCTTCATGGATCACAGTCTTGTCTTGGTGAAGGGGTTTGCATAACTCAATGAACCATCCATGCAGGGCCACCCAAGACGGATGGGTCATAGTGAAGAATTCTGATAAAACATGGTCCACTCGAGGAGGAAATGGCAAACCACTCCAGTATTCTTATTGCAAGAACCCCATGAACAGAATGAAAAGGCAAAAAGATATGACCCTGAAAGATGAGTCCCCAGGTTGGAAGAGAGGAGGACAATTACTAGTAGCTTCAGAAAGAATGAAGTGACTGGGCTAAAGTGGAATCAATGCTCAATTGTGGATGTGTCATCTGGTGGTGAAAGTAAATTTAGTAATCACTGCAGATGGTGACCGTGGCCATGAAATTAAAAGATGATTGCTCTTTGGGAGAAAAGCTATGATCCACCTAGACAGCATATTGAAAAGCAGAGACATTACTTTGCCAACAAAGGTCAATCTAGTCAAGGCTATGGTTTTTCCAGTGGTCATGTATGGATGTGAAAGTTGGACTATACAGAAAGCTGAGCACCAAAGAATTGATGCTTTTGAACTGTGGTGTTGGAGAAGACTCTTGAGAGTCTCTTGGACAGCAAGGAGATCCAACCACTCCATTCTAAAGGAAATCAGTCCTGAATATTCATTGGAAGGACTGATGTTGAAGCGGAAACTCCAATATTTTGGCTACCTGATGCAAAGAATTGACTCATTTGAAAAGACCCTGATGCTGGGAAAGAGTGAAGTTGGGAGGAGAAGGGGCCGACAGAGGATGAGATGGTTGGATGGCATCACCAACTCGATGGACATGAATCTGAGCAAGCTCTGGGAGTTGGTGATGGACAAGGAAGCCTGGTGTGCTGCAATCCATGGGGTCACAAAGAGTCAGACATGACTGAGCAACTGAATTGAACTGAACTGAACCGTGTATAATTCACACCTATTTTCTTATACTATCTCGATTTTCTGTTTGGTTTTCAGGAGGATTTTGGAAAGGTTCAGAAACTGCACTGCCATCACGATCTCATCAGGACCGAAACTCAAGATCAATTATTGTTTGATAGAATGTGGAAGGATGAAGCTTCCACAAATCCTTCATAAAATCTTATTGTAGAATATGAGTTCCCTGAAAAGATCAGACTTCAATCATCTCATTTAATAGAAAAGTCAGTTGAGGCTCAGAAAGTGAAAATGACTTTCTCAAAGCCAGATTAAAAAGTAACAAAGTGAAGGGTGAAGCATGATTTTCATAGAACCTAGGTTTTGGAAGGGAACTCAGAGGTCATGTGGTCCATCTTCCTACTCAACACAGAAATCCCCGGAAGAGAAGCAGCCAATATCCTCTTGAATACCCTAAAGAACCAAGGTATTAACTCAACACATTCTCATATGATGAACACAGACTTTTATCTTTTCATTTTCTTTTCTTTTTACTTTGAAAACTCTAAGCTGAAACAGACAAGGATGAATTGATGGTGGTGCTACTGCTCTTGTAGCCTGTTTTTTCTCAGTTTAGAAACTGCCTTGGAAGCATCTCTGGGTTGATTCACAGTGTGAGTTGAAAATAATCCTCGAGTTCATCTAGTCTAATGTGATGCATTAGTCTCTGCCTAAACATACCTGGCACCTCATTTTATCACCAGTTGTTCAGGAGTTCTTCCTAAAGTGAGATGATGCGCATGAGAATATATGTGGATTATGCAAGATTACATAAATTTAAGAGATGCTTAGAATTTCTTATATTGAATGGAATTTTCTTTCCTATAACTTCTAAACTTTGTTCTTGGTTCTGCCCTCTGAAGTTATGCAGAATAAGTCCCATTACTCTTATGCTTTATAATCCCTGCAATATTGGAAGACAACTATTGGATTCTTTCTTCATGGATAAGGCTTGCATGTGTGAGTGCATTGTGTGATTCATGATTATAAATGCAACCAGCACCAATCTCTTTTGTGGCATTGCCCTCAGTCTTTTCAACAATCTATTTAACCTCCTGTGATTGAGCATACTCCCACCTATCATTTTTTCTCTTGAAATGCCAAAAATAAAGAGTGAGAATAAACTTTCTTCATCTGGGCATCACACTCTTATCAGCACAGCCTAGTTCAGCTCAGTCGGTCGCTCAGTCGTGTCCAACTCCGTGTGACCCCATGGACTGCAGCATGCCAGGCCTCCTTGTCCATCACCAACTCCCAGAGTTTACTCAATCTCATGTCCATTGAGTCAGTGATGCCATCCAACCATCTCATCCTCTGTTATCCCCTTCTCCTCCCACCTTCACTCTTTCCCAGCATCAGGGTCTTTCCAAATGAGTCACACTTCTTAGCATCAGGTGGCCAAAGCACTGGAGTTTCAGTTTCAACATCAGTCCTTCCAAAGAACACTCAGGACTGATCTCCTTTAGGATAGACTGATTGGATCACCTTGCAGTCCAAGGGACTCTCAAGAGTCTTCTCCAACACCACAGTTCAAAAGCATCAATTTTTATGCGCTCAGCTTTCTTCACAGTCCAACTCTCACATCCATACATGACCGCTGTAAAAGCCATAGCCTTGACTAGACGGACCTTTGTGGGCAAAGTAATGTCTCTGCTTTTTAATATGCTGTCTAGGCTGATTTGGGGTTTCTTGTTATACCTGATTCGAGTTCAGCTTGCAGTCAATTATTAGCACCTAATCTTTTCTCACAGACTTCTAGTAAAGCAGTTCTTCCACTTTTCAAGTTCAGGCACTTGATGTTTTCGGTCCTAGATGCAAAACAACAGCTTGGTAAGCACCTATACAATTATTCCAGAGTTCCACTTGATGTATTAAACCTGGGGACTTTGACTATTTTAGAGCATCAAGGTTCTGTCTCAGATGGTTCATACCTTCTTAGGATTTCATTCTTTTTGAGCTGTGTTTCTTCTATTCTTCTCAATTTTAAGGAAATATTCCTAAATAAAGAAGACAAAAGGAAGCTAGAAGAACAATCCTTTTTATAAACTCTTAGTAATAGTTTCCCATCACTTCCTCTAACTCCCTGGACACTACTTGCTGTTGTTTAGTCTCTAAGCTGTGTCTGACTCCCTGTAACCCCATGGACTGTGACCCTCCAGGGTTCCCTGTCCGTGGGATTTTCCGGGCAAAAATACATCTCCAGGGGATCTTCCTGGATCAGGGATTGAACCTGCATCTCCTGCACTGGCAGGAAGGTTCTTTATCACTGAGCCATTGCTGGACACCACTGCTGAGTCCTTTTCCCACTTTCTGGAGCTGTATACCATTGCGTGTCCAAGCAGAGGTGCAGCCTGCCCTTGTTCTTCTACTTTGGGGTTGAGGGAGAGAGAGAGGGAGACAGAAAGAGAAGGAGAAAGACCTACTCAGCCTTATTTAAGGGACAGATACCTGCTGTCAGTATGGCTTGACCTACATTCCCCTTCCATTTTCTACCAGGACAATACCATTACGGTCCTCTAGCACCCTGCATTTTCTTATCTATGAGATATGAATATTTAATGATAACCTGAATTTCCTTTGATTGTAGACCATTCATAACATTATAGGTGATTTCTTTATCACTCCCATATTTACCTTATCTGTTGAGCCTGTTCATTAAGGAAGACTCTTATGATTGGAAGTGTATGTCTAGGGATCAAGAGGTCAAAAGGTTCAACCTCAATGAGTTTTCAAACACTAACCGATCCATTATACCAAGGCTAACAAGACCACTGGTGAAAGCCTTGAAAATAAACATACCTCAGAGCAAACTCTTAGAGAGAAAGGTTAAGTGAAGTTTTAAGTTCATTCTTATCATTCCTCCTGATAATGCCCAAGTACTCTGTCTTAGGTTGTGTTTTTATGTTGATAAGGAAGAGAGTGGAGGTTGCGAGGTAGAAAAGGAAATAGAGCTAAGAGATGGGATCAAGAATATAACATACACACTTTCCATTAAACGGCTCTATGAGCTGGAATTCAGAGATCGTATTTCCACTTCCAGAATTGTGATGAACATCATGAAGTCAGTAAATGTTACCAAGACAGATGTATGTATTTTCATTTTTGTATTCACTACCGATTGAATTCTTCCATGCATCCACTTACCTACATTCCAGTTTAAGAAATAGAACAACTCCACAACTCATATAGCTGTCTTTGTGCCATCAACAACCTCATCCATTTTCCTGTTCTCTTACAGACCACTTTCCTGTATTTTCTGTTTACAAATCTATTCTTTTAATTCATTATTTTGTGACATATCATTATGTCTAAAGACAACATGTTTATTTTTGCCTGTTTCTAAACTCTACATAAGTGGAATACCACTGTATGTTTCTGGACCTTGATTTTTTTGCTGTTCAATTTCATATCCCTGAGATTTATCTATGTTACTGTATATTGCTATAGTTCACTTATTTTCACTATTTTATAACATTCTATTTATTCAGCAATATATTTGTCTATTTTTTTGTTGATGGATATTTGGGTTGCTTTTAATACTTTGCTATCACATGGTATCAAGTATGAACATTCTTATGCATGTATCCTGGTGGTACATACCAGAATTTCTCTAGGTATTTATTAAGGACTGGAGTTGTTAGATTAACAGGTATGTGCATTCTCAGGTTAACTAGATAATATCAGATTCTCCAAACCATTAGGGCCAATTTTCACTTTTGCATGCTATGTATAAAAGTTCTGGTAGAAATTGCATTCTTGCCAAATATGGTATTACTGAATTTTTTAATTTTTCTAAAGGTATTGAATGTGAGAGATTTCACTATGGTTTCAATTAGTATTTTACTAACAAGGAGATTTATTTTTAAAATCTGGTGCTTCTGAGACGTGATTGCCCATTTTCCTATTGGATTATTAACATTTGTCTCCTTGGAAATTACTTATTTTTGTGGATGCCTCTGGACTTCCCTGGTGGCACAGTGGTAAAGAGCCCGCCAGCCAGTGCAGGAGACACAGGAGACACGGTTCAGTCCTTCGGGGAGATCCCCTGGAGTGGGAAGTGGCAACCCACTCCAGTATTCTTGCCTGGAAAATTCCATAGACAGGGGAGCCTGGTAGGCTACAGTCCCTGGGGTTGCAAAGAGTCAGACAAGACAGAGAGTGCATGGGTGTGCGTGCACACACATACACACACATACACACACCCAACACACACGTATACACACAAGTACTCAGACATTTGTATTGCTCCTGAGATGTTCTTTACAGATTCTGGATACTAATCCTTTGTCAATTATATGTATTACAAGTTTCTTCACCAAATTTATATCTTGTGTTCTTAACTTTCTTTATGTTACCCTTTTAAAGACAAATTTCTTAATTTTAATCTAGCTTCACTGGATGGTCTGTGTATGAGACAATATATTTCCCCAGTCTGATAAGTAAATATTTAAAATTTTGATATCTCATTTATCTGTTACTTTATTTTATAATTGCTGCTTCAATGTTCATCCAACAAAAATGTTTAAACCCCAGTGCAAATTTAGCTTTTAATTTTATCTCTATGAGTTAATTGCTTTGTATGGCAAGGTAAGGGTTTGAGGCTCATTTTTTCCCATATAGATATCCAGTTGTCCTAGGACAATTGTTAAAATTTTTCCTTTTCCCACTGACTTGCTTCATTGTCAAAAATCAATTAATACTATAATTTTGGGTATATTTTGAATTCTCTTTGTCATTATATGTCTTCAAATATTTTTTCAGCCTTATTCTTTTCTTCTGGGTTCCCAATTACACATATATTGCTGCTAAGTCACTTCAGCCGTGTCCGACTCTGTGCGACCTCATAGACGGCAATCCACCAGGCTCCCCTGTCCCTGGGATTCTCCAGGCAAGAACACTGGAGTGGGTTGCCATTTCCTTCTCCAATGCATGAAAGTGAAAAGTGAAAGTGAAGTCGCTCAGTCGTGTCCAACTCTTAGCGACCCCATGGACTGCAGCCTACCAGGCTCCTCCGCCCATGGTATTCTCCAAGCAAGAGTACTGGAGTGGGGTGCCACTGCCTTCTCCAACACATATATTAGATTGCTTAATATTGCCATACAGGTCTCTGAAGCTTTGTTCTTTTTAGTCAATATTTTTTTACTTCTCAGGTTGTGTAATTTCTATTGTTCTAGTTTTATGCTGACTGACTCCTCTGCCATCTCCAATCTGCTGTTAAACTCATTCAGTGAATTTTTCATTTCAGTTATGGTAGTTTCCAGCTCTAGAATTTCCATTCTGTTCTCTTTTTCTTATAGGTTTTAGTTTTCTGATTATATTTCCCATCTGTTCATTGGGAATGCTGTTATTGTTTAGTCACTAAACAATAACTCTTTTGCAACCCCCATGGACTGCAGCCCACCAGGCTCCTCTGTCCACGGGATTTCCCAGGTAAGAATACTCAGTGGGTTGCCATTTCCTTCTCTAGGGGATCTTTCAGACCCAAGGATGGAACCCACGTCTCCCTGCATTGGCAGGCAGATTCTTTACCACCGACCCACCAGGGATCTTCCTCTAAATCCTTGGACACATTCTCAATAGCTACTTCAAAGCCTCTGTCTCCTTATTGCAGCATCTGCATTGCCTTCAAGTTGGAGTCTATTAACTTATTTTGTGTATAGATCACACTTTTCTATTTTTTCAATGTCTATTGATAATTAATTGATATTGGGCATTATAAAATTGAATAGGATCTGGATTCTGTTATTTTCCCTTGAAGAAAGATTTCTTTTACCTTAGCTGGACCCCAACTCCAGCTTTTGTCTTTCCTGCGATGAACCAAAGCATGTTTCCTCCTTTATTTCAACTTCCATCATTTTTGTTTGTTTGCTTTTGTTTTTCATTGCCACACCTCCTTCTGGAGTCTACACTTTGCAAAGAGAGCTAATGTTCATCCAAGGATGTGAGTGAGTTAAACATGCAAAATTTCTGTGGATCCCTACCGTCTAGGATTCCTCACTTTATCATCTATCTACCTTTTTGTTTTTGACCAGTTTCAAGTTATGTTCTTTAACACGTTAAGCCAGTACGGTTGTGGCTTTCTGCCAATGACTTTACGACCTTGTGCTGTGCTTAGTCGCTCAGTTGTGTCCGACTCTTGCGACCCCATAGACTGTAGCCTGCCAAGCTCCTCTATCATGGGATTCTCCAGGCAAGAATACTGAAGTGGGTTGCCTTTTCCTTCTCCAGTCCAACTCTTTAGGACCCCACAGACTATAGCCCTCCAGGATTCTCCGTCCATGGAATTTTCTAGGCAAGAATACTGGAGTGGGTTTTCATTCCCTTCTGCACATTACTACCTTAGAATGTCATAAACTAGAATATTTAATTCACAGTTCATTTATCAAGGGTTGACTCCTGACTGGCATCTTTCTGCTTTTGGTAACTCATGTTTACCCCAAAAGTTGGATAATTCTATTTTTTTTCATATTTTCTAATTGTTATTTGAGAAAAGGTGAGTTTAGCCAAGCTATTCTACTGTTCCTAGAAACTGGAACAAGCTTTTTAAAATTAAACTTTCTAAATGTTTGTTGCTGGATATAGAAATGAAATTAATTTTTGTATATTGATTTTATATTCAACATCCTTACTTAACTCTCTTTTTTATTAAAATAAATTAGGTCATTGTAGGTTTTCTACATATAAATCATGTAATTGTGGGAAATAATAGACCTTTTAAAATTTCTTTTTATTTATTTTACTTTGTTTCTTAGCTTTCTGCTCTAGCTAAGATAGTGCAATGTTGAAAAAAGTGTTGAGACTGAACACCCTTATTGATCATATTAAGAATATTTTCAAGATTTCACCACTAAAATATTACATTTAACTGTTTGTTTGTTTGTTTTTTGGCTGCTTTGTGAGGCATGTGGACTGTTAGTTCCCCAACCAAGCCTCAGACCTGAGCCCCTGCAGTGCAAGTGTGGGTTCTTAGCCGCTGGACCTCTGGGAAGGCCCTAAAATATTATACTTAACTGTGATAGAAATTTCCTTCTCTTGCTTACTCCTAAGAGTTTTCAAATAGTAATAAATAAATGCATAATTCTATAAAACACTTTTTGCATCTATTGAAATAACTATGTGACTTTTTCATATTTTCCCTTTAATTTAATCCATTGAATTGTAGGAACTGGTAGCCTAATGTTGAACTAATCTTATTGCAGAAATATAACCCAAGTTGGCCATCATGTACCCTTTTCAATGCATCACTAGATGGTACTTGCTATTATTTTGTTCAGGACTTTTGCATGCATGTTCGTGAGAGATACTGAACTATAATAATCATTTTTTCTACTGTTATTCGGTTATTGGTATCAACATTTTGCTAAGTTCATAAAAAAGAAGGAGAGTGTTCCCTTTTTACTGTATTTCTCAATAGTTTAGGTACCAGAGAAATATGTCTTCTTTGAATGGTACAGTTTGGCATAAGGAAAGAAAAACTTCCTGGGACTTGGTGCATTTTTAGGAGAAGATTTTACTACAAATTCAGTAATTTTGTTATAGCTAGTCAGCTTTTTTTTTTTTTTGACTCAGAATTGATAACTTATTTGGGGGTGCTTTGTCCATTTCATCCTTTTCAATTTTATTGTCATTGAATTGATTATAGTATCCTCTTTGTATATTTGTATCCTCTTTTATCTCTGTAGCAGTTATAGTTTTAACTTCTTTTCCATTACTAATATTTCTGATTTGAGTTTTCTCTCTTTTGGATTGGTTAATGTCACCATGGGCTTTCTGGACAGGTCAGCTGGTAAAGAATCTGCCTGCAATGCAGGAGACCCTGATTCGATTCCTGGGTCAGGAAGTTTCGCTGGAGAAGGGATAGGCAACCCACTCCAGTATTCTTGCCTGGAGAATCCCCATGCACAGAGGATCCTGGTGGAGTTGCAGGGGTCAGACATGACGGAGCAACTAGCACACACCGTCTCACCATAGTTGTGTTAATTGTGTCAGTCTTTTCAAAGAACAAACATTTGCTGTTGCTATTATATCTTTGGAAATTTTTTACTTGCATTGATGTTGCTTCATCATTTTCATTTCCTCTTGCTCTTTCCTTTGGGTTTATTTTGTTGTCCTTTTTTTCTAAAGTTGGATGTTGATCTTATGCATTTCCACCTTTTTTTTTCTTTACCAACATAAGTAATTAAGGCTAAAAATCTTTATTATTATTTACCTATATACTTTTTGAAATGAAGTCTATAAATATTTCCAGACCCCATGCTTTCCTGTTTTCCCCTTACCTTATGGATCACTCTCTCCTTATCTCCTTTGCTGATTTTTCTTTCCAGCAGCCTCTGAAAGCCAGAGTGCTCCAGCACTCAGTAATCGGACCTTCTTTGTTCTTTATCATCACACATTCCTTTGACAATTTAATGCTAAGCTATGGTTTATATATACATATAATTACTATATTATACTATACATAATACAATACCATATATTATATTTTATATATGATTATATATATTATAATATATATCAGGGCTTCCCTAGTGGCTCAGATGGTAAAGCATCTGTCTGCAATGCAGGAGACCCGGGTTCGATCCCTGGGTTGGGAAGATCCCCTGAAGAAGGAAATGGCAGCCCACTCCAGTATTCTTGCCTGGAAAATCCCATGGATCACGGAGCCTGGTAGGCTACTGTCCATGGGGTCACAAAGAGTTGGACACGACTGAGCGACTTCACTTTCACTTTTCATATATATTATAATATATATATTACTAACTCCAAAATTCTTGTCTCTAGCTAGATTCCTGTCTTGAAATCCCTACTTATATATGCATCCAAGGACTCAAATCATCACACTTACTATAATAGGTCAAATTTTTGTTCAGAAAATAGTCACTCCACTCCTTTCCACCGTGGGAGTATATCTTTCCCTATCCCTTTGTTGCTGGGTGTAGCCTTGTGACTTGACCTGTTCAATGGAAGCTTAGCAAATGTGACATGAAGAACGGCTTAAGGCTTAAGGAAATGTGACATGTTTGTGAAGTGGGACTTGTTTGCCATTGTCATGGGAAGAACAGGCCCTGGGTAGCCCACCGGTTCCAAAATAAAGCGGTATATAGAGTAGCGGCTGACCCGCAGGTCTGCAGCTTGAAGCAATGCCATCATAGCCAGTGTTATTGTTGTTCAGTCACTAAGTCATGTCCAATTCTTTGTGACCCCATAGACTGTAGCATACCAGGCTCCTCTGGCCTTGGGGTTTCCTGGGCAAGAATACTGGAGTGGGTTGCCACTTCCTTCTCCACATAGCCAGCGTGTTAGTACACAGTCTGAAGCAGAGCATCCAGGCCGACCTGAAAGATCATAAGCAAAATAATAAAGGGCTGTTATTATATGCCACTGAACTTGGGGGTGGTTTGTTATATAGCAAAAGCCAACTGATACAGAAATTTGTATCTAGAAATGGGTGCTTATGCTAGCAGAAACCTGAAATATATGGACCTGGCTCAGAAAACTATTAACTGAAGCTGAAGAAATGGAGACCTGTGCTATGTGGTGGTAAAACATTTGGTAAACTGCCTCCTGCGATCATTAGGAAGACAGAATATGTACCTAATGAACTGGTTGAGTGAGTAATATCAAGGCAAAATGTGGAAATATAACCCGGCTTCTCCCGACTATATTTAAGAAGATATTACAGGAGAGGTATAAATTCAGGTTAAGTATTAGCTTGAATTCAAACAGAATTAAAAGGAAACAGAAAGTCAAAAAGTCCATAACTTGCAGCCTTGAAAAATAAAACTCTTTCTCACCAAATCAAAGATTCCAGGAAGAAACAAATATCTCATTAACTCCTGTTGGTCAAGCCCCACTGGCTGTCCCCCAATCTTATCAGCTTCTGAAGGTTAAGAACTGCTACCTAGCTTTATTGCTTTGGGGTCCCATCATTTCCGCTGCATTAATAAACCAAGTTTTGTGACAGCCTCTTCTGTTGACAGCCTGACCTGCATGGGAGAAATGCCACTGAACTTGGTAATGTTAGCAAGTTCATTAGCCCCTCCCCTACTTCAGGACAGTCTTGGAGGGAGTGTCCTCTTGGCCCTCTCAGGGAACATAATCTCCTGGTGTGCATTCTGGCCTCTGATAATGCATCCACTCCAGTGCGCTTACTTCCGAGAGCCTGAGTCTCCTAAAGTATTCCTTGTTGTTAGGTCACTAAGTTGTGTTTGACTCTTTGCAACCCCATGGACTGCAGCACACCAGGCTTCCCTGTCCATCACTATCTCCCAGAGCTTACTCAAACTCATGTCCATTGAGTCGGTGATGCCATCCAACCATCTCATCCTCTGTCATCCCCTTCTCCTGCCTTCAATATTTCCCAGCATCGGGGTCTTTTCCAATGAGTCAGCTCTTCGCATCAGGTAGCCACAGTATCAGAGCTTCAGCATCAGTCCTTCCAATGAACACTCAGGACTGATTTCCTTTGGGATGGACTGGTTGGATCTTCTTGTTGTCCAAGGGACTTTCAAGAGTTTTCTCTAACACCACAGTTCAAAAGCATCAATTCTTCAGTTCTCAGCTTTCTTAATGGTCCAACTCTCATATTCATACGTGACTACTGGAAAACCCATAGCTTTGACTAGATGGACCTTTGTCGGCAAAGTAATGTCTCTGCTTTTTAATATGCTGTCTAGGTTTGCATAGCTTTTATTCCAAGGAGCAAACGTCTTTTAATTTCATGGCTGCAGCCACCATCTGCAGTGATTCTGAAGCCCAAGAAAATCAAATTTCCCATCGTTTCCATTTTTTCTTATACCATCTTTAACAGCAACACACGGAGGAGCCTGGTGGGCTGCAGTCCATGGGGTCGCTGAGAGTAGGACACGACTGAGCGACTTCACTTTCACTTTTCACTTTCATGCATTGGAGAAGGAAATGACAACCCACTCCAGTGTTCTTGCCTGGAGAATCCCAAGGACGGGGGAGCCTGGTGGGCTGCCATCTATGGGATTGCACAGAGTCAGACACGACTGAAGCGACTTAGCAGCAGCAGTAGCAGCAGACACTTCTGCTCTTCTCAGCATAAGCTATCATTTTCTGTAGGTATCTAAGTTTCTAACAGCTAGTTTTTCTCAAGCCCTAAAATCTTTTGCAGGATCTAAAACCATATTCTGAGAGTATGCCCCAAGTTGGTGAACATTTCTTTTCCAGTCTTATGTTTCAGCACCTGAGCACCTTCAATATTCATCTCCATGGCTTCCTCTGGCTTCTGCCAAGAAGTGCTGTCTGATTTTTGCATCTTCTCTGGGATATAGTCTCTTCCCTTCCCTATAAGGCTCAATGCTTACCCAGGTGTGTTGTGCTGGACTTTAACCCCGGAAGTTGGCCTGGAGACTGGGAATGAAAGTACAGGAAACTCCTTACATGGGTGCCTGTTGCTTTGTGGAAGGAAGCCCTCTGCAGTGTCTTCCAAAACAGGAAAAGTGCCAGCTCTTATCAGGTAGAAGTAGTTCACGTCTCCATGCTTCAAAGGTTCAAGAGTCTACAGGGGTACAGTCCCCATGACATCCACCCAGATGTCCCTCTAACCATACTTAAGCGTTTCAAAGGTTTTCCCAACTAGGGCCTTCCTTACCTGAGTCTTGGCCAAGGAGTCAACATCATAAGTTCTGTGAGCATACCTACCAGAACCTACATTTGCGCCTCAGCTTAACCTTACCATCCGCTCTAGGAGACAGGGACTTTTCTAAGTTACCAGAAGGCTCTCTGGTCAACACACTTACATTTCAGCTGTTTTTCGACTACTCTTAGTTTTTCATTTCCCCTGTAGGGAGTTAAGGCAACTTGGTAACAGCCAGCCAAGTCCATTGCCCTGTGTACGTTGCTCCCTTGTACCTTCCCAGTGCCTGAACCATCACACCAAGAAGGGCATTCCTCCCAGTGGGACATTTATGAGTTACAAGTAGTGGGAGTTCAACCAGTTGGATGCCACTTTATGGCAAGAACTGTCTGTGAACCACATACCACTCTGGTTGAGACCCTTTGGACAGTCAGATGGTGATCGGGGATCCATTCCCAAACTCCATCCTACCGCTTGACTCTTTTTGACTACTTCCAGGAATGACTGTGTCAGCTTGCATTTTCAAAGACACCCAGATGGAGTCAAAAACACAAGAGATCTATTTAGGATAATACCTCTGAAAGATACTGGAACAGGGAACCAGGAATAAGCAAAGATGTAGGTCCAACACGACTGAAAGGAGAGAGGGAAGGAAGGAAGATTAGGTAGGAAGAGGCTCAGATGGCCGTGCAGCTCTGGCCAGCCCCATGTTGGGCAGTAAAGGCTAGATTATTACTTCACCCACACACATACCCCTGTGCTCGGTCATTGGCTGGGAGGCTGGAGGACACACTGCAACAGGCTCCAAAACCCTGCAACTGGAGAATGTTGACTCACTGCACTCATTGCGGGGGCTTCTCTCCTGAAAGGAGATCTGAGTAATGTACTTCCATGGTGGCTGTAATCCTCTAGCGGAAGAGGCCCAGAAGGCTTTCCAGGTCACACCAATGGAAGAAAAATTGCATCAGCTCTGCTACATTTATTGCAGGACTACTGTGAAATCTGTAAGTTCATGGTTATATGAAAATGACAATATCACCTGCATTGTGGCTCACAGTTTGCAGAGGACTCTGACACGTAAGATAATAACTAGGGTACAATGTGGAGATCAGTACAGTCTACATAAACCCAGAGTTCTCTAGGAGCATAAGTGGGAGGTTGATTTCTTCTGCCTTGGCCAGTCAGAGGCGGCTTCACAGAGGTGGGCCTCTCAAAGAAGAGCAAGTGTTGACGGCCTGGCAGGTCGTGCGGCCAGGGCACTGCAGGCAGAGGTAGCCATGCCCTCAGCAGACCTGAACTTCACTGGGTCATAGTAGTAGCCCAGTGACTATGTGCTGAAATACACAGGGTATTTAAAGTGGGAGTCTTCAGGTGGCCAGATACAGAAACTAGCTCAAATAAAAAAAGGTTTTATAAAGGACCTAGAAATCTCATTGTATCCAAAACCCCAAAATTTCAAAATAAATACAGCTGGGTCCTCTGGGAATTATCACTGGGTACTGGAAAAGCTTCCAAACTGCAGTAATTTCTCTCTGCATTTCAGTGCCCCAAAGCAGCCATAGGCCTCCACTTTCCATACACCTGTAAAATGGAGTATTTCCTGCCATGTCAATAAACAGGGATGGCACAGCCATCAGGGGTCCTTGCCCTCCAGAGGTGAATTTCTGAGCCCAGGAAGAACCATGCCTGCTATCCGGCAGCCAATGAGCTGTTGCCATAAGCTGCCGTCACTCCTTACAGTGAGCAAGGAAATAGGATGTGAATAATTAAATCACAGGATGCTGGTCCCAGGTAGCTGAGATGCATATGAAAGAAATTATTTCACTAAGCCCAGACCCTTGTATCTTCTCATACATAGAAAAGCGCTAAATTCCTTAAGATATCTGGTTTTCCTTCGGTGCATGCATGCTAAGTCATTTTAGTTGTGTCTGACTCTTTGTGACCCTATGGACCACAGCCCATCAGGCTCCTCTGTCTGTGGGATTCTTCAGGCAGGAATACTGGAGTGGGTTGCCATGCTCTCCTCCAGGGGACTCTTCCCAACCCAGGAGTCAAACCCACCTCTCTTACATCTCCTGCATTGGCAGGCCGGTTCTTTACCACTAGCGCCACTTGGTTTTCCTTAATTAACAATAATCTTTTGATATTCAGTCTACCTGCCCCTTGTTGCAAGCTTCTATATAATCTGACTCCTCCCACTGCCACCTCAGGTTTCTTGAGATGCTGTCTCCCAGGCTTGAAGTCCTAAAAATTCTCACCCAAGAAAACATGTTAATAACTCTCAACTTCTTTGTAGTTCAGCCACTCAGTTGTGTCCAACCCTTTGCAACCCCAGGGAACTCAAATTCTAGGTTGTGACTATTTCTGAAGTCGACACACCCCTGTTCCGTTTCCTCTCAGCACACAGGATCCATCACTTACCAGCTGTCCAGGACTCGAACCCAGTCACCTCCATCCCCTGGTCTACATGACCTTCCAACTCCAATACTCTCCACCAATTGACCACAGTCTCCAGATCCCTGTGTCTCTTCATAGAGTGATGCCTGCACCATACTTTGACATGCTTGAGAAATAAGATGTATTAAGGGATCACTAGAAGAATGTTGAGAGGCACAGATAATTGAGAAATCAAGTAAAATGTTAAGTGTAGAATTCAGCGGTAGGCTTATAGATATTTAATGTATAATTCTTTCAATTTTTCTTAACGTTTGACATGTTTCATAATAAAGTGATGAGGGAAACCCAAATTCTCAAAATGATGAGTCTGATTGGCCCAGATTTTGCAAGTTCCAGGCCAGGGAGTGAGTAGCCTGGCTATCTCTTGTCAGGAGTTTGTTGCTGGTTCTATCAGCCATGACTAAGGGGGCAAGAAGTCACGAGAGACCCAAGGCAGCTCCCTCGAGGGGCTGTATGCTAGGCTGACACTGTGAAACACGCATCCACCGCAGGTTTAAAGGAGACAAGGGAGCAATAAATGTGTGGAACCAGATTTTTACTGTATTCGAGATGAAAACACTGTATCTTTGTATGTAAAACTCAGGGAGCCAAGGGAACAAGCGAATAACTCTACAGTTATTCCAAGTGCTACTCAGAAAAGGAAGCGTCTGCCCTTCCTACATCCTCTGCCCTTCCCTCCCCGACAAATCCCATCACTCAGAGGGAATACATCTCCAGCCTCGGCAACAGGCAGATCGTTTTCATTTGCCAGGAAGTAGTGAGCCTTGACTTAAGGGATCTCTTAGGTAAGGAAGAGAATGAGATGCAAGCAAGGCCAGAGTGAAGAGAAAGGGTGGCAGGAAGCAAAAGAAGCATGCAGGATAAAACAATTTCCATCCAGCGACAAAATTCAGTTGGCGAACTCAGAAGTTTTCTGCCATAATAAACAAGCAGAAAAAGTGCAAGAAGTGGACATATAACTTTATGACCTGTGAAATTGAATCGCCTCTTCCAGATTTTTACCTTTTGGTGGACAATGAGGAACTTTGTCATCTCAGGCAAAGATGGGTCATAAAAGCCACTGGAAGGAGAGAAATCAGGCCTGTCTGATTAGACTCCGGGAGGCCTTGGTTTTCAGGAAAGGCTTTATATATCTGAGTATCATCCAGTGGAAGCCACAAGCTTTGTGAATTACAGTGTGTCGCAGACTCTAGAGTCCAAGTCTCACCCATTGTAAACACTAGTGAAAGGCAAGGCCGACCCCTTAAATCAGCAGCCTGAGAGAGAAAGCCAACCCAGACAGAACAGCTGGGCAAGGAAGACCGGTGGGGAGCCCCCCAGGCCATAGCAGCTGAGCAAAGTCTGTAGCTGATTAGGATTTGGGGTCTCTCTGAGTAGAGTTTCCTTCACTTGCCTGACCTGCCCCAGGCTATGTTTGGTAACACACCTTACTAAATGAACACAGTCCATTCTACAAAACATGAAATACACCATTCCTCCCCCATCTTCTTTCTGTCCAGCTAGAATAAAGACAAGAAGAGCAAGGTGGATGGGAAAGATGCCATTCTTGCGTGGTCTTGCCAGACTGTGATGTAGAATTTCAAGCTCTGAATTATTCAGTTCTACTCAATTTATTTCCTGAGTATTGACTCCATCCTCTTCCTCCTTTGCCTCTTCTCTGATCTTGCCAACACTGTCTTAGTGTCTCAGTTGTACTGTAGTGTTTGGACAACCATTTTTTCCTGCTGTAGTATGGCTTTCCTTCAACCCAGATTCCATTAGCTACTCGGAGGAGATTTCTGAAAGCAGAAGCTGGTGAAGGTACCGCCCCGGTCAGTGGATTCCATTTTTCTAAAGACCTGGTTGACTTGTCATTCATGGTCTCCTGTGACCTCTTCATGGAAACCTTCCAGAATCCTTAGAAGAGGTCCAGTTCCCTTGCCCTGTGCTCCCAGAGTCCCCTGGGCATACTGACATTGCAAGATGCAACCTTAGATGTTTTGCTCTTGTTGTATAATTTCTATGTGTTACAGGGGAAAAGCCAATATTTTTTTCTCTTACGGTGGAAGGATCTGATAAGATTAAAGAGATTGGTGGAGCCAAGTCAAGGGCTTGACCTGGACTCATTATGGATGGAACTAAAGCTGTGTAACTGTCTGAAACCTCTCCTCCACTGCTATCCAAACAATCAGATCAAGCTTATTTAGTTACTGCCCTCAGACGATGGACTTGGGGAGAGTTTGGTTTCCTTGGGACCGAAAGTTCAACTGGAATCCCTATCCAAGTCAAAACTGTAGGGCAATTTAATCCAGTTCAAAAAGAAACAGTCCTATCCAAAAAAGAATAGGATTGAAGAATTCATAGAAAGGGAGACCAAGACCTGAGGGGCCAAAAGCTAAAACCAAAAGCATGAATGAGGAACAAATGTGACAGGATCCAACCATGCGGTGACCTGAACAATGGGCTCAGAAGCCAGGTGGTAAATCTCTAATATTTATGTGTAAGTGACCACATGGCAGTTGGACGATGGAGGCATCTTAAAGAACTACAACAAAGCAAACAGGACTTTTGGAGGAGCAAACTATTTCAGGATCATGCAATGAGGATGCCACTTCAAAAGAAATATAGGTTTAGCCAAAAACTTCATTCAGTTTTAAGTCAAAATAAAAGACACATTTTTCATTTTCATGAAGAAATTTATTCAACAATATATTCACCAACCTAATGAACTTTTTGGCCAACCCAACACATTTATCATGAAATTCGTGAAGCTTAAGCTTCCGGTCCTTCATTTGCATGGGTTCCTTTTAATGCCCTGCATGTAATCTTTTATTTGTAGTATTAAGTACATTTTCTTGTATGAGCTTTAGACCCCACAAAAGCTGGATTACTCTACCTTTGAGCATTGCCAAGTTAACTAATTTAATAAGGTTAGCCAAAGTTCTCTGTCTCGAGTAGTTACTCTCCATTAGAATAACTCCCAGGGTAGGAGTCAATAACCCCTCAGCTGAAACTGCCAAGCGCCAAGCGCAAAGGACGGGAACCGAGAAGAACCTTGGGATCTAGGAAATCCTCTCCAACCATGAAAAGCAAGTGCTTCGTAGGGGTAATAGTCACCAAATAACTCATCAAACGACCTCACTTGAGCATCAGAGCTTATGGAACACAACAGGAGGGATTATTTATATGAAAAAAGATGATCCAACCAAGAAAGTGACTGTGTATGCACACGGGGCTGGGAGAGAAAGAATAAGGAAAGAGGGAAGAAGGGACAGGTGTGATGTAAAAAGCAAGAAAGTAAATTAAGAAATAGAAACACAGTGAAAACATACGGAAATAGGTGGTTCAGAGGGTAAAAGATAAAAGGATGGTGTCAATTTAATTTTTTTTTTTTAAGCTTTGTTTTATTGGGCTTCCCTCATAGCATAGTTGATAAAGAATCTGCCTGCAATGCAGGAGACCTTGGTTCAGTTCCTGGGTTGGGAAAATCCACTGGAAAAGGGATAGGCTAACTACTCCAGCATTCTTGGGCTTCCCTGATGGCTTAGCTGGCAAAGAATCTGCCTGCAATGAGGGAAACCTGGGTTCAATCCCTGGGTACCCACTACAGCTTTCTTGGGCTTCCCTGGTGGCTCAGCTGGTAAAGAATCCACCTGCAATGCAGGAGACCTGGGTTCGATCTCTGGGTTGGGAAGATTCCCCTGGAGAAGGAAATGTCTATCTCCTCCAGTATTCTGACCTGGAGAATTCCGTGGACTGTATAGTTCATGGGGTTGCAAAGAGTCGGACACAACAGACTTTCACACATTTTTAAAAATTTTTTTATTTTCAATATTCATTTATTTGGCTGCACTGGGTCTTAGTTGCAGCATGTGGAACCTAATTCCCTGACCAGGGATAGAACCTAAGACTCCCTGGATCAGGAGCATGGAGTCTTAGCCACTGGACCACCAGGGAAGCCCCTCAACTTAATTTTAAAACAATAAACGTACCTGCCAAGTAAATTTCTCCCTTTCTTCAGTGACAAGCCAAGTAGAATAAAAACCAATGTCTAAAATGTTTACAGGGAAGGAAGAGCAAAGCTTAAAATCATCAGTAGCAGAACAAAAAGTTCTTGCCAGTCTGGGTCACTGGGTCACTGCCAGGCACAGGGGATGGTGGCAGGCTGGAAAGAGAACCCAACCCAAGGCAGGTGCGTGCGTGCATGCATGTGTGTGTGTGTGTGTGTGTGTATAAAATCAGGCTACAATAGAATTAGATCCACATGGCTACCTTACATGTGTGATTTGAGATTAGAGAAACACCAGGGAAGCACTCGGGAGTGAATATATTTCCCCTCAATCGCTGGTAGACTGCCGGAAATTGCATCATTAGAGAAGCATATTGAAGGTTAAGTACACATTTCATGTGGTCCTCATTCAAATGGCAAATGCCCTTGATAAGGTCAACACAATAAATTATTAGCACCTTTCTGTAAATTAGGACATTTGATGACATTCCTACAGTGACCGGAGGGTTAAATTATCCTGAAAGCACAGGAGGGGTCTGGAGGAGCTGGAAATTCAAGACAGCTTGGAGAGTCCTTACCTACCCCATCTACGATGCGCTGTGGCCACACACGCTACTTAGAAAATTTAGTTCCCAGACCACTTCACTGACTTTACTGTTGCAAAAGCTATTTAGTCAAACTCATCCTGGGTTCTTAGCAAAACTGGCACTAAGAGAACACCCAGGGTGCCCGGCTACCTGATGACAGGGCTGCCACCATCACATCCTTACCAGAGAGGAAATGCTAAAGCTTCTCCCCCACCACTCTTGGGCTGGCAGCCACTGGAAAATTGACAAAGTAGTGAAAATCAAAAGGCAGAGTCTCATTCTCCTTTGAGCACTAGGAGAGCAAATGGAAAAGATGCGAATCAAAAGGAGTTTTATTTGAGATGCCTGATTTTGAGGAAGCGGGAAATATGGGATATCTTAGTCCCCTTTCCAGCTCAGTGATGGTGAAAATAAAGCTTCGGGATGATCTATAATGTAAAAGTTTGGAGATGACTTTGTTTCAGGGGAGAAAAAAAGCTCTGGAACTTGTGAATGTCAGGCTGTCTCGTAGATTGCTCACAGGAGAGGAAGGTTTGGCAACAACATTGCTCAGCGCTTGACGGGATTAATGGCTAGCAGAGAGGAGGATGTACACTTGTAGACCCGACACCACCCTTCATCAAACACAGGACCACCCAGCTGAGAAGCGAGCGGAACGGCAGGGGCTGTGTGCTAAGGGAAGGAGGGAGTTCCGCACAGCAGGCAACCTAACAACTGACCTAGTAGTTGAGGGCAATTGTAAGAACACTCAGTGAAAGAAGATGGGAAAGGAAATGAAATAGATGCCACTATAGAATAAGCAATATTTGACTCACAGACTCTCAAACTGAAAAAAAGATCTATCTTCACCCAATCTCCTCGTTTCACAAATAAGAAAACTAAACTAGTGACCACATCTAACAGGTAGTGAGTACTTATGAGGCAATTGACTACACACGAGACATCAGCTAGTCTTCAGGGCTTCCCTGGTGGCTCAGATGGTCAAGAATCTGCCTGCAATGCAGGATACTAATTCCATGCCTAGGTCAAGAAGGTTCCCCTGGAGTAGGGAATGGCTACCCACTCCTGTATTCTTGCCTGGAGAATTCCACAGACAGAGGAGCCTGCCAGGCTGCAGTCCACAGATCACAAAGAGCTGGACATGACTGAATGACTACCGCATGCTTCTGTGAAGTAGGCAATCTTACCAAAATTTCAGGGAAGACAAAACTGAACTGAGTTGAAAGGGTTTCTTTAGCTTGGGCAAGGTTATCCAGTTAATAAGTGGTGGACCCAGCTGGACTCCAGCATCTGCACCCTTACGCTCCTTGTCATGAGGGCTAAAGAAGCACAGAACTTGAGGCACAGTTAGTCAGGGGCTGATCTAGGCCCAGACTCAAGTTCCTCAATCCCTAACATAGCCCTTTCACCACCAACACTCAGTCTTCTTCCTCAGCCCAAAGGGACAGACTCAGTTATTTCCCCCAGGCGCTCAGGATACAGGGCCATCCAGGCAGATAATTAGTACCGAATCTCTTGACTTGCTCAGAGTTGCGTGGGAATCACTTAGGTATCTAGGGGAAATGGACATTTTCTTATACTAATGATAGAAGATTCTGGCATCTGTGAGAAAGTACTGTTGTTGAAGGTACTGAGCCAATACATCACAGGGACTTATCACAGATAGATCACTTGCAGAGAGTCAGTGTCTTCGAGTTCTTCCTTGGAAAAGTGCAGCTAGCTGATTTTCACTCAGGGAGCACACTTTCTGGATGAGTGGTTATAAAAATCCTTGGGTTAAGAAAGACCTTGAGAAGTTATTTAGCCCATTGCCCTTCCTCCAGGCAGGATAGCATCTGAACTATCTTTGGAAAGTAATTTGTTTTCCTTTCTTTAAAAAATAAAAATATCAGCAAGGACTGCCACAATCCCCTTGTGTGAAGAAGTTTTGCTCCTCCTTAGGGTCAAAAGTTCTCCTAAATATCTAACCCATGTCTTTCTAAGGAAATACAAACCTATTTTCTATTTTACCGAGTTCTCACCAAGGATGAATATTAACTATGTGTATAGCACAGTTATGGGTTGGGGATCTACCTGACCCTTGCTCTCCCTAAGATAATAAATACATTTAACCATATCTGAATATGTGTGGTACATTTGGGTGGGATAAACAGCCTACTTAGTGGACCATGGGAGTCTGAAGTATGATCCACTAAAGTGAAAGCATTCTTCAACTAGTAGCTTCTCATCAACCCCAAACCAATGCAGAATAAATCTGGGCCTCCCACTGGAATGAGTTGGAGGGAGAACCCTAAAGTTTCTGAAAATAGAATTGAAGTGGGACCTGGAAAACAATACTGAGAAAGAGGGAACGAGGTTAGGGGAAGGACTTCAGAAGGAGGAGCAGACCAGCAAGACTCTGGCTGAAATATGAATAAACTGGGATCCAAAATCTGTACTTCCTATTTGGAGGGGATTTTCCACGTTGTGTTTCACAGAAGAATTGAACCTCCTGATACATTTCAATCACTTATATTTAAATCAGGGAGAAGAGGTACACTTTCTTAGATCATAAAAATGTTTCTTGGGCAATGGGGAAGGATGCTGGGGAGAGAAACCAAGCTCACAATCGACTCCTAGTGAGCGAGTGGATGGGAGAAAAGTGAACTGAAAGTGAAAGTCACTCAGTCGTGTCTGGCTCTTTGTGACCCCATGGACTGTATAGTCCATGGAATTCTCCAGGCCAGAATGCTGGGGTGGGTAGCTTTTCCCTTCTCCAGGGGATCTTTACAACCCAGGAATCAAACTCAGGTCTCTGGCATTGCAGGTGGATTCTTAACCAGCTGAGCCACCAAGGAAGCCCAAGAATGCTGGGGTGGGTAGCCTTTCCCTTCTCCAGCAGATCTTCCCGACCCAGGAATCAAACCAGGGTCTCCTGCATTGCAGGTGGATTCTTTACCAGCTGATCCATGAGTGGATGGGTGAATAGTCAGTAAATCAGACTCAAAATCTAGGCACAGGCAGGGACTGTAGAGGACGGACACCCAACAGATCTTCCTCCTCCTTCCCTTGCATGTGTGGAAATAGAACCCTGAGCTTTTAAAACAAGTGTCCCTCAGACCAACAGAGAAATAGGAAGGGACAATGCTGTGATTGGGTTTTCTATAGTAACATGAAGAATAGCCAAGAGGGACAAGAATTTATATGAATATTTGGAGTCCAGACGAGTGTGGATCCAACTAGACCATGCCTGGGCTATGACTCTAGTTGGATCACTTCCTTTGGTCTCACCTCTCCCTGCTCTACTGGCAGTCTGTCTATATGCATAGCTTCCAAGACCATCCATGTGTCCTGAGTCCTAAATCCTACTTTGGTTTCAGACCTCTCAACTGAACTTCAGACTGATGAGCCAGATCCTACTGAATATGTCCAGTGTAACATTACACACATGTAACACAACCAACTTAGAACTCAGGAAAGCGTACGATCTTGGCAACTGGAGAGAATCAGATTTTGAGTTACAACAGTATCGTTTATTGACCATCAGTTTCCTTAGGCAAACCATCTAGTTTTCCCAAACATAAAATCAGTGTTGTCTTACGGACCAAAGTAGATGATATTTTAAAGTCCAAAAGAGTCTGATGCCTTGAGTCTTGTAAGGCACATAGTCAGGCATATTGAATGCTTGTTGATTAATGAACGAATACATGAATGAATGGAAACAGAGATCCCGTGAGGTGTAATTTCTGTACTAAGATCACATATTATTATCATGGATAGATATTGGTATGCAATTAAAGAAGCCTGGAAAAATCAACACTTCCATTTACTTGGTGAAGGAAGAGTTGAAATGCTGAATGGAATGAGAGAGACCCTATGAAGAACTGAAACTAGCTTATCACTTTTTGGACAGCACAGTTTCTGAAGCTGCTGAGATATGTGACATTCCATTCAGTTCATTGACTCGGGAAAGACTAGACATTAATGGATGAATTGTGAGGCTAAGAACTGTTAAAACAGAAGCTGGTAGGGATGAGGAGGAGATAACACCAGTGGTTTTGTCTTTGAGCAAGACACCTGCCGTTTATGAAAATATTCTACATCGACAGCAGATATAGATAACAAATGTGGCTGTTATCTGAGAGAAGAAGCTTAGAGAAAAAAACTGGAACTTCAGACCTAGAAGTCTCCCAAAGTCAGAACTTTAAACTTTTCATCCAGATTAAAGCTTTTAAATAAAATTTCCCCTAAAATATTTACCTATTAAAGAACTCTATGGATGAGGTAAATGGTGTTTCCAGGTATGTTTAGCCACCTTTAAAAAGCAGCAGAGGGACTTCCCTGGTGATCCAATGATTAAGACTCTGCCCTCCCAATACAAGGGGCACAGGTTCAACCCCTGGTCGGAGCAGTTCCACATGCTGCAGGACATGGCCAACAAAAGCAGCATAAAAAGGGAACTTTGTGGGGTAAAGAAATTGCTGCATCTAGATTGCAGTGATGGGTTACACAACTGTACAATGATTACAAATATTCACCAAACCATGCACCTAAATGGGAAAATTTTATTGCAAGAAAATAATACCTCAAAAACAGCAGAGAAATGGGGGGAAAAACCTAGAGATAAAACATTATATCTATCTTTGTGCCTAGCCAGAAAATAATGCAGTGAGAACAAACATTTCGGATTCAACATAGTCAAAGGCTGGTCGCAGTTGGGGGAGGGGAGTGATAATGGAAGAAGTTGACTTACCCTGAGAAAAATATAATAGAAAAATAAAATTCCCATATCTGCAACTAATTTCAGTAGTGTCCAAAAGAATTAGCTGGCTAGAGATAGGAGACAATGCCGACACTTCAGTGAAGCTGGGAGATTTCTTATTTCCCAGACAGTTGACCTCAGAGCCTCTGGCAGAATCACAGTCACTGATGTAGGAAAGTAAAATGGAAATTTTGGAAAGTTTTGCTAGCAATAATGAATAGGCACTGAGTCTCAGAAAGAGAACCTTCAGAGAGCCAGGGGCAGGAACCGTACCCTCTTCCCAGCATGAGAAAACTACCTTAATTCCAAACGAAATTAGCCCCTTAAGGCAAGTAGGCATGAAAGTATCTGCCAAATGTATTCATATTCTGGGCAGATCAGACATATTTGGGCTCAATGCATCTCTTTGGATCACTGATGCCCCCACAGTCAAAGGAGACCTAAGAAGAACTGCCTCCCTGTATCGAGACAGGACGTGGTACAGAGGGGGCTCCAGACACCAGACGGGCCACAGAACAGGACACGACAAATGGGGCGCCATCTACAGGGAGAGATCGGTGCCATGAGGATATGGAGGATCATCCCTGGAAAGGTGAGGGAGAGGGGTGAAACAGGAACATCTCGAGAAAACAATATGACCCCACATAGGAGGTCCCTTGTTGAGTTCACTTCCACATAAGATCAAGATTATAGAGTGATCCACACGAGCTTCCCTGGTAGCTCAGCTGGTAAAGAACCCACCTGGAATGCAGGAGACACCGGTTCAATTCCTGGATGGGAAAGATCCCCTGGAGAAGGGATGAACTACCCACTCCAGTATTCTTGGGCTTCCCTGGTGTTTCAGATGGTAAAGAATCCACCCACAATGTGGAAGACCTGGGTTTGATCCCTGAGCTGGGAAGGTCTCCTGGAGGAGGGCATGGCAACCCACTCCAGTATTCTTGCCTGGAGAGTCCCCATGGACAGAGGAAACTGGCAGGCTACAATCCGTGGGGTCAAAAATGGTCAGACACGACTGAGTGACTAAGCGCAGCACAGTACATGAATTAAACTCACACAAAACTAAATGTGTAAATCAAAATTGCAATTCATGCATTTAGAATGGAAACACTCTTTGTTAAATAACCCAAAGAGTGGAATCCAATATTGAGAGTTCCCTCTTCTAAGCATCAGAAATTCTGAAAACTAAATGATATACCACAGTGCCGTTTTGATGAGTACATGGAGTAGGAAATGGGGAGCTGTGAAGGGGAGCTCCAAAAGGGGCACAGGAAATCCTGAGGAGCTACCTGTCCCATGCAAGATCAACTCTCCAGAGACCCGAATGTTAATTTCCTTCCTATTCAGTGTCTTTGACCTCTGCGTGAGTTAGATGAGCAGTGACAAATTTTATCCTTTGTTGTCTTTTTTTCAGCTTTATGCAGACCCACTTGCTAAATGTACCACAACACTGTACTAAATATTTTACAGGTATCACCTCACTAGTCAGCACACAACCCTAGAGACATATCAATTATCTTCTTTTAATGGATGAAAAAACAGTTTCCTATAAAGTGATCAAACAAAGTCGCCAAAGGCTGGCAGGGATTTGAATCCAGATCTCATACGATTCACTTCATCAGGCTTTCCTGTCTTGAGTCAGTTACACTCCAGACCAGCTCACCAATGTCTTCCCTCCATTACTACCACCTCACTCAGCTGTCCATTCACAGAATATCTTTCTAATGTCTCCTATAAATAGACAATCAAATGTATTATCTATGGGCTTTACTATTTTGACCCTCACAGGAGAACCATAGTTTTAATATTTCGGAGGACAATCAGTCAGTTCAGTCACTCGGTCATGTTCTACTCTTTGCAACCCAAGGAACACAGCACACCAGGTCTCCCTGTCCATCACCAACGCCTGGAGCTTGCTCAAATTCACATCCATCACGTTGGTGATGCCATTCAACCATCTCATCCTCTGTCGTCCCCTTCTCCCCCTGCCTTCAATCTTCCCCAGAATCAGGGTCTTTTCCAATGAGCCAGTTCTTCACATCAGGCAGTAGAGTATTGGAGTTTCAGCTTCAGCATCAGCCCTTCAAATGAATATTCAGGACTGACTTCCTTTAGGATGGACTAGTTTGATCTCCTTGCAGTCCAAGGACTCTCAAGAGTCTTCTCCAACACCACAGTTCAAAAGCATCAATTCTTCAGCACTCAACTTTCTTTATAGTCCAACTCTCACATTCATACATGACTACTGTAAAAATCATAGCTTTGACTAGACGGACCTTTGTCAGCAAAGTAATGTCTTTGCTTCTTAATATGCTGTCTAGGGGTTGGTCATAGCTTTTCTTCCAAGGAGCAAGCGTCTTTTAATTTCTTGGCTGCAGTCACCATCTGCAGTGATTTTGGAGCCCAGGAAAATAAAGTCTGTCACTATTTCCATTGTTTCTCCATGTATTTACCATGCAAGTGATGGGACCGAATGCCATGATCTTAATTTTCTGAAAGTTGAGCTTTAAGCCAACTTTTTCACTCTCCTCTTTCACTTTCATCAAGAGGCTCTTTCGTTCTTCACTTTCTGCCATGAGGGTGGTGTCATCTGCATATCTGGGGTTAATGATATTTCTCCTGGCAATCTTGATTCCAGCTTGTGCTTCATCCAGCCTGGAATTTCACATGATGTACTCTGCATATAAGTTAAATAAGCAGGGTAACCAATATACAGCCTTGACGTACTCCTTTCCCAATTTGGAACCAGTCTGTTGTTCTATGTCTGGTTCTAACTGTTGCTTCTTGACCTGCAACTATTGGAAGACAAAAGTGAGGAATAAAAGAGAAACTGGCCTGCGTGACCAGCAACACCTTCCTTTAGTTCAAGGACAGAAACTGAAGGTCACAGTAGTTTCTTGCGAATGATGAGCAAAGTCCATGCGGCAGGCTCGAGGAGTTCGAAAGGCTCCCCTCTCTTTGTGGCCGAGACTGAACATGAAGCCTTCCCAGATCCAGTGGATTTTTCTTGGATAGGGATGACAATATCTAACTGGGCAGAGCACACAGATCCACAAGGACATAGGATGCCTGTTTCTGGATCTAAGGAGCATAGAAAATTGGATAAGAGTGAGCTGCAACAAGATTAATGGCTGCTACAGGATTATCGACTCCATCCCTAGAGAGTTGGCAGGACATGAAGAAAGAGCATGAGCTTTCCTTGCTAATATCAGTACTTCCCTTCTGCAGGTCCACAGCTTAGAATCATATCTTCTCTACCATGTCTGGGTACCACTTGTTCCTTCGCAATTCATCTTGCAAAACAGCTTAATTCTTTTTACTCACCTTTTCACTAATTCAAAACTTGTTTGCCTACTGCCTGCTGGTTTCTAGGGAAACACAGGTGAGTGGAACCGGAACTTACATTCTGCCTACTGTTGTCACTGTTCTCAGTCACTTTGTTCTTCTACTTCTTGTGATTGTTTCAGGAAGCTTCGGTGAGGAGAAGAGATCGATGTGTCATCATGCCACCATGCTTACTCCAAAGTCCTACGGCCAGGCTAAGGGTTTACTTTCCTGACCTAGATATAAAAATATCTCTGAAAGGACTTTGAGGTCACATAATAAAACACAGCCCCAAACTAATGGACTACAAGCAAGAACATTAAACTTAGTGTTATGGTTTCTAAAAACCCTTTTCAATAGAGACAGGATATGATGATTTCATTCTCCTTTTAATTTATAAGAAAATTCCCCAACTTTGCCCAAGATTTTCTCCTACTTTGATATTTGAGGGGCTGCTGATAGATTCTCTCTCCTTTGTGAAAGAATATCCCTCTTGCCTGCAAAGTCCAAACTCCCTCACATAGTACCCTACACTCTCCATGACTTGTGTGCAAACAACTTTGAGCCGATCTCCCTGGAGCATCCACCAAACACTGATAGTCACACCTCAGTGCTCCTCCCCCACACAATGCTGTGTTCCTTGTATGTCTCCCCAAGCTGTTTCCTCAGCCTGAAACACACTCCACTCTCTTATCTTGTTGGCTCAATGTCACTTCCTCCATGCAGCATTCCTTCCTTCATCCCTGGTCAGAACCAGTTCTTCATTGCTATTCATGACTACAACACATCTTAGCTTGGCTTGTTATCCACTGTTAATGTCTATTTCTTATTCCATCCTTTGAAATCTTCTTCATGGAAGATGAGAATTTCATGTACAATGTAGACTCTAAATAAATGTTTAAATCAGTTTTTTTTTTAAAAAAAAAAAAAAGACACACATAGCTGTAGTGGAAAATGAGTCAATGCAGTGGAAAATGGACTTCCCTGGTGGCTCAGAGAGTAAAGAATCTGCCTGCAATGCGGGAGACCCAGATTCTATCCCTTGATTGAGACAATTCCCTGGAGAAGAGAATGGCTCCCCACTTCAGTATTCTTGCCTAGAGAATTCCATGGACAGAGGAGCCAGGCAGGTTGCAGTCCATGGAGCTGCAAAGAATAGGACATGACTGAGTGATTAACACTTCACATGAGGTCATAGTTGGGAAACAGGAGGAATTTGTAGAGGAGAATTTCAATCCACCCAGGAAGAAATGACCCCAGGTTCAACTGTATGACAAAATCGTGGCACCTCAATAATTTGACAGATGTCTTTCTCAGCCTATGTACCTGTCTGGTGAGAATCCATCCCTTCTCCTCTCCATTGAAGCATCACCTCCTCTGGTGACAGCCCAGGTCAGAGGGAGTTATGCCTGTCTTACATTCCCAAAGCATTCTGTGCAAAATTCTACTTGAGAAACAGTCACGCTGTGTTATAAAGGCTTCTTTACCTGTCTTTCTATCACCTAATTATGAGCTTTATCTTTTTTTTTCAAATAAGATCTCATATGCACAGAATTAGGTTAAGCAGTGTTCTTGGTTCATCACAGAACTCTGCGTGGTCCCTCCATTCCTTTTTTGGGGGTAAGAAAAATCCTCAGGAATTCAGAGAAAATAAAGCAGAACATTTTCTGTTCTCAGAGAACCTAAGTTAATGTCTTTTCTTTGTACCTCCACCACTGAACTGAATGGTGAGTGCTTCCCCTGACGAGTCTGTCCCCTCTGCCTGATTCTTGAATATTAGAGAGCCCAGATATAGTTTTTATGATGCTTATTGTCTCCACTTTAGAGAACCTCCTCTAATGCCAAAGCTTTAAGTACCATCCTAAATACCTGTCATCAGCCTTAATGCATACACTGAACTCCAGACTGGTACATCCAACTTCCTCTGTGAAACCTCTACCAGGATATATCATAAGCATCTCACACTTCACAAGTCCAAAACAGATTTCTTGGTTCACTTCCAAGCCTGCTTGTTGCCTTCTCCTCCCTTGGTTTTTCTTTTTCTCTGTAGATGTACTCAGTTTCTCAAGCTAAATTCCACACAGTCATCCTCGATTTCTCTCTTTTTCTAACATCCCCACAGTTCATCCATTAAAATACTGTTGGTTTTACCTGATTATATATTTACTTGTTTGCTCCTTGTCTGTGCACCCCACTAAGAATAAGCACAGTGAGAATAGAAATACTGTTCATTTTTTTCCTTCCAATATCTTTGGCACTTAGCATATGACACATGCTTAATAAATGTTAGTTGAATCCAATTTGACAAATAGTTGTAAAAGAAAGAAAAACGAATGCATAGTACCTCAAACCTGCCATCTAGATAAACAAATTGTGAGAACAACAGTTGCTATGCTTTCATTTGGAGTGAGCCAATAAGGTTGTTTCCTGCTAATATTTTCAGACCCAGAAACCAAACATGGCAATACTTCTATTATCCTAAGAAAACAGGAAGAAAGCTGTTATGAAATTCTTCCATCTTATAAAGAAGTAAACTATGTCAGAAGTATTTTGTCCTAAAGAATAGAAGTCATAAATGGATAAAACTTATCTGACTGAATATTCTGTTCAAATATTGGCTTCTGCTACAAAATAAAATACTATCTAACCCAAAAAGTCTTGTTTTATTTTTTCCAGGTTAAAAAAAAAAAGAGAGAAAGACACAAAGATGGGAACCCACAGCTGTATATAATCTACCTGTCTCTTTTTTCATGCAAGTGATAATAGATGGCAGAAAATTAAAAGAAATTTACAGAGGAGCTAGCAGTAATACCAGTTTCGGCTGCAGGATTTGAACCAAAATTGGGTTATGGGTGTTACGCAGAAGCTTAAAGGATAGTGTTAAAACGGGTACATACCCAAGCATAGCAGAAGGAAGAGCCACCACAATTCCTGGAATCTGTCCAAGGTATTCCAACTCTTGATCTAGGGAGGTATTCATGATAAATAAAACTGGTCCCAGAAACTGGACTATAATGTTTTCATGACCCTACAGTTTTTGTATGAATTTACTGTTCACCTGACCTCACCAAAGAAGACTGCAGTTTCTTTCCAGCCCTGATAAAGTAATTTTTTCAAAAGGAATAGGAGAATCATAATTGCACATATAGAAAACATAGCCATTTTAAGTCTCTATATGAAATCACATCTGAGACATTTATGGTTTCTCTCAGAGTGATTCAAGAGGCAGGTTTAACAATAAATGTCAACTCCTGTTACCTAGAGTGCTGTACACAGATCACACAGTGAGGAGTTGAAAGGCAACACTTTTCTGGAATAAAGTGAATTGTGCACACAGATGGAAGTCTCCAAAGTCAAGAGAAGAATCTAGGAGTTCAACAGTTTTTTTGGTCTCTGTTTTATCCTTCAGGTTTTACCTTTAAATGCAAAATGAATAATACTGTCTAAACTCATGGAAGCCAATGGGATTTTAAACAATTGCATTCTTTTCTCCAGAGGTATAGTTCCCTGGTGGCTATGACTGTATGTCTCAGTGCAGATCCTCTCAGAAGCAGGCACCAAGGTGAGATTAAACATAATGAAGGAGTTTCCTTAGAGAGAAAACAGGAAGAGAACCAGGGAGTCTGGGAGAGCCATTGGCCCACATGGCAAGTCTCATCTTCCAGAGGAAGCAGAGAGGAAGAAACTGTTCTAGAACACCAGACAGACTCAGGAATGTTCAGCAGGCCCACCATAGAGTCATCAAGCCAAACTTTCAAAAGAGTCCAGGATCTCCCATGGCAGTCTGCTTTAGTGTCCCTGCGAATCTCAGTCACTGGCTGGGAGCCACCTAATGGAGATGTGGCCTTAGCAGAGCTGCAGGGAAGGAGCTCAGAGTCCAGCAGGTGGAACCCTTGGTCAGCTACAGTGCCTGGAGTTGGAGATTTGCCAGAGGCATTCTCATGGTTGCTGCATGGGAATTCTCATGGTGCAGAGATCCTGCCATTCATTGCAGGGTAGTAGAGTATATCTTAAGTACATGACAAATGTTAACTTCCTTTTACTGAGCAAAAAGTTATTAGAGCTAATTAACAGTTTCAGAAGAAATTGTCTCCCAACTTTAAGTTCTAAAAAATCTAAGCTTATCTCCAGTAGCAACTCATCTCAGAGAACCAGATACTACAGGGTTCAATCAGTTTGGTTCAGTTGCTCAGTCATGTCCAACTCTTTGCGACGCCATGGACTGCAGCACTCCAGGCCTCCCTGTCCATCACCAACTCCTGGAGTTTACTCAAACTCATCCATTGAGTCAGTGATGCCATCCAACCATCTCATCCTCTGCCATCCCCTTCAATCTTTCCCAGCATCAGGGTCTTTTCCAATGAGTCAAGTCTTCACATCAGGTGGCCAAAGTATTGCAGCTTCAGCATCAGTCCTTCCAATGAATATTCAGGACTGATTTCCTTTAGGATGGACTGGTTGGATCTCCTTGCTGTCCAAGGAACTTTCAAGAGTCTTCTCCAACACCACAGTTCAAAAGCATCAATTCTTCAGTGCTCAACTTTCTTCACAGTCCAACTCTCACATCCATACATGACCACTGGAAAAACCATAGCCTTGACTAGACGGACCTTTGTTGGCAAAGTAATGTCTCTGCTTTTTAATGTGCTGTCTAGGTTGATCTACAGGGTTAAGCACCATAAAACCTTTGACTGTCATGAGCCTTGGTGCTGGATCCCTGGGTACCGTATTTCCAAATCCTCAAATGTGATGGCAAATGCATTCCCCAGAAAGGTTTTGAATTAATCCATAGACTGTAACATTAAAAGGCATGAACTATCATTTCACTTGAAAAGGCTGAAAGAACTTGTGAGGCTCTGGCTGTTTGAATCACCCTGCCAGTGAGAGATAATCAGGGCTCCTGATGCACTTCTGCTCTTAAAAGGGGAGAAGTGATCCCCAAGAGTCTAGAAAGGGTTCCTCAGAGTGGGGATCCCCAGACTAAAGTAAAGGGGAGAGAAGGAGGTGGCCTGTGCATTCCATAAAGAAAGCTGGTGTACTCGACTTCCGGCAAGATGGCAGACTAGGGGTCGTAAGTCTGCACATTATCAATGTATTCCTAGTGGGCTTTTGTAGGAGAGAGAGAGAGGGACAGGGAGAGGCATGGGGCTGGGAGTGAGGAGGAGTGGGTTTCGGTGGAGCAAAGTACATTTTCTTTTATTCCCCAGGACCAGCTTTAAGAGGAAATGAAATTGCCCAGTTCATCTCAGAAGGACATTGGTACCTCCAGAGACCAGTTTCGAGCAGCAAAGCCTGACCAGCTGCAAGCCTGGGGGGACCTAGTGAAAGACTGAGAAAATGTCTAAATGAAGGCCAATCACCAGGTTTTGATGCTATTTCCCAGGACCTTTCTTCATCCAGGATAAAAAGCTGGGAAGGAAGGATGAGCTAGAGCTGGGGGGAACCAAATTACAGCCTTTAGGTAGCCAGTCCCTGGCCGGGGTTTCCCTGCTCCTCCCCATCAGGGATCAGGGACTCCACCCAGAGAGCCCACCTGTCTGGCTGTCTGCTCATGGATTGGTTGTGCACCGAGCTCCAAAGGGATACAGACAGAGGAGTCAGGGAAGAACCTAAAAATAGAAAACCAAACAGAAACTCCACGATCATCTAGGATGACAGCAAAGGATAAAGGAAGGCAAAGTGGTCCCAGCTCACAGAAGAGAGACCGGATGAAGATGGCTAATACATCACCTGCTGCTGTTGAAAGGTTTACAAAAATCCGGTTGTATTTTTTAATCATCTTGCATTTCAGATCTTTAAAGTACAAATATGGATTTCAAACATATCCAGGGAACAAATTAACTTAGAAAAATGGTAATGCTTTCCAAGGTTGCACCTGCCATGAAATTGCTCCAAGTTTGCATTTTCCCCAGGTCTCGAGTGTGTCATTAGGCCAGATTGATTGCCCTCCTCCCCTGAACAGCTCCCCCATTAGAGGGTTATTGTATGGAAATTAATGGAAGGTTAGGAACATTTTTTTTGCAGCTGCAGTAGCTGGAGTCAGTTTTGATTAAACGATGGAAACCCAGCAGACGGGGGAGATCTCTTTGCTTTAGCTGCCTCCTTTATTATCTCTGGAATCAGACTTAGCACTCACAGCCTCTCTGTGTGTAGATGTTTTGCCACCTTTGGATGGTGCTATTTACACTGACTCATCTCTGTATTTTTCAGATGTTTCCCCACTCAATTTTCCCCATCAGTATTCCAATTTGATGTGAAGCTTAAAGCCAGTCTGTTCATTCCTCATGTTCCATTTCCCTGCCGGTGACCCTCTTTCCACATTCCCACCCCATCATCACTGGGAGATGCAGAAAATGGTTCTTATTCCGTACCCTGCACCCTTCTATCCTACTTATCCCCTAAGAGAAACTATTGAAGGGCCTAAACCAGCAATCAGAGCCCCGTGGCCTCGGGGGATTTCAAGGTGCAAATTAAGCCTTGGACAGGCTGCTCTGAGAGCTGACAAGTGAGGGCTGACAGTTTTCCTCTCCTCCGGTTCTGTCAAGAGCTTTCAAACGTCCCAGAAAAACTGGGGCTCTGGCAGATTAAGAGTTGATCTGCTTGTCATGCAGGGTCACCGTCAGACTAAAGCAATTGAGGGCAACAAGACATGATGGAACAGAAAAGGAAAGGACGGTTCAGGTGTGAATTGCCGGCAGAGGGCCGGAGGCAGGGGATGGAGGTGGCGCTGGACGGTGTGGCCTCCTCTAGGTCTTTTCTATCTTTAAATTCTAAGCCTCTGCGTCTGCACCTTGCTTTTCAGCTCATTCAAGCTTTGTTTCCTTTTCTCTTCCAACGAGTGTTTACTGAGGACCTCTCTGAGAGGTATTGTGTTAGGGCTGATGCTGGAAAAAAAAAAGTGGGTTAGCATAATCTCAGTGGAGAAGACAGACATGTAAACAAAAAATCACATCATAATTTGTATAGCGCAGGTAAATATTCTAGCAGGAATTCATTTAAAATGCTTTGGGAGACAGACATGTGTCATCTGATCTCAAAGGCTAAAGCAGGATGGGGCCCTTGGATGGGAGGCAGCATAGGAATGCCCGGTGTTTGTAGACTTTTAGAAGAAAAAAAAATGCTTTGGGAGAACAACAAAGGAAGCAACTAAATCTGGCTGAATGGGGAAAGGCAAGGAGCAGGTACCAGAGGAGCCATTGGAACAGGTTCTCAGGAATCCACTCGCCTGCCAGAACTGGGAGAGGACAGGGGATCCTGGTTATAAGGACCAGCACGCGGTAAGGTGAGAAAGAGAAGAGCTCATGCACAGAAAAACAGGTGGTCTCTGGTGGCTGGGGGAGAACGTGCAGGGAGGAGTGATGGACGATGAGGCTGGACAGTGAAGTCGGCGTCGGATTATGAAGAAGGTAATAGACATGCTAAGGAGCTAGGGCTGTATCAGTGATAGAAACTGAGGCTTTCTCGAGGTTTTTCGGCAGAGGCATTTTATTTGTAAGCTGTTTCAGAAAGTATGGACCAACAGCTGTGTGGAGGAGGCATTGTTGTGGGTACATCTCAGAGGATACACCTGCTGGCAGAGGCTGGGAGGGGCGGTTGTCCTGGTGAGCCCCAGTGACGCCCCAAACTCATCCATCCAGCCGCAGGCTTGCGCTCAAGCTTCCGCCTGTCAGAAAACCATCCTCAGGTCCTCTCTGGGCTCATACGCCAAGGACGTGGGTTTTCTTTTTTTTCAAAAGTTAACTTTAAAAAATTACCACCTGGTAGTTTAATAAGTTTCCTGACACATTGAGTAACATCTCCTGCCTCCAGCAAGTGAGGATGGGGTCAACTTAAAATAGATATTTGCCAGTGGTCAAGACTGGACTGCTGGCCCCAGGCTTGATGGATGCTTCCAGGACAGCTTCTGAGTGGGCGGCACAGCCCACACCATTGACCTCATGAATCTCTGTCCTCCATCCAGGGAGAAAATTAGCTCCCCCGCCTTTGAAGAGTGGTGTCTGCCCTGAAGCTAGAGTCCCTCTGCTGAACAAGAGCCAACCTGATTTTTCTTCCTTGATTTAGTCCCAGAGGGGCAGCTCCGTTTGGGCACCAGGATGACACTGGCATTCCACAAACCTGTCTCACCTGCTCCGGGCGCCCATCCACTTCACTCCTTCAAGGTCAGGCCCGGATCTAAGGCTCCCACCTTCCATGCTCCCTGTACCTAGGATCTTTATGCAGCTGCTGAGAGCACTGGCTGTTATCAGGAAGAAGCGATAGCCAATTGGCCATTACTATCTCAAATCCCCCCTGCTTAAGTCAGTCTGGGGATTAACGCTGGGCAGCTCCAACATAATATACTAGGAGCCAATTTCTTTTCCCGCCTTGGTCAGCCACCTTCCACCTGGCACGGTAATCCTCAAAGCTCATTTGGGAATCCAGCTCATCTTGGTCCCTTTAATAACCTTAAAGGGACAGCTAATTCCCTGGGGTTGGTAATTTGTGATCCTGATAGCATCCTCCGGGAAGAAAAGGAGGCAGGTTCCATCTAAGGGCTGCCTCCTGCCAAGAGCTTTGACTACAATTCCCGCCTCTCTTTTCTTTCTTCTTCTTTTTTTTTTCTTCTTCCCATCTACCCCTCCCACAAACAGTGAGATACTAAGATGATGAACAGTCTTATGAATGTCTAGCCAGTTGTAGGTATTGTTATAACCAGAAAGTTGTGATTATTTCAGCTCCTGAAATGCTTGGGGTGTTTGTACTGTTTCAGTTGCTCTAAAAGTAAACCGTTGCCTGCTGCCTTAAAAGGGTAGGGTCATGCCAGGTCATGCTGGAGAAGCTAGTCCCACTGTAGAAAAGCAGGATACTTGCATCAGCTGATGAAATGCTTCCCAATTGAACACCCGCAGCCACATCCCCACGCTGAATACTTTATGTCTACAACATTCTAGCTCAGTAAAAGCATCATGGTTTCAGGGTCGCCTAATTTTAGCTTGGCAAGATTTTGAAAAGATAATCTCAAGTATGTCTTCAACTCAAGATGTCATTAATGTGGATCATCTTTTTTGCTCAGTGCCCGCTCTGAGTATAATTCTGAAAGAAAGGATCCATGTTTAGGGAGCCTTCCATTGATTGCAAAACTAGATGATCTAAACACAGAGCACAGACAGGCTATTTGAAAAAAAGCAGGCTGCACTGCTCACAGGGACACAGGCCAGGAAATGAGCATGAGTCGGTAAACTGACAAGGGACAGTCACAGCGAGGATTCCACATCAGTAAAGTGCAGGCCAGGCTACCGGGTACCAGACCTGACCGGTAAGAAAGCAAAGCATGAAGTCCTTGCTTCTGAAGATAGAGTAACATTGGAGAGATGTCTGTTCCTACCCAGGCACCCACTTCCACATTCCTTCAGCCTCCTTCAGACAGACACAGAGATGCCAAATATTAATACCATTAAAATCTACTCTGAGCAAGACTCCAGGAGCTACTTCTAAGGAATCCTTAATGGTAGATGAGCATAGACTTGTTTGCAAATCTGGGTGGGGGGGGGAAGCTATAGCTTCTTTCTTTTTTAAAAAATACTCACATGTACAGAAGCATTGCTTCTAATTTCAAGAGGCCCACGAGATCCCTGAAGCCTCACAACACACAGCAGAATAAGAAGCCCCCAGGGTAAGCTGCAGCTGTGATGCCTGCTGAAGAATTGCCCTCATTTCTGTATTCATTCCATGAAGTTATAATAAATGTCTACAAGGCACCTAGTCCTGTGTTGGTGTATATTAAGGACTAGAAAGGGGCAAGGGAAGTTCCCTCTATGACTTCAATAAGGCTCTAGTTAGATTTTAAAGTGCCATGAGGAAGCTCTGTGCCTGTATGCTGGTGGCTCAGCTGGTAAAGAACCCACCTGCAATGCAGGAGACCTGGGTTCAATCCCCGGGATGGGGAAGATCCCCTGGAGAAGGTAACGGCTGCCCACTCCAGTGGGGCTCTGTTTACAACTAAACAGAAATGGCCTGTGGGAGGCTGGTGACCTCCCAGCCCGGTGTTCAGTTTCACAGACCGATTCATGTGGGAACCAGGACCCTCTCCACATAAAAAGACCTCAATTCTCAGCACTGGGAATTCAGAGACAAAAAGACTTTTCTGAAATATCAGGATGGGTTTGAGAAAGAGTCTGAGGGTGATCAGCCCTGGAGGAGTGTAGGTCCAACCCCTGGAAAGCAATCTGCTTGGAGGGAAGAAAAAGAAATCTGTTTGGAAGATGAGGTGAATTTACCAACGCGACACTGGGTGCAGAGAGCTGGTTCTACCCACCACGCGGCTACTGTCTGTCAGCCTCCCAGACGCATGTATATTCTGAAAACTAAAAGCTTGTGTATCAGTTCAGTTCAGTGCAGTCGCTCAGTCGTGTCTGACTCTTTGCGACCCCATGGACTGCAGCATGCCAGGCCTCCCTGTCTATTGCCAACTCCCGGAGTCTACTCAAACTCATATCTGTTGAGTCAGTGATGCCATCTAACCATCTCATCCTCTGATGTCCCCTTCTCCTCCTGCCTTCAATCTTTCCCAGTATCAGGATCTTTTCAAAATGAGTCAACTCTTCGCATCAGGTGGCCAAAGTATTGGAGCTTCAGCTTCAGCATGTGTCCTTCCAATGAATATTCGGGACTGATTTCCTTTAGGATAGACTGATTGGATCTCGTTGCTATCCAAGTAACTCTCAAGAGTCTTCTTCAACACCACAGTTCAAAAGCATCAATTCCTCGGCCCTCAGCTTTCTTTATAGTCCAACTCTCACATCCATACATGACCACTGGAAAAACCATAACCTTGACTAGACAGACCTTTGTTGGCAAAGTAATGTCTCTGCTTTTTAATATGCTGTCTAGGTTGGTCATAACTTTTCTTCCAAGGAGCAAGCGTCTTTTAATTTCATGGCTGCAGTCACCATCTGCAGTGATTTTGGAGCCTAAAAAAATCAAAGCTTGTGTATGACCAAGAGCAAATCTCTAATCCTAGGGGCCCAAGCCATCATGCTGTGGATATCCTCTGAAAGAGTAGAGTACAGAGAAGAAGGAGTCATCTACATTCTGGGAGGTGAGAGGTGATACCTGGGGACCTGGAACAGGAGGCAGTGGCGTGGGAGTGGCAGTGGGCAGATGGGCAGCATGAGTGAACACCAGGGCCAAGGTATAACAGCCACGTGGTCTCCTGGAGGCAGGCCAGTGGCCGAAGAATGTGATGTGTTAGCTTTGTGGGCAGCATCTCAGGAAGATTGCGGCTGAAGGCTTGAGAGCATCAGCACCCGATTAGTAAAGGGAGGCAGGTGGATACAGGAATGGACCACAATGATGCTGACTACAGAGACTGTCGGCGCTCTGGCCAAGAGTGAAGGCAGTGCCATCATCAGTGATGCCAGAAGCCTGGATCACATGCTCAGGGTTCTACTGGGATAAGAGAAAGCGAAATGGAACATTGCAAAAATCCATTCACTTTGCACATAAACGCTTTCAAGCTGGGTATATATGTACTGATGCCATCTCATTGGCCACACAGGCTAATGAACAGGGGTTTAGATGACCCATGTACACCATGACTGATGTTCAAAATATCTGCCAACTCCAGTGGTATGAGCATCAACCAGGAAGAGCATGATTATGGAGGCCCTTTACTGAGCCATGCATAAGCCTTAAGAGTACCAGCAGGTCTCGGAGGTCCCAGGTAGAAACCAGTATAGCTGGAAGGATGGTGGGGACTGTTTACTTAGGGATTTAGAGTAATAATTATTCACCACCATAAAAATATTATAGTTTAACAACCTGTATAACCACACTGGAACATACCAGCCAAATATCAGCTCTAGACTAAATTAAACAAAATATTCAAGACTACTACTTGATTAAATGTCCCTTGAGGATCAAAAAGAGCTGAACTTATAGAAAGAGAGTAGAATGGTGAGTACCAGGGCCTGGGGGTGGCGAAAATGAGGAGAGGCTGGTCAAAGGGTACAGAGGTACAGTGAGAAGATGAGTAAGTTCTGGGGGTATAATGCACAGAATTGTTATCATAGTTAACAGTACTGCATGACACACTCAAAAGTTGCTCAGAGACTGGATCTTAAATGTTCTCACTAGCAAAAGGAAATTATAATTATATAATGTGATGGAGGTGTGCTGTGCCATCATACCTAGTGCTGTGATGCCAGTCCGACTCTTTGTGACCCCATGTCCTCATGGGGACCTCAGTCGTGTCCAACTCTTTGCAACCCCAGGGACTATACAGTCCAGGCCAGAATACTGGAGTGGGGGGCCTTTCCCTTCTCCACGAGATCTTCCCAACCCAGGAATTGAACTCAGGTCTCCCATATTGCAGATGAATTCTTTACCAGCTGAGCCACCAGAGAAGCCCAAGAACACTGGAGTGGGTAGCCTATCCCTTCTCCAGCGGATCTTCCCAATCCTGGAATCAAACTGGGGTCTCTTGCATTGCAGGCAGATTCTTTACCAGCTGACCTTCTAGGGAAGCCCGTTACAGTACATAAGTGGATCAAATCAATGCATATTCACCTTAAACAATGTTATGTGTCAACTATATCTCAATAAAAAAGATGTGATGAAGGAGTTTTCGGAAGATAATAGTACTCCTGTGGATCTTGCTTACAGTGGTAGTTACAAATCTATTGACATTGGCTTTGGTTCGTTTGTTTTACAAGGTTTATTTATTTATTTAACTGTGCTAGGTCTTCGTTGTGGCAGGCAGGATCTAGTTCCCTGACCAGGGACCAAACGCAAGCCCTCTGCATTGGGAGTGCAGAGTCTTAGCCGCTGGACCACCAAGGGAGTCCATATTTATATTGTTAAAATTTATGGAACTGTACATTACAACTCAATTTTGCTGTATGGCCATTGGAAAAATAAAAGTAAATAACTCCCCCAAAAATGTCACTTGAGAGGCAAAGTTAGTAGATGCTATACCATCTCATCAGGAAGTGATCTCCCCAGCCACTGCAGAGGAGGGTAAAAGGAGCTCACATTTGACTAGAAGTCAGAAATCTGGGTTCCGCTCCCAACCCATCCCTCCCCTAGCCTTGCAATCTTGACCTCAGGCGTCCTGTGCAGTGTGAGAAGACACATAAGGGAGTACCTTGGCCAAGCAGACAGGAGTCCGACCATGACGTCTACGAGTGTGAACTTTAAAGGCAGGCTGCAGAGGAAGACGCTGTTGCTCTGGGGTGTAGGGTAAGAATGAGGGAAAAGAGGCTTCAAGATCCTCAGGAACATATTTCCTGAGCAGGTGTTTGGCTAGAGATCTGAATGTTGTTATTGTCATGTGGCCAACAAGAAAATGTCAACAGCAACATGTAATAGCTTTGGGTAGGAATAATAAAAGGAATCTAGGCAGAAGGAGAACTAGCAGTGGTTGGATTCCTCTCCAAGTGACTGCCACCTGCCATTATGCAGAAAAGGAAAATAAGGAAGAAAAAATAACAAGGCTTCAAGGCACACAAATTGAAGAGATGACAATTTGGTGGGCTTGTACGCAGTCTGGGAAATGAACAGAGAAGAGTGAGGAAGAAAATAAAAATGGCCACATTCCCACAAAGCAAGGGCTCCCACGGGTCAGAAGACTGCTGAGCAGATAATAGCCACTCCGTTTATTACTGGAGCCAAGCAGGGAGTTGGCAAAGCATATTTAGTGCCTGGAATTTGTCTTCCCCCCTCTAGAGGTTTAAGGAAGACAGATGATGTAAATAGCACTGCCCGAATGACAATGCGGGAGTGATGCTCTTCTGAACATTCTCATGCCCACCCAGCTTTCCTGCCTGCCTGCTGAATCGGCCACTCCAAAGGTCCCTTCCTCCCGGAAGCCTGCCCGACGCTCTTATATGGAGTGACGTCTCCCTTCTGATCAGTGGCAGCACTGAGAGTCTGAAGTCTGCATCCTGACACTTCTCTGAATGCTGTCTTGAGTTGTTCTTGGGTTTTGTCCCTGGCACGAGACAAATTCCTCTACTAAATTCTAAATTCCACTTGGAGGTAGCTTTTTTGTTGTTTATGCTGTTCTTGTTTTTAACAACTCCCAGCACGTTGCATGTTGCTGGGCTCATGCTTAGAAGTTATTTAATAAACAATTATTGAAATTCATTTCAATGAACTCATTCATTCAATAAGCATTTATTGAATGTGCATTATGATCCAAGTGCTAGATCAAAGCAAGGGAGAAAGTAGAGAATCTAGCACATAGTAGCTACTCAATAAATTGCTGTTCTGATACTGGAAAGCATAGGATGCTAAGGAAATATATGGGACTTCCTATCACAGATTTCCTGGTAGAGATGAAGCATCAGAAAGCAGTAGCTTTCCACACTGGTCTCTTAAATCACCTATTTAAGAAATGAAGCACCAGAAAGTCGTAACTTTTCAAATTTCCATCACAATTTGTGTTACCCCAAGAAGTAGCAACACCATAAATCATCACACCACCAGGGAGGCATTCAGGACCACAGTAGTAGAATTAATTGTCCACCGCATCAGCACCAAATCCATTTTGCTCCCTATCTCTGACTTGCTCCAGCCTGGCCAGAAGTCTCCAGAGAGATTCACAAAAATATTACATCTATAAAACAAGGATAAGATGCTATGAAAAAGAAACAATAAGAAAATTATTGGAAACTGAAGAATGGACAGTCTCTAAGAATGTAAAAATTAAAAAGAGATACAAAAGAATAAGAGATGCAGGCATTCAACCTAGGAGCTTCAGCATTGATGAAGAAGAATTCCAGAAATTGAGAGCTGAGAAACAGAGGAGAAGAGATTATCAAATAAATCACAGAAGATGATTTCCCAGAAATGAACAGACATGTTAATTTTAAATTTCAAGTATGAATAAAATCCTAAGCAGTTTAAATAAAAGATGAAGATCCATATTTAAAGACTTTTTTTTCCAGATTTCAGAATACTAAGGCTAAAGAGAAATTAAACTTTCCCAAAGGATTGGGGAGGGAAAAAATAAAGTAGGTCATTGATAAAACAACAAAAATCAAACTGTCAATCAACCTTCTCATCGGCCACACTGATGCTAGAAGACAACTGAGCAATACCTGGATTACATATTTAATTTTGCTTTCACACCAAACCTGTGAGGCAACTCCTGGAAGACCCTTCCTCCCACTTCCACTTGATGTTTTCTTCATGTGGAGACATGTGGGCAACACTCTCTGATTCCCTCTATCCCATCTCTGGAAGAGAGTGACCTAATCTGACTTGTGGATTTGGAAGATAAATTGGACAGGAAAATCCAGCATGTTCTTCTGTTTCCTCTTTCTTGGGAACAAGCTTCCCACAGGAAGCATCATTGTCCTGCCTCTGCAGACTATAAAGCAGCCAGTCTTGTCCTCACAGGAAGGCAGCTTGGTTCTCTGGTTCAATATTTGGAAGCATTTGGGAAGCTCACTTGTTTTCAGACACACTGTATTTCATCTCATGGATGACACCATCTGCTGGAAAGCAGTATTTTATGTTCCACAAAAAGAGAAAAACACTGACAATTAAGCAATGCAATCTCTTCTACCACTCTCAATTTTTAATATTTATTAAATAAGATTGTTTCTTTTAGACACATGTATTTATGACACGTTGCTCTTTTGTATACAAGGAAAAGAAGCTGGTTATCATATCTCTAAAAATTTACATTCAGAGTCTGACTGTTTTGACTCCGAGCTATCTACACACTTGATTTACAATATAAAAATTTCCTCTTTGCCAATGAGATGTAGCATTGGACTCTTAAGCTCTAGGATTTTCTTCCAAGCTACAGATATCTATTCTACAGATTCAATGCCCACAGTTTACCTCTTAGACGGTGTCAGGGGAAGATTTTTAGACAACAACCAGGGCTTATTCCTTCCTTAAATGGCCCTTAATAGTTTATTGACAGAAACATCAAGAGGTGCACGGGCACTGACAGCTAGGTCATGACTGCCACCTTGCCAGCCCACAGTGGTAAGATGCTCTTGATGATGAGATGCCACCTCAGATCAAAGATGTTAAATGTAAACAGAAAGTACATCTTAGAGTCAAGCAAATTCAGCAGCCACGTCCTTTAGTACCAGCTTAATCACTAAGAAAAGGCATGTTCCATTTTTCACTTGCTTTATCGTTGTACCATGTTTTCCAATTTGGTCAAAACTTGGGTTAGAAAGAGGGCCACCATTTATGAGCCTTCTTTGAATTCTAGCAGTGTTTACTTGCAAGCTAAAAAATGAGGTTCAGCAAAGTCAAATAACTCTCGCGAGGATTCACAGCTCAGGGGCAGAACCGGGCTGAATTCTAGTCTGCTGGGCAATAGCGCTAATCACCGAGAATACTGCCCCTTGTAAGGTACCCGATGAAGAGAGTGTAAAAGGTGGAGAGGGTCTGACATGTGAGGAGGACGCACCAGAATGAAGAGGCTCGAAGATGTGAGAGAGAGTGGTCCTTTCAGGAACCTCTAAGGAGTCCTCAGGGCTGGAGGGCAGGAGGGCAGGGCTGGGGAGGGGAGGGAACAGAGAGGCTGACTGACATGGAAGAGGGAGTGCTGCCCTGTGCAAGGATGATGGGCAACTTCGTGAAACAGTTCCTTTTTTTTAATTTTCCAGGTAAAACAGTGCTTGCTTGGGCAGACTTCCCGGCTCTTGTCGTCTAGATGAAGGGTCCTACCACCTGCTCCCATGGTAACTTCTACCTTAGAACTTCTCACCCTTTGCTATAATTACCGATTTAACTATTTTTACCACCTACTGTAAATAAGCTTTGTGAGCAGAAGATTGAGTCTCTCTAGGCCACTGTTTTATTCCTGGAGCTCAGCCTTGGGCCTGCCACAAAGAAGGTGCCCCCAGACTGGCCGGTGTATGAAAATACAACTCAATTAGCAGTAGGCAGGGGTTAGCCAGCAAGCGTGGATGTTATGCAAATATAAAAAGGGGAGCACTGGAGAAACTGAAGGACTGTGCCATATTTTAAAGAGCTATCTCTGGCCGTTGGGTCAAGAATGAACTGGGGGGAACAGACTAAAGGCAGAGAGACAGTTAGGGGGCTGCCTCGGTGGTCCAGACTTGCAGTCCTACAGCAAGGAGGTGGAAATGATGAGATAACCATTAGCAGTTAAGTAACACGTTGTTGAATTCATGAGAGATTTGCATAAGAAGAAGACCAAGGCAGAACCTGGGAACACATCAGCATTTACGAGATGTTGGGAAGAAAGAGTCAACAAAGGAGACCAAAAGGAGAAAATTTCAGAGAAAAAGGAAGAACATGGTGTCAGAACCACTAAGGGAGAAAAGAATTGCAGAAGAAGGATGTGGTCAACAAGATCCCACTCAGGCAAGAACTGAAGATAAGATTTCCTTGAGAGTAGGAGTAAGGGGTACGGGGTCACATGTGACACCAAGGGACAGCTTGCCTGCTGAGGAAGCAGAGGCCGGTGGCAGCGGGCCGAGCCAGAGCAGGGGACTAGGGATGTAGGAGACAATGTTTGAAGAAATCCATTTTCTAGGAGCTTCAGTGCAAGGAAAGGGAGGCGCTCAGTGACAAGGAAGTGAAGTGAAAGTCGCTCAGTCATGTCCGACTCTTTCGACCCCACGGACCACATAGTCCATGGGATTCTCCAGCCAGAATACTGGAGTGTGTAGCCTTTCCCTTCTTCAGGGGATCTTCCCAACCCACGGATCAAACCCAGGTCTCCCACATTGCAGGCAGATTCTTTACCAGCTGAGCCACCAGGGAAGCCCAGGTGACAAAGAAGGGAATGCGCAATCCAGGGAGCTTGTTGACTTTGCTGTTTTGTGATTGAATACAATTGAGTCTGTAAGTAAAGAGGGGATGAAGTGCCAATATCAAGGGAGAGAGCAAATATCTTGGGAAGGGAGACGTATTAATATTTGATGCAGTGAGGTCTCCGAGGAACTGAAAGTCTAAGCAGGGCAGTTGGAGACTGTAAGTATCAGTGAAAAGGGGAGGTGGAGGCTTTGGGTCCTGACCTTGTGGGAAAGAAGGCGAAGGGAATGTCTTTTCTGGGGGGAAGCCAGGATATATGGAAAGAGAGAAGGGGAATGAGAGGAGGGGAGGGGGGAGAGGAAGACAGAGGAAAGGGAAGACAAGTGAATTTCTCTCTTGTCAATCACAGAAATCCTTCTTTTAGAAGAAGCAGTGACGGAAGCATCAGAAATCTCCCCCCCACCCTGCCCCGCCCTCTCCCCCACCCCCGTATGGCTTTCCCTGGGATGTGCAGAAGAAATCCCCTCCCCACTCCCTAAACAGGAAGTAAAAACCCTCAGGGCAGTGCTCCAGCCCTCAACCTAGTTAAGGCCACCGGAGAAGGCTAACGGAGAAGCCTGGTACAGGTTACTTTCCAAGACTGAGTCAGAGCTTCACAGTAGAGGGTGTTGGCTCCTGGAGGGAGGTTCTGCTCCATTCACTTGAGCAGGCATGGAGAGACGATGCCCATTGTTGAATGTGTGGCCCTGAGAGCAAGCCCACTGAACCCTATCAAGACCCAAAGATCATACTCATAATCCATCTGCAAGCTATGCATGAGACCTGATCACCGAATAACTTCCCATCCCAAACGCATAAAACGGTTGTGATTCTCAGCACATTTTTGCAAACCGTTCGATTTCACTTGGAACAGACTGCTGTCAAGGAGGAACATTTTCCAGGTGGAGAGCTCCCCTTTGTCACACCCTTGGCAGCCCTTCATGACGCTCTCCGCACAGCTGCCTCCTTATGCTGTGAACCTTTTGTCCCTCTAACCTCTTTCCTGGGCTAATGGAGCCCCTTGCCACAGCAAATCATTCCGTGAGCCCGTGTTACGTCTCTTCTTCTCAGGATTTGCTCCACGGATGTAATTGGCTGCCTTGAGCTCCCTTCTGTCCATAACACCATAGATCATGCAGGCAGAGATGGATCCCCAGTGAACCAGAAGAGGCGGATGGTTTCAGAAAGGCATTAAGATATGCATATTTTATTTTAACGCCCTATGGGTATATAGGGCCGCCAAAGTTTGTGTCTTCGTAAACAGTCTTCTTGGCCAAATAGTCAAAACTTAAATAATGCCTTGCATAGGTTACATCTAAAAAAAAAAAAAAAATCAAAGGCCACTTATAGAAGCAAACAGGTCAAAATCTCGCCTCCCTCTTACCCCCTTCTTTGAATGATGGATGAAGTCCATGCTTCTGTTGCAGAACACAAACTCAATTAAAATACTTCCTATACATTGCTGCTGGAATCACTCTTGAATGTTCCCATCCTATAAACATATCATATTATAATATTAATGTGGAACCTGCTCACTTTATTGCCTCACTCCCTTCACAGCTCATTGACTAACCAGATGCCAAGCATCCGTCCCCTTGACTACGTGTGTGTGTGTGTGTGTGTGTGTGTGTGTGTGTATTTCATCATGGAGGATGCGTAATCCATTCCATCCCACATTCCTCGTTGCGGTTTTTCCTATCAATTGTTTCCTTATGGTTCACAGTATATGGACAGTTGATTCTGTCATCAATCCTCAGTGGGCCATTTGTGTCCTTGATAATAATAACAGCATTAATGGATGTGTTCCCATTTCAGGATACATCATTATCTGGAGCTAATTTAATTAAACTGCTCTACAGCCTTGTATCCTAGCTTCCTCTTTTCCATCATGCTGTTCTCCCACACCCCCAAAGAATGTGTTCCTGAGCCAACGAGGCTCATTTTTTACCCCTGAGAAGCCTGGAGGGTCCTTGGGTGAGAGTTCAAGGAGAGCAGGATTGGTTCATGGGAGAGGGTTCCTAGGGGAAGACAGGAAAAGACCGTGGAATAAAGATGGCTTTTGTCAAGAGTTCCATGGTCTCATAAAATGAGCACAGAGATTCAAACCATGGCACTGCCACCTACAAGCTTTCTGAACTTGGAAAATTTTGCTTCTTTTGCTTTTAATGTCCTCATCTATAAAAGGGGCACACACAGTAAGCTTCTTTTATGACTCTTTCAGAGAATTAATAAAGCAATATATGTGTCTCCAGCACACGGGTTGGTACTCCATTAATATTAGTTCCTTCAATTTCTTCTTGTTTTTCAACTTGAGTTTCTGCAGTGGCTGCTGTTAATATATATTGCAGGTGTGTGCTGCTCTAACAAAAGGTGTGCTTCTAAATAAAGGGTGTAAATTAGGTTGGAGACATGAGTCATAGTTTAAATGTAGTACAGAGTACACCTTTTAAAGTTCTCTTGTACTGCATTCTTTTGTAAAGCAAAATCTACCCCTCCTTAATGAGTGTGCATAAAGAAATAGACTGCCTTTCAAGGGCTTCTCTATACCTAAGCTATAGGCTTCCTCCACTATGTGGTCACTGAAATAGAAAAATGTCACTGAGTAACACTGTCTACCGAGAGTTTACCATTTATCCTGTGCTAGTGATCCTCACATCCTCTGTAAAACAGATGCCGTATTATCACCTGTTACAGAGGTGGAAATTGAGACATAAAACGGTTATACAACACGTTCAAGGTCACATAGCGAGTGGCAAGCACAGATTTAGATACAGACGGTCTGACTTTCCTGAGTCAGAGGAAGGGGTTCACTCTAATGGGAACCAAATTGGAAGCCTTGAAAAACCTACCCTCCCCTAACCAAGACTGCTTAAGAACCCACACTGTACTCTCCATACTTCCTTTGACTGTCGTTGCAGTTAAGATGGGACTGTGGCTGACGTCCGCCATCTGACTCCTCAGAGGTACAAGATGGATGGAATTCTAGATCTCATTTGAAAACAGCTTAAGTCCTGGAGGTCTTTCTCAAGACCCACAGAGAACACCACCTGGCAGAAGCTGACACTGGAGTGTGGAGCTTCTTCAAAGGCAAAGAGGTGCCAGCCACACGGGAGGCATGATCCCAGCTGCCGTGGTCTTCAGAACAAGCAGGTGACTCCTCCTTACCCTAAGTCTTTTGGATAAAATAAAATACCCCAGATTCTTGGCAAGGAATCAAACAATTTTCTTAAAAGAATCATCAAAAGGAGGAGAGCAGAAGGGGTAGGAAGGATTTTTCAAGGTTTGAAGAATGGCTCAAGCTTGAGTTACGCTTTGCCAGCTATCTCTTCAAATCCTGCTTCTGCCACTGGTCTTTTCCCAGGAAAACAGACAGATAAAGGTGGGGCTATGAGGGGAAGTCTTCCCTCTGGGGCTCAAATAGAGGGAAAGCTCTATGATACCCACACCCCCTAGGAATTTCAGATTTCCCATTAGTCGTTTATTTACTCAGGTAGGTGGTTTAACTTCACTGATGACCAAGAATTTGAAAGTTGATTGAGGACTAGACTCTGTATCCTCTCCTGGGGACCCTTAAGTCACTAAAGTGGGTTCTCCAAGCATTTATAATGCTGTGCCACCTAGTAACTCTTGGCAATTCCCTTGGTTCCATAATGCCCTGGGGTTTGCTTTTCTTTAAAAATGATGGTCATGTCCTTTGAAGTAGAGAGTAGGGATGTGTCACTCTGAGTGACAAGAAAAATAAAGAGACCTCTGCTCTTTGGATGGATCCTAGTGTAAATGACTTTATAAAGATAAAACCCATCTACTCTCTTTTGGTGGGGGGTTAAATTTGTGGTAACAGGGATATACTTAAAAAGATGAATTTCTAAGAACCACTCTGACTAGCTAGGTGAATTTGGATGTGCTCTAGTTTTGGTTTCCAGATGGGATGCAAGTATGTTGATCTGACCTATCAAGGTTTCCATGGTAGTTAAGAGAAATGAAAACCAAGATTGGCACTTGTACAACACTGGAGGTCAGAATGTTTTAAAATTTTGCACCCAGACATTCTCTCCTGTCCAGTCCTATTGAAAATATCCAGCATGACATTCGGTGCAGAACAAGCAAAAATCAGACTCCTGACTTCTGTCCCAGAGCCCAGCTGCTCTTACTGCCGTAACCGCGGCAGGGCATTGAGAAGCCCTTTAGGCAGCAGTGATTGCCCGCAGTCTCCAGCCAGGGCCCTACTGGTAACACCATCAAGAAGTGGGAGAAACTACCCACCTCATGGAGCGAGTTTTGACCACTAGGAAGCACATGAGAGAGACACGTGAATTTCCAAGGCCTTTCAGGAAGGCTGCCAGAGACAGAGCCATGATGGCACTTGTTACAAAGCTGAGGCCGGTTCAGCAGCGCCTCCCTGCATGCTTGCCCTTCCCCCTCTGCTGTCTCAGTTCCTTTGTCCTCACTACCCTTCAAATGCACCCCTTAACAAAGAGCTCTTAAGTGCCTTAGCAGCCCCCAATATTCAGGGGACCCAGGCTAAAACAAATGATAAAAATTATATACAGTGTTCATCATCAACCTCGTTCCGGTCTATTCTAGTGCTGGGACGGAATCGATATTCCATGAAACAAACATAGGCCATGTTCATGGAGTTTCTTCTTCTAAGTATATAACTACAAACTGAGATGAGTGCTCTGAAGAGCAACCCAGCTCTGGAGATTGCACAATAAAAGAGCTTGGTGTAGAATAAGGTCAGGGAAGGTGAGAGCTATCGGTGCAAAAGAGTTAAGCAGGTGCAGTTTGATAGGGAGGAAAGGAAGGGAAGGTGTGTGCACATGTGTGTGTGTGTGTGTGTGTGTGTGGAATGGAAGAGTGATGTGACTGGCATGTTTACAAAAGCTCTGTGGATGAACGCTCAGTGGCTGCCACCCAGAAAGCCATTTTAAAAGGATAAATGGCCGGGCCCCACCATCGACCTACTAAATCAGAGTCTTGACTAGCGCAGGAGGAGTCTTCTTCGTCTTGAACCTCGGCCGGGTTTGGAAGGCGCTCAATGAGACATGTAGGGCCTGCCCTGAATAAGGGCAAGTTTTGCTCTCAGTGTGCCCTCTTCCTGTTACCGGAGGCCACCACCTTTCTTGTGCTCACGCTCTATTTCCCTTCCCTTCAACAGCCCCTGTCCAGCCTGCATACATGTGCACGCACACGCGCGTGCACACACACCCTCTGCTCATTTCTTTGCTTGTCGAGTTCGCCCCCCAGCCATGCTTGCTTCTGGCCCGCTCTCCACAGCTGTGTCCCATGTGGAGGGCCTTTCTTGATCTCTTTCCCAGCAAAACTGACCTGACCCATTTGAAATCCTGCAGGCTCCTGATAGCTGCTAATTAAGAAAGTTCTCTATAGCTTCATAGTGATTGCTGAACACCCTTCCAAAGAATGGTAGTAACTTGCACGTTAGAATATGGCCCTGTCTGGTGCCATAGTTTAGAAAGATATTTTCAACATTATGTTTCATTTAGTATCTCTAGCAGAACTAACCATGCAGTATTACGAACACCGAAGAGATCACACATCATCCCTGACCAGTGTTAAGTAGCAAACTTGCCACTCTCTCTTGCCATTTCTATCCCAGTGGAAAGTTGAGTTATGAGTTACATCTCATAAACTGGGTGTGAAGATTAAATGAGCTAATGCATTGAAAGCACTTGACATAGGGCCTACCACATAATAAGCCCACTCCATTATGACTGCTACCACTATATGCAGGTCAGGAAGCAACAGTTAGAACTGGACATGGAACAACAGACTGGTTCCAAATAGGAAAAGGAGTACGTCAAGGCTGTATATTGTCACCCTGCTTATTTAACTTCTATGCAGAGTACATCATGAGAAATGCTGGGCTGGAAGAAGCACAAGCTGGAATCAAGATTGCCGGAAGAAATATCAATAACCTCAGATATGCAAATAACACCACCCTTATGGCAGAAAGTGAAGAGGAACTAAAAAGCCTCTTGATAAAAGTGAAAGAGGAGAATGAAAAAGTTGGCTTAAAGCTCAACATTCAGAAAACGAAGATCATGGCATCTGGTCCCATCACTTCATGGGAAATAGATGCGGAAACAGTGTCAGACTTTATTTTTTTGGGCTCCAAAATCACTGCAGATGGTGATTGCAGCCATGAAATTAAAAGACGCTTACTCCTTGGAAGGAAAGTTATGACCAACCTAGATAGCATATTCAAAAGCAGAGACATTACTCTGCCAACAAAGGTCCATCTAGTCAAGGCTATGGTTTTTCCAGTGGTCATGTATGGATGTGAGAGTTGGACTGTGAAGAAAGCTGAGTGCCGAAGAATTGATGCTTTTGAACTGTGGTGTTGGAAAGTCCCTTGGACTGCAAGGAGATCCAACCAGTCCATTCTGAAGGAGATCGGTCCTGGGTGTTCTTTGGAAGGAATGATCCTAAAGCTGAAAATCTAGTACTTTGGCCACCTCATGTGAAGAGTTGACTCATTGGAAAAGACTCTGATGCTGGGAGGGATTGGGGGCAGAAGGAGAAGGGGACGACAGAGGATGAGATGGCTGGATGGCATCACTGACTCGATGGACGTGAGTCTGAGTGAACTCTGGGAGATGGTGATGGACAGGGAGGCCTGGCTTGCTGCGATTCATGGGGTCGCAAAGAGTCGGACACGACTGAGCGACTGAACTGAACTGAACTACTACTGCTGCTGCTGCTGCTAAGTCGCTTCAGTCGTGTTCGACTCTGTGCGACCCCACAGACGACAGCCCACCAGGCTCCCCCGTCCCTGGGATTCTCCAGGCAAGAACACTGGAGTTGCCATTTCCTTCTCTAATGCATAAAAGTGAAAGTGAAGTCGCTCAGTCCTGTCCGACTCTTAGCGACCCCATGGACTGCAGCCTACCAGGCTCCTCCGTCCATGGGATTTTCCAGGCAAGAGTACTGGAGTGTTATTATTGGGCTTTCCTGTTGACTCAGATGGTAAAGAATCTGCCTGCAATGCAGGAGACCCAGGTCTCCTTCTTTCCTTCCTTCCCTGGGTCAGGAAGATCCCCTGGAGAAGGGAATGGCAACCCACTCCAGTGTTCTTGCCTGGGAAGTCCCATGGACAGAGGAGCCTGACAGGCTACAGTCAGCAGGATTACAAAGAGTCAGACACTGCAAAGCAAGTAAAACTTTCACTTTCATTGTTATTAGCATACCACGTGGGCAACAAGCCTTAGAGACGGCCACTAGAAAATGCAGGTGAAATGTTTCTGTTGGAGGGAGTAGAGGGATGAGGAGGAAGAAACGGGAGCAAAGGGACACAGACTGAAGAGCTCTGGGCTCTCCCACATGGCCTTCTTCGGAGTCCACAGGCCCAGCCAGGCCATTTTCCAGCCCCGCCAGAAGGAGTGAAAATTGAACTGTAATCTGGAGAGCTATCCGTTCTGACCATTAGTCAAACACTGGGAGCCAGTTAGACCTAATTGTCTTTGAAACATCCAAAGACCAAACACATTTTTGGAGGTCAGGCTGCGCTGCTGAAAAGGAGACAGAAATACCTGGGATGAAAATAAAGGCATAATAGGTTCATTCAGTTGGTCTGAAAATTAGCTTTCGGGGTCTCCTTACGGTAGTTTCTTAATGATGTGAAACGTGATAAAGGCTTTGGCCACAATAAAGATGAATTACTTCTTTTTCGTAGAAAAATAATGAAATTTTGGTAAACATCCCAGGTTTATCACTTGACTTTTCCCCAGCTCGTGGTAGGGGGAGGGGACGGAGAGGGAGAGACAAGGAGGGAAAAGAGAGGCATACCCCCACCCCAGCCCCCATTTTTAATATTCTAAGCTATTAGATTTCAATAGCCCACACTCCGCAGCAACGTGTGTCTCATTTCCCTGGATAGACCAAATAGGCAATAACAGCCTCTCGGTTAGAACACTAATGTTGTAATTTAGAACTTCTGTCAAGATGAAAGATCTTTGCTGGGATCCTCAGAGGACCCACAGCAACACTTCAACCCAGGCCCGGATAATGAAGTTTTCATTATTAAATAAAGATATTTTAGGAATGTCATAAACCATAAATCCACTCTCCTCCATTGCCCCGCCACCTTGTTGTGTTTATTTCTAACGAAAGCCCATCATCTTTCCAAGGGCCCCAATGCCTCCAAACGTGGCATTTCTTGCCTCTCAGCCCCCTAATCCCACTGGGATGCTCTGAAGTTGCCATGGTGACAGAAGAGCGTCCTCTCCCACTGTAGACCCATGGTGGCGGGGGTGGAGGAGGTGAGTCCTTGTTCCCTCTCCTTGTTTGCTCCTTCCTCCCCCGCTGGCCCTGCCAACCAGCTCGAGAGACTGACTCCAGGCAGTTTTATCTCACCTCAAGGAAATGCTAACGTGCACCATCAGGTCTGGCTGTTCTTAAAAATGATGGAGCAATCAATTTTTAATGTGAATTTAGTGCTGGATGGAAGCATTAGATTGCCAGTCCCAGGGAAATGACTCATCTGTTTATCCATTTGAAAACACTGGGGTGCATTTCCTCCAACCCACCTGCCTTAACCTGGCACTTGTACCCACCTCAAGAAGTCTCATGCCCATATCAGGAACCTGCCACCCCTGCTGGTCATCTTCACAGAAGAGATGACTCTGTTTCCCAAACCCAAGCGGGACTGAGAAGGCTCAGAAGGCAAAGGGACTTCGGACACATCACGTCTCAGTGGATTCTACAAGTAAACAGAATCCAATTTCTGAAATTAGAAACTCATGTAGTCAACCCCTGGCCGCTGTTGAACCACACCTGATGAGCCAGCTGTCTTAAAAATTTAGGAGAAATTTTCAGGTCTGTCACAGTAAAGAAGCTCTCCTTTACACATAACCAAATGTCTCTCAGCTGTAACTTAAGCCCGTATTCAAAGGACATAAATATCTTCTTATAATACACCAGATTTTGTCCATAGAAGGGGAGTATTAATACCTAGACAGGGTATTAATTTCTATCCATATTTTTGTTTATACCCACAATCCAAACTGAAGCAATAAATACTATCAGATTAATCAAAGAAGAATTTGTAGATGTATTCAAAGACAAAGATCATGAGCCCAGGGTTCCCAAACATATCTCTGGAGCTTCTTCCATCACGGTGTGATTTGAACTTGGACAGAGTTAGCTCTAAGATATGCAAAAACAAGCAAACAAAAATCATGTTTTCATCTCCATCTCTGAATGGGCTTTAGGAACAAAAACCACTCCTTCTTGAAAACATCTGAGAATCCAATTACTGGATTCTGTATTTCCTTTTAAGGTCCATGTAGGAGTACATATCAGTTTGAGAGATTTCCTGGGGAAGAGGGCACAACAGACCACCGCACCCCATCGGCACTTGAATTAATTGAAAATAAATTTCCCCTCCCTGCACTAAACAAATGAGGAGCTTTTTGTGTGATAACACTTACACCCATCTGTAATAGGTTGCTAAGATTCCACTAATTAAAAAAAAAACCTCATTTGAAGATAGTTAATGGTGTCTGCATTTCTACAAAGCGCTAGTCAGACTACATTTCCTTGAACTTCAGGGTCTGTGCTGATTACTACTCAATTAGTTTTGATTCAATTCACTGAAGAAAAATGTCCATTTCATTAGTGCGGAGAAATAACCATGGAACGCAAAATATAGTTCCCCGCATTGCTATGGCAACCAGGATGACACAGCTGAGCTCGGAATGTTAATGCCTTCTCTGAGACTGTGTTTTTAAGTCAGCATGCGGCCATTAAGACTTACTGGGTAGGGGTGGCTGCCTGGTGCCACATGGCTCCTAGAATTGGCAGCAGAAGTGTCCAAGGGACTCCCAAGAAGGCTGCTTTCTGCCACTCATCTCCCCGGCCACTCCCCTGAGGGCAGGGCATCTGGGCAGCAGCATCCATCGATTGCTGCGTTGCATGTCTCCAGGGCCCTTTTGATGTGACATGCGAGCATCCAGCTGGAAAGTGAAAAATGCAGCCCATCATCCAGACGTGTTTGTCTATGTGTTGCCTGTTTTGTGAATGCCTGTGACTATTGAGGTGAGGGATTGACGTCTGAGCTCTTCATTAACACAGTCCAGCCCACCCAGGTTGGCCCACGCTGAGAGTAAGGTGAGGAGCTGGGAGGTTATCCACATGCAATTCAATAAATCTGGCTGCTGACCAAGGGGAGCTTGATTCCTACCCACACTCCCCAGGCCTGTGTAAGCAAAGAACAGAAATAAAGATTCTAGATTACCGAACCAAAAGAAATGGATCTGTTTGTATGGGATAGGAGGCAAAAACCCCAATACCAGTTTTCAAGAATGGTAGATGTGACCATTCAGTTCAGTTCAGTCGCTCAGTTGTGTCTGACTCTTTGTGACCCCATGGACTGCAGCACACCAGGCTTCCTGTCCATCACCAACTCTGAGTTTGCTCAAACTCAGCTCCATTGAGTCAGTGATGCCATCCAAGCATCTCATCCCCTGTTGTCCCCTTCTCCTCCTGCCTTCAATCGATGTGACCATTAGTAAGTGTGAATTAGGGCAAAGGGGTTCCTGGGTGGCTCAGACAGCAAAGAATCTGCCTGTAATGCCAGAGACCTGGGTTCAATCCCTGGGTTGGGAAGATCCCCTGGAGGAGGGCACGGCAACCCACTCCAGTATTCTTGCCTGGACAATCGCCATGGACAGAGGAGCCTGGCAGGCTACAGTCCATGGGGTTGCAAAGAGTCAGGCACGACTGAGCGGCTAAGTACAGTGCAGGGCAGATAACCAAAATTATACGAGCACAAAAATTTTATTTGGGAGACTGAATTTTCCAGGTTAAATGCATAATTACTTATATTTTCCCTTAGGCTATGTCAACATAATCTTAGACGATCAATTAATAATGAATGTCTGTGTCCTGTGTTCAGGGTTCCTTATCTTAGGATACCCAGATTAAAGACAAGGGACCAGACTCTCAAGGAACAGTTTAGTTGGTAGACAGCACACAAACTATTAATGAAAGCTACCATGTCCTCAGTGCCTGGCAGTGTACTGAGTGCTTTATATGCTTTATTTTATTCAGTCCTCACAAGGGTGCTATGAGGAGGGTGTTAGCCCCATTTCAGAACCAAGTGCACCAAGATTCAAAAAAGTACCTGACTGGTCAATTACTAGCTAATTACAGTTAGTAATTAAAGGAACTAGTTTCAAACACAAGTCCCTCTGGCTCCACAATCAGTTTCAACCACCACGCACTCTGGTGTACACATGAATAGCCAAGTGGGAAGCCTTAGTATTGTAACCCTCACTGTAGCCCAGTGAGGGTTACAACAGTAAATGCCTGATTTGTAAAGAAAGCAGCAAAGTCTTGTGCATTGAATGAATTTAGCTTCGCTTTTAAAATTCAGCTTCAAATGAATGGGCAAAATCAGAGCATCCCATCTCCTCCATTAACCAGATGTTCTAAACCGACTTCCGTAGACCACAGGGTGTGGCAGGAAGGTTACTGGGAGAGCTGCAAAAGGCAAGGACCAGGCGCTCATTGTAACACAAGAGCAAGCACACAATTATCTCATTGGCAGAGCCCCAGTCTCCCCGCCTCCACACTGGCCCCTTGGGATCCTGTGTATCTGACTTCTTTATTTTGAATCATCATCATGTCACCATCAAAAATATTTATTAAGTTTCGCAAACATAGAGTTCTGGTCACCCCATTTATTCCTGCTCCCTTGGCATGCTTGTCATTTTCACTCTATCTGTTTGCAGCTGCTTGACATGATTTTATGTCATCTTTATACATCTTCAGATGTGGCATTCAAGACACTCAGAACTCAGAGTGGGTCCCCAGCCTTCTCTTTGCTTTCGTGTAGCAATACCCCTGGGTGTCGGTGACAGCAGAGCTTGGTTCATGAACTGACGAACGGTTGCCTCTTCCAAGTATAGCCCAGAGCAGAATGCAATGGCGTATGTGGTGGTTTCTAATCTAAAATCATACTACAGATAAAACACGCAGTCTATAGATTGGCTTTGTTGCTAGAGCAGCCTTCGTCAACATACATTCAAGGAAATCTTGTTCCCTTGGGATATTAAACTCCGTTACTAGAAAAAAGGAGAGAGACAGGTTCTATGGTCAGTTGTGTTTTGGAGATGCTGGGTTAAACAAAGTTAATCAGGTTTCTTCACTGCAAGGATTCAGAGTTGTTAATATGCTAACGTACTGTAGAACCCTCCCCCTGAAAGGAGAGAGTAGGAGGAAGCATTATCTACAGAACCATTTTAATCCCAGAGTTTGGAGGGACTAATGTTGTGACCAGTCTGGAAAACTCCCGGGAGGGGTCAATCTAGGAGCCTAATCTGCATACCTGCCTGAGGAAGTCTGGAGAATGGCACAGTCCACTGGAATTTTGCTTGAAGACTCCTAAGCTTCGTGGGAGAAATGTTTAAGGCTTTGGGACTGACATTTGAACCCAGGAAAAGGAAACTAAGGATACCAAAAAAGTAGTGGAAAATATCTGCTTTCAAATTCCAGAAGGAGGGGCCCAGATGGGCTGGAAACTAGTCATCCTGAAGTAGGAGACACCTAAGTGGCTCCGACCTACCTAGTGCAATACTTTTTGTTTCTAGAGAAACCTCTGTATAGAATTCGTATAGATATTTTGGAATACAAATGATAGAAAATTCTAATTAAACAGTTTTGAACCATATGCACATTAATCATCTCACAGAATAAGAAGCCCTGGCTCAAATCTTTAGAATCTTTGTGATTCTCTTAGCTCACACATTTATCGTTTCCTGGATCCCACATTATCTGCGGTGATTTTTCTCTCTCTATTGGAGTAAATCACTTAAGAAGGATAGGTGACAGGTAGATTTTCTAAGTTCTTGAATGTCCCAATATACCATGTTTTACCCTCACAATTGATTAATAGTTGGCTGCGTCTAAATTGGAAATCTAGATTGAAAAGTGTTTTTCCTTAAAATATTGAAGTCATTTCTTCCTTGCCTGTTGATATACCGTGATGCTGTATAACCCAAAGCCAGTCTAATTCTTTTTCCTTATGTATAATCTGTCTTTTTTTTTCTTGCATTGGTTTATCTTTTCAAAAATTTTATACATATAATACATAATATTATATATTATATGCTATAATAGTTATATGATATATATTGTATAATATATAATATATTATATGCTATAATATATATAACATATTATATGCTATAATATTTATATGATATATATAATATATAATTATATATAATATAAAAATATGTGTGTTATATATTATATAATATATTATAAAATTTATAATATAACATATTAGTTTCAGGTGTACAACATCATTAAATATTTGTGTATATTGTAAGAGGATCCTCTCAGTGAGATTAGTTAACACACATCAGGACACAAAGAAATTTTTGTTCCTCGTGATGAGAAACTTTAAGATCTGCTTTCTTAAAAGTACTTTCTCAGATGCTACTTTCTCAGCGTCTTTCAAATATTTGAAATTTCAAATATTTCAAATATTAACTGTAGGCACCGTGCTGCTGTGGCATATCGCGTTCCCCAGGACTTCTCCCGTAACTTTTACTCTTGCCCACCCTTTACTCCCCACCTCTGGCAACAACCAGTCTGTTCTCTGTATATATATGCATTTGGTTTTTTCAATATAAGTGAGACCATATCATATTTCTATTTCTCTGTCTGACTTACCTCCCTTGGCATAATGCCCTCAAGTTCCATCCACGTTATCCGTGTTGTCACAAATTGTAGGTTTTCTCTTTTTGTGGCTGAAAAATATCCATTATATACACATATATAACATTCCGTTATGTATATATGTGCTCCAGTATAACTGTGGTCAGTTGCTTCAGTCCAACTCTTTGCAACCCTATGGACTGTGGCCCACCAAGCTCCAGGCAAGAACACTGGAGTGGGTTGTCGTGCCCTCCTCGTTCCAGTATTGTTGTCGTTCAGTCGCTCAGTCATGTCTGACTCTTTGCGACCCCATGGACTGCAGCAGGGCTTCCCTATCCTTCACCATCTCCCAGAGATTGCTCAAACTCATGTCCATTGAGTCGATGATGCCATTCCAGTTATACATTCCAGTATAACTACATGTATATGATATTCCATGTATGTATATGACATTTTCTTTATTCATTCACCTATTTACAGGCACTCAGGTTGCTTCCGTATCTTGGCTATTGTGAATAATGCTGTGATAACCATAGGGGTGCCTATATTTCTTTGAGTTATTCCCTTCAGTTAATTACCCAGAAGTGGAATTGACGGACTATATGGCAGTTCTAGTTTTAGTTGTTCGAGGAATCTCCATAGTGTTTTCCACGGTGGCTGCCCCAATTTACATTCCTACCAGAAGTGTACCAGTGTTATTCTGGCCAACACTTGTTATTTTTGTCCTTGTGATAATAGCCATTCTAATAGATGTGAGGGAATCTTTAAGCTTGATCTTCTAAAATTTTGCAAGTATGTATCAAAATTTGGGCTTCTTCAGGCCTCTCTGATCCCTTTCGATCTGAAATTCAATCTCTAGATCTGTAAACTTTGTTTTCTGGTGCATCTTTGATAATTTTCTCTCCTTAGTTTTCTATATTTTCTCTTCCTGAAATTCTTTGTAATGCCTAGAACTTCTGGATCGATTCCTTATGTCACCTGTATTTTCTTACGTTTTTCTTTTTCCCTCCCTAATTGCTCTAAATTCTAGGAGATGTCTTCAACTTATCTTCCCACTGTCCTACTGATATTTTTTCTTTTACATCTTGTCAGTTGCATTCCTTAGGGCAGCACTGTCTGCTGCTCTAATAAATAAACCCCAGTGTCTTGTAAAGCATGGGAAATACAGTCAGTGATGCTGTATTAACCTTGTGTGGTGACAGATGATAATTGGATCTATGTTGGTGATCATTTCACAAGGCATGTAAATGTCGAATCACGATGTAGTGCTCCTGAAACTAATATAACATTGTACATCAATTGTACTTCCACTGAAATAAGTAAACACCCACCAAACGTCAGGGGCTTACCACAATTAACATTTTCTACATTCACGTCCCTTTTTAAACACAAGTGCTCCCTGTTCATCAGGCAGTTCCTCCACATAGGAAGATTCAAGACTCTTGATTCCTTCCTTAGTCAGGCTCACGCATCACTCAAGATAGCACAGCTCTCTGTACGCAGCAAAGAAGAAGGAGCAAGCTAATTCTCAACAGGTTTGATGTGCAAATATCACATTGCACTTCTTATATTTCTTATATTGAAATAGTCACCTGGTCTTGCCTAGGTGTACTTTGAAGGGAACTATAAAATGTAGTTCCTAGTTCAACAGCTGCTTCCCTCAATAAGTGCCTGTTTTGGAAGAAGCACAAGTTTTGCGCTTAGCTGATGACCAAAATCACTGCAGATGGTGACTGCAGCCACAAAATTAAAAGACTCTTACTCCTTGGAAGAAAAGTTATGACCAACCTAGATAGTATATTCAAAAGTGAGACATTACTTTGCCAACAAAGGTCCGTCTGGTGAAGGCTATGGTTTTTCCAGTGCTCATGTATGGATGTGAGAGTTGGACTGTGAAGAAAGCTGAGCGCCAAAGAATTGATGCTTTTGAACTGTGGTGTTGAGAAGACTCTTGAGAGTCCCTTGGACTGCAAGGAGATCCAACCAGTCCATTCTGAAGGAGATCAGCCTTGGGATTTCTTTGGAAGGAATGATGCTAAAGCTGAAACTCCAGTACTTTGGCCACCTCATGCGAAGAGTTGACTCATTGGAAAAGACTCTGATGCTGGGAGGGATTGGGGGCAGGAGGAGAAGGGGATGACAGAGGATGAGATGGCTGGATGGCATCACTGACTCGATGGATGTGAGTCTGAGTGAACTCCGGGAGTTGGTGATGGACAGGGAGGCCTGGCATGCTGTGATTCATGGGGTCGCAAAGAGTCGGACAGGACTGAGCGACTGAACTGAACTGAACTGATGACCATTAAGAATCTTTTTTGCAACAATCATATTGTTTTATTTCCATGAGATCAATTGTATCTCCTAATTGTTCCTTTCATAGAGCACAGCTTTGCCTTCTGTTCACTTTTTTCCTGTGGGATCAGCTATTCTTTATTATTTTGGCTGTTCTCATTTATTCTCTAGTTTCCTCCTTGCTCTGGCAACCACTGTTAAGTTTTTACATTAAAGAACTGAGTAGAAGGCTGATTACTCTGAATAGATGGATTTCACTTACTGCAAGTTTGCAGGCATTGTTCCTTCAGCATGCCTCTTTCTTGACGGGCTGAACTTTGTTCATGGGTCAGATTTTCCACCAGCGGGCCCACTCTGGGCTCTGTGGAGTTAGAATGGAAGAGTCACACAGACAGAGGACAGACTTGTAGTTGCCAAGGGGGCAGGGGGGAGAGGGGTGGATTGGGAGTTTGGAATTGTCGGATGCAAGCTATTAAATAGCGGATGGATAAACAACAAAGTCCTACTGTGTAGCACAGGGAACGATATACAGCATCCTGGGATAAACCATCCTGGAAAAGACAGTCTCTACTCTGGGCCACCACTCTCAGTTGTCTTGGCTGCCCCAGAAAGTTCATCTTTAGAGAATTCTCGAAAATCTGGATGTTTCCCTAGAGAGTAATATCAGTTTGCCTGTCACTCTGTGAATAGGAAAGAGGATCAACAAGGACCTACTGTAAAGCACAGGGAACTCTGTTCGGTACTCTGTAACAACCAGTATGGGGAAAGAATCTGAGAAAGAATAGATGTGCGTATGCAAGTGAAAGTTGCTCAGTCGCGTCCAACTGTTTGCAACCCCATGGACTATAGAGTCCATGGTATTCTCTAGGCCAGAATACTGGAGTGGGTCGCCTTTCCTTTCTCCAGGAGAGCTTCCCAACCCAGGGATCAAACCCAGGTCTCCCACATTGCAGGCGGATTCTTTACCAGCTGAGCCACCAGGGAAGCCCAAGAATACTTTAGTGGGTAACCTATTGCTTCTCCAGTGGATCTTCCTGACCCAGAAATTGAACTGGGGTCTCCTGCATTACAGGCAGATTCCTTACCAACTGAGCCATCAGGGAAGCCTAGATACATGTATGTGAAGTGAAAGTCGCTCAGTCATGTCTGACTCTTTGTGACCCCATGGACTGTAGCCCTCCAGGCTCCTCTGTCCATGGAATTCTCCAGGCAAGAAGACTGGAGTGGGTTGCCTGACATTCCCTTCTCCAAGATATATGTGTGAAGTGAAAGTGAAAGTGAAGTTTTGTCCGACTCTTAGCGATCCCATGGACTGCAGCCCACCAGGCTCCTCCATCCATGGGGGTTTCCAGGCAAGAGTACTGGGGTGGATCGCCAGTGCCTTCTCTGTGTAAAGCAACTATACCCCAATAAATTAAAAAAATAAAAAATAAAAGAGCTGACCTTTATTTTAGTAGGGTTGTTGGATCCTTCAGAATTTATAAATGGGAAAAATTAAAATAGTATTCCATACAATACACCTCAATTAATGGGAACAATATCTTTTTTTGCATCTACTGCATTTTTCCAGGTTCCCGTTTAATTATGACCTCCTCTGTTTAAGTTGTCAGCCTACACCTGTGCACACGAGTTCAGTCACTCAGTCGTGCTCAACTCCGTGACACATGGGCTGTAGCCCACCAGGCTGCTCTCTCCATGGCATTTTCAAGGCAAGAATACTGGAATGGGTTGCCATTCCCTCCTCCAGGAGATCTTCCTGACCCAGGGATCGAACCTGCATTTCCTGAGCTCCTGCATTGGCAGGCAGATTCTTTATCAATGAGCCGTCTGGGAAGTCCATCAGTCACTACTACATATTATATAAATGCAGACTTTTTGAGTAGTGACTTGGAAGGATTCAGAAAGCCACAAGACAAATGAGGAAGTATTATAAAAGGGAAGTCATGAATGGAGGTAATTTAGTAACTGTAATTATTTCCTTGGTAGCTCAGACAATAAAGAATTTGCCCGCAATGAAGGAGACCCAAATCTGATCCCTGGGTCAGTAAGATCCCCTAGAGAAGGGAATGGTTATCCACTCTAGTATTCTTGTCTGGAGAATTCCATATACAGAGGAGCCTGGCAGGCTACAGTCCATGGGGTCACAAAAGAGTCAGACACAGCTGAGCAACAAATGCTTTTCAGTAACTGTAATTAAGCATGTATTAGGTTCACCATTAGGATCATCTGTTCACTATTTCTTCGGACACTGAACCAAGATCTTGGCTTCCACTGGAAAAAGAGAAATTCAAATTAGTGTGGAAAGCAATATCAAAATTTTAATTTTAATTATTATTTTTATTATTATAAATATGACCTTCTCCTAAACAAAGTGGTAGAAGAGAAGAGATTATTGCCACCAATAATCTTGGATTGTAATCCATACTCCTGGGTCTTGTGTTTGAAGCTTTCCCAGTTTACTGAAGACTTCAGAAATTTGAGGAAAACCCCTTGCCTTTAGTGTATGCATAACAAACTGACTTACAATACTTCATTTAAAAAAAATCACTTGGAGACCTCCAAGTGTCTCAGAGTAAAAGGTGTTTATAAGTCTGTTTAGAAAGATATTGTTTTTCCTCCCTTCATCAAATAATGATTTGAATGGTTTTCTACTTCAGCTCTTATAAATAAATACCAGGTTTTCATTTCAGATTATTGCTGTATTGCAAACATAATATAAATGAAACAAATTATTTAAATAATTTTTTTTATTTTCATATTCTTTGTTTCAAGTGGTTAGTACCCACATTTCCTACTCATTCCTATATATCCTCTGATGCTGATTTATTATTTCTATTGAAGTTCATTTTTTTACAGTAGTCTAACATCTAAATGTTTGCACTGGTATTAAGAAGTCCTCACATTCCTTTCTCATCACTGACGTAAGCCCTAAGATCACTAATGCTCCGAAAGCCAAAAATCAACTCAATAAGCAACACTCAACATAGAACCTGAAAAGCATAATCACAAGAGAGATAAACTCTTCAATATGAGATTCAAGTTTTAGCTATGAATAATTTGAAACTTTATGAAATGATGAACATCAAGATTAGAAATGCTGAGACTTCTGTGGTGGTCTAGTACTTGGGTATTCACCTGCCAATGTAGGGTACATGGGTTCTGTCCCTATCTGGGAGGATCCCAGATGCCACAGAGCAGCTAAGCTAAGCCCATGTGCCACAGCTACTGAGCCTGCATGCTGCAACTGCTGAAGCCCGCACACCTATAGCCTGTGCCCCACAAGAGAAGCCACTGCAGTGAGAAGCCCATGCACCGCCTGGAGAGGAGACCCTGCTCACAACTAGAGAAAGCCCTTGTGCAGCCATGAATACCCAGTGTAGTCAAAAATAAATGAATGATCTTAAAAAAAAAAAAAAAGATTGGAAATGTTTTTCTAGTCTAAAACATAATAGTTGTTGTTGTCATTCAGTTGCTCAGTCGTGTCCAGCTCTTTGCGACCTCATGGACTGCAGCACACCAGGCTTCCCTGTCCTTCACCGTCTCCCAGTTTTCTCAAATTCATGTCCATTGAGTTGGTGATGCCATCCAACCATCTCATCCTCTGTTGTCCCCTTCTCCTCCCACCTTCAATCTTTCCCAGCATCACAGTCTTTTCTAATGAGTTGACTCTTCATGTCAGGTGGCCAAAGTAATGGAGCTTCAGCTTCAGCATCATCCTTCCAGTGAATATTCAGGGTTGATTTCCTTTACGATTGACTGGTTTGATCTCCTTGCTGTCCAATAACTAAATCACTTTGCTATCCACCTGAAACTAACACAACATTGTAACTCAACTCTACTTTGATGTAAGATAAATATGTATTTGAAAGTACAAAAAAATGTAAGTAAGAAATAAAGAAATTTTTAAAAGCTCTTGGCTGTATTTAGCCAGGACAAATATAGGTAGATATGAAATTATAAAATCTTCAAAATAGCAAGAAGAAAAAAAGAAAGGAGAGGATGAAGGAGCCTGGCATCAGATCAGATCAGTCACTCAGTCGTGTCTGACTCTTTGCGACCCCATGAATAGCAGCACGCCAGGCCTCCCTGTGCCTCACCAACTCCCGGAGTTCACTCAGACTCACGTCCATCAAGTCAGTGATGCCATCTAGCCATCTCATCCTCTGTAATCCCCTTCTCCTCCTGCCCCCAATCCCTCCCAGCATCAGAGTCTTTTCCAATGAGTCAACTCTTCGCATGAGGTGGCCAAAGTACTGGAGTTTCAGCTTTAGCATCATTCCCTCCAAAGAAATCCCAGGGCTGATCTCCTTCAGAATGAACTGGTTGGATCTCCTTGCAAGGGAGTCTCAAGAGTCTTCTCCAACACCACAGTTCAAAAGCATCAATTCTTCGGCGCTCAGCCTTCTTCACAGTCCAACTCTCACATCCATACATGACCACTAGAAAAACCATAGCCTTGACTAGACAGACCTTTGTTGGCAAAGTAATGTTTCTGCTTTTGAATATGCTATCTAGGTTGGTCATGACTTTCCTTCCAAGGAGTAAGCGTCTTTTAATTTCGTGGCTGCAGTCACCATCTGTAGTGATTTTGGAGCCCAGAAAAATAAAGTCTGACACTGTTTCCACTGTTTCCCCATCTATTTCCCATGAAGTGGTGGGACCGGATGCCATGATCTTCGTTTTCTGAATGCTGAGCTTTAAGCCAACTTTTTCACTCTCCACTTTCACCTTCATCAAGAGGCTTTTTAGTTCCTCTTCACTTTCTGCCATAAGGGTGGTGTCATCTGCATATCTGAGGTTATTGATATTTCTCCCAGCAATCTTGATTTCAGCTTGTGTTTCTTCCAGTCCAGCATTTCTCATGATGTACTCTGCACATAAGTTAAATAAGCAGGGTGACAATATACAGCCTTGACGTACTCCTTTTCCTATTTGGAACCAGTCTGTTGTTCCATGTCCAGTTCTAACTGTTGCTTCCTGACCTGCATACAAATTTCTCAAGAGGTAGATCAGGTGGTCTGGTATTCCCATCTCTTTCAGAATTTTCCACAGTTTATTGTGATCCACACAGTCAAAGGCTTTGGCATAGTCAATAAAGCAGAAATAGATGTTTTTCTGGAACTCTCTTGCTTTTTCTATGATCCAGCAGATGTTGGCAATTTGATCTCTGGTTCCTCTGCCTTTTCTAAATCCAGCTTGAACATCAGGAAGTTCACGGTTCACATATTGCTGAAGCCTGGCTTGGAGAATTTTGAGCATTACTTTACTAGCCTGTGAGATGAGTGTAATTGTGCAGTAATTTGAGCATTCTTTGGCATTGCCTTTCTTTGTGATTGGAATGAAAACTGACCTTTTCCAGTCCTGTGGCCACTGCTGAGTTTTCCAAATTTGCTGGCATATTGAGTGCAGCACTTTCACAGCATCATCTCTCAGGATTTGGAATAGCTCAACTGGAATTCCATCACCTCCACTAGCTTTGTTCATAGTGATGCTTTCTAAGGTCCACTTGACTTCACATTCCAGAATGTCTGGCTCTAGGTGAGTGATCACACCATCGTGATTATCTGGGTCATGAAGATCTTTTTTGTACAGTTCTTCTGTGTATTCTTGCCATCTCTTCTTAATATCTTCTGCTTCTGTTAGGTCCATACCATTTCTGTCCTTTATCGAGCTCATGACATAGCATCCTGCAAATAAATCTTGGATTAACCTTTGCTTCAGCACTTGCCCTCCCCACTGCCCTCCTTGCTTAGCAACACAGAGCTGCAAACGTGTCTGGGTTCTGGCCGGCCAAGCCCGCCTGCACTGCAGCCTTGTCCAGCACATGGTCAAGCGTGAGCAGCTTCCCCCACCGCCTCCTCGGTTAACGTGTTTCCACGCATCCTGTGTGCTGGGCTGAAGTCTCTCAGTGGTGAAGTGAGCAGCTACTGCCACCTTACTTTGCTATTAGGTGTTCACTGTTTTATACTTCCAAGCTATAATTTTGATGAGATCTTATGAGGGGAAAGGTCTCAGTTTGCCATCATAAGCAAGATGGGAAAAAACTCATAAATGTCCCTTGGACCAAGTTTATGGGAAAGGAGGGCTATAAAAAAAAAATTAAAAGCAGCGGCTGACAGGACTTTAAAAGAACTTCGGTCAGCTTTTGGCGAAAACTGTCTCTCAGTTTACATGGCCTGGTCAATGTGCTTATGTGTTCTTTCATTTTTTTTCATATATTAGGGTTTATTCTCTACCACAGGCTGTGCCAGCTAGCAGGACAAGACCATAAACAACATGGCCTTCCCGTATGTCTCTTTAAAAACCTTAGAATTTGTGGGAGGAACTAGCATTTGAAACTTAAAATTTGGATTTACTTTTCACTGTTAGAAGGAGTCCAGGGCGTTATGGAAGCACTTAAACAAGGCACTGCTGAGAGATGAGACTGAACTGGCCCGGTCAGTGCCTGAGGTAGGTGGGTGCTGCTTCTAAGTCGCTTCAGTCGTGTCCGACTCTGTGCGACCCCAGAGACGGCAGCCCACCAGGCTCCCCCGTCCCTGGGATTCTCCAGGCAAGAACACTGGAGTGGGTTGCCATTTCCTTCTCCAATGCATGAAACTGAAAAGTGAAAGTGAAGTTGCTCGGTCGTGTCCGACTCTTTTTGAACCCCTGGACTGCAGTTCACCAGGCTCCTCCATCCATGGGATTTTCCAGGCAAGAGTACTGGAGTGGGATGCCATTGCCTTCTCCGAGGTAGGTGGTAGGATGTCCCAAATGAGAGCAGCAGCGTCTCAGAAATGGCCCCCACCTGCACGTGTGAACAGCATCATGTATGACTATTGTCTGTGCGTGGAATGTCCTCCCGTCCACTACTCCCAGTTCACCAAGTGTGGCAAAACCTCCAATTCAAGCATTCCTCCACTCTTGGAAGGGCTCATGGAAAGTTCCCCACAGACCCAGGCATTTTCCTCCATTTGTTCGTTACAGTTTGTATGGTCCATGCTTATAACAATGGACACGCTCTAGAACATGTTTGGTTCTCTCCCTGTGTCTGCCAGTCTAACCACTCTGCCAGTCTAACCAGTCTAACCAGTCTAAACTCCTTGAGGCCAGGATTTGTGTCTTATTCACTTTACCTGCCTGTGTGACCCACAAGTGCTAGGTCCTCAATTAAGACACATTGAATGCTGAATGAAGTGGCAGTATTGTCACCATATACTGGTGACTTGATGTGACTTTGTTTCAGAGGTTGAAGGTTGAATGACGAATGTACATACTCACTTCTGTAGGAACTTGGTTGAGGCACTTATGAAAGACAGGGCTACGGACAGCTTTCCCTAAACGGCTGCTACCTATAGTAACACAAGTATAAGAAATTCTGAGACCGTGAATTAGCAGGAATCAGACAACTGTTTATTAGGATAACTATGATAGTATCAGATTTACCTCACCTGTTGACCTTACCCCTGCAGGTTAACTGGACATCTGAGAAAGAATAAACTCTCTCCAGATGTATGTAAGTCCTGTGCCAATGATGTAAATTTCCTTTAGATGGGACCAAGGAGGCCGGAGAATGAGAACTGAGATTGCTTCAATCACAGAAGACAAAATTACAGGTTCTTCTCCCTCTATGTCAGTGAGTTCATAAAATATCATTTTGTTCATAAAAATTGCTTTTGCTACAATGAGTATACGTGATGTTATGATGATCCATGTCAGATGGAGGCTTGGAATAAGTGAAGCAAGATGTAAGATCCACTGCAGGGGAATAATGGGTAAGAGCCCTCGCACACATCATTCAAGCACTAAAGAAAGATTGCATATTTACAGGAAAGTGTGAGAACATCTCCTCCTGGGTATTAAAGAGAGCACAAGTACAGCCAAGGCAGTAAACAACCAAGCGCAAAGAGTAACACAGAACCAAAGGGCAACCAAGCGAATAGGGCTGTAACTTGAAATGACTTCATAGACACCGGGAGACCCTGCTCTCCTGTGGCAATGCTTGCTTTGTAATCACTGCTCACTTATTTGGTATTCAGACTGTATCTTAAACACACACACAAAAACTGAGAGCCACCAGAAATTCAACTATACTTAGTTTAATATTTGCATTTTTCTGCTAATTTTTAATTTGGGTAGATTATGCATGCATGCATGCTAAGTCGCTTCAGTCGTGTCCGACTGTGTGACCCCATAGACAGCAGCCCACCAGGCTCCTCTGTCCACAGGATTCTTAGGCAAGAATACTGGAGTGCGTTGCCATTTCCTTCTCCATGGGTAGATTATATGCATCTGGAAAATTTTGGACCCTTCATTTAATCACCAACACTGAATAATCATTAAAATTTCACAGTTGAAAATAATGCCTATTATTAAGGTGACTTTGCACCCTGGTTTGCTTGGGACACTCCCGAATTTTATCTAATGTCCCAGATCCTGCACAGTTTAACATGTATCCTAGATTTCTCTCTCTCTCTCTTTTTTTTAACAAAGCAGTAAGATAAACTAAGACAAGTTTGGCAATTTCCACTTGGTACCTCTAGCTTCTGCCAGGGTCTTGTCAAATATGGAGTTGGTTCATAGTAGTTAGTATAGTACGTATGCAGTTGTGTAGGCAGTGAGTGTATAGCATGTAGGGCTTTGATTGCAATGGCAACCCACTCCAGTACTCTTGCCTGGCAAATCCCATGGATGGAGGAGCTGCAGTCCATGGGGTCGCTAAGGACTGAGTGACTTCACTTTTGCTTTTTACTTTCATGCATTGGAGAAGGAAATGGCAACCCACTCTAGTATTCTTGCCTGGAGAATCCCAGGGACGGTGGAGCCTGGTGGGCTGCCGACTATGGGGTCGCACAGAGTCGGACACGCCTGAAGCGACTTAGTGGCAGCAGCAGGGCTTTGATTGACATATGGTTAAATCTGAAAGATGACAGGTGATAACCAAACCGACTTTTCCTTTCAAAACATATGCACTAACACTTTTCTTTCGAGAGCAGCATGTACTCCCTGGTAAAACAAAGTAGGTTCAGATTAAGTGGCTAGGGACAGCTTACCTCTCGTCTGGCTATGATGGGAAAGTGTTCAGTGTTGCTGCCCCTGCTGGCCGAAGTGTAAACCTGCAGCCAGTTGTGCTGCGATCAGGACCATGGCCAGGGCCACAGCCTACAAAATGCAGGAAGCTACCAGGCTACCTACCGGTCAGTAGGAATCATCAGGGATGATCGGTTTAGAGCACATGAAATATGTACATGGAATACAGACTTGACTGCCCTACCAGAGATCACAGAAAGAATAGCCTGAATATATTTGTCAGTGGTACTTATTATTTATTGTATGGTATAAACCTACAATTATGTATTTACTTTATTGTTTAGTAAGGTTTGGTTTTATTTTATCTCTTCCAAGGCAATGATCTCAAACAAGCAAATGTCTAATGAAATATTTAATGCTGAATTTCCATTTCTTAAGAAACTTGGTGATGAAAATGTCAGTTGCACAAAATTTTGGTTTACATTTATCATCTACCTGACATTGCCAGAAGACACAAATACTTTGAAGCTACATCCACGTCTATTTCAAAAGTTAGTAATTATTTTAAAAAGACTATTTCCAAAAGAGTCAATATAACAAGTACAGCTGCAGAAGGTTCATTTACAATACTGGAAAGTATGACTTATCATTGGGATCAAATGAGTATTTTTCTAAATTAATTTCACTCTTTATTCCAAGTTTCTCCTGTATATGTGTAAAAGTGAAATTATAGCTATTAAAAGTATTGGCTCCATTAGCTAGAGAACTTCACTAAGAGTTAGATGATATCAGTTTTACATTAGTGTCATCAGATTCTTCAAATAGAAATTCAGTTAAATCCAGTAATGTCTTTTAAATTCAACACATGAAATCAAGCTAAAACATTTAGAAGTTCATCCTGTCTTGATAAAATAGTTTAACATTCTCATAAATGCTATTAAGTTCTGGATAAAAAGTTCAACCTTGACGATAAAGTTACTTGTATTTGCAGTGATAGTATGATACAAATTTTGGTAGAGCCCAATATTGTGGTAAAAACCATGTTCCAACTAAATCAAGAAACTTGTGTTGCAGGTTTGGAATTGGAATTCTGGTTGGAATAGGTTGTAGTGCACGTATTATTCATGAATGTGTCCAAACAAGCTTTGATAATCTACTTGTCAAAAGAGAGGCTGCATTTAAAGTCAGCCAAATTATAAACTTTTGTGACAAAATTCACGCTGCATTTATTTTAAAATGCTTCAGTTGTGGCACTGCGTGCTTTTTCTCTTTACTGTCTGTCACCACCAGATTTTAGAAATGTTTTAATTTTAAAGAACTACTTTGTAGATCCATCTAACTATTTGACAATGATACTGAACCTTATTGTAAAGCAGTCATCTAAATTTAGGTTGCATTTTGTTTGAAAGAAGTTGTAAATCTTTAATCAGATATTCAACTGATGGAACACCAAACAACTTCAGCTTTTGAAATGTGCAGCAAATTATAACTATTGAAAGAAAATCTTGAAACCAGAAAGATGAATTGTAACTTCATAAAAGCAAAGGAAGAAATGGATAAGCTAAATGATAAGAGACGAAAAGCATAAAATATTAAACCTTGAAGTTCTGTAATTGTACTTTGGAATATCTTCACCTCTAGGGAAAACCTTCTAATGGAGATGCCTTGGATTCTTTTTTAATGAAATATTCTATACTGAATGGGACTATATTGAGATAGCCTTCAAACGCTGCAGATAATTTCTTGATAAGTTATACTTTGTAAACCTATCTTTTGAAGCAATGGAGGAAAAGGACAGAGCATGCAAAAATATTTGGCATAAAATATTTATACATTTACATGTTTTAAAAGAAAATTAAAAATATCATTCATCCAGCAGAATTCACTCCAAGCTTACCAGATAGATACATGAATATCTAAGGTATTCTTGAGACTAAAAATAGCATGGTCTACAAAAGGAAGTCAATGGAAGTTATGAACAATTTTAAATTTGTCAGTCATAAAATGTAGCTTTGAAGGATACTGCAATCAGTTTTATCTAAAAAATGAGTAATAAGCCATATCCAAAATTATATTCTTCATAAAAATACCTGTGTCATAATATTAGAAACTGATACAACCAAGAAGTTAAATATGTAGAGATATACCAAGAATAATTATTTATTTATGCTGTTTCTAATATTTATATAGTCAATATAAAGGAGTTGTATTTTACTTTAATGCACATGATACACATAAATCTTATTTTTTAGAAATATTTCTATTTTTGAAAGTAATGATTGAGTAGAATTCATATCCATCCATATAATAAACCCACTTATATTGCAATAAATAGACAAAATGTTATATAATCTTAACTATTTTGGTACTTCCTTTTATCCTTTTGATTATATACTTACCTGAGGGAAAAGTCAAAGCTATGGTTCTTCCAGTAGTCATGTATGGATGTGAGAGTTGGACTATAAAGAAATCTGAGCACAGAAGAATTTATGCTTTTGAACTGTGGTGTTGGAGAAGACTCTTGAGAGTCCCTTGGACTGCAAGGAGATCCAACCAGGCTATCCTAAAGGAAATCAGTCCTGAGTATTCATTGGAAGGACTGATGCTGAAGCTGAAACTCCAATACTTTGGCCACCTGATGTGAAGAGCTGACTCACTGGAAAAGACCCTAATACTGGGAAAGATTGAAGGCAGGCGGAGAAGGGGATGACAGAGGATGAGATGGTTGGATGACCTCACTGACGCAATGGACATGAGCTTGAGCAAGCTCCGGGAGTTGGTGATAGACAGGGAAGCCTGGCATGCTGCAGTCCATGGGGTCACAAAGAGTCGGACACGACTGAGTGACTGAACTGAACTGAGGGAAAAGTCTTATTTTCCAGGGACCACGTAGTAGAAAGCTCAGAAAATAAAACAGACCCTAGCTGCAGCCTCTTCCTAGATTTTAGACCACAAAGTCACAGAAACATATACATTTCAAGTTAAAAAGGAACTAAAAAGATACTGCAACTCAGACTCAATAAGCATCTCCCTTTATTAGATCTACATAGTATTCTTGGATCTACATTTTATCTATAATAACCCTCAACTCTCTCCAAACAGGAGATCTTAGAAACTAGAGGAAGGGCGCTTTCTTAGTCAAGGAGCCATGGTAACACATGCAAACCTACAGAGACTCTAGGTCTTTGCTCCAGGAGTAAGTACCTACTTCATAAAATGGACATTCAGTCGTCACACAGATTTTCCATAAAAACGAATTTTAAAAAATACAGTCATTTATAGACTACACAAATATTTTAAACTATTTCTAAATATGGTCTTTGAATGAAATATGTTGATCATAAAATTTGGAGTCTATGAGCATGCTAAACTTTCATGAAAACCTTCCTCTGTAGATGGACAAGGAAAGAGGTAAGATGGCAGGCAAGGGATTGGCTTAAGTGAGAAGAAAATCTTGATTGGAAACTTAAAAATGATACCAATAAGACACATTTAAATTTTTATTAAATTCATAAATAATAGCTTTTTAAACATGTTTATAAAATTTAGCAGTGAATATAAAAATAATGGAGTTAATATTTTCAGTTCCCTTTATGTGGTATTTTAAAAAGTGAGATTGTTTTGTTAAACAGAAGTTTGTTCTCCCTTTTTAAAAATACTCTTTTCCACTAAGGTTTATCGTACGGTATTGAATATAATTCCCTATGCTAGCAGGACCTTGCTGTCTACCCATTCTATACATAAAAGTTTATGTCTGCTAAACCCAAGCACTCACCTTATCCTTCCCCCAACCAACCTCCTCCCCCTTCACAACCACCAGTCTGTTCTCTGTCTGTGATTCTGTAAACAGAACTTTTTTTTTAAACATACTGCTTTTAGGTTTTTGTTTTCATTAGAGCATATTTTTACCTGTTCATTTTTCAGAGGACTACTTTATCTGCAAACATGTAGGTCTGGTCGCATGCTAATAAACCACCAGAAAAGATACACATTTTCAAGAGCTATCAGAAGGTCTGAAAGTGAACAAAGTTGAGCTAGTTGACTATCTTCTCCGACATATTATGGAATCAGGGGAAGCAGCTTGTCGATAGCAAAGCTCTGAGCCCTTTGGAAAACAACTGTCTTCTCCAAGCTATGAATTTCATCTACAAGGAAATCTCTTGGTAAGGGGAAAAAAAAAAAAAAAAAACCACTGAGTCATTTGCAGCAACCTGGATGGACCTAGAGATGGTCATACTGAGTGAGGTAAGTCAGACAGAGGAGAAATGTCGTGTGACATCCCTTATATGTGGAATCTGAAAAGAATTGATACAAATTAGCTTACAAAACAGAAAAATATTCACAGACTTAGAGAATGAACTTGTGGTTGCTGGTGGGGCAGGGGTGGAGGGGGGGGAATTGGGGGAAGGCACAGTTATGGAGTTTGAGATGGACACATACACACTGCTGTATTTAAAATGCATGACCAACAAGGATATACTGCATAGAACATGGAACTCTGCTCAGTGTTATGTGGCAGCCTGGACAGGGGAGGAGTCTGGGGGGGAATGGATACATGCATAGGTATGGCTGAGCCCGTTCACTGCTCACTTGGCACTCTCATGACATTGTTAATAGGCTATACTCCAACACAAAGTAAAAAGTTTAAAAAAAAGAATCTACTATGCACCAAATAATTTGCATGCCTGATTTTACTAATTTCTATTGAAAATAATTTAAAGATGAGGACATTTTAGCTTATAGAGGCTGAGTATCCAGCCCAAACTCTCATATCTAGTAAGTAGTGGCATTAGGAGGCACGTGACCCCGGGATACATGCTCTTTTATTGCATTTCACCACTTTCCATCTCGTGCCTTTCATGTTTCCCCATCATTCAAATCTCAAGTGGAATGAGAGCAGGGTGCAGTGGAAGAGGAGGAAGGAGCCCACACATTTCACAGCCTTTGTGAGATTCAACTGCCCACACTCACTAGGTGGTAAGTTCAGGGTGACACCGTGTCTGTATTACTCACCTCTCGATACCAAGCACCTCACTCTATACACACGGCGTACAGAGGCCAAGGATATTTAGAAGGAATCAACAATGGGTCAAATTTTAGTGAGCGGAATGGAAAGACTGAAACTGGGTATTTGGACCCTATTAGCTAGAAAGTAATCTAATGTTTCTGCTGCTTTTCACACCTCTTCATATTGAATTCATCCACTCATTCAATATATAGTTTGCTGAGTTCTGGGCATTATGGATGTACCATTGAGCAAAGTTCCTGTCCTCATGAAGACATTCTGGTAATCAAAGAATTTCACCACCAGTTTTGAACCCTCAGAGCTGCCTTGTGAAACAGATGAGGTGGGTGTTTGTTTGTAACCTGCTGGCTCGTGAAAATATTGCAAAAATATCTAATCCATGAAATTTCATTCAACGAAGTACATCAATGACAAAAATAATATAACCATCTGAACATGTTTTTTAATTCCAGATTCCCTTCTGTTCTCAACATAATGTGATAATTTAGTATTATTTTATTCATCACTTTTCCTACCAAACACACACACACACACCCCCTACCATCCTAACCCAACCCCTTCCATGCCCCCACAGCAATGCTCAATGAAGAATTATCACTACCTTGTCTGTTACGAGCTTATCAGGTGCTGGACACCTGGGCCTTATTTTATGTTATTTCTGATCTTTCCTATAACCTCAAAAAGTAATTATTTCTATCCTAGATTTACAGATGAGAAAACTGTGATTCAGGAGATGATTCCACCCAAAATTGCAGGGCCAGTTAGTAGCTTTGTTCAAGTCCAGATATACACCTGTCTTGGTTCTGTCAGTGTTTCTGACTCAGAGTAGAGTTTCCCTAACTCCCTCCTCTTCTTTCTTTAACCCATTCTCTACAACTCACCAAAGTTATAGTTTGAAACACAGGTTTGATCATATAACTACTCTTACAAAGAATGAATGGACTGCCTCGACTTTTAAGATAAAAATGTGCAAACCTCAGCACAGAATACAGGGTCCTTCTTGGCTGTGCCCAGGCTTTGCTTGACTCTCCTAGGCTGTCATTTCCCATGAAGCGTTTATTCCCAGCACACAGCAGGCTTTCTTTGTGGCTGTTCATGCACACATTTCATCTCCACCCTATTCTTTTTCCCTCTCTAGTAAAACCCTACTCCTCCTTTCATACCTACTTCAAAGAGTTCCTTGTTTGGGAACCTTCCCTAGCTTCTCCAGAATTGTCTCCTCCTCCAGGGATCCCCAGCATGCATGCATGCTAAGTCGCTTCAGTTGTGCCTGACTTGTTGCGACCCCATGGACTGCAGCCTACCAGACTCCTCTGTCCATTGGATTCTCCAGGCAAGAATACTGGAGTGGGTTGCCATGCCCTTCTCCAGGGGACCTTCCCAACCTGGGGATCAAAGCTGCATCTCTTAAGTCTCCTGCGTTGGCAGGCGGGTTCTTTATCACTAGCGCCACGTGGGAGACCTGGATCCCAGAGCCATCATGCTAACCGGTGTTAATCATAGAGTCCCTTGTGGTGGCTCAGACAGTAAAGAATCCGTCTGCAATGTGAGAGACCCAGGTTCAATCCCTGGGTGGGGAAGATCTCCCAGAGAAGGGAATGGCTACCCACTCAAGTATTCTTGCCTGGAGAATACCATGGACAGAGGAGCCTGGTGGGCTCGAGTTCATGGGGTCGCAAAGAGTCTGCCAAGAACACACTCGTCACATGGGTTCCTTTACTTGGTATGGCCTTTGTTTAATTGTCTTCCTTCCTTTCCCTGCCCCCTCCCCCCATGCTATGGGCTCCTTGAAAGCTGAGTCAAGTTCTTCTTCACCCGTCTCCCTGGAGCATAGCACTGGGCTTGTCACGTAGTAGGGCTGGAAAAATTCTAGATGAATAATAAATGACTGCCCTCTCCTGCCTCGTCCTTCTTTCATGACCTCAAATCCAACAGAGCCAGAAGAGAAACACTCTAAAGCATGACTAGGAGGGCTCCCTGAAAGGAAGCATTCCAGGGCAGCAGAGTGGCTCCGGCGACGTCCCCAGCAAGATGTAATTTACAGGTTGTCTTGATGTGACTCGATAATGCAATAATTGACGAACTGATCGCATAATGTAAAACCGTCTGGCTCTGAATAGACCGCTCTCAGAGATGAAACAAAAATGAGAGCGTGTCTGCATAATCGGTGTGTAAACGCAAGCAGGGTATTAAGCATTCCTTTTTATTCTTAAAGAGCTGAAATGAGACAAGCTCTCCCCGCCCCAAAGCAATCTCTCTCTTTGTCTCTCTCTCTTTTCTCTGCTAATAAGCTCTGAGCAATTTGGAGGCAAGGTGTGATATTGCTCTCACAGATAAATAATAACAAACAAAAAAAAATCGTAATGTTGATGTGATTATACCTCACTGACTAAAGGGAATTAAAGGTAGATTCTTTTTTTTATTAGTTTGCTGATCCTGGGCATCCAACTCCTCATAACTGCTCAATATATCACACTAGTTAATCATTCTTGTCATTATCTTTAATGTCTTATTAGAGGGCTTCATTCATCTGGTTTTTATCTGTTTCATTGGAAGCAGTTTTAATCTCATTTCCGCAGCGCTGATAAGCCTGTTAGTTTGCACAAATTGGTTTTGGTGACAATGTGTAGATAGCAATAACGTGATTTCCAAACGGAGAGGAGAAATCTATTCAGGTCCAAAAAGCCAGGTGGCTTGAGCAAAGGAGTTGTGGAGAGGTGGAAACAGTGGCCTTGGCTTCCTACAGGAAAAAATGAAGAAGGTAGAAAACAGGGTGAGAAGAAGGGAGAACAGGAAGCTCAGATAAATTGTTACAAGACCCCCGCACCCGCACCCACACCCACAACCCGCACCGGTCCAGCCCCGCAAGTCGGAGAGCCAGCGGTGATGGCCGCGTCTGACCACTAGATGGCCGCGTTGAGTCAACAGTGTCCCATCGCAGCGGTGGAAGAGGACGCACGTTTAGTGGTAGCGCTTTGCCCCTCAGACTGGAGCACCCAACTCTCAGATTCCACCCTGAGGGTGCTCCCAGCGCTGCCAGAGGTCTTTCCTGAGAGACCTTGTCAGCGTTTCCTTCCTGCTCTGGGGTGCTTCATATCAGGCTGTCTCATGCCATCTATGCAGCTAGTGAAGCAGCGTTCCTCACTTCCACCTCACTTTAGAATGGCCTGGCTCTAGGTTTCTTAGAATAAAGGAAGCAATAAGCCTATCAGGTTCAGTAGCTCAAAAATGCATTCATCGTAGATGCTAAATACAGTTTCCGCAGGTTTCCAGGTTGGGAGTCATCTTTTGCAGGCGAGGGGCGGGGGTCGGGGGTCGGGGGGTCAGGGGTCAGGGGTCAGGGGTCAGGGGTCCGGGGCGGGGGTGGGGGAGAGGGGAGGGAATCAATAGCTTTTCAGTCTGATTGGCAAATTTCGGAATGTCTATCAGGTTTAAGAAGGCAGCGTCTTGAATTTCTTGACTCCTGCTGCTCGGGTCCCGGTACTGAAGCCAGAAAATGAGGCTTGTCTATTACAGTCCTGGCCTCTTTCTTGGGAGTGTTGATCTGGATGCGGGTGTCTGGAGAGATTTAAATCCAAAATCACTCTCCAAATGCACTAAACTCTATCAGATTTATACTTCACATACACATGAAACACCAAAATAATAACAATAGGGAAAGGAAGCATTTCAGACAAAAAAAAAAAAGGGGGGGGGGGTCTCATGATAGGCTCCAAACCACTTGTTTGGGAGGCAAACATATACCAGCCAGATGCAGACAGTCAGTTATCTGGTGGTGTCTGGGGTGGGAGGGCGCTAATAATATTCCAAAATCCTCAACTGCCAAAACACTTTGCAGATCCATTTTCAGAGCCTCTCGGTTCACGTTTGTCTGATTCATTCTCACAACTCAAATGTTGATATAAAGTCTGCTTGTGAAATTCTGAGACCTCTTGTTTTTAGAAACTCAGGAGGCCACACTTCCCTCAGACCTAGGCAAAGCGTGAACGCCTCTCTATTTTAGAATCTGAAACTCGCTCGACGTTTCAGACCGTCTCAGCTAAGTTCTCGAAATCCCTCTTTATCCCATGTTCTGATTTGCCTGGTTTAAAAGCATATCCATCTTGTAACTAGTCTGTGGAGCAAAGAATTGAGGATGATGTTTAATGCGTCGCTTCTGATCTGAGCCTCCAAGGTGGAAATAGAATCCCAAGACTACAGGGTAAAGAGACCAGTTTCCTGCAGCTGCCGTTAGCTGAGCTCTCCCTCTCGAATCAGGTGCCGTGGGGCAATCATGGCAAGTAATAATGTCTAGAACCCACGAAACCAGCTAGGTTTACATTTCTTTCCAATGTGGTGCTGTTCCTTCATATGGAAATCATAGCACAGGGCAACTGGGTACCTGCCTGGGGCCATGTGAGTGCAGCCGCCTTCATTATCCCAGTGGGGGCATATTGGCTGTGCACGTGGTCTGATGAGAACGTGGCCTTTTGAAACCCGGTTTGTCCGGGTAGCCGTGGCGCCTACTATCGGGGCTGTCTGTTCCAGAGGTTCCCACCAAGATTTGACTTATACATGTGTGTCTTTATTCTTCCTCTGAAACATGCCATTAACTCTTTGGAACAAAATGCACGTGAGGTCTACCTACCAGCCAGTATGCACCAACTGTAGTTGGATTTGCTGCCCGGCAGCTTTGGAGATGAACTCCAGGCCTTTCGGGGACCATCCTCTCTCCCCTCCACCAGTTCCCACCAGCTCCTAAAGGTCAGGGTATGGATCTCTGATGGATGTTCTGGCTCCTTAAACTACCACAGAATGCACTGCTCCGTGGCCGCATAGCGTTAAGAGCCTCAGACGAATTGTGCCAGCCGCTCCGACGCAGAGCAAGGTCTACTTGAGAGGGGCAGAAGGACACCACATGGGGCTAGAGACGAAGCAACTCATCCCTCTACTTCTTCACGTCCTTACGCTGAGAACCAGAAAACCACGTGTGTAAGGACACATGTCATCTACGTATAAAGTGCCGAGTGCATAGGAGTCAGATCTGTTAACAGCCTGATCCAAGTGAGCAAGGGCTGTCGGAAAACAGAAGCCAGGAAAAGCAGACACGTGGCAAATGGTCCATCTGCCCGGGCCCAGAATCCAAATATTACAGACCCGACGTCGGGAACGCAAATGTAACTGCCAACGGGGGTTCTTGCCAAACTTCTTCAAAACTTTCCGTGGTGCAGCTGACACCTATTTGAAAGTTTCTCCCTCCTTCTACCCGCTGGGATAATGTCAGGTTTCTCTGACCTGAGTGCAGAGGGAGAATAAAAATCAAAGTAAGCTGTGTTTCTCGGACTCCATTGTCTGTCTTAGAACAGCATCTCTGCGTCTCTGTCCCCACGTGATCGCCCACATCCCTTGGATTCCAGGTGGTATCCGCTGACTCTCGGCGCCTCTGCTGATACCTACTGCCGAGACCACAGACACCTAGACCAGTGTGCAGATCCTAGGGTGTCTCTTGGATCTGGGGGCATCCAGGGAAGCCGATGCTTCTGTTATGCTCCTCTATTTCTTTTTTTTAAAACAATGTTTATTTATTTGGCTGCGTCAGGTGTCAGCTGCGGCACACGGGGTCTTTCTTCATTGCTTCATGGGGGATCTTTCGCTGAGGCCTACGGACTCTTCAATTGTGGTGGGTGGGCTCCAGAGCTCGAGGGCTCAGTAGTTTGGTTGCCTGGGCTTAGTTACTCCACAGCATGTGGGATCTTAGTTCCCCAACCAGGGATTGAATCTGCATGTCCTGCATTGCAAGGCAGATTCTCCACCGCTGGACCAGCAGGGAAGGTCTATTGTGCTCCTGTTTTACAGCTGTCCCCTCATCCAAGAATTTGTGTTTACCACGGGGTCTGGGTTCTCAAAGATAGATGTCAGAATTTCCTTTCTCTCCCTTTATTGCATGGTCATGGACCACGCTCACACGCTTTGGCCTTCTTTGTCGAGGACATACTCTTTCTCAGCATGTCTTTGGCACCTCCAACAAGTAGGTGCCAGGGGGCCAGTGAGGAGGGCTCCCCAGAGGGAGCCCATCTTTGGTATCAAACAGCTTTGGCTCAATCTGGGACCTCCCACAGCCCTGCATCCACACACACACAGAGTCCACGCCTGCACATCCCAGGGCTTGGGACACTTAGAAGCATTTCTCCTGTTTCCATTTGAGAGTGTCTGTTGAGTCCGATTTAATATTTTGGAAGATGTATGTAACCCAGATAAAATGGGTCCCAAGTTACAGCCCCATCTACAAATTAAGTCATATTCAAAGAAACCCCATCTTTCCAGCTTTTTAGAGAATTTTAATATTGAACAGAATCTCTTGGGGAAAAAAAAAGAGATGTCAAAGCAGCCCAATTCATAGCTCCTAGTAAAAACTTCTTAAAAATTACCTTTCCTCCTTCCTCTGATTCTCAGGATAACTCGCAGCCCCAGGGGATCTGAATCCTTTCCCCAAGGAGTCCTGTGGGTACCCGTGTGAGTTCTTAGCTTTCCCCTGCCTCCCCGTTTCTTCCATTTCTCTTCTTTCATTTTCCCCATGAGTAAAGCTCAGTCCTTTTATATGCAGCCCCTCCTCCCAAACATCTTACCTCTCTTTTCTGCCTCTCACCTCTTTTCTGCATCATCAAAGTCCAAGAATTGAACCTCAGAGAGATTCAGCCATCTGTCTCTCGAGATAGGATTCTTTATAGAGAGTGGGAGATGGAGACGTCGAGGACGCCAGACTGTCCCCTAAGTGTTCAGGGTGGTGGCGGGTGATGGTGGAGTGGACAGTGACTCTCACATTAATGCTTTATGTCTCCAAAACACAAAGATGGAGGTTGGGTTGTAATCACACACCTCTCCCTATGGTCTAAACCAATTGAGAAACAGGCACTACAGCCACAGGGGGACCCAGATAGAAATTTATCTGTTGGCGAACCTGGACTGCAGAACCTTAGACCTGCGATCAAAGTCAGGCTCCTGCCTGCTTTCCATCACATTTAGTTCCGAGGCCTCCGACAAGGGAAATGGAGACAAAGCCGACCTCATCCTGCCCATCAGCCACCCGGAGGAGCCTTTTCTGTCACCCACCTTCCTATACTCAGAGGGCCCAAGAGCCAAGAGGCAGATGAACGTCTAGACTTTCCTGCAAAGGTGCGGGGTCAGAAGGAAGGGTGCTCACCAGAAGGGAGAAGACCTTGGAGGGTTTGAGCCATGCCTGCACCTGCCCTTCATCCAATCAAATGAGTCACCCTTCTCTCATCACCCAATGCAAACTCCTCTCCTGTGGTGGTTTAGTTGCTAAGTAGTGTCCTACTCTTACAACCCCGTGGACTGTAGCCCGCCAGGCTCCTCTATCCAAGGGATTCTCCAGGCAAGAATACTGGAGTGGGTTGCCATGCCCTCCTCCAGGGGATCTTCCCCACCCAGGAATCCAACCTGGGTCTCCTGCATTGCAGGCAGATTCTTTACCAACTGAGCTATAAGGGAAGGTTTCAGATCCTCTCCTAGGACTTTTAAAAGTTCAACAAAAGCCCACTCCATGCTAATCTAAGGCATAAAGATAGAAATGGGGAGAAAATAATCTGCTACAATTAATAAGCCTGAGTTTCTGCATACAAAAAATTTGTGTCTTTTCTTATTGAAAAGATTTTGGGTGTCTTTTCATATGAAGTAGCAGGAATAAAAAAAGAAGAATAGGGGGTAAACAGGCTTCTACCTCAGATTCTTACTCAGGCTCTTAAGTTGGAATTTGTCCCCAGCACTCTGTCTCTTGGTTCCTGCCAGACCACTGGCTAGGCAGCCTCTTTATCCATGCACCCAAGGGGCCTCCTTGGTTCAGCAGTCCAAGCTCTAACCTGTATGGAAGAGAGGACACCTCCTTCACAGCAGTTTTATTTTTTTAAGAGCTATAATCTGAGATCCTAGAGGCTGGATAGTGCAGAGAAGCTAGGAATAGTCCCCAGAACACTAACTGCCACTATTTAGCTGAGTGACCTCTGGCAAGTTATTTAACCTTTCAATTTCCTCACCTATAAAATAAGAGACATTAACAGTGTGAGCCTATTGGGGAATTAAGTGTCTTAGGGTATGTAAGGGTATGTAAACACTTGGAGTAGTCGCTGGCACAGAGGAAGGGACATGAAGTGATTGCCAGCTTTGTTGTTGTTCAGTCACTAAGTCGTGTCTGACTCTTTGCAACCCCGTGGGCTGCAGCATGCCAGGCTTCCCTGTCCTTCGCCGTCTCCCAGAGTTTGCTCAAACTCGTGATCATTGAGTCAGTGATGCTATCCAACCATCTCATCCTCTGCCACCCCCTTCTCCTCCTGCCTTCAATCTTTCCCAGCATCAGGGTCTTTTCCAGTGAACTGGCTCTTCACATCAGGTGCCCAAAGTATTGGAACTTCAGCCTCAGCATCAGTCTTTCCAGTGAATATTCAGGACGGATTTTCTTTAGTATGGACTGGTTTGCTCTCCTTGCTGTCCAAGCGACTCTCAAGAGTCTTCTCCAGCACTGTAGTTCGAAAGCATCAGTTCTTTGGTGCTCAAATTTTCTATGGTTCAATTCTCACATCCATACGTGACTACTGGAAAAACCACGGCTTCGACTAGATGGACCTTTGTCAGCAGCATTATGGTTTAGTAAATTTCAGTACAGAAACCAACAGAATACTATAATCTCATCACAATCACTTTATGAACCTTTCTAATAACATGGAAATGCTCAGGCTTAATTGCTAAATTTGAAAGCCAGAATTAAAATGTTTATATACTGTTTTGAACGATGTTTAAAAATAACAGCAACTAGAATGAATTCTAACAAAATGTTAATTGGCTATCTTTGGTCATCAGATTACAAAAAAATATTTTATTTTTTCTTTCTGCTTTCCCACGTGAACGTTCTACAACAGAATGTATTCATTTAAAAACTGTTAATTTTGATTATTTAAATAATTCTGGCATCAGGGGCAGATATAGCAGGCAAGCCATGTCTAACAAAATGTTGCTCTTCTGTCTGGATAAACCACACATTAGAGTGACAATAAATTCTATTTTCGATGGAAGCAAGACATTCCTTTGTCAGTAGTAAATCACTCTGTTGCTACCCCACCCCACCAGCATTATAAATGCCTCTCTCCTTGGTAGGTGTTTCTCCTGGGGCTGCATTCCACAACCCCATGGCAGGTATCAAGTTCTGCCATTCCTTTGAGGATCCATCCATCCTGAAGACAGTTGTTGCTTGAAGCAAGAAGCCTTGTCAGCCCCACCTGCTCCATCACCCCACCCCTCACATCATATTTACCAACGTATTAAGTATTTGATGACGGGATGTGCTCAAGGCCAAAGATGACAGCTAGGCCCACTCTTCTACTGCTGTTCCATTACCCTTCCACCTAGAAGGTAGAAAATTTTTGTTGAATAATACAACTCAAATAATTCCAGCCCCAAGTTGAAGCCTCAGCCTCCAGGTCTCTGACTTCCTAGAATATTCCTTGGATGGAAACTTCCACCTGGGCTCTCATCCTTGAGGAACATTGCCAGTTTCAGGGGGTTGCAATTTTTTCCCCCAGTATTTATGAGTTTAGATTGCTGCAAACCAGGAGAGGTTATCTGCTAAGAGCATCACAGGACTCAATCTGTCAGCTTCAGCATTTAACCTGGGGGGAAAGGAGCTCTCTGGCCAAGCCCTCAGTGATGGCACCATCATGAACTCACACACACCGTGACGCAAAGCTCAGTGTCAGCAAAGATGGACTCAGCTCCAGGCCACCCACATGCAAGCTCCGCCTTGTCTTGCCTTTCTTTTCCCCTATTTCTTGCTTTTTAATACTCCCCTGGACTCATCAAAGTTATAAAATATTGTAGCTAGAAAGGGACTGAGCTCTGCCCAATGTCACAGAGCTAGTTAGAAATAATAATAATAATAGCAGTGGTAGTGACAGTAACAAATTCAGACAAGCCTTCGCTACAGGCCAGGTACTCTGCTAAGAGTTTCGATAAAGTAACTTATTTAATCTGCACCGCAACCTCGTAAGGTAAATACTATCTGGTTGGCCAAAAACAAACTTTTTGGCCAACCCAATATTAGTATTCATGTGTCATGGAGGAGGATACTAAGGCCCAGGATATTAAGTGACTTTTTCAAGCCAGGACCCTTGGTCTCTTGATTTATCACTTGTTCTTTCCAAGATACCAGGCTGTTGCATGGAACTCTGAAGCCAGTACCCTTAGAGTCTTCCTCCTGACTGCTGGACCAGACAGAAACAAAACAAAATAATCACAGAGGTACAAAAAAAGAGTCCATTCAACTTTATCTCAGAAAACATTCTCTGACCACCTGCCCTGGTGCTGGGTGCTGTGAGAAGTCAGAAATGAAACAAAGCAAGGATGATGCTTTTATGCAACTTAAGATGTAATAGGGACAGAGGTCAACACAATATTGCAAAGCAATTATTCTCCAATTAAAAAAAATGTAATAGAAGAAGGCGGAAGAATGAAATAAGTGTTGAACATTGATAACATTTATGGAAAATCCTTTTTTCAAGGACTGAACACAGTGCAAACAAACCATAGTGAGACAGATTCTTGACTCTCCCACCTAGCTCTCCTTCACCAACTCCAACCCTCAAGGTCAAGACCCTCCGTTGAGGCTGTAATTAGCCAAAGGAAGGGGAAGGGGATGCATCTTGGTTGATAATCTCACTGCTTGCAAGGAGGCTAGGGGAAGCTCATCCCATTTTAGAGATTAAATAGCCAAGGCTAAGGGCGATTCAGTCATTTGCCTCTGACATCATAAAACTACTCTGCTCCACACACAGGACTTGAAATCCTCTGTGGCCCCAAGGCAAATGAGCTCCCGTTGCAGAGCACTCCCTCCCCACTCCCTCCATTCCCTGGACTCATCTCCCAGCAAAGCCTTCACCTGTGAGTCCCATTTGGTGAGTGATGGATGAACATTTCTGAGCAGTGCCAGCCCCTCCTCCAAGCCTGGCCTGGCAGCTGCGCCATTCCAGAACAAACACACGTTTGATCTATGAGGCTACTTTCTTGCCATGAAAGCCATGAAAGGATGTGTCTCCCAAGTGACCTCTTCCTTGGTAGTTGGAGAGAAAATGTGATAAAAAGCAAGAGCCGTGTCCTTTGAAGATAATTCATACATTGGCCAATAGATGCGATAAAGTAGCTAGAAATCCAGCACGGGCTACAAACAACTCCACATTAAAGGCATCTGTGTTTAATAAAACTAATAAATCAAATGCTCTTAGGTGGTGCCTCCAGGCTATGTTTTAGGGCTATAATTGGTGCACATGGATAATACAAGAATAAAAGGTATTGAGTCAGCACAGAGACCGCTAACCCCTGATGTGCCCCTCAAGTATTTCTGGGACTCTTTTGGTGTTTTGTTTGGGGAAGTTTATCAAAAGCAAAGTCCCTTTCCTAGAAAAGTGCCAGGCTACCAACCTCTGCTCTTAAACAGGGAGTACGGGGGTCTACAAGCACAATGGAAAAGCCAGAGAAGATGGTGAGCCCTGATACAGACTTGTTTACAAAACAGACTCCGAGAAGGAACCTGTGGTTGTTGTGGGAAAGGACAGGGGAAAGGGATAGTCAGGGAGTTTGGGATGGACAAGGGGCACGCTGCTTTATTTAAAATGGATAACCTAACCAACAAGGACCTGCTGAATAGCACAGGAAACTCTGCTCAGTGTTATGTGGCAGCCTGGATGGGAGAGAGTTTGGGGGAGAATGGATACTTGTATATGTATGGCTGAGTCCCTTCGCTGTCCACCTGAATCTATCACAACAGTGTTAATCAGCTATTCAGTTCAGTCACTCAGTGGTGTCCAACTCTTTGCGACCCCATGGACTGTAGCACACCAGGCCTTCCTATCCATCACCAACTTCCTGGAGTTTACTCAAACTCATATCCATCGCATCAGTGATGCCATCCAGCCGTCTCATCCTCTGTCGTCCCCTTCTCCTCCTGCCTTCAATCTTTCCCAGCATCAGGGTCTTTGCTATACTCCAATACAAAATAACAAACGTAATTTTTTTAAGTAAAAAATTAAAAACGGAACAAAAAAGAAGGAACATTAAACATATTTGTTGTGCCTCTCAGATATGCACTTCAGATGTATTTTCTGATTTAATCCTCACAGGCACCCCTCAGATATGTGACACTACGGCCTTATTACAGGAGAGAACACACATCAGTGAGGTGAATGTCCAAAGGCAGAACTGTTAGACTTCCAAGCCAGTGAAATAAGAAGATTGGAGTACTCAACCTTGAGAAGATGGACTACAAGAGCAGCTGCTATAAACTCTAGGTCCATCTAAGACTACTCCTTGAAGAACAGAAGCCCCTTTGCATTAAACCAGAAGAGAACTAAGGATGTAGGTTTAGAGACAGGAGGAGTTCATTGGTAGCAGTCCTCTCCAAGGACTGTTGGACCTAAAAGGAAGTGGTGGAAATTCCTGTTCTGGAGAAAACCTAAATTCACAGCGATATTGTAGACAGGACATTTGACCGGATCTGTGTTCAGGCCGGAGAAGGCAATGGCACCCCACTCCAGTACTCTTGCCTGGAAAATCCCATGGACAGAGGAGCCTGGTAGGCTGCAGTCCATGGGGTCGCTAAGAGTCGGACACGACTGAGCGACTTCACTTTCATTTTTCACTCTCATGCATTGGAGAAGGAAATGGCAACCCACTCCAGTGTTCTTGCCTGGAGAATCCCAGGGACAGGGGAGCCTGGTGGGCTGCCATCTCTGGGGTCGCACAGAGTCGGACACAACTAAAGCGACTTAGCAGCAGCAGCAGCAGCAGCAGTGTTCAGGCATTGGCACATACAAACGAATAATCACCTCTTTGGCCTTCCCTCTGCTTTGTAAAATGGAGACAGTAATAACTAATTTGGAGGGTTTGGGGGAAAGCGGTAAACAAAATGATGTATATAAAATCCTTGGTAAACCCTAAGGTACTATCAAGCACGAGGATTGTTATGACTCCATCTTTCTGGAACTTTTAACATATAACCCAGCCTGGAGACAGAGGGATGGACTCAATGACTTCCTATGACTCGTTTTTATCACCAGAAGTAGACAATTCAAAGCTTGGGAGGGAAGGCAAGTGGCTTCTAGGGATCGTTAGCTTTACAAGCTTTCAGAAAACCTCAGCCTAAAATAGAGACGGCTCATCCCTCTTCCATGAAACGTTTCAATGACATAGTCAACTCCATCTCGGCTGCAGAGTGTGAGAGCTGTAGAACTGGTCAAGGTCAGCCTGGCTTCTGCCAGGAAGGAGGGTAGTTTCAATGACGAGTTACTGAGTCATGAAATTCTCTGAAGCAAATTCATGATTTGGGGCTGGAAGAAATTGGCCTTTGCCTCAGAGACTATTTAATGCCGTAAGACTCCAAGCCCTGTTTCAGAGGTCAACTTTAAAAAAAAAAAAAAGATAATGACCTTAATTATTATAGCATATTGATTAGTTAGGGACAGATGGCTTGAAGTTTATTCCCTACCTTTACAATAACTTACCAGATACACACTAATTCATCTCTTACTCAATATTGTGAATAGTTATCTCCCTTCATTAGATGGGAAGGGAGGGAAGTTGCTCAGTTGTGTCCGAGTCTTTGCAACCCCATGGACTGTAGCCCACCAGGCTCCTCCATCCATGGGATTCTCCAGGCAAGAGTACTGGAGTGGGCTGCCATTTCCTTCTCCAGGGGAATGTTCATTATATGAGAGAGCATCAATCTTTTATGAGCCATAATATACATTGTTGGGTCTCCCAGGTGGGGCAGTGGTAAAGAACCTGCCTGCCAATGCTGGAGACCAGGAGATGCAGTTTCAATTCCTAGGTCAGGAAGATCCTCTGGAGGAAGAAACGGCAACCCACTCCAGTGTTGTTGCCAGGATAATCCCATGGACAGAGAAGCCTGGTGAGCTACAGTCCATGGGGTCTCAAAGAGTCAGACATGTCTGAGCACACGTGCATGCACACAAGAGGCATTCTTCATGTGATATCATTCTAGCACTGTGCAAGCTGGTGGAGAGGCTTAAGCTAAAAACCTTTAAGAGCCATACAGATGTAGAAGAATATAGAAATAGAAATTGATATAGATGTACTTAGTGTGATGAATTATCATGACAAAGCAGCCTGAGATCTTATCTGTCATTTGTTTTAACAGTGAGAAGCTCCAAGTACTTCATAACTACATCCTTATTCTCTCAAAACTCACATCAAAGAGCCTTCTGATTTTTCAATAATATAATAGCATTTTGGCTTTTTTGAAAGCGTTTGGGTATACTTTTGATAAACTTTCCCACACAAGTCACCAAAGATCCTTCATAAAACTAATTAAATCACTAGAAGTGACAGCATTTATCAAGGCCTTTGCAGATTAAAGGTTAAGTCGGTCAGCCTAGCACAGGAATGATGTTTCTGGATGGGAGACTTCAGCTCCCATTGCACAGAAGCACTACCGTAAGATTTTCTTCTTGTATTTACAACTCTAGAGTGTTTTGCCAGAGAAGGCAATGGCACCCCACTCCAGTACTCTTGCCTGGAGAATCCCATGGACAGAGGAGCCTGGTAGGCTGCAGTCCATGGGGTCGCTAAGAGTCGGACACGACTGAGCGACTTCACTTTCACTTTTCACTTTGATGCATTGGAGAAGGAAATGGCAACCCACTCCAGTGTTCTTGCCTGGAGAATCCCAGGGACAGAGGAGCCTGGTAGGCTGCTGTCTATGGGGTCACACAGAGTCGGACACGACTGAAGCGACTTAGCAGCAGCAGCAGCAGCAGCAGAGTGTTTTGCAGAGCCTGAAAAGTCGGAAGTGGCAGACTAACTCAGCCAGCCTCTTGGTACTGATAATTATTATCAAAGGCACACTAGTGCAAAGCACTGTGCTTGGTGAAAGTGAAATGAAAGTGAAAATCACTCAGTCATGTTGTACTCTTTGCGAGCCCATGAACTATACAGTCCATGGAATTCTCTAGGCCAGAATACTGGAGTGAGTAGTCGTTCCCTTCTCCAGGGGAATCTTCCCAACCCAGGGATCGAACCCAGGTCTCCCGCATTGCAGGAGGATTCCCTTGAGCCACAAGGGAAGCCCAAGAATACTGGAGTGGGTAGCCTATACCTTCTCCAGGGGATCTTCCCTACCCAGGAGTCGAACTGGGGTCTCCTGCATTGCAGGCAGATTCTTTACCAACTGAGCTATCAGGGAAGCCCAAGTATGAGGTTGCAAATATCTACTCTCCTCTATTCTTTCCCTCATTTACTTACCACCAAGGTGAGAAGGCAGAGCTATGTTTCAAGTCATGAAGGGCAGCCCAAGCTTGCCTCATTCAATGCCACATGAGTATGATAAGTTTTTGATGGTTATACAAATTCAGAAGAGGGAAAAATCTCTCTGACATGGGGATGATTAAGGAAGTTCTAAAAATTCTTTGAGAATTCTTTGAGCCTCTGGTACCTGCTCAGTATTTTGTGAGCCTAGGGCAAGTGGGCTGCTTGCAGAATATTATTATAAAGCCAATTATGCTCTCAGTGTTCTAAGCAATTTCCCAGCTGCCTCTTGGACATATTGACCCCAGTTTCAGCAACAGGAAATTTCAGTGCCTACAAAAATCTATTGTTTGGTACAGCGCTGGATCTTAAACTTGAACTCAACTGTCCAAATGTAATATTGCCATCCCTTGCATTGGGAAGTTATTTCTACTTTTTAAAGTGTGTTTCCATTCGGGGAGGCATTTTGTCTTAATAGGATTTCTGAGATCAAATAGAAATTATTAACCTCAATTTACATCTCAAGTAACCGAGGCCCAGAAAAGTTGTTCAATACCAGACAAAAGTCTGGAGCAGAAGCAGGCCTAGGACCCAGGACCTTCCAGATCTACATCCAGGTGGGGAGACAAGTAGACCAGCCGACAGTTAATTGACATCAAGGCAGCGGGATGTGATTAATGGTTGTTTGCCAAATGTCTGCAGATCCTTGGAGAAAAAGGCATTGCAAAAGTGCAACATATTACGCTAATTATTACCGGGCAAACTCCTTGGAGACATATTTCCATCAGAAGCTGTCTTTAGAGGCTCCCCAAACAGTAGGTAGTTCTGTAAAGCCAGCTTTTCCTGTGATGCAGAAATCATAACCACTATTTGGTCATGCATCTCTGCTTCAGAACAGAGCTCTGAACATGATGAGAAATGACTTTCAAGTCACAAGGAATCAGGTTATGGACAGAACTCTTGCCTTAGACCTGTTCCATCAAAAACAAAACCAAGCCTTAACTCCAGCTGGAGTGCGCTGTTCTGGGGAGAGAAGATGACAAGAAAGAATCAGTGTAGACTTCCAGGAGCGAAGGGGCCAAAGGGACAAGCAATGTTTACTGAGTGTCTGTACTGTGCCAGGCCATTTCACCAGACCCTAACACTTGATACGCACCACATCCTGTGAATGATGGAAGCACAGTTAGACCTTTCTAACAGCTGAGGAACCCTTCCAGAGGTTAGCAAATATGTTCCCGGTCACCTGGGCGTGAAGAGGTGGGCTCCACACCAGCACTCCAGTATATCTGATCAAAAGTCATGCTGTGTGCATTCCCAATTCTAAGCTAAGCCATCTGCTGAAGGAGGCTAAGAGAGAATGGAGTTCAGGTTTAGGAAAAAATCTACCTCTGATGATACTTCTCCATTGGAGGACTGGCCATTTTATGCAGGGGGCTGACTGCAAAGTGAAAATGCAGGAGTCCTTGTTTAGAAATTATTCATAATTTTAAGACAGCAGCAGCAGAGGATTAAACCGAATGCAGGAAGCTTCTGAGCACTGGGCCCGGTTTAACTACATGGGTTGTATGAATAAGTCCTTGAAGTGGCCCTGCTCAACAGAGTCCAGGACATAACAAAGGTGAGAAGGCAAGAGTCCTGGGGTTGGGGGTGTATCTGGAAATTCAGTCCCAGGGGAGGAAAAAATGGACCATGTGGTCCCCAGGAGCCTCCCGTCCCATCATGGGCTGCTCATCTCACACACACGCACTGCCTGGGGGAACTCACTGATCAAGACTGATAAAAATTACATGGCAAGGCCCTGGGGGCAATTGTAATCCTTTTTCTAATCTCAGGAAGATTCGAAATAGCATTCCAGTGACACAAGGAATGAGCGAACATCACCCCTATTGCAGCTGTCACTTGTATCTGCAATCAGGTGAATTATAGAGATTAGCCACGTCCCAGAATCACTGCACTTTTTGCATGCTTCTCCGCATGGCCCGTCTTAAGGTGGAATTGCTCAGGTTTGCATTTAGACTCTGGAGAAAGCTTAGGAAGTTCCGTGCTGCCACCCAGTGTTCAGAGAGCAAGTCCAGAAGAAGCCACTGAAGGCTGCGCACACGTCGCAGGCTCTGTAGGCACTGGAGCCGTCCTGAAGCTACAGAAAAGGATGCTGTAAAGCTTCTGCAGGCCCCAGGTAAGCTTATTTAGAGGTCACATCCTACATCACATCAAAGATATTAAAATGTACCTACAGCGCGTACTAGAAATTGATGTGTAACCATCTAAGACTTCAGTAATTTTTGAGTTTGGTGCACATGTTTTGTTTTGCGGAGATTTAAACATTTTTTCTGATTTTGCAATTTTCTTTTTTGAGATATGGATTCAGTGGGGTGGCCCTGGGGAGAAGGAAGAGCTCTTAGACATTACCCTAAGACAGAGTGTTTGAAAAACTCCCTGGTCTTTATGCCTTTAGTACCTGCTACAGCGTGGGCATGAAAACAGGAAAACCATGGAAGAAGAGAAAACGTGAGGAATATTGGATCCGGCCACCTCTGAACGTACGCTTCAAGTACAAGCCCTTTCATTGTACTTGTGTAAAGCAGCGGCCTCAGTCTGCTGAGTGCATAGAAGAACCACAGACAAACCATGTCCAGGATCTACTAGATCTTATTTGTTTTATTTATTTATTTTTAACTGAAAGGTAATTGTTTTACGACATTGTGTTGGTTTCTGCCATACACCAACATGAACCAGCCACAGGTATACATGTGTGCCCTCCCTCCGGAACCTCTCTCCCACCCCGACCCTACTCGGCCCTCTAGGTTATCACAGAGCCCTGGTTTGAGTTCCTTGAGGCAGACAGCAAATTCCCACTGGCTGTCTATTTCACATATGATCGTTATACATTTCCATGCCACTCTCTCCGTTCATCCCACCCTCTCCTTCCCCCTGCCCCCCACATCCACAAGTCTGTTTCCTCTGTCTGAGTCTCCATCGGCTGCCCTGCGAACAGGTTCATCAGCACCATCTTACTAGACTTTAGTGCTAAGATTTCATGATTAAAATAACAACAACAACAAAACCCCTCGGTCAGGTCTAATGTCTAGTGCAGTTTTCCAGAAGGCCCCCTGCCCTCTCACAGCGACGGGTTTAGCTGCCAACAGGCAAGCTGCCCGCACGGAGTTTTCACACTCCCCGAGGACCTGGATCCCTCCTGAGTTGTGACTTTTAACTACATGAAAGAAAGTCCCTCGAGATTTTCCAGCAGCAGAGAAACAACATCCAAATCGAATTCCCTGCTTCTCCCGCCTGGCCTTGCTCATGACTGACAAGTGGAAATGCAGGGGTGAGACCGGGGAAGGCACAAATGACCAGCTTTGTGTAAACAATGGCAAATTGGACCAGGAAGAGAAGTGATACGTTCAAAATGGGAAAGGCTGGAGGCAGCATTTAATCTGACCCTCTGCTCTCTAGCAGAGAGCAGTTCTCTAGCCTCAGTTCTCTAGCAGAACTGAAGCCAATCTATTTTGACTACCGTATGTACTGAATCTCACATGTTTGTGGATTTAAGATTTCTGTGGATTTGGGACACAGGGGTTTTTATTTTGTGAAATCATGTCTTTTTTACCCACTTCCATGACTGATTCTATTTTGTTTTGTTTTTCTGTTTTGGCTGCTCAGCATTCAGAATCTTAGTTCCTCGACCAAGGATTGAACCTGGGCCCCCTACATTGGGAGAGCTAAGTCTTAACTACTGGACTGCCAGTGGTTGGAAATCCCCATTACTTTATTCTATAAGCTCTTGAATTTTATCTTTGATCACACTAGTTAAGACCCTGTTCCCCCATCAATTATCCATGGCTGCATTTTACTACAAGCCCCTCAGACTCAGCCTCTAGAGAATGATCATGGGGTCACGTGATTGAGAGTTGGCCAAGTCTTTGTCGATAGAACTGAGCTCCAACTGGAGTGGAAGTCATCTTTACAGCACTCCCGGTCAGTGCCTTTTCAGACTCTCCCTCAATAATTACCTATCTAGAAAGGAAGCTGCCACTGTGTGAAGCAGTCTGCTTCCTGTTAGTGAAGGACACCTGCTAGACAGTTCTTCCTTCTGCTCTCCCTTCAAGACTTAAAGGGAGAGCCAGTGAGAGCCAAGGTGAGCCAGTGATGTTGAGTCTGGAGGTAGGCATTTGGCACTTCTCCACTGCAGGTCACCAGTGGAAGTCCTACGTGGCCTTTGGGGACTCCATATGGAAAAGGCTAAATACTCCGAAGAGAAAACACCAGCAACCAGCTCCACTCCTTCCCCCGAAACTGCCTGTACGGAGTCCAGGCTTTTGTGAAAGAAGTCAGTCTACGGCCTCAAGGGGCAGTCGAGCATACGTGGCTGTAAGCAGACCCCTTTCTTGCACTTGCGCCAGGGCTCGGGCCTGTTTCGAGAAGCTGGAACTCTTCCTTGGAGAAAGCTCATCCAAGTAGCATCCGAAAAACATCTGAAACCGAAACCCTCTGGAGTCCTATGTGTCTCCCTCCATACACACCAAGTGTCAAAGTACTGCTCCAGGACCGTGGCTGCTGTTTGTGGTTTTAAGTGTGGGTGGGTGTGTGTCCAAATGCTGTAAGCTCAGTTCTGGGCTTCTGAAACCCAGAAGGAAAGACCACCCGAATGTGAGCGACAAGCCCCACTTGGCTTTAAATTCTACACCATCCACATAAAAAAAGAAGAAGTTTGCGGGGGGGCGGGGTCAGGGAGAAGAACGAGGGAAGGGAGAGGATGAGAAGGACAAGAAACTCAGGCTTGAGTTCCTGCATCAGCTGGAAGATGGGCTTCAAAGGCTAGACAGTAGGTTTTGAAATCTTGTCCATGTATTTTTCCATTCAAGAGCATGTGATCATGGACTGACTTGCAGCTGAGCATGGGACTAATGCTAGGGATACAGAGATGAACAAAATAAACACAGGTCCCCCACATTTCAGTTTAAAGGGAAAGTAAATGATTAAACACCTAAAAATATTTAGGGGTATGATTCTTATAAGAATCTCTCCGTCTACCCATAGTTATTCACTTCCCCAAATTTAACACAGAAGGATTGTCCCTCAACCAAAAGGTCTTCCACACCTGTTCCTACTGACCCTCCACCCAGCAGGGCCCGAGAGTGGGAGTGGTTTTACAGATTATATGTTTCCTATTGCTGCTGTAATGAATTACCACCCAATTAGTGGCTTCAAGGAGAAAGCAATGGCACCCCACTCCAGTAGTCTTGCCTGGAGAATCCCCTGGATGGAGGAGCCTGGTAGGCTACAGTCCATGGGGTCGCTGAGAGTCGGACACAACTGAGCGACTTCACTTTCACTTTTCACTTTCATGCACTGGAGAAGGAAATGGCAACCCACTCCAGTGTTCTTGCCAGGAGAATCCCAGGGACGTGGGAGCCTGGTGGGCTGCCGTCTATGGGGTCGCACAGAGTCGGACACGACTTACGCGACTTAGCAGCAGCAGCAGCAGCAGCAGTAGTGGCTTCAAACAATACAAAATTTTTCTCTGACAGTTCCGGTGGTCGAAAGTCTCACTGGGCTAAAACTAAAGTATCAGCAGGGTTTTTGTAGAAGCTTTAAGGGAGAATTTTTTTCCTTGCTTTTTCCAGCTTCTAGAAGTCTCCTCTATCCCTTGGCTCTTGGCCTCTTCCTCCAGCTTCAAAATCAGCCACAAAGCATTTTCAAATCTTTATGACTCTGGCCATCCTGCCTGCCTCTTATAAGCACCTTAGTGATTACACTGGCCCACCAGATACGCCAGGCTAATCTGTCTCAAGACCGTTAACTTAATTACATATGCAGTCTCCTTGGCCATATAACTTCACATATTCACAGGTTTTAGAAATTAGGTCATGAACATTTTAAGGAGAGGGGCTTTTATTCTGCCTCTCATGTGTCATTTCTTGTGTTTTAACACAAATAATCCATGTTCATTATAGAAAAGTTAGGAAACATAGAAAAATTTTAAATTAGAAAGCAAAATATAAATACCTTAAAAAAATACTTCCATTTTTGTCCTTTAAAAAAAAGCAAACAAAACTTGACTAAATATTCTCCAACACACTTCCTCATCTTACCATATATTGCAATCATCTTCCTTTATCGACAGATATAACTCGATATACCAGCATTTTATTGACTTCACAGTGTTCTCCTATGTTACTGATATTGTACTATAGTTTTTGAGCATGTAGGTTGCTTCTAGATTTCTGTACATACCAGTAATGATATTATAGCATTCTTCCCCATACATATTTGTGTATTTGCCTGATATTTTCTGAGGATGAGTTCTCAGCAAACCGCAATCACTAGGCCCGTGGCTGTGGCTGCTTTTAAGGCTTGAAATACATGTGGTCAAAGGACCCTACAGGAAACTAGAGCCAATTCAGAGACTTCCCTGCAGGGCAGACTGTTACCCCACGTGCTCAGAACCCTGGCTGGGTTCTGACTTTTAATCTTTTACCAAACTGATGGACAGATTGAAATCCCATATAGTTGTTTTAATTCCTTTGAAAACTAGTAATGTTGAGCATTTTTAATGTATTAATATTTATTTTCTACTTACCTTCCTTTTGTTAGTTGCCATCTTACGTTATTTCTGTATTAACATGCTTGTAATTTTCTTAATGTATGTTCATAAATCTATATGTTAACCCTGTATCATATTTACCACAAATGATCTTCTGAGTTTGGTGCCTTTTTTATTGAGTTCTTATTGCAAAATGGCTTCAGAAGTTTCTGTGATTAAATCTATCAGTTTTTTTGTCTGTTTGTTTTCTTTTAATAGTATCTGCCTTTGGGCTTCCCAGCCAGCTCGATGGTAAAGAATCTATCTGCCAATGCAGGAGACGTGAGACATATGGGTTTGATCCCTGAGTGGAAATGGCAACCCACTCCAGTATTCTTGCCTGGAAAATCCCATGGACAGAGGAGCCTCGCGGGCTACAGTCCATGGGGTCTCAGAGTCGGACCGGACTGAGCGACTGCCTGAATGATGACACCTTTGGTCTCATGCTTTGTATCTTGGTGTGGTAGTATGGTCCTCACCCACCCAATATTACACGAATATTCTGTGTTTGGGCTCTTAGTCCATCTTGACTGTTTTGCCTACAATATATGTTAGTGCCATTTGCTAAAAAGGATTCTGTTCAGGCAGCTGCTTGAAATGCTAAGATGCAGCTCCCTGTGGGGCTGACATCAGGCTCTAAATTATGGGTATGTTGTGAGGCTGCGTCCAAAGGCTTGACAGCCGTGTCTCTAATTGGGGTTACACTTGAGGTCCTAATTCATTGTGATTTTTAAAATAAGTGAAGAGCCTTTAGAGAGAGAGGACCTACCACCTCGTTCTATTCAGTTGAGATGAATGACTCAGCTCTTGCTTTTTATGGTGAAGCAATTTAATTTCATTTTCCTTGGATCACTGAGGTGTGGGAAAAGTTTTGATGAAATGGGGTCCAAGCCTGTGGAGTTCTTGGCTCTGGTTTTAGGCTACAACCAAAGAGAATCAGGAAATGAAGGGCTTCGGAAAGAAGAACCTGAAGAAGTTACTGCCATAGACCCATGGACCACTGCCCACCGCTTGGGGGTGGGAGGGGGGATATCTCTTTGTTCTTACCTCACCTGGAGGGGTAGCTGTGGATTGATTCAGCAAGTGTTCCGTGCTGAGCTTGGGTTGGTGCCAGATAGACGCAGAAAACCCAAGCTGACACGGAGAGAACTCCACTTATCAGATGGATTTAACTGTACTTTAGGCAAGCCTAAAGATTTAGGTGGAAGTACTTCTGTTTTTCTGAAAATCTGAGTCCTAGAACTTTCCAGTGAATAGAGAAACTATATGCTGCATTTCCTCCCCTTTCTCTAGGTCTGCAAAAGTACATGGGAGCAGAGACTCTGCTGAGGACATCACAAAGGAGTCAGACACAACTTAGAGACTAAAACAACAGCAATTTATATAATATTGCACATTAACTATCCTTCAGTAAAAATCCTTTTTCTTAAGAGACTCTGCCGTCTAAGCAGGCACTTCCCCACACCAGTCTGCTCCTTCTCTTCCCATCCAGATTTGAGTTTGGTCACGTTTGGGGCCTGGTCCCATGAAAGGAGCTCAATTTCCTCAAGCACCCCCTTTAGCAAGACCTTCCTCTGGACTCGACAATCATCTGCTGCTGCCAAATCTCACTCCACTTCCAGGAGGAGAAAACATATGGCCTGTTAATTTTTGCCAAAACTGATCAGAAAACAGAACTCAGTCCTCATAAAAATCGCACAGTACCTGCCTCCCTTTCCTTGCTGACAATAAAAATGAAGCTTGAGTTTGGGGAGCTATCTTTCTTGAAGGAACGATTTTTCATCCAGATCCAACTCCTAGTTCCATCATTTCTCACCTGCTCAAACACCCTGATCACCAGGGCAGAGAACTACAAATAACTGAAATTAAAACTTTGTTAAGAATTGTGTTTTATGCACAATAATATCCAGATCTTTCCATAGAACTCCATTGATAATTTTTGAACTTTCCTTAAAAAGGTGGAAAAGAAACCACAGTATTTTTTTTTTGTATTTTAATTACTCACTGAATAAAACCTGAAAGTATTTAATTATTAGATTTATGCCTCAAGATAAGTTCAATGGTAATTACAGGATGTCCTTTTTTTTAATTCTAATTCCAAATAACAAAATCCCAAACACATTGGATCATTATGATTATAATTAGAATAAAGGTGTCTTACTGTTGAAACCAAAGTTTGGCTTTTTTGTTTAACCTTTTTGCACCTCATCAAAGGGGAATGCTTTGGGAAGAAATCTGTTTCAATCTCTCTAATGCTGGTTTAAAACAAAATAAAAAACATAATTGTCTTCAGGAATGCTTTTTCATTGCAATATTGGCAGAGAGAAGGCAAGCCCGGAGCTTTCAGCTTACTTGAGGTTTCAGGGCATGCTGACTTTTCTCTGGCCATTTGTCTCCCTTGGACACGGGGAGAACTCAGACAACCAGGCAAAAAGATGAAATAGATGCGGCCACAATATCAAGGCAATCGAAAGAGAGGACCTGTGAAATAATCCATCTTTCCCACCCCCAATTTGTCAACCAGTTTGGGGGTAACTTTTTCTGAGCTCTGCTTCAATTAAAGATGAATGAATGAAGATGGCTGGGATTGGGTAGACCTTAGAAGGAGCTGCACAGAGACTGGAATATCTAAAGCAAAAATCCATAAATAGACCTCTAACTAAGGCTTGGAAGGTATTTAGTGCTTGGGGGCTGACAGCAATCATTTATTGAGAGAAAATGGGCTTATTCTTTCCCTGTGTTGACGAGGCTGTAGAGAAACCCTTGCTGATGGCTGCAGCAGCATCTGAATCCAGCTCACCTCCCTGAGGACTTGTCCGCGCTCTGTTCCGGGATTTGTGAAGTGGTAAGGGCGGCGGCTTGTGGTTTCAAGGGAAAGTTGCAGGATAGGGAGTTCAGGAAGGAGAGGAGACACACATCTTAAGGAAGTAAATAAACCAGCCCCAGATGGCTTCCCCTGGCTGGAGGCAGAAAGGCAAGTGCTTGCTTACTGGAAAGCGCTTGAAGACTAGAGGGCTGAGAGGACAGGAGGAGGGAAGCAAAAGAAGAAAGGAAAGCTGTGCAGAGAAGCCCAGAGAGCAATCATAATACTCAGAAAAATGTCACATTAAACCTCCAGCTGCCGGCGGTTGAGCGGAGAGAGTTCCAGACAATAGCTAAGAAAACAAGTTGAATCTTGCGTTCATTCCTGTGGTTAAAACAAGTCTGTACGACCACGAGGAAAATTCCATTCTCCGCAGACCTTAACTCCCTGCTTACCTGAGTTACAGACACTTTCTGTTGAAAGGCTCCTTAATGGAATCCATTAATTAAAAAAAAAAATGATACAAATGAACTTCTTTACAAAACAGAAACTTAAAGTCACAGATGTAGAAAACAAATTTATGGTTACCGGGAAGGCAGAGGGGGTGGGGGGGTGGGGAGGAGGGATAAACCAAGAGATTAGGATTGACATATACACACACTCCTATACACAAAATAGATAACTAGTAAGAACCTATTTTATAACACAAGGAACTCTACTCCGTTCTGTAATGACCTACATGGGAATAGAACCCAAGGAGGAGTGGATCTATGTATATGCCTAACTGATTCACCTTGCTGTACCCCTGAAACTAACACAATATTGTAAATCAACTATACTCCAATAAAAATTAATTTTTAAAAAAGTTCATTCTTAAAGACAAAACAGAGAAAAGTCTCTTAAAGTTAGAGCTGGTGATGCACAAGCACCCAGCCTCCCTCTTGCCTCAATCTTTCTCTTCTGTTTGGGTCCTCACATCTTGCAAAGTACCCCTTTCCTCCTAGGGGCCCAGTCAGTATGTTGACTAAAGTGCAAAGAATAAAGCAGGGTTCAGGAAAAGGACGAATCCTCTTTGCCACTCTCCTGTACTCCACCCTCAACCACAGCCACATTCACGTTCTGACCCTTGAGACCCCATGGATGTCAAATAAAATTAATTGCTAGCTTAATAAATGTTTATTGAATGTCTACTATGTCTCAGGCTCCAGAGAAGTCATCTAGGAAGAATAACAGAGGTCAACCTGTTGTGAAGGACTTCCAAGTCAGGAGGCACATTGCTGCTAATTGTATGACAGACAGAGCAAACACCGTATACTGTGGACACTGAACTTGGCTTTTTCCTTTCCTTCCGTGGGATTTTCAGTCCAGGTGACATGTGCTGCCTCTGGCCTCAGTGCAGCCACATCCCTCTTCTTCACCAAGAACCCCAGCATCTGCTTCTTTTCCTCCCTCCCAGACAAGCCTTTGATCAGCTTGCTCAGGTAGCTCTCCTGTTGAAGACAGAGTTTATCAATAATTGTGTTGGATCCAGGGGAAGCTGGAAAACAGGTATCTTTTCTTAAGCCTTGGGATTCCTAATCCGGGGCTGGAGGCTGGTTAGCACACCCAGGAGAGGAAGACCGTCCTCAGAGGGGCATGGGTGCTGGCATCAAGCGTTTCTCCCCACTGAGAAAATATAACACCAGTAATGCAATTCTGTGGGAGAGAGGGAACGTTGGTAGACTGTGGCGCTCAAAGGAGATGATAACTTATTCATAGTCAAACTGGGAAAGATTTGCGACCTGACATGTCTTCTATGCTCATCTTTTAAAAGCTTTCAGTAAATGCTAATATGTGTTTAGTTAGCTATAAAGAGAGCTATAGGAATTGATTAGTGCCCTCAGGGAGTTTATGGAAGTAGTGTGCTTACAAATTTTAACAACCGGTTCTCCGGCAGGGGGAAAAATGCCCTGTTTTCTAGCTTTTGCTAGTTTCCACGGTGTAAATACTCCCTCAGTGGTTGATTTTAAGCTTGAACATGAGGAATGGGGAAGAAATAGACGCCATCAGCTCTTGTCAGCTAATATGAACTGGCTCGGAACACCAATGGCGTATGGTTTAACACACTAACCCGAGATAAACAGAAGCTCCTGGTCAATCGACTGATTGACATCAAATGGAAAATCTTTAACCAAGACCGAGAGGGGAGCATGTTTTAGGGGAGCTGGAAAAATGAACAGTATCTGTATCCCCCTTCAGCTTCCTTGGAAGCACAGAGATCTATAGAAAGTCAGAGCCTGCAAAGACTGTAGATAATCAAGACCCACTCCCTATTCCTCCTCTTACAGAAGGGGACCTGGGGCATGCAAGCGGGAATGATGTGTTATATACAGACTCTGCACCAAACGTACCACTTTTGTGGATGGGTGTAATTTCCTTACCATCAGTTTGGGGGTATTGAGCAGGAACCTTGAGAAATGAACTACATTATTTTCGGAAAGAAAATCAAGCAGAACTTATTGGGGTCCTCCAAGCACCCGTGGGAGAACAAGTCTGTGCGGTCGATGGAGGGTGGGTGAAGGTGCCGTCAGTGGGAAGGCACCGACTGTGTCTGAATTTGTTATTCAATGACTTGCCCTGAGCACAAGCTTTCTTGCAGAACAGAAACAAACCCACAAGTCTGCCAGGCTCTGGCTGCCCTAGCCTTCGAATCATTGGTGAGAAATAAGCTCCGTCTAGGAAGGAAAAAAAATACATTCCCGTGTGAAGAACCCTAGCAGTAATTTTCTGGGCGGGAGAACTACTGCTGTGTCTCTTGGGCAAATGTAATGGGATTGCAAAGTCTTTGGTGCTGAGAAAGCTCCAGCTTCTTCCTGCCTGTGATTCATGATCCCTGAGACAACGATGAGCAATGAAAAGTCAAAGGAACATCAAGTAAAGCTAGATTTAGGAAAATAACACATTACATTTAAATATCCATATATATTTAATCTGTGTTTAATAATGCAAGGAATACATTAGTCAAGGCTTAGGCAGATTCCACACTGATGTTAGTTACAGAACAGCCTGGCTCTCTAAAGTTTCCCAGCCTTGGCGCCACAGGAATGAAAACTTCTGGAGGAGTGAAGCGTGTCGTTGCAAACCTGGGGCACTGCAGACATACAAATGGGAGGTTTGTGGAGGTCACCGCAAAGTCGAACTTGCTGCAGAGAAGAGAACTTGGGGTGAGCAGGAGAAACCTAAAGCTCCAGTCTCTGAACTGACTTAGTCTTTTGGCCACCCTCTGCAGGGCAGGGCAGGGGATGGGAGGTAACATGATAGAGGGACAAAGGGACTAGGGTCTCTGTTCCAGCTATTATTTTATCTCTGATCTCCTCTCTCTCGTCCTTGGGCTTTAGTTCTAGATCACCAGATAGGGAATGGCTATGTGGGCCCCAGGAGAAAGTCAGAATAAGTCCCCAGAGTGCAATGCCAGGCCTCCAAGACTCTTGCTGCCATCTGGAGGGGGAGGCCAGTGAGTGTACTGGAGGATGAAGGAGGAATCACGAGCATGCCCAGCCTTTAGTGCCGTCATGCTCCTCCAGAGCTGGAAAGGGAACCAGTGGGAACACAGCATAGCATATGCCAAGTGGCATCTGGGACCTGGAGAGAAATAAGGGGCTGGACTGCCAAAAAGTACAAGAAATCCTTCTGCTTTGATTTGACCATCACCCAGGATAACAATGATAAAGCCTCAATTACTTTGAGCTTGTCATGACTTCCTTATTCATTTGGGGGTGGGGGGGACTCTAAGTCCTTGACAACCTCAACTAAGGCAGTCTGAAAAGCAAAGTTAGAACAGAAAGGATCTCAAATAATAACCCAATCTCCCAACTTTACATATAAGAAGACTGAGGCCGACAGAGCCATGCAGCCCCTCCAAGTTTGCCCTGTCAGTAAGTGGACAACCAGGATGAAAGCCCAAGTCTCTCACTGCAGGGATCTGTCCATGCACTCCCCTGACCTTCCTATGAAACCCTGCTATGCTACAAAGTCGCTAAGTCATACCCGACTCTTTGCGACCTCATGGTCTATAGCCCACCAGGCTCCTCTGTCCTTTGGCTTTTTCAGGCAAGAATCCTGGAGTGGGTTGCCATTTCCTCCTCTATGGGACCTTCCTGACTTGGGGATCAACCCCGCATCTCCTGCATCTCCTGTAGTGGCAGATGGATTCTTTACCACTGAGCCATGGGTTTGGGTGGTCTGTAGAAAAGGAAGGCCAACGTGCCTTACATGCCAGGCACTGTGCTAAGGGCTTGAGTGTATATTATCTCCAAAAGATTAAATACTAACCTACCTCAGCAGAAGTTTACAGCCGAAAAGAAAGCTTGGCTCTGATTCTGGCTCTGCCCCCTTCCACTGTGAGGCGATGGGCTGGTCACTGTGCTTTTCTGGGTGCCATTCTCCCCCCGTCACCTGTAGAACCCCATAGGCCATTCACAGACTCACAGAGGAGGGCTAGTCTAGTCCAAAGCAGAGAGGAAGGGACGAGGAGGAGGAAACCTAGCCTGGGGACGTGAACAGAGGTGACTCTCACAAACGCATGGAGGAAGCAGAACTGTGACGAAGGTCCAGCTAGGAGCCCATATGTATCCTTGAGGAAGCCATGAAACACCTCCAAGTCTGTACTTGGGAGCATCCTTACTCCATTCCCTGTGAGAGTCTTCCTACGAATAGAAACAGTCCAAGCTATTCCCAGAAAAGAATTGCAGGAGATGCAGGGAGCTAGGTTCTTTCAACCTTCCTTCTAAGAACTGAGTCCCTAAAGATTCAAGCCATCTGAAACTTCCTCATCCCCCAGAGGGCTACTCCCTTGGAGGGAAAGCAAATTACCTCTTTATGTCATTTAGGTTAAGTACCACTTTGAGAAGCATGCTCATTCTAGCAGTTGGCACTTGGAGGAAAAAAAAAAAAAAACATGAGCTGTGACTCACTAGTAATTTTAAGCCAAGTATTTTAAATTGGCTCAGGGCAGGAAAATGGCCAGGGGGGTGGATAGGGAGGGGTGGGGAGGACCCACGTAGATGATGACCGAGATCTACCCAACTCAGGTCCAAAGAGGCAAGTCCAGGGGAGACTCTCAGAACATATGCTCCTGTTCTTGTGTCACTGCCAGGAGCCTCCTAAATCATTGTGAAATGGCTGCTTTCTGCTTGCCTCCATCATGTATTATGGGGCATTAATAAATAATGGGAGGTTGTAGGACCAAAAGGCGGGAAAACCCAAAGGGAAGGTGATGGAGAGGCATAATTTAACAAGTAAATGAAAGAAGCTATTAAATCATAGTTAAATTATGTTGGCACTGGCAAAAAAAAAAAAAAAAAAGTGTTTCCTGCTGCAAAACACTTTCAATAAAAGATTGAAATTTCTCTCCTAGCTGACAAGAGGCATCTCCCGATCATAAGGATAGGAGTCTGAGGCCTGCGGTTTCTTTAGACAGAGAACTTGGGCAAGGGCTCTGAGGATGGAGAGTGTCAAGGAGTTTCTCAGTACATACTTGCTCTAGCGTGAGTCCACGTTCAACATGTGATGCCCCATCCATGACCCAACTCTTGCTAGTGGCCTCACGAACCGTTTGCTAGTCACCGCCTATTTTCCCATTGACTCCCTTGGGCGTATTTTAGATTTCCCACCCTAGAGGAGGGGAAATTGAGGTTACCAAAGTTGTGACTTAAAAATAACTCTTTGTATGTACAGCGTTCTACCTTCTCAATTACCATGATATCCATTAACACTTTGAGATTTACCATAATGCTGCTAGGTAGGGGGTAAACTCAGCAGGGAAGCTATACCCAGTTTATATCTGTGTGCCCAGAGATCAGAAAACTGCACATTTTATAAAACTGAGTCAGAGGAATGGAGAGATGTATCATACCTGGAGAGGTGGGGAAGTGAATGAATTCTCATCTTAGAGCTGAGAGGCTCGGAGAGTCTAAATGGCTTGCCCAAGACTGAACTATACAGCGTGGGAGTTGTAACCAAGCAGCCACACTTTCAAAAACTCAACCCTGGGCTCTTTCAACACAACACGTTGTCTCTCTTCAAGGTCACGCAGTAAACTAGATCAGAGCCTGGACTCACAGAAGCAGAAAAAGGACACGTTTTTCTCTGTTGGGGCTGTCTTTCTGATGGTGGAGTAGACTGCTGTTGGGTATTTGAAGGACCTTGAGGGTCTCTCTATCTGAAGGAAGTTTCCAGAATCCTTTGGCAGAAGAGCCACACAGAAGCCAGGCCACTACACAGTAAGGCTCTCCCTTTCCTTGTTTCCAGGGATGTTTGCTCGAGTGTTGGCAGAAACACTTGCTGCCATTCAATTTCTCAGACATGCTCAGGCCCCAAGCCCCAGTGGGAGAAGTGTGTGCATCAACACGCCAGGGGAATAAAGTCATGGCAGAGTAGATTTGTTTGGACAGGCAGGCTTAGCAGTCTAACAGGGTGTGCAAGACAGCCATGCTATCCTGCATTTTAAAAATGAGCTACTTGGCAAACATGTCAGGCAGCCAGGGGATAAGTCTATCCAGGGTTCCTGAACGGTCGAGGGTACAGGGGTGGTGGTAGCGTCTTTCATGAAGGGGCCTCTGAACCTCTCTCCTGACGACAGCAGCTGCACCAAACTATGCTTGCTCGGAAGAATCTTTCCACCAGGAAAAAAGATAAGAAGATCACTTAGAGGCCCACACTCACTAACGAGAAGCTCTGCAGTGGGCTTCAGCATGGGAGAGAACCAGGCTCCAGCTCTTATAACTTGTTACTTAAGTAATTTTGAACGAGTTATCTAACCTGTTTGAGCCTCGATTTCTTCTTCTTTTAAATGAGAATGTTTGAACCTACTGAATCCATTAGTGTCAGATTCAGCTACAGGTGACAGAAACTCGAAAACCCCAAGGGACTTAAGATGTTAAAGAGAATAAAAATAACCTGGATGCAAGCAGTTCAGATGAGTAGGATGGCTCCACAAGTCAGCAGGGCTCAAGGCTGCTTTTATCTGACTGTCCCACCATCCTGCCACACTGTCCCACTTATAGCACATGGTTCAAGATGGCTTTGCCAGCTCCAGGCACTCTGTCCAAAGTCCAGTCATCAGGCAAGAGGGGAAAGCACCATCCTCACTTTAAGGGTGTTTCTCAGAAGTTCCCCATAGCCCTTCCTCTTAGAGTCCACTGGCCAGAACTTAGTCACACAAGCCATATCTCCATGCAAGACAGGCTGGGAGATTTAGTTTTTATTTCTAATGTCCAGGTACCCAGCCAAAGCTCAGAGGTTTCATTTCTTATTAAAAGCGGGAGTTCAGCATCAGGGCAACAATCAATAAAGTCTCTTGTGTCTAATTTACAGGACAAAATGAGACGATGGCTGTAAATCATCTGCTCAGAGCCTTGCATGTAGGTAGGGCTTGGTAAATGCTGATGTCTGCTGTGGTTAAGGTTGATGTACATTCACTCAGGAATAGATTTCTGTGGGAGATTCTTAGCAATGCCCAATACTTGACTTCATCCCAAGGACACTGTGTCATTCCATCAAATATATCATTCTGATCAAAGTGAAGGTCCAAGTTAAGTCAAAGAGTGAACTTGGAGAGGGCTCAGAGGAGAGAAATGCAGGTGAGTAAAAGCACTGATAAACAGCACTTACGAGAGACAGATGAAGGGAGCCATGGAGATTTCAACCAGAAGGCAGGGGTCTTCAGAGTTGCAATATCTATTTTATTAGTGACGACAGCCAAATTCCACTTTCCTCCACTGATGGGAAAAGCAAAGAAAAAATATGAAACAAGGTGAGAACTGGATACCTGGGGTTCTCATGTATATAAATTTTTGTGTGGGGAAAAAGATGGAGGAGGGGGAAGAACTGCTTTATTGGCATCTTGTGGTTGGTTATCCAATAGGTTATTTCTTGAATATGAGAAGAACCGTAATCTTGATGGAGGAATATGAGTATGAAGGCTGTATCAGTCAAGGTTCTTCTCCAGAAAGAGAGAGAGACCCAGAGAGATGGATTGATTTTAAATAATTGGCTCATAAAATTATGTAGGCTAGCAAGTCTCAATCTGCAGTTGGCCTGCAGGCTGGAGACCCAGGAAAGAGTTGATGTTGTAGCTTGAGTCCAAAGGTAGTCTGCCACGGCCTGGGGAATTCTCTCTACCTTGGAAGAGGACAGCATTTTTATTAAAGTGTTCAACTGATTGGATGAGGGCCACTCACATGACGAAGGATAATCTACTTTACTCAAAGTCTCTGGTGCTTAAATGTTAAACTCATCTAAAAAACACCTCCATAGAGCATTCAGGTGAGCTTGGTCAAATATCCAGGTACTATGGCCTAGCCACTTTGACACACAAAATCAACCATCACAAAGACCACTGGAGTCTGATCCAGCAACAGTCATATTCAGTGGGTAACTCTTTTTGCGCTCAGATTCTTTTTGCTTGAAAAGTCTTTAGGAGACAAATAGACGACAAATACTTAGAAATATTTTAAAATACAAAAGACGTACATCAACGAAGGAGTCAGTCTCAAGAAACCAGTCATGGGTTTTCATGTCAGAATTGAAAAACAATTAAAAACAAAAAGACAGGGGGTGGGAGGTTAGGTCTTCAGCATGGACAGCATGGAACAGAACAAAATGACAGGAAATGATCACAGCCAGGAAGTGGCTGGCTGATGAGAAGTCTGTGACTAACTATAGCAGTAGATGGATATTTCATAGAAATTTTCATTGTCTTTTTGTCCTCATTGCTTCCAGTGGATCCAAGGTAGGTAGGGGAGGAGATACAGTGAGTGAGTGAACACGCTGAGTATGTGAGTGTGTGTGTGTTTACGTTTGAAATGCATTTAGACCAAAGAAAGAGGAATAGACAGGAGAAGCATAAGAATATCGATATTTTTTAATTTATTTTTATCAAAGTAGAGTTGATTTACAATGTTGTATTAATTTCTCTTGTATAGTGAAGTGACTCAACTATGCACAAATATACACTCTTCCTATTGTGGTTTATCCAAGGATATTGTATATAATTCCCTGTACTATACATTAGGACCTTGTTAATTCATTCTGTATGTAATAGTCTGTACCGACTAACCCTAAACCCCTAGTCCAACCCCCCTCCTCCCCCCGGCAACCACGACTCTGCTCTCTGTGTCTGTGAGTCTGTTTCCGCTTTGTAGGTAAGTTTGTGCCATATGTTATATTCCACATATAAGTGAAATCACAGGGTATTTGTCTTTCTTTTTCTGACCTATTTCACTTAGTATGATAATCTCTAGTTGCATCCATGTTGCTGCAAATGGCATTATTTTATTCTTTTTTTATGACTGAGTAACATTCCATTGTGTATATACACCATGTCTTCCTTATCCGTTTATCTGTTCATGGGATATTTAGGTTGCATCCATGTTTTGACTATTGCAAATAGTAGTCTTATGAACATAGGGGGTGCTTGTATCTTTGAATTATAGTGTTGTCCAGCTTTATGCCCAGAAATGGAATTACTGTATCATATGGTAATTCTATTTTTAATATTCTGAGGAAGACAATATCAATATTTGAGAGATTTGCTTTCTTGATGTGAAAAATAACATGTGAAACTGAGGAAATCTCAGTGTCCCCTTGACTTTCCATGACCAGAAAAAGAAAAGAGAAACTACGAGAGGCTTGTGAGGTGCTGTGAAGACAACTATCATCTTCCCTCTCTTCTGGTGCTTCTCCTTGGAAGACGTGCCGTGGGTCATCCCTGGGGTTGGAGCACTGACGGGGCAGGCACGTTGAACAGAGACCAGCCTGGCATGAAGAGCTGCAGGCCATCAAGGCCAAGAAGGATTCCTTCAGCACAAATCCAACTCCTGAGCAGAGGCCAGGAGGATTCGTCCCAAAGCCTAGCCACGATCATGCCTTGCAGAGCTCAGAAGACTCAAGAGGCTCCCGTGGCCAGATGGCTTCAGTGCTGCTCTCTTTGCCTTTCCCAGCATGGCCCTAGCTTCCTGTTTGGGCCTTCCCTGCTGCTCTGCGCCTGCTAGGGATCAGCATGCCAGCCCAGCCTTCCCAGTTCTGGCTCCCTGAAACTTCTCCATGTTTTCCCACCTCGTGGATTTTCCTGGTGTCGTATCTTTAGGCTGGAATCTGTCTTCCTGTCCCTCAGCCCACCCACAGAGCTTTCCAAACCCAGTGCTGTGCTGCCTTCATCACCTAGTCCTTTCTTTTTCATTTTAATTGCAAGAAGAATGAATCTATCATAAAATACTCATTCATCAGGAAAGTATAAAGTAAAAGATTTCTCCACGCTGCCCTTCCCACCACCACTACCAAGAACAACATCCTGGCATGTCCCCAGTGCCAGGGATGAGGGCTTGGTGGGCATCTAAAGCCCTGTGATCCCCTCACTTAGGTAAGGAGGTAAGATCTCTCCAGCCTCTGAAGTGCATTGGCACTTAGTATCCTTGTTATGATATGTTATCTTGTTCTGCATTGTGTTACAGTCGTGCTGTGCTTAGGCACTCTGTCGTGTCCATCTCTTTGTGACCCCATGGACTGTAGCCCACCAGGCTCCTCTGTCCATGGGATTCTCCAGGCAAGAATACTAGAGTGGGTTGCCATGCCTTCCTGTTAGTACAGTACAGTATTGAAGTTATATATATACTTACCTTGATTGACCTCTGCACTCACTCAAATGTAACTTATTTGAGGATCCTCTGTGTTTCGCCTTTGCAGAGCATAGGACAACCGGCTCCATATTTGGTTTAGTGCACCAAACCTCTGTGAGCTCCTGCCGTAGGTCCTATTCAGCTAAGAACCAAAGAGGAAAAAGAAAATACAACCCAATCTTCGAGGAATCTGCAGCTTAGGTGATCTTTCCCTTCTACCAGACAACCAACAAAAATGTTTGTGGAATGTTTAGATACTAACTATAGTAGATGGGAAAACAGTGGAAACAGTGTCAGACTTCGTTTTTCTGGGCTCCAAAATCACTGCAGATGGTGATTGCAGCCATGAAATTAAAAGACGCTTACTCCTTGGAAAGAAAGTTATGACCAACCTAGATAGCATATTCAAAAGCAGAGACATTACTTTGCCAACAAAGGTCCGTCCAGTCAAGGCTATGGTTTTTCCTGTGGTCATGTATGGATGTGAGAGTTGGACTGTGAAGAAGGCTGAGCACCGAAGAATTGATGCTTTTGAACTGTGGTGTTGGAGAAGACTCTTGAGAGTCCCTTGGACTGCAAGGAAATCCAACCAGTCCATTCTGAAGGAGATCAGCCTTGGGATTTCTTTGGAAGGAATGATGCTAAAGCTGAAACTCCAGTACTTTGGCCACCTCATGCAAAGAGTTGAGTCACTGGAAAAGACTCTGATGGTGGGAGGGATTGGGGGCAGGAGGAGAAGGGGACGCCAGAGGATGAGATGGCTGGATGGCATCACTGACTCGATGGACGTGAGTCTCAGTGAACTCCAGGAGTTGGTGATGGACAGGGAGGCCTGGCATGCTGTGATTCATGGGGTTGCAAAGAGTCGGACATGACTGAGCGACTGATCTGATAGTAGAATGGGCTTCCCTGGTGGGTCAGTAGGAAAGAATCTACCTGCCAATGCAGGAGACCCTGCCTTCAATCCCTGGTCCAGGAAGATCCCCTGGAAATGGAAATGGCAACCCACTCCAGTATTCTTGCCTGGGAAATCCCATGGACAGAGGACCCTGATGGGCTCCCGTTTGTGGGGTGGCTAAAGAGTTGGACACAATTTAACGACTAAACAACAGTACAAAAGCAATAGACCTTGAGAAGACAGTACTCCTTTGAGGAAAAAAAAATGCTAATCAAAAATAGTAGGAGCACTTGAAAAGCAATCAGCAAGTATGAACACTTGACACTGAGTTAAAAACGGGGGTGGGTGGAGAGCAGGGAATAAGCAGGAATGTGAGTGCAGGGAGGGGTTCAGATGGAAATTCTCTAGAGGAGAGTGGCTGAGGGGGTGGTTGGAGCACCTGGGATGTTATTTATGATGCACTGAATGCTGTCAACAGCATTCTTCCAGAGAATTCTGCCTGCAAGGGGAAATCATTTAAAAAGGATGCCTACCACACTAGACTAGATGAAGCCTTCTAGCTTCTAGTTGAATCCTTCTAACCCTGGAGATAAATTTATTTTTCTGTTGATCTTTCCTGGTCTTTGGTCATCAGCTATTATCTATATTTTCAGTAAGTGTAGCATATATTTAGTAAAAAGGCTTTGATGTCAGAAAGGCCAGGGTTCAGATGTCGACTCTGAGTTCACTGGGCACCAGAGCAAATGAGAGCCTGAACTTTCCCATCTGAAAAATGGGAATAAAAGCACCTAACACATAGGGCTGTTGTGAGATGAAATTTGACTGCATTTGGGAACTGATTTAGCCCCGTATGTGGCACAAAGCATGCGGTCAATGAACAGGAGCTATTTTTATCGTTAGGCCCTTAACCTCTAACTAGAACACAATCATTTCCGAGAGAGAGAGGGCTCTGAGCTTCTAGACACAAGCCAGATTCCCACAGGCTAAGAGCACTCATGAACTACCACTGAGGTTCCTGCTCGAAGAAGACTCCTCCCAAAGGAGATGGAAATACACAAGTTCCTAGAGCAGCTCATCATGGATGGAGCCAAGAACTGAGATGGGTGGACGACACTCTCCCACAAAGTTTTAAAAGATGGTTGAAGAGCCATTAAAGGGATGGAAAGAGAGTAGGAGTGTGAATGACCAAAGAGAAGGAACGGTGACTGAAGACACTTGAAATGCATTGTCTCAAACTCATTTTCTCTAGTTTTCTCAAGACAGGGTTAAATATCTTCCATGGAAAGAAGATATTTCTGTAAAATATGACATTTGTGTAAGAAGCCAGACCATGGCTTGTGTGAAACTACAGCTGTAAGACAATGATCTGAAATCTTGAGAGAAGTGAACTCAAATCTTTGTCCTGATCCAAAGGAAAAATACTATTCACACAAAGAAGAGATGAAAATAGATGATTTGTTCCAGTTTCCTTGGGCCTTACAAATGCATATTTTCATACCAAATCTCATTCTATGTAGTATATACAAGATCAAGCTTGGGGGAGACGAGATCAATATTGAAACCTCTGCCTGAGATCTCATTTCTTTAATACCTTTCTCATATTCTTTAGTGGTAGAAATAGAGCTAATCTCTGTCTTTCAAAAAGTTGTTTTGCATTTTTTGATCGGGGAGAATTAAATTGAATTAGATGGCTCTGGAGTGGTTATTAGAACCATTAGATTTGGCATAATGGATATACCTTAGAGAAAACATTTACATAAGGAAATCAAAGCTGGACTCATATTTTATCCAGTACTCTGACCTCTATTGAATTCTGACAAGCACAATTTAGCTGAATATTTCTTAAGATGGTGCATGTAACAAAATGCATTCCCTAAGATATTTATATAATTCAATATTTCCTTTTGCTCAATAGAAAAACTGCCGAGAGAGAGAAAGAGAGTGGGGTGGGGGGTGGACAGAGAGAGAGAGAGAGATCTTTTCAAATATTTATAGACATATTTTTCATCTGGATCCTTATTTGAATTTTACTCTCATTTAGAATACAGTTCTGACAACTCCATCATTAATACCAGTTCTGGCAATATTCCATGAAAAGACACCAGTGTAACACAAAAATCTAGATGTGAAGACGATTATGATGTCATATTTTAAAAAGAAAAAGAGAATTAAAAGAAGACACCTATCTGAAACCATCAGAAATAAAATTCTCTTTGGGATAAAATGGTCTCTTCCAGAAACGCAGCCATTTAAAATAAGATTAAAGTGGTATTTTATAAGAACTAAAGCAGAATATAAATGATCTCTCCCTGAATGAACTCAAATTTGCATACAATGGAAGGTAAAAGAAAAAGAGGGCATTTTTAGGCTATCAGACTGAAAAAACTTCTCCACCTTGTCCAACAATTTTCAACATACATTCCTACATCAATAACATCAGGGGATCCGTGTTAATGAAGAAAATCCTAGGGCTCCAGGACCTCAGAGTCAGAATGTGTTTGGGGGAGAGGCAGAGATTCTGCCTCCACTGATGGTGAAAACCTCTGGTTTGAAGGGTCTCTGGGGGATACAGGTAGACCCGGACAGAACTAAGAGCAGGCTGCTTGCCCCAAGAACCACCATCTGTACTCAGTAGTCCTGAGTTCAGGCTCTTCCTATTTCTACCAAAGTGACCTTAAACTTAATCACCTAATTAAGTCCCGAGTCAATCGCCCAGTTTTCTCATTTATAAGATGGGATCATTTGTTTCACAGCTCTGAGAACTTCTATAAAGGTTCTTCTTTGTTACCACTAGTGTTGTCATGTGGCCAAATGTGTGATAATCAATGGTACTGTTGTTTAACTACCAACATGGCGCTGTCAAGAGAAGCAATGTAGAGATCACAAACTAAATGCTGTAGCCAGAAAATAACTAGCTAGTAAAATTCTATATGGTCATCAAATGCGTGTCAAGAGTAAATATGAATCAGTCTGTTGGCACACACTGAGATGAAAAGAATATTGACGGGAAAGACAAGGCAGAATTAATTTGGGACAAGGCCATGATGATGCATGAATAATCAGACCAGGGTGGTTGCCAGGAAGTATGTGGTTTAGTTTCTCCGGAGGCATCTGGATGATGAGGATTGGTGACAGGGGGACGTGGACAGGTGAGATCTGAGAACTGAAATCAAAGAGGAACAGAGACATCTCCAAAGACTTGTGTCTGAGATGAAGGCCATCAGATGGAGGAAGGTGACACAGACATGGCAACTGGAAACCACGGCAAAGGAACAATGAAGAACACTAAGCTAAAGTTTGCTTCTAACTCTGAAGCGAATCATCAGCATGCCTTGAGAGACGAAACTTTAAAATATTTCCCTGACCACAGGTGATGCAAGCTTGTTGAAAACCACAGCCTTGCTCTCCTTTCAGGTTTCCTACAACTGTGGGAGGGGGCGGGGGAGGAAAAGAGGGGAGGAGGCCGTTCTGCCTCTTCTGGAATGGGAACCAGAAACATCAGGACCAAACGTCATTTCATTCCAAAAGGGTAGAGCTCTGGTTTCCTTCGTGTCAAGCTCTTGGAATTTAAATTTAAACTGAAGATTCCTGCCCTTGAATCCCAGATACTTCGGTGTTCTTCCTGGGAAGTTCTGTTCCGAGCCTAGCTTTTAGTCACTGTGCTCTCTCTCGTCTGAGAAGGCCCTTCCTTACCCCTGTCCCTGACCTTTGAAGTCCGAATTATCGCTAAGGACCAATTCCAGGTGTCATTGCATCGACTGCCCTCCTCTTCACTACATCCATCACTCCCTGCTCTCTGACCTGTGTTCATGGTAGGCATCTGTGTGAGTCTATGTAAAGAAGGTTCCTGGAAGTCAGGGACTACATCTGATCCACTGTGTGTCTCTTTAGATGCTTTCTTCCATGTAGAAGGAATGCTCAAAACACATTTATAATGATACCCCCCTCATCCTATATCTTTACTGGACCTCGGGGTGTTCTTTGACCTGAATGATAGAACATCATTCAACAGACCCAACAAAGAAATAAACAGCCATGGGGTTCTCTGAACCTTACAGCATGATCTAAAGAAGGCTGCTTCTGTGCCAGCAAGCCAGAGGATCACAGTAAAGGGCTGACTTAACCAGAGACCTTTGTTCAGTTCAGTTCAGTTCAGTCACTCAGTCATGTCCGACTCTTTGCGACCCCATGAATTGCAGCACGCCAGGCCTCACTGTCCATCACCAACTCCCGGAGTTCACCCAAACTCTTGTCCATTGAGTCAGTGATGCCATCCAGCCACCTCATCCTCTGTCGTCCCCTTCCCCTTCTGCCTCCAATCCCTGTCAGCATCAGAGTCTTTTGCAATGAGTCAACTCTTTGCAGGTGGCCAAAGTATTGGAGTTTCAGCTTTAGCATCAGTCCCTCCAAAGAACACCCAAGACTGGTCTCCTTTAGAATGGACTGGTTGGATATCCTTGTAGTCCAAGGGACTCTCAAGAGTCTTCTCCAACACCACAGTTCAAAAGCATCAATTCTTCAGCACTCAGCCTTCTTCACAGTCCAACTCTCACATCCATACATGACCACTGGAAAAACCATAGCCTTGACTAGACAGATCTTTGTTGGCAAAGTAATGTCTCTGCTTTTGAATATGCTATCTAGGTTGGTCATAACTTTCCTTCCAAGGAGTAAACGTCTTTTAATTTCATGGCTGCAGTCACCATCTGCAATGATTTTGGAGCCCCCCAAAATAAAGTCTGACACTGTTTCCACTGTTTCCCCATCTATTTCCCATGAAGTGATGGGACCAGATGCCATGATTTTCGTTTTCTGAATGTTGAGCTTTAAGTCAACTTTTTCACTCTCCTGTTTCACTTTCATCAAGAGGCTTTTGAGTTCCTCTTCACTTTCTGCCATAAGGGTGGTGTCATCTGCATATCTGAGGTTATTGATATTTCTCCCGGCAATCTTGACTCCAACTTGTGCTTCCTCCAGCCCAGCGTTTCTCATGATGTACTCTGCATAGAAGTTAAATAAGCAGGGTGACAGTATACAGCCTTGACTTACTCCTTTTCCTATTTGGAACCAGTCTGTTGTTCCATGTCCAGTTCTAACTGTTGCTTCCTGACCTGCATATAGGTTTCTCAAGAGGCAGATCAGGTGGTCTGGTATTCCCATCTCTTTCAGAATTTTCCACAGTTTATTGTGATCCACACAGTCAAAGGCTTTGGCATAGTCAATAAAGCAGAAATAGATGTTTTTCTGGAACTCTCTTGCTTTTTCCATGATCCAGCAGATGTTGGCAATTTGATCTCTGGTTCCTCTGCCTTTTCTAAAACCAGCTTGAACATCTGGAAGTTCACAGTTCATGTATTGCTGAAGCCTGGCTTGGAGAATTTTGAGCATTACTTTACTAGCGTGTGAGATGACTGCAATTGTGCAGTAGTTTGAGCATTCTTTGGCATTGCCTTTCTTTGGGATTGGAATGAAAACTGACCTTTTTCAGTCCTGTGGCCACTGCTGAGTTTTCCAAATTTGCTGGCATATTGAGTGCAGCACTTTCACAGCATCATCTTTCAGGATTTGGAATAGCTCAACTGGAATTCCATCACCTCCCCTAGCTTTGTTCGTAGTGATGCTTTCTAAGGCCCACTTGACTTCACATTCCAGGATGTCTGGCTCTAGATAAATGATCACACCACTGTGATTATCTAGGTCGTGAAGCTCTTTTTTGTACAGTTCTTCTGTGTATTCTTGACACCTCTTCTTAATATCTCTGCTTCTGTTAGGTCCATACCATTTCTGTCCTTTATCAAGCCCATCTTTGCATGAAATGTTCCCTTGGTATCTCTAGTTTTCTTGAAGAGATCTCTAGTCTTTCCCATTCTGTTGTTTTCCTCTATTTCTCAGCATTGATCACTGAGGAAGTGATTCTTTGGAACTCTGCATTCAGATGCTTATATCTTTACTTTTCTCTTTTGCTTTTCAGTTCTCTTTTTTTCACAGCTATTTGTAAGGCCTCCTCAGACAGCCATTTTGCTTTTTTGCATTTCTTTTCCATGGGAATGGTCTTGATCCCTGTCTCCTGTACAATGTCACAAACCTCCATCCATAATTCATCAGGCACTCTATCTCTCAGATCTAGGACCTTAAATCTATTTCTCACTTCCACTGTATGATCATAAGGAATTTTATTTAGGTCATACCTGAATAGTCTAGTGGTTTTCCTTACTTTCTTCAATTTAAGTCTGAATTTGGCAATAAGGAGTTCATGATCTGAGCCACAGTCAGCTCCCTGTCTTGTTTTTGCTGACTGTATAGAGCTTCTCCATTTTTGGCTGCAAAGAATATAATCAATCTGATTTCAGTGTTGACCATCTGGTGATATCCATGTGTAGAGTCTTCTCTTGTGTTGTTGGAAGAGGGTGTTTGCTATGACCAGTGTGTTCTCTTGGCAAAATTCTATTAGCCTTTGCCCTGCTTCATACCTTTGTTAGGCAGGATCATCTATTATTGAAGGGCGAGACCCTAGGACTCCTGTCTGGCCTTTCTCTGCTGTCAGACTTGCCCTTTCTAATGCAGTTGCGTGTGGTCAGGGTAGATGCCTCTGCTCAGTGTACACTGGCAGGTCTGGCCTGTACTTGGAATTCTCTCTACTGGTTGCCTATTGTAGGAGCTCCCTACAGACTAAAGTCATAACACAGATCAAATCAAGGAGAGGAAAATATGTCAAGTGTCTGAATAGGAATCCTCTAGACTCTAGAAGGAACTGGTCAGGTGCAACTCCAGTTCATATGTTTGTTTCCACCCAGGGCTTGGCTATGAACATTCTAGTGAGTGTGTCCATATTAACTGGGATTCTCAAGCAGGAAAGTTTGATCTCAGTTTCTGTTCTTAGGGGGCTCAAAGACTGTCTGCGCTGGAGGGGAATTTCAGATCACTCAGTCCCACACCTTATTTCAGTAAGAGACAGAAATCAGAGAAGGGAAGGGACTTCCTCAAAGGATAGAATCTACCAGTGGCCAAGCGGGACCACAGCGCTCAAGTCTTTCAGCTTCTCCATCCAGTCTTCCACTTCTAAGGAAAGCAACACTTCGTTTTCCCATGTAAAGGACCCTAGCAGACACTTTCACATCCATTCCTAGCAGAGTCCAACTTCCCACTGGGTTTACCAACCAGTCAAGAAACCACCACCCCCTCCCCCCATTAGAATATAATGCGTGCAAGGAGAACTCACTTGAACAAGCAAACGTGTCCTGCTGGATCTCCACCGCTTCTCCAGCAGCCAACCCTCTTCCCTGTATGCCAGCCCGCCCGCCCCCCTAGGCTGTCTTCACCCATCACCTTCTCAGAGGGTGCTTCTCCAGTACCCTTAACCAGCCTGTGCCCCACATACACACACCTGCTGATTATATCCTATCTCCATGATTTTTCTGTTTCCGCGGTGAGTTTTGTGAATTGAGATTATGGGATTTATTTAGCTTTCTGTCTTCTCGTATCAGAGTGCAAGCCCCACAAGGCCAAGGACCTTCTCTGTAGCGTCTCCCACACCTGGAAGACTATCGGGTGCAGAGCTGGTACTTGGTTATTGCCTGTTGTATAAAGGAGTGAAGGAATGAACTGAAAAGGAATAGAAATCTGGGCTGTCACTTATAGATAGACACAATCTGCACACAGAGAGAGGGGAGAAATCATCTTTTCTTATGGACCCTGGACTTGCCAGCAAAGTCTAGAATGTTAACACAATGGCCACATTCTCTCTGTTCACTACAAATCTAGGGGGAAAGGCAATAATGTTGGGCCAAACCTTGCAACCACCTTGTCCAATTTATTCAAAGCTCTGGTATAGAATTCTAGTCCAATAAGGATATACTACTGTTGGCACTACACACAGGCACACAGGGAGGTGCACACACATATACACTCACTCAGACCCTCCTATTTCCTCCCACCTACTGATACTCTAACAGCTCTCAAGCTAAAACTGACATGATGTTGCTAAGGATCTCAGAGGAACCACATATCCACGGAACTCAAGAGAGCAGAGAGGCTGGGCTATTGGGAAAAAATTGTATTTGTCATTTTTCACAGGAAAAATATTTGTTTAGTCCAACAACTAGCAAAGAAATGTTGAAAATTTCTTTTGCAGGGACTTTTTGACATCATTCTTTTTTTTTTTCCCTACAATTCTATCCCCTCTGCCTTAGAGATACATTCAGCACGAATATGTAAACATTCCACATTTTTTTTAAAAAAGATTATTTTTTTAATAAAGAAAAGTCCACAATGTCACAATTGTGCATGAGAATGCACAATTCCCATTAAGCACTGTACATGTCCAAATATGGTGGAAAATTCAGAGGGAAACAAATTCAAACTCCAGTTTAATTTCTGTTTTCCTGTTTAGTTCCAAGCTCAGTGTGTGCTCTTATAAGTTGACAAGGAGTAACATTGCACCTATTAGCACTCGTCAACAGAAAGTAGATTGTTCGGGTTTCAATAAATGTTTTTTGAATTGGATTCAGGTTGGTGAGAAAATAAATTAAGTCGGAAAGTCTTTGAGGCAAATTACATATTGAAATGAACAGTTTGATGCATAACCCCTCCATCACCCCCAGAGTGGGGGGCGGTGGAAAGAAAGAAAGGGAAAAAAGCAGAAGTCTTGCTTTTCTGAGCTGTGAGAATTTCTTCTGCTCTTGCATCTGTGAACACTTTACAAGGCGATGTCTACAGTTGGATTTTTACAGCCTATGTTTGAATGGGAGCTTGCGTGACATCTGGGGCTATATTTCTGGAGAAATTTCAAAGCTAGTGATTTCCAGTTTTTAATCACCAGAGTATTTATTTTCTCCCAAAGCATAATTATCCATGGCTCCACACTTATTTTCTATGGGAGCAGAGCAAAATGAGAATCAGGCTGAATTAGTAACTTGATCTTGCATCTGTCAAGGCTCAATGGTTCTTACCTGCTCCAGAGGTTAAAAGCCAGTGTGCTGACCTCACCTCACCGTGTTGGAAAAATTGAACACATGGCCGTTGTCAAGGACAAGACACTCTCAGTCATAAGAACAAAGGGAACGGCAAAAGCTAATGAGGGAAGAGACCGCACCACCCAGACAAGTACAGAGCATCCTGCCCCCTCCGCTCAGACCCTGGTCATGTTTGTGGCTACAGGTGCCACGGAGAGAGGTAGGCTGTGCAGACGTCATTTTCAACGTTCTCTCCTGAGAAAGGAAAACCTCACAATGCAGCAGGCTGCTCCCCTGTCAGGGAATGAATAAGAGCTTGCTTTTCACTGAGGTTTAATCCAACAGCCTGGTGTGCGTGAAACTAAGAACAAGAACAGAGGCTGTTCACCCACCAACTCACCAGGGCTTGCCCTGCCCAGCAGTAGGGGTCTTGGGGTTCGGTGATTTGGTTGTGATCGTTGATTTCTTTTCCTATGCTTTGGAGGAAGCTATTGAAACTCTCAAGAGATAGCAGCCACTAGGCTTGTATCTAAGAAGGTAAGTTATCTGCCCCAGTCACACCGATAGTTCGTGAAAGAGCTTTACATGACTCCTTATGTAATAAACCAAGGCAGGTAAGGCAGGGGAAACCAAAAAAAGAGAGGAAAGTGAGGACCTTAAATTTGTAAGAGCCGCATTACATGGAGGGGCTTTGAGACAAATTGATGGATGGTGTTTTCCATGCCCCCCACCACCACCCCTTTCTCTGGCTTTACTTTTCACCAAGCCCTCCTTTATTCCAAGTTCCGTCTGGGCAAGTCCTGAGCTCCTGGAATGCGTCGCTGCCTTCCTTATCTGGGAGCTAATCACTAAATAGCAGGTGGCGAAGATTCTATTTTTCATCTCTCTTGCTCTTTCCCCTCCTCTCTTTTACTCATTTCCTCAGGGCTATGAATCTCTGAATCTTAAGCAGGAAACCTCCCTGATGTGTTCACACCTGGAATACCTCCCTTTCTTTGTTTGGTGAGGAAGGAACCAGGAGAATCCAGAGAAGAAGCCCCGTTGTCTTGAGAAAGAAGAAAGACATCAGCATTTAAATATTAATACACACCCTGCATGCAGAGGGACACATTCCCATCTTTTAAATCAATCTTTCTTTCTTTTAACTCCATAGTCACCTCCACTCCCAGCCAAGGTCTTACAGGACAAAGAGCATTTACTGCGCGTCATTTCAGTGATCAGCACTCCACACAAATAGGTTGACAGAGGAAACAGGCAAGATACCTTTGCAAGCCTGTTTGGGTCTAAAATAACAACTACACAGCCTAGAGGTTCCCAGAGATCAGCTTACTTTTTCTTCCTACAAATGTTAGAAACAGGCTCTTGAAGGCAGCTGTCATCAGCCTCCTGGTTTCCGTGGGTGTTGGGAAGTCCCAGCCTTGATTAAGCTCTGTGTTCTGTCTTCTTCATGGACTTTTCGTGTGGCCTTTGGAATGTCAACTGCTCCCACTTTTAGTTATCGTGTGTCTCTAAACCCACAGACCAATCACTGTGGCCTACTGAACACTAAGCTCCCTCAGGGGAAAATGGAGAACATACTGGACCCAAGGATGGAAATTTAAATCCATGATTTCCAATCTGTGAGCCTAGGACCCCATGGGGACACTGTTTTTGTGTGAATCAGCACCTATAGTTGTACATGAATCATGCTATTTAGTCAAACGATCCTGATATTATTATTCATTTATTCATTCTACAAATATACATAACGCGCATACTTTGTGTCAGGAACCGTGCTAGGTGCTGAGTATACAGTAGATAGTGAACAAGGGGCAATTCAAGTATGGCCTTTGGCATGTTCAGGCCAGTGGTGAAGACAGAGTTACAGAAACACAGAAAGAAAGCAATAACTCAGATTTGGGATCATATATAGATGGCGCTCGCGGTAAAGAACCTGCCTACCAATGCAGGAGACTTAAGAAAAGTGGATTCAATCCCTGGGTCAAGAAGATCCCCTGGAGGAGTGCATGGCAACCCACTCCAGTCTTCTTGCCTGAAAAATCCCATGGACAGAGGAGCCTGGCAGGTTACAATTCATAGGGTCACAAAGAGTTGGACATGAGTGAAGTGACTTAGCATGCATGACATAGATAAGGCAGTAATTAATAGCATTCAAACTCCCTTAAAGGTAATAGGTTCTGTTATTAAGTATTTGTTCTACCAACGTGTTCTTAAAGTGTATCTTTATCTGCAGTTCTTTAGAGATTAAAATATGCTCTCCATACTAAAAAAGGTTGGACCCACTGACCTAAATCAGCCCCAAGAGATGTCTTTCCTATCCCAGATGAATGAATGAAATAGCAAGAAGTGATATTTCACCAATATTCCAGCAACTCTCGGGTGGATAATTCTACCCTAAATCTAACTTTGCAATGCTTCATTGAAAGCTAATCTCAGAGCTCTCTGTACCCCATCATCCAGGAATGCTACCTCTCTGGGGAAACCTGGAGAAATCAAGACAGAACATTACCCACTTGGTCATAGATCCCTCCTCCCCAGGGGGCAGAGAGCAGCCCCACCTCCACCCTTGACTTGGGTGAGGTCGGAGGGAAAGTCTTGCGGTTGAGATTGGTATGCTAGGGAATTGCAGGCCTGGAGCCGCGGGACGTGACTTGTTGCTCTCTTAGACATGCTAGATAATCTCCTGAAACAAAGAAATAAAGCAAAGATTTGATGGGAGGATTTTCTTGTCAAGAATTATGAATGCAAAAATAACCCAGAAAATATAGCTTGATTTGAACAGGGCCCAGGCAAGATAATGGACAGGAAGACATGTTACACATGAGGTCCCATTTAAATCAAAAGGTACCATCAAATCTCAGTTCCCAGTGGGGCCTCTGTATGTGCATTCAAGTGTAGAAATGTTCTGGGGACATTATTACTGCATAAGACCATGTGGTGGGCACTGAACCTACAAATAAAATATGGCCCTTAAAGTGGCTTTTATTTTTTAGCAAAGAAAAGGTAAACAGCAGTGCTCATTTGAAAGATAATTAAACAGTATTTCAGGCTTTGTGACGATGGGCAGAAGACCAGCATGGGGGCAGCACCAAGTTTAGAGTCAAGACTCTGGACTTTTCCTGGTTCTATGTTAGATTTGAGTCTTACCTTGGGCAAGTCACTTCCTAATCTTCAATTCAGTTTCCTGACCTGCGGAAGGACAAAGGGTATTTCCAGCTCCTCCAGCTCTGATTCCAGGCCCCATATGAGAAAGCACTTCTAGTAAAAGTCCCTGAAATTATCTGTCACAGTTACCTTCCTATAGCATTCGTCACAGCAGGACAGAAAATCCACCTATTTGCAATAGACCTGGGCTGTGGATAAGGTATTTCTGAACAGAGGCAGGAGTACCTACAGATCTTCTCAAGTGGCCCCATGAGAAACCTATGAAAGGAAAGAGAGCAGAAAGCCAAATGGTGATGGCGATTTGGGGGGCTCCCTGTGTTTAGTAAGGGGAAATATAGACATGTTTATCATACAGCTCCCCAGCCCCTGCCCCAACCCCACTCCCACCAGGCCACCAACAAAAGAAGGAGCCCAGCAAAACTGCTGGTACAGTTAGACCACACCCATCTTCAGCCCCGGCCGCTCACTGAGGTAATATCTTCACTGCTGCCAACTAGACATGTTGGTGTGTGTACTTGCTGCTTCACTCTGACTCACCACAGCCTGCTTTGTGGCAGTGAACCCCGCAGCCATTATTCCCCAGTGATCTCTGGCCTACTTCTTCCAAAATGCCGCGGGGCAGTCATGGAGCACGGTGGGGGTGGATCGACGTTCCCTCAGTTAGTCAACTGGCCTCTTTGGCACGGCTCCCTCTCCCTCTTGATCCCCTGTAAGCCTTCCTGAGAAGTTACAAGGTAGAAATTCTAGTAAACCCTCCTATCTTCTGTTAATTCCAAAAGGGCCTTTTAAAGAGTGAAAACTGAGCGTCCCAGGCCCCAGAAAGTGGCACACGTGCCACACCCTCCAAAATCAGCTCTTTGAGGAAATCAAGCACAGTGAGAAGAGTATTTGCATTTTGAAGTCAGATAAACCCTAGTCAGACCAACTCCAGGGCAACACCAAACTGCTCGTAGTTCCACATACCTTGCTGTTTCTTAATTCCATGCCTTGATTGTGCTGCCTCCTCTTTCTGAAATGCCTCACCCTTCAGCCTTTTTTCTAACTTCTGCTTTCCATAACTCTCAGCTCAAATGTCACCTCCTCCAGGAAGTCTTCCCTGATCCTCCCAAGCTGCATTAGATGCCCCCTTGGGGCTTAGCCCAATGCCCTGTTATAGCTTTAGCATTGTACCTACCGTACTGCTGTGTAATTGCTGTTTTCCTCTTCTAGACTGTAAATTTCTTATCAACTAGAACCCACTCCACTTATTCTTTTTTTTTCTCTCCATAGCTTAATGCATAATCTGGTTTGTCTGCTGAATTAATAAATTACCTGATTTATCCACTTAGTAGTAGTATGTTCCGAACAATTTAATTTACTTCTCTAGGCCTCAAATTTTTCATTTGTATATTGCAGATAACAATCCATTGCTCATTGAGATGTTGTTCAGATTTGGAAGTAACCTATGAAAAGGCCTACCACAATGCTGCCCATAGGCACGGAGCATTAAAGCACGTAGGCCGTGGGTCTCCTTAGGGAAGGACGAAAAGGAAAGAAAAAGCAGGAATGAAGAGTTCCATGGTCAGTCCGCAGCCCCTATCTCCACGGACATATGGTCCCACCCGTTTGCTCCCTCCCTACAAGGAAGCTTTTTTTTTTTTTGCTTTTTCTTAAATGAGAAATAGTTTCATTTCTAAAAGTCTCCTGGGATTCCAGCATCTCCAGTTGGATTGACTGACTGGCCTAGATACTCTTACATCTCTTCCACTGACACAGAGCCCTGTAAGCCTAGGAAACCTCCCCATCCCCTGACAAACCCTCAACTATATCATAAATAAATAGGTCCTTCCAGTGGTGAGGTCAGGCTTACCCAGAGAGTTTCTGGTGATTTATCCACATACTTTAGGGATGAAAAGAGGAAACAGCAGTGGTCTGAGCCTCCTGGAAACTTGGCAAGTAGCCTGACACTTGGAGGGCTTGTTCAAAGTGTCTGGCAAAGTTTCCGTATAAAGGAGAGAAGCAAGTAGGGACAGTTAGTGGAAGCCAGGCGATCACCACAGCGGCGAGCGCCGGTGGCCTGGCCCGAAACACTGTGCAATGAGGACCACCCCGTGCCCTTAGTTCCCCCAAAGTGCACACGGACAGGAACACACACACACACACACTACCCCCCTTTCAGAACTTGAAGCCCTCTCTATGGGTCAAATCCCCCCAAATCCTCTGGTGAGTCAGGCAGAATCAGACCCTGTGAGTCATCTAGAGCCCATGCAAGCCAGGGTTAATCTGTTCAATAGTCATTTATTGAGCAAGTGCCAGTGCCAGGCTCTGTGCTAGGCACTGGAGACCAATACCTTCTAGAACATTCTTGAGGGCCTTTCCCCCAAAACCACCCACAGGAAAGAAACCACTTCAGTCAGAAAGTTGATGAGGCCAGGACTTAGTGTGGAGGTACTGACAATGAAGAGACTTGAACTGACCAGGATGTGAATCATTTCACCCAGCTCAACCTGCAAGGACACGCAAGAGGGTGCCAAACCCCTTCCAGGGACCCACAGAATAGACCCCCAAGCTGAGCCTGTGGGCGAGGGCAAGCTAACAGAGCAGAGGAGGGCCAAGACTGGGAAAGAGCAAAAGGAAGGAGGGTTTCCCACAGAACTGCTGCCATTTTGAAATTCAGCCATGTTCAGAGAACCAAGAAGCACTTGAGTCGCTTCCCTGTGGTAACCTCCAAAGTGTCCTAGGATCCTAGAGGTGAAAAGGAGGGAGCGTCTTCTAGGGAAAATGACAGAGGGGTCCAGTTCAGTTCAGTTCAATCGCTCAGTTGTGTCCGACTCTTTGCGATCCCATGAACCACAGCACACCAGGCCTCCCTGTCCATCACCAACTCCCGGATTCTACACAAACCCATGTCCATCGAGTCGATGATGCCATCCAACCATCCCATCCTCTGTCATCCCCTTCTCCTCCTGCCCTCAATCTTTCCCAGCATCAGGGTCTTTTCAAATGCTTCAGCTCTTCACATGAGGTGGCCAAAGTATTGGAGCTTCAGCTTCAACATCAGTCCCTCCAATGAATAACCAGGACTGATCTCTTTTAGGATGGACTGGTTGGATCTCCTTGCAGTCCAAGGGACTCTCAAGAGTCTTCTCCAACACCACAGTTCAAAAGCATCAATTATTTGGTACTCAGCTTTCTTTAGAGTCCAACTCTCACAATCCATACATGACCACTGTAAAAACCATAGCCTTGACTAGACGGACCTTTGTTGGCAAAGTAATGTCTCTGCTTTTTAACATGCTGTCTAGGCTGGTCATAACTTTCCTTCCAAAGAGCAAGCGTCTTTTAATTTCACGGCTGCAATCACCATCTGCAGCAATCTTGGAGCCCAGGAAAATAAAGTCAGCCACTGTTTTCCACTGTTTTCCCAAATATTTGCCATGAAGTGATGGGGCCGGATGCCATGATGGCAGGGTCTATTGAATTTCACAACATAGGCTACTGCGGAGGTTTTAAAACCTGTCTGAAAATACAGTCTTACCTGGGAGAAATAGGTTGATAGCCTCCCCACCTGAATCTGGGTGGGCTTCTGACTTGCTGGAAGTCAATTGAATGTGGCAGAAATGATGCTCCAGGACTTCCGTAGCTAGGTGGAAAAGGCCTTATAACTTCTGCCTTGTTTGCTGGAATACTTACACTCTGAGCTCTGAACCCTGAGCCACTGTGTAAGGCTGCTCTGGGGCTGCCATGTTCTGAGGAAGCTCAAGAATGTGGAACGGCCGTGTGTGTGTGTATGTGTGTGTGTGTGTGTGCATGTGTGTGTCCAGTCTGACAGCCACTCTGAGGTCCCAGCCCACCACCAGTACCCCATGCCAGCCTCATGAATGGATGAACCTCCTAACCATCACATCCCAAAGCCCTTGAATTGCCCCCAGCCTTTGAGTCTCCCCGCTGAGGCTCCAGACATTCTGGAGCAGAGATAAGTCATCCCTGCCCTGCCCTGGGTGAACCCCTGGCCCACAGAATCCATGAGCAGAATGAAATGGTGTCTTTATGCCAGTAAGTCTGGGCAATCTGTAGTGAATAGCAAGGCTTCAGTGGCTCAATGATCCCCAGTTCAGTTCAGTTCAGTCACTCAGTCGTGTCCGACTCTTTGCGACCCCATGAATCGCAGCACGCCAGGCCTCCCTGTCCATCACCAACTCCCGGAGTTCACTCAAACTCATGTCCATCGAGTCGGTGATGCCATCCAGCCATCTCATCCTCTGTCGTCCCCTTCTCCTCCTGCCCTCAATCCCTCCCAGCATCAGAGTGTTTTCCAATGAGTCAACTCTTCACATGAGGTGGCCAAAGTACTGGAGTTTCAGCTTTAGCATCATTCCTTCCAAAGAAATCCCAGGGCTGATCTCCTTCAGAATGGACTGGTTGGATCTCCTTGCAGTCCAAGGGACTCTCAAGAGTCTTCTCCAACACCACACTTCAAAAGCATCAATTCTTTGGCGCTCAGCCTTCTTCACAGTCCAACTCTCACATCCATACATGACCACTGGAAAAACCATAGCCTTGACTAGATGGACCTTTGTTGGCAAAGTAATGTCTCTGCTTTGGAATATGCTATCAAAGTTGGTCATGACTTTTCTTCCAATGATCCTAGAGGTGAGAATGAAGAGCATTAGAAAAAAAGACAGAGGAGGGAGCAAACACAAAAATGACACTCTGCAAAAAGGACAGGGACCTGAATGATGCTGTTTGCATTGTTTTATTTTTTAAGGTAAAAGGAAGTGAACGTAATCACACTTCACAAGTGATCCCTGGGCTCAGCTTTGGGTGGTCCAGCCTTGCAGTGGCCCTCAGGCCCTCACAGCTGGTGGTCCCCAGCCTCCCATCACATGGACCCTCTCTTATTGCCTCTTAGGTAAGAGCGGAGCTTCTAGCATTTGAGAGGCCGCCCATGGTGGGAAGACAAATGACTTCACAGTGGGACGCCAGTGCTGCAGTGAACCCAATGCGGAAGCTTCAAGTCAGAATCAGTTCTTCACTGCCAGAGAGAGATCACTTCCTGGTGATGCAGGTCTGGGAGGGGGCTTCTGCAGCTTCTTTCCCTTCCCACCTCCCAGGGGTGCTTTAGGAGGAGGTGACAAGGACTGGGTCTGCCCAAAGGCATCCCAGAAGTTGCCCAGTTATCCCTGAGACAGTTGATAGTCATCATCCTAAAAGAGACCCTAACCAGCACTGAAAGTGTCCATTTCGTCCCAGCTTCTGGGAGTTACCTGTGGCAAAGAGCTCTTCACATTTTGAGTTTCCTCTGGTTCCACTGCTTGGCCAAAGGAGCACCTCACCAGTACCCCTCTCACCAGACTGCTAGGAATATTTATCCCTGTTTAAATAGGCCCTTAGTAGAGTTCATGTGCATTTTAAGAAACCCCTGTGACACCCATGCTCTAGGAGGAAAGAGAAGTAGCCACTGAATGGACCCAGACCAGAGTCTGGGAGCTCACCGAGCAGTCAGACCTCAGGCTGGGGAGCACCCAGTGGTCAGGCCCCAGGTTGGGGAGCACCCTAGACCTCTGGGCCCTTGAGGACAGGCTGGTCAGAACGCGCTAGAGTCAGTGCAGATGAGAGTTCCCAGATCTGAAGGACTCACCTCTGCTTTGGTTTTCTGAACAGCTCCACTTTCCAGAGGTCCATGCATGTTGTCAGAAGGCCTTTCCATCTGTCTTGGTTTGCTCTGATTTCAATCTCCTCCTTCAACTTAGTGGCTCAATTAGACCTGAAGTCATAGACTCTTTGAACTAGAAGGGACCTTAGAAACCACTTAGATCAATCCCCAGGAAGGAAAAGGAACTTTCTAGGATCACACAGCAAGGGTTGTTCAGTGTCAGAGTTAGAGCTAGAACCAGGGCCCCTGGCTCCCAAGCCAGGGCTGTCTGTTTGGTGCTCTTCTTGCGGTCAGACTACCTAGATGGCCTGCTCCCTGGAGAGCATGGATTCAGAGAATCTGCTTGAGCCCCACCAACCGCAAGAATCCTGGATTCCAAAGAGCCTGTCTGCAAGAACCAGTCCTCCCCCCTCTTCTCCCTGCCCCAATCCCAGCCTTCCAAACTTCTAGAATATTTTGGAGGCAAGCAAAAGCAATCAGCCAAGGCAGAGTTCTACTCTTTAGGCATCCTTAGATTGAAAGCTCCTAGTTACTTTCAAAATTAAGACCTTCCTAGCCACCCCTCTCTCCCTTTCCATTCTCCTCCCACCTTTCCTTCTGATTTGATGTCTGCTTTTCTGTTTCCTTCGCTACATGAGGCATTTCATGCAGCCAAGCTTCCATATGGGCCATTTCCTGTAAATGCAGACACTCTCTGGACATACCAATAAAACTTAATTTTGATCAATGTGCTGATTGGGGATTTTTCAACACATCATATCCCTTGAACACATTTTTGAACAAAGTGAAATACCAAGAAAAGAACAACATGGTTATTTGCAGACAATGGAGGAACCACTTAGACATAAATGTCTTACTATAACTGTTTGGGTAAGCATCTGTTTTCCCCACTGGAACTGACTCCCAAAGAGTTTATATCATTGTCTCTTTTCAATTCTACATCTCTCATAACCTCAAACTGCTTTTCACATACAAGGACCTCTATAGATGTTTTTAATTTAGTGAGAATTTACTATGCAATAGGCAGAGGGCTAGATGTTTTCACAGCTTTTGAAAAATTGATTTTCGTGACCATCCATCAATGATTTCTTGCCACAGTCATGATGTTTTACAAACCAATCTAACAATTCTGACTCCTGTTTCAGTGTGCAGAGGGATTTCCCAAACCAACCAAGCAATTCTGCAACACCAGCTGGCGGTCCTACAATTCAGCTCCCTCCTGTCACTCTCTACCTGGAGACAGTATCAGATCCACAGATTGAGGGCTCATCCCCACATGACTGTCCCCACGTCAATCTCAAGCCCAGGTTGTTACCTGGGCTTCTGACTCCCTGGCTATAAATTAGAGGTTCCCACAATCCCCTACTTGGGTTCAATGAATTTGCTAGAGCTGCTCAAAGAACTCAGAGAAACATTTTACCTACTAGATCACAGGTTTATTATAAAAGGATATAACTCAAGCACAGTCGGATGGAAGAGATGTCAAGGGCAAGGTGTGAGGGAAGGGCATGGAGCTTCCGTACCTTCTCTGGGTACACCACTCTCCCCACATATCTAAGCGTTCACCAGCTGGAAGTTTGCTGAACCCAGTCCTTTTGGGGTTTTATGGAGGCTTCATTACATAGGTATGATTGATTAAACAATGGCCATTGGTCATGACTGATTCAACCTCCAGCCCTTCATTCCTCCCCAGAGATCAGGGGGGTGGGACTGAAAGTTCCAACCCTCTAAACACGTGCCTGGTTTTACTGTCAACCAGCTCCCATCCTTAGGTGTTTCCCAAAGGTCACTTCATTAACATAGCAAAAGACTCCCTTGGAGCTGTCCACACTTGAGAAATTTCAAGGGTTTCAGGAGCTCTGTCCCTGGTGGCTCAATGATAAAGAATCTACCTCCTAGGCAGGAGACTCAGGTTCAATCCCTGGGTCAGGAAGATTCCCTGGTGAAAGGCATGGCAACCCACCCCAGTATTCTTGCCTGGAGAATCCTATGGACAGAGGAAACTGGTGGGTTACAATCCTATGGACAGAGGAGCCTGGTGGGCTACAGTCCACAGGGTCGCAAAGAGTCGTACAGACTGAAGCACCTTAGCCCACATGCACATCACACACCCTAAAGCTCAGGAGCTTCACACAGTCCCCTTCTGCTGTATCTTGTCGGTCTCCAGGGTGGCTCATCACCCTGGATCAGTTTTGCTGATCCAGGCTGTGTTGGGTCAGACTTGGTGAAGCATGTTGATGGAAGCATGCCAGCTGGAGGGCAGCTGGGGAGGCTGATCTAAGACGGCTTCAGTTGGGGTGGCAAGGATGATTGGGACCTCTCCCCACATGACTCTTCGTTTTCCAGCAAGCCAGCCCAATCTTATCCTCAGAGTGGAGACAGCAGAGTTCCAGAAGAGCAGGCAAAAGCATGCAAGGTCCTTTGAGGTTTCAGCTTAGAACAATTTCACCTTCACAGTGACCACACTTTATTCATCAAAGTAAGTCACAAGACCAGCCCCAGATTCAAGGGCTGGGGAAATCAATCCCACCTCTCAATGGAAGGAGCAACAAAGTCATGTTGCAATGGATGGAAGGATTAGGACTGTGGTCATTTTTGTAATCAATCCACCACATGAGCTCAATTTTATTAATAAGATGAAGGGGAAAATGGAGGGAGGTTAAAAGATTTATAAAACATGTCATTAAGCTGCATTGTGGCAGTGGTTGCACAAGTCTATGCATTTAATAAAACTCACTGAACCACACACTTACAATGGCTGACTTTCATGGTAGGTAAATTATTCCTCAGTAAAACTGTTTTAAAAAACTGAAAAAAACTAAAAATGTATTGATGATCATTCATCAATAAATAATTGTCCAAATCTGCATTTAAACTGAAGTATTATCCCACAAAACTCAGCAATCTTTTCAATACACTATATTTATCATATCTAAAGTATTAGATTCTCAGAATCAGAGCATCTCAGAGCTAGAAAGATCTCCTCCTGATTATTTGTCTATCCCTCTTTCTTCAAGCAGCTGAACATGTAAGCCTTCTCATGCAGGTGCAAGAATCCTCTTCTTAGGATGAAAAACAGAAACAGTGCTTCAGAAAACCTGAACCAGATGAAAAACACACCTCATTTTCTCATATGCTTTTGGGATCCAGTGTGATTAGTGCTAGAAAGAACCTGACCCACTGTTCTTTCTAGAACCAGAAGCTGCAGACAATTCTTTTGATTATGGCTCCTCTCATTTTAGGCTGACTATATCCTAATTAGCCAGGATACCTAATGTCCTTAGACTCTGGAGGTAACAGATGACATTTTTCTTCTATTTTAGTACTCAGTGTCCAAACCTAAGTTCTTTTCTGGGCTGAGAGTCGTATTCAAATTAAAGGTTGCCCAAGGAATCTTCTTTGTGGGTAAAAATCTCAGATATGAGGACTATGGGAATAACAACAGTTAAAGAAAAAATTACAAGGTGGATTATGCAATGTGCTCCATCTCTTGTGAGCATTAAGGCTTCTGTGAGGATGATGATCACGTGGGAAGTAGCATGGGTTCCTCCGATCCTTTGGCCTTGTTTCTGGAAAGCGAAAGAGTGGCATCCCGAGGAGATGCATCCGGGCTTTCCATAAACAGAGCTTTGAAGAGCAAATTGAGCAGCTTTCATCAATCTCACACAGACCACATCAAAAGCTGCCTGAGGAGAATCACTCACCCGATGTCAGGCAGGGTCAGGCAAGCGTTATCAAACGCTCTTTCAAGATGTTATGAATCAGAATCAGAGAGAGAGAGAAAGGTAAAGAGGAGCATCAAAAATGAGAGCATGAAAGGAAAGGAGGCAAACAAGGCAGAGGATGCAGTGAAGTGGCAAAGAGGACGAGGAGGGAAGACAAAGGGAGAGGGAGCAAAGCAGGAGACTAGAAGCATGGACGGCAGGAGACAGAGCCAAGGACGGAGCCGCGAGGAGAGCGAGACAGACGGGGCCGCAGAAACGCAACGGCTAAACAGCGGCAGAGAAAGCGAAGTTCAGGAGCCTAGTGGGGAGAAGGAGCCTAGTGGGGAGAAGGAGCCTAGTGGAGGGAAACAGCCTTTACACCCCGTGGAGGCCAGGCTGGCGGCCATCTGTCCTGAGGGCGCGTAGTCTACACAGACATCTGTAGAAAATTTGCCTCTTTTCCCCCACCTAGAGGAGCAGAATCCAGTCCCACTGAAAGCGGGTGGAATGGAAAACAAAGGGAAAAAGAAACCCTCCAACCTTCTTCCTCTCCGGCTCCTCAAATTATCTTTTATCTACTATGAAGGGCTCTTTGATCATCCAGGCCGGCTTCACTCGGGCACTGAAAATCAGAGGGAACCATCATTAGAAACCCAGCCTGATGTCCACCCAAGCCCCCACTGGAGCGATTTCATCTTTCATTACAACAAAGCAAGGGCAGTCATGTATCAGCTCACGTTGTAAACCTGTCTTCTTCAGAGATCAAGTTCGATTTTCCAAGTAATTGGAGAGAAACAAATCCATTCCTGGGTCAAACCAAGCAAATTTCCCCTGCTCTGTAAAGGATCTGATTCTGTCTTAATCAAGAGGACCCTGGAGCCTGGGTGTTCCCGTTAGGAGCTTTGGGGAGCCCAGGGTCAGTGAGAGGGGACTAGGTGTGCAAAAAGGCAGCCTTTGCAACAAGGGGGCAGAGATGATAAATGGGAGATGGAAGGGCTCTTTCCAAAGCAAACTCTGCTCATTGTTCATTTTCACCCCATAGAGTGAAACTGCAATAAGAAGCAGTGTCCTAGTAGGGTGGGGAGCAGGGATAGTTAGGGAGTCTGGGATTAACATGTACACACTGCTATATTTAAAATAGATAACCAACAGGGATCTACTACATAGCACAGGGAACTCTGCTCAGTACTCCGTAACAACATAATTGGGAAAAGAATTTGAAAAAAGAATAGATACATGCATATGTATAACCGAGTCACTTTGTTGTACACTTGAAATTAACACAACATTGTTAATCAAAAGTACTCCAATAAAAAATTAAAAGTTAAAAAAGAAACAGGGCCTAGAGACAGCTTTGCTCCTGGTACTCTGTGCACATTTGTTGAAATAAGGCAGGATACCAAAAGGCGGTTTGCTAGTGGCTCCCAGTCCTTAACTGCAGCCTTTAGATAGGAGCTGAGAGAATAACGTGCCCAAATTTATGGAGCCAATCATTTTATAGGCATCATTTCATTTAATCCTCACAACAAATCTATAAGGTAGACACTCTTATTATGATCCCCACTTTACTGATGAGGAAAGAGAGGCTCAGAGAGGTTAAATGACTGATCTAAATGGTTCCAGAGTAAGAATGAAGAGGGGCAGAAATCTGAGCCGCAGCTAAAGCCAGAGCTGGTCTTACATGGCCAAGATCGCTCAAGAGCAGATGGAGACGATGAAGACTGCTATGTCCTTGCCCCCTTGGAGCAGCACACAGCATGGGGAAGCAGGGGACCCCCAACAGCCTCTGCCTGGTTGGGCAGGATCAGGCTTTTGAATAAGATGGTATCTAATAGCCCATGTTGCAAGATAGAAGCCAATCTATGACATGCACATATTTTGAGCTTGAGGGTAAATGGTGCCGCCACACGCCAAGCAGAAGGCAGTGTTACTGTGGGCTGTAACAAGTTTGGGAGCTCTCAAGATTCTTCTAGTTCCCTTTATAAAAGCAAAAGGCCAGAAAATTATCCATAATTGCAGAGTCACTGGCACTGAGCTGCAACATGTCTTACATGGGCCAACGTGACTAATGACTTCACAGCATCAGGGGTCCTAAGCTCCTTCTCCGCGGCCAGCTCCACACTGGCGTAAGCAGCCCAGCCCACACGGCAGCAAAGTGCAGACCGCCAGCTGTGTGGTCAGACAGACATGCATTCAGGTCTTGTCTCTACCACTTACTACCTGAGTGACTTTAAACACTTTGTTCAATGTCTCTGAGCCACAGTTTCCTCATCTGTAAAATGGGGCCTATAAATGCCTTAGACCCAAGTAATGTTAGGATAAAATTAAAAAACAAAAAACAAATCCATAACATCTAGAACAATACCTACCATATAATATGCACTTTTTTTTAAGAAAAGCTATGATTATTATATTTTCCACCCCTTCATCTTCCTTACTTGAAGCTAAGAGAAGAAGAGGCAGACCAAGTGAAACTGCTTATATAAAAGTCAGATCGAGTCTGGCTATTCCACCAGAGGCAATAATTATAAAGCTGCTTCAGAGCACAGAGAGTTCCAAGAACGAAATACACATTTGGAACGAGTTCATTAAAAAAAAAAAACGCTTACTCATAAAAGCCGCTATGGTTATAGCCTGACAAATGGAAAACACAGCACCGATAAATAAGATGCCAGCGGTAAACAAGCCAGCCACACCAAGAAGTCGCTTGATTTCTCTCTTCCCACCCTCCAACAGTTTCTTAACCTTTTATGGGATTATAATGACAAGATCAGGTAGGTTTTATAGGGCTGTTTACCAAGGTCCCCCCACACTCCAAACAGAGGGAAGAGGCCTTGGACTTCTCTGCCAAATTTCCAGCACTGGAAGGAGGCTGCCATGGAGCTCAGGCAGCCTGCTCTCACTTCTTTGCCCAGGAGAGTCAGCTCCAAGGTTTTCCACCTCTTCAGCCTGTCTAGAGACACCCAAACCCTCAGCGTCTCAGCTCCAGTGCTGCCCCATCACGCCCCATCGGTCCCTTTCAAGAAGAGCTATCTCCTGGCCAGTCTGCGCCCTGCTGCCCTGCCCCAGCCCAAGTAGGTCACCTGGCTGGTAGTGGGATGCACACTAGACAGGAAGTCAGGAGATTGGGATGATAAGGCAGTGCAAGCCACTCGGTAGCTGATCCCTGGCACCAAACTTCTCTGAGCCTCAGTGTTGCTGTCTATAAAATAGGGCTAATATCACCTCCCTCATAGTGTTTCTGTGAACCTTCAACACGTTTGTGGTCATGAACTTCCCCTGTAGAGGGTCTGGTACCTGTGGGAACTGTTACAGCCAGTCGGTGACAATGACTAAGCTCTCTGATATCAGAAATCTGTGCTATGAACTTGGGGTGGGGTGGCAGGTGAGATGACAGTGGAAAATGCGGGGAGAGCGCCCACCTACCTGCCCTTGGAACACAAGAGAAATCACTGAGACTTCAAATTGCTTTCAAAGAGCTTCTAGGTGCAGATAAGACCTGAGGAAACAGATCAAAGAGAGCTAGGTGCTATCAACCCCCCCACCCCCACCCTGCCTCCACCCACCCTATTCTTGCCCTACTCCAGCCCCTACAGACTCAGCTAGACCTTATTCCCTTGCCAAAGAAAAGTCAGTAACATCAAACAGGAAGCAGGTCGGTGCTTTTACAGGGCCTAGGGCAAAACAAACTTTTGCCAGCATTTACCAGAAACCATGACAAACCTTCTAAATCCTTAGGTAATGAAAGCCAGCAATCTCCATCTACTCCTTTCTCACCCAAATCTCACTTAGTTGACTACTGTTTTTCTGGAGATTTAAACAAAACCTGTGCATCACTAAGTTACACAAATAGCAGTTGATTTAGGCTTTGAAAACTTCATTCTTTTTGTTAAAAAAGGGACTGAACACTAAATAATAGTCTTGAGAACCAAATCCTTCAGAAGCAAAATTTCTGGGAGAATTGGCTTTCTGTGTGAACATGCTTGGAGACAGCATATGGCTGGCTTAAATTTGAATATGCAAACAGTAGGCTTTTAGGCTTCCACTCAATTATTCTAAAAATCTAGAAATCATTCTAGAAGCTGAATGCTCCCTATGCAAGCATTGTTCTCAGTGCTGAGACCAAAACAGCTGACTCACGATTACTTCCTTTTCATCAGGAACACCTGGGTGTGCGTGCTATGTCCTTTCAGTGGTGTCTGACTTTTTGTGACCCTATGGACTGTAGCCCACCAGGCTCCTCTGTCCATGGGATTCTCCAGGCAAGAATACTGAAGTGGGTTGCCATTTCCTCCTACAGGGCATCTTCCCGACCCAAGGATCGAACCTGCATCTCTTAAGTCTCTTGCATTGGCAGGAAGGTTCTTTATCACTAGCACCACCTGGGGAGCCCCAGAAATACCTGGGGAGTTTTTAAATAATGTTGATATCTGGTTCTCACCACTAGATAGTGTAATTCAATTGAAATAGACTGCCTTTTTATTTCCTACCCACAAGTGAATTTCATGTGCAGTCAAGGTGAATAAACAGAAGCTAATAGGAAACATGCATGGAGAAGAGAGACAGGAATCCATGCTGAAAAGGACCAAGGACCAATCGTGGCAAGCGGAACTCACTCACTCTACAAAGAGCTACATGCTAAGGACTGTGTTTAGTGCTGAGGATACGAGGGAGCCAAAGAGCTGGCTGCTACCATCAGGGACTGGATAGAAGAGTGTGATGGGTGCAGTTCTGTGTGTGGTTTCTGTGATGAACTTGAGCACAGAGGTAGCTCCTGAACCACTCTGGTGAGTTACAGATGCCTTCTCAGAGGAGATGACACCTGAACCATGCCCTGACAGGTGCGAAAGAGCTAAGCAAACACAGGGACAGATGTAGAGAACATGGCTAGCTGAGGAAACCACCCCTGCAGAAGCCCCGAGGTGAGAGAGAGCTCATTGAAATATGGGGATTGCAAGAGTGGTGCAGAACAGGGCTGGAGGCAGAGAAGGGGCTGGGTGGGCAGTGAGGAGGACGAAATGCTCACGTTTCAGACCCTCTGGTCACTGCTCCTAGCCCAGGACGTGACACCTGATAAGCTATAACAACTACTGGTTGGATAAGTGAGAACAAGCAGAAGGCTGAGGACAAAGCCGTGGAGAAACACAGACACTTAAAGGCCAACAAAGAGGACATAGTTGAAGAGAGAGAGAGAGGAGAAAACAAGATGAGTGGTCCAGAAACCAAGGGGGAACAACTGTCCATCCAGCCGGTCTCTGACGAGGCTGGATCGGGAAGGGGCAGGCAGGGAATGGTATCCAGGGCTAAGAGAAGGTTCACTTTTTTCCTATTTTCACATGAGTTAGACTTGAAGACTTTATTTTTAACATGTTCAACTGAAAGATCCTCTAGAAAACGTTAGCCATGTGGGACAGTGTGCTGGGATGCAAACAGCAGACTCACCACGTGCTTTATGACTCTGGCAACATGAGGTAACCTCTCCGAGCCTCTGTTCTCATCTGTAAAATAAGGACAACCATGCTTTACTTGAACAGTTATTGTAATAAGTGAATAAAAAGTGTCTAGCGATTGGCTTCTGTAAGCTTTCGAATTCTTTTTTTTTTTATCTTTAATTGCTGTGGTGGATTCATTTTGATATTTGGCAAAACTAATACAATTATGTAAAGTTTAAAAATAAAATAAAATTAAAAAAAAAAAAAAAGAAAGAGGAGGTTCACTTAAAAGTTGTTGGGATAGAATGATCTGTGTCCTCCTTCTATCTCTCAGGAGTTTCATGGCCTCTAGTTAGTCCCTAAACACCACAACATCACTTAGGTTTCCTCAATCAGATGGAGACTTGTGTCCCTGCCTTGTGAAGCTGGTACTTTTTGATTACTGAGAACAGAACAGCAGAAGACACTTGCAAAAGCTCAAAGTGCCATTGACATAATCTGATCACTATCCAGGCAGTAAAAAAGGGGAACCTTGAGACAGGTGACAGATATTTCTTAGGGTCAGACTGACTCATGGATTTACTTTTAAAAGCCATAAGACTTTAGGGAAGCTGAACACAGAGATTCTATATCTTGATCTTCAAAAGAATTAAAATGTTTTTCTAAGCATATGAAGTTCTCTGAGTGTAGTAAATGTCAATAAATGTTACTTTCTTGTCTCTTGATCTGGAATTTCTAAAAACATCATCGTCTTCCATCTCCATGGGGTAGTCTGGGTGGAATTTAACTTGGTTACAAAGGAAAGACAAGAAAATTCAAATTCAAGTTTATGCAATGATCACTAGAAGGCTCAAAAAAGAGAGGCAAGCTTCCTCTAAATTACACTGCTACTAGAGACCCTCCATGGTGATCTTTTTAACCTTAACAACTAAAACCTTCATTCTACCAACCCTATCCCCAAACCAGCACCTTGATCAGAACATAACAGTCTCTCTGATCTGACTGCAGTTTCCTTCACTCTTTAATCAGTTTTAGTCATCCTTTTTCTCTCCAGCTTCAGGCTCAGGATGTGCTCCACATTTCAGAGTCACTCTGGAGCCGTGTTGTGTAGACCTGGGCTCCAGTCCCCATGGTATCTCAAGCAGTTGCTGTTGACAGAGTGATTCAGTCTCAACAGTAAGCTGTGTTTTCTTCATCTATAAAATGGAGACACTCGTGACTTGCAAAGGTAGGAGGGAGGGACAGAGTGAGGGTCTCTAAGGAGCTGACCCTGTGACTAGTCACATCATAGGAGATCAACCCATCACGGGAGCTCATATTATTATAAGAATAGAAGCCCCTATATATACGACCACATGTCAAATAGATAGCCAGTGGGAAGCTGCTGTTTATGGCCCAGGGAGCTTAGCTCAGGGCTCTGTGATGACTTACAGGGGTGGGATGGGGGAAGTGGGAGGGAGAGTCAAGAGGGAGGGGGTGTATGTATACATACAGCCGGTTCACTTTGTCCTATAGCAGAAACTAACGCAACATTGTAAAGCAATTATATTCCAAGAAAAAAAGAATAGAAGCCCCCAGGCAAGGGAGCCGGGTAGATCAGAGTGCACACCAGGGTGATCGACTATGAATGGTCAGATTTTACAGCCAAAAAGGGGAAAAAAGGCTCAAGTGAATTTTCTCCCCATTTTTTCAGTACAATAATGTGCTCCAAGCCTGAGACCTTTTTCCTCCTGTCTACTGCCCAAAACTCATTTCTCCAACAGAGATCTGAGCCACCATAAATCCCATCAGGGGTCAAGATGGCTGACACAATTTTAACTATAAGAGAGCACAGCATAAATGCATCATTATTATCCCCAAGGGCTGCTCTCTGCCTTTTCCAGGGGACAAAAGAAAAAGTCATATTTTTTAACCTGGAAATATATAGTATTCGCAAATTTTTGAGGGACAGATCCAAGAACTCAGAAGCACAAAAGCTGTTAAAGCAAAGTATGACCAGACTTAAAGGGAACAATCTTTCTGTCTTTTAAAAAAATCTCTTTATTGCTATCCTACCAAAAAATCTAGAGACACTGTTTCTAAATAAAGCCAGTTCTGTCTCCAATTGCCTCTGACTATATAGTCCTTTCTCTGCCTCTATGTTCTATAACTACATCTCTTTTAGACATAGGGCACTCAGCCCCTCACTGAGTCTGTTGCAGGAAAGGGGACCTCTTTCAGAGCCTGAAACTGGGCTTTTGTCTAACACTTAGAATGAATTGTCTGAGGAGACACATGTGCTGCTGCCAAAGCAAGAGATTTTATTGGAAAGGGCGCCCAGGAGGAGAGCAGGAGGGTCAGGGAACCCAGGAGAACTGCTCCGCCACGTGGCTCGCAGTCTCTGGTTTTACGTGATGGGATTAGTTTCCGGGTTGTCTTTAGCCCATCATTCTGACTCAGAGTGCTTCCTGGTGGTGCCCGCCTTTTTCAGCCAAGATGGATGCCAGCAAGGAGGATTCTGGGAGGAGGTCAGACATGTGGTGTCTCCTTTTGACCTTTCCCAAACTCTTCCGGTGGGGGGTGACTTCTCAGTTCCGTGTTCCTCACCAGAACCTCCTGTCATAAAACAACTCATGCCAATGGTGACTGTGGTGCCTGGCCAGGGTGGGCGGTTTCAGTCAGTGTGCTTCCCCAGCAAGTCTACATGCTTTCTCCCAGGGCGGTGCGATATCGCAGTGCAATTCTGATACTCACTACCCGGAGTTAGTTCAGACTTCATGAGCGAAGGGCACAGTCTCCAACAAGGCTGCCCTCAATTCAGACAACAGCCATAAGTTCAGTGGTCCCCAGGCTGCCTGCATTTCTGACCAACTGGGTTCCCATTGCCAAGAGTTCCCACAGCTCCCTCAGGTTCAATTATTCAGAATAACCCATAGAATGCAGGAAAGTGCTTTACTAATGATTTAAGTTTTATCACAAAGAATACAACTCCCCAGGCCAGACAAAGATGCCTAGGCCTCGGAAGGTTCTCAGAGTGAAGTTTTTGCATCCTCCTTGATGGAAGTAGGATGTACCACCCTGGTGGACAGGGTGAAGCCCCTAACCTGGGCCCTCAAGTCACCCTGGCAGAGATCTCACCAGGACCGATCAGGAACACACAAGAGTAAAGACTAACCCTGGTACCCAATCACCAAGAGATGAATCAAAGTGAATTTCTAATCCCCGTGTTCCTCCAGTTTATCCAGGGATCACAGAATCTAAGTAGGCAGAGCCTCAGTTGGCTTACACACCCACTATTCAAAGCAAGAATCCTCTTCATATGGTCCCTGCTGCCGCTGCTGCTAAGTCACTTCAGCTGTGTCTGACCCTGTGCAACCCCATAGACGGCAGCCCACCAGGCTCCCCCATCCCTGGGATTCTCCAGGCAAGAACACTGGAGTGGGTTGCCATTTCCTTCTCCAATGCATGAAAGTGAAAAGTGAAAGTGAAGTCGCTCAGTCATGTCCGACCCTCAGTGACCCCACGGACTGCAGCCTTCCAGACTCCTCCGTCCATGGGATTCTCCAGGCAAGAGTACTGGAGTGGGGTGCCATTGCCTTCTCCCTATGGTCCCTGACAACACTGCATATTGCTACCATGCAGGCAACACAAGGCCCTGACAAACAGGGGATGGAGAAACACACAGGGAAGATGCCCAAACGTGCCAGCTCTAACTCAAAATTTCTCCAGAGCATGGGTCAAAAACCAGGACAAAGTAACGAACACTCTACATCTTCTTCCCTCCACACATGGACTCCTGTCCCCTTCCCAATGAAACTCTTAGCAACACATTTCTTCAGCCAAGCAGAAGAAACTTGACCACTCCATGATTAAAGGACCATTTTCAAGTAGATTGTGTTCTGGGTTCTAAAGACCTCCACTTGTAAATTTCAGGCACGCAGCTTATTGGTATGAAGACTGACTATTAAATCAGGTTTGAGAAAATGTATAAGTTTCAGCTTGTTTTGTTCAAGGATCCTATCAATCGAGGTAGTATGGCTTACACCTTCTGCCAATAAAGACGATTCACAAAACCTCCCTTCTCTTTATAAGCTGTAAAACCTCTTTCCCTGATGGTTGCTCATCTTACAAAGAGCTGCATGCCCATCCCTTTCTGGATTCCACCCAGCGCCCTCCTGAAATAGCTTGGGAGACGTCAGGAGCCCATGACCACAACATCCCATGAGCTTCACTTCAGACTTTGGCCCCTAACTTCAGGGTTATTAGAGTATTCCCTGGTGGCTCAGACAGTAAAGAATCTGTCTGCAATGCAGGAAACCCAGGCTCAGTCCCTGGGTAGGGAAAGATCCCCTGGAGAAGAGAATGGCTACCCACTCTGGTATTCTTGCCTGGAGAATTCCATGGACAGAGGAGCCTGGCAGGCTACAGTCCATAAGGTTGCAAAGAGTCAGACATAACTGGGTGATGAACACTTCACTTCTCAAGAATCAGCATGGAGAGAATGGCCATACCACCCTGAACACGTGCCATCTCATCTGATCTCAGAAGCTATGCAGGGTCAGGCCTGGTTAATACTTGGATGGGAGAATGCCTTGCCCTGCAACATTGTATGCATCCTTAAACTCTCTCTATGCCTTACCTTCCTCTCCCCAGGCCTTGCTATAGAATCTTAAACAAACTCAGATTGATCTGTGATCTCGGTACAGCTTTCCATTCAGATTTCCGGTGGTAGATTTTCATCCTCTTTGCCTTTTTGCTCTTCTCTCCTTATCAAAAAAGGGCAATAAAAAGAATCAGAGAAGAACTCAGAGTTTCTCACCTTGTCTTGCCTCAGTCTAAACAAGAAACTGTCTTATTAAAAAAAGGGGGAGGAGTGGGCTGGGGGGGGAGAGAGAGGTGATATTTAATTTTATTGGGGAGAATGGATCATTGCTGGAGAATGCCTGCGGCTAAATGAGACCATCAAACCAAGAGCAGAGCGGCGAGCCGTGCGCACAAATATGAAGTAATATCTTTCTACTCCGGGGGAAACTGACACTCAATTTCAGAAGCTTCAGGCAGGCAGCTCAGAGTTGGGTGAAATCACAGACGCCTTCTTGGAACCATTTACAAAGTTTCTACTCTCTGCAGTGAAAGCTTAAAAATGCAAATGAAATGGGGCCATTTAAAGAAAAATATCCCTGCTAACTGTGCTCTGGGAAAGGGAAAAAAAAAGCCTATAGCTCAGAGGGCAATCTTAAAGTCAGTGAAACTCAGCAGTGCTGGGCGATGCTTCATTCTGATGGATAATGTGTGCTGTGCTTCTCCCTCATGAATTTAGAAGTATTTAAAGAAAAGGGGGGAAATCACCCTGTTTAGGAGATTAATTTCTTTTCTGAAAGAAATGTCTGTTTTTGCTGTCACTTTGGGTTTGATGAAGAGTAAAACCAGAGCTTATTTTGAATGTTTGCTGCTGAAAATTACCAAGGTTGGAGGCTGGGAGTGGGGGGGACCCTGAAGAGGTTAAGTCCTGCCCCATCTCCCCAGGCAAATTCATGTTTAAATTATCCAAGAAACCATTATAAAAGTATTTCATCAGGAATACAGATTCTAATAATACGTGCAACACTGCTGAGCACTGAGTGCCAGGGATTGAGCTTAGCACTTTGACATGAATTATCTCATCTTCTCAACCCCCTCCCCACGTACACACATGCAGGAGGTCGTTTTACTCTAGCCATTGTATAGGCAAGGCAACTGAGGTTAGGGAGATCAGACAACTTGCTTGGAGTTTCATAGCTGCAAAGTGCTTGGGCAGGATGGAATTGAAGCTCAGACCGGAGCCCAAGCCTACACAATGCTTTGCAGCCCACAATACTCTCTCAAGGCCAGTTCATTTCAAAACAATTTAGTAAGTCTCATCAAACAGTGACATTGCTACAATTTAGTAAATTATGTCTTGCTTTGAAATTTCTTTCTTTGAGGACTGCATTTTGAATATAAGGTCATCAGTACTGGATGAGCAGGCACTGTGAAGCCAGGGCTGAGGGACCAAGCAGCAATGGCCGGCTGATTCTGGCCTTTCCCGCCCTTTGTGTGCTGTGGATGTAGTTGGAAGCCCATCTCTCTTCAACCGTTGAACTCAAAAGAAGAACTCCCACTGATTCGGAACCGAAATTCTCCTTGGTGCAACTCAAGTACATTTTCCCATGTGATGAGGAGATATTAGAGCCAAGTTGTCAATCTTATCACCTCTGTTATCCTTAGGTAAAGGCAGTGGTCTGTGAAAAGATGCTCAGCATCACTAATTATTAGAGAAATGCCAATCAAAACCACTTCACACCAATCAGAATGGCCATCATCGAAAAGTCTACAAACAACAAACGCTGGAGAGGATGTGGAAAAAAGGATACCCTCCTACACTGTTGGCGGGAATGTGAATTGGTGCAGCCGCTATGGAAAACAGCGTGGAGGTTCCTTTAAAAACGAAAAACAGAGTTGCCCTGTGATCCAGCAGTCCCAATCCTGGGCGTATATCCAGACAAAACTATAATTAAAAAAGATACATGCATCCCCATGTTTCTCGCAGCACTATTCACAGTAGTCAAGACACGGAAACACCCTAAATGTTCATCTACAGATGAATGGATAAAGAAGAGGAGGTACCATGGAATCTTTCTCAGCCATAAACAGGATGAAACAATGCCATTTGCAGCAACGTGATGGACAGAGATGATCCCATTAAGTGAGTGAAGTCAGAGAAAGACAAACAGCATATGATATCACTCATGCTGCTGCTGCTGCTAAGTCGCTTCAGTCGTGTCCGACTCTGTGCGACCCCACAGACGGCAGCCCACCAGGCTCCGCCGTCCCTGGGATTCTCCAGGCAAGAACACTGGAGTGGGTTGCCATTTCCTGCTCCATCACTCATACATGGAACCAAAGAAAATGATACAAATGAGCTTATTTACAAAGCAGAAATAGACTCACTGACACGGAAAACAAACTTAAGGTTACCAAAAGGCAAAGGGAGAGGGATATATTTGGAATTCTGGATTAATAGATACAAACTACCATATATAAAATAAACAAAAGCAAGGACCCACTGTATAGTCCAGGGGATGATATTCATTAATTCATTGTCTTGTAATAATCTATAATGGGAAAGAATCTAGAAAAGAATCTATATCACTATATCACTTTGCTATATACTTGAAACACTGTAAATCAACTATACTTCAATGAAATAAAAATGAAAAAAAAGACTGAAGTCTGAATCAGACATGAACATGAAAACATGAGAGCCGGTACACTGCTGGTTGTCACGTAGATTAATACAATCATCAGGAAGGTGTTATCTTGAACATTTGGGGGTGTGTGTAGCCTACAACCCAGAATTTTTATTCCCAAGTACTTTCCCCAGACAGCTTCTAGTACACAAGTATGGGAAGTCACACATGAATGTTCCTAGCAGCAATGTCTATAAAGACTAAAAGCTAGAAACAGCCCAAATGTCCATTAACAGCAGAAACGATAAATAAATGGTGGCATATACACACAAGGGAACAGTCTGACCTATTGAAAATGAATTAATTATAGCTGCATGCACGTATCAACATGTGAATCTTATTAGCATAATAAGCTAAAGAAGAAAGTAATAAATAAAAACATGACATGCATACCATTCAAAATTAAACTATGTTACTTAGGAAAACATAACAGGTAATAATAGGGCTTCCCTGGTGGCTCAGACAGTAATGAATCGGCCTGCAGAGCAGGAGACCCAGGTTCAATCCCTGGGTCAGGAAGATCCCCTGGAGAAGGAAATGGCAACCCACTCCAGTATTCTTGCCTGGAGAATCCCATGGACAGAGGAGCCTGGCGGGCTATAGTCCATGGGGTCAGAGAGTTGGACATGACTAAGCAACTAACACTTTCACTTTTCACTTTTACTTCACTTTTCAATAGGTAATAAAGCTATTTTTTAAAATGGTAAGGAACAAGTCATCACAAAAATCTGGAGAGAAGTCATCTTAGGGAGGACAGAAGGGATGTGATTGGGAAAGGGTTCCTGGCACATAAGATACTGGCAATGTTCCAGTGTTGAAACTGGATGGGGGCTAAACAGATATTCATTTTTAAAATGTTCACTCAACAGTAAATATTGAAAATGATACTTGTTATAAAACATGGGCTTATGTTTGTATGATATATTACATGTGAGTACTCATGCATGTCATTCAGTGTTAAGTAGGTATGCAATCTGACTCAATCTGTGTCAAGGAGAGCTACAGAAGTTCTGAACTCATTGGCATTGATCCCTTAGAATCATGAAATTCCCTCTAGGACATGTGACATGAAATTGTCTAGCTCCCTGCTTGGCTACCTAGGGTTATGGGAAGCTCTGTATCTCTCGTAGCAGCCCTTTCATTCTTTGTTCTTTTAGGGTTGCTTCTGTAGGTGATGGAGCTCTTAATTTGTTTTTTTTCTTTTTTTTTTTTTTTTAAACCATGGCTCAAACTACCGCACAATTGCACTCATCTCACATGCTAGTAAAGTAATGCTCAAAATTCTCCAAGCCAGGCTTCAGCAATATGTGAACCATGAACTTCCAGATGTTCAAGCTGGTGTTAGAAAAAGCAGAGGAACCAGAGATCAAATTGCCAACATCCGCTGGACCATCAGAAAAGCAAGAGAGTTCCAGAAAAACATCTATTTCTGCTTTATTGACTATGCTAAAGCCTTTGACTGTGTGGATCACAATAAACTGTGGAAAATTCTGAAAGAGATGGGAATACCAGACCACCTGATCTGCCTCTTGAGAAATTTGTATGCAGGTCAGGAAGCAACAGTTAGAACTGGACATGGAACAACAGACTGGTTCCAAATAGGAAAAGGAGTACGTCAAGGCTGTATATTGTCACCCTGCTTATTTAACGTCTATGCAGAGTACATCATGAGAAACGCTGGGCTGGAAGAAGCACAAGCTGGAATCAAGATTGCCGGGAGAAATATCAGTAACCTCAGATATGCAGATGACACCACCCTTATGGCAGAAAGTGAAGAGGAACTAAAAAGCCTCTTGATGAAAGTGAAACAGGAGAGTGAAAAAGTTGACTTAAAGCTCAACATTCAGAAAACGAAGATCATGGCTTGAGGTCCCATCACTTCACGGGAAATAGATGGGGAAACAGTGGAAACAGTGTCAGACTTTATTTTGGGGGGCTCCAAAATCACTGCAGATGGTGACTGCAGCCATGAAATTAAAAGACGCTTACTCCTTGGAAGAAAAGTTATGACCAATCTAGATAGCATATTCCAAAGCAGAGACATTACTTTGCCAACAAAGGTCCGTCTAGTCAAGGCTATGGTTTTCCCAGTGGTCATGTATGGATGTGACAGTTGAACTGTGACAAGAGCTGAGCGCCAAAGAATTGATGCTTTTGAACTCTGGTGTTGGAGAAGACTCTTGAGAGTCCCTTGGAATTCAAGGAGATCCAACCAGTCCATTCTGAAGGAGATCAGCCCTGGGATTTCTTTGGAAGGAATGATGCTAAAGCTGAAACTCCAGTACTTTGGCCACCTCATGAGAAGAGTTGACTCATTGGAAAAGACTCTGATGCTGGGAGGGATTGGGGACAGGAGGAGAAGGGGACGACAGAGGATGAGATGCCTGGATGGCATCACTGACTCGATGGACATGAGTCTGAGTGAACTCCAGGAGTTGGTGATGGACAGGGAGGCCTGGCGTGCTGCGATTCATGGGGTTGCAAAGAGTCGGACAGGACTGAGTGACTGAACTGAACTGAACTGAAGATATACAAAACATAAACATTCACACTTAATTATTTTTAAGTGTACAGTCCTCTGGCACTAAATACATTCACATTGTTCTGCACCCGTCACCACTACCCATCTCTAGAAGTTTTTCACCTTCCCAAACTGAAATTCTATTAATATTATACCCACTAAACAACTCCCAGTCCTCCCTTCTCTCAACTCCTGGCAACCATCATTCTACTTTCTGTTTCTATGAATTACTACTCTATATACCTCATAAAAGCAAAATCATACACTATTTGCCTGTTTGTGTCTGGCTTATTTCACTTTACATGATGTCTTCAAGGTTTATCCATGTTTTAGTGTGCATCAGGACTTCCCTCTTTTTAAAGACTGAATAATATTTCATCGTGTGTATATACTCCATTTGTTTATCTATTCAACCATTGATGGACAATTCAGTTGCTTCTACTCTGAATTTGTAACTAATGCTGCTATGAACATGGGTTGGAAGCTCATTTCTTCTCAACTACCAGTAAGGGTTTCCTTATACTCAAGTTAAACAGTTTTCTTGTAACTATTGTCCATCAGTTTATATTCTAGTTAAGTGCTTATAAGGTGAACCCTCTCCACTTTTCCCACAAGGAAACCTTAAATATTGGAAGACAACCTTGACATTTTGGTCACCTCTTCTTTAACCCAGTTATTACCCCCCTAAGAAAAAGTGTTAGTCGTTATTCAGTCACGTCTGACTCTTTGTGATCTCATGGACTGTACCCTCCAGTTTCCTCTGTCCATGACATTCTCTAGGGAAGAAAACTGGAGCTGGTAGCCATTCTTCTCCAGGGGGATCTTCCTGACGCAGGGACTGAACTCAGGTCTCCTGCATTGCAGACAGAATCTTTGCCATCTGAGTCACCAGGGAAGTCCAATTATTAAAAGGGCTTTTGTTATTTCAATCATCCTTTCACAAGATACCTTCTCCAAGGCTCTCATCAAATTAATGTGCTTGTCTGGAGCATCTTAGATAACAATAATTTTTATGGAAACCACATCCCACTGATGTTTTATCTCCTGTTTCTTGTCCAATAAAAAGCCCTTCACCTAGAAAGCCCTCTTCCTTTTGATGTTAAAATCTACAAAAACAATCTCTTAATTCTGTGGCTATGCAATTGATTTTTTGTTTCAGTACAACAGATCAACATTTGTATTTGGTAAATCTCATCTTCTCAAATTTGGTTCGGACTCCCAGGCTACTGGGGTCACTTTAATGTTATCCCATATGACTCTATCTCATACAGAGAAATTGGAAATCATACTTGTTATTGTTCCTTCAAAGTATTGATATGTGTGTGGAACATGACATGGTTAAGGCAAAGGTAAATCACTGACTTTCCTTCCATATTATTATTTGTTAACGTTCTTTAAATATGAATATACAGCTTGAACCAACTAGAAATTCACTTAACTGCAATACTTCTTAATAAACCTACGGTAGTCTTATCCACCAGGATATCATGGAAGACTCTGTCGAATGTTGTAGAAATCAAGTCCTGTGTTTATGGAGCTCCAGGGGTCTGTCAAAGCAGTTGGCCCAAACTGGGTCAGTTTACGGTGCCGTGCTCAGTGGCTCAGTCACGTCTGGCTCTTTGTGGACAGGCTCCTCTGTCCGTGGGTTTCTTCAGGCAAAAATACTGGAGTGGGTTGCCATGCCCTCCTCCAGGTGATCTTCCCAACCCAGGAATGGAACACAGGTCTCCTGCATTGCAGGCTGATTCTTTACCATCTGAGCCACAGGGAAGCCCTGTGGCTTTTTTTTTTTTTTTTTTTTATGGTAGTAGTATCCATATCGGCTGCCAGAAATCACCTCATTTTCTTCTAAGTATGCATAAAGTATGAGTTTAATGTACTGTTGAAGAGTTTTATTTGATGTAATGTCAAGTTTCCTTGGAGTTAGGTTCTAAAACTACTTTTCCTCTCTTTTTGAAGATTAGAAGAATATTTTTCTATTTCTAGTATTCCGGGGATTCTCCCATTCTTTATGATTGCTAAAAATCAGTTTTGAGATTTCATCTGCAAATGCCTTTAATACATGAGGGTGAAACCACCTGGACTCGGAACCTGTGATATGACTCGAAATGACTGCATGTTAATATTTCCCCACCCACTCTTAACTCATATTTTAATATCTCTCCTTTGACTTTCATATTCTTGATGAAGACTGTACTTAAACTCCCACTGGGCTTCCATCGCATCTCATTCATCTACTAACATTACAGTTTTCTCAAGCTCATCCATTTCTCAATAGCTCATCCATCCTTGGAAACTGTAATTTTCATTGTTTTTGCACTTTTAAGCCCATTTGTTGGTTAGGAAAATAAGGTTTGTGGGCCCCAGTGGATAGGAGAGAAAAAATTAGATATCCAAATACTAAAACTTATATCAGGCTTTGATTGATTCTCTTATTATATAATGGAGAAGATCTCTTCACATTAGTGGTACAACTACTGTTAAAGTTGACAGCAGGGAATAAAAGGAACTGGATCAAATCCAAGCTAGATCTGTAAATCAGCCCCATTCATTGTCATTTTATTGACTTGGAGGATATCAGACCTTAGTGACATTATGACTTAAGTGATGAGCTGGGCTCTGTTTTAAGCAGAAGCATTCCTGCCATTTTCAACAAGGAAATTCTCAACTCCGTGGAACAACGTCACACCATATAGCAGGTAAGCACATGGAATGCTTAGCATCCTTAATTTCAGAACACTAAATTTAATTATGTGCCACGGCCATTGTGGTTGTGACATTCCAAAGCAACCAAATACATTTCCAAGTGCCCTGGTTGAGACTCACTGAAAGATATCTTTAAAGCCTCTTTCAGCTGTGAACTTCTGAGTCTATAATTCTTTGCAGACAGAGACACTGGACTTTCAAATCATTAGTAACTTTATGTTAAGTTTTAGTTAATAACACATTACACCATTGGAAGTTGTTTTCAAGATGAAATAGAAACAGTCTGTTCAATGTCAGCAGACACGTAATATTTATCCAATTTTTTTTAATTACCAAGAGTAACTAATTACAAATCTGGACATTCATAAAAACTAGTACACAATAAATCATTTTAAGTCAATTGGAGGAACAGCCTAGATGAACAGAAATGATGACAAATTCTTACCAGAGTATCACAATAGAGCTAAGAAAGCTGCTAAATCTATATGTCATTTTCCTTTGTTTTAAGGGAGTGAAAGCCTAAAAGCTTCTTACTCTCTACTGTACCTGAAAATTCTCCTGCAGATCAAAAGAATTTCTCCCAATCCCACAGAATTACCTTCCTGCTCAGAACTTGTCTCAGAGCAAATAATTTTGCCTATCAACACCGTGACTTCCAAGAAGGCTTACTTTTTATCCTTCCCCTTTACAATACCTTCCTGTACCCACCCTCACCCCCAACACACACCAGCCCCATCCTGCACCCCCGTCATCACCACCACTGGCATAGCCACCCTCACCACCCAAGGAGGCCCAGAGCCTTGGCCAGCTGGCTTCCCTTCAGCAGAATTGACACAACTTCCCCAGTGCAATGAGGGGTCTCTGCGGCCAACATGTGCAGAGTTTTCCTCTCCAAACAGAAGGCCACATTCCTACAAAAATATCTGGCACCTTCCAAGGCTTCTAAGCTAGTCCAGACAGACAGAGATGATTATGAAACTGAAGACACCTCTTTTTCTTTTTCCCTTGGTAGTGGGTAAAAAAACCAGGAAGGTCAAACAATGCATTCTGTCAAGGCTTCCTTTCCCTTCCCCACAGTTCTAGGATCTAGCATCAGCAAAACATGTCAGATCACGTTCTGGTGTGGAAACAAAGAGAGAAGAGTATTCACTTCACAAGGGTGGGGCTTTGAGACTCTCGGCATCTCTTACTGTATTTCTATCTCCTTTCTTCCCAGATTTGGGGAAAAGGAAAAGACTGCAAAGGATTGGGGAACCTGCCCAGAAAAGAATGGAGGGGCAGAGTATGTGAACAGCTGACATACACGGCTACCGTAAAGACATCGGAAGCTGAGCCCAAACCTCAAATTCAGTTTTGTTTTTCTGCTAATTATCTGGCATAGAAAGCCAGCCCTGGAGCAGCTCTCCTCACAGCAAATGGATTCAGGTCTCCAACCTGGATTGGAACCAGGCTTTGGACAAAGGCTGTATAATCCCCATAGCTGCTTCGGCCTCATACAGAAGAAATGGGATGAGTTATTCTTCCTTAAGGACAGAGCCAGCGAAAACAGGTTCATACTGTGGCAGTTGGGATCCAGCTTAGATAATGAAGTTACTGGCGATGAGTCTTGCAGCAGAGGGATGTTATGAAACGTCTCATCCGAGGTCTTAATATTTGAAGAGTCCCTCATCTCCCTCTTGCGTCTAGCCTGGCTTTTCCAGGAGACAGTAGTTGGTAACAGTTCATGTGTCTTTCCTTCCTTTCTCTGATTCATGATTTAGCCAACATTTCCTCCACATCTATCATGTCAGTCTCTGTGCTTGGAACTGGGTGGGGGTAGGGGGTGGGGGAAACGTCTCCTTTTGATTCCAGTCCAGGTGATTCACACCTGTGGTCTGCACCAGTGTGGTAACAATGAGAATGGGCAAGGATGGTTGGATTTAAGGCCTATTAAGGTGATGAAATTGACAGGTTTTGATGACCTAAAGAGTAAGGGGGAGAGAAGAATCCGCGGTGACTCCTCGATTTCTTACATGAGCAACTGGGTGAAGGTGATGCTGTTTAGAGAGAAAAGGAACACAGGAGTGTTTGAGGGAACAAGTTTGGTGGGGGGGGGGATATGATGAATTCAATTTTGACATATTGACTTTAAATTGCAGAGGCTCAAGAGAAAGTTGGCGAGAAGGCAATGGCACCCCACTCCCGTACTCTTGCCTGGAAAATCCCATGGACGGAGGAGCCTGGTAGGCTGCAGTCCATGGGGTCGCACAGAGTCAGACATGAATGAAGCGACTTAGCAGCAGCAGCAGCAGCAGCAGCAAGAGAAAGTTGGGCAAACAGGTCTTATGTTTAGGACAAAGATTTGGGCTAAAGACACAAAATAAGGGAGGCATGCCTTAAAGCAATTTGTGAAGTGGGGAAAAAGGAAGGGATGGAGAAGATATGTGTATCTTCCCAGCCCCTAAAAAGAAGATTCAAATAGAAATCTTACGAGGCTTTGGGAATTGATCAGTAGCCTAGATTTCAAAGACAGATGCTGAACTAGTGAAAAATCCCATAAGTCACTGAAGGCAGCCTTGGTTGGCCAAGAGACTCAAGCATCTTTCCACAACAGGCAAACTGATCCTTGATCCTTGGGCAGATACAGCTGGACAAAACCTCCCTTTCCACTCTGCCAGGCCCAGCCAATGATGGCATGACCTTTCAAACGACATAAGATCCTGGTAAAGAAGACTGGACAAGCAAAGCCCCCTGGGCTCAGCTGAATAGCACCACCAAACCCAGCTTCCAAGAATGGATTCACAAGGTGGGAATTTACCAGCCCATTCAATGGTTTTTAAAAATATTTTTCAGGAGAAGTTAACTTGGTTTTATCTCAAGAGCTTTGAGACCTTCCCAATCTGTCCTGGATTCGTCTCCATCCTTGTGACGGCACCACAATAAGCAGAGTTTCTCCCCAGTTCTAGCCCCGAGGTCCCCAAGGGAGCATTTTAAAGGCATAGAACCTCTGTAGGTGCCCTTGGAAAGAAGGCCGTTAGTAGGTGGGGTGGGGTGGGGTGGGGTGGGGTGGGATGACGTGGCAGGGGCCAAGCTGAGCACAGAGAAGGGAGAGGGCGGGGTACCTCAGTGCCCGAGCAGAGCCAGGGTGGGGCACAGGCTGCCTGCCAAGTCAGGAGCCTCCCTCCATTCCATGCTTAAATGTCAAACCAAGCCCACCCCTTCGGGGCTAAAATCTGTTTATTCTTGGCTGAGGAAGATTTTAGGTTTTTCAAAAAAGAGTGAGGAAATGAGAAATCATAAGAAAATCCTAAAGGTCTTATTAAATGACATTCAAATTCTTCTGTCAACATGGAAAGCACCAGAAACACACAGATTTTTTGAAATATCCCCCCAACAGCACAAACACGTTTTTAAATTACCAGAAAGAGTTTGTGTTTGTTTGTTTGTTTACAGAAGTGGCCTTTAAAACATTAACTGATAAAAGAAAAAAAAATAGCAAGTTCATTTTCAAGGTTGACTCAAGACACATCTCATCCCAACTTTCTCACCAAATCAAGAAAACACACCAGGAAGGGGCTCCAGGCCTTTTCTAAGGACAAGAGAATTTTTAAGAGAGTAAGACCTATTTTTCTTCTCTTTATTTTTTCTTTTATTTTTGGATTTTTAATAAACTTTTTAATTTTTCATTTTAGAATAGTTTCAGATTTATTTTCCTCCTTCTAATATCCCGCATTACTATTTCAAAGAAAATCAAGTATTAATTTATCAACTCTGATGAAGGGTATCTAAGAACCACCAACAGGGCTAACTATGAGGAAACCTGGATTTCAAGGAAAAGCTTAGTCTGACACAAGATACCAGCTGCAAGATTCATATGGATGTTTGTGGCTTCTGAGTCAGTTGAAGCTAAACTCTGGGTGTTTTTATAGCTCAGAGTTGATACAAAAATATTCCTGAGCTTTCAGCACTTTATGATTGACCAGAAGAACCTCTCCAGTTTCAGTTCACAGCTCTGCTGGGTTACCGTGCTGTTACGGATAGGCCCAGAGAGGCAGAGAAGCTAAAGCAACACTGGAAAAGGGCAGAGCTCGGACTAAAATACGGGTTTTCTAGGTCCAAGCCCAGCTGTCACACCCCCAGGTGCTGAAGGGGTCAGGAGACAAGAAAAGAAACCAAATGGAAAGAAAAGCACATGGTCTAGTAGAGACATTCTCCTAAGCCATCAGCAGTGAGCACTTCCGCACTAGAAACACAAATCCCTCTTTGAGATGCTGTGTCTCCAGCATTTCCGAACATGGATCCTGCAGAACCAACTGGTTTCCCTTCTAGGTCCTCCTCAGCTAAGCCAAGGACAAGCCTCACTGTTTCCCAGAGCTGGTTCCCCACCCAGGGGACCACGAATGCACTGAAACATACGAGTCTCAAGACAGAGATGTGAGCCACGCTTTCAACCCACTGACCAGGCCCACGTAAGACGAGGAAAGACACGATACCCCCTTGGTGCTTGTGACCCCCAGCTGTGTGTACAGACCAGCGCTCCTCAAATCCGGGGGTCTTGAGAATCTGAGGACGTGAGTTCTGATTCAGTAGGTCTTGAAGAAGACTTGAAACACTGCCTTCCTAACAAGCTCCCAGGTGCTATTGCCAGCCCAAGAACTGCACAGTGAGGGGCAAGATGGTCAGACCTAGAAGGACCATTGAGAGCATCCTTCTCAGTGCTCTTCAAACTGGGCTCCTGGGAACTTCTAATGATGTATTTTGAGGGGATGATTTGAAAGACCAGAAGGAAACCAAGAACCCCTCTGTATCCCAGGATTAATCAGAATGACTCTGCTTCTCTGTTATAGAAAGTGAAATTCTTCACAAGATTTCATGTGATATAAGTGCTTCTGCTTTATAAATTCGAGATCTACTGCTTTACTCTGACTGCCTCACTTAACAGAAGAGGAGTTTGAGAATAAGAGAGGATAAGTGACTCATACAAGATGACACAGCAAATCGCTGGCCCAAGCCAAATCGGAGCCCTGGTCTCTTCTTCCCCACCCTACTCTGGCTCTCTTTGAAGGAAGACTTTTTTTTTTTTAAAGCCATGACTCAGTGGTTTCTCCTCTTTCTCCTGGGTTTACCAAAGTAAACCCAGCAGAATCCCACAGTGTTCTGGCTCTCAAAGCAAAGAGTCCCATCTCTCCCCACCAAAGCCTGGCTCTTTGGAGTTGCCCTGCCATCTATACATGACAAGTCAGGGCAGCCAGTGGAGGAGGGAAGCAGCTTACTGGAGCAAGGTAAAAGTAAGGAGCGTTCCCAGAGGCAAGATGGGGGCTGGCTGTGGAATCATTCCACAGATGGGCAGGCAAGTGCCTGCAAGACCTCAGAATTCCTGGTCTCCAAGGAGGGGCCCGGTTGACTCACCAGGGCACTTACAGACAGCTTACTTCAAGCTGATTTGCAGCAGGCATGCTAGGGCAGCAGCCGGCCACAGCTGAAAAGGAAAGTCTGTCATGGGCAGGAGCAAAGCGGGAGCTGGAGGAAGTGCATGGAGGCAGGAGGGATAGTCCCCTACAAAAATCTGTGACACTCAGGCCAGCAAGCTTGGGTCAGGGGGTGATTCAAGAAGACATGGTCCCTGGCTCCAAGAATGTGCAATCTGGTGAGGTTGTGAAGAGGTGAAAGAACAGCGTGAAACACCTGGACAACAATACAAGGCAACATGGAATTAAAAGCCAGACGGAAGGGTTCAGAATGTTATGGCCACAACAGGTTGGTGCCAAAGAGATCACCATGGGTGGGAGCAGCTGAAGAAAAAAAAAAATCCATTATGAAGGCCATTCAGCAGCATAGATGAAGGGTAGAATAAGACAGGAGGAGAGAAATAAGTCAGGGATGCTGGTTCATGGGGTCAGAAGAACCGTGGGTGCTGTACGCAGCATCTATAGGGGCACAGCATGAATACCTCTTTAAGAAAGCAAGGGAGGGCATGGTTGGCTTGGAATCAGAGTCCCAGCGAAACCAAGACCGATACAGTCTAGTCTAGACCAATTCAAGTCTGCCTCTCCATTTCCACAGGGTTTTCCTAATTTCTCAAGTTGTTGGGTAAGTCCAAGAGCTCTGTAGGATACAGGCAACAGAAGAAATGCCAAGCTCCAGTTCTAGTGGTCCTGAGCCAAGTTCAAAGTCACGTGTCAAAAGAAAGGTCAATATCCATGCACTGTCTCTGGCTCTGGCTAAAGCCGCCCTCCTCGAAGACTTGGATATGCTCAAGGAACAGAATCGGATTAGCCCTAAGAAGGACATCAACCCCAGAGATTCAGAGTGACTAAATGGTATGCTGGAAACCACTCGGTTATGAAAGAGAAATCCATCACCTCCTTCCTCCTTACTCCTATCTTTGGTCTGACCCCAACTAAAGAGCGAGTCTCGTTAAAATCTCATCCCTGACTCACACAGTCTTCCCACATCTAACATTTCTGAGGTAGGTAAGTGTGAGTGAAACCCAAAGACGCATTGCTCAGTCTCTAAACCTAAGGATGGAATTGCAAAGCCTTCTATTTGCTACCTCAGCACCTCATCACCCACCTCCAGGGCACCATCTTCAGACCCCGACACTGTGTTCCACCAAAACGACTCAGCAGCCCAGCATTCTTCAAGCTCATTGGGAGTCCCAAGGATTGTAAATAAAAATCATGGAATCTGATCCCTTGACCTTTGTCTCTCTCTGGTGCGTTCTAGGGTCATAACCTTCCTCCTGTCCCTCAGAAACCTGATTTGGATTCTTTCTGAAGTCTATCTTCAACCTTTTGAGGAGTTAAGTTATACATTAATAGTCATCTAAGACTGTTGCTGCTGAAGGGAACCTTAAGAGTTTGTCTTTCTACCTCCATCACTTGACATATGAGAAAACTAAGATCCACAGATGTGGAGAGATTTGTCCAGGGTCACACAGATCCTTGAGAGCAAGTGTGGGGCTGGAATCCTGGTCTTGTAACTCCCAGACCTCAGGGAGTTTGAATCACTTTATAGGAAGGTGGCGTTATTGCCCAAGACCCTACCTGGCCTCCACTTAACCATATCTTTGGGGCCATTTGCAAGTGAAGACACATGTCTGATGGCCACATGTCCCAGGGATCTCGGTGGTGAGAGGGAGAAGAGCCTGGGTCAGCTATTTGATATCATTTTTACTTCACTTTAAAACACAGCCAGAGAGGCTGAGTTAAGGTGCTGACCTAGATGACACACCTTTATTGCATAGTCACCTCAAAAAGGAAGGTAAGGCAATCTGCATCATTAAAGAGTGAACTGGCAGAGCTTTAATCGTGTGATTAATTCAGATCCACTCCCTGATGCTTCTTTTCAGACACTCAAACCACTCATTGTCTGCAACCGTTTTCTCAAGCCCCGAGCAACAGAAATCCCACGCTCACTCCATCCTCGATTCTGCTGGAAAGAATCTGTGTGGGTCTGGCAGGCTGTCTCCAGTGAAATGAGCCCTCGGCTAAGAGCCCGGGACACCTGAGTTTACTTGTTATTCGCTGAGTAACCTTGAGCAAGTGGGTTTGCCTCTCTCTGCCTTTCACCTGCGTGGGAGAGTTAAGGCAGAGGCAGAGAAGTAAACAAGACAAACTTCCCAGATGCCTTTCAGCGCAAGGAAGTCTGTGACATTGGCTGATAGCAATAGCCTTCTCTGTTTCCATTTAGGGCAGAATGAGAGCATGGGAAACTAATATTTACTGACCATTCACCATGTGCCAAGGATTACGCTGGAGCTCACACCTGTGACATGGCATCAGGTAAGTCCCAGATGTGGAAACAGTGATCAGAAATGTAAAGTTGTTCACCCAAAGTAGCATAGTTAATGAACAAGGAAGGGGGAGGGGGGTTTAACAAGTTTCTCCAACCTGAAAGACCTTATTTTTGGCATTACATCACACTGCCTTCAATAAAAGATGATTTCATGTTACTGAGAGATGGAGGGGTGGGGTGGATGCAAATTGAGAGAGGGACCTCAGAGACCCAAGGATACAAATCATTCAAGAGCCATCAGTCAAGAAGGTTAAATGAGTGATGAGGACTGGAGGGTGAGTGGTAATCTCATTGCCTTCCTGAAAGGACCTGAGATTCAGTTCAGTTCAGTCGCTCAGTCGTGTCCGACTCTTTGCGACCCCATGAACTGCAGCACACCAGGCCTCCCTGTCCATCACCAACTCCTGGAATCCACCCAAACCCATGTCCACTGAGTCGGTGATGCCATCCAACCCTCTCATCCTCTGTCGTCCCCTTCTCCTCCTGCCCTCAAAGTATAGTAAACAAGGGCTTCCAGCCCAAAATGGACAGATTTTTTCTTTTTTCAGGAGAAGCTGAAATGTGGAATTTTATGTGAAACCACCTTATTTATATCTGTAGCCCTAACCCATTCCCAGGTTCAACCCACAGACTCCAGTTTATAAATTCTGGACGTTGAGAATAAACTTCACCACAGGAGTGAGAAAGACTGAATCATTTCACTTTGGGACCTTATAAAGCCTCATGTCTGATTTCCTTTTCAGAGAAAGTGAATCTTCTGGAATGTTCAGAGCTAGGATACAAGGGCGCTGTGATTCAACCAACCCCACTAAATCCCTTGGGCTCATACCAGCGATTGCTTTCTCCCTTGGGGAGTCGAGGGGAGCCATATACGCCACTAAAACCAATACGAGTACCCTTTTTTTCTAATAAGCAACAAATTATTTGAGGAGGACTTGGTTGAAAGCTAGTTCTACCCCTATAGTTAAATCCAATTATACCATAATTACAGGGAGTCTGCACACATCAGAGCTTAGCTGGAAAAGAATAGGAACACCGCAGGTCTTCAAAACACTGGCCGGAGGTAAGCCTGTAATTTCACCTACCGTCGACCTGGCAGAACCTTCATGGGAAAGAAGACACACTTAGCTCTTGACTCTCCGTCAGAGGAAACCCAGCGGGTGCCCCTTGGCCCCTGTGTGGCATTGGCTCTCACAGCTCAGAAAAGACAGGAGCAGGGAAGCGTCTCTATTTCCTTTTAAACTGGCTGAGGAATAAGAATAAGACACGTATCTTCAGGCCCAAACAGAAAGAAGCGCTAGGCCTATGCAGAAATAGGAAAAATCTCATTGTTAAATCATTACCATTCCCTACTTTTATTATGTTTTTTTCTTGTGATGGAGATGAAGCGGACCCTTAAAGACACAAAGAAATAAATGATGAATAAATACATCGACAAGGAAAACCTTTGGAAGGGCCTCTTCTTCACTGCAAAAAGTCCATTTACGTGTTCACTTTCATTCTCACATGGACCCCCCCCGCCCGCCGTCCTCACATTTAAGGGAAATGTTAAACTGCTGTCCTGGCTACAACATGATCAAGAGGAAGAAGAGCTTTACGGTAGCTTAGAAGGTCTGACACGGGCACTATAACAGCAGCACATTTTGTTCATAATATTCTTCTGCTGCACGTGCGCGGACGTGTGTCGCTGTTGAAACCTTTTCTGCAGCATTCACACACACCCCAGGCTTCACTCTGAAGGGAACTTCTAGCTGAGTACCCACGGGGTGGGGGCTGGGGTGGATATGCTCAGGACTTTGCTGAGGACAAGGTTGACTCTGTAGAAGTAATACCATGCTATAATTCCTCCCTAATCCCCACCTCATTTTTATCACAAAAGACGTGACTGAGAGGAAGGGACGTTTTAGTCAATTCATCACGCAGACGGTAAACCCTGACACCATGCAGGGCACTGAGCTGGGTTCTGTGGGGAAGAGGAAAATGACATCGAAAATGTTCCCTACGAAAATGTGCTGGGAAGAGTAATGGCAAAAGCCCTGGCCCCAGGTCAGGAAAAATCCCTTCTCAAATCTCAATCCTCACACTTCCCAGTTAGGTTACCTCATACGGCCTGCTGAACCTCAGTTTCCATATCTGCACGATGTCTGTGCCGTGTGGACTATACAGGCCTGGCATAGTTATCATAAGAGAGCTATTCATGGAGGGAAGAGTGTGATCAAAAGCACAGAGCTAAACAAACAGACGTATGGACGGCCTCCTCTGGAAACAGGAAGCAGCCCAGGGGAACCAGAGCTTGGCCCTGAAGGGGGCCCTCCCATCCCTGCCCCAACGTGCTGAGCGTTACTGAGGAGAAACCAGGCTGGGAAGCCGGCCTTGGGGAAGTAACACGGAGAACCAGTGAAGGGGGAAAGGTGGGGTCAGGGATGGGCTGGGAAACCTTGACACCAGCGCCCAGGAAGACACTGATTTGCAGCGAGGTGTCGGTCCTCCCACTGCAGCTGATTTCAAGCAACCAACACAGGTAACAGCCAGATGGGAAACTACTTCCTGAAATGCTAACAACTGGCTCTTACAGCTGCGGTGTATCTCTAGGTTGAGTTGAAAACTGGGGAAGTCCCCCGGGTCCTCCTCATCCAACACGGAACCAGAAACAGGGCCCACCTAGCAACTTCCTGAGTCCATACCACTCTGCCTTTTAATGCTTGGGGACCTCAGGTGTGATAAACACTCTTAATGATTCTGAAGTCCTTCATGGTTTCAGGGAAATATCCCCAGGCCTTTCCAGGCGTCACTCTTACGTCCTTTTTACAGGGCAGGAAACAAGAGTGACCTGTGACTTGGGTAAATTGCACAATTAACAATGAATGGAGTCTGACCCCGCTGCCCACCTCAGAGCACCTGAGACCTGGTTCAGCCCACTTCAGTAAGAATGGGTCCTTCTACAGCTCCTCCCCGTCCTGGGCTTCAAATGAAGCTGAATAGACTTAGGTCATCCATTCTCCTAGCCTTTGAAAAGTGAATCCCCTGGTTCCCAGTGCAGTTTGGGCCCTCTTCTTCTTCATCGCCCCCTCATCCGCCACCCCCCCAACCCAGTGTCATAAACCCTGAACTGCTCACATGCTTCTCTCCACCGGGAAGGCACTGCAATCTCATCACCTCCACCCAATTTGCTCCAGTCCTGCCGCGTGTTCCTGCTTATTAAATTGTAGGATTATCCCCCTCCACTGCAGCGACAGGGCTCCCAGACTGGTTTATTGCTCTATTGCTCAGAACTGCTGAACTCAGCACCGGCGTGGGCTTCTCCAGCACTCGGCACGATAGATGAGCTGGCACTCGCCAGCGTCGGGTGAGAGCTGAGACCTGTGCTCTGAGCCCCCAAACGACTCCCCAGCCTGAAGGGTTGGTCTCTTAATTGTCTCATCTAAGAGCTGAGACCCAGACTTGGCTCACCACGCCCTCGAACAACCCAGCGAGGGTTGGAACCTTTCACAGAAAAGTTTTGCCGCTGTCCAATCCTCCCCTCTTTTTCTACCTCCTTCATTTTGCCCACCTAATTGCCTTTCTGTGACTAGTACGTAAACCAGGCTAAAATGCCATGATGTTATTAATTAGCTGCAGGTACCTGTGTGCACACACACACTTATGCACGCACACACTTATGCACGCACCAACCCTTCCCAGTGCTGAGCTAAGCATTCTAGAGGCCTCAGGTCTGCCTATCTCCATTTACCAGCTCACCAGTCAGTTTCTCCCCATTAAAATTTGCCCCTCTTCTGCCAATCTTCCCTCTTTATTTAGCAGATTCTAACTGGCATCTCATGAAACGTACAAAAACACGCACTGAGGCAGCCAGCGGAGATTGCCAAATTTGATTACCTGCGTCGATCCATCTCGCTGAGGTGCTGATGAAGTTTAGCTTAGATCTTTTTTCCTCCTCTACAGGGTGGGCTCTTTCAATCCCCTCCCACCCTTCACTCCAGACCCCCCGGGTAGTAAACCTGCTGTCTGGGCAGTGACCCAGGGTACAGCTTGCATTTTTTCATCTTTTACTTTAGGAGGAAGGCAACCAGCCCACGCCTGCTCAGCTCTGCCACCCCGAGGAGTCCCCACACCAAATCCTCTCTTTTCTCCGGTTGGCACATGTCCTCTTGCATTTCTGAGCTCATCGGGGTGGCATCTCTCTGTGACGTCCTCCTGATCTGCTAGGCAGGGACAGAGGCTCCTCTCTCTTGGCCGCTACTGGCTAATGCAGGGGCTCCGTCCGTGCCCCTCCCTCCTGTAGCGCAGATCACCATGCTGGCTCCCTCACTGCACTGGAAAGCCTCTGTGTCCCAGGGCTGAATCTGAGTCATCCATCTATCTCCAGCATCTGATGGAGTATCTGGCACATAGTAGGTGCACAATAAAGGTTGGGTGAAGATCTCAGTTAACAAATGGCACCTGTCTCTCCTCTGGTCTTCAAACCCTCTAATTCTCCAAATGGTGAGGGTCAGGAGTCAAGGACAGAGGAAGATGCAAGCTCTCTCTAGCTCAGTGTTTTTGAATTCCCCTCTTGGTGTCCAGGGGCTTCTCAGGTCGTGCAGTGGTAAAGAATCCACTTGCCAACACAGGAGATGCAAGAGACTCAGGTTCGATCCCTGGGTGGAGAAGATCCCCTGGAGAAGGAAATGACAACCCACTCCAGTACTCTTGCCTGCAGAATTCCATGGATGGAAGAGCCTAGAGGGTGACAGTTCACAGGGTCGCACAGATCAGACGTGACTGAGCATGCACCGCGCTGGGTATTGAATAACCTGAACCGCTTTAGCTTATCCAAGCCTATTCTATTAAGAACGCTCCCCGACCCCTCTGCTGTCCTCAAGTAGTATTCAGATGTTGACAGAGTAAAATAAAATCTCCAACAAGCATTCTCCAGGGAAATGGAATTTCCCCCAACCCACAAAACCTCCAGGCAAGTTGCAGAGATGTTTAGGGGAGCAGATAACTGCAGGAAGTGCCCAGAGTGGTTGCTGTGCTATGCTGTACTTAGTCACTCAGTCGTGTCCGACTCTTTGTGACCCCAAGGACTGTAGCCCGCTAGGCTTCTCTGTCCATGGGATTCTCCAGGCAAGAATCCTGGAGTGGGTTGCCATGCCCTCCTCCAAGGGATCTTCCTAACCCAGGGATCGAACCCAGGTCTCCTGCGTTGCAGGCAGATTCTTTACTGCCTGAGCCACCAGGGAGACAGCGACTTGGCTCTCACCTGCTCTAATGTCCCCTGGGCCCCCTCTTCTGCCCAGTATGGGCACGGGGGCAGGCATCAAAGTCAAGCCTCTCACCTGAAGGACTAGATTAGGCCCTGGGAGGGAGGGGTCTGGGAGAGGAGACCCACAAAAGACAGGCTTCACCCCCTGTCCAATCTCTGGAGAACACACCCACCTCCAGAATGAGGGCCCTCCAGCCCAGAAATGGAAGAGTAGACAGCAAGCTGTCAGAGCCCCCAGAGCAGGAAAAGAGCTGGTCCGGAAACTCTGGGACCATACTGGAGTGAAATCCAATACGGTTCTGATCCATACTGGAGTGAAATGGGGGCAGGTGGGTGGGGGAGGGGTGTTAGCTCCGGACCCCAAGTCTCCCATTCAGAGCTCTCCCCTACCTTCACCCAGTCAACAAATGTTTACTGAGGACTTACCCCAAGCCAGGAACTTCTATGCGCTGGCTTCCCTTTCTTTTAAGAGGTTCATGATCTCGAGAGAGAGAAAGGCAAGAAATCAATACCCATAAAGTGACGTGTTACAGAGGCGTGCACCAGGTCACAAGATTGTGTGTGCAGAGTGGGGATGTGGCCTTAGGAAACAGCCAGCATACTAAGGGCTGGCTAGTGAACAGCAACCCCAGACTACACTCCTAGGGACACACCACTGGCACGAGGCAAGTCAACTACGGGGATACAACGAAGTGGGAGGGAAAGGCATTCACCATGGCAGAAAGAGGCCTCGACATGATTTACGGACTTGGGTTTAGCCCTTTGGCTCCGCCTGTTCAGACAGGTGTTCTGTACCTCCCAGTGGTGTATGCAGAAAGTGTGCCTCATCCTCCACTTTGGGGTGAGACTTCACCCTCTTCCAGGGGCTACACTGACTCCAGATCCATCTGGTTTCCTTTGCTGCCTGCCTGTGCCCTCTGCGGTCTGTTTCTGAGAAGGTACTTCTATGAGGAACTGCTGATAGGAAAAAAACGCAACCCCTCATCCTATCCCGTGAGACCGCTAAGAACAAACATAAACCCCTTTTACATGGTGTTATCTTCAGGCGTTTGAAAACAGCAATCATATCCCTCCCTCCACTCCCCAGCCATCACTTCCCCGGACTAAATAGCCCCTTCTCTTATTCTCAGAGTGAAGTGACCTATTTTCAAGTCCACTCACCATTCTGATCACTTTTTTCTCACTTTCAGACTTGTGTGGACCCTTCTTAATATGTGAAACCACAATCAAACCTAATAAACCAAGTATAATCTGAGCACTACTGAGCAGAGTAGAAATATCACCTCCCTCATTTTCCAGCTCGTATTTCTAATAATACAACCAAAGATAGAGCTTGCTCTTTGGGCAGCCACAACATTAGGACAACGTTGAGTCCCACAAAGTGAAAGTGTTAGTTGCTCAGTTGTGTCTGACTCTTTGCAATCCCATGGACTGCAGTCCACTAGGCTCCTCTGTCCATGGGATTTTTCAGACAAGAATACTGGAGTGGGTTGCCATTCCCTTCTCCAGGGGATCTTCCGGACCCAGGGATCAAACCCAGTCTCCTGTGTTGCAGGCAGATTCTTTACCGTCTGAGCCACTAGGGAAGCCCCAGCTTATCATAAACTCAAATCCTAAGTTTTGTTTTCTATGTTGCTGCTAAGTCATACTTCTCTACCCTACATTTGTGCAGTTACTTTCTGGGCCAAAGTATAGAACCAGGCAGAAGCAGGTGAGTTAGCCTGTTTTCCTCTGGACTTTGGGCCCTGAGAAACCTCTCAGGGAGCCTTCCTCCTGGTTCCTCATGACGTGGGGCAGAGCTGGAGCCCCAGAATAAGTGGAAAGCTGGTAACAAAGACTCCAGTCTGCAGGAAGTCCAAGGGGCACTTAGACACAGGGCTGGAGGTCAGAGCAGAGGCAAAGGTGCTGAGTTTCCAGGACCCAGAGAGGCATGTGGGGACCAAGGTCCTCCGCAGCAGACCAGGCTTGGCTCAGCGTGGGGACGGGAGAAGGAGTCGGGATCCGTCCAACCAAACTGTGCGGCTCAGCTGGAGAAAGTGAGCAAACACCGTTAGAACAGCCAGCCCCTGAGTTCAGAGGAGAGCCCCATGCTCTGAGCTCAGCAACTCTGCCATCCCATTCCCTTCTCAATCTGCCCACCAAGACTCTTGGGCAGGCAGGCAGGGCAGCCCTTGAAAGGGTCTGCGGAAAGCCTCTTACAGACGCGGAACTAGACACGTGGGGGAGGGAGATAGCGCGGGGCTTTTGCCTCTCAAGGTGACTCTGGAGGAAAAAGCCAGACCCAGGAGCGGGGGACAGGAGGCTTCCCACAAAGCCACCCTGAGGTGCTTCTCACCACCTTGTTGCCCATCACACAAACCAGTGTCCAGCCAGTCCACAGAGCATCCTCCACACCCTCATGAATCAAGCTGAGGCGAAGGCAGATACTACTGCTGCTGCTGCGGGTCCGACTCTTTGCGACCCCATGGACTGTATGCTGCTGCTGCTAAGTCGCTTCAGCCGTGTCCAACCCTGTGCGACGCCATAGACAGCAGCCCACCAGGCTCCCCCATCCCTGGGATTCTCCAGGCAAGAACACTGGAGTGGGTTGCCATTTCCTTCTCCAGTGCATGAAAGTGAAAAGTCAAAGTGAAGTCGCTCGGTCGTGTCCAACTCTTACTGACCCCATGGACTGCAGCCTACCAGGCTCCTCCATCCATAGGATTTTCCAGGCAAGAGTACTAGAGTGGGGTGCCACTGCCTTCCCCAGTGGACTGTATAGTCCATGGAATTCTCCAGGCCAGAATACTGGAGTGGGTAGCCTTTCCCTTCTCCAGGGGATTTTCCCAACCCAGGGATTGAACCCAGGTCTCCTGCATTGCAGGCGGATTCTTTACCAATTGAGCTGTGAGGGAAGCCCCACTAATAAAGGGCAGGTGAGACTTTTCTGGCCATGTCAGCTAGGTTATCATTTGTTTCCATTTTTCTGAACAAATTTAGAGATCAAAAATGTCACCGTGGGGGAAAGAATCTGATGGGCAGAATTTGTGCATATTTTATGCCCTCCGTACCCATCCTTCCTTTCCCAATACCCCACATTTGGGGGCCAGCAGCCAGCCACCTGCCTCTAGTTCTTCCCGCAACCAGGGCAAGCTTCTTAACCAGAGGGGGAGGGCTCTCATTCAAGCCAGCTCATCTTTTCAGAGTCAGCTCAGATGGCACCTTCTCTCTGGGACTTTTCCTGAATCTCACAGACAAAAGTTGGCAGTTTCCTTCTGGGGGTACTCACAGTGTTTTTCTCAGCCTGTTTTTTCTGTCCATGTGTGTGTTTTGCTAAGTTGGGAGTTCCTCAAGGGTAAGCACAGTCCCTCACTCAGCTGGTACAGAATCATGCTGTTGTGGACGGAGGCAGGGAGAGAGAGAGTGAATGAATGAAACACAGGGCGGGAGGGGTGGACAGGGCACAGGGGTGTGTCATCTTGGTCATCTCTGCCTCTCTCTCTACATCACTAGTTGGGGAAAGGGAGAGCTGAGACTGTGATAAGGCGAACAGGGTTCAGCTGGCAGGGAGTTCAGGGGCCCTGATCGTCAAGGGGCGGAGCCCATAGACTTAAGATAATCCTCACCTGGAAAATCTGTTCCCCCCATCCCAGCGGAGCCTTCTCTTCTTCCAGAAAGAGTGTGGAACGCTCCAGAAATATGCAAGACCCTCCAGAGATGAGGAAGACAATCACAGAGTGTCTGTTCTAAAGAGTCCTTTAATGGAGGCTGGGGGATCCAAGTAGATTTGAATCTTAACCCTAGGCGTGAGACAGAAATTCTCCCCGCAGAGCCTGTTTCCCCATCTGTTTGGTAAGAGGCTTGAAGTGACTGATTGTCTAAAGAGGTTCTGAGCTGAGAGTATTCGGGTTCTAAGAAGGGCTGTGAGACAGTGCGGCCCTGCAGTATCCTATCAATCCGGCTCTTTAATTCCCCTCCTTTCCCTCTGCACCGGGAGACCTGCCTTGTAAACAAACGGAAGTCAGGCCAGGAGGCTCCGCAAAATACACCACCTCTGCTGCTGCTGCTAAGTCGCTTCAGTCGTGTCCGACTCTGTGCGACCCCATAGACGGCAGCCCACCAGGCTCCTCCATCCATGGGATTCTCCAGGCAAGAATACTGGAGTGGGTTTCCATTGCCTTCTCCGACACCACCTCTGAGGAGACTTCAACTCTCCTAACCTTCTCGGTGTGGAAAGGGGGAGAAGAGGGGAGAGGGGAGCAGGAACCAGGGAGGGGAGGAGGGGATCTTAAAACAATCAGGAGTTGATAGGCCAGCCGCCTTCATGTTTCCTGACGAGCTGGCTGGCTCTCCCTGCAGTTCCTCTTCCCAACTTCGCCTGACAAGGCTGTCTCTTCCCCACCCTCTGAAGTGAAAGAGAAACAGGTTGCAAAGCCTCTTGGATTATAAAGCCACTTACTCCTCTCAAGGAGCAGAGCAAACTCACTCTGTACTAAATGCCAGGAGAACACACTGGGTGGGATTCTCCTCAGACTCAAGGGTCCCTGGATGGGCTGACGGACCTCTGCTGGATTCCTGAAGTGCCCTGCATGGAGCTAGGACTCAGGGCACAGCAAAAGCTCTAAAAGTTCCAGAGATCAACCGGTCCCACAACTGTGTTTGTCCTGGAGTGCACATGAGTGCACGCGCACACAAACACACACACACACACACACACACACACACACACACACACACACAGTCTCTCCTAGCCAAAATAAGATCTGTGCTTCCCTTTCTTCCTTCCTTGCCCAGGTCTCTGGGAGCCCAGGACCTTCACAAACCGCGCTCCGACCACCATTCTCTGCAACCCAGAGACCTGCCCTCCCTTTTCTGGTGTTTACAGAACAATAAGAAAGCGAGGGTAGGTGCAGAAAGGCCGTGCCAGTCCAGGCCTCTGAGGGTGTGGGTGCCGAGAGGAGGAGCCGGCAGCCCAGACTTCTCCCCATTGGGCAGACTCCACAGGTAACACGAAGCTCGGCCAAGCGGTGCATAAATAAAGTGGGGGACTAGCACCACCTCCTTGAAAGGGGCCGAGTCCTACCTCTTCACCCTCGCCTTAGGAAACCGGCTCCTGTCTTTTGTATTGTCTGTGCTGAAAATTCAACTGAACCCCACCGTAACTCCAAAATTTTTCTTTCTGGTTAATTTTGCTCCCTGGTATGCCATCTCCCCTTTCCTCCGCTATCCTATGCTTAGAGTGACTCCTTGGGACTGAGCCCCACCTGCCCTCAGGACCCATTTCTGTTCTGCACGGGGCCTGCTCAGCTGGACACTTTATACAGTAAGTGCTTCTCATTTCTTATTCCCTGTCCTCAAATCTTAGGAGTCAACGAGCATTGCAAGACTCGGATTCCTCTTCTTCCTTTCATGCGTGTGAGTCTTTGGGCCTGTTCGTTAGTCGCTCAGTCATGTCCGACTCTTTGCAACCCCATAAACTAACCATCCAGGCTACTCCGTCCACGTATTCTCCAGGCAAGAATCCTGGAGTCTCTAGCCATTTTTTTGTTTGGAATTATCTTACCAGAAAAATCTATGCATTATTTTGAATCAAGCTCAAAAGGAGGCCTTGCTACCTGAAGGTACAGACACTCAGACGTTCAGGTGAGTCTGAATTCTCCGCATCTAGGGGGGGACTTTGGAAAACTAAAACCCAGAGGCTCCATCAGGAGAATCATTGGGCAAAAGAGAATAAAGTGAGCTGTGGAAAATGCCACAGTCACTAGAAGTTGAGCATCAACTTTCTCCAGGGCTAAAGGGACTGAGCCTGCTGCGTTTCTACCAAATCCCCAGTCAGTTCAGGGTTTTCTTGATCCCTGATTTCCAGGGATCTCAGTAAGTCTCCCTGATAATGGGAATAGGTGTGCTGAGCTGGGTGCTAATCAGTTAAGTTCCATGATTGCAGTTCTGTCTGGTTTCATGGAAATTTACCCAATTAAAGGAACAGGGGGCTGGCTGGCTTTGCAGCCTGGGCTGGAGGGTACAGCGCTAACAGGAGATTCTTCATTTCTTGGGTCCAAGTTGGTTTCATTAGGAAGTTATTTAAGGCACAGTCCTGAAGGCAGTTCGACAGCGCAGGAGGGGAGTCAGTGGATGAATGTACTCTATAACCAAATACATGTGTGGTTTGCTCCTCTGAGCAATCCCCACACTGCAAATGACCAAGGCAGAGGTCACTGGGACATCAAGTTGGTGATGCCGTACTGGGCAGAAGAATCTTGGCTGAGGGATGGGATCCAGAATGGGTCAAGGCTCTGGATACAGATTCTAGTTTATCTTTTCCCATCTCTGTCTCATAGCTACAGGTCTGTAGAGCAAGAAGAGGGTGATAAGGGAAGGGCCTGCCTTTTCTGGGCTCTCTGATATCAGTGCTACCTCCTATTTGCACAGCCTTTCACAGTTGAAGTGCTTTTACAGACTGTCGTCGATGGAGTAGCCACCATGGAGGTTAAGGAGCCCGTATGAGGGTGATGCTCTCTGCACACTCCGATTGAGGATTTGAAGACCTGATGGACCGTGCATGTTAGGAGGGGTAAGAGTGGGGTAAGGAGGATCTGAGGGAGTGGACTCATCCCTTGTGCTCTCTGAGTTGGGCTGAAATCCAGACAGAAAGCAAAGAATCCTTCCATCCCAGAACTATTTCCTCCCGTCATCTGCCATCATTTAGCAGGGCCAAACAGGTCGGTCCCCTTTCTCCTTTGACTAGGAAATGTTTCAAAGGCAGTGCAGAGGGACTATCAACTAGATCACTCACAAGTAGGGCACTCTTCTCTCTCATCATTGAGAACCCTGAGTGTTAAAAAAGAAGGTGGCTGGGGGAGGATGGGTCAGCCTCCCTCCTCCCAGTACTCAGATCTGCGCTCCCAGCCCACCCCAGGGTCCCCCTGACCAAGGAAAGCGTGGCCCTGCCTCAGTGGTAGCTGGAACCCCGGGCCCTGGTTGAAGAGCCTCTTTGAGATGCCCGGTGCCCAGGGGCTTGAAAGGAGGGGGAGGGGAGCCACATTCTAAGCCGCTACCTCCCTGCTTCGGGTCAGAACAAGCCCCAGGAAGAAAGTATTCCAAACAACAGGGTGGATCTGCCCTAACTCACCCAGTCTGCAAGTCGGTGCTGAGAACAGCCTTTTACGGGCTTACACGGAGCCCGGGGCATGTCTGGACGCAGCAAGGGAAGGGGTGGAGCAGGAACTACAGGGCAATGGGCGGATGGCATTTCTTTAGGAGGATGGAGAGCTCCCAGGGTTGCCATTCCCTTGGTGCAGTTCAGTCCCTGAGAGCAGGTGATGGCCTTCGTTCCCACATTCCCGCATCCTCGAGCCCCGAGAAGAAGATGTTAGAGGTGCCATTTCCAGGCAGGTTTGAGAAAGGATGTGAGGTCACCCAAAAGTGGCCAACCTAGCTGAGTTTATAGGAGCGAGACCAAGGACACTCGCCCTCCTGTGACCATCCCAGCCCCTGTGAATGTGCCTAGCCGCAGCTGGCTGCTCTTCTCCCTTTTTCACACCCACAAATGGGCCTGCAATGGGCTGTTCGTGCTCTTTGGACAGTGCATTCTGGAGAGGAACACCTCCACCCCTGCCTCTACCACCTGGGTAAGCAAGAGCACAGTAGGTTCAGAACAACCACCTTCTGCAGCCAGGACCAAGCTCGGCTATGGCACATGCAGGGGAACACAGACATGGGGAGGCCGGCCAGCATCCCCGCCAGGTAGACGCAGAGACATGTCCACGGGACTTGAGTGGAATAGCTGCTTCGAGGGAGACCAACAGCAAGGGCCCCAGCTCCTGCAGCACCATCCCCATCCCTCAGCACCCTCGGTGCGGCAGGCCTGGGGGGGAGCAGTTCTGGGTGAGCTGGTTCTCTCAGCTCCTGGAGGAAGTGATCCTGCGGAGGGTGTGAGTACTCGGGTCTCCCCCACCTCCCAAGTCTGTGATTCAAAGATCCTGCAGGCTTCCGGCCAAGCAACAGCCCTGTGGGCAGAGGCTGGGGTTGCCTCGTGGCCCACCCTCTGAGATCAAGACCTCAGATAGTCCATGTGCTTCTCTTGTCCTTCATTCCACCGGAGTCTGTCTCGTACCCAACCAGATTTCAGTGGAGTGAAGTTCAGGAGGCGTGGAACTGACACCGGAGCCGCCCGCAAAAGTAGGCCTGACTTGGAAAAGGAAAGGCTCAGTGAGAGGCGTGCGAGCTGCAGACACCTTGTGCGTGTGCCCGTCTGCACAGGGGCCTGGGCCAGCGGTGGACGGGGAAAGCACCACAGACGGGATCTGCCTGTTACTTCTAAATGGACATGGGTGTTTTCTGTAACTCACAAAAAGTAAACGTTGCCTGTCTCTGTGGCTCACGCTATTGCATGCGGATCCCCTGGCCTTCTAAGTCACTTCCCTTTTGGGCTAAAACAGAGTTGTGGGCTTGAACAACTAACACAACTCCCCCCTCCAACCTCCTTGGGTTCTCCAGACAGGTGGCTGGAACTCTATTTGCAGTCAGCAAGGAACCCTACTGCCTTCAGCCTCCCCGCAGTGCCAGCAGGGCCTGCAGAATGGGGTAAAAAAACTCTTAAGATTTTTAAAACCCATTTATATTGTAATAAAATAAATGTAAATAAGATTTAAGTGAAGGCAGATTGAAGATATCTGAGACACTATACAAGATATATCTCATAGAGTACAGATGTAAATTCTGTAAAGGTTAATGCACTTAAACACATTTGACACATAAAAATGTCAGGACCAACATTAATCATTTACCAATTGTAATTGCCTTTATATGGGTCTCTTCTCCCCAAGACACATGATTAAAACACCAGGCTTGGTGGAAATCTGGGAGGGAGGAAAAACAAATAATACTTCTCAGCTGCCAGGGTCTATGATTTGCTTTGATAGATTTAGCATTGATTTCATCGGGTTTACCATCCTGTGTAAATTTATTTTCTCTATCCACATCTCTCCTTTAAGGAGAAAAAAGGTTTGTGGGGAGGAGGGTGGGTCCCTTAATCCAAAGGAAGCCCCACCCAGTTACTGAGGAGATGCCCACGGCTTTCTGTGACTCACCCCTTCCTCAGGTAAATGGGGGCTTCCCAGGCGGCATTAGTGGTAAACAACTCACCTGCCCACGCAGGAGGAGTAAGAGACGCAGGTTCGATCCCTGGGTCAGGAAGATCCCCTGCAGGAGGGCATGGCAACCCACTCCAGGCAAAAGCCTGGAGAATCCCATGGACTGAGGAGCCTGGCAGGCTACAATCCATGGGGTCACAAAGAGTTGGACATGACCGAAGTGACTTAGTATTCATACACAAGTAAATGGGGGCTTCTCCAGGCAACCAATCTGCTAAAGCAGCAAAGTCTGAACAAAGCCTGGTTCTGACAAGACTTCAGAAAACCCGGTTTTCACTCCAGAATGTGCTCCAGATGGTAAAAGTCAATAGATGTCCCCTGGCCTGGCTGAGTGGTGTTTTCTCAGGAGGCTGCTATCAAGGAGACTCCGAGTTTGCAGATGGGTGCTTGTCACTTGGGTATCCAAGCCCCTCCCCCAGTCAGTGACCTCTGAGGGGAGGAGACTCTTCCCCTACCCCACCGATCGCTGGGACTCTGCTCCTCAGGAATAAAGAGCTCCCAGACTGGGGGCAGGAGCCAAGAGGAATAAGCATTTCTCCAAAACATTTTCCTGCTTCAAATTCAAACAGATTCAAAACCTCTTCCCTGTCCCCCTCACCCCTTCATTCTGAGGCCCACAGACAACCAAAGGGCCAGGAGGCCAAGCCACAGGCAGTTTTTGAAAACGTGTTTACCCGTAAAATTACGCAGTGACCGGGGGTGGGGATGGGGTCAGAGGACTCAGGGCTAATGAACCAGCAAATATCTTCCATTCAAGGCTCTGAAAGAAAAAGAGCACAAAGCCGGAGTGATGGGGCATTTTCATTTGCAGCTTGGTTTGAGCCCTACCACCTGGAATGCTTTTTAAAGGAAGCAAGATGGGGGGTGTGTGGGTGTGTGCACACGCGCTCATAGGGTCAACTGTAGATAGTGTGTGTGTGTGTGTGCGCGCGCGCACATGCACGCCCAGAGGGTCAACTGTCAAACACCACCCAGGACTCAGTGCTGTAGCTCTGTGTGATGCACTGTTGGGTTCCCGCAACCCAAGCCCCACTCAACGCCATCTTCGCTGCAGCCATGCAGGGTCTGAACTGCCCCCCCCCCCCCAATCCGTGCAGCACCGGCTAGATGGCGGATTCCCGTTCAGGAGGCTGAGCCAGCCCGGAGCAGCCTGCCAGGGAAGCCAGTGTGTGCTGTGAGCCGGCATGAACCACCCCATCCATCTTCCTCTTCCACCCCCCACTACTTTATGTCCCGTATCTTCACTGCAAAGCATGGCTCGCCACAATACAGCACAGAGAAAATGATTCAATCAAAATTCCCTTGCAACAACAACAAATAATATTGCCCTGCTTGCTTTATTCATGATCTTTTATTGAGGCGAAAGGCAAGTATCATTGAGCCAAACCTGAACAGACAAATATAGACAACATGGGTAATTTCCTATTTCGTGCTAATGGTATACACTGTAGATACAACCTGAGAGGAGTAAATTACAAACCTATCAATAATACATCGCACCCGGGCTCCGGTTTCCCAGTTCACGAGAAAATGTGTATTGGCAGAGGGCTCTCCAAATAGTAAAAGCCATGCATATAATGAGATGGAAGCTACACGCTCCCCTAGGATGGTAGTCTGGTCTTTATCAAGGTCCTTTATGGAAGAAATTCCCCACGTTGAAATATCCTAAAGCCAGGGCCAGATGAGTTGTCCAGGTGAAGCTTCAATCTCAGAATAAGCCACAATCTGGGCCTCTGTTTGCCAGACGGCTCAGAGACCTGCATCCCTTTGGACGCCTCGGGTCTATGGTAAATGTCCAGGGTCTGCGGGGTGACCTACGACAGTGGCTGGAGGTCTGCAGATGACCCCACTGCAGACGGCAGTGTCAGAGGGAGAAGTCACCTGGCTTCAGAGCTCTCACGCTGACCCTAACCCTGACCCTGTGTGTGGTCCCCCAAAAGAAAGGAAGAAGGAAGGGAGGAGGATAGCGGGCAAGGAGCCAACCACCCGCAAAAGATACGAGATTTATTCTGAAATTTTAAATGTCCCCAGTTCCTAAAAGTCAGTGAATCCAAATTCCCTTCTTCCTCCCCGTTTCCTACCACCCGTAGAGGCGAATGACAATTTTATTTGAAAGTAAGGAGGAACTTTCTGTCAAAGTAATACTGCTACCATGGACAAATTAAATTACTGTTTACAAGAGGGCTAGTCCGTGCTGCAGTCACACACTAATTCCCATCTTTGACCTCCCCTGATTAAGGAAATAGTGAGGGATCAGACCAGAGGGGCCAATCAGGTCCCTACCTCCCTTATCTCTCTCTTTTTTTAAAATCAGACCCTGAAGGAAAGAGCCCACAAAAGGATGAGAGCCTGTCAGTGACTTGCAGGCAAAACGAAAACAGTGCAGCCAGCAGCCTCAAACTCAAGCTCAGAAATGGGAAGGGCTGGCCAGACATCAGTTCATTAGTGGAACTAAAAGCTACCTAGACTGCAGGGAACTGACAAGGCTTTCTGGAGAGACACACTTAGGCATCAAAGAAAAATAATGCAAAAGATTCCCTTTGTCTGGAGGCAAGAAGCAGTTTCTAGAAGACCTGTCACAGTCTCCCCCCTCCTCCCCGCAACGCCTCTGTGGTCAGTCACTCAGTCATGTCCAACTCCTTGAGACCCCATGGACTGTAGCCCTCCAGGCTCCTCTCTCTGTCCACGGAATTTTCCAGGCAAGAATACTGGAGTGGACCGACACATCCTCCTCCAGGGGATTTTCCCGATCCAGGGATCGAACCCATGATTCCTGAAGCTTTTGCACTGGAAGGTGGACCCTCCTCCGCTGCATCGCCTGGGAAGCCCTCCATCCCTCTTCAGTTCCTTTTTCCCATCTCGACGGGTGAAGCAGGCCATTTCTCCTTCATGCATTTCAGATAGCAGGGCTGGGTGGGACACCCGGTGGAGAACAGGGGAATTACACTCATACTGGCTCTCAAGCATCACTAGGTCTAGGGAGACTTGTGCACCCTCTGGGATCATGGGAAATAACAAGGCAAGCAGCTCCCCAGGGTATGTGGCACTGAAGTGGACTTTAAATACAGTAGCAGTTGGGTAGACACCCACCTACACTTCTGCTATGTTCAACTGTATCAGGAAAGAATTTGGCTAGGAATAAATATAAGTAACTGGAATCTATAAACAAACATACACTATGATGTGCACTACAACTCCCTCATTATTTAAACTTCATTATTTTAAAAGTCATGTTTAAAGGAGATATCATCCCAGAGGCCTCATCATGCTGAACAGCTGGGAGAAGTTCCCCAAAAGATAATCGATGGATGAGAAACTCTCACCAAAGATAATCGAACATTGACTGCTCAAGCTAATACGATTTCTTATTTGCACACAAGTGTATTGCCTGGCCGGAGAAGGTAATGGCACCCCACTCCAGTTCTCTTGCCTGGAAAATCCCACGGATGGAGGAGCCTGGTAGGCTGCAGTCCATGGGGTCGCTAAGAGTCAGACACGACTGAGTGACTTCACTTTCACGCATTGGAGAAGGAAACGGCAACCCACTCCAGTGTTCTTGCCTGGAGAATCCCAGGGACGGGGGAGCCTGGTGGGCTGCCGTCTAGGGGTCGCATAGCGTCGGACACGACTGAAGCGACTTAGCAGCAGCAGCAGCAGCATTGCCTGACAGCAGGCAGCAGTTTGCCAGTATGTGAAGTAGTTAAGAGGGGTCAGATTAGATCCAGTGCCAATTTGAGCTGGCCAGGGAACTTCGGGCCAGTTACTTAACCTCTCTAAGACCCAGTTTCCCTATCTGTCAAGTGGAAGTAATAGTAATAATGTCAAGTACTTCCTAAGGGCCGGGCATTGCATGCTTGGTGTGTATTAAATCATTTAACGTTTCCAAGCATCTTATAAGTTACGATTGATATTTCAGTTTTTATCATCATAAAACTGAAACAGAGAGAGGGTAAGGGACTTGCCCAAGGCTACCAGTTGGTGAGCAGCAGAGATGAGCTCCAAGCCAGACTCCCTGGCCCTAAAGTCCACATACAGGATTCTTTTACTCTCTCCCATATCTTAGAGCTGGAGTGAAGATGAGATAGGATAACACATGCAAAGCCTTCAGCAAGTACCCAGTAGAATCTAAAGAATCAAAAACAGTGTTTATTATTGTCATAACAAGACAATAATGATATCAAGACAAGTACCTTTGAGACGCTTACCCAGTGTTCACCAACCAGGAATAAGTAACCGGCGCATCTTTAGCTGCCAGCAACCCAGTGTTGAGTTTTCTGTGCAATTTAGTCTCAACTACGATCCACCTCAGCTTCTAGAACATTTCTCTCTTCCTCCAGCACCTTCATTTTCAGGGAGTTTTCCATTTTTAGCTTCATATTCAGTGCATGTGTCATACCATAGGGACCTTGAGCATTTTTCTCTTTTGCAAAATAGGCGTGGCATAAATCAGAAGTAGCCGTTTTTCCACGTTAAGTGGCCTTTCAAATTTTCACTCTTTTCCCAAGGGCAGGTGCAAGGTACAAGCGAAGAAGAAGCTGGTGAAGAGCTAATAAAGAAAAGAGCGGTTTTAACTCCCAAGAAAGTGGAGCATTCAAGAGATGAATCAAGAACGAAATCAGGAAATAGCAAACAGATCATCAGCGAGGGGACTGCAATGGCTCTGAACTCAGTACCCTGAAGCTGAGGTTTAAGGAGAGGCTTCGAGCAGAAGCCAGGCTGTGGAGATTGCAGTAGAGAGAATACAGCTCTAACAGAAAGTGTGCCATGTCCCACCCCCACCCCGCCAGGCAGCTGGGCTCCTTCCCCAAGGGTTTTCAGAGACAGAAGTGGGGCTGTTACACCATTCAGACCGGACCTGCCAGGCGCCTGGCTCTCAGGTCACCGTACCCTTCTAGGTCGCCATGTCTTTCTCCAGGGGATCTTCCCCACCCAGAGACTGAACCTGCATCTCCTGGGTCTCCTGCATTGTAGGCAGATTCTTTACCCACTGAACCACCTGAGAGCCCCCCAGAGGGCCCAGCTGACCTCAGAGGATGAGGGTCCTGGCTGGAGACTGCCTACCTGGTAGGTGCCAGCACTGGGAAGGGTCTCACCTGCAGCTGGACAAAGGACAGGCTAAAAGAGAAATGGAAATGTTTACAAAAGGAGTTCCTTTTGTCTCCTTACCTTACCCCAGATCATTTGCTTTCTAAGAAAGAGAGCCTGGAACAAAGAAAATGTCCCTTTTTATAACATAACCATATCAATTACATTTCATTGCTACACCGTTATGGCACATTGTGTTATAATCCAAATGTTAATGGCCTCACCTCAAAAGCCTCCTGCACTCCCCTTTGCCCTCCTGACAACCTGGCTTTCAGCTAAGTCAGTTTATCTACTGCTATTTGGTCCACAGTCCTTCCTTCTTCAGTCAAGCCCATGACAATAATGGCAGCAACTTTCCTGGGCCCCTCCAAGAGGGCTCTATTAAACAAGTCCTGCGTCTTGGGGGTTAATTTCCAATGTTTCTATGGATTAATAAACCAGCAGTGCTTCTTTAACTTGAGTGTGTACACAAGTCACTGGGAATCTTGTCAAAATGATTCAGCAGATGTGGGGTAGGGCCTGAGAGTCTGCATTTTTAACAAGCTCCCGGGATGCTGCTGTGGCACCAGGACTACACTTTGAGTAGCAAAGAACCGGAGGGCTTGAGAGCCAAAGCCAGTTCCCCCCACACCGTGCCTGCCCTCCGTGCAGCATAGGGCTAGGACCTCTGGTCTTTCCTCTGCTCCTTTTCCTCTGGTCTTTCCTCTGCTCCTTTTCCTCTGGTCTTTCTTTCAAGTCACTGGCACCTTAGCCATTCTGGGGAGATGTGAGAGGCACAGAGGGCAAGAGGGTGGTTCGGGCTTGTCATGGCACTCCAGGCTCTGACATGTGATCAGGAAGTTGGTGTCTTTTCTGGGCCTAAGAATGGCCCATGTGATCCCAATTTGAAGAACTCACAGCAGTTCAGAATAGCAATCGTACCTCCAGTGTCTAATATATGGGCTTCTCAGGTGGCGCTAGTGGTAAAGAACCTGCCTGCCATTGAAGGAGGACATGGGTGGGTAAGATCCCTTGGAGGAGGGCATGGCAACCCACTCCAGTATCGTTGCCTGGAGAATCCCATGGACAGAGGAGCCTGGTGGGCTACAGTCCATAGGGTTGCAAAGAGTCAGACACGACTGGAACAACTTAGCATACAATGCCTAATATATAAGGTACATTGTTATAAATAAAATCTTTGAGACTCAGGAACCACAAGGAAACGATTTCAAGGATCTTGGCCTGTGACCAGTGACCTGGAACTAGGAGCCATGAGTATACTTTGGCTGCCAGAAAACTCAGAGCTAAACTTAGTGAGCAGTTTTGAAGATGGAGGAAGAGAGAATTCGGGTAATTTACCGAAGATCAAGACTCTTGGCCAGGGCTTGAACTGACCTAGTCATCCTGCCTTGTAGTCAAGTGTTACTTTCAACAAGCTACTCTACTGCTGTGTTAAGAACCGTTGCTGACTTACCATGTAGACTTATCAACACCGTGAACCTCAATGTCTCAATACAGTTTTTTTGTAATATGGATACCATAGAGCTGATAAAATTCAAAAATGAAATATTTAATATCACATGTATTTATAAATGTATACCTATAATATTGAGCTATGTTCTCACTGTTTACTGGAGAAAATAATACCACAGATAAATGACCATTCTGAGCAGTACTATGTTGGCTCATGAAGTCAATGACCGGGTGGAAAGAACTCAAGCTGAAGCAGGACAGATATGGGTTCAAATCCAGAGTCTGGGCTTCCCTGGTGGCTCAGATGGTAAAGAACCCACCTGCAATGCAGGAGACCCGGGTTCAATCCCTGGGTCAGGAAGATCCCCTGGACAAGGGAATGGCTACCGTACTCCAGTATTCTTGCCTGGAGTATCCCATGGACAGAGGAACCTGGTGGGCTACAGTCCATGGGGTTGCACAGAGTTGGACACGACTGAGCAACAAACACTTTCACACCAGCGTCTGTGACCTTAATAAAATAGTAGACCTATTTGTGCTTCAACTGACAAAAAAAAATTACAAAGTAAATCATGTTCTTTATCCCTCAAGGTCATTGTAGGTACAAAAAACACTCAGTGAATGATAAATAAGAATAGGAATATATTTTTTTTTTAATCCCACTGGTTGTAAGTCACAGAGAGAGTAAATGAAAGACAGCAGGACCAGGAGAGCTGAAGAGAAGCAGCGAGGTCATAGCCAGAGGAAATTAAAGACAGAAAAAGTAGGAGCCTGAAACCCAACGGGCAAGTCGGATCCAGATGGATGGTGGAGGGGTATCTCGGCAGAGGGAAGACACACCAATCATCAGACCAATCAGGGACCAATCATCAGAACAAAGTCGTGGTTCAGCAGACCAAGCACACACAATGCAGGAGTTCAGGAGCCAAAGTGAGACTATGAGTTGGAAAGCCAGACAAGTTGGTGGGAAAGAGACACTCACCCCTAGAAACGTGCACAAGAGGCTAGGGGTTGACCTTGCTGGAGGCAAGTGTCTGGTCCAGTCAGGAGCCCCTCAGTGCTTTCCATGAGGGTGTAGACAGCTCCAAGCTGGCAGATAAGGGCAGCGAAGTAGCAGAAGTCACCACATACGGCTGGGCTGCAAGGAGAATATTGGGGCGACCACCAATAGCGGATTCTGACACAGCACTACTAACATACTCCTGACCCACTTTCATTTTGTCCAAAGATGCCCTTCCAAATTGAGTCTTTCATTGAGAAGACTTGCTCCCAGATATGATTTGAGTAGGGAACATAGCTGCATGCAAACTAAGAGGTTAGAGAGGACCTGTTTTACACCCTCACTCTACACTGAGAAGCAAAGCCTCCTACTTTGTATTCACATTCTGCATTCTGGATAAACTGTCAGGTACCTCTGCCAGATTTTTATGGATAATTAGAAGGTTGCAAGAAGCAGATGTTATGAAACTATCTGTGACTAGTTCTTAATGGTGGATGACAAGAACTCAGCACCCTTTCTTAATTACATAAGACATAGTGAGTAGCATAGAAAAAAACAGAGGGAGAAGTTGTCAAAGCCTGACAAGGTATCAAATGGTTAATCACCCACATTGAACCTGAACACTTCTTTACTACGTAATTCGGAACACAGATCCCCCAGCTGAATAATTCTATAAGGTGTGCATTCTCCTATGTTTTAATAACTAAAAATACCATTTCAGGTTTTAGTAACTAACATATGAACTCCTGCATAAAATAGGTGAATTTGCTGGTTAAAACTTCCCTGACAAGAAAATTTGCATTTTATTAAATATAGATACAGTTTTGCTGCATCAGATCACATTCAGTGGGATAAAAAGACACAGTGCCTAGAAAAGTGGGCTCTTGTCCCATGAGGATGACGTCTACAGTGAAAATGCTTTTGAGACCTTGCTCTGTAGTAGGCATGGTGTAAGCTTATGGCCAGGCAGCCTCTCGGCCCTCAGTCGTTCTTGTTCATTGTTCAGTCGCTCAGTCATGTCTCACTCTTTGCAACCCCATGGACTGCAGCACGCTAGGCTTCTCTGTCCATCACCAACTCCCGGAGTTTGCTCAAACTCATGTCCATTCTGTTGAAGATGCCAGCCATCCATCTCAACCCTCAGTAGGTGGGCATTATGCTATCCCCGTTTTTTAGAAAAGGAAACTAGTAATAATCATAACAATGACAACCACAGAAGCCACACCAGCTACAACTCTTGGCGGTTACCAAGTATTTATAATGTCTTCATGTTACATACATCATTTATTTAATAGGGCTAGCACCATAGTGATTTTTACTTATGGTTTTTCCAGTGGTCGTGTATGGATGCAAGAGTTGGACTATGAAGAAAGCTGAGCACCGAAGAATTGATGCTTTTGAACTGTGGTGTTGGAGAAGACTCTTGAGAGTCCCTTGGACTGCAAGGAGATCCAACCAGTCCATTCTGAAGGAGATCAGACCTGGGATTTCTTTGGAAGGAATGATGCTAAAGCTGAAACTCCAGTACTTTGGCCACCTCATGCGAAGAGTTGACTCGTTGGAAAAGACTCTGATGGTGGGAGGGATTGGGGGCAGGAGGAGAAGGGGACGACAGAGGATGAGTTGGTGGGAAGTTTTGGATTCAGTTCAGTTCAGTTCAGTTCAGTCTCTCAGGGTCTTTTCCAATGAGTCAGCTCTTCACAACAGGTGGCCAAAGTATTCGAGTTTTAGCTTAAGCATCAGTCCTTCCAATGAATATTCAGGACTGATCTCCTTTAGGATGGACTATTTGGACCTCCTTGTAGTCTAAGGGACTCTCAAGAGTCTTCTCCAACACCACAGTTCAAAAGCATCAATTCTTCAGTGCTCAGCTTTCTTTACAGTCCAACTCTCACGTCTATACATGATGACTGGAAAAACCATAGCCTTGACTAGATGGACCTTTGTTGGCAAAGTAATGTCTCTGCTTTTTAATATGCTGTCTAGGTTGGTCATAACTTTTCTTCCAAGGAGTAAGCATCTTTTAATTTCATGGCTTCAGTCACCATCTGCAGTAATTTTGGAGCCCCAAATAAAGTCTGTTACTATTTCCACTGTTTCTCCATCTGTTTGCCATGAAGTGATGGGACCAGATGCCATGATCTTAGTGTTTTGAATGCTGGGTTTTAAGCCAATTTTTTCACTCTCCTCTTTCACTTTCACCAAGAGTCTCTTTAGTACTTCTTCGCTTTCTGCCATAAGGGTGGTGTAAGAGGGGGCAAGAGTGGTAGGACTCTTCTAATTTGCAGTCAGCTGGGCACACATGTGGTTCACCTGGGCACCCCATCTATGGCTCATCTGGAGTGGGGGCAGTCTTTGGGGACTGAGCCCTTGACCCGTGGGGTCTGCACTAACATGCAGTGAAGATACTGTCTTCCCGTGGCCGTATCCCTGCCCAGAAAGGGCCTACCCACTGGGAAGACAATGTCTCCTGCTGCCTCCCAGCCCCCTCAGGGCTTGGCACCAGGACGGAGGGTAACAGAGGGGCCTGAGCCCTCTGTCTCCCCCCAGAGCCCCTCCCACTGTCACCAGGAGCACCCGCCCAGGCCGAGTCTTGGGCCTCTCACTCCTCTGTCAGGAACAGATCTCAGCCCACAGGTCAGCTCTCCCTTCTTTACAAGTGATATCGATTTTCTGCCTCCAGCTCTGACCTCATCTTGGAACTGGATCTCTTAAGTGTCTGACTAGCCTTCAAAATCCTCCCTGAGCACAAATTCCCAACCAGATACACCCTCTTCCTCCAGAGAAATTCCCTCTCCCAACTTGCTGAATTCTTTACGTGTGTTCATTAAATGCATATTGAGTTCTCAATATATGCAAAGCATAGCCCTAGATGTTGGAGGTACAGTAAAAGAATGGGACCCAGTCCCTGTCACCAGAGAGCTTATAATCTAGTTGAAAACGTGTGTGGCTGAGCTCGACAAAGGAGCTGACAACGAAAGCAGTGGTCTTGGTGTCCTGAGCTATCCATCTATAAGCTCCACCACACATAGAACAAGGGAAACGCTCCAGGAAGGGAGCAAAATGCAAAATCAAATGAAGGATTGCAAAACGTACTGAGGCGAAGGGGGCAGGGCACAACGTTTAAAAGAATGACAGCCACCGAAGACACGACATAAACTGGTCAGAACCAACTAGGTCCAAGGCGGCAGACAGCTGACTCCCAGTAGACCTTGCCTCTCGTATATGCTCCTTGCACTACATTAGCATGCGAAGTGACACGTCCGCAGGTACCGAGACAAGTCCTGAGGCCAACCGTAAAAGGTCAAAAAGTGGGTGGCGGCCTGATTCCTGGAAATCCCCCGCCCTTCCCCAAAATAGCTGGAATAATCCTCCCACTCATTAGTCTATGAAATTATTACCCACTCTATAAAATCTAGTAGTGAAAGTAAAGTCCAATGTGGTAAAAAAAAAAAAAAAAAGCAATATTACATAGGAATCTGGAATGTCAGATTCATGCTGCTGCTGCTGCTGCTGCTAACTCGCATCAGTCGTGTCCGACTCTGTGCGACCCCATAGACGGCAGCCCACCAGGCTCCCCCGTCCCTGGGATTCTCCAGGCAAGAACACTGGAGGGGGTTGCCATTTCCTTCTCCAATGCATGAAAGTGCAGAGTGAAAGTGAAGTCGCTCAGCCGTGCCCGACTCTTGGCGACCCCATGGACTGCAGCCCACCAGGCTCCTCCGTCCATGGGACTCTCCAGGCACGAGCACTGGAGTGGGTGCCATCGCCTTCTCCGAGTTAGACTCATGAGTCAAGGTAAACTGGAAATTGTCAAGCAGGAGGCTTCCCAGGTGGTGCGAGCAGTAAAGAACCCACCTGCCATTGCAGGAGACGTAAAAGACCAGGGCTGAATCCCTGGGTCAGGAAGATCCCCTGAGGAAGGACATGGCAACCCACTCTAGTATGCTTGCCTGGAGAATCCCACAGACAGAGGAGCTTGGTGGGCTACAGTCCAGGTGGTCACAAAGAGCTGGACATGACTGAAGCAACTTAGCACAAGCAGGAGATGGCCAGAGTGAGCATCTATGTCTTAGGAATCAGTGAGCTGAAATGGATGGGAATGGGCAATTTTGATTCAGATGACCATTATACCTACTACTGTGGGCAAGAATCCCTTAGAAGAATTGCAAGAGCCCTCATAGCCAATAAAAGAGTCTGAAAGGCAGTACTTAGAAGCAATCTCAAAAATGACAGAAGAAGCTGCAGCTGACTGGTTCTATGAAGACCTGCAACACATACTAAAACAAACACACACACAAAATGCCCTTTTCATCATGGGGGGAGGGCACAATAAAGGACAGAAGCAGTAAGGACCTAACAGAAGCAGAAGAGATGAAGAAGAGATGGCAAGAGTACACAGAACTGTACAAAAAAAGTCTTAATGACCCGAATAATCAAGACTGTGTGATCACTCACCTAGAGCCAGACATCCTGGAGTGTGAAGTCAAGCAGGCCTTAGGAAGCATTACTATGAACAAAGCTAGTGGAGGTGGTGGAATTCCAGCTGAGCTATTTAAAATCCTAAAAGATGATGCTGTTAAAGCACTGAACTCAATATGCCAGCAAATTTGGAAAACTCAGCAGTGGCTATGGGACTGGAAAAGGACAGTTTTCATTCCAATCCTAAAGAAGGGCAGTGCCAAAGGATGTTCATACTGCTGTACAATTGAGCTCATTTCACAAAGTTATGTTCAGTCTTTCAAGCTAGGCTTTAGCAGTACATGAACTAAGAACTTCAATATGTACCAGCTGGCTTTAAGAAAGGCAGAGGAACAAGAGACCAAATTGTCAACATTTGTTGGCTCATACAAGAAGCAAGAGAATGTAAGAAAAATAGCCACCTCTGCTTCATTGATTACACTAAAGCCTTTGACTATGTGGATCTCAAAAAACTTGAAAATTCTTAAAGAGATGGAATACCAGACTACCTTACCTGTCTCATGAGCAACCTATATGCAGCTCAAGAATCAATAGTTAAAATCGGACATGGGACAACTGACTGGTTCTAAATTGGGAAAGGAGTATGACAAGGCTGTATATTGTCATCCTGCTAATCGAACTTCAAGGCAAAGTATATCATGAGAAATGCCAGGCTGGATGAATCACAAGCTGGAATCAAGATTTCTGGGAGAAATATCAATAACCTTAGATATACATATGATACCACTCTAATGACAGAAAGTGAAGAGTAACTAAAGAGCCTCTTGATGAGGGTGAAAGAGGAGAGTGAAAAAGCTGGCTTGAAACTGAATATTTAAAATGCTAAGATCATGGTATCCAGTTCCATCACTTCATGGCAAATAGAAGAGGAAATAGTGACAGATTTTATTTTCTGGGGCTCCAAAATTACTACAGATGGTGACTGGAGCCATGAAATTAAAAGACATTTACTCCTTGCAAGGAAAGCTATGACAAACCTAGATAGAATATTAAAAAACAGAGACATTACTTTGCCAACAAAGATCTGCATAGCTGAAGATATGGTTTTTCCAGTAGTCATGTATGGATGTGAGTTGGACCATAAAGAAGACTGAGCACCTAAGAATTGATGCTTTTGAACTGTGGTGTTGGAGAAGACTCGAGAGCCTCTTGGACTGCAAGGAGATCCAACCAGTCCATCCTAAAGGAAATCAGTCCTGAATATTCATTGGAAGAACTGATGCTGAAGCTGAAGTCCTTTGGCCACCTGATGCAAACAGCCAACTCATTGAAAAAGACCCTGGTGCTAGAAAAGATTCAGGGGAGGAGGAGAAGGGGACGACAGAGGATGAGATGGTTAGATGGCATCACCAACTCAATGGACATGAATCTGGGCAAACTCGGTGAGACAGTGAAGGACAGGGGAGCCTCGCATGCTACAGTCCACGGGGTCGCAAAGAGGCAGCCACAATTTAGCGAATGAATGATGACAACAATGAAAATTGGTGTCTCAGTACCCTGGAGCCTCTCACTTTCTGAGATGGCCCTCACTGGAGTGTGGATCTCCCTGAACAAACCTTTCACTTTGCCATGGTTTGTTCTTGAATTCTTCCTTGTGAGAAGCCGTGAACGGGTGCCCTGTCCCAGGGCCTGGCCTGAGACCTGGGGTGTGACCATCCTCTTGCACCACCCCTTTCTCTCCTGCATCCTTGATCTCCAGGGGCAACAGGACCACGTGTGTAAAGCACCTCTCTCTCTGTGGATGCCTCTCTGCAATTTCAGGTGTGGGCTTGGGGATATCCTGCAAATACTGTTCCCTTTCTCTGGGTGACTCAAAGGTAATAACTGACTTTTCCTTTTCCAGTTACAGCACTCTGCTCCTAACATCATGATCAAGCTTTTAGAGACAGAACAGCTAAAAACTACTCCCAGTAAATGGACACCGATGAGTCAGAAACCCTTAAAAGCTGTAATCAGAGGCCAGTGTGATGCATCGAGTTTCGTGGTTGGGCAAGCAGGAGTCACCTACAGGAAAGGATAACCATTATTCCCATCAGCAGGAATGTCCTTTCACTCCCCCCACCCACCCTCACTCCCCACACAGCACCTGGCTTCCTGTTAATTTACCTGTGACATGTTGCTACGCTTAATTGCATTTGACAATTAGTAACATTTCAACACCTCTTTTAATGGAACAATTAAGAGTGTGCTTGTCGTGGTTGCAAGAAAATATATGAGCTGATTTTTCAGAGGAAAAGGAAAGAAAATACTAAACATAAACATAAACTGGTAATTCAGTTATAGACAGCTTTGAAGTAGGCCCTTTCCTTTTTTTGCATTTTGCAAGAATTATGGGCCAGCACGCCTTTTCGTGTTTGTTTGTGTGTTGCTTGGTTTCCCTGAATGAGCATTTCTCCACCAGACAGCTCCGGGCTGTTCACGCAGCCACGTGATGTTAATTACAAGGAAGAATGGATGCTAAGCGGTTGCTGTTCCTCATTTCTCACTCTGTTGTTGCATCGATTGCTTGGGGAAGCAGATACCCTGAAGGCAGAACCTCTCACCATCAGTGTGGGTGTGGGCCCCAGGGAGGGCTGAGAAGATCTCTGAGCCTTTGTCTTGGTTTCCAGGTCTCTCCAAATAAAAAGTCCTGGGGAAGTGTGGCCCCGAGAAGTCCCTGGAAAAACCTAAAAATTGCTATTTTTTATTATCCAGCACCTTCCCCCCACCACACACACACACTTGCATTATTAACACAGAAAAATTATGCTGCTCTGTGATTACAAAACTTACCTTACAGCAGTAGTTTACAAATCTTTGGACTCACCAATAATGCAATATTGTCACTGTAAACAAGCCCACAAGGAGTATATGCTCGAAACCTCATCTAATAAGAGCTGAGAAGGGCACAGTATTAAATGTCGCTTGCAAGGGTTCACGCGTTTCATTTTCCGACACAACCCTTTAGCCGAGCAGATAGAATGGATCACTGAGATGGTTTCTGTTAGAAAAAGTCCCAAGAATATGATAGACACGCTGGCTGAGGCTTCCGTTGTTGCCCCGTGCTAACCAAACTCAAGAGCAGATCCTGCCTTTAAAGTCCACCACCATCCTGGTTCTAGACGAATCAGATGCCCACTACGCATGACAGTGACCGCAACTCTCCTGCAACCATGTGGCCGCCTTCTGTTCCCTCCTGCCTGCGACGCCCTCCTCTGCTTGCCCCAAACCCACCATTCCTCAAGACAGAGCGCACATATCACGCTCCTCACAAAGCTTTCCCTGGTCCTCACCCCCTTTCTCTCAGACCCCTCACCACCTGGCTGCCTCCGGCATCACTCATTCTTGCTTTGTCTTAGCAGCATCTGGACCATCTGCTCATGACTGAATAGACTGCAAACTCTGAGGCCAGAAATCCTATATGATTCTTTTTTAAATAATCTATACACTCCAGTATAGTAGATGCTTATTTATATTCAGTTCAGTTCAGTCGCTCAGTTGTGTCCAACTCTTTGTGACCCCATGGACTGCAGCATGTCAGGTTTTCCTTGTCCTGAAAGGGAAACTGTCAGGACACCAACTCCTAGAGCTTGCTCAAACTCATGTCCATCACATCGGTGATGTCATCCAACCATCTCATCCTCTGTCATCCCCTTCTCCTGCCTTCAATCTTTCCCAGTATCAGGGTCTTTTCCAATGAGTCAGTTCTTCGAATCAGGTGGCCAAAGAATTGGAGTTTCAGCTTCAGCATCAGTCCTTCCAATGAATATTCAGGACTGTTATAATAATGTAATTATTATATTATAATAATTTAATTATTTGCATTATGTAAATAATAATGTGATTATATACATTATTAATGATAATTATGATACATTATTAATGATAGTTATGATAATCAGGTATTCTTTAACAAGCATTTGTTGAATTAAATTGTATCGAATTGTCAGAAATGGAGTCTCGTTTTTACAAAACACTGGTTTGATTGCAGTTGCCTTTTTTACCCTACCCATCCCCCAAAGCGCCTGTACAGGTGAAAGGCTGGGAAAACAAAGAAGGCCATTTCTTCTCCTCTGGGTTCGATTTTAACACCCCTCCATCAGCTTAGGTTGGTGCATCGCCCAGACTGGAGTGGCTGGGTGTTTGTAACCCGAGCGCAGCCACAATGTCCCCCGAGGCAGAGATGCAATCAGAAGAGCAATAATGACTGTCCCTGAGCGGGAATGAACAACTTCATCTCTCAGGTCACAAGGGCAACCGTCTTCTGAGATCCAGCACAGGTTTATCACCATTCTTTCTGTTCCTTTCCACCCTGACATTCCCTTTTCCCTTGCCCCTCACACTACAGCTCGTAGCCAAGGGCCCCGGACTGGATTGTCTAAGCATCTATATAGAACTTTCACAGGCCCCATCCCTCTCCTGGATCAGGAAAGAAGGGGGTCACTGGTTCAAAAGATGGGCTTAGTTTCTGCTCGCCCTGAAATCCTCACCACTCGTGTCTTCCCAAAACACACACCCACACACAGCTAACTGCACACGTTAATGCCACATCTTGCTAATTGTATTACCCTTGCTGGTTATGATTAAGGTCTTGCTTTCAGGACGTAGAGAGAAGCAACCACGTAATGATCAAGGAGACAAATGGAGCGTATCACTGCAGCCACCATGCAGCGATAATGAGTTACATAAATCAAAAGTTCGGTAATTTACCTATCAGATGGAACAGTGAATAGGGATTTTTCAGTTATTGTGATTGTTTTGTGATAGATTTTTTTAATAACTCTTGTACATAGATGTTCTGGAAACTGGAAATGTGTTTCCCTGAGGGAGGCAAGGAGAATGCTGTGCAAAGAACATGGTGGCTTGATGAGTCCAGAGACTCGAGCTAATTTTAGGTCTGCCACTTTGGGGAGAGAAGCCAGATCTTTTCTCCGGCTTTCAGATTCTTCCATCAAATACTGTAGAAGGGTCTTTGATCTCCTGAGGGTCCCTTTCTCACTGAGATTCTAGGTACCACACTCCCCAGACAAAATGCAATGTGGCATCTCCTGCCTTCCACTTTCCAGAGAGCTGCAGATATAGGGAAAGCTGACCAGTCCTTCACTAACTAAAGAAACATGAGTTTTCCCTTACTGTGTGCGCATTCCTTTACTCTGTAGACCCTACGCCAAACCAAGGGGTGGTGGTATAAGCCTCCTCCTCTTTTCACTTGGTGAAATGGTTTGTCTACACGTGTAACTAGGTGATGTCATCCACGATAATTTGTCCTGGTTTAGAGCACAAATTGTTTGCATGATAAACTATTTTGTTTTGTTGTTATTTGAGGGTTAGTACTTAGAAACTTTGAGGAACTGAGGAACTTTTGGACCCAGGGGATTAATAACTCATTTTATTCCAATTTCCCAATGGAATAAACTTCAGGGGATAGGACATCTCCTGAGTCACACCCAGACTAAGGCAACAAAAGCCCCAGCGAGATTGCTAGATTCAGAAAGGGGTCTAAGAACAAGGTTCCTTTTGAGGGGTGGTGGCCAGGAGCACGTGTATGTGCATGCATGACTGTATACACGTGCATGTCTACACATGTATGTTTGGATGTGTGTACCTGTGCGTATACACATGCATGTTTCTCTGTGTGTATATGTGTGCATATAAATGTGTACACGCATGTGTATCTTCTATATGTGATGTATGTATATGTTTGTGTGTATGTGTGCTCATATGTCTGGGTACACGTGTATCACGCCTGCATATGTGTATGTGTGCACGTGTATACATGTGTATGCTTCTCTGTCTTTGTGTATCTATATATGTGTGTATCTGTGTGTATGTGTGCGTAAGTTGTGTGTGTACATGTGTGTATGTAGAATGGGGTATTGATGTCTCCTGGTTTAAGTCCTTGGATCAAATGATGGTTACATTTATGATAAAGAGGATGACTTTGCCATAATCTCACCCCTCCCCAAACCACCAGGCTCTGCCTCCCTTTCCAAACAAGGATCCTTTCAAACTCCAACCGCAGGAAGAAAATAATAATCTCGTCTGCATGGAAAGAGACTCGCCAAGCATGAAGCAAGTTGGCACTGGCTCCATTAGAAATGAACAGATAAACAAACAAATGGGAGCTTGGAAGGAGGAGATGGTTTATGAATAAAACAATGTTTTATTAAGTTGCTATTAAATTTCAATTGAACAGTGCTTGGGATACACAGGCACGGAGATATTCCTGAAACTAATTGGTTTTCCACATCTGCCTTGCTTCCTAATTGGACTAATTACCGCACTGTAGGATAATGTTCGTCGTACTACAGAAAGCAAGAAACCTTGATTTACAGTGAGAGGAGCAGCAATTAGAGGGAATTAATTCATAAAGCAACATCTAAATAAATCATATTATGAGAAGACAGCACTGTAATTATTGTGACTGGTGGGTCCCTGGTGGGGGAACATCAAACTCAAACCTCAAACCAAGCAGCTGAATTCTCCTCGGATCACCGTCGCGTCTCCAATTTCATCAAGCATGTACTACCTATTCTTTAAGGCCTAATTGAGGCTCCATGTCAAAAACAATATGGCCCAACACTTCTCTTTTCTAGCGGCAGCGGAAAAAACATCAAGTTCTCACCACCTCATATTTGTCCTTTGTCAGAATTAAATATGAGTTCAGCACAACATGGATAATGGGTTATGGCTGCAGTTTCAAAATGGGATTCTCTGCAAACTTAAGTGTCATGATGAATCTTCTCCTGACATCCAGTGGCATTTGGGGGGTTGTAGCTAACAGTGCTTATTTGTAAGAATAGCATGTTAAACTTCAGAGTTTCAATAATTCATCTCCCCTTGCTAAGGAGTCACAGGTTAAGGTCCTGTTTGACCAGCAAGGTTCTAAAGGCCCCACAATATTTACACCACTCCCTCCCCTTTAACAGTAGAGATACTCTATTTCTCTTTGTTTTTTGTTTTTTTTCTTCTTTTCGTTTTATTTTTTCCCCTTCTTCCTACTGTCATTCACACTGAATCTAGGAATTCATGAACAGCCTCCAGAATAAAACTTTTGTGCCTCAGTCTCCCCATCCATTAAAAACCCAGTGATTTTCTCCTAACTAACCTGCCACCTGTGATATGCTCTAAATACAGTTTTCTCACTTTTTCATATCAAGGTACAGGTACAAAATGGTGTCTATACAACACAAGGGACCTCAGAGAGGTTGTTTGTGGCCCAAAGTCATCTGGGGCTCTGGCTCCAGGCTCTGGCCATCCTCAAACCTACCTTCCTAGTACTGAGGGAATCGGGGTCTTGGAACTCCTATGATCCGCTGGTGCCATGGACACCCACTAGGAAACTCTTCCCCAAAGAAGCTTCACTCCCTACTTCAAAAGAGCCTTGCACTCAGGGCCTGGAGTAGCCCCGTCCTGCATCCCTCGGCTTCATAATAGGCCACTACTCTCCGCAGGTACCCCCCTGCTCACTGTCTGTTGTGGTCCTTTAAGGGATTGGAACCTGGTGGTTCAGAGTCAAAGATAAGAAAGTGAAAGAGAGAGAGAGAGAAAGAAAGACACAGGGACCCAAGCTCTGATGGAGCAAGGGTGCTTTATTAGCAGAAATGCAGGCTTATATATCTTTAGTAAGATGATTACTCAGCTATTACACAGGATGAAATTTTATCAATAGCCACAATATGGATAGTCTAATAAATACAAGGTCACTGACGCTGAAAAGAGTCACTGCATGTCTCATCCTATGACCTCAGTCCTGAGAACTGCATGCAGCTCTACTCGTTCTCGGAATAGGAACTGATAAGGAACAGAGAATCCTTGAGAAATAAAAAACAGCATGCAGGAATCCTCCTGTTAAATGTTCCCTGACAACTGTCTGTGAGGAGGCATTGCCTTTGCTCACCTATATCTGCCGGTAGAGAGGTGGGGACCAGTCAGAGGAAAACGCTGTAGGAAAATAACCTCCAATGTAACCACACGCAGTGCAAGGGCTCTGAACTTCCCTGGAAGGGGGACTTCTTCCCTGCCTATTAAGTCAGGAAGTCAAGAGTTTAGCAGAGGTCAGAGAATTCTTGCAAGGAATGTCTTTGACTTCCAGGACTAATTGTTAAGAATGAGTGCCTTTAGAATCAAAAAGACTTGGATTTAAACCTGTTTCTGTGATGTCTAAGCTTGAATATATTATTTAACCTCTGTATTTCAGTGTTCTCATCCTCAAAATGTGAGTAATAACACCTGCTTCATGAAGTTGTTATGAGGATCACGTAATAGAGTGTGTGTAAAGTATTTAGCTCCTTCCTAGGCCTGGAGAAGGGAAAGGCTACCCACTCCAGTACTCTGGCCTAAAGAATTCCATGAAAAGTATAGTTCATGGGATCGCAAGGAGTCAGACACAACTGAACGACTTTCACTTCACTAGGCCTAGATAAGTTTCAAAAAATAAAATTTGCCATTATTATCACTATAATTATTATTATGACCCCCGTCTAATTCTTTTGGCCATTATAAAGTAGCTTCACTAAATCGCCACCCATCTGAACACCTCTGAGAAAGAGGATTTACTTTGTTCTGAGTCAGTCCATTCACTTTTCAAGCAGTCTCATAGCTCCTGATTTCTACTTCTGGATCTACATCATGTCAGACTGTGTCATTTCAAAATGATTCCTTTTGCCCGAACCGAATCATTTGGCATCATTTCCAAGTAGCTAAGTGAACTATTTTTTCCCCATTAGGACTTGATCTTAGGAGAACGTTCAACTGGGGGTTGTCTACAGAGGCTCACTTTGGGGATAATTATTCAAATACTGTTCTAGATTCTTCAAATCCAAAGCAATATCTACCCTGACCTCATGAAAATAATTGTACCCAAATTTAGAAAAACAATTGTCAATAGGGAACTGCTTCATGTCAAAAAAAGAAGCTAATTTTATTTCTATTTAACTCCAAGCATTTCCTTAGAATGCAGATCTAAAAGAATAAATTTCCTTGTATCTCATGCCACGTTCCCAGACCCATCTGGATTCTATGAGATGATGTGGGTAATGAACTAATATAAAGTTGAATAAATGTGAACAGGTCCACATGAAATGCAATGGCCTTGAACAACACAGGAAGTGGAGGATGACAAATAGACCATCTGGAATTGTCTGTGTAAGACGAGGGCTCCAGCAACACCAGCAAGCCCCATCAGGGTGAAGGCCCTCTTGGGTGGGACCTTGATAGATGCTCACGGGGGGCCTTCTCTCTACATATTGAGGCCCAAGAAGTTGCCAGAGTACAGCTGGCCCCCAGAAGAAGCCTCCGTCTGCTCACTGTTTTGTGGGATGAGGGTGGGACCAGCTTTGTAAGGGGAGATGCACATTTGGAGCTCAAACATGTAGCGTCTAAGCTTAGGTGCTGGCTCTTGGGGGATGCTGAGAAACACAGCCGGCTGCTGCTGTCTTAGATGCTTGTGGTGCTCAGGACCACCAGGAAGCTAAGTTTTGGCATTGCCCCTCCCTCTGTGGAGGAGGAAGCCCTTGATCCCAGCTAGCTCAGTATCAGGCAATCCAGGCTTCCGAGCTCATGCACTGGACATCCCTCTTGTTTCTCCAGACTCCCAGCTCCCCATCTTAACAGCCAAGTGATTTTAGGAAAGCAACTTGGACTCTCTGAGTCCTCACTGGCTCATTAGTAAAATGTGAGTGCTACTCAAGCTTATCCCTCAAGATTATGGTGTGAGGAGTAAATGAGGTGCTGTGCATAAAAAGCTCTTAGTCAGCAGTAGTGATGCCCTGGGCTCTCAGGGCTTTTAGGACAATCCATTTGGGAACGTCTTCCCTTCCAGGAACAGGAGGCTGGGCAGTTAAATCCAATCCCATCTTTTTCTTTGATATTTCATAGTCATATCATATTAAGCTGTGTCAAATCACCTTTGTATGATGGAGAAGAATTAGCATAATATGATGTTGGAGGGCATGTTGCTACTCGATACACCATAAATTCCTCCATTCAAAAGAAAAGCTGCACAGCCAATTACCTGCTCTTTAACAAAATTTTCATCCAGCATGTGCCAGAAAGATGAGGGATGTTTCAGGCAAGCAGACAAGGATCCATCCTGATTTGTGATGCTTACTGGCATAGCAAGGAGACCTTGCAATTGGTTCCCCAGCTAATGTGAAAAGTGTAGAGAGATAATGTCACTTCAGAAAGATATAAACCTGAAGGGGCAGAGATTTGCTCATCATTGTTTGCCCTTTTCTCTGTCTCTCTTTCTCTCTCTGTATCTATCTCTGTCTCTATCATCATCTTTCTATCTCTCTATTTCCTCACCCACGGAATCTAGCCACACAGCCTGAGGGGAGCCAGGTACATTCAGAGGCCTCACATGTGGGTTTCAGCCTGCAGCCCTGGTGCAGATCTCAGCAAACAGCCAGCGTCAACCAGTACGTTTGTAAGAGGGACAAGGCTGCAGTGATTCCAGCTCCCAGACTAGCGTCTTCCAGCTGAGACCCCAGACATTGCAGAGCATAGAAAATACCCCATTGAAATCCCTGACCCATAGAATCCAGGAGCATAACAAATGGTTCTTTTATACTACTAAGTTTTAGGATAATTTATTATGTATCCATAGTAACTAGAATATCATCTTAATAATAACAGGCTTAATAATAACAGAGCTTTAAAGCTTTTCATATTCACTACTCATTTAATCCCCAATGGGGAACATATTATTACTCTCTTAATTTTATGGAAAGGCAAAGTTTCTTGATTAATAGACAGAGCTAGCAGATGGTGGAGCTAACATTAAAACCAAAATCTTCTGGCTGCAAACCTTGGGGTTCTTTCCCTATGCTGCCTTTACTGGATCCCACACTGCATTTGGTGAACAGGAGACAGCCTCAATCAGACCTGGGGTTTTCAGCTGATTCTAGTGGTAGTGTAGCACGGTACGTGTAGTCGTGCTGGGATCGATTTGCTGGGATGCAATTCCTGACTCTGCCTTCCAGGAGCTGTATTGTCATTGATCAGGACTCTTTGGGGTCTTCCCAGGACAGACCCCTCCCCCATATCTTCTGCTGTAGCTCCTCCCTGAAGTACCCAGATGATAGTATCCCATGCATATTTCCTGAGTTTTTTAGATGCTAAAAGCTATCACCAAATGGAAAATAACTCCTTGATCATCTTGAGCGTGTAGACCCCGGACCTACTGGTACCTAAGGACTGATGATATTAACCCCCTTGTTACCTTACCCTAGTCGGAGAATTGTGCACAAGCTGGTCACAGATCCTAGGAAGCTCCTCCCTCACCTCGCTGAAATGCCCACCTTTTAAAACACTTTGCCAAAAACTTTGGGGAGTTCAGGGCTCTTTGGCCACAAGTCTCCCATTCTTCTTGCTAAGCCCTGCAATAAACCTTTCTCTGCTCCAAACTCTGTCACCTTGGTTTGGTCTCTGTGCATCAGGCACATGAATTTGTGTTCAGTAGCAGTATGATTCTCATGATGTGCTCTGCTGTTGCTGCTGCTGCTAAGTCACTTCAGTCGTGTCTGACTCTGTAGGACCCCATAGACGGCAGCCCACGAGTCTCCCCCGTCCCTGGGATTCTCCAGGCAAGAACACTGGAGTGGGTTGCCATTTCCTTCTCCAATGCAGAAAAGTGAAAAGTGAAAGTGAAGTCGCTAAGTCTTGTCCGACTCTTAGCAACCCCATGGACTGTGGCCCACCAGGCTCCTCTGTCCATGGGATTTTCCAGGCAAGAGTGCTGGAGTGGGGTGCCATTGCCTTCTCCAGATGTACTCTGAGTATAAGTTAAATAAGCAGGGTGACAATACATAGCCTTGATGTACTCTTTTTCCTATTTGGAACCAGTCTGTTGTTCCATGTCCAGTTCTGACTGTTGCTTCCTGACCTGCATACAAATTTCTCAAGAGGCAGATCAGGTGGTCTGGTATTCCCATCTCTTTCAGAATTTTCCACAGTTTATTGTGATCCACACAGTCAAAGGCTTTGGCATAGTCAATAAAGCACAAATAGATGTTTTTCTGGAATTCTCTTGCTTTTTCCATGATCCAGCAGATATTGGCAATTTGATCTCTGATTCCTCTGCCTTTTCTAAAACCAGCTTGAACAGCTAGAAGCTCACGGTACAAGTATTGCTGAAGCCTGGCTTGGAGAATTTTGAGCATTACTTTACTAGCGTGTGAGATGAGTGCAACTGTGCGGTACTTTGAGCATTCTTTGGCATTGCCTTTCTTTGGGATTGGAATGAAAACTGACCTTTTCCAGTCCTGTGGCCACTGCTGAGTTTTCCAAATTTGCTGGCATATTGAGTGCAGCACTTTCACGGCATCATCTTTCAGGATTTGAAATAGCTCAACTGGAATTCCATCACCTCCACTAGCTTTGTTCATAGTGATGCTTTCTAAGGCCCACTTGACTTCACACTCCACGGTGTCTGGCTCTAGGTCAGTGATCACACCATCGTGATTATCTGGGTTGTGAAGCTCTTTTTTGAACAGTTCTTCTGTGTATTCTTGCCACCTCTTCTTAATATCTTCTGCTTCTGTTAGGTCCATACCATTTCTGTCCTTTATCGAGCTCATCTTTGCATGAAATGTTCCCTTGGTATCTCTAGTTTTCTTGAAGAGATCTCTAGTCTTTCCCATTCTGTTGTTTTCCTCTATTTCTTTGCATTGATCACTGAAGAAGGCTTTCTTATCTCTTCTTGCTATTCTTTGGAACTCTGCATTCAGACGCTTATATCTTTCTTTTTCTCCTTTGCTTTTCACTTCTCTTCTTTTCACAGCTATTTGTAAGGCCTCCTCCAACAGCCATTTTGCTTTTTTGCATTTCTTTTCCATGGGAATGGTCTTGATCCCTGTCTCCTGTACAATGTCACGAACCTCCATCCATAGTTCTTCAGGCCCTCTGTCTATCAGATCTAGTGCCTTAAATCTATTTCTCACTTCCACTGTATAATCATAAGGGATTTGATTTAGGTCATACCTGAATGGTCTAGTGGTTTTCCCTACTTTCTTCAATTAACTTAAATGCAGAGTGAAGTGAGGTCGCTCATTCGTGTCTGACTCTTTGTGACCCCATGGACTGTAGCCTACCAGGCTCCATCCATGAGATTTTCCAGGCCAGAATACTGGAGTGGGTTGCCATTTCCTTCTCCAGAGGATCTTCCCAACCCAGGGATCGAACCTAGGTCTCCCACATTGCAGGCAGACACTTTACCGTCTGAGACACCAGGGAAGCCCAAACGCAGAAATCATGAGAAACGCTGGACTGGAAGAAGCACAAGCTGGAATCAAGACTGCCAGGAGAAATATCAATAACCTCAGATATGCAGATGACACCACCCTTATGGCAGAAAGTGAAGAGGAACTAAAAAGCCTCTTGATGAAAGTGAAAGAGAAGAGTGAAAAAGTTGGCTTAAAGCTCAGCATTCAAAAAACTAAGATCATGGCATCTGGTCCCATCACTTCATGGGAAATAGATGGGGAAACAGTGGAAACAGTGTCAGACTTTATTTTGGGGGGCTCCAAAATCACTGCAGATGGTGACTGCAGCCATGAAATTAAAAGACGCTTACTCCTTGGAAGGAAAGTTATGACCAACCTAGATAGCATATTCAAAAGCAGAGACATTACTTTGCCAACAAAGGTTCATCTAGTCAAGGCTATGGTTTTTCCTGTGGTCATGTATGGATGTGAGAGTTGGACTGTGAAGAAAGCTGAGTGCTGAAGAATTGATGCTTTTGAACTGTGGTGTTGGAGAAGACCCCTGAGAGTCCCTTGGACTGCAAGGAGGTCCAAATAGTCCATCCTAAAGGAGATCAGTCCTGGGATTTCTTTGGAAGGAATGATGCTAAAGCTGAAACTCCATTACTTTGGCCACCTCATGTGAAGAGTTGACTCATTGGAAAAGAGACCTGATCCTGGGAGGGATTGGGGGCAGGAGGAGAAGGGAACGACAGAGGATGAGATAGTTGGATGGCATCACTGGCTCGATGGACATGAATTTGAGTGAACTCCGGGAGTTGGTGATGGACAGGGAGGCCGGGCATGCTGTGATTCATGAGGTCGCAAAGTCGGACACAACTGAGCAACTGAACTGAACTGAACTAAACAGTATGATTTTGGCAGATTAATAGGTTTGCTGAGTTTCTTCATCAGTAAAAAATTTGCAATGATGCCTGGCACATCAGTGTTGCTCAGTCAACGTTGATCATGATTATGGTTTATAGAATCGCTCTCAGTCTCAGGAAGAGGGACCCCTGCCCTAGGCCTCCCACTGTAGTAGGATGCACTTTGACCCATATCTCCAGTCATGCCCTACCCAGAGGGTGATAGTACCTGGAACCAGGAGGACAGAGCATCCTCGCCCGTGTCCTTCCCTCTAGAGTGTTCTCTGGGAACCCTGGGAATCCCTGAGCACAGGCTGCAAGCCCACTTCCGTGGCACAAACAATTACCGTCTTTGATTCTTCCTCCTAAGGTAAGACTGTGGTTTTGTCCTATTCACCCACGGCTGGAAAGTGGCCAAAGCTTGGCTGCTTGCATGGGATGTGGATAAATCTTACACGTGCCAACTCAGAATTCTCACATGTATGTGCAACATACTCTCACATAATTCTTCTGTTATGAGCAGAGTCAGGGATGGGAAGACAAAAGGGTGTGGATGATGAGCTAGGGCCCAAGATCTACTTCTTCCTGTTCCACTTTATCCCATCAAGTAACTCAGGAGTACAAAAATGTGAAACTTGATCTGGGCTTTCAGGTTATTATGAAGATCTGTTTCTTCAGACAGAAAGCCAGAATGTACTCTGCTTAATATTTTTTTTAAAGTTTTAATGATTTAGGATTGACAAGTTGATCAGGAAAGAGACTAAAGTCAGGGAGCCTAGCTGCAGAGATCTTACAGGCATTCAGATGACAAATGAAAGACCAGAGTAGAGGTGAGGAGCTTTAAAAAGAGTAAACAGAAGTGAGAGACATTTCAGACACTCCAGTGTTCTTGCCTGGAGAATCTCAGGGACGGGGGAGCCTGGTGGGCCGCTGTCTATGGGGTCGCACAGAGTCGGACACAACTGAAGCGACTTAGCAGCATCAGCAGCAAAAGAACTTAAAACACCTACAAAAATAAACCAAAAACAATTAAGAAAGTTATAAAAGAAACATACATATCAATAATTACCTTAAATATAAATGGATCAAATGCTCCGACCAAAAGACAGAGACCTGGCTGAATGGATACAAAAGCAAGACCTAGCCATAAGGAAAACAAACTTTTTTAGGGAGTAGTTTCTAACCGCTTTATGTTCACTTACTATCCCTCCACAGTAACTCAGCACAGTGATACTATTACTGTCAGTTCATAGATGAGGAGTGTGAGGTTCAGGGTTATATAACTCTCCCCAGGGTTATCCAGCTGTGTATGGTTAGAGGCTGGATTCTAACCCACTCCCAACTCTATGTCCCATTGAACTATCTTCAGCATTCAGAAGTCTGCCCCAAGTAAGAAGGAATTCGGGCACAGAGAATACAGAACAAAGGCTAAAAAGAAACTGGGGAGCTAGTTAATAGGCTACACCGATTCACTTTAGGTGGCATCAAAGAGAACAAGCACAGGCCCAAAATGGTGCCACTTGTGCTAAAACCCATGATACTTTACTAAATAAAATCGCATTTAGATTTAATACATAACCTACTTACAATTTAGACTTTTGCCAGAAATGTAACTTTAATCAACCAGTCTGGAATTTTCCGGTCAGCAGCAGTAAGGTAATCTGTCTTGTGGACTCTCTCCATCCCCCAGAGGCAATCTGCATGCATCCCTTGCCTTTCCCTCTCCCAAAAAAGAAGATATCCTGGCCTAGGAGTAATCCTTTCTCTTCTTTTTCTAATAGCTCTCTTACCCCACTCTTCTTTCTATACAAACCTTCCATTTTGTACAACCCCTCAGAGTGCCCTTCTACTGGCCAGAGAGCAAGCTGCCCAATTCATGAGTCATTGAATAAAGCAAGCCTATTAGATCTTCAGATGAAGTCAGTTGAAGTTTGTTTTTGAACAATGGTGAAGTTTATTCCTGGTGGACTCCTGGAGGGAGAGATGTTTTAACTAAAGACTGTTTTAAAAAAAGAAATCAATTGAGTTAACTGTCTAAAAAGAAAGTAGTCACAATGTGAAAGTTCTAAGTTGTTTTATTTGGGGCTAAATGAGGACTGTAGCCAGGCAGGTAGCATTTCAGATGGCTCAGAGAAACTTCTCCAAAGCAATGCGGGGAAAGTCAGCATTATGTATGACTTTAGAGAAGGGAGGAGGGGGTGCATGCAGTCAAGCACATACTTGGCAGTGGCTTACTGCTAGTCAGAAGAGCAGATGTCACCGTTCATGATTTTAGTGCTTCCCTAGTTACGAGGACATACAAAGAAGTGGGTTCATAAAATCTCCTGGAAATATCTAACTATCTGGAGACCTGTTCTGCCGGTTTTCCCACAGCACAAAGAGCCTCATTCCTGATTGCCGCCTTGTGCTCCCTTCAGGGTGTGTTGAAGGTCAGCAGCTGCAGCAGCTCAGGGTTTAATCCTGGTAGAAGTAGCTGGCAAGTGCCAGTTTGTATTAATAGTTGGCAAAATGTTAAAGATCTTATTGGTTTTGTTGAACAATTCAGGAATTGGCCATCTAGCAACTAAAAAGGAGCTCTGAGGAGTTGCACAAAGTAGAAGACTCATATGTAGGAGGGATCAGGACAAGGAATTTATCCCTGCTAAAAGTGGGTGGCTTGTGACAAGGTCGTCTTCCTATCGGCAACAATAAGGATCTAGCAGTTAGATGACTTCGTTAGTGTCTGACCGGGTAATTCCAGGTTGACTGGTTTAAGATTTCATACCTGGGAGAGGCTGAAGTAAAGTGAAATCACGTCCGACTCTTTGTGACCCTATAGATAGTCCATGGGATTCTCCAGGCTAGAATACCGGAGTGGGTAGCCTTTCCCTTCTCCAGGGATCTTCCCAACCCAGGGATTGAACCCAGGTCTCCTGCACTGCAGGTGGATTCTTTACCAGCTGAGCCACAAGGGAAGTCCAAGAATCCTGGAGTGGGTAGCCTATCCCTTCTCCAGCAGATCATGCCAACCCAGGAATCGAACCAGGGTCTCATGCATTGCAGGAAGATTCTTTACCAACTGAGCTGTCAGGGAAGCCTAGGAGAGGCTGAAACTGTCATTAAATTAAGCATTAGGTCTTGGTTTGATGATGTTTGGTGACAAGTGACTTCATCGTGGGGTCTCTTGTCTTGTTTTTAACATGAAAGACTGTCAAATATGGGAAACCAACATTGAGCAAAGCAACTAGTCTGCTGTGAGGTGAGTAAGGAGAGTGGCGATGGTGGAGAATTGATTTGCTGGAGAGATCATATCAGCTTTTGAGCTCCAGACGAATAACCACCTCCTCTCCCTGTCTTTCCTATCTCCCAAGCAGGTTCACACTATCTCATGAAGCATTTTGCATCTCTCTTCAAGCAGCATATTCTAGCTTCTATTACACATTCATCAGCCTTATCTTCCATCCAAGATTGTAAACTTCCTAACAGCTGCAACAGTGTCCTATTCATCTTGTTTCCCAATGCTTGGTATTTAGTAGCATCTCAGTGTGTCTGCCCAATTGAGGATTGTTCCTCAAATAAGTCCCCCTATGGGAAAGGAGAGTTGCCCTTGATTGGCGAAACTTTAATGGCTGTATTTTGAAGAGGGATAAGGGAGACTTCTCCAGGGATGGGTGTAATTGGAGAGAAGGAAAGATTATTTCCAGAACATTAGGGGTTGCAGTTATTTGAAGGATCAAAGACAGTCTTCTCTGTCAACTCAGGATGCTCCTTTGCATTTAAAAGCAATGCCATTTACTTACAAATTGCAGTGTTTTTGATGCAAATGAGCCGCTTCTGGACAGTTTCCTGTCCCCCAGATGAGCTAAGAAACATGGGGAAATTGACCAAGGATGCAGAATGCTGAGCCTGACCTGAGGCCTATTAAAAGAAAACTTCTATTTAATTATTCCTCTTTCTGAAGAAAGAGACAATTAGAACCCAGTGAAGTGGCAGGAGGGGGCCACGTCAGGACTTTGTCAGAGCTGGCCCAAGATTTTGCTTTTATCACGTGGACTCTGGGTCTGGAGGTGGCCAGCAGAGCACACTTGACCAGACAGTGTAGGAAAATTGCTGAGAGCAGAGGCCTGTACCAGGCCAGATCCAACCCGGACTTGCAGAAGAATTGTGGTGAATTACTGAACCCCTTTGGCCTTCAGTTTCTCTGTTAAACAGGGAGACCCATCGCTGCCCTCTTTATATTCATGGTGAGAGAATATTAATCTAGTGGCTGCTATTCAACAACGTGCAATTTATAAAGTGGTTCTGCATCCATTATCTCATTTGATCCCCGCAAGACCCCATGAGGTGGGAATTATCATTATTTGCATTTCCAATAGGAAAACTAGCACTGGTAGGTTAAACTGTGCAGGTCACAAGGTCAGTGATGGGGCATGCTGCTTCAGACCCCATTTGACACTTCCTCCTCCCTCTTAGATAAAACAATGATGAAAAGTGTAGAGGAGGAAAATCTGGTTTTTCTTTACCCATCTTAGTTTCTCCAGCAGGAATCCCGTAAAGGAGACTGGCCAAAGCCAGATTAACAAGACAGAAATAAGCAGAAGTTCATTAATATGGGCAGTGAGTAACTCGGAGTGGTTTGTATTTGGGCTTATATATCATCTCAGGCCAAACAAAGGAAAAAGGGTTTGGGGCTCTTGGGGGGAAGAGGGGAATGAGAAGACAGGTCATGGAAAGGTGGCTAGGAAAATGACAATAAACTTGTGTTTTAGTAAAATGATGTTTAGTGAATTTTGTTATGCAGATCTACATTGGCAATAAGAATTGTTAGGAGTCCTCCTCTTCCTGGAATGGGCAAAAACACACACCTGTGTGTTTATACTCACTGAGTTGTGTCCGATTCTTCGTGACCCTATGACCTGGAGCCCACCAGGCTCCTCTGTCCATGGGATTCTCCAGGCAAGAATACTGGAGTGGGTTGCCATTTCCTCCTCCAGGGGATCTTCCCAACCCAGGGATTGAACCCGTGTCTCTTGTGTGTCCTGCATTGGCAGGCATATTCTTTAACCTCTGAGCCACCTGGGAAGACCATGGGCAAGATAGACATCTCCGCAAATGAAAATTTCCTTTGTGAAAAGAAAATTTGCACCCTTCTTTTAGAGCTCTTCCTGCTGGTTTTCAATTTCTCTTTAACTCAAAATAACCCATATGCCAAAGAGGTATATTTGGGGGCAGCGTCTTCTGGCACCCTTTAGAAATAAGCCACACCTAATAATAATACTTCTTAAGAACTAAAGAGCCTCTTGATGAAAGTGAAAGAGCAGAATGAAAAATTTGGCCTAAAGCTCAACATTCAGAAAACTAAGACCATGGCATCTGGTCCCATCACTTCATGGCAAACAGATGGGGAAACAGTGGAAACAGTGGCTGGCTTTATTTTGGGGGGCTCCAAAATTACTGAAGATGGTGATTGCAGCCATGAAATTAAAAAACACTTACTCCTTGGAAGGGAAGTTATGACCAACCTAGTACTCTTGCCTGGAAAATCCCATGGACGGAGGAGCCTGGGAGGCTGCCGTCTATGGGGTCACACAGAGTCGGACACGACTGAAGCGACTTAGCAGCAGCAGCAGCAGATAGCATATTAAAAAGCAGAGACATTATCTGTCTAGTCAATGCTATGGTTTTTCCAGTAATCATGTATGGATGTGAGAGTTGGACTATAAAGAAAGCTGAGCACCAAAAAATTGATGCTTCTGAACTGTGGTGTTGGAGAAGACTCTTGAGAGTCCCTTAGACTGCAAGGAGATCCAACCAGTCCATCCTAAAGGAGACCTGTCCTGGGTGTTCATTGGAGGGACTGGTGTTGAAGCTGAAACTCTTTCGGCCGTCTGATGCAAAGAGCTGACTCATTTGGAAAGACCTTGATGCTGGGAAAGATTGAGGGCAGGAGGAAAAGGGGATGACAGAGGATGAGATAGTTGTTCACCAACTCAATGGACATGAGTTTGGGTAAACTCCATGAGTTGTGATGGACAGGGAGGCCTGGCGTGCTGCGGTTCATGGGATCGCAAAGAGTTGGACATGACTGAGCTACTGAACTGAACTGAACTGAACTAAGAGTTATACATGTACTAATTTATTTAATCTTCCCAACAACTGAATAAGGCGGGTACTATTATTGTTTTCACTTACAGATGAGGAAAATGAGACACAGACAAGCCATGATCACACAGCTAAGAGTTAACAGAACTGAGATTAGAATTTAGGAAGACTGGTCCTAGAACACATGTTCTTATGCCTTGAGCAATGATTTTTCCCATTTCCTGTGGCAGAGCAGAAGGACCCTGAGTAATTACAAGTATAATATTCCTTGAAAAATGAAAGCACATATACACTCCTATTTCCCCTGTCTTCACCCTGAAATCTTTCCTCCTAACCATCACATTGCCAGGAACTCTACCATTAGCAGTCATTTCTCTAGACAACGTTATTAGTTTTCCTTGCTTAAAGGCTCCTGCCTCCTTGCCCATCCCCTTACAGACGCATGCATGCACACAGAATAGTCTAAAACTCCAGCAGCATGTCCTCCATGACTTTGATCGCTTGCCTCTGCCCCTCCCCGTCTCTTCCTCACACCCTGCCTTCCCAACTCACCAAACCTTTGGAACTTACTTAAAGGGGCCACGATCTCTTGCCTATCAGTGCAACTTCCAGGCTTCCCACTTGGCTAGTGGTAAAGAACATGCTTGCCAATGCAGGAGACATAAGAGATGCCAGTTCGATCCCTAGGTCTGGAAGATCCCCTGGAGGAGGGCATGGCAACCCACACCCTTATGCTTGCCTGGAGAATCCCATGAACAAAGGAGCCTGAAAGATCATGGTCCATAGCGGCTCAAAAAGTTGGACACTACTGCAGTGACTTAGCACATACACACACTCGTCTTTCAGTCTGGTCCCCGCTTCTTGTTTCCTGTTGGACACCTTTTATAAGTTCCGTGCTGCTCTCCCGGTTCACTTTCAGTGCACGTCCTTGGTGCTCCCATAGCAACTTGAGCATTTTTTTTCCCAATGGGGGAATAATTGTTTGAGCAAATTAACTATGAAAAGGTTATTTTTCTTTATCTTTGTATTACCTGTCAGTTCCTGTTACTTAGTAATGAAAGGATTCAAAATGAGTCTTCCTAAAATGTGCCACTTTGGCATGTGGGTTAATTTGAGGTGAAATCAATCAAAGTCCAAAAGATATAAGAAGAGATTTTTACCTCTCCCTTTACTCCCCAAAAGATGTTAGATCGAGCATCTGGCCCAGAAAGAAAGATATCATCAAAACTAGCTTCAAAGAATATGGACAAGTTCTGATAAATTGAGATGAGGGGAAGTAGGCAGGGTCTAGAGACTAAATTCCTCTCTGTGTCCCACTGTCTCTGTGTGGCAGGGCAAATATTTGTTTACCAAACACTTGCTTTTCCCATCTTCCTGTAAGTTTTCTTCCTCGCTTTTGTAGCCCCAGTCCCCTACCTCCTTCTTAGTTCAGAATGGCATATTAACACAATTACCTAACTGCCTGTGGGCCTCATATTCTTATGGGGTTCCTGTACAGACATAATTAAATTCGTTTCTCTCCTGTTACTCTGTCTTATCTCAATTTAATTATTAGAACGGGCAAATGAACCTAGAACAGCAGAGGAAATTTTTTTCTTTCTCAACAGTTGGTGACCCAGATGGGACTGACTTTTCTTGCTGGACACTGCTCAGTCTGAGGCTGCTGCAGCTGAGAAAATTTGGGACCGCTGACAACAAGCCAGCAAAAGGGGGAAATTCTCACCATGTCAGTCTTCTAGCCTGCAAGGTCCAGGGGAAGCGAGATTGGTGAGAGTCTCCTTTTACTTTTCCACATTTAAATTAGCAGGAAAAAACATCTGCGAAGCTAGTTTCTTAGGTACAGCAGCTCTGGTAAAGATCTGCGGTGAGTACTCTTGCTCCTTTACTCATCCTTTCCCTCCCAGAGATGACCGCTGTTTTCCTCGTCTCTGTCTCTTCTGTCATTTCCCCTAAGACGGAAAACCATAGGGTAGAACAGAGGTTCAGACCCTCTGAGCCTGAAGTTTTAGTCAGCCTCTCAGACTGGTGAGCTCGTGACTCTCGCCAGACTAGAGCCTATTTTGACAAATTATCACCTGGTCTTTTGATTACTTAACTAAATGAAGTCTTCTCAGTATTAAAGGAGCGTGGTTTTCATCAGAACTGTCCAAATTTTTATGTTTGCCTTTGAAATCTTCTTGTCATTTTGCTTAAATGCATAATTAAGTATTGTTTCATAATGATCTGTGATTCTATTTAGTTGTGTTCAAAACTTTTGATATTTTTAACAAACTTCCCCAAATCAAATTTTAAATGAAGATTTTTTTGACCCAGAAGTAACTGTGAGATTTTCCAGAGGGCCTCTGGAACATCTTAAAAGTTTTATTCTCTCTCCTTATAAAAAGAAAGATGTTAAAATACTTAGGTTTGTTTAATAAGTTCATGAAGCATTACCAAATAAGTGATGCTAAACCTTAGATTATATTTATATACTACTACTACTACTAAGTTGCTTCAGTCGTGTCCGACTCTGTGCGACCCCACACAGAGTTATTAATGTGAGTGCTCCAAAAATTGTATGAAATATTTAAAATTCTTATATGTCCTGGTATGCTGTTAGTTATAATTAGAGTTATTATCCTAAAATGTTTTATGTCATAGAAATAAGTAAGTTTCCTCATCAATTGCATTATAATAAATGCTTGTCAGATCTTTAAAAGTGGACATTTTAAAGTATTTCATCATTTACTCTGTGATTGTTTTACTCTGATGCTTTTGCTAAAGTGTTCTTGCAAAACTTCATCTTCAGAGGGATTCATGGAAAAGACTTTTATAAGTATTCTAGAATACAACTTTCTGATGATTTTAATTTTAATATCACTTAACTAAACTGAGTAAAAATTTTCAGGACTAGTGGGAAAACTAGATTTTAGTATAACAAATATTAAGTTCATTGGGCTGAATGAATTGATAGAGGATGATAATAATTTTTTATGACTTTTTTTTTTGAAACATTGCTGGTTCTTTTATGTTTTATTTTTCCCAGAGTGGAGCAAACTTTTTTCTCTTTTCTCTATGCTACCTATGTTGTTCTTGTTTAGTCACTCAGTCCTGTCCAACTCTTTGTGACCCCATGGACTGCAGCCTGCCAGGCTCTTCTGTCTATGGGATTCCCCAGGCAAGAATACTGGAATGGGTTGCAATCCTCCTCCAGGGGATACTACCTATGACTTAGAGCAATTTGGTAAAAAGTATCTTTGTGAACGTGACAGTGGAGAGTGAAAAGGTTGGCTTAAGTCTCAACATTCAGAAAACGAAGATCATGGCATCCGGTCCCATCACTTCATGGGAAATTGATGGGGAAACAGTGGAAACAGTGTCAGACTTTATTTTTCTGGGCTCCAAAATCACTGCAGATGGTGACTGCACCATGAAATTAAAAGACGCTTACTCCTTGGAAGGAAAGCTATGACCAACCTAGATAGCATATGCAAAAGCAGAGACATTACTTTGCTAACAAAGGTTCGTCTAGTCAAGGCTATGGTTTTTCCTGTGGTCATGTATGGATGTGAGAGTTGGACTGTGAAGAAAGCTGAGCACCGAAGAATTGATGCTTTTGAACTGTGGTGTTGGAGAAGACTCTTGAGAGTCCCTTGGACTGCAAAGAGATCCAACCAGTCCATTCTAAAGGAGATCAGCCCTGGGACTTCTTTGGAGGGAATGATGCTAAAGCTGAAACTCCAGTACTTTGGCCACCTCATGTGAAGAGTTGACTCATTGGAGAAAACTCTGATGCTGGGAGGGATTGGGGGCAAGAGGAGAAGGGGATGACAGAGGATGAGATGGCTGGATGGCATCACTGACTCGATGGATGTGAGTCTGAGTGAACTCTGGGAGTTGGTGATGGACAGGGAGGCCTGGCGTGCTGCGATTCATGGGGTCACAAAGAGTCGGACACGACTGAGCAACTGATCTGATCTAATCTTTGTGAACAAAAATGAAACACATTTTTCCCTGCCTGATCCCTCCAGAATTCAGAAATTGTCAGGGAGTATTCTTATTTCCATAACAATTATTTGCACAAGTTCACTAAGAACCCGTTCTCCTTGTAACAGGACACAGTTAGAAATCTTGGTTATATTACCAAGGCTTTGAATGAAATGTTACATTTGAGAGGAATGTATATAGACTAGTATATGACCAGACAGGTTTAAGGAACTAAGGTTGACTTTCTGGAGCCAATAAAGCCCATTGCACAAATAAGCCTGGACAACTTGATATCAACTGTAGAGAAGTCACTGGAACAGTTCATGTGTGGACAATTTTTGTGCCTGTGGCTGTGTGGCTACTCAGAAAGGTCACCAGAGACATTCAAATTGCAAACCAATAAATATATCAAACTGACATTGCCTGCCCTCATACCATCTGAAGATGTCTTGAGCTGGACATCTAGAAATCTCCAATGACTGAGGCAGCTCCAATCATTAACTTCTGTTTTATTTTGTCTCCATGGACATATTTGCAACATAGGCCTCACTTTTGGAACCCACCTGACTGAAGCCTCTTAAAATGAGACACAATTGTTTAACCAAACTCATCTATTTTCAGACTAAGGGACTGGTTCCGTAAGATAGAGCAATCTACTAACTCAACTTTCTGGGCTATAAAATTTCTTGACTAAATTTTAAAGGCAGGACTGGAGGGTTCGAGAAAGATTCTCCCCCAAATGTGTCCTTTTGGCATGTGGATTAATTTGAGCTGAAGACCATCAAGGCCCAAAAGACTCAGGAAGAACTTTTTACCTTTCTCCTTAAGAGCTATCACCAAAGAATATGGACTAGGTGTGGTAAATTGTGGTGGGGGGAAGGTAGGCAGGGCCTAGAGACTGAATTCCTGTGTCCCATTGTCTCTATGTGGCAGGACAAACACTTGTGTGCCCACTACTTGCTTTTCCCAGCTTCCTGTAAACTGTCTTCCTTCCCTTTGAAGCCCTAGACCCCCTCCTCCCTTCTCCTTAGCTCAAGATCGCATGTAAGTCTCAACTGCCTGACTTTCTATGGGTCTCATATATTCTTTTGGGGCTCCTGTATATGCATAATTAAATTTGTTTTTCTCCTGTTAATCTGTCTTATCTCAATTTAGTTATTAGGCCAGGCAAATGAGCCTAGACGAGTAGCGGAATTTTTTTCTTCCCCAACAGTAGATATTTGATAAAGTTGCTCTAGGCCAATGCTGTTCAACACTCTATTATAAGCTAGTTTATAGTATCTTTCTTCCATAATAGAAAATTTTTTTCCTGATTATTAAAGGAAAGCACTCTCATTGTAAACATTTCCCATTATTACAAGAAAATGTAAAGGAGAAAATAAACATCACTGATAATATAGCCACCAGAAATATCCTTTAGCTAGTTTTCTGCAATAGCAGCTAGCTGAAAAAGGATGACACCTGTGACAAGTTCATTCAACATGAACAGGGCCAAGAGAGAAGGAGAGACCTAAATCATAGAGCAATGCCCTGGCAAGGCATTCCTGAGTTAAACACTTCACTGGATATGTTCCAGACCAGCAGGGAAAAGCATGAGGTCACTGGTTACTGAAGAAAGAGCACATGAGAAATAGGACAAGAAAAATCTATAGCAAGAGAATAAAGGAAGAGGCTTTTTTGCTGCCTTCAGAGAGCAGAACCAGGGCACATGTAGAAAATTTGCAGGAAATCCATCTTTGACTCAATTTAAATAACTTCCTAATAATCAGAAAGATCTACAAAAACACTAAATTGCCTTCTGAGCTAGTAAGCAGCCTGTCCCTATCCCTGGAGATATCCAGATAGCTGCTGATGCTAAATAAAAGTTACTCATGGCACTCAACAAAAGATGATAAGGCAGACGTTATTCAAGGGATGGATCGTTATTACAAAGGGGTTTTACAGTAGGGAAGAGAGATGAGATTCAACTCCAAGTACAAGGAAAAGTGTAAATTTACAGCCAAGGAGCAGAGAGGGAGTCAGAGGATTAAAACTTCCTAAGAGGAAACATCAACATCAGAATGGGAAAGACTAGAGATCTCTTCAAGAAAATTAGAGATACCAAAGGAACATTTCATGCAAAGAAGGGCTCGATAAAGGTCAGAAATGGTATGGACCTAACAGAAGCAGAAGATATTAAGAAGAGGTGGCAAGAATACACAGAAGAACTGTACAAAAAAGATCTTCATGACCCAAATTATCATGATGGTGTGATCACTCACTTACAGCCAGATATCCTGGAATGTGAAGTCAAGTGGGCCTTGGAAAGCATCACTACGAACAAAGCTAGTGGAGGTGATGGAATTCCAGTTGAGCTATTTCAAATCCTGAAAGATGATGCTGTGAAAGTGTTGCACTCAATATGCCAACAAATTTGGAAAACTCAGCAGTGGCTGGCCACAGGACTGGAAAAGGGCAGTTTTCATTCCAATCCCAATGAAAGGCAATGCCAAAGAATGCTCAAACTATCACACAATTGCACTCAACTCACACGTTAGTAAAGTAATGCTCAAAATTCTCCAAGCCAGCCTTCAGCAATACGTGAACTGTGAAATTCCTGATGTTCAAGCTGGTTTTAGAAAAGGCAGAGGAACCAGAGATCAAATTGCCAACATCGCTGGAGCATGGAAAAAGCAAGAGAGTTCCAGAAAAACATCTATTTCTGCTTTGTTGACTATGCCAAAGCCTTTGACTGTGTGGATCACAATAAACTGTGGACAATTCTGAAAGAGATGGGAAAACCAGACCACGTGACCTGCATCTTGAGAAACCTGTATGCAGATCAGGAAGCAACAGTTAGAACTGGACATGGAACAACAGACTGGTTCCAAATAGGAAAAGGAGTACGTCAAGGCTATGTATTGTCACCCTGCTTATTTAACTTCTATGGAGAGTACATCATGAGAAACATTGGGCTGGAAGAAGCACAAGCTGGAATCAAGATTGCCGGGAGAAATATCAATAACCTCAGATATGCAGATGACACCACCTTATGGCAGAAAGTAAAGAGGAACTAAAAAGCCTCTTGATGAAAGTGAAAGAGAAGAGTGAAAAAGTTGGCTTAAAGCTCAACATTCAGAAAACTAAGATCATGGCATCTGGTCCCATCACTTCATGGGAAATAGAGGGGAAAACAGTGGAAATAGTGGCTGACTTTATTTGGCGGGGGGGGGGGGAGGCTCCAAAATCATTGCAGATGGTGATTGCAGCCATGAAATTAAAAGATGCTTACTCCTTGGAAGGAAAGTTATGACCAACCTAGATAGCATATTCAAAAGCAGAGACATTACTTTGCCAACAAAGGTCCGTCTAGTCAAGGCTATGGTTTTTCCAGTGGTCATGTATGAATGTGAGAGTTGGACTGTGAAGAAAGCTGAGCACTGAAGAATTGATGCTTTTGAACTGTGGTATTGGAGAAGACTCTTGAGAGTCCCTTGGACTGCAAGGAGGTCCAAATAGTCCATCCTAAAGGAGATCAGTCCTGGGTGTTCATTGGAAGGACTGATGCTGACTCTGAAACTCCAGTACTTTGGCCACCTGATGCGAAGAGTTGACTCATTGGGAAAGACCCTGATGCTGGGAGGGATTGGGGGCAGGAGGAGAAGGGGACGACAGAGGATGAGATGGCTGGATGGCATCACTGACTCGATGCACATGAGTTTGGGTGGACTCCGAGAGTTGGTGATGGACAGGTAGGCCTGGCGTGCTGTGATTCATGGGGTCACAAAGAGTCAGACACGACTGAGCGACTGAACTGAAGAGGAAACATCAGGGCTAAGAGAGGATTCTAGCTAAATTAACCTAATGGGATTCTTGCTGAAGGCATGCCAAGGTGATTCCAGGGTGATCAGACATCACCTGGGAAATAGTAGTGAATGAAGAACTTAATCAGATATTAAAGGTAGAGGATTTTGGTTAAACTGATATAACAGAATTCCTGCTAAAATTGGACAAAGAAAAGTTGAACACAGAAACCCAAAAGTCACAGCTTAGTTTAGAAGACAGTTCAGAGGTGCCCAGTTAGGATTTTGATCAAGAAGAGAATCTGTGTTACTGAGAGAGATGCATTCATTTACTCAATCAGTCAGTAATTCCATCAATATTTATTGAGCATCTGCTATTTGACAAATGATGTTCTTGGTGTAGGGAACTGAAGTCAAATGAGACCTGGTGGGCCTTGTCCTCAAGTGGCCATCCATCAAGGGGAGGATATTGCTAAAATAGGTGTGATTTCTGAGATGCTTTCTATCTACAATATCCGATGAGTTTTACTTCTAAGAAGTCTTGTCCCAGCAAATGTCACAAATACATTTCAACTTGAATGTGAGTAGAGAAGATGGAAGGGTTTCCTGTGATACCCTTCTGTCTCCTGTCCAAGGGGGTATTGCTTCTCCTCTAAGGGAGAACCTAAAGAGTAGCTGCATTTCTAGTTAGGCTTAGGAAAATCCACTTTCCAAAATGGTTTGGATTTTTACAGGATTTTATCTAAGTTCCATCATGGGGCAAACTTGGCTCATGACCAAGGGATTCTTTATTTCATAAAACAGCCTGCAGTTATGTTCTTCACAATTACAAGTGCTCCTCATGTCTTTAGGACTGGATTTAATCTCACCAAAAAATAATCCTATCAACTTTGAGGAGGTTACCTATTTGAGAAATCAAGCCTCAGGTGTTTTAAGTCCCTGGGCCCTTGTTTACTCAGACAAGTATACCAGCTCCTCCCCATCTTGCCCTCCATGCTGTATGCTCAAAATCCCTTCCACCATTACAGTTGACCTGGGGCCTCTGCAGAGAGACAGCTTCACGGAGCACCTATATGATGATGGAGAAAAGACTGGCAAGTCCTTGGAGTTTTGGCTGACGAGGACTCTAGGGCACACAAGATGGTCCCTTCATGTGAACTGAATATCAGGTACTTTTTCACCAGGACTTCCCTGGTGGCTCAGACAGTAAAGAGTCTGCCTGCAATTCAGGAGACCTGGGTTTGATCCCTGGGTTGGAAAGATCCCCTTGAGAAGGAAATGTCTATCTATTCCAGTATTCTTGCCTGGAGAATTCCATGGACAGAGGAGCCTGGCAGGCTATGGGGTTGCAAAGAGTCAGACATGACTGAGCAGCTAATACTGTCACTTTTCACCTGGCAAAGATCTTACTTTATCCTACCTCTTAGAAACTCAATTAGTGCCCCCATAGTAGTGCTCTCTGCCCAATTGTCTGGAGCCCCAACTTGGCTGTTTTACTCCAACAAGATCCCAGAACCAGATTCTCCTCCTTTTTCCTTTTATCTCAGCCTCTTCTCATCTGCAGAACATACTCGCATTGCCCTCAACCCAAAAGCTTTATTTTATTTTTCTTTTTCATTAGACCCCTTAGTGCAATTTTAATGAATCCTAAATAATTAACATGCATGCCTGTGCACACAAGCACACACACACACATGTGCATGCACACACAATAGGTGTTCCTTTTACTTTATGGCAGGGAGAGTTTGGTCTTCAGAAGCACAGTTACTAGTGGGAAAATGTTTGTATATTATCCAAGAGAAGGTCACCTTCCTGTTCATAAGAGAAATTGACTTTTAATTCAACAAAGTAAAAGCCGAAAGTAAGTTGAGTTGTTGACATTAAAAAAGAAAAAAGAAAAAATGGATTGTACATTAATATTCTGATATGTGTCCATGGAAGCTCTAGCCAAAGCAGCTTAATGACTACTGGCTCAGATGGGTTGGAAGCACTCCAAGACTGGCCAGGAAAACAGTGGAAGCCACCAGGAAGATGGTAGATGACACGAGAAGAAATGATGCCTGGAGTGGATCCCACCTGACTGTCAACCTCAGCAGAGCTTTTCCAACCTCCGCTGCTTGTTTCTATGTACTTTCTAGATTGAATGGTCCAGGTAGGGTGAAGTTGTGGCAGGAGTTCTGTCAAAAGTCCCAGAAAGGCAGTGGGGTAAGTTGTCCAGGTGTTTTTAGCAGATAATTCCTTGAAGGAATTGCTTCAAAGAGCAGAAGGAGGAGGAGAGAGGTAAATGGGAAGTCTTTATGATAGAAAGCCTCCTTATGAAGCTGCGATTTGAATTCCCATCAGCAGAGCAGCTGTGTGTGGGTGTGTACATTATTCTCTGCAAAAATGAGAAAAAAACAACAGCCTAAAGTATCAGTTCAGTTGCTCAGTCGTCTCCGACTCTTTGCTACTCCGTGGACTACAGCACGCCAGGCTTCTCTGTCCATCACCTACTCCTAGAGTTTGCTCAAACTCATGTCCATCGAGTCGGTGATACCATCCAACCAGCTCATCCTCTGTCATCCCCTTCTCCTCCCGCCTTCAATCTTTCCTAGTATCAGGGTCTTTTCCAATGAGTCAGCTCTTCACATCAGGTGGCCAAAGTATTGGAGTTTCAGCTTCAGCATCAGTCCAGTGAATATTCAGGACTGATTTCCTTTAGGATGGACTGGTACAGTCCAAGGGACTTTCAAGAGTCTTCTCCAACACCACAGTTCAAAAGCATCAGTTCTTCAGTGCTCAGCTTTCTTTATAGTCCAACTCTCAGCAAAAGTCGCTCAGTCATGTCCGACTCTTTGCAACCCCATGGATAGTCCTTGGAATTCTCCATGCCAGAATACTGGAGTATTTCCCTTCTCCAGGGCATCTTCCCAACCCAGGGATCGAACCCAGGTCTCCCACATTGCAGGCTGATTCTTTACCGGCTGAGCCATCAGGGAAGCCCAAGAATACTGGAGTGGGTAGCCTATCCCTTCTCCAGTGGATCTTCCCAACCCAGGAATCGAACCGGGGTCTCCTCCATTGCCAGCAGATTCTTTACCAACTGAGCTATGAGGGGCCTAAAGGATAAGTTGAGACAAAAGTTTCGGCCTGGCACAAGGCTACATTTACCCAGAATAGGCATCTTTTCTCAGCCCCATAAAAGCACTGAATATCTTAGCCTGTCTTCATAACCATCATAGTTCACAGTCTGTTTCCCTGCCTGGAGAAAGCTGGAAGCAGCAGGACAAAACCCTGGATCATCACCATGTCCACATCCTCCCATCACCACCTGTACTCCTCTTTATGGACAGGGGCATTGAAGGCAGCTTGAACAGGAGAACGCATGAAGGGCTGAGGTGTCCGGGGAATCTGTTTCTTGTTCAGTGACTTGTCTCCCAGCTGCATACTGTGGACAAGTCACCTAATCTCCTTGGATCTTGGTTTCTTCATTTCTAAGATGACATCGATCACACGTCCTAACCGCCTTGAAGTTTATTGTGACAAGGAAACAGATTTCCTGCCTTTCAGCCTTGTGCTCTGGCCCTCACCCACCAGACTTCAAATAAGTGAGAGAACTCTATTTGCTGTACCCAGAGTCTGCTTCTTAAAGTGCTGCAGGCTATTTTCCCAGGGAAAATGTCCTTGGGGGCTTGCAGGCATGGCCCTGAGCAGTCACAAACCCTGGACCATTTTCTGTCTCTGCAGCATTCTTTCAGAGAGGGAGGGTGTGAATGTGCTTATCAAATTTGCACAAATAACTCCGAACCGCTGAACCATGATGCTGCCCGCCTGTGCTCCCTCCAGCCCTCCACCTGCTGCTCTCTGCTCAGGCCCTCCACTGAGATGACTAGGGAAAGGCTGAAGTCCTCTTAAGCCAGTGTGATGTCATCATCACCATGCAAAAGGTAGGTCTCTTTGCCCTTCAACCCAGCACGCCTTGCGGAGCAAAGCCTCTGTTGAGATCATCTGCTTGAAGCTTCAGCTGCCAGATGGGTGCTTCCAAAGCTCTCCATCCAGCAGCCCTTGGCACTGGAGATTTAGTAGCCTATCAGGCATGAGGGCTTCCAATTTACGGTTCGGAGAAAAGAAACCCTATTAATCTGGGACCTTTTATTCTACCGTAAATCCCAGCCATATTTAACTCAGCCACTATCAAGGTTCTCCCCTATCTGCCAACAGCAGAGCCATAATATAAAGCTTGTCAATTCAAGGAGAAATTAAGATCCTGCTTAGTATTCAAAGAATGGTCCCTTTCACTAGCTTCCCTTCCGAAGCTAGGCATGCCCATCTAGGCAGGAGAGGAGCACCTCCATGCTAACTTAGGGAAGCCCTTTAGGCCCTGTGGCTGGGGAAAAAGAGACCTAGCTTCCTTCCACCTGGTAAACGGGAAATTCAGACTGTCTGTGCCGACGACCTGGTGACATTCCTTTCCCCTCACAAAGCCCAGAGAGCGAAAATGACCTCCGAGGCCATGGGCTCCTAAGTGGCAGAGCTACAGCCAGAGGAAGGAGAGGAGGGGAGTTCTTTTAATTAATTAATAATTGCTTTTGTCAGCATCTCTTATGTTCAAGGCAGTTTTTTTTTTTAATTGAAGTACAGTTGATTTAAATGTTGTGTTAGTTTCAGGTGTGCAGCAGAATGATTCAGTTATACATTATATATATATATATATATATATTCTTTTTCATGGTCTTTCCCATTATGGTTTATTACCAGATATGGAATAGAGTTCCCTGTGTTATACAGTAAGACCTGCTGTTTATCTATTTTATATACACTAATATGCATCTGTTAATCCCAAACTCCTAGTTTATCGCTCCCCAATCTCCTTTCCCCTTCGGTATCCATGTCTGCTTTCTAGTCTGTGAGTCTTTCTGGTTTGTAAATAAGTTCGTTTGTACCATTTTTAAGATCCCATGTACAGGTGATATTTGTCTTTGTCTGCCTCTTACGTATTCTTTCCTATTAAATACTTACAGCTCTGCAAAGTCAGTGTTACACAATCTCTACTCAATAAATGAAGAAACTGAGGCTCTGATCACCCAGCTCTAAAAGCAATTCTTTCTGAGTCGTCATATATTTCCTAAGGGCCTGCTCCAGGCCCGGAACTATACTAAAAGCAGGAAATTTTAAAGCAAACAAGAGATTTTGTCTTCTAGCTTAATAAAGAGAAACAAAAATCAAGAAATAGAGAGAAAAATATCAGAGTGCTGAGTGCTCTGCAGAAAATGAAAATAGGATCATGTTACAAGACAAGTAGTAGATTGAGTAGTCAGGGAAGGCCTCTCCGAGGAGGTTACATTTAAGGAGGGATCTGAAAGCAAGAAAGAGCCAGCTCCTACAAAGTGAGAAGAAAGGAGAATCTGAGTAGAAGACATGGTCACTGCAAAGGGCCCACAGCGGGGCTGGTTTGCATCAGATGAACAGGAAGAAGGTCAGTGTGGGAGACACTGAGCATATAAGGTGAGCTCAGGGCTGCAGGCGAGGACCAGAGTAAGGTGTTTAGAGTTTAAATATAATGAGAACCCATCGGAAGGTTTTCAGTGGGAGACTGACATCATTTGTATAATTGGCACCCTACAGCCTGAGATGTAATTGTTTACCTGGTTAAGAATTTCTCAAAAGGCCCAGTGGGTCAGATCCTTTATGCTGTTATCTGATGCGCCAGCCCCTGTCAAGGTTCCCAAAATTCTTGTTCGTAAAGAATTATTTTCTGGCAAAGAAGATAGCAAACCTCTTGAAAATAAAAACACAAAGGGGTCAGTGCAGGAACCTCAGAATCAACTGAACAGACAGCTCATTCCTGGGTCATGGACCCGAGGTAGCAGACCCTGGATGTGCCAATGAGAGCGGGCATGGCTGAGAAGACACTCAGATGAGGGGCTGGGCCAGGAGTCCCTCAAAACCTAATAGTGTGAACAGCCTGTTTGCTGCAGTCACTTCAGTCGTGTCCGACTCTGTGCGACCCCATAAACGGCAGCCCACCAGGCTCCCTCATCCCTGGGATTCTCCAGGCAAGAACACGGGAGTGGGTTGCCATTTCCTTCTCCAATGCATGAAAGTGAAAAGTGAAAGTGAAGTCGCTCAGTCGCGTCTGACTCTTAGCGACCCCATGGATTGCAGCCTACTAGGCTCCTCCATCCATGGGATTTTCCAGGCAAGAGTACTGGAGTGGGGTGCCATTGCCTTCTCCAACAGCCTGTTTAGCTCCCCCGAAAACTAACATGAACTCAGAGGGCTGGCTTCCCATCCAATCTCTACTCCTTACATGCCCCATGATTTGGCCAAGTCACTAAATGTCTGTCTCTATTTTCTCAGCTCTAAAGAAGAAATGATTCTATTCCTCTCTGCCTTCACTAGGGCTTTTGGGGACAAATAAGATAACACGTTCAAACTAACATGTTTAAAAACTATGGGGAAGTTGAATAGGCAACTTCCCATCTCTTGATGCTGATGGCATCACCGACTCAAGGGACCTGAGTCTGAGCAAACTCTGGGAGATAGTGAAAGACAGGGAAGCCTGGTGTGCTGCAGTCCATGGGATCGCAAAAAGTCAGACACGACTTAGTGATTGGACAACAACATCTCTTGATACACATTGGCAGCTGTGGAGTCAAAGTCTCCGAAGGGTGATGGAAGGTAGAGTTCTCCATCAGCCTCATGCATGGAGTGAGCCAGCCCTCTTCATCTCCTTCTAGGGATGTCAGAGGTGATACCTGGACCACTGGTCCTTCTGCACTAGAATGACATGGAGCTTCTAGGGTTGCTTGGAGGTGATACCTGGACCACCAGTCCACCCACACTAGATGACATGGCACACCACTGATCCTCTGGCAGAGCCTGGAAATGTGACTTTTTCAAGTATGGCAGCATTCTGCTCTCAACGATGTTTGTGGACTACTGGAGGCCCCAGCGGCTCACCTCCTGTTGGCTACAGATAGAACGCTGATGGAGAGGACTTCAGGACATCACTCAGGTCATCTCCTGCTTAGAACAGGTCACAGCTCTACCCTTCTCAAAACAAAGAGTCATCTTATTTGCCCTCAAATGCCCTAGTGAAGGCAAGGAGGAATAGAATCACCTCTTTTTTAGAGCTGAGAAAAGAGAGACAGACGTTTAGTGACTTGGCCAAATCATGGGGCACGTAAGGAGTAGCAATTGGATTGGAATCCAGCCCTCTGAGTTCAAACTCTGTTGTTTCAGATGATAGAAACCATCTGTCCTAGAGCTGAGGAGAGACACCCCATCCTTGTAGCGCTGGGAGGAGGCTGCCGAGCCCCCAGTGGCAGAGCTGCTGTTGGGAAGGCACGGAACAGAAAAAGAAACGCTGTGTTCCTAGGAGAACTTAATTGATCTGATTTATCTCGAGATGGATGAGGAGCGACCAAGGGCCTCAGAGTACAGGGAGTCCTGGTTTACTGCCTTCTCCCTGCGGCAGGACTTTTAGGCAGGACTTTTAAAGGGATGAAAGACTGGACTTGTATCTCTTGATGCCCACCTGGCAGATGAATCATTTTCCTGCTCAAACCCGCCCCCTTCTCCACCAGCACAGGGAAGGGAGGGCCCGGAACTGTTTCTCGAGGCGGGGGAGGAGGCGAGGGGGGCGAAGATGGGGATTTGGGGTGAAATTTCTGTTTGTTCCTGAGCCAAGTGTGCTTGTTCCACTCTAAGCCCTTCAGGGAAGGGAGAGGAATTAGTTCGAAGGGGCTTCAAAGAAAATCCATGACTGACTGGCACGTCTGAATCCTGCCCAAGTTGGAGTGAGTCACGGGGGCAGGTGGGGGAGGGGAGTAGGCGGGGACAGAGATTTTTTAACCCTTTCTGGGGAGACGTGTCTGACCAGCCTAAACCAAAGGTCTTCGAGCCCTAAAGAATCACACTGGATTTTATTTAAAATGCAGATTCTTAGGGCCAGCCCCAAAGACTCTGATTCAGGAGGCCAAGTTCCTGAATTAGTGATAGGTCTCATTTTCACTGAGACTGCTGAGTGTGTTAAGAAGCATGGGCGGGGAACAAAGCAAAGCTGTGTCACTTATACAAGGGAACCAAACCCACGGCCTTGACCTCATTAGCGCTCTATTGTCATCAGCTGAACACAATCCATAATCTTGATGGAGTGTATAAGTGGAGACCCTCCCATGGTGAAACTCAATATTCTTTTCTTTAACCAATATTCTTGCAGTGCTTCCTAGGTCCAAGACCCCCACATTAGGTGCCAAGAGTTTGATGACAAACAACTCAGACTAAGTCCCAGTTTGCCTGGAAGATAATTATTCAAACAGCTACAATACTAAAGTAGTAAGAAGTTAGGATAGGGAGCATGATATAAGCATAGATGTAATGAAAATCAAATTGCAGTATCCCTTTCATCAATGCCCTGTGGCCTGAATAACCCTGGCAAGCCTTTTATATGTGTGTGAGTCTCAGTTTTGTCTTCCATATGATGACACCTCTCCCTTAAGAATCTTTGAGACAGAGTATGTGTAGCATTCTGTACAAATGCATGTTCTTTCCCAAAGGTGAGAAAGTATTCCTGAGATTCCCAGTCTGTCTTCCCTTCCAAAGGCCCCATCATGGTGAATGGTGAGAGAACTTCCTGATGGCCTTGAGTTTTCCCCAAGTCAACAGTGCCAGTGTCCATTTCTGGCTGAGCCCCAGGCAGACAGGAACTGTTAGCTGGAGGATGACTGCAAGTCTCATTCTGAATCCCAGCTGTGTGCGTTCCTGGATATGCCTTCAGCTCCTTGACTATGCCTACTCTATCCATACCTTCCCGACACTTACCATTATGGATAACAGAGCATACCACAATTTTCTCTATGTTACCCAAAAGTATGATCTGAGTACCAGCAACATCAGTATCCACTGGGTGCTTGTTAAATGTAGAATCATGGCCCCTAACCTACACCTCCAGAATCAGAATCTAAATTTTAGCACAATTTCCAAATGGTTTAACATGCCTTAAAGTTTGGGGCACCTTGGCTTAGAATATAAGTTGATTTCCACCCAGCTGTATAATTCTTTTATTTTAAAAAATAATGGCTCTACACCTATAATGCACTGGCACTGTGCTAGATGCTAGATTTACCCTGTTGAATACCCCCAAATAGTGGAGAAAATGGTTATCTGAAATCTTTCAGGAATGAGGCACATTATAGGTTAATAAGAAGCGGCAGTGACTGACACCAGACAAATCTATGTGACAGAATGTAAGAAGCTCTCTGATATGGATCACACAGGGTGGGCACATGGGAAGAGCTAAGTTGGCATGGACGGTTGAGAAATTCTCAACTTCGTAAAGGAAGATGCAATATTGAAGGATGAGTAAGAGCTGGTCGCTGGACAGGTGGAACAACAAGAGGATAAAATTCCTGGCCAAGAGATGGGGATTATGGACGTCAAAGCAAGAGGAGTCCTGTTCAGCTCTTGGCCGAGGCCCAAGCTCAGCTCTCACCCTGGGAAAGCTCTCCTCCACTTGGTGCTCTGCCAACAATCGCTGCAGGGCCTTGGGCAAACTACCACTCCTCTCTGGGCCCCGTCTTCACCTAAAACTTGGGGGTTGGGTTACCACTCGACAGTTCTCAAAAGGGAAAACACTCCTGCAACCTTTAGCAGTGGCCAAAGGGAAAGGAAAAGAGGCAGGACTCGGGGCCAGCCACCAGAGCAGCTGCCAGTCATGCAGGCAGCCCTCTGTATCCACGGATTCAACCAACCGAATCCGATCAGAATGCAAAGGACTGGCTGTCCTACCCTGTTTTATAGAAAGGACAAGAGCATCCACACACTTTGGTGTCTGCAGGAGTGAGGAGAGGACATAGTGATTCTGAAACCAAGCTTCACCATGCACCCCCTGCCTTCCAAACGCTGAGGACTATTGCATTTGTTTGTCATGATGGACTTCCACTTAGCTTTTTAAAAAAGGACATGTTGGGAACTCCCTGGGGTCCAGTGGCTGGGACTCTGCACTTTCACTGCTGAGGCCCCAGGTTCAATCCCTGGTGGGGAAAAATAAGATCCCACAAGCCACGCAAAAAAAAAAAAAAAAGGACAAGTTAAGGTAGAGTGGGATTTCACATATTTAATGTGTGTCTCAGGCCAGTGTTAACACTGCTGCTGCTGCTAAGTCACTTCAGTCGTGTCCAACTCTGTGCGACCCCATAGATGGCAGCCCACCAGGCTCCCCCATCCCTGGGATTCTCCAGGCAAGAACACTGGAGTGGGTTGCCTTTTCCTTCTCCAATGAGTGTTAACACTGAATGAATGCTTATTCAGCTCTCCAGCACCTCTCCAAGTCACTACCCGCTTGAACTATCAACCTTACGAGCAGAAGACTCCTCTCACTATATGTCTTAGAGATGTAATTTCCTCTCTCTCTGTCTCTCTTTTTTAAAGCAGAACTCCTTTCCTAAATGAAATCGTATAAGAAAAACACAACATGAAGAAGAAATCAAAGGAATAAAGAAAGCTCTGGGCAGATTACATCTTTATTGTTCAGCGATACTCTTTTGTATGGAATCTCCTTGCCTTTATCACCATCACGCCTCCAGCCCTTCTGTAGACCCCAGGACTGAAAGTACAAAGCAATGACTCTAAGGAAAGGGTTCAAGCTGAGATGAAGGTTGTGGTAAGTCCTGGAACTATGAAAGCAGAGAGCTGTCCTACAAGAATGTATAGTCTGTGTGGCGAGGGTTGGGGGGGCGGTTCGGGGGGGGCGTACTGGGAGCAGCAGCTTAATGGAGCTTGCTGCTGCTGCTGCTGCTGCTGCTAAGTCATGTCAATCGTATCCAACTCTTAGCGACCCCATGGACTATAGCCTACCAGGCTCCTCCGTCCATGGGATTCTCCAGACAAGAGTACTGGAGTTGGGTGCCATTGCCTTCTCTGTTAATGGAAGTTGGGGAATGGGGAAAGGAAAAACCAGAGGAACAGATAAAAGAAGAAACATACAGAAACAAAAACAAAAAACAGGAATAGAAAGAGAGCTCCCCCAAAGGCCAATTTAGTGATCTGAAGCAACTCTATGAATGCCTTAATGCCTGCTGCGTACACAGCCACCTTTTAAAGAAAGGGGCCCCAATCCATCCTTTCCCACTTGCTGTTATGGGCTGACTTGTGTCCCCAAAAGATATGCTGAAGTTCTAACCCCCAGCGCCTTGGAACATAACCTTGTTGGGAAATAAGGTCACTGTGGATATAATTAGTTAAGAGGAGGTCATACTGGACAGGGTGGACCCTTATCCAATTTGACTGATATCCTTACAGAGATAAGAGAGACAGAGATACATGGGAAGAACGCGATCATGACAACAGAGGCAGAGACTGAAATGTTGCAGCTGCAAGCCAAGAATTATAGGCCACAGCCAGAAGCTAGGGCTTCCCTGGTGGCTCAGACTGTAAAGAATCCGCCTGCAAAGCAGGAGACCTGGGTTTGATCCCTGGATTGGGAAGATTCCCTGGAGAAGGGAACAGCTACCCACTCCAGTATTCTTGCCTGGAGAATTCCATGGACAGAAGAGCCTGGCCGGCTACAGTCCATGAAGTCACTAAGAGTCAGACATGACCGAACGACTTTCACTTCACTTCACCAGAAACTAGGAAGAGCAAGGAATGATTCTCCCCTTCTGGTTTCAGAGGACAATTGGCACCTTGATCTTGGACTTCCAGCCTCCACTATCGTGAGACGATAAGATTTTGCTCCTTTAAGCCACTTCCAGGTGGCGGTTCTTTATTCAGGTGGCCCTAGGAGAACAACACATTTGCTTTGGAAGTAGCTGTGGGTTTTGCTAGAGAAATCATCCTTGCTACTTAGCAGATCAATTGGGCATGGGTGTAGACACAAGAGTCCAGGGTGCCTCGGAGCCAGCCTGGCGCTGTCTGTCTAATTGGGTCCTTCTCATTCATCGGTGACAAAACAAAAGAATGACCAAGCATCCCAGATTACCCAGGACTGAGGGGGTTCCAGGGACACAGGACTTTCCATGTGAAAAAGGAGACAATCCCAGGCCAACAAGGATGAGTTGGTCATCTAATGAGAGGGAGTCAAGAGAGGGGAGGAAGAAGAAAGGTTTGTGTGATGGGAGAAGTTGTCAGCCCCCAGAATGTAGAACAGATCTAGAGCAGTCCTGGGCAGTCCTTGCCTTCCTGTGGCTTGGCCAGATGGGCCTCTTTGTCAGTCCAGGGGAACCGGTACTCAGGATTCAAGCAGGACCTCTACTCTGATCAATGAGTCTTGGGAAGGGGGTGCTGGGGAACGGGATCATCCCCCTCTGCAATCTGGAAGACTCTGCTCTGTCCAGGAAGGCTCCAAGGGTAGGAGCCCTTCACACTGAACTTGTCAACACATTCCACTCAGCAGAACTGGTCCACCATATTCCCCAGTCCCACAGGGAGTCTCATAAGGGAGGGAGCCCATTTCGCTTCTCGCCTTTTCTTTCACTCCACAATAGCCACAAATCTTCGCTGGGATGTTCTCAAGGATGTGTAAAAAGTGTCATTTATCAGTTTATCCCCTCCAGGTGAGAGAAGTCCTCTTGCTTATGTTTCTCTTTTCTCCCAGATATACACCTATTGTAGCACTTTTCAGAACGTAACTCAGTCATGACTGGTTTTATAGTCATCCTCCTCTCCTTGAAACAATTTCCTTCACAGCAGAGCCCATACCTCATGCATCTCTGAGACCCTGAGGACCTGGGAAAATGCTTGGCAGGGAGGAGGTCCTCTTACATCATCTGACAAGTAACCTAATTAATAAATTCATGAGTTTGTTAGTGGGGATCACCACGACCTTCCACTTGGAGTCAGGTGCTTATGACCTGGCCCTGTCTGGATCTGTGATGTGTTGGCCCTGAAGCTGTTTGTATGTGTCTAAAATAAAAGAGGGTGGGGAGGAAACCCATCGGAGCCCTACAGCTTCAGAGGCCTCTCCTGAGTGAGGAGTCGCTGTGGGCAACCCCCAGGGCAAGTCTGGGTCTTATGCTGGGGCAGTGACAAGTGCTCAGGAAGTGGGTGTAGATCCCTAGGCCCACTACGATGGGTTCTTCCCTAATCCTGCTTCGTCCACTCTCACCTGATGACCATGAGAAAGAAACTGAGCTAGGGAAAAGCCCAACTGCTGAGCTCCAGACAGCAGCTCGATAAAAGACAAACAGGATGGTATCAATGGGCTAAGAGAACACTTGGCTTGAACACCCTAGAATGTGGATCACGGCTCGGAAGGACGGCCCCAGATGACGGGGCAGTGGGCCCACAGTCTGCTGTCCGTTGCACTGCTGTGCGCCTCCAGTCCAATGGTCTAGCCTCTCTGAGCCTCCATTATCCCATTTCTACGCTCAGCTAATCATCTGTCTGCCCCCGGTCCACTGGGGGGACATTGAATCAAGAAATGCCAGACATCTTGAACTCTTCTCAAGAGGAGACCTAGAGCAATTCAAAGCAGAGAATTTTCTCTGCCTTAAAATGACTCCCAGAGCTCCAAGGACAGTTATTTTAGAAAGCCTACTGATGGATTAAAGTTTATGAACCTGAAAGCTAATGTACCTTTCTCTATAAAGAGCAGGGCACTGCTGGATTTTTGGCTGCACAGAAACTCAAACACTCACCCAAGAAGCCTATTAGTAAATAAGGCTTATCCTTTGTGATGTGGAAGCAGTCTACTTCTAAAACAGCACTGTTCAAAATTCTTCTGTTCTGAATTTTATTTAAAAAAAAAAAAAAAAGATAGGCCTAATGTTTCACTGACCTCCTGTGGGCATAATAAAGAAGTACATTCATTTCACAGATCTTCCTGGCATGGGCTAAGGAAGAAGTTCTTAAATCTACCCATCTGATGGAAAATTCACACTGCATTTACAGACCTTCTGAGAATGAGATTCCTCATGCTATTTCATCTTCCCACAAGATCCTTCAGGTCCTTGTGGGAAGTTCCCCCTGATAACCGGTACCTAAGTTCAGTTCATAGCTGCAGACAGCAGCAGAGCAGGCGGTGGACAATGGGCATCCTTCAGGAAATGACTGAAGCACAGATTCCTAAGCTCCACTCAGAGATTTGGATCCGGTGAGACTGGGGTGGACCCGGGAATCTGCATTACATTCCTAAGCACCTGGTTGATTCTGACGTAACTATTTCTTTAGATCTCACTTTGACAAGTTCCATCCTGGAACTTCCTGTTGAGTGTGAAAAATGGAAGTCAGACAAATAATCACACAAATACATGTACAATTACCAATTGGTGGAGGAACCAAGAACAAGAAGCTTGATGCATAATGTGAGAATGGAACACTTGGTCACAGGTGGAGGGGTGGGTAATCTGGATTGAGGGGACCAAGGAGAGCTTTCTTAAGGAAGTAAAATTTTACTGAGTTCAAAGTGAACTAAAGAAAGAATGGGAGAAGAAGGATGCCAGCAGGCGGTGAACATGAGCACATTTCTGCAAGAGGACAGATACTGGCCAGCGATATGAAAGGCTAGCATAGCCAGAAGTCAGCAGGCCGGGGAGGGGATACGCAGGGTTCCCCCTCCTAGAATGTCCTCTCCACTTCTCCCCTCCAAAGGTTGCCCATGGGGCTCACTGCAGCCTCACCACCTCTCTAAGCCCTTACCTACCCAGCCCTCCTCTCTCTCCCCTTGTTCAGTTCTAGACCACCCAGTCCCAACACCTTGCAATTTAAATCAGTTATGTATCACACTGTACTATTCCAAGAGTTTGAAATTTTTCTTTCTCCAGAGTAGAAACTCTCTGAGGAAAGGAACTATAGTGAGTTATCTCTTTGCACATCTGTCACCATGCATGATGTACAACAGACATTCAAAGGACAGTTCGGTCCCTGGGCTGGGAAAATCCCCTGGAGATGAGAAAGGCTCCCCACTCCAGTATTCAGGCCTGGAGAATTCCATGGACTGTATAGCCCACGGGGTCACAAAGAGTCAGACACGACTGAGCGACTTTCACCTTTACTATAGTTGAAGAAATGACCGTGAAACCAATGGTAAAAAATTATAGGACTGGAAATCTGTCTGCACACATGATTGCCCTCTCTTTCAAATGCACATATGAATACACACACACACATCTATCTGCAGAGCAGGCTCTAAAAGTGGGGTTGGTAGAAAGGACAACTGAAAATCTGGTCATTTTAGACCATCTCAGGTGATTTTAATCCATTCAAAGGGAAAAAAATACTTCTAAATTGTTGTGACAGATTAGACACATAGTTACATTTCTCCTTTCCCAAAATCTCACTTGTATTACCGCAAAGGGATTTAAAACCTAAATGCTCAAAAACAAACAAGCAACAACATTTTAGAAGCTGGAAAACACATGAAAAAGAGTAACTTCGTGACTTAGCAAACTTGAAAACTTTAAACTTAAGCTGGTAGTAGAGAAATCCAACAATAAAGGTGTGCATCCATGCATGATTTTCTAGCAGTACGCGTTGATCATTTGGAAAATATTTTCGTTCATTGATTTATGCAGATCCTCCGATTGTTGACACAGTTCATTATATACCATTCCAAAAAAGTCACAGTGATTAATATCACCATCAATCTCATCAGAAAAGTCTTAAGAACTGGGGAGCTATCAAACTTACAGTGGTAGTTAGAATTTCTTCAAAAGTCTGATTTTCACTTGAAAGCTCAGTTTTCTTTCTGTCAAGAATATTGCCAGTTGTTCTCCTTGAACTGACTGGCCCACGTCATGCCTTTTTTAGAAAATACCTGCTAAACACCCAGGTATGAATAATGGCATTTTGCCTGTCGGCCGTTCTTTCCAGTAAACGTGGCGTTCCATTGGAAAAGCACACAACTGCTCTTCCACAAATGTTCATGGTACTTTGGCACACGGCAGAGTGCTTTATGGTCACTTCTTGTTTTGCCATACAAAATATTTTGAAGAACCCAATGAAGGTTCCTTAAGGAAACCCAAAGTTTTACTTTTCCTTTTAGCAAATGTGTTGTAGTGAAAAACGTGCTTCCTAGCACAGCTCGGTGCCATGGCTTGAGTCCTGCTAAGCTGCCAGCCGATTCACCCCCAACTGATTTGTCATGACCAGTGCTAATGTCAACACGGTGGGAAAGGAAAATAATATTTTAGTATTTGCATGAACAGTGTCTTTTTTTACATTTGGAATTTTAATTTTTAACTCAGTGATCTAGTTTTTAAAACTGCTCTTTTATTGTTTTAAGAATTTTTTGAACTAAGACTAGAGACTCTGCCATAGTTCATTCATTTTTACATAAAACATTTATCCACAAGAAAATTGCTTTTCATGAAGTAGACACATTATATCAACACCTTTCTCTGCTTTTTGTAAATTTATCCTCCAGGATTGTTTGGGTGATATTCATGTGAAATTAGAGCAGACTCCTTAGCAATTTCCTATGGCTACTGTTTTTTTTTTCAGTACTTCTAATTGGATATAGTTACTTTGACTCCATGAAATATAATGGAAATGTGAATAAAGACTTTGCTACATCAAAGATTTTAAGCATTTGGTATTTTTAAAAAATCTTTTGTGAATGTGATAGAAACTAGTAGTGTGGAGCAGTATAAATATTTGAGGTAATGATTTGTGAAGTAGCCCAGTACTGCCTTAAATAAAATCACGTTTCATTTCTTGTTTTATACATGTAAGAAAAAAAAAAAAAAGTGGTTTGATCTCCTAGATATCCTGAAAGAGTCTTAGGGACATCCAGGGATTCCAACACCGCAGTTTGAGAACACTCTCCCAAGGCTTCGCTCATTTACCTGTCCTCACCTCCTGCTGTGTGGCCTAGTTTGTAATGGGCCATGGACCCAAACTGGTCTGTGACTCAGGGGTTGGGGACCTCTGCCATGAAGGACCCAGCTGGGCTTGTGAGGTCCTGGGTCTCCATGGAACACCTCAGGCTCCGGAAGTTTTGTAAGAAATTGAAGGTCTGATACCAGTAGATATCGCCTCTGTTTATATTGTGCTGAGGGAGTTAGTTCCTAAGCACAGAGAAAAGAGAAGCTCCAGTAAGGGCAAGGCCTGGATTCTCTGACCCACGCAGTCTGACCCTTTGCGGCAGGAAATGGCCATCCCTTCAAATCCTCCCAGAAGCAGCCAAGCAAGGGCGCTCCCGGCCAGAGGCGGTGGACTTCCCGCAGTCCAAGGGAGAGAACTGGGCTCAGCACTGCTGCCAGGTGGACAGTGTGACTTCCACGAAGAGAACTCACCGGGAGAGATAACAAAGCCACTCCCTGAAGGGAAAATCGGTTCAGAAATCAGCTGTACCCCTGTCCTACCACCTGCTGCTGAACAAGAGGAAATTAAAATGCAGGGGCAACCTGTGGACAAGTGAATAGCACTGCTAAAATCTCGAAGGGGTGAGTAGAAAACAGTTCATGGTTCATGTAGAACAGAGAACAGATCTGTCTTAGGGCACAGGGCATTCTGGGTTTGAAACCTTCCTCTGCTCCTGGCATAATCATGCAAGCTCATATGAGGTGTCAAGCTTATCTGTGTGCACGTCTAGCACGGTGCCTCAAACACAATTAGCATTCAACTAATAATGCAGATTATCATTATCCTATTAACATTGCTGTTAGATTGTTATTAAACAGATAAATGGATACTTTCAGGACAATATGAATGTACTAGATGCCCGAACACAATTACCATTCAATTACTGATGCTGATTATCAGGAAAGGCACCAACAAACAACGAAAATGAAAGGGAAACAGAGAAAGAACAGTGAGGGAGCTCGACCTCCCTGATACAGTGGGCTTGCAGGAGAGATTTTGCTCACATCTGCTTTTTCCTTATTCGACGAGTCCCAGGGAGATCAGTGGGCAGGATCAGCCACATCAAGCTCTAGGTATCAATCACAAGGACATTGCCTCAGCCTTGAAGCCCCTGAACCTGGAAATGCAGTTCTGCTAAGTGGAGCTCAAACAGTCTGGCTCAGAATCTGTCTTCCTTTTGCTCTGGGAGGTGAATTCAGATGCTCAGCCAAGCTTCCACCGAAACAGGGCCATGCAGGGGGCAAGATGAGTTTAAATCCCACCCCAGGCTCGGCCCCCTAAGAGCAGGGACAGAGGGGCATCACTTTCAGGGCTACTGGCTGAGCATTTAGCTGGATGACTGAGGTGCGGTGACAGGAGGGGCCAGGAAAAGCAGCCTGCCTGATCTCCCATCCCAAAACGTGCCCTGATAAATCGGCAATGGCTCCCCACTGCCAGTTTCCACAGAGCGCACTCCTGGGTGTCTTACAGTGTCTTTTTGCCCCATCTTTCTAGCCTCACCTTGACACGCCCTCCCCAGCTCTCCCTTTCCTCTGGCCACACGGAACTTGCCCCCTCTCCAGATCATTTGAGCTCTGCGTGTTCTGTTCCCTCGGCTGTGGCAGGCCCTCTCTTCCTTTCCTTTCAGAGAAATTTCTATACACCTGTCAAAGGCTGGCTCTGAGAACTCATACCTGTATGGCCCCTTTGCTTTTTGTTCCCTACAGGATATCCACGTTGCACTGAAAGCATCTATCTAACAGCAGTGACGCTCAGCATCATCAATTAAATGCTACTGGTGTTCTAGGCACCCAGTACATTCATATTACATTTTTTGATCATGTAGTCACTAAGTCATGTCCAACTCTTTGCAGCCCCATGGACTGTAGAGCTCCAGGCTCCTCCATCCATGCACTTCTCCAGACAAGAATACTGGAGTGGGTTGCCATGCCCTTCTCCAAGGGATCTACCTGACCTAGGGATCAAACCCGGCTCTCCTGCATCGCAGGGGGATTCTTTACTGTCTGAGCCACCAGGGAAGCCCCATATTGCACTGAATACTCTTAATAATAATCTAACAGTAATGATAATATAGTAATGGTAATCAGCATCACTAATTGCGTGATAATTTTGTTTGAGGTGCTGGACTAGCCATCGCGTAGGCTTGACACTATTGAACCAATAGCAGAGACAGGATTCAATCCCAGGATGAGCAGTGCCATGAGATAGAACTCCTCAGTGAGAGAGACGGTGCTTTTTCCACTCCTTAACACTTAGATTATATCAGGCCCTCCAATAAATATCCATGAAAGGAAGAAGTAAGGACACTTGGGAACTTTATCCTCATTTTAATTGCTAGCATCTGCTGAATGCTTAACAATGGCCAGGCACCATGTCTAGTACTTTACTTGCCTTCATTTCATTTAACTTTTGCCAAAATACTGATGAGGTCAGCACTATAATTATAAGTATCTATCCTAGTACCTGGCACATAATAGATGCTCAGTTAATACAGGTTGACGATGAGTTCATCTCTATTTAAAGATATGGTAACAGTAACTGAGGCTTAGAAATAGTGAGTATTTGGACCGTATAGGGTTGGAAAGAGCAGAGTTGAAATGGGAATCCAAGTGTATCTTTCTCCAGGCCCACAGAAGAAGGCTGATAAGAAGGGTCTCGTCCTTTAACACTAGTTCGAATGGAATGCAGTTTTTGACATTCCCAAATGGGCTATGGGGGAGTTTACTGAGGTGAGCATTTTCTCTGTAGTATTCTTCAAAACTGATAAATGGCAGAAATCAGTCCTGGACTATTTGGAAAGCCTGAATTCTGGTGCTGGCTTTTGTGCCAAATAGGAAAATAGCCTCGATGAGTCAAATGACCTCTCTGAGTTCAGTTTCAGCACCATCAAAGCAGGTTTGCTTATAGGCTTAAATGCCAATACAGAGAGAAATAGAAAGTGGGTTTAAATGTAAAATTAGGACACTTTTGATTAAGATGAATCCAACAGATTGCAATAACTAGTGTGACTAAGGCCTGATAAAGCCTGTGGGCTCACTGGTTCTCAGGCAAGATAAACAACAGCACAGGGAGTCGGCAGTTGCCTCGCCACCCCCTCCGAAGGGCACCTTCAGGAGAGTCTGATTAGCAGCCTTGCACCTTGCCTGGTCCCAGGCAACTCTGGGTCCCTAGAGAAGCCGCTGTCATCTCTCTTCCTCTGATTTTATTAGGACCATAATTGTACATTTCTCCGCTTACCTGTCATGATGAAAGAGCATCATTGTTTCCATAATGCACCATTTGGGAGTGAGGCTAGGGCTCCACACATCACTTCTCATTGCAGTGAAGCGGCACCAAAAAAGCCATCCTTCAACATGTAAAAAACACTCTCCATACCGCAGTGTCTCTATTTGCAACAGCCTCTGAGATATTCATGCGATAGATCATACATTTGCCTGAATCAATATTTCCCTGACACTGGGAAGCCCGCCATCCATCTGTCCCATTTCGTTTGATAAAGCCTTTCTGTAGCACCTTTACGCAGGCTGACGGCATCACAGTTCCTCCTCCCCCACGTGATGGATGATGCCCAGATGAGTGACTGCTTCATAAATTACTCTCTTGGGAGCAGAACCCCCAGAACTCAGTCAAGTCTTCCCAGCAGTTGAGCAGACAGCAAGGAGACATGGCATGAAGGGCAAAGGCTCAGAGAACTCAAGCTGGAAATGCTTCAACGTCCTAATATAAGAGAGGAGGAAACTGAGGCTTAGAGTGGTTAAGCAAGCTTTACAAAGTCAGACACCTACTTATTCGTAGGCTTTTAGCTTCCCAGAGAACGTGATCATCGGAGCACTCTGTCAGAGGTAAAATCTCTACCCTGGAAAGCCCCACTCCTCCTCCCATGGCTGAAGACGTCAGGTGACTAAACAAAGAACCCACAGACTAAGCCTGTGTGTACCACGTGCTCCACCATCCCTGGACCGATCCCTCCTTCTCTCTCAAAGCCTGAAACAGACACGCCTCCTGGAGAAAGCAGTCCTGGTCAGCCTGTCCTCCCCATCGCTCCACATCCCACATCTCTCACGGGCAGAACTTGCAGGAGACTGTCTCAGACCAGAAACCCTCACACCATTCCTTGGCCTTTCCCTCTGCACGCCATCTGTGGAACTGCCCGGTTCTTCCCAACATCTCTGCTGCCCAGTGGTGGCTGGTAAATGTTTAAACAACAAGCAGCACCCCCCCAAGGAAAACCCCGGATTCATGGAATTGGCTGTAAATACCCAACTGTGGACACTTTCAAGGTGCCAACATGATGTCAGTGAACTTGGGATAAGACCTACATCAGTGCCCCATCACATGGTCTTTCCACCATATAGAAAACCAGATGAAGTAACCTCAAGAGCATAGATATCAGCAAAAAGCAGTCAAATAACCCAGAAGCTAGGAATTTTGAGTATTGGATTAACTTTGTGTGTGTGTGCGTGCACGCACGCTAAGTCGCTTCAGTTGTGTCTGACTCTGCTAGGGGATCTTCTCAACCCAGGGATCAAACCTGTGTCTGTTATGAATCCTGCATTGGCAGGTGGGTTCTTTACCACTAGTGCCATCTGTATGGGTATTTTTAATCGAAGTTTTATTGATTTACAAAGCTGTGTTAATTTCAGTTATATGTGTACACACATACACTTTTTCACATATATACATACACATATATGGGGCTTTCCTGTGGCTCAGTGGTAACACATTGGCCTGGAACACAGGAGACGTGGATTCCCTCCCTAGATCAGGAAGATCCCTGGAGGAGGGCATGGCAACCCACTCCAGTATTCTTGCCTGGAAAATCTCACGGACAGAAGAGCCTGGCGGACTATGGTCCATAGGGTAGCAAAAAACCAGACATGACTGAAGCAAATGAGCATGAACATACATACCTACCTGTTTTCAGATTCTTTTCCATTATAAATTATCACAAGATATTGAATACAATTCCCCGTGATATATGGTAGGACCTTGTTATTTATTTTACAAATAGTTTATATCTGCTAATCCCAAACCCCTAATTTACTCCTTCCTGCCTTTCCCCCTTGGTAGCCATAAATTTATTTTCTATGTCTGTAAATCTATTTCTGTTTTGTAAATAAGTTTATTGGTGTCATTTTTTTTAGATTCCACATATAAGTAATATTCTTTGCAGCCAAAGATGGAGAAGCTCTATACAGTCAGCAAACAAGACCAGGAGCTGACTGTGGCTCAGACCATGAACTCCTTATTGCCAAATTCAGACTTATTGAAGAAAGTAGGGAAAACCACTAGACCATTCAGGTATGACCTAAATCAAATCCCTTAGGATTATACAGTGGAAGTGAGAAATAGATTTAAGGGCCTAGATCTGATAGATAGAGTGCCCGATGAACTATGGAATGAGGTTCATGACATTGTACAGGAGACAGGGATCAAGACCATCCCCATGGAAAAGAAATGCAAAAAAGCAAAATGGCTGTCTTGGGAGGCCTTACAAATAGCTGTGAAAAGAAGAGAAGTGAAAAGCAAAGGAGAAAAGGAAAGATATAAACATCTGAATGCAGAGTTCCAAAGAATAGCAAGAAGAGATAAGAAAGCCTTCTTCAGTGATCAATGCAAAGAAATAGAGGAAAACAACAGAATGGGAGGGACTAGGGATCTCTTCAAGAAAATCAGAGATACCAAAGGAACATTTCATGCAAAGATGGGCTCGATAAAGGACAGAAATGGTATGGACCTAACAGAAGCAGAAGATATTAAGAAGAGATGGCAAGAATACACAGAAGAACTGTACAAAAAAGAGCTTCACGACCCAGATAATCACGATGGTGTGATCACTGACCTAGAGCCAGACATCCTGGAATGTGAAGTCAAGTGGGCCTTAGAAAGCATCACTATGAACAAAGCTAGTGGAGGTGTTGGAATTCCAGTTGAGCTATTTCAAATCCTGAAAGATGATGCTGTGAAAGTGCTGCACTCAATATGCCAGCAAATCTGGAAAACTCAGCAGTGGTCACAGGACTGGAAAAGGTCAGTTTTCATTCCAATCCCAAAGAAAAGCAATGCCAAAGAATGCTCAAACTATTGCACAATTGCACTCATCTCACACGCTAGTAAAGTAATGCTCAAAATTCTCCAAGCCAGGCTTCAGCAATATGTGAACCATGAACTTCCTGATGTTCAAGCTGGTTTTAGAAAAGGCAGAGGAACCAGAAATCAAATTGCCAACATCCGCTGGATCATGGAAAAAGCAAGAGAGTTCCAGAAAAACATCTATTTCTGCTTTATTGACTATGCCAAAGCCTTTGACTGTGTGGATCACAATAAACTGTGGAAAATTCTGAAAGAGATGGGAATACCAGACCACCTGACCTGCCTCTTGAGAAATTTGTATGCAGGTCAGGAAGCAACAGTCAGAACTGGACATGGAACAACCGAGTGGTTCCAAATAGGAAAAGGAGTACGTCAAGGCTGTATATTGTCACCCTGCTTATTTAACTTATGTGCAGAGTACATCATGAGAAACGCTGGACTGGAAGAAATACAAACTGGAATCAAGATTGCTGGGAGAAATATCAATAATCTCAGATATGCAGATGACACCACCCTTATGGCAGAAAGTGAAGAGGAACTAAAAAGCCTCTTGATGAAGGTGAAAGAGGAGAGTGAAAAAGTTGGCTTAAAGCTCAACATTCAGAAAACGAAGATCATGGCATCTGGTCCCATCACTTCATGGGAAATAGATGGGGAAACAGTGGAAAGTGTCAGACTTTATTTTTCTGGGCTCCAAAATCACTACAGATGGTGACTGCAGCCATGAAATTAAAAGACGCTTACTCCTTGGAAGGAAAGTCATGACCAACCTAGATAGCATATTCAAAAGCAGAGACATTACTTTGCCAACAAAGATTCATCTAGTCAAGGCTATGGTTTTTCCTGTGGTCATGTATGGATGTGAGAGTTGGACTGTGAAGAAAGCTGAGTGCTGAAGAATTGATGCTTTTGAACTGTGGTGTTGGAGAAGACTCTTGAGAGTCCCTTGGACTGCAAGGAGATCCAACCAGTCCATCCTAAAGGAGATCAGTCCTGGGTGTTCATTGGAAGGGCTGATATTGAAGCTGAAACTCCAGTACTTTGGCCACCTCATGCGAAGAGTTGACTCATTGGAAAAGACTCTGATGCTGGGAGGGATTGGGGGCAGGAGGAGAAGGGGACGACAGAAGATGAGATGGCTGGATGGCATCACTGACTCGATGGACGTGAGTCTGAGTGAACTCCGGGAGTTGGTGATGGACAGGGAGGCCTGGCGTGCTGCGATTCATGGGGTCACAAAGAGTGGGACACGACTGAGCGACTGATCTGATCCGGTAAGTAATATATGGTGTTTGTCTTTGTCTGACTGCACTTAGAATGATAGTCTCTAGGTCCATCCATGTTGCTACAAATGGCATCATTTCATTCTCTTTTAAGGCTGAGTAATATTTCTCTGTATGTATGTACCACATCTTCTTTATCCATTCATCCGTTCATATGTCAGTGAGCATTAGGGTTGCTTCCATGTCTTGGCTATTGTAATTTGTGCTGCTATGAAATTTGAGGTGCATGTATGTTTTCAAATTAATGTTTTCTCTGGATTTACACCCCAGGAGTGATATTCCTGGATCATATGATATTATCTTTGCTTTTAATATGAATTTTTAATTTTTGAGTTTATGTAATTTAATTTATAATAAAAGCAATGTTTAACACATGACTGAAAATTTAATAACTGGCTCTCATGCATTGGCACAAGCTGGCTTGAGCACAGTTCCGCATATCTGTGCTGCTTCTAGGGTGACTTGTGACCTCTTCAGTTTTGCCCTCTATATCCTTCAACTGGCCTCCAAACCCATCTCCCAGCTTCTGGACCCTTACTCCAAAACTATCTAGCTCTGTCTTTCTAGTCTTCCCTACTCATGGGTGGCAGCTCCCCATGCCTTCTAACTAAGCATAAACTTGTGTTCTGAGTAGTCAAGCTTCTATACAATAAAAGCCCCAAACTTTCTTCTGTAGTTCGTTCTCCCAAGTGATGCACTGCAGTTCCCAAGGCATGCAGAAGCTGACAGGCCTGGGTTTGGCATTTATTTTTGCAGTTTATTAGCTGGATAACCTGGGGCAAGTTACTTAACTTCTCTGACCTTTAGTTACCCCATATGAAAAGCGGAGAACTCATAGAGTGGTTGGGAGGATTAAATCAGATCATACATAATATCCCTAAGGTCATGATCAACCCATTTTAGGCAGCCAGTAACAACAATGTCATCAGTTTCTATATGAGCTTATCCTATCTGTAAACACTGGTTCTTTATTGCATCTTGTCTCATTGTTATCCCCATTTGATAGATAAATAGAGATGTTTGGCAGTCATCTCTGCTAAATCCAGAGTCACATCTCCTACATAAATGCTACCCTCCAGCCAATCAGTTTTATTTCCCACTCTTGACTAGTATTCACCTTTTTCCATATAGAAGCTTTGCTACTAAACTCTGCCTCTCAAAAACTCATTCATTCACTCCATAATAAAAAGACACAGAACCCAATTAAGATGGGCAAAGAATTTGAATAAACATTTCTTCCCCTAAACTCCCATATAAATGGACAATAAGCACATGAACAGATGCTCGGCATCATCAGTATTTAGGAAAATGTAAATCAAAACCCCAAAAAGATACCATGTCATAGCCACCAGGATGTCTATTATTATAAAGACAGACAATAACAAGTGTAAAGAGAAGTTGGAATCCTCACTGTTGCTGAAGGGGATGAAATAAGTAGCAATCACTTTGGAAAACAGTTTGGCAGTTTCTCAAAAAGTTCCATGTAAGAGGTAATATATGACATAGGAATTCTTCTCCTAGGTGCATATCCAAGATAAATATGTTCATACAAAACCCTGTACCTGAATGTTCATTGCACCATTACTCACAGTAGCCAAAATCTGGAAATAACTCAAATGTCCTACAACTGGTGAATGGAAAAACAAAATGTGGTATACAATGGAGTATTATCCAGCCATAAAAAATTAAAATACTGATACATGCTGCAACATGGATGAACCTTGAAATCATGCTAAGTGAAAGAAGCCAGTCACAAAAGACCACGTATTATATAATGCCATTAACATCAAATACGTAGAATACAGAAATCTACAGAGACACAATGCAGATCACCGGTTGTCTAGGGTTGAGAAGTGGTGGGAAACAGGAACGACTGCTTATTAATGCTGGGTTTCTTTTTGCAAAGTGACAAAATGTTCTAAGTTTAGATCGCTGTGATGATTGCTTACCTCCATGAACATACTAAAACTCATTGCACTGTACACCTTAAATAGATGAATTTTGTAGCATTTGAAGTCTATCTCAATAAAAACATTAAAAAAAATACCTTGTAGTAAACAATCCCGTTTACAATTGCATCAAAAAAGAATAAAATACCGAGGAGTAACTGTAGCCAAAGAGAGGAATAATCTGTACACTGAAAACCACTTGACACTGAGGAAAGAAACTGAAGGAGAGACAAATAAATGGAGACATTCCAAACCCATGGATTGGAAGAACTGATATTGTTAAAATATCCACAGCGCCCCAAACAATCTATAGATTCAATGCAACATCTATCAAAATTTCAATGACATTTTTCACAGAAATATTTTTAACAATCCTAAAATTCATATAGAACCACAAAAGACCTTGAACAACCAAAGTAATCTTGAGAAAAAAGAACAAAGCTTAAGACATCACACTTCCCTATTTAAAACTATTAACCAAGCTGTAGTAATAAAAACAGACAACTAAACAGAATGGACAATCCAGAAATACACATATGCATATATGGTCCATTAATATATGACAAAGGAGCCAAGAACATACAATAGTGAAGCATAGTCTTTTCAATAAATGGTGCTGGGAAAACTGGACAGCCACCTGCAAAAGAGTAACCCTATCGCATATCATACAGAAGAACCAATTCAAAAATGGGTTAAAGATTTGAATGTAAGATCCAAAACCATGAAACTCTGGGAAAAAATACATATATAAGAGGAAAGTTCCTTGGCAATGGTTATTTTAGGTATGACATCAAAAGCAAAGACAAAAGTAAGCAAGTGAGACTGCAAAAAATAAAACACTACTGAACAGCCAAGGAAACCATCAAAAACCTACTGGATGAGAGAAAATGTTTTCAAATCATATACCTGATAAAGAACTACTATCCAAAATATATAAAGAAAGCGTACAGCTAACGTAATAAAAATAGAAAGAAACCCAAACAATCTAATTTTAAAATGAGCAGAGCAACTGAACAGACATTTTCCAAAGAAGATATACAAATGGCCAACAGCTACATAAAAAGAGCTGAACATCACTAGTCATCAGGGAAATGCAAACCAAAGCCACAATGAGGTATCACCTCACATCTGCTAAAATGGTTTCATCAAAATAGACAAGAGAAAAGTGTTGGTGAGGACGTGGCAAAAAGGGACGCCTTGTGCATGCTTGGTGGGAATTTAAACGAGTGTAGCCACTATGAAAACAGTACAGAGATTCTCAAAAAATTAAAAGTAGAACCACCATATAACTCAGCAATTCCACGTCTGGGTATACATCCAAAGGAAATAAATTGACTATCTTGAAGAAGTAGCTGCACTCACGTGCTCACTGCAGCATTATTCACAACAGTTAACACATGGAAAAGACCCAGATGTCCATCAACAGAGGAGTAGATAAAGAATAAGATAATGCAGGCGTGCGTACACCACACACACACACACACACATACACCTAATGGAATATTATCCAGGCACAAAAAAGAAGGAAACCTTGCCACTTGCAAGGATGGACTTGGAGGTATTATGCTAAGCAAAATAATCCAGACACCAAAAGACAAATACCATTTGATCTCTCTTACAAGTGGAATCCAAAAATGTCGAACTCATAAAAGCAAAGAGTAAAAAGGTGATTACCAGGAGCTGGGGGTGTCTAAATAGAGAGAGGTTGGTCAAAGGGTACAACCTTTCATAAGATAAACAGGTCTGAGGATCTGTTCTAAAACATGATAACTATAGTTAATAACAGTTGTTTGAAATTTGCTAAGAGAACTTAAATGTTCTCATTTAAAAATACAAATAAAAAAGATATGAGAGGTGATAGATGTGCTAATCAACTAGATGGTGAGAATCCTTTCCCAACATATACATAGACCAAATCATCACAATAAACATTTTAAATAACTTACAAGTTTATTTGTCAGCTATACATCAATAAAGCTAAAAAAAATATATCCCTTGAAATAGTTCATTCATCCATCAACGCTTATCTCGGGGGAGGCCCTTTCCCAGTGCCCACTCCCCTGCTCTCAGCTGCACTGCTCCCATCTCTTAAAGCCCCAGAATTCACCATGCGTTGTGTCTTACTTTCCATATTCTGCTTCCTACCCTAGTTATCTGTGTACCATTTCTATCTATTAGACTAAATAGCTTCGACTCCTGTAAATGTGTAAAATGGAGCAGATTCAATAGTATTCCTGCAAGATGGCTCACATTTGTATTCTTTTATCTTTTTTTTCAGACAAGGAAGAAAAGAATGGCATTCCAGCCCACTCAGGGGTTCACTGCCTGATGTGAGCCCACTCATAGAGCGTGTAGCATACACGAGCATCACCCAGCACAGTCAGATCAGATCAGATCAGTCGCTCAGTCGTGTCCGACTCTTTGCAACCCCATGAATTGCAGCACGCCAGGCCTCCCTGTCCATCACCAACTCCCAGAGTTCACTGAGACTCACGTCCATCGAGTCAGTGATGCCATCCAGCCATCTCATCCTCTGTCGTCCCCTTCTCCTCCTGCCCTCAATCCCTCCCAGCATCAGAGTCTTTTCCAATGAGTCAACTCTTCGCATCAGGTGGCCAAAGTACTGGAGTTTCAGCTTTAGCATCATTCCTTCCAAAGAAATCCCAGGGCTGATCTCCTTCAGAATGGACTTGTTGGATCTCCTTGCAGTCCAAGGGACTCTCAAGAGTCTTCTCCAACACCACACTTCAAAAGCATCAATTCTTCGGCGCTCAGCTTTCTTCATAGTCCAACTCTCACATCCATACATGACCACTGGAAAAACCATAGCCTTGACTAGACGGACCTTTGTTGGCAAAATAATGTCTCTGCTTTTGAATATGTTATCTAGGTTGGTCATAACTTTCCTTCTAATGAGTAAGCGTCTTTTAATTTCATGGCTGCAGTCACCATCTGCAGTGATTTTGGAGCCCAAAAAAATAAAGTCTGACACTGTTTCCGATGGGTGACTAGTCCATCACAAATTGGGTAAAAGAAACTGCAGAGCAAAGGCTGAGTTTCACAAACAAGGTCTCTTTGCGGCTCCTGGCCTAGTGCTTTGCCTTAGGGAGGAATTCAAGGAACATGGGTGAAGTTCTTCCCTAGACACACAGAGCAAGACTATAATCAACAGAAAATCAAGTAAAGTTGCTGACAGGGTGGCCACAAGGACAGAACGCAATTTATTCTTCAGCACTTTTAAGTATGTCTTTCACCAAGACGCATTTTCCTTCAGAATCACACATTGTCTTTGTTTTGACTTATAAACCAAAATTGGCAGTGAGTCAGACAAAGACAAATACCATATGATATTGCTTATAAGTGGACTGTAAAAAGTGATACAAATGAACTTATTTACCAAACAGAAACAGACTCATAGACCTCGAAAACAAATTGATGGTTACCAAAGGGGAAAGGGTGGGAAGGGATAAATTAGGAGGTTCAGATTAACATCTGTGCACCAGTATATGTAAAATAGATAACCAACAAGGACCTACTATATGGTACAGGGAACTGTACTCAAATCTTGTAATTATGTATAGTAATCTTACAAAGAACACACACATATAACAACATTGTAAATCAACTCTATTTCAATTAAAAAGACAAAACTAAAATGTGTGCTCCCCCCTCCACCCACCCCCAGGGTGAGAGGGCTCTAGTCCAACCTGGATGAACAGAGAAAGGCTGATTGTGTTCCTCTGACTTTGGGGACTCCGTGGAAGCAGGTACCAGCCCTGTGCTTAGGTGGGAAACTGATGAGCAGTTTGGTCAAGACCCAGAGAGAGAAGAGCAGGATGGGGAGAAGCCTCCACTGGCCATGCAACGATAGCACCGAGACAAAGAAGAAGCGGAGCTGGGAAGGAATACAGCCTGTCTGGGGCAAAGGGACTAGGAGGCCTTTTCAGACCGGGAGAAAAATCAGCATCTTCTAGGGAAACGAGCTTGTTCTAAAGAGGGTTGCCATGGAGCGCTCCTTGAAATCTAATTTAAGTCTTTTCCCTTAGCAAGGATCAAGCAGAGAAGACAGAGGCAATCCATTTTCACAGAGTGTGGCCCCGCATGGTCAGTTGCTGCCAGAGTGTTCCTGCGGCCTCATCTGCTGGTCACTGACATTGAAGCAGAACACACACAGATAGGCAAGCGTGCGCATGCGCACGCACACCCACACGTTCACCCAAGGGCATTCAGCCCTCGCATGCCGCTGGCACTTGGGGATGCTAAAACTGTTCTGTCTACTCAGAGGTACGGATGAGTTAGTTGCTTGTAAGCCTGCTGCTGCTGCTAAGTCGCTTCAGTCGTGTCTGACTCTGTGCGACCCCAGAGACGGCAGCCCACCAGGCTCCCCTGTCCCTGGGATTCTCCAGGCAAGAACACTGGAGTGGGTGCTTGTGAGCCTAGGGTTAGGGTTAAAGACAAACCCAAGGCACTTTTCTTCAGGGCAAGGGGAAAAAAAAAAAAAAAAACCTTTCCTACATCGCCACCTAATGGTACTTTTACCTCATTGCAGTCTTGGATTTGTTCAAAATTACCACGTCAGTTCAGTTCAGTCACTTAGTCATGTCCGACTCTTTGTGACTCTATGAACTGAACCACGCCAGGCTTCCCTGTCCTCCCCAACTCCCAGAGCTTGCTCGAACTCATGTCCATTGACTCAGTGATGCCATCCAACCATCTCATCTTCTGTTGTCCCCTTCTCCTCCTGCCTTCAATCTTTCCCAGCATCAGGGTCTTTTCCAATGAGTCAGTCTTTTGCATCAGGTGGCCAAAGTACTGGAGCTTCAGCTTCAACCTCAGTCCTTCCAATGAATATTCAGGACTGATTTCCTTTAAGATTGAGAGTCCTTGAGAGTCCAAGGGACTCTCAAGAGTCTTCTCCAACACCACACTTCAAAAGCATCAATTCTTCAGCACTCAGCTTTCTTTATATTCCAACTCCCGCATCCATATATGACTACTGGAAAAACCATAGCTTTGACTAGATGGACCTTTGTTGGCAAAGTAATGTCTCTGCTTTTTAATATGATGTCTAGTTTGGTAATGGCTTTTCTTCCAAGGAGCATGTGACTTTTAATTTCATGGCTGCAGTCATCATCGGCAGTGATTTTGGAACCCCCCAAAATTAAGTTTGTCACTGTTTTCATTATTTCCCCATCTATTTGCCATGAAGTGATGGGACTGGATGCCATGATCTTAGTTTTCTGAATGTTGAATTTTAAGCCAACTTTTTCACTCTCCTCTTTCACTTTCATCAAGAGGCTTTTTAGTTCCTCTTCACTTTCTGCCATAAGGGGTGTCATCTGCATATCTGAGGTTATTGATATTTCTCCCTGCAATCTTGATTCCAGCTTGTGCTTCATCCAGCCCAGCATTTCACATGATGTACTCTGCATATAAGTTAAATAAGCAGGGTGACAATATACAGCCTTGACATACTCCTTTCCCAATTTGGAACAGTCTGTTGTTCCATGTCCACTTCTAACTGTTGCTTCTTGACCTGCATACAAGTCTACTTATCTACTTACGGTCTTGGATCTGTTCAAGATCAGCAGGTAGATGGGTTCAAAGGGTGAGCAGGACTCATCGTTCGAGGTGTAAACTTAGACTTCGTCTTCCGTGTGTGTGCCCCAGCTTTCCAGCTGCAGCTCATGGAGTCGCATGCAGTGCTGGTTACCTGCTCCAATGCCCCATTCCAGTTCCTGGACGTTCGGAGGCTCCCAGCTTTTTGTCCTGGGGTTCCCAGGCCTGCGTTAGCACAGGGTCTTGATGTCTTTTGGCATACCTTCCTGAGGACTGTAACTCCCAGCTGTAATCGGTCACTTTTCCAGATGCAGGATCAGGCTCCAAGGCCAGGTTTCGTCTTCTGCACAATGTTTGCCTGAGGTTGACCTGCCACACCCGCCTCCATGTCTTGCTCCAGGCTTCAGCCTGTCTTCGTGGATAAACACTGGGTCAATGGGATTTGAAGACCAACAAGCACTTCATTTTGGCCTCAACATCCTTTCAAACTGAGCTTAGAAACAACTTCAGAATCCATTTTAGCAAGTACTCCAGATGACCATCCAACCAGCCCTGGCTGGTGTGTGAGATGAAACTTTGTTTTGAGGCCCGGGATCTGTCGTTGGTATTTCGTGTGCACATCTGTTGTGCTTTCCAGAACAGCAAAGAAAATGGTTTCAGTCCTTTCACCTAACCGTTAGCTCCACACACAGTCCTCTTCCCAAATAAGGGCTCAGACACTGTTGGAATGTCAGCATGCTGCTGCTGCTGCTAAGTCGCTTCAGTTGTGTCCGACTCTGTGCGACCCCGTAGACGGCAGCCCACCAGGCTCCTCTGTCCATGGGATTTTCCAGGCAAGAGTACTGGAGTGGGTTGCCATCGCATACCAAGTGTTGAATGGTAATAACTAACGTTTACATAGCACTTAGTTACCAAGTCCTTTCACACATGGTACCACATTTAATTAATTCACACAACAAGCCAGAGAAATGGGTGTGAGTGTGCTCCCCAGTCCAGACCAGACAGTGAGCTTCTGAAGAATGAGACAGTTTCTTATTGGCCCCTGTGGGGCTCCGCTCAGAGTTTGTGGTCCATTTTGCAGAACGGAAGTGTGAGTTCTGAGGATGATACACAAGGACCGTGAGGGTCTATAACTGTACCAACCGGGTCACCCACTGGCCAGCCGGGCTCTTAGAAGGGCTTGCAGCCTCTCGAGCACCCTATTCTTGGCTTTCTCCATGTTTGAATTCCGATGTCACTGACTTTTCTTCCTTCCTGGTAATGAGGCGAAACCTGGTGGGTTAATTAATCCTTCTCGATGCTGGGCAGGAGTAACAGGATCAAGAAGAAAACCTTCCTCCTGCTGAACTCCCAGGGGTGCCTTGGCAGGAGAGCGTGAGGAGATGGAACGCAGCCTTCAGACTGTTAATTGTTCAAGAGCAAATCATCTGTCAGAAGGAAATAGAAAAGAAAGACACCACTGAATCCAGAGTCAGAACGATAAATAACATTCGGCACTACACCCTGGAGAAAAATAAAGCTGCCGACATTCCACTTCGCAGGGAAAACAAAAATACTCAATGTTTCTGCAAACCTGTGGACTACAAGTGTGATGCGGTAGAAATACCGCAACCAGAGCACATCAGCCATCTCTTTCATCAACGCAGAGGCCATCGACCTCTGCTCCACACTCAGCACACCTACCCTGGGGAGGCAGAGGCAGACAGCAAGGGAAAAATGATCCTGTAAATAGGAAAATATATTTCCTAGTAGGAAAGCTTTCTGGAGGAGGGAGATAGTAGAGGGACGTATTGTGATCGTCCCACACCACTCTCCCTGTACTCCCAGAGCCACTAAGTGGTTCCCCAGAACCTCAAAAGATAAAGCCAGACTCCATGATCTGGCTCCTCTGCACTCACGCATCTCCAGCTTCAGCAGCATCCAAATGCTACTGGTACCGCCCTCAGGACATTGGGCCACTCTGAGCCTCTGTTTCCTCTTTCTTCTCCATCAGGAGTGCCTTTTCCTCCAACTGGCTAAATCCTCCTCCGTCCTTAAGGATCATCTCATCTACTGTTACCCCATCCCTACCTCCAGCCTATGCCACCAGAGCCTCGGGGACTCTCTACCATCATACCCAGAGCAACAGTTCAGTGCTGTGGTCAAGCAAACAACACCTGAGCCACATCACCCAGGTCTCAGTCTAAGCCCTGCCGGGGATTGTCTCTGTGATCTTGGGTGAGTTTCTTGACTGTGAGTGCTCCTGTTCCTCACATAAAATGGAGAGGATATAATAACAGTCTGTACATCACAGAGTTGTATGAGGACTAAATTACTTAATACGTGTAAATTACACATATTACAACAGTGCTTGTGATGAACTATTAAAGCCATTAATTATATTTCCCTGCAATCATGTCAGGTCCATCTTCCTCTCTAAACTGTAAGTTCATTGAGAGACGAGTCCATATCACGTCCATTCTTTTATGCCTAGCACTTAGCGTACCATGCCAATCACCTGCTTCCCTCTTCCCTGTAAAACAATTAAGCATCGCTCCCCATTGCTGTGACTTGCAGCATTCTCCTAAGAGAAAAGTCGTTTCCATGCCCATTGACAGCACCCAGGATCATGTCTGGGGTTTCCCAGGTGGTTGGTGGGAAAGAACCCACCTGTCAATGCAGGAGATGCAGGTTCGATCCCTCGGTTGGGAAGATCTCCTGGAGGAGAAAATGCCAACCCACTCCAGTATTCTTGCCTGGGAAATCCCATGGACAGAGGAGCCTGGCGGGCTACAGTCCATGGGGTCGCGGAGAGTCAGACATGACTAAGTGACTGAACAATAGCAACATGATCGTGTGGCTTGTTTTTTGGCCAATGAGATGTGAGGGGGTAGTGATGGTCAGCAGTTCCAAAAAGCAACTTCAAAAGGCATTGCGTGCTATGACAGCTCCCATCCCTACTCTGCTATAAGAATGGCAAGTCCCAGATAGAGGTTGCGCCTTCATCCTGGATCCCAGAAGCCAGAACAGAACTACAATCATAGTTGACCTGCAACCGGTATAGAATATGAAGAAGAAATAGCTATTCAGTCGTATGCCACTGAGGTTTGGGGTGTGTTTCTTACCACATCATAACCTAGTGAAAGCTGATTAAAACAGACACAACAGAGGTTTGTTGAATAAATGCAAGCACCAATAAAAGAATGAATAAGGGAGTGAGTTGTGATTTGTACAGTTTCTAGCTAAGATGATGGTTATATATGGGCATCACCAAATCAGGTAATTTAAGCAAGTGTTTTTTAAATAGTAAATGTGTTTTTTGACATTTATTTTGAATATAATTCTTTGTAAATAAAAAAATGAGATTCTGTAGTCATTTAGACACATTCAGAATATCTCTCTCCAGGCCCAGATAAAAGTAAAAGTGGCAAGAGTAATTTTTCTTTGGCAGCTAATATGTTTCAAGCACTTTCCATCTACTGATCCAGCAGAACCTTGCAACAGTCCTAGGAACAAGCTATATTTCCAGATGTGCAAACCGGAGGCTCAGAAACTGTGAACCAGAGATAACAAGGGACCATCCAGATGTGGACCTGGATCTGTTTGAGTACAAACCCCTTCTCTCTCCATGAAAGCATGCTGCAACCATGAGAGCATTTGAAGACCGCCCAGGTGATTTGGCTATCCAATAAGACTCCCCCTATAACCTAATATTCTTCCTTTTTCTCTGGCACAGGACCCAAAAGTTGAACAGAGATCCAAGTGAAACCATTTGAAAATGCAATCACCCTGCTGAGATTAAGCAAACAATCAGCCATTTACTCTCAGTAAATGGATTTGCTTAATCAGATTGTTTTCTGATCACAAAATTAAAATCCGTCCAAGAAAAGAGAAAATGCTAGTTGGGGTGCAATGGCGAAGGGGGAAAGTGGAAAGAGTAATTTCCATCAAAGGCTCCAAACTTCACTGCCTACAGGACCGAGCATGGTAAGGTAACAAATGGAGGAGGCTGGGTGGGCTCTTGGCTCGTGTGCGTGGTCTAAAAGGGACAGGACTGCTCTCTTCCAGTCAATTGCTATCATGGAGGAACGCCAGGCTTCTAAGAGCTAGAAATTTGGATTTATGTGACATCTCCAAATGTTTAAATGTTGGCATCAAATTCAGGTTGCTTTTTCAATACTGTATATTCTACCCACCCCCCTCCCCAAGTTGTCACAAGAGTTCTGACCTACATGTCATCCTTTTGTGATGCAGAGGACACCGGAGAGAATTATAGCCTTAGACAGACCCAAGCTTGGAAGGAAATGAAGGAAAAAAGGAAGTCAGATTCTCAGGCTTATGCTTTGGAGGGAGAGAGGAAGAGCAGAGGGTGGGCAAAGCAGGAACCGAAGGTCACAGCAAACAAACTTCTTTTAATACAGTTGTCTTGGGCTGACCTGGTCCTTCACATTTCAACACTGCCTTGAGTAAAAACAAACTCTGATAAGCAAAAGCCATTTGTTCCCAAATAAACTTCATTATTCTGCTAAATATCTTTACTGGATTTCGTTTGAACCCAGTCATTCTCAATTCAATGCTGCACTCAGCCAACTTAACCTTTTAAAAAGAGTTTTATTGATGGTGTGTTATGCAGGCATTAACATTTCTCCAAAAATAAATTATTTTTTTAATAGAAGGAATTGAATTGCTTTGCTTAGCGATCTTAATTATCTCGAATAATTAGCTCCAGTCAGTTCTCCAACAAGAGCTCTCTGGAGAAATCAATGTTTGGGGAAAGGGAAAGAAAGGGGGAGCCAAGCTTGGGACAAAAGCAAGCATTTGGCCAGTTAGTTGGAAATATCTAATTAACCCCGAGAGTGAGGCTGACAATCAAACCACTTCCTTAGTGCTTAATTATTAAAGGCAAATAAAGAAAGTAAACACTCAGGGAGCTAGTCTGTTGGGCACTGGCGAGTAGGCGCCACTTTAAGCCAAAGTACTCAGCAATCCCAAATATACAGGCAGCTGTGTGCTTTTGCTCCTGCAGATCTCTGCTTGGGACACGCCCCCATCCCGTCTCAGCTCAAATCTCCTATAAGTCTTTTGTGACGTGTTCTCTGACCACCTCCCTCCCCAACCAAAGAAAATCGTTCCCTCCTGTGTGCTTCCATAGCCTTCTGTACATAAAAATGATTCTGCTGGGTATTCATTAGGTACTTGTCTGCCTCCCTAAATCAAAAGCGTTGCAAAGCTTGAGTAAATGCTTATTTACCTCTATATCCTCAGTGTCCAGTATATTTGGAACAGAGTAAGTGCTTCATAAACGGAGGTCAAGTAAACCTATAGATCACCAGCTTTTTGTATAAAGTCTGGTGTATGTGTGCTCCGTCGTGTCTGACTCTTTGCGATTCCATGAACTATAGTCCACCAAGTTCCTCTGTCCATGGGATTTTTCAGGCAAGAATACTGGAGTGGGATGCCATTTCCTCCTCCAGGGGATCTTCCCAACTCAGAGATGGAACCTGAGTCACTTGCCCCTCCTGCGCTGGCAGTCAGATTCTTTTCCACTGCACTACCAAATCTAGCACATAGTAGAAACTGAATGAATCCTTGCTTCTTTCTTTTTCCTTCTTTCTCCCCTTCTCCTCCTTCCTTCCTTCATTTCTCCCTTTCTATTTTTATTTCACTTTAGATTCTACAATTAATGGTATTGATTCCAGAGCTGCTGGGCCAAGCAACAGTGTTCCTTTATGTGAGTTTGTCATTTGGACTTAGTATTGACTTTCAATAAACCAATGCAGGGGCTTCCTGGGTGGCTCAGTGGTAAAGGATAGCCCTGCCAATGCGGGAGACATGGATTCAATCCCTAGGTTGGTAAGATTCCCCCAGAGAAGGAAATGACAACCCACTCCAGTATTCTTGCCTGGGAAATCCCATGGACAGAAGGCTGCAAAAGAGTCAGACATGACTTACAGCTGAAAACAAGCCAATGCAGATCACCACACTGACTGAAAAATCCCAGGGCAAGGGCTGCATGGGGACCCCGCCATGTAGAACACAGTTGGGAGGAAAACTCCTTAATTTGAAGTCACTACTCTTAGGCTTGCTGTGCTTGAAACTTCAGGACCTAAAAGAAGATTTGATGGAATCCTAGAGGAGGAGGGAAGGGAAAATGGGGAGAGGAAAACCCGGCAACACACAAGATGTTCATTGATGTGACTTGGTGTGATTTGTCAAAATCAACTGCGTATCTGCGTTGCAGACTATGGACATCCTGGTGCTATTTGTAGAGTTGATTCAGATATTTTCCCCTGAACCTAAAGCTGAGTCTTGAAAGCTGCGTAAGAATTAACTGAGTGAATAAAGTAGAAAATTCCATCTTCTGTGTGGAGGGAATAGCATAAACGAAGGCACAGGGATGGTATACCATGGTGAGAATCTAGGCCAAGCGATTCGATTTCCTTCACAGTAGTGCTACTCTGCTTAAACATGCAAATAGGCAGTAGGGAAGATGTAAGGCTAGGCAGGTCAAGAAGAGACATATATCAGTCAGTCAGTTCAGTTGCTCAGTCGTGTCCGACTCTTTGTGACCCCATGAACCGCAGCACGCCAGGCCTCCCTGTCCATCACCAACTCCCAGAGTTTACCCAAACTCATGTCCATCAAGTCAGTGATGCCATCCAGCCATCTCATCCTCTGTCGTCCCTATAAAGAAAGTGAAGTGAAGTCTCTCAGTCATGTCCGACTCTTTGTGACCCCATGGACTGTAGCCCACAAGGCTCCTCAGTCCATGGGATTCTCCAGGCAAGAATACTGGAGTAGGTTGCCATTTCCTTCTCCAGGGGATCTTCCCGACCCAGGGATCGAACCCAGGCCTTCCACATTGCAGGCAGACGCTTTAACCTCTGAGCCACCAGGGAAGCCCGTATAGTCATTGCTAATTTCTGGTCTTGGATGTGGCCAAGAAGTGATGGTTTCCAAACTTGATCTCCTCCTTAATTTCAGTTTCAAAATACAACCCCCGATGGACATTTATCCTCACTTGGGTGTCCAGGAAGCACCCCAAATTCAACATGCACAGCAATCAATGCTTTGTATCTTTCCATAAGCTTCTTCCTCTTAATACTTGCTGGTGTTAATCGCACCATCGCTTTCCTTTTTATCTGAGTCAAAATCTTGGATATCATCCTTGATCCTCTTTCCCTCCTTCTTACACTCAACCAGCAAGTCCTGGAAACTTGGCCTCCTAATGCTTCCTGAAGCTCTGCCTTCTCCTCTATTCCTACCATCTTTCCCTCTGAATAATAGCCACCCAAGAGGTCCTCTTACTCCCAGTCTCTTTTACTTCAGTTCCAACCTTTCTATCTATTGCTCCTCTGCCAGGAGGTCTTGATTGGATCTCTAGAAAGTACAGGGAAAAGTCCCAACTCCCAGGCAACTTACACACCACATCTGAGACCTGACCCTGCCTACCTTTCTCACTTGGTATCCGCCCACTTCTGTATCACACTTTCCACTTTGGGGACTCCCCCAAGTACTCCACGCTCTGTCTCACCTCTGTGGCTTTACTCCTGCTCTCCGCTCGTCCTGAACATGCTTGCCACCTTTCCTCTTCTGGCTCTTATTCACCTTTCAGCATTACGTTCTGTCATCTTCTCTCCCAGAAAATCTTCCTTCAAAGCCTAGGCTCCCCTGTGCTCCTCTAGCTCCCTAGGCACGCCTCTGCCCTTCAACTCTTATTGTTATGCTCACATTATCAAATTACTTGGAATTTGTCTCTCTAGGCTCTGGTTTCCTCAAGGGCAGCCGCCACCACCTCCTATTCATCTTAGTAAGTCCAGATCTCAGTGTGGCATTTGGCACTCAGCAGTCACACATATGTTTGCTGAGCTGCAACTCCAGGCTCTGCCCCCTGAGATGGCTCTTTTGGCAAACAGAGGAGCTCAGCCTGAGCCAAAGTGTGCCTGCTTCCCTACATAACAGAGGAAGGTCAGAACAGCTGAGAGCTCCTGAGAGCTCCGAGACATGGCCGTTGTTGTTTAGGTAAATTTGAAAAGTGGGAAGAGCATATACTATGGACTCCAAACAGAATCCAAATACATCCAGTTGAAATCTTAGCTAACACAACCTTGGGAGAGAAGTTTAATCTCTTTGTGTCTCAAGTGACTTGTCTATAAAATTATGAATAATGATTAGTTTAAATGGAAAAAACATTTTGTAAAACCCCTAGTGGGTAGCTGGTGCAAAGTTAAGTGCCCAATAAATGTTAGTTTCAAGTACCTTGAAATAGACTGATGCTGGTTATCTGAAACACAAGATCTTTTGGTTTTTTGCATAACTTAAAAATGTATCATCTATCATGTCTAACTGTAATTATTAGTACTAGTTGACTTTCACCTCTTAGGTGCCTATTATACAGCAGGGACTATGCAAGACCCTTAAGATAGTTTCTCACTTAGTCCTCATGATGGTGGCAGTGGTGATGATGATGAAAATAATAACTAACTTCTTACGGAGTTCTTACTATGTGTTAAGCACTGTTCTGAGTCCTGTCCAAGTATTTAGTCTTCACAGTAACCTTTTGAGATAGGAAGAATACCCCCATTTTACAGATGAGGAAACTGAATCTGAGAGTTGTTAAGCGATGTGACCAAGCTACATATTATGAAGTAGTGCTGGGATTGGAATTCAAGTCTTCCTGATGCTTAACTTCTTAAAAGTGAATGTGATCATTTTATTTTTAATGCCCTTCCTAGTAATGCCTCCTCCCTTTTTGGTCACTTTATATTGCTCAGCAAATACTCTATTTAGGTAAAAGAAACACTAGATAATTTTCAGCCTGAAACTATTCAACGAGATCATAGGAGTCACTGATGGTGACCTTTGAGAGAGAATATTTTGTAGACTGTCTCCACAAAGACCACCTACTCGTGTTATGATAGACCATTTCTTTGGAAATGGTGGCAACATGTAATAGTCAATAAGTGACTTATACTTACCATACTATATTGTACTTGAATGTACATAGATTAGATTTTGAGCTATAGATTTGCTTTAATAAGAGCTGACTCTTTGATCTAGAGAAACTTAAAGAACTAGAGTTAATTGCTCATTCACTCAGTTCACTGGGTCCCTGATAAATCCTCAGGATTCAGAGATGATTAAGTCATGGTTTCTGTTTCCAATGTACCTACCGTCTTCTGGGAAAGACTCCCAAGAAAATGTATGCCACATAGGAAGACAAGTAGAAGTTCCCATTTAAAGATCCAAAGTGGAATTCCAGCATTTTGAAATAGTTCTCTGTGCAGTATTTAGAACTCCCTACTTCATTAAATCCTCAAAAGTGAATTGGCCTACAACTATGGAAACAGTATGGAGGTTCCTCAAAAAACTAAAATATAATTGCCATGTGATCCAACAGTCCTACTTCTGGGCATATATCCAAACAAACTTATACTTTAAAAAAATACATGGACCCCAGTGTTCATAGTAAAACCATTCACAAATAGCCAAGACATGGAAAAAATCTAATCTCCATCAACAGATGAATGGATAAAGAAGATGTGGCACATATATCTAATGGATTATTGCTTGGTCTTAAAAAAATAATGAAATAATGCCATGTGTATCAACATGAATGGACCCAGAGATTATCATACTATATGAAAGAAGTATGATCAGAAAGAGAAAATACCATATGATATCGCTTATATGTGGAATCTAAAATATGACAGAAATAAAATAGAAGCAGACTCACAGACATAGAGAAGAGACTCATGGTTGCTAAGCAGGAAAGAGGTTGGGGAGAAATGGATTGGGAGTGTGGGATTAGCAGGTGAAAACTATAATATAGAGAAGGGATGAACAGTAAGGCCCTACGTACAGAAGCCACAAATACTGGAGTGGATAGCCTCTCCCTTCTCCAGCAGATCTTCCTGACCCAGGAATCAAACTAGGGTCTCCAAATTGCAGGCAGATTCGTTACCAACTGAAATATCCGGGAAGCCCCACTTACGGAACAGGGAACTGTATTCAAAATCCGGGAAGGAACCATGTGAAAAGAATATGAAAAAGAATGGAGATGCATACATATGTATATTTATATTTACTCATATATAACTGAATCATTTTGCTGTACAGGATAAATATCTCCCAATCAACAGTTGTGCCATCCTCCTCCCCAATTCCAGCTCTCCGCTCAGTCTTTCCCCCACAGGCTCCCAAGCACAGCACTGATGCTCAGAGTGGACAAGAAGGCCCTGAGCAAACATTGACTCTTGAAAAGTTAATACTTTACAAATTAACTGCTGCTGATAAAAAAAAAAAAAAAAAATCAGGGCCTGTGCTGCAGGGATTCAGCCTTGATATGCATGCAACCAGCTTTCTCCAGTGGTGAATAAATCAGCAGGGCCAGCCAGGTGGTTCCTTTAATAAAGGGCTTAGAGAGGTAAATAAGACTCCTATCCTCTCCTATCGTAACCACAGAAGTTCTGGGGAGCATGAGTGGTTGCTCAAACCACAAATATTTACTGCATCAACAGAAGTCCTTTGAGATACACGTGCAGTAGTCTTTCATGGTGCCATCTTGATAGGGTCCACTTTTCATTCCAGGAAGAGCACCCAGGGCTTTTTTTTCAACAGTGTATGCCTGTTCTTCTATGCCGTTGGCCTTTGCAAATAACTTCTCTACCGAGAGACATCGACCCTCCCTGGAGAGGCAGACATCTCTAATTTCTAATAGAGAGACGGACACAAAGTCCCCTTTCTTAAGCTGTTTGAGAAAACGTGGGGCTTCCGTGGGCATACAGAGGAATGTGCAAAGAGAAAGTGGAGAAAGAGAAAGCAGTTACATGGAGCAGTCCATGCCTTTGCAAGCTGAAAAAGGGAGCTCAAAGGAGCATACAGAATCAGAATTATTTTGCCTAGAAAAGAGGTGGCTAGGAAGAGAGAAGGAGATGGCTCTATTCAGCCTACGGATTATCGTAAAAAGAAACCTACAGAGGAAGTTGAAGAGGATGAAATAAACTTATGCTGCAGAAAATAAGCTACTGGATGAAACTGTTGTTGTGATGCAGAAGAGGTGTTTTTCTTCCCTGCTCTAGTAGGCTGTCCGGGATGGCACATAGAGAAGATAGGTTAACAAAAGAGTGCACTTGGTAATTTTAGTAATGTTCTCGGGTGGAGAACAAGAAAAACATCTCACATAATGGCCTGTAAAAGCTATGCTAAGAAGAAGCCCATTTGACATAAGAAGGTTCAGATTGGCTGTTGATTATGATCTCCTCACCCCACTGCCCTGCCCAAAGCAGAATCCAGGGAAGCAGACAGATAATCACACTCACACACATTCCCACATCTGCTCACACATGCACATTCACACAGTCATGTATAACCACAGTCACACCTGCTTATACGTGCACTCACAAGTGTTCAGAGGTGCACACACACACATACACAGTCAGACACAAGCCCATCTGGACAAGATGTGTTCTGAGGAATTCCATTCTGAGGGATTGGCCTGAAAAACCTCAGCCTGGAGGGTGGGAGGACAGGGTGGTCTTGGGCAGAGCAGACTCTCAGTGTCGTCAAAGGGCACCAAGGGGCCTGGGAACTCCTTCCACCACCCAAAGGAGGTCTTAGCAGCCATGATTCTGGGGATAGTTCCTCTGGCCAGAGCTAATGAGTTTAGGGACTGAACTCCTGACACTCACCTAAGTTAATCATATCACATCTCTTGGAAGCTGAAGTTTGGACCAGAAAGACAAAGAAGCATTGGCACTGAATCTTACTGTCAGGCCTCTCAAGAGAAAGAGTATCTCTGCATCTACCCTGCCTGAGACTTATTTGCTGAGTCCTTCCTTAGATTCTGTGAGATACCACGGCTGACTCCCTGTGAACATCTAAAGCTAGATTAGCTCTGACTTGTTTTACTTGCAAACATAAAACATTGCACACCATCCATTCTAATCCTATTCAAACACCTACTCATGCCTACGCCTACATTTAGAAGCCACCTTTTCATCCTCAGCACACCCACAGGATGCTTATGTCTCTATTTTCTTCTTTGTACTATCTCTTTCTCTCTTACATTCAGGTCTAGACTGTAAGTTCTTTGAAGGTGGAAGGCATTTCTTATTCATCCTTTCAGCCCCTGCAGTGCCCTGCACACAACAGCTCTGGATAAGCATTTGTTGGACAAGTAAGGAAATGCATGGTTGAACAAGTTAATAAGCAAATAAACAAGCTCAAGGGCCCTTAGCCCTGATGCTAAGTATTTCTTCTATTTTCCCCCAGGAATTCATGAAATCGTGATCCTCGAATCTAAACATCTTCTTAGGTGAATCAGCTCATCTTCTTCCATTTTACAAATTCGTTGATGCACAGCCATGTGCCAGACACAGCATATACAAAGATGAATAAGATATGGATTCTGTACCTAAGACCCTGTGATTTCACTGGACTGAGGAAACGAGGCAAAGGAACACGGCTCTCCACCCTGAGACACAAGCCTGCACAGCCCGTTCCCGGGAGGTGTGAAGTGGGAAGTCACATACTGCCCATCCACCCAGTCTTCCAGCAAGACCATATTAAAGCCGTTTTTCAAGCCTGAGTAAGATGTTTATGACCTGATAGGCGATGGCTGGCAAACTCATTCCATCATAAATATCACAGCAGATAATATGCTTCAGTATAAGTGATTCATCTGCCTATGCGGGCGTCCTCAGAGTGACTAATGCTTCTCCAATGTGGGCTTCTTAAAGATAAACAAATCATGGGCTGTAATTATCAGACGGCTTGATTTTCTTTTTTATGAGCTTTTCTTCACCTTAATCACATTCAAAATGGGAAAATGGAAGCTACAACTGGGACCTCAGGAAGGGAAGAAAAAGGATCTGCTCCCTCAGCAGCGAAGCAGCTGTCAGATAGCCATCTAAAGAAGGAGCTGGCATTTCCATGGCTCTGGAAAGAAAGGAGAGACTCAGCAACAGAAAGATGTGTAGAAAGTAGAGAAATCGAAGATGCCTAAGAAATAAAGAAATTATCTGTCTCTCAGTCTCTCTCTATCTCACACACACAAAATGCAGATAAATTCGTCTCCACTGCAGCCTGTGGGTGCAGACTGGCACATTGTCTAGCCCACTGGGGCTCTTGAATCTCACCCTCCTTTTGGAAGCAGCCTTTCTTATATCCCCTCCAAAGCTTTGCGACTTCAGTATTACAAACACCCCACATCCTTCACCTCCCTATAGACTCGTATCTGCTCTCATCAATTATTCCACCAAAATGTTTCTTTTTTGATTTCTGAAAAAAAGAAATCTTATGAAAGGGACCAGATTCTACTGGATTACTCTCTTCTCCTGAGAAACCAGAGAAATATTTCAAGGTGGAAAGGAAATATGTCATTAAAAAGTAATCAACACATCAGACGGTCACAGTGTAGTGTGAGAATAACCTTTGAGTTAGACATCAGAATATCTGGGTTTAATTAAGACCATTTCTTAGCATGTCTTCAAGTCTGTTTTTTCCTCACTTAAAAATGGGAATCACCCATCTGCAAGTTACTTTGAAGGTTTGATAGAATAGTGTTTTTGAAAGTCCCTATCACCTTCCGAATATTCAATAAATATTTATTTCATCCCAGCATCCTAAGTCTGGACAATAAAAGGCTATAAAACATGCACAGCATCCTACAATGTACTATTGAAGGTTCTTTCCTGTTAACAACATTCTCCAGAGGCAGGCGAGACCAAAATGGTTTTCTTAATTTATTGATGAAGACATTGGAGCACAGAGCAGTTAAGATACTTGCCCCAAGGCCACGTGGAGATTTAAAACCCAGATGCTTGAATCTTTCTGTCTTTTTGAAGAAAGCATACTCACTTGGGAAGATCAGGTCAAAGGAGTTTCCCTTCGTGAAATATTTACAAACCCTGACACTTCTGAGCAGAGAAGCAGTCCACAGGGCTGTTGAGCTGTGAGTCCAGCAGAGGTGAGCTTTGCCCTCAAAGAGAAAGAGCCAGCTGATACCAGAAATGCAGTGGATGAGGTTAATAGCTTGGGTCTCAAAAAAATGAAGCTGTGAATGGGGAAAGAAGGATTCTAGAACCTAGTGATAAATGTATTAGTTTCCTAAGTCTACAAACAGAATGGCTTCAAACAACATATACTCCCACAGTTCTGGAGGCTTGAGATACAAAGTCAGGGGGAAGGCAGGGCCATGCTTTTTGAAGGTGAGGGGAGAGCCCTTCCTTGCCTCTCCCTGGCTCCTGGCTATGGCCAGCTGTCCCTGGCTTTCCTTGACTTGGAGATACATCATCTCCTAAGTGGGCCTCCATCGCCACACAGGTTCTCCCTGGGCTCGTCTGTTTCAGAGCCTCTCCTCTCCTTTTAAGACAGCATCATATGGGATCAAGGGTGCACCCTTCTCCTGTATGGTCTCATTGTAACTTAGCTAATTTCACTTCGGACAATCTTATTTCCAAGTAAGTTCGCATTATGAAGTTCTAGGTAGAATGTGAATCTGGGACAGGGACTGTTACTATTGAAGCAAGTTCAATAGGGAAAGGAGAGCCAGGCAGAGGAGAGAAAGACTGAGCAACTGGAAGAGAGAACACAAGAGAGAAGAGAAGGGAGGGAGAAGGAGGAGGAGGAGAAAAAACAGCAGGAGGAGAAAGATGGGAAGGAGGGGAAGAGGAAGGGGAGAGGAGGAGAGAGGAGGCAAAAGCAGGAAATGAAACAGAGAAGCAGGAGGGGTCAGAACTCGAGACAAAGAGACGAGACTCAGAAGGAAGATAAAGTAGAATATAAAGGTGCTGGTGAAGGAAAGAAACACACACGCAGCTCCTGCACATAGAGCATGAGAAACAGAGAGGAACATTTCTGTATTTAAAGAATTACCCGCAAATATGCACCTTCTTTCTGACTGGATCTCTAATGAACAGCCCTAAAGCTATTAATGGGGCCTGGACTGCCTCCTGGAAAATGATCCAACCATTCTCTCTGGGGTTAATAGTGGACTCCAGTAAGAAAGGTCAGCTAGATGGGCTCCTGGCAATCCCTAGTGGTCTCCATGTTATCACCCACCTCTATGACTGTGGCTCCAGGGACTCTCAATTTTAAAGTTGAGAACCTGGGTAATGGTCAAAAATAGCTTTTTTTTTTTTCCAGAAAGCCAGTTCCAGGGAGGTCTCATGTTCATTCACTTCCTACTGAGAAGAAAATGAGCTACCCAGGAGATGTGATGACATTTTCCCTCAAGGAGCATATGGTCCTGGTCTCTGGCAAGCTGCGAGACATCCCTCTGTACCTGTTATTCATCCAACCAGATGTTATCCATTGTTATTTTTCAGACCCCGTGTCCTGATCTTTTCCAAATTCCTGGAGTTTCCCAAGATCTCCAGAGGGAGACAGTCACTTCAGCATCAGCCAGAACAGACACCAGGCAAGAAGAATCATAAATTAACAGCAGGAAGGCAGTCTTGGGGCTGATGGGGGAACACCATTGTGTATGCATGCATGCACATGTGTGTGTCTGTGTGTGTCTGGGGGTGTGTGCAAAGGCAGGCTTTCATGGAGAATAAAGTGGAGTCAGAGGAAGCCTGTCCATAGAGACCTAGCCGTTTCCAAGCTTTGGGACTCTAGAATCCTCTGTCATCAAACAGTTACTCACAATGAAAAGTCTCATAAAACAAGCAGAGTTTAGAAACTAGTGTCTCCACTTGCTTTTTTTTTTTTTTGCCATATTGAAAATTGAATTCAACTTTCAGAGTAAAAACTCCCCACTCCTTCCCCATCATAAAAATTCTTACCTTAGGCGAGAGAACCATAGGCTTGCATGTATCCACAAGGAAATTTCTCACAGCAGCTTGACCTGGCTACTACTTTGAATGGAGAGATACAGGTCAAAGGCAGAAAGGCAGACTCAAGTTAACCCAGTGCCATCTTTGGCCACTGAGCCATCCCTTTGGAGTAGCAAAGAGAAAGAGCCATCTCCCTGCATTTTCTGCATTTTGGAAGCCTCTAAGCTTCTGAGCTTCTCATCTTCCTTTCTACAGCAGCAAATGTCATAAAATACACACACCCATCTCTAGGATTGGAGAAGGAAATGGCAACCTACTCCAACATCCTTGCCTGGAAAATCTAATGGATAGAGGAGCCTGGTAGGCTACAGTCCACGCGGTCGCAAAGAGTCGGGCACGACTTCGTGGCTAACACTTCATCTCTAGGAAGAGCCACAGAAAAGGAAGTATAAGTCATTTATCTCACTTGGCCGCACAATGGAGAGGCTATTACTCATTCTTTCATTCTCTTATTTACTCATTCATTATTTTTCTTCTTCACCACACTTATATTGGACTATGTTAAGCACTGGAGGTACCAGTACAGAAAGAAAAAAACAAACATCAAATTCAGTCTCCAATTTTGACTCAGGGCAAATCAAAATCTTATTCAGAGCAAAACAAGGAAAAAGAACCCTGGAAGCTGAGGTCTTGGGGTCATGAATTATATTACCATTATTATATGGTTCTGCCTGAGGGCAGGCCTTTGCCATCTCCCCCTGGGGCTGGGGTCGCTAGCCTCTTCCAGCCCTGGGCCACTCCTCCACCGGTATATGGCCACTCCCTGATGGCCTACGGGCTTAATTCATTCTCATGAGCTATGGCACTCCAGCCACTTAATGGGAAAAAACCACAGGGCCAAGAAGCTTAGAAGTCTAGAAAAGACTGGAAACTTGGATATTTGAGAAGAGAAGTGGTTTCCACATGGTGCTAGTGGTAAAGAACCCGCCTGCCAAAGCAGGGGACATAAGAGACACAGGTTCGATCCCTGGGTTAGGACGATCCCCTGGAGGAGAACATGGCAACCCACACTAGTATTCTTGCATAAAGAATCCCCATGGACAGAGGAGTCTGTCTGGCTGCAGTCCATAGGGTCATATAGAGTCAGACATGACTAAAGTGACTTAACACACACGCATGCACAAGGTTATTACTGGTTCTCTTTCACAATAGAGACTGCCCCAGGGTTCCAGACTGAAAGAGAAAAGGCAGAGAGCACATGAGTGTGAAACAATAAAATGAGCAGACCTGGGTGATAACAGTACTGAATAAAGTCTGGGCTGACACTGTGTACCTATAGCTTTCCTGCTGGGAGAACCCTCAATGTAAGAAATACCCACCCTGTAGATTTTAATATCCAGTATATTTTTGTATTTCACTTGAAGATGTTCCCATAGCATCTTATCAGCAACACGTTTATTTGAAAGCAACAGAGATGAACTCAGAAAACTTGTCATTTGTGCGTTATCTCCTGTATCCATCCTCTGCCCTCCCCTTGCTCTGTCCTGTATGGCAGGGATTGACAAGGCTCCCTTGCAGCTGGCCTCCGGGTAAGTTCTGCCAGTAGTGCCTGGAGGAAAGGAGGAGGGAAAAGTCAGGGTGTTTTTTCCTGTCTTGCTTTGCCTCAGGCCATGTCTCTGATTCTGGCTGTGTCTCCTTAGCTCCACCTCCCACGAGGCAGGCTGATTCAAATTCGCACTGGTTATCTCAGCCTCAGGGATCAGAAAACACATGCGCCGCCATGACTCTGGTCCTAGGAGAGGCGGCACCTTTCTGCACCTGTTAATCTTTGGGTCGCCTCAACATTCCTTGTTTGGTTTTTTGTTTCTCCATTACTCTGTATTTAGTTCCTGATATTAAATACGCTTAGGTGACAAGCCTAGAGTGGTTTCTTTTTCCTATCAGAAATTTGATACCTTCTGATTAGTCTGAGTAGAAAAGTAATTTTTTAGGAGAATGATGGGTCATTTGTAGAACTGCCAGAAATGAGAGAAGCTACATAACAAGACCAGTTCAGTTCAGTTCAGTTCTGTCGCTCAGTCGTGTCTGACTCTTTGTGACCCCATGGACTGCAGCATGCCAAGCCTCCTTGTCCATCACCAACTCCTGGAGTTTACTCAAACCCATGTCCATTGAGTTGCTGATGCCATCCAACCATCTCATCCTCTGTCGTCCCCTTCTCATCCTGCCCTCAATCTTTCCCAGCATCAGGGTCTTTTCAAATGAGTCAGCTCTTCGCATCAGGTGGCCAAAGTATTGGAGTTTCAGCTTCAACACCAGTCCTTCCAATGAATATTCAGGACTGATCTCCTTTAGGATGGACTGGTTGGATCTTCTTGCAGTCCAGGGGACTCTCAAGAGTCTTCTCCAATACCACAGTTCAAAAGCATCACTTCTTCAGCACTCAGCTTTCTTTTTAGTCCAACTCTCACATCCATCCATGACTACTGGAAAAACCAATAAGACCCATAGCCAAATTCAATCCACAGAACCACAGTGAGCAGTCCTGAATAGCTACTGCTGAACACAGGAACTAAGGGCCACACTCCTAACATCTGTACTGGCACAGGACAACAGCCCTACCCTCTGCTGCCCTTAGAAACCAGCTCCCAAGCAAAGTCCAGGTGGCTTTATGTCATTTATCCCACTTCTAACTATAGAAGACTGGAAATTGAGTATCTAAACTTTGTAGCATGATCTGTTTTTTCAGTAAGACTTCTAGAGTCAAGAACTCTCCAAATATGAAAACGGAGATGAGATGTGGGACTGGGGCAGAAGACTGCTGGGTCCCAGGCTGAGCAGCTGGAGTCCATCCCTGGTGGACAGATGCTCCACAACAGCAGAACGGAGGAGAAGCAGAGCCTTGCTCGGATAAGAGATTAAAGACTGCACATATTCCCCATTCTCAAAGTCAAGGAGACCTTTCAGACTCTACACGCACAGAAAGGCTCCTTAGAAGTCAGAAAGACGGGAGGGGGCGCCACCCGGTATTAGGTGATGTCAACCCACCCCTAGGCCTCTTGACTAGAATCCATCTTGGCTGAGAGATACTCATGCATAGAGGAAGACCCTGAGATATACCAAATACAGACTCAGAATTAAGTAAAACAAGATAACTGGCCAAAGGAAACCTGGAAGAAATGTTCCATATGAGTGACTCAAACTGATTTGGGATGCAGGTAGCTGTGGTTCAAATGGGAAAGAATCCCCTGCAATGCAGGAGAGGGGGGGGTTGATTCCTGGGTTGGGAAGATCCCCTGGAGAAGGGAATGGCTACCCACTTCAGTATTCTTGCCTGAAGAATTCCATGGACAGAGGAGCCTGAGGGGCTACAGTCCATGGGATCACAAAGAGTTGGACATGACTGAGCAACTAACACTTTACATTACCAGTAAGCAGCAGCTTGCAAGAGGCAGCGAACAGCAGTTGGAAGAAGATTTTAGTTCCCAGACCAGAGTCCTAACCACGGGACCACAAGGGCAAGCAGTTAGGTCCACAGTCCCCAGTTCTTGCCCACTTTGTCAAGAAAGAATTCAAGTGAGGAGGCAGAAAATAAACAGAAAAGCAAAAAATTTATTGGAAAAGAAAAGGACATGCAGAAAGATACATGGACAAACTCAGAGCAAGAATATCATCATTGGGAAGTTTAAATCCTGGGTTTTTGTCTTCTTTTTGGTGAATCATATTGTTTTGATCCCATGGCTAAACAGATGGATCCCCCCATAAAGGCTTCTGTGAGGGGAGAGCCGGACTCACTGTGGCTTGGCATCTCTTGTCATTCTGACTTCCTGAAGGCTTTTGCACATGTATAGTGCCTCCCTTGCCCCAAGGATGGGAAGTATGTGACCTCTTGATCTTTTAACAAAGTTTAGTCCCACTCTATATGATAATGCCCAAAGTCCATTATTTACCTTTACTCCTGTTATTGGTTTTTATATCAAAGTGTAGATCTCAAAATATAGACAGGAGTTTGATTACAGATATGTAGTCCTGGGGTCCGTTTTTCTCTTGCTTCCAAAAATGTAAACAGATGGCAGATGGCTGATGATAAATGTCCACGGGGAGTTCATCTTCCTACCTGAGAGTATGTGAACAGGAGCCCAATTGTAAATGCCTGGCCTGGAGCCCTCCTATCTCCTACCTCCGAATGACCAGGAGGGCACAGCTCTCTCTGAGCCCACCCGTGTGTCTATCCCCACTATTCTTTTCCTCCTAATAAACTCGTTACTTGTTTCACTCCTTTTGTCTCTGTATGGAAATTCATTTCTACACAGTTGACAGGTGAGGGCCTTGACACTGGCCCCCGGTCTCTGGTGGCCTAGTGGTTAAGATTCAGGGCTCTCATGGCCTTGGCTCAGAGACCTCAGTCTCTGGCTAGGAACCGAAACCCTGCTTCAAGTTGCTGTAGGCTGAGGCCACCTGAAACCAGGACAGCCAAAAAAAAAAAAAGGAAAATATTTATCACCGGACTAAGACCAGGATTTGAGGGTTGAGTGGCAATGCTAGGGTTAGCATGTAAACAGAGTCTGTCTAGGATGAGTGGGCTGATGGTGCTAGTATAAAATGAAAATACCTCCTGCCATGGTAACAAACAAGAAATGTCACAGCCATCAGTGATTTCTGGCCTCCAAATGTGAATGAGCTCCCCAAACTTCTGATTGCTGAGGAGCTGGGGGAATACAAAAAGCAAGGTGAGCAACTGACCTCAGATAGCTGAGATGCAAATGAAAGGAATGAATTCAGGGAGCCCAGAGGCTAGCATCCTCCCATAGATAGAATGCTAAATTCCTTAACTTGATAACCTGATCTTTGCTGTTCAGACTGCCTGTGCCCTTTGTTACAAACTTGTATATAGCCTGACTTGCCCTCCTGCCTCCTGGAGCCATTTTCTTAGAGCTACTGAAATGCTGTCTCCTGAACTCAGAGTCCTAAACATTCCCACCAAATACAGTAACTCTCTCCTTTCACGTTGTGACTATATTTTTTAGGCGACAATAGAAAGTCTAGAACTCTGTGTGGGAGCCTTTGATTATCTAGTTCTTTTCTGCCCAAGCATTGCCAGCCATATCAGGGAATGAATCCTACTTCCAACCCTTACCGCTTGTACGAGCTTGGTGGACTTCTGTGCTTATATTTTTAGAGATTGAGATTTCTTGAGTGTTTCTCAAAACTTAGTATGTAAGTACTTAAGTATCTGCAATCTTAGTGAGTTTGTTAAAAGGGCAGATTCCTTCTTGACACCCCTTAGAGATTCAGTTCATTAGATCTGGAGCGATTCTGTTGTAGAGGGTCCATAGCCTGTTGTCAAATGCAAGTTCCCCATGCTGGATACACAATGAGGCCGAACAAACCGAAATGTCAGGAGTTTGGAGTAGAGAAAGGTTTATTGCAGGATCAAGCAAAGTGAATGGGTGGCTCGTGGCCAAAATAAAACCAAACTCCCCAATGATGTGGGGGGAAACGTTTTTAATAGGCAAAACTTGGAGTAAGAGCTGTGGAGTATGTAACTTTATTCTGTTTGGTTTGAAGGCAATGGCACCCCACTCCAGTAATTTTGCCTGGAAAATCCCATGGACAGAGAAGCCTGGTAGGCTGCAGTCCATGGGGTCACTAAAGTCAGACATGACTGAGCGACTTCACTTTCACTTTTCACTTTCGTGCATTGGAGAAGGAAATGGCAACCCACTCCAGTGTTCTTGCCTGGAGAATCCCAGGAACGGGGAAGCCTGGTGGGCTGCCGTCTACGGGGTTGCACAGAGTTGGACATGACTGAAGCGACTTAGCAGCAGCAGCAGCAACAGGCAGTTACCTCCAAAACGGGCTCCAAAATCACTGCAGATGGTGACTGCAGCCATGAAATTAAAAGATGCTTGCTCCTTGGAAGAAAAGCTATGACCAAACTAGACAGTATTTTAAAAAACAGAGACATTACTTTGCCAACAAAGGTCCCTCTAGTCAAAGCTATGGTTTTTCCAGTAGTCATATACAGATGTGAGAGTTGGACCATTAAGCTGAGCACCAAAGAATTGATGCTTTTGAACTGTGGTGTTGGAGAAGACTCTTGAGAGTCTCTTGACTGCAAGAAGATCCAACCAGTCCATCCTAAAGGAAATCAGTCCTGAATATTCATTGGAAGGACTGATGCTGAAATTGAAACTCCAATACTTTGGCCACCTGATGTAAAGAACTGACCCATTTGAAAAGACCTTGATGCTGGGAAAGATTGAAGGCAGGAGGAGAAGGGGACAACAGAAGATGAGATGGTTGGATGGCATCACTGATTCGATGGACATGAGTTTGAACAAGCTCCAGGAGTTGGTGATGGATAAGGAGGCCTGGCGTGCTGCAGTCCATGGGGTCTCAAAGAATCGGACATGACTGAGTGACTGAACTGAACTGAACAGGGCAGTGCTCCAGGAATCCTGTGCTCAGCCTGAAGTTGCCCTCTTCCAGCTGGGTGAACACTCTAGTTTCTGCAGGAAAAATTCAAAGATACTGTTATGTATATCCCTTGAGGAAGATCCAGGATCCCGCTTTAATCGCTGCACCACCTTTCTTGACTGCTACTCCTTTGTTTCTGCCTTCCCTTACTTCCCTGATTTGCAAGTGCTTGAACCTGCCCTGTGGTACTCAGGGAAGTTCTGGGCAGACAAAGCCTTTTCCCTACAAATGAGCAATGGGGACACGTAAAGGATTTGGACCCAGGAGGGCCTCTCAGGGCCCTGCTCAGTTTCAAGACCACACTTTGAGAACCACCAGCCCACCCGGCTTCTGGGTCCCGTCCATTCTTGACGTGGTTCTCTCATTCATTCTCTCAGCACTTCCCAGCTTTCAAGTGGGCTTGGGATTTGAGTTTGGATGAAACTGTGTCTTCCTATGATCCAAGTGGAGATGTGCACCTTAGTCCAAGCTCCACCCCGACCTACTGCATCAGAATCTCAGAGCGGAAATTGAGCTGACATAAACAGTTCACAAAGTCCCACACGCATCTGTTGTGTGAACCCTGGGCTCACCGCCTCAGTACCACACATGACTCCAGCCCTTTCCTCCCTGTTCCCAGCTCCATTGACGGCTTAACTTCCTGCAGGGTTTCCTGGAGGATGGGGTACCTCTTGTTGATAGATATTGCTTCCAGCTCCCTGTCAAAAAATCCATCTCTTCATTTTCTAAGACTTCATCCATATCCATTTGGCAGGAGTCTACATTTCATTACGATCATTACCCATATGGACAAGCAGCCAAGATTTAATGTCTGTTGGTAAATAATTGCTTTCCTCACTAATAGCTCCTGATGGCCATCCAGAGAGAAGCCAGACCTTCTCAACCACCTAGTCCCCTTTGCTGCACGCACGCATACAAAAGCCGGAGTCTGAAGCCCACATACCTTTAGGACTCCAGTTCGAGCCTCTGTAGCCAGGGTGGGGCAATAATAGAGGGCTGACTGCTCCACCCTCACCGTCCAGTCTGCGCCTCACCTCCTCCGTGGAGCCTTGTCCGGCTCCAGCATCTGTGCTGCTTTCTCTTCTCTGATTTCCTACCACCTGTCACGTCACATAGCTTAGCGCTGGACTGTGTCCTTCTTTGGAATGCTGTCCATCTGTCTTGTTTGCATACTTACTGCTGATCTAGCAAGTCTGCAGGCTCTCTGAGAGCAGGATCCAGGTTTGAGACCTCTTTTGATGAAGCAGGGAGGTAAAAAGAGGGACAGATCTAGGATCAGCTCAAGAACCTCACCTTGGGGCTTCCCTAATGGCTCAGTGGTAAAGACCACCTGCCATGGCAGGAGACATGGGTTTGATCCCTGATCCAGGAAGATCCCACGTGCCTTGGAGCAACTAAGCCAGTGAGCCACAACTATTGAGCCTGTTCTCTAAAGCCAGAACTACAACTACGGAGCCTATCACCACAACGGCTGAAGCCCACATTCCCTAGAGCCCATGCTTCGCAACAAGAGACACCACCACAGTGAGAAGCACCACAGCGAGAGGGGAGCCCGTGTGGGAACGAAGACCCAGCACAGCCAAGAGCAAGTGGACAAAATTGTGTGTGTGTGTGTGTGTCTAAAAAGAACCTCACTCTGAAGTGAGACAGGAGCTGAAGATACTGACAGCAGAGCAGAGTCTGGAAGCATCTCCCTGCCAAGGTGAAGTCGAGGTACAGTGTTCAAGGCTGCTGTCACCCCAGACATGTTTCAGGTCACAGGTGCTAAAGGGAGATCCACTTGTTGGGGAGAGAGAGGACCAAAGTCATAGCACAAGACGAAGAACCCAAGTATCAGTTGATATTTAGGACTCATACGAGAGGAAACAGTCACCACCCAAAGAGTGTCGGTTGCCAGTCAGGCCCTAAGCAATGGGGCAGCGGGGATGATCCACCAGTCCTTCCCATCCAGGGAGAGGCAGGACTGGCCCCCCAAAGTGCTAGGATGGAACTCAAGTCAGGTAACTAGTTGTAGATAGATTGGACTTGTGGAAAGAAAATCGATCAAAGACAAATTGAGGTCAATCAGACAGAAAAGAGACCTGCCTTCAGGGACTGACTTTGCCCGGAAACCCTAGAAGCTCCTCTGCCCTCCTCTGCCACCTCAGGGGACATCTCCAGGCTGAGAACTGGTTTCCTCTCTCTCCTTACCACAGTTCTGTGGACAGTCCTCTTTGCAGCTGGTCCCAGACATCTGCCTCACTCTGTGAATTAATTCTTGATTCCCAAGGTTTCATCATCCAAGACTCTGACTGTGTTTGTCTTTGACTCAAGTGGCATAAAATTGTGGAAATCAGATCCTGGTTGGTAATTTTCAAGCCCACAGTCATTGGAATTGTGTTAAGTATGTACTTGATGCCCATCTGCTCCAATACATCAAGTAAACTCAGCTCACTCAAGTGCATGCTGGGAGGGTGTGGACAACTCCCTGCTGGTAATGGCAGGCCAGCTTCAGAATCCATTGAAGCTTCCCAGTTATCCTCTCTGTCACTCCCTACTTCATCGTTTTCTTAAGATCAAGGAGAAAATGAAAGTTGCTCAGTCGTATCTGACTCTTTGCAACCCCATGGACTATACAGTCCATGGAATTCTCCAGGCCAGAATACTGGAGTGGGTAGCCTATCCCTTCTCCAGTGGATCTTCCCAACCCAGGGATCAAACCCAGGTCGCCCGAATTGCAAGAGGATTCTTTACCAGCTGAGCCACCAGGGAAGCCCAGGATCAAGGAGACCTGGGTACAAATCCAAACCACTTAGTAGTCCGGAACCTTCTGTAAGTTAACCTCCCCAAAGGAAGGAGATAATAAATTCTGTGGATCAGAGGCCTCTACCCCCAGTCACTGGATGCCAACTGGCCAGCCTGCTCCTCCTTGCCCTCACATGTCAAAAAGTAGGACCTGAGAACCGGTACTCAGTGAACACACTGACTTGACTTGACTAAGGATATCAAGCTGTAGGCAAGGTCCCACTTACAGCAAGTGGGAGGCCCACCAACACAGAGCTTCTGGGTACCAGAGACATCACAGGTCAGTGCTTGGGGGAAGAGCCGATAAAATGTAAACTGCTAGACCATTTGCAAGGCTAGACACAGGCTCTCTTGAAAGATGAATCACCATAGAAATATGTAACATCATAGCAGCATTAAGGCATGAGTCATGTTCAAAAGATGGATGAAAGCATTGGGGATGGTGGGGGTTCAGTTCAGTTCAGTCGCTCAGTCGTGTCTGACTCTTTGCGACCCCATGAATCGCAGCACGCCAGGCCTCCCTGTCCATCACCAACTCCCAGAGTTCACCCAGACTCACGTCCATCGAGTCAGTGATGCCATCCAGCCATCTCGTCCCCTTCTCCTCCTGCCCTCAATCCCTCCCAGCATCGGAGTCTTTTCCAATGAGTCAACTCTTCACATGAGGTGGCCAAAGTACTGGAGTTTCAGCTTTAGCATCATTCCTTCCAAAGAAATCCCAGGGCTGATCTCCTTTAGGATGGACTGGTTGGATCTCCTTGCAGTCCAAGGGACTCGAAAGAGTCTTCTCAAACACCACAGTTCAAAAGCATCAATTCTTCGGCACTCAGCCTTCTTCACAGTCCAACTCTCACATCCATACATGACCACTGGAAAAACCATAGCCTTGACTAGACAGACCTTTGTTGGCAAAGCAATGTCTCTGCTTTTCAATATGCTATCTAGGTTGGTCATAACTTTCCTTCCAAGGAGTAAGCATCTTTTAATTTCATGGCTGGGGGTGGGGGGTGTCAAAGAGGCAGAATGATGGAATGATGTAGGAGCAAGGATCTTTCTGCTCAGGCTACTGCCCCACGCTCTGTTTCAAGGTTTTAGTATGTTTTTAATCACTTTACTACTAATTATGTGAACCAATGGCAGGTGCCTGGTGGAAGAAGAAAATAATGGTTCAAGCATGAGCGTCATTTTCCTATTGATTTCCTTTCTCTTCATTTCCTCTTGACTTCACTAGAGAAGGCACAAGTCTCACTATTCAAAGAAACCATAACTCAGTCCTCACTCATGGACTTTAAAAAAGTGCTTAATATTTTTCTCCTTATGTCCCAGGGAACCACATTTCAGGTGTTTAATCAATTTTACAGCCTCCAAATATTTAGGATTTATGGAAAGCTTTTAAACTCAGTGGAAAAAATAAAAACAGAATGTCCTAAATTTAAGATAAATTTCTAGTCTCGTTATGGGTGTTAATTTACAATTTGACAATGATTTCAAGGGTTTTCTTCAGATCCTCTGTGGCTTATATTTTCTTATTATTCAACCTGGTTTTATTCTCAGTGTCAAATGAGTCACACATTCAGTCACACAGAGGATAATGTCCATCATTCCATACACAGAGCCAGAGTCTTAGTCAATGGAATTACGACCCTCCTGGGAAGAAGACCGAGGCAGTCCTTGTGATGTTTAATCACCGCTGGTGATGAAAATGCCTAATCCTTCAAAAGACCGACTTGTGGGAGACAATGCCCCTGGGAGCTGAGCCTGAGGTCAGAGTGTCTCAACTGCCCTAAATGAGGCTCCAGCTTCAGCAATGATAACACAAAGGCTTCTTCCAAAGCAGTAAAGCGGTTTCCAGAAGCATCCATCGATCTGACACTCACTGAAGTGGCTTTGTTTCTTGGCAGATCCTTCACTCCCGCTTCCGAGGTGGGAAGAAGGAGCTGGGATTTGGCACCTGCTTTAGGAATTGTATTTTCTCCCCCTCAGGTGCAAGACAAGAAGAGGGGTTAAAACTGAGCAGGGAAGTAGAGATTCTGACTGTGGACGGCAGGGAAAATCTTACCACATCGTCATGGCTCCTGTGCGGGGCTGAGAGACACCTCTGTAGCTGCCGTCTCAAAGCACAGCTCAATCTCCATGACCACCCTGGCTTCGAACCTTCAACATCTTCAACTCTGATTTCCTTGAGTGCTGTCCACTGGTCTTCCCACCTGACTCTGCTTTTCTGATTTGCCCTTTCAAACTGATGACTTGTTTCAACAGTCTGTGTAGATTTGGGGTCCAACTATTCCCCCAAGGTGTTCCCTTCAGTCCCATATTCCTCACCTGTAGGCAGGTAATGCCTTCACACTCTACCCAGAGCCTCCGGTTCCCCCAGGTTCCCATTTGCCCAGAAGGGAGGCTGGACAGCCTGTGTGATGAACCTTCTCCCAGGGAGAGCGATGTGTCTCCCAGGCGGTCCTGGGGTTCCTGCCCTGTGTCTCCCATCTCCAGTCCAGCGTATACCCACAGGGAGCCGCTCACACCTGCTCACCCACAGGGTGGAGCTCTAGCTCTCTCCCCCACATTCCCCATCAGAGTCCTGCTCAACGTGTCCCAATAAGGCCTGGCCAGATCTTATGGTATGCATATTTCTGATCAGGTGAACACAGAAGTAGGTTTTCCAAAGCCTATTTAAGGGAGAGTGCCTTAGCCCAAAGAATGAGAGAGAATTTATCAACCTAGACGGATGAAGGGATTTCTTTAGGGAGAATCACTCAGTGCTATTGCTCCAATAAAATTACGTAGGATAAAAAAATGCTTTTATCTTTGGCTGTGCTGGGCCTTCGTAGCTGCTTGGGCCTTTCTCTAGTTGCAGCAAGCTCGGGCTACTCTCTAGCTGTGCTGCACAAGCTTCCCATTACAGAGGCTTCCTGGGCAGCAGAGCACAGGCTCTAGGGCGTACAGGCTTCAGCAGCTGCAGTGTGTGGGCTCAGCCATTGCAGTTCCTGTGTTCTAGAGCACAGGCTCAGTAGTCGTGGCACACGGGCTTAGATGCTCCATGGCATGTGGGATCATCCCAGACCAGGGATTGAACTCGAGTCTCCTGCATCGGCAGGTGAATTCTTTACCACTGAGCCGCCAGAGAAGTCCTCAGGCACATTTTACGTTCTCGTTTTCCACACTCGTATCTGGTGAGAGAGGCCAGGATCAAGAGGCCAGGGAGGTCCTCAGCCGCAGTCCTGGCTCTGCCATCAAAAGCTGTGGGGCCTTTGGCAAGCACCTCAGCTTTCCTGGAACTGCTTTGGCTTCTCAAAAATGCCCTGCTGCTCGCTCAGTCATGTCCCAACTCTTTGGGACCCCATGGACTATAGCCCGCCAGGCTCCCCTGTCTGTGGAATTTCCCAAGCAAGTCTACTGGAGTGGCTTGCTACAGAGAAGAAGTAAAGTAACATTTATTTGATACCTATTATGTGCCATGGACTTCCCTGGTGGCTTAGACGGTAAAGCGTCTGCCTACAACGTGGGAGACCCAGGTTCAATTTCTGGGCCGGGAAGATCTCCTAGAGAAGGTAATGGCAACCCACTCCAGTATTCTTGCCTGGAAAATCCCATGGACGGAGGAGCCTGGTGGGCTATAGTCCATGGGGTCGCGAAGGACTCTTCTTCATATAGTATTTTATCTTATCCTGTAAACAACTTACCAAAAGATTGTCTTACTTTTACAAAAAGAAAACTGAAATGGAAAGATTTAAGATAATTAAGCCACGCTACTCAGCTAGTAAATTGCAGAGCTAAGATTCAAACCTGCACCTATACTTGCCCTAAATTCAGGAGTATTCTACTTCAGCACACTTCCCATGGTTGGCCTTTGCCTTCTGGAAGACACTTGTCTTGATGTTTGTATTGTTTCCTGAGCAGGAACAGGCAGTGGTGGGCATGACACACTTTTCTTCATCCTCACTCACTTCTGGCCCCAACAGTACCTGATGTCCCACTGAAAGATACAGGTTTTTCCAGCCACAGTGGTTCTTGCCCCCAGGCCCATTAGAGGGAAGGTTGACCTGCCACACTGCCCCCGCACCACCTTGGGACAAGGCACTTCCCACTCTCAGAGACCCCAGAACCTCTCCCGAGTCCTGTCTTTCTCTTGACTCTGCAGAGCTTCTCCTTGGAGGTGACGTTGCAGAAAGGAAGGATCTGGGTTTGAGCCCTGTGGAAGTTTCCACTAGACTACTATGGCTCCAACTTGATTCATCTGGAAAGTGGAGCCAATTCTTCTCCACCTTCCTATCCATCTAGAGAAGGACATTGCAAAGGCCATGGAGAGCGGAGAGTCTTCTAATTTGGTAACAGTTTTTCTTCTTAGGATGAACAGGATCCTTTCAGGGGCAAGGAAACTATAAGTTCAGGGTCAAGCTGACACTTGAAATGCTTAAATGCTTGAGAAATAGGAAAACAGCCAGATGATCCTCTTAATAAACCAGTGTTAGTCAAACGGCCTCGTACAAGCTTGGAAGCCCCAGCAAAGCCGGATGACTTTCTTCCCAGCCCCAGAGGTCATTCATTTACTTACTTATGATTCAAAGACTGTCACTGAGCGCTCAGTCTCTCCCAGCCTGATCACCATGCCTCTAAACAACTAGCTTCAAGAGCTTCTAGTGAGGGCGCTGCCAAGAGTCCCTCACAGCGGGGCTGAGGGGATAACCTCTCTAACTCCATCTCTTAGCTTCTCGTTAATACAGAACTCCTGAGACCCTCAGGACTCATGACTCACGTGGTGTCTAGGTATCAAAACCTCCCTTCCTCAAATCTAATCCGATCTCTGTCTCTCTCTGGCTGAGCTGAGGGCCGAGTGTGAGTCAGAAGAGCTAAAGGGTGAAGTAGAGAGCTGCTACAAATTAATAGGGGAGAAAAGCACAGCGCAGTGGTCTCCCCGCCAAAAGAAGCAAGAAAGGACTCTTCCTTAGAGTCTTCAGAAAAAGCCTGGCCCTGATGACACTTTAATTTCAGACTCCCACCCTCCAGAACTCTGAGAAAATAAGTTTCTGTTGTTTTAAGCCACCTACTTTGTGGTGATTTGTTACGGCGGTGCTAGGAAACTAATATACACACCATGGGCGTAAAATGGCAAAGTGATATTGAAAAAGTAAATCATGAAAGAAATGCAAATACGGTTTTAAAATATAAACAATGTTCAACCTCGACGGTAATAAAAGAAATGCGACTTAAAACAATGATATGCCCTTTTCACTTTTCAGATGGCAAAAATTAAAAAGAATAATGCCTGGAGTCAGCAAGTAGGGGGGAATGACATCTATATGCTCCTATAGGGAATAAGTAGGAACAAATTTTCCAGAGAGTAACATGGTAATATACATCAGAAGCTGTGAAATCATTATATTCGAGGAAATAATTAGGTAGGTGTGCCAAGATCTATGCAGAACACCGTGTTCATTAAAGCATTGTTTATAACAGTAGAATAAAAAAGGTAAGAAATTTAAACTTCAAACAATAGGGAATTGTTAAGTAATTTATGCTTCTTTCACACAATAAAATTATTATGAAGCCATTAAAAATGAGGATGTTGGTATATTTTTTTTTACCAGTCATCTTTTGTCGGGTGTTAATTCTCAGTTAGGCTATGAAAGGATTCAGGGGCGCCAGGCAATGAAGGTCATGGTAAGGGATTCACAGGGCACCCTCCAAGCCTCAGAGGCATTTGCGTGGCTGCTCACATTTGAGCTCCTTTGTGAGAAAGGCGATAGTTGGAAACCATGTAAGCCGCCAGACCAGAAAAACCCAGTTACACCTTTTTTTCCTCACTAGACATACCTGTTGTAGAACCGGTAGTAACTGCTTTGAGACGCTCCAACAGTGTCTCTGGGGTGAAATCCCACATCCATATCCTGCTTGGCAGCTCCCCTATTTTGACATCTGTGAGTTTCTTTCTTTTCACTGGAGTGGCTGCCGCCATCTTGGAGTCCTGCAGTCTTCGGTCAATATCAATCTGTATTTATAAACAAAGGGAGATGTTTGATTGTATTGCCAAATGAGAAAAGCGAAATGTAGCTGAATAAAAGTGTGTGTGTGTGTAGGTGTGCTGAGAGAAAGAGAGAGGGGTGGTGGGAGACCTGGGCTACACTAAGCTAATTGGCTGCTAAACTTATGAATCGTTTGCTATTTCAATTCTCTAACTTTTCTAAAATGAAAATAAAGAGATGTTTGAAAGGAATGAAATGAGCACTTCTTGTCCCTGTCCATGGAGGAGAGGACCGGGGCAGAGTCTTCCCACAGCCCTGTGTTCAGCACCGGGCCTCAGCTGTTCCGAGAAGGCCTGGGTGCAGGGTGGGCCCGAGACAGGCAGCCCTCATCCCCTTGCTTCTGCCCTTGGCTCTGAAGCCTTGAGTACACTCTCCCAGAGCTTCCTGCTTTAACTTTAAATCAATCAGTTCTTCCTTCCGTTCAGTCCAGTCGCTCAGTCATGTCTGACTCTTTGCAACCCCATGGACTGCAGCACGCCAGGCTTCCCTGTCCATCACCAACTCCCAGAGCTTGCACAAACTCATGTCCATCCGGTCAGTGATGCCATCCAACTATCTCCTCCTCTGTCGTCCCCTTCTCCTCCTGCCCTCAATCTTACCCAGCATCAGGGTCTTTTCCAATGAGTCAGTTCTTTGCATCAGGTGGCCAGAGTATTGGAGTTTCAGCTTCAACATCAGTCCTTCCAATGAATATTCAGGACTGATTTCCTTTAAGATTGACTGGTTTGATCTCCTTGCAGTACAAGGGACTCTCAAGAGTCTTCTCCAGCACCACAATTCCAAAGCATCAATTCTTCAGCATTCAGCTTTCTTTAGAGTCCAACTCACATCCATACACTACTACTGGAAAAACCATAGCTTTGACTAGATAGACCTTTGTTGGCAAAGTAATGTCTCTGCTCTTTAATATGCTGTCTAGGTTGGTCATAGTTTTTCTTCCAAGAAGCATGCGTCTTTTAATTTTAAGACTGCAGTCACTATCTGTAGTGATTTTGGAGCCCAAGAAAATAAAGTCTGTCACTGTTTCCATTGTTTCCCCATCTATTTGCCATGAAGTGATGGGACCATATACCATCATCTTCATTTTTTGAATGTTGAGTTTTAAGCCAAATTTTTCACTCCCCTCTTTCACTTTCATCAAGAGGCTCTTTAGTTCCTCTTCACTTTCTGCCATAAGGGTGGTGTCATCTGCATATCTGAGGTTATTGATATTTCTCCCAGCAATCTTGATCCCAACTTGTGCTTCTTCCAGCCCAGCGTTTCTCATGATGTACTCTGCATATAAGTTAAACAAGCAGGGTGACAATATACAGCCTTGATGTACTCCTTTTCCTATTTGGAACCAGTCTGTTGTTCCATGTCCAGTTCTAACTATTGCTTCTCGACCTGCATACAGATTTCTCAGGAGGCAGGTCAGGTGGTCTGGTATTCCCATCTCTTGAAGAATTTTCCACAGTTTATTGTGATCCACACAGTCAAAGGCTTTGGCATAGTCAATAAAGCAGAAGTAGATGTTTTACTGGAATTCTTTTGCTTTTTCTATGACACAACAGATGCTGGCAATTTGATCTCTGGTTCCTCTGCCTTTTCTAAAACCAGCTTAAACATCAGGAAGTTCACAGTTCACATACTGTTGAAGCCTGGCTTGGAGAATTTTGAGCATTTCTTTGCTAGCATGTGAGATGAGTGCAATTATGTGGTAGTTTGAACATTCTTTGGCATTTTCCTTCTTTGGGATTGGAATGAAAACTGACCTTTTCCAGTCCTGTGACCACTGTTGTGTTTTCTAAATTTGCTGGCATATTGAGTGCAGCACTTTGACAGCATCATCTTTTAGGATTTGAAATAGCTCAACTGGAATTCCATCACCTCCACTAGCTTTGTTAGTAATGATGCTTCCTAAGGACCACTTGACTTCACATTCCAGGATGTCTGGCTCTAGGTGAGTAATCACACCATCATGGTTATCTGGGTTGTGAAGATCTTCTTTGTACAGTTCTTCTATGTATTCTTGCCACCTCTTCTTAATCTCTTCTTCTTTTGATATGTTCTTACCATTTCTGTCCCTTATTGAGCCCATCTTTGCATGAAATGTCCTTTAGTATCTCTAATTTTCTTGAAGAGATCTCTAGTCTTTCCCACTCCATTGTTTTCCTCTATATCTTTGCATTGATCACTGAGGGAAGGCTTTCTTATCTCTCCTTGCTATTCTTTGGAACTCTGCATTCAAATGGATTTATCTTTCCTTTTCTCCTTTGCATTTAGCTTCTCTTCTATTCTCAGCTATTTGTAAGACTTCCTCAGACAATCATTTTGCCTTTTTGCATTTCTTTTCCATGGGGATGGTCTTGATCCCTGTCTCCTGTACAATGTCACAAACCTCAGTCCATAGTTCATCAGGCACTCTATCAGATCTAATCCCTTAAATTTATTTGTCACTTCTACCGTATAATCATAAGGCATTTGATTCAGGTCAAACCTGAATGGTCTAGTGGCTTCCCCCACTTTCTTCAATTTAAGTTTGAATTTGGCAATAAGGAGTTCATGATCTGAGCCATAGTCAGCTCCCTGTCTTGTTTTTGCTGACTGTATAGAGCTTCTCCATCTTTGGCTGCAAAGAATATAATCAATCTGATTTCGGTGTTGACCATCAGGTGATGTCCGTGTGTAGAGTCTTCTCTTGTGTTGTTGGAAGAGGGTGTTTGCTATGACCAGTACGTTCTCTCGGCAAAATTCTGTTAGCCTTTGCCCTGCTTCATTCTGTACTCTAAGGCCAAATTTGCGTATTATTCCAGGTATATCTCTTGACTTCCTACTTCTGCTTTCCAGGCCCCTATGATGAAAAGGACATCTTTTTTGGATGTAGTTCTAGAAAGTCTTGTAGATCTTCATAGAACTGTTCAAATTCAGCTTTTTCAGCATTACTGGTCGGGGCATAGACTTGGATTACTGTGACATTGAATGGTTTGCCTTGTAAACAAACAGATATCCTTCTGACATTTTTGAGATTGCACCCAAGTACTGCATTTTGAACTCTTTTGCTGACTCTTTTTGTTTTCCTTCAGTTACCAGTTTTGAGATTTTCCACTTCTCTTCACTCAGGTCAGTTCAGTTCAGTCACTCAGTCGTATCCGACTCTTTGCGACCCCATGAATCACAGCACACCAGGCCTCCCGTCCATCACCAACTCCCAGAGTACACTCAGACTCATGTCCATTGAGTCAGTGATGCCATCCAGCCATCTTGTCCCCTTCTCCTCCTGCCCCCAATCCCTCCCAGCATCAGAGTCTTTTCCAATGAGTCAACTCTTCACATGAGGTGGCCAAAGTACTGAAGTTTCAGCTTTAGCATCATTCCTTCCAAAGAAATCCCAGGGCTGATCTCCTTCAGAATGGACCGGTTGGATCTCCTTGCAGTCCAAGGGACTCTCAAGAGTCTTCTCCAACACCACACTTCAAAAGCATCCATTCTTCGGCGCTCAGCCTTCTTCACAGTCCAACTCTCACATCCATACATGACCACAGGAAAAACCATAGCCTTGACTAGACGAATCTTTGTTGGCAAAGTAATGTCTCTGCTTTTGAATATGCTGTCTAGGTTGGTCATAACTTTCCTTCCAAGGAGTACGCATCTTTTAATTTCATGGCTGAAGTCACCATCTGCAGTGATTTTGGAGCCCAGAAAAAATAAAGTCTGACACTGTTTCCACTGTTTCCCCATCTATTTCCCATGAAGTGATGGGACCAGATGCCATGATCTTCGTTTTCTGAATGTTGAGTTTTAAGCCAACTTTTTCACTCTCCTCTTTCACCTTCATCAAGAGGCTTTTTAGTTCCTCTTCACTTTCTGCCATAAGGGTGGTGTCATCTGCATATCTGAGGTTATTGATATTTCTCCCAGCAATCTTGATTCCAGCTCGTGCTTCTTCCAGCCCAGCGTTTCTCATGATGTACTCTGCATATAAGTTAAATAAGCAGGGTGACAATACACAGCCTTGACGTACTCCTTTTCCTATTTGGAACCAGTCTGTTGTTCCATGTCCAGTTCTAACTGTTGCTTCCTGACCTGCATATAGGTTTCTCAAGAGGCAGATCAGGTGGTCTGGTATTCCCATCTCTTTCAGAATTTTCCACAGTTTATTGTGATCCACACAGTCAAAGGTTTTGGCATAGTCAATAAAGCAAAAGTAGATGTTTTACTGGAATTCTTTTGCTTTTTCTATGACACAACAGATGCTGGCAATTTGATCTCTGGTTCCTCTGCCTTTTCTAAATCCAGCTTGAACACCAGGAAGTTCATGGTTCACATATTGCTGAAGCCTAGCTTGGAGAATTTTGAGCATTACTTTACTAGCTGTGAGATGAGTGCAATTGTGCGGTAGTTTGAGCATTCTTTGGCATTGCCTTTATTTGGGATTGGAATGAAAACTGACCTTTTCCAGTCCTGTGGCCACGGCTGAGTTTTCCAAATTTGCTGGCATATTGAGTGCAGCACTTTGACAGCATCATCTTTCAGGATTTGGAATAGCTCAACTGGAATTCCATCACCTCCACTAGCTTTGTTCGTAGCGATGCTTTCTAAGGCCCACTTGACTTCACATTCCAGAATGTCTGGCTCTAGGTGAGTGATCACACCATCGCGATTATCTGGGTTGTGAAGATCTTTTTTGTACAGTTCTTCTGTGTATTCTTGCCATCTTCTCTTCACTAGGTCACCCTAAACCTTAATCTGGGCCTATAACAGATCAGTGCTTTCTCTTCCTTTCACACTGTAGCCCAGCTACTTGCAGAAACTCCTGTTCTCCCTCCTACAGTGTGAGTCCCTTGAAGGAAGGGCATCCGGTCCTCTTGCCCCTTCAGCAGGGCCCAGCACCAAGCCTGACCCATGTATGTTTGTTGGATGGGATCTTACAAAGTCTAGAACTTCTAGAACTCAAAGGGACTTGGCAATCAATTGCAATTAACTTCCTCATTTTACAGATAAGGCCATGAAAGGCCCAGAAAACCAAAATGACTTCTCAGCAGCTAAGTCAGATGAGAAGCCAGACCTCCTGGCTCCTAGATGTTGTTCTTTTCATGACATCACACTGATTTTCTGAAGAAGTAACGGTCCTTTAGGCTTCAGTCACTGGACCCACCCCCAACCCCAACGCCCATCACAGTTCACTGGAAACTGAGCAATCCTCTCAGAACCTTCTGGAAGCCTGGCTTCTTCACTGGAGCCCTCTCCACTTCTCTGTCCCATGTGTCTGAACATCAGGTCCTTTCTGTGGAACAAGCTTCTTTTTTCAGCTGCCTTTCCCTGAGTCCTGGCTCTGCCCTTTCCAGCCCTTCCCCTGACCTCCCCCTTGGTCTCTGCCAGCCTCACTGGGTCCTGTCCTCCTGCCTTCTGAGCACACGTCTCAGCACCCCTCCAGCACTCCAGCCTTCACCCCAACCACCCCAGGCCCAGCCTTCCATGTCCAGGGGGCCCTGGGAAAGTGGACTGTCCTCTGTTGTCCATTCAAGCCTCATGTTCCACCTTCCAAACTCATTGACTGGACTCATTCACTTTCTCAGTCCTGTCTGACTCTTTGGGACCCTATAGACAGTAGCCCACCAGGCTCTTCTGTCCATGGGACTCTCCAGGAAAGAATACTGGAGTGGGTTGCTATTTCCTCCTCCAGGGAATCTTTTCAACCCAGGGACTGAACCCGGGTCTCCTGTATCTCCAGCATTGTAGATGGATTCTTTACTACTGAGCCATCACACTTAAATACTTCCCGTTAGATCTGGTGGGTACTCAGCTTTTCCCACTGGTGACGGCTCCTATGGCATCTGCTTCAGCCCAGCTGTGGGTGTCCTGACCCTCTCCATAGACTGCCAACCTAACACCCACGTGCAGAGACACCCTCTTGACCCTGCCCTTCCCTCACGGTGGCCAGGCAGATCACAGCCAGCCTCACCTCTCTCCCCACAAGGAGGGCCTGCTTCATTGGCTCCAGGGCCCCAGCAAGGGCCTTGCTTTTATCTGCTAATACCTTAGTCCTTCATTTCTCAGGAAGCTCACCAGGGCTGTTAGTGGGCAACCCGGCCTCTGTTACCACGAGTAATCCTGCAGTTCAGTTTCCATTTCAATGCCTGGTCCCATATGTGGGGGAGAAAGGTGGTCAGGACAGACTCCAGCATGGCGCCAAAGGCAAGCGCACACAGGGGAATGGGGTGTCGGGTTTCCACAAAAGCAAGTGTCTCGGGCTCCCTGTGAGGTGGGGAGGGCAGGGTGGGCTGGCAGCGCGGACAGCCATTGTCTCACTTCGCCCAGAGCAGCTCCTCACTTACTTCTTTTATGTATTTGAAACACCTTCAGATTGTTTCAAATTGTATTTTAAAAATGGACATCATTATTAAAATAAAAGGTTAAAAAAAAAAACCGTGCACTGAACCGGGCCACTGGAGGAAGACTGGGTCTCAGAACTAGGGCAAGGGTTCAGTTTCCATGACCGGAACACATAGTCATTCATCCACTCAGCAAATGCTCTGAGTCACTACTGTTGACCCAGGGTCAGGCTGACCTGACTTTCTGCATAGACAGTCTGACATTCAAGTTGGGACTGTTTTTAAAAATTGGAAGCCTGCCTTGCCTGGATCCAGTTATTGAACAAACCTTCACACATACGAGGCTGAAAACAGCAACCATCGCTTATTTTGCTCACAAATGTGCTTTTGGGGCAGGGCTCAGTGAGCACAGTTCCTTTCCGCTCCGTGCAGAGAATCACATTCATAGAGCCAGTGTTTAATTCTGGCCATCCGCTGGGCTCTCAGCTGAACAACCTGAATGTGGCTGTCCAGGCACCTGCTTGCTTCCTTGTACTGCGGTGGCTGGATTTGAAGAAGGAGCAACCAAAGAGGGAGGCGTGGAAGTGGCCAGTTTCTTAATCCCTGGGCCCAGAAGCTACCATACTGCTACTTACCCTATACTCTAGTGGTGAAAAAGTCACAGATCTAAGAAAAGGGGACAAAGACTCCATCTATTGATGAGAGGAGAGTTGAAGATTTGGGGATCATGTTTTAAAAGTGTTGCAGACTTCAGTTCAGTTCAGTCACTGGGTTGTGTCCAACTCTTTGTGACCCCATGGACTGCAGCATGCCAGGCCTCCCTGTCCATCACCAACTCCCAGAGTTTGATCAAACTCATGTCCATCGAGTCAGTGATGCCATCCAACAATCTCATCTTCTGTTGTCCCCTTCTCCTCCTGCCTTCAATCTTTCCCAGCATCAGGGTCTTTTCCAATGAGTCAGTTCTTCACATCAGGTGGCCAAAGTATTGGAGTTTCAGCTTCAGCATCATTTCTTCCAATGAATATTCAGGACTGATTTCCTTTACGATTAAAGGGTTTGATTTCCCTGCTGTCCAAGGGACTCTCAAGAATCTTCTCCAACACCACAGTTCAAAAGCATCAATTCTTTGGTACTCAGCTTTTTTTATCTGCAGACTTCAAGTTGGGAAGAAATGGCTTCAGCTATGGGGAGAATGGTAAGTGAAATCGAGCAAATCCCTCGCCTTCCTTCTGCAAAGTATTATGGATAAAAATGTGGGTTATGGTACTGTCACTCCTGGAAATTTGCACTGATCTGTAGAGCAACACAGAATATGCTACAGCAGCTCTCACAGATTGAATGATGGCCACCATGCCCAGTCCCCAGTCCCAAGAATTGCCAGGGCTCTGGACAAAGTTTTCTCAATTTCTTCATCTCTTCCTTGACTGATTTGATTTCTAGCACTTCCCCCCGCCATCCCCACTAACCACACTGACCAGCGTCCATAGGGAATGTCTATTTGTCAATGTTACAATGTCCTTGTAAAATGCTACCCTTCCCTCAGTACTTGTGTCCCTCTCCAGCACCAAGTATTGTAGTGTCATCCCTTGATCAAATGATGCGCAGTTTGGCATCTCCAGCCATCTCTTGGTTCTGTTAACACAACTTGAGTTTGCCAGAGCCCGAAGACTTCTCTCCTGTGTTGCTGTTAAACTCTGGCCTCTCATTCAGAACAATGCGATTCCACCATTTTTAGGAGGATAATCTGTACTTCAATCTTTCCCAGTATCAGAAGAAAGATTGAGGGCAGAAGGTGAAGAGGGCAGCAGAGGATGAGATGGTTGGATGGCATCACCAATTCAATGGACATGAGTTTGAGCAAACTCTGGGAGATAATGAAGGACAGGGAAGCCTGGCGTGCTGCAGTCCATGGGGTTGCAGAGAATTGGACATGACTTAGCGACTGAACCACCACAATAGCCTGTGCTTAGGGAGCAGACAGTAGGGATGAAACAGTGGGACTTCATGTTACCCACAGGAAGGAGAAGTCTCAATACACATTAGAATTTTCCTCTCTCACAGGCCCCTTAGCTAAAGGGTCCTGTGGCCTGAAGTCTGGAGGGAGCACAGGAGGGGATGGAGATATGACCCCCACAGTGATTTTTGCCAAGTTTAAAAATCCGCCAGAGGACCATGAAAGCATCTCGAGAGACGCCAATGTCTGATTTCACTTCTCCACCCAAACCAGCCCTCCTACTCCTTCCTGAGGAAGAGAGGGCACATCCAGGGGAAGGTTTGGCTCTGAGGCTGACAGGTGGTGGCACAGGGCTAGGTTTATTTGGAAACACCTCATTAAGCTCCAGGGCAAACCAGTCATCAAGGTGTTTAATTGGCAGCATGTGAGTATTAGGAGCTAATTAAGTTGCTCCCTCGTACTTTAATTAATGTTTGTCATTCGGCCACTGCATGGCTGGCGCAAGTTTCAGGAAGACAGAAGGGCTCAGTGGCCAGCACTTAGGCCGTGCTCCTAGCTGTCCCCGCAGGGGACAGGGCAGAGCTAAGCAGAGGGACAGCGTGTGGGGCTGTGCAGCTCAATCCACAGCCCAAGTCTCAGAAGCCACTTTGAATTCACTTAAATGACAGTTACTGAGGCTCTACTCCGTGCCAGCCAGCCAGACGGAGAGGACAGTGGAATCTCAGTAAGACATTATTCAAATCCCACTTCTGCCTTTTACTGGTTGCATAACCACGCACCACCCGGCCTTTGCAAATTTCCATGTTTTTATCCGTAGAATGAAAACAAAAATCAGCTCTACCTCATACAGCTCTTATTTTAAAATAAAAGTCAGATATCCTCAATCCTGTGTTCAAAACCTTCAGGGACTTCCCATCCCAGAAGGAAAACTGAAGCCCTCTAGTTGATAGGAAGCGCTTTCCATGGTCCTTCTCCTTCCCGTTCCCCTCCCTGCTCAGCTCGCCACCTCCTCCTCCTTTCTTCTCCCTCTCCTCACTCAGGCTTCACTGCTATTTCTTGGACCCCAAGTCCCCTCTTTGCTCAGGGCCTTGGCACTTGCTGCCCCTCTGCCTATACAGTTGACCCTTGAACAACACAGGGGTTAGGGTGCCAACTCTCCATGGTGGAAAATCCGTGTATAACCCTGGTGCTGGGAAAGACTGAAGGCAGGAGGAGAAGGGGACGACAGAGGATGAGATGGTTGGATGGCATCACTGACTCGATGGACATGAGTTTGAGCAAGCTCTGGGAGTTGGTGATGGACAGGGAAGCCTGGTGGGCTGCGGTCCCTAGGGTTGCAAAGAGTCAGACATGATTGAGTGGCTGAACTGAGCTGAACTTACATTCAGCCCTCCATATCCATGGTTCTTCTGTATCTGCAGTTCTGCATCCATGGATTCAATCAACCTCAGATCCTGTAGTGCCATAGTACCCACTGTTGAAAAACATACATATAAGTGACCCCTGCAGCTCAAACCTGTGTTTTTGAAGGTCAACTGTAATATTCTCACCAAATATCCGCATAGTTCACCCCCTTAGTCTTTGCTCAAATCAAATCACCTTTTCAGAGAGGCATCCCCTGACCTCTCCATCTAAAATTCTAAGAATCCCCCACCATCAAAAATGAAAAGCTGGCAAGTATCATGTCTGCCTTATTTTTCCCCTTATAATTTATGATCTTATCTATACAATATATTGGGCTTCCCTCGTGGCTCAGTGGTAAAGAATCCACCTGTCAATGAGGGAGATGCGGGTTCGATCCCTGGGTGGGGAAGATCCTCTGGAGAAGGAAATGACAACCCACTCCAGTATTCTTGTCTGGGAAATCCCATGGACAGGGGAGCCTGGTGGGCTATAGTTTATGGGGTAGCAAGAGTGGAACATGACTTAGCAACTAAAACAAGAATACAGTATACTGTGCTTATTTATGTAGAATGCCTGCCCATTTCAACATATAAAGTAAACTCAATGATAGAAGAAACTGTTTTGTCTGTTTTGTTCCCAGCTACATTTACGGTGTCTAGAACAATGCCTGGTCTGTGGTAGGCACTTAATAACTATTTTTTGAATAAATGAATATTAAACGAGATAAGGCATCCAAAGGACACAGCACATGCAAGGCACATATTGGTGTCCATGAATATTCATTTCCTTCTCTTGATACTGCACTTAGAACTGGTTTCTCTGCCTTAAAGACCTCAAATCCACAAGAGGGATAGCTAACCACGCACTCCTGCTGTACAAATAATCCTCCACTCGCACCCCAAAAGCAAGAGCAGAGGGAGGATGGACAGGAGACCCTACATGGCAAGACTGATCTGTTGCTTCAGGAATGCAGTGGATTTATCTAGCACCTGCTATATGACAAGTGTTCTGCTCTGTGCCATGGAGATTCAAACAAGAATGGCACATCTTGCCCACCTAAGGAGCTCATACTCTAGAGTTCAGCAAATGTTCCTATAAGGACTAGATACTATTTTTTTTTTTTAACACCAAAAACATTTTGTATTGGGATATGGCTGATTAACAATGTTGTGGTAGTTTCAGGTAAATAGTGAAGGGACTCAGCCATACATATACATGTATCTGTTCTCCCCTAAACCCCTCTCCAGATACTAAATATTTTTCACTTTATGGACCAAACAATCTCTAGTAACTATTCAGCTTTGCCACTGTGGCCCAAAAGCAGCCATAGGGAATATACAAATGAGTGGGTGTGGCTGTCTTCCAATAAAACTCTATTTACAAACACCAAAATTTGAATTTCATATCAATTTCATGTATTATAAAATATTATTCTTCCTTTGATTTTTTTTCAATCATTTAAAAATGTGAAAATTATTCTTAGCTCAAGTGAAAGTGAAAGTCGCTCAGTCGTGTCTGACTCTTTGCCACCCCATGGACTATACAGTCCATGGAATTCTCTAGGCCAGAATACTGGAGTGGGTAGCCTTTCCCTTCTCCAGGGGATCTTCCCAACTCAGGGATCGAACCCAGGTCTCCCGCAGGAGCTGAGCCCCCAGTGAATCCTTAGCTTAGAGCCCACACAAGAACCAACCAGATTTGGCTGTTGTGCTGTAGCCAATCCCTTGTCTAGATGAGGAAAAAGATGACACAATGGCTTCTAACTAAGGTTTAAAACATGATGCTACAGACTAAATCTCATAAATGTTCATGGGAGAGGGTGGTAACTAGAGAAGGACCGGAACCAACAGCGGGTGCTTTGGGGAAGAGGTAAGACTTAGGGCAAGCAGTGGGATATGGTTAGGGTCAGGCAGGCTAAGTGGTGGGCTGAGAGCTTCCCCGCCACGGAAGCTAACAGTAGTACTAATAATAACAATGGTCTAGAGATAACTGTGGCATTGCAGCAGCCCCAGCTCTCAGCATTTTATAAGCATTGTTCAATTTCATTCTCATAGCAAGTACATTTACCCCCTTTTCAAATGAGGAGACCAAGGCTCAGAGGGTTAATAATTTGCCCAAATATACAAAGTCAGCAGCCAGAGTCAGACTCCCAGCCAAGGCTGTCTGCCTCCAAAGCCCACCCTCCCTCCCACTAAATTCCTTACTTTGATCTAGGTTCCCTCCCATTTCCTATGATCAGATGCTGCCATGTCCCTGGTGTGCCTGTATTCATGTAAATAACCATTTCTTAAATACACTCAATGAAAAATCAATTACATAGCAAAGTGGCTGAGGTTTGGATAAACAATGTAATTGTTCCCTCTGGGGCTGCTGACTGAGCAATGCCTGCTGAGAGAAGAAAGAGAGTTAACATTTATTAAGAGCTCTGCCTCAGGCACTGAATATGCATCTCCTTCCTCCTGGACCATATGGGTCTGAGCCCCTGTGGCCAAGCCCCCACTTCACCCCAGGGAAGCTGCTGGTCTTTACCATTGCATGCATGATGTATCTACAGTGAGGACCCCACGATCAAGGCAGATCTCTAACTAAGGCAGACTCGAGGACTTGACCCGTAGGCGTACCTTCCAGGTTCCTTACTCAGAGAGGAAAACCTAGCTGCCTGCTACATGACAAGTGTTTTGATGTGATTATATCTTTCCTGGAAGGTCACTCTGCTTACATCCCTAGTTGTCCCTCAGGAGTTCTGATCATTATACTTAGACTTTTTTCCTTTTTCAAGTCAGGACACTGTTCTTGGTTGATATGCAAAGATCCCAAAAAGGTGTGCTCCATCAAACCTTATCAATCATTAACACCTTACTGTGAATTAGTTTTCAAAACTTTTTAACCAGACAGGTAATTAAAATTGAACAATTGGCTAGAGACCAGGTAAAAGCCAGATTTAAGGCACAGAAAATGAAGGTTGAAGAAGTGGTTTTTGACAAGAAAGACTCTGAAAATAAGTTATGGTATTCCAAAGGAGTGAATTTGCATTGGCTCTTCCTTTCTTTCTTTCCCTGTTAGCTATTATCATGAGTTATTTATGGTGAGCCAGGCAAGGTATGTGGCTGATGATGCTTGAAGAAATAAGATACAGCTCCTTACCTGAGATTCACAAATAATTACAACAGCGTATAATAAGCACTGCAGGAACACTAAAGCACATCTGGAGTAAAGAGCTCCAAGTTCTGACCGTCTGACTATGGAAGCCATGGGATACCTGAAGGCGCCCGGAACAGGAAGTTGAGAGATAAAATTTCCAATCCTCGTTCAGCCGTGTGTGTATTTGCTCTATGACCTTGCATGAGGACCTTCTCCTCTCTGAGCCTTGGTTGACTCATTCATTCATATTAATTCACTCAACTTTGTGCCAGGGCTGTGCTAAGCTTTGGGGATGGATATCGTGTTAACATAATAGGTACTGCTCTCATAGGTTTTACAGTCTAATGGGGTAAACAGACATGAAAGAAATAATTTCATAGATAATTTTCCTATAAAGTGATGAAGTAAGTCTAGACCACATATTTCCAACCTGGCTACAGAGTAGAATTAACTGGGAAGAAAGACTTAGGAAAAAAAGGTGAATATTTGGGCATTATCCCCAAAGATTATAGTTCAAACTAGTAGGACTCAAGCATAAATATTTTTATAAATTCCCCCAACTGATTCTAACATGCTACCACAGTTGAGAACCACTGAGCTAAATAGTTTCTAAATTTCCTTCCTGCTCTAATTCTATTAGTCATTTATAGTCTGTGGATAATCTAAGACATACCTGCATTGATATATAAATTTCTGTATACTTATATGTGTGTTGAAAGACAAAGATAAATGGAGATACAGAATGTGTGTGTGTGAGAGAGAGAAAACAAAAAAGATCATGTAGCCTGTAAGACAAAACATTGGACACCATTGAGGAATCAATTACACATCAACATTTCCTAAACTTAGCCCTGAGATTTGTTTGGCTGGATGTTTGTATAGAGACTGTTTGCCTCTTTGACATTTTTTCTTCTTTTCCTCTTTGGCTATAACACTCTGACTTAGGTGGGAGAGAGGTTCAAGAGGGAGGGGACACATGTATACTTACGCACAATTCCCCTTGATGTATGGCAGAAACAAACACAACATTGGAAAGCAATTATCCCCCAATTAAAAAAGAAAAAACCCTCTGATTTAACTCAGAGCAGTGTTGACCTAAAACAAATAGACTGCCAATTATTTCTCCAGGAAAAAAAAGGGGGGTGGGGGGAGGGTTTATTTGGGATCAGCAAAAATTGCAATTCAGTGTTTGCACATGGTGAGCCATATGCAAATCTCCAGCAAAAATGGAGATAACTCCTTTAGAGAGGAGAAAAGGAAATTGGAGGGATATAGTAAACAAAGGGTCCCTTGGAGGAATTAAAAGTCTGAAGCATGAAGGCTTTCATTGGCTGAGTTGTCTCTCATTGGCTGGGTTCTTGCCAGGCTGGTTTTTCATTGGTTGAGTCGTAACTGCCTCTCATTGGCTCAGTTCTTGCCAGGCAAGAAGAGGAAGCCTTTCTTCTTGTTGTTGGGCTCTGCTCTCATCACAAGACATAAGAGCTACCTCTTTTGATCTCCTGATTTTTTTAATTGAGATGTTTGTTTATTAATTTTTACAGCATCAATGTGCCCAGCTCTGGGCCCACATTTCCTAGTCTCCATGTCAGCTAAACGTAACAAATGAGATACAGATAGAACTTATGGAATGAGACTTCCAGGAAATCCCAAGGGAGATGCTCTGACAGGGGGGACCAACTTCATGCCCTTCACCCTTCTCCCAACTTTTTGCTTGGAACAGGTATGTGATGGTGAGCTCAGCATTAGCCATCAGGAACTGTGTAGTGACTGGGGGATGGAAGTAATAAGCCAAGAATCTAAGAATAGAGAGATGAAAGGAGCCTGAGGCCCCAGGGGATATCACAGTTAGTCACCTGGACTGCCAACGTCTGGATTTCATTCATCTGAACGGAAGTAAAAACTTTACTTTGTTTATACAGCACACTGGAAATTGTTCGCCTCTAGTACAGGCATTCTGTGGGGTGGGGAGGAAGTGTCTCTGTTCAAATAAGTTTGGGAAATATTTCACACCACAAGATAGTTCTCCACCTTGTCTGTCAAGACTCCCATTATAAAATATACAACCAACAAGGACCTACTGTATAGCACAGGGAAATATACTCAGTATTTTGTAACAACCTATAAGGGAAAAGAATTTGAAAAAGAATACATAGGTGTATAACTGAATTACTGTGCTGTACGCCTGAAACTAACCCAACACTGTAAATCAACCATACTTCAATAAAAAAGAATTCCCATTGCACATTTGCTCACATTAAAAGTTCATAACAAAGAAACCTGTTCACTTTGTTGAAGGCATTTCAGAACCCGGCTTTCTCCACACCCTCTTCCCACAGCACTACCTACCCAATACAGACACATAGAGCATCTTTTAATACTGCTTGAAGCTGATATTCTTCGGTGCATTTTGATCATCTCAGACATCAGAGCATTAAATTCCAGAACACTCAACTTCTGAGCAATTCAGTCCCAAACATCAATCAAATGTTTCCTAAGAGATGCGACAAAACAGCCAGTGAAATGTTGTATTTTCCATTTTGTTGCTGGCACATTGGAGAGGCAAAGTCACAAGCGTCCTTCTCAGAAAATGGCAACAGCAACCCAGAGCCAGAATGGCCGAGGTGAGCCTTCTCCCTCCAGCAACAAACCGCTCCCCATTGCCTTCTGTTCTCACTCAGCTCCAGGCAGTGAGCTGACCTGTTTCCTCACTCTGGCTTGCCTGGAAGGCTTCCTGGGACACAAACAAAAATCAAGGCCGCCCAAAAACTGACTTTTAGAGTAAAACTCTTTTGGCAAGCCCATTTCTCAGGCAGAGCTGGGAGGGTACAAATCACCTTCCATTAGCAGCTCCTTCATCGTCACTAACTTAGGTGTCCACATAATACTGCCCCACTCATTCAGGCTTGGCTTTCCCGAGTCTGTGGCTTAGTGTCTGTCATCAACTTTAGAACATTCGCAGCCATTACTATTTCACATATTTCTTCTGCTCGTGTATCTCTTTCTTCTCCTTTTGGAATTCTAATTATGTGTGTGTTATACCTTTTGTTTCACCAGATCCTTGGTTCTCAGAGTATGGTCCCTGGACCAGTAATATCAACATCACTTGGAAAGTCGTTTAAAATGCAATTATCAGGCTCCATTCCAACCCAGATCCATTTATTCCGAAACTCTGGCATGGAAGATATGTGTGTTTAATCAAGATCTCTAGATGACTCTTTTGCATGCCGAGGTTTGAGAACCTCTTCACTAAAGCAAGAAAAGGACCATCAGGACATCTGAAAGGAGTGATACAGAGGAAAGGAAAATACAACAGCTAGAAATATTTAATATTTCTCAGAATCTTGTCCTTAATATTCTAGTTTGAATATCAGTGGTGCACTTTGGGGAGAATTTCATGGCTTAAAGGAGGCCTAAAGAAAAACATGAGACTAACTCCAAATGAACTGCCAGCTTCTTGGCCTCCTTCAACTCAGCTCCCAGTAGTGGCTCCCAAATCGGGCTGCATCTCACCCTGAGAGCTCATCTGAAATGAACTCTCGACCTATGAACCAGAAACTCCCAGGTTTGAAGCCCATGAAGCTGTACCTACAGCATGATTCCCTGGGTTTTCTGACTCAGTGAGGCCATGACCCGGCCGCAGAGGAGCACTGCTGGAGCTCTATAACTACACCATTGGCTACTCTTCATGAACGCTCTGTTTCCATCCACAAACCAGTACAGATGCGGCTTGGGCCATATTTAAACAGCCTCTGCCTCTCTGCCTCGCCTCCCCTCCACGTCCCCTTTCTTCATGTTGCCCACATCCTGAGAGACGGCTCCAGGGAAGAAGGCGGGGTTTCTGTGACACCCCCGTGCTCCGGTGCCATCGGCCACAGGGCCTGGTGCTCCTGGCACACAGGCTGGCTGTCCTCGCTGTCCACACTCCCGCCAGGGTGTAATTCTTTCCATTCCTTCCCCACTCAGTCCCACTGAGGCTGGCCCGTGGAAATGTGGAGCAACTCATAAGTTCTAATCAATTAACCTCAAGTCCCTGATCTAACCTTAGACCCTAGTCACTACTTAGGGGCCCTGCTGGTTCATATGCTTTGACTGGCTCTACGTCTTAAGACTACTCCCTGGTGCCACGCCCCAGCCCACAGCTGGTACCTTACTCCCTTAGAGGGATGTCACGTGAGCGCTGTCATCTTATCTGTCTCGGGAGTGTTCCAAGCATCAGTCATTCCAGGATCCCTAGGCCCTCCCATCTGTTGGGAACCTGTCACTCGCCTGGTGCCAGTGGGCTCTGGAATCACACTGGGAGTTCCGTGCCCCGTGGGCATGGGCTCATTTTGATCGCTTCGTGTGTCAGTGTGAGAAGAGGAACTGGACTCTGGAATCTGGCCTGTCCATATAGTTGGACCCATTCTAGATTCCAAGACTTCTCCAATCCCTTCCTCCTGCCAGAGCTCAGACTAGGATCAGGCAAGGGAGGCACCTAGGAGACACTCACTCCCCGCATCAGGCCAGCACAGGGTGGGCGCCTGAGAGTTCATGCTTTCTTTTGTTTGCATGCTTTTCTATATTTCGCACCTTAGGCTCCTCACTCACTCTGGTCCTAGCTCGGCCTCCTGATCCAAGGACTGTGCCAGGCAGGCCCCTGTGTGAGGCTGAAAGTAGGAGTCCATCCATCCCAAGGCCTCAAAACGACATTAGTGTTTCTTATCCATCCAAGCACGAAGAAAGCAGAGTCCCTGCCTGTAAGCAATTCAGAGCACGGCAGGGAAGGAAAGCGTGTAAACAGGTTGGCTCGGACATGTGCCTGACAGAGGGATATGTGGAAGGGCAGAAGAGCCTGGGGTGAATGACGGTGAGGCAGAGAGAAGGCTTCAAGAAGGCACTAGCCTTCCATGACCTTGGGAAATGCACAGACTACATCTCAGGGGAGAAGCTGCGAGGCTGATAGCAGGTAGAAACCAGTGTGAGTCAAACTAGGGGATGTTCTGAGACTCGCAGATGGTCAGCACCGCAGAGGGTCGGAGACTTGGAAAGAAGAATGAGATGAGGGGAGGAAGAGGACCAGATTGTGGAGAGCCCTGAAGAGCCTGTGAAGGCGTGTTGGCCTCCCCAGGTGGCTCCAGTGGTCAAGAAGCCACCTGCTGATGCAGGCAGACCTAAGAGATTCATTCCCTGGGTCGGAAAGGTCCCCTGGAGGAGGGCATGGCAACCCACTCCAGTATTCTCGCCTGGACAATCCCGTGGACAGAGGAGCCTAGCGGACTATGGTCCACAGGGTCACACAGAGTCGGACACGACTGAAGAAACTTAGAATGCATGCGTGTGTGGGTTTGCATCTCTGGAACGTGGGGCACCTTGGAAGATTTTGAGGCAGGGGTGGAGAGTAACTAGATTTCAGCATCACCAAGAATCTGAGGCTGGGGCCAGTGCACAAAATCATCGATGGGGGAACCAGTTGGGAGACTGTGTTAAGGACAGCTGCCAAGTAGTGGCTGAATTTCTACATCAGGGCCATCAAATTCCTAAGGGTGTGAGACTGTGGGCAGCACCAAGGAGCCAGGAGCTCTTAATAGGCACCTGGCAATTCCCAAGCATCTGCCAAAGCAGTGACCTCTGCAGAAAGAGGACCGTGCGGGGCCCAGCTGCTCGGGGGGACCGCCACCTCCAGACAAACCTCTCAGAGATGCATGGGGCCTGCTCTCCAGGGGATACTCACACAGCTGCCGCTCTGACAAACCTCCCCTGGGAAGAAAACCTTCTGTCTCCTGCCCAGGAAGCAATCACCCACCTGTTGTGGAGTTCCTCAGGTTTGGGACTAAACAGCTTCATTCTATTAGAAGCTTTAAAGAAGAATGGCCAGATAACTTCCTGCCCCCATCAGTCTGTGATTTTAGGATTCCACGTATATCAGATGCAAACGCTGAAGACTTCGGTTCCTGTAGAGTTCCCTACAGAAGTGATTCTGTGACTGTCGTAAGTATACTCATGCTTCCTTTTCTGCATCCACGCTGGGAACCCCCAAGCCCAGCCACTGACTTCTCGCGTCTGGGTCACCACTAGAACCTCCTTCATGGCCTTTCTGCTGTCAATTTTGCCTCCATTTCTTGTTCCATTTTCCATGAAGAAGCCAGAGGAGAATTTCTAAAGTATGTCCATCTGTTCAAGGCCTGCACGCATGCTAAATCGCTTCAGTCACATTCGACTCGTTGCGACTGTATGGACTGAAGCCCTCCAGGCTCCTCTGGCCATGGGATTTTCCAGTCAAGGATACCGGTGTGGGTTGCCATGCCCTCCTCCAGGGGATCTTTCTGACTCAGGGATCGAGCCCACGTCTCCTGCTTTGCAGGCAGATTCTTTACTGATGAGCCTCCAGGGTAGCCCATTCAAGGCATGTTCCTGCTTAAAATCCTTCCTGTTGAGACTTCCCTGGTGCTCCAGCGGTTGAGAATCCACCTTTCAATGCAGAGGATGTGGTTTCAGTCCCCGGCCAGGGAACTAACATCCCACATGCTGCAGGGCAACTAAGCCTGCGTGTCACAACTAGAGAGCCCGCAGACCACAGTGAAGAGCCAGTGCAGCAAAATAAAAAATCCTCCCTGTTCCCTTCAGTGATGCTTTTGGGGTGGTATGCCATGCAGCATGGAAGATCTTAGTTCCCCAAGCAGGGGGATCGAACCTGTGATCCCTGTGGTGGAAGCACAGAGTCTTAACCACTGGACCACCAGGGAACTCTCCTCCAGTGATGCCTTGAAAGGGCTCACAGGCTCCTTCATGTTACTGCTGCCCCGCAACCTCTCCCATTCTCACGAGCTCTCTCCCCACCCCCAATCTGAGCAATGAGAAAACTCTTCCAGTTCTCCAAACCCCTTGAACCTCTGCACAGACCGCAGAACCTCTGGATCTCTGCACAAACCATTCTTGTTGCCTAGAGCTGCTGGCCAGTAGAAAAATGCCAGAAGAACTCGAGCCACTTATACCATCTTAAATTTTCTAGTGGCCACATTGAAAAAAAAAAGTAGAAATAGGTGATCTTATCACTAATAATAAACTTTATGTAATTCAATCTATCCAAAATGTTGGGCTTTCCTGGTGGCTCAGGGGTAAAGAATCCACCTGCCAATGCAGAAGACACAGGTTCAATCCCTAGGTGGGAAAGATCCCCTGGAGAAGAAAAATGGCAACCTGCTTCATTATTCTTGCCTGGAAAACTCCATGTACAGAGGAGCCCAATGGGCTACAGTTCATGGGATGGCGGAGTCAGACACGACTGAACAACTAGACAACATCCAAAATGTATCCAACATTCAACATGCGATTAAGATAATAAAATATTAAGATATTTACATTCTTTTTCACACTACATCTTCAAAGACTAGTATGTTTTTACACCTATCAGTTCAGTTCAGTTCAGTTCAGTCGCTCAGTCATGTCCGACTCTTTGCGACCCCATGAATTGCAGCACGCCAGGCCTCCCTGTCCATCACCAACTCCTGGAGTTCACTCAGACTCACATCCATTGAATCAGTGATGCCATCCAGCCATCTCATCCTCTGTCGTCCCCTTCTCCTCCTGCCCTCAATCCCTCCCAGCATCAGAGTCTTTTCCAATGAGTCAACTCTTCACATGAAGTGGCCAAAGTATTGGAGCTTCAGCTTCAGCATCAGTCCTTCCAAAGAACACCCAGGACTGATCTCCTTTAGAATGGACTGGTTGGATCTCCTTGCAGTCCAAGGGACTCTCAAGAGTCTTCTCCAACACCACAGTTCAAAAGCATCAGTTCTTCAGGGCTCAGCTTTCTTCAAAGTCCAACACTCACATCCATACATGACCACAGGAAAAACCATAGCCTTGACTAGACGGACCTTTGTTGGCAAAGTAATGTCTCTGCTTTTGAATATGCTATCTAGGTTGGCCATAACTTTCCTTCCAAGGAGTAAGTGTCTTTTAATTTCATGGCGGCAGTCACCATCTGCAGTGATTTTACACCTATAGCACATGTCAATTTGGACATGTCATATTGTCAAGTGCTCAACAGCCACATTTAGCTAGCAGTGATGATAGTGGTAAATAACTCACCTGCCAATGCAAGAGACATAAGAGATGCAGGTTCGATCCCTGAGTTGGGAAGATCCCCTGGAGGAGGCCACAGCAACCCACTCCAGTATTCTTACCTGGAGAATCCCATGGAGAGAGGAGTCTGCTGGGCTACAGTCCATGGGGTCGCAAAGGATCGGACAAAACTGAATCAACTGAACACAGCACAGCGTAGTGGGCAGCCACCAGAGCATCCTGCTTCTACTCTGTTTAGGACCGTGCCCACTTCAGGCCCAGCAGGAAGGGCACTGTCTCCAGCTGCATCCAGGGGCCCCCTCTGTGATCCCACAGTCCCTAACAGCCCCTGTGGTCACTCTCACATGGAAGTGCTAAAGCCTGTGTTCTAATCTGAATCCAAGACCATAGGCTCCGTGAGGACAAGAACCACACTGGCCTGGTGTAGCACTGAGCTCCTACTCTGGGCCCAGCAGCAGACATATATTGCATGTACCCATCAGTGTCTGTTGAAGGAAACAGAGTAATCTCATGCGTCCTCACCCACTACTGGGAGGTACTATGATGATCTGAAATCCCTTGTTCAGTTCAGTTCAGTTCAGTCGCTCAGTCGTGTCCAACTCTTTGCGACCCCATGGACTGCAGGCTTCCCTGTCCATCACCAGCTCCCAGAACTTCACAACTTCCCTGTCTTTCACCAACTCCCGAATCTCTCAAAATCCCAAGAGAGATTCCCCTTTGTCTCACCCTTCTTTTGTACAACATCTGCATGTACACATACACACATATACACTGATCACACACACAACTTCACACTTACAAACACTGTTGCACTGAAACACATATACACTCACACACACACACATACACACGTGCCACACACTCTCAAACTCACGCTCAGACACATATCCACACACTCATACACTCACAGGCATGGCATACTTAAGACACATGCTTACCCCCAGGCACATTACAGAGGTTGGTGGGGCGTCCAGAGAGGTGTTTGACCTGCGCTAGGTCACACAGCACACCTGGGGCAGGCCTGGGACCGTATCCCAAGGTGACCACCCCATCCAGGCAACCAGGCTGCCTCTCGCTGATGCCAGAGGCATCAACTGATGCCAGAACCAACCATCAGTTAGCGACATTCCTGGACTCCTATGCTGTCAGGACCGGTCTCCGTGGCTGCACTACCTCCGAGAGAAACACTGCTGATTCCGAGGGCAAGCAGACTGACACAGCACAGGATTCAGTTCAACTTGCCAAGATCTGGCACCTTATTATCCTAGCAAGGTGAGGGGCCAAACATCTCAACAATCCGATCACTCCCAGTCTCCTAGAAGACAAGCCAAACTTGCAGCCTAGGTGAGGAGAGTTACAGATGATGTCTTAGAAAAGCAGCCTTAAAGCTGAAGCACACAGCTGTGCTGTGTGGTGGTGGTGGTGGTTCAGTCGCTCAGCCGTGTCTGACTCTTTGCGACCCCATGGACAGCAGTCCACCAGGCTCCTCCCTCCATGGGATTCTCCAGGCAGGAACACTGGAGTGGGTTGCTATTTCCTTCTCCATGTGCTATGTGACCTAAGGCAATTAAAAGACCTCTCTGGGCCTGGTACCAACTTCTATACTTTGTGTGAGTGTAGGTGTGTGCGGATGTATGTGATTATGTAAGTCAGTGTGAGTGACTGTGAGAATATATGGACTTTTCTGCGTTTGTGAGTCTGTGAGTCTATATGCGTGTGAGCACAAGAGTATGTGTAAGTGTGAAGGTGTGTGAGAGAACGTTTGGGAGTATACAGCGGATATGAGCTTGTAAGGCTGTGTGCATGTGTATATGTATACATATGCATATAGATGTTGGAAAAAGACATTCAACATGTATGGATTTTCCTAGGGGTCCGCAGATATGGTTAATTTTATCAGTTGCAAGTCCTCAAATTTCTGGTTCCCTTTTTTCATCCTCCCCCATTTTAATCACCCTTCTTTTGTTTTTACAAAAGAAAAGTGTTTCTTTCACCCGTTCTCAACTCCATTATGGTGTTCTCTCCAGGATGTAAAATCCTTCAGCACACCAAACAAAAAGGACAGTTAAAGATACTATTTTGGTGAATTAAGGCACAAGAACCCCACCTCGGGACTTCCATTCCTTCCGTTTCATCCGTTCTTTAGGTAAAAGAAAGCCACATTCTACATGGTGGATCCTTAGAGAAGTGCCTTTTTTAAAAAAAAAGTTTATTGGAGGATAACTGCTTTACAATAACTATCGTGCTGGTTTCTGCCATACATCAACATGAATCAGCCACAGAAATACATATGTCGCCTTCCTCCTGAGCCTCTCTCCCACTTCCCACCACATCCCACCCCTCTAGGTTGTCACAGAGCACCAGTCTGAGCTCCCTGCGCCATACAGGTAACATGTATGTTTCCACGCTACTCTCTCAATTCGTCCCACCTTTTCTTTCCCCCACGGTGTCCACAAGTCTGTTCTCTGTCTGTGTCTCTGGTGCTGCCTGCAGACAGGTTCATCAGTGGCATTCGTCAGATGTATTACGGAGGACACACAGTGGGTATGTTGGCATTCGGGGTAAGGACAGCAGCTCTGCATTCCTTAAGTCTTGTCAAAACCTCATGGCTTTGACAGAGTCTGGGGAGAGTAAAGGAAAGACAACGTTGTAAGCACTAATGAAGGCTAAAAATGGCTTTCCCTCACCCACCATAGCAAAGAAAAGTGATCCTTCTCAACTTCTCTCAATACTCAATTCTAGGATGAGCCAAAACCAAAACAGCAAAGAACAACAAAACCTCTGAGCGCTGCACCAGCACAGGTTTGTAACACCGATTCTTTTAAACACAACTGAAGCTTTTTCCTGGAGAAGGAGATGGCAGCCCACTCCAGTGTTCTTGCCTAAAGAATCCCAGGGACAGAGGAGCCTAGTGGGCTGCCGTCTACGGGGTCGCACAGAGTCGGACACGACTGAAGCGACTTAGCAGCAGCAGCAGAAGCTTTTTCAGGGGCTACTGAAGTTGGGAAGTTGTACTGGTTATAACCCACAGATAAAAGTTTTATGTGATTTCTTTTGAATGCAGTGTGCATTATTTAGTAGGTTGTTAAAATCTATTTTATCAAGTAATATAGTGAGATATGTATTTCAATTACAATCAATCCTGAGATTACTTCATCTTATAAAATGTTTAAATATTTTCCCTCCTACAACTCCTATTAATCAAGAAAGAAAATTAAATGCTAGCTGCTGGACAAACTCATTTTTAGCAATATATACTTTTTCCTCTCATTAAATGTGTTAGAAAATTTATCTCAATGTCTATGAAATTAAAGGAGTTATTTCTGTGTTTCATACAAGATTCTTATTTATTTCCAAAAATTAATTCTAAAGTTCAGTACATACAGAATTACTCAAAAAATGCTACACTTTTCATCATGCTTTTTGTTTCATAAATAACTTAAATTTGGGCACAAAACATTGAATTACGACAAACTGATGAAAAACAGAGAATGGGTTTATTCTTGTTTCTACAACTTTTCAGGAAATAGGTTAATTATATGCTTCATGACCTTCATCTTGTCTGCTTTTAATAATCATTTTTACAAGATTAGAAGCAGTCTTTTTTAATAGTAGGTTTCATAATATCCCCCCAAATGTACTATAATGTTGATTTGAATTAAAAATTTGTCAGACTTTTTCTTAGAGAAAGTAAATCTCTTTTGCAGATTGGGTTGACAAGAAAGACTAGTGTTTCTAAATAGATTATGCATTTTCCATAAGTCAAAAGGGCTAAATTTGAGCTCTAAGGTTTTAACCAAAAGGTATTTAAACATGTTATAAAATACAAGTATTTTATTTCTTAAAATTGCATTGGGAAAAGTGGATTGAAATTAACGATATTTTAATTTTCCAATTTTTATAAATAAGTTGAACTAGACAAGGTGAAAAAATAGCAGATGTAGTTATTAGTCATTTAATAAATTTTAGAAAAGTCTTTAGGATAGTCTCAGAAATTGAAAAAGTGAATGGTTCTAATGATGGATAACAAATGCCTTAGGAAGCTTTTTCTTTTTCAACAAAATTAAAGAAGAAAATAATTTTTGAAGATGGATCACTGTGTGATTTGGGGCATTTAACCCAAAAAGATTTCAAATAATTAATGAAGTTATCAAAATATCTCCTGTTCCTATCCACTTACTTGTGTTAGTAAGATCTGTCAGTGTTCACATCTAAGAAAAACAAAGCAACTAGTCTTCAGAAAAGAATAGAATTTTTTAAAAAAATTAAAAAACATAGCATTGATGTGGCTCCATTTTTCATTCTAGCAATATGTAATATTTGTTATCCAACTAGGACAATCCCATTAACCTCATTAAGAAATGTAGCCACATGAATTTTTATTATTTAATTTATTATTGACAAAATTTATGTCATATATACTATATTTTGATTTTTGGTACACTGATAATAATTATAATGATCACTCATTCAAGAAACAATTTTAATATTTAGAACTTTATGGAAATATTTTTATATTAAAAACATATACAACAATGTGTATATATTTAACACTACTTAAAAATGGTTATCGTTGTAAGTTTTATGTGTTTTTTAATCACAATTAAAAATGTTTTTTTTAATTTCTGACACATATATAACACATACATAGTATTATTTCAGAAATGTATATTCAATAGTCAATAAAGGATTATCCAATACAAAAACTTACTACATTAGAATAAAATTCTGAGAAAGAACAGAAAGACAAGTGTAAGAAGGAGAATGAAATAAAATTCTCACTGTTAAAAGTTTACTCACAGGCTTTTTAAATGGATGAAGGTGGATATAAATCATTATGGTATTTAGATTCCAAAGAATGTATTTAACTAGTGATGATACTTTCGTTTAAAGAGTCCATATTTATGATATCCTCTGAAATGATTTCAACTTATGGAGAAAATTGTAAATATTTACTTAAGCATGTTGGAGGCACCACCTAGATTTTAGGATGCGTTTTTGGAAGGCACGTGAGCAAAACGGAATGGCGCTGCCTCTGAGTCCGGGGTTGGGGAGGGGTCCTGGCAGCAGAGGCCAGCTCTAGGTTTCCTGCAGAGTCGTGATTGGCTACCTTGTGCTTCTACATAATTCCTTAAGGGCTTCTTTTTTCTAAAGAACACAGTGACTCTTTGGACCAAGAGCTTTCTAAGGCTTGGGACCCCTTCTGGCTCTGTCCGCTATTACAGCAGTCTTTCTGTTCAGCTGGAAGCCCCTCTAAGCCAGGTTTTTCATGCATAGACTGATTTATTCATTTAGGAAAGAGAGAATGTGGGGACTTTGCTTTATTGAACATCTACCATGTGCCAGATACTGTGCAGGATGTTTATATACATGTGATTTCATTTATTAATAGGAATAATTAAGGTTACGATATATAGTTATAGTTATTATGGTGAATACTTACTATGTACAGGACACTAAAGGGCTTCTCAGGTAGCACAGTGGTAAAGAATCTACCTGCTAATGCAGGAGACACTGGTTCAATCCCTGGATTGGGAAGATCCCCTGGAGTAGGAAATGGCAACGCACTCCAGTATTTTTGCCTGGGAAATTCCACAAGCAGAGGAGCCTGGTAGGCTACAGTCAATAGGTTCGCAGAGTCGGACGTGACTGATGCACACACACCGACGCACACCAGAACTAAATTGTAAACTTTACATGAGTGATGGGAATCAGTCTTTACAATAATCCTACAGGGCAAGAGGTATGATCATTCCAATTTTACAGATGAGAAAAATAAGGCTCAAATAAATCTTTCAATATTAATCAACAGCTAGTAAGTGAGAAAGCCCAATCATGACATCAAAGTCCACACTTCTGACCTTAAGTGTTGTCATACCCACTTAAAGCGAAGCTCAGAGGGTTAAACTTGGGCAGAGAGAAATCGGTAAGTCCCAGGTCAATCTGACTGATTGATTCACTCCCTGTTTTGTTCCAGAAAAGCATCCAGGCACTTCCTGATAACTACAAATACTCATTTTTTTCTAGAATTCTCCAAGTACGTTATTCATCCTGCGTCTCTGCCAGTTTCTTTTTTCTTTTTTTTTTTTTTTGCCAGTTTCATAATGTGGACAGAATTGATTTTATTATAATTATTCTTTTTTATAATTGATTTTTAAATTATCATCATTCTGTAATTATTACCCCTCACTTTTTGTTTTCTTCCTGCAAATGAGAAAGCTTAACCGCCCAGAATCTTCCCTGAAACTTGCCCTGACCCCCAGCATCTGACAGACTCCAGATCTGACACATCTGACGGCTGTGAAAACGAAGCCAAGGCAGCTGATGGAGCGGGGCCCCCAGAGCACGCAGGGCTGCACAGCCTAGCCGGGCGGGAAGCCCTTCACACCCTCTGTGCTCTCAGACAGCAGTGCAGGCGAGGGCTCCAAACTGACCCGGCCCGTGGGGGGCGCCTGTCTGTCCACAGTCTCACTCAGTTTTAATCAAGGAGCCTTCCGTCCCCAGGCCAAGAAAGGGGCGTGCCTACAGGTCTCGAGAAAAGGAGGAGTGTGGGGTTCACCCCTCGCTGTCATTGCCTGAACAGGGGTACTTGTTGCTTTAGAAAGGAAGGGTCTCCACTAGACTTTGCAAAAGGGCCTTTTTGGTTTTTTTCCACTAATTATGCCCCAAGCAATGGCTGGGAGGTGGGGGGCGGGAGGAACATTTAAACCTAATGTAATACTCGAAAAACACCAAACCCAGATTTGACCCTGGGGGAGCCTGAGCTGTGGACAGGTGTGCTCGCACAACAGAGAGGGAGCCAGACTAGACTTCTCTGGGGTTTGCCTAGGATACTCCCAGAATTCCCCTGCCTACCTGGGAATGTGCATCACAGGGAGAAATAAATGGTCTCATACTGGTGCTTTTTTTTTTTTTTTTAAGGATTAGAAAAGAAGAAATAGCTTTTGTTTTCTTTTTTTCCCAGTTGGCTAACCATGACATTCGACCTACAGGCTTAGAAAACAACTTGAGTAGCAGTGTGAGTGATTAGACAAGACAACAGCCTGGGGTATTCTCTTATGGAAGGGGGGAAGCCCAGGCTGTCTTTTCTTCTAAAGTGTGTGGAAATCATCAGAAAAGAGCAGCTGTCAAACTCGCCTCCTGCCCCAGTGGGGCTGCGAGGCTGCTGCCATCTTTATTTAATTGGTTTATTAATCTTATAACCCAATACAAACCTCTGTCTCTCTGCTTCCCTAGTTAACCAGTCTTGGGTTTTGTAAATATGTTTAAATAAGCTCCAAAACCCACAAGCCTTCTCTCCTTTTGGTTACAGTCTCCCACCAGGCCAGACCCCAGGCGGAACTGAAATGAATAAATGGCTGTCCCTCCCAGCCCATCTGCTCCCTTTTGGGGGTGGTGATGTGAGGGCAGGACGTTTGCAGGGAAGAAAAGTCCTTCATCTCATCAGAAGTTTACTGTGCTCCTTGGCGGAAGGGCTGCTGTTCTGTGCAGAAGCGTGAATTAAGAAGTTAAGAGGAAGAGGAGAGAAAAGGACACCATTCAAACCTTTATATATAAATCACTCCTCCTTCCAACCTCCCGAACTTGTTGGGAAGGAGATCTAGTTAACAAAGGAGCAGCCCTTTTGTAGGACTCTGTGAACTCCTGAAGACAATGCCCATCAGGGAAAGAAGAGGAAATGTGAGGCCAAAGGGAGATAGATAAACGGTGGGATTGTCCAGAGACGGATCTGGGTAAAAATGTGCATGCTCTACAACTAACTGCGTGTTAACAGCTGTGTTCACATCTGTCTCACCCGATACACTATGAGGCCTAGCAGGCTCTGACTAGCACCAAGTACAATGCAAAGAACATAGTTTTGAAGGAGGAAAATTAGAAAGGAAGGCAGGAAGCATAAAAGTAGAGAGGAAAGAAAAGCAGGAATTGTGTGGATAGATGAAGGGATGGAGAGGGGATGAATGAGTAGAAGAGTGGATGGGTGGATGGATGGATGAGGTGATAAGGATTTGGATGAGAAACTACACTCTTTACAGCCTCTGTGGGTCCAGAAAACCAAGCAATGGTGTTTCTTTCTCAGATTGTTCTATTGGAAGACTCTCTTTTCTAGGAGAATCCCCAGAAAGCATGGTCAGAGACAGCTGAGGTGACATACAGCACCCAAAATGCCAGCAAGAAGGAAAAAAATCCCCATCTGTATCCCAGTTATTTTGAAAACAAGATGCTAAACAACTCACTGCTTGGCTTATAGAGGTTATCTTTACTTATTCACCTGTTTGTTTTACTGAATTATGTCCAAAGGGCTTCAAGCACCCAGAGTAAGCAAAACTGCAAAACTTAAATCTACCGTCTGGACACTTCTAAACATCTGGATGTTTGGCATCACGCTGACCACAACTCAGAGTGTTATGGCTGTGGAGTTATAGCCCAGAGCAGCAGTAGGGCAAAGGAGGAAGTATAAATTAGAGTGTTTAGAGTGATCATCTGTACAGATGTGAGAGCTGGACCACAAAGAAGGCTGAGTGCCAAGGAATTGATGCTTTTGAACTGTGGTGCTGGAGAAGACTCTTGAGAGTTCCTTGGACTGCAAGGAAATCCAACCAGTCCATCTTACAGAAATCAGTCCTGAATATTCCTTGGAAGGACTGATGCTGAAGCTGAAATTCCAATACTTTGGCCACCTGATGAGAAGAACTGACTCCTTGGAAAAGACCCTGATGCTGGGAAGGATTGAAGGCAGGAGGAGAAGGGGAAGACAGAGGATGAGATGGTTGGATGGCATCACTGACTCAACGGACATGAGTTTGATCAGGCTCTGAGAGTTGGTGACAGACAGGGAAGCCTGGCGTGCTGCAGTCCATGGGGTCACAAAGAGTCAGACACGACTGAATGACTGAACAACAGCAACAGACTGATGACACATCCTAGGATGCCCATGAATGTCCAGATTTCAACTACTCTGAACCATGGTCAAACCATGTCTCAACTTCCATTTGAAAAATGCAGCTGCACAGATAGAGGTGTGAAAGACAGAGCATGAGGGAGGAGGGAGAGGAAGAGGAAGAAAGGACAGGGAAGGAAAGAGAACGCTAGGAAAGGAGCTGGCTGAGGCACATCTCAGCAGTGAGACGCGGCAGCTGGGGACAGCATGGGGTGAACGCAGTGCTCCCGATGGGGCGCTCTTTCCGGAGCTGGAGCTGTTCCCCCACCCCAGTTCCACGATCCGGATGGAAACAGCCAGAGCACCAGGTCTCCTGGAGTTTACCTCACCAGTGTCAGTCACGGCCCTCCTCTTTCTCAGCCTAGCAATGTGGGCCTCCCCATTCTACAGGGAGAAAAACTAAGGCTCAGGAGGGAACAGCATCTGTCCAGCTACGAGCCAGACAGCAGAGGTAAGGGGAAGCTCCCTGCCTCCAGGGCATCTTCCCAAGTGGGAGGAGGGACAGAGAAGCCTTACCTGAAGTCCTCACCTCCCGCTGCCCACACATGCATCAGAGAAGAGGCCAGACAGTGGGGAGAGCTAGAGATCGCTTCAGTTCAGTTCAGTTTAGTCGCTCAGTCATGTCCAACTCTTTGAGACCCCATGGACTGCAGCACGCTAGGCCTCCCTGTCCATCACCAACTCCCGGAGTTCACTCAAACTCATGTCCATTGAGTCAGTGATGCCATCCAACCATCTCATCCTCCATCATCCCCTTCTCCTCCCGCCTTCAATCTTTCCCAGCATCAGGGTCTTTTCTAATGAGTCAGTCCTTCACATCAGGTGGCCAAAGTATGGAGTTTCAGCTTCGGCATCAGTCCTTCCATTGAATATTCAGGACTGATTTCCTTTGGGATGGACTGCTTAGAAGTCTGAAAAAGATCGTCACAGAAACACACACACACGCACACACCCGCACACACACACGTGAACATGTATACCAAATGTCCTTAAGAGTCATTTTCCTTTAAACTCATTAAAAGAAAAATCTCCTCCCTGCCTGCCAACCTTGCCTGCTCTCAGCCATTCCCGGCTTGCTGTGATGTGTTTTTGTTTTCTGTCCAGGGTGATTGATTACAGAAGAGCAAATTAGCTCCCACTGCTTTTAAGATGCATTTCCTCTCTTAAAAAGAAGATGGTGTGAGTATCACTTCTCTCTCCCCTCTGCCTGCCTAGCTGCTGGCTGCAGTCACTGCAACACCAGGGAGGCTTTCTCAGCAGGGAGGAGGGGCACGGGCTCCCCGAGAATCCACAGCCCTCCCTAGTGCCCAGTCCTGCGCCCACCCTGCCTCCCCCGTCTCCTCTTCTTAGCCCCCAGGGCATCACTCTGCTTACTCCAGGCTACTTTTACCTACCTCTGTGCTTAGACCTGTGCATCCAGCTACCTGGCACAGAGTGGACACTGTTGAATGAACAAATAAATGATGGGTGAAGGATAAACACTAAGACCTCAGCTTAATGAAATAGAGGCTCTCCCTCGCCCCCGCCCCCTCCCCCAGCTGCTCTGGGCCATACTACTCAAAGTGCCCAACCTGGACCAGAAGCATCGGGAATCACCTGGGAGCAAGGTTTCCAGGATCCCAGGTCATCTAGACCCAGATCCGACCTTGAGAAGCGTTGCTATGTGCTCCTAAGTGGAGGCGGGCTGGTGGACAAGATGACCCCTTAAAAACCCTCATTGCCTTCTGTGTGCCCCCAGTCAACATGGCAGATATCAGATGGCTACGGTCATGGAAGGCTTAGCTTGGGGTTGTAACAGCCAGAGCACTGGCCTAGGAGGGGAAAGGTGGAATTTCAACTCTTCCTCTCTGTCTAGCCCTTCCTGCTGTTCTGCTCCTTTGGGGGTCCCAGCTGACAGATCCGAAGCACAGCATGGCTTTGCTCTAACTAATTGCCAACAGTTGGCTGTAGCTACATTCCTTATTCAAAAAGCCTCATTAATCTCCTAATGCCAGTGTAGCCACAGCTGCTAATGGTGCTCTCACCTCGCAGCACCCAGTTCCCGGGGGGCGGCAGGGGGACATCCTGGCTCCTTTTGGCAGCAAAACAGCAGGAAACAGCATCCTTCTCAGAGGCCTCAGCCAGTACCTGGGGACAGGGAGCCAGGCTGGTGTGGAACCTGGCTGAGCCCTGCCTCTGGCTGGAGTGGCCCTAGGAGGCCTGCCCCAATTCTAGGCCATCCGTGGGTCAGGAGCCCTGGAGTGATTCAGGCGGTGTAAGAGTGGATTCCAACAACCCTAGAGGAAGGGTATCTGCAACCTCTGGGGTGAGCTGAGCTGCCCTCTCATGGCCAAATTAAGAAGTCTGTCCCTTTATCCCTTGGGTATAGGGATAAGCTCTACCTTGGAAGACCTTGCAGGATGCTTGGAGACACGGAAGAGGTACATTCTTGGAAGTTCATGGTGATGAAGACCTGAAGAAGTTCAGAGCCTCTTTCCAAGACTTGAGTTTGAGGCTTCTCCTATGGCTCAGAGAACAGGATTTAAATGTTCTCCTGCTTCTCCTCCTCAAAGTTCTGCTTCTGTGGATTTGCCTTGCCAAGAATATAAATCCTTAAGGGAAAGGATCGGTTGTGTTTTTCACACCTGGTTCCCAGTACCTGGCCCTGCTACCCCATCAGCCATCTGCCTAGATTCACACCAGGGGTGAAGAAGAGAGTGTGAGGGAGGAAGAAGAGAAAGAAAGAAAAGACAGGGAAGGAAAGAGAGCAAGGTAGCTCTTGGGGGGCAGGTCTCTGAGTGGCGAGAATACGATGAATGTTAAGAATAAGATGCTTAATGAAGGCCGCTGCCAACACATCCATCCCACAGCTGTGGGACTGGTCCAGATGGGTGAGATACTCACTAGCCATGGGACTGAGCTGGGCCAACTTAGGGCTTTATCCTCTTTCTTCTTCTAATGTTTTAATGTGAAAATTTTCAGATAGAAATTTGAAAGAATTATATAAGCAATGCTAATTGCCTAATAATATGGTGGGTATATAGAATTTTTGTTGTTGTTGCTGTTTTTGTTCTTTAAATGCACCCTCTGGCCTCTGTCAATTCTATCAGTATTGCCAGGGTGGATGGGAGCAGGCATCCTGCTCCCCACACAGTAGTTGTTAGAACAATACTGCCCTCTGCTGACCACAGGCTGTCATTTCTCTGAGACAGCTCTTCTGCAAAAGACTCGCGAAGTGTTGGATCCGATTGTTCCTGCTCAGTCATCTGCTTTGTCCCTCTTGTACTGTGCATTGCCAAGATGCCTCCTTAGTGCTGTTGGGACCCATCCAGGCACGGCGATGGGCACCAGGACTGAGATGCAGCTGAGCTCAGACAATTAAATAAATGTATTAGGCGAGCTAATGTCCTTGTATCTTTATTGTTACAGCCACTTCCTGAGCCCCTGCTCACATGAGGCTGAGCGCCAGGGCTGTAGTGCAATGCTGTGACACCGTTCCGTGGACAAATAACTTGAACATGCTGAGCCTCATTTTCCTCCTTGGTGAAATGGGGACCACCAGACTCTGTCCTCCCCGGGGAAAGGAAGGACTGTGGAGCAGAGAGTGAGAAAGACAGCAGTAAATCCCCAGGGTTTCAGACACACTTGAAAGAACTAGAAAGCCTTCACCATCTTAAAGCAACAATGAACCCGTTGACTTCAAGTAAATGAAGAGATTTGTTGACTTCAAGTAAAACCCTGGGCCTTGATCTGTCTGATGTTAACTATCCTGAGATGTTGTTGTTCAGTCACTAAGGCATGTCTGACTCTTCACAAGCCCACGGACCGCAGCACACCAGGCCTCCCTGTCCTTTCCTGTCTCCCAGAGTTTGCCCAAGTTCATGTCCATTAACTCGGTGATGCCATCCAACCATCTCTGAGATAGCCAATGCTTTAATATCTCTACCAGTGGGAAAGGGTGAAGCAGAAGGGATCATCCTAAACAGCAGCTACCTAGAGGGTCAAAGTACCTGTGTAACTGGGAGCTGAGAGAGCAGGCCTCCTTTTTCCCTGGCCTTTGCCTCTTGTGCTATTCAGGATCAGTCAGAGCAGTGGTTCTCAAACTTGACCTATGTCAGATTCACCTGGAGCGGCTGTTAAAACCCAGCCTCACCCTCGGCCTCTGATTCAGTATGTGTGCAGTGGAGCCTGAAAATTTGCATTTCTAACAGGATCCCAGGTGAGCAGACCAGACTGAGAACTCCCAGGCTGGGCTGTGCTGCAGTAATGACTCACAAATCTCAGTAGCTTCACACCATGAAAGTTTATTTCTTGTTCAAGCTGCATATGGAATACGAGTCAGCGCATCTCCGTTACACACAGTCACTGGAGGACTCGGGTCAACAGATGGCTCATCATCTTATAGCTGTAATTGCTGGAACATGTCACCTTCTAAGCTGCTGTGACAAAGGAAAAGAAAGTGAAGAATCACATTTGGGCTTTTAACTGTCTCAGCCCAGAAGTGAGGACACTAATTATGCGCATTCACATTTCACCAGCCACAACCACTCACAAAGCCCTGCCCATGTTCCAGGTAGAAGCCTGCCATGTCCCTGGAAGGAGAGGGAGTTGGACTGGATGCTGCGGGTCACTTGGACTACAACCCTGCCCGTCCAGCACATGCGCTCCCTCACAGGAACGTGTGCAACCTCGTCAACGTGGAACGGTGGTTATCGGGACACGCTTTCAGCTTCTTACATGCTGATCATAGAGCAGTGATGGCGATGATGATGGTTACGATGATGGTAATGATGGGAAGATGATGGTGATGATGATAGTGGTGGTGGTGATGCTGATGGTGGTGGTGATGGTGGTGATGGTGGTGGTGGTGATGATGGTGGTGGTGGTGGTGGTGATGATGATGGTGGTGGTGGTGATGATGGTGGTGATGATGATGATGGTGGTGGTGGTGATGATGGTGATGATGGTGGTGGTGGTGATGATGGTGGTGGTGATCATGGTGATGATGGTGGTGGTGGTGATGATGGTGATGATGGTGGTGGTGGTGATGATGGTGGTGATGGTGGTGGTGGTGATGATGGTGGTGATGGTGGTGATGGTGATGATGGTGGTGGTGGTGATGATGGTGGTGATGATGATGATGGTGGTGGTGGTGATGATGGTGATGATGGTGGTGGTGGTGATGATGGTGGTGGTGATCATGGTGATGATGGTGGTGGTGGTGATGATGGTGATGATGGTGATGATGGTGGTGGTGGTGATGATGGTGGTGATGGTGGTGGTGGTGATGATGGTGGTGATGGTGGTGATGGTGATGATGGTGGTGGTGGTGATGATGGTGATGATGGTGGTGGTGGTGATGATGGTGGTGATGGTGGTGGTGGTGATGATGGTGGTGATGGTGGTGATGGTGATGATGGTGGTGGTGGTGATGATGGTGGTGATGATGATGATGGTGGTGGTGGTGATAATGGTGATGATGGTGGTGGTGGTGATGATGGTGGTGGTGATCATGGTGATGATGGTGGTGGTGGTGATGATGGTGATGATGGTGGTGGTGGTGATGATGGTGGTGATGGTGGTGGTGGTGATGATGGTGGTGATGGTGGTGGTGGTGATGATGGTGGTGATGGTGGTGATGGTGATGATGGTGGTGGTGGTGATGATGGTGGTGATAGTGGTGATGGTGGTGATGGTGGTGGTGGCGATGATGATGATGATGGTGGTGGTGATGATGGTGATGATGGTGGTGGTGGCGATGATGGTGATGATGGTGGTGGTGATGATGGTGATGATGGTGGTGGTGGCGATGATGGTGATGATGGTGGTGGTGATGATGGTGATGATGGTGGTGGTGGTGATGATGGTGGTGATAGTGGTGGCAGCGATGATGGTGGTGGTGGTGGTGATGATGGTGGTGGTGATGGTGGTGGTGGTGGTGATGATGGTGGTGGTGGTGATGATGGTGGTGGTGGTGGTGATGGTGGTGGTGGTGGTGGTGGTGATGGTGGTGGTGATGATGGTGGTGGTGGTGGTGATGGTGGTGGTGGTGATGGTGATGATGGTGGTGGTGGTGGTGATGATGGTGGTGGTGATGGTGGTGGTGGTGGTGATGATGGTGGTGGTGGTGATGGTGATGGTGGTGGTGGTGGTGATGGTGGTGGTGGTGGTGGTGATGGTGGTGGTGGTGATGGTGGTGGTGGTGGTGATGGTGGTGGTGATGATGGTAGGCAATAACCACTGAGTGCTTACTATGTACCAGGAACTAAGTGCTTCCTGTGTGTTAACTCACTTATCTCTCACAACAGCACTAATGGTAAGTACCATTTATGCTTCCATTTTACGAATGAGGAAATTGAAACAACGTGTGCTGATGTAGTTTTCCCAGGCCACACAGGTAGTGAGACACACAGCTGGGATTGCCATCCAGCCAGTCCGACACTAGAGGCCATGTTTTCAACCACTGTCTGCCCCATCGCTGTGCAGTTAATTTTATTTTTGAAGAGAGAATAGAGGAGACTCTAGTGGGAGGGCCTAGTTTCTGGATAAGCTGATAGTTCAGACTATTCTAAATATAAACAGTTCTACAGAGAGCAACACCACACCAGTAACGCTACTGATATATGGAGTTGGCTCAAGCCGGATATATTAATATGGGATCCAGTTCCAACAGAAGGTCTTTAAGGCCCTCACTGATGGCCCACAATGTCCAGAAGGCCAAGGAAGTTCCCCTAGAAGAACAGTCTTCCTAGTAGTTTTTCAGTGATCAAAAGGATGAGATAAGACATCTCTTGACTTTTCTTATAGAATTGCCTCCCAGATCATACAGGTCCTCCTAAAATGGGGACCCAGGGATGTCCTTACTCGCACTCTGTCCCTCTTTACCCCCAACCCCTCCCCTTGGCCCTGATCCACCCGGAGGAACATGGCCAGCTGTGATGTGACCATGGAAGTCTCAGCACCTCCTCTCACTACTGTTGAGCTCGGCTCCTATCTGAAAGCATTGTAGGAGCAGGCTTTGAGTCGTAGCCTTGTTGAAGGGCAATCCCAGTGAGTGGTGACTAAAACAGCTCTTCAGATTAGAATACCTACATGAAAAATGAGCCTTTCTCCCACTGATAGTGATAGGCTCTCAAAACGTCATGGGTGATGCCAGTGAAAACCGTTCCTCTATTGTGTCTTATCAAAGACCCACATTCGGGCTTCCCTGGTGGTTTGCTGGTTAGAATCCACCTGCCAACGCAGGGGACATGGGTTCAATTCCTGGTCCAGGAAGATCCCACAGGCCGCTGGAGCAACTAAGCCCGTGGACCACGACTACTGGGCCCGCACTCTAGAGCCTGTGAACCTCAGCTACTAAGCCCACAGGCAACAGCTACTGAAGCCCCGCCTGGAGCCCACGCTTCACAAGAGAAGCCGCCACTGTGAGAAGCCCATGCATTGCAATGAAGAGTCGCCCCCCTCACTCGCCACAACTAGAGAAAGCCTGCTCTCCGCAACGAAAATCCAGCCCAGCCAAAAATAATAATAAATAAATAAATAGATCTTTAACCCTATGTAAATTTAAATCCCAATTTCATAAGAAATGGGGAACGGAGGAGCTAGAAAAAAGTACATCTAGGAGACAGAAATCCAGAGAGTTTGATTTTCCCTCACCAGCGGAGTAGGTCTCTGGTGCAGAGAGGGCCTTCGGCTGATTCAAGAATGGCCAGCAGAGGGCGATAGTCTACGGCATCAGTTCAGTTCAGTTCAGTCGCTCAGTCGTGTCCGACTCTGCGACCCCATGAATCGCAGCACACCAGGCCTCCCTGTCCATCACCAACTCCCGGAGTTCACTCAGACTCACGTCCATCGAGTCAGTGATGCCATCCAGCCATCTTATCCTCTGTCACCCACTGCTCCTCCTGCCCCCAATCCCTCCCACCATCAGAGTCTTTTCCAATGAGTCAACTCTTCACATGAGGTGGCCAAAGTACTGAAGTTTCAGCTTTAGCATCATTCCTTCCAAAGAACACCCAGGGCTGGTCTCCTTCAGAATGGACTGGTTGGATCTCCTTGCAGTCCAAGGGACTCTCAAGAGTCTTCTCCAACACCACACTTCAAAAGCATCCATTCTTCGGCGTTCAGCCTTCTTCACAGTCCAACTCTCACATCCATACATGACCACAGGAAAAACCATAGCCTTGACTAGACGAACATTTGTTGGCAAAGTAATGTCTCTGCTTTTGAATATGCTATCTAGGTTGGTCATAATTTTCCTTCCAAGGAGTAAGCGTCTTTTAATTTCATGGTTGCAGTCACCATCTGCAGTGATTTTGGAGCCCCCAAAAAATAAAGTCTGACACTGTTTCCACTGTTTCCCCATCTATTTCCCATGAAGTGATGGGACCAGATGCCATGATCTTCGTTTTCTGAATGTTGAGTTTTAAGCCAACTTTTTCACTCTCCTCTTTCACCTTCATCAAGAGGCTTTTTAGTTCCTCTTCACTTACTTCAATAAGGGTGGTGTCATCTGCATATCTGAGGTTATTGATATTTCTCCCGGAAATCTTGATTCCAGCTTGTGTTTCTTCCAGCCCAGCGTTTCTCATGATGTACTCTGCATATAAGTTAAACAAGCAGGGTGACAATATACAGCCTTGACGTACTCCTTTTCCTATTTGGAACCAGTCTGTTGTTCCATGTCCAGTTCTAACTGTTGCTTCCTGACCTGCATATAGGTTTCTCAAGAGGCAGGTCAGGTGGTCTGGTATTCCCATCTCTTTCAGAATTTTCCACAGTTTATTGTGATCCACACAGTCAAAGGCTTTGGCATAGTCAATAAAGCAGAAATAGATGTTTTTCTGGAATTCTCTTGCTTTTTCGATGATCAGAGCTTCAAATTCTGCGCTTCGGTTTGGCCTTCTCTAGTCACTCCTGGAAAGGCACCCCACTCCAGTACTCTTGCCTGGAAGATCCCATGGACGGAGGAGCCTGGTAGGCTGCAGTCTATGGGGTTGCTAAGAGTCGGACACAACTGAGCGACTTCACTTCCTCTTTTCACTTTCATGCATTGGAGAAGGAAACGGCAACCTACTCCAGTGTTCTTGCCTGGAGAGTCCCAGGGACGAGGGAGCCTGGTGGGCTGCTGTCTATGGGGTTACACAGAGTCAGACACGACTGAAGCGACTTAGCAGCAGCAGCAGCAGCAGTCACTCCTGGTATTTCTAGGGTTACATCATCGAGAGGGATTTGTTAAACCCAACCACAGGATATTCAATGATCCTTGTTAGTGCATCAAAGGGAGTCAGTCTTTGGCCTCAAAATGTCAGATTTCTTCCCTGGGGTTTACAATTCTCTCATTTCCTGTTTTTCTTAATAAAAGTTCAAAATCTCCCTGGCAATGATTTTTGAAACGCTACAGTTTTCAAGGCGATCTAAAAATACTGGCTATTTTGTTTAGACAGCTATCAAAGATCCAAGGCCAATTATTCCATCCATCTCCCTCTCTCTCACACACACTCACTCACAGATACACGCACACACACACACACACACACACACTCGCTCAACAGACATCATTTTCTGCTAACAGTTGAAGCCTTTGTCCACAACCTGGGGTCTGACAGAAGACAGACGACTGAGAATCAACTAAGTGCTCCAGTCAGCTACCCTACCCTGAAGGCCTGCGCTGGGAGGGTCTCGGTCTGCCCAGGGGTGTGCTTGGCACTCCCAAGGCACAGCGCTGTAAAGCAGCGACTAAAGCGATTCTCTCTGACTGAACCTCCAGGTGGTCAAAGGCGTGAGATCATGTCTTTCCTTTCCTGCAAGAGTCAGATGGGCCGGCAGTGCGAATGGGGCTGTGAAAAACAAGCGATAACCACTCACTTGTCAGCTAATTGTGACATGCAAAGCATGTTGCTTACACAGCTCCTGGAGGGCACCCCATGGGCTCTGACTCCAGACTGAGAATGAAAAAATGAGGATTGAGGATTTCACATTTTGAGAGAACAAACCACAGAGACAGACCTGGGACCTTCCCCAGCTCGCATTCCTGCCCGTGTTGGGGGAGCGGGGAGGGTGGTAGGCAGGCGCGTCCGGCACTGCCTTGCTTCATCCCTGCCCAGCTGCTCGAGCTTCCTACCCCCAGTTCAGCCCCATCTGTCCCTATGAAGGTGTAGTAGTTCGCTGTGCTGTGCCTAGTCGCTCAGTCGTGTCCGACTCTTTGCGACCCCATGGACTGAAGCCCGCTAGGCTCCTCTGTCCATGGGGATTCTCCAGGGCAGAACACTGGAGTGGGTAGCCGTTCCCTTCTCCAGGGGATCTTCCCAAGCCAGGGATCGAAGCCAGGTCTCCCATAGTGCAGGCAGATTCTTTACCATCTGAGCCACCAGGGAAGTCCATGGATACTGGAGTGGATAGCCTATCCCTTCTCCAGGGGGTCTTCCAGACCCAGGAATCAAACCAGGGTCTTCTGCATTGCAGGAGGATTCTTTACCAACTGAGTTACCAGGGAATCTCATTAATTTTCTAGGGCTGCTGTAACAAAGGACTGCAGATGAGGGGCTTACATAACAGAAGTGTACTATCTCAGAGTTCTGAAGGCTATGTGTTCAAAACCTCAACGAGTAGTAACGCAAATGTCCCTACCGCTTCCACTCCACCCCTCCAGTTCACATCAAACTGAAAGCCTTCTGCATGGAGTTGGTGGGGTTGATTCCTTCAGGGAGTCACGAAGGAAGGTCTTTTCCTCACCTCTGTCCTAGTTTTGCTGGTTTGCCAGCAATCTGTAGTGTTTCTTGGCTTATCCAGGCTTCCTCCCAATCTCCACCCTCATCTTCACATGGTGTACTTTCTGTGTGCATATCTGTGTTCAAATGTCCCCTTTTATAAGGGCACCAGTCATATTGGATTAGCACCCACCCCGATGACTTCATGCTGACTAATTACATCTGCAGGGATTCTATTTCCAAGTAAAGTCACACTCTGAGTTACTGGCATTGGAGGGGGGTGGTGGTTGGTGATGTATGTTAGGAAATCTCAAAATCCATATATGAATTTGAGATAAATACAGTTCAACCCATAACAGGAGGGTATACCTTCCTGCAACCACCAACTCATCTGCCAGGCCAGATGGGGTGCCCATGTCCAGGGGGTAAAGAGAAAAAGAAACCACCCATTAATTAGATTCTAGATTTAATTTCTCCAGCTTGCCTATCAGTACAGAGTGGAAATCCCCCTGAGTAATAACCCAAATGTCCCCTCCTTTTCGACTCCACCCTTCCAGTTCTCATCAAACCGGAAGCCTTCTGCAAAGTTGCCCCAAGTATTACTGCAAATCCTCAGGGGCTGTTTCATGTTGGCCCTTGAGCGAGTCTCTCTGCTGCTGCTCTGAGATGCCTGGGGACTCTGCACATGCCCCTCTGATCTCACCTGCTTTGAGCCACGCAGCTCCTCCCTGGTGACCATCACTGATCCATCACACACCGTCTTCAGTGTCCTGACCTTCTCAGTACCTATCCTGTTGTGCACAACCAGTTTGAGAATGAAGAGGAGCCCGTCAGAAATGGCTCTTTCCCCTTCATGGAACACTGTTAAGAGGCTCTTTGTGCCTTAATGGCTTACAGAGTTTGCTGAAACGACACTTTCTGGGTTCAGTAAAAAGCGCTTTTTCTTCTGGAGAGCACATATTAGCACCAAGCCAAAGGTGATTCCCAGTGACCACCACCAGTCTATACTCTTCCCATCTAACAAGCAGTGTCTTTCCCAGGAGCAAGCTGATCGTGCCTCAGAGTGCCTTCTCCTGGAGCATTCCTTGGCTCCCCTGCACGTGGGCTTCTATAGAACCATCCTGGTTTCCTAAGATGTGGCCTCTTATATCTGGACCCCATCAGCAGACATACATTGAGGTGCTTTCTCAGAATCTACTCAACCTCCATGCAAGCAGACACTGGCAGGTCAACCACGTGAGGTTCCCTGATGAGCCCAGAAGTTTCTTTCTCACACTCACATCTTTTTCAGCACGTCTTAAGAATCTACTAAGTTCTATTCATGCACTAAGTAAGAACTAAGGCTACAAAGATGAATGTGACACAGTCCCTGTTCTCAAAGGATTTGCAGTCCAGCTGAGGAGACAGTCATTAGAGAAATATTTTCAACACAAAATCATGTGCTGAGTGATAAAGACACATAAATAGAGTGATAAAGTGTCACAGACTTTTTTACCTAGTCCAAAGAAGGCTCTTCAAGGAGTGGAAGCCTGAGATGACTTTTAAAGGTGAAGAACACAGGACGGGCATCCTAAGCAAAAGGAGAGGTTCTGCATGAAAAAGTCCATGAAGCACGAAACATCAGGTACCTGCCAGGAGTTGAGCCAGATCTGTGCTGTGCCATGGAGCTTGGATTTGGTCCTGCAAGCCGTGGGGAGCTGTGGGCGGATCTTAATGAGTGATATGTTCAGGTTTGCCTTACAGATCAAGCACTCTAGCAGGGCTAGCAAAGAATGGGGATGGGAGAGAGACAAAACTAGAGGAAGTAAGACCAGTTCAGAGCTCTTATGATGATCCAGGCAAGAGGTGGTGGAGTCAAGTCATGAAGGAATAGAGAATAGAGAAGAAAGGGCAAATTCGTAGGAAGTGAAATCAGCAAGACTAGCAGATTTATTGGATACGGAAGCGTGAGGGAGGTTGGGGGACCCCAGATGACTCAGGGGACCCGGTGGATGACCAAGAGGGTAACACAGGATGCAGGCAGAGGAACCTGTCTTTCCAGAGGTGGAAAGACAATGTCACGTTTGGTTTCCTGGCTCCCTATCACCCCTGACGCTTCCTACTCCTAACTTCACATTAGTCATGATGAACTTGAGGGTGTGGGACCCCTGGGGGAGGTGTTCATGTCTTCCCTAAAGAATTTATATTCCAATAGAGAAAATAGACATGTGCGATCTAAATATGTGTAGACTCAACTACCTATAATTCCACCACCCATTATCTACAATCACAAAATCCACAAAGCCCAGAAAATGCAAAAGAAAACGTTTTTTAAAAAATAAATTTGAAGCTCATTTAGCAACAAAACTAAACGTGATTGACTTGTACTCACCACTGATCCATCAACTGTGACCAAGGGTAGGTTCTACATATTCACGATGGCTCCCATCAGAGCCATATGACAAGAAAATGAGAATTTCCCAGCAAAAAAAGGGGTGTACCCAGAAAAGACAAAGGGGGCTGTGAAGACCCCACAGGAGCTGTATCCTCTATTCTCATAAGAACCTGAATGCAGGCAAGATTACTTACTGACAAGTACTTACTTACAAGATTGGATGCTCAACTGCTTCAGTCATGTCCGACTCTTTGCAACCCTGTGGACTGTGGCCTGCCAGGCTCCTCTGTCCTTGGGATTCTCCAGGCAGGAATAGTGAAGTGGGTACCATGCCCTCCTCCAGGGCATCTTCCTGACCCAGGGATCGAACCTGCATATCCTGTATCTTCTGCATTGTCAGGTGGATTCTTTACCCACTGAGCCACAAGGGAATCCCACTTATAAGATTTCTTACAAAATTTACAAGATTATTTCTCCATTGTAGAGTTGAAGAAACTGAGGCTCAGATTTATCTGAAGTCACCCCACAAGGACTCAAACCTAGAATGAAAACCTCGTCTATGAGATGAGAATTTGCAAAGGGCTACTAGGACCTGAAATGTCTTCAAGACTAAAACTTACATGACTTGTCACTTCACTTTCTGGTTGCTTTGGTGATGATTAACCACCACCCACAGACATGTTTAGCACACCTGACTCTAATCCTCCCTTCTCTAATCTGGATTAGGAGCAAGATCTCTCCTAGGAGATTTTTCCTGGATCGAGAAATTGTGTGATGCTCCCCATGGAAAGAGAAAAGCCACGGAACTGTTACTGAATTTTAAAACTAGATGTAGGCTCTGCAGAAAACATGGACAGGGAGTAGGTGTGGATGGTGCGTCCGTGTCTCTGCAGGTGTGGTTTCCATATGCTGCACGTGGCATGTCTAATATCTGAGGGAGCAGGGGTCAGTTCTCCAGGGATCCCATCGGCTGTGCCAGTGTTCCCCTGCTCTAGGCTGGAGGGCTGGCAATGGATACCTGGGTTCCCTCTGTGGAGAAGAGAGGGCAAAGCCATGACTCTGCATCAGTCCTCCAACTGCAGCTGAGATCCATTCAACCCTGAGCCCCCAGCGGCAGACTCAGACCCATCCCAGCTTGGACATCAGGACTGCCTTCCATTAAGGAGCCTAGAAGATCCTTTTGCTCAATGCTCCTGAAACTCAGTCAGCATCCAGCCTTTCTCGGGGCAAACATTCAACTCAGTGACAGAGTCCCTGTTTCATTCCTGCAGTGAATTCTCCTTCCTGGACCTCATTTCCAACCTGGATTCCTGTGCTGGAATCCCTGCATCAGAACTGTACCCAGTGTCCAGTTCCCGAGGGACAAGGACACTTCTTTGCTTTTGTTTCCACCCTCATCTTGGGTTTCCGGGTTTTGCCCTGATAGCCACCCCGTCAAATCTCACCCCCATGCTACCAGCCAGCTGACCTCTCTGAATCCTTATTTATGTTTGCTGAATGAATTAATAAATTACTAGCTGCTATATGGGAAGCACTTAAAGACCAAGTATCTACTCTAAGGACTCAATATTTCATGAAATAACGTTCATCTAATAATTTAGCATTTTGAAAATGATAGCAAAAATGAATAAGAGATGGCCAAACACTGTGGAGAGAATGAATCACTTTGTCACAGAGGATCTCACGGAGGGGGTAAGATGTGAGCTGTTTTTAAAGCACAGTCAGTAATTAATCTTCCCATCAGGAAAGGAGAGAACACTCAGGCAAAGGAGGCGGCCCACACGAAGGCATATGGCAGGATGATCTCAGAAAACTGCCTGCTCCAGGACCCCAACTGCTGCGCCCTGCACACGTGGCCTCTTGCGGGATATACCAGCTGTTACCCATCAGCTCCCTCTCTAGCTCTGCCTTGTTCCCTAATCCTCCCATTCTCAGCTGGTCACAGGCTGCCATGAGGTCAACCTTACCTTACAGAGAAATGTCCAAAATGACTGACATTGCCTTGTTTCAAAAAGCTTCCTGGGATTTTTCCTTCCTGGGGTTGTTCCTCCCAAAGCTTCCTAGGATTGGAAAAGGAACAAGGTCTGCCTTTGGTGCTACCCTTTCCTCCTGTCCCCGGGATCTGCTGTGCCCTCGTCCAGGAGAGGAACAGAAGAAATGCCTCCTCCCCACCCTCCTTCTCATCTTGCAGACCTGGGCCCCCAGCGCGACCCTTTAGGCTCACTGAGGACCTCTGCAGCCCGAGATCAGTCAGTCATTTTCCAGTGCCACTGAGCACACTGGCCTTGCCACCACGACCAGAAGGCCATCTCTTGTTCTGTCGGTAAGCTTGTAGTTTGGCTGCTTTCCCCAGAGTTTTGGAAAGCCCAGGCAGACCATTTCCCGCTTCCTCCCATCTGTAGGGGAGGTAGCAGTGCTGAAAGCTGAGTTCAAAACACCGCATAACACGAAGCATCCGTGCCAGCCCGCTCCCCCCACCCCCGCCCCGCGTGCAGACTCGCCTCCAACCCGAGGTACAGAAACTAGCCTTGGACATGGAGTATATCGTGTCTGTTCCCAGAGCGGGGCCCAGAGCCAGAGACAAGGCCGGCCATTGTTCTCAGCCCGCAGACCTAGCCCTGGCGGCCTCCTGCCTGCAGCCTCTCCTTCCACAAGATGCTTTCAGCGCATCTCCCAAGGTCAGATTTGGACCACAGCACTGTGAACAGTCGGACAAGAGATCCGGCATCTGAATCAAACAATGGTTTTCTTCCTCAGGACTAAACAATTTCTGCTGATTTCTATTTATCATCAGCTCTATTATTTAAGTGTTCTATCTCAGGAACAATGGGAGATGAGAACATTTGGAGGGTGATGCTGCCAGCAGCCTTGGGAGCACCTCCCTCTCTGAAACTTTGGATGCAGGGAGAACGAAGGGGCTCAGCTACCCTCGGCCGGGGTGGACAGAGGGCCACGGAAAGCGAGCTTTTCTGTGGCGACTTTTGCGGTGGGCACTGGGGGTGGGTGTGTCCCCAGAACGCTGTCCAGCTCTTAGGTCCTACCATCTACAAAGCACACTCACGTGGTCACACCTACCATCTACGAGGACATGGCAACTTCCCCGTCTGCCCAGCCTCTGAGCTGCCCTCCTCTCTGTGGGGGTCCCTGCCCTGTCTCTCTCTCTTACTCACACCCCCAAAGGGTCCACATCCTGAGTGCAGATCCTTTCTCAGGGAGTTCATGTACATTGTCTCATTTAATTCTTAGGACCCTCTAGCCGAGGAAGGTGATTCCCTTAGGTGCATTTTGCATGAGAGAAACAGAAAGGTTAACAAACGTGCCTGGGACCATGCCACTCATAATCAGACACTTAAAAGGCAGTCTCAAGTCTGCTCTCCCGTCTGACGCCTAGCCTCCTCACTCTGATGCTCAAGGAGATGTACACATGTTAGAGAATTTCAGGGTATATCCAGGAAGGCACTCCTGGAGGTGAACTTATGCATTCAGCAGACAAATTCCTCAACAGGTGGGTCCTTCCAGAGCGCCTCTGTGCTGGGCACCATGGGGATGGAGACGATCAGCAGGTTGTCTCTTTGGTCCTGTCGGGTCCTTTCCAGGTCGGGGGGCCAGGGGACATGGCGGGAGGCTCAGTTATCACCCCTGGAAAGTTTCCAGCAGGTTGACATCCTGCAGATGACTGGTGTGAGATCATCCACTCCTCAGAGAGACAGAACATGGGCAGGGGTGGAGGGGGAATCATCTCCATGCCTGGCACAGCCCACCCCACATAGCAGACCCCTGACACAGCCCATCCCCATAGAAGACCCCTGACACAGCCCACCCCCATAGGAGACCCCTGACACAACCATCCCCATAGGAGACCCCTGACACAACCATCCCCATAGGAGACCCCTGACACAGCCCACCCCCATTGTAGACCCCTGACACAGCCCACCCCCATAGGAGACCCCGGACACAGCCCACCCCCATAGCAGACCCCTGACACTGCCCACCCCCATAGCAGACTCCGGACACATACTCGTCAGTTCCTAGAATAGCAAGGAAAAGATCAGGGCTCACCCACCCAGAGCACACATATGGAGAATTTGAGGTGAGGATTTATTGACGAAGGATGGGTCAGAAACAGTCCTACCAGGAAAGAGGTCTGCTCTCCCTGTCAGCCAGAGGGCGGACACCACGTCTGGGCAGAAGGCTGCCACTAGAGGGCAGTGGCGGCTCGCTCTGGGACAGAGGGGCCCAGCTACCCCACCTTCCTCTGGAGAAGCCAAGAGCAGCCCTGCTGTACTGAAACTCTGCCCAAGGCAGGGGACCTGGCGTCGGACACATTGTTTCGACCGGAAATAGACACAGCATTACTCTTCATATTCCACACACATCGTTTCATGTCATTTGACCCTGAGACTCATGGGGCAGACTGACACTGTTAGCCCAATTTCACAGAGCAGAACAGGAAGATCCTTGAAATTTCCACTAATCCCAGCTTGTTTAGATAGAAAAAAAAAAGAAGAAAAAATGCTTTGGGGACAAATGTTTGGTCACCTAATCCCCAGTGTAGGGCATCTCTGTTTGTAAATGTGGTGACGTGGGCTGAATTCTTCAGTGAAATTTTCACCATCATAATTTTTATACGCCAGTCTATTTGTCCATCCCCTGCAGGGTTAAGAAGAAACAGAAAAGGGAGATTAAAATCAAATTGCACAATAGGGTGCTTTGTAAGCAGCCTTAACAAAACTTTGAATCAGGCAACTGATACGCATAACTGCCTATCCACTACCCTTAACCCGCCCCCTACCGTCTTTCAAGGTCACACTGGTGACCTTGGAGAGTCATGATCGATTCCACCAGCTACGGATACAGAAATGGAGTGGGGAATGGGGAAGTAGCCAGAGATGCTGACTGAATAAGCCACCCAACACCCAGTTCTGTGGACCCTAAAGAAATTGCAAGATGCAACAAAACAGAAGAAAAGAACTGTTTGGCATCTTCTTTTGGATTCTGCATGTGCTCAAGGCAGCTCATGGCAGCCTGTTACTAATGCGCTGAACTCCATCATTAATGGGGTCAAACTCAGGACACACCAGAAAACTCTCCTTTTAGGTTTTACTCAGTGCTTTAATTGTGCAGACCTTTGTGGAACCGGCTCTCTGCCAGGCAGTAGGGCCATTGTAGAGGTCACTGAGGCAAGGCTCCTAACCCCTAGAGAACTTGTCACTTACGGGCCAAACTTGACATGTATCAGATGGAGCAAGCTGGATGCCCCTGCAGAGATGGGCTTTGGGAGAACAGAGAGGGTGGTCCCTTTTGCCTGTGGACCCAAAGAAAGGTGTTTAGATGAGGAGACTTTTTATAAGCCCACCTCAAATTGAAAAAAATGAGCACACCACAGGCTGCAGGAGCAATGCAGCCCATGCCTGTTCCTGGAAGCACTAGAAATCTGGCGTCTTATCTTTAAAACATAAATACTAAAGTAGCAGGTATCATACTGATTCGCACCTGTGTGCCAGCCTGTCTCTGCTGTCCTATCATTTCCATTCCCTCCCTACATGCCCCCACCCCTCATACCCACTCCTTGAGCTCGTTCTGGTCTCTATTAACCAACTTCAGTGGGAATGTGTTATGACGTCACTGGGATTTGTTCCTTGGCGGCCCCACCCTGCTCATTATCCTTCCCATCATACTTTGAAGATCTCACACAATTTCCTCCTTTTCGCCTCCACCAGCAGCATTTGGGGCTCCTCTCCTTCCTGCTCCCCCAGCCCAGCCACAATGTACTTCTCTGCTTTTCCAATAGGTATGGCTCCTTCCCGCCCCAGGGCCTTTACACAGGCTGTTCTTTTCTTTTAGCTCATTCTTCTTTCTTCTGACTCCAGTTTCAAAGTCCCTTCCTCAGGGCCAGTAAGATCCCCCTAACATACACTTTCTTAATGCCCTAAACTGTTCTTAGTACTTATCACAATTGTAATTGTCCATATCTGACATTATTGCTGGAACACGGAATTCACGGAATTCATTAGGGGAGGCTGTGCCTATTGCGTTTATCACTGTATGCTCAGAGCTTAGCTTAATCGCCCAGGACTGAGGAGGAGCTCGCAAATATTCGCTTCATGAACGAATGGATGGAGGTTGTTTTCCCTTCCCTTTTCCACCCTGGCACCTCATCATGTCTTGTCATTTGTTTTCCAGAAAGCGCAATCTGAGATATAATTAAATGTAAAAGGCAAATAGCAACGAACGGCCCCCACTATCTCATTTCTTGACCTTTACTGTTATTTCCTCTTTTTGAATTTATCTTTTTCCTTTATTTGCTGTATGATTCCTCTACCTACAATAGTAAATTCATTTTGTGATTTGAGGCAATTTAGTAACAGAGTCGGTGCGGTGCATGTTAACTCTTTAAGCAAAAAGTAAAAATAGCCATTTTAGCATAGAAAATATAAAAGACAGCACAGACCAAGGGGAGGCAGGACTCTGCTGTTTGACAGGCAAAGGACTGCTCTGTCCTCACGAGTGCACCTCCCCTTTCTCCTCCTGACCCTAACCTCAGGAAAATCCCTTTGTTCATTTGAAGGATAAGTGTGGCCACGTGGAAACAGCAGAGGTGAGGACCTGGGGATACACCTGACCGCTTCTGCTTTTGCCAACGTCACTGTGAACTTAACTGCTTGATAAGCTCAGACCCACCAGCTATTGCGGGGCGAGAGGACACTCTCTGACTGACAAGGGCGCCCCCTTCAGGCCAATTCCTCCTCCTCCCCACTCCCGCTCCCTCTTCTGGCCCCCATTGCCTTAGGTCTTGGTGACCACACAGTTTCTCTGCTGGCTTTCCAGGCTCTCATCTCTCCCAGCATCAAACACCTCGCCGCTGGGCTCCCATCAGTACCCTCGCTTCTGAACCTGCAGCGACGCTCTGCTGCCTTGGTGGGCAAGCCCAAAGCCCCCGCTGTTTCAACACCCTGCCCGGCCAATCTAATCTCCCGCTGCACCGCAGGCTGTCATCTCCAGCACGCGTCTTGTACGTTCCAAGCTCTGTGTTTTCCTAATCCCTTCCCCCCCACCACAGCTCCCAGATCTGGGCCTACTCGTCCTTAAGGCCCAGGCTGATTCCCATGAAACTTTTCCATGAAACCTGTCCTGACATCTCGAGCCCACAGCTGGCTCCCCATGGCCGCATCTCTGGTGACAATTGGGAGTTAATAGCATCCTCGCTGCTGTTGCTTTGTCTCTAATTGTTGTCTGTGTTTTAGTTTATGCTTAATAAACATTTTGTTGAATTGCTGATTGGGGGAAACAGTGATAAGGCCATTACAAGAATCTGAAGGGGGTCTAACTGTAAGCATGGATGTGTATGTGCACATGTGTGTGTGTGCATAGGTATGCATGTGTTATCAGACCCAAAGCTCTCTTCCACCTCCTTGGGAAACATTTTCTAGTCACCTCTGTCAGTACCAGAGCAGTGGATGCTCTGTGCCTGCTCTGACCTCTGATGTCTGGCGTGTGACCCAGTCAGTACCTGCCTTCTGAACTCGGCATAAAGAGGTGACACTGTGCCCCCACGCAGTCTAACACCTGCTGAACCTACTTGCGTTTGCACAGCTGAGAACTCAGTCCCAGCGCTGTGGCTCGCCAGCACCAGCAGTGTGCAGGGAGATGGGAGGGAATTGGCAGGAGGAGGCCAGCGGATGCTCACAGACAGGTCCTTGCCCGATGCAAAGTGGTATCAGAATGCAAAGTACTCTTCACCACAGAGCAACACATTCTGCGTTACAAAGTACAGAACTGACTGGCTTCTGTTTGGACGGTAGAAGCTCTGTGAGTGTGGATTCTGAGTCCGACTTCCATCTTCAATCCCTAGTACAGATCCCTAGCACTGGCTTGATAAGTAGTTAAGGAGTGAGGGTATGTATATGCACGCTGGGGGAGACTTCAGAGGGGCAGAATTCAGCTCCCTACAGAGCTGCTGACATCTTTGGTGCCCATGGAACTTACCGGACAATCTCATACAGTGATAAACTCCCCGGTTCCAGTGTCCAAGCAGGAAAAGGAGAGCTGCCATCAACGATGCTATATGCAGAGAACCTAAGCACTAAGCGGAAGCTAGACCCATAGCAATAATATGCTGTTATTCTCGTGACCAATACTGATGAGTTAGCATTTATTGAGTACTGACTAGTATACCTGCCATGAGAAGTTCTATCTTATTTATTTGACTCTCAAAGGCATTTCTACTTCTGGTGGGACCTATCTGGTTCATCACTAAACACTGGCTGAGTGCCCACCCTGTGCGAGACACAGGAGGGTTAGGGAAAGGAGGTCAAGACGGCGGGAAGAGAGGCAAAATCACTCTGCTAAGAACTCTCTATTGGAGAAGGAAATGGCAACCCACTCCAGTATTCTTGCCTGGACAATCCCAGGGACAGATGAGCCTGGTGGGCTGCCATCTAGGGGGTCACACAGAGTCAGACACGACTGGAGTGACTTAGCAGCAGCAGCAGCAAAAACTGTCAGTCCCAGAAGGGAGACAGCAGTGGAAACACAGATTAGAATTCAAGGCAGAAAAAGAGTAGGAGAGAGAACGGTAGATGAAAAGTTTTGGGAACCAGCACAGAGGAGGGAGTGATTATTTCTCAAGAGGTGAGGAAATAATAGAAGGTTTCATGGAGGAGATGGTATTTGATGTGAGCTTTTAAAATCTATAGCATTTCCATAGGCAGAGAATGAAGAAGGGCCATTCTACCCTGATAGAGCTGCAGAAGCAAAGGTCAGGAGCTCTGGAAATCAGTGGCATGTTAGAAATCAGTGTCTTCTATGATGTGGCTGGAGCATCGGCTGGGTGGACAGGGGCACATGGGGTGGGATGCGGGGTAGTATCGTGACAGATCCTGTAATGCCTGCCATGACGGGATGAGGCGTTTGTATTTTATTCTGTAGGGAATGGATATTTTTGAGGTGATCATTCTACCAAAAATTAAAGTTGGAGAGAGAATAATAGCAGCTCACACTTACCGACAACCTACCAAGTGCCAGTCATCATTCTCAGCCTTCTGTCTTGCTCCACTCAACTAACGCGTGAGACAAATTCAGTGATCATCCCATTGACCAGATGAGAAAACTGAGGCACAGAGAGGTTAAGCCACTTGTCCAAGGTCACACACCCAGTTAATAGACAACCCAGGCATCCAACCTAGAAGCCTTCTCCAGAGCCTCTTTTAACTATCCCAATGGACTACTTCACCCAGGGACCAATTAGAATCTAGGTTATTACAACAGTACCCAAGAGAGAAGGGGGACCGGAATTAAGGTTGTGGAGATGAAAATAGATGTCCCCTTTTACATAAGAAAGGGGGGCAGGGGATATATATATTCTTTTGTTTGTACCTGCATGAAACGCTGGAGAGACACAGGAGAAACTGGTAAAAGCGACCACTTGTAGAGGGAAGGTAGGGGCAAGGGGTGGGTGTGGAGTGCACGGGGTGAGACGCCTTTCTGTTTGGCTTTCAATAGAATCCTGATTGCTGACCCATAGGAATGTGGTGTTTATTCAAAAAACCCAAGTGATAAAAACTGCAAAGGCACAATTTAAGAGCCTAGAGTTTCCGGAAGGAGGGGAATGGTCTCCTTGGGGGCCAACAGGTTAGGACTGAAAAGAGGATGGCAGACTTAGGGATCGGAATGCTTTACTTCTAAAAGCAGGGGACCTACCACCAATACCGGGTGAAGCCGTCCAGCACTGTGTCCCCCTGCGGGACACCCAAGTGCTTCTCCTCCCGTTCTGTAAGACCCAGGGGGCTCTACTGTCTCTACCTTCAGCCAGTATAGGTGTCTTATTGCTCAGGAAGGTATCTGAGACAACATATACCAGCTACGGAGTGGTTAAGAGGGAGACTGAGGCAAGCAGTCTCTGATTTTCTGTTACCACCGCATTCAGGCCGATGGCAATCTTTGTCATTTTGTTTTGCCTTTGATTCCTCCCCTCTCTGCATCACACATGTCAACGCAAACACAATCACACACACAGCATAAAAGGGGCCCTGGGCAAAAGGATTTTTTCTGGATCTGTTCAGAGGGAAGGAAAGGCAGAGGAAACGAAGGAGACATGCAAGCCGCCCTAGCTCCTTTTCCTCCCCTTTAAGACTGCTTGGTTACCGTCCTGGGAAAGAAAATCTCTGCATTCCTCCCCTTTAATTCGGTGTATTGTTGAAGAGCTGGAGCCGGCTAAGCCTCCCAGACCTGTAGGAGCTGGAGTAGGAGGACCAGGAGGACCATTCTCTTGGAGTCCCTGGGTAAGATGAACCTGCTTCTTTATTTGGTCCGGGGAGCCTTCTTCGCTTAGCCGGAGGCTGCTGGCACCAAGAGAGTGGGTTTCAACAGCCACTCTTGGAAACAACTTGGGTGTTTATTTCAGCCCCAGGTCCTGTCTTGCCTGACTCTGGAGGTGTCAGAAGGAAGTTGTAGCTGCCTGGGAAGATAAGTCTGAATGGAGGTCTGGGAGGGAATCTCTGGTGAGGGGGCAGACATCTGACCATAACTTCAGGGCTGGTTTGAGTGGGAACCTTCTGCCCTTCTGGGCAGAGAAAGGGGAGCAAAATATTCGTATGTGCCTCGCCTGCCATGCCCGCCTGCATTCCAGGGGCAGCCCTGTCGGCTCTGTGCCTGGAGGGGCCGTCCATGTGCAGGGTGTCAGGACCGCCAGCATCCTCACCTCCCTCCCGCCTGCTCTGCCTGCATCTCTTAACCTCTGACCCATCTGTCAAATGCCCTGTTCTGGTCCTCCCTACCTGTTCGGTTGTTGTGAGGATTAGGAGAGCCAGTGTGGAGCGGGGGCGGGGAGGTGGGGAAAGGAGGTTAGTAAACAGCCTGTGGCTCCACAGACCCAAGGACCAGCCTCAGTCCCTCCTGGCCAGTCCCGGCTGCGTTAGCATGCAGAACCAGGCGGCGGCACCGCTGTCAGTCACGCGGCTCCTCCCTCGCCTTCCCCGGGGGCGCCTCTGTCTCCCCTTCCGTCTTTCAACTTCCCTAGTTCAGTTCTCAAGTCAGGATGGTCACAGGAGGTCTGGACTCACCACCACCACCCCCATCCGCACTGGGGCCCCTTCTCTCCACGTAACTTTGACGCACGAACATTAACCCTGAAGCTCCCGGAGGCAGTTGTCGGGGCTCTCTCACCGCTGCCCTGGCGGCACTGCATGGCTGGCCAGCTGCTTATTCTGGAATCAGATCAACCGATGAAGAGGAAAATCTCTGAGAAGGGTCACGGGAGTCAAGAGGGTTCCCTCTTGGGTAAGGAGACCATCTTTCTCATATCAGAGGCTGGAGACAGTCCGACCCCGGGCAGTCCTACTTGGCTGAAGCTTTATCTAGGACCAAAGACAAGACCCCACAGGCCATAGCACAAAGTGCTTAGTAATACCTGATATGGGGACCACACTTGACAGTGAGTAATGTGCTTTTAATTAATCATCTTTAAGACAAGCCCATAGGGTTGGTGGGGCGAGTCGCATTTCCTCTGAGGCTCTACCAGGCAAAGCTGGATATGGTCGTATCCATTTGATGACAGCGGCATTTGCACCCAGATCTTCTGATATAATCAGAGACCTTTCCGTGATACTATACTACAGACAGATGTGGTGTGGGTGTGAGTGTTTGTATGTGTATTAAGAGCACTCTTTAGAAAGAGAGGGCAAAACTTTGGGAAAGAAGCTCAAGGTTAGAGTGAGAAAAGGTTTGAGCTGGAGCCAGGAGTCACTTAGGCATTAGATAGATGTCCAGCCTCGGCGTAAATTTGAGAAAGCTGAGAAATCCAGGCTTCCCAGATAACGGGAGCCAGCCACATGTTCCAGGGGCAATCAGTCTGGTGGTGGGATTATAGGAGAGCACCCTGAGGATGAGGTTGGAGGTAAGTGAAATTCGGACAACCACCTCCAGGAAAGAGGCAACAGGTTCCATGTGGGGAGGGGTGGGGGTTGGACAGGGAGACTGCTGTGGGGGTCTGAAGGGCTGGGGCTTGTGCCCTGCTCTGTCCCTTCCTGTGTTAGATTTAGGTCATTTTTCTTAATATCTCCACCTGTCAGTACCTCCACTACAAAACAGGGTTAACGATCCCTACCTTGAGAGACATTAAACAAGATAATGCAGGTAAAGCGCCCAGCACAGGCATCACCCACCCAGGGATTCAGTCTGCAGCAGCGAAAACCTGAGGGTCTGGGTGCAATTCCTGGCGGTGGCGACTGAGATGAATCCCCCTCTAGGAGGCCAGTGCCTCCCTGACTCCCTGTCCCCCATTCACACACAGACACGCGGCCAGAAATAAATAAGCCTTGGGGCCCAGCCGCAGCCTGCCAGAGGCAGCAGAGTGAATGAGCTGCAGCATGAATGAGGGAGGGCGGCTGTCTGCAAACAGGCTTCGAGCCGGCTCTACAAACGAGTGGTCAAGGGCGAGGGGGCTGGGGCTGGGCAGCCGCCTGCGTGAAACCGAGCTAGCTAGCGATGGGGTTGGGGGGGTGGGGTGGGGGCGCTGCACAGGCTGTGGATGGTTGTCAATGCCCCGGAGCAGGGAGGTGGGGAAGGGGAAGCATGGCATAACTCAGAGCTTCTCAAGTGGTGTAACCCACGCCATCGTGAGCTCAAGATGGTCCTTCCTCCTGCTCCCACTCCCGGCAATCCTTCCTCTCACCCTCCCAGGGGTGCAGTAGAGTGAGCCCCACTTGGGTACCAACGACGCCCCCCTCCCACCCCCCACTTCCCCCACCTCCCGTGTGGAAATGGGTCTTAAAGGCAAAGTGTGGCAGACACACAGTTAAGCCTAGGTGGGATAATGTGAGAGAATAGCATTGAAACTTGTATATTACCGTATGCAAAATAGATGACCAGTGCAAGTTTGGTGCATGAAGCAGGCCACCCAAAGCCGGTGCTCTGGGACAACCCAGAGGGATGGGGTGGGGAGGGAGGTGGGACGGGGGCTCCAGGATGGGGGGCACACATGTATACCTGTCACTGATTCATGTTGGTTATGTATGGCAAAAACCATCACAATATTGTAAAGTAAGTATCCGCCAATCAAAAGTAATTAATTAATTAAAAAATAATGAGACCCTTGAGCGCTGCTTAGAACTAGAAGCCCCGATGGAGATCAGCCCACGGAGAAACCCAGCTCGGGCAGGGTTCCCTCTGTGCTCCAGTAGATCCCTTTTTGGGAGAGCAGCAGATAAAATCGTTGGTCTGCATTTCAGGACCATGATGTATGAAGCGTTATGTGTCCTCAAGCACTTTAGAATCACAGTGAGAAGGAGTCACAGTTGAGAGGCACGTGGGAGCTGAGATCCGCTGGGGAAACAGCAGACTCATGTCTCCTGCTGTGCGCTCACCCCTATTTCAATTGTTTCCCCTCTCCTCCTACCCCCAGCAATTCATCCCCGTGCCTGTAAAGTGGGCTCACGGCTTGAGAGGCTGCAGCATGCTTTTGTGCCCATTGATGTATTGGACACCCACAGGAATTCTGGGAAATGGAGACAGTAGGGATTATTAGTCCCATCCAGCAGAGGAGGAAACCGAACACACGAAGAGTAAGGAACACGCCCAGCTCTCTCCAGTGACTCATGTGTCGACCCCTCAGCCACCAACCCAAACCCCTTATTTCCTCTTTATTTCCTCTGCAAGAGTCACACAATAAACCTCAAGCAGCTTGTGAATTCTGACTTGTCAGTGCAGCAGGGTTTGATTAAACCTAAATGTGGGTTTGAGAGTGAAGTAAACTGCAGGAGGCAATTGAAAAACAACCTTCCTCAGTGACCTGGCGGGGGACAGAAGCTGGCGTGCAGAGATGGGTTTGGAGGCGCCAGATTAGGGAGAAGGCTGGGGAGGCAGCTGGTGTTCCTGGGAGAGTCTGTCCATCAAGAAGTGTCCAGGGGCCTTTCGGGTCCAGGGCCCAGGCCCGGGCAAGCAGACCAGCCACTTGAGCTGCAGCCCATGGTTGGAGATAGGTTCTGACAGCACGCACAAGGCCCGGCCACGTGCCCGCGCACCAAGAGGAGAGCAGGGCTGTGAGTGATGACAGCACGCTGCTGGAAATGTCATATATTGCTCAAGTATGCAATCGCAGAGCATCAGAGCTGGCCCAGTCCCCATTTTCCCCAGCAGGCTCTGAGCAAGCCTAGATCTTCTGGATGCTCGTAGGAGTTGCATAAGGAAAGAATTTACAATTACAATCTAGTAAAGTTGGGAGATGCCAGCTTACAGAACATGAAGCGGTGTCTTTAAAACTCTCAGAGCCTTTAATAAGCTAACATGGATCTTGACTCTCCAAGAAGGGGCGGATAGCAAATCCACTTTGGTTGCAGAGTCTCCTGGGACGAATATTCTTAAAACAAAAAAGTCAAGGAACCCCAATCTAGTTCATTTTCCTGTTTCTACTAAGGAAAAGGTGAAAGCCCAGAGATGTACAGAACTCTGCCTAGGGCTGCACAGCTCACTGGTGCCACGCCAAGACTGGAGCCGGAACCTGACCTCTTTCCAGTGCACTTCTCAGTCCAGGGGATGATGAGAAGTGCAATTTAGTCCAGGAAACTGTGGGGCCTGGGCCAGAAACTGTCCCAGCTTTGGTCTTTTAGCCCCTTTATGGCCAAACAATGTATATATTCCTCTGGTTCTGTGTGCCCCAGCCTGGAGACAGAGAGTACATTCTTATGAAAGATGAGCCAACTGATAACCTCCCTCTTAAGACCCACTGCCCTTTCTGAGTCATGCTCTCAAGGAGTGGGAAACCCCAGAGACTGTCTCAGGTGGGCTGATCCCTCTGGGGTCTGTGAAAGAGCCACACCTGCCCCGCAGGAGGGCTCTGAGGCCTGCCCAACATGCCCCAGAGGCACGCACACATCCTTGCTCAGAGGCCTCAGGTGAGACCCTGGAGAAGAAGGTGCTTCACAGAGACAGAGTTGAGAGCCATCATCCCTGGGTTTAGGCGGCAGACCTGCTGCTCAAAGATCCTCCCCTTCCCTGTGTCCATCTCCCCCAGTTTACTCACTTCCAGCTTAGAAAGCTACTGTTGGTTTGGGAGATATACATTTGGATTGCGTTGAATGCCTCTGGATTCTACCGTGGTGCCCCTGAGATTTTGGGACATCCGATCAGGTGGGGTGACACTGAAGCAATTAGCCCTGCTGATTCTTTTTTTTTTTTTTTTTTTAAGCACCTCGGAGCAGAGTCTTAAGTGGCTATGACTCAAAGTAGAAAACTTCAGCTAAGGAAGCCATGCAGATCAGGGCAGACAGGAATGAGGGTCCAGGGAGAGAGGGCCCAGGGCAGGGTGGGGTCAGGAGGTGACTGGATCCCTATGGGATGTGGTGACGACAATGGTGAGGATAAGCTTCCTCCGCCTTCGAGTTCTGTCTGGGGCTAATACTGCCCCCCCCCCCCCCCACCGCCCCCGGTGACCAGATGGAGCCTGGGAAGGAGACAAGGACAGCAATGTTCTATGGAAGAAGTATGTGAAGCATGCCTGCCTCCCAGGCTCACAGCCTGAGCATCTCTCACCAGAATCTCATACGTAGCCATGCTGGATGCCACCAGCCCATTCCCAGAAGCTCAGAAAGGGTCACGATCCGGGGCAGAGCCCACCAGAAGGTTGTGCAGCCTTTAGGAAGAACTTTTCCATCCGTGGTCTTCCCGCCCTGCTCCCCCACTCCCCCAAGCTATGAAATTTTCTCCCAAGAGATCAGGAAGGCCATCAGTCTTGTGGAAGACCACACCACAGAGCAGGAACTAAAAGCCAGGCATTGTTCTGCAGGAATCACTTTAGAAGCAAGTGAAAACAATACTGAAGTTTCAACCTCCTCAGAATTTGTTGTGTTTTTTTTTTTTCCTCCACTGAAAGGGCCTCAATTACAGAAGTCGAGAGAGGAGGGGGAAGATTTCCAGGCAAAGAAGCAAGAGGCAGCAATAGCAGGCTGCCCCTGCCCCGCCCCAGCTCAGTGTCCAGTCAGGCCCCCAGTGCACAGGGGCAGCGAGGTCCTGAGATTTCTCCACGATCAAGGAGGGAATGAAGTGGAACTTCAGTGGGGTTTCAGACGGGGGCCCTGAGCTTTCCACGTTGCTTGGAAGATGGAACTGAATCGTTAGGATGGAGTGTATGGGAGTAGGGGTGGGCGGGAAAGATGTTTTCGTATAGCTGAGCTTAGGCTAAGAATACTGTGTTTTTAAGCTATTTAAGAGCAATGGGAAAGAAGGAACAGTGAGTACAGAGCTGCTAATGAGGTGGTGATGCCTCCTGGAGAGTGAGACCATCAATCCAAGGGGTTCCAGAAAGGGGAGTGACGCGCGCCCCGTGGATGGATGGACGTGCACTGGAAAGAAGGCTCTGGGTTGGCTCCTTACTTGGAAAAGGGGCGTCTGAAGGCCTGTTGTTCTATGGAGGGGGAGACACAGAGGGAGTCGCACAAACTAATGCTGTTGCTCCTTGTAAGATCCAAGCCTTGACCCTCATCCCCTACAGCCTTCAAGACTTCTCAGCTGTTGTGTATCTAGACAGTAAGATGCATTTGGTCCAAGTCCAGCTGCCAATAACTGTGATAAGTGGAAGCTGCTAGATTTGGGGCTAAGAATCTGCAGAATAGTACCTGGCTAAAGATAGCCCTCTATTCTAATATCTCATCTTCCCCAAAGCAGTCTCTGCCACTCAGCGTTCATTTGTCTCCACCTTGGCGACTGTGCTCTCAAAGTTCGAGATCAGCCCATCACATTGCTGGTGGGTCCTCCGCTGGCCAGTGCCTGGACCCTCAGCTGCTGTGGTCCCTCTTGGCTGCCATCCTGCCAAAAGGAATAAATCAACCAATGGGCCTAGAGATATGAAGGAGGAGTACACTGGGCCTACATCTGGCTGGACCCAATGCTAAAGAATGCTTATCATTGCCCACATGTGTCTTTCATAATAAGAGCCTCTATGGGGCTTCCCAGGTGGCGCTAGTGGTAAAGAACCCGCCTGCCAAGGTAGGTGTAGGCAACATAAGAGATGTGGGTTCAGTCCCTGGGTGGAGAAGGGCATGGCAACCCACTCCAGCATTCTTGCCTGGAGAATCCCACAGACAGAGGAGCCAGATGGGCTACAGCCCTTAGGGTTGCACACAGTCAGACACGACTGAAGTGACTTGGCATGCATTATATAGCCAGGTTGCACATTTACACACTAGACTGAAATGTACAAAGGGAATATAGCTTCTTTATTTCCTATGAAAGCTTCCCCTTGGACTCCAGCCTTACCAGACAGCAAAAAGGGAAACTTTACATTTGACCTTGTCCATTATAACCTTGTCCGTAAACATATGACCTCATGGTTAATAAAGAGTCTCATTTGGCTGATCCAGTGTCTTTGAAGAAAACACACAGCCTTGCGACGACCTTTCCTCCCCCTGTTCTATTTCAAGGTGGCCTTCTGTGTTTAAGGTACTTACTTAGCCTGCTAGTGGCAGGGAGAAGGGGGACCCAGACTTATCAGGGGCCTCGCATCACGGCTCTCGGGGATCTTGCCAGAGGCTGCCCAGGGGCCTCTGCAGTGCACCGGGCTCCATCTGGCCCCTAGGGTGTCATGCTGACACCTTCCACTAAAGCCCTGACCCCAGACATTTGCTTCCATCTGAGAAGCCCTGATTGTAGCTGTCTCTTCTTCTGGACTCTGGTTGACAGGCACCCTGGTAGTTATATATCCCCTCTCCAGGGCCATGGGCAGAGGTAAGCTGGTAGATGTTTACCGTCTGGCTCTTGGGGGCTAAGAGAAGGAGTGGAAGAGAGGTCCCGATGGTAACATTTGCCTGTTTCCATTGTGTAAGTATTCCCATGGTGGCTGATTCCATGCTAACAACATGAGGCCACTGAGCATGGAGCATGTTAGACACCATGAGCTTGTCCAAGCCAGCTGCAGCCCCCTCAGGCCCTGGGAAGCTTCTGGGGTCCCTGCAGTCCATGTGACCCTGCTTTCCCACCCACCCCTGGCCACCCAGAGGCGACTGTTCAATGTGGTTGCGGTCAGAGTTCCTCCTAGGCTTGCAGTCTCCCACCATCAGGGTCCTGGGGAGCCCACTCATCCACGTCCCTGATCTCCTCTGTTCCTGGATGGGTGCTTACTCCAAGAGGGTTAGAAACCAAGATGTGTGCTTCTGCCAACTACACCATCTGTCTTCCCATCTCCTTCTCAGGATCCACTTGGGCCAGAATTGTCAGCCTTTCCACGCCTCTTCCTCCTAGCAAGAACCACGCTCGGTCACATTCTTCTTATTTCCAGGGTCTTAAGCCCCCCAGGTATGACTTAAAGGCAGAGAAGAACCTAGAAGCTACTTTATGACATGAGTCCTCTTTGACCTTCACCTAAAGAAGACCAGGGAGACCTGATCGTTTCTGTAACAAGCTCAGGTTCTGTTCTTTCTTGGTTTATCCAGGCTTTAGCACTGTGTACATACTAGCTCACTTGCTTGGTTCCTGACTTCTCCAGTCTTCTGGCACTTTAAAGCCAGTGTTCTTCATCTGACCACTGGGTTATACACTGAGTACCATAAGCAATGTTACCTAACAGTGAAATGTAACAGGAACCCATTTGTCTAGAAATGCATTGAAAAACACTAAGTAAGACTGAAGACCATAGAACTAAGTGTCAAGAGGCTAGAATGCAGTATAATATAGTAGGAGATCCATAGCTTCTGTTCCTAATCTTGAATAAGAAATCTAGAATGCAAACCATTAGCCCTATAATCTTGGCTACATGATCTGATCTTCAGATACATCCTGAATCATCCTTATAAAAGATTTGAGATCTGCTCTATCTACCACACTAGGATATAAGACCACTTCTCTGGTTCTCCAGTTCTCATTACGTCAGTCAGGAAAACAAACACACACTGACGGATGAAGAGGGTTTCCCGAAGGTACTATCTAGGGGGAGTGAGATAGGGTACATACAGCCCCTGGCACATCGTAGGTGTTGACCGTTGAATAAATACACTATTTAGTACTGAGAGAAGCCTAATATAAACTCAGGGCACATTTCAATTCAGATATTAATGAGGAACTATTTTTACAGCACCGTGCTAAATGTTGTGGGAGTTGCAGAGGAAAAACGATGCTCATTCATCTACTATTCATTCATTTAACTCAGAATAGTAGGAGAGAAGTTAAGAATAGTAATGATTGGAGGAGGCAGCCAAGCTGTGATAATAGAAGTCCGGCTGACTCGGTAGTCTGAATCAATAAAAAAAAAAACTTGGGGTTGTCATTTCCTTCTCCAGGGGATCTTCCCCACCTAGGGATCAAACCCGGGTCTCCAGCGTTGCAGGCAGATTCTTTACTGTCTGAGCCACCAGGGAAGCTCTAGTGGTATCATAAACAGTTCAGATCCCTTCAAGGTGGATAGTCCAATGTTAATCTATTTGTAAATGTGTTATTGTCCTTAAAGACATTTGCACAAGGGGGAGTTTCCATTATGAGAGTCTAAGCCCTGTGAGCATGGGACACACTAAATAGGCATGTAGTGGCATGTCAATAAAATTCGTCATGGTAATGTAACCTATTTTTGCCAGTTATCCGGATTTTGCTCCCCATCCTTACTCCTAGTTGTTACATGAAGGATGTGAGTATTATAGATCCTTTTTACAACTTGTTCTCATCCTATTGGAGAAATTACCTGATCAGATCCTTTCTTCCCTTCTTCAAACCAAGCATCCCCAGAAGCTTCAACTCTGGAGGCGATGGGTCGAAAGGAAGAGGATGACTGCAGTTCCTGGAAGAAACAGACCACCAACATCCGGAAAACTTTCATCTTCATGGAAGTGCTGGGATCGTGAGTCCAGGGGCCAAGGCTGGGGCGCGGGGCTGCCTGCTGGTTGGGGGCGGGTTGGAGACAGCTGTCCTGGGCCAGCAGCAGATGATACACCATCTCAACAGGTTGCAGGAGCAGAGTAGGGGCTTCGAGGGGAGGTTCAGGGAAAGGTGCCCTGGGGTGATACAGAGGTCAATTCAGCCCTTTCCCCAAGGTTCTGCCTTCTCCCACCCCCCGCCCGAGACCCCACCCTGCTTCCAGATCCATAACAACTTGTGAGTCCTGCCCTGGTTGCAGGGAAGAGGAGTTCTGGAGCACTTCCAGGGATCCAGTGACCTGAACCTTCCTGGGCCTCCTCACCTGGCTTCCTCATTCCACTCCCCTCACAGTGAACAGGTCAAACCCACTGTCTGCTGTCTACAGAAGGTGGTGCTTCTGAGGCTATGAAGCCAATGGGTTACACACACCTGAATTGCCTCCCACCGTCACCATCCTCTAGGGCTTCCCTGGTAGCTCGGCTGGTAAAGAATCAGCATGCAATGAACGAGATCCCAGTTCGATTCCTGGGTCAGGAAGATTCCCCTGGAGAAGGGATAGGCCACGCACTCCAGTATTCTTGGACTTTCCTGGTGGCTCAGACAGTAAAGAATCTGTCTGCTGGGTTCGATGACTGGATTGGGAAGATCCCCTGGAGGAGGGCACGGCAACCCACTCCAGGATTCTTGCCTGGAGAAACCCATGGACAGAGGAGCCTGGCGGGCTGCAGTCCATGGAGTCGAAAAGAGTCAGACATGACTGAGCACACGTGCACGGCCACCACCACCACCATCTTCTTGGCTCCATACTGAAGCACCATGTTGGAAAAATAAAGTCGAGTTATAGCCAAGCTCCTGCCCGCCTCTGGGGTGTCTGTGCCTGCCCCTGGACAGCGCTTGCACGCCTGGTGGAGCAGAGACAGCCTGCCTGGGGCTGACTCTCCACTTAGTCCTGCCTTGCCTCCAGGAGGCCGCGGCCTCTGACGCAGGCTGGCAGCGGCTCCGGGCCACTGGCTCTCATGGCCTCCAAACCCCTGCTGGTCAGCTAATTAGTCTAGGCTAATTGGGCTGGGGATGCGAGGGGCCCTTCGTGGGCTGTCCACGCAAGCCAGCTTTCCTTTGAGCCAACTCTGGCTAAGTTTAGCTCCCTCCTCCTGGCTAGGAGGCAGTGACCTTAGGCAGTGATGCTGCCCACACAGTCTCTGAAACCAGAGAGGAGCCAGCTCGGCCCTGAGAGGAGGCCTCTGGGCCCTCCCATCCCAGGCAGGGGTGGCACTCAGCACACAGGAGGGTCTCAGCGGCCACCCTGGGCCTTAGAGCATCCGCTGTCCATGAAGGGCCTTTGCCAAGACAGGGGTGGTTAGCAGGGGCGTTTGGGCAGGAAAGAAGGACAACTTATGAGTGAATCAAAAATGCTTTGCAAAGAGGCAAAAAGAAGCCCAGGTTGACAAGAGTGTATTCACCATCTACTCAGACTTGTGCTACAGGACATTCGGAGACAGAGGTGTGCCACCCTCAAGGAGCTCAGTGAAGTCTGCCAAGCAGCTTCTAAACCCCAGGGGATAGGGGAGCCACCTGGGGAGCTTATTATGCCTCTAACGTTTAACTATGAAAATGTTAAGTGAAAGGGAAATAATAGTACAGTGAACTCTGCTAGGTATATCACCTAAACCCAACTGTTAACGTTTCACTGTATTTGCTTTACACACACACACACACTTCACCGCACAATTTGTAAACAAGTCGCATACATCATGACACATCGTCTCTGGATCCTCTGTCTGCACCACCTGAGAACGAAGGCATTTTCTCCTATATCCACAGTGCCACTGTCACAGTCAAGAAAAGGAATCATTTCCTAGTTTCATTTCAGTCTAGGGAATTTTTGAAAAATACAGCTTCCTGGTCTCAGGATACTAAACTGGAATTTAAAGGGGCTAGGACCCGGCGGCCAGCCATCTATATTTTGTGTTGTTGGTGGTTCTCACGTACCCAGCCCAGCACTAATATGAGGGGAGCAGACAGACAAGACGGGGCAAGTCACAGCTGTTGCAGCAGCTAAGGCGAACAGAAGCTCGGGAGAAGACACCTCTGTGGCGCTCAGGATGGGGACAGGCAGCCCAGGCTGCAGACCCCGTGGCATTACCCAGGTCGGGTGATCTCGGCAGAGAGGCAGCGCCGACTTGCCCTGTTCAGGAAGCGCCAGGATCTCACAGTGAAGGCGCCGTCCCCCTAGTCCTCAGCTCCCCTGGAACCACCCATCAGGGGAAAATAGGCTTTTGTGAAATCTATCCAGACATCACCCACAATTCCAGGGCCCTGGGCAGCTGTAGGGACACTTGGCAAAAGTCGTCCATTACAGAGGGTATGTCTTTGAGCGCCAGGCCTCCTTTTTTCAAGGCCCAGGAGGAGATTTTTCTTCTTGGTTCCTCCCTTCCTCTTCTAGCACCCCTGCTCCCAGCAAGAGCAGAAAGCTGTTCAGAGCAGGAAACGCAAATCAAGTTCTATCACGGCAAGTGCTCTTAGCGCTGAAGTTCAGCTGTCTTGCCTTCTGACCCATGCAACCTTGGCCACTCAAAACTAGCTCTCTGCTCCCCAGTCTGGCAGACGGCACAATTAAGTCCTCTAATCCCTCTCCTCTGCCCCTGCTCCACACACACACATAAACACACACACCATGCATAAAGCAGCCTGAGCAGAAGAGCAGTAATTACCACAACATTGCACAACCCTAGGAGATGCCACTCACTGCAGGACAGATCCCCCAGGAAGCTCTTAGTTGGATCTCTTTTTCCAAGTGGACTCAGAGGGGGTGTCAGCTTTGAAATCAGGGAACCATCCTCGTGCGGTTCCAAAGATACAGGCAAAAGGAGAAGTCCGAAGGCAAACCTGAGAACATCACAGGTGGGAGGAATCTTTAAGGCCGTGTGGTTCAACGCTCCTTTATAAGGAAAGCAAGGTCTTCAGATGAGTGGAACACAGTGATAATCCCAGTCCAAACTTCCTACCCGTTCACCCATCCAACCTCCCTCCCTCCATCCGTCCATCACACAAACACATGAGCATTTTCCACCCAGAGCCAGGCATAGGACCCGGTGTCCCTCCACATCCATCTCCCCTCGTTCTCTGCCTCATCCATAACAAAGGGGCTGGACCACCCTCCAGCAGCCCCACCCCTCCCTGCTGTTCTGCACTTCCAGGCTTTTTAATCCTGCTTCTTCCTCACCCCCACCTGAAACATCACTTCCAACTTGTTTTTTCCCTGGGCTAACCCTCACTGATCCCTTAAAACTGAGCTCAGCATGTTCTTAAGTCAGAGGGCCACGAATGATGTGATTCTCAGCCAACCCAAGAGGTCACTTTGTACACATTAGGGGGAAAAAAGGCCCTTTTCTCTAGCTCGTGGTCCAGAGTAAAAATGTTATCGTAATTATTATATGAAAACATACAGTGGCTCTGAGGTGACGGCCTCTGCTGGGGTTGTGCAGTGTGTGACCCACCCTCCCAAGCACAGCCAAGGCCCTCTCTTAAGTGTCTGTTTTCTGTGGGGTCATAGCACTTCCTGTGGATCTGTCTGTGTCTTATTTCTGACACTAGATTCTAAGCCAGACCAGTACTAATCCCAGGGCCTGACACAGAGAGGTTCTGTCAGCTCAACCAGCGATCATGGAAAGCCTAACAGCATTTTTCAAAGTGAATGCTAATTGCTCGTTTGTCTGGGCTCTTCACTAATTTACAGGCTGCTTAAGAGCAGAATAAAAACTTTCCTTTTTATCTCTAGTGTCTAAGACTCAGTAGGTGCTCAATAAATCTTGATTGGAGGGATGGGTGAATGAATGAATAGAGCAAGCTCTGAAGGCTCTAATTAACTCGGATCCAAGTGCAGCTGGGGGAAGCAGGAAACAGACACCAGAAACAGCAAGCGCTTTCTAATGCAGATTCTGGATGTCCTTCCGGAAGCTGGACTGCCACTAGCCTCCATGCTAGAACCCCCAGATGGCAGGGAGAGGATGGCTCCGCTATTTCCCCCCCAACTCTGTCTCGTCTCGTTACTAACCTGTGTTCTCCCTAAAATAGTACTTATAAGGGTAATAGTATTTTACACGTGTGGTTAACTAGATGGCAGGTACACTTTCATGCACTTTACACCTGCTAACTCACATACTCTCCTCAATGTCCCTACGAATCAGATACTATTGACATTCTCATTTTTTGGATGGAGAAACTGGGTATATGACTTGTTACCCAAAATCTGAGGTTCTAACATCAGGCCCCAGCATCCACTGTTCACTAAATGTTGTTATAGCCTCATCTTTAGAGGACCAGCGCCCCCGACACAGCCCTTAAACCAAGAAGCCTGCAGTTTGGAATCCTACCCTGTGTTCTCACTGGGTTCCAACTTCTCCATCTTCAGACAGCCTGCCCAGAGCAGCTGGGCTCTGTTTTTCGTTCTCACAGATACTACTGAGCAAGCAGATGCTCAGCCCCCTTGCCGCTGATGGTTGGATCACAGTAGTCATCAGCCTCTAAAACTAACAGAGGAGTCTTTTCTCTCTCAGGTTAGAGCCCCATCTCTCAGTGCTACTTCTAACTGCCAAGCAGGGACAACACCATGCTGAAAGTGAAAGTCGCTCAGTCGTGTCTGACTCTTTGCGACCCGGTGGACTGTACAGTCCATGGAATTCCCCAGGCCAGAATACTGGAGTAGGTAGCCTTTTCCTTCTCCAGGCGATCTTCCCAACCCAGGGAGTGAACCCAGGTCTCCCACACTGCAGGTGAATTTCTCTACCTGTTGAGCCACAAGGGAAGCCCAAGAACACTGGAGTGGGTAGCCTATCCCTTCTCCAGCAGACCTTCCTGACCCAGGAATGGAACTGCAGTCTCCTACATTGCAGGCAGATTCTTTCAGTTCAGTTCAGTTCAGTCGTTCAGTTGTGTCCAACTCTTTGCGACCCCATGGACTGCAGCACGCTGGGCCTCCCTGTCCATCACCAACTCCTGGAGTTTACCCAAACTCATGTCCATTGAGTCAGTGATACCTCTCATCCTCTGTTGTCCCCTTCTCCTCCTGCCCTCAATCTTTCCCAGCATCAGGGTCTTTTCAAGTGAATCAGTTCTTCACATTAGGTGGCCAAAGTATTGGACTTTCAGCTTGGGCATCAGTCTTTCCAATGAATATTCAGGAGTAATTATTCCTATCAAGGAAGCCCACACCATGTTGGGAGAAGACAAGTAAATTGACTCTGTAGTGACCTCTCTCGCTCTCTCTTTTTTTTTTTTTTATTAAGTTTTCTCAGAATGTACAGTTGTAGCATTTGTTCACGCATCTTCACCAGCAGCTAGAGTGTCTCCACCATTGGTGTTTCTGGTGTAAATTACTTGAGCTCTGTGCTTTGAAAGCAGCTTAGTGAGTCCTTTACTAAGGAGCTCCTGAAGGCTGCCCTAACTGGGGAACCACGAAGCTACAGCAGCTGGGGTTGTAAGCGTATAGTTGGGCACTTCTTTACAGAATTTGCCATACGCTGCCTCTCTAAGATCAGCGGTGGCCTCTCCTTAAAGGGTTTGCCAAGAGGAGAAATCTGCAGACCTAAAGCGGAGTTTCTGAGAATCATTTCCAAATCGTGGGACTAGGCCAGAGCAACCAGCCCTCTAGCCCCTGAGTCAAAGAATACAATGGCATGTCAGATAGGATCTGCCATGGTGCCCATGATGACAATGAAGCAAATTACCAGCCACACCTTCTTTCATCTGCCCTTTGCTTTTGTCTCCAGCAGGGTTCCCTCGCCTGCCAGTACTAATGTTTATCTCTTGGTGTTCTCTACTCAGAGGAGCGTTCTCAGAAGTTTTCCTGGTGAAGCAAAGGGTAACTGGGAAGCTCTTTGCCCTGAAGTGCATCAAAAAGTCACCTGCCTTCCGGGACAGCAGCCTGGAGAATGAGATCGCTGTGCTGAAAAAGTGAGTGGGTCTTACTGTTGGTCAAGGACGACCAGGGGATTACAACCTTTCCTTCACAAATGACCTTTGAGAGAGACTGAGGTGGGATTTCCACCCCCAAAGGTATGAACTCCCTTTGCTCGAGCTGATGAGTCAGTTTGATCCATCAGCTATATTAGCCAGACAGCTATCCTAGCTGATTTTTTTTTTCATCAAAACAACTAGTGATCAACTGAGAGCAGAGCTGGTGGTACACATAGACCACAAAGTAATTAGCTCAAAGGACCAAAAATCAATTGAAAGTCAACACCAGAAAGAAGTAACACTTAAGGAAGTAGTACAGAAATGGCAAGCCACTCCAGTGTTCTTGCCTGGAAAATCCCAGGGATGGGGGAGCCTGGTGGGCAGCCATCTCTGGGGTCGCACAGAGTCGGACACGACTGAAGTGACTTAGCAGCAGCAGCAGTACAAGATTTGGAAATGAGCCTCAATTTCTTCTAACGCAAATGTAGGTTCAGTGTTCCAACTATCACGATGGAGACAACACTACCAAGTCATCAAATGTTTACAACAGGACTCAGAAACCAAACCCCTACGGAACTCCTACAGTAATCCAAAAGTGATTAGGCATCAGGACCACAAAGATGAAGTCGAAAAAACGCTTTATCCTCAGGAACTCATATCTTTGTTAGCAGAGACAGAGGTGCCCATAACAAATGCCAGTCCCACTGGTTGTGAGCCACACTAGCAAAAGGCAGAGTGTAGAAGAGACAGAGATTCGTGTTGCCTGTATGTGTGTCTTCGTGAGTATGAATTTTAGGTACATTTTCAAAGACAACAGACCTTGATGGGTGAGTAGCATTTTATGGAGACAGGAAGGGCAGTGCAGAAAGAGAAGTCAGGTCAAGTGTAGCATAAATATGAACATAGGATCATGGAAGGGCAAGGGACATGAGGGGAGAGTTAGAACTGAAAAGCCCCTGAACTGAGAGTGGGCGCCGTCAAGGGACAGGTGAAGCAGCAGAGAAGGGGACCTGAAAGGGTGTGGGATGCCATGAGAAAGAATATCGGCTTTATTCTGTTGGCAGAGAAAAGTCATCAAGGGGTTTTAAGGCAAAATTTCCATGGTCGGTTTATATTTTAGAGCCATCCCTCTTAAGCATGGTGGTGGATGGATTGGAGGGTGCCAGCCTAGAGGGCAGAAGACCAACTGCCAAACTTTCTCAATCATCGAGGCCAGGGATGAGGACCAGAGGTGGTGGCAAGATCACGTGGCAGCAGGAAGACTGAATCCCAGAGATATTTCAGAGAGCGAGGTGGTTGGGGTTGGCTGGAAGGAGTATAAAAGAAAAAAAGCATTAAAAAAGACCTTGAGATGGAACTGTTCTGTGGACAGGCATATCATTCATTGCTTAGGACAGCAAATGGAAAGGATGTGTAGGCTGAGACGAAATAGCAATGGGTTGCAATATATTGAATATAAATATCCACCTACCTCTATACATATTGAATAAATATATCCAGCTATCTCTACATAGATAGCTCTACATAGGAGTGTCTGGTAGAAGTGTTGGTCTGGGCTCCAGAGAGATTAGGGTAGAGAGAGACTATAGGCTCACTGGTCCTTCTTATCATTACATTGTATCCCAGTCCCTAACAGCATAGATATTCAATAAGTATTTGTTCAGTGAGTAAATCATCGATAGATTACTGTTAGCATCATCAGCTTATAAATGTAGATGAATCCATCACAGTCACTGCATGGAGTCTGTATTTTTTTAACGTCTTCAAGATGCTAGCTACTCCTGATTATGTGCTTACTATTCCTCAAGCGCTGTACTAAGCATTTTACGTGTCTTATCACTTTTCATCCTGATATAATTCTATGGGAGGGATATACTGTATGGACAAGGAAAGCAAGGTTTGAAAGGTTTGAGTAAACCAGCCAAGATTAGCCAAGTAGCAAATGGACCTGAACTCAAGTTCAGCTGTCTCCAAGTTGAAGTTAATCCTTGTACTGCACAGCCCTGGGTAAAACTACCTCTTCCCCTGGGTAGAGACTTTCCTCCTGGATGGGCATGCACAGAATTGCTGCTTGCAAACCAACCCCTCAGCTAATATGATTATTCTGCTTGACTCAGCCTCTGAGTAATCCCAGACAAAGGTAGTCCGGGGCAGGGTTTCTTGGCCTAGGTGCTACTGACATTTTAGACCAATTAATTCTTTGTTGTGTTGAGGGCTGTCCTAAGCATTGCAGGGTGCTTAGCAACATTACTGTCTCTACCTGCTGAATGCCAGGAACACATCCCCCGTCCCCAATTGTGACAAACAAAAACGTCAGTAGATATTGTCAAAGATCCCCTGAGGGACAAAAGAGCCCCCGCTTGAGAATCACTGATCTAAGGCTTCCCATGGAACTGACCCTCAAAATGAGCATCTGTCTTACTCACAATATCCTGGAACAATCATCTTGCAATGCTTCCTTCTAGGTTATCCATGAGGAGGCTTAGCTAACCTACATCCCAGCTGTTGAGGGATCACACTTGATGGGATGTTTCCGAAGGAGACCTGGAGCCCCATTTTTCAAAATAAACTAATGATCACAGATCCCTCAGCTTCCCTCAGCTCTTTGAGCTTTCTCTCTAGGTAAAGTTTAAAGAGATTTCTGGAGTAACAGTGAGGTGTTTGTTCCTTGAAGTCAGGAGGATCAGTTACCCACTCATAAATGCGAATTGAATACCATGCTGGGAATCTTTTCTCTGGAATTTCTTTGTGACTGCCTACTTATCAGGAAGGCGTCACAAGGATCATGTCTTCCTAAACATTGTCATCAGAAGTCTCTGAAAGAAATCAAAGTCCATCTAGGCTAGATCTGCTTTCTCTATCTGGACCACGTGTACCATAGGTCACTCACGGTGACCCTCTCTCTTCCTCAGGATCAAGCACGAGAACATTGTGACCTTGGAGGACATCTATGAGAGCACCACTCACTACTACCTGGTCATGCAGCTGTAAGTGCATGGTGACCCTCTTCCCCGACACAGAGTCTGGTGGGGCCTTAGAAGCCTAGAAGAGGTTTGTCGGTGGTAAGGGAAGGATTGTGATTAAAAGACAAATCAAGGATTAGTTCAAGAGGCTTTGACATGCCAAGAGTTCTTTCTGGTTGTGGATGTGTTCTGAGTGGACCGAGAGTTAAAACTAGGGCTGATAATTGAGTTGGTATGAACCAGTGTAGCCTTACCACTTGTTGAAATGGCTGTGGCCCTAACTTGTCCATCCTCCCCTGCTTCCCTATGCCTCTCAGACTTTCTGGACCGCCTCACAACCCTACAATTGAAAGGGTAGTGCCCAGCATAGCAGGGGGCCTCCAGAACCTTCCTCTGGCACTGTGGCTTGAGTCCATTTTGACCCATAAGTCCATGGTCCATAAAGAAAATGAAGTGAAAGTGTTAGTCGCTCAGTTGTATCTGACTCTTTGCGACCCCGTGGACTGTGGCCCGCCAGGCTCCTCTGTCCATGGGATTCCCCAGGCAAGGATACTGGAGTGGGTAACCTTTCCCTTCTCCAGGGGAATCTTCCCAATGCAGGGATCAAGCCCAAGTCTCCTGCATTGCAGACTAATTCTTTACCATCTGAGCCACTAGGAAAGCCCCCCGTGTTCTCTAAACTGGGTATTAAATATCTTAGCATCACTCCAGGGTAAAATTACCGTGGAAGTAGAAGCCATAAGTAGATAGATAGCAATTCAATAGAAAGAGTGACTTTCTCAAAAGAGAGCCACCCAGTGTTAAAAATAAGCTGAGACTGTTCCTGTGTCCGTGTATTGGATAGAAATGGTGCCACATTACAAAGGTGTCCATGTGATGGTAACATCCAGATAAAAGCTATGCCTGAGAGTGACTGATATAGGGCTAGTCAGTGCCCCTGAGGGCTCATCCTTAGGCTCAGAGATGCTTCAGTGTATAAGGTACACACACACACACACACACATACACATACGCTAACCCTGCAATCTCAGCAAAGGTGGATGCAGTCTTTTTGACTGATAGGCTGATTCCCCAGGAATTTTATTGAGTCTACTCAGGCTGTTAACTCTTGGACTCACGTGAGGCCCAGTGAATAGTGGTAGCAAGCAGCCAAGGGAGTGAGCTTAGAGGGACCCAGAGCAGCACGAACAAGTGAGCAGGGATCACATGGCGTCTTAATGAGACCAAGTCAACAGAATTAGCACAAGTCACCCAGGTGGGAGGGTGGGCAGGTTTAGATGTCACCAAAGTACTGCCAAGGGCTTCCCAGGTCGCTCAAGTGCTAAAGCGTCTGTCTGCCAATGCAGGAGACACAGGTTCAACCCCTGGGTCCAGAGGATTCCCTGGAGGAGGAAATGACAACCCACTCCAGTATTCTTGCTGGAAAAATCCCGTGGACAGAGGAGCCTAGCAGGCTACAGGGTAAAGAGTCAGACATGATCAAGCACGCACCGATGCACAAAGTCCTGCCAAGCCTTCTAGAGCATCAGCTCTAGGACCCAGGCTGCTGTGAGTCAGGAATCCACAGTCAGGGACAAAGAATATCTTTCTCATGAGCCTCCAGCTCCCACAACAGAGCCCAGAGCTTCAGGAAGAAACAAAAGGAACAGGACGGTGTGCATTTTGATTAAGGATTCATTTTGATATTTGGCAAAACTAATACAATTATGTAAAGTTTAAAAATAAAATAAAATTAGAAAAAAAAATATTACTTTAAATGGGAAAAAAAAAAGAAATTTCTGCTCCCTTATTGCTGCATGGTGCCTACGTGTGTGGATATCCACAAGCAATGTCACTTGTAGAAACTGCAGGGAGCCAAGTTCCATCATAATACATAGAAATATTAAGAAGATGCCAAAAAATATAACAACCTGTCTTAGGGAGGGAATTCTGTGCCACTGACGCGTTCCAGCACTGACAGAAAACTTGGTGCAAGTAGCCTAGAGAACAGCAAGACGTGAGGTTGGACCTGATCTTCAAGCGCCTGTGAACTCTCAGATACTGTACCACACGAGCCTAAAAACACTGCTATGACTCCACCTCATAATTTCAGCTTTAGGTAACTCAGTTTTCCAAAATGAGGAAAGAAATCCTGGCAGAAGCCCAGTTAGCCTCATCTGGACTTCCTTCTCTTTCCCACTTTGTCTGATTTCAGCTTCACTTCTCCCTTTTGTCATGGCTCCCTGTGTCCCAGGCCAGGAAAGAAGGCAGCTGTGAAATATGTCCACAGGAAGCAACGATTGGAATATAGTTGATTTACAATGTTGTATTAGTTGAAAACTGACTTCTTGCGAAACCCTAAACCGTGGTATTTTCCATTTTAAAAGAGAGTTTCTAGAGAGAGGTCAATGATTGGCTAAAAGAAATGACTCCCTAGTGATAGCACTCCAGGTACTCAAAAGGATGTATCCTGAGATTGGAGTAATTCCCCCGGCATCCCTTGAACGGTGGTGCGTGGAAACCTGCCTTCTCCATCAAAGGGCGCTATGTCCCCAGAGCTCGAGAACAAAGGCATTCACATCCCTTTGATTTGAAATAAGGGCTGGATTCCTGCACTTGCCCCTGTGTCCACAGTGTTTCTGGTGGGGAGCTGTTTGACCGGATTCTGGAACGGGGCGTCTACACAGAGAAGGATGCCAGCCTGGTGATCCAGCAGGTGTTGTCAGCTGTGAAATACCTCCATGAGAACGGCATCGTCCACAGAGACTTAAAGGTGCTGAGATGGGGCCCTCCGGGAAACATGGAATGATTCTTTGGGAAACTGCATGGATCGTGGGCAGTCTAAGCTCTGTAAAATGAGAGAGTTGAACCAGATGATCCCTAAGGTCCCTTTCACTCTCGGATTCTAAAACAAATCTTGGGTGACTGAACAATCATTGTTAATTTGTACCTCAGCCTTTTTCTGATTTTCACTATCCTCACCCTACAAGGTTACCGAGAAAATCCATGCTGTTCCTTGAACACAGCCTTGAATACAGTATTTAATAAATACTTATTGAGAGTCAACATTGCACCAGACATGTACCAGAGTTTAGAAAGATCAGACAAAATAAGGGTTGGTTTCCTCAAAAAACAAAACAATTTTGGAGTAGTTGGGGATGAGAAGAAGGAAGGGTTAGTACATCAATAGCTATAAAGCTAAGTAAAGTCAGGGCCAAAAGCAAAATACATGGTGCTGAGTTATGGTGAATGAAGGTCAAGTAGGAAGAAGATAGGAAAAACAGAGGGAAATAAGTCTGGCCTTAAAGTCAGAAGCCCAGGATACAGCTTCCTAAGAAATTAGATATGGGGGAAAGGAAATAAATGTGTGTTTCAGGTGATTGTATCCTACGTTACATGATATTTCTCTTCCCTCACAGCCTGAAAACCTCCTGTACCTCACCCCCGAGGAGAATTCTAAGATCATGATCACAGACTTCGGGCTGTCCAAGATGGAGCAGAATGGTGTCATGTCCACTGCCTGTGGGACCCCAGGCTACGTGGGTGAGTCTGGGGACAGAAGGGAGGTTGACCAGTTGGCTACATCCCTCCACGTGGATATTACTCACAGAAAAAGACTGCTGTGAGGAGACAGTGGGATCCCAGTACAGCAGTCACGTGTGAGGTTTAGGGCCACCCAATCTATCTGGTATAAGGTTTGAGTAACCCAGTTGGTAAAGAATCTGCCTGCCATGCACTAGACCCCAGTTCGATTCCTGGGTCAGGAAGATCCGCTGGAGAAGGGATGGGCTACCCACTCCAGTATTCTTAGGCTTCCCTGGTGGCTCAGCTGGTAAAGAATCCACCTGCAATGCGGGAGACCTAGGTTTGATCCCTGGGTTGGGAAGATCCCCTAAAGAAAGGAACAGCTACCCACTCCAGTACTATGGCCTGGAGAATTCCATGGAGTGTATAGTCCATGGGGTCACAAAGAGTCAGACATGACTGAGAAGCTTTCATTTTCACTTTCAATCTATCTGAAACGCCTCTGCCTGCTCCCAAACCCTACATCTTTTAAAGACATCCTACCCTGAGCCTTCCCACTGCCCTGTCTATACTTTGGCTCTCATTTTTGCAGCAAGGCTTCCTGCTTTTGTTTTTCCACCTAGACCAGGGACAGAAACAAGACCACAAACCCAGAGATCTGTAGATTGCAGAGGGGTTGGCCAGTAGCCCCCCTCTCTCCTTTCTCCCAGTCTGGAGGAGACCTCAGCCCCCCCAACTGCTGGTATCCTGGAGGTGCAGTGTTGAGTTTGAATCTGAGGAACTTAAATATGGGCACCCAAATATATACCCAAGGACATAGCCTAGGAAACTGGCAGAAGTGGGGCCCCCTGCCTCATAGCTCTGTAGGCTTCCAGGGCCCCCCAAAAGGTGCCAACAGGCAGGGTACCAGGAGAAAGCATTCCTGGGCTCTTGGAAGGAGAAAGCCAAAGCTTAGAGCATCCACGTCTGCCCCTTCTCTCTTGGCCACTCATCAAGAGTAGTTGGGGCTGGAAGTAGGAAGTACAACCCTGACTCAACAGAGGGAATCTTCTCTCTCCCTGAAAGAGAGGTGGTTACTTACCAACAGGTTTTGAGTCCACTGGATACAAATCACTGGTATCTGGGATAAATACCGAAGGCAGCTCACTACTGCTGCAGAGCTGCCAGTCAAAGGAAGACATGGCCCATTCCCTCATGGAGCTCTTGGGCTGATGGGGAAGATGAAGGCCTGCCCTTAGGAGGTAACAGAGACTGATGGGACAGTTCCTACCTGCCGTCTGGAAGTTCCTCAATCAATGGAACCTCTGTTTTCAGGGAGATCCCCATCTCGTGAGAGGAAAAAGTCCTTACCTTGCAGATTTCCCTAAGGATCCCTGCCCTGGGGGTCTCCCATCTGAGTGGAAAGCTACAGACCCTGCCTCCAGAGTACTAAGTCTAAAGGAGGAAACCTAGCCCTGGAGATCCCCAGTCTGATGGAGGAGTCATGGGGCCTGTCATGGGACCTCCTCGTGTATTGGAGAAAGATTTAGCCTGCTGGGAGAGACACTGTCTGTGTTGTAGGAGAATCTCTAGCCTTAAACATCAACTCATCCCAGGTGCTACCCTAACCCTCTTCTCTACGCCTCTTGCTGACCTTTGACGTGCATCCCTCACCCTCTGCTCTTGCTCCTGCTCAGCCTGACTCTTCCTATGGTTTACTGCAGCTCCAGAAGTGCTGGCCCAGAAACCCTACAGCAAGGCTGTGGATTGCTGGTCCATCGGCGTCATCACTTACATATTGTGAGTAGAAGCTGGTGTTGGCCCAGCTCCTGAGGAGTCTCAGCGCCTGCTCACCCTTTCTTCTCTCCTCCCCATCTCAGCACCTCAAGCAGCATCCACCTCCAAAGCATGTGCACGTCCACGTGCATTCACACACACACACACACACACACACACACACACACACACACACACACTTACTAATGCACACAGCTCCAGAGGATCTTGTCCTGATCGCCACTCAGTTATAAAAGCAGAGTTCAGTGTGAACCCACTGTGCAGCCACACGGCACTCCCGCTTTCTGCATCCCACCCCCATTTACTGTATATAAATGTACTGAATCCCACTCTATAGAATGAACAGTTAAAGAAGGAGGAGACATCCTAAACTTAGAAGCCAAGGGGGCACAATATTCGCGTCTCAGATTTCTCTCCTGATAACGTCAGCCCAAGGCAAAATGATGGCCTGGATGAACCTCGTCATGGTTCCTCCTCCACAAGCCTAAATGAGGTCTATTTGCCCTGCAGTGACTCGAGAGCAATCCCCAGCTCACCCTCGCAATTCGAATGGAGACTGGACTTCTTGTTCTCAGGCTCTCCTTTCCAAAGCTGCTCACCACCCCCTGCCCGGCATCCCTTCTCACTGATAGCAAACTTTGCTCTTGGAAAATAACCTGAAATTAATCATTTCCTCCTCAGTATGGATGCATTTCTCTATTTCCTCAAAGTATGTTGAATAAGTCTTCTCTTCAATGATATACTCAACAAATTGTCATTGGCTGTCTCCTCTGTGCCAATCAGTGGTTTAGGTTCTAAAGAATGAAGAACAAAACAGCCTAAAAAGAATCCCTTGGAAAGTTACATTCAAGTAGACATTTCTACCATCCTTCTTGAAGATAGTTGATACATCATCTAAAGAGTCAAAGTTCCCTGGTGGCTCAGATAGTAAAGAATCTGCCTGCAACGCAGGAGACTTAGGATCTATCCCTGGGTTGGGAAGGTCCCCTGGAGAAGGAAATGGCAACCCACTCCAGTATTATTGCCTGGAGAATCCCATGGACAGAGGAGCCTGCTGGACAACAGTCCATGGGATCGAAAAGAGTTGGACATGACTGAGCAATTAACACTTTCACTTTTCAAGAATCATGGGGGCTTCCCCAGGGACTCAGTGGTAAAGAATACCCCTGCAATGTAGGAGCCGCAGGAGATACAGGCTCAATCCCTGGGTCAGGAAGGTTCCTTGGAGGAGGACATGGCAATCCACTCCACTATTCCTGGGTGGAGAATCCCATGGACAGAGGAGCCTGGTGGGTTCCAGTTCATAGGGTTCCAAAGAGTGCAACACAACTGAAGTGACTTTGCACCCATGCAGAGTCAGGGGGAGGGAGAAAGTGAGGGTTTGGGGGATATAATGTAGGATATAAAGGGCCACCTGTTCCAAACTTTGGTTCCTGCATAAACATCTGATGGAACCTGCATCATTCCTGCATCCGTTGGACATGACTGAAGCAACTTAGCACATGCATGCATCATTCATGAATCAGGGGCAGACCCATGTACTGGTCACGCTGCTGACTGGGGACCCTTGTTGCCTGCCCGTGTATATAGTGGAGGCTGGGCAGAGGGGAGCGGCTGGCCCAGGACGGGGTCCTTCAGCAGCATATACCTTGCTGTTCCACCGCAGGCTGTGTGGGTATCCCCCCTTCTACGAAGAAACTGAGTCTAAGCTGTTTGAGAAGATCAAGGAAGGCTACTATGAGTTTGAATCTCCGTTCTGGGATGACATTTCTGAGTCAGGTAAGACCAGTCTGAGGGAAAGACAAAATAACAGGTTCAAGGCAGAGGCTGCCAAGAGAAGAGAGCTTAATAACGGATGACAGTCCTGGCTCTTAACGGTCCCAGGGGAATCTGACAGAACAGGCTGCCAAGGAAAGTGGAGAAATCTTCATCTGGTTCAAAGGCCAAATAAATGATTCGCATCTAAGGTTCCTGCTTTTGTTTTCCTGGAGGCAGAACCGTGGGATGCCTAGAAAAGCAGGGAGGTACTTCAGACGAGGGGCCAGGAGGGCAGAGCAAGCCCAGGGGCGCGTTCCAGGCAGGAAGGACAAAACCAAGACCGAGTTTTGCCTTTCGCCTGTCCAGCCGAGAGCCTGCAAGGTCTGTGTGAGCGACGGCCATCAGTATTTGTCCTTGGGTCCATTTAAGTGGGGATCAGAGCTAAGCCAGCATTCACGCGTGTGCCCATGTGTGGTGCTGGCCCCTGACTGGTGCAGGCGGGCACCCGCGTGGCGTCAGGCACGGGGTGCCTCGTGACCAGAGATGTATCTGCAGTGCTGTGTGGGTGACACAGCTGCGTGGAGCCACTCTGGTGATTTCAGGTTGGTTGCTGCTCGGTGGTTTGGATTCTTTTTCTCTTTCAAGACTCTTAAAATTGCCTCTTTGGAAGATGAGCTAAAGATGCCTTCTGTGCCACCCACCAGCCTGGAAGTGACTCTCCATCAGTCATGAGATCTGGTCCTTAGCTGTTGTGTCTTTGGTTGCTCCCCACAGCCAAGGATTTTATTTGCCACTTGCTGGAGAAGGACCCGAATGAGCGGTACACCTGTGAGAAGGCCTTGAGGCACCCCTGGTGAGTGAGGCACGGGTGGGCTCCACACCCTTGCTGTTGCTCCTCGGACACCACGCTGACTTTTTCACAACGCATTTCCCTGGAGTCTGCTTGCCCTGAGCTGTGTACTGGTATAGCACCCAAAGGGCACAGATCAGATCAAGCCAGAGATATAAACAGCATTTAATGAGGTGGATTCTGATCCAACAGTAGCAGCTGGATCATCAAATCGGGAATCAGATGCAGCCAGATAGACAACTTTACTCTGCTTAAGAGCATCATCTTACTCTGGGATCAAAGCCTATTCCATGCGAGGCGCTTTGAGAACAATCACAAAGCAACCAATTGGTAAAGCAGGTAAGGGGCTTCCCAGGTGGTGCTAGTGGTAAAGAAACTGCCTGTCAGTACAGCAGATGCAAGAGACAGGAGTTCGATCCCTGGGTCAGGAAGACCCCCTGGAGGAGGGCTTGGCAACCCACGTCAGTTTTCTTGCCTGGAGAGTTCCATGGACAGAGGAACCTGGCAGGTTACAGTCCATAGAGTCTCAAAGAGTTGAACACGACTGAAGCGGCTTCACACACACACACATACACACAAAGCAGGTAAAGAAAGTCTTGAAACACTTCCTTTTCTGTGTGCTACCCACCTGCTGGAAAATTTACAAGCTCCCCAGTTCCTACTGCAGCAAGCCATGGTTTTCCCTAATCTGGCCTGGCCTGTCACCTCCAACTTCATTTGTCAGGGTTCCCAACACACCTTCTCTATTCCAGAAAGGCCTAATGACTATTTTTCTCCTACCCTCTTCCATCCCAAGCTCTTTCCACATTTCACCTTGGGTCACATGTTCACCACCTCGAGGGCCCTGCCTTGGATGCGCATCCTTCAGGATCCAGAGCCGTCTGTGTCCTCCTCTGAAGCCCTGGCTCCTGCAGTCTAGACAGACCTTCCCATCTCTCTTTAACAATCACACAGCTCACCATGAATTACTCTAGTTCATGGCATGAAACAAGGCTTCCAACCTGCACTGTAAGCCCCCAGTGAGCAGGGCCACATCTGTTACTTCTCCAGGTCCCTTAGTACCTAGGAAATACTGTTTACACGGCAAGTGTCTGAGGACACTTAGAGATGGACGGATAAGAGGCTCAGGGGACAGGGAACAGGCAGCCTCTGTGGGGGTGGCCTCATAGAGGAAGGCTTCCGAGAGGAGGTGGCTTCTGTGCAAAGTTTAGAGTCAAAGGATAGTAACAGCCAAATGCCCTCTGACACTGGGCCAGGGGTAAGGGATGGGGTATTAGTAAATTTTATTTCTGTAAAATGCCAGATAGTAAATGTAGTAAATGTTTTAGGCTTCGCTGGCCATATCGTCTCCATGGCAACTACTCAATCTGCCCCTCACAGCATGGAAGCAGTATAGCCCATAGCTGAATGAATGGGTGTGTTTGTGTCACAGTAAGACCTTACTTACAAAAGCAGGCAATGAGGCTATAGGTTGCCCACCCAGCTCAAAAGCAAGTTTCTAAAGTGTAGTAGTACTAATGTTAGTTGCTCAGTCATGTTTAACTTTCTGAGACCCCATAGACTGTAGCCCACCAGGCTCCTCTGTCATGGAATTCTCCAGGCAAGAATACTAGAGTGGGTAGCCATTTCCTTCTCCAGGGGGTCTTCCTGACCTGGGGATCAAACCTGGGTCTTCTGCCTTGCAGGCAGATTCTTTACCATCTGAGCCACCTAGGAAGCCCTTCTAAACCATAGGCCCCCTATGACCTTTCCAGGGGGTTCCAGCCCTTGTCCTGGGGAACTCCAGGCAGCTTACCCTGGATCTGCATGCCCAGCCTCTGCCCAACCCCTGACGGAGTCCCCGTCACCACCACTAGCCAGGTGTCCCCTCCACATCCACAGGATTAACGGAAACACAGCCCTCCACCGGGACATCTACCCATCAGTCAGCCTCCAGATCCAGAAGAACTTCGCCAAGAGCAAGTGGAGGGTGAGTTGTCCTCTCCAGGAGGCGGGCAGGCCGTCTGGGCCCTGGAGGCTGGGCTGGGGCAGCTGGGGCGGGGGGCTTTCCTTGGGGTCTCCCGGCAGACGCCGGAGCTCCCTGGACCCTTCTGTGAAATGAGAGGTGCGCACATTGGTTTCAAGCGTCCATGGGGCAGAGGGAAGGCTGGAGGCCCTCTGGGGTGGAGACGTTCAGAGACGGGTCTCGTGTCTCCCCAGCAAGCCTTCAACGCAGCGGCTGTGGTCCACCACATGCGGAAGCTGCACATGAACCTTCAGAGCCCGGGGGTCCGGCCTGAGGCGGAGAACAGGCCGCCCGTCCCTGCAGCCTCGAGACCCACCTCCCCGGAGATCACCATCACCGAGACAGCCGCCGCCCCAGGCCCGAGCGCGGCGGCCCCCACGCTGACCCGGCTGCCCTGCCGGCACGGCCCCCAGCCCGCGGCCCCCGGGGGCAGGTCCCTCAACTGCCTGGTCAATGGCTCCCTCCGCATCAGCAGCAGCTTGGTGCCCATGCAGCAGGGGCCCCTGGCCATCGGGCCCTGCGGCTGCTGCTCCAGCTGCACGAACGTCGGGACCAAAGCAAACGCCTCCTACTGCTCCGAGCCCACGCTCCTCAAAAAGGCCAACAAAAAACAGTACGTATTTCCAGCCCCAGGCTTAGTCCTGCTCAACCTGGGGCTGAAAGAACTCAGGACAATGCAGCTAAAAAAAAATAGACCTGGGAGCCTCTCCCACTTGGAAGCAGCTCCGTGGTGTAGAAAAGCTCTGGAAAGGGTCGGGGGCGTCAATGGAGATGCCTCCAGCCCAGTCCCCACCCCTCACCAGCTGTGTGGCCCCCGACATGTCCATCTGTGTCTCTATTTCCCCGTCTGTAAAATGGTTTGATTGGATCACACCTGCTCAGTCTGCCCCACAGGAAAAGTGAAAGTTGCTCAGTCGTGTCTGACTCTTTGCGACCCTGTGGACTATAGCCCAATGGGCTCCTCTGTCCATGGGATTCTCCAGGCCAGAATACCAGACTAGGTACCCATTCTCTTCTCCAGGAGAATCTTCCCATCCTAGGATCGAACCCAGGTCTCCTGCATTGCAGTCAGATTCTTTGCCTTCTGAGTTACCAGGGAAACCCTACAGTGTTGCTGTCAGAGTTTAGTGAGGCATCAGGGACTATAAACGCCTGCAGGAAAGTGTGTACCTGTGAGTGGTGGGGGTTAGATTCCAGGGACACTGTGTTTTGGGAGGACTAGGGGGCTTGCTTATCTCATCCGTCTTCTCTGTAAAGGCTTGTACTTTCTGCACCTCATGAAGGGAGGTCTGAGTGGCTGCCACAGGCACAGAGGGCTACCGCGGCCCTTCCTCCTTCTCCAAATACTCCACAGCCTGCTGCGACGTTTCCTTTCCAGGAACTTCAAATCAGAAGTCATGGTACCAGTGAAAGCCGGCGGCAGCTCCCACTGCCGGGTGGGGCAGACTGGAGTCTGTCTCATCATGTGATCCCCAGGGCCCATGTCTGTCTCACTACAGTTTTCAGGTGAGGGGACTAGAGGAAGGAAGGCCTCAAGCTCAGGGGGAGAGCCCTGCCCCGGAGTCTCCACAACGGGCTACAGAGGGTATTAGAGGCGGCAGCACCCCCCAACCCCAACCCTCAACCCCTTTCCTCTCCAGGAGAGATACTCAACTCTTCTTCGCCCTTCCAAACCTGGAGTCTACCCTGCGGCGGGAGGGAAAGCAGCAGACCAAGACCTGATCGGATGCAGCAGCCGGCTGCCGCCCAGGCCAGAGCCTCCCTGAAGGCCCAGGAGCGAGCCCCAGCCGCGGTGGAGCTTCGGGAAGCTGCGGGCAGGAGAAGTGGCATCCTCCCGGGCCTGCCTGCTCCATGCCCCCCACCCCGACACACCCACCCCTGCTGGGGTGGCTCTGTGCAGGGTGCGTAGACAGCTCGTGCCCAGGTCTGTGTCGTCGTGAAAAGCTTAACGGGCTGGCCCATCTGTGTTGCCATCTCTGAGCAAAGCCATATGAAGCAGCTACCCTGCCTCCCCACTCAGCACACACATGCTCCTGCCTCTCCTTGACAGAGGGGCCTGTCAGTCTGCATGAGCGACAGGCAGCATCGCAGTCTGCCTGTGAGCTCTCCGAATTCACCTCCCAACTCCCTAACTCCCAGACGATCCACTTCTGATCGGCCTATGCCTCCACCCCCGTCCAAAAGCAGTACCACACCCTCCAAGATGAAACAGAAACCCACCACTAGGTACTGTAAGCACTTTTTATCCTGGCCGGACGCCTCCACACACACACACACACACACACACACACACACACACTCAATTAAGTAAAAATTGGAAGTCGACTGTTGTCCTTTCAGCCTGTCATTCAAATCCTGCTTCTGCTCCTTTCTCTCCCTGAAAATCAGGCTCATTGTTCTTGTCCCACCCCTGTTTTCTTGTCCTCCGCCCCCTCCGGCTTCCTGCTCTGTGTTGTGCTGAATAAAATGGACATATTTTTCTCTATGAGACTTCTTTTGGTCCTTCTCTAAGTCAGAAGCAGCTCAGGGGCTTCTGGGCTTTGCGGAGTGGAAGACGCATGGAGAGCTGGAGGTCAGGCAGGATCTGGCGAGGGCAGGAGCTCTGTGGGGTGGGCCAGGCACCCAGTGTCGTGAGCTATACACATCGACTCATTTTCCTCTCCAACAGCCCCTTGGAAGTAGGCGCCGTTGGAACCCAGACAGCCCGGCCCAGCATCCATCCTAATGCCTGTAACAGATGAACGTGGGTTTGAGGCTCAGCTCAGCCCTGCCTGCCACATCTGTGAGCCTCTGGGGCCTTGGTCTCCTCGCCTATCAAATGGGAACAACACTGCCACCCATATCATGAAATAAAATGCACACGCTCCATAAATACTGTGATCCGTAACGACCACGCGGTTAATGTAGACAGAACACCAGCATGGCGCCTGAACCACAGTTAACACACAAATATTCGTGCCGCTTGCATATCTGCCGACACGCACACACACACACACGTTTATAGCTTCTTTTTAAAATCCCAAGAGACACAAAGTCTAGTCTTAGTTCTGCCTCTCGGAGCTGTGTGATTTCGAACAACTTCCTCCCCATGTCTGGGTTTCTATTTCTCCATCTACAAATGAGAAACTGGATAGTTGTTCAAAGATGAAAACAGCTCCTCTGGCCTCTTAAGGAAGGAATTCAGTCAGTTCCTGGAGCAAATGGGCCCCGTCTCCCTCAGTCTGGGTGGTGCGCCAGCTAGACTGGGCAGAGAGTGTCAGCCTATGCTTCATATGCCACCAGGCCTTGGGCTTGAGCAGGGGAGCACCCAGGGACCCCAGACCAGAGACAGAAACAGGCGAGAAAGGTTTATGTAACAGGGAGACAGAATATTTCCCCTCTTTGGACCTCCAGGCTCCTTTCCCAAGATTTTTATTGGACTTTTCCCTTGTGCAACGTTTTGAGTTACAGTTCTGTGTGGGCCCAGGACTTCAGCCTCAGTGGAGAATGAAGGGCAAGGACCCTGCCCAGCCAAGCGCCCTGCACTGGAGAGCCGCTGGACATGGTGACACGGGCCTGCCTCCACGGTCGCCGTCACCCAGCTGTAGCTGCCCCACCGGCCCAGGCTCAGCTGCATCCTGGGGGTGGTTCCGGCTGTGCTTTAGGCTGCGTAAGAGTCTCCTGGAGCAGGAAAGAACTGCCAGCCAGCCAGGGCCCCGGGAGCCGAGAGGGCAGATGAGGGGGCGGCGGGCGAGGCCCCGCCTCACTTGCAGGTGGCGTAGTAGAGCACGCGCCCGTTGATGTGGTTCCGAATCTGTTCCACGCGCTGCTCCAGCCCCGTCAGGTCCGCCGAGCGGAGCACGATGGCCTGGCTCCCCTGAAGCAGCTCTGACTCCATGTCTGAGGGCCGAAGGAACAGCCGGAGTGGGGAGAGGAGCCAGTGAGATGCACCGAGATTCCCAACCCTTCCGTCCCCTCCCGCCCACCTGGAGCTGCACCTGCCCGAGAAACCACCTCCACCCCGAGGGGAGCCTGGCCCCCCAAGGCAGCTCTCCCCAGCCCCTTCTCCCACTTTTAGAGAAACCAGGCCAGGACTGGACCCGGGGGTCCCCTGCCCCTATGGTTCTCCTCGGCTCTAGGCGGAGCAGTCCCAGGCCGATGGTGGAGGCCCCTGGCACCAAGGTTAGACACTCGCTGTGGTGGACCCGGTCAGCTGCCATCCCACCAGGGATCCTGGTGGGCACCAGGGCAGAAGAGCTGCAAGGCTGGATTCCTCCCCGTTTTCTCTCCCCGACACTCCAGATACACCTAGTCCTGCCCCACTGGTCCATTACGCATCCCACCTCCCAGGTTATGTGTGGAGGATGTGAAGGACTCCGAAGGGATCTGGTCCAGCCTGTCCCTCCTGTTGTCCTAGGCAGCTCGGCATTCATGGGAGCTGGTACTCAGCCTCAGCCTCAACTTCCCAGAGCAGGGCGGCAGTGGGGGTCACTGCCTCACAAGGCTCCATCCTCAGGCAGTCCTCATTACAAAATCTTCTCATTAAGCCAGAATCTGAGCATGTCTTGCTTCCACCCCGTGGTCCTGGGTCTGTCTCCTGGGCTGTTAAGACTCGATCTGCTATGCCTCCTACACGGCAGTCCTTCACATGTCTGAGCCGCATCTTCCCCAGAGGAAACCGCCCTAGTTCCTTCCTCCATGCCTCACCTGATAGAATCTCTAGGCCTTCCCTACTTCCCAACTCTGCTCACCCCCGCCCTGACCCCCGATGTACACCGGTTCGTCAATATCTCTTCTGGAGATGTACTAGCCCCCACTGAACCCCATCTCCCAGGTGAGACTATCAGTGGAGTGTAGCAGGGGTTATTACCAGGTTGACATTCAGCCAGTAGGCCCCCATATGGACCTATGGGCCATGATAAGTAGTGACATTTTATTAGCTGCTCTTCTCCCCCTCCGTTCTCATTCCTAGGGGCTCCCTATGCATGATCTTCCCCATAACCCTACAATTAATGGTAAATTCCAGCAAGCAGGTAAATGCTTGCTTCAGTGAGTTTTTTCCTGGCTGGTAGTAGGCGTAAGACACACCAGTTACTACATATTTTTAATATTGCCCTTGAGCCATTACTCCCCTTATTTTGGCTGCTTTGCATTTATTAGCTCTTCTGTCAGGAGCAAGGCACTTCTGGCTTATATCAAAATTCCTGCATCTTTTTCAGGTGAGTAACAATGTGTAAGCATTTATCACTTACCAGTCATAAAGTTTTTAGCTACATTAGCCCCTGAGTAGCCCGGCCTTACCTGAGCTATACTTCTGAGTGCAGACAATGCCAGGTTGAGAATGTTTCTCTTCACTTAATTGTATCCTGTTAGCTTCAGCCCATCCTTCTGAGACTCAGAATGCTAGTTCTGTCACCCAGTGTATCTGCTACCTGCCATCCCCAGATTTGATTAGCACATTCTCTGTCTTCATACAGAACGCTGATGGACAAGGCAGGGCAGGCACTGGCCCGGGGCTGGGCTCCTCCATCTGGGTCAGCCCCTCACACCTCCTGCTTCAGGTGCAGCTGGCCACAGCCTCGAATCCACTCACTGTCGACTCACCAGCCCACCTTTGTCCATTCCGTCCGTCTGGCTAGCCAAACAGAATTTTGTCAAAAGCTTTCTCCAAAATTCAAAGAAACTCTGGTCGTGGCATTCACAGGGCACCCCAGGGCCGTGACCCCATCATCGCATCCTAAGAGACTGAGCCTGGAAGCCCCTGTTCGCCTTTCTGGGGAGCCTCAGAACGCTTTTGAAAGCTCCATTCATTACGACTTGCTGGCTGGTTTCCTACTGCCTCCAGGGCTGTGTCTATCCCCCTCCTCCTGGCGTGCGGGTCGGCCGTGGGCACCAGCCACGTGTCTCCTTGCTCCTTCGCTACCACGAGTTTCGTCCTCGTCAACTCTCCTCCCCAGGAGGGTGGTCCTGCCCATATCCTCTATTTCCTCCCTAACCACCCTGTCCTGATGCCCCTCCTCCTCCTCACAGCCTCATCCTTCCAGGCCCACCTCAAATCTGATCTTTTTTGAACACTGCCGTCACTGAACATTTCCCTCTGACATTATGTATCCTCTGAGCCCCTCAAGCGCCTATTATTCAGGCTTTCATCACAGATCTCCTTGTGCTGTTAAATGCAGTTTCATGAAGCTAATGGCCAACAGGAAAAAATGCCCCCCTCTGAATTGCAAGCTCCTCAAAGGCAGGCCTAGTTTTGTGAACATCACCACATTGCTCACAGCCCCATTCTAGGCCTTGTCCCTGTTAGGCACTCAGGAAATCCCAATTGCTCTCACTCCCCTAGTACTGCTAGCTCCAAAGGGTGGGCCTCAGAAACCCTGGGTTGGCAGCAGCCTTCAGGGATGCCCCGCGGTCCAAGGCCCTGGACCACTCCCTCACCTCTCATCCTGTCCATCATCTCCATGGTCTCCCCAAACAGTTCCTCCGCCTCCGTCTTGACACTCAGAATCCGGCTGCCCTGTTCTCCCAGCATGGAGCTCTGATCCAACCGGTCCTTTAACTCAGCATATTTTTGCTTTACTCTCTCAAACCCCTGAAAAAAAGGAAAAACCATTTCTGCATCACCATCATCACCATCGTCCAAAGTCCTAAAGGCCTTTGGCTAAAGGAGTTGATATCACCCACATCTGGACACGGAGATGAGGTGCCTTTTAATATCCCCCATGGGGTGGGTCTGCTCTATAAAAGCCCCTGGGCCACAAATCACACCTTAACTTCTGTACTTCCCTCCATCCGCAGCGCCTGTCACTTCCCAGCTCACTGCCAGCGCAGGGCCGGATACATGGCTGTCACTTAATAGCATGCCTGGCAGCTTGGCCATTGTACCAGGACCACCGGTACCCTGGAGATGTTGAGAATGGCCCTCTGACCTTCTCTCTGATCTAATTCTGACAGTGATGGGGCTCAGGTTGTGCTAAATCAAGAGTGCCTGTCTGGGCTGGGAAGCCGCAGACAGAGGATAAGCTCTGGGTCGGGTGTCAAGAGCCCTGCTTTGTAGACAAGCGTTGTGCCTGGACAAAATCCACTTTGTCTGTGAAAGGAGAGGAACTGGACCAGCTGTTTCCAACATCCCCAAAGTGGCTCCACCAAAAGCAGCCAAAGGTGTAAGAATCCAGAAGCTCCATCTACCCCCCACCCCAGGTATATTTCAGAGTAACTGGTACTTAAAGTGCTTTGGTGGGGGAGGTGCTTCCCAGGTGATGCTAGAGGTAAAAAACCCACCTGCCAATGCAGGAGACATAAGAGACAGGTTCGATCCCTGGGCCAGGAAGATCCCCTGGAGGAGGGCATGGCAACCCACTCCAATATTCTTGCCTGGAGAATGTCCATGGACAGAGGAGCCTGGCGGGCTACAGTCCACAGGATTACAAACAGTTGGACAGGACTGAAGCGACCATGCCCATGCAAAATGCTTTGGAGCCGTGGTCTTATCAAGTGTACAGAGCCCACTCCTGCTCCCACTGACAGTGCTTCCTCGGGCTCTCTCTGCCCTCTTCGTACCTCCTGCGCGTTCAGCGCCTCCTTGCTGGCTTCCTCTGCCAGCTGTCGGGCCTGGGCTGCCTGTGCCTGCTGCTGCCTGGCCCGGCGGCCAAGCTCCTCCATCCGTGCTCGGAAGCCCCCCAGCTGCTGCGTCATGCTGGTCACCAGTCTTTCTGCTGGTCCCAGTACCTGCTGAACCTTTGTGGAAAAAGAGAGACCGGGGGTTTGGGGTGGGTCTCATAGGCAGCGACCTTCGGTCTTCTTTCCAGTTTTTGGGCCACAAAAACTGATGCCTCCAATCAGGGCATCACTATCACCCCCATCCAATCCCCTAACTGCCCCCAGCATACAAGCCTCCCAGCCTTCACCGGCTCAGCTGACCATCCCCCCTTACTCCTGCCGGAGCTCACAGGCCACCCCTGCTTCTGCATCAGCCACGAGGCCAGAAAACTAAAAGCTCGAAGCCAGGCCAAGGCTTGTAGCCCCTGATTCTTTAGGGCCCCATCTCAGCTCCCAGCCAGGTCCCTTCCTGACACTGTCTCTGCCTCATGCCCGGGTCTGAACGTTCATTCCCCCACGTGGGACACTTACCTCAGCGACCCTGTCCTGGATGAGCCGCATGGAGCGGCGGGTGCCCCGCATGGTGTCCTGGGCCTCCTGCAGCGCCAGCGTGCCCTGCCGCAGGGCCCCCAGGACTTCTTCCACCTGGCCCTCCACCGCATGGGCCCGGCTCCTGGGGCGGGACGGGCACAAGGGACAGTGGAGAATTCACTCAGGGAGAGCTCTGAGTGAAAGCGCTCTCCAGTCCCGGACAGTACCTTCTCCAGCCAAGGAAAGAGGCTGAGAACTAACTCAGTAGTAGCTTTCCATTCCAGGACCCTAGTAAGCCCCCCTCCCCATGCCAGATGGAAGGATATTCCTGGAAGGTGGAAACCAAGCCTCTTTACTGCTGTCTCCTCTGGGGACCAGCGCAACACACTGCAGGAGCCCAGGCCGTGATTACAGCTGAGTTTAATAAGGTTCGCTTTCCCCAACCACGTGATGAAAGTGATGAACACCTCGTGATGAAAGTGAAAGAGGAGAGTGAAAGAGTTGATTTAAAGCTCAACATTCAGAAAACTAAGATCATGGCATCCGGTCCCATCACTTCATGGCAAATAGATGGGGAAACAGTGGAAACAGTGGCTAACTTTATTTCTTAGGGCTCCAAAATCACTGCAGATGATGACTGCTGCCATGAAATTAAAAAATGCTTACTCCTTGGAAGAAAAGTTATGACCAACCTAGCAGCATATTAAAAAGCAGAGACATTACTTTGCCAACAAAGGTCCGTCTAGTCAAGGCTATGGTTTTTCCAGTAATCATGTATGGATGTGAGAGTTGGGCTATAAAGAAAGCTGAGCTCCAAAGAATTGATGCTTTTGAACTGTGGTATTGGAAAAGACTCTTGAGAGTCCCTTGGACTACAAGGAGATCCAACCAGTCCATCCTAAAGGAAATCAGTCCTGAATATTCATTGGAAGGACTGATGATGAAGTTGAAACTCCAATACTTTGGCCACCTGATGTGAAGAGCTGACTTGTTTGAAAATACCCTGATCCTGGGAAAGACTGAAGGCGGGAGAAGGGGACGACAGAGGATGAGATGGTTGGATGGTATCACCGACTCAATGGACATGAGTTTGAGTAAGTTCCGGGAGTTGGTGATGGACAGGGAGGCCTGGTGTGCTGTGGTTCATGGGGTCCCAAAGAGTTGGACACAACTGAGCAACTGAACTGAACTTCCCCAACCGCAAGAGCTGAGGCGGCCCTTGGGGACGGTGTCCAGTATGGAAGGCGGGGCCACACTGAGTGAACCTGAGCCTGGACGCTGGGTATCACTTGACCATCTGCCACCACAGTCAGCACCCCTCCTGTCTCCCAGGACCCCCCTGATTTATAGAGGTTCCTCTCTTGCTTCCAGCCACACAGCCAGGGAGCAAAACCCCAGCCCAGTCCTGGGAGAAGAGTTCAGGACGCCAGGCCATACCTGGCCTGCTCGGCCTCGGCCTGCAGCCTGCGAGCCCGAGCAACATCCTGCTTGGTCTGGGACAGCACCAGGTCCACGTTGGGGAGCCTGGCCGCAATGGCCTGGATCTCGTTCATCTTCTGCAGGACTGTGGCCGAGTCGGTGGGCAGCCACAGGGCCAGCACAGCCTCGCTGACCTCCTGGATGGTGGCTGTGTCAGTGTCGGGATCTGGAAGACAAGCCGCCCATTGGACTGGGGGAGCCCAGACATGTTCCCCCAAGGTCATAGGCCTCCCCCAGGCCCAGCGGCATCCGTGGCATCTCCGACTAGCTGCCCACAGAGCTGCCGCCCTCCCCTCCCAGGCACCCTGCTCTGAGAATTTCCGGGCGCCTTGCTGTGGGAGGAGGGGTGTTGGCACAGCTGTGGCAACTATGTGGCACCACAGGAAGTTGCAGGCTGGAGAGAGGAGGCAGTGCCAGGCAGCTGGCCCCGAACAATGCCTGGAGCGCAGACGTAAGCGGCCCCGGAGTGGGGACACCAGCCAGGAACTGGAACTGCTTCCTTGGCAATAAGACCCCTGCCACGTGCCCCCTCCACCTCGGGCCAGAGTGCTTGTTTGTGCAAAGGCAGATGATCATCAGGGCTTTGCTCACACATCACCTTCTGAGGGAGGCGGGCCCCGGCCATCTGATCGAGGGTGGTAATCTGCACCCTCTGCCAACGTTCCCTCTCCTCATACTCAGCTTCATCATTCTCCCGAACGTTTATCACCACCCACATGCCGAACAATTTACTCGTTTGTCAGATCTTCCGTCTGACTCCCCACTAGAACGTAAGCAACGTGAGGACAGGGACTGCCATTCAGCCACGGCTATAGCCCAGCCCTGAGCACGGTGCCTGGCACTCGGAGGCACTCTGTATACAGCGAATGAGTGGCTTAAGGGGCTCCAGACCCAGGCTTCCCCTTTTCTACTCAAGCCACCTAGGCCAAGTTAGCTAGCTTCTCTGAGCTCAGTCTCCCGATCTGTGGAAGGAGCTGATAGGAAACAATTATCAGGAATTTCACAAACCACCTCCGGGTCAGAGAGTAAGATCAGATGTACAGAGGTGGCGTCTCCTTCCCCGTGGTCACTCTACAGATTCCACTGGTACCGCTGTGGGAAGGAAGAGGGCATTGCCTATCCAGATGGTTTGCCCCGTGACTGGGACTTTTCTGGGGGCCCCAGGTCTAGCCTTATTCTGCAATCAAAAGCTTCCTCACCAGGTGGCTACACAGGTCCCAGACCAAATCCCCTCCCCATGCCAGATGGAAGGACATTCCTGGAAGGTGGAAACCGTGCCTCTTTGCTGCTGGGTTCTTACGGGGCCAGAGCAGCACATTGCAGGAGCCCAGGGCATGACTGCAGCTGAGTTTAATCAAGTGAGATTTTCCCCAACCACCTGCTTTCACAAGGACCTCCCAGTAGAGACCATCAACTGCTCGCCTAACCCAGAGTCCTACTCTCAAAATGCAGCTTAGACACGCCTTCCTAGACAACAGCCCACGGCTAGCACACCCCCACCGAGCGCCTGCCCTTCCTCCGTTCCGTTTCACTTCAGCTGCGCCCGAGGGCTTGGTCTGAATCACACAGTTTCGTGGGCTTCTGAGTCTCAGGGTGGGCTCAGCAAACTTTCACCGCTCTGAGCAGCAGGACGTGGGGCGCAGAGGCTGCAAACCAGATGGACTTGGTCCCTGCCCTCGTGGAGCTTGGAATCTAGGGGGACCAGGGAGCACAACCCTGGGTGATGGGGCCAAGCACGGGGTGTGAGGGCGGCACCTGCGGAGGGGCATCTAACCACTTAGGTGCCCTTGGAGGGGCGGCTAACCCGCTCTGACGGGTCCAGAGAGGCTTCCTGGAGACTGAGATACTTAGAGGATGCTTAGAGGGTGGATAGGAATTAGCAGGTGCAAGGCAGAGCAGGGGAGAGAAAGCAAGAAGATGAATATGAGCAAACACAAGGAAGCAAGTGTGTGTGTGTGTGTGTGTGTGTGTGTGTGTGTGTGTGGCGAGGTGGGGGGCCTCCATCTCAGAGTGCAATGATCTAGAGTGTGGACCCTGGAGTTAGGCGAGCCCTACCCACACCCGCTCCAAGCTGGGTGCCCGTGGGCAGGCTTCTTAACCTCCCTGTGTCTGGCGTCCTCATCTACAAAGTGGCAGGCATGCAGGATTAAATAATGTAATCCACGTGAGGCACTTTAGAACAGTGCCTGGCGCTTAGTAAGAACTCCGTACACCTGATTTACTATTTTTGTCACTCCCGTTGAAGACCTGGGAAAGACGGGGTCCCCTCCCTCCTCCACTGGCCTCACGCTCTCCCGCCCTCGCTGGGTGACCCTGCGTGCCCACAGCAGCTGCTACGCATGCCGCTGCAGTAGGAGCCTGGACACGAGAACCTTGGAGACTGTAAGAACTGCCCTGGCTCCTTCCCATCCTGGCTGAGGCCCCTCTTCTCCTCTCTGCCCTGCGTCCTGTCCCAGGACTCAATCTGAGTTGAGGGGGCAGCAGGCATCCCACAGCCCGGCAGCTCCCTGCCCATTCACAGGAGCTGGGGCAGCACCCCAAGGAGAGGCTCCTGACCCCCTCTCACCTCTGGGGTCGATGCAGGAGGAGGGGGTCAGCCTTACTCGGCTTCACTCGGGGGCAAGGCCTCCTTATCTGGGAGGCTGAGCCCCAAACTCTGGCCTGCCCCTTCGTCCACTGTTAGGCCCCACTGGCCAGCATGCACGCGGCACGTCCCCATTCTGAGGATCTCCAGGGGGTGCTGACTGCAGCCTGGCCTGGGGCCACTCGGGGCACATCAGGCGGATCCTTCCTGCTTCTCTCCAACCTGCCACATGCACTCAGGAGGGAGCTCTGGGCTCTTGGAGCCAAGGCACCCCAATAATAGCAGGAGGAAATACTGTTACACCAGGCCCTTGGCTCCCAGCCAAGCAAATACCCTGTCAGGGACCAGAAATATAGTAATATTGGTTCATATTCTTGAGGAACCTTTCATTTTTCAAAACACATTTTCCATCAGTTGCTTGATGCCCAGAATAAACTTGTAAAATACTCTCATCTCGGTTGGCAGAAGCGAACATGGAGGCAAAGAGGAAAGCAACTTGCTCAAAGTTCAACAAATTTCCTGAGCCCTGTGCTGGGATCTTTTGCCACTCCCCAGGGCAGCTCAGGAGTGCCTCGGGTTCCTTTACTCATTCAGCCAACACTGGGTGCTTTTTCAGGGACACAGTGAACAAGACACACAGCCGTCCCTGGCCTCTTGGAGTTGAGAGTCTGGTGCGGAGACAAGCAACACCCTCGTTGACAGAAGAATTCAACAACCACAGGCTCAGAGCAGTGAAGGGCCGACTCCAGAGGGGGCTGGGGGAGGGGGTTGACCAGAGAAGGTGATCAGGAAAGTCCCCTCGAGGGAGATATGTACACTCAGACCTGGAGGGCAAGAATCAGTCGCCTTGGAGACAGCATCCCAGACGGAGAAAGAGAGAGAGCACCCCTGAGGTTAGCGAGAGCTGACCTGTTCAAGGACAGTTTGTGAGTCAAATAGAGAGCTGGCCTGTTCAAGGACAGTTCGTGAGTCAAACAGCCGGGCTCCAAGCCACATCCAGGAGGTGACAGAGGCTGTGGAATGAAGGATGTTAGGTATGCATGGAATGCCACCCCACCTGCACATGTTTCAAAGATGCTTCAGGCTGTTGGGTGGAGAAGAGGCTGGAAGGAGATGGGAGAGGAAGCAGCCACCCAGGTGAAAACGCGGACTGGTCAAGGGTGAGGAGGCGCTGATGGAGGAATGGGAAGTAGGGGGTGGGGGATCGGGGGACAGCAAACAGGGCCCTGCGGGCCAGCAGGCATGGACACATCAGCCCAAGGGAGGGTGAGGACCGGCTCACCTGAGAGGAACTCCCGCACCTGCCGGATGAGGAGCCGCGTGCGTCTGACGTCCTCCTCCATCTGGGAGCGGCTGGCGCTCACCTGCGTCTCCAGGCGCTGAGTGTCCGACTGGACCTGCGAGGCGGCCTCCTCCGCTGCCCTGATCTGCGGACACACGCTGTGGGTCAGCGGGGGTCAAAGTCCCCAAGGGAGCCTCTCGGCGGCCCCCATGGAGGGGGTGGGGGTCTGCAGGCATTGGCTACCTGGGATCCACCTGGGAGACGTGTAACTAGCTTTGTTTGGCCTCACAAGAAGTGATGTAGAAACACTGGCCTCCATCTCTCACTTGCCGTGATGCCTGCCGCCTGCTAAGTCACTTAGGTCATGTCCGAGTCTTTCGTGACCCCATAAACTGTAGCCCACCAGGCTCCTCTGTCCATGGGAATTCTCCATGCCAGAGTACTAGAGTGGGCTGCCATGCCCTCCTCCAGGGGAGACTGAACCTGAGTACCTTATGTCTCCTGCACCAGCAGGCGGGTTCTTTTCCACTAGAGTCACCTGAGATGCCCCACTGGCTGTGGGGCCATGCGGGCAAGTCAGCTGACACCTCTGGGATTGTGTCTCCTGGCTGCCAAACGGGAGCTCTGACTCGCCCGGGGGCTCTGTCCCCTCTGCCTCCCCTGACTACGGGTGCCCACCGCCACCCGCCACACCTACCATCTGCCTGGTCTGCTGGAGCTGGGTGCTGAAGGCCCGCAGCTGCTCGGCCACCTGCCCCGCCGTCCACAAGGCCCCACCTGCCCTGGGGAGGGCGCCTCTGCAGCGGGAGCCACAGGCCGTGCGGTTGTCTCGGGGACAGAGCTCCCCAGGGCAGGCTCCCGGGGTGCAAGGCATCTCCCTGGAGCCCCCACAGAGCTGTGGAGAGATGGGGGTGTCAAAAGGGGTCCCCAAGGCTCTGCAACAACCACTCCCATCCCACACCTGGGAAGCCAACAGCCAACAGACGTCTCTGTGGCAACCGGGCCCCCAGAAACTGGTTGGCTCCGTCGCTGCTGAGCAGCCCATGCAGGGGCTGAGGGTCAGGATGGATGGGGTGGTGGTGGGGTCTACACAGCCCCGGTGGGAACGGTGGGGCAGCCGTTGGTGTGTGACAAGCCAGGCCAGGGGGCCAGAGGGGGAAAGTCGGGCTCCGCAACAGGCGTCACCTGGTTGATGGTGGGCGTCAGATCAGGCACGGAGGCCATCTCCAGCCTCAGGGCCGCGAGCTGGGGACCACCGGCTCCTGGTCCTCCTGCCACCTGCTGCTCCAGCCTCTCCGCCTCTCTCCGGCTATCCCTGAGCTGCAGCAACCGGCGGGAGCTGTCCGAGACCTGCTGAGCAGCCTGGGATGACCGCTGATGGGCTGCAGTCAGCATGCGGAAGGCTCCTGGTGCAGGAGGGGAAAGAAGAGAGGTTCACTGAGCCAGCCCTGGACCCCCCAGGCCTGGAGGCGGAGGACCAGCGGGAGGGGAGCTGAAGCCTGGCCCGGCGTGGAGTCTCCACGCTCCCCCCTCACCCCGCTCACCTGAAGGGTCGGCACTGCTTATCTTTTCAAACTGCTCCCTCTTGCTCTGATATGTGACGAGGAGGCGATTGAAGCTCCTGTCCAGACTCCCCAGGTCTCCCGGGAGGGACAAGGTCTCCTCCTCCAGGGGCAAATCAAGCTGTAGGCCCTGAAGCGTCCGCCTAAGGTAGGGGGAGAAGTTTCCACTAAAATACAGGAGAGGGGCTGCTTCCCAGACCCAGCCATGCCCCCGGAGAAACAGCTACTGAGTCAGGAGAAACAGAGGCCATCAGGGAAAGCCGCAGACGGGAGAGGATTCTGCCACGCTAAAGCCAGCATCGTCTCCCTCCATCCATAGGCAGGCAGATCCAGAAAAACCTCTCTCTCCTGGATGGGTGTGAGCCTAAGGCTCCCAGCTCTCCTCTGCGTCCCCACACCAGCTTCCACGAGGAGCTTCCCTGACCCTCTCCTCCTGGGGTCCCTACAGGCTGCCATCAGCCACGCCTGGACCCTGGGCACCCGAGTCTCTCCTCTCCCCACCAGGGCTCCCAGAGCTGCTGACCTGTCGGTCTGTTTCTGCCCGAAGGGGGTCACCTGCCCTGACCCATGGTCACTGAGTTTGCAGAGACTCCTCCCTCCCCGGCCCTCTGCAGCTCCACCTGACCAGTCCCTGCCACTAGCCTCCCCTTCTCCGTGGCCAGCCTCTGCTCCATGTGCACCATCCTTCAGGAGGCCCCTCCAGGCCGGCACGCCCAGCCCATTAGATACCCATAGGCTCCCTGCTCAGCTCTGAGACCAAGGCCAACCGCATACCGGGGTGGCTCGGGCCCCCCACGGTCAGCGAGTCAGCAAGGGCTCAGGGAAGGCAAAACTCATTATGAAAACTTCGGAACCAAACCTCACTGAGAAGAGGCCTCTGCTGGTAGGAGGGGGCTGTGGGTGGGACCGCTCCCGTTCCAAAGGCAAACACAAGTTATTTTCAGAGCCCTGCCTCTCGGATGCCCTCCATCAGGGTGACTCATCCAGAGCTGACGCCCGCAGGAGCACCAGGCACTTGGGCTGGCGCCTGCACTCCTGGTCCCCCACTCTGCCCCTCTGTGGATAGCTGGTTCTGTCATGTCACCAAGCTGTGCCCATTTCCTCACTGGCAAGACTGACATAGTAACACCCATTCCACCAACCTCCCAGGACTGCAGTGACGGTGAAAAAGAGAGGTGTCCAAGAAAAGGCTTGAAAGTGAAACGTGGAAGTTGCTCGGTCTTATCCGACTCTTTGCGACCCCATGGACTAGCCCTAGACAGACTAATCCTCTGTCCATGGGATTCTCCAGGCAAGAATACCAGAGTGGGTGCCATTCCCTTCTCTAGGGGATCTTCCCGACCCAGGGATCGAACCTGGGTCTCCTGCATTGCAGTTAAGTTCTTTATCTTCTGAGTCACCAGGGAAGCCCTAGGAAAAGGCTTGGTAGAGGGTAAAGGGCTGTAAGCAATATGGGCCCCTCCGTGGACCCCAACGGCTCGGTGGGGAGAGGGAATGACCTGATGGAGAAGATGGCATTGGCCACCTGGGCCACCTCCTCCTCCGTGACCAAGGCATCGCCGAGGGTGGCTTGGATCTGCTCCATCTTGCTCTTGGCGTCCAGCATCCGCGAGGCCAGACCGTGGTCCTCCAGGCCCGGCTGGGGCCACAGGGCGGCGGAGGCATTGCGGAGGCCGGCCAGGCGGAGGGCCCTCTCCCGGAGGCCGCCGTCGTAGGTCTGGAAGCAGGGGTGGCAGGCCACGCACACCGGGGCGCGGTCGCAGTAGCCCCGCTGGCATTGGTCACAGCGCGGCCCCGTCAAGCCGGGGCGGCAGAGGCAGCGGCCCGAGGCCTTGTCGCAGCCTGGCCCCTCGGTGCCCCGGAAGTCGCAGTCACAGGCTGGGGCGGGAGAAAGGATGGTCAGGGGCCAGCGCTCCAGGCCGGGGAGCCACGGCGAGGGCGGCGGGGCTCACTCAGCAGCCCCTTCGTGCAGGCGCGGCCCCGAGCTTCGCTCCCCGAGCGCACGCGTGCACTCTGACCCGCACCCGCTCTGGCGGGGTGGGCACGCTTGCTCTCCCACCATCACGGGCGCAAGCACCCGAGGCAGGGTGCCCCTTCCCAGGCGAGGAGGCCGAGGCCCAGAGACGGGGAGCAACCCCGCCGGGGGCAACAGGGCTGGGAACAGACTGGGGTCTGCCTGCTCTCGCCACCACTTGCCAAACTGACCACCGCGGGGCTCACTTTCCGCATCAGTGGAGAGGGAGGAGGGGGTTGCCCCACAGCTGGGAGACGCTTTCTCAGGGAAGAGAGGCGCAAAGCAGCCCTCCTGTCACCGGGACACGGGGACATGGAGACATAGAAACACGGGGACATGGGGATGGGCTAGCAGGGGCCAAGTACTCTCACGGGCTGCCAGGGCCCAGCCCCCGTGGACCAGACACCACAGACCCACACGCCCCCCAGCACAAGCCCAGCCGAGCACGCACCCCCCACGGCGTAGCCCCCACCACTCAGACAGCGCACCTCGGCATCCTGCGGCTGCATCTCCATAGGTCCTGTCGGGACACTGGCGGATGGCTGCGGCGCGGCAGGTCAGGCCCCCGAAGCCTTCCCGACAGGCGCACTGCCCTGTGAACTGCGGGGGAGAGCGGGTCAGCGAGCGGGACTCCCCGGCGCACCCCAGCCGCAGGGGCTCCCGCCAGGACACAAGCTCCGCAGTCAGACCCAGGACGCCCCGCCGCAGGCGCACGTATTCGGGCCTGCCAAGGCCGAGAGCCACAGGGAGGGACGTTCCGGGGCTCTCCAGGGGCGTGGGGGCCAGCTCGCAGTGTACCTGGTTGCACTGGGGGCCGAGGGAGTTGTGCGGGTCGCAGGCACAGGGCTCGCAGCCCCGGCCGCTGGCCAGCTTCCAGTGGTGGGGGGCACATTGGTCACACTTGGGGCCCACCACGTGGGGCAGACACACGCAGCGCCCAGTTTCCTCGTCACACGGCACGTCCCGCCGGGCGCCCAGGACACTGCAGTCACAGCCTGCACAGGAAAGGGGCTGCTGAGCTGGGGGCGGGGCACCCAAATCTGTCCCCACCACCCCCCAGAGGACACGCATCAGGGAGACGAACCCGGCAGGGCCGCTCCCCCGCAGAAAACCTGGAAAGCCAGGCCGCCACGCTTTCCCTCCAGTCCCAGCACCTGGCCACTTGGCCAGCCGCCCGCCTCCCCCGGGCGGGCTCTGTCCCCCTTCCAAGTCAGGCCTGCAGGAGGCTGCTGGCACAGCGGCCCGGCACACCGCATGGGGAGCAGGGCCGGCCCCAGGGCCGCTGCCCCGCCCCACGGCAGGCTGGGACCCTCTACTCACGGTGGCAGCCCTGCGGGTTGGAGAAGGTGAGCCCCGTGAACCCCGGCTTGCACAGGTCACAGCGTTCCCCCTGCACGTGCTCCTTGCACACACACTGGCCAGTCAGGGGGTCACAGGGTGCTCCAGGTACTGCCCCGTCGGGATCACACTCACAGGCTGCAAGACAAAGGCGGCACCAGGGCGGCAGAGAGGAAAAGCAGAGCATTGGGAGCGCATTCTGGTTCAAATTCTTATCCTCCCTACCCCACTTCCTGGCTTACGACCTGACCACCTTAGTCAAGTTATTTAAGGTCCCCTGTGCCTCAGTTTGCTCATCTATAAAATGGGGATAATTATTTAACACTCATAGGGCCTCTTATGAGGAATAAAGCAGGTAGCACAGGGCTTGGCACGTGTTGCTGTGCTGTGCTGTGCTGTGCTTAGTCGCTTAGTCACTTCTGACTCTTTGGGACCCCGTGGACTGCAGCCCGCCAGCTTCCTCTGTCCTTGGGATTCTCCAGACAAGAATACTGGACTGTGTAGTCTATTCCTTCTCCAGGGGATCTTCCCAACCTAGGAATCAAACCGGGGTTTCCAGCATTGCAGGCAGATTCTTTGGAACTCATTGCAATGTGGATTCTCCTGCATTGCTAGCTGAGCGACCAGGGAAGTCCTTGGCACATGTTATGTAGTACGAAAGTTTCAGTTGGCATGATATACTGAACAAACCACTCTGTGGCCAGCACTGAGCTGGGCACTCTTACATGTTGCCTTATGTAATCCTATCATAACCCTGAGAATTGACCATGCTTATCCCTATTGTACAGATGAGGAAACTGAGGCTCAGAGATGTTCCAATAACATACTCAGGGTCATACGGCAAGTAGTGCTGGAAATGGAAGTCAAACCCAAGCTTTTCTCATTCTTTCCGTAAGCAGATCATATCAACCGCAAGTGAACCAACTTTCTTTCACCCTAACACCTGGCCCCTTTCACAGCTTTCAAAATAGAGACTCTTACTTCTGGAAAGTTTTGCCTGATTAATCCACCTGAATCAGAGTGCTTTCGATTCGAATTGTACAAACTCACTGACCCTTGCTGTACGCGCGCTATGTCGCTTCAGTTGCGTCTGACTCTTTCAAACTCCACGGACTATAGCTTGCCAGGCCCCTCTGTCCATGAGATTCTCCAGGCAAGAATACTGGAGTGGGTTGCCATGCCCTCCTCCAGGGGATCTTCCTGACCCAGGGATTGAACATGCATCTCTCGGGGCCCCTGCATTGCAGGTGGGTTCTTTACCGCTGAGCCACCCAGGAAGCCCCACTGACCCCTGTGAATGTGTCTAGTCACTCCTGGGTCTCTTATGTTTCTTCAGTAAACATTTCTGGAGCATCAGTTATTCATCTGTCATTGTGCTAGGGCCCAAGGATACAAGAATAATCCCTGCCATAGAGGAGTTCTTAATGCTGGCGGAAACAGAAAAATAAGCAAACCACATCACAACCTGGTTCAGTTCAGTTCAGTTCAGTTCAGTCGCTCAGTCGTGTCCGACTCTTTTCGACCCCATGAATCACAGCACACCAGGCCTCCCTGTCCATCACCAGCTCCCGGAGTTCACTCAGACTCACGTCCATCGAGTCAGTGATGCCATCCAGCCATCTCATCCTCTGTCATCCCCTTCTCCTCCTGCCCTCAATCCCTCCCAGCATCAGAGTCTTTTCCAACGAGTCAACTCTTCGCATGAGGTGGCCAAAGCACTGGAGTTTCAGCTTTAGCATCAGTCCTTCCAAAGAAATCCCAGGGCTGGTCTCCTTCAGAATGGCCTGGTTGGATCTGGTAAAGGCAAGTAAACGGGCCAAGTGCACCCTCATTTTCCTGCGTGTGTGGTTTCTACTACCAAACAGTCTGTGTTTCCTGACAGCAGCAACTGTATCTGATGTTGACTTTTTTCTTTCCTATGCTCAAAAAGGGCTTCCCTGGTGGCTCAGATGACAAAGAATCTGCTTGCAATGCAGGAGACCCGGGTTCAATCCCTGGGTTGGGAAAATTCCCCTGGAGCAGGGCCTGGCAACCCACTCCAGTATTCTTGCCTGGAGAAACCCAGGGACAGAGGAGCCTGGCGAGCTGCAGCCCATGGGGTCGCAGAGTCGGACATGACTGAAGTGACTAAGCAGCAGCATACTCAAAATAAGTTCTATGTAATGACCGACTGACCAATTGACTGACACCCAGAGAGGCTGGGTGACTCGCTTAGGAAGGCACAGCCAAGTCAAAACAATTGCCCCCAAGTCTTCATGGGGACTTCATGTGAGTCCTCAGGGACGTGTGCTCTGTTGAGCCCAGAGCAGATTAATAGACAGATGAGCCCCTACTCACGGATACAGGTCTCCTGAATGGGAGCCCCAGGACGCCGGTTCCGGAAGTAGTGCAGCTGACAGCGTTCACAGTTCCTGCCCTCAGTGTGGTCCCGGCAGTTGTCACACACACCTCCGTGCGCCCCCTGGCTGGCAGCAAACACGGCTGGGTCAAAGTGACATGTCTCTGAGTGTCCGTTGCAGTCACATCCTGAAAAAGGAGATTCCTGGGGTTGAACACTAGACCGGCCTCGTTGGCATCTACAAAGCACGCTCCATGCTAACTTGCTGGCATCCCCAGTGACTCTGTAAGATGCCCAGGTCTGAAAAACGGGGACACTGAAGCCCAGGGAGGCTTGTCTAATTTATTTCAGTTCATACAGTAAGAAAGGAAAACGGAGAACGCGGGCCTCCCGACTCCCAGTGTGGGGACTCATCCCAGGATGATATCCGTGTGGGGCCAAAGAGAGAGCTGTTCAAACGTCCCATGCCAACCCTCCCCCACTGCCACCATGGGTCTCCTGCTGGGTCACTGTCCTTCTCTAGGCTGGGACCCTGGCTGTCCTCATTTATGGAGGGAAGGGCCCTGCCCCCAGGGGCCCATCTGAAAGAGAAAGAATGACAACAGGGAGACCAAGTGTGTCCTACACAGGATAAAGCACTGGAGAGGCTGGAGGAAGGAGGACCTGGGTTAGCACGAACGGCATGTGGCATCAGAAATATGAACCCGCCCGTGGTCCCTGTGAGGTCTGGGCGGTGGGAGGATGCGACTCACAGGCCCTCTTCTTCCCCAAAGAGCAAGGAGAGCTTTAGTTACAGGGCAATTGGTTTAGATTTAAATATTAATAAAGATGAGATTCTCCCCGTGTCCCAGAGGAGGTCATCACGGCCCAGAGAGGCCAGCACCCCAGCCAGTGGTTGCAGGGGAGGTGGGGGGTCCCAGGCTCATACTCTGGCATTCGTGGGGGTCCTGGTCTTCCGCGGGTCTCCAGGGCCGGTTGTTGTAGAAGGGCGCGCAGCGCTCACAGTTGGGGCCGGCGGTGTTGTGTTGGCAGACACAGACCTCATGGACCTGGGGGCGGGGCCATCGGTCACCAGGAGGAACCATCACAGGAGCGTCCCAGGGACAGACTTGCCCTCTCCTCTCTGACCCTTCCGCTCGGCTTAGACCCCAGGGTCCAGCTCGGACCCCAGCTCCTCCAGCCTGCACTGAGCTCCTCTGACACTCCCAGAGGCCGGCTTGTGTGGTGCACGTGTGCGTGTGTACATACACGTGTGTTTGTATGCATGCACATCTACACTGCTCCTCCTGTTGGGTTTTTAAAAGCGCGGTCCTTGCATTTGGCCATCCCCATACTGCCCAATGCAAAACAGCGCCTGGAAGGTTGCTCCCACAGCCTTGTTGGTAAACTGCAATTCTTGTGGGCCCTCTGGAGATTTATATTCCAACAAGCTATGACTGCAGTTGTTTGGCTAATGAGACTGTGATGATGAATTGTTACTAGACTCATTAAGGTGCAGAAATAGAATAGCAATTGTGTGCTAATCGTCCTCCAAATTAAGCTCACCACCCGCTGGCTGGCATCCAGGACCCGCACTGTGTTTGCTCCATGCTCGCCCTCCACTCGCCCCTAACAGCACAGCTGAGCTGAACTGGCTGCTCCCTGTACAAGCCCCACGTCTCCCCACCTTGTGGCCTGTACTGATGCTTTGCTTCCTTCCTAGAAGTCCCTTCCCCCTCTGTTCACCAGCGAGATCCTTCCCAGCTGGAATGGCACATCCTTCATCAGGCCTGCCTGCTCCCTCTAACTCCATGGATTTCAACTCTGGACGCACGTAAGCATTATTTGAGGAGCTTTATATATATAAATGCTCAGGCCGAATTCCATCCAATCTCAGGGACAAGGCCCAGACATCAGTACTTTATAAACTGGTGTTTCCATGGAGTAGCCAGAGTTAAGAACCACCGGGGCTGGGCAGGCCCTCGCCCTCCTCTACATCCTTATACGCCAGTGATCACACTCAGCCTGTGTTCTGGTCTTGTGTTTTTGGGCCCTAACGGCTGTCACATCCCTGGCACCAGTCTCCCTCTGGCCTCCTCTGCAGCCTGGGGGAAGCACTGGCCCAGAAAGTGGAAAGGAAAAGGCTGCGCAATGTTCCTGTCCCCTTATTTTCCCTAGCAGGCCACCTGATAGGATTTCATCGTGTGCCTTTATCACTAGAACAAGTATCCTGCTCCCGGTTGTTAATATTGTAGAAGCAGGAAAGTGAAATGACAGCTCCCTCTGCTTCTTGGTCCAAGGGTCTCTCTCCTCTGCTGATGGCTCTCAAGCCTGGCTTCCCAGCAAACGCCCCTGGGTCACTTGTTAAGCTGGAGCTTCCCTTTCTATCCCTGACGCATCTGACTCAGCTGCTCTGGGGTGAACTCAGCATCCGTGTTAGCCTCTGTTCTCTCCTCCTGTCCCATATCTCACCTCTAAAGGGAATTCAAAGTCCCCCAAACCAGGGACTCTCAATCCTGGCAAGCTGTTAGAATCACCAGGAGCTTTAAATAATAATAATACAATTAGAGTGTCTGAGGTAGGGATCCCGGTGATCTTTTTAGCTCCCCAGGAAATTATGATATATGACCAGGGCTAAGAATCAATGCCTTGAGCTCCCTGCAATACCCATGCATGTACTTCTACTTACACGTATACTTATACTTACATCTATGTTACTGAATAAAAATCATCTCAAATAATAAAGCAGATCCAAAGAAGTGCTACCAAATGGGACCTTGAAAACGATAACCATTTACACTCATCTTCGCCATCGCTAAAACAGTCAATACTCAAGTCTTCAATCAAGTGCCCCACCCCTCTCCAGGGGTCCCGAGGATGCCCGCAGTCTGCCCCGCCCGCTCCCCTCTCCCTTCCTGCCCTGGGCTGCCACACCTGCACGGCGCTGGAGGGGCTGGCAGGAGTTCTGGAACTGGGGGCGCAGCGGTCCGCATGGCCATGGCAGAGGCAGCTCCCATGCAGACGCAACTGGGACACAGCGTAGTAGGCACTGGGAGGGTGGTAGCCCCTCTGGGGCACAGGCGCCAGCTTGGTGAAGTTGACCCTCAAGTTGGTGATCTCCCCCAGCTCTGCGGAGAACAAACAGCAAGGAGGGAGGGGGCAGGTATGGGGGGAAAAGGAAAAAAAAAAAAACAGAATTTAGACACAGAGTCTCCTAGGGCAGGACAATAAGGAAAGGAACTCTGGTCTCACTACCCATCTTCCCCAACCCTCCTACAACAGAAAAGACCCCCCACAACCCTGACTCGGGCCTTATGAGTGGCTGGCCAGCACCATACCCCTACGAGCTTAAGCAGGGCCGGGGGCTAGAGGAGTAGCCACACTGACCTTGAATTTTTTGACTTTGTGTGGCTGGGATCCCAGAGGCTAAATCCATAAGGTTGAGCTGGACCTGCAGAGAGGCGGAGTAAGGGGAGACCCAGGAAGAGGTGAGCTGTGGCCAAGCCCAGAAGTCCTCTTTTCCATTTGATGCCCTGCCAAATGTCTTGAGGGTGTCCAGAGGGCTCCTTCCCAGGTGGCATGGTGGTAAACATATGCCTGCCTACATGGAGCCGCAAGAGATGTGGGTTTGATCCCTGGGTTAGGAAGATCCCCTGGAAGAGGAAATGGCACCCCACCTCCAGCATTCTTGCCTGGAGAATCCCATGGACAGAGGATCTTGGCGAGGACAGAGGACCCCTACAGTCCGTGGGGTCGCAGCCAGACATGACTGAGCATGCACTCACATGTACTTCTCCTAGAGGGGTCACTGTTGGGGAGCTCAGGAAAGATAGCAAGGCTCTGCCCGAAGGAGGGGGAGGGTTCTCACAGATTCCCCAAAGCCTGGGTGACCACATGAGTGACAAGAAGTGGGAAACCTCTCCCCATGCCTATTTTTCAGGGTGCCCTCTCCTACCTTGGCCCCGTTCGGGTGCCCATTAGGCCTCTGGGGCAGAGTCTGGCACCGAGCATCCTGCCAGCCCTGGGGTTGGCCCTGGCGGACCCAGGGGAAGGCAGAGCCGCAGTCAGCAGCCAGGTACTGGTACACCTGCCAAGTCTTGCCGAAGTCCGAGGAGCGCTCGATCAGCAAGCCTGCAGGCACGGGCCCCTGCAGGGACACACAGGGTGGGGGGGTGAGGGAGGCCTGAGTGACCCCGCCTGGGGGACACGGTCACAGAAAGACGCTCTTAAGTGCTGGCGGCCCCTGAGAACCCCAGTGAGGAGGGAGAAGGAGGGCTGCACGGAGCAAGTAGGCTCAGGGGCACTGCGGTCTGATCCTGCTGGCAAACCACGGGCCCCAGCAGGTTTTCCCTGCTTCTGCAAACTAACAGAAAGCAGATCTAACTTCCAGAAGGCACGATCCCTACTCAGTCCACCACCCAGGCAGTCAGGCCAGAAAATTCTCCCACGGGGCTTCCTACAGCCAAACACTGATTCTGTCCTTTCCTCTTTTTTCTCCCACATCCATGGTCAGAGCTCAGGTCCCTGATCGCGCTCAGCCTGGATTCCTGCAACAGCCTAGAACTCAAGCCCGCCTCAGCCTTTCCAAGCCACGCCCCCACACTTCACCTGCAGGGTTATCTGATCACATGGCTCCCTGCATGAGACCCTTCAATGGGTCTGCACTGGCCTACTTCTGCCCTCAGTGATTCCATCCATTTCTCATGGTTTTCCATGTTGTCTTTATGCTGACAGCTTCCAGCTTGGAAAACTTCTTTCGGTTCAAAAACCCAACCTCCACACAAAGAGAACTTCCTTTCTAAAATGTAAAACGGGCTATGACTCTTCTCTCCTCAAAACCTTCCAATGGCTTCCCTACTCTGTTTCTTTCCAAGCTTTATTGAGATATTATGGATGTGCAATATACGCCAGTGCAATATACGCCATCATCAAATGTGATGATTTGATAGTCATATATAACAGAATGATCATTACAATAAAGTGAGTTAACACGTCTATCCTCTTACATAATAATCTTTTCCTGTGTCATGATAACATTTCAGGTCTACTCTCTTAACAACTTCCAGGTATCTAGTACAGTGTTAATAATTATAATGGTCACCACGTTGTCCATCAGATCTTCAGAACTTATGCATCTTATACCTGGACCTTTATATCCTATGAGCAGCACCCCATACCCATTTCTTCCTCCCTCCAGCCCCTGGCAATCACCATCTTCATCTCTACGTTGATGAGTTCAGGTCTTTAAGATTCCCTATATAGGGCTTCCCTGGTGGCTCAGACGGTAAAGCGTCTGTCTGCAATGCAGGAGACCCAGGTTCAATTCCTGTGTTGGGAAGATGCCCTAGAGAAGGAAATGGCAGCCCACTCCAGTACTCTTGCCTGGAAAATCCCATGGACAGAGGAGCCTGGTAGGCTACAGTCCATGGGGTTGCAAAGTGTCGGTCACAATTGAGCGACTTCACTTTCACTTTCTTTCATATATGTGAAGACATGTGGTATTCATCTGTCTGTCTTAGTTCACTTAGCAGAATGCCCTCAAAATCCATTCATGTTGTCCCAAGATCTCCCTCCTTCTTCATGGCTGAATATTCTAGACTCTGGGTGTGTGTGTGTGTGTGTATACACGTGTGTGTGTGTGTGTGTGTGTGTGTGTGTGTGTACATGACATTTTCTTTACCCATTCATCCATTGATAGACACTTAGGTTGTTTGCATCTCCTGGTTATTGTGAATAATACTGCAATGAACATGGGCGTTACAGACATCTCTTTGAGACAGTGACTTCATTTCCTTCCAGTATACAACTGGAAGTGGGATTGCAGGATCATATGGTAGACTTTTTTTCTAATAACTTTTTGAGGAACTTTCATACTGCTTTCCACAGTGGCTGCACCAATCTACATTCCCTCTAAGAGTAAACAAGTGTTCCCTTTTCTCCACATCCCCACCAACACTTACCTCACCCGTCTTATTTTGGCCACACCACACGGCTTGCGGGATGTTCCCCGACTACAGGGATTAAACCAGGCCATGGCGGTGAAAGCCTGGAATCCTACCTGCTAGGCACCCTGATCTTGATGATAGCCATTCTGACAGGTATGAAGTGCCAGCTCGCTGTGGTTTCCACTTGCTTTTCCCTGCTGGCTAACGATGCTGAGCATCTTTTCATGGACCTGTTGGCCCTCTGTACGCCCTCCTTTATTAGAGGCATTATCTATGAGGCATAGAGGATAGATAGAGGATTATCTATCCAAGTCCTCTGCTTGCTCTTCCTGAATAAATCTGAACTCCTGACCATGCCACTGTGCACCTCCATCTCCTCACGCCCTCAGTCACAGCCCGTTTGCTCCCTCCTCAGAGCCTTTGTTCATGTGGCTTCCTTGGCCTGGGATACTCCTCTCCCCTGGTGGGTTCTTTCTTTTGTTCTCAGCTAAATGTCACTTCCTCACAGAGATCTTTTTATACCCACCTAACCTGCGTTCTTCTGCCCACACTCTGCCCACCCACCACATCATTTCCTATTCTGGGATCTCATCTGCTGCCGTCGTAAATGTCACCACAATTTCCCATTACTTATCTCTTGGTTTCCTGGGTTTTTTTTTTCTTTTTCTCCCACCAGATCAGGGTTTCCCAACCTTGGCTTGGCACTGTTAATATCTGGAGTTGATTAATGCCTTGCCATGGGGACCATCCTCATCATTATAGGATGGTTAGCAGCACCCCTGACCTCCACTCACTAGATGTCAATAGCATGACCACAGCTGTGCCAACCACAAATTGGTCTATAAATGGCCAAATACAACCTGGTTGAGAGCCATGACAGTAAACCACAAGCACCCCTGTCCAGCTGGTTCACAGTTGTCCCCCCAGCATCTAGCACGTAGTAGTCATTCAGTACATTTGTTGAATGAATACATGAATCTTTCATCCACTCTCCTTCTCCCCATTCACATCTGTAAACTCATCTCTCTTCAGTCTGTAGCCTCCCGTATCCTTACCTCTCACCACCATACACACATTTGCCCTTCCAGACCCTGTGTGCATTCTTTTGCCCCCTCCCCCAATTATATACATTCTTGTCTCTTGCTTCTTGGTCTTTGTACTTTGCTATTCTCTTTGCCTGGAATGAACTTAATCTTCTCCTGGCTATTACCGGCCTAAGAAGTTTCATCTTCCTGTGGGTGTATTCTCTGATCATCCCCACCAAAGACAGATCAAGCTGGGTGCCCCCTTGCTAATGTCTCTAGTACTTCTTCCTACCAACATCAGAGCACACGTCCCACTGTCTTGCTACTGGTTCTTTGTCTTGAGGATTGTGATCTAGTTTTATTCAGCTGTTTAGCAACATATAATCGATGTTCAATACGTGTGTAGCAAGAATGGACAAATGAATGGGTGATGACAAAGCAATAAGACCACGAGTATCCATCCAAGTGAACGTTGCCTCTCAAAGCTGTCACCATTAGGGACTGGGCATTTATTCAAATGGCTCTAGCATTTCTCAAAATACTTGAGACCTATTCTTGAGGCTTCTTTGGTGACTCAGAAGGTAAACAATCTGCCTGCAATGCAGGAGACCCCTGCACTGGGTCAGGGGTCTTCCCTGGAGACCCTGCATCTTCCCTGGGTCAGAAGATCCCATGGAGAAGGGAACGCAACCCAGCCAATATCCTTGCCTGGAGAATTCCATGGACAGAGGAACCTGGTGGCCTACAGTCTATGGAGTTGCAAAGAGTTGGACATGACTGAGCAACTAACAGTTTCTCTTTTATCATTCTTGAGGTGAGGTTTTTACAGCAACTTCCTCAGTCATGTAGGAATTAGGTCCTATTGCTTTATATTCCCAGTTCAATATTACCTATCCTGATCATCTATTCTCATCAACCAAGATTTATCATTAAATATTTGAATATTCCCGTAGAAGGAATAAAATCAAATCTCTGTAAAGGAAAAGAAAAGACCCTGTCACTAATGAATGAAAATGTGCCCTCCAAAAGGCATATCTCCAAAGGCTAGACTCAAAACCTGACAAGTAACGGCACTGAACGAACCAATGGCTCTGAAAGCACATCTCACATGTGGCTTGGCCAGTTCCTTGCTGTTGGTTAAACTCCATCTCATCAGCAAAGTTATTAAAACAGAGTATACACAACCGTATGAGCTGTCATTACACAACTGTATAAGTAGAATTGGTCTTGGAAGAGCTGAATTAATTAGATGGGCTGAGGATGGGAGGTGCAGAAAGGTAGAGGACAGAGGGGGCCTGGAGGTGCCACTGATCTCCCGGAAGTGGTACCTCTGCTGTCACCATGATATAGGCTCAGGGTTAAGTGTTGCCCCAACCTGAGGAAGGGAGACCCACCCCGCATGTGGTACCATCACCTCCAGCCTGAGCTCCCCATGAGTCCAAGCCCACGTGGCCCAGAGTCCCCCTCTCCTACCCATTGCCATACCCAGGAAACACACCTTAAAATCCATCATGATGTCCTGAAGCTGGAATTTCCTGTCCAGGTCCAGCTGCAGAAAGACAGGGCTCACATCTGGAAAGACACAAAACCCAGGAACGTTAGAGCAGAGACTGTCTACCTTCCCAGGCTCCGGGAAATCTAACTCTGATTTTCCCATCTCCCTCTCAGAGAGGCGTGGTGCCAGTACGTTTCTACGTATAGCACCTATTCAAGATCCCATGTCTCCTCGGCCAAATTTCCTTCCCACTGTCCCTTGATGTCTTTAAAACCTTTAGACTTTCAACTCCTCAGCCCAACACAGATCTGTTCCCAAAGCCCAGTTCCTTCAGCAAGCCCACTGCGACCAAGTAGGATGAAATGAAGGCATTTCTCTCTCTTCTTACCTTTTCATTAACCTCCAATAAATTCTTCTACCTACAACATCCGAAAGGCCTCAAATACAAAGACAGAAGGTTCTGCTCACCAGCCACCCGTGTCCCACCACCATAAGAAAGCCATGGGAAAACCCAAAGGGCCCCAGGGCACCCTGCACGTGGAGGTGGTGGCAGGCGCTTACCGTTCTGTGACTGCCACCAGCGCGTGGGGCCCGAGGATGAAACCACGTTCTCCACTTGGTGACTGTTGTAATTGTGAGCCACCCTGGAGTCACACTTGCAGCATTTCATCTGCCACTGCGGAAGACATCAGAGACTCACAGGTGGGGCCTTTGTGTACTGGGAATTCTCCCTGTGTATACTGAGAGCCCAGAGCATTCTCTCCATGGAAATGCTCCCCTAAGGGATTCATGGATTTCATTAATACATTTAGAACGACCAGCCTCTCAAAACAAGACTAACTGGTCATCTTTCCATTTAAGTCCTCTGTGTCAGCCCCCAACACATAGCTAGGTAAATAGTAAATAGATGCTGTCATTGGGAGAGAGGTATGAGGCTGTAAAAACTTAATTTTTGTATATGACCTTGCCTCAGAGAGAAATGTGCAAAGAGTGCTAAGGGCAAAAAGAAGAAAGAAGGAGAAGCTCACGTCGATTTAGTAGCCTAGCAGGCTACAGTCCCCGGGCTCAGACATGACTCAGTGACCAAACTACCACCACCACGTCCTAGGTGTAGGCTAGAGAGTTTTATCGCTCATCTCGCTGAATCCTGGCAGCCTGGGGAAAGTGGAGTTTCTTAGGATTAGGAAAGGGGACAGGAAAAAAGGACAAGGGAATTTGGGGTTCAGTCCTAGTTCTCCTCTGTCAATTGAGTGGATATTGAAGTAGAGACATTCAATCATTTGACAATATTCATTAAGGCCATACTACATCCTAGACCCTGCTCTGGGCTCTGGAGTTGTAATAGTGAACAAAATAAAGACCCAGCCATCAGGAAGCCAACATTCTAGTACCATTTAGATGATCTTAAAGGCCTTCCAGCACTTGACATCTGTGACTTTAGGATCTTTCCCAGTTTGGCATCCCCTACCCACAGGAGTCATGTATGGATGTGAGATTTGGACTATAAAGAAAGCTGAGCACCGAAGAACTGATGCTTTTGAACTGTGGTGTTGGAGGAGACTCTTGAGAGTCCCCTGGACTCCAAGAAGATCCAATCAGTCAATCCTAAAGGAAATCAGTCCTGAATATTCATTGGAAGGACTGATGCTGAAGCTGAAACTCCAATACTTTGGCCACTTGATGTGAAGAACTGACTCACTGGAAAAGACCCTAATGCTGGGAAAGATTGAAGACAACAGAGGATAGATGGTTGGATGGCATCACCGACGCAATGGACATGAATTTGAGTAAACTCTGGGAGTTGGTGATGGACAGGGAGGCTTGGGGCGTTGCAGTCCGTGGAGTCGCAAAGAGTCAGACATGACTGAGTGACTGAACTGAACTGAACTGACCCACAGGAGAGAAGCCCAGGATGTCCAACCAGATGGAGCTTTGTAGGCAGGTGTCCCAAGGTCAGGAAGGCAGAGGAAGTCTGCAGCCTTGGGGCTGAAGGCAGGGTCTCTTCCCCATGAAGATCTGGGTTAAAGTGGGCAGCCAAGGAGGAAACAGCCTCACCAGGGAGGTCCCCCCAAAACATAACCTTCCTTGGTCTGCCCATACCCTGGAGTGAGACAAGAGACTGAACTGAACCCCATGGGCTCCAGAGCAGGGCAGAGATCATCAAGGAAAAGAACACAGCCAGAGGATTGGCCCTTGTTCTTTTAATTTGTCCATAATGTGTGAATGTGCATACATTTGCATATGTTTGCATGTGTTTGCCCTGGCGCATACACGCACACACACACCACTGAGACATCATGACCTTGCCTAGGTTCTTCATGCAACACACATACAACCTGTTTTCTCTGAGTAACCACGGTCCCAAACCTTGTGTCCAGCAGAAAGAACACTTTTCAGAGGGCTCCAGATTAACGCACATGTTAAAGCAAGGCTTGGACGAGAACCTCCCTGAATTGCAAGTCCTTCTGGGCAGAGGCGATGGTACCTCCCCACACCCCTTGCCTCTGTTTCCCCTAAGCCTCCACCCAGCAGAACCAGGAGAAAGCTCAGGAAGCCGTCTCTGAGGCTTTGCAGCCCCTGAACCTTGGTCCCATCCAGGGAAGGCCCTAAGCTGGGGAGGATGATCCATCAGAATGGGTGTTCTGGGATTCTGGGATTCTGAACATGTGGATCATCTGAACATGACCCACATGTTCAGCAGACATGCTGAACCTGTGAAGCTGACAGCTCAGTCATCAGATCCATCAGAATGGGTGTTCTGGGATTCTGAACATGTGGACCATCTGAACATGACCCACATGTTCAGCAGACATGCTGAACCTGTGGAGCTGACAGCTCAGTCCCGAAGGGAAGAGTTAACGTGTCAAGTCTGTGCCTTGAGTTACAGAAACTCTTCACCCAACATTGCTCTTCCCCCAGCGCCACTGAGCAAAGCCTGGAACAGTGGATGAAGCCTGGTGGGGAGCCAGGAGTCCTGGCTCTGTGAGCCTCTGCTTCCCACCCCATTTTCCAGCTCCCACCACCAATCTGCAAAACAAGAGGATTGTCCCCTTCCTGGAGCTTGAAGGTGTCCTCATCACTTCCTTAAGTGCTTTATTAAACTATAATTTTGGTATGATATAAATGAACCTATTTACAAAATGGAAATGGACTCACAGACATAGGGAGTAGACTTATGGTTACCAAAGGGGAAAGGTGGGGTGGGGGGAGGGTTAAATTAGCAGTTTGGGACTAGCAGATACAAACTGTTACATAGAAAACAGATAAACAACAAGGCCCTGCTGTATAGCACAGGGAACTATAGTCAATATCCTACGATAAACTGTAATGAAAAAGAATTTTAAATGATTATGAAGTACTTAAAATACTGTGGGGAGATGTTTAGTGCTCACATAATGGCTGGCACGCGCGCCTTATATAAAACAGCAGCCACTGTCCATCCTTTGCCGGGCTACATTCTTCCTCACAGTAAGATCTCCACTTGACAAGCTGTTCATTTAGTGTCCGTGCGTTTGCTCCCAGTGTTTATTTGCCATCTGCCTCCCCCTGTTAGAATGTGGACTCCACAAGGGCAGAACTTACTTTCCTTTATGCTGTATTCCAGTTGCTCAGCAAAGTGCCCAGCACTTAGTAGGTCCTCTGTAAATACTTCTGGAATGAATAGTAAATGCTCACAGAGACGGCAATGGCAACCCACTCCAGTGTTCTTGCCTGGAGGATCCCAGGGACAGCAGAGCCTGGTGGGCTGCTGTCTATGGGGCCGCACAGAGTCAGACACGCCTGAAGCGACTTAGCAGCAGCAGCAAGAAATGCTCAGGAAAGGCTCGCACTTTCATTTATATTATTGCTCGACCCTCCCTTCCTGAGTTTAAAGAGAGGTGTGAGAGAGTGAGGACATGACCAAAATCAACATGAAATGACTGGAGTGCCGACCACATGCTAGGTACTGTATCAAGAGTTTCAGTGCAATAACCTATTTAAGCCTGACAACCACCCTACGTGTAATATTATTCCCGTTGCAGGTGTGAGAAGACTGAGGCTCCAAGAGGCTCTGTGACTTTCCCAATGACTGATGGCTAGTGCCGGCACCAGCACCAGACAGGATCCCTCCCCACGCCCTTCTCTTCTCCTCCTCCCCTCCTCTTCTCTCTCTCTCCTCCCCTCCATCCCTCCCTCTCTGCCATCCTCTCTTCTCCACTAGGAAACCATTTGGGTGCACTGACATTGCAGCAAAGAAGTACGGTCAAGGGTGACCATCTCTGTCTCACCCACAGGGCTCAGGTCACCCTGAGGCTGACCACAGCAGAGAAAATGCTCTGGGAAGAAAGCTAGTTTGTCAGGCTAACCTCACTCAGTTAGCGCGGAGACTGCACGTATGTCAGCGGCTAACACAAATACCTGAGCACTTAAAATAATCCTTTCTGGGCAAAAGCCGCCTCTTACTGGCATCTGAGTCTCCTCTAGGATCCTATTCTGGTCCCTGGCAGCAGGCACACCCTCCTCCCCACTTTGCCTGGCCTCCCAGAGGCAAACTTCTCCACCGCCCATCCTCTGTCTGAGCTCAGCACGTGTCCCGTGGAGAGACAGGGGCCAGCTGCCTTCCGGTGACCTGTCATCCAAGCTCCTCTGGGCTTACTGGGAACGGATCCCAGCCTGTTCTCTGGCCAAGAGAGTGCCAGAGACAAGGCTCTTTTTTTCCTTGGGCCGTGGGACACGGGAGCTAGAACAACCCAACCTGGGACTCGGCAAATGCCCTTGATATTAAATGATGGAATATTATGTAACTTTTCAAAAGACTGTTGACAGAAAGATTTTAATTGCATGGGGGAAATGCTTACAATGTTTTATGAAAAAAAATGATAATGTTTTATGAAAAAAGTTGGGCAGAAGCTTGTATATACATCATGATCACAAATCCATATTTTTTAAGGAATCAGTAGGTAGAAGGCAGTGCACCAATATATTAGGTTGAACCAAACGAAATGGCTAATATTGAGCTATCTTGACCCACAAAAATGGCAGCTGCATACAGCTTAACCTAATTACCTCTGGGAAACGGGATTACAGGTAACTTTTTTTTCTTAGTTATTTTTTAATAACTTTCAATGCCTTGAATATATATTAACTTTTATATCCAGGCCTTGTTTTAAACAAACTCAAAAGGCCCAGGATACTCAGCACGGTCTTGCCACCCTGTGTGCTCCCTGTCTTCACAGTCAGTCTGGGGCACCCCAGGCCTCCGCCACCTGCCTCCACATGTACAGACAGTGATGATGGATCAGATGGGCTCATGAGCTGAACACCTATGTGCCTTCATCACAGTAACGTAGCTAAAGGAGGGATTTATCTCAATCCTCAGACACAGCCTAAGCCTCCAGGCTTGGGACAGGTATTTTAAGCAGCTCTGCTTGTCAACCAACCAGAGGGAAGGAGACCTGAAATAGGGTGGCTTATGGCACAAGCCCGCATGAAGACAGGCTGCCAATTCCTTCTCTTTCTGGGCCTCAGTTTCCCTTTCCATTTTATTCCTGTACGTCTACATGCAGTATGTGTGTAAGAGTGTGTGTGTGAGTATGAGTGAGTGTGTGTGTGTGAAAGAGAGAGAGATTCTCAACACAAGGCCCTTCCCCTCGTGTGTGCTACATGCCTCTGTCTCTCCCAGAGATGGAAGCTCCCAGCCGCAGCTGCCTCCCTCTCCAGGGTCATTTGGCCAGCACTCCCCTGGCTGGACTACCTCAGAGACGCAGCGTTATTATCCATTCAGTCTGTCAGGCCTCCAGCCAGCTTGGCTCCTGCTCATTCTCTGTCTGGAAAGGCTGGGCCTCTTCCCTTATCCTGGAGCTTTCTAGAAGCTCAGCAGTCTGGCTGGAAGACAAACCAGAGAACTATGGGAGGGCAAATGAGACAGCGGGAGCCTCAATCACAGTGGAGAGGGTGGAACAAGGAAGGCAAGGCAAATCAAAGCTCTGTGTCTTAGCAGAAAAGGGAGCGAATTCTGCAGGGAAATGGAAAACAGGCTCTGCTTAGCCATGGCCAGCTCCCTCCCCCCGAGCAAGTCAGAGACGGCCTATGTCCATCTAAGGAGCTGGAGTCAGGGTCATGGCTGTCAGCCAGGGCCAAAAGAAAGACAGCCGGAATCCAAAAAAAAAAAAAAAAAAAATGCAGCTGCATATAAGACATTCCCTCCACTTCAGCTCCCTCATTGGTAAAGTGCAGGGGTGGGATGAGATAATGAAGCTCCTTCTTGCTCTAACATGTTATTAGAATTCTCCCCAACTCCAGCTTATCTGCTCAGAGGTTAAAGACACTCCAAACAAGAATGCAAAAGAAGCAAGAGAAAAATAAGACGTTGGCCAAACATGGTGCTGGAGAAGCACTCTTCCCAGCAAAGTGAGCAGGGAAAGACGGACCCTGAAGGCCTTGGTCAGCAAGACGAGACTAGTCTCCACTAGACTCCCACTGTGATCTGTGTGTGTGTGTGTGTGTGTGTGTGCGTGCTCAGTCATGTCCGACCCTTTGCGACCCCATGGACCATAGCCCAGCAGGTTCCTCTATCCATGGGATTTCCCAGGTAAGAATGCTGGAGTGGGCTACTATTTCCTACTCCAGGAGATCTTCCTGACCCAGGGATCAAACTGGTGTCTCCTGAATCTCCTATTTGGCAGGCAGATTCTTTGCCACTGAGCCACCTGGGAAGCTCCTCTGATCCACAAGCCTCATCATTTATATGTCAATGGATATTGCCAGCAAAGGTGAAAAATCAGGGCCTGTTTTGGGGCCAGGTGGGAGTGGAGCCCCAGTGCTATGAAGCACTGTCATAAACTAACATCTTGACCAAAGCCTTAACTCAGTACAGCTCTTATCTCCATCGAAACCAAGTTCAGAAAGCTCAGTTCTGAAGCCGATGACCAAAATGATGAATACCACAACACTGCAAAATTACACTGCATGAGTATAATAGCTGAGAAAAGAAGAAAAGGTAAAGGCAAAGGAGAAAAGGAAAGATATAAGCATCTGAATGCAGAGTTCCAAAGGATAGCAAGGAGAGATAAGAAAGCCTTCCTCGGTGATCAGTGCAAAGAAATAGAGAAAAACAATAGAATGGGAAAGGCTAGAGATCTCTTCAAGAAAATTAGTGATACCAAGGGAGTATTTCATGCAAAGATGGGCACAATAAAGGACAGAAATGGTATGGACCTAACAGAAGCAGAAGATATTAAGAAAAGGCGGCAAGAATACACAGAAGAGCTATACAAGAAAGATCTTCATGACCCAGATAACCATAACGGTGTGATCACTCACCTAGAGCCAGACATCTGGGAATGTGAAGTCAAGTGGGCCTTAGGAAGCATCACCATGAACAAAGTGGAGGTGATGGGATTCCAGTTGAGCTATTTCAAATCCTAAAAGATGATGCTTTGAAAGTGCTGCACTCAATATGACAGCAAATTTGGAAAACCCAGCAATGGCCACAGGACTGGAAAAGGTCAGTTTTCATTCCAATCCCAAAGTAAGGCAATGCCAAAGAATGTTCAAACTACCACAGAACTGCACTTATCTCACACACTAGCAAAGTAATGCTCAAAATTCTCCAAGCCAGGCTTCAGCAATATGTGAACCACGAACTTCCAGATGTTCAAGATGGATTTAGAAAAGGCAGAGGAACCAGAGATCAAGTTACCAACATCCACTGGATCATCAAAAAAGCAAGAGAGGTACAGAAAAACATCTACTTCTGTTTTATTGACTACGCCAAAGCCTTTGACTGTGTGGATCGCAACAAACTGTGGAAAATTCTTCAAGAGATGGGAAAACAGAACACCTGACCTGCCTCTTGAGAAATCTGTATGCTGCTCAAGAAGCAACAGGTAAAACTGGACATGGAACAACAAACTAGTTCTAAATTGGGAAAGGAGTATGTCAAGGCTGTATATTATCACCCTGCTTATTTAACTTATATGCAGAGTACATCCTGTGAAATACCAGGCTGGATGAAGCACAAGCTGGAATCAAGACTGCCGAAAGAAATATCAATAACCTGAGATACACAGATGACACCACCCTTATGGAAGAAAGTGAAGAAGAACTAAAGAGCCTCTTGATGAAAGTGAAAGAGGAAAGTGAAAAAGTTGGCTTAAAACTCAACATTCAGATAAAAACTAAGATCGTGGCATCCGGTCCCACCACTTCATGGCAAATAGGTGGAGAAACAATGGAAACAGTGGCTGACTTTATTTTTGGGAGCTCTGAAATCACTGCAGATGGTGACTGCAACCATGAAATTAAAAGATGCTTGCTCCTTGGAAGAAAAGCTATGACCAACCTATATAGCATATTAAAAAGCAGAGACATTACTTTGCCAACAAAGGTCCATCTAGTCAAGTCTATGGTTCTTTCAGTGGTCATGTATGGATGTGAGAGTTGGACCATAAAGCTGAGTGACAAAGAATTGATGTTTTTGAACTGTGGTGTTGGAGAGTCCAGCACCACAGTTGGGTCTTGAAAGTCCCTTAGACTGCAAGGAGATCCAACCAGTCCATCCTAAAGGAATTCAGTCCTGAATATTCATTGGAAGGACTGATGTTGAAGCTGAAACTTCAATCCTTTGGCCACCTGATGCAAAGAGCTGACTCACTGGGAAAGACCCTGATGCTGGGAAAGATTGATGGCAGGAGGAGAAGGGGACCACAGAGGACAGATGGTTGGATGGCATCGCTGACTCGATGGATATGAGTTTGAGTAAGCTCTGGGAGTTGGTGATGGACAGGGAGGCCTGGTGTGCTGCAGTCCATGGGGTCGCAAAGAGTCAGACACGACTGAGCAACTGAACTGAACTGAGACTCTGACCTGAGCATGACACATACATTATCTCATTTTATCCTTCCAAAATCTCTGAGGTAGGCATATTGGATCCAAAGTGGGTATCTTCATTTGACAGATTAGGAAGGCAAGTCCTAGAGAAGCTAAGAAATGTGTCCAAATCCGCAAGACTAGGAAGAGAAGCAGCAGGAATTCCTCTCCCAGGCGCTCTGTCTCCAAACCTTCTCATCCTGTAGGGCTTCGAGGGACACAGCAGTCACGTGACAACCATGGGTCATTGCAGGGACTAGAGGTGGTTTTCAGGATGCTCCTTCTCTTCTCCCCTAGTAAGGGCAGCCTCACCCCCCGCCCAGACTTCTCCAGAAACAGAGGTGTCCTCCTAGACCTGAGTGCAGACTGTTGGTTTGCATTCCTGGACCTCTGAAAGTTCTACCATTGACAGTGGTTCCTTTCACCGCTGAGGGCAAAGGAGCAAGGGCAGAGAGCTTCTAGGGACCTGATTCAAGAAGCAGCGGTGTGAGAGGCCAGGCCAACAAAGTCGTGAGGCTGCCCAAGTTTGTGTTCAGGTTTCCATCTCACCTTTTTACTCCCTTCCCTCCTTTTAACCCCACAAGACGCACTCCCCAGTCCAAAGCTGGTAACCAGGACCCCCAAATTTCACGTTCCACATCCCAAGTTTTGCTTCCCTCTGATAGCGACTCTTTCCCGCAGTGATCTTTTTCATTTTCTGCTATCTCTTCTAAAGTTACTCATTCTTGGTCTCATTCTCTTGGGATCCTTTGCAAAAGCCACAGCTAATTTTCTGATAAGCAAACCCTTGTTGAAATATAAATGATGATAGATTAATATGACGCCATTCCCAAGGGCATCTGTATTTTAAACAAAGAACTCAACGATGTTTCATCCTAATGAAGATTCACAATGGCAGGAGATTTGAAAGTTTCAGATCTGCTAAGATCTCCTGGGAAACAGGAGGGCAGATATTTTGGTCAGAGACAGGCTCAAAGTCCTCTATGAGCAGAGGACAAGGACCTCAGGATGGATTTGAACACATTCTCACATTCTCTGTGTACACGTTAGCCATGCCAGAGGTCAAGAAAACAGATATCTGTCAAACACAGAAAGGCAGTGGTTGTTGGGTGTGTGCCTGTGGGTGTGAGTGTGCTTATGTGGGGTGTGTGTGTGTGTGTGTTAAGAGGAAGGGATGTCAACTGGCTACTGGTCCTCAGCTTGTTTCCAAGAGATAAAAATGACAGCTGTTTGGTTTACACAGCTAATTAACCTGAGGAATGCACTGTGTAAGACTGTTATTAAGGCAGCTGGATAATTAAGTTTTCCCCCAGAAAGGGAGGGAGTGGGGGATAAATAAAGCATCTAAGGGAACAGACACAACATTGGAGAAGACTTTGTCAAGAGCAGAAATCAGGGCTGGAAAGCTTCCAAGCAAAACCCCTCTGTTCCCCAAGCAGCGTGCACCAGCCCAGAGAGGACTGAAGGTCATGGCTCAGCCCCTGCCAGGGCCCACCTGGCAGAGATCATGGCTGACCCTCAGGGTCACATGCAGCCCAGCCAGAAGCCTGGCACACGTGTGAGAGCTGAACCAACAAAGGCTGACTAATTCCCTCATTTCATGAATGGGGAAATGGCGGTCTAGACAGAAGCCATGACCTTCTCAAGGTCACATTCCTCTTCTAAGTGTCAGAGACAGGACCAGACCTAGAAAGTCTTCACCCCCCATCAGGAGACTTCACTAACCACGACTGCCTCTGGGTTATCCAGCAGCCAGACTGAAAATCAGATGTGCGGTGGTCAGTGGGCCAGCCCAAGGGCAGGTTGACTTCAATAATTATGCAACTGCACGTCCTGATCTGAGAAGTGCTCAGGAGAATGATTGACAGGTGGGGCAGCCTCTGCATGCAGACACAGGTCCCGGGAGGCCAGTGGGCAAAGGGCTGGGACATGTAGCCCCTTCCAGACACCAGGCCCATGGTCACTTGGCTCCTTTTTTTATGTGGTCCACACAACCCTGGAGGAGGGCATGGCAACCCACTCCAGTATTCTTGCCTGAAGAATGCCGTGGACAGAGGAGCCTGGAGGGCTACAGTCCATGGGGTCACAAAGAGTTGGACACGGCAGAAGGAACTCAGTATGTGCGAACACAGCAACTCACTGAAGTGGGTGCTATCATCCCTCCCCTTTTCAAATGAGGATCGACGGCTTGGGGAAAGCACAGAAGGAAATGAGGGTATGGAGACATCACAGACATTTTCATCCATGCCTTGGGCTTTAGGGGGAAAGGGTATAGTGAGTTTACCCAGAGGTTACCTAGGAGCTGGAAGAGAGAGAGCCAGTTTCGGTAAAGACCAGTCTGGGTTCAAGTCCGGACAGTTAATGGGTAGTCAAGGCAGGGAGACCCAGAACAGCAAAGCTGGGCAGGGCGTTGGGGGACAAGGCAAAGCTGGCCGAGTCCTAAGTCCTTTGTCAAGGCTGCAGTATGGACACGAAGGCCAATAGGATGAAGCCAGTGAGACAAAAGTAGGCAGAAGAGGCGATGGGCCGACAGGCTAAGACTGGCCCAGGAGAAAGCAGCCATGCTCTGAGGTCAGGAGCTGGGAGAGGCCGTTTTGGAACTGGAAGGCGTCCCCACTGCCCCTGAGTTTCCCCAGAGTTGCCAGGGGGCAGCGAGCAATGCTACAATGTCCAAGAGTCATAAATCCCTAGTGCACTTGCGTTTACGTCACCCCAGAAGGCAGGCAGGCAGCAGGGGCCGGGTGATTTCTGCTGGGCTCAGGGCCCACCATGTCACCCCTGCAAGAAACTAGAACAGAGGCGCTAACCGGGGGCTCTGACTTAACTAAGGTGTATATGTGGCAGGAGGGGCTGGCAGAGAGGGATGGGGAGGTTGGGGCTGAGGGGCAGGCCTTGGCAAGGCAGCTTTGTACCATGCCGCCCTCCTCTCCAGCTGGGCCTGGCCACTGCAGCACCATCTCTAGCCACTCAGAAAACTCAGTTCCTATGCATTTCCATCAGGGAATCCCAGCACACACCCAGACCTTCCCATGGGGATGGGGATAATAAGAGCTACCTCATGGAGCACTGTGAAAATTAATTGAGATAATTTATATAAAACGGACTCAGTCTAATGCCTGAGACATATAATATGTGCTCAATAAACTATAGCTTTACAATAATATCGTTTAGTAATAAAAATAAACTTAAAAACTGAAATTAGAACTCATCAGAGTTGTATCTGGATTCCTAATTTTCATCACACAGCCACCCGTGTGCCCGGGGAGGGTTCAGGGTCCACTCGGACAGAGGAGTATCCATGCCTTCATGTATGTCTTCACTACAGGCAACCAATGGCCTCTGGGAGGGGAGGCCGGGGAGAAAGAAGGAAAGAGAAATCAGACAAGGCGGAGAGGAGGCAGGTGGGGGAGAGAAGCTGGTTCCCCACGGTCAGCTCATTCCCAAAGAAAACTGGAGCAAAGAGCGACACGAAAGACCATTGGTCTAACACTCGTTCATGGAAGAGGAAAGCGAGATTTAGAGGGGGTGATCTTTTGCCCAAGATCACACCATGAGTTAGTGGCAGACTTTGGGCTACACACTGCACTCAAGATGCCCTTCCTCTCCTCTTCCGATAGGTTACATGGATGTATTCCCCCTGGTAGACAAGGGGAAGAAAGAACCAATGCATCTCAACTTTCACAGCAGCAAAATAGCTGAGGTTTATCCATCCCCTGGGTTGCAAAAGTCTAGCCTTCTCTTCTGCAAGCTCCCACGTGTTCTCAAACTGCTGCTTAAGTGCAGGGGAGGCAGTTAGCTCCCTGGGGCATTTGAGAGAGGCAGAGGGCAGGACAGGATGGAGTGTGGCCTAGAGGGAGGGCGGCTGTCCAGGCACGCCTGGTACTGAGCCTCTCTCAGCAGCCTCAGATCCCTGCCTGATTCCCATCCCTGAAGGTGGCTCCACCCAAAGAGAGGACCCAGCAGAGGACACCCTGAAAATTTTAGACATGGCTCAGTGGTACAAAATTGGAGGGTGAGTGGGAAGGAGGCAGCTGGACTCATTCTGTTGTCTGGAGAGCTCCCCACTGCCAGGTTCCCTGATGCCGGTGGAGTAATCTAGGCCCACAGGGAGGACTCGCCTGCTGCTGGCTGTCTTTCCCAACACTGTCAGATGGGCTTTCTCACATCCAAGTGGGTGAGGTGCAGAAACCACAGCCACCTCCGCGCAACACCTCCAAAGCCAGGACCCAGTGCCATCTATGATCACAAGCGGCCAAGAGGACACAGGAGGCTAAGGGAGCAGTGAGGCCAGAGGTGGGGTCAGACGCCAGGCATGGCCCTGAGGACAAGGAGCGCTGAGAGAGAGGGAACCGCAGACACCCCAAGCTGCCTTTGGGCCATCAGCCGCTCACTCCCTTTCTTGCTCTGTCTTTTTAATGCCAAAGATGCAGGGACTCGAGGGAAAACGACTTCCTCCCTCTTTCCTTTGTCCAAATCTGTGTATTGAGGGCCAAAAAAAAAAAAAAAGGCCAAATGAGACAGGCAGCTGGGAAACAAGCAAACACTGGGTGATTTCCACCTTGGGCAACACAAGGAGCAATGAAAGACCTCAAACTTACTGAAGGGAAAAGAAAAGCAAAGTTCCTACCAGAAAGGCCCAGAAGGAAAGCAGGAAAATCACAGTGGCTCTTTGAAAAACAAATCAGTTGCTTAAATAAGCCAAGCGTTCCAATGCCTGGATTTGCTCAGCTGGGCTCCTTATCAGCTCAACCGCTGAGCCTTCTTGCTAACCCCAAGTCCCTTTGCTTTACCTCACCGATCTGTGTCCTTTAATGGCAATTTGAATATTTTCCCAGGGGGAAGGATAATTTAGGAGCTTGGGATTAACAGATACACACTGATGGGTATAAAACAGATAACCAACTTACTGTAGGGACTTACTGTATACCACAGGGAACTATGCTCAATGTCTTAAAATAGCCTATAATGGAAAAGAAACTAAAAAAAAGACGATAACTGAATCACTTTGCTCTAACCCGAAACTAACACAACATTATTAAGCAACTATCCTTCCAAAAATATGTTTATTAATTTTCACTGGAGGATGCTTTCTTGACAGTGTTGTGTTCGTTTCTGCTATACAGCTAAGTGAGTCAGCGATATGAACACGCACATGTATCCCCTCTTTTTTGGATTTCCTTCCCATTTAGGTCATCACAGAACACTGAGTAGAGCTCCCTGTGCTGCACAGTCAGTTCTCATCAGTTACCTGCTTTATACACAGTTGTGTATCTATCTCAATCTCAATCTCCCAATCCATCCCACACACACAAAAAAAATTTTAATTAAAAGGAAATTCTGCAAAATAAATAAATAAATAAAGCCTCCCGCTTCACCCAGGGTGGTGAAACATGCAGACCAAACATGCAGAGACGGGAGGTAAACAGGTTGGCTCTTCACACATGACAATTAGAAAACCCAGAAGGACAGCCTCCAGCCTACAATCACACAGTCTTCCGGTAGCTCCAGCCCCACCCTTAGCCCAACATGGGCAGAAGAGAAGGCAGCAGAGAGTGGCCAGGGCACAGCTCCATTCCCGCTCTGGCAAGAAGACAAGCCATGCACACATCCCAGCATCTGTGTGCCACCAGCCTTGACTCCGTCCGTCAAAGCTGGCACCTCACCCTCCACACACCTAAAGGACTGGTCTTGATCTACTGCTTATGCCCCAGATTTGAGCGACTATCCTGCCCAGGCCCAAGGGCTGAGAAAAACTCCAGCTTTATTAAGCAAAAGAGGAAAAGGAGCTGTTCAGTTATAAGTCATTTTGAGTATGTTTTTCTCTTGCCCATCGAAGGTGGAAATTCCTGAGAGGCAGAGATCCTGCCTTATGCTTTGCTTACATTCCCCACAGTGCATGGGGCTGGGCCCACACCTAGTCCACTCTAAGTGTTCAGTGAACAGGTGGCGGGCTCCTTGCATACCCCCAGCTCGCCCTCTTCCAACCCCTGGAGGCCGTGGAGGAAGAACCTACCTCACCATATTGGGCGCAGTAGGTCTCAGGCTTGGTCAGGCCACAGGTGGATGAAGCTCGGAGAAACCGGGTCCTCCCTATGAGCAGGTCCCCAACGGGTGGATAGCAGGCCCCACGGGAGCATGCTTGCTGGGCACACAGGAGGCTGGGCAAGCCTGAAATCACAAGGGGCTTAGGGGGTGCTTGGGCACAGCCTAAAGAGAGGGCAGTCTAGCCGGCCACCCCAGTGCCCCCCAAGGAAGCAGTCATCCATTGGCAGGGCTAGACCCTCTTCCTTGCCTTCATGCTCTGACCCGCTGGTGGTGGGAACGGTTGCAATCCTGGTGCTGTTTGGTTTTTTAAAAAAGCTGATTTTATAGTCTGTAACTCTCAGCTTTAAAAAAGTAGAAGTTGATCCTGAAATGTGGCATCCATATGTGGCTTTTAGAATTGAGCTACAGACACACGCTTGGCCACAGCTCTCCTCGCCTGTTAATGGAGCAGCGCTGGCTGCTGGCCGTCTGGGGGACACAGGGAGAGACTTTCATTCTGTCTGCTCCTTTATCTCTAAAACTCACGCTGTCACACTTTGCAAATAACCAGCTGGTAAAGAATCCGCCTGCAACGCAGGAGACCCCAGTTCTATTCCTGGGTCTGAAAGATCCCCTGGAGAAGGGATAGGCTACCCACTCCAGTATTCCTGGGCTTCCCTGGTGGCTCAGCTGGTAAAGAATCTGCCTGCGATGCAGGAGACCTGGGTTCGAGTCTCTGGGTTGGGAAGATCCCCTGGAGAAGGGAAAGGCTATCCACTCCAGTATTCTGGCCTGGAGAATTCCATGGACTGTATAGTTCATGGAGATACAAAGAGTCGGACACAACTGAGCAACTTTCACTTCACAGCTGCAGCTCCCTGAATATCGAGAACTCAAGCCATGATGGCTCTGGGACCAGTTAGAGAGTGAGAAGATGGAAAATAAATTCAGCAGCAGAGCACTGGGGCTGCCATGAACCACCCTCAGGTAGGAGGAAGAAGACATTTGGGAGCCTTTCAAGAGTCTCATCTTCTTCAGAGGCCCCAGGACAGAGAAACCTCATGGGCATCCCAGTAGATAAGTGTTCCAAACCCCAGGACCCCGGGTGATGGGTGATGTTCACACTTTGGTAGACTGTCCTCCCACCCACGGCTGGTCCCCTCTCTGCTGTGTGACAGGCCCCAGAAGGACGGGAAGGGATACTCACCAAAATACAGGAGAAGGAGCGGCCTCATCTTCAGTTGACGAGGCGACCTCCACTCAGGACCTCACCTGGGGCAGAGCAAAGCAGCCTGTGTGAAGCCACACAGACCCCTAGGTTGCACTAGCCCTTTGCTGTTTCTGGCTCGAGTTTTCTCAGAAGCCTTTACTCAGGGCCTTGGTCTAGGACACTTCTGAACAGCAGGCGCATCTATAGCCAAAACCTGGAAGACGCTAGAGACCTGGCCCCCTGTCCCAGCTGGCACGTGACTTCCAGGCTGTCCTGGGAGAATGTCACTACATCCTCCTGGACTCCAGCTCCCCGCTCTGAAACAGATGGGAGGGATCAACCCTGCCCTGCCCCCCATGGTCAACAGAGCAAGTTGGGGAGCCAGAAAGGACTAGGCCCTTTGCAGGAGAAGTCTGTGGCCTCAATGTCACCCTAGGAAAGAGGATTGGCCTTTCTCAGGCCCTGGCCCACCTACAGGCCCAACAGCGAGTGGCTCAAAGAGGCTGGTGGCCTGGAGGGGAGCCCTCTCCTGCTGTTGGCATGGTCTCCAGTATCAGCCACGGCCACCCTGAGGGTGAGACTGTGGTGCCCGCTTCTCTAGGCTGAGCAGGTTGTGGAATACAACGGGGAAAGAGAGGGAGGCCTGGAAGTGTTTAAAAAGTGAGTGAGGAATTCATGTGAACTGGGAGCAACTCAAAATGTCTCCATTGATGCACTGGGGCTGTACAGGAGGGCTGGGGTTTGGGAGGTCACAGAGCAGGGATTCTGAAGGAGGCTGGGGTGGGGGTGATACTCGAAGGGTCCTAGAGGCAGGGTGCTGCCCTGCTGAGGCAAGCCCCGCCCTGCTCATGGGGCGCCCACCTCTGCCTCGGATCAGATGCCCACTCTGCTCCAACAACAGCCACACATTCTTTCGGCCTGGATGGAGGAATGGGGGATTTGGCAGGACGGGGCAGGTGGGGACTGGCGACCCCCTGACATCTTTAAATCAAACATCCTGAGGCTTCAAACTCCCTCCAATCCCCTATCAGAGCAGTCAGGGGCCCAGGGAAGAGACAGGTGGCCTGAGCTCACAAAGCTAATTGTGGCCCAAGAGGAAGACCCATCATCTGGCTTCCTCCAGGGGCTGCAACCTCGCCCCCTCCCTGCCTGGAACTAGGCACTGTGAGAAGTTCTTAGAAGAGGCCAGCCCACCCTCTCCTTCCTTCTTTGTGTCCAGCCCCAGCTCTGAACCTGCTGTCTTCTAAGTCACCGAGACGCTTATCAGATGGGAGAAAGCAATCCGAACAGTGGCAGACTCGACACCCAGCCTTTGGATCCCAGTGGGCTCAGCTGAAGCTCCCAGGAAGAGGAAGGAATCTGGACCTGCAGCCAGGCCCCAGACACCCAGGCACACAAGCCTGGGCCCACCCCGCCCCCACGGGGCAGATGAGACAGGTAACAGACCTTGCTCCGTGCTGCTGCTGTTCTTTCTCCCGATCACCTCTCCGAGACGCTCCCCTTGAATGTGGGGGTCTCCTCTCCTGGCTCCCAATTTTTAAACAACGGCCTCACCTCTGGAGACTCCCCGGCTGGGCGTCGCCGGCTGCAGGGCGGGACTCAGGAATCTGGCCGCTGGCACACCCGTCTGCCGTCACAGCACCCCCACCCGCCACCCCAGACAGGACTGGGCAGGTGGAGGCGGTCCGGAGGCCTCATGGCAAGATCGGCAGTGCCCACCTACTTGCTGTGGGGGGGTGGGGGTTGCACCAGGGAAATGTGAGTGATGACTGGAGACCAGGATTCCTGGGGACCGGTGGGGTGAGGGGGTGATGGCCACTCACATTGTGACAGCCGCTGCGCTGGGTGCTTTCCCAAGGCTCGTAGAGGTCAGCCTCTCCCGGGATCCTGGGCCACCCTGGACAGAAGACCATGCAGAGAACAGAAGGATCAGGGCTTGCATATTGGGTATTACAGCCCCAGACCTGTCAGTGAGCTGGAAGGGAAGAAGACACAAACATCGAGGACCCTGGAAAGCACCAGACCCCTCCCAAGGGAAAGCAAAAAAGTGGAAAACCCCTGCTTCTTGTGGGGCAGGGGGGATTAAAAGGTCTGGTTCATCAGGAAGGGGTCAGAGCCCAACCCACCCAAGAAAAGCTTAGGAGGACTCAACAGGCATGAACTCTAAATGTTTCCCCTCTGGCTCCCTCGCAGCCTTGGCAGGGAGCCCAAGGACAGGTAACTACCTGTGAGTCACGGCTCCCAGCTCAGGGAAAGGCTGCTCTCCCAGCCCTTCCCACTGGGCAAGAATGCCTGCCCGGAGGGCCAGAAAACAGATCTGACCACAAGGGGTGGGAAGGGAGGGCTGAGGCACAGCTGGACCGACTTCCCCTGGGCCCCCGCCAGGCCTGAGAACACAGCTGCCTTTGTGGGACGCTGGGCGGCTCCTGGTTCGGGGCTTTGGGCTGCGAGTGGCTGTAATGACAGTCACAGGACCAGAGACAGGGGCTGGTCTCGGAGGACATGCCTCCCCTCCACCAGGCGAGGGTCCGAGGGTTTTTAGAGAGATCTGGAAGGACACCCAGTCCAGATCTTGGCCGGGCACAGCCTACCTGGGCATTGTTTGGACACAGTCACCTCCAAGTTTCTATTAAAAGAGACTCTAATTGAGCTAGTCCAGCCTGTCAGTGTCTCCTAAGCAGGAACTGGAGGGTTGTGTCCAAGAAACTGGTTTGAGAATCCTTCAGGGCAAAATGGAGGATTTTGTGGATTAAATGGTAAACTGGGCATTTCTAACCCTCAGATTTTCATATAGCCCAAGAGATTTAGATAGGCAGGAGAAATACCCTAAGTAGCAAATGGACAATAAGCCGTTTAGATGAAAAAACGGACATTGCCGTACATGTTAGCGTCTTGACCCGTGTAAACATTCCAATAAAATCTGGCTTAACAAGCCAGGATCAGTACAAGCAGCTGGCCTTCCTGGGCCCTGCCTCTGCAGCAAGAACACACACACAGCCCTACAGCCCCCTGCAGGGAAAGGTCACTGCTCACACCCCCGGGGCTTTAAGCCCACCTGCCTGGTCTCTCTCTCCACCCTGCCAACTCCCTGAATGCAGGGCTTCCAGGAAGCCTGGCTGCTCATGGAGCTCTGTCCTGTACCCACCGCCAGGAAGACGATGTGACGAAGAGCTCAGGAATAGTTAACTCAGCAGAAGGAGCAGCTGCTGCCATCCCAGATCCCCAGACAGGCGGGGTGGGCAGGCAGCAGGAGGCTGAGCCCTTTAAACGCCCCTCCTCCTCTCCCCTTAAGAGGCCAGGAGCCCAGGTAAATAGGTGCAGGCCAGGGCAGGTCCCAGCGTGGTTTGGCTTCACAAAGGGGAAAGCCAATTGCTTTGTGTGGGCCCCTGCACCCCATTCCGCGTTCCCAGCCCAGTCCAGGATGTTGCTTTGGCAAACCCCAAGGAGGGCCCAGCCAGCCAGCCTCACCCCTCGGGGATGCTGAGCACTTCCCAGTGGGGATCTAGCCCCCACCCCCCAGCCCCCAGGACAGCAGGGCCCAAGGCACCGGCCGTAAACTTCAGAACTCAGTTTGTTCAGAGACAAGAAGTCTAATACAGAGGCAGAAGCAAGGGCAGGACCTGGCAGGGACTAAAAGCAAGCTGGGCACTGCTCCGACAGCCTCCCCTCCACGTCTCCTTCCTCTCCTGCCACCCACCATCCTGCCCCAGAGCCCCCACCCTCAGCTCCCCAGAGCCTTGGCTTATTAGAACCAATGCTCAGGAAAGGGGTTCTCCTTGACCCCCTGTTCCTCTCGTACTCACGTCTGTCCATCCAGCAATTCTGTTAGCTCCCCCTTCCAAAGGCAGAGGCAGCTGACAGAATTAATCTGGTGACTCAGGCGGTAAAGAATTATCCACCTGCAGTGCAGGAGACACGGGTTTGTCCCCTGGGTCGGGAAGATCCCCTGACGAAGGAAATGGCAACCCACTCCAGTATTCTTGCCTGGAAAATCCCATGGACGGAGGAGCCTGGAGGGCTGCAGTCCATGGGGTCGCAGAGAGTCAGATGTCACTGAGAGACTAACGCACACACGCCCCCAGGTTACAGAAACGACACCGTGTCCGGGCAGGCAAGTCTCCCCCTCTGCCTGCTTGTCCGCCATCCCTCACGACATCTCAGGGGTGGCCTGAGAAGCTGCCATCTCCATCACCCATCTGACAGGCTCAAGCCGTCCATGTTGCCAGGGCGATCAGCCAGGGTCTGATGAGTGAGAGAGAAAGGCCTACGAAGCAAAGAATGGAGGGAAGGAGGGAGAAGAGAAGAGAAGAGGTTGAGAAGGTAAGAGAACCTGGTCCAGGCCGTGAATGCCAAATCCCAGGTGTAAGAGGAAGGGACACCGGGTGACTCACGGCTCGGGCACCACCTGGACCCAGTGAGTCATGGCTGAGTCCTCGTCTGTGGGGCTGGGTGAGCTCCAGGAAGGGCCCTGTGGATCCGCCATGTGACTAAAGCTGGCGTGTCTACACTCCGGCCACAGCTGCTCAGCCGCCCAGACAGTCGGTCACTCCTCACGCAGAGAGAAGAGGTAGGGCTTTCTGAACTCAGGCTGGAGCCCAGCCTCGGGCGGGGACCCGGAGAAGGCAGAACGGGGCCCTGGGCTGCCATCGTGGGGTGACTCTCTTCCACAGAGTCTGTCTTCCTCCTGAACTCAGGGTTTCAGAAAGTCTGGGTTCCAATGACCACTTATTAGGGGACCAAGTTCTTGAAGATGTACCTCACTGTCCTCATCTTCAAAGAAAGGATAAGTGTTCACTTCATGGGGACACGGTGAGTATGAAATGTGGGGATACATCTACAAGCTTAGAACAGGGCCCGACCCAGGCTTTCTGAACTCAGGCTGGAGCCCAGCCTCGGGCGGGGACCCGGAGAAGGCAGAACAGGGCCCTGGGCTGCCATCGCAGGGTGACTCTCTTCCACAGAGTCCGTCTTCCTCCTCCCTCCCCTTCCCAGCCTGAACGGCCATCAGACCTGCAGCACTTCGATCAGCCCAGGCCTGCGGTCTGGGAGAGACCCGGCAGTCGGCCGAAGTTAACCACAGCTGACATCCTCTGGCGAGCTCGCTGCGCGCTGGGCCCTGTTCTAAGCTCGTAAATGTATCCCCATATTTCATACTCACCGTGTCCCCATGAAGTGGATACTTATCATCCTTTCTTTGAAAATGAGGACAGTGAGGTACATCTTCAAGAACTTGGTCCCCTAGTAAGTGGTCATTGGAAACCAGACCAGTTGCTCAGCACTCAGGTTCTTCACCACCGTTACTCAGGCGCTCAGTCATGGACGACTCTTTGAGACCCCATGGACTGCAGCACGCCAGGCTTCCCTGTCCTTCACCATCTCCTAGAGTTTGCTCAAACTCATGTCCATCGAGTTGGTGATGCCATCCAACCATCTCATCCTCTGTCACCCCCTTCTCCTCCTCAATCTTTCCCAGCATCAGGGTCTTTTCCAATGAGTTGGCTTTTTGCATCAGGTGGACAAAGTATTGGAGCTTCAACTTCTTAACCACTACTTAGAGTTTAAAGTGGCCCAAACTCCCTGCCTCCACACTTGGTAAGCCTTGACCAGAGTCCACCAGCCTCTGAACTTGATGTTTCCCAAACCTAATCAGGACCTGATATCTGAAAATTGTGCTTTTGGAGCACTAACATGGACCAGAGACTCCTGGGAAAACACCGATGCTACAGAAACACCCAGAACACCCCCCACGAGGTGACTTTCTGTTTGTTTTCCCATGCAGACAGTGTCTTCTGTGTGGGCACAGGTGGAGAAGTTACTGGGCTCCAGCTGCCCCATCTCAGAGCCTCTGGCATATATGGGCAGGATCTCCCCATCATGCCAACAGGAAGCTGCTCTGAGTGAGGACAGGAGGGCCCCACAAGGGGTGGGAGGACAGAGAAGGTTAGCACGGATTGCTGACAAGATTAAACAAACAAGATAGAATGTGAGGACTGGATGACACAACTCCCCTGTCACCAGAGGAAGGGGAATCCCCTCCTCTGAGCCCAGGGCCCCAGTTTCTTCCAGGTCCTATCTCCCAGGTCCTAGGGTGCATTGCCAGATGCCCCCCCCTCCTGAGGGGTATAGCCCAGTGCAGCCGGCAGTGTGGTGAGGTTGAAGGCTGGCTCCCGGCTCCCCCGAGAAGGAGGAATATCTCGGCATCTCTGCCACTTTTGCTGACCTCCCAAATTCCCGAGCTTTTCCCAGGTGGTGCTAGTGGTAAAGAACCCACCTGACAATGCAGAAGACATAGGAGATGGGGGTTCCATCCCTGGGTCGGGGAGATCTCCATCCGGAGGAAGGCATGGCAACCCACTCCAATATTCTTGCTTGGAGAATCCTGTGGACTGAGGAGCCTGGGGGGTACAGTCCATGGGGTCACAAAGAGTCAGACATGACTGAGTGACTCAGCACCCACGCCTCCTCAGACGGGTTGGCTCAAACCACGGCCCCTCTCCACCCCCCACCGCCCCTCCCTCTACGGTCCAGTCATTGCCCTCCTCGAACTAGGTTCTCAGAACCTAAGTCCAACCTCTGTGCACTTTGGCCACAAATTTGCCATGTGGAGCTGGCCACGTGGCTGAGAGGAGAGAGGCTATACCTGATGCGGGAAATGCAGCCACAGGTGAGGTCGGGACCCACTGGGCATGGCCAAGAGGGACCAGAGTCAGAGGGCAGGGGAAACCAGCCTCGGGAAATCGGCTCCCTGCGCTAGCAGAGGGGACTTTAAAATTCCAAACGTCATCCCTAAAAGGGCCACCAGGAAGAGAAACTCAGGTTCCTACTGTTCAGACTGGCGTCTGAGGGTTGAGTACGGACAAATGAGCCTCTTGCAGTTGGAGGGGGAGTGGGCACAGGTGTGTCTGGCTTCTTGTCTGGAATCAACCGCACCTGAAGGTGTGGAGTCAGCACTTCCCTTCAGTGCTTGTGGCCACATAGGGTCTCTGGATGGACTTGAACAGCTCCCGGACCTAATGCCACTTCTGCTTCTCAACAAAAGCACAGACTTGGGAGAACCCTGCTCTGGGCCTCAGTTTCATCCTTTGTAAATAGACATGTTGGATTTTACCGGTTCTCAATCCAGGCTGCCCTCAGAATTACTTGCAGAACTTACAAAATCATATACTTAGGTCAGGCCCCAGCCAGAGATTTAATGGGTGGGCAGAGGGGCAGGGACATTGACAATGTTTTTAAAGCTCCCTCGAAGCCCCCTCCAGGCTTCCCCAGTGGTTCAGCAGTAAAGGATCTGCCTGCGAACGCAGGAGCCTCAGGAGACACTGGTTCGATCCCTAGATCGGGAAGATCCCCTAAAGGAAGGCATGGCAATCCACTCCAGTATTCTTGCCTGGAGAACCCCATGGACAGAGGAGCCTAGCAGGCTACAGACTATAGGGTTGCAAAGAGTCGGACACGAGTAAAGCGACTTAGCATGCTCGAAGCCCCCTCCAGCTTTAGGATGCCCTGCTTTCAGGGCTGGTGGCTTAGGATAGCACTTAAAAGCCTAGAGTTGGAAGTGAAAGAAAAGTTGGAAAGTCTTGGTTCTTCACTCACCAGCTGTGTGACTCTGCACAGCCAAGGCTACTTGCATCCAATGGGACAAATAACAGTCCACCTCACGGATCCTTGTAAAGATCAAAGGGAACGCTGCATACAGGACTCCCAGCAAAGTACCTGGCTGGCCGTGTGCTCTATCAAAGTCTGTCCCCACGTGTGCGTCACACACACAGGCGTTGGGGTATGAGCAGCAGTCTTCACAGCTGCTTGTAACAAAAGCAAACCCCATTCCATCCAGATGTCTGACAGCTCTCTTACCAGACAGTGGGCCAACTGGGAGGCCTCGGGTCCCCCATTCCACTCTGTTCCTTGGGGCGAAGTAAAATTCTCGAAGAGCAATGATCTGGACCCGAAAGGAAGAGAGGCACTCAGGGGGCCAGATGAGCTAAGTTCCTTGAGAGCAAGGTGACACTTCTGGCCTTCCTAGACAGGGAAAGACACGGGGTGGGGTGTTTACAAACAGAGGGCAGAAGAGCAAGCTGGAGCATAACCGACATTGTTTTATGGCCTCCAAGAGTTAATAAAACCAGAGTCCAACACCTGATAAAGAGAGGAGTCAAAGCTGGTCTGGACCGCAGCTTGTTCCTTACCTCGGAGCAATTGCCCAGCAAGTCTGAGGGTGACAGAGAAAAGGCACTTTTTCCCTCTGGAGCCTCTGCTTTCTGCTGCTGTTGCTTAGGCTAAGCCGTGTCCGACGCTTTTGTGACCTCAGGGACTGCAGCCCACCAGGCTCTTCTATCCATGGGATTTCCCAGCAAGAATACTGGAATGGGTTGCCACTTCCTTCTCCAGAGGATCTTCTAGACCCAGGGATCGAATCTGTGGTCCCTGTGGCTCCTGCACTGACCGGCAGTTTCTTTACCATTGAGCAGCCCGAGAAGTCCATATGTACAATGGGATATTACTCAGCTATAAAAAAGGAATGAAATTCTTGCAGCAGCATGAATGCACTTAGAGATTATCATACCAAATAAGGTCAGTCAGACAGAGAAAGAAAAATATTACATGATAATACTCATACGTGGAATCTAAAAAATAGTACAAAGGAACTTGTTTACAAAATGGAAACAGATCCAGACATAGAAAACAAATTTACAGTTACCACAGGGGAAGGAGGGGAAAGGGATCATTTGAGAATATGGGATTAACAGATGCACACTCCTATATATAAAACAGAAAAATAACAAGCATTTACTATACAGTGAAGGGGACTAGATTCAGTATGTTGTGATAAACTATCATGGAAAAGAGTCAAAAAAAGAATATGTGTGTACATATATATGTGTGTGTGTGTGTGACACAATATTGTAAATCAACTATAATTCAATTTTAAAAAAGAAAAAGGAAAAATACCCAGAGGACAGGGAGAGAATATCCAAAATGTTAACATTTTTCATCTCTTTACAGTTCCTCTGATGCTCTCATCTTCCACAATAAGGCTATTTTACTAGAACAATCAGTAAAAAATAAAAAGTAAAATGTTTCAGAAGGAGAGAGATTTTGTCCACCTACAAGTGATTCATCTTTCCTCTCTTTGCTCCCTCCTTTGCCCTGAACCTTGTCCACTAAACCCACAGACTGCCCCAGTGATCTACAAGTTTTCTACATCTTTGTATATTTCATAACACGTGGTTTCCCCTTCTTAGGAAGTGTTGCTTCTTGAGGTTGTTAGATCTATTTCAAGAAAGCACTTAACGCAGTTCCTTAGTAAATGTGTGAGAAAGTAAGGCATCACTCAACATCACATCTACAATAGCTCATTCAAGCATCACAGCAGACTTTTAGGGTGGCTGTTTGAAGGATTTATTATTATTCCCTTTTTTATAGCTTCAGCATTATTTGGTAGCTTGTTCAAGGTTTCCAAATGCAGTTGACTAAATATGTATCCCCAGAAATTCATATGTTAAAACTCTAACTCCAATGTGATGGTATCAGGAGGCGGGGATGTTGGGAAATAATTAGGTTTACATCAGGTCATGAAGGTGGAATCCTCATAGCAGGATTAGTGCCCTTAGAAGAAGAGGAAGAGACACCAGGGTCTGTCTCCATCAAGTGAGAACACAGCCAGAAGGCAGTCTTCTGCAAGCTAGGAAGCCAGTTCTCACCAGGAACCCACTCTGCTGGCACCTTGATCTTGGACTTCTAGCCTCCAGAGCTGTGAAAATAAATACCATGTTGCTTAAGCCACCTATCTGTGGTATTTTGTTACAGCAGCCTGAAGTGATGAAGACACAGAACTAGTGTTTTAGCCAATATGGGCTTCCCTGGTGGCCCAGACAGTGAAGAATCTGCCTGTAATACAGGAGACCCAGGTTCGATCCCTGGGTCAGGAAGATCCCTGGAAGAAGGGAATGGCTACCCACTCCAGTATTCTTGCCTGGAGAATCCCATGGACAGAGGAGCCTGGCAGGCTACAGTCCATGAGGTCACTGCAGTAATAAACTAACTGCAAAATCTCAGCAGCTTAACACAACCGACAAACGTTTATTTGCTGCTTGCGCTGAGTGCAATGCAAGACGACGGCGAGAGGAGGGGGCCTCTGCTCCACACAGTTCCCCAGGGACAGCTGCCATCTCGTATCTGCAGCAGCCAGGACCGTGGTCCTAACAGCCTCGGCGACAAGGTTACATGGCACCGAGGAACTCTCTCCAGTTACCCCAGGCTTCACAGTCATGTGCTTAGGACCTACTGGGCAGAACTACTCACAGGGCTCCAAAGAGATCTTTCTGCATGTCCACAGGAGGAAAAGGAAATAGGACTTAGTGACCACATAGTATTGTCCACCACAACCAGTATGTGGTGAAACCAGAATCCAACAGCGGATCCTTAAGTTCCCCAAATCCCTGCTCTTCCCACTCAATGTTTGGCCTCCCCAAACTGACAGAATTTGCTTTTCATAAAAAAAAAAAAATAGAATTTTCGTGACAGAATAATTTATAGACTGTGACTCCTCAAGGAAACTGGTAGGGAAAATGGCCATAGTGAATGTTTTAGATTTGCAAAACCAGTCACGTATGAATGTGAGAGTTGGACCATGAAGAAGGCTGAGTGCTGGAGAATTTATGCTCTTGAACTGTGGTGTTGGAGAAGACTCTTGAGAGTCCCTTGGATAGCAAGGAGATCCAACCATCCATCCTAAAGGAAATCAGTCCTGAATATTCATTGGAAGGACTGATGCTGAAGCTGAAGCTCCAATACTTTGTCCACCTGATGCGAAGAGCTGACTCATTGGAAAAGACCCTGATGCTGGGAAAGATTGAAGGCAGGAGGAGAAGGGGACGACAGAGGATGAGATGGTTGGATGGCATCACCGACTCAATGGACATGAGTTTGAGCAAGCTCTGGGGGATGGTGATGGTCAGGGAGGCCTGGCGTGCTGCGGTCCATGGGGTCGCAGAGTCGGACACGACTGAGCAGCTGAACAGCAACAAAGCATCACAAGATGGCCTCATAGAAAAACCTTAAGCACAGGCAGTGACATCTCTACAAGTGGTACCCAGAGGGTAAATATCTTTGAGACATTAACATCACTCCAGACTCTAAGGGAAAACCCATTGGGGATGAGGGCAAATCTTCAAGAAGATTCTGATATGCTGTTAACCAACCATCCTAGTCCATCAGGACTCTCCTCGCTTTAGCCCTGAGTTTCACTTCCCAGGACACCCTTCAGTTACAGAAAAATGCTCAGTCACCTGGTTGCACACTGATACTTTTTCTCCCTGACAGCTTCTGAAGACATCATCTCAAGTGGTTCAGCCATCTCTGCATGAAAATGCACAGTGATCTGAGAAAGCAAAGTTGGCCCTACATCCAAGAAAAACCCAGGAGGAAATAGCATGTGAGAATAAAACTCTCCCACAGGAAAGGGCTCGGGAAGCTATTTGGATATGGGCTCACTTCAGCAAAATGGTCCTCTTTGAGGAGTTGGGGGAAGAAAAGACTATGACTCTGCTTCTACTGCTGCGTCCTGATGTGCAGGAGGCTTTTCCCAGACAAACATCAAGGATTCATAATGAGTTTATAGATGCATCAACGCCTCCATCTTTTTCAAGTCGAATATCATTAAAACCATCCACGTTCGGTGTCGTCTTGAATTTGTGCTATTCTTGACATGCATGTACACACAAACACATACACAGGTGCACACATACAGAAGCACATACAGGCCTTTGCACTTTTTCCTACTGCATTTTGTTTTGTGAGTTTTGGCTTAGCGCTCCATTTGCGAAGTTGGATTTGGTAAGCACTTTGACCTATACACGCTCCACCATCTCCAGGTTAAAGTCCAGACAGAGTCCACAGTCAGGCTCCCAGAGTCCTGCTGGAAAAAAAGCTGCATTTTTGGCCCTAATTCACACAGCCTTGCTTTACACAAGTGCTCTGATCCAGCCATTTCATTCCCTTGACCACTCTTAGGCTCTTTTCATCTGGCTCTGACTGTCTATATTGCCCTTCCCACCTCTTGTGTACTTGGCCAAATTCTAAATCCAAGATTCAGATTAGATTCTGGATAGGTGATGGCTTCTCTGCTATTTTCTGTAAATTCTTCCCAAACTCCAGTAGTAGACTTTACAGATACAATTCAATTAACAACCAGTTCTAATCTGTCTTGTAAATCCCTTCTTTCTCATATTTACATACTTAGGGCTATTCAAGATTTAGTTACTTTGTGATTTGCTCCCAAATCTGGGTTGCAAACTCCTTAAGGAGAAGGGCAAACCTTGGCCACTCTTTTTATCTGCTGAGTTACGCGCACCCATTGTCTACACATAGTTAAAGGCTCAACAAATGTATCCTGATGTCTTAGTGGGGCTTCCCAGGTGGCACTAGGTAAAGAAATGCAGGAGACATAAGAGGTTTGATCCCTGGGTTGGGAAGATCCCCTGGAGGAAGGCATGGCAACCCATTCCAGTCTTCTTGCCTAGAGAATCTCACGGACAGAGGAGCCTGGTGGGCTACAGTCCATAGGCTCACAAAGAGTCGGACATGACTGAGGCAACTCAGCATGATGTGCTAGTGTGAATCCTTGATGCAAGGAAAAACCTGCCAAAGCGTGTTTGACGAATATGATGTCGTGAATATCATCCTATAACTCCCTCTCAAGACAACATAGATAGAAAATCATCCAGAAAAAGAAACACCATTTTTATCCCCTTAAGAATTAGGACGTGAGAAAATTCACGAGGAGTTGATCCACTGATCAGCAGACTTCCACGGCTGTGCTTCCTGCCCAGTCCACCATGGCTGGGGACAGAATGGCCAGGAGTCAAATTGGAAGTAGATTCAGTATTTGGCATTGAAACATTTCTGGAGTTGAGCCATGGATCCGGGTCCTCAAGACATCCAAGCTTTAAGAAGCCTGAGAGGTAATGAACTGGGTAAATATGGGTCCAAGGGAGGGGAGAGCACAAAGGGAGAGAAGGTCTTGGGAAGTAAGAACTAAACACGATTCAAGGGTTCTTGGTCACTTCCAGAGCCAAGGGACACGCGTAGCAGGAGGTCTGTCAGCCCCTGCCTGTCCTTCCGCCAGGAGTTTCAGGCCTATCTCAACCCTTGGCCGATGAGCGTCAAGCCTGGTCCATTAAGAGCCCTACCCCAGGGGTTTCCCTGGTTATCAGTGGTTAAGACTTTGCCAGCACAGGGGCGTGCAGGCCAGGGGCTTCCCTGGTGACCAGTCGTTAAGACTTCACCAGTGCAGGGGCGTGCGGGTTTGATCCCTGGTTGGGGGGCTAAGATCCCATATGCCTTGAAGCTAAAAAAAAAAATCCTAAAACATAAAACAGAAGCAATACTGTAACAAATTCAATGAAGAATTAAAAAATGGTCCACGGTTTTAAAATCTTTTTTTAAAACACTGGCAACTTAAAAAAAAAAAAAAAAGGAACTCCATCCCATAGCTAACTGAGTCTAGGTGTATGAGTTTGTCTAAGTCCATTCATTCACTGGGGACGAGCAATGTCCCAGGGCTGGCACGAGCATTGCGGGCGACATCTCTCGTTTACATCCCTCTGTGTATCCTGACAGCTGCTCTTCTGGCCTTTCTGCCTGGGTCTCTAACAGGACCCGGTCCCCCTCACCAGTTATCCTCAGGGCCTGAGCTTGGGTCTGAATCCTCCCGGCACAGCAGCCTGCTCACTGACACCCCCTCCGCCCACAGCTTCTGCCTGGTCCTCATCCTCAGACTCTGAGCTTTTCTTCCAGTTTCTCCTCACGTCTCAGCAAACCCTTCTGACTTTTGACCAAGAAACACAAAGACATATTGAGCCATTCATTCACAAAATAAACATTTACTAAGTACCCACCCAATGCCAGGCATCCAGGGACCCCGTAGTAAATAAATCAGATGCATCCCTGTCCAGAGGGCGACTACTGTCTCTTGGGACACAGACATTAAGTACATCATTGCCAAACAACTCATTAATCATGCAGCCAGAGGGATCTCATCTTCTTTCGCTATCCGAGTCACTCTTTCCTCTATTATGCAAACAACCCTAATTCTGAGAATTCTAGGGAGATGCTAACAGATGATGCAAATTCTCTCTAGTCGCTGCTTATTCTCAAGCACGCTTAGCTTCCTTTTTACAATTTCTTCATGCCGCCCCTGATCGCTCCAGCCTGTTTTGGCCCCAAACAAGAATGTGTGGTCCTTTCTCCATTCTCCTAAAGACAAAAGACACAGCTGCTGAGTTTGAGAGGTTTTACTGAAAATATGAAGATGACATAGGGAAATTACAACCTAAAAAGAAACATTCAGCTTTCACTGTCCCCAGAATCCATCCAACATTACGGCCGGTTCCCGCTGCCACCTCTCTCCTTAGCTCTATGTCTTCCCCGGGTTGCTGGTACCAGGTTCTTTCCTCCTTTTAACCAGCCGGGAGTCTCCTCTCTTTGTGAACTCACTTCTCCCATCTCACCCCCTGAAGACAGCCATTTACATGGTAAGAACCCAATATGACCCATCAGCTTTGCGATGAAACTACTCACTATGACTTCCCATACACCAGCCTGCATTCATTCATTCTTTCATTTCAGAAATAATTACTGGGGCTTCTCTGGTGGCTCAGTGGGAAAGGATCCACCTGCCAATGCAGGCAATACGAGTTCGATCCCTCGATGGGGAAGATCCCTCGTGCCTCAGAGCAACTAAGTCCGTGTGCCACAACTACCGAGCCTGGGAGTTGCCACTACTGAGCTCATGGGCCCCAACTGCTGAAGCCCACACACCTTGGAGCCCAGGCTCTGCAACAAGAGAAGCCACCACAACGAGAAGGCTGTGCGTCACAACCAGAGAAACGCCGAAAATAAATAATAAATAAGTACAGTTATTTAAAAAAAAAAACAAATAATTACTGAACATGAATTTTATACTGGGCATTGCACTAGGCTAGGCCAAAAAAAAAAAAAAAAAAACCAGCAAACAAGATAGACCCTTCCCTTCCGGAGGAGACACATGATAAAGAAGTAAACTTCGACAATTGAAGCTTTAGTGCTTTGTATTAAAAATTTTTTTAAACCAGGGTGATATGATAGATGGGAGTCTCGGAGTGTTGGAAGTATCACTTTGGAAAGGATAGGTAAGAGAATTCTCTCCGAGGAGGTGACCCTCGGGATAAGCCTGAGAGATACAGGGCTGGACTTTGCAAGGCAGGACTCAATGCCCCCCTCAAAGCTTGTGCCAGCCCTGCACTGGTGGGCCCCAGTGAATGAATGGACTGAGACAAACACAGCCACCTAGACCCAGTTAGCTGTGGGATGGAGTTCCTTTTTTTTTTTAAACACGTATCTAAGGTGCCGGCAAAGTAGAGGCAACAACATTTATTTTGAAAAATTTTAAATCTAATATATATATATTTTTTATTTTAATATAAATTTATTTATTTTAATTGGAGGCTAATTACTTTACAATATTGTAGTGGTTTTGCCATACGTCGACATGAATCCACCACGGGTGTACACGTGTTCCCCATCCCGAACCCCCCTCCCACCTCCCTCCCCATAGCATCCCTCTAGGTCATCCCAGTGCACCAGCCCCGAGTACCTATTTTAAAAGACACAACAACAGGCACCTCGGGCAGAATTAGAGTTCTGTCTCCCCTACATATGTTTTAAAGTTTAATACTGTTTTTATTTTTATTTACAAGGGCAGATTAGAGCCCTCAATATTTTCAGGGATTAGAACCTCTGAAGTCTTACTCAGCCCTAGGGGATAACAGAAAAGTGTGTCTCAGGCAGAAGAAAGAGAAGTCCAAAATTTCTGTGGCTGGAAAGAGTGTGGCGTCTTCTGGAGGTAGGAAGAAGGGAAGAGAACTGTATGACTGAGGTGGGAGCTAAAACCAGTGGGACATGTGGACAGGGGCATGTCTCAGACAGGGGGTGGTTTCTAAACACTGGGTTATGTGTTTAAATTAGGAGAATTCCCTATTTTTTTTTTTAAATTTCTGATGCCCCCAGGCCTAGGGGGTGGGGGCTTCCCTGGTGCTTCAGATGGTAAAGAATCTGTTGTAATACAGGAGATCCAAGTTTGATCCTTGGGTCAGGAAGACCTCCTGGAGAAGCAACCCACTCCAGTATTCTAGCCTGGAGAATCCCATGGAGAGAGGAACCTGGCAGGCTACAGTCCATGGAGTCACAAAGAGTCGGACACGACTGAGTAACACACATGGGCTGGGGGGTCGTGAAGTTGGTATTTTTGAAAGTTCCTCAGGTGATTCCAAGTTGTAGCCAGGATTAAGACCACTGACATGGGGCCTTGTAACCAATTAGAGAAAAAGAAAAGTGAAGGTGAAAAATACAGACCCTCGAGTCAGACAATCTGGTTTTGAATCCCATTTCTGCCTCTGACTAGCTGTGTGATCCAAAGCACACTACTTAAGCTTTCTGTTCCTCAGTTTACCCATCTCAAAAGTGGGGACAATAGTTTACCCACTTTGTAGGGTTGTTTGTAGGATTAACGAGGTAATACATACAACAGTCTTAGAAAGCATGTATTAAGGATGCAATGACTCTAGCTTTGACTACTCTTTGTGAGCAATAAAGGCAGCTTAGCTCAGGTGGCAGGTGCTAGAGGTGAAAAGACAGAGCCAAGTTACATATCTGGAAGCAAACAAGGCTTGCTGAAAACTGGCTGAAAGAGATGAGGCAAAGAAGGGAACACGTGCATACCTGTGGTGGATTCATGTTGATGTATGGCGAAACCAATACAATATTGTAAAGTAATTAGCCTCTAATTAAAATACATAAATTTAAATTAAAAAAGAACAAAACAAAACCAAAAAGCTGGTTTCCATGTTTGGGACTTTAAAAGTTGGGAAGGATGTGGTTAAAATTTTACCAAGATTGGGAAGACTAGGAGAGGAGTACATTTTGAAAAAGACAATGAGAAAGTTCCATTTTTACGTGTTTATTAAGTTAAAAACACTATATTCGATACCCAAGAAGAGGTACCAGGACAGCTTAATGTGTCACCCTGGAGCTCAGATTTCAGAATCAGCATATAGTGTTCCATCCAACATGGTAGACATTAGCCACACTTACAAGGCTATTTAATTTAAACTTAGGTTAATTAAAATTGAATAAAATTAAACATTCAGTTCATCAGACACTTTAGCCACATTTCAAGTGCTCAACAGCCACATGAAGCTAGTGGCTACCATGTTGGATTTAGAACATTTAAATCCAGCGCAGATTTAGAACATTTCCATCACTACAGAAATTCCTATAGGAAAGCACCACGCCTCAATCCATGGAATTACAGGAAATCCTCTTTGAAGTGGTTCATAATTCTGGCTACACATTGGAATCACCCCAGGAATTAGGAATCAGTTCATCTGGGGGAACTTCCAGGCAATGGTAATTTCTAAAAGCTGCCAGGATGATTCTAAAGTAGAGTCAGAGCTGAAAACCCCAGACCTACGGAGATAATACAGGTGGAGAAGCAGGTTATGATAGAACCCTATGGTACCCCAATCTCAAGGGCAGTGATCCTCAATTTTCGCTGAACACTGGAATCAGCTTTAAATATTACTAATGCCTGGGTCCTACTTGGAGGGATTTCTGATTTAACTGGCCTAGAATGCAATCTGGTCTTCAGAAATTTTAGAAGCTATCCAGTTACTCTAATGGGTATTCAAGACTGAGAACCACTGGCTGATAGAGGAGAAAGATGTAACGAAGAAGAGCTAGGAAGAAGCAACTAACACAGCATGATAAAAACAAGAGAGCACAGTGACCCTGAAGCAGAGAGAAAATGTTTCTAGAAGGAAGAAATGGTTCTATCTGTTGGACAAAATTCAGTTCATTTAGTAAGCTTCCCATTAGATTTTGTTGGGATGGTGCTAATGGGAGCCATTTGGAAGTGGGTCAAAGAATGAATGGTCGATGAAGAAATACAGTGATTGTAGACAACTGTTAGTAAACAGTTCCAGTTATGAAGAGGGGCAAAGAATGCTGGTAGCAGCTGGACAGTGATTTGGGGTCATGGACTAGGTTTTTTAAGACACAGATATTAGAGTATGTTTGTATGTTGATGGGATGCCATAATAAAGGAGAAAATGATTATTCAGGAAAGAGGAAGGCTCTGGCAGGAAGTTGACTTCCTATCCAAAATCCCTAGCCTCCTTCCTACTTGCTTAAAGATCCCCAGGGCTTTTCAAGTCCCCAGGGCTGTTGTCCTTTCCCCAGTTCAAAGATTAGCCTTAGCCAGTGGGTCTCAAGCTTTAGCATGGGTCAGAATGACCCACAGGGCTTTTAAAAACACAAATAGCTACTCCAGCATCCAGAGTTTCTGATTCAGTAGGTTTGGAGTAGGGCTCCAAAACAGCAACAACAAAAACCTACTTTTCTCATGAGTTCTCAGGTAACACTGTTCTTGCTCCAGGAAGAATCTTTGAGAACCACTAATCTAAGGTCATGACGGTAATCCTTTCCTGCATAAGTAGCTTTTGTTTCCCTGATAGCTCAATTGGTAAAGAATCCCCCTGCAATGCAGGAGACGCTGGTTCGATTCCTGGGATCAGGAAGATCCGCTAGAGAAGTGATAAGGCCACTCACTGCAGTATTCTTGGGCTTCTCTTGTGTGGCCCAGCTGGTAAAGAATCCGCCTGCAATACAGGAGATCATCATTTAATGCAGTTTTAGGGATGGGCATTTAGTTCAGTTCTGGCCAATGAGAGTAAGTCTCTAGGAAGATTCTAGGAAAGGTTTCTTTGGTGATAAAAGAAAACAAAGAGCCTCTGTCCTTTCACCAGGGGTTGTCATAGTGAATACGATGCCTAAAACAGAGGAAGCTATCTTAAAAATACCTTGTGAGCCAGACTGTGGCAATCTCCATGCTGAAGATGGAACACGGGAAAGAACCGTGTTTTGTTTTGTTTTTTTCATAATGTTACACCACTGAGGGCTTCCCGGGTGGCACTAGTGGTTAAGAACCTGCCTGCCAATGTAAGAGAGATAAGAGATGCAGGTTCTATCCCTGTGTTGGGAAGATCCCCGGGAGGAGGGCATGGCAAGCCACTCAGTACTAGAGCCTGGAGAATCCCTATGGACAGAAGAGCCTATCGAGCTATGGTCCATAGAGTCACAAAGAGTCGGACACAACTGTAGCGATTTAGCATGCATGCATGCACACTTCTGAATTAAACCTGGAAACCCTGTCTTGTGAAACTAAAGCGCTTTCTTACTGTTAAACTGTTTTGGATTAGATTCTCACTTGCAGCCCAAAGCAACCTAAGTTACTCCTAGATTCCCAAGACCTTAAATAGGTGAGCCAGGATGAAGTGAAGGGGCAGCTCTCTATAGGAAGAACTGAGGATGCCTCCTCCCTGGTACTGTGACAGAAGGTGGAGAACGTATGTGTTGACGCAGATAGATTTCGTGGTTGGAAAATGAAGCAGCTCCTCTCTGATTCCTCCTATTCATTCCTTCCAGGGTGTGAGGCCTGAGGAAAGAAGAGGATAATAGCCTGTTTGAGAAGAGGGGAGAAAGTCTGGGAAAGTCTTTTTAGAGAATAAGAAAAATGACTAGGAAAACATTAACTTATAGCTAACTGCTCATTTTCAATTTGTGATCTCAAATTTATCGAAAATAAACACCCTAATTGGACAAACGTCTCCAGTTTACTGGGTGCAAATAGATACAGAGCAGATAGCTGACTCCAACCATGGTTAAATCTTTCTGGGTAAACATGACAGAAACAGAGAAAGGCAAGGAAGTACAAGATGTCTTCAGAAAGTGCTTATGATGGTGGGCCATATAATCGAAGCCAGATTCTCCTTATCCTGGGGACTCTTTCACAATCCTCATCAAGTTTTCATTGGGTTTTCTCCCGTCGTCCCAGCGGGAGCGCCTAGCATGCTCCTTGCATTAGCTCCCTATTGCTGCATAGCAAATTCACAGACTTAGTAGCTTAAAATAATATTCAATTATAAGCTCCCACTTACGTAACTCAGAAGTCTGAGCACAGCAGCTCGGAGACTCCCAAGGCTAATATTCAGGTGGCTACATTCTCATCTAGAGCTCAGGGTCTTCTTTCAAGCTGATGTACCTGCAGGATAATTCAGTTCCTTATGGTTGCAGGACACACATCCCATTTTCTCTCTGGCTGTTGGCTGGGAGCCACGATCACCCACATTCCTTGCCACATTGCCTCCTTCATCTTCAAAGTTAACAAAGGAGATTTTCCCTCACTTTGAATTAGTTTCACACTTTGAATTTCTTCTTCAGGAAGAGCCCAATTCCTTTGAAGGGCTCACCTGCTAGTTTAGGTCTATCTGGATAATCTCCCTTTCTTAAAAGTGGCTGTGTCAGACTTAGAAAATAAACACAATTGTCAGGGATAGTTAGGGATTTGGGAAGATCACGTACACACTGCTATATTTAAAATGAATAACCAACAATAACCTATTGTAAAGCACACAAACCTCTGCTCAATATTATGTGCCAGAACTATTTTGCTGCCTAAAATTCATCAATGGTTCCCACTTCCTATAAGATAACCCATTCAATCTAAGACAAACTGATCAGTTCAGTTCAGTTCAATTGCTTGGTCATGTCTGATTCTTTACAACCCCATGGACTACAGCACGCCAGGCTTCCCTGTCCATCACCAACTCCCAGAATTTACTCAAACTCATGTCCATTGAGTCGGTGACACCATCCAACCATCTTATTCTCTGTCATCCCCTTCTACCCCCGCCTTCAGTCTTTCCCAGCATCAGGGTCTTTTCCAATGAGTCAGTTTTTCCCATCAGGTGGCCAAAGTATTGGAGTTTCAGCTTCAGCATCAGTCTTTCCAATGAATATTCAGGACTGATCTCCTTTAGGATGGACTGGTTGGATCTCCTTGCAGTCCAAGAGACTCTCAAGAGTCTTCTCCAACACCACAGTTCAAAAGCATCAGTTCTTCAGCACTCAGCTTTCTTTATGGTCCGACTCTCACATCCATACATGACTACTGGAAAAACTGTTGCTATGACTAAAGACCTTGACGAGTGATGCATTGTGCTAGTCTGAGAACACTGTCCTGAGCAGAAGAGAGATACTTCCTACCTTCACAGAGCATACAGTCCTGCAATGGACACAGACAATAATTATGACAGGGACAATGAGGTGACTGTGTGGGCACGTGCAGCAAAGGGAACTAGCCTCATCTGCGCAGTAGGGAATGCCTCCACGAGGAGGTGGGGGGGTGGTGACACTTGAAGGGTGAGTAAGAGTTCACAAGGTCAAGCGAGAAACATGAAGAAAGTGTTCTAAGGGACACGAACAACATGAGGAAGGACCTGAAGTTGTGAAAGAACATAACGGTGTGGGTGGCATTGAGAGAGCGAAGCTTGAGGGAAATTATATATATAATGAAACTGGGAAAAAACAAAGGACAAGATCATGGGTGAACTTCCAAGAATCTGGGCCATTACCCAAAGGGCAATGTGGGGTCCACTGAAGGGTTTTAAAGAAAAGTGTGACATGGTTTGATTTTTTTTTAAGATCACACTGGATTAGATTGGACTGGATTGGATTGAATGGATCAAGACCCAAAGCAGACAGATAAACTTGGAGCACAGTAGTAGTCCAGCTAAGACGATGGGGGCCTTGACTAGGAGGGTGGCAAAGAGGATACAAAGCAAATAAAATCAAGAGATATTTAAGGGGTAGAATGACAAGTCTTGCTGAGTGTTTGCATATGAGAGATGACCGAGAGAGGGGAGCAAAGGATGGTTCCCAGGCTTAGGCCTGAGCAGCTAAGTAAATAGTAAGGCCTAGATTAAGAACAGAGAAGGCAAAGGCACCCCACTCCAGTACTCTTGCCTGGAAAATCCCATGGATGGAGGAGCCTGGTAGGCTGCAGTCCATGGGGTCGCTGAGAGTTGGACACGACTGAGCGACTTCACTTCCACTTTTCCCTTTTATGCATTGGAGAAGGAAATGGCAACCCACTCCAATGTTCTTGCCTGGAGAATCCCAGGGACGGGGGAGCCTGCCGTCTATGGGGTCGCACAGAGTCGGACACAACTGAAGCAACTTAGCAGCAGCAGCAGATTAATAAAGAAAGTTATGCAAGTTTATGGAGTAAAAATATTGAATTTAGCTTTAGACATGGTAAGCTTGATATCTGCAAGATGTCCAGGTGGAAATGTAGAATAGGAAGGGAGACACACAGGTCTAGAGCTCAGATTTGTATGTCATCTACAAAGAGGCAGTAATAGAAGGCTTGGGAGCACCCTAAATTACCTAAAGAGAGCATGCAGGATAAGAAAAGTGGCTCCAGGGCTAAGTCCTGAGAAATGCTGACATTGAGAGGTTAGATGAAAAGCAAAAGTGAGAAAAGAACTAAAGAGTGTCCATAATAGGACAGCAGGAAAACTAGGAGAATCTGATACCACGGAAGCCAAGGAGAATGTGCCTCTAGAAGGGAGTGTGTGACCGTTCCCAGGCATGGCAGAAGCCGGTGACCGTTTATGTAACTGCTTGATGTCGGCCTCCTGCTTCCTACCAATACTTCCTCCTCCTCTCCTGCCATGTCCCCAAACCCAGCCTTTATGCTCCAACATCCACCTCTCAGACCTCCTCTTGGACCGTGCGATGTCTCTCATGCATCCTCCCTTTTTCCTGCGCAGGCCTCTCTCATCCTGAAGCCCCAGTCCTCAACCCCTCCTTTCCCTCCCAGAATCACCTGGTGAACACTATGTATCCTTTAACACAGCGGTCCCCAAACTTTCTGACGCCAGGGGCCGGTTTCCTGGGAGACCATTTTTCCACGTATGGGGGCGGGGCTGGTAGGGCATGGGGTAGGCGGTAATGCAAGTGATGGGTGCTGGATGAAGCTTCGCTCACTCACCTGCCGCTCACCTCCTGGTGTGCAGCCACGTTCCTAACAGGCCGTGGACCCTGCTGGACCCTGCTTTAACACCCTAACGGCTCAGACATCACCCACTCTCAGGCCTTCTTTGACCATCTCCTCCCTAAATCGGATCCATACATTTCTCATTCTGTTTGTTTCCCTGGCATACAGTTCTGACTGTGCTCATCCTAGTAGACTGTCATAACTTATTTAATGTCTGGGGTCCTCTGCTTGACGATAAGCTGCTTGAAGACAAGGAGGATTTTGTGCTCTGCTTTTTTTTATAGCTATACTTGACATAGTATCAGACATATGGCTGATACTTCAGCAAAGTATCAGCAAAGATCCTGGTCCTTATTGCCGCCACTCCCACCTAGGGAACACGAATGTCCTGGGCCAGGATACAGGACCAAGAGAATTGCTGACATGGAGCAGGAGGCAAAGACCTGAAGAGTAAATAACGACTCAATCACCTGCTTCATTCGCACCAGACCGCCAAGCCCATCATAGGGCCCTAGTGTGAGCATCGCCCTCCTTTTACAGATGAGCAAATGGAGACTGGAGAAGTTAAGTCACTTGTCCAAGATCAGACCCTGGAAAGAGGAGTCAGACTTGAAGGAACCCAAGTCTGATTGACCCCAGAACCCCATACTAAGTCCAGCTAGTACTTGCGCTTGAAGGAAGTTCCTTGCATGGATTCAAACTTGTAAAGTATAGGGGTTATGTGGGGAGAGAGAGGTTCCAGAGGGAAGGGATATATGTATACACATAGCTGATTCACTTTGTTGTACAGCAGAAACTAATACAACATTGCAAAGCAAAGTATACTCCAACAAAAAATGATAAAGTAAAAAAAAAAAAACTTGTAGAGTACAGTACTGGGTGTGTGCTATGTGGGCTGCAGGGCATTTCTCTTCCCAGCCCATGCTGCTGGTTCCAGCAACTAGTGGCTCTGCTTGGCCAGAAGCCATGAGGGACAAAAGCAAAATGTCTATGAACGGTCTGTTCCTCAGTATTGATTTGTCAAGGCCCTGGGGTCCTGGGAGCAGGTTGGAAGGGTGCCTGAGAGTGAGCCAATCACTGCAATGTCAGACACTCGGTTGGAAATGGAAGTGAAAGGTGAGGGAGTCAGAGTGGAAGGGACTCAGCCGAGTTGCCAGGTCTTGCGCAATTTCAAGCCCGTGGCTCTGAGCCAAGGACAAGACACTGTCCCTAAAATAACCTCCCCAAAGAGTCTTTACTGACCATTTTGCAACCATTATCCCTGCTCTGACTTGCAGGTCAATGCGACTAGCATTGATTGGACTCCTATTAGATGTTAGGACTGTGAATGTTACAAAGGCCTGGCCTTCTGTAGACACAGGGAAAGCCCCCAGGACATAAGGCAAGTGCTCTACAAACCAGTACACAATGCAGTGCCAACCTGGGCAGTGCCAGCCACAAAGGCAGCTGGAATTCACAGAATTGGAGAGGGCAGGCAGCAGGGGCCTCTTGGAGCACCTAACCTGGAAGGAGGAAGACAGAGCAGAAAGAGGAGAGCTTTTCAGGTAGGAAGAAGAGGGGCAGCAGAGGTGAGCCATGAGCAACAAGAAGGAATTGTTTCTTGGGCTGTGCAAAACCTGTCTGGGGAACAAAGGCAACTTGCTGAAGAAGAATGAGATATGAGGTTGGGTGAATAGGGAAGATCAGACAGTAGAGTTCCTGGAACCAAGAATATCGACCAAATAAACTGAACATGCAGAATCCAAAAGTTCATCACGTGGGCAATGAGAAACCATCCAGGCTTTCAAGAGGCACTTAAGAATAAAAACTTAATTTTAGGAAGATTCATTTGGTGGTAGTGTTTGAGGTGGATTAGAAAACAGAGAACTAAAAACAAACAAAGGGAAAAAAAAATCTGCCCCAAAAGAAAAAAAAAAAATACACAAATAAACCCTGAATGCTTCTTTGAGTATCTACTAAAAGTCTGACTGCAGGCAAACTTAATAACCATAGTCTCTTCCCCTGCCAGTCCAATAGGGAAGACACTCATTAACCCCAGGGACTGCAGCCTACCAGGCTCCTCCATCCATGGAATTTGCCAGGCAAGAGTACTGGAGTGGGTTGCCATTGCCTTCTCCAATTAATCCCATAGTTACCTATCTAGGACGTGCTATGTGCCAAGGATTATACTGGGCCCAAGGGAGCCAGTAAAGAATAAAACAAAGTTCTGGTCATCATAAAGGTTATCCTCAGACAATGCAGAAGAAAACACAGAAGCAAATTCATAATTACATCAACATAAATCCAAGCATAAAGGACTATGAAGGAAAATAAAGCAGGGCATTGGTCAGGGAATGGTAGGATAAAGTGGTGTTTAAAATTAAGGTACATGAAATGAAAGTAACTCAAGAATTTGAATAAACTCTGGGAAATAGTGAAAGACAGAGGAGCCTGGCATGCTCCAGTCCATGGGGGTCACAAAGAGTCGGACACGACTTAACGACTGAACAACAGCAAGGGCCTCTGGATTGCCTGGAACTGTTGCGGTTTCAGCAGTGCAAGTCCCGCATCTTACCGAAATCCCTCAGCCCTAGGCAAATGGGGATGGTTTGTTGCGCTACAACTGTGACCTTGACTTAAATACTCTGTGTCTGACCTGCAGGATTCAATACAAGGTTTTGCATCTTTCAAGGGACATCAGCACAGTCAAATCACATGCTTAGTTTCCCAGATCAGATCAGTCACTCAGTCACGTCCGACTCTTTGCGACCCCATGAACCGCAGCACACCAGGCCTCCCTGTCCATCACCAACTCCCGGAGTTCATTCAGACTCATGTCCATCAAGTCAGTGATGCCATCCAGCCATCTCATCCTCTGTCGTCCCCTTCTCCTCTTGCCCTCAATCCCTCCCAGCATCGGAGTCTTTTCCAATGAGTCAACTCTTCACATGAGGTGGCCAAAGTACTGGAGTTTCAGCTTTAGCATCATTCCTTCCAAAGAACACCCAGGGCTGGTCTCCTTCAGAATGGACTGGTTGGATCTCCTTGCAGTCCAAGGGACTCTCAAGAGTCTTCTCCAACACCACAGTTCAAAAGCATCAATTCTTCGGTGCTCAGCCTTCTTCACAGTCCAACTCTCACATCCATACATGACGACAGGAAAAACCATAGTCTTGACTAGACGGACCTTTGTTGGCAAAGTAATGTCTCTCCTTTTGAATATGCTATTTAGGTTGGTCATAACTTTTCTTCCAAGGAGTAAGCGTCTTTTAATTTCATGGCTGCAGTCACCATCTGCAGTGATTTTGGAGCCCAGAAAAATAAAGTCTGACACTGTTTCCACTGTTTCCCCATCTATTTCCCATGAAGTGATGGGACCAGATGCCATGATCTTTGTTTTCTGAATGTTGAGCTTTAAGCCAACTTTTTCACTCTCCACTTTCACTTTCATCAAGAGACTTTTGAGTTCCTCTTCACTTTCTGCCATAAGGGTGGTGTCATCTGCATATCTGAGATTATTGATATTTCTCCTGACAATCTTGATTCCAGTTTGTGTTTCTTCCAGTCCAGCGTTTCTCATGATGTACTCTGTATATAAGTTAAATAAACAGGGTGACAATATACAGCCTTGACATACTCCTTTTCCTATTTGGAACCAGTCTGTTGTTCCACATCCAGTTCTAACTGTTGCTTCCTCACCTGCATACAAATTTCCTACCCTGGTTGGCCTCTTTCCCACCCAGACAGAGGAGCAGAGTCAGAAATTCCTAGCATTGGTGACCTTGGATTTCTCAACCTTCTATTCCCACCATCTTGCACTCAGCCCTAGCTACCACCTAAACCAGGAACAGCAAATCCACCAGTCACCCTAGTCCTTGCCATTTGCTCCTGTCCTCTGCCCAGCCCTGGCCAGCAAGCTGGTAAGGCCTTCGGGGTCAAAGCCAGGTTATCAGAGAGGGAAACAGGGGAACTCATCTGAGGTGACGTGATGTGCCAGGGTTAGTCACAAGAAAGGGGAACCCCAGATAAATTACAGCTTGCTGACCTTGGGAGACATGCGGCTTGTGTCTCTTGAGTTACAGAAATACCGGAAATGCTCACTGAAGTGTCCATTTTGGAGTTTGGGGGCCAAAGCTCCAAGGGGCTGACTCACCCTCAGAGCAGAAACCACGTGAAAGTCCTCATGTTAAGATGACAACGCACGCTCATTCAGAAGTCACAGTACTTCAGACTCACATAGTTCTTGGGAAAGCTCACAGATCACTTCTGTTGGTTATTAAAGACTTCTCCAAAATTGTAAGAAAGAGTCAAAGAAAATGCCAAGACTGATATTCATCTCCCTGGTTACAGAAGCTTCCTGCCTGACAAGGTTAAAGGAATAATAAGTAGGGGACACAAGCTCCAGGAATCATCCCCATTTGGCCCGTGGTCACCTTGCCTGCTTGTGTACAGATTAAAATGTAGAATTTCAAATAAGCTCTTTAGGTAACCTTGCCCAAGCTGCACACAAATCCTACTAACTGAACTACAGGGTGAAGGGCAGGTGTTACTGTTGTCTTTTTAAACTCATTTGTCCAGGAAATTGCCTCAGACTCCCAAGAAAAATTACTGTTAAAACTTCCAACAAGCCCAATAGGTAATCCCTGCAACAGCCCTTTCCGGGTCCCTCCCCTCGGGCTCAGCCTGACTGACATTGCCAAGCTATTGCAAGGTTGCATCACTGACCTTTGCAATTGTCTGGCCAGTCCAATTTCCCCATCCTCTTCCTGCCCTCTCCTTTTCTCTGCTTGAAGGGCTTTGGCCCAGGGTCTCTCCTTTTCCCCTACTTGCTAACTAACTCTGATCTATGGATAACCAAGGCTAAACCGGAACCCTCCCTGCCCCACCCACCCTCCCCACGCCCCACGCCACTAAGGTGATGAAGTTTAATCCTGGTTAAAATCAACCTTACCTTCTTCATGCTTCCAAGGGTATTCTCTACTTTTTAGCTTCTTACCTTAATGGTCTAGTCTCATCTTTCTGCTCCTAAACTGTTTCTATGCTAAATAGAGCTGGTACAGCCGCGCTGCCCCCCAGGTCCAGGGGAGTGGCAAATAATTGTTGAGGAACGCAGTAAATATTTGCAGTTCAGGCCAGCAAACTTTCCCCAAGGCCCACCTTTCCATGCTCACCTCGCCCCAGTGCTCAACTTCACGTCTTAAGTGGTAGTGGGGAGTTTGGATTTAATGGCAGTTCCCTGATACACAGAAGTACAAACCCCTACGGCACAAACATCACACCACACACACACACACACACACACACATCTGTGCATAAAGGGCAGCCTCAATGAATAGTTATCCATCAAGTGACCCTAGCAATGCAAGCACCCATGACTAAACCAGTTAGACCAGACAGAAATATAACTATAAGCACAAACTTCGTTCGTTATGCAGAGCCTGGAGACCCTTTCTGTTTTCATAACCGGATCCCTCTTCTTTCCTTCTACCTCAATTCCCTATACGTGCGGGAAAATGACAAACTTTCTTTATGAAAACTAATTTTTCAGTTAAGTAGAACCCCGGCTTCCCTTGTGGCTCAGCTGGTAAAGAATCCACCTGCAATGCAGGAGAACTGGGTTCACTCCCTGGGTTGGGAAGATCCCCAGGAGAAGGGAAAGCCTACCCACTGCAGTATTCTGGCCTGGAGAATTCCCTGGACTGTACAGTCGATGGGGTCGCAAAGAGTCGGACACGACTGAGCGACTTTGACTTCACTTTCAGGTGTCCTCACCAGGGGTCCTTCCAGACCTCCCCGGATGAGGGAAGCTGTGATCCACCCACACCATTAAGAAAGAGGTCGGGAATGGGCGCGGATTCCTCCCGGGGCTCCGGGTCCTCACCTTTGTACTTCCAGGCCCTCCTCCCCGCCCCCGGCCGCAGGCCCCCGCCCCCCGCATCCCGGGCTAGCAACTGCCGGGGCGGCGTGCACAGCTCGTGGCCCCTACCCCAAGGTGCCTGCCCCGCCTCTCCCCTTCCTCCCCCTCCTCTCTCTGGCCGGTGTCCCGGGAGCCCAGGAGGCGGGGCTCGGAGAAACAAATATAAGCGGCCCCGGGGCGCTGAGTCCCCATCCCGAGGCTAGGAGGAAGGCGAGAAGCGGAACGCAGAGGCGCGGGGCCCACGCACACGGCGACCGCCGCCCCAGCTCGGACGGCGCCCCTGTAGGTGAGCGCGGCGCGGAGGAGCGCGGCGGGACGCGGGGTCCCCGGTGCGCCCCCGACTCCCTGCAGGCCTCCCCCCGAGAGAGCCGGGAGCTGCAGCCGGCCTCCGGAGGCTGAAGGTCCCCCTGCCCCGATCCGCTGCTCCCGCAGGTCACCCCCCACCCCGAGAGCCCCGCAGCCCAGATGGAGACGGTCCAGGAGCTGATTCCCCTGGCCAAGGAGCTGATGGCGCAGAAGCCCAGCGCGAAGCTGGTGCGAATGTACGTGCTGGGCGGCGTGCTGGCGCTCTTCGGCGCCGTGCTCGGCCTGATGGAGGCCGTGTGCGGCCCCTTCGCGGCCGCCGGCCGCCGGCGGGAGCGCGAGGCGACCCTGGCCGAGCTGCGGGCCGCCCGGGGGGAGTCGGCCCCGCGGGAGCAAGGCAAGCCGCTGGAGGCAGTCCAGGGCTGCCGGGCCCTGTCCAACCGGCTGCACGCCTCCTAGGAGCTCGGGGGCCGGCGGAGGGAAGGGAAGCGAGACCCCGGAGAGGGGCGAGTGCGCCAGAGCCGGAAGGGCAGGCTCGAGCGGGCGTCCTGTGCTGTCTGAACTTGCTTCTGAGAAGCCACCGACTTCTAGAACTGAACTACCACGCGGATCCACCAAAAGGAACTTGGGATTGAGTTCGCTGCTGTGCAGCACTGCAGGAAGACGCCACGTCCAAAGCTAGGTACCTTCAAGCCACCTGAGTGCATCTGGCATTTTGCACGAGGGTGAAAGGAGGAGAAACGCTTTTTTATATTATTGTTGTTGTTATTATTATTATTACAGTGACTGCGTTTTGAAATAAAAAAACGTTTTGTATATATCTCAGCATCTGATTCCTGAGGGGGTGGAGGGGGGCACAGTTGCCTAGCATGGGCTCCAGGGAGGGCTGAAGTGCTGGGGTCTTACCTAAGGCCAGTGGACTGAGCGTCCACTGAAGACCAGGCAACTTTCGCTTCACTGCTCCCCGACTCTGATATTGATGTTACAGGCTTGTAAGCCTGTTGAGAATTTATTTTTGCTTTGTGTTAAGAATGGCAAGACAGAAGCTTTTCTAAGTCCCACCAGACTCGCATTTCAAGCTCAGAAGATAAACAAGCTAGAGTAAGTGAAAGAGAGATGCTGTTTAACTCTAGGGCAGAGAACCTGTTTGCCATCTCACACCTGTGCACCAGAGGGCCCTGTTAACAGCTCTTCCCTCCTAACTGTATTTGGGGGCGAGGGGGGCAAGGAGGAAAACTAGCTAGCTGCCAGGAGAAGAGGGAAGGCAATCTCCCAAGAACATTTCATTGAATGTCTAGCTCCACCTAGCCTTCCTCCTCACAAACTGAATCACAGTGGGAAGCTCTCATTTAAGAGGGGGAAAGACTGGTCATCACAGGCTTGAGTCCCCTTCCTCCAGGGACAGAGGTTCCTTTGTGCTAATAACTAGTCTCCGTGGCTCTGTAGGGCTCAGCATATCAGCATAAAAAGTGACGAACAGTGGCTTTTAAAGAAGTAGCTAGGGGCAGGAGCCTGAAGCCACTCTCCTCCTGCCCTTGCCAGGTACGGACATTTCACTCTCACCATCCACGGCTGTGGACTTCTGCCAAATGTAGCAAGGATCCTGCCATTGCCTCTGACCAGACTGTCTCTCCACTACCACCCTCTTCTGCTCCCCCCACCCCCCCAACACACATGCCCTTCCACTTTATTTCTGCCAGCTCACATCCTACCCAGTGTTTCTGGCCCTCATCAAGTGGCATGTCTGCCTGAAATCTATCACTCCAAACAAAAGAGCAGTGAGATTAACCAAGAGAAAAGACATGGATTTAAAGCAAAAGAATAGCGGTGGAACCACTGTTCTCCCAGTTTTCAAAATGGGAAACTTGGCCCTGTATAACACTGGAGTGGGCTGCCATTTCCTTCTCCAGTGCATGAAAGTGAAAAGTGAAAGTGAAGTCGCTCAGTCCTGTCCAACTCTCTGCGACCCCATGGACGGTCTACCAGGGTCCTCCGTCCATGCGATTTTTCAGGCCAGAGTACTGGAGTGGGGTGCCATTGCCTTCTCTGAAGGAGACATAACCTCGTCTTAAATGTCCAGAAAAGGTCTCAGAAGTTCACCCCATCTTATTCTTCCCGTTTTCCTTCCCAAGCGCCTCTCTTACTCTATTATTCTTCCACCGATGCAGCCGCTCCTTGGTCCAGCTGTCAATATCTCAAACCGCCTCCCGCAGTCTCTAATATATTCGCCTCAAAACACTCACTGCAGGACCAGGGTTTCGCCCTTCCTTCATCCTGCTGCTCCTCCATCGAAGGCATCAGCGCCTAAACTCCTGTCCAAGGTTTTCCAGCGTCTCTATGATCTACCCACATCTCAGCCCTCCCACCTGATGCCCTGCGTGAGCCCCCAGGACCCTCCTCGTCCCTTCTGGCCTTTCCCACCTTTGCTCACATCCCTCTTCCTGTGCCCACCCACAGTGCCCACACCTTTTGCAACCACAAACCTCAGGTTCCCCAAGAGAGGGATAGTTTCTAATATTGCACTTCTTGTCACACTGTACTCACGTATTCCGGATTTTGTTTTAGAAGGCAATGCCTATGATTTTTGTTTGCCTATACATAAAACTACATACATTTTACATATGTCCCTAAATATACAGGAAATGCCTGTGTATTTTTAGCTTTGAAGGTTATGCCTCATGTCTGTACATGGAGAAACTACCCAACACAGTTAAATCCAAGCCACCAAAATCTTATCTGTCCTCACTGACCTTGTCATTCCTCTGAGTTCATTCAGCCTGGGTCTCATAGTGGGTCACACACTAACGGACTTTGTAGTCCCTGTTGTTTTGTGGAGGTGGTCATCTCTCTAAGTCTTCTTTGTGTCTTTCACATTTTTAAAGTTTTTTTTTGTGCACGTGGTTTAAGTCACATAATATAAAACATGCTATCTTAACCATATTTCACTGTAGAGCTCAGTAGCACGAAGCATATTCACGTTGTTGTCTAACTCCCAACCATCATCCATCTTTCACATTTCTCACCTTCCGAAACTGAAACTGTCCCCACTAAACATGAACTCCCCATCCCTTCTCAGTGGACTTTCTCACTCTATGAATTTGGCTATTCTAGGTACCTCGTGTAAGTGGAATCAAACGTTATTTGTCTGCACCTTATGTATATATACACTGGAATGCACTTTTAAGGTTAATACATGTCCTACAAACAGAGTGGACCTTTTATCCCTTGTACTACTCAGTAGGTTCTCACTAGCTATCTGTTTTGTGCATGAAAGTGAAAGTGAAAGTGAAGTCACTCAGTCATGTCTGGCTCTTTGGGACCCCATGGACTGCAGCCTATCAGGCTCCTCTGTCCATGGGATTTTCCAGGCAAGAGTATTGGAGTGGATTGCCATTTCCTTCTCCAGGGGATCTTCCCGACCCAGGGATCGAACCCAGGTCTCCCGCATTGTAGACAGACGCTTTACCATCTGAGCCACCAGCATAGTAGTGTATATATGTCAATTTCAATCTTTGCATTTATCTCACCCCTCTTGTCCCCTCTTGGTGCCCATATGTTTGTTCTCTACATCTATGTCTCTACTTTCTGCTTTGCAATTAGGTTTAACTGTACATTATTCCAGATTCCACATACATGCATTAACATAAAATATTTGTTTCTCACTTTCTGACTTACTTCACTGTGCTTGACTGTCTCTTGGTCCATTCACATCTCTGCAAATGGCACAATTTCATTCCTTTTTATGGCTGAGTAATATTCTACCGTATATAGGTATCACAGTTTCTTTACCCATTCCTCTGTCAATGAACATTTAGGTTGCTTCCACATCCTGGTTCTTGTAAATAGTGCTGCAATGAACATTGGGGTACATGTATCTTTTGGAATTATGGTTTTCTCCAGGTATAAGCACAGGAGTGGGACTGCTGGGTCATACGGTAGTTTTATTTTTAGTTTTTTAAGGAGCCTCGATACTGTTCTCCATAGTGGCTGTACCAATTTGCATTCTCACCAACAGTGTGGAAACGGTCCCTTTTCTCCACATCCTCTCCAGCATTTATTGTTTGTAGAGCTTTTGATGATGGCCTTTCTGGCCAGTGTGAAATATTACCTCATTGTAGTTTTGATTTGCATTTTTCTAATAACTAGTGATACTGAGCATCTCTTCATGTGCCTCTTGGCCATCTGTATGCCTTCGTTAGAGAAATGTCTATTTAGGTCTTCTGCTCGTTTTTTTCATTGCTTTTTTTTTTTTTTTGGTATAGGCTCCATGAGTTGTTTGTCTGTTTTGGAAACTAAACCCTTGCAAGTTTCTTCATTTGCAAATATTGTCTCCCATTCTGAGGGTTGTCTTTTCATCTTGTGTGTGGTTTCCTTTGCTGTGAAGAAGGTTTTAAGTTGAACTAGGTACCATTTGTTTATTTTCATTTTTATTGTCATTACTCTAGGAGGTGGATCAAAAAAGATCTTCCTGCAATTTATGTCAAAGAGTATTCTGCCTATGTTTTCCTCTAAGAGTTTTATAGTGTCCAACCTTACATTTAAGTCTTTAAACCATTTTGAATGTATTTTTGTGTATGGTGTTAAGGAGCATTCTAATTTCATTCTTCTACATTTAGTTGTCCACTTTTCCCAGCAGCACTTATTGAAAAGAGTGTCTTTTCTCTATTGTATGTTCTTGCCTCCTTTGTTAGGGATTAGGTGACCATAAGTGCATGGGTTTATCTCTGGGCATTCTATTCTATACCACTGAGCTCTATTTCTGCCTTGGTTACTACCGATCTGTAGTACAGTCTGAAGTTAGGGAGCCTCATGCCTCCAGCTCCATTTTTCTTTCTCAAGATTCTTTGGCTATTGGGGATATTTTGTATTTTCTTACAAATTGTCAAAATTTTTATTCTAAGTCTGTGAAAAACACCATTGGCAATTTGATAAGGACTGCATTGAACCTGTAGATTGCTTTGAGTAGTATAATCATTTTGAGAACACTGATTCTACCCATCCAAGAACATGGTGTATCTCTCCATCTGTTTGTGTCATCTTTGATTTCTTTCATCGGTATTTTATAGTTTTATGAGTACAGGTCTTTTGGCTCCTTGTTCTTGTTGTTATTCAGTCTCTAAGTCATATCAGATTCTTTGCGACCACATGGACTGCAGTACCCCAGGCCTTCCTGTCCCTCACAGTCTCCCGGAGTTTGCCCAAGTTCATGCCCATTGAATCCGTGATGCCATCAAACCATCTCATTCTCTGTCACCTCTTCTCTTTTTGCCTTCAATCTTTCCCAGCATGAGGGTCTCCTCCAATGAGTTGGCTCTTCGCATCAGGTAGCCAAATTACTGGAGCTGCAGCTTCAGAATCAGTCCTTCCAATGAGTATTCGGGGTTGATTTCCCTTAGGATTGACTGGTTTAATCTCCTTACTGTCCAAGGGACTCTCAAGAATCTTTTCCAGCACCACAATTTGAAAGCATCAATTTTTAGGCATTCAGCCTTCTTTATGGTCCAATTCTCACATCTGCACATGACTACTGGAAAAACCATGGCTTTAACTATACTGACCTTCATCAGCAAAGTGCTGTTTTTGCTTTTTAATATGCTAAGTTTGTTATAGCTTTCCTTCCAAGAAGCAAGCATCTTTTAATTTCATGGATACAGTCACCATCTGCAGTGATTTTGGAGCCCCCAAAATAAAATCTGTCACTGTTTCCACTTCTTCCCCATCTATTTGCCATGAAGGAATGGGACCAGATGTCATGATCTTACCTTTTTGAATGTTGAGTTTTAAACCAGCTTTTTCACTCTCCTCCTTCACCCTCATCAAGAGTCTCTTTAGTTCCTCTTCACTTTCTGCCATTAGGGTGCTATTATTTGCAAATCCGAGGTTGTTGATATTTCTCCCAGCAATCTCAATTCCAGCTTGAAACTGAAATCCAGCCCAGCATTTCACATGATGAACTCTGCATATAAATTAAATAAACAGGGTGACAATATACAGTCTTATCATACTCCTTTCCCAACTTTGAACCAGTCAGTTGTTCCATGTCTGGGTCTAACTGTTGCTTCTTGACTCCACATACAAGTTTCTCAGGAGACAGGTAAGGTGGTATCCATGAAGGGGAAAAACCTGCTTAGATCAGAGTAATTTGGGCAGATAAAAGTCTAGAAGCCCCATCACATACATAATAATTGAATGGACATAGATAAAATGAAATACAGTAGTGTCACATAAAAATCACTTTCAAATCTGTGAAGGGCTGCCATATCGGCCCAACAAAGTCCAATAAAATACACTTATTTTATATGGCTTGAAAAGTGCAGAACTAAAACTAGCAAGTAGGTGTGCAAGGGAGAAGATAATAAGTCATTAAGAAAGCAGAGTAATTCAAAACATAGTGAGTTGCCTTGTGATACATATTAAGCTCCCCTTTACTAAAAATGCCCAAGCAGAGGATGCAAGGGATGGTGCAAACTGCACAGGAGATTTCTAAACTTGGAGGGAGGTCAGTTATATGGTTTCTGAGGCCCCATCCAGTTACATGATGCTAGGATTCTGTTTGATATAACCACAAAATAGGGACTGTATTTCCCATCCCAGCCTGCTTCTCTAGAAACCACTCTCTTTTATGTTTTCAACGCTTCTTTGTTCTTTTTCTTAGCATGTTGACAAATACTTTCTTTCTTGCTGGATGACTATTAACAGTAATGAATTTAATTAAAAATAAACGATTTCCTGATAATTTACTTACTTTAAAAATATACTATTTCCTGATTAAGTTTACGTAACTAAAGCTCTTTTCTCTTAGAAAATACCTTAACCTCACAGTTGAATCTAATTTTCCTCACAGTTAGTCCTAGTGAAACAGTTATTAGTCACCTTGCTCTTTACAAAACACAACAAAACATAAGTAATATATATACATAGTTTTGTGCTATTAATATAAATAAAGATATATATAGAATTTGGGGCTAATATCTAGTGTGAACTTGTACTATGTGCTAGTGAAAACAAATAGCAGATATTAACTGCACAGATACTTAAAAGTTTCACACTTTCTTAGGGAAAATTTGTTGTTTAATTATAGTAAACAGAGCCAAGCATTAAATCCACTGGCTCCATGCGTCACGACTCCCCTCAGGTAACAAGCTTTTTCAAGCCAACCAATCAGTAACCAGTCCCTCACTTCTGACCATCATTTAACCAGGAACTGACTCATTCCATAAATATATTTCAGAGTGCCAACCAATCAACAAATAAATATGCTGCTACAGATGAGGTCAGCCTACTTATGTCTGGGAAAGTACACCAAGCTCTGAACTTCATGCTTTCTCAAAATTCAAAAGACACACTTACTGGCTTCCTCGTGTCCAAACTCTACTGTCCTTCAGATCTGCTTCTAGGTAAGTCAGTCTCAACAATAATCTGAATTTGATTGGTTGCACTGAGGCCTCGCTGCCTCTATAATTTCTAATCAAGTATGTCTTTGTATAAAATCATTAGATCTCAGTCTTTGTGTAAAGGGATTAGAAATATTAGTTTACAGGTGCACATTTTGGTAAATAATTATACCAGGACCTTTGTATAAGATCATTAGACATTTTATCTGAAAGGTATGTGGTGTGTGTATCCTCAGTCGCTCAGTCGTGTCTGACTCTGTGATCCCATGGACTTGTAGCCCTCCAGGCTTCTCTGTCCATGGAATTTACTACTAAGTAATCACACGACTGGGGCTACGTAGCAGCAGCAGCAGCAATCAGACATCAGTCTTGTATAAGTTCATTAGACTCTTTTGTTTTGTTTGGAGGCATACCTTTTGATAACTGTATCTGCTATGAAACTACCATTCCCCTGCTTCTCACTTTGCTTTTGCTTTTGTTTAGCAATATTGTCAAGTTTATTTTACATGTTTTTGCTTTGTACTGAAATGCCTTGTTTCTGATACACAAGTAAAGAAATGTTCCATCTGGAATGGCCCAATAAGTCACCATTCAATCCAAGCTGATCCTTGGGGACAATAGTTGGAACTCCATTAGCCTAGTGGCCAATTGAGGAAAAGGTAAATGATCAAACCTGGCTTGGGGTCCCCTTCAAAACTTTCATGGAAGCACCCTTTGCTCACCAAGGTGTGAAAGAAAGTCATTTTCTCGTCTATATTCTGGGTGGAAAATTGTCAGGTGGCATGCATGGCCCTTTCCTAACTTTTGCTTAGAAAGGGAATCCAAGATACCCATTCAGAGGCACACGTCCTTAATAGCCGTTCTTCGGTTCTTCTACATCAAATCTGCAAACTTCTCTTGGAAGAATTCCCGCTTTCTTGTTGCATTATAATCCCTACTCTTGTATTTACTTTGATAAAGGGCAAAAAGTTTGAGTATAGAATAACAATAGTCAGCATGGTACTTTTGACATATCAAAATAAATAAATTAATTCATTTTAGAGGAACACCTAAATAAATTAGTACATTTAAGAGGAACTCCAGGAATTTAAAGAATCAATAGTTTACTTTGATTAGTATGCTGAGGACAAAAAAACAAAATTCCAATCCAGCATGGTCTCTTTCAAAGACTCTAATATTTTCTGAAAGCAACCTTATTTCATTTCTGTCTCTTCCACTCACCTTTCCCTGACCTTCTATAGGAGCCCTTTTTTCAGAGTTTTATTTGAAAAAGAAATAATTACATTGTAAATTTGCTAAGCCAAAAGGCAGTCTTAAAGAACTTAAAATTTAAAATCCAGGCCTGGAGCCATATTAAGAGTTAAAATTAAGGATTTTCCTAAATCTTAGAAAGTCACATAAAAATTTTTTACATAACTTAGGATTTTATTGGGTACTTGTTGTTCTGGACTAGATCTTTACCAACTAGTTCAGTAAATTGTTAATCCTTCAGCTGGAGAAAAATATTTAAAAATAGCAGGGCCAAGAAAGGAAAAATTTAAATAACTCAACTGTGTAAAATGAAAAAAGAAAGTGCCTTAAGAAGGCAAGAAAAAAAAAGAAAACATAGCACAAAAAAAACAATTCTAAAAGCCTTTCTTTTAAAGATATAGTGGACAAAAAATTAAAAATAATAAATTAAAAATGAAAACAGACTTCAGGAAATTTTCAAAGAGCATTCTGGAGTAGACCCAACAGTTGAAATAAAAGGAGACTTGTCTTTTTCATAGTTTGTTTTTTTTTTATGAGATCAAATATGAATTAGGAATTTTAATGAGAAAAAAAATAATTGAAATCCAAACCTGGCAGTTGAGAAAATACCCAGTATGTGACCAGACAGTTTCAGAGAGCCTTAGAATGAAAGTGAGCTAGAAATCTGGGGAAGGCAATGGCAACCCACTCCAGTGTTCTTGCCTGGAGAATCCCAGGGACGGGGGGGCCTGGTGGGCTGTCGTCTGTGGGGTCACACAGAGTCGGACACGACTGAAGTGACTTAGCAGCAGCAGCAGTAAGCTAGAAATCAATAGAACTTAATGGTTCTCCGGATAAAACAACTGGCTCCTGAAAGAAAAATAAGACTAAAAAGTCCTCATCCTTTAAGCATTGGGAGCCCATAGATAATGATACGTGTAGATATTGAAGGAGTAGACAGGTCTTCAGAAGAACCAATGTTCCTTTTTGGCTAAGAAACAGATGACTATCCAAAATCTGCCCAGTGATGCTACTACAAGGAAGACATTCAGTTCAGTTCAGTTCAGTCACTCAGTCGTGTCCAACTCTTTGCAACCCCATGAACTGCAGCACACCAGGCCTCCCTGTCCATCACCAGCTCCTGGAGTTCACTCAAACTCACGTCCATCGAGTCGGTGATACCATCCAGCCATCTCATCCTCTGTCGTCCCCTTCTCCTCCTGCCCCCAATCCCTCCCAGCATCAGAGTCTTTTCCAACGAGTCAACTCTTCACATGAGGTGGCCAAAGTACTGGAGTTTTAGGTTTAGCATCATTCCTTCCAAAGAACACCCAGGGCTGATCTCCTTCAGAATGGACTGGTTGGATCTCCTTGCAGTCCAAGGGACTCTCAAGAGTCTTCTCCAACACCACACTTCAAAAGCATCAATTCTTCAGCGTTCAGCTTTCTTCACAGTCCAACTCTCACATCCATACATAACCACTGGAAAAACCATAGCCTTGACTAGATGGACCTTTGTTGGCAAAGTAATGTCTCTGCTTTTCAATATGCTATCTAGGTTGGTCATAACTTTTCTTCCAAGGAGTAAGCATCTTTTAATTTCATGGCTGCAGTCACCATCTGCAGTGATTTTGGAGCCCAAAAAAATAAAGTCTGACACTGTTTCCACTCTTTCCCCATCTATTTCCCATGAAGTGATGGACATTAGAACCCAACGATTCCAGTCCTTCCTAACTGATGTCCCCAAGTCACAGAGAGATCAGAGTACAACAACCCATGTCAATTATACTCCCCACCAGGGCAGTTCAGGTCACAACCAGTTTCCAACCCACTGTCTGGCAATAGACAGGTGTTCATTAAATATTTGTTGAATAGAGAATACATACACGGATGAAGAAATTACACTTTTGTGGATACATTTTTGCCCGTGCCTTAGTCCGAAAGAATGAAGACCTCTGAACTGGGATACGACTCTCCATCATTAGCTGGCGGGAATCAGGCTGGAATCACTGCCCCTGCTTGTGCAGTCCCCAGCCCCTGTGCACCCTGTCTGCCCTCTGCCGTCCACGCCACACTTCCTCTGATGTGATCACCATAGTGGTCTATGAGTCATCTCGATGATTCCTAAGGAGTTGATAATTAAGAAACATGTAGGCACACAGCCTCTTAGTACATTCGATTGCTGGTCTGTCATGGTGGGAAAGGAAAATCTGCCCAAACCCAGTTCTTGTTTTGATGCTTTCCCCTGAGGCAAAGCCAGGAATCTGAGAGCGAGTGCTTGCTAAAGGTGAGACGGGTTCTGTCTGGTGTGCCTCTGGCACGTTTAGAGCTAGCAGTAGTAACGGACAGGTCTCCAGGGCAACCACTGCCAGGACCACTTCCAAGCATTCCCACCATGTGCGGCCGGGGGGGCCTCTGTCCTTTGGGGAGCCCTGATGCCCAATGCCCAGGACTGGCCCCTTCTGGCTCACCTTTGGGTTTTGACTCCCGGCGCCTCCTGGCTGCAAGCTCAGTCCTAGGATAAGGGCCTTCGTCTTGGCCCATGTTTCACCTTCTTGTATCAGGTGGCAGACTAGCTGGTTCCAGTCCCGATTCAGGTCTTCTGGCTCCTCCCAGAAACCAGCCAACTTCTGAGCAGGAAATCCTGCCCCTCCCCAAAGAGTGGGAAACCACAGAGGAAGAGAGAGATGAAGCAGAAGGGAAGGCAGAGGAGGAGTGAAAGGGAGAAAAAGAAGCAAAAGGAAAAACGAGATCAATAAAAAGAAGTCAAATTTGGTTGAAACCCCAAGGTAAGACTTTTTTAAAACCACAATAATATACAATAGCATCACCACTTGTGTCAGGGCCTAGTCCATAGTAGGTCCTCAAAAAACTGCTGTTGAAATAATGCATCTATTTGGGATAAACTGGAGGGCTGGGCTGAAAGAGATTTCAATGTCAAATGCTGGTCAAAAACAGATAACAAAAAACCCCAAAGAAATGCCCGATGAGCTTTGCAATGTGCAGGAGGAAAGATGTGATAAAACACAGATGGAACCAGATGTCTGTTACTGGCACTGAGTACATTCTGATCATTTTGGGACAGAAAGTTAAGTTGGAACCAAAAGTTGCAAAAATAGTTTTAAAAATGTCTGCATGTTCTGTTGAAATCATACGAAGATTGCAGGTTGTGTTTTTATAAACTGGCTTTAAAGCAATGACGGAGCACAAACACTCAGCTGTATCTTGGGAATTGCTAACAGTGCTGATATCTGCTTTTTGCGTCCAGTTATCAGCTAGTTTAATACTTTTAATATTGAGATCCAGAGCTTTGAAGAAGGCATGTTTTATCTCAAGGAGTCTTGTTCAGAGGACTAAGGGAGGCCTAAAGTGATCAATCAAAATTCTTTCTGTGCTGTTCTTCTATTCCTTAATCCCAGTCCAGCCTGCTGCTCGGGATACTGACCTTCTGAGCCTTAAAAGCATCTGATCAGACAGAATTCAAACCCCCTGGTTTCAGGTCCATTAGAGAAAATCTAACAGGAGCAGGAAATAGAATTCCCCACCCTCCACACCCATTTACTCAAATCCTCCCTTGCCATCAACAGACAGTACCATCCAGAAGGGTCCAATCAGTTGAGAGGATTAAAAACTGCTAAACCTACGCTTTGGAAAGTGCTTATAGACAACGCTGGTGTGTTTTCACAACAGTTGGCTTTGAAGAGTCCTGCTCCCCCAAATTTTCCAACAGAGCTTACCAATTCAAAGAGACACACTTGAATTTTTTTTTCTTTTAGTGCCAGTATTTTTCTTTGGGTTCTGTGTGAGTAAGTCACAGAAGCTGAAAGAAGGGCGGGAGAAGTGAGGAAAGATGGAAGAATCTCACTTCTGCTTGCTTGCCAAAATTTGAAAGGAATTGCCTTTCCCTCTTATGTATGATGTGAAAATAAAATCCAAAAATCCTAGCTCTTTCTTGATACTAATTTCAGTAGAGCTAAAAAGCTCCATGCATCAAATTTCCAAGCTGGAACAAATCTTAAAGGTAATCTAATTTAATTCCTTTTGTTTGCCAGGTGAGGGAACTGAAGCCAAGACAGGGGCAGGGCCTGTCCAAGGTCACATATATGTCAGTGGAGGAGAGGGAGACTAGAACTCAATTATCTTGGTTCCACCCAGGAGCCTTGCAAGAAACTTTATACAGAAGTGCCCCAAACACCCAAGAACTTATAAACACGGCATCTTCTGATTAAATAAAATAAAATATTCAGTTAAAAGATGCTTAAGTAATCCTTATCTGGAAGAAACAGAAAGAGGGAAAAGATTTTAATAGTTAAAGCTAATAGTTAAGCTTTTCTAGAATCTGTTTTATAACTGTTAGGAAACTGGAGCGAGTAGAAGGGTTTAAGGCAGGTTTGTCACAAAAGAGCTGGAATACTTTACAATCCTACTATTGAGCCAGCTTATCTCTTTATATAATCACATGGTATCCTCCTTTTATTAATACAAATAATTTCTTTTAATTTGCTCAAATTCACAGAGAGAAGAAGAAATTATGATTTTTGCAGCTTTCATTACTAGTCCCAGCACCATGCTAATGTGAATATTTATAGTTCAGTGACTCAGGACTCTCCCCAGATGGACCCCTGCTCCAGCCACTTCAATCTACTTGAGGTCGCTCTGACATCTCAAGCTATCTCTAGACTCCTTACCTAATCACAGACAGTTCCCTCTGCTGGGCACAGCCTTCCCCCAATGTCTTCATCTCCATAAACTGTACTCATTCTTCAAAACTTAGCCCCAGGATCACTTCCTCCAGAAAGCTTTCCCACCGCCTTGGGCTGACTTGGCTACCCTACTCTTTCCCCGTTAGCACCCTATACACATTATTATTACACAATTGTGACCTTAGATTTACTACTGTACTAGAGCTATTATTATGCTACTGTGAGCTTTGACTTACTTGCCTACCCTCCTCATACTTAACTACCATCTCCTTGAAGGAAGACACCAGACATTGCTCAGCTTGAACATTCCAAGCTCATTGGACATTTACTAGTGCTCAATAAATATCTGGGGAAAAAGGATGAGTGAACAAATGAAAGATTCCCCCTTCTTTTCTTCCATTCAAATGACTTGATAAACAGTTTCCCTCCCACAGTCTTGATTTTTGGTATCTTGGGAGGAACAGAAGCTGGCACTACTATAGGCTTTTCAAAAAAGCCTGTCAGGCTACACAAAAGAGCTTCCTAGGGTTAAACATTCCAGTGGAACAAACATTTATTTCTACTCCCTTACAAAGTACACCAATCCCAGTAGAATAATGTGCATGCTATAAGGGACAAGGACAAAAGAGAACCAGCATGGAACCAACGGATGAGAAATGTCAACGCCCTTTCAGAGAATGGAAAGTGGATAGACGAGGGAGAAGTGACTTAGCCAACTGGAAACTATTGAAGCCCAACAGCCGCTGGTAGGAGGAGGGCAATGAGAAGCCATAGAGCCCGGGAGAATCTCAGCGATCAGGGCACCAGGAACTTTGATGCAGAGGAAGAGATGGGCCCTCCAAGAAGAAGGAAAGTTTATTTTCTGGAGAAGTTGGCTAAAGAGGTGCCAGGCTCAGGGACATCAGACACAGCAAAAGGTGGTTCAGGCATAGAGCTGGGAACAGGATGAGAGGAAGCCTCCACACTGAAAGATGAGATTGCCCAGCCCCTTATCCTGACTTAGCTCCCCAAACACACACCGCCCAACTTATACGCCTCTTCGTTCTCCTTACTCCCGTAGGCAGAGGAATGAAGCATTCCTCCTTGGAGAAACTATACAACAAAAGGGAAAAAAGATTATACATACTGATATTTGAGGGTCAGAAGAAATTACTAACAGTAGCCCTTGACAATACTGGTAGCCCCTCAGAGAGAAAAGAAGGCAGTGTATCCATCAGTGAAGATGAAGCAGTCAGTGTTCTGTTCTGTTCTGTTTTAAAAAGAAGTAGTCACGAACAGACAGGAGCTTTGTACAATAAAAATACAACTGGAAATTTAAAACTTAAAATGAAACACAGGAAGATAAAATCGACAAAATCTACCAGAAAGTAGGACAGAAAGGTTAAGAGATGAAAATTAGGGCAAAAACAATAAGAAATTTACAAGATCCAATCCATCCAGAAGCTCTGACATCTTCTAAGTCCAAAAGGAGAACACAGAGAACATGGAGGGGAATATATTAACTAGAAAGATAGTTTCTCCAAAATTTCCCGTAATGAAAGATCTGCATTTCCATATTCAAAGGACCCAGTGGGTGTTCAACACAATGAACCAAAACAAAACACAAAACTGTCTCCTCAAAGCACATAATTAGGAATGTTAGAACACCAGGGGGGGAAAAGGATCCCAAAAGTTCTAGAGAGAAGAAAAACAGCTCACAAAGCCAGATCAGGAGTCCAAACAGAAATTGAACTTCTCAGTATCCACACTGGAAGCTAGAAACTGAAAGGCAATACGGCAACGTCTTCCAATTTCGGAAGAAAATAATCCCCAATTTTGAAATCCTTCCTCAGCCAAACAATGAATCAGGAAGAGGGTAAAGTAAGGACGCTGGCAGAGCTGACATCCTGGCCTGTACGTGACCAGGCTCTGGTGGATCAAAGCCCATGCAAAAGTGTTCGATGTGAAACAGCACCCCACAGTCAGTTCCCTGTTATTCATGAGGAAGCAAGCCAAGAAGAGCTGGGGTGGTCAGGTAGATGTAAAGGGAGGTCCCAGTTACCAGCCTATCAAGCTCCTAGTCTGGATTGGAACAGGAAGACCAGGGGCTCCAAAACGAATGTCTCCAAAGGAAAAAATATATAGATTATCCAATTAATTTGACTAATCTATTTGAGCCATATTGCTTTTACCAGAGGATTTAGAGAACATGACAACTGAGTAAGCAAACAAACAAAAATGAGACGATTATTAACTCCTGGTTGGAGGCAGGGGGCGGATAGAAGAAAACAAACAAAGAAATGCAATCATAGTACATCAAATTGTTGAGCTGCAAAAAGTCAGTCATAATAATATGAACACTGACTAATGATTTAATTAAAATTGTGATTTAATAGTGTTAGGAAGCTAGCTGGAAGGGAATGAGTGTCTGCGTGTGCTGTAAAATAAAACGGCAAGTCCTAATATTCCTTAGTGGGAAATCAATAAATAATTTCTAATGTTACAAAACCAAGAATGGCAGTAAATGTTTTAAAATATGGAGTTAATCAGAGGAAAGAAATAGGATTTTAAAATGTGACTGCCCTTGAAAGGGACCTGGGCATGGGGAAGGGAGAGGCAAGGGTGGCTGTTAGCATTATAAGCCTTTTGATATCATGTGACTTTGTAGACACTATTCCTGTATTATAGTAATGAATACAAAAATTACTTGGAAAGGAAAGAAGGGAGAGAGGGGAGAAAAAGAAGGAAAGAAAGAAAGGAAATGACTCAGTCACAACAGCATTCGTGGATTACATTCTATTGCCACTCCACATGTTGATGGCTGGAGCCATTAAATTCAGTCTCCAACAAGCTCTACTTGAAGTATTTCCCTAACTACCCAGAGGTGTTTGCCAGTCTGTTTGTCTAAAGGCTACTTCAGAATCTCCTGGGCACTTTGCAAAAATACAGATTCCTGGGTCCCAACCTTGATGGCTCCCATTCAACAAGCCTTGGTGGGGCCTGGGAATCTTCCCTTAGCGCCCCCCAGATGATTCAACTGCACAGCAAGTTTTAGGAATCACTGGACTAAAGCAGAAACTGTGAGTGTGTGGAGGGAGGGGTTGGGGGTGGGGTTATGTGATTTTTGTGTAACTGTTTCTGTGTATATGTTGGTGTATTGTGAGCCCGTCTTCTTCCTCCCTCCTTCCCTCTTTCATCTTCTCTTATCTTAACCTATAAACCCCTCTGGACTGCTGGACCTCATTCCTGAAATTTTAAACCCCAGGAGTCTGTGCTTCCCAGGTGGCACAGTGGTAAGGAAGCCACCCGCCAGTGCAGGAGACTCGGGTTCGATACCTGAATGGGGAAGATACCTTGTAGGAGGAAATGGCAACCCATTGCAGTATTCTTGCCTGGGGAATCCCATGGACAGAGGAGCCTGGGCTATGGTCCATGGAGTCATCACGCGTGTACGCACGCAATCTGAGCTTTCTCGCCCAGCCCTGGGGCTCCCTCTGCTGGCAAAAACCTGTCAAAACTCTTAACGTCCTAAACCTAGAAATTATCCCTCCGTTGCTATAAGGCCCTTTTCCCAGGCTGTTTCCAAGCCCTCAAACTTCATGAACCTCCCATCAGACAGAAAAGGAAAAATTCAACCAACCTGGGAAAGACATCTGCTTTACAGGTGTGACTGTACACAGACCAGGAACAGAGCAGGGGGAGGCAGAAATGAAAACAAAAGTTACATATTGTGGCTAAACGTGAGGGAAAGGAGACCTTAAGCGATTCAACTTCCCACCTTCTTCCTCTCCCACCCTCCAACAGAAATGGACAGATGGAGAAGTCAGATCCATGTGCCTCTCAAAAATCAAAAATCGAAGGAAGGAAACACATTAGGCTAAAAAGCTCGCTGAATTTAGGAGACTGCAAGAGTTCGATATCCACCCTCACCTTATTTCCTTGAGTCTCCACATGCCCAGTCCTCAGACCCTGTAAATCTTGCCACTCCAGGGATTCTCTAGCCAGGGACTTTGTTGGATCTTTCCCACAAGCTGAAAACATGCTCACCCCAGAACTGTATCTGGGACAGAGAAGATACTCAAAAACATTTGAATGAAACCTTAGCTCACTGCTGTCCTAAAGATCAGAACCTTCCTTCAGATCTGCACATCCCCCAACCCAAGCTCCTCAAAAGCTCCTCTCCCCTACACTCACACTAAACACGTTCTTTCCTCAAATACATCCCTCCTCAACCCGTTGCGTTCTGGCCTCAGTGCCTTCAGAGCCCTGACAGGCCTCCAGCTCAGTTCAGCTCAGTCGCTCAGTCATGTCCGACTCTTTGTGACCCCATGGACCGCAGCATGCCAGGCTTTCCTGTCCATCACCCACTCCCAGAGCTAGCTCAAACTCATGTCCATCGAGTCAGGGATGCCATCCAACCATCTCATTCCCTATTGTCTGCTTCTCCTCTTGCCTTCAATCTTTCCCAGCATCAGGGTCTTTTCCAATGAGTCAGTTCTTCGCATTAAGCGGCCAAAGTATTGGAGTTTCAGCTTCAGCATCAGTCCTTCCAATGAATATTCAGGACTGATTTCCTTTAGGATGAACTGGTTGGACCTCCTTGCAGTCCAAGGGACTCTCAAGAGTCTTCTCCAACACCACAGTTCAAAAACATCAATTCTTCCGCACTCAGCTTTCTTGATAGTCCAACTCTCACATCCATACATGACTAGTGGAAAAATCATAGCTTTGACTAGACGGACCTTTGTTGGCAAAGTAATGACTCTGCTTTTGAATATGCTGTCTAGGTTGGTCAGCGATTCCTATATCCAGACCCAATGTATTTTTGTCACTTATCCTCCTTGACCTCTCAGAAGCTTCCAAGCTGTGACCTCTGGCACTTCATAGAGACCACCCTCTGCCCACCCCAGCCCACCTCCCTGTTGCCTCAGGCCCCCCTGCTCCCTGCTTCTCCTTGCCCCTTTCTACTAGTTCTCCTCTCCTGTAACATCCCACTGTACCCTTCGCCCTCTAGATGGGGTGTCATCTACTATGGTTTTAACTTTAGTTTATATGATTTCATTCTCCCAAAGCAATATATCTAGCCTAGACATTTCTCTTGACCTTCAAATATCTAACAAGCATCTTCATCTCTATGTATGAGTCAATTTCCATTAAACACTCAGAAAATGCTTTCTAGCATCTAACATGTACAAGCACTGTGCTAAGCATGGGAGATACACTGGCTTCTCAGACCTGTGTGTAATGGGGGAAAAATGAGCAACTGTGACTACAAAGTCCTGGGAGCTGTGATCAGAGAAACACCCAGTGCTTAGGGAGCACCTTACACGTCCAAGGGAGGGTGACTTTGAAAGGGAGAAGAACCTGAATGGTAAGAAGAAACAAGGGTAGGAATGGTGAGAGGATCCTGGGAAAGGATTTCAAAGGTTCTAAAGAGCTTGCAAAGCTAATGAGTTTGAACTTTACGAACAATAAGGAGCCACTGAAGAAGAACGGGGTGCATCAAGGCCCACGGGGCACTTCTACAGTTTTGGCAACAGTCAGGTCTTAATTTGGATGGTCGGCCAATAAGGCTTTTGCTTTATTATTGCCCCGTAAGTTATTTATGGCTTCTTCTATTCTTTTGTGCATATCAAATGTTTCACAAGCTTTTTTTTTTTAATATATCAATGGATTGGAGAAGGTGAGGTAGGCAGAGAGAAGAGTGAGGAGGCTGCTAAAGCAGGAAGTAGCAGTGGCCCAAGTTAGGAGAGTCGTAGCGAGGGTGAGGATGGGGAAATGGTTCTAGAGATATCTAGGAGATAGAATCGACTGGGCTTGGTGAGAAATGGAATGTGGGAAGATGGAGAGGAAGGAGTAAAGAAGGATTTCCAAGGTTCTGAAGCATTAACTGGGGGGATGGTGAAGCCCTTGACTGAAACACATCACCAAGTCACTAGAGAACAGTTTGGCAGTTTCTTTGAGTTAAATATAAATTTATCACCTAACCCAGCAATGCCACACAAGGACTTTGACGCCAGTGTTCCTAGCAGCACTGTTCATCACGGCCAAAGAATGGAAATTCTAAATGTCTGTGAATCAGTGAGTGGGTAAACAAAATGTAGTATGTCCACACAATGTGAAACGACTGGGCGATAAAAAGAAACAAAGCACTGATACATGCTACCGCAAGGAGGCAAGGATGAACCTCAGAACCATGAGCCAGGGAAGCCAGGCACAGGATCACATATTATCTGACTCCACTAATATGAGAGACAGAAACTAGATTACTGGTTGGCCACACCTGGGGATAGGGGCAGGAAGTAATCGTAAATGGGCGAGAGGAATCTTTGGGGGGTGATGGAAATGTTTTAAAATTGGATTGTTTTGATATTTTCCCAACTCTGCAAATTTGTTTAAAAAAACCATTGAATTGTACACTTATCATGAGATGCTTTTCTGGTCTGTAAATACTGCTTCCCAAAAGCTGTGTAAAAATAATAATAATCAGGTCAGTTTGGGCATGTTGAGCTTGAGGTGTTTAGGAGGCATGAAGAGGGAGAGGTTGAGTAAACAGGTGGTTATGCAACCTGAAGCTTAGGATACAAGGCAGTCCAGGAGAGAGAGATTTTTAATACACATTAGCTTAAAGAAAGCGACCGGAACCACAAGAATGAGGGGAAATGCCCAGAGAAGATAGAAAGAGAAGGACAGAATGAGGAGAGAAGCAAGACCAACCCCAACATTCAAGGGATCCAGACCTCTACAGGGTGCCTCCCGGTAGAGGAAGCAGTCAGAGAGGAAGGAAGAAAGGCCAGAGGCTATACATGGACAGAAGTCCAGGGGAGAAGAGGCTTGGGAGCAGGCGCAAAGCTCCAGAGCTGCAAGCCACCCAGGGACACAGCCAGACCCAGCACCCCAACAGCACCGGGAGAGGGAAGTGTTGATGGAGAGAGTGAGGCTGGATTGATGAGCCCGAGGTGGGCAGGTGAACCAGAATGCTCAGCCTAAGGCTGGGAGGGGTACAAAAGGCCACTGAACAGGAAGGGTTCTGGGATGCAACGAGGGTGCAGAGGCTTCACGTCTGGAAGTAAATGCCGAACCAGTGGTTCCAGTGGTTAGGTGGATGGCCTTCAGGGGTGTGGTTCCTGCCGGCTTCTCTGGACTGATTTCTCCCCATGTAACCCCACCCCTTGCAATTCAGTGATCCCTCTGTGTGGAATTGTTTGCATTTTCCCAAACACTGCCTTCTCTTCCACACCTTCTTCTGTTTTCTCACACATCTCCCTCTGCATCCCATTTCATTGATTGCCATGTCTGTCTCCTTCTAAGGCTTGGAAAGCATTTTGCTTTTTCAGAGGTCACAGGACCTGATCTGTGGAAGGCCCTAAATAAATATTAGTAGATTAAATCACTCAGCCGCCACGCGGCACGTAGCCTTTTCCTCCTTTGCTACTGGCCCCGTTGGGGGCTGTCTGCGGCTGGGTGGCTGGGTCGGCCTGTGACGAAGGTACACATGGTGTTCTCACCTCTGCTCTCAGGAGCTACTACGATCAAAGATACTTTGTCCATAACGTAAGGCACGATCTCTCAATGTCCCCAAAGTTCTGGCCACTTGTAGGACTGCCAGGAAAAAGCACGGAACACCCAGTTAAATCTGACTTTCAGATAAACCATGAATAATGTTTTAGCATAAGTATAATCCATGGAATAGTTGAGATTATGCAGATCCTAAAGAGGATGTGTTGCCAATCTGCAATTCAAATTTGACTGGCTGGCCTGACTTGCTATTTGCTATATGTGGCGACTCTACTTCTCCCCAGAGGGAAGTGGCCTCCCTCTAACACTGTAGTCACGGGCACCCTAAGCACCCCGCCTGGCAGGGGCTCCTATGCCCACCCGACGTGCCTCCTGAAAACCAGGCTGAAAACCAAGAGGAAATGCTGGGGGTGCCGAAGCTGTGTGGCGGCTTGGCCGGTCAGTGCTCTCCACTGTGTGGGCCTCTCTCACGGTGCCTGAGTGCTACCGTGTCTCACCAGACTTCCTGGGGAGTGATTTTTAGTTACTGTGTGAGGCTACTGAGAGCCCCAGTGCAAGTTCACATGCCAGGGGCCAGGGGAAAACGTGAAAAACCGCAAGACTTGTTTAGAATTATCTCTGCCTGCCCCACTGAGGGGAGAGGATCAAGCCAAACTCCGGGCCTCCTTTCCCAAGAGGCTCTCAGCTCTCCTAGGCAAACAGACACCAGCTAGTCTGCCTCACATGTCCCCCTGCTACCCGACTACATGTGACCAGCAGGGTCAAGACGGCGCGTGCAGGGCAGGTTATCCCACCTCTAGTTCATTTTCCTGCATCTGAGCTTCCATTAGTTGGAAAATATGAGTAAATCTGTCTGTTAGGAATAGTGTCCTGCAGAAGCGCTGGCAAATAGAACTTTCCCTCTTGTTAGGGAGACTGGAGAGGGAGAAGGGGGTTGGGGTGGGGAGGGCAGGAAGTCCATGTTATCAGACAAAATGATGTAAAATGATAGTTGTGTCGACAAAAAAAATAATCAGCTGGCCTAAGAAAGAAAAGGAAAATTTTATTTGAGCCAAATTTGAGGATTATAAGCTGGGAAGAGCATCTCGGAAAGCTCTAAGAATTGTTCCACCTGTTAGAATTCAAGGCACAGTTATGTAAGTTTTCTGAGAGAGAGATGTTATATTGATGTACAAAGAATGATGCACTATTGACAGTTTACATAAGCCAGATCTAAGCGCCATGAAGAAATGTTATCTTTAAGGAATTGTCCTACTGACAATGGGAGACTGGCTCTTTGCGGCTGAGCAGGTATGTATGTCAATGGGGGTGTTTTGGTCGATGTACAGTGCAGATATACAATGCCTAGTGGGAAGAAAGAGGAGGCCAAAGGATGGAGAAGATTTTTTTGTTTAAATTTTTCTCATCTTGCCATAAAAGATGAATTTTATTTCTCAGCTGTTTCCCTGGCTAGGAACAGATTTTGGTAGCCATGGCACAGACTTGCTGTGCTGTTGCTTTAGTCGTGTCCGACTCTTGCGACCCCATGGACTACAGCCTGCCAGGCTCCTCTGTCCATGGGATTTCTCAGGCAAGCATACTGGAGTGAGGTTGCAATTTCCTGATGGGACAGACCTAGCAGTTCTTAACAGGAAAAAAAAAAAAAAAATCAGACCTGAGGAACCAGATCGGGGTGGGGAGCAGGGTGGGAAGACCGAGAGAAGGGGAGAAGTTTATGCATCCTACAACATTATGCTAAGATCCTTTCCTATTTCAACCTGTTGGTACTATTTTCCCAGGGAAGGCAGAACCTCCAAACAGATAGAGTTCACCCACCTTGTACTCCAAGGTCTGCCCATTCACGGTTCTACTGGCAGGATGAGTTTTTAGACAGAAGAGACTGCTTCCTTAACAAAGCTACCAAAGAGTTCCAAAGAGCACTCTGGCCGCGGCTGCCTCAGAAATGACAGGTGCTCCATTTGTGATCTTCATGTTATACCAAATGCTCAGAAATTGCCCTGTGGCTGCTCCTGACCTCTTTTCCCCTCCGTGTTTTTCTTGACCTCATTCATTTAAGATGGGGGTAATCAAGTCAGAGAGAATTCCTGGCTGGGCTCAGCCATGCACCTTCCGCTGAAAGCGACTCATTCTATGTGGGTTTTTGACCATGCGTGGGTCTTGCCGAGGGCATTTCACTGAAAGCCTACTCTGAAGTGTAGGTGGTCAGTGCCGTACGAAGAAGGAGCAGCATGAAGGAATGAACAGTTCAGGTTCGTTGCTATGGCAGTGAAAGAAACTTTACTTGATTTGTGAAAATCTAGTCCAAACAAGTGCTAGGTGAAACATTCATATCTCCTTTTGTCTTTTTCATTTTTATTATTTGTTAGTTTTCAAATTGTTGAGCACCACAGAAGAGGATTAGGGGGCAGGGGGTTGATCAGTTCTGGACAAAATGCTAAATCTCAGTGACTTCCCTAGATTAAATCAGGCTCCAGAAAGATAGCAATGTTCTCTTTGCTGCAGTGCCTTGCAAACACTAAAAGAGCAAAATTTCACTGAATGCCTATTTTGGAGCAAAGTTAGAAGGCAATGAAGAGAGACAAAGATGAAAAAGACATAATCCATGGCCTCCAGGAGTTCCCAAGCTAACGAGAGGACCAGCCGTGTAACTGCAAACACACAGTGGATCCAAGTAATGGATCCAAGGGTGGTCCCCATGGGTCCCTGAGACCCTCTTGGAAGTTTGAAAGGTCACAACTGTTTTCATAATTGTATTAAAACATCATTCATCCTCTTTCCTTCTCCTTCTCTGTTGAGTTTCCCTAGCCTACAAGATGCGTAATAATACAAAGCTTAATACATGGATGCTTCTGTATTCTTGAGTTAAAACAAGAAATTCTCAGTTTCAATTTCTAATACATCTATATCAATAGGTAAACCCACATATGTAAAAATTCTTTGAGAGCCTTGATGATTTTTAAGATTAAGAGGATCCTTAGAAGATGGAGTCAAGATGGCAGAATAGAAGGAAGCAGAGTCCGTGTCTCCTTACAACTAGGGCAGCTACTAGGCACTGGCCAGGGACCTTGGACACCTGAGGGGATGGGAGGAACCCCCATGTGAACCAGTGGGACATGAAGGGTTGGGAGGAAAAGAAGCAGAAGTGGACGGGACCGGGGCCTCTGAGGAGTGGTGGAGGGAGATGAGAGGTGCCCGCAATTGGAGTGGCCCACGGACCGCAAGGGGGTCAGTGGGGGCAGGGAAAGGACCTTCACAGGGTGGGAGGATGAGAAGGCAACTTGGCCAGCATCCCCCGCCTCCTTGGGCCCCAAGGAGCTCACTGGGGCCCCAGCCTGAACCGCTGCTCTCCAAGGCCCGCTCCAGTGGTGCTGAGCCTCAACCCATCCCTGCCCCCCAGGACCTTCCTAGCAGCACTGGTCCTGAACCTAGGCCCCCACCCTACCTAAGACCCACCCCACCAAAGACTTGCTCCCAACCCCCATAGCCAAGGCCTTTTCCTTCGGGGTATTTTTGTTTTTAATTTTTATAGTTGTAGTGGTGGTGGTATTTCACCTTATTGTTGTTGTTTCATTATATTTTTATTTTTCTCTAAAGAATGTATTTTTTTATTTTTCTAATTTTATTTTTTATTCTTTGTTATTGTGTATATGTTGTTTGTTTGTTTTTTCTGCTATGCCGAGCAGCTTGCGGAATCTTGGTTCCCAGGCCAGCGACCGGGCCTGATCTCCTATGGTGGGAGTGCCAAGTCCAAATTGTTAGACTAACAGGGAACCTCAGACCCCAGGGAATATTAATCAGCATGAATTATCCCGGAAGTATTCATCTTGGCACCAAGACCTGGTTCAGTCCAACTGAGTGCAAACTCCAGTGCTGGATGCCTCAAAGCAAACAACCAGTACGACAGGAACACCCTGTCCCACCCATCAAAAAAATGAAATGACAAAAATCTATGTTACAGACAAAGGAGCAAGGTAAAAACCTGTAAGACCAAGTAAATGAAGAGGAAATAGGCAACATACCCGAAAAAGAATTTAGAGTAATGATAGTAAAGATGATTCAAAATCTCAGAATGGAGGCACTGACTGAGAAAATACAAGAAATATTTAACAAGGACCTATAAGATCTAAAGAACAAACAATGATGGATAACACATTAACTGAAATTTTAAAATACACTAAAAGTAATCAATAGCAAAATAACTGAAGCTGAAGAACAGATAAGTGAGCTGGAAGTGAGAGGATGGAAAGATACTCCATGAAAATAGAAATCAAAAGAAAACTGGAGTAGCAATACTCATATCAAATAAAATAGACTTCAAAATAAAGATTGCTACAAGAGGTATGGAACATATGCTACATAATGATCAAGGTATTCCTCTGTTGACTTTTTAAATAAATGCACAATTTGAGAGTTGTGAGTCAAGTTTTATTTGGGGCAAAATGAGAACAATAACCCAGGAGACAGCACCTCAGACAGCTCTGAGAAACTGCTCCAAAAAATTAGGGGGAAAGGTGAGTAGATACGTGATTTTTGAGGAAGGGGGAGTGCATGCAGTCTCATGAAGGTCACTGCTAGTGACAAGAAGCAGATGTCACCAGGAAGGATTTCAGTGCTTTTCTAGACAATGAGGAGATACAAGAATTGGAGTACCTGTTTCTGCTCCCCAACCTGAACTCTTTTCAGGAGGTGTTGAAAATCAGGTGTTCAGCTGAAGCACTTGTATAGAGGTAGATGGCAAGTGCCAATTTGTAGTTGACGTATCCAAGAAGAAATTAACAATGTAAATATTGAAGCACTCACATGGGAGCACCTCAATACATCAAGTGAATGTTAACAGCTATAAAAGGGGAAATCAGCATGAACACAGTAACCGTGGGGGACTTTAACATTGCACTTACGCTAATGGACAGATCATCCAGACAGAAATAAGTAAGGAAACCCAAGCTTTAAAGGACACAGTAGACCAGCCAGATTTAATTGATATTTATAAGACATTTCACCTGAAAGCAGAAGAACACACTTTCTTCCGCAGTACACACAGAAAATTTTCCAGGATAGATCACATCTTGGGTCACAAGTCAAACCTCAGAAAATTTTTAAAAACTGAAATAATAATAAGCATCTCTTCCAACCACAATGCTATTAGATTAGAAAGCAATCACGGGGGGTGGGAAACTGTAAAAAAAAAAACAACACAAACACACGGAAGCTAAACAGTGCACTGATGAATGATCAAGAGATCATTGAAGAAATCAAAAGGAATTAAAAAGGAATACACAGACATAAATAACAACAAAAACACAATGATCCAAAACCTATGAGACACAGAAAAAGCAGTTATAGCAGGTAAGTATATAGCAATTCAATCTCACCTCAAGAAACAAACAAAAAAACTCTCAAATTCACAATCTAACCTTACATATAAAGCAACTAGAAAAAGAAGAAAAACCAAAATCCAAAGTCAGCAGAAGAAATCATAAAGATCAGACAGGAAATAAATGAGATATAAATAAATAAAACAATAGCAAAGATCAATAAAACTAAAAGTTGGTTCTCTTAAGAAGATAAGCAAAATTGATAAGCCTTAACCAGAATCATCAAGGAAAAAAAAGAGAGAGGACTCAAATCAATAAAATTATAAATGAAAAAGGAGAAACTACAACTGACACTGGAGAAATACAAAAGACCATAAGAGACTACAATAAGCAACCATATGATAATAAAATGGACAATCTGGGGAAAATGGACAAATTCTTGGAAAGCTACAACTTTCAAAGACTGAACCAGGAAGACTTAGAAAATATAAACAGATGAATCACAAGTAATGAAATTAAAACTGTAATTTAAAATCTTCCAACAAACAAAAGTCCAGGACCAGATGGCTTCCCAGATGAATTCTATCAAACATCTAGAGAACAGTAACACCTATCCTTCTCAAACTCTTCTAAAAGATTGCAGAGGGAGGAACACTCCCAAACTGGTTCTTCAAGGCCACTATCACTCTGATACTAAAACCAAAGATATCACACACACAAAAAGTATAGATCAATATCACTGATGAATATAGATGCAAAATTCCCCAACAAAATATTAGCAAACCTCAGATATGCAGATGACACCACACTTATGGCAGAAAGTGAAGAGGAACTAAAAAGCCTCTTGATGAAAGTGAAAGTGGAGAGTGAAAAAGTTGGCTTCAAGCTCAACATTCAGAAAACGAAGATCATGGCATCTGGTCCCATCACTTCATGGGAAATAGATGGGGAAACAGGGGAAACAGTGTCAGACTTTATTTTTCTGGGCTCCAATCACTGCAGATGGTGACTGCAGCCATGAAATTAAAAGATGCTTACTCATGGAAGGAAAGTTATGACCAACCTAGATAGCATATTCAAAAGCAGAGACATTACTTTGCCAACAAAGGTCCGTCTAGTCAAGGCTATGGTTTTTCCAGTCGTCATGTATGGATGTGAGAGTTGGACTGTGAAGAAGGCTGAGCACCGAAGAATTGATGCTTTTGAACTGTGGTGTTGGAGAAGACTCTTGAGAGTCCCTTGGACTGCAAGGAGATCCAACCAGTCCATTCTCAAGGAGATCAGCCCTGGGTGTTCTTTGGAAGGAATGATGCTAAAGCTGAAACTCCAGTACTTTGGCCACCTCATGTGAAGAGTTGACTCATTGGGAACGACCCTGATGCTGGGAGGGATTGGGGGCAGGAGGAGAAGGGGATGACAGAGGATGAGATGGCTGGATGGCATCACTGACTCGATGGACGTGAGTCTGAGTGAACTCCGGGAGTTGGTGATGGACAGGGAGGCCTGGTGGGCTGCGATTCATGGGATCGCAAAGAGTCGGACATGACTGAGTGACTGAACTGAACTGAACTGAATCCAATAATACATTAGAAGAATCATATATCATGATCATATGGGATTTATCCCATGGATGCAAGGATTTTTCAATATATGCAGATCAATCAATGTGATACACCATATTAACAAATTGAAGAATAAAAACCATATGATCATCTCAATAGATGCAGAAAAAGCTTTTGACAAAATTCAGCATCCATTTATCATTTAAAAGAAAAAAAAAGCTCTCCAGAAAGTAGGCACAGAGAGAAACTACTTCAACATAATAAAGATCATACATGACAAACCCACAGCAAACATAATTCTCAATGGTGAAAAACTGAAAGCATTTTCTCTAAGATCAGGAACAAGACAACAATGGCCACTCTCACCACTATTTTTCAACATAGTTTTAGAAGTCCTAGCCATGGTGATCAGAGAAGAAAAAGAATAAAAGAAATCCAAATTGGAAAAGAAGTAAAACTATCACTGTTTGCAGATGATATGATTCTATACATAAAAATCTTAAAGATGCCACCAGAAAACAACTAAAGCTAGTTAAAGAATTTAGTAAAGTTGCAGGATGCAAAATTAATGCACAGAAATATCTTGCATTCTTATACACTAAAACAATGAAAATCAGAAAGAGAAATTAAGGAAACAATCCCATTTACCATCTCAACAAAAAGAATAAAATACATAGGAATTACCCTACTTAAGGGGGCAAAAGACCTGTACTCATAAAACTATGAAACACTGATGAAAGAAATCAAAGATGACACAAACAGATGGGGAGATATACCAAGTTCTTGGATGGAAAGAATCAGTATTGTCAAAATGACAATACTACCCAAAGCAATCTACAGACTCAATGCAATCTTTATCAAATTACCAATGGCATTTTTCACAGAATCACAACAAAAAAATTTACAATTTATATGGAAATACAAAAGGTCCCAAATTGCCCAAGCAACCTTGAGAAATAAAAATGGAGTTGGAGGCATCAGGATCCCCAACTTCAGACTATACTACAAAGCTACAGTAATCAAGACAGTATGGTATTGGCACAAAAACAGAAATATAGATCAATGAGACAGGATAGAAATCCAAGAGATTAAACCCACACACCTCTGGCCACCTAATCTAGGACAAAGGAAGCAAGAATATACAGTGGAGAAAAGACACTCTCTTCAATAAGTGGTGCTGGGAAAAGTGGACAACTAAATGTAAAAGAATGAAATTAGAATGCTCCTTAACACCATACACAAAAATAAACTCAAAACGGATTAAAGACCCAAATATAAAGCTGGACACTATAAAACTCTTAGAGGAAACATGGGCAGAACACTCTTTGACATAAACCACAGCAAGATCTTTTTTGATCCACCTCCTAGAGTAATGAAAATAAAAACAAAAATAAACAAATTGGACCTAATTAAATTGAAAAGCTTTTGCACAGCAAAGGAAACCATAAACAAGATGAAAAGACAACCCTCAGAATGGGAGAAAATATTTGCAAATGAATCAACAGATAAAGGATTAATCTTCAAAATATACAAACAACTCAAGCAGTTCAATATCAAAAAACAAACAATCCAATCGAAAAATGGGGGGATGATCTAAATAGATATTTCTCCAAAGAAGACATACAGATGGCCAAGAAGCACATGAAAAGATGCTCAATGTCACTAATTATTAGAGAAATACAAACCAAAACTACAATGAGGTACCACCTCACACCAGTCAGAATGGCCACTATCAAAAGACGTACAAACAATAAATGCTGGAGAGGGTGTGGGGAAAAGAAACCCTCTTATACTACTGGTAGGAATATAAACTGGTATCGCCACTATGGAGAATGGAATGGAGGTTCCTTAAAAAACTAAAAATATAACTACCATATGACCTAGCATACCATTACTGGGCATATACCCTGAGAAAACCATAATTCAAAAAGACACATATACCCCAGTGTTCATAGAAGCGCTATTTACAATAGCCAGGACATGGAAATAATGTAAGTGTCCATCCACAGAGGAATGGATAAAGAAGATGTGGAACATATACATTGTGGAATATTACTCTATCATAAAAAGGAACAAAACTGGGTTACTTGTAGAGATGTGGATGGACATAGAGTCTGTCATACAGAGTGAAGTAAGAGAAAGAAAAACAAATGAATATTAATACATGTATGTAGAATCTAGGAAAAAAGTACAGATGAACCTCGTTCCAGGGCAGGAATAGAGATGCAAGCATAGAGAATGTACATGTGCATGCAGAAGGAGAAGGGGAGGGTGAGATGTATTGGGAGATTAGGTTTGACACAGATACATTACCATATGTAAAAGAGATAGCTAGTGGGAACCTGCGGCATTGCACAGGGAGCTCAGCTCAGTGCTCTGGATGACCTAGAGGGGTGCAGTGGAGATGGTGGGAGGGAGGTCCAAGAGGGAGAGAACGTATGTATACATATAGTCGATTCACTTCATTGTACAGTATAAACTATTTAAAGTAAATAAACTATTGTACAGTATAAACTATTTAAAGCAACTGTACTCCAATTAAAAAAAGAAAAAGAAAAAAGATCCTTAGACCAAAACTTTTAAAAACTGCTAAGATTTAAAGTCATCAACCATTATGTAGCATCCTCATTCTCATCAATGCATTTTAATGATGGGAAATTATTTCATCAGGGGCTTCCCTGGCAGTCCGGAGGTCAAGATTCCACACTTCATTGGTTCCATCCTTGGTCAGGGAACTAAGATTCCACATGCCACGGGCTGTGACCAAGAAAAGAAATATGTATATGTATATATATATATATATATATATACATATATGTGTGTGTGTCTGTATCTTATAGTTCTGACACTATGTAATGTAATTTTCCAGTTGAATTTTAAAAATATTTTTTCTATTTTGTTCTCCGTGAACTGTCTGACCCTCAACTGTTCTCAGATCTGAACTGTTTCCTGGAAAGCAGGTGTGGGCCTTTGTTGACAAATTATTTCATCTCCTCTGGGTCTTAAATTATTTTTCCTTGCTCTGAAGTGAAAATTCAGTGAATGTTTCCAGATACTATACTTGGGAGTCATAATTCAATTTCTCTTAATCTTATGTGAATCCTTCACCCTCAACCTACATTCCTCCTCCAAAGCACTGGTACCCACCCTTACTGCCATATTAAATTGATTTCCTTGCCTCCATTGGCAACTTGCAAAATTCTGGATTTTCTCTGTGATAGGATAGTGGGTATGGTTTCGATAGTGGGTTTTAAATTGAAAAACTTAACAATTACAATATCCTAAATTATTTGAGCATTGATCCTTGTGACAGACATACCAACGTGGCTATTTCTATATTTCTGTGATAAATTCTAAATTACTAGGGATTTCTCCCCCTAGTCCTTTGATTGTTAACTAGATCAATTTTTAACTGGATGTGGGCTTTTCAGGCTAGCTTTGCTTCAACGATGCTCATTCTTTTTTCTTCTACATCAAGTTCCCCTCTTCCTATTATCCTCTCCACATTTTTTTTTGGTTCTCTATAGTGTTTAAAAGACCTACTTTAATAGCTTAGTGCCTTTTTTTTCCCTTGACACTCATCATTTCTTCTTTATTTGCTGTTAAAGTAATAAGTGCACATTCCGTTGCACTTGCCTGAGAGTCTTGACCGGTCATGGGTTTCCCGCCATCTGGGTTCTAGCTGGCTTGCATTCTCCTTTGATGTTGTAATATTGTTCATTGAACTTGAATGTGGGGTTTATAAGGCTTGTTTGCTTTTTTTTTCCCCTCCAAGATGTGCACCTTTTTTTTTTCTTAAGCTTATTTTTCTGTGTTGTGCTGTTATTTTTAATTGCTTCTGACTGGGAGGTGGGGCTGAGAGTGAATTTGCTTGACTCTGGCTCTCCTTGCTATTAGTCACACTTCCCTCAGAAGCCCCACACACGCTTTCTCTCTAGCCTTTGATATACCACTTTTGAAAGGCCGTTGATTCCTGGCATAAATGGCGTTACAAGGAAGATGGGCTCGGGGTAGGGATGCTCAGGAATCCAGTTCTGTACAGTCATGAGCCTGGCCATCTGGAAGTCTCTTCTTGCTCAATGAAATGGAGTAAACATTGTCCATTATGAAATCTACCACACAGGCTGCCAGGGACGAATGGGATCCCACCCAAAGCCAATCGCGGCTCTGACAGGGAAATTGGCTAGCACTGCCTGAGACTACTCCAGCCTCCCCCGTCCCTGATGTCACAATTCGGAGGCTGCTGCCTGCCTAGGAGGTTGTAGAAAGCTCTGTAGGTTCTCTCTGTGTGTCCCACAGGGCTCCTTGTGCCAGATCCCTGTCTGATGGCTTTTATGAAAAAATACCTCCTCCCCATCCTGGGGATCTTCTTGGCCTACTACTACTATTCTGCGAATGAGGAATTCAGACCAGGTAAGTACCAATGTGTTTAATTTTGGAGGAAAAGATTTTAAAACCCAGGGATGGCTGGAGGAATTGATTTTAACACCCAGGGATGGCTGGAATGTTTCTGAGGATCAGAAGGAGTTCTTGATCCCCAGAGTTGCTGGACAAGACGGGACCCTGAGGTAAGACTATGCTTCTGTTTATGGGATGTGAGGAGGTTAAAAGATTGCTAAATAATCCATGTTTTATTTGGCACATTAAATTGAAAGCAATTTTAGATCTCCTGCAAAAAAAAAAAAAAGGAAAAAAAATGAGGGTAATTCCAAAATTCACAACTTCACCAGATAATTGAGCTCTGTGAAGGGGTGGATAAGTGGGAAATAAGAAAGAATTCTGGAGTTGATGACTAAATAGAAGTGAGAGAAAATCCCTGGAATCTCTATGAGCACATGTGTTTTGATGACTTTTTGAATTTTATTTCAATTGAGCAATCGGATGAGTCCAGAAACGTCTGGAACTCCAGTGTTTTAGCTAAACTCTCTGTCCATGAGGGTTTTCAAAAAGGGCAGCAGGGAGACTTGCTTTTGAGCCACCAAAGCAAATTCCCATTTCAGAAAATGCTTCCGAAAGACGGGTCTGTCCCTTCACTGATTTATGCAGCTTGGGATGAGCTGATGTGGGCTCATAACCTTCAGACACTGAGATAAAGCTCTCCACCTCTAGAGTGGGAGGAGGAATGTTGGTGCCATGCATGGTCCTCACTTCCTTTTGGGGTTTCCCAGAGATGCTTCGAGGAAAGAGAGTGATTGTCACGGGGGCCAGCAAGGGAATCGGAAGAGAAATGGCCTATCACCTGGCAAGGATGGGAGCACATGTGGTAGTGACAGCGAGGTCAGAAGAAAGTCTAAAGAAGGTGAGGGTCCTGTGCCCACAGCCATATGTACCTCATGTGCCCAGATGTATTCCTTTATATGCTCGCTAATACATGCCAACAGAACTGGCACACTCAGACACAGATACACACACACACACACACACACACACAGGATTCAAACACCCACAGGAATACCAAAGTATGCTTTTAAGTGTTCCTTCTCATGCATACATATCTAGACACAAAGTTCTTGGGCTCTGCATGCTCACAGACATGCCCATTCACACACACTGACACATGGAGTTACAGATATATAGCCATGTACTTAGATACCAACATTCCAGTACCTATTCAAGAATTCACATTCTGGTCACCATGCAGACACACGCCCTCTTACATACTCAGACTCACAAATCCAAGGATACACAAATACGCACAAACCTAAGACTACCCACATGGAAACTAGCATCCATATCAATCATGTGTTCAGAACCATCTGTTCACAGAGACTCATGAGCACAAACCATGGACTTAAACTCCAGCACTGCGATTTATCCATCTCTAACCCGACCTTGTTCCAGACAGTATTTCAAACAGAGGACAAATGCTGTGTCAGTTGCCTTTAATGACACACACGTACACACACTTTTCAGGGCTGTGAGCAAGCTCTCATTTAAGCCCCCATTATGCCAGAGACTGCCCCCACCAAAGGTCTGCAGCCAAGACCCACGCCAGTTGCCACTATGCCCCTGCAGGTGGTATCCCGCTGCCTGGAGCTGGGGGCGGCCTCAGCACACTACGTGGCGGGCACCATGGAGAACATGACCTTCGCTGAACAATTTGTTGCCAAAGCTGGAGAGCTCGTGGGTGAGACAGCGTCTCCTCTCTCCCCTCTGGACTTTGCCCTAGGGGTCACCAGGGAGCTTTTGAGACCTGGGAGGGGGAGGTATCAACCTCAGATGGTTTCTCTCACCACAGCCGTCTCTTGCAGGGGGACTTGACATGCTCATTCTCAACCACATCCACTACACGCCTTTGGGGGTGTTTAGCAATGACATCCATCTCTTGCGCAGAACCCTGGAGGTCAACCTTCTGAGTTATGTGGTCCTGAGCACAGCCGCCTTGCCCATGCTGAAGCAGACCAACGGGAGCATTGTGGTCGTCTCCTCCATAGCCGGTGAGTGGGCCAGGGGCCAGTGCGCAGGGCAGGAGCGGCCCGAGTGCCAGGGATGATGGCGTTGAGGGCTCTGCAGTGAACATGCATTTTGCCCATTTGCATGCCGAGAAGGAACACAATAGAAACCAGAAGTTGAAATGTTTAGGCTGACACTAAACAAAAGCTGATGAACAGCTTGCCCATATGTGTAGACCGGCAGATATATGAATAACAGCCTTGGGTAAGGAAACTCACTGAGGAGCGTGCATGCTGAGAAACAGAGAGAGTGTTTGGAACAAGGGAGATGAGAGAGATGAGGACTGTTCAGAGTGGGTAGACTACAGAGTTCCTGGAAGTTACAGAGAGAGAACAGCAGTTCAGAGAGCTTCCCTGAACTCGCCAGGTGGTTTGTGATCAACAAGCTGGAGTCCTAGGGTCATTGAAAGGCTGCCGCCTGTCCTGAGTCTCAGAGACAGACTTGGTCATCGTAAAGAAGATTTTGCTTCTTCCATGACCCAGAGCTATAGGTTGCTGAAGTTAGTTGGTGCAAAGGGAGAACTGAGAGGTGAAATATTTTAACAACACACAGTTGACTGATAAGTGGGTTAAGCCAAGGCAAAATGAACAACGAAAACAAATAAACCAAATTATAACAGACCTGCCTATATCGGGGGTGTTCTCCAAAATCTGAACTTGCTACATCAAAAGTTCATTTTAATCCACCAACAGGGTAGAGAGAAAGTGCGTCCAGAGAAATATTCAGAAAGAGAAAGCTGCAAAATCAAGAGAGGCCCCCTGTGCTTTTGATGGTGACAGCATTTGAAGGGATCACCAGGGAAAAGCCAGAGAGTTTCCAACTTTGGGGATTCCTAGGCCCGTTTCATTATGGGTGCAGTAGAGAATTGCCACACATTATTTGTTGATTAGTCAGTGAGAGGGACGTGGCTAGAAGACGCAAACACCAGGATCGGAATTGGCCATCTGCATGTGGCTCCTGGCAATGTGAAAACGAATCACCTAGAAGCTCTATAATTTCTTGAGTAGTTCACAAATGCACGTTATTATTGTGACTCAGAACACCATCTATATTGTAAAGAGTCCTACTTCACGGACGGACGGGAAAGGCCTGCATAGTGATAGGATAAAAGGGCAGTGTGTCTGTGCTACCCGCCAAACAGAGTGATTGATATGCATCCCTGTGCTTCCTGGACAACACAGACTCCCCCACCCCTCCCCAGACACAGCCTCTCTCTGCGCTGAAAGGAAGGGAGAGCATCTGGATGCATACTGAGTGAGAGGGTGCTGGGCACATCCCCAACCCCTCCTCGGGCATCGGCCAAAACCCGCGGGTCGGTCATGGTGTAGGTGGCTTTTATGATCTCGGTTGATTGATACAGCCACTCTGGACATAGGGTGTGCTTTATCTGGTGAGTTTAACTCTGTGTAAGATGTGGCTGAAATAGTCTCAGAAGGAACAGAATTAGCGCAGCAGGCTGGGGACATGATGAAATTCTGATAACCTCTGTTTCTGCATGTCTTCTCCGATGACTAAATGTCGCCTCGTGGTCTCTGTGGACTCTGGGAGGTAGAAACCTAGCTGGACTGCTGTCCTTCGTGTCTGTTGTTTGTATAGCCAAAAATCCAGCCTGTTTGTTTTGAAGAATGTCTGAATCTGCAAAGTACAAGCACTTTCCTTTCGCACCCTAATTGAAGAATTTCCCTGCTCTAGACTATATTCTTTTTTTTTTTAATTGAAGTTTTGTTGTTCTTTCAGACAGTCAGCAAATGTGTTCCTTAATCCTTCCTCCTTAAAATCTGAATCCCACAAACAGGGGGACGCAAAACCTCAGATTAAACCTAAGGTCAGCCAAAGAGCATTGGGATGGCTTTTTAATAATTCTTTCCAGGGACTGCATTAAGTGGTTTATTGAATTGCAGTAATCAGCAATTGTTTTTCTCCCCAGTGCATTTCCATGTATTGCATTACATAGAAATCCTACACTTTTAATACGTTCTCTAAAACATTGGCTACTTCTTTTGCATCATCAGAGACAGTACTGTCGCCTCTGGGAAGGTCCTTACTGTCCACATCCATCTACCACTCAACACCATTTCTGGCACCTACTGCTCAAGTCTCTATGTGTGTGTAATATCTAGTTACACTGCTTAGTCTCCCTCTTTTCACCACGTGCTAGTTTGGGTATATGTTGAACTAGTGTCACAAAAACCCAAATTTACAATGGCTTAAACATATCTAAATTTATTTTTCTAACATGGAACAGCCTGGGGAAGAGTTTAGAGCTGCAACAGAAGTTCTATCTGTGGAATCATCTGGGAACTTTCTATCCCAAAACCAGCATATCTGGGCATTATTATCCTCACCTGTATGTCCAAAATGGCTCATTATCATGTCAGAATTCTAGCTAGAGAAAATGAAGAAAGAAGAACACTTTCAAGGAAGAAGAACTTGAATGTCACACACTTCTGCTACAGCTAATTGTAGTTATGGTCTTTATTCAGGATGGACTTGTGTCCAGCTGAAAATCAGGGGTTCTATTTCTATAAAAGACACTGATGTTGACAAACAACAGTCTCCCCTACATCACCCATGCGTATAAGACTAGAGGTGGTGTTCCCTCTAGGACACCCCACACATGTACCTCACACCATACACACACATTCTGGACCCAATCTCTGTCACATCCAAGATCCATCATGAAGTCAAAAAGATCAGGCAGTGAAACAGGGGACAGTGGGGTAGGATAAAGAATGGAAAGAAAATACCTGCATGGTATTTGTGAAACAAACTGAGACAGGAAGATTAATACTCCAATATGACTGGGGTGGGGGGGGGGGGGCGCGGAAATCACTGAATTAGGCAGAGAACATTTGAAAACATCTGAAGAAAGCTTATCGGCCATGAGTCAAAAAAGTTATCTTAGGTTCAATTTTAGAAAAGTAAAAGTCATTCCATTTCTGAATCCCCTGATTCTGTGAACCCCATAACTATGTCACCTACACACACGACAGTTGGCACCCAGCATCTGATACTGCTTCTCTGCCCCTCCTTTATGCCCCATCAAGGGAATCATGGACAAACCACCGCCCCCGCCACCCTGGCTTTCCCCTGAGGATCCATTTAACATTATCTCCTGTAAAGACTTTTCAGTCTTCACCAGATTCCTTTCAATGTTTCCTCTTTATTCTTACCTACTTCATTTTGCTAAGTTACCTTTAGAAACCCTACTTCCTCTCTCTTTTTCAGCTTCATTGGTGATACAAATATTAGCAATAATTAGAGTACAAATGTTAACTGCATTGGGCCAGTATAAGGGTAGGGGTCGTGATTCTTCCGTAGCAAGAAAAATCTAAGGCCTATTCTGAAATGAAACTAGACGAAATAAAACACGGGGCTTCTTCAAATATTCGAAATGAAAAACACACCAAAAGGAGTCAAAGAACCTTGTCAGTAACCCCTGAGTTCTCATATCTCTCTTTGGAAGCTCCATAAAATGTCTCCAGTTACCTATTCATTATTCTCCAAGTAAATCTTTTAAAAAGATCAGCTTCCTATATATTTTATAAGAATTATTCAAGTGTATTCCTTTCCCTGTTTACTCATTCCCAGCATTGTTTCCTACTATTTTTTATACATACGTGTAGTATTTCAATCACATTATAGCTGACTAGCCAGAGGCAAATAGCCTGTAAGACAATGCTTTCCTGGGAAAACTCAAACCAGTGCATGAAGTTATTTGTTGGACTTTAACCCACTTGTTGGTTGTGGACTGGCTGTGTGGTCTAAACCTATTTCAAGAATTCTACATTACAAAGAAGAAAAAGAAACAGGTTTCTCAACTGATCAGCTAACAGGATTTGGATTACGCAAAATTCCGCTTTGCATACAGACAAGCGGAAGAGTTTAGAGCTGTTAATCTCAGAGCCTTCAGCTCTGACATTCATTTGTTCCTGAAATATAGGCTCATTTTTAATGTATGGATATGACTTGAAGGGAAGCAGGGAGGGTGGCAACCAAGATCTAGGATGCAAACTGCTGCTGCTGCTAAGTCGCTTCAGTTGTGTCCGACTCTGTGCAACCCCACCAGGCTCTCCTGTCCCTGGGGTTCTCCAGGCAAGAACACTGGAGTGGGTTGCCATTGCCTTCTCCAATGCATGAATGTGAAAAGTGAAAGTGAAGTCGCTCGGTCGTGTCTGACTCAGCGACCCCATGGACTGCAGCCCACCAGGCTCCTCCATCCATGGGATTTGCCAGGCAAGAGTATTGGAGTGGGGTGCCATTGCCTAGGATGCAAATAAGCCTAGCAAATACAGTAAAATGAGGTAATTTATCCCTCACCCAATTGTCTTAATTTTTCTAAGATGAATCTTTACTCTTAAACCTGATTTCCTCAGAAATAATTTTCAGGGTGCACAATTGCCAAGGTGAGTGGAAGTATTTCTACATATAGATGTAGGTATTTACGTGATGAGGGGAATGCTGCAGGTTTGAACAGTGTCGAGGGGCGTGGGGAGAAACACCAGGAAGGTGAGGCGTGTGTGTGTGTGTGTGTGTGTGTGTATAGATTTGTCCTCTGTAGGGCCTGGGAGAAGACCGAAAGGAGTTCAGAGGAAGAACCAACCACCTGCACATAAAAACTGCAGGAGTCATTGTTGCCTAAATTCAAGAGACTGTGCTCAGATGGAATCCGGAGGACTCAAACAACTTGGCACACTGGAATTGGAGTTCAGTGTCGCATCTGCTGCCCTAGAGCGGTGAGGGGAGACTTTAAAGTGGGGGAGAAGACTCCCTGCTGTGACCGCGACAATTTAGTGAAGGTTGAAAACAATGCTATTAGTGCAGGTTGAAAAAATAATGCTATTCATGTGACCATTACTCCCTTGAAAGGGGTGGGTTGGAAAAACTTAAGTAGTCATGGCTCCTTAATCCTGCTAGACCATTATTTTCATTCAAGTACTGTTCCTGACGAAAATAGCAGAGTTCTACCATCATCCATGCCTTTATGTCCACTCACCAAAGAGTTTGAAAAGGCTTATAACAAATACCCTTTATTTGGAAATACCCAAGTAAAAAACGAGGTTTTAAGAGAAGAATATAAAAATGCCAAAATTAGACTCAACATAGATGCTGTGCTTAAGTTTCTAAATTGACTCTTGAGTTTCTTGACAAAAAAAGGAATAAAACAGAATCAATGATAGACAAGATTATATTCAAAAGAAGGAAGCATCATAGGAAGCAAATTCTGAAATACACCTCTCATAAAAGATTATAAATTAAAGGCACAAAATAATGGAACTAATAATGGCCCTAACACTTTTTAAAAATATTTCTGTGATTATAAAAGCTTCACATACACACACACACAGAGTATGAAAATTGGGAAAAATGAAGAGAAGCACAAAGCTGAGAATAAAACTCCTCCATAATCGTGCCAATATTTTGAAGAATTTACTTCTAGATACATATAAATACAGAACAATTATTCTTATGGAACCAAACTCAGGTAGAAGATCAAACCAGTCAATCCAAAAGGAAATCAACCCTGAATATTCATTGGAAGGACTGATGCTGAAGCTGAAGCTCCAATACTTTGGCCACCTGATGCAAAGAGCTGACTCATTGGAAAAGACCCTGATGTTGGGAGAGATTGAAGGCAGGAGAAGGGGATGACAGAGGACAAGATGGCTGGATGGCCACACCAATTCAATGGACGTGAATCTGAGCAAGTTCCAGGAGACGGTGAAGGAAGGGAAGCCTGGCGTGCTGCAGTCCACGGGGTCACAAAGAGTCAGACATGACTGAGTGACTGAACAACAACAACAACAAACTCAGGTCTGCTCACTGTTTCACAGCAAAGCCAATCTACGGACACCAGGTTATGGTGAAGGAATGTACAGCGTTTATTGCAGGGCACCAAGCAAGGAGAACGTGCAGCCCATGCTCAAAAGACTCAAACTCTTCACTGACTTTTAAACAAGGGTTTTTTAAGACAGTGCTGTGGAAACTGTCATAGGATTAGCTTGAGGACCTTCTTCTGACTGGCTGATGGTGAGGTAACAGGGTGATGTTTCTGGGATCTCAATCATCAGCCTTCTAGTTTCAAGAGTCTGGGTCTATGTGCTTGTAATCAGCATGTACTCATCATCCTCTACTGAGTGGGGTGGGGGGGCGGGCACAGTTTCTGCAGAACAAATCAAAGATAAGCATCAGATTATAACTTATATCCCTTTAGGAGGATATAGGAGTCCTGTGACTCTTGTCCTAATCATTAGCTACTTGTTCTTTGAAACTTGGAGAAGGCCTAAGAGACAAAAGCCTTTTTTTCTACAGATAAGAAATAGAGGACATGGAAGGCCCATAGAACCCAGGAATGCCCCCACAGGGTCCTACTTGGTTTCAATCCCCCCTTTTCTTTGATACACCTCAATCCTGAGGGAAACTAAGGTGGGACAAGAAAGGGAATAAAGTTTTGAATAGAAAGGTTAATCATAAGCTCAGCAGGGGAACTCTGTTTTAGGAGGACTTGGATGTAGTTACTCTCAATGTATTTTTAAAACCCTAAAACAAGAATCTTATACATAAATCTGTGACTTGGTTGATGAGTATTTCCTTGATAAATTTTTAGTACTAGATTTACTGGGTGAAATGATGGAACTGATGATTCTAAGGCTATTGGTATGTATTTCCAAATTGCTTTATATAAAAGTGAAAAATAAAAGACCTGACTTTTTAAATACACAAAAATAAAAACCCATTTAAATGAATATGAACATCATGTTCCATTCCCACCTTGAGTATATATGAGTGTTCATCTCACACCTGCTTTGGAGAGTTAACCAAGTTTTCAGCAATTGACAGTTCTGTAAGTAAAGGAACAAGGCATTCAGTGGTTACAGTTTGAATTTCTTTGTTTACTTATGGAATGGAATGTGAGGTCCCTGTCCCCTTAAGAGCTGCTGCTGCTGCTAGTGCTGCTAAGTCGCTTCACTCGTGTCCAACTCTGTGCGACCCCATGGACTGCAGCCCACCAGGCTCCTCCATCCATGGGATTTTCCAGGCAATAGTACTGGAGTGGGGTGCCATTGCCTTCTATTTTTGGTTATACTTATTTACTTATTTCCTACAATAGCACCTGGCCTGTGGTGGATATTTCATAAAAGTCAGGTAATTAATGAGTGAATTTCATGTTCGTGTGTTTATAGGTCATCTATATTTTCTATTCTGTGAGCTGTTTTTCCATGTCATTGCCTATTAAGATATTAACAAAACTTTTCTAACAGTAAATACAGTGAATCAATGTTGCATGCAGCTTCATGCTGCAAAGTCTGACAAAGGTATATCACTGAAACAGCTGAATTTAAAGTTATAAAGTGAAAAGTGAATTTGACCTGCTGACATAAGATAGCTTTAGATGGTTGAGCTTGACCCAGGGAGGTTTCTTCTTGAAAAAAGCTTTGATTTTAAAAAGAAGACATCTACTCAAAGGTACTTCAAAATGAGGAATGGCTGGGGAGAGAGAGATTAACGCTACACCTGAGAAATTTATGCTACAGGTAAATTTGCATAAATGCTTCCCAAGTGTGTCGATTCAGTTATCAAAAAATATGAATGGTGGGTCCACGCTGATCCAGGCATAGCTGCAGATGCTGGGGCTGCAGCCATAAGCAGGAGAGGAAGGCCAGGCACCTATGACCTGAAGCCCACATCCCGGTGCAAGCAACCCTCACTGCATTCTTCATGGTCATAGAAACACCAAAAGAAACCTGAATACCCACCACCAGGGGCAGGTTCCTAAGTGGAAGTGAAATGCCATGTAAATTTGTATGAGTATTGACTATAAGAACTATATGTTCACGGAACGGTATATGTAGTGTGAGCTGACCTGTGTTTAAAGAAACGGGCTTTCACTTTTCATTTTATTCACTTTGGAGCTGCTTATTGTACAACAAGCTGGGTATGAATTTTGTTAGAATAATTTCTTTTAAAGAAAAGTAAGGGAGAGGATTCTGTACAACAAGCAAAAGCGAAATGTTTCACCTCTCGGGATGGCGAACTTTAGGAGGACAGAGATTGTGCTCAATCTCACAAGTAAACAAATAAACTCAGGTGACTGAGACTACTGAAACACGGAATACCGTGAAGAGGCGGGGGTGTCTTTCTTGTTTAGTTGGTTTTTTGCTTGCCTACAACACTGTTGCAGACTATATTTAACTCTACAAAGTGGGTATGAGATGGGCACTCTTACTGGTTTTCACTATTGATCTTTAAAAGTCTTGTCCTTCAGTTTCCATTGTACCTAAAGCAATTTGGCAATGTGTCTTCCATATGTAGAATATGAACATTCTATAGTCAGTATGTAGCCTTGAATTTTCCCATCATTTTGTTAATGAGCTCTGGTTCGGCTAGCTTGCTGCTCAAAAGCCAATAATTTTGGCTCAAAAGAGGCAAGTGTCAGTAGAAAGGAAAGTTACTTCCATCAGAAGAGCCAACAATCTTGGGAGAAAGTGGACCCATGTCCTAAGACCAACTCCAGAGATTCTGCTCAGCCATGACAGTTTTTGAAGGGAAAAGGAGGGAAAGAATCTGAGTGAATTATCAAGGCAGGAGGCTGAGTTCTGCATCCTTCTCCATTGTATGCAGACTGGCTGACTCTCTTTCAGAGATTATCTGGTCCCCATAATCTGCCTGCAGGATAACTGAGGGGACTAATGAGGGTAAAAAGCTAGGTAGTTACTCTTCAAATATATAATTCTTCATTCTTACTTCTTTTAATCTAGGGGAAAAAATATACAAGTTAGGCAGGCATGGTATGCATTCAGGATAGCATAACTCAGAAGTTAGTTTAAATTGCCTAGTGACCTCATTCCTATAGTTAGGTTCTTTTGAGGCTAGAGGGGAACAGAAATGGGCAAACAGGAAAGGCGCAAAAGAGCTGTTTCAATTCCTCACTGTCAAACATCATTCCATTTCTACGGGTTTAGGAGCGAAGGTCTGTCTTCTCTAATTTCTTTATGCTGACAAAGGACTCCATATTTTCTGAGTTCAAGATGCCATCATGGGTCTGTAGCATCTCTTTGCTGACAGTTTTAAACGTCTGCTTTCGTGAATACGGTCAGAGCAAGCTATAATTATTTTGATGCCCAGAAAGATAGAGATCATTATGAGTACTAATGTTATTCTCTTGAGGCCAGTTCTTAGAATTGTATTAGTCACAGAGTCAGTGCTGCTCACGATGGAACAGCTTATGTCATGTCCCCTTGTGGCTGTTATAGCATCTGAAACACAGCTCAGGAATATGCATCAGACACCGAGACTATTAGGACTGTACTCTCCTAATCATTAACTGCTCTAGCCTGCTCTTTCGTAACTCTTGGAATCCTGGGAGACTTCAACTTTTCTAAAAACAAGAGGTGGGAGACATAGAGGGGATTTTGTATCTGGGGTAGGGGGGAGCCTGCAGTGTTCTGGTGAGTCCCAAATTCACCCAACAAATACAATGCTAAGAATCTATCAAGGAATAATCATCAATCCAATCATAGATATATAAACAAAACACTTTTTGTAGAATTTTTTTTCAACCTGTCTATACACCTATAAGGAAAACTACCAACACCTACCTGAAAACAGCCAATGGCCATGTGCCTGAAGTCAGGTTCCAAATTAACATATGACTGAGCTGAGTGTATTATATGAGTTTTAAATCATTTAACATTTTCCCATGAACTTGTCTTGTTCAGGAACTTCCATGTAATAAGTGCATATCATAAATCCTTTATTTCTAGCATTAGAAAGCTAGACTTTTCCAGCACGCACTAAATAATTAAATGTAATGAATGATATTTAAAGAATATTATTTTGAAGAGGCACCAAATCACTCGCCCACATTGGGCAACATCAGTCTCAGTCCTTCCCAGCTGGCCTCGAGGGAACTGTGGCTAGGCTCTCCCAGAGCTAGCATGGCTAGGCCCTTCCTGCTTCCCTCGATATGTCTGCTCCTCCTCCCGCTCTCCCTGTTAAGCTCTGCTTCACTTGGGACAGAGTCAATCTGGCCGTCACAGTCCTTTCTCAGCCCTTAGCGTACCCTTGACTTCAGCCCCATTGCCTATTCTCTTGCTCTCTCCATTTTCCAACTCTAAACTCCCTCCAGAGAAGAGGTATCTAACTGGTCAGCTGAATTGTATAAGTCAAGCCCCCAAATCATTTACGATGACCAGCCTAGAGACGTATAGTCACTGACTCAGGTCACAGTGAGGCGATGCTGAGGGAAGACAGAGCTGGACTAGAAGCGAGGCAGGCAATGCTGTAGACGTGCCTGAGTTCCTTAACAGCCTTTGGGTGTGCGTGCAGCATGTGTGCTCAGCAGTGTCCAGCTCTCTGCAACCACATAAACTGTAGCCCATGAGGCTCCTCTGCCCATGGAATTTTCCAGGCAAGAATACTGGAGCAGGTTGCCATTTCCTACTTCAAAGGATCTTCCCAACCCAGGAATTAAATTCATGTCTCTTGTGTCTCCTGCATTGGCAGGTGGATTCTTTATAACTGCGCAACCTAGGAAGTTAGCCTTTGCATGATTTTCCTTAAATACTGCTTCTGTTGAGAAGCAGTGGTTGCCTAACTTGAGATACTGAGACTGAGATAAGGAGGGTGTCCACACAGGGGCAGCAGTGGTGGTCTGGTGTAAAGTTTCAGACCTCAAGTGGGCAGCAGAGGGTGTCCGTACGGCACCTGGCATGGGGCTTCAGAACTGAGAGAGGCAGAGAAGGTATGTGCAAGGGGGCTGTAATGGGGCAGCCCAACGTAGACTGCAGAGGTCATCCTTGTGTCCTGGCATGGGATGTCAGAGCCCAGGTGTACTGGAAAGGACATCCATGTAAAGGGCACAGAAGCAACCGCAGATTAACCACCTTAATCAAATAAGTGGTGTATGTTGAGGATAACAAAAGCTAGGTTCTCATTTCTGGAGTTATAAATATGAAAAGGAAGAAAATTAGAATGAATTATGTGATGTTCAATTGGAATTGGAGGTGTTGGTATGAATCAATAACTTTTAACCTACATAGATAGATACAGAAATAGAGATACATGTGTCTATATGTGTGTGCATATATTCTCCAGCTCTGGCATCTGAGAGGCCTTGGGAGCACACTTAGCACCCAGATCTTAGTTTCTAAATATCATTCTGTACTAAAAGAAACCAAGACTTCTCAGAGAAATGGTGTTGTGCCTATAAAGAAAAAACTGCTCAAAGAATAATGACATGTTATTAGAACATAGAAACTTTTCAAGGGCTCCCGTGAAACAAATCTAGGACCATTGGGACTTTCAAATAATAATAATGATAAAAACAGATTATAAGCTATTACAGACAATAAGAATTCATAATGATATAAATAAATACATGAGTAAATAAGCAGGGAGAGAATAAGGTTTTCCCATACAATAAAAAGCCAAGTGATAAATACAGAAGGAATAATGAAATTAGGCAACCATTTGGCAACCATCACAGTAGTCATTTATCCAAGAAGTATCAATCAATGCTAAACCTAGTGGGTAAAATTTAATAAGAAATACAGTATTTATGTAGTCTCAAAGTACTACCCTACTCAACAACAACAACAAAACAGCCTGATTCTATTCTTCTCCGGGGAAGTGTCTATTAAAGTCCTGATGGGCAAGGACTTTAATAGACACTTCCCCAGAGAAGACATACAAATAGCCAAGAGTTGCATAATAAATGCTTAACATCACTAATTACCAGAGAAATTCAAATTGAAACCATAATATGTCACCTCACAACTGTTAAGATGGCCAAAATCAAAAACAGAAACAAAAAATAACAACTGTTGACAGGATGTGAAGAAATCAGAACTCTTGTGCACTGTTGGTTAGAACGTAGCATGGTACAACTACTGTGGAAAATAGATGGAGGTTCCTTCAAAAATTAAAAACAGCATTACTGCATGATGCAGAAATTCCACTCCTGGCTATATACTCAGAAGAACCGAAAGTAGAGTCTTTCTTTTCTTTCCTTCCTTTTTCAAATTGAAGTATAGTTGACTTACAATGTGATATTAGTTTCAGGTGTACAACACAGTGATTCAATATTTTCAGAAAGCAGAGTCTTGAAGGGATATCTGTACTCTCATGGAACCATTATTCACAATAGCTAAAACACGGAAGCCATCCAAATGTCCATGGACAGATAACAGATAAGCAAACTGAATTATGGAGTTATGACATACATACAATTCAGTCTTAAAAAGAAAGGAAATTTTGATATGTGCTACAACATGAATAAACCTTGAGAACATTATTCTAAGTGAAGAAAGTCAGTCACAAAAAGACAAATACTGCATAATCAAATTTATAGGCGGTATGGAGAGTAGTCAGGATCGCATAGAAAAGTAAAATGGTGGCTGCCAGAAAATCAGAGGAGGGGGAAGAGGGAGTTAGTGTTTATAGGTACAGAGTTTCAGGTTTGCAAGATGCAAATGTTCTGGAGATAAAAGACGGTGATTGTTGCACAGCAACCATGAATGCATTAATACTTAGTACCACTGAACTGTAGGCTTTAAAATGGTTAAGGTCATTTGAAAAAATGAGAAAGTGAAAAATGAAACAAAAAGTATGATCCTACAAAATATTTATTGATTACGGGGGGTGGGGTATGAAATGAGTAATGTTATAGTGGAGAGACCTGACAGACACCACCTGAACCAAATGATCAAAGTTACTTAATATCCCAGGCTCTGGGATAAACTGAAATCATGCATCATCTGACGGGATACAGTGTGAAGGGGAGAAGCTAATTGGTAATGATCCTGTCAAAAATAGATGCCTGAATCAAATCATAAGGAAACAGAAATCCAAACTAAGGAACATTCATCAGCAGTGTGCTGGTAAACGGTTACCAACTAGCTCTCTAGAAAGGGAACATTAAGAACTCTGATTTGTAGCATTTCCATGGTATAAATAATCTCTTGATAGTCATATCAACAGGAGGTCAACCTGCTTGCAAAATTCATGATCATTGCACAACCAGCACTCATCATCCAGGATAAGCCAGCTCTGGTACAAAATGACTGGCAGTACTCTTTGATAATGTCAAAGTCACGAAAGTCAAGGAAAACTAAGAGAATTCTGCAGCCTAAAGAAAGCTAAAGAGTTATAACAACTAAAATGCAAAATATGATCCCTGACTGAATCCTCTGCTGTAAAGAATGTCACTGGGACAAACTTGAATGGCACCTGTGGATTAGACGAAGGGATAAATCAGTGTTGATGGAGGAGGTTGAATAGTGGCCCTCAGAACACACATCTACATCCAACTCCTTGAACCTGTGTAGGTGACCTTATTTGGAAAAAAAAAAAAAAAGGCCTTTTCAGTTGTGATTAAGTTACGCATCTTTCAGTATATCATCCAAGATTACCTGGGTGGGGCCTAAACCCAGTGACAGTTTTCAGTTTCAGTTCAGTCGCTCAGTCGTGTCCAACTCTTTACAACCCCATGGACTGCAGCACGCCAGGCTTCCCTGTCCGTCACCAACTATTGGAGTTTACTCAAACTCATATGCATTGAGTTGGTGATGCCTTCCAACCATCTCATCCTCTGTCGTCCCCTTCTCCTCCCACCTTCAATCTTTCCCAGCATCAGGATCTTTTCCAGTGAGTCAGTTCTTCCATCAGGTGGCCAAAGTGTTGGAGTTTCAGCTTCAGCGTCAGTCTTTCCAATGAATATCAGGACTGATTTCCTTTAGGATGGACTGGTTGGATCTCCTTGCAGTCCAAGGGACTCTCAAGAGTCTTCTCCAACACCACAGTTTAAAAGCATCAATTCTTCGGTGCTCAGCTTTCTTCACAGTCCAACTCTCACATCCATACATGACTACTGGAAAAATCATAGATTTGACTAGATGGACCTTTGTTGACAAAGTAATGTCTCTGCTTTTTAATATGCTTCTAGATTGGTCATAACTTTTCTTCCAATGAACTGGCAAGAGTGAACATCAACATTTTAGGAATCAGTGAACTAAAATGGACTGGAATGGGTGAATTTAACTCAGATGACCGTTATATCTACTACTCTGGGCAAGAATCCCTTAGATGAAATGGAGTAGCCATGAAATTAAAAGATGCTTGGTCCTTGGAAGAAAAGCTATGACCAACGTAGACAGCATATTAAAAAGCAGAGATATTACTTTGTCAACAAAGGTCCATCTAGTCAAAGCTGTGGTTTTTCCAGTAGTCATGTATGGATGTAAGAGTTGGACTATAAAGAAAGCTGAGCACCAAAGAACTGATGCTTTTGAACTATGGTGTTGGAGAAGACTAGTGAGAGTCCCTTGGACTGCAAGGAGATCCAACCAGTCCATCTTAAAGGAGATCAGTCCTGAATATTCATTGGAAGGACTGGCTGAAACCAATAAGAGAGAAGTGAAAGGGGCAGTCAGAGTAGCTGGAGGAAACCCAGGGGAGGGTTTTGGCTGAAGACGAGGCAGTGCATGGTGTTGAATCAGCCCAAAAATCCTTTGGAGATAAGATAAAGCCTGTTGCTTAATTTCACAAGGTGACTTTGGCAAGAGCATTTCTGTGCAGGTACAGGAGGGCCTGGGAAACGTGGCTCCTCCGATTGCCTTAGAGACTCAGCACTTCTCCCACGACAAGAATAAAAAAAGAGATTCTAAGAATCCCCACAGTTGAAGGGTGGACCCAAACCAATTCCACCAACATCACCAAATCTCCCACATGCGGCCTAAATAGTTGTGCTTAGAGAGACTTGTCAGTGTCCTGTGTGTTCATCCAGGGCTTCCCTAGTAACTCAGCTGGTAAAGAATCTGCCTGCAATGCAGGAGACCCAGTTTGGTTCCTGGGTCGGGAAGATCCCCCGGTAAGAGGGATAGGCTACCCACTGCAGTATTCATGGGCTTCCCTGGTGGCTCAGACCATAAAGAGTCTTCCTGCAATGCGGGAGACCCAGGTTTGATCCCTGGGTCAGGGATCGATCAGAACGATCTGCTGCAGAAGGGAATGGCTACCCACTCCAGTATTCTGTCCTGGAGAATCCCCATAGACAGAGGAGCCTGGCAGGCTACAGTCCATGGGGTTGGGAAGAGTCAGACATGACTGAGCGACTAAGTACACACGTGTTCATCCACCAGGGTCAGGTTCATCCACGAAGGTTTCAGGGTAGGCATTTGCATCGCCTTCACTTTATGTCACATGAGAGGGGCTTCAAGAGGATTATTTGGAGACCTTTACAAGTGTCCCTGGAGTTTGGGGATTGGTATTTGACTCATACTTGCAAGTCTAAAGGCAAGAGGCAGGACTGAAACTGTTTTCACTTGAGAGTGAAGCTGCGAGCATCGTTGGATCAAATATATCTACACATAGCAGGCTTCCCAGAGACCTGGGAGGGGTGAGGGGGACTGGCCTGGGCCACCTGCTCAGAGATGGTGGATGGACTGGGTCAGGAAGGCTGGACTGACTGGAGCCCTGGAACGAGGAGGGCGCTTAGGGAAGTGAGCTAGAGGAATCATTGCTTATGCCAAGGGAGTCTCGGGGACCTCTGAGGAACCCATAAAAAGCCCCACAAAATACACTATCACTTCTTCCAGGTCACTAGAACCCTAAGATAGGGATTTTTTTTTTTTTTTTGGTCTCTTGAAATAATTTCAGACCTATGGAGGAGTTGCAAGAATAGGACAAACGACTTCCCCGTCGCCCCGTAACTGAATTATTTGAGAGTAATTGCTATTTTAATTGAGGTAGTTGCTGACCTGATATCCCATCATTCCTGAATATGTCAGCATGCATTTCCTACAAGTAAGGACATTCTCCTAAATAACCATACAAGTGAGGAATGCAGTTTATTGGTTCCTTACACCTGCTGTGCTACATTACCATAAGCCAGGTCTGAGGTCAACAGAAATGTATTTTCTCACGGTTCTGAAGACCAAGAGTCTGAAATCAAGCACGGAGGCCTGCTTTTGACCTCTTCTTCTGCTCAGCTAACCAGCTCCAGCACACAGCTAGGCTGCCAGTTCCCTGGCTCTTGCTGTTTCCACAGTGGCTGAGTCCCTGCGTTTCTGGGACAGAGCTAATTGCAAACAGGCTGGCCCATTTATCACTAAGTCTGCACCCTTACTTGTCAGACTCCATGTCCTATATTTTGCTTTAGAAAATATGGTCACCATAGTTCTGTTTCTTTGTGGTCTAAAACTTCCCAGAAGATAAATCTAACTGCTGGCTCCATTCTCCCTACATAAACCAAAACTTAACCCTGAGCAAAAGCACTCAGACTTCTAATCCCTTCACTTGCTGACTGCTTAGTGCATATTAGAACAGTGGTGGTGGTGGTTTTCTCATCTTAGATGTCTTTCATCATTTCATATTCTATTGAAAGTGAAAGGGACAGTCGCTCAGTCGTGTCTGACTCTGCCACCCCATGGACTATACAGTCCATGGAATTTTCCAGGCCAGAATACTGGAGTGGGTAGCCTTTCGCCTTCTCCAGGGTACCTTCCCAACCCAGGGATTGAACCCAGGTCTCCAGCATTGCAAGCGGATTCTTTACCAGCTGAGCCATTAGGCACTAAGCCATGTCTGACTCTTTTGCAACATGGACTGTAGCCCACCAGGTTCCTCTGTCCATGGGATTCTCCAGGCAAGAATACTGGAGTGGGTTGCCATTTCCTTCTCCAGGGGATCTTCCCCACCCAGGGATCAAACTCATTTCTCCAGCTTGGAAGGCAGGTTCTTTACCACTGAACCACCTGGGAAGCCCATATTAGAACAGTCATTTATTTATTTATCCATTTGATGTAACTAGTTTCGTATTCCAGCCTATTTTTTATGAACAATAGTTGACCAAGTGGATCTCGTAGGGTGCAATCAGAAAACAAATTTATTCATTCCTTCAGACCTGTTCTATGGGTGAGTTCTTCTCTGAACCTGGACACAATCAAGGGTAGACAGCAACACTCTAGAATAATAAAGGATCTTTTGGCTGCTTCCAGTTTCAGGAAAGGCCTCACTTCAGTAATTAAAACATCCACCCGTTTGTAATTTAACTCTAAGCAAAGCTTCTCCCAGGACTTGCCTGGTGGTCCAGAGATTGAGACTCTGCATTCCCAATGCAGGGGGCCTCCGGTCAGGGAACTAGACCCCACATGCTGCAACTAAGAGTCTCGAGTGCCTCGACTAAGACCCAGCATAGACTAAGTATATAAGTAATATTTTTTTTAAGGGGGAAAAAAAGTTTCCCTCTTCGTCAAGCTTGAACCTGTTGTCTTAGGAAATCCGGGATAGAAAAGAGACGTGTTCAGCCTGAACTCCTGCTCCCGGTCTCCTCCTATTCACCAGGCTCCCTCTGGCAGTTCCTAGAAAAGCAAAGGGACAATGCAGGATAGAGAGTTCCCTGGCTGGTGCCCAGCTTACAGCCTCGGTGTCCTCTGGACTCTTTGGTCCATGTTGAAATCTCATGTTCTCTGGACTGGGAGGCTGACCACACCTGCCTCGGTCACTGGGTGCTTTTGTGGGTTTTTGGAGGTTCATGCACTTTCTTTGGAGGTCCCTGCTGGGATATTGAATTCTTCCAGTGAGCTGGACAGCAGTTGCTTGTGTCATTTCCCTCAGACTCTGAGAACACAGTGGGAGTGCAGGCAGACACACTCACCACATACTGCTGTCCTTTCGGGCAGGAACTGGAAATGACTCCAGGGGAGAAAGGATGAGGCCTGGGTCAAGGCCCATAGGGAAGTGAGCAGAGTTGGGCAGCATTTCAGGCCCCTACAGGGAGAGTGCCCTTTTGTATGACAGTTTGTACTAGCTCTGCAGGGGCCTTGCCTGTAACCAGCGCCTCCCAGGCTGGGTCAAATCCCAGCCCTGAGTGCCCCCCAAACTCCTGTGGACAAGGTCTCCATGAGATGCCCCTGAAACTCTTTTATAAGGATCAACCCCTTCTTCTAGGAAGTTCAGCGAGACACTGTTCATTTCTTCACCCTAATACCTGTCCTCTCTGACCTCTTCACCTTCGGCCCTTCTTATTCCCTCGGGATGGTTAAGGGTCTACGTGTTGCAAACTTGATTTTGTATTTTAGGGTTTGCAGGGCGGGTGGTGGTGGGGCGGCTGTTGTTCATGTTGCCACATCCGAAATAAGTTGCACAGGTAGCCTGGAACCTTCCTTCAGAAGGTGAAGGCCTTTGAAGTTTACTACATTCTCAATCTTTGAACCTCAGCTGAAACTAGAGCAGGAAAAGTCAAATTTTAACATCCTCTTACGTATTATTTATTCCATTTTGACCAGTTCCCCTTAGCTCAAAGATCCTTTCTGAAAAATAGAAGTCTGTGCTTTTTAAAAGGGACTCTGCCCTTTTTAGCTCTCTGAAACTTCGAATGCAAGGGTCTCCTCACACAGCTAAGTGGCATGGTGTCAGGAAGTGAGTGAGAACAGTGCTTTGAAGAGAAAAACAGACTTTCGTGAAATGCACCCAGATTGTTTTAGAACAGTGAGAACCTGGGAGGCTTTTCCCTCTTTATTCTATTTTTTGATACATTTCTGCTTCCCTTCAGTGAGCCTCCACTGTTTTACAATCCTTTATCTGCAGTTTCAAAACCCAAAAACTGGCGGCAGGGCAGGGAGGGGCAAAGAGAAAGGCTCTGAAAAGGAAGAACTTTTAAAAAATAATTAATTATATAAAATTAATTTAATTTGAACTGAAGTGAGGCCACTTAAAGCCTTCATCTCAGTGTGAACGTTCAAATATCTCAGTGCAGAAATTCCGTGTTTGCTTACAGGATGCCTCCCCAGGTTCTACTAGAAGTGTCATACACAGAGTAAACAATACTGTACATTGTCGACGGGCTTCCCTGGTAACTCAGCTGGTAAAGAATCCGCCTGCAATGCAGGAGACCCTGCTTCAATTCGGGATAAGGGATAGGCTTATCCTGAAGGGATAAGAAGGGATAGGCTACCCACTCCAGTATTCTTGGGCTTCCCTTGTGGCTCAGACGGTAAAGAATCTGCCAGCCATGTGGAAGACCTGGGTTCGATTCCTGGGTTAGGAAGGTTCTCTGGAGAAGGGAACGGCTACCCACTCCAGTATTCCGGCCTGGAGAATTCCATGGACTGTATAGTCCATGGGGTTGCAAAGAGTCAGACACGGCTGAATGACTTTCACTTTCATATTGTATACACCAATAAACATTATTGGAGAAGAAATGGCAACCGACTCCAGTATTCTTGCCTGGGAAACGCCATGGACAGAGGAAGCTGGCGGGCTGAGTCCACGGGGTTTCAAAAGAGTCGGACATGACTTAGTGACTAAGCTACCATCACGGCCACCACCACCATATACAGTGTAAGCTTCGCACCATCTTCTAAATTTCAAAAATAATTCCATAACACGTCAGGCCCTAAGGGTTTAGGACAAGTGCTTATAAGCCTATACTTTTACGGAGGAGAAAATATAACAAACCTTGTTATTATTTTTCCTGCTCTGTTGGCTTTTCATTGTAACTAACCCAATTCTCATCTCTAGTTTTGTACAAGCCATTCCCCCACCACCTTGGCTGTTCCTGAATTTTCTTTCATCAAATCAGAGTTCAGAATTTACCACCTGCAGCTGAAGTTTCCTAATTAGCTCAACATCTTTCTTCACCTGAATATTCGCTTTAGATTTTGGACATGTATTTACCCCGATCGTACTAGTTTGAGCCTTAAAGAGATACAACAACTCATAGTTTACTGACAGCCCGTCCACCTGTCATTGTGAGAGACTGCTCCTCCTTCCAAAGACCTCCCCCTCCATTTCTCCTGTGAGGTCTTAGGTCAGGTTCAGTAAGCTTATGTCACCATGCCTTTCCTTCTGCCATAACCACCCTGAAAAACATCCTAGATATGATTAGTGGAAAGAGACCCTCTTTCCCACTGAACCCTTCAGCACAGCCCTCCAACCCAGAACACCAACTACAAGAATCTGAGGAGGAGGTGGACTCAGATCTGCAGATTCTCCCCACATAGTCCTTGTGGGAATTAAATCTGAGAACTACTGGGTTAAAGTTGGCAGATCAATGGCAGGCCAGAAAATTTGAGAGATGAAATATGGTTATAATAAATGTTAGTGACAGCTGCAGCCTTCTGAAAAACTGACAGTTCCCATACGTAATTAGGTTACAGTGTACCTCGTGCATAATTTTTCATAATAAAGATGAATGTCTTTCAGTAGTCAGTTCAGCCTTGACTCTTATCTAATAATTCAGTATTCTTCGTGTATGCATGTGTGTTAGTTTCAGGAGCACAGCAAAGTGATTCTGCTATGTATACATATCTATTCTTTTTCCGATTCTTGTCCATTACAGGTTACTACAAAATACCCAGTATAGTTCCTCGTCTAATACAGTAGGTCCTTGTTGGTTACCTGTTTTATATATAATAGTGTATCTGTTAATCCCCAATTCCTAATTTATCCCTCCCTCTCTCTCCCTTTTGGTAACCATAAGTTTGTTTTCTTTGTCTGCGGGTCTATTTCTGCTTTGTAAATTAGTTCACTTTTATTATTTTGTTAGATTCCACATATAAGCGATATTACATGAAATTTATCTTTGCCTAGCTTACTTCACTTAATGTGATGATCTCTAGGTCTGTCCATGTCTCTGTAAGTTGTATTATTTCATTCTTTTTATGACTGAGGACTGTTCCATTGTATATGTATACTACATCTTCTTTATCCATTCCTGTCTATGGACATTTAGGGTGTTTCCATGTCTTGGCTATTGTAAACAGTGCTGCAAAGAACACTGGATATGAGTATCTTTTCAAATTAGTTTTCTCTGGATATATGCTCAGAAGTGGGATTGTAGGGTCATATGGTAATTCTGTTCTCAGTTTTTAAGGGAACTTCATACGGTTCTCCATAATGGTTGGACCAACTTACATTCCCACTAGGAGTGTAGAAGGGCTCCCTTTTCTCCACACCCTCTCCAGAATTAATTGTTTCTAAATTTTTGGTGATAGCCATTCTGACCAGTGTGCAATGATACCTCATTGTAGTTTTAATATGCATGTCTCTAAAAATTAGCAATGTTGAGCATTTTTCACGTGCCTCTTGGTCGTCCGTATGTCGATTCAGTATTTTCCTTCACCTCTTAAACTGTTTTTTGAAACTATACATCTATTTGATGAATTTTTCAAAACTCTTCTGCCACGTCTGGCTCCTTCCCTATCCCTCTCCTTTTTCTTCTTTCCCTTTAGGAACAACAACAACAACAACAACAAAAATCTGTCTCCCTTTCTCCTGCAAAACAATTTAGAATCCTTTTCTGTACTTTGAGCATTACCTAAGTCATAATAGAGAATAGAATGTGCGGACTTCCCTGGTGGTTGAGTGGTTAAGAATCCCCCTGCCAATGCAGGAGACACAGGTTCAATCCTTGGTCTGGGAAGGTCCCACACACTGCGGAGCAACTAAGCCTCTGCATCCCAACTACTGAGCCGAACTCTCCGGCCCATGCTCTGCTGACAGGCACTACAAGAGCAGCCCCCACTGGCTGCCACCTAAAGAAAGCCTGTGCATAACAATGAACATCTAACACAGCCAAAAACTAATTAATTAACTAATTTTGTAGAAAAAGACTAGAAAATGGGATACACTAAGCTCCATTAGTGGGACGAATATCACTGCTACAAGAATGCAGACTATAGGTTCACATGGTCCCTTCCTCCTGCATTTCTGTTGCTATCTGGACAGATACGTTAAGAAATGCCACCGTCGATATCTTTATCATCATCTACAAGAGTATAAGGGCCAAAAGGTAACCCCCCCACCCGCAAACATTGTCCACGTGGAACCTGTGAATGTCAGCTTATATGAAAAAAAGATCTTTGCAGATGTAATTAAGGATCTCAAGATGAGGTCATCCCAGATTATCTGGATGAGTCTAAATCCAATGAAAAGTGGCTTAATAAAATGAGCAAAAGACACACCCAAATTTGTGAAAATGGAAGCAGAGACTGGAGTGATGCATCTGCAAGCCAAGGAACACCAAAGATGAGGAGCAGACATTAGAAGTTTGATGAGATAAGAAAGGATTCTTCACAAAAGCCTTTGGAGGCAATGTGGCCCTGCTGATACCTTGGTTTTAGACAGCTAACCTCCAGAGCTATGAGAGAATAAATTGTTGTCTCAGCCTCCAAGTTTCTGTAAATTTGTTATGGCAGTACTGGGAAACTAATACAAAAGGACCAGGAGTAACTAGCCCTATCTATTTATGGGTACCTCACCTGTCAGCTCTGCTGTTGTTGTTCAGTCACTCAGTCCTGTCCAACTCTTTGCAACCCCATGACTGCAGCACAACAGGCTTCCCTGTCCTTCACCACCTCCCAGAGCTTGCTCAAACTCATGTCCATCAAGTCAGTGATGCCATCCAACCATCTCATCCTCTATCGTCCCCTTCTCCTCCTGCCCTCAGTCTTTCCCACCATCAGGGTCTTTTCCAATGAGTCAGTTCTTCCCATCAGGTAGCCAAATTATTGGAGCTTCAATTTCAGCATCAGTCCTTCCAGTGAATATTCAGAGTTGATATCCTTTAGGATTGACAGGTTGGATCTCCTTTCAGTCCAAGGGACTCTCAAGAGTCTTCTCCAACACCACAGTTCAAAAGCATCAATTTTTCAGTGTTCAGCCTTCTTTATGGCCCAACTCTCACATCCATATATGACTAATGGAAAAACCAAAGCTTTGGCAATGTGGACCTTTGTCAGAAAAGTAATACCTCTGCTTTTTAATAGGCTGTCTAGGTTTGTCATAGCTTTTCTTCCAAGAAGCAAGTGTCTTTTAATTTCATGGCTGCAATCACCATCTGCAGTGATTTTGGAGCCCAAGAAAATAATGTCTGTCACTGTTTCCATTGTTTCTCCATCTATTTGCATGAAATGATGGGACCAGATGCCATGCTCTTCATTTTTTGAATGTTGAGTTTTAAGCCAGCTTTTTCACTCTCCTCTTTCACCTTCATCAAAAGGATCTTTAATTCCTCTTCACTTTCTGCCGAAGGGTGATGTCATCTGCATATCTGAAGTTATTGCTATTTCTCCCGGCAGTCTTAATTCCAGTTTGTGCTTCATCCAGCCTGACAATACGCATGATGTACTCTGCATAGAAGTTAAATAAGTAGGGTGATGATATACAGCCCTGATGTACTCCTTTCCCAATTTGGAACCAGTCTGTTGTTCCATGTCCAGTTCTAACTGTTTCTTCTTGACCTGCATACAGGTTTCTCAGGAGGCAGGTAAGGTGGTCTGGTATTCCTATCTCTTTAAGAATTTTCCACAGTTTGTTGTGATCCACACAGTCAAAGGGTTTAGCGTAGTCAATGAAGCAGAAGTAGATGTTTTTCTGGAATTCTCTTTTTCTATGACCCAGTGGATGTTGGCAATTTGATTTCTGGTTCTCTGCCTTTTCTAAAACCAGCTTGAACATCTGGGAGTTCTCTTTTCACGTACTGTTGAAGCCTAGCTTGGAGAATTTTGAGCATTACTTGGCTAGCATGTGAAATGAGTGCAATTGTGTGGTAATTTGAACATTCTTTGGCACTGTCTTTCTTTGGGACTGGAATGAAAACTGACCTTTTCCAGTCCAGTGGCCACTGCTGAGTTTTCCAAATTTGCTGGCATATTAAGTGCAGCACTTTCACAGCAGCTGCCAGCTTAAAAGTGCAAATATTTCTGCTTTTCATAAATTTTGCCTGTTTGTGGCTTAACTGTCAAGTACAGAGCATCTTCACCCACTCCAGGAAAGGTTGGATTTGACACATGGCTCCTAAGAAACACTCATATAAAGAAGAATGACTTCTATAGAGCAAACCCCACCATATGTGTGTGAGCCACTAGAATCAAATTTGAATTCTGATTTGAATTCTAGTTCTCCAATTCTGCAACTGTAGGCAATGACTTAGCCTTGAGACTTTAAATTATATATAAGAGCTAAATAAACTTTAGCTCTTATTTAGCTCCAATTTTAAAGCTCATTTGCTTTGTCTCCTCCATGTCACTGCCTATTTTGTTTGTCTGTTTACTTAGCCCTTTCCATGACTGTAAATGGTTACTCAAGTCCCAGTCTTACATAAAGTTTTAGTTCAAAGTCCACAGCAGCTAATTAGAATCCTAGAGTTTCTTATTTCAGTTCCTTGAAAGAGACATGATGCGTGTTCAAACCATTGTGCACATTAACCACCACTGGCCTGATCTTCTGTGCATGGAAATGCAAATCCTTTTCGAAGGGGATCCGTGTAGGAAGGCAGTGGTGAGCATTTCTAGTACACTGCCACTGTTTAAATCTCATATATTCAGATCTCTTTATCTCTTCCTTTAGAGCATATGCCTTTGAGTTCATGCTTTTAAAGTATCTCTTACCTTGAGATTATATATTCACCCGTACTGTATTCTTTTAGTTTCCACAAAGTACTGCCTAATATAATTTGAATCTGTTTATTAGAATGGCATTTTTCTTTTCTTTAAGTAGCTAGCTATTCATTCTCACATGATTTTTTGAACAGCTTACACTTTTCTCACCAATTTGAAATACTAATAATAATGGCATTTCTAAGTGTTCTCTATGTGTCAGCTTGTGCTAAATCTAATACATGGATTACTTCAGCTTAGTAATATTATCATCCACATATTATAGCTAAGAAATGGTATGCTTGGGATTTCACACCCCAGTCATCTCACTCTAGAGCTCATACTTTTAACCATTATGCTATTCTTGTAAGCAATTTGGGTCTATTTTTGGCTTAAACAATAAGGAAAATTATTGACATGACTGGAAGTCCAGATGCAGGGCGGGCTTCACAGTTGACTTGGCTCAAGTTCAGTGTCCCTGTGACTCTCTTGGCTCTGTGCTCTTCCACATGCAGCTTCACCCTCAGGCTGATCATGAGATAGCTGAAGCAATTTCAGCCATACACAAAAACATCCAGCAGAAGAGAAACAGGATTTCTACTTCAAGAAACTCTCCTAAAAGGACAAAGAACTTTCCCAGACACTCCAACAAAATTCCCGTCGAGCCTCACTGGTCCAAAATGGGGACTATGCCCATCCCTGTATCAACTGTGGGCACGGAGGATGGTATTAAATAAATCATACAAGCCACCCCTAGGTTAAGAGATAGTATCGGTTTCCCTTTGGCGCATGGGCTACATAAAAGCAACAGGGACTCTCAACAGAGAAGTGCGGCTCTCTGACTCAGAAAACCTAAAATAATAGCAGGCGTAACAAGTTAAAAAGGTAAATCAAGTCTGGAGGTAAGCAGTATAGGGCTAGGATGGCAGCTCACGGTCAACCAGGTTCCTTCCTTTTCTCTAAATGCTCCGCCATTCTCAACATGAGGCTTCTACTTCATGATCCATGATAGTTCTGGAGTCACAGCCAACAGTCACAACCTCCTTCTTGAGGAATCAAGAAGGAGGAAGGATTGAGAAGGGAGAGACTGATTTCTTCCTTTAAGGATGTATCCCAGAAATCACATGACATGCTTCTGTGTACAAATTATTGGACAGCACTGAGTCATCTGGCAACATCTGGCTGAGAGAGGCTGAGAAATGTGGACTTTGTTCCAGATAACTGTGAGCCCAGCTATAAATCTTGGATTCTACCACTAAGGAAGGGGGGCAGAAGATACATGGAGACAATACTATAGTTTCTGCAACAGGTGGAAACATGAATTCATCTGGGGTTCTGATACAGAGGAAGAAAAAGAAACTAAACTCTGGTTTGGCAACAACCTATCTTGAAGCCCTGCTTGGGTCTTGCTTTGGTTCAGCCTTAGACTAGTCAGTAACCCAGTGGTATCAGAAACTGTTTACACATCCTTTTTTTTTTTTTTTTTTTAACTTTACAATATCGTATTGGTTTTGCCATATATCAAAATGAATCTGCCACAGGTATACATGTGTTCCCCATCCTGAACCCTCCTCCCTCCCCATACGATCCCTCTGGGTCGTCCCAGTGCACCAGCCCCAAGCATCCAGTATCGTGCATCGAACCTAGACGGGCGACTCGTTTCATATATGATATTATACATATTTCAATGCTATTCTCCGAAATCATCCCACCCTGTCCCTCTCCCACAGAGTCCAAAAGACTGTTCTATACATCTGTGTCTCTTTTGCTATCTCATATACAGGGTTATTGTTACCATCTTTCTAAATTCCATATATATGCGTTAGTATACTGTATTGGTGTTTTTCTTTCTGGCTTACTTCACTCTGTATAATAGGCTCCAGTTTCATCCACCTCATTAGAACTGATTCAAACGTATTCTTTTTAATGGCTGAGTAATACTCCATTGTATATATGTACCACAGCTTTCTTATCCATTCATCTGCTGATGGACATCTAGGTTGCTTCCACGTCCTGGCTATTATAAACAGTGCTGCTATGAACATTGGGGTACACGTGTCTCTTTGAATTCTGGTTTCCTCAGTGTGTATGCCCAGCAGGGGGATTGCTGGATCATAAGGCAGTTCTATTTCCAGTTTTTTAAGGAATCTCCACACTGTTCTCCATAGTGGCTGTACTAGTTTGCATTCCCACCAACAGTGTAAGAGGGTTCCCTTTTCTCCACACCCTCTCCAGCATTTATTGCTTGTAGACTTTTGGATCACAGCCATTCTGACTGGCATGAAAAGGTACCTCATAGTGGTTTTGATTTGCATTTCTCTGATAATGAGTGATGTTGAGCATCTTTTCATGTGTTTGTTAGCCATCTGTATGTCTTCTTTGGAGAATTGTCTATTTAGTTCTTTCGCCCATTTTTTGATTGGGTCATTTATTTTTCTGGGATTGAGCTGTAGGAGTTGCTTGTATATTTTTGAGATTAGTTGTTGGTCTGTTGCTTCATTTGCTATTATTTTCTCCCATTCTGAAGGCTGTCTTTTCACCTTGCTTATAGTTTCTTGTGTTGTGCAGAAGCTTTTAAGTTTAATTAGGTCCCATTTGTTTATTTTTTTCTTTTATTTCCAATATTCTGGGAGGTGGGTCATAGAGGATCCTGCTGTGATGTATGTCGGAGAGTGTTTTGCCTATGTTCTCCTCTAGGAGTTTTATAGTTTCTGGTCTTACGTTTAGATCTTTAATCCATTTTGAGTTTATTTTTGTGTATGGTGTTAGAAAGTGCTCTAGTTTCATTCTTTTACAAGTGGTTGACCAATTTTCCCAGCACCACTTGTTAAAGAGATTGTCTTTTCTCCATTGTATATTCTTGCCTCCTTTGTCAAAGATAAGGTGTCCATATGTGCATGGATTTATCTCTGGGCTTTCTATTTTGTTCCATTGATCTATATTTCTGTCTTTGTGCCAGTACCATACTGTCTTGATGACTGTGGCTTTGTAGTAGAGCCTGAAGTCAGGCAGGTTGATTCCTCCAGTTCCATTCTTCTTTCTCAAGATAGCTTTGGCTATTCGAGGTTTTTTGTGTTTCCATACAAATTGTGAAATTATTTGTTCTAGCTCTGTGAAGAATACCCTTGGTAGCTTGATAGGGATTGCATTGAATCTATAAATTGCCTTGGGTAGTATACTCATTTTCACTATATTGATTCTTCCAATCCATGAACATGGTACATTTCTCCATCTATCAGTGTCCTCTTTGATTTCTTTCACCAGTGTTTTATAGTTTTCTATATATAGGTCTTTAGTTTCTTTAGGTAGATATATTCCTAAGTATTTTATTCTTTTCGTTGCAATGGTAAATGGAATTGTTTCCTTAATTTCTCTTTCTGTTTTCTCATTATTAGTGTATAGGAATGCAAGGGATTTCTGTGTGTTGATTTTATATCCTGCAACTTTACTATAGTCATTGATTAGTTCTAGTAATTTTCTGGTGGAGTCTTTAGGGTTTTCTATGTAGAGGATCATGTCATCTGCAAACAGTGAGAGTTTTACTTCTTCTTTTCCAATTTGGATTCATTTTTTTTTTCTGCTCTGATTGCTGTGGCCAAAACTTCCAAAACTATGTTGAATAGTAATGGTGAAAGTGGGCACCCTTGTCTTGTTCCTGACTTTAGAGGAAATGCTTTCAATTTTTCACCATTGAGGATAATGTTTGCTGTGGGTTTGTCATATATAGCTCTTCTTATGTTGAGGTATGTTCCTTCTATTCCTGCTTTCTGGAGAGTTTTTATCATAAATGGATGTTGAATTTTGTCAAAGGCTTTCTCTGCATCTATTGAGATAATCATATGGTTTTTATTTTTCAATTTGTTAATGTGGTGTATTACATTGATTGATTTGCGGATATTGAAGAATCCTTGCATCCCTAAGATAAAGCCCACTTGGTCATGGTGTATGATCTTTTTAATGTGTTGTTGGATTCTGATTGCTAGAATTTTGTTAAGGATTTCTGCATCTATGTTCATCAGTGATATTGGCCTGTAGTTTTCTTTTTTTGTGGCATCTTTGTCAGGTTTTGGTATTAGGGTGATGGTGGCCTCATAGAATGAGTTTGGAAGTTTACCTTCCTCTGAAATTTTCTGGAAGAGTTTGAGCAGGATAGGTGTTAGCTCTTCTCTAAATTTTTGGTGGAATTCAGCTGTGAAGCCGTCTGGACCTGGGCTTTTGTTTGCTGGAAGATTTCTGATTACAGTTTCAATTTCCGTGCTTGTGATGGGTCTGTTAAGATTTTCTATTTCTTCCTGGTCCAGTTTTGGAAAGTTGTACTTTTCTAAGAATTTGTCCATTTCTTCCACGTTGTCCATTTTATTGCCATATAATTGCTGATAGTAGTCTCTTATGATCCTTTGTATTTCTGTGTTGTCTGTTGTGATCTCTCCATTTTCATTTCTAATTTTATTGATTTGATTTTTCTCCCCTTGTTTCTTGATGAGTCTGGCTAATGGTTTGTCAATTTTATTTATCCTTTCAAAGAACCAGCTTTTGGCTTTGTTGATTTTTGCTATGGTCTCTTTTGTTTCTTTTGCATTTATTTCTGCCCTAATTTTCAAGATTTCTTTCCTTCTACTAACCCTGAGGTTCTTCATTTCTTCCTTTTCTAGTTGCTTTAGGTGTAGAGTTAGATTATTTATTTGACTTTTTTCTTGTTTCTTGAGGTATGCCTGTATTGCTATGAACTTTCCCCTTAGGACTGCTTTTACAGTGTCCCACAGGTTTTGGGTTGTTGTGTTGTCATTTTCATTCATTTCTATGCAAATTTTGATTTCTTTTTTTATTTCTTCTGTGATTTGTTGGTTATTCAGCAGTGTGTTGTTCAGCCTCCATATGTTGGAATTTTTAATAGTTTTTCTCCTGTAATTGAGATCTAATCTTACTGCATTGTGGTCAGAAAAGATGCTTGGAATGATTTCAATTTTTTTCAGTTTACCAAGGCTAGATTTATGGCCCAGGATGTGATCTATCCTGGAGAAGGTTCCGTGTGCGCTTGAGAAAAAGGTGAAATTGTTTTGGGATGAAATGTCCTATAGATATCAATTAGGTCTAACTGGTCTATTGTGTCGTTTAAAGTTTGTGTTTCCTTGTTAATTTTCTGTTTAGTTGATCTATCCATAGGTGTGAGTGGGGTATTAAAGTCTCCCACTATTATTATGTTATTGTTAATTTCTCCTTTCATACTTGTTAGTATTTGTCTTACATATTGCGGTGCTCCTATGTTGGGTGCATATATATTTATAATTGTTATATCTTCTTCTTGGATTGATCCTTTGATCATTATGTAGTGACCTTCTTTGTCCCTTTTCACGGCCTTTGTTTTAAAGTCTATTTTATCTGATATGAGTATCACTACTCCTGCTTTCTTTTGGTCCCTATTTGCATGGAAAATCTTTTTCCAGCCCTTCACTTTCAGTCTGTATGTGTCCCCTGTTTTGAGGTGGGTCTTTTGTAGACAACATATGTAGGGGTCTTGTTTTTGTATCCATTCAGCTAGTCTTTGTCTTATGGTTGGGGCATTCAACCCATTTACATTTAAGGTAATTATTGATAAGTATGATCCCGTTGCCATTTACTTTATTGTTTTGGGTTCGAATTTATACACCCTTTTTGTGTTTCCTGTCTAGAGAATATCCTTTAGTATTTGTTGGAGAGCTGGTTTGGTGGTGCTGAATTCTCTCAGCTTTTGCTTGCCTGTAAAGCTTTTGATTTCTCCTTCATATTTGAATGAGATCCTTGCTGGGTACAATAATCTGGGCTGTAGGTTATTTTCTTTCATCATTGTAAGTATGTCTTGCCATTCCCTCCTGGCTTGGAGAGTTTCTATTGAAAGATCAGCTGTTATCCTTATGGGAATTCCCTTGTGTGTTATTTGTTGTTTTTCCCTTGCTGCCTTTAATATTTGTTCTTTGTGTTTGATCTTTGTTAATTTGATTAATATGTGTCTTGGGGTGTTTCGCCTTGGGTTTATCTTGTTTGGGACTCTCTGGGTTTCTTGCACTTGGGTGATTATTTCCTTCCCCATTTTAGGGAAGTTTTCAACTATTATCTCCTCAAGTATTTTCTCATGGTCTTTCTTTCTGTCTTCGTCTTCTGGGACCCCTATGATTCGAATGTTGTAGCATTTAATATTGTCCTGGAGGTCTCTGAGATTGTCCTCATTTCTTTTAATTCGTTTTTCTTTTTTCCTCTCGGATTCATTTATTTCTACCATTCTATCTTCTAATTCACTAATCCTATCTTCTGCCTCTGTTATTCTACTATTTGTTGCCTCCAGAGTGTTTTTGATCTCATTTATTGCATTATTCATTATATATTGACTCTTTTTTATTTCTTCTAGGTCCTTGTTAAACCTTTCTTGCATCTTCTCAATCCTTGTCTCCAGGCTATTTATCTGTGATTCCATTTTGATTTCAAGATTTTGGATCAATTTCACTATCATTATTCGGAATTCTTTATCAGGTAGATTCCCTATCTCTTCCTCTTTTGTTTGGTTTGGTGGGCATTTATCCTGTTCCTTTACCTGCTGGGTATTCCTCTGTCTCTTCATCTTGTTTAAATTGCTGAGTTTGGGGTGTCCTTTCTGTATTCTGGCAGTTTGCGGAGTTCTCTTTATTGTGGTGTTTCCTCACTGTGTGTGGGTTTGTACAGGTGGCTTGTCAAAGTTTCTTGGTTAGGGAAGCTTGTGTCGGTGTTCTGGTGGGTGGAGCTGGATTTATTCTCTCTGGAGTGCAATGAAGTGTCCAGTAATGAGTTAGGAGATGTCTATGGTTTTGGGGTGACTTTGGGCAGCCTGTATATTGAACTCAGGGCTGTATTCCTATGTTGCTGGAGAATTTGCTTGGTATGTCTTGCCCTGGAACTTGTTGGCCCTTGTGTGGTGCTTGGTTTCAGTGTAGGTATGGAGGCATTTGATGAGCTCCTGTCAATTAATGTTCCCTGGAGTCAGGGTGTGGACTTAAGCCTCCTGCTTCCAGTTATCAGTCTTATTTTTACAGTAGTCTCAAAACTTCTCCTTCTATACGGCACCATTGATAAAATATCTAGGTTAAAGATGAAAAGTTTCTCCACCATGAGGGTCACCCAGAGAGGTTCACAGCGTTACATGGAGAAGAGAAGAGAGAGGAGGGAGTTAGAGGTGACCCGGATGAGATAAGGTGGAATCAATAGAGGAGAGAGCGGGCTAACCAGTAATCACTTACTTATGTGCACTCCACAACTGGACCGCTCAGAGATGTTCACGGAGTTATACAGAGAAGAGAAGAGAAGAGGCAGGAAGGAGACAGAGGTGGCCAGGAGGATAAAAGGGGGGAATGAAAAGGAGAGAGACAGATTCAGCCAGTAATCAGTTCCCTAAGTGTACTCCACCGTCTGGAACACACAGAAATTCACAGAGTTGGGTAGAGTAGAGAGGGGTTAGGGAGGAGACACAGGCGAACCGGTTGGAGAAAAAGGAGAGTCCGAAGGGGGAGAGAGCAGTTAAGCCAGTAATCTCGCTCCCTAGTAAAAAATGGGTACTGAAGATTGGGTTCTTAAAGGACAAAATTGGTAACAAATACCTAAAAGCAAAAATTAAAAATCTAGAGTAGAGTTTGGAATTTCAAAAATACAATGTTAAAGAAAAGAAGAAGGAAAAGAAAGAGAAACAAAACAAAAACAAACAAAGTCACAAAAATTATAAAGAAGATATAGGTACAAAATTGACCAGTTCAGATCAGATCAGTCACTCAGTCGTGTCCGACTCTTTGCGACCCCATGAATCGCAGCACACCAGGCCTCCCTGTCCATCACCAACTCCCGGAGTTCACTGGGACTCACATCCACCAAAAAGCATAAATTAAAAATCTAGAGTAGAGTTTGGAGTTTCAGGAATACAATGTTAAAGAAAAGATGAAGAGAAAGAAAGAGAGGGAAAAAAAGTCATGAAAGTTATAAAAAAAAAAAAAAAAAGGTACAAAATTGATAACAAATACCAAAAAGCTAAAATTAAAAATCTAGAGCAGAGTTTGGAATTTCAAAAATACAATGTTAAAGAAAAGAAGAAAAAAAAAGAAAAGAAAGAAAGAGAAAAAGAAAAAAAAAAACAAGGTCACAAAAGTTATAAAAAATATATATATGAAGTTTGCTTTTTAAAAAAAAAGGGTCTCTTTTTTTTTTTGCAAAGTAATAGTAGGTTATAAAAGTGAAAATTAAAGGAGTAATAGAGGACTTAAATTTTTTTAAAAAATTTAAAAAAAAAAGAAAGAATCATCATAAAAATAGTAAAAAAATATATATAGGACTTTCTCTGATGTTGTTGTGGGTGGGTATTGTGGGGTCAGTTCATTTTCGGCCAGTTCCTTGTTCCAGCTTATATTTCTCAAGATCTATAGGCCCCTTCCTATGTAGTCAGTACTAACCACGGGGTTTTAATCTATTGCCTGTCGCTTCCAAGGCGTTTCCCTCTGTTATAGCTTCTTCTGTTTGCTGGTCTCTTCAGTGTCTGATTTCCATCCTGATACAAAGGGGGCGGTGGTGGACACTTTTTTTTTTTTTTAAGGCTCACGTGTTCAGTCATGCTGTGGAGAGGGAGGGACGCTGCAAACAAATGACACTGGCATGTGCTCGCAGTGCCTCGGCTACACTGGGTCTGCGCCCGCTCACGGCGCGTGTAGCCTCCCTGCCCACACTTCTCAGGCTGTAGGTTTCTCCGCTGGGAACCATCCGTGGCCCACCCTGGGCTGCTTGCACCTCCCAGGTCTAAGCCGCTCAGGTTCAGGCACTCGGATAGTCCTCAGAGGCACAGACTCAGTTGGGCCTGCGTTTTGTGCCCTTCCCAGGTCCAAGTAGCTCAGGTGATGAGGTGTTTGGCTAGCGCGGTTGCTGTGACTTATCGCCTCCCTGCTGCTCAGTTATCTGGGTGTACAACCGGCGCACCTTCTCAGGCGGATGTTGACTGTCCAGAACCCCAAGAAGTTTTAGTTAGCAAAGAAGCCTGCTTATAGTTTTGTAGATAATGTCTCTCTGGGGCTGCGATTGCCCCCTTCCGGCTCTGGCTGCCTGTCACCAGAGGGGGACCGTCTGAAGCCAGCTATCTCTGTACAGTCCTTTGTTCCATGCGCAGGCCTGGCAGTGTCTTAGGTTAGGGCTGGCTTTTCACATGGTAGATATCCCACAGTCTGCTTTGCTAGCCCAAATTATTTCGCTCAGGTAGCGCTCGGGGTATTCAGGCCAGATCCTTACTCTAAGTGATGCAGCCCGCGCCGCGCCTCCCTGCCCAGCCCCCGCTTGCTAATGGTGGATGCAGGCGTCTGCGCTGCTTCTCCGCTGGGGGAGTTACCATAGGGCTTGTAATCTGTGGGTTTTAATTGTTTATTTATTTTTCCTCCCTGTTATGTTGCCCTCTGTGCTTCCAAGGCTCAGCACAAACTCAGCAGTGAGAATGTTTCCTGGTGTTTGGAAACTTCTCTCTTTTTAAGACTCCCTTCCCAGGACGGAGCTCCGTCCCTCCCTCTTTTGTCTCTTTTTTTGTCTTTTATATTTTTTCCTACCTCCTTTCGAAGACAATGGGTTGCTTTTCTGGGTGCCTGATGTCCTCTGCCGGCATTCAGAAATTGTTTTGTGGAGTTTACTCAGCGTTTAAATGTTCTTTTGATTAATTTGTGGGAGAGAAAGTGTTCTCCCCATCCTATTCCTCTGCCATCTTAGCTCCTCCTCCCTGTTTGCACATCCAGTGTCACACACCCATTCCTAGAACTTGACTACAGAGTTATCTCAACCCCAAACTCATGACTGAGGACTGAGGATGGAGTGGTTCCCTACAGAGATTTGTTTGTATTTTTGCATTTTTAAGAGTTCTTTATACATTAAAGGTTGAGGATATTAAGCTTTTTTCTGCCTAATATGTAGAAAACGATTTTCTAGTTTATCATTTTACCCTTGACCTTTATAGTGAAATTATTATAGTGACCATTGTGACATTCAGAAATTTTATATTTTCTATAATCAAATATTCTTGGCCTTAACATTTTTTAACTTTTATGCTAGAATGACTTTCCATAAATAAGAATCTGATAAGTATTTGGCTCTATTATCCTCTTTCTATGATTAAATTTTTAATCAGTCAGGAGATGCATCCTGCTGTACATGTAACAACTCAATTTACAATGATTTAACACTAAATAAGTTTTCCTTTTTCTCGGGCAATAAGTAGTCCAGAACTGGTTTTTTGGATGTACTAGATCTTCAAAAGTCTAAGCTCATTCCACATTTTTGTACTATAATCCTTAATTACATAATTAATATATAGCATTTCCTCAAGTTCATAAATGACTACTGTAATTCTAGGCATCAAATCTGTAGTCTACTTAGAAAGAAGAAGAAAGGGCAAAACATAAAAGCTACATGCCACCTGAATCCATCTCTTTTAACAGGTAATCGATATCTTTCCTGGAGACCCATCTGCTACATTTCTCACTGGCCAGGTCGAGATCACATGACTACCCAAAAGAGCAAGGGAATCTTGAGGAAGTAAATATTTTTATCTCAACACATTGCTATCCTGAATAAAATTAGATTCTTTTATTAAACAAAGGGAAATGGACATGGCAACATCACCTGCCATAATTTTCCATGTATCATTTTTTGATATATGATATGAAACAAGGAGTTGACAATCTTTTTTCCAATTAGTTAACCAACTTTCTCAACATCTTTATTGATTTGGAATGCAACTTCATTATTTTTAAAAACACATAGAGGTTCCAATTCCAATAATAACAGTGGTGGTAGTTTAGTCTCTAAGTCATGTCTGACTCTTGCAACCCCGTGATCTGTAGACTGCCAGGTTCCTCTGTCCATAGGATTTTCCAGGCAAATCCTGAAGTGAGTTGCCATTTCTCCAGCAAGAATACTGGAGTGGGTTGCCATTTCCTTCTCCAAGGCATCTTCCTGACCCAGGAATCGAACCCAGGTCTCCTGCACTGCAGGCAAATTCTCTAACTATAATAGCAGGGAAATACCTAATAGACCAACCTTCCCCAGATAGCAAACTTGGAAAAAATATAGAAAACAACCATTGAAAACACTGAAGAGAAGAAGAAAAAGAAGACAGAAACTGGAGAGCTGTTAGTACTTGAAAGAGGGAAATGACACTGGGTGATTTTTCCCAATTTTGTAGCTTATGCTCAAGAGAAGGTCCCAATCAGTGCCATTTTTAGGCCAGAAATCTGCCATCTTACTACCTTGTAGAAGCAAAAGGAATAGTTTGGGGTTTCTGTAGCAGGTGGAAAGTGAAGAAAGACATCCCAGAAAGAAAAGAGCCACAGTAGAAGAACACCAAATTCTATATATAAACTTTTCTCAAATCTCTGCTAATCCCCTGAAATACTCACAGGGCAGTGTAGACATCAAGAAGCTCAGTTAAGATTCAAATAATTAAACAGAGATTTCACTTGGCACCTACTGCAAGAGACCAGAGTTTCAGCCAACTGAGTGTTAGTGACTCAGTCGTATCCAACTCTTTGCGACCCCATGGACTGTAGCCCACCAGGTTCCTCTGTCCATGGAATTCTCCAGACAAGAATATTGAAGTGGGTAGCCATTCCCTTCTCCAGGGCATCTTCCCAACCCAGGGATCAAGCCCACGTTGCAGACAGATTCTTTACCATCTGTGCCACCAGGGAAGCCAAATTAACCGCCCACCAAAAAATAAAAATCATACTCTTTGGAAGAATATGACAGAATCCAAAGTTTCTAACAATATCAAGGATACAATGAAAAGTCACTGCACATACAAGAATACGATATGTGACCCATATTCAAGAGGAAAGGCAATCAATGGAGATCAGTACTAAAATGACCCAGATTTTAGAATCAGCAGACAAGGATTTTAAAGTAGATATTATAACAATGGGCTTCCCTGATAGCTCAGTTGGTAAAGAACCCACCTGTAATGCAGGAGACCCTGGGTTGATTCCTGGGTCGGGAAGATCCACTGGAGAAGGGGTAGGCTACCCACTCCAGTATTCTTGGGCTTCCCTTGTGGTTCAGCTGGTAAAGAATCTGCCTACAATGCAGGAGACCTGGGTTCGATCTCTGGGTTGGGAAGATCCCCTGGAGAAGGGAAAGGCTACACACTCCAGTATTCTGGCCTAGACATTACATGGATTGCATAGTCCATGGGGTTGCAAAGAGTCGGACATGATTGAACAACTTTCACTTTCACTTTTCACTATAATAATGCTCAAGGGTCTCAGGACACCTCTCTCCTCTTACAAAGGGTATAATGAATAAGTTATGCTATTGGGCGTACAGACTAAAAACCACAATCACAGGAAACTAACCAATCTGATCACATGGGCCACAGCCTTGTCTAACTCAATGAAACTATGAGCCATGCCGTGTAGGGCCACCCAAGATAGACGGGTCATGGTGGAGAGGTCTGACAGAATGTGGTCCACTGGAGAATGGAATGGCATACCACTACAGTATTCTTGCCTTGAGAACCCCATGAACAGTATGAAAAGGCAAAAAGATAGGACACTGAAAGATGGACTCACCAGGTCAGTAGGTGCCCAATATGCTACTGGAGATCAGTGGAGAAATAACTCCAGAAAGAATGAGAAGATGGAACCAAAGCAAAAACAACACCCAGTTGTGGATGGGACTGGTGATGGAAGCAAGGTCCAATGCTGTAAAGAGCAATATTGCATAGTAACCTGGAACGTTAGGTCCATGAATCAAGGCAAATTGGAAGTGGTAAACAGGAGATGGCAAGAGTGAACATCGACATTTTTGGAATCAGCGAACTAAAATGGACTGGAATGGGTGAATTTGACTCAGATGACCATTATATCTACTACTGTGGGCAAGAATCCCTTAGAAGAAATGGAGTAGACATCATAGTAAACAAAGGAGTCCAAAATGCAGTACATGGATGCAATGTCAGAAATGACAGAATGATCTCTGTTCATTTCCAAGGCAAACCATTCAATATCACAGTAATCCAAGTCTATGCCTCGACCATTAATGCTCAAGAAGCTGAAGTTCAACAGTTCTATGAAGACCTACAAGACTTTCTAGAATTAACACCCAAAAAAGATGTCCTTTTCATTATAGGGGACTGGAATGCAAAAGTAGGAAGTCAAGAAACATGTGGAGTAACAGGCAAATTTGGCCTTGGAGTACAGAATGAAGCAGGGCAAAGGCTAATAGAGTTTTGCCAAGAGAATGCACTGGGGTGCGTTCAAAGCAAACACCCTCTTCCAACAACACAAGAGAAGACTCTACACATGGACATCACCAGATGGTCAACACCGAAATCAGATTGATTATATTCTTTGCAGCCAAAGATGGAGAAGCTCTATACAGTTAGCAAAAACAAGACTGGGAGCTGACTGCGGCTCAGATCATGAAATCTTTATTGCCAACTTCAGACTTAAATTGAAGAAAACCAATTAGAAAACCACTAGACCATTCAGGTATGACCTAATTCAAATCCCTTACTATTATACAGTGGAAGTCACAGATAGATTTAAGGGACTAGATCTGATAGACAGAGTGCCTGAAGAACTATGGAAGGAGGTTCGTGACATTGTACAGGAGACAGGGATCAAGACCATCCCCATGGAAAAGAAATGCAAAAAGCAAAATGGCTGTCTGAGGAGGCCTTACAAATAGCTGTGAAAACAAGAGAAGTGAAAAGCAAAAGAGAAAAGGAAAGATATACCCATTTGAATGCAGAGTTCCAAAGAATAGCAAGGAGAGATAAGAAAGCATCCTCAGTGATCAGTGCAAAGAAATAGAGGAAAACAATGGAATGGGAAAGACTAGAGATCTCTTCAAGAAAATTCGAGATACCAAGGGAACATTTCATGCAAAGATGGGCTCAATAAAGGACAGAAATGGTATGGACCTAACAGAAGCAGAAAATATTAAGAGGAGGTGGCAAGAATACACAGAAGAAGTATACCAAAAAGATCTTCATGACCCAGATAATCACGATGGTGTGATCACTGACCTAGAGCCAGACATCCTGGAATGTGAAGTCAAGTGGGCCTTAGGAAGCATCACTACAAACAAAGCTAGTGGATGTGATGGAATTCTAGTTGAGCTATTTCAAATCCTGAAAGATAATGCTGTGAAAGTGCTGCACTCAATATGCCAGCAAATTTGGAAAACTCAGCAGTAGCCACAGGACTGGAAAAGGTCAGTTTTCATTCCATCCCAAAGAAAGGCAATGCCAAAGAATGCTCAAACTACCGCACAATTGTACTCATTTCACACGCTAGTAAAGTAATGCTCAAAATTCTCCAAGCCAGTCTTCAACAGTACATGAACCAGGAACTTCCAGATGTTCAAGATGGATTTAGAAAAGGCAGAGGAACCAGAGATCAAACTGCCAACATTCGTTGGATCATTGAAAAAGCGAGACAGTTCCAGAAAAACATCTATTTCTGCTTTATTGACTATGCCAAAGCCTTTGACTGTGTGGATCACAACAAACTGTGAAAAATTCTTAAAGATAGGGGAATACCAGACCACCTGGCCTTTCTCCTGAGAAATCTGTATGCAGGTCAAGAAGCAACAGTTAGAACTGGACATGGAACAACAGACTGGTTCCAAATAGGAAAAGGAGTACTTCAAGGCTGTATACTGTCACCCTGCTTATTTAACTTATATGCAGAGTACACCATGAGAAATGCTGGACCGGATGAAGCACAAACTGGAATCAAGACTGCTGGGAGAAATAGCAATAACCTCAGATATGCAGATGACACCACACTTAAGGCCGAAAACAAAGAAGAACTAAAAAGCCTCTTGATGAAAGTGAAAGAGGAGAGTGAAAAAGTTGGCTTAAAGCTCAACATTCAGAAAACTAAGAGCATGGCATCCGGTCCCATCACTTCATGGGAAATAGATGGGGAAACAGTGACCAACTTTATTTTTCAGGGCTCCAAAATCACTGCAGATGGTAATTGCAGCCATGAAATTAAAAGACACTTACTCCTTGGAAGGAAAGTTATGACCAACCTAGACAGCATATTAAAAAGCAGAGACATTACTTTGCCAACAAAGGGCTGTCTAGTCAAAGCTATGGTTTTCCCAGTAGTCATGTATGGATGTGAGAGTTGGACTATAAAGAAAGCTGAATGCCAAAGAATTGATACTTTTGAACTGTGGTGTTGGAGAAGACTCTTGAGAGTCCCTTGGACTGAAAGGAGATCCAACCAGTCTATCCTAAAGGAAATCAGTCCTGAATATTCACTGGAAGGACTGATGCTGAAGCTGAAACTCCAATGCTTTGGCCACCTGATGTGAAGAACTGACTCCTTGGAAAAGACCCTGATGCTGGGAAAGACTGAAAGCTGGAGGAGAGGGGACGACTGAGGATGAGATGGTTGGATGGCATCACCGACTCAATGGATATGGGATTGGGTGGACTCCAGGAGTTGGGGATGGACAGGGAGGCCTGGCATGCTGCAGTCTATGGGGTCGCAAAGAGTCAGACATAGCTGTGCAACTGAACTGAACTGATCGGGCATATGCCCACACATCCTCCAAAATACTGATAACTAACTAAGAATTAACCAGGCTGATGAAAGTAAGAAAAGTGATTTGGGATAGAAAATAAAGACAGGAGTTTTCATTCCCCTTGAGTAGCAAGACCAGTGACAGGTCTCTGTGCTGGTAGAGAGCTCTTGCCAAACACCTGCTTTCCAGCGCTCTTGGGTCAAAGGTGGAAGAGTTACCAGGTGTGAAATTGCATGGCTCTTTTGTAATCCTACTTATTTACCACCTTTACTAAAAATCTAACTAATCCCTCTTCAATGAAAGTTTTCCTGCAGCCCACTCTACACTGTATCCCAGTCCGTGGAGGGGAGTTTCTTTGATACCATCATGTTTCTTTCTTTCTGAAATTCAGCACAGCAGGGTAATCTCTTTGGGGAGTAGAGAGAAACTAAGGGTAGAGGCACTTCATGGAGGTTACAAAGCCTGCTACAGATAAAGCACAGTTCAGCTTTGTCAGAGCTGCAATGGATGACCATGTTAACCCACTTTTGTATCATTCAGGGAAAATAGCTTGTCCACTTGTTGCTGCGTATTCTGCAAGCAAGTTTGCTCTGGATGGGTTCTTCTCCTCTCTCAGGATGGAATATGAGGCGACCAAGGTCAATGTGTCAATCACCCTCTGTATTCTTGGCCTCATCGACACAGGTAAGGTCAAGAAATTGGAATAAATGGCCTGCAGGACTGTCTGTCTTACTGTGGTGGGTAAAGAGGGCGCTGAGCTCCCTGACGTCATCGTGTGTCAGGCACTGAAAACCAGTGACAGCACTGCTGCTGCTGCTGAGTCACTTCAGTCGTGTCCAACGCTGTGCGACCCCGTAGATGGCAGCCCACCAGGCTCCCCCGTCCCTGGGATTCTCCAGGCGAGAATACTAGTCCCCCTTTGATGAAGTGTTCTGTCACCTGTGGAGCCTCTGACTGCTCTTTGACCCTTCTCTCCATTCTGACTGCCAACTGTGCTGAGTAACACCACATTCCTCACCTGACCCTATTCTGAACACCGTATGTCCCTCATGAAAACTCAACGGCCATTACTTTCCTATGTGAGACTATTAAATATGAGTTTTTTTTCCTTAATAACATATCAGTAATTACTAAGTCACAGATGTCACAAATCCTTTGATACATGGTGCTGAGAGGGACACAGCATCATTTGGGGGAGGTATTCTTGTCGAAAACACATCATCTCATTCTAATTATGAGAACAACAGGAAAAAACCCCAAATTGAGGGGGTTTATATAGATCCTGGTGGCTTCCCTGTTGGCTCAGACAGTGAAGTGTCTGCCTGCAATGCGGGAGACCGGGGTTCTATCTCTGGGTCAGGAAGATCCCCTGGAGAAGGAAATGGCAACCCACTCCAGTATTCTTGCCTGGAGAATCCCATAGACAAAGGAACCCGGTGGGCTACCGTCCACAGGGTCGCAAAGAGTGGGACACGACTGAGCGACTTCACTTTCTTTCATACAGATCCATTGAACAGAACTCTTCTAAAGTGTCAAGGCTATGAGAGACAAGGAAAGAGTAAGAACCTGTCATAGATCAGAGAGAAAACAAGAAAAAATTACTACTAAGTGTACTCCTGGATAAGATCCTGGAACATACAAAGGACATTAGTGAAAAAATTAAGTCTGCAGTTTCATTAGTAATTTGTTCCAATTCTATCATATCTGTTGTTGATAGTTGTATAATGGTTATGTATGATGTTTTGATTGAAAGATATAAGGAAAGACTTTGCACAATTTTTAAAACTTTTCTGTAAGTCCAAATGCAAATTTATCTAAAATATGTGATAGGTATGATTTTAAAAACTTTATTGAAGGGACTTCCCTGGCAGTCCAGTGGTTAAGACTCCACATTTTCACTGCAGGGGGCATGGGTTTGATCCCTAATCAGGGAACTAAGATCCCGCACTCTGCACAGCCAAATAAATTTTTTAAAAAACTGAATACAGTGAGTAGTAGTTACAGAACAAAAGAGAGAGAAAGACACAGACACACAGTGAAACAAGAAGGGGTGGAGAAACAGAGAAGCTGGGCAAGAAGGACACAAATCCTAGGAGGAGAGAGCAGGTAATAATAGTTTCCCTCCAAGTGAAAGTGGTTGGTGTTGCCAAGGGAGCAAAGGCCTGGATTCCTGTGTCTCTTCCTTTTACAAGTCAGTCCTCATTATCACACCTCACTCTGGTTTTGCTCATTGACTCTTCCCATCACATGACTTCTATCTGCATTCTACTCCCCAATATTACTCCCTCACTCCAACCAAAACACCCAAGAGAGGAGTCTGATTCATTCAAATCACTCAACTAGTAACCTCCAGTTGCCCCCACAAATTTCCATCCAGGAAGACAAAGTCCATATGAACACTAAGATTCTCTTTGCCTAATAGGCCCTCAACATACCCAGTCTTCTCCATGTATTCCCAACACGGCCCGAGCAAGCACTGGCCAGCAGCCCATAAAAGCTAAGCTGCTGGTGTCTGCAGGCCTTCCATCACATAGACTCTACTCGTCTTGGATAACCACACTCTTCTCTTCTCGCTCTACAGACACAGCCATGAAGGCAGTTGCTGGGATATTTAATGCAAAAGCATCTCCAAAGGAAGAATGTGCCCTGGAGATTATCAAAGGGGGAACTCTGCGCCAAGATGAAGTATATTATGACAGTTCAATCTTGACTCCTCTCCTGCTGAGAAATCCAGGAAGGAAGATCATGGAATTTTTCTTCTTGAAGAAATATAATATGGAAAGATTTATAAACAACTAGGCACTTCCTGAGGGCTAGGCATCATAAAGGGAGCTTGGAACAATCCAGCCTGGTATTTATCCGAGCTCCATCATGAAGGTATCTCCCCAGAGAGATAAGTGAGTGCCCCCAGGGGACCGCAAGTCACACAGCACATCCCACAATTTAAAGGAGTCCCTCTAACATTTGTGGAAAGGTGATCATAATGAATGCCATGAATCAACAGTTGTGAAATTGACTGTAACCATAGATATAACTACAAGATACTTACATCAAGTTTACCTCAAAGGTAATAAGGCTATATTTAATCAATATTAATTCTGATAAAGGTTACATAAACTTTGTAAATTCATACCTCATTGGCTTTAACTTCAGTTCATTCAGCATGATTCCATTAAAAACTATAACCTATACACGTGAGATTTTTAGTGTACATTTCTTATTTTGTGATATGAACCTCTTATGTGCTTCTGAGTTGAAGAAATCATCCTACTTCATTTAGTGAACATAGCATCTTCACAATTTTGTATATTTCAGATGCTCTTTATATTCTTTCATACTGTTCATCTGGAAAGGAGAACATCTGAACGTGAATAAACAGAGCAAACACAGAGAAGTGGAGGTCCCTGTGGTTCTATGAAGCCACAGAATCTACACCTGTTCAATGTACTCACAGTGCATCAAGCATCTATAATTTACATGTGAACACTCAATATTAGACGTTTGTTGAGGACAGGTTGGAGTTCAAATCATGTCACTCACACATTTAGTCATTCATTCATTCAACAAATATCTATCCAACACTTGCCAGGTATCACTTGACTACAACCAAAGAGGATATGAAACACTAACAACTCCACAAAGCCCCATATTGGCCAGGGCCTCCAACAGGTGAGAGTGGAAAACTGGATAACTCTAGTAGAGTTCAATGAAAAGGAGATTCTTTACCAAAGTGTGGGCAAGGCTATAGGGAAGTCACAGAGGTAATGTAGCATCTCCAGGTTCAGCTCAGTTCAGTCGCTCAGTCGTGTCCGACTCTTCGCGACCCCATGAACTGCAGCACGCCAGGCCTCCCTGTCCATCACCAACTCCCGGAGTTCACTCAAACACATGCCTATCGAGTCGGTTATTTCCAACCCCAGGCCCGCCATCGGGACAAGAGGAAAGAACTGTTACAAAAGCCCAGAGGGTAAGAAATGTTTGCAGAGTGCCATAGGACAGGAACTATGATACTCAGTTAAAGGACGCCACCAGCCCTCCAAGGACCACAAAAGAGGGATCTGGAGAAATAAATACACCTTCCTCTGATTCCTTGCTGGTATTTTCAACTAAGTGAACAGAGGGGCAAAGTGCAGATTGATATAAACCATACAAGTCAGCATACCCAGGCACACAGCAAGGTGGGGAAGGGTGGGGAGTGCTTTGGAGGGATAGATGGAATACATCCAGCACAAACTCAGCACTCCCAAATGTAGGGTTCCCATGGAAAGTGATGTTGGGACACAAGACATGAGCCTAGACATGTAGGGTAAGTTTCCTTTTCTGGTCTCTTAATCTAAACTGCTGGGCAGCAGAACAAACTGCAGTCCACTGAGCTGCCAGCCACATGGACAAGGAGCTGGATCCGGAGTGTGAAGATGGCTGAACTTTTCTTAAAGAAAAGACCTCCTTAAATTATGCCCAGGGAAAAGAAGCAGGAGAAATCTGACTGAGACTTAGAATTTGCTTGAGTAGAGGTTGTATGTCTTACTATGTGAGGCTTTCCCCAGAATTCAAAAGGGATGATATCAGAAATTAGGTCTGGACTTCCCAGTACTCCAATGGTGAAGAACCCACCTGCCAGTGCAGGGGACACAGGTTCAACCCCTGGTCTGGGAAGAGTGGACACGCTCTGGGGCAACTCAGCCCAAGCACTGCAGCACTGAGCCCACGACCTAGAGCCTGAGAGCAACATCGACTGACGTCTGTGTGCCTAGAGCCTGTGCGTCACAACACCGCAGTGAGAAGCCCACGTGACACAACTGGAGCGTGGACCCCACTCGCTGAAACTAGAAACATCAGAGATGCAGCACAGCCAAAAATAAATAAACAAACTTAAAAAAGAGAGAGAGGGAAAGAGATGAGGTCTGAGATCTGAAGCCATTGACACCCTCATCATTTGCTGTCTTCACTAACTTGGACGTTACAATTCCCTCATCTTCAGCAGCATGACTTTACCGCTCCAAGCAGCTTCTGTCCAGGAAGATAAACGGTACGAGCCAATGTAAAAATGCTCAGTTTTTCAATAGACAGCATCAAAAGGCTATTACTCTTCAAGACTCTTTGGAATCCTCATGTCAGAAGCCTGTCTTCACCGTGCTCACCAACAGGAAATGCTTGCATCGTGACCCTTCTCCAGTTCTAATCAAACCACCTCACTGAGTGCCCAAGTTAAACCAGACTCCAATACTTCACAAACACCCCGTTTTGCCCTCCCATTCTTAGAGGCTGCATGTCTCCATCAAGGTAGTACCTCCTTTCACCTGAGTAAGCAATAAGCCCAGTTCTTTGTCTCATCGAGCAGTGGCTGCATTGTTTCAGGGAGCCCTTCCCAAGGGACCCTCTCAAAAGCCCTCACCTCGCTCCTCACCTGGCTCTCCTGCCCCTCGAATATCTGCCCACTCTCTCCAGAGCCAAGGGCCCCGCAGATGACACCACTCTTATGGCAGAAAGCAAAAAGGAATTAAAGAGCCTCTTGATGAAGGTGAAAGGGGAGAGTGAAAAAGCTGGCTTAAAACTCAACATTCAAAAAACAAAGATCATGCCATCCGGTCCCATCACTTCATGCAAATAGATGGGGAAACAATGGAAACAGTGATAGAAAAGACGTTATTTTCTTGGAGTCCAAATCACTGTGAATGGTGACTGCAGCCATGAAATTCAAAGACACTGCTCCTTGGAAGAAAAGCAATGACAAACATAAATAGCATATTAAAAAGCAGAGACATTACTTGGCCGACAAAGGTCCGTATAGTCATAGATATGGTTTTTCCAGTAGTCATGTATGGATGTGAGAGTTGGACCATAAAGAAGGCTGAGCGCTGAAGAACTGATGCTTTTGAACTGTGGTGCTGGAGAAGACTCTTGAGAGTCCCTTGGACAGAAAGGAGATCAAACTAATCAATCCTAAAGGAAATTAACCCTGAATATTCATTGGAAGGACTGATGATGAAGCTTAAGTTCCAATACTTTGGACACCTGATGCAAAGAGCCAACTCACTGGAAAAGACCCTGATGCTGGGAAAGATTGAAGGCAGGAGGAGAAGGGGATGACAGAAGATGAGATGGTTGGATGGCATCACCAACTCAACGGACATGAGTTTGAGCAAGCTCTGGGAGATGGTGATGGACAGGGAAGACTGGCGTGCTGCAGTCCTTGCGGTCGCAAAGAGTCAGACACGACTGAGTGACTGTACAATAACAAAAACCAGCAGCAAAACGGTTTTTATCGTTAGACGAGATCCACATAAAAGGACCTGGCCTGCTTAGTTCAGTTCATAATAAGCTTAAAAATATATCTGCAAGGATGACTGTTTTCACATTCTATGTGGAACCCAGAGGTTCATTGCTCACTTTTTGCCCACATGACATGAAAATTCAGCATTCCTTTGTGGATTCCAAAAGCAATTCCACTGTCACTGAATGTATTAGTGAACAATGTCATCTTTTCCCAATGTTTCAGAGGAGGGAAAGAAGGCTGGGTTTACATTCAATGGGAGTGCATCATTTAACTCAAAAGGCCCCTCTGCGCCAGGTCTCTTTCATAGTGCTTCCTTCTGGCTCCATCTCTTCCCTAACTCTGACCCCAGAGTGCTCAGCTCCCACCCTCCTTCTGCCCCACCATTTATCATGCAAAGTGGATTCTGACTCTAACTGGAGAACACCCAGCAATATATTTTTAGCAAAAATATTCTTTTACCACAAGGAACTACTGTACTGTTAGGAAAATTTTAAGTCACCAAAAATTACATACGTGGTTAGGGCTAACCCAAACCAAAACACCAAAAACAATTTTAATATCTACCCATAGGCTGTCAATGGGCTTCCCAGATGGCTTAGGGGTAAAGAATCCCCCAGCCAATGCAGGAGACTCAGGAGATGGGAATTCAACCCCTGGGTCAAGAAGGTCCCCTGGAGCATGGCAACCCACTCCAGTATTCTTGCTTGGATAATCCCATGGACAGGGGAGCCTGGTGAGCTACAGTCCATGGGGTCGCAAAGAGTTGGACACGACTGAAGCGAATGAGCATGCAGGCTGTCAATACTATGAAATCACTGTATCATAGTAACAAGAATGAGGTAGATTTATATGTACTCACATGGAAGGACCTTCCAGACATACTCTTAAGTGTATAAAACAAGTTGCTTACAAATATGTATAACATAATCCCACTTATGTTAAAATTATATATATACAAAATGGGGAGGTTTGTGCACATGTATGTGTGAGGATGAGTGTATGGAATGAGGAGGCTAACTTGCATGAAGCTCTCTTCTCAGACCTGACAAAATTAGGAATGGCTTCCCTCTGAGCAGCAGACTGCGATTCTTGTACTGGCAGTGTTATGGGTTGAGGCGTGCCCCCCCTAAATATAGGTTGAAGCCTTCATCTCCGGTTCCTCAGAGAAGCATTTTCACTCATGAGTCTTCAGTCTGGGCAGGGCTCCAGGAGGACAGCTCACTTCTGCTCCACTCAGCACAGCTGGGCTGGCTCAAAGGCCAGGAGCTAGAATCATCTGCAGGCTCCATCACACCCGCGGCTGGTGCCTGAACTGGAAAGACTGACTAGCTGGAGCCTGGAACAGCTGAGGGCTCCTTCGGCGTCCCTAGCTTTGCATGGCCTCTTCACATGGTCTCTCAGAATAGCAGCTTCAGGGCTGCCCAGACATCTTACAAGGTGTCTCTGGGTTCCTAAAGCATGTGTCCTGAGAGACAGAGCCAGGCGGAAGCTGTATTACCCATGATGACCAACCATAAGCTGGTAGTGACCCACCCCACTTCAAGGAGACCAGGCAGACCCCCAGCTCAACCGACGAGTGCCATGTCACATCGTGAGAAGAGCATAGGGCATGGGACCCATACGGGTGCAGCCACCTTGTCAGCTCCAAGAGACAAGGAAGATCATAAGATCTGCTGTCACAGACCCAGAATCAGGGACTTCAGTGGGCAGCACAAATGGGGCAATAAGCCAGGTTCACAAGAGCTAAGGCCCTGTAGATTGTCAATAAGATGGGGGCAGGAGGTTGATAAGGAAGAAAGGAGATGAACACCGAGCAGGGGCGTGATTAGATGAAAATTTATAGCCAAAGTTGGAATAAAATTAGTTTTGCCTTCAGCCTGAACTTTCAGGGCAAACCTTGGGCCCAAAGACATATGAAAACTTCAGCCTGTGTTCAGTAGAAACCAGCTGCTTCTTGATTCTGCTCAACTTATCATGTATCAGATGGCATGGGGAAAGCAAGAGAAGCTATGAGACAATATTAAGGTAGTTAATGAACTAAACTTTTGCTCTTTCCAGAGGAGTGTTGGTAAAGGCTTGACAACTGACTCTCCAGAAAAGATAAAAGAAAGCAAGCAAGCCTGATACATAACACTTGCCTACTTCAGTGATGCAAACACTCACCATGGCCAACCTGAAGCCACCGGTTGACACCCCGCCCATGTGTTAGAGAGCGGTGCAGAGCAGGCTGCAGCACCCACCCTGACTTTCACTTTCCACATTCTCGACAGAATTAGTTATTCTTAAAGGCTCAGTGCCTCGCTCCTCTTCCTAGGACTTGAAAGAAACAGAACAGCTTGCTTCTATCATTACCAGAGAAGAAGAGGGAACAAGGGCTCCCCGAGACAGAGGACACCCACATTCTTCACCTCTCCGGGTGTCAGCATCTCGCGTGAAGTCGTGGCCTGAAGCCAAGTGTCTGAGCTCTTGAGTCCACCTTCACGTTCGCTAGCACTGCATCCCCTGGAGCCACAGGGAAAAAACCACGGACAGTGGGCGCATCAAGGAGAAACAACAAGAAGTCTGGGAAGTGCAGGCCAGCACCTCCAGGAGCCAGACTCCTTCTGCATTTCCAACTATCCATCCTCCTCCTTGTCACTGTGGGGTCCCAAGACAGTTGCTCCACCTTCAGCATCACTCTGTGATTCAGGCCAAAAAAAAGAGAGAGAGAGAGAGAGAGAGAGAGAGAGACGTGAGAGGCTAAAAGCATGCACCAACTGAGCCTGACCCCTAATAAGGAGCCAATGGGAAAGCCCCAGCCAGGACTTCAGCTCACGTCCCATGGGCTAGAGCCACGTCTTGGGACCATGCCTCCCTTCACGAGAGGTTGAGAAATGCAATTTTCAGCTGAGCACAGGTCCACCTCAAATAAACACGGGGTTCTGTTAGGCAACCATGAGTGTTGGTCACAACGTGAATCACCTCAGAGGCAAGTCTGAGTACAGAGCAGAAGGACACAGGCCCTCAGATGCCAGGCTCCCAACCGTGGTGACGGGAGAGGCCATCTGCAAGGCCCTAACTGTGACTCCTTCTCCTCCGTCAAGGATGTAAGAAAAGGCCCTCCGTAGCAGGTAGCAGGGAGCCCTGGGGTGACTCACAGGCCGTGACTCACGTCCACGGGGGACGGGCATCCAGTGGCTGTTTCTGGAGAGATCCCTCCCAAGGGCAGGTACGTCCCTCGTCGCCACCCAGTCTGTCCACACAGGCTGGGCTGTGTGGGCCTTTCTTCTTGGCCAGGCGGCTCTCAGCCAGCACCTCAGACCTCCCCTAGAGTCCCCAGCAAGCTCCAGAGATTCTCCAGAGCGGTGGTCTCTGAAAGTTCAGATCTCACACTTTATCGTTAAAACATGATTAGGCATATGTATTTCTGATAGATATATAGCTACTATTTATATAATGTGTGCGGGCTACATGTGTGCTAAGTTGCTTCGGTCACATCCGGCTCTTTGTGACCTCATGAACTGTAGCCCACCAGGCTCCTCTGTCCATGGGACTCTCCAGGTAAGAATACTGGAGTGGGTTGTCATGCCCTCCTCCAGGGGATCTTCCTGACCCCAGGAAACCCGTGTCTCTTATGTCTCCTTCACTGGCAGATGGGTTCTTGGCCACAGACACGACCTGGGAAGCCCATTTATATAATGTATGTACGTAATATTTACTAACACAAAACATATGCAAAAATAGAAATCTTTAAAAGACAGGATTAAAAAAATAAATAAAGAGAAATTCTAATATTTTTCTCCCTACACCCCAGTAGTCCCTGCAACACGTCCCCTTGGGAGACTATGGCTCTACAGCTGTGTGAGAGGGCTTCCCCGGTGGCTCGGTGGTAAACAACCCACCTGCCAATGCAGGAGACACCCGTGGTTGGATCTCTGGTTCCGGAAGATTCCACATGCCACAGAGCAACTAAGCCCACACGCCACAGCTACTGAGCGTGTGCTCGAGAGCCCAGAACCACAACCGCTGAGCCCACGTGCCGAACTACTGAAGGCCACGCACCCGGGAGTCTGTGCACCGAAACCACAGAGGCCACAGCAGTGAGAACCCCGCGGACACACAGAGAAGGGCCCCCCGAGCTGCGACTAGAGGACAGCCTGCCCTGCAGCGAAGACCCAGCACAGCCAAAACCCCATTTTTTAAAAAATAAAATAAAGCTGTGTGAGAGGAAGAAGTCAGCATACACTACTCACCAGCCCTTCGGGACCTGAGTTACAACCTTCCCTTGGCTCAGAGAGCACTCCTATTCTTCTCTGAGGATGTTACACATTGGGTAGAACCCGTACCCCTTCTTCTGGCCCTACTGGCTGCCCAGGGACTTTGGCAAGAACCCACATTCTTCTTCATCAGTGCCCAGCCCAGAGCACGGGGACATACGTGCTGACCTAGTCTCAGGAGCCTCCCTTCATTTCTCAAGGGAGGTATGTGAACCAAGCTAACTTGCAACATTAAGGGAAAAGAAAAACACAGCCATGCTCATCACGCAATGTCTCCAGCAGGTGCGCCTCAGTGTCAGCCTCTCAGCACCCCTGGGTCTCCATCCCACCCAGAGGGCCGCCAGTTCACGAAGGATGCCGGGGGAAGTCAGGACACCCCTTACCTGCTGTATCCTCCCCTTCTCGTTGTTAGATTTTAACTTCATTAACTTCTCTAGTTGGTAGACTGACAAGTTTCCTAGTTAGATCTAGAATATGTCTAAATTCTCTAGTTTTTAAAGATGGGGGTGGGAGGTAGGGACGAGGACAGGCAAATGTGAAAAGAAGAGGCAGACGAGAAAAAAAAGAAGAGAAATTTTAAATAAAAGGTGAAATAGGACGTAGAACTACAATGCCCACAGGCAAAAAAAAAAAAGAAAAAGAGCCAGGAGAAGCAGACCTCGGCCTGCACAGATCCCAGGACACACAGGGTAAGGATACACTCAGCCAAGAAAGGAGAAGGGAACATGGATTCCTAAAAGATGAAAGGTACCAAATGAGCATCTGCTGAGTGGGGAGGCTTGAGAGATGGGAGTTTCTGGGAAGGGAGCAAAGGAAACAGAAGTCAAAGGGGAGCACATAGTGGCTCATGGCACTACCTGGAACCAAAGCGTGGAAATGGGACAAGTCAAAAGACATACACCAGCCAGGACGGAAGCTTGAAGGACCCAAGAAATGGCACTGTTGGCTGACCTGGGACTGGTGAGGGGTGGGGGGTGGGGGGTGTGCTTTGGGACCTCTCTCACACTGTTCTTGACCAGCCTGTGGCACCTGAACTCCAGGTAACAAGGTGATGCAAAAGCTGCTGCTGCTGCTGCCTCTAAGTCGCTTCAGTCGTGTCCGACTCTGTGTGATCCCATAGACGGCAGCCCACCAGGCTCCACCGTCACTGGGATTCTCCAGGCAAGAACACTGGAGTGGGTTGCCATTTCCTTCTCCAATGCATGAAAGTGAAAAAGTAAAGTGAAGTTGCTCAGTCGTATCCGACTCCTAGCGACCCCATGGACTGCAGCCTACCAGGCTCTTCCCTGCAAAAGTACCCCATCCCAAAGCAGCAAGGCAGTCCAAACCAGACTTACCCTTTCCACGGGCCTCCCTTTTTGCAGCCAGGGGCGGCAGCGCCACCCAGTGGCTGAGTGAGGGGCACGGTGGACTACGAGTCACCAGGATTCCTTACCCCCAGCTCGGGCCCAGGTTCGGCTCAAGGGCTACCACCACTCCTCACCGCGTGCCTTCCTTGTGCGTCAGCTCTCGGGGGCGATTGAACAGACCCAGAGGAGGCGAGGCGCCACTCGGCCTCCGGTGGGGCCACCGGGAACCCCGAAGCCTAGGACACCATTGGCCTTCAGCCGGATCTGTTCAACAGCGACAGCTAGCGGTCATCTTCAAAAGCAAGGTGCTTTTGAAACGTCAAGGTATGTATGGGGAAATTAAGACAAGATTCTTGGCTGCCAGCGAGGCTGGCATATATCCAAAGCCACCCTTGGCTAAAATGGAACTGTAGCCCACCAGGCTCCTCTGTCCATGGGGATTCTCCAGGCAAGAATACTGGAGTGGGTGGCCATGTCCTCCTCCAGGGGATCTTCCCAATCCAAGAATTGAACCCAGGTCTCCCCACACTGCGGACAGATTCTTTACCGTCTGAGCCACCAGGGAAACCCACAAGGAATGTAGGAATCCTGAATTCTTTAACGTGATGTGCACATCTCAGGTCACCTGCTGGGCTTCTGACTCCCCAAGGCCACAGAACCGTTGGTCCCCTTAAGGCACCCTGCCATTCCCACGGTGCCTATGCCCAGGCCGTCTCTTCTGCCCAGAATGCTCTTCACCCTCCCCATAGTCTGCTTAACTCCTGCTCACCCTTTAAGACTCAGCTCAGCCTTTACCTCCTCTAGGAAAATTTTCCCCACTTCCTCCAGGGCCCACACCTCAAGACTGGGATGCATGCTTTCCCACCCATCTCCCATGCTTCCAAAAGCTTCTGTATTTGTCTACCACTTGAGTTTATCAACTCTAAATTTACCTTTTAATTGCCTCATGCAATTCCATCAAGGGACTCACTGTACAGAACACAGGCCCTGGCGTGTTGCTGTGTTTTGCGACCCTATGGACCGTAGCCCGCCAGGCTCCTCTGTCCATAGCATTTTCCAGGCAAGGATACTGGAGTGCGGTGCCATCTCCTCCCCCAGGGAATCTTCCCAACCCAGGGACAGAACCTGCATCGCCTGTGTATCCTGCATTGCAACCTGCTGAACACAGATCTTGGCATGTAAAAGGTATTTAATTAACATTTAAGAACTAAAGGACTCTTAGAACCTAATACTGGGAAAGATTTTAGAGAAAACAAGACCCAAAAAGACAAAGAAACTTTACGTTTCAGGAATAGATGGATCCAAAAGTCATTTCTTCAGGTTCCAGACCATTCCTCTTTCACCACGCCTGTCTGGTTTTCCTCCTCGATAACACCCGGCAGCACTGAGCCGTCGCGCTGTGGGCAGGCCCCCGCCACTCAGCGCCCTCCTGGCTTTGCCATCTCCAGCAGTGCCTGTACCCTGGCTCTGTTCCCTCCTGCCCACTTCTTGCAAACCTTTCTCAGAATGAAATCACTTCTTCGTGAGCAAACCCACTCCTGTATTCTTATCCTCAAGGAAGTATGTTAAAAGAAGAAAACTCATAGATTCACGCATGAAGTTGACACTCACTGGCAACACTGTAGTAAAAGCTGTAAGTCAGGAGTTACCAAAATCTCCACATAAAGTTCATCCATGTAAATCTCCATAGAAATCAAATTATCAATCACATCAGGCAAAACTAAAGAGAGGATCAACGCTTTGGGATGCATTTCCTTCCTTCGTGTATTAGCAAACACTTCCACACACTTACTATGTGCAGGCATTATTCTACGGTATGAATATTAACACATTCGATTGGGTTCAGTAGAGTGTAGACGTCAAATGGCCTACCAGACACTTCTCTGGAGGAACTCTGTGAGATGCCTCAAATAATTTTCTTCCACACAGATTGAAAAGTGCAAGTGTTAGTCATTCAGTCATGTTCGACTCTCTGTGACCTCATGGATGGTAGCCTGCCAGTAGTCTCCTCTGTCCATGGACTCCTCCAGGCAAGAATACTGGAGTGGGTTGCCATTCCCTTCTCCACCACATAGATTAGCGTAACACATATTCTTAAAAGAATCCAGTCAGTTGACTTGGATGAGTTTACGTATTTTTACACTACCGTGTGTAAAGCAGCTAGTGGGAAGCTAGTGGGAAGTGTAACACTGGGAGCTCAGCTTGGTGTTCTGTGATGATCTGGAGGGGTGGGATGGGGTTTGGGAGGGAGGTTCAAGAGGGAAGGGATACATGCAAACATATGACCAATTCATGGTGTTGTAAGGCAGAAATCAAATACAACACTGTAAAGCAATTATCCTCCAATTAAAAATAAATTTTTTTTAAAAGCTACATATTTTAATTTTTGCCATCATTTCATGGATGGACAGGTGTCACGTGTTTATTAACCTTTTGAAGTTTGATAGTTAACCTTTTGATAGCTTAAACATTAACCTTTTAATGTTTAATTAACCTGATTAACCTTTTGATAGTTTTAAACATTTTTCCCCGTAGATATAATTGGAAATTATATCAGATGAAAATTCACTAAAATACTCCTTCGTATTCATACAACTGCAGGTCCAAGTGAGGATTCATTGCATCCGTCAATAGGTCACAAGGGCTAAGAGCAGTGACAGCTAACATTTATGGGGCACTAAGTAAGTGTTAGACCACGTAATCCTTGAATAATCCCATCATTGTAGTCATTTTACAGAGGAGGAAACTGAGATGTAAAGAGGTAAAGTGATTTACTACCCTGAAACAGGCAGCGAAGGTGAAGCCAGGCTTACAACTCAGGCAGGGCGCACCCTGCTGCTCTATTGCCCTAGGCTGCCTTTCAGGAAAAATGCTTCCCAGTGAGCAACAGCCCTGGAGAGGCATGTCAGCTGTGATACATAAAGTAATCTTGTTCCCAAGTTGAACGTTATCCCAGTTCTGAATTTACCATCGCAATTACAGAAAATTATTATAACTCATGTTTTTTTTTCCTTATGTCTATTAAATTGTATTAACCAGTGGTTAATCATTACCCTGAGCAATGCTAGGGAGGCATAGCTACCATTCAATAGTAAGGAAATTATTAAACAGATCGTAGAGCACAAACAACATTATGAAAGATCGTGACAACACTAAAAGGTAAAAATATGAAAAAAAGGTAAAAACATGAAAACTAGTTTTAACACCGTATCAAGTGGAAAGCAAACACATAATTGTAGATTCACAACACAAAGCATGTATTTAAAAAAAAAAAAAAGATGGGTGCATATAGGCCAAAAGTAGAAGGGAATGTGAAAAATATGAAATGAATTTGTGTTTGGGTGGTAAGATGAGGTCTTTCTTTTAAGGGTTATCAGATTACCACTTTTATAAAACTGAAAAAAAAAAAAAGAAAATGAAAGGAAAGCGGAATGCTTTCTGACCCTTTTATCCACCAAGCTGCCTTCATCACTGGTCTTCAGGTTCCTGGAAAGCTCTCTGCAGAACAGGCTGACAGCAGCCTAACATGTCAGCGCTCTGGTGAGACCAGCCTGGGGTGGTTTTGCAGCATCAGCTCAAATATTCTTGGTTATGGATAATAGATTGTGCTGAGTATAAAACAGATCAGAAAGGTAAGGGTAGAAATGTATAAGGTTTATAGAAAAGGCTCCGGAGCATATTATAGTTTGGAATGTGAGGCCATCTGCAAAATAACTGGGATCGTTTAACTGAAGCTGTGGCCAAAAAATAAGGACAGTTTAAACCAGGAAGGAAAATTGCCAGTTTCAGAAAGAGGATAACACTATTAAATAACCTATTTTACCAGAGAGCAAACGTCTCTGGAATCATAGCACTGGGGAGCGCAGCTACTCTTGCTGAGGCTCTCAGCATTCTTGGCTTAAGACAAAGGTAGGCTATTGCGGAAAAAAACAATACGTAAATGAAGTAAAGTAAGTGAAAGCATGTTTTAAGAAACAGAAGCTTCATATTCTATTTTTTCTTAAATGACTTTTGGTAGTTCAGTAGTTTACGTTAAGTAGATTGTTTTTAAACCAGTAAGGTGACTTTCTAGTGATAAGCTAGGAGTTCTCAGAGTCTTGTTACTGGACAACTCCCCCTGGAGAGAGGAGGGCAGTGCTTTTTAATTGAGAAAAAGCAGTACCTTTTAGGAGAAGGCAATGGCACCCCGCTCCAGTACTCTTGCCTGGAAAATCCCATGGATGGAGGAGCCTGGTGGGCTGCAGTCCATGGGGTCGCTAGAAGTTGGACACGACTGAGCAACTTCACTTTCACTTTTCACTTTCATGCACTGGAGAAGGAAATGGCAACCCACTCCAGTGTTCTTGCCTGGAGAATCCCAGGGACGGGGAGCCTGGTGGGCTGCCATTTATGGGGTCGCACAGAGTTGGACACGACTGAAGTGACTTAGCATAGTACCTTTTAAAGTTCAGAACAGGGAATGACATACCTAGGGGGCAAGTCACGGTGATATTTGACTCAGGATAAGCCTTATTTTGTACTCTGGCAGGCCCAAGGGGATACAATCTGAAATGGAGTCTAAAGGGAGAGACTAAACTGCTCTAAAGATTAACACAGTTTTTCCTTTTAGTCCAGAGGTTGGTATCTGGGAGGCCCTTCTTTTCTGGGTTACCTTCCTCTTTGCTTTTCTATCTGTCCATTTTAACACACACACACACACACACACTATCCTATCCCAGGCTTGAAGCTGCATCCTGTCGGGGCCCTTCTAGGTCAAAGCCAGTGAGATGGTTCTTCTCTGGAGCCTTGGATGAAAAGTAACTTGCTTCCTGCTCAGTGCTGGGACCCACAAGAATGAATCTGCTGTTAGTTGTGTCTTAGGGCTAAGCCTTTCAGATTCTCTATACAATAGATGAATCTCACGCCAGTACTGATCATTTCTTACAGCATAACTTGGAGGTTTTATTGCAGAAGAAGGTTCTCTATCAACAATGATAACAGAAAGCAACCAAAGAGGACTGAGAATTCTGTCCTGCCAGGAACATGAAGTTGTAACTACCGAAGAGAGGCAGGCTTGCAAATGGAGGAGTTAAGAAAATATTTATTTTCTCCTGATGAGTTTAGGCTGTACCATCTCTGAGAATGAATGTTTGTCCGTGGGATGTCTATATGGACATCTGATTAAACAGTTACCAGCTACACACTTGGAAGACTAAAGAGGAAAGTCTGCACTGTGGAGAATTTGCATGCGAGCAGGCAAGTCTGTCCACAGGACCGATCTGCAGGACTTGGAGTTCCAAACTCCCCACACACACACCCCAGCCACCTTCTGCAGAATGTGGACTGCCAAGCCCACCAGGTACTACGCTGTCGAATGTCCACGACCTTATTCTAAAATGAATAACTTAGACTTGAGGAATGCATTGCTGAGAAAATGTTGGAGGGTGCATAGGGTGCAATTCTGAGGCAAGAACAACTTCTTATGGACAAGGTTGCCATTTCTCAACAAATGAATAGGATGTCATCCAGAGGGTGGAAGTGGGGAAAAGATTAGAACTAGTAGCTCCCATGGCGGTGGTGGTTGCAGGGGGCGGACCCTATAGAGGGTTAACTTCTTCTTGCTATTTCTTGGAGTATAGGAAAAGTCATATTAACATATAATTAAAATTTTTCTCTTTCAAAATTGGGATTCCCTTTTGTTACCCCAACCCTACCATGAAATCTGATAGTCCTACACATTCTCGTGTGATGTTGTGAAGGGTAAAGCAGTGTTTTCCAATCCTGTGTTTACCCCTTCAAGGGAGCCCAAAGAGGGCTCAGCATCCAGCAAGGAGATCATGTTCCAAAGTTCAGGATTTGACCATCAACAAAGGGACCTGGAAACAGTGAGAAAAAGCACAGAATGCTGACCAGTAAATGCTAGGTGATCAACTCAACAAGGGGCCTGACCTACATCCTCCTCACTAATCCCCACCAGAGGAAGGGAACCCTCAGGCGGAGGCAGGCTAATGATTAGACTGTCTGTGTATTAGACTGTTAAACTATCTACCTCTATGTCATACTGTGCTTAGTCGCATCTGACTCTTTGTGACCCCATGGGCAGTAGCCTACCAGGTTCCTCTGTCCATGGGATTTCCCAGGCAAGAATACTGGAATCGGTAGCCATTCCCTTCCCCAGGGGGTCTTCCCAACCCAGGGATTGAACCTGGGGCTCCTGCATTGCAGGCAGATTCTTTACTGTCTGAGCCACCAGGGAAGCCCATCCCATGGCATGCATAGCCCTAAAAGAGATTTCAATCTTCATACTCATTTCTTTCTTTCAGTGGAACCCAAGTAGCTGGCCCACAGGAACTCCTACTGCCATCATCTGTCCTCTCTTATGTTCTTATGCCCTAAAATCCCAGAACCCTCTCACATTTCTACACCCATAACATTCTCTTATCCTGCCATCTGGGGCTCCTCAACCCCTCTGTCCTCACCCCCATCTCCATGGGCCAAGCTTCAGGCACAGGATCTCAGGTCTCTCATCTGGAGGAAATGTCGTTTGCCTTCAGTCTCCGTGCTTGAGAATCCATCCTCAGCACGTTTCTCCTCAGAGAGTGGAGGTAGTAGTAGGCGACCAAAAAGACTGCAACACACTCCCAGCATGTTGTTAATTGTTATCTTATCACAGCTGTTTAAAAGGCTCATTACGTGCCTCGCATGTGAAGTCTTGGACTTCGTGGGAGCCACATAAATCATCCATTCAGACACTGAATGGGCCATTCAGACGAGGTGCATTGCGCAAGGCTACAGAGCTACTCAGCTAACTTGTCCCAAGCTGGTGCCCTGCATCGTCTTACCCTGAACTTCTTGGGAATTTCCTGATTATTGCATTTGGAATAGTTCCCTTTTAAGGCACACAGACAAATTCCTTTTAGTTTTCCCCCAAATTTCCTACTTCAGGGGACTAGGAAATTCTCATAAGTTTCTGTCTGCAATTGCTCCCTTTATCCCCCAATCAATCAACCATCATCTTTTCACCTTCCCCCTCCCCTGTCCCCGATCCCATTGTTTCAGAAAGGAGCAAATTCAGACCTGGCCTCATTTCAGAGTTCTGCAGAAATACCAGTACTTTAGAGGAGCAGAACCTCTTTATAATACCAGGATGGAGAAGGGGTAACTAAAGGGAAGAGAAAATCCTTACACAGAAAACTACCTGATACAGATAAAAACCTACACTGGGAACCTGTCTTGTGGATGAAAAAGGCCTTTTTCCCCTTTTGTAGAAACTACAAGGTTTGAATACTTTTTTAATTTGAGTATAATTGCTTTACAATGTTGTGTTGGTTTCTACTGTACTAAAACATGAATCAACTCTATGTATACATACATTCTCTTCCTCTTGAGGCTCCCTCCCCACCCCATGCCTCCATCCCACCCCTCTAGGTCATCACAGAGCACCAAGCTGAGCTCCCTGTGCTTTACAGCAGGTTCCCACTAGCTAGCTATTTTACATTTGGTAGTGTGTGTGTGTGTGTGTGTGTGTGTGTGTGTGTGTGTGTGTATATATATATATATATCAATCCCACTTTGTCAATTCGTCCCACCCTCTCCTTTCCGCACTGTGTCCACAAGTTATTCTTTATGTCTGTGTCTCTTTTCCAGCCCTGCAAGTTGCAAGGTTTGAATCTGACCCAGAGATTCATCTTTGTCTAATCCTGGAAAGGGAATTTTGATGTGAAACCATCCAAGAGTTCACACCAATCAAATAGGAAGAGAAAGGGCAGTTGGGGTACCCACCGGTGGGAGGAGCTCCTGAGCCCAGCCCTGGAGGCCTCAAGGGTTTAGGGGCCCCTCGGATCGTGCCAGAGAGCGGAACTGGGGTAAGCAAGTATTGTGGCTTTGTGTTTCCTGTTTCAGCAAGGCTGCTGTGCAAAAAGAAAGACAGTACCAGGAAGGGAAACGCTCAGGGGGCCCCGAGCCATGGATTGAGATCTTGCCCCTTTGTGGAGACCACAGCCAAGACCTGCCCAGGAGCTGGGATGCTTTCCTGATCTGCTGGGGTTGGCGCCTGGGACCTCAGGTAACTGAGAAGGAGGAGGCTTCTGCATCCAGGTTGGGGACCTCCGACTCTGGGGTGGGGCGGAAGACGCTGTCTGCCAGCTTCCCTGGGCTGAAGGGGGAGACACTGTCCACTCCAGTGGTTTGAGTGTTGGATGTGGGGAACCAGGGAAGTGTCCCGTGTTGGTCTCCGGAGGCCCAGCTCCCAGTGTCCTCTGCTCCATCCATTGGATGAGACGAGCCGGGAGTCAGACACCTGAGGTTGTAGGCTCCCAGGAATGGGCCGTACACTTTACAGCTCCCTTCCCCGGAGGGACCCCGTAGCACCCAGCTGCCTTCCCAGCGGCGTGGGTGCAGGCCCTTCGCTCCTAGCTCGTGCTGAGAGCTCTGGACTAGGAAGGTCTGACCATTCATTCATGCAGGAGGCCACTCATCACACACGCAGCCAGGAAGTAGGAGCCAAGACTGGGAAGGGCAGCGACAAAGCACTGTCCGGTGAGGGCAGCGCCCTGGCCTCCCCAGTGGCACCGAGGACAGCGCCCCCGGGCCAGTACCACCTCTTCCCAGAGCTCCAGCTGAGGCCTGTCAAGCTGCCAAGGGCTGCCTGGGCAGTGGCCCAGTGACCTCTCTTTGAACCACACGGGGAGCAGTTCCTTTTTCTCCCACAGCGCATCTCTGTCAGTCAGCCGTCCACATGGCTGCTTGTGTTTAGAGCAAATCAGAATAGTTGAGACCTCCCGAAGAGCTGGGATGATTCTACCCAGCTGTGCCACACCAAATCCCCCAGCTGTGAGAGCCTGGAGTCCGGGAGGGTCTCCTCCTTCCCTGAAGAGCCTTTTCTACTGCCACCCCCAGCTTGGGCAACAGGTGTCAACGTCTGCCCCACAGGAAGTAAAGCAGGGCAGCCACGTGTTTCAACGAACCGGTGCAGACAAAGCCCGTACACTTATCTCCCCTCCACAGCCCTCTGCTCTTCACAGCTGGAGGAGGCAGGAGTGTTCTGCCCAGTTTCCTCTACGAAGCCTGAGGGATAACCTGGAACCACACAGGGAGGGGATCTAGCGCCCCACTTTTAAAGGTGGGAGGCAGGCAGGCAGGCGGCACACCGGTTCTTCACTCACCCCCCTTTGCCTCTCTGCCGGGCCTAACTGAGATGGTGGCTGTTTCTAGACCACAAGGCAGCCCTTTCTCCCTGTAGCCCACACCCAGAAGTCAGACCAACAGAGCAACAGTGAATACGGTCTCAACCCGGGACCAGCATCCCTTCCGTGGGGTAAACAATACCTCTCAAAGAGGAAGGGGGCGGGGGGGATTGGAGGACTGGGCATTCTGGGTCCTGGAGTGCTAGGTTGGCTTGGAACCTCTGTCGTATAGCACTGAGTCTTCAATATCCAAGATCAGGAGGACGGGAGTAATAATAATGCTATTATTAAAAGCTAACATTTATTGTGTGTTACGGCCCTGATGCTTAGCATGCATTTTAAGCATCATAACCTTAGGAGGCAGGTTCCCACTTTACAGATGAGGAGACAGAGACACAAAGACAATCAATAGCTTTTCAAAAGCACACGGGTGGTTGGCAGCAGGGCCAGGAGTCCACAGAGTCTGAGCCCATGGCCAGGGGTCCTCGCCTCCCCCATCTGCGGCAGAATAACCAAGGCTGATGGCCTGGGACACCATGAGCAGAGCTTCTGAACATGGAGTTTCCTGCATATCCATTCGTAATTTAATAGGAATGGGCCTCTCAGATCCTTTCCTAAGCTTTAAATGGAGAAAGTGGTAGGTGAGATGTGAAGGGGACCCTGCAGAGTAGGAGCAGGGAAGAAAGCCAAAAGAAACGGGAGAGACACCCAGAGACGGGACGAGCGGACGGGCACTGACAGCTTCACAGTTCTGCCGGGGCTCAGTGCTGCCTGAGACCAGAGGATGCCCCCTCCACACCTGGAGAGTCAGGCACCGGACAGCGGACAGGGCCTGAACACGAAGACTACCCGACTCAGGGTGTGAGCCTGTCCCACCCACCCATGACCCCCGAGAAGGAATGGAATGATCACAGATAGAGAGCAAGAATCCTGCAGAGAGTTCCAGACTGAGCTGGGAGGTGCAGGGACGTGCCAATGATAAGGGCAGAGAGGCTGCTACCTGTTGAGTCTGTCTGACCTCTAAAAAGACCCAAGGGGCCAGAGCCGGCAAACACCTGTGGGCTGAAGCTGAGAAACCCTTCTCTGACCTACGATGCAGGAACTAGGTTTCCAAGGCGGTGGGGAGTGAGGCTGTGGATGGACAGAAGCAGCAGCTGTAAGGGGAAGTCCCTCTCGCTTCATGAGTCTCTGGGCTAACTCCAGGGACCAGTGGAGGCAGGGACCAGAATTTCCAGGGCTCAGAATCCAGCTCAGCCAAAGTGAAAGTTGCTCAGTTGTGTCCAACTCTTTGCAACCCGAGAGACTATGCAGTCCATGAAATTAATCCTTCAGGCCAGAATACTGGAGTGGGTAGACATTTCCTTCTCCAGGGGGATCTTCCCAAACCAGGGATCGAACCCAGGTCTCCCGCACTGCAGGTGGGTTCTTTACCAGCTGAGCCACCAGGGAAGCCCTAAGTCCGGCCCAATTTAGCCAAGCTCCCCGAGGGTTCTGGGAGAACAGACAAAGTTGCACAAGGTAGGTGAGGGAGAGTAGGAAAGAGACAGCAGGAGAAGGGGCGAGGGCTGGGGGTGACGTGAGCAAGCAGGTAAGAGCGTGTGAAGGCACAGCAAGCGTGGCCTCTACACCAAGCCTGGTTCCCTGGGGACTTCTGGTTACTGAGTTTGTTTGTTTGCTTTTGTTTCATTTTTGAAACACAGCCTTATTTAGGTATAACCCGTGTGGTTGCAGAAGACACAATTTGGCTCCGGACGAAGGAAAGCAGACATGCCACCACACTTAGCCCTAACAGGGAGGGGATTCTAAAAAGCAAAGGAACCCTCTGCTCCAAGAGATACTGAGCTGAGAGCTCTGAAATGGCTTTTGGCCAGTAACGGACAGGTGCTCAGCCAATACTGATTTGGGTGATCTGAACCTGAGAGTCAGAGCTCAGTTTATTGGTCCAGGAGTGGAATGTCAAGGGACCGATGTCAGGATCCCACGCCTGGAGGCAATAGTGCGGGGTTTCCCTCCTAAACCACGCCCAGAACCAGGCTCATGAGCCCGCTGCGTAAGGCTAAGCAGAGGGCAGTGGGCGCTGCTCATGGACTGGCTGCACCTTGCAGGGTCTGGCTGTCTGTCCAGGCCTCGAGAAAAGTCACTTGCCTATTAGTACTTGAGTAACTAGGCCAAGAGAGCATAAAGATGCTGGCCTTCCTTTCAGATGGAGGAAGAGGGAGCCAATTTAACTGCTTCTCTAGAAGTTCCTGGAAAAGGCACACATCCGCATCTGCCATCCAAAGGGCTATAGGCTTTTGGTGATTTTTATCAATTATTTCTCATGTTCCCCTAACTTGGAGGCAGGCTGAGATGTTCAGTCAAGGAAAAAGTGGCAGCCAGAGGAATCTCGCCACTTTACAGAAGGGGAGGCACAGGCCAGAGAAGAGCAGAGATTAGTCGAGAGACTGGACCCACAAGTCCTGAATTCCCGCGTGACATCATCCCCGCCTCAGTTTTCAAGCCACATGTGTGGGACACAGTGCTACTTCTGCCCCTCATCTAGAGAAGTGGTCACTTTTCTGCCCATCTCCTGACCCCTCCCCTTTGCCTCCCTCTTGGCACTGGGCAGACCCGGGCAGCTATTCCAGGAACTGGAAGCCAAGCAACAACAGGTGCTCAGGAGGTCATCATGATCGGCCCAGACCCCAGGCCTGCCCCTGGCTTGGCCCGGTGGGCTGAGAGCTACGAGGCTAAGAGCGAGCGCCGGCAGGAGACCCGCGAGAGCCGCCGCTGCCGCCCCAACGTGACCACTTGCCGCCTCGTGGGGAAGGCCCCGAGGACCCAGCAGAGGGAACAGCTCCGGAGAGCGCGCCAGCAGCAGTTTTTCAGACGGAGGAACCTGGAGGTGGAGGAGAAAGGCGAGGCACAGAGCCCGCCAGCCAGGGAGCCAGGCCCCTCCAGGAGGACAGGCCAGGCCACTGACCTCAAGGAGCCCTTGTCTTGGGCCAACAGGATCTCTTCCCCCAGACAGCAGGTGGGCCATGTTGAGGGACACACTGCCCTGGAGCGGATGGGCTGCGGGAGCAAGGCAGGTGGGTGGGCTCAAGGTCACCGAAAACTGATTTAAATGAAGTCCCTCCTTCCTCAGTCATCACAGAGTCTCCCTTAGCCAGTTACTCGTTCTGACGTTTTTCTTCTTGTGTTGTTTTTTTTTGGGGGGGGGGGCCTGGGTAAGGGGGGGCTTGTTTACCTACTTTTTATTGTTGTTTTGCACTTGCCTTTTAGGAAAGAGAAAAATAATTTCACAGCTAATTCCTAGTATCCGTTCCAATTCAGTCTATCTAGATATATCTTCTACAGCATTCATTCATCATTGTTCAACAAACATTCACTGAATGCTTACTGTGGGCCAGGGACACAAGCCAGATCTTCTTAATGTCCCGCTTGACTCACACACACACACACACACACACACACACACGTTTCTTGTCTCCATTCTCCTATAAGGCGGCTGCATCGCCCACCTTCTCTCGGGCAATCCCAGTTCTACTAACTTCACTCACCTAAGGCCACGTCTGGTCCAGGAAACCTTAGCTGCCCTAGCTTCTTCAGGCCACCTCTGCTCCCTGTGGTCCTTACGAGGCTATGAATCCTCGAAGATTGTATAACTCTTAGAGGGCCCGTCAGTCTGGCCTGGGAAGGAGCGGTGTTGACAAAAAAAACCAGGGTATGTTGAAATGAGCTCAGCCAGCAAACCATCTGTGTCTTCCTATCCACGCCGTGAGCACATGGACAGCAGGGACGGGTCCTCTAACGTCCCTGGAGGTGCCTGATATTGTCCCATCCCCAGAGTAGGTGTTCTATCAGGCTTTCTTAGCCAGTGCATCTGTTATCCAACACAGGAGGTGCTGTTCAGAAAAAGGATCCTTGAGTCCAACTGTAAAAGAAAACCAGCGGTGTACTTTCTAAGGCAAGAAGGTTTCTGAATGCTTTCATGGAAAAAAAAAAAATTTTAAGAAGAAAACACACACACACACACACACACACACACACACACACACACACACAGTTGCCTAAAGAACTCCTCCTGAACCTGTCAGTTCTGTAAGGTTTATTGAGATTTAATCTGCACGATTAGCTGCCATAGGCATTCCTTAGCCTTTTTGTGTTACATTACAAACATAGAATTTACTAGATTTTAGTTTTAGTTTGTAAGAAGAAAATATTTGCAGACTAATTGTGACGACTGCTACACATTCCTCCCTGTTGCTGGCCTACTTTCTCTTCAGTGACCCTTAGCCATCTTCCAGCTGGCGCTGAGAGGAAGGCAGTCCCCTCTAGAATATGGAAGGCACCCTGGCGACCATCTACTCCAAACTCATCGCTACACAGACAGGAGCCTGAGACCAAGGGAAGGCAGGACCCGACCCCGGTCCCCCTCACTCCCTCCTCAGACCAGTTCTCTTTCCACAGCGCCATGATGGGGGCTTTGTAAGGGGCTGGGATCATGGTTTTGAGAGAAAGTAACAGGAGACCTGGTAAAGAATCTGCCTGCAATGAAGGAGACCTGGGTTCAATCCCTGGGTTGGGAAGAACCACTGGAGAAGGACATGGCTACCCACTCCAGTATTCTTGCCTGGAGAATCCCACGGACTGAGGAGTCCATGGAGTCTCAGAGTCAGACACGACCGAGTGACTAAGCCTTTATGCTTTTAACTGGAGACCAGCCCCGCTCCCCATGTGCCTGGCCTGAGGAGGAGCTGATCCCACCAGCCAGGACCAGTGAGGGCAGGAGCAGGGGGAAGCTTGGGGCTGTGAAGACTAGAATGGCTTCCTTTGGTGTTCTGGACCCGAAACTTAATCACTGGCTCACGTTTCTGCAGTCAGCCAGAGAACCCTGTTCTAAGACGCTCTATCTAGGCTCGCAGCAACACCCTCCTCCCCACTTGCTTTCCAGGTGTCAGGGACCAGTTGCGAGGTCTTTGCGACCCAGCACCATCCTCCTTCAGGCGCCTGGAGGGATCCAGCTGGCCACTGCCCCACCCAGGCTGGTGGCCTTCCACCACAGGCCTCTCCCACCAAGAAGGCACCCAAACACCACCGTGGTAAGAGCTTCCCGCCCTCACTGGGGCCGGCAGAGTATCCTGCCCCAGCTGTCTCAGCTCGCCGGCAGTGGAGAGTCCCCTCACCTCCCCACTCCCCTCACTGCCTCTCCCAGGCCTCCCGAATCATCTTATCCCCTCCCTCTCAGGCACTCAGACAAAGGCAGGAGAAACACAGTCAACAATCAAGAATGATGCCAGTCAGCAAACCAAGTGAGTACCTTTCATGTTCCTGGCCCCAGCTCCCCCGCAGCCCATCCATTCCTCTCTTCTAAGCTTTCACTTGAATACCCTCCCCCAGCATTTTGTGGAGTGGAACACAAGGAACTTCCACATCCACCTTAATTAAGAAAAAGGAGGGCCTTCCCCACCCTATTGGCTCTCCAGAAGAGATGAGAGAAGGAATCTATGCCCTGCCTCCTGACGCGCCTGTGTCTTTAATCCACTGCCGGTTTTGTTTTTCTTCTCTTCCAGTTATGGAGTTGCAGTTCTAGATAAGGTAAGAAAATCCTCATGGTGGAGGTGTAGAATCACATGGCATCTAATCTTCTCCAAGCTCTGGAATTCACTGGTAAACTCAGCTGGGATGGATGGGGCATCCTCTCCCTGGATGAGCACAGACAAGGAAGCCTGGAGGGACCCTGAGTCCAGGAAGAAAATTCACTTAGCACAAGCCAATCCTGGCTCAGATTCCATGTTCTAGGATTTCGGGGAAGCCACAATCTTCTTAAACACCCTTTTTCTTTCTCTCTAGGAAATCATCCAGCTTTCTGAGTACCTCAAAGTAAGTAGCATGAACTCTCCCCTTAGCTCCTCCATCTGTCCGCTCACGTCTCCTCCAGGTTAATTTTAACCCACTTGCATTTTGCCCCTCAGGAGGCCCTACAAAGGGAGCTGATTCTAAAACAGAAAATGGTGATTCTCCAAGACCTGCTGTCTACCTTGATTCAGGCCTCTGACAGCACTTGGAAGGTAAGGGAAACCTTTGTTTGAACAAAGCTCGGGGGCTTCTATATGTGCCCATCTCGTTCTTCTTTCCGTACCATTGCAGCAAGAGAAGGAGCTTTCTCACTACAGAAGAGGCCGAAGGTAGGGTTAGACATCCAACATGTCACAGTAGATATATGGGAGAGCTTGGCTGAATCCAGGGTCGTCAGCTGAGGACCATGTTGCCACTCACCCAGGGAAGACCCAGAATCAAAAAAAGGCCCTCCTTTTTTTAATTTGTTGGAAGAAACAAAAGAAGGTCTCAATACAGTTCTTGTTACTGACTGTGGTAAATATCAACTGTTTTTGTATGGAATTCATATCAATATTAACTTTCAGCCACCATGCACCTACTTCTCGCCCCAGACATGAATGGGAAAGCAGGAAGGGACCTAGCGATTACCTAGTCTAATTTTCTCATTTTGTCCATGAGGAAACTGTCAGGGAAGTCAGGTGACTTGCTAAAGTCACAGTGCTAGTCAGAGGCAGAACTGGAACTAAATTCAGACCTCCTGATTTTAGTTCATTCATTCAACAAATATTCACAGATCATGTTCCCTGCACTGAGCACTAGAAATAATGAGATTAACCAGACAGGGTTCCTGCTTTTAGAAAGCTTGTGGTTTTCTCAGGGAGACAAGATGCCTAAACAGTGAAGAGATATGAGAAATAAAAGAGGTGTTTTCAGGATATAGTAGAATACAAGGGGAGAACCAGGGAAGTATTTATAGTTATATTTCAAGGCATTGACTATCCATATTGTATTTTCCAGGCAAATGTGACAACAAGAACTATATTCTGGTCAAGGGATACAGCACAGGCAAAGAACCAGAGGCATGATATAGTCTCCAGCTTTTTATTATCAGGACCCCTTTATATTCTTTAAAAATTATTAACATCCAGGGGCTTCCCTGGTGGTCCGCTGGTTAAGACTCTGTACTTCCAGTGAAACAGGGTACAGTTTCAAAGCCTGGTTGGGGAGCCAAGACCCCACATTAGCGTTACTATTAAAAAATAATATTAAAATCCAAAGAATCTTTATATTTACCATTTAGAAGTGAAAACAGGAATTTTAAAATATGCACTAAGTTTAAAATAACAGTAGACAGATTACATGGGAACTTATAGACTGTTTGAAAAATATTTTTTTTAATTTTATTTTATTTTTAAACTTTACATAATTGTATTAGTTTTGCCAAATATCAAAATGAATCAGAGAAGTGGCCGTGCTTTACACTTATGCAAATATTTTTAATGTCTGAACAGAAGACAGCTAGATTCCCACATTTGCATCTGCATTCAATCTGTTGTTAATACATTGTTTTGTTAAAATACCGGAGGAAAATCTAACCTTACACAGAAATACAGTTGGAAAAGGGAAGACCTTGCAGATCCTGGATTCCAGGGGGTCCACTGAAATTCCTAGACTGCATGTTCACGCAGTTTAATGCCACCAGAGCAGAAAGCCACAGGTGCACAGGCAGAACACAGAGCCTCGCGGGCCTCTGTGAGCATCTGACCGTCCACGCAGATGGCCATGCTTAGAAAGCCAGCCCACCCGGGACAGGAAGGCATGGGGCAAAACTGCGAAGCCCGCAGTGATGTCAGAGACCTCCAGGGCTCAGCCAGCCCTCTTCCCATCGGTCATTGTACCTGGATTTGGGTGTCTGTATTCAGGGCTCCTGCTGCTTAAGGAAGTGGTTTTCATAGCAGAGTAGTTCCCTGAGACAGACAGCTGTGCATGCCAGGTGCTTTCCGGGGCTGAACTAAACTGAGACTGTCTCATTCATTTATTCAGCAGACGTCTGATAAGTCCCGACTATGTGCTGGGTTGGGTGCGGCAGGCACAGAAGGCAGTAGATTTCCCACAGCAGCCAGGAAGAGAAAGACAAGTCATAAATAAACCTAACTGCTGCGTGCTCAAGCTCTAACAGTGCTTTCTACAAAGGGACCCCCCAGACAGAAGAGAAGGGAGCGATTCTTCTGCCTGTGGCGGAACAGGATAGGCTTCAGAGGCAAGGGACCACTTTAGTTGCCTCTAGAAGGACTAAGGAGGAGTTTATCACGACAGAGTGAAAGTCGCTCAGTCATGTCCGACCCTGTGATCCTGTGGACTACACAGTCCATGGAATTCTCCAGGCTTTTGGAATTCTCCACAATACTGGAGTGGGAAGCCGTTCCCTTCTCCAGGGGATCTTCCCAACCCAGAGATCAAACCCAGGTCTCCTGCATTGCAGGCCGATTCTTTACCGGCTGAGCCACAAGGGAAGCCCAACAAAGAGAGTAGCAGGAATGATGAAGGGGGAGAGAAAGTAGAAAGGATAAGGGTGCTTACGATAAAGCAATCTAAATGACAACAGGCCTGGGAGTAACAGAGCGTGGGGCAGGGCCGAGTGTGACGGAAATTAAGGGATTGTGTCAGAGGAGCTTCAAAGAGAAGACCTCAGAGAGGTCTCTAGTATTATGGCTCTTAAATTTTCTGCTGAATAGGGTATGTCGAACTTAAATAGTCATGGATTCGCTTTTAAAGGACGTGTGTGTGTGTGTGTGTGTGTGTGTGTGTGTGTGTATCATGAGAATGCACGACACCCCAGCAGAAACACTGCTGCAGGCAGTAAGCAGGGTAGCAATGGGAGGTGCTTGCCTCAGGTCTGAAGTCCCACACTTAGAAATGTCCGCCCCATCCTGAGAAGGAGTTTGTCCAGTAGCTGTGGAGTTGTGCTCGCTTAGCAGCATATGTACCAGGGACTTTCCCTGCAGGTCCGGTGGTTAAGACTTGGTGCTGCTAAGGCAGTGAGGCGAGGGTTCGATCCCTGGTCAGGGAAGCAAGACCCCACATGGCCAATAAATAAATAACACAGCCACGGAACTGAGTTGAAAGAGATGGATCAGCTCTGCATTTTAAACAGTTCTCTGACAACAGTGAGCACTCAGGCTCCGAGTGGGTGCAGGGGTGGGGAAAGCTCTCCTAATATCCCAGGTAGGATACAACCAGAGCTTGGGGGCGGGGAGGATTTACTGAGAGACATTTCCCAGGCAGTTTCTGCTCCACTCCACACTCCAACAGCAGGGGAGGGTGCAGGGCTTCCTCCGGGGCTGTGGTTTACTCCCTTCCTCCTTCCTCCCCAACTAATACTCACTCTTCTTGTCTTCTTCCTCCCCACCAACCCTCAGCTTCCTGTTTTTAAGAAAAATCATCTCAGATTTTCAGTTAACTGCTCTTGCTTCCCCCCAAACAATTCACCCCCCTTCTTCAACAGAAGGAAAGTCTCAGACTGCAGTACTGGGGAAAAGTAACGAGAAGAGTGTGGCCAGAACAGGGTCTCTGACATTCAGCTACGTTCAGGCCTTCGTTTCCATTTGGCCTCCCTAATTTAAACGCCCAGCTTCACAGGCAGCTCCCTGCAAACTCTGTTACAACACCAGGGACCAGCTCCCTCTAGTGCCTCCAGCCTCCAAGCTGACGCTGGGTCTTTTGGATGCGACAGGCCCTGGGGCACCGCAGAGACTCCTGAGCTGGGTCCAAGCTTCAAAGCAGAAACGGTCCGGGCGGTAGAGAAAGCGAGCCCACAGTATTGGGCAATACAGGCCCGAGCAGGGCACACTTGGGTTTTTAGTTCTGCAAAGTGAAACTGAGATCTTCAGATGACAGTGCAGCGGGGGATTGGCCCTAAGCAACCTCTGCTAGAACACAGAGACGAGAAGTGGGCTGGTGCTTCTGCCGTGAGGTGGTGGTATTTCTGGAGAGCAGGTCAGAGGCGGGGGAAGCAGAGCAGCAGCAGCAGGAGCTGAAGCCTCAGACCGGCACCAGGTGTGTATGGCCTCCACCTCGTTCCCTTTTACACCCGGGGCTACTCTGCTCTCTGAAACTCAGGTCCTGGGATGCAAAGCCCACAGCTGGCCTGTAAAAAGGGCTTTTTCCCCCATACTGTTACCACTGGGCTTCATACAGGGAGACCTAGGGCTCAGACCAGGAAATTGCACACCTCATTTGCAACAACTTGGCTGCAACTTTCCTGCCTGACTTGGGGAGTCGAGGAAGGCAGAGCTGCGGGCCAGAGATGTGTTCAAACCTCAGACTTGGGTGGCCCTTCATCCCCACAGAAGGAGCTAGCCTGAATTGTCTTCTATTACAACATGAATGGAAAAGTAATCTGGGGTGTGGCTAACATACAAAAACAGCTGGAAGAGGCAAAAATATTGGATTAAAACCATACTAAGGAAGGAGAAAGGAGCTACCCAGAAAGAGTAGGAGCCTGGGGGAAATGTAAGAATACCGCCACGGACTTGTTTTCTTCCCAAACTATTGCAAGATAAACCTTCAAGCTCAGTGGGTTTGATTGCATTCTGCATAGTAAGAGTTTGTTGCTCAGTCACTCAGACATGTCTGACTCTTTGCGATCCCATGGACTGCAGCACACCAGGCTTCCCTGTCCTTCACTGTCTCTCAGAGTTTGCACAAACTCATGTCCACTGTGTAGGGGAAAACAGAGTCTGACGACCTGAAGTGCGGAGGAGGAGCTGGGGTGCCGGGTGGAGGGAGTCGATTTCAGGACCCTCGGATTAACAATGAACAGGCCACTGAGGGGAGTAACTTTTCCCAGTCCCTCCAAAGCCAGGAACAGTGGAAGTCTTTGTCCATCTCTTTTATTGGTCCCAAAGCCCTGTGGTTTATTGTAGATGCCAAATCCCTGACTCTCAGCTCTCACACGAGACATTACGAAAAACATTAATAGCAGAAGGCAGTTTGAAAAATTATTTTTGGCAAAGCCTTCTTGCTTTTGCAAGACCCAGCTGAGGAATACAGGAAGCAAAAAGGGGGGGGGGCGCCCCTTGGCTCCCTGTGTTAGAGGAATCAGCCAAAAGATCAAAACAGGAGCTGTGAGATACCACTTCCTGCCTCCCCCAGGTGCCCTGAAACTCACTGAGAAGACAGACCACAGAACAGTCTCCTCTGGCCATTACAGACCAAAAACGGTACAAGAGTTGGAAATGGCCAAGCCGCACGACTGAGGGGCCTTGGCAACTCAGGCCTGAGGAGAAATGCAATTTCTAGACCTCACAAGTGTCCCACCGGGCCTGGCTGGAACAGCCCAGGGAAAGGCTATGAAAACCAGTTACCACTAACGAGACCTACGGCCTTTTCTCTGGGAAACTGGCATCCACGGCATGCCCCCTCCTCCCTCCCCCATCTCCACACACACACACACACACAAAACCTTAAATCATACTCAGGGCTGGAAAAACAAAATCCCTACCTGGGAAAAAGGGAGCCCTCTACAGGTGGGGAAATGAAAAAAGCAACAAGGAAGCTGTTAGCTGCTCAGCAGAAATACTGAAAACCAGGAACATAACGGGCCCTCCTGCCTGCCTTTCCCCACGCTTGCCCTTGAGATCAGCTTCCCTCTTGGTGTGTCCCAAATGCCACCAGACAGATCCAGCTCGTCAACAAGTAAAACATGGCTTTCTTGGAATTCCTCTCACCATCGCAACCACACACGCGTACAAAACCTGCCTTAACACCCTTTCTCCCTTTCCTGCTTTCTTAAAAGAATTTCTCATCTTCAGGGGGATGTGGGTGTGTGTGTGTGTGTGTGTGCATGTGTGCGTGTGGCCAGGAGAGGACAGTATTCACTTGCTAGGGCAAGTGAATATCACAGACTGGGTGGCTTCACCAACAAGAATGTGTTTTTCCACAGTTCTGGAGGCTGCAAGTGTTAGATTAAGCTGTCGACAGGGCAGATTTCTTCCGAGGCCTCCCCTTGGCCTGCAGATGGCCATCTTCTCCCCATGTCCTCACATGGCCTTCCCTCTGTGCATGCCGATGTTCAAATCTCCTCTTTTTATGAGGACACCAGTCATACTGGATACGGGCCCACCCTAATGACCTCATTTTAACTGAATTACCTCTTTAAGGACCTTGTCTGCAAATACAGTCACCTTCTGAGGTAGTGGGGGTTAGGATGTCAACATATGAATGCTGAGGGGTGGTGGACAGAGGTGCACAGTTCATACCATGTTGGGGGTAAGGGAGGGAAGGCATGTCCCCCCGCCGGGAGGAGAGACCCCTTTAGTCTTACTGGCCTTTAGGAGTAAAGGACGATGCACTAGACTGAGAGGAGGTGAGGAGTAGAGGTGCCTAGACAGACCGGGGAGAGGTGAAGAGGGAAGAAAAGGGGAGCTTAGAAGCTTTCCTTCAAATGGGCCCCTGCAATGATACCCTCAGCCGTGTGACAGAAAACCTTGGGGTACACAGTGACTCTGGGGAGCAGTCTGATCCTTCCTTCACCTATTCCAGGGAAAGAGGAAAAGACGCTCTTCTTTCCAAACATCCCTTGCCATCTTTCCCCCTCCCCACCTCCTAAAGGAGCCCAGTTCCACAAAGACTGTTTATTATAGGCAGTAGGCTGGGAATACACAGCAAAAGTCTCTGCATGCTATATTTTGGCCCAAACTCACTAATTCATTCCATTTGTTCCAGGGCCAGCTTAATGAAGACAAATTGAAGGGCAAACTGAGATCCTTAGAAAACCAACTGTACGCCTGTACCCAGGTAAGCATTCCGGAGGACGCCTCTAGCCCAGGAGTCTGAAATTAAGGGAGACAGTGCTTGAACCTCAAGCCTAGTCTAGAAACATCACCTGCTAGAGATTAATGCACGCATCCTATTCACCCAGCTCTGGCCTTTACCATTTTCACTTTGGTCTCCGATTCACTCTCTCTATCCTCCTCTCCCTTTCTCCCACTGTCCTTTCCTTTGCATCCTGGGAAAGGAAGCCCAGCACCAGCGCTTTGCCAGCTCCAGGGAAACCTTGAGAATACCTGGAGAAGCAGGGAGAGGCCCTTGGTAAAGATTCAGCTTATCTGGGTAGCACTCCACAGGCCCTAATTTTAGAAGAGATGAATTAGATATTACAGTGAAGTCTCGCAAAATGATTTTCATCCCACGGGCAACTTCTATCTAGCAACAATCCCTGGGAGCAAGTAAAAGACTGTGACTCCTGGCTTTCTGTGGCATTGTTATCCACCTGCAGTAATCTCGATTGCCCTGCTCTTGGATTATATGAGATAGAAAAAAAAAAATCAGTTTTCACACTGAATAAATGATAGATTTCTGACAGGTAGAGAGATAAGTTAAGAGAATGAGGTGGACTAACTAGACTGCTCCCACTTGATGTGTGGAAAATAAGGCGGCCATGTAGTTAGAATTTCTCAGGGGAACAGTTTATCTAGTCTATAGGTTTGCTGATTCACTGCTTTCATTTTTGCAGCATGACCTACTTTGTCAGACCCTTAACTAAAAAAATAATGCCAAACAAGCTTGTAAGAAACTGACATACAATTCAGGATGCCAGTCTACTCATTTTCAATGGGGAATAAAGCTGGCCAGTGACCAGCATGGTTAAGTCCAATAACCTGGACATAGGATCTCAATCAATAACTCCTGTATCTGGCTTCTAATGACAATTCCAAGAAAAGACCCACTCAATATTTAAATCCAAATTTTCAGATGATTCCAAAGCTAAATGGAAATGATTTCATAACGAACTCTAAATTTGCATTATCTAGACTATCTCTTACTCAGTTGGGTAACCCAGAATCAACAGTAAAAGCTTCCGGCTTTCCCAAAATCACAGGGCATAAAAATGAAAAGCATGGGAAGGGCAAGTGAATTTGCAAAGCTGCTCTGGTGTCTTTTTGATCTTGAAGCCAGGAGAAATTTTAAAAATGCTAGGGTATTAATTTTTAAAACTTGAGATTACTGAAGATTGTTCAGATCACTGAGGCTATAAAAACAATTTTATTTTTTTAAAAATGCTCCCTGCGTCAAAGGAGTTTACAATCCCTTAAAGGAGGCAAATAAGTCAATGGATTAGAAATATAGATACTATGTGAACACCAATAAAACTACCTAATCCATAAAGAGTTGGGGGATAGACCTGGTTAGCCAAATTTATCAGAATTTTTATGATTCTTGGGCTGAATCTTGCATATGCAGAAGTTAACCAGGTGGAAAGGGTGGGTCAGGATACTCTAAGTAGAAGCTTCACGGGCAAAAGCAGAGGCTGAGAAGCACAGTGCTTAGGGGACCTACAAGCAGTTCAGCTTGGTTGGAGCAGCATGGAATGAAAGTCTAGGCTCATAAGTAAGCCATGCCATGCCAAGGAGTTTGAACTTCAACCTTAGAACACTGGAAACCAATGAGAGATTGAAGCAGGTTGTGACATGATCAGATAGAAGTTGTAGAAAGAAACCTCTAGCTGCAGGACTGAAAAGAGTTTGAAGGGAGGCAAGACTTGAAGATAGGGAGACTATATAACCCATATAATAGTATTACTAGAGTCTGAACTAAGGAGGTGGCAGTCGACAGAGGATACAGGCACGAGCTGTTAGAGAGGCTGACTTGACAAAGCTTGAAAACCAACTGATTGCTTGGAGAAGGTGAGAGAGAAATCAAGGATGACTCCCTGCTTTCGGGTTTGGGAGACTGGTAGATGATGCTGCTGCTCACTGAGATAGGAGCAGGTTCGGAAAGATGATTTCCTCTGGGAAACGATGGATGTCAAGTGCCTGTGGAAGGCCCCGGGGAGAATGCTCAGCGTGTCCGGGGCAGTTTATCATCCCCACTCACTTCTCACATCACCTGAAGGACTCTCCCTGCCCGCCTCCAGCCTGGAAGGCAGTCCACCAGATTACTGACATCTCTGCCTTGTGGGCAAGGACCGATTTCTTTTCACTTCTGCATCCCTGCTCAGGGCTTGAAACACATTAGCTCCATGTGTCTTTGTTGAATTGCATCCAATTTACAGAAATATTCCCCCTGGGGAATGAAAAAGGTGCTATTAGAGATGGAAGACCAGAAAAACAGCTATGAGCAGAAGGCCAAGGAATCACTGCAGAAGGTGCTGGAGGAGAAAATGAGTGCAGAACAGCAACTGCAGAGCACACAGGTGTGGGAATGCTCCGTGATCCTTGGGGCTGGGAGCCCTGGGGCGGTCGGGCCACAAGGGAGCCAGTGGCATGACTCCCTGGAACCCCTGATGCATCTCCCTCTCCTCTGTTCTCCCTCAGCGGTCCCTGGCTCTAGCCGAGCAGAAGTGTGAAGAGTGGAAGAGCCAGTACGAGGCTCTGAAGGAGGACTGGAGGACCCTGGGCACTCAGCACAGAGAGCTGGAGAGCCAGCTCCACGTGCTTCAGTCCAAACTGCAGGTACCAGGCCCTGAGGGCAGGGAGGTGGGGAGGGAAGGCAGGATTTAGGGGAGGGAGGTGTCGATAGCAGTGACAAGAGAAGATCCTGCTCAGCTGGGGGCCCCAAATCTGGGTTTAGCGAGGACACTGCTCAAGCAAATAACCTAAGTGTTCATTGGAATGACAGCATCCAAATGCAAAGGGCTGGACTGGAAAAACCCACTCTCTGCACCCCATCCCAGGAGGGCATCCAGTTCAGAAATGCCCACTGTTGGCACAGAACAAAAGTCACCAGTTTACTTACAGGTTGAGTATCAACTCACACATCTTGCCAATGTGTTTTTTAAGCCATTATAGTGGATTCTTGGCATTCTCAAGGGTTTCACCATTTCCGATCTGTTACCTTGGAGAAGTTAACTAACCACCTAGGCCTCAGTTTCCTCATTTGTAAAATGAGGATAATAATAGTACTCTCTCACAGGACTGTTGTGAGGTTTTTCATCAATTTTACTTAGTTGGATTGGAATTCTGAGGACCCACCTTTACTGAAGCAGGGATCTAGGCAACCTATTTGGCAAGAGACAACAAGCGAATCATCTTATCACAGGAGAGAACCTCGCTGGCCACTGCCTTCACTGTTCTCTCCCTCAAATCACCTACCAGGGAACTCTCACCAAGTCCCTTTCCTTTTCAACCTTAATTCTTTGTGAAAAATGCACCTACTCCCTCCGCCTTGAAAAAATCGATAGCGTGAGAATGAGAAGTAAAGACAAAGTGAAGTCGTCTAGAAAAGCCATGATTCGGTATTACTGAATGTGGGCATTTATCCAAAGGAATCCCTTGTGAATTTCAAAGATCGAATCCCTTATTGGTTGTTAAGCATGAGGAATAGAGCAAACTGAAGAATTTTAAAACTTTTCCTATTTTTTCCACTTTCCTCAGACTCCCTTTGTCTCTGTTAACTCTACAATTTCCTACAGTTTTCTTCTTCCTTGGGATCTGCCCACCACCTCCACCCTAGCTAGCGCTGACCTGCCTGTCTGCCCCTCCCCCTCCCACCAGGGAGCAGACAGCAGAGACTCACAGATGAACCAGGCCCTACGACTTCTGGAGAGCGAGCACCAAGAGCTGCAGGCCAGGATTGAATGCCTGCAGGAGGACAGAGACCTGTGCAGCTCGGACACCCAGCACCTACAAGGTACCCATCCCCCTGGAGGCTTTGGAGGCCTCTGGGAGCCCAGAGAAAGGGGGCTTGGGTGGAAAGGGGTCAGTCTTCCATTGGTTTGTTTGGTTGACCTGGCGATTTAATTTTACTCTGAGAAAAAGGCAGGGCTGTTTTAATCATCCAAGACCAAGACACAAAGGATCCAGCCTATCCGTCTAAGCCAGAGCAGTTACTCCCATAGCAGTCACATGCCAAGACCGCATTCCTAATTTAAAGGGAAAGGTCAGCAGAAACACCAAGCATAGAGGTTTCCCAGTCACGGCCCCTGTCAGCTGAGAGGGGACCAAATTATACACACATGCTGCTGTGCTGTGCTCAGTTACTCATTCGTATCCGACTCTTTGCGACCCCGTGGACTGTAGCCCACCAGGCTCCTCTGTCCATGGGATTCTCCAGGCAAGAATACTGCAGCAGGGGAGAGGGGGATGGGGAAAGAATACTGGAGCAGGTTGCTGTTTCCTACAACAGCAACTGATATTGTTCCGGACAATACCAGGAATGTTCCTGACCCAGAGATCGAGTTGGCATCTCTTCTATCTCCTGCTCTGGCAGGCAGATTCTCTACCAATGAGCCACTTGGAAAACCCTATATACACATACAAGCCTTAACTCAGCCCACTGTCGACCCAGATGAAATCCAAGGCAGTAGGGTTCTGGTTTACCTCTTCAGAACTGGGACAAGCAGAAGAGCGAGCAACTTCCACTTGACACTGGTCAGAGGCCATGGGCTAGACAGCATCTGTTACTAATTTCCAGCCTCAGGGGTGAGCTCTTTAAGTCTTAGGTTCTTCTATTTTGGTTTGTTTTATTTCATTGTCAGATCAACTCAAGAGGTCAGAGGAGGAGAAACTTGCCCTGGTGACCAAGGTACAGCAGCTGCAGAGTAAGTCCCTTTCCAGATTCTGAAAGTAGCGCAGGTGGCTTTTTGGCATTCTTGGGGCCCCTGCCCCACAAAAGGCATCCAGAGGAGCGACGGGAAGCCCAGTCCTTGGCAGATCCTCTGCCTCCGCTTGTTCAGACCCTCCTCCTGGGCAGTGAGGTCACTGACAGCCCTTCACAAGTTCCACATTAGCCTCTGGCTTTTTCGTTTGTTTCTACTTTTCTCCTCCATGCCCACAAGCACCACCTGCATTTCCCCCAGAACTGCATATTTCACCAAGTGTCTTCTAAGGCAGTTCTTATTTTATATATTCTAATTTATTATGCACGTTTGTCACACAGACCTGTCACTAGGAATGGTTCAGAAAATAAGCTCAGTCTACCTCCCAGTGACATGTCAAGGCCAAAGAGGAAAAGGGGTGTTTCCAAAGAAAAGCTGGCAATTTCTGAAAAGCTAGAGAACCTGAAACAGTGCACAGCTCTGCTGGTTGCCTCCCACCTTAACCTCTGACGCCCCGACAGAGAAGTTTCATGCCAAGAGCAAGGAGTATAAAAGCCAGGCAGCCTCAGGGGTCAGGGAGAAAGAACACCAGCAAAAGCTGGGCTCCTACACAGTCGGGGCTGAATGGGTAAGTCACTTCCAAATCATGCCTTTATTTATTCAGCACTTATTTACTGAACCCTACCAAATGCCAGGCACCAACATACACTGAGGATACGGTAATGAACAGAACTGGCGTGGTTTCCTCCCTAATGAAGCCTACATTCTAAACAGACACTATAGTGAAGTATGGAGTTTCTATGAACAAATACGTGTCAGGTATTAACAACTGCTAGAGGAAAACATACAGCAGGTTAAAGAGAAAACAGTTGCTATTTCACACAGGGTCAACTGGGAATGTCCTTCTTCTAGGGTAACATTTACGCAGAAATTTAAAGGTACACGGTAGGAAGAGATATAAGGAGGGTGTGTTCGTAACAAAGCACCACAAGCTGGGTGACTTAAAGAACAGACATTGGTTTTCTCATAGCTCTAGAGGCTGGAAGTCTCAGATCAAGGTGGAGGGCAGGGTTGGTTCCTTCTGAGGGCTCTGGGGAAAGGATTCATTCTAGACTGCTTTCCTTGGCTTGGAGAAGGAAATGGCCTTCTCCGTCCAAGATGGAAATTGCCATCTTCTCCATCTCTTCACACATCTTCCATCCCATCCACGTCTGTCCAAATTTTCCCTTCTTGTAAGGACACTGCTGCTGCTGCTGCTAAGTCGCTTCAGTCATGTCTGACTCTGTGTGACCCCATAGATGGCAGCCCACCAGGCTCCGCCATCCCTGGGATTCTCCAGGCAAGAACACTGGAGTGGGTTGCCATTTCCTTCACACTAGTCAATATTAAAATAGGACTCTAATGTCCTATTTTAACTTGATTACCTCTGCAAAGAACCCATCTCCAAATAGGGTCACATGCTGAGGTACTGGAAATCAGGGTTTCAACATATGAATTTGGGATGGGGGGGAGTGACGCAATTCAACCGACTACAGATGGGAACATAATAATTAAGGTCTCAGCAAAGTTCTGAAAAGATACTCTTTGCAGTAAATGTGCTAGCACAGACAAGTTCCTTGTGTTTTCCAACAGGTCTGCTTCAGAATCAATCCTTGCAGCTTCAAAAACAGGAGAAACTCTTAACAAAGAAAGGTCAGCAAATTCCTTTCCACAAATTCTAAGATATTGCTCTTTCCTTGCCCTCCTAGAGGCAGAGGGATGGACTACATGACCCTGTGTCAGGGATTCTTAGGTCAGGGAGCTAAAGGAGCACTTTAAGGACTCATCATTGGCTCTGAGAACACTTTAGCTAGTTAACCTCCTATTCTGAGAGGTATATAAACTATGGAAAGGATTTCTACTCCCTCTGAAAACATATGTCTGTATTGAACATTTCAATAAATTGATTTTGAACTCAGGATTTTACGTCAATTTTTACCCTTGACTTTCCAAACCAGATCCAGCTCCCCAGGTAGAAACTATGTCACATACAACAGTCACCTCACTCTCAGCCCTCAAGTCTGCTGCCTCAGCTTCCTGAGAACTCACCAAACACCTGGAGGGGGCGAAAGCTCCTCCCTTACTCCCTGCACGTGGCCCTTTGTTTTCTCATCACGATCACTGGGTAACACATAAAGCAGAAATGACTATGCCCACGTAGGATGGGTAAGAAAATCAAGGTCAATGAAGGTAGCTGGTCGTACAAATTAAGGCTACAGCTATGACAACAATCCAGAATTTCTGACTCCCAGTCCAGGGCTCTCTTCCCCAAGATGCAGACTGCCAAGGGGCTGAACAACCAGCGCTAACTACATGAAGATGAAGTCTTCATGTTTATGGTTATGATTGCCATTCTCACCATTTTGAAACAAGGACAGAAGGAAAATGGAGTTATACTGAAGCATCCAGGAAACCCACTAGACTAAAAGATGTGACCTGCAACCAAAGAAGCTAAATAAGCATTTTCTAAAAGCATCTGGCATTAAGCAGGACTAACGATAGAGAAAAGATACCAACCTTGCCCTCGAGGGGCTCTAATTCCAGCTCTCTGTCCAGGCTGAGCATGGTCCCAATGAGAGTTCTTTAAAAATCAGAGAACTGCCAGCCGTGCAGTGTGGCCAGCGACAGGCTCCTCCTTGTTCCCCCAGTCCTTTTCCCTCTCCCCAAAGGGTTCTCTCGGTGTCAGGACCTTTCCTCAGAGGTGTGGGCCTCACTGTCATTGAGAATCTGGCTGCTTTTTTAGATCAGGCTTTGCCTGTGAGGAGCCCAGAGCCCTCCCATAACGAAGTGGAGCCTGAGGGTCCAGGGAAGGAGCAAGACTTGGATTTCAGAGACGAGCTCCAGAAGAAAACTCTGCAGCTCCTGGCCAAGGAAAAGGAGGTGAGGTGGTGACCTCAGAACAGGAGGGACTCATCCTCCAGCGACAGGGAACCTGCTGGAAGTCAGTGAGACAGCAGGCACTTCAGAGCTGAAGTCGTGATTAGATGCCTGTAGGTATTCCTTGGCCTGTATAAAAACGTCTTCGCTTTCAGCTTGTCAATCTTTTCCTTCTTTATACCAGTCTTAATTCAAGGTTTTACTAAAGAGTTACTTTTCAGAAAGTCAACCTAAACTCCAACACATTTAATAAATACATTAACTCCTCAAACTCTGTGGTACAATGAGTATCTTAAAACTTTACACAGGGTCTTTTAAATAACAAAACTCTTCCTACCTACATACTTACAAAATACATATGTCCGGAAGTATTCACATGCAACTCGCTCCCCCAAAGAGGCTTGCACTAAGATCACTTCCAGGTCATCTGTGCTGTAGGAACTTCCCTTTTGTGTGTCCCTATTTACAAAGCACTTGCACATAACAACTATCACACAAAAGCACTTACACGTATAGTACAAAATATAATATGCATTCTATATGACATATATAATATGCATTACACTTAATGTAAAATATGCATTTAAATGAACACATTATGGATAAGCTAGGCGAGACTGTCGAAAGGCAAACTGAAATCTCTGACAAAGGCTGGGAAGGGAGGATGGCGGTAAAAATGACCATGAATGACAGGGTAGCTTACACAGGGCCTTCTCCCCTCCCTGGGCTCTGTCCAGAACTATGGTGACGACCTTGGTGGTATTCTCCCCCACAGTGCAGAGAACTGCTTTCGGAACTAGACAACCTCAGTGACGAGTACCTCTCCTGCCTGCGTAAGCTGCAGCACTGTCGAGAAGAGCTCAGTAAGAGCCAACAGCCGCCCCCCAGAGTAAGAGCCCGAAATGATGGTGGGATGCTTCCTCCCTCCCCCAACTCTTGCCCGTAAAATTGCCCAGCCCCTGCCAACATCTGGCCAGCCTGCTCCGCTCAGCTTGGTTTACACTGTACTGACAGTATAGCAACCATGAAAAGAAACACTGGCTCATGCCTCCAAGCCTAATTTTCATGGAACTCTTGAGCCTGAAGGGAAAAACTCACTACTGGCTAAAGTATGAAAGGGTGTACTTTCAGTCTATTTTGAGCACAGTGGCAAGAACAGAGTGAAGAAAGCAAGAGGAATATAAACAGAGAATAATATAATTTTGCTCAATTGTTTTCCACTTTTGATTTCTATCAGTTTTTAAGTACCTGGCCCCTGCTGGCTGTGGTTTGCTGGTCCACTGACCTTTGGTAAAGTGATTGTATCCCAAGAGAGGTGGCAAAGTGACAGAGACAGTGATACAAAAAGCTTTCTCTCCTCCACCAACCCAAGGTTTCCTACTGGGCTAGAAGGGGAAGGAGGAAGATTATTTTTGCCTGTGTCTTCTCTGACCAACCCACGGCCTCTTTCTCTTTTCTCCCCCTCCCTCCTCACAGAGGCAGTGTGGCCGATGGCTCCTGATGCTGATGGCGCTGGCTGCTATAGCGGTGGCAGTGATGCTGGCCAATAAGGACAGCCTGATGCTCTGGTGACAGCTGCCTTGGGTGAAAATCAGAAACAAGAAATTCAAAAAAAAAAGAAAAAAAAACCCTCAGGTTTGGGTACTTTAAGGTCTGGGTTTTCCCAACACAACTAGGATTTATGACTATTTTTTAACCTGCTGTAAAAATAAACAAATAAATTTCACCTGATGGTCTGTCCCGAAGAACTCTGTTTATTCCTGAAGCATCCCGGTCTACTCTCCCTAGTCCAGTTCAGCACAGAAATGATAAATGGATTACAGTATTCTTCCCTAGTGTCCTTGAGATACTCGCAACTGACACTTGAAATGATTCCCAGTTGCCATCCCTGACCTACAGCTGATCATTTACCAAGCACCTTCCACACGGGAAAAGTTAAAGTCAGAGGGCCACAGCCGGCAGTGTGACTATCTCAGAGGAGATGCTGAGGTCAGCAAAGTCATTTTGAGTCCTACATCGAGTTCTAAGGTCCTTCTCCCAAGTATTTAGAATGTCCCTCAAGGACAGGAACAGGCTCTCTGGCACACTAAAGGAATACAGCAAGACCGGTGGTTGACAGCATAGCCATGAGATCCGGGCAGTGAACACTCGTAGTGGAGTCTGGGCTAAACAGTTGTCCTCTCCTTGGTTCTCGTGAAAAGTATAGGGGACAGGATAGCCCAGGAGGATCCCAAACACAGTACAGAGATTCCAGGCTGAGGAACACAGCCTGCTGCAGGAGACTGCCAGAGATCGGTCCCTCTGCAGCCCCTGCAAATGTGTGATGATCTCCACCACGAGGGCCTTGAAGTCCTGAAGCTGGTCCAGGGAGCAGACGGCAGGGTAAGGTTGAGAGCCAGAAACATCCACAAAGGCTATACTACCAAGCAGCACCTGCTCCAAATGCCGACGCACATACTCAGGATGGACAATCAGGCTGTTCTCTGCAATCTCGAGGACGTGAAGCCCCTGGGTTGGGAAGCCCAGGCCCCGCAGCTTCTCCAGGTAACTCTGGATTTCGGGTGCCCCTGCAGAGCTGCAATCGTACAGCAGAGCTGGCTTCAGTCCCCTGGCCACAGCCAGCACCTCTCCAGCGAGATGAAGGCAGACAGCTCTGGGAGGGCCCCGTCGCTTTCCCATGCCCAGGGTCTGCTGAGCAGCTGCCACCAGCAACTGAGGACTTGGTGTTGACATGAGATCTGGTAGCGACAGTAAGCAGGGCCTTCTTAACTAGCCACAGTTCCCTCCCCTGGGCTGCTTCTCTAACCTCCAGGCACTTGAAGAAGGGCCTAAAAACAAAGCAGAGGATTATTAACACCAGCTAGTGACTCAGCCGAAGAAGGAAATGACAACCCACTCCAGTGCTCTTGCCTGGAGAATACCAGGGGCGGGAGAGCCTGGTGGGCTGTCATCTATGGGGTCACACAGAGTCGGACACGACTGAAACAACTTAGCAGCAGCAGCAGTGACTCAGCAGGAAACCTGCCAACAGCTTTTCCTTAAGTCTTACAGCATCTTCCAGAGGTCGTTTTCCCCTCTGCTTTGGAATGTTAACCCCGCCCAGACAAGACAGGGTCACCAATGCTACTTGATTTACTCGTTGACCCAAGTCTCCATCAGTCCCAAATTCCTGTGTCTTTCTGGCCTATGGTTAGATTTATATTGTAACTGGCGTCCATCCTAAGTTTGATCTGCTGTAATTTACTTCCTCTGCTTCAAACTTAAGGGAGCTTGGGGCACAGAAGAGAGAGCGAGCAGATTTGAGAAAAATTCTGAGCATTTCACCCAAAACTGCCTTCTGAGTAAAGTTCTGGGTTTCAAAGGCATTCTCTTTCATTTCCAACTCCTCCTTCTCTTCCAGCCAAGAACAGCTGTAAGAAAACCAATCTAATTAAACTCACACACACTAGAATGTGGCCTACCAACCATCTCGCTGCGTGCCTGCTCCGTCCGGTCCAACTCTTTTGACCCCATGGACTGTAGCCCGCCAGTTTCCTCTGTGCATGGGATTCTCCTAACAAGAATACTGGAGTGGGTTGCCCTGCCCTCCTCCAGGGGATCTCCACCCCCCAGGGATCGAACCCGCGTCTCCTGCATTGCAGCCAACTGGGAAGCCACCAAGCATCTCACCGAGACATAAAAGTAAACAAATGAAACCAGCTAGAATTGTAAGAAGGTTGTAATTTAACTTCTGACGGTCCCGCCTTGCCCTACTAATGGACATTTTCGGGCTCCAGGACAATGGGCTCACCTCAACCCCCACGCCGTTTCGTGAACATAGCATCCTGACTTGTTAAATGAGGCAGAGTTGTCTCTCACACATACTGATACCTACGTTCTCCTACTTCCGCTGCAGGCTCGCGGGCTCAGGAACTCCTTCCAGTTTCCTGCCCCTTGGCAGGAAGGCCGTGAGGCCCGTGCCCTCAGCAGCAACAAAGCTGGAAATTCTTCTCAGCACGGGCAAATCCTTCACTGCCTTCGGGGCCCAAGTCGGCGAAGTCGGCCTGTTGCGCATGCCCGACACAACCCCAGTTCCGCCCCCTTCTGTGACGTCACCCAGTCGGCTCCCGCGCCTCGCGTTAGAACCACCCAGCCGGAAGTGTGGGCGCCTGAGGCCCAGCCCTTTCCGGCCAGAGAGGCATTGCCCCCACCCGTTAGCGTAGGAACCGAAGGGGGAGGAGTGGAGGAAAGCAGGCGGCTGAAGCTGGTCGTTCGCCGCCTCTCCTAGCGTCCCGCCGCTTCCCCACGTTATGTATTATTAAGTCCAGTGTCCCACCTGACCCGGAGGGCAGAAGCAGAGCACGCGGCTCCGGAACACCGTTTGATTTGTTTCTGGAGAAGTTCACTTTCCTCTCCAAACGAAACATCTCAAGATTAGCGACGTGCTTTACAGATCTTCACTTGTAGGTGGTGCTGTAAAGCTTTTTTTCACTTTGACCTGCCTAAGCCCTGAATCTGAAAGGCTGAATTCCGAGAAGTGGGTGGACAAGTGTCCTGGCCAAGGTTCGTCATCTCTAAATAGGGCGTGAAGGGCATGAGTGTTTTCACTCCCAACAGCTGTGTGCTATGTATGCTTCTAGGCGCTGGAGGTATTGGCAGCTAAGGAAACAGCAAGAAACCCGCCTTCGTGGAGCCCAGGCTGTAGGAATTCAGTTTGCTGACTTCACATGAGAAATGGGAGTCAGAGATGGAGAAGCTTTTCAATCAGGTCATTAAGAAGAAAACGTTATTTCACTGAAAGGTTTACCAGCGATATGACCCATACCACGAAGGGGAATAATTTCTTGGGAGAAATTCACATCTAAAGAAATGGCCCAAACTTGTTGATACATGAGCAGAGTAGAGGCTAAGGGGAACTGCGGGCACCTACCCTGGAAGTTTCACTCCTGGCTGTACCTTAGGTCTTCAGACTGTGAAGAGAGACCACTGTGGAGTGGAGGCGTGGCCAACTTGGAAGGAGGACCGGCTTATAGGGCTTCCATTTTAATGTTCTTAGCTCAGAGGGAGTCAGAGTAGAAACTAATTTTAGAATTTTTTCCCTCGCTGGGTTTATTTTCCCGTAGTAGTTAGCAGTCAGTCTCTCAAAGGAAAGACTTATTTAGTTCATTCATTTATTCTGACAAGAAATATTTGAGAACATTCTATGTACCAGGTACTGTGCTGGGGCTGGCAGCACAGTCCAAGACACACAGTCCTTACCTCCAGCAAGTTTGCAGTCATGCAGGACACAGATACTGAGCAATTACTAGGGAATTGATTATTCTGAAAGATAAGTGTAGGGTGCTCTGGGGACATATAGCCAGGGACCTAATTATATGACAAGGGACCAGCCCAGATCCAGCATTTGCCCTCTCATTTATACCTACAACTAGTTTTGGGTTTTTTTGTCCCCAGTGAGACACCATGACAAGTTTTCATGCGCCATTTCACCTCAAGGTTGGGAGGGAAGAAATGTTCTTTTTTGTTTCGCTTATCAATATAATGTGGTTTGTGTCCCAAACCACATGCAGGCGGTTCCAAAGTCTGCTTTTGAACAGGACGTGCAGATCCAGACTGTGACCAACCCAATGGGGAGAAGGGTAGACAGTGAAGAAAACCAAACGCTGGTGACACCGCCTGAAGGCGCGGAAGCAGAAAACACCCAGGGAGGCTGAGGTGGAACAACCGAAGAGAGAGCAGACTCAGTTTCCAAGAAAGGACACCTGGCAGCAGGACCAGAGAAGGAACCGTGAGCGAGACCAGTGGAGAGCCCTGCACGCACTCTCCCAGTGTTCTGCAAAGGATAAACAACAAACTCTGCTATTGGGTTAAGGCCTCATAAAACCACTCATTCATTCCTCTGACATATTCATAAGCTGTTCATTACATACTAAAAGTTCAGTCTTTCTTGGCACCTAAACACTATGCTCTACACCCTTTGCCAGCTCACATTTTCTGGGCCCTCATCCAGATGGGCAGCCTGTTAGCATCACGTAGAAAAAGGGGACGGGCCTGGCCCAGATCCAACAGTTGTCCTCCCAATGTATTTACTGTGGATTTTTTTTTTTTTAAACTTTGAACTATACAGACACAGAGGCAGCCAGATGTCAATTCCAAATCCCTCACTTCACCCACTCAAATGCTCCCAAAGTATAAAGTTTCTATACCTTGCATATTTCCTGGTCTCTAGAAACCCAACTTCTGCTCTCAATTGAGCACTCAGATTTCTCTTGGTCATACTTTAGTAACAGTAGATCGACTAGGTCCCTTAGAGACCCGAAAACCACAGCTTAAGCATTCCGAATAAACAAGTACCATTGCTACTTGTAATTGAGGGGAGCTTATGGTTTTTGAAATAAAGGTAGCCCAACTTTTTAGCTAGCTCAACTTCAGTAGCAAGTAGGAGGTGGCTTTAAGGATAGCAGAGCAGATGTGGACTTTCTTAATACGATATGGCCCACAATAGGTTTCAGTATTCAGGAGGATTGGGGCCTGCAACCAGAGACTAGCATCTTGTTTTCCATTTGGGGCGTGGAGTTTAAATTATGTAGAATTTCACCGTAAAAAGAGTAAAAGGGTCAAGGGCAAAGTGAAAGCGAATACCAGTTTGTGGTAGCCATGGCTGCAGTGTTCTGCACCACTCTTCACCTTAATTGTTCAAACCCACCTACCTCCACCCAGGAGGGAAACGTGCAGGTTTGTACTACATGCGTTTTTTCCAGAAAAGCACTGCCCAGGCCTTCTTCACCCTGCCCTTAACATATTCAACACCCTGTTTTTCCCAACTACAAAAAATCCAAATGAGAGGAAAACACCTCCATGCACAGACGAACTGTCCTTGTCTCTTCTGTAGTCAGAGGCGTTTGTCCTGTGGGCCCAGCTCAGTGTCAAGTCTTCCTCAAAGAAGGGAAAGAAGAACAAGGGAGCTTTATCCTCTCTGAAGGCTCTCACTGAGTCATAGACTCTCATCTCTCTCTCACACACAGAGTGGTACAGACATACCTCATTTTATTATTGTGCTTTGCTTTATTGCACTTTGCAGATACTGTGTTTTACAAATCAAAGGTTTGTGGCAACCCTGCATCAAACAAGACTAGTGGCACCATTTTCCAACAGTATTCGCTCACTTCATGTCTATGTGTGACATTTTGGTAATTCTCACAATACTTTAACTTCTTTTTTTGTTATGGTGATCTGTGATAAGTGATCTTTGATGTAACGCTTGCAAAAACTTTATGACTCATTGAAGACTCAGATGATGGTTACCATTTTTTAGTTAAGGTACGCACATTTGTATTTTTAGATATACTGCTATTGCACACTTAGACTACGCCATAATGTAAACATAACTTTTATATGCCTTGGGAAACCAAAAGATCTGTACGACTTGCTTTACGGCAATATTCACCTTATTGTGGTGGTTTGGAACTAGCCTGGCAATACCGCCGAGGTATGCCTGTATGTGGTAGCAAGTTGAACACCTGACCACAGAATCCCTAACCTTTTTCTATGTCAACAGCTTCCTTTTAGAAGCTCAATTTGTGAGCTTTTACTCCACAAGCTGGGTGACTTTCAGACTTTGGCACCTATTTCTATTTAGATATCAAGCTTAGTTCCTAAGCAACCAGCTGGCACCCCTCCCTCTTTCTTCCCCCATCAGGGAACCAGCCTACTATACTAGCATAACAGGTCAAACGGAGATCAATCCTGGACAAATCAGTGCTTCAGGGGACTTTAATGAAAGCAAAAAAAAAAAAAAAAAATGGCGCAAGAACAAGGCAGAAGGGTTCTGTTCTAGGCAGTTTTGCCTTGTACAAATAGAATGAAGTCATCAAGTCAGAGTCTTAAAGCTGGCATTATTTCAGGCATCATTCTAACTCCTTCACTTTACAGTAACGAATATGAAGCCCAGAGGTTAAATGACTTGGTTCAAGGTCACCCCCCTGGAAGCAAAGCTGCAGTTAGAACCCTGTTGTCCAGACTCCAGGCTAAATCTCCTTCTATTGATACTACATTATACTGGGAGGTTTAAAGAAGAAGAGGAAAGTATGAAGGGTGATTTTTTTTATAAATTAAATCAACTTTAAAAGCTAGACATACTTGGAGAGTCAGAGACTACTAATGCTGTTAGAAAGAAGAAAGGCTTGAAAGCTGGTTAAATCTGAAAAATAAAAAATATTCATATGTACAATATTGTAAAAAAAAGGCATTCATGATTACTGGGCTGGCAGGGTAGTGGGCAATTGCATGCTGGGGGCGGGCTGCATAGGCTGCCAGCTTTCCTGGGTTTGCAGGATGCGGTACAGCTGCTTCAGCTGAGCAACGATGTTATCCTTGATGTCTGGAGTTGAGATCTGCAGGCGGACACTGCCACTGTCAAAGGATCGTGTGAAGTCACCAGAAAACATCTCATAGATCATCCGAGCCACCACCGGAATGACCTGTTCAGGACACAGAGCACACAGGTATCCTCTGAGAAAAAAGTTCAGAGAAAGAAAAAAAAAAAAAGAAAACCAGCAGGAGGGACCCAAGGTTGAAGGAAGGACTAGTGAGGCCATGGGGAAGTCCCCAACTTTAATGTCTAGACACAAAATATGCTTTTATCTCTCTGGACTATCCTGCCAAGGTTCACTTTAGAATTTGGTTCAGATGAAGGTAAAGAACCGAGAGGCAGCATCACATCACATACCTAAATAAATAGCTGCTTATTGACAAAGACTTTTACCCAAATTTCATCTGTTCACAGCCAAACCCAAGTGGTCTTGTTGCCACTTTCCAGAATATGTCCTTAAAGTAGCTCAAAAGACTTCTAAAATTAGGCTTCTGCAAGACTCTAAAGTCAGTGAGAAAACAAAGTCTCCCGTGAATCAGTAATTTGCCTTGACAACCCTCTATTCTCCAGCCTGGTTCTACTGTACAATATACAAAACTTTGTTGCTACTCCATCTAATAGGATTAAAATGCACACAGGCTGATGGATCCCTCAACTCAGAGCTCAACCCCAGACCTATGGGCTAAAGCATTGATAAAAAGGCAAAGAGTTGTTGACACTTATCTCCTCACCTGAACCAAGATGAGTTTCCTTTCCTGGGGTTTCCCATCTGGCCATTCTTCCCCGAAGCATAAGTAGATTTCAAATGGTGGCTGCTTCTCTATCTGTCCTTTCTGGTGGGCAATGAGATCTGTAGAACATGGGAGGGCAGTTTGGTATACTGGGTCATTCCATATCCATTCAGTAAATACCAGCTTTTATGTTATGTTGTCTGGCATAGTAGCCACTTGCCACATGTGGCTACTGCATTTAAATTCACTAAAAGTAAATGGTTCCTTAGTCACATTAGTAACATCTACATACTCAACAGCCACATGTGGCTAGAGACTAACATACCAAACTACACAAATATAGAAGATTTTCATCATTTTAGAGGGTTTTATCGGATACCACTTAAACTAGACTTGGGGTTCAAATCACACTGGAAAATTTACATCTCATTCCTCTCCTTAAATATACCTGCTTGAATTTGCCACTCAAATATGTCCCAAACAAAAAGACTATATGTTTAACCAATTATGATGAGTAGGGTCACCTTCTAAAGTGAAGGATAAATAAGTTGGTGGACTCTGGGGAGCAATGAAAGGCTGTCTCCCTCTTCTGCCAACAAAGGAACTACAACCAACCTAAAACTGGCTTCAAATATGTAGCTTTGGAGTGGAACGTCCTTCTGCCCCGGTCACTTTTATTTTTTAGAATCAAGGTTCTCTTCTACCTTGACTTCTTGCTGAAGAAACTGTTTCTTTAAGAACTTTGCAGAGCCAGGAGAGGCGGGGCAGGAAGAAGGAAGACATACTTGCAGGGAGCTGTTCCCACCCATCAATCCTCTGAAAAAAGACTCACCACTCAGGAACGTTTCCAGACAAAACAGTTTGACCTTCTTTTGTCTCTCAATCAGGTTGGGGGCAACAAGTGATGGGGCACATGGCCCAGACCAGTACACCTTGCACTGGCACAGCCTGATGGCGTAGATGGCGTGCCCGCTGACCTCCAGGATCAGTCCTCTATCCATGACGTCTAGCAGCTTGCTGGTGAACAGCTTCTGCTTCTCATTGGTGATGTGCTCTGGCCCCGGGAACTTGACCTGCTCCAGGCTGACGGGACCAAAGAGCTCCTCCTGGTCAGGCATGGGACCCAGGTCCCCATAGAAGAGCCGGCAGCCTTGGGGGTTGCTCACAGTCATGGTCTGCCCATATTCCTTCCCACGGTACTGAAACTTGATGTCCAGGTCAGTCACTGCAACGTAAGACGGGACGGTGAGAGTCCTGCCCCACTGCTCTGCCTGTCCATCCCTAAGACTCGTGCAAGTCCATTAGGATCAAGCCATCTTTCAGCCAGCGTCCAGGAAGGCCACTGGCATAGTTATCCTTCCTGCAACACAGGGAGACATCAACATATCCTGGGAGTATTCCCTCAAAAGGCTGCCTTGAAGCAAACAGTTCAGAGTCCATCTATACTATCTTGGTTCAATCACCACTCCCTAAGAGCTAGAATTCCTCCAACCAAAGTTCTGGGTCCTAGTCTCCCCATTTTGTACTGAGTCTTTACATCAACAGGCGTTGGAAGGAGCTGAAAAGACTAAGGCAGCATCTGGTTTGTGTTGTCATTTTTGACTCACTGTTTAAAGAAACCAGAGAGACAATAAAAAATACCAAGCCATCTTTCTGAAAAGTACACAGATGAGCACACACTGTCGATCTGTTCTAATAATACATCACAAAAGGACACAGTTCACAGCAAAGTAAATTTTCACTCAGCAAATGTCTATTGAACGCTATAGGTCTTACCAAAGCTATCAGCCTCTTGGACAAAATGGTAGTTTCCCCCCACCCCCGGCCCGCCCCCTACCGTGTGTATTGTGAAAGGGAGAGGCAGGACATTGATTCTTCACTGAGATGGATTTGTGCACAATTCAGAAAGAGAGATTCTCTGGATCCTAAAGCCCCTCAAAACCCAAGAGCCTCCTTGACCAAATCCACAGTCATTAACCTCCCTTTCCCACAACTAACCTGGTCCCCAAATATCCTAGGCAAACTGATAAACCCAGGCCTTCCACCCACCTAAGAGGTGAGTAATGCAGAGCTGCACAGCAGCCAATCAGAGGATCTTCTTGGGCAAGCAGGTATGGGCTAATGTTTCTTTACTTCTTCCCCAGTGACTCATCAGCCAGCCAGGAACCAGACACAGAGGCTGCCTGGGGGACTATTCTATACAAGGCAAAGAAATGGAGGCAGAAGGTGGGGCAGGAAATGGACTATAATAGGAGCTGAAGATCCAGTTAGGAAACCGAGGCTTACTTACTTGGGAGTGAGCTGATCCACAGCTCTGGAGAGCTATAGAAAGGCTGTATAGGCGCCTGAGGCACTTCCATCTCCAGAGGCTCCGTTTTGGGCCACACTGCTTCAGGGCTGCAGTTGCCCACACTGCAGTTGCCCACACTGGCTGGTGCTATGGGAGAACCTAAAACGGAAAGCTGTGGGTGAGCTGGTGGGGTACCACTCACATACCACCTGGGTTGGAGGCTCTAAAACCTTAAAGGTCTAACACTGGACCACAACTCAGTGTAGCAGCCCATCAATAATGCCCCCAACAAACACCAAAAAGAAACAAGGTTCTCCTGCTTCTATAACTGCTTGTGAGTTCTTGCATCGACTCATAATTCTGACAATGTACATTTGCTGATGACTAACAGACAAGTGAGTTTTCTCTGGGATTAAATTAGAATGGGTATGAATGTGAGGTTCCCTGTTGCAAAATTTGGGCCCAGCAATTAAATAGAAGTTGGTTGTCCTCTGTAAAATAAACTCAACTAAACTGATTGATTAACTTTGAGTGTTAATACATAGAAATTCATTTAAAAACAAACAAATACTTTATATGCATGAAACTTCTAAAAGGATACTCAAGAAACTGGTAAGATCTGTCTCCTCCAGGAAAGGAACTGTTTAGAGAAAGGATGGAAGGAAAATCTTTCAGCTGATTTCCTTTTTGTAACATTATGAATTTAAACCATGTAAGAGTATTATTTATTCCAAAGTATCCAATTAAAGAAACTGAGGCTCAAAAGGTCAAATGACTTGATTTTAAGTCCCATAGTAGCAAAGTGAAAAGAACTTGAGAGAATGAAAAACCCATCCTATTTCCCTGCTATTGTCAAAGTTGGCTCACTCCAAAGTTTTCAGATTTCTCCTCCTAACCTCACCTTTTATGCATCTATTCTTCAACAACTCTTCTTTCCCTGCCCAACAGCTCTGACATCACAGAGGTTAATGTTTCTTTGATCCTTTGTGTACAAGTCTGGTTAAATCTATGTGCCCATTTTACTTTTGTTTTCAATATATGTTCACATGTTTCCATAACGGACCCAAGGTGGCCCGTAACATAAGGCCACAGAACAGAATCTTGAATAAGACGTGAAAACAAATAGGAAATCAGAAAAACATTTTTTAAATAGTAAAAAAAAAAAAAGTATATATATCTTGGAAATGAGTTGTATCCTTTTAAGGGGTGAGAAGAACAGAATGAGTCAGCCAAGGATTTGGGAAAGGATCTCACGTTTCCAAATGTCCAAATCTTAAAATTTCACTAAATGGGAATGTAGCTGTGGCAATATTAGCCTGAGCGAGCTCTATGATGACTGTCTTTACTCATCACTTGGTTGCAAAGTTATAAATGACAGGGTAAGTGAAGGAAGACAAGCAGACAGGTAAGAGTCATTTCTTGACTCTCCGAGGAAGGGGCATCATCTAGAGTACGGTATTCCAAAATCCTAAAGGAATCATCTTGCCATACTGAATTTTCTAGGTGGCAAAATTATCTCATTTGACCCATAGCAGCCAGGTAGCACTAGTGGTAAAAAAAAAAAAAAAAAAACTTGCCTGCCAATGCAGGAGACATAAGAGATTCGGGTTCAATCCCTGGATTGGGAAGATCCCCTGGAGGAGGCATGGCAACCCACTCCAGGATTCTTATCTGGACAATCCCATGGACAGAGGAGCCTGGTGGGCTACAGTCCATGGAGCCGCAAAGACTGAAGCAACTTAGCACACACGCACAGCCAGATGGAACTTAGAAAGGCAGTGAAAAGCTGCTCAACTGAATGCAAGTCACGTGACTAGGAGCGTGTCAGTGGAAAGTTCAAGCAAAGATGCTGCAGAAGAACAATTCGCCCTGTGTTTGAGAATCCTCGGTACAACGGAAAATGCAGTACCTGCTCTGTCACACAGTGACCCTCAAACCTCTCAACTCATTTTTCCTGGGAAGCTGAATTCAAAAGGTTAAAAAAAAAAAAAAAGATAAAAGTCTCTCTAGTAGATAAATTTTATCAGAGCCTAGTATTAAGAGCTGTAGAAGCCACAAGGGTCCCATGATACAGTCTTAGCAGAGTAGACCCTGTTAAGGGAGTGACAGAAAATTTATAGCAAGACAAACACCAGAAGAATTGGCCTACAATTCATGAAAATGATATCTGCACTTTGACCTGAAGGAAATCAGCAAAATTTATAACAGCTGGTATATTTGTATGCACGATTGAGAATGAATTTCATTTTTTAATTTCTCTGAATTATCACATAAGACTCAGAAGATGCTCTCTATGCCTAGAAGCCACCCCCACAGGGATAACTGGGCCTAGGAATTCCTTTGCCTATGACCCCTACTTGCTAACAGACTGGCAGCCTGGCCACAGGGTCCAGTCACTGCTCCTAGGGCAGCGGTCGATATAGTGTCAACAGTTGCAAAACAAAAGCCCCTTACCTCCTCTTCACCCCTCCGCACCCCTCCATCACCCCACTCACCATTGATGTTCAGGAAGGGAAAGGTGTCCTGAATGGGGACGTGGTGCTGTGACTGGTCCAGCTCATCTTCCTCATCTTCTTCATCCACATCATTGTCTTTCTCATCCCAAGGAGCAGACCCAGTGGATCCTTCCCAAAAAACAGACACACAAGCCCACAAGCAAGCCACTCACTTTTCACTGTCATCCTGGTAGCTGACCCACTGTTCAAGCTAGCCACTGCCAGCACAGAGGCTCCTGGGGTTCAGCGTGCACCCCCAATGCCCTAGCCAAAGTGTGGGGACCGAAGGTGTTCACCACCCCCACCTTCCAGCTCCTTCTCTAGAACGCTAATGTAAGCTCTCATCCCCCCCCACTATCCAGGAGCTGCACACCCTATTCCCTTCTCCTAGAAAACTTTTAACTTCTACTCTAAACCTACTTTGATGCATTAACATCCCTTTTAAGGACCCAAGGATCGCAGCTTCTCTCCTTTGTAAACTTAATGTGACAACAGAACCTTCCCTCATGGCAGGGCCTCCCTAGATTCACTGGAGGTCAAGTCTAAATCATCTGGCTCTCCAGTGATTTTGCCTGGAGAATCCCAGAGATGGAGGAGCCTGGTGGGCTGCCGTCTATGGGGTCGCACAGAGTTGGACACGACTGAAGTGACTTAGCAGTAGCAGTTGGATCTTACCCTACAAATTCAATGACATCCACCCATCATTTATAAAGAGAACTTATCAGCTTTTAGAATGTCATGTTAATTGATTCTTAGAACAGCCTTTGAAATAGGCAGGAAAGATGAGAGCCCAGGTTTTATAATGAAAGAAACTGAGGCTCAAAAGGTCAAAGGACTTGATTCAAAGTCCCATGGTAGCGAAGTGAAAAGAACTAGGTTTAGAACTCAGACCTTCCAAGTTTTAATCCCTCCTCCTTCTAAACTACCTGGCCTCTCTTCTCAGTGTTGAGCCCAGAGAGAAGCTATTTTTACAGAACTCTATGCTCCCTCCATTTTCTAAGGCTTCAGTGTTCCACTAAGTGAGCAGGAACACCTTGGTGAGTTTATATCTTTTGTTCTCTGAGCCTTTCCAGCGACAGAATTTCTTGTTCAGCAGTCATAAACATTCTAAGCAAGGCAATTTTCAAGTCGACTATCTCTTGAAGGGTCTAGCCAGGAACCCAGCACACTGTCCACCTTCTCCCCAGCAGCTGGGGCCTCACCTGGGTTAATGATCGAGCCCTGGGGCTGGGGGATGTCACACACTTGATATATCTTCACTGGGTTCATGGGCACCTCCTTGGTGCCATCATACATCAGGTTGAATTCTCTGCTCTTGTTGAGAGCACAGCGGAGCTGGGCCTTCCATTTAGCTGGGTCGGGGTCATCTACCCCTTCCTGGTACTTCCCTGTCTCCACAGCCCAGGCCTGAAAAACAGGAAACTGCAGTGAATGCCTGCTGTTGCCCAGACACGCTGCAAAGTGTGCCCACCCTCCCGCATGCAGGCACGGACACACGTGGGCCTGCCTGGCCCAACCCCAGTGTACAGAGGCTGCAGCAGGGAGCACCACCTTGGAGGACCAACCCCAGTGTACAGAGGCTGCAGCAGGAAGCACCACCTTGACGGACCAGGCGAGGGAGGGCCGGAGTGAGATTAAACCAGATGCAAATATAACCTTGTGCAAAGAGGAGCCTTATCTCAAGCATTGGTGCCAGTTGGTGACTACAATGGCCATAATGAAGGGCTGAAAATAAAGAAACATCTGAAACAAATATACACTAAGATACTAATGGTAACTTTGAAAGCAGGAATGCAGATAATTTGTTTTACTTAATTTTTTTGACATGAGTTGCTTATATAACAAGAATAAAAAGGAAGATGGCATATGATTTGAAGCGTGTGGTCTTGCTGTCCCTCCCCTTCCATCTTCAATCTGATGCACAAATAACTGCAGAAACCAAGCGCCTTTAGGACTAAAATAGCCTGCGGGAGGGCAGGACACGCACTCTGAGATTTCAACTCGCCGCAGCGGGCGGCGGAGGGCCTCAAGTCCTAATAAACTCACACTGCCTGCCTTTCCCTACTTTCTCAAACTCCCACATTGGGAACATTTCTCTGGAAACACCAGTGGCTGGTGGCCTGGGCCAAAACCACTGTGGCCTCGCCGCTCTGGTTTTCAGTTTCCAGGTCTAAGAGGCATCAGCTTTCTGCTTCATGGGCTATCCGCCCTTCCCCACCGTGAACATATTCTCCATGTCCATGCTTTCTTCAGGCCTGTCTAGTACGTCCTGGTGCAGAAAACGGGGGTGTCGTCTGCTGAGGACTCAAGATCGGGAAGCACACAGCAGCCTGTTCAAGCTGACAGGGCCCGTCGCTCGTCCAGCCCACCTCCCCGCCTCCAATCCTGACTGTGGACTTCTTCCTCAAGCCCAGACGGAGTTTTTCTGCCTTGTCCTCTGAGTACTCTGGTCTCTCTCAGTCATTCCCTGCAGAGCCTCACAGTCACGAGGAAGCTTCTTCCAATAGCCAACCTGAATCCTTATCCTCTGATGCACTCACTTTTTCCTACCCTCTTCTGGGGCCGGAGGGGGCTCCCCTCCTTGCTGTGCAGTATGGAGTGAAGGGAGCTGACAAGGCTACTGCCCTCAGCGTAGCAGGCTCCATTGCATCCAGCCCCGGGTAGGCGATCTCCACCTCACTGGCCCCCAGTGTCCAGAGAGTCCTATCTCCAGTTGCACCTGGCGGTGCCTGGCGGCTACCTCTCCCTATTTTCCCCTCCATTTGTTTGACCTCCAGGTCCGCTCACTTCTGGCCCCACTCAGCTGGCTTGGGCAGTGCTGACTTTGGCACAGGTCTGCAAATTTCTGTGGCTCCCTGAATCCCTGCCTCTCCATGGAGAGCAGCCAGACTAACCCAGAGCCTTTTCTGCTCACAGCACAGCCTCGCTCCTGGGCCCATTCAGACCCTGTGGAGGACCTGAGGCTGATGCAGCAGAGGGTGGTATCCACCACGTGACAGCCATTGTCTTCATAAACAACCCATGTTCAAACCCATTCTGAGATTCTGGTCACCGGGCAGGTCCCTATTTCTCTTCCAAAAACAGACACAGTCTCTGCATTTTTATAGCAATTTATGAGTCCCTTTCTAGACGTTTATTTCACTCAATTCTCACAACAATCTCATGAGGCAGGCAAGACTGGTTTTATCCTGATTTTACCGAAGGGGAAGCTAAAGCCCAGAGAGATTATGTGACTTGTTCGAGACCACACACGCGAGTGCCGGTAGTGGGATCTGAAGCCGGGACTCACAGCTCCTGGTCAGAAAGGGCTGTCTGATAATGGAGGGGCAGCAGATAGGCCTGGATTCAAATCCTGGCCCCACCACTATGTGATTTGGGCAAGTTACGTAGCCCCTCTGAGATTCAGCTTTTACATCTACAACAGGAGGGTAACATCCTCTTTTCAGCATCATCGAGAACTAAATGAGATAATACTCCTAGAGTGTGGAGCAGATACCCTCTTAATTCTGGTCATCACCTCGACACCCTTATGCTGCCAAAGGCCTGCCAGAGCTTGGGATCTTTGAAGGCACCCTCATTCTCCTCCTGACACCCAGACCTCCCCTTAGCATGCCGCAAACAGATGCACAGATATAACTAGGACAGAGCAGCTGCACGCAGCCACCTTTTCCTCAAGCCCTAAGGATTCAGAACATTCTCGTGAGTGGAACCTTCGGGAACCAGCCTCTTTCCCCATGGCCAGCCACCATCAGGCACTTCAGTAACAAGTCCGGCTGCAGGCCAAGGCAAGAGGCCAGACCAGGCCCATCCTCCTTGATGCCAGCTCCAATAATTGGTGCTGGTTTCCAGATGGTTTCCTTACCACTTTTATATCATTATTAAATTTTTAAATTAAAAGCACTGATTTACTTTGTAAGTATTCACAGGCCAATTTTTTTCTCTACCTCTTGTCTCTGTACCCAATAGAACGGTTCTAGGATGGCTCTCCTTTGAGGTATGAGTCCACCTCTCCTGGCCCAATCTCAGCCAGAACCTGGGGCATCAATCTTTAGAGGTTCAGAATAGAGACTGGATTTCACTTGACTTCCAGCTGCTAGTCAGGGAAAAAATGGAGAAACTCATTTCTCCGTGTTTTGGAGGTGCAGGAACTAAAGTTACTCAAGAGACAGAAGACTGACCAGCACAGAGAAGTCGGTCTGGAGTGGAGGCACAGGCTCCAGAGTTACAAACCACATAATAGCCCTTCCCACAACTACCTTCTCACTGACTTCCATCTTAGATTTTGGTTTCACTCACATTTTATAAAGTGTTACGTGATTCAATCTTGTTTTCAGTTAAGCAAAATAACTCTCACATCCAAGCTATTCTTTAGTTAAGAAAACATTTGTAGAATAAAAACCTGTAATTAAATCACCTTTCATTTTTTTAAGATGGCTCAGGGGTAAAGAACCTGCCTTCCAATGAAGGAGACAGGGGTTCGATCTCTGGGTTGGGAAGATCCCCTGGAAGAGGAAATGGTGACCCACTCCAATACTCTTGCCTGGAAAAAATCCCATAGACAGAGGAGCCTGGAGGGCTATAGTCCATGGGGTCGCAAAAAGTCAGACACGACAGAGCACGCATGCATAGGTGGATGAGGCAAAATGTTTTAATTCCAAAAGAAACTTGCAGAGGGCCCTCAACACCCATTCTACAGGCTGTTAGGAGCCTGCTACCTGCTACCAGGCAGAACTCAGCAGTTCTGCCTGGGTCTGGATAGCCATTTCCAGGCCAGAGCAAGAACCTTGAGTGAATGAAAGACTGACTGCTGGCTGACCCTCCAGAGCTCTAGAACAGCCTCAGCATACAGGCAATTAGCAGGAGCATAGCCAGTCACACGTGCCATCCCTTGGGATGTGAGCTGAGTACCTTGGACCGATGGGAAAGAACAAACGGCCTCGACCGTAATAACAGACATGCCCCAACAAGAGAAATCACTCTGCCTGCTAAGTCTGTCCCCCCACCCGCATCAACGACATTCTGCTGCCTCAGCATCTTGGATCTAGCACCTTCTTCACGCCAAAATTGAAAACAAGACAATAAAAACCAGAAAGGCCTGAGAACTGGAAAACGTTTCGAGTGAGACCGTAAAAGAAGACCTTTACCTTGAAAATGGTGTTTTCCTCCTCTTGCTGGGGGCTGTGCCGGGTGGCATGTTTCCAGGGGATCTGGAAGCGTTTGGAGTCCCTGTGTAGCCAGATGAGCCCTGGGTACAGACCACTATCCACTTGGGCCACCAGCCAGGGCTTCAGCCGAACTCTGCGGGGGTGGAGGGCCATGATCTGGGCTGGGGGGAAGGGGAGAAGTGGGGAGAGGAGAATTAGGCCAGCCCCTGGGAAAAGTTCCCAGCCACTGTGCCCCTATGATAGAGCTACAGTTTCATTAGATTACAGCAAAGAAACTAAATATGGGAATAAACTGTGCCAGGTGGGGAAGAAAAGAAAAGAGGTTAAAAGGTTCTTTTGATTCTTATTCCAAAGCCATTTATTTTTCATGCTCCAGCCAAATCAGACTTATCATGTAAGTAGATCACATTTCTTCTATTTAAATCCTGAGGCAGAAAAATAAAAAGATGATGTCATCCCTGCTGGAACACAGTCCTTCCTGAAGTACCAAGAGAACAGAAGGGAAATTGCCCTTTTCAATCTCATCTTAGGAGAGGGAAGAAAAAAGTTATGGAAACAGCAAAGGATAGACAAGAACCTGAAGCGCGCGCTCTTTTTTTAGACAACTACGGAATGACAGCATCGTGATGAGAGAGAAGCAGGCAAAGGGGTGGGTCCTGGTTGCAAAGTCCTCACTCACATAGATGAGCAGGCAGTGTATCCACAGGAATCTGAGAGCTGCGCCTCAAGTCAGGTTTCCTTGCTCTGAGCCACCCAAAGGTTCTGTACAGGGCGGGGAAAGGGGGGGAAGGGGAGTGTGAGCAGGTTATCCCTAGAACAATCCAGTGCTCTGTAACTGAGCTCAGAAGCCCCGGAATAATCAAATATCACAGTGCCTAACCCTAAAGTCCGAAAAACAGTCATGAGACACGCTCCCTACTGTTAGGACAGCCTCCTTACCTAGGTCTGTTTATCTCCCCCACAGAGGCTGAGTGGAACTGATTGGCTACAGGAGCCAGCCTGGGTAAAGTCTGCAATTGATCCTCATAAAAATAGAAGGGCTCAGCACAGCCTAGCAGATAACATTTGGTGCCATCGGGGAAACAAAGGCCTGTCCCAACTGGGTGTCTACAGGAAAGAGCAATCCCTGGAGAACTGCTTGCCTGGGATGTTGCATTTAGACTTTTTTTTTTTTGGTGTTCTTATCTCACTTTGTTTTTACTTTCACGTGAGAAACTGATGCCTGCAAAACAACGTTCATTCAACAAATATTTGTTCGTCAGCTACCGTGTGACAAGCGCGAGGTCAGTTATTAAACACAATGTTTTCATCAGACTGCCTGAAGAAATCCACACTGGAATTGCTCAAACCCCACAAGAACCTGAGAAAAGGAAGATAAATAAGTCACCTTCCCACCCAGAAAGATTCCCACCGGGGCTGTGGTTCAGAAATCAAACCAGTTGAGTCAGCTTAAATCTCCCCCTCAGAGGAGCTTAGCTGAGGGGGTGGCCCCTAATGCGTCACGTCTTTCCCAGGCCAGCCTGCAAACAAATGGGAAAACGCAAACCCAGCTGGGTCACCGGCACTTTAAGAGCAAAGCAGCGCCTGCCCTCACCTGAGCCTTCTGACCCAATTACCAAGCCCTGCAACTGAAACCTGCCCCCCTGGGAGCAGAGCTCCCCGTGGGCAGGCGTGGGCAGGCGAGGTGGCATGGGGTGTTCAAGTGCCCTCTACCCCCAAGTTCTTGGCCTTGAGGTAGGTTGCTCCATAGGGCAGCAAATCAAGCTATCAAACCCCGGAGAACATTTACCTTATAAGGTAGGAGGGAATGCATATCCTCCGCAGGGCAAGTTCTAGCCTTCCCTTCTTCAGTTCTGGCCTGTGATGATGGGGGGGGATGGGGCGAAGGAAGAACCAAGAGAACCGGAAATGGATGGCAAACGGGTCCAACCTAGTAAGGGGCTTTTGAGAAGATCTACTGCAATATGGTCAGCCCTCCTATACTGTTCCCTGGTGGCTCAGGAGGTCAAGAATCTGCTTGCAACGTGGGAGACCCAGGTTCGATCCCTGGGTCAGAAAGATCCCCTGGAGAGGGAATGGCAACCCACTCCAGTATTCTTACCTGGGAAATCTCATGGGCAGAGGAGCCTGGCGGGCTAGAGTCCATGGGGTCACAAAGAGTTGGACACAACTGAGCGACTAACACACTTACTGTAATATGGTCAGTCCTGTGTCTAGGACTGGCAGACATGTGAAATCCACCCCTTGAAGGATTGCAGGCTTTGAAGAAGAGAGTTCCTCCTAGTTGATCCACGGCACATCATGAAAAAAATTAAGGCAATCAAGCCAACACAAGGAACTGCACACAGAGTGATGGGGAGGGAGAAGTAGCCACCCATAGAGATCCGTGATTAAGATCTAGAACCCTGTGTTCTCAGCATTCTCCCAAGATGGCAGCACGCAGGGGCAACCCTGCCCAGCCTCCTCCTCCCTGCCCCACCTCCATCACAGCTAACCCTCCCCATCTTCTCAAAGCTGACCAGTATCTCCACCTGCCACCCAGTAAATAAGACTACAAAAAAAGGCAGAGAGGGAAAATTGGGAGGCAACCAAAATAGCAGGGGAAAACAGCTAATCAGACATTCATAGGCTGCAGCATCTAGCAGCTATTAACATTGAGGCATCTGAAGAATTTTTATTGGATTTAGGAAAATCTTTATATATGTACTTAAGAGGGAAAAGGCATCATACAATATTGACTGGGTAGTATCTCTTCCATCTTGTAACGTAACATGCACTTGTGAATATATGCACATAGAATTTTTAAAGGGGGTAGAAATAAGATATCGATGCAACGAGAAGTTCTTAGTCGTTACCCCAGTAGTTACCTTAGCGATGGTAGGATTGTGGGTGACTTTCACGCTTCCCTACATACTTTTATGATTCACATTTTCCTACAATGACATGTTTTGATTCATAACTTAAAACCAGAACACTACAAGTAATATATATATGTTTTTTTTTAACCACAGGAAGCTAAGACATTTCTTGGCCACTGGGAGGTAAAAAAGATGATGGCCTTCAGCTAATAGAAACCATGGTAACAACAATCCTCTATATCTACATAGGCTTTATAGTTTTCATGCACGCTTTTACTTAATGTGTCTGACCTCATCCTCATGATCTAGAAGCAGTGTTGTTATCATCCCTATTTTACAGCTGGGTTAACTGAGGCACAGTAAAGTGTTTTGTCTGGGGCCTGGACCCAGTACTTCTGAGTCAGAGTGTGCTGTACCATAACCTGGCACTGCACCCAGCCCTCCAAGTCTCTCCCTTCTTCTGTACACCAAGAGAGTAAACCAAAAACATCGACAAAGATCCAAGCAGCACAGAGGGCCAGTGAAGTGCTTAGGGAGGAGACTGCACGACACCCACCCTTAAACACACCTAAACCAAAGTTTTCTTTCAAAACACTCTTGCCACCCAAATCCCAAGGCCCACAGAACAACACTTGCCTAGTTGAATTCAGCTCTGGTTATCTCTAGCCGCCATCATAGCAAAATTCAAGGCCTGAGTCTCCAACAGGTATTCAACCAGCCACAGAACAAAGATGCTCACCCAATCACTCTCCTCACTCTGGGCCCTGAGCACAGATGCTTTCAGCCTCCCCAGGGCATGAACTGTCCTCTCTCACACCCCCAGTCCAGGGAACAGGCCCCCTAGAAACACCCGCACTGCCATCTCTGCAGCCCCTGCCCGGACTACTTTCCAGGAACACCCTGAAGCCGAGACTCAGCTGTCAATGATTTTGCTCAGAGTAAAACACACTCACTCTCATTTCCTGCAGACAGGCCTCAGGCGATGGTCCTGCTTTTTTCCTCCCTCCTCCTGGAGGGACCTGAAATGCCATCTTCCGAGTTCCCCAGTCTTTCCTCCATTTAGTTCAGCCCTGTTTAGGGGTAAATTCTGAACCTCTACCCATGATTCCTATGCCCTTCCCCGCTGCTTGATTGAAGTTGGGGGCTGGAGAGAGCTAGCGACCCTGTATGGGGTGCTGGTGTCAAGTGTTATACAAACATCTAAGCCTAAAGTACTGTTCTGGGTCGGCACCCCGCCGTCACCAACCCCTGCTCAAACGCGCCTTCTTCCTCTCCCTTCCTGGCTTCCACTTTTGACAGCCACCAAGAGAGCAGGGGCGCGTCGGGATGACCCCTTTACCACACAGCAGGCTCCCTGTGAACAGTGGCACCCCGGGCCTGCTTTCCAGCCCAGCCTGGAAGACTTTCCCCACTTCTCCACACCCGCCCTCCAGCCCCTTCAGGCGAAGAAAGCCTCACCCCCAGAGCAACCACACCCGGCGCCACCCTCCTCAGCACCTCATTTGGCTACTTGGAAATCCGCGGGTGTCTCCCAGGCCCAGGGCGAGGGGCCTGACGGTGCTAAACAAATTCCAGGAGAGAAAACAAACTGGCCGAAGCTACTGGTTGCCCCGACCCGCAATTTTCCAAAACACCCACCAAGATCAAGGGCCGGCTGGCCGGGTGGCCGGCCTGGGAAATCCCCTCTGTGGGCAGCGAGGGCCGGCGGAGTGGCGAGCCGGTAGGACCAGAGGGGTGGAGGCGCGGTAGCGCGCCCCGACGGTGGGTGGGTGGAGGCTGGGAGCCGCGCACTCCCGCTGGGCGGGGAGGGAAAGGAAGTGGACCGAAGCGAGGGGTGGGGAAGGGTCCGGCGATCCCAAGCTGGGACTGACCATCCAGTAGCCACCTGGGCCACAGGGACGGGCACCCAGCCCTAGAGGACATCGGCCGACGCACGGATGTCCCTAAGCAAGCTCTCCTCACCCCTGCAGGCTCTGGAGGGGACCCTTCACCAGCGGGCGTGCCCTCCCTTCCCCAAGCTAGTCTCCGGACTTTGGCGTTCCCACCTGTCTTCAATCCGGCTGCCAGAAGCGAACGTCCCTCCGAACCAAGTCCCCAGGTACGATCACCGCCGCCACCGCGCTCCTCGACCCGTAGGGCGAGCAACGCCTGGCTGTGCGCTGGTAGGGATTGCGGGCTCCGCTCCCCGCCCCGCGCCGGCCCTTACCTGCCCGGCCCAGGTGCGCTAGGCTCACGTCAGCGCCCCGCCCGGGGACGCCGCGGCCCCCACCTCCGCCGTCCGGCCCCGCCTCCCAGGTGTAGGCCCGCCTCCCAGGTGTGGCCACGCCCCCACATCCGGGATTGGCGGGTCGCGATAAATATGATACTCTGTTCCTGGGAGGCTCAGGCCCTCGCAGCGCCTTCCCCACCGCCCTGCCCTGCTTCTTATTCAGGCTGAGAAAGTAAACGCCAGGATTCAGGTCTCGACCTGACCCCTCGGGGCTCGTGGGCTTGTCCACTGGAAGCGACTGCGAGGAAATCTAAGTCGAGAAGATTTAGCTCTAATTCGAGAAGGGGCCTCCCTTCCCTTCTGCCCAATAATCACCCCTTCCGTATGGAGGTGGTGCTAGTAGTAAAGAACCTGCCTCCCAAGGCAGGAGACATAAGAGACATGGCTTCAATCCCTGGGTCAGGAAGATCCCCTGGAGGAGGGCATGGCAACCCACTCCAGTATCCTTGCCTGGAGAATCCCATGGACGGAGGAGCCTGGCGGGCTACAACTCCATAGGGTCACAGAGAGTTGGACACAACTGAAGCGACTCAGCACGCATGTATGGAGACGGTTAACTACAAATAAGGGTTTAGAGATTGTGGGTTGGCCCTATTACCTGTGGGCCTGTGTAAGTGGAGCAGGGTGTGGGGAGGGGACCCAGGACACTTGGTCCCTTCTGAGGAAAGCCCTGTGGCTTCCAGGGCAGGAATTCTGCTTCTACTCTGCCCCTTACCCCTGTGACCCTGAGTAAGTTCCTTAGATGCTTGGTTTCGATTTCCTCATCTATTCAATGAAAATAATACTTCTGTCTTTTCCAAATACTGTCTGGTAATGATTAAAAGCACGGCCTCTGCAGCCAACTATTGGGATTCAAATCCAACTCCATCAGTACCATAGACTTGGGGAAGTTTTCCTAAGCTGTCCGTGCTTCAGTGTCTTATCTGTGAAAAGTGAAAGTCATTGAGTCGTTTCCTACTCTTTGCTACCCCATAGACTATACAGTCCATGGGGTCGCTACGAGTCAGACACAACTGAGCGACTTCACTTTCACTTTTCACTTTCATGCATTGGAGGAGGAAATGGCAACCCACTCCAGTGTTCTTGCCTGGAGAATCCCAGGGACGGGGGAGCCTGGTGGGCTGCCGTCCATGGGGTCGCATAGAGTCGGACACGACTGAAGTGACTTAGCAGCAGCAGCAGCAGACTATACAGTCCATGGAATTCTCCAGGCCAGAGTACTGGAGCGGGTAGCCTTTCCCTTCTCCAGGGGATCTTCCCAACCCAGAGATCAAACCCCAGGTCTCCCACATTGCAGGCGGATTCTTTACCAGCTGAGCCACCAGGGAAACCCATGTGTAGAAGGATGTAAATAATCATATCTACCTCAAAAGGGTATTGTGAGTATTCAAAAAATTACTTCATATAAAGTGCTTGGAATGATATTTGGCACTTCCCAACTGCAGTTGGGAATACCATTTTTATCGATGTGAAGATAAAAAGTACCATAGAGGCAGTGTCTCACTGAATAAACAGAATCTCCTACTATTAATTTTTATTTATTTATTTATTCATTTTTAAATACATATTTTCATTTATTATGAATGATTATTATAAGCTATTATAAATGGTTCATTTATAATAAATTGTTTCTTTTATCCATTTGCAGCGCTGGGTCTTCTTTGCTACATGTGGGCTTTCTCTAGTTTCGAGCAGGGGTTACTCTTTGTTCAGCGAGTGGGCTTCTCACTGTGGTGGCTTCTCTTGTTGCGGAGCACAGCTCTAGAGCACAGGCTTAAGTAATTGCGGTGCATGGGCTCAACAGCATTGACATCCGGGCTTAGTTACTCTAGGGCATGTGGGATCTCCCCAGACCAGGGCTCAAAGCCGTGTCCCCTGTATTGGCAGGTGGGTTCTTAACCACTGGACCACCGGTGGACATCTCTTACTATTACTTGAAATGCAAGGCCTGTATGTCCCCTAATGGGTGTCCGATAAACGTCCCCTCACCTTTCCCACTGCAGAGCACCTCAGTCCCTACAGAGTGCATGCATACAGTGAGCAGAGTAGCAGCACGTGGGATGCTGCAGCACTGGGCTGTCACAGGGAAGAAGGGGCACAAGCAGGGCGCTTAGAGGCCATGGTGAAGTAGTGTTATGGACTGAACTGTGTCCCCTAAATCCAGATGTCGAGGTCCGATGACCCCTCGTGTCTCTGAATGTGCTCTGACTCGGAGATAGGGTCTTCACAGAGTTAAACAAGCTAAAATGCAGTTATTAGAATGGGCCATAATCAGATATGACTGGTGTCCTTATACAAAAGGGAAATTTGGACGTAGAGACAAATAGACACTGAGGGAAGAGGATGTGAAGAGACACAGCGAGGAGACATCCATCTGCAAGCCAAGGAGAGAAGCCTGGGACAGACCCTTCCCTCCCTTGAAGTCCTCAGAAAGAACCAACCTTGCTGAGACCCTGGTTTTGAACTTCTGGCCTCCAGAACTGTGAGATAATACATTTCTGTGGTTTAAGCCCCCTAGTCTGTGCTCCATTGTTCCAAATGCAAACTAATTTGGAAACTAGCAAACTAATATAGCTAGGTTGGAGAGCTCCAGATTGGTAATAATGCAGACTGGATTCCTAGTCCCAGTTCAGCCTAGGGACACAGCCAGCAAAGGCCTGAAAAGGCAGCAAGGTCCAGAGCCTGAATCAGCCACTGCTTGTGGCCACTCTTACCTTCATGCAGGGAAAGGGGAGGGCTATCTCATCAGCACAGCCAGCCTATTACCACTGGTGAGCTCATTGGACAAGCTGTACCTTCCATCTGGCCCAGGGCTGGGCTCCTGACACCAAACAAACAATCCCCTGCAGGTGTATAAGTGGGATGTGGGGGAAGACCACCAGGAGAGTGTCGTTTGAGGGGAACCAAAAGCTGAAAGCATGAGCCCACACACAGACACTTACTTTTGCAATAGCTGAAATTACCATAACTAAGGTGATTTCTTAGTGATCTTCTTTGGAAGGCACTTTCTTTTTTTTTCTTCTTTTTTGGCTCCTTTGCATGGCCTGCAGGGTCTTGTTCCCTGACCAGGGATTGAACATCTGAGGACACAGCAGTGACAGTTTTGAGTCCTAACCACTAGACCACCAGGGAATTCCCTAGAAGACGTATATTTTAGAAGCAGAGAATTTGAGTTGGGAGGGCCCTTCAAATCCTCTAGTTTAGGGGGGAATTAGAGATGTTGTTTGACCCACAAAATTGTTTAAACATCAGGAGATTTCACAAAACATCCAGAGTCTTAGCATCTCTTAAAGAGTTAAATGCCTGGGACAGCGTGGGTTGGCAGCTCCATCAGGCAACAGCTGCCCATTTAAAGGGAGTCTACATGTAACAGTCGGGACAACCCCGCCCGACTGGATTCACTCATTTACTTTAATTGCCTGATCCTGCTGGCATATGACCTCGCAACCTCTAGTCCAGATATCCCTTTTTTAAAGGTGAGAAAACTGAGGCCCAGAGAGGTCAAGTGGTTTGCTTGAGGTCACATAGTAAATTAGCTGCAGAGCCAAGACTAGAGCTCAAGCCCAGAGCTCTTTCCTCCTGGATCCTGTTAAGCACCCTAGCCAGAGTGCATTCTGACTGTGCTGCACTGGTTGCAAGTTACCCATGCGTCTGGACACTGTTGATACTATGGTGAACAAACCATGGTTCCAACTCTTGTGTCACCCTACTAAAGAACCAATGAGAGGGAATGAAGCAAGAAGAATTAAGGTAGAAATCAGGAGGAACTTCCTGGCTCTTCAAATGAGAGCTGGCAAGAGGCCATCCTGAGGTCTCTTTTGCTTGAGACATAACCTTATCTGCTTGGTCTGAGGAATCAGAACATCTTATGAGTCCCTGTGACGGCGCTTTGAAGCTGAAACTCCAATACTTTGGCCACCTGATGCGAAGAGCTGACTCATTTGAAAAGACCCTGATGCTGGGAAAGATTAAAGGCGGGAAGAGAAGGGGACGACAGAGGGTGAGATGGTTGGATGGCATCACCGACTCAATGGACATGAGTTTGAGTAGGCTCCGGGAGTTGGTGATGGACAGGGAATCCTGGGTGCTGTGGTCCATGGGGTTGCAAAGAGTCGGACACAACTGAGCGACTGAAATGACCTGAACTGTGAGGGCTCTAGAAGAATCTGTTCTGTGATCTCAAAAGAGCACTCTCAGGATTCAAACATCCCCAACGCGGCTTGAACCTGCAGTGTTCCCAGGCTTTTGCCCTCTGTCCCTGCTCAGGTGAGGCACTGCTGAGTCACTCATGAGTCTGAGTTTCAGGCAGTGGGATGTATGTTTCAGCACAGGCGCCCTGATTCACAACTATAGGAAATTGGGGAATTTCCCTCTCTGGCTCCCAGGCAACTCTTAGCTGGTAGTGTTGTTTAGTCACTCAGTCATGTCCAACTCTTTTGCGACCCCATGGACTATAGCCCACCAGCCTCCTCAGCCCACAGGATTTCCCAGGCAAGAATACTGGAGTGAGTTGCCATTTCCTCCTCCAGGAGATCTTCCCTACCCACAGATCGAATGCACATCTCCTGCATTGCAGGTGGATTCTTTACCACTGAGCCACCAGGGAAGCCCTTAGCTGGTGAAGTGGGGTCTTTTTCATGACCCTGAAGCTTTAGCCTCTACAGTATGAAACACATGACAGTAAAGCCATGTGACCCAAATCCTACTCTTTTCTTGGCAGGGCAGAGGGCACGGCAACTGGACCCTTTCCCAGTGGCTCAGTACAGTGGAGAGTGTTCCTGGAAGCAGTGACAGCAAATAAGCTCTGAGACGAGCCTGAGCATCCGTGGGGCTGCTAAAGAAGGGGTGGGGACTGCAAACTAAACAGCCCGATTCTCTGCTCTGTCAGAGGAACTCAGACCCCAGCCAGCTTCTGGAAGGCAATTCTGGAGCCCATCAGGTCTACCCTCAAGTCCTTTCAATGTCCTGGTTTATCTCTGGCTCCATCAAGGGTCTCAAGGGACTAGGGCTACAAGGAGCCTAACACACTGTCTGAACCACAGCCTAAATTGTAATGCATTTTGGTGTTGCCTCTTCCTCTGTCCCCTCTCCATCCATAGACTGCACCCCGGAATGCCATCCAAATCCTAGAAGCATTGAGATTTCTGCAGCAGAAATAAATACATAAATGAATCTCACGTTCCAACCTAGACAATGACTTTGGCTCGAGACTTTAGGAGAATTCCCAAGAAAGTGTTCACGATTATTTGTTTCTGACTCTTTTTATCCATGGACCAAGCTGAGCCCTGGTAAGTGTTCTCAGAGAAGCAGCCTTCTTTATTACAAACTTGGGTCTGTATGAGAGGAGCAGGAGGAGGAAAAACGAGACTCAGTAACTCCCTTGGAAGTATAAGAGTCCACTTCCATCTCCCCTGGCAAAGGAAGCTTTAGACCTGGAGACAAAAGAACCGAATAATAAGTTACAAGCACCTTGAACATGAATGTTCATAGTCCGCATTTCAGATACGCTGCTCTGCTGGGATAGAGCGATGCTGTGATTCTAACTTCACTGTCAGCACCAAACAACCGATCCTGTGCTTATCTGCGGCTGTGAAAGAGATCCTGGATATGAAAGCTCTCTGAAATTCACAAGTGGGTGGGAGGGCTTCTTACTGCCATTATCTATTTTTTGTTTCCTCCTGTAAATCATTCTCTCTATGCCTCAGTCAAGTCTCTGGGGGCAGCAAGGCACAGGCCAGACAGAAACTCTGGTAAGCCACGAGTTCCCAGCACAGGGCCAGGCGCAGGGTAAACTCCAGGAGCATAGGACGATGTGTTGACTTCAGAAAAATGAGTTGTCTGGGGATACAGGATCTTTGGGGGGCAATGTGGTGAGAAACTGGTTTTTTTTGTTGTTGTTCAACGAGACTGATTGACCGAATGTGTTTTATCTTGTCTCCCTCCCCAGGCCATTCCAGTAAAATGACAATGAAGGAATTTAAAGAAAGGGTATTAACCCACAAGGTTAAGAGAGGACGAAAGCACGAGCAGGGAGATAAGATGGGATGAAAGATTTCAACAGAAAATATTACGAGATGAAATATTATTTCAACAAAAACAAGGAGTGGGGAAGTCTGATATTTTGATTATAAAGCTTTCAGTACTATTTGATTTTAAAGCAGACAAGACATAAAATTTAAGAAACATTTTATTACAAGGACTTCTTTCAAAAGAAAGGAGAAAGGGCCCCAGGGAGTCAGGAGAGACCTGGATGTCAAATCTTTCTTTGGTGCTTGGTCACAGCAGAGCTTGTCACTGTTGCTGTCTGAGCCCAAGCCTCTTCCTCTGAAGGGGGCTGAACAAATCCCACAGTTGCCTTCTAGTCCTAACAATTAACCACTTCTACAGGTAAGTTCTTGGAGAAGGCAATGGCACCCCACTCCAGTACTCTTGCCTGGAAAATCCCATGGATGGAGGAGCCTGGTAGGCTGCAGTCCATGGGGTGCCTAAGAGTCAGACACAACTGAGCAACTTCACTTTCACTTTTCACTTTCATGCATTGGAGAAGGAAATGGCAACCCACTCCAGTGTTCTTGCCTGGAGAATCCCAGGGACGGGGGAGCCTGGTGGGCTGCCGTCTATGGGGTCGCACAGAGTCGGACACGACTAAAGTGACTTAGCAGCAGCACAGGTAAGTTCTATGGGCATAACTGACATCCTCAGAAAAACCTGTACTTTGGAATTAGTCCAAACTTGTCTCGAATTTCCCTTCTTGCAATTCCTGGCTGTGTGAACTGGCTGAGCCTCAGTTTACTCAGCTCACGCACAAGGATACTGCCCATGTCTCAGACCTGGCAAGAGGATTCAATGACATAAGTCAAGCAGCAAGTGTTCCTTTTCTCCACTGCTGCACCTCCCACCTTTAGGCAGAGATCTGGCACCAGGCATTGGCTTAGTTAAAACCCAGAGGGTTCAGAAATGAGTTTGGTTTGGTTTTGGTTTAGTTGCTAAGTCGTGTCCGACTCTTTGCAACCCCATGAACTGTAGCCTGCCAGGCTCCTCTGTCCATGGGATTTTCCAGGCAAGAACACTGGAGTGGGTTGCCATTTCCTTCTCCAGGGGATCTTCCCGACCCAGGAATCGAACCCGGGTCTCCTGCATTGCAGGCAGATTCTTTACCGACTGAGCTATGACAGAAATGAGTTACAGTGTATTTATTCTTGGGGCAGAGAGAACAGTGAAGCACCTCATTTCTGTTGATTGGACTACAGGCAAGGTCCAAGTGTGGATGTCTGAGCCTAGTGAATAATTCCTTTGGGGAGATGTCATTAACTAAAGGGCAGACAAGGGAGGGCATAAATGAGAGGTTCTTTGACCAAGTACCTGCCCCACCTCCACCCCTCTATCCCTCCTCCCCTCCTCTGTGGGAATCTCTTAGCAGAGTCCACATACCCAGCCTCAACCTAGATTAGCCTCCTATTCAATTACTTGGGGTTCTGCAGAAAAGGTAAAGATGGTGTCCACAGGGATTTCCACTCTCTTGAGTGTCTCTGGACTTGCACACTGATTTCCACACTATGGGCTCCCTTCCACACTAATTTTTTTTTTACATCACTTGAAACTTTAGCTGTATAACTTTCAAAAAGGTCATCCGATCTGGAGGCTGTCCCTGGGTGCTTACAGCCTGAACCACATCTCAGGAAACTTACTGCCTCCTATTGTCTTCCTCTACTCCTACTGAAGACCTCTGTTTAAACTTTCACTTATATATCCTTCTACTATTGTGCACCCCTCCCCAGCTTCCATCCCCACCCTAATCTCTCCTAAGGTCCTTTGTGAGCTCTAATTGGTTTACTTTCCTCGTAAACCATTCTGTAAGACTTAGAGGAGGAACTTACAGTTGCCAGGGGGAAGGAATAGTTAGGAAGTTTGAGATGGACATGTACAGGCTGCTATGTTTAAAACAGATAATCAAGTAGGACCTACTGTACAGCACAAGAAACTCTGCTCAATGTTATGTGGCAGCCTGGAGTGGAGGGGAGTTTGGGGGAGAATGGAAACATGTACATGTATGATGTGAGTCCCTTTGCTGTTCACCTGAAACTCTCACAATATTGCTAATCGGCCATGTTCCAATATAAAATTAAAAGTTTAAAAACATTTCTGTGACTCCTCAATGTTTATTGAGTCAAGAACCTTGATTCACTCATCCAACAAATGTTTACTGTGTATCTACTGTGGGCCAAGCTCTGTTCTAGGTGCTGGGGATACATCATTGAGCAAGAGAGATAAAATCTTCTGTTCTCCTAGTACTTATATTCCAGTGGTGGAGACAGAGTAACCAAGATAAATAAATACAGTAAGTAAAGTCAGTTGGTGATAAGTTCTAAAAACAAAAAGGACTTCCCTTGTGGCTCAGCTGGTAAAGAATCCACCTGCAATGCGAGAGACCAGGGTTTGATCCCTGGGTTGGGAAGATCCCCTGGAGAAGGGAACGGCTACCCACTCCAGTCCTCTGGCCCAGAGAATTCCATGGACTGTATAGTCCATGGGGTCACAAAGAGTTGGACACGACTGAGGGACTTTCACTTTCACACTTTCAGGAAAAAGAGGGGGTGAGGGGGAAGTAAAATTTTAGATAGACCCACCAGAGAGAAGATGACAATCTGAGTAAAAATCTAAGATCGTGAACTCTGAGGATAGCAGAGGGAAGATGGTTCCAGAAAGAGGGGCTGGCAAGTGCAAAGGCCCTGGGGTGAGAGCACATTTGCCCAATAAAGGATGAGCAGAGAGGTTGGAATGAAGCCCGAAGCTGGCAGAGAGTGAGGAGAGAACAGAGGTTGTTGGGCTGTGAGATTTGAGATCTGATGCTGCAGCTTTCACTCTGAGAGAGAGGAGGGGGCCACTAGGGGCTTTTGAGCAGAAGAGTGGCAAGGGGTGACTTGTTTTGCAGGATCAGTCTGGCTGCTGTGTTTCAGGTGGAGAGAAAGGAGAAAAGGGCCAGAGAGATGAGTTGAAAGGCTTCTTGCTGGCCCTCATCTGTTTGTCCAGTCGCATCTCTTACTATTCCACTGCCCTGCCACCCTAATCGATGCTTCTTCCCAAAACACACTTTGCAGCTGCTGACCTATCACCCTTGATGAAGCAGCTTCTGCTTGAAATAATTGTCACAACCAGAATAATTGCTGCTGCTTATCCAGCATCCATAATTCCATTCAATTTAAGTGTTGTCTAATTTCACTTACATGGTTTCATTTAATGTTTCTATTTTGTCCCTATTTCTTGGGAAAGCTGAGGTCTTTTACAAGTTGTTGCCAATGGCAAGGTCCCTGGGCCCAATCATAACATAGAGAACCATCGACACCTCTTTGTTCTCAAGTGAACCATTTGATTTCTTTGCGGGTCTCCAGACTGTGTGACCTTCTGAGCAATGCCTCACAGGAATGACCCACAAAGGGAGAGGAAGATGTTTAAAATGACCCTTGAAGATGAACATCAATTATCTGCATAGAAAAACCAAAGCAAAAGACATTTTAGTCAAAGAAAATAGCACTACAAAGCACTACACAGAATGGTCAGGAAGTTGCAGTTTGCTGGCATGTAGCATTTATAGTGGAGAAGGAAATGGCATCCCACTCCAGTACTCTTGCCTGGAAAATCCCATGGGCAGAGGAGCCTGGTAGGCTGCAGTCCATGGGGTCGCTAAGAGTCCGACACGACTGAGCAGCTTCACTGTCCTTTTTCACTTTCATGCATTGCAGAAGGAAATGGCGACCCACTCCAGTGTTCTTGCCTGGAGAATCCTGGAGACAGGGGAGCCTGGTGGGCTGCTGTCTATGGGGTCGCACAGAGTCAGACACGACTGAAGCAACTTAGCAGCAGCAGCAGCAGCAGCATCATTTATAGGGAGGCATTAAGCAGGAAGCTATAACCAACCTAGATAGCATATTAAAAAGCAGAGACATTACTTTACCAACAAAGGTCCATGTAGTCAAAGCTATGGTCTTTCCAGTAGTCATGTATGGATGTGAGAGTTGGATGATAAAGAAAGCTGAGCACCAAAGAATTGATGCTTTTGAACTGTGGTGTTGGAGAAGACTCTTGAGAGTCCCTTGGACTGCAAGGAGATCCAACCAGTCCATCCTAAAGGAGATCAGCCCTGGGTGTTCTTTGGAAGGAATGATGACCTGGAGAGCATGATTTCCTTTGAAAGGAAACAGCCCTAGTCTGGTTGGTAGTTGCTGTGCAGAAAGGCGGCCCAGTTTTGCCCACTGGGAAATCCAGATGCGTACATACAATCTTCCAACAGTTTATATGTTTGCAACAAGTTTTTCAAAAATCTTGATTGCCTGTAAACCACCCCCCAGGAGCTGCCCTTTGGGGACTACTGCCTGGGGTGTGAGTAAGCGCCGCTGTGTTCTCAGAGCTTGCCACAGGGCCTGGCAGTGAGTCAGTGTTCAAACACATTTGCTGAGTGCATGTGCATGGGTTATGTATTAGGATTCCCATCTTACACTGAGGAAACTGAGGCTCCTGGAGGGTAATAGATGGTGTGGGAAAGGCCACAGTCACGTTCAAGGCCAAATCTCTGAACTTGGAAATCAGCAGAATGTCTTGTAAGAGAGACGGCTTAAGAGTAGAAGAGTAGAAACAGCTCTTCATCAGACCCCTCCGCCAGCCCCCAGCCCCTACCCAGGTCGTGGGGACAGCCCCATGTCCTACGCGCACCTCCACCTGATTTCAACCCCGCTGGGGAACTCCCCATCCCACTCTCTGGGACTGTTTTCCCTCTCTCTTGTTCAGACCTAGGAATCGGAGATGAGGCAGCCCATTCCCCACCTGTCCCTCCTCAGCCCACTGACATCTGTAAAATGTTGAGTTGCCAGCAGTAACAGTCTCTTTGGGGCCTTTCAAATCCAAACAAGGACCCATCAGATCTTGCTGGCCAGGAGTCTGGCCGACTAAATCCCTAAGGGTACCAGGTAGCCTCAAGGCTTTTCCTGCTCTTGATCACTATTTACAAACATTTATCAGCAGAGCTGGGCAGAGCTGCTGCATACATAGAAATGAAAGGAGGTGGGAAAACAGGAGAGCCAGGGAAGGGGAATTTGGGGAAATAGAATATCAGTGTTGGAGGCTTCTAAAATCAGAGTCAGGATTTCTGCTAAGACGCGCTCAGTTGACATAAAATCAGTCCTTCCTTCCCTTCTTTCTTCCTCTCTTCCTCCCTTCATCAAATCAGACCATAGGTTGGTTATTCAGTCAAGGAACACTTATTGATCAGTTCAGTTCAGTTCAGTTGCTCAGTCACATCCGACTCTTTGCAACCCCATGAATCGCAGCATGCCAGGCCTCCCTGTCCATCACCAACTCCCGGAACTCACCCAAACTCATGTCCATCGAGTCGGTGATGCCATCTAGCCATTTCATCCTCTGTCGTCCCCTTCTCCTCCTGCCCCCAACCCCTCCCAGCATCAGAGCCTTTTCCAATGAGTTAACTCTTCGCATGAGGTGGCCAAAGTACTGGAGTCTCAGCTTTATCATCAGTCCTTCCAAAGAACACCCAGGGCTGATCTCCTTCAGAATGGATTGGTTGGATCTCCTTGCAGTCCAAGGGGCTCTCAAGAGTCTTCTCCAACACCACAGTTCAAAAGCATTAATCCTTTGGTGCTCAGCTTTCTTCACAGTCCAACTTTCACATCCATACATGACCACTGGAAAAACCATAGCCTCAGTGTTCAACAAATTCCCATAATTGGCAGGTAATCATTTGAATGATGCCCATGACCTAAGTGTGTCACACTTTATTCACTTTTAGTTTATTAAGGATAACGTGAGAAGGAAACACTAGCATGTTTTACCAACTATTACAGTTGGCAGGGGAAAGCTGTTGTTGTTCCCTATACAATTCTTAGAGTAATCCGCCAGTTTCTGGACTCCTTCCAGGATCTCGGATCTGAAAGCACAGTCGCGGCTCAGTGCTCTGCTTTCCCTACCAGAACCCCCTTCTGCTGCCTTGTTTGCCAGTCAATTCATCTTGCACACATTCATTTTCCTTAAATGGATTTATTTTCAAGTCCACTCAAGGGGGGAGTTTTCTTAAATTTAATTTTTAAAAGAGACTTTCTTCTCCGAGGTCATTCAGCTGGGGTACATGGTGAGTAGGAAGCTGGCCAGGCCCGACCTGTCTGACCTCGTGCCCTTTCCATTAGGTCATAGAAGGGAACCCGAGTTGCCGAATGTTAAATCTCCTCCACGGGCCCAGAGTGATCTCCTGGACCATCTGTCTGTCCTGGGGGCGTGAAGAAGGCACGAGAGGCTCTGCCCTTGACCCTGAATGACTTGAACCCGTGGGCTGGATCTGGGGCTTTCTAGGGGCCTGGGAACCTCTCTCTAAGGGCGTCAGTGTCTGGAGGCCCCGAGAGTTTCGGGAGTTTCGGAGTAGGCCCGGCAGCCTCCCAGGTGCTCTTCTGCACTGTGGCAAGTGCCAGCTCGCCTTCGGCTCCCGCCCAGCCCGGGAAACCAGAGGTATTTCTAGCTCAGGCCCAGACCCGTCCCGGCGGCCTGGATTCCACTGCCGAGGCAGGGCGCTCCTCAGTGCCCAGGGACCATTTCTTTCTGGGGTTTGTCACAAAGGAATTTCCATTCCAGCCGTTCAGGGCGATGCGGGCAGGTGGGTGGCCACGGGGCTTCTCCCTCAAGCTACGGAGGGCTGGGGTCGATAGCAGGGCATCGAGGGAAGGGGAGCTCTAGACATTCCATCCCTGAGGCTGTTTCATCCCCAAATCCAAGGCAAATAGAGAAGTTGGGAAGGCTGGACTGTCTGCCTGCCCCACGGCCCAACCCTGAGTCCCGCCTCGGATCGCTAAAAGAAGGACCTTCCCACAGGAGAGGCTAGGTCTGGGCAGGTCTGGAGAGCCCCGATCCCACGGCCCGGGGGGAACACGCCCCAGCTCGCTGAGCTCTCCGGTAGGCGTCTCTGGGGGTAGGAAGCCCAGCCTCTGATATGACCGGGCCGGGTTTGCATGTGCACATGCATGCGCCTGTGAGTATATGTGTGTGTGTGTGTGTGTGTGTGTGTGTGTGCGCGTGTGTGTGTAAGCAACAGATAATCGTTTAGTGAACCCATGCACTTTTTGCTTATTTGAAATTCAGATTTAATTGAGTGTCCTCTACTTATCTGGCAACTCCAATAGAGAGGGCAGGGTTCAGGAGGACTAGACTGAGGTTGACACTCCATGCCCCTGGGTCTCCAATTTCAGGGAGGCCAGGGCCAGTGTCTGGACACATATCCCTGCTCCCCACCCTGAAGCGAGAGATTTCCTTGAGCCCTGCCTTTCCCACAGAGCTGGGGCCCCTCGGACTTCAGACTGTAGTTCTGCAACTCCAGGGCCTTTCATGTCAACTGGTATGCAGCATCCTGGAGTCCCTTTGAAGATGAAAAGCTCTTCTGAGAAATGCTCGGTTGTTGTAATTAACGTAATTAAAAGCAATTTTGCTCACAGCCCTGTAGGAAATTGGGGGACTTCGATACCTCACTCTCCCAGGAAATGGCCAACCTCTTCCAATCCAGTGTTGGGGTAGATGTCCCTGCCAGCCCCAGTCCCTGCTCCCACCTAACTTGACTTCATTTTTGTTTTGTTGCTAAGTCGTGGCAGCCTCTTTGTTACCCTATAGACTGTAGCCTGCCAGGCTCCTCTGTCCATGGAATTTTCCAGGAAGAACACTGGAGTGGGTTGCCATTTCCTCCTCCAGAGGATCTTCCCGACCCAGGGATTGAAACAGCGTCTCCTACATTGGCAGGCGGGTTCTTTACCACTGAGCCACCAGGGAAGACCCAACCTGACTTAGACTCATCTTTTTACCTGTTCAGATGATTTTTCACTGCAAGACACCCGACTGTCCCTGCACAGTAGTCAGCCTCTCTGGGGAGATGTCTGTGCCTTTTTGATGATCGGTAAAGCCTGGAGCTAGCTACTCTAGCTCTGGACCAGAGAGAAGGGGTGCTAGCTGCTGCCATCTCTCCTCCCAACCCGAAAGCCCTGACCACTAGGAGCAAACTCTTTTTTGATTCTAGGAATTAGGTTCTTGCTGTGCCACGTGACCACACAGGAGGTGTGTAAGCGTTTCCTTCTGAAGGTAACTAGTCATACAGTGGTAACCAGGGCAGCTAGAGGTCATGCCCAGAGTATGTTGTCTTAATTATTTATTTCTAGAAGTGCACCCTTCTGCTTTCCCCAAGGAGGTGATCAGCTCTTGCACAGGAAGAACCAGAGCGTTTCATTCTCTAAAGGTGTAGCACGGAGGAGAGACTCAGCATTATGAATTGGGTTGTGCCAAATTAAAGTTTGTGATAAACCAGAGAAGGATGTCTGCCTTGCTCTGAATTCCCAGGGCTCTTAGCAGCTAGCTCTGGGTTTCCTGGCATACCTACCGTATGATTTTTATCTGGCCTGTTATATGATTGTAAAGACTTACAGAAATGTTTTCTGCTGTTACTGTTGACAGTACAACCCTCTGCCCAAACCGGCTGAAGCTTCAAGAATTTAGACAGTTGACTCTGATGATGGCAAATCAGTGAGAGGTTATAAAATTTTCCTATCACCTCAAACCTGACTTCAAAAATTTTGTATTTGTCCTACCCCAGACTCTCTTAGGAGATCACAAGAAGGAAAACTAGAGTCCTAGACCTCAGAAGAATAAGGTGTCAGTGCCTGGTCTTTATAGCCTGTTCCTCTCCCATACATGTACATACAGACAGACACACATGTACACACACAGAGACACACACACACACACACACACACACACACACACACACACACTCACCTGGGAGCAGCAGAGTCAACTCCTCCCTACCCTGTTTCATTCAGTTTAACAGGGACCTGTGCTTAGACAGTAAACAATGCTCAACAACAGGGACGCTCACCCTGAGCTTTGTAGATCTAGTCTCTTTGAGATTCAGAGTCACAGGAGCATGTCAGGTGAATAAAGGGGGCCTGACAGAGGCTCAGTGACAGACAGCTGTGACAAGGCCACTGCAATGACCTTCACCACAAGGCAGTGATGACCTAGGGCCCGGAGCCCCTCAGAGGGAAGAGCTGGCTCTAGGAAGAGCCTGAGGCTGTTGCTGAAGCCTCCTTCCAACCCACCCACCTTGACTTATGGGCATGCCGAGGGAAACGACTCTGCTGTTGTCAAGTGAAGAATCTGGACCCTAAAGAGCTCCACTGGGAGCTAGTTGCATGCCCGAGAATGAGTATAAAAAATTGAGGGGGGCCGTGGGGAGGGCACAGGGAAGGCCAAGGAGAATGTCTGCTCTTGTCTCCTGGAGCACAGCCAGGCTTTAGCAGTGACCGCTAATGAATGTAACCAGGAGTGTCTCTTCGGGCTGGATCAGCATCATTGACAGACTTGGCCATAACAAGGGGGAAGACTGGACTTCTTGTTAATTTACTCATGGAGAAACTTGGTCTCTTAATCCGTCTGGGCTGCTGTAACAGAATACCACAGACTGGCGGGCTTACAAAAAAAAGACATTTATTTCTCATTGTTATGGAACCTGGGAAGTCCAGGAAGATTTGATGTCTCCTGAAGACTCACTTCTAAGTTCTTAGAAGGCCATCTTCTTGCTGTGTCCTCCCACGGTGTAAGAGGTGAGGTTGCTCTCTGAAGTTCCTTTTAAAATGGCACCAATCCCATTCATGAAGGCTCCACTATAAGGATCGAATCATCTTCCAGGGGCCCACTGCCTGCTAACGTCACACTGGGGGGTAGGATTTCAACATGTGAATTTGGTGCTGTGGCTTCCCTGGTGGCTCAGCTGGTAAAGAATCTGCCTGCAATGTGGGAGACCTAGATTCCATCCCTGGGTTGGGAAGATCGCCTGGAGAAGGGACCGGGTACCCACTCCACTATTCTGGCCTGGAGAATTCCATGGACTGTATAGTCCATGGGGTCCCAAAGAGTTGTGCACAACTGAGCAACTTTCACTTTCACTTTAGGTATGGGAATGAGGGGTGGGGGGTGGGGACACAAGCATTCAGTCCTTTGTACCATTGACTATGCTAAAGCCTTAGACTGTGTGAATCTGAATCACTACAAACTGTGGGAAAATTCTTAAAGAGATGGGAATACCAGACCACCTTACCTGCCTCCTGGGAAACCTGCATGCGGGTCAAGAAGCAACAGTTACAACTGGACATGGAACAACAGACTGGTTCCAAATTGGGGAAGGAGTACGTCAAGGCTGTATATTGGCACCTTGTTTATTTAACTTATATGCCGAGTACATCATGCGAAATGCCAGACTGGATGAAGCAGAAGCGGGAATCAAGATTGCCAGGAGAAATATCAGTAACCTCAGATAGGCATATGACACCACCATTATGGCAGAAGGCAAAGAGGAACTAAAGAGCCTCTTGATGAAAGTTAAAAAGGAGAATGAAAAGGCTGGCTTAAAACTCAACATTAAAAAAAGCTAAGATCATGGCACCTGGTCCTATCACTTCATGGCAAATAGATGGGGAAACAGTGGAAACAGGGTCAGACTTTATTTTTGGGGGCTCCAGAATCACTGCAGATGGTGACTGCATCCATGAAATTAAAAGACGCTTGCTCCTTGGAAGAAAGCTATGACCAACCTAGACAGCATATTAAAAAGCAAAGACATTACTTTGCTGACAGAGCTCCGTCTAATCAAAGCTATGGTTTTTCCACTAGTCATGTATGGATGTGAGAGTTGGACTATAAAGAAAGCTGAGCACTGAAGAATTGATGCTTTTGAAGTGTGGTGTTGGAGGAGACTCTTGAGAGTCCCTTGGACAGCAAGGAGATCAAGCTAGTCAATCCTAAAGGAAATCAGTCCTGAATATCCATTGAAAGGACAAATGCTGAAGCTGAAGCTCCAGTACTTTGGCCACCTGATGAGAAGAACTGACTCATTTAGAAAAGACCCTGATGCTGGGAAAGACTGAAGGTGAGAGAAGAAGGGGATGAAAGAGGATGAGATCATTGGATGGCATCACTGACTCAAAGGACATGAGTTTGAGTACACTCTGGGAGTTGGTGATGGACAGGGAAGCCTGGCATGCTGCAGTCTATGGGGTCTCGAAGAGTCAGACACGGCTGAGCGACTGAACCGAAATGACTCAGTGTCATCAGACACCTACTTTAAAAGAGACTCAGTCCCTTTAGTTAAAAGACAGAATCACAGGGACAACTTTGAAGAACAATTATTCTCCAGATTAACATGTACCCTTTGTAGAAAATAAACCTTAACTATCTTTTCTAAAAGAAAAGGCTAGTATTTTCTTCATCTTTGAATAGGGCTACGAAAGTCTCTAACTTTCTTTTATTTTAATGCGTCTTTGTGGTCTTTTTGCTTTCAGAAGAACAAACACTGATTCTTGGGTGCATTCCTGGGAGAATGTCTTCTGTGGATCCCACCTGACAATGCTCAACACTCACCCATGTTGCTGTCATCTCCTTTCCTTATCCCAAATACAGTCATGTCATCCACTCCAGTCATCAAAGGGACTGCAGTTACCGTCACTTTAGGATCAGAGGACACAATGATGCAAGCATGCATCTGACTCAAAAAAATCCCCTGTCCAGGCAGGGCTGGAGGAGCTCTAAGTTTGCAGAATGAGGGTAGTCCCCCACTGTCCTCGGTATTAACTTACAAGCAGCTTTGCAATCTGCCTTTGTGGAATTTTCAATGCAAGAATTTATGGTAAACTCATGAAGGACATCTTTAGTTGCAAACCTTACTTCTTAAGTTTTTTAGTTCTAGTCAGATAAATGCACAGAGAGGAAAACAAGGACAAATAGAAAGCACAAGAAGATGCTAGAAAATCTTCTTCATGAGAAATCTATGGTAGTTAAATATGGGAAAGCCTGACACGCGTGGGGCTTCACCATGTGAAGAAGAAAAGCTGCCCCTCAAATGAAAGGCAAACCATTGCCCGAGGAAAAAGATGAAGATCACTGAAGCCTCCCGCACCAGATGGAATAGACTCCGCCATTAAGCCTGTGATGGGAGGACCACAGTGGGGAATGATTTGCTAACAGTCAAAAGTGGGACAACATAACAGCTGCTGTTGGTTTGGACTAATAGGCAATTATAAATTCAATTTAATTCAAGATGGTAATTTCTTTTTTTTTCAAAGTAGGACCATAGTCTATATCCCGAGGATTTTTCCCCACTTCTTTCCTTCTAAAGAAAAACATTCTCAAATTGTCGTGTAGGTTAATTACCGGTGCTTAGAAGAGTTGTGAATTTCACAGGCAAAATGGCACATAAAAGATGAGGGAGAAAAAAAATGCATCACATTTAAGTCAGGCCATTGCCGGCTGGATTAATCACTCCTCCTCTGTTCTCTCAGTGCATGGCTCATACTTTCATTTAAGAATGTATCGTGTTGTGATGTCACGGAGAATCACTGGCTTCTAAGCCTTCCCCTTCCCTCTGGACTCCGAGCTTCCTGAGGCCAGGGCCTTTGTTTCACTCTTTCTCATCAACTCCCTTGGCACTCAATTCATGCCCGGTGTGCAGGAGGGCACAATCAATGATTACTCAACCAATAAATACCCTCCAGGTCCTACACTAGCCCTAGTGGCATATATGAAGCGTAACCTCATTTTGTACTTACATGGTTACTGAGATCTGAATCCTGACACAGCTGAGTCCAGTATCCTCGGGCTTAACCCCTTTGCAAACATACCTTTCTTGAGAGGGATTGATCAGTAAGTGGGAGACAATACCAGCTTTCCTGTTCCCCAAATGTTTGCCCCTTCTCCATCACTTGCTGGTTCTTCCTCATCTACCTCCCACCCCGAAATTTACAAGGCCCCAGGGCTCAGTTCTCAGGCTGCATTTACACAATGGGATCTCACTCAGTCTCATTCCCTTGCTGACCACTCCCGTTTGGGTCTCCTGGCATCCTGGACTACCACCCTCCACCCCGACCTGAGTCCCAGACGTGCATGTATCCACCTCCTGGATTCTCCACTTGGACGTCCAATAGAAACCTCAGGCTTAATGTGTGACTTGAATGATCTTGACATTTATTTTTTTGTCTACCAAGGGCATAGACGTTGTTTATGACTTTAAGTTTACATACTGCTCCAGCATTATGTTAACACTCTATGAGCTTCAAAAAACCAAATACGTTTACAGTAGGATTATCGGTCACTAAAATGATGGGAAAGGAAACTTTACAGTTGTGAGAATGCAAAAAAAAAAAAAAAAATGTTCTCATCAAGGTAATATTGACCCAGACATTCATTTAGTATCTGTCAGCATGGATACAGGGATCTCTGAGCCACAGGAGCAAGCAGAGGGAGAACAGAAACAGCTAAACAGTGATAGGGAGCAGGGCCCATTAGCTTGCACCATAAGATTCCTTCATGTTGTATCCACACCCTGCAAGGAACTAGCGTGGATGGCATGGATTTCATAGACTGAATTCACTACAGTCTCAGCTTAGGAGAGACGATCAGGAGAGACGAGAAATACTAGGTTCGAGAAACGTTGACAAGTGGTAGGAAGCATTTTGGAGGTGGGCAGCATCAAGAGTGAACTAACTGGGACCTCCCTGGTGATCCAGTGGTTAAGAATCCATCTGCCAATGCAGGGGACCCGGGTTCGATCCCTGGTCTGGGAAGATCCCACATGTTGCAGAGAGACTACGCCTGTGAGCCACAACGACTGAAGCCCCCACACCTCAAGCCCGTGCTGTGCAACAAGCCACCACAGTGAGAAGCCTGCACACACGGCAGAGAGCAGCCCCTGCTTGCCACAACTAAAGAAAGCCTGCACACAGCATCAAAGACCCAGTGCAGCCAAAAACAAATTAATAAAACGTTGAAAAAAGACAGCGCACTAACTGCTCCAGGAAGGCGTTGGAGAGGAAGGTTTAACGTCCTCGCCACCCATACAGACATCATTGTGATTTCTCTGATCCACATCTGATCACATAACCCCCATGCTTGAAATCCTTTAACAGCCCCTCACCTCTGCATGAAATTGGGCCTCAACTCCCCAGCAAGCAGTTTAGAAGACTGACTTCTCACCTGCCCATCTCTCCAACCCCTCCCCTCCCATGCACCCCCCCTCAGCACCGTGAACCACAAGCAGTTCTCCAAACACATCTTTCCCACCTTGTTCGTGCTGTCCCCTCTCCCTGGAACGTCCTTTCTCAGGAAACTCTGACTCACTGCATCCTCTGTGCAACTTCCCATGACCTTTCCTCTCTCCTCCACGGCAGGATGAACTTCTTTGTCTTCTGGGTTCCTAAAACCCTTTGCACAAGGGCATGTCAACCCACTCCAGTACTCTTGCTTGGAGAATCCCATGCACAGAGGAGTCTGGCGGGCTACAGTCCATGGGGTCACAAAGAGTCCACTGAGCAACTAACAAAATCCTTTGTGCATCCTTCTTATCCAGCTTTTAGCCCATGCTTTGTCTCCCCAACTAGATGGTGAGGTCTTCAAGGGAAAAGTCTGAGATCTGAGTTTTTTAAATCCTCAATGCCTAATGCTGTAACAGGAACATGGTAACTGCTTAGAAAATGATTAATGAATGAATGTTTGCCTGCCGAGCCTTTGCCAGAAAATGTGAAAAAAAAAAGAGTGTAGCTATACCAACATTCCACTAGAGGGAGGAATTAAAACTTTATCCCCTTGAAGGGTGCGAGCTCAGTCTGTCCAACTCTTTGCAACCCCCTGAACTATTGCCCTCCAGGCTCCTCTGTCCATGGAATTTTCAAGGCAGGAATACTGGAGTGGGTTGCCATTTTCTACTCAAGGGATCTTCTTGACCCAGGGATTGAACCACATCTCTTGTGTCTCCTGCATTGGCAGGCGGGTTCTTTACCGCTGAGCCACCTGGGAAGTCCCTCCATCCCCTCTAGAGGAGCATTTTACCTTGTTCTCAATAAATGAGTGTAATCTGATAAAACATTTCAGTTTTAGACTAGGTCTAATATAAATCAACCTCCGATAAGCTTGAGGAAGCATATTTAAAGGTCATTCTGTGCCAGGCTCTGTGTTTGATAATGGGTAGTTCTTATGGGTACGGATGAATAGAAAGGGTAGACACTATATACAGTAGTATTTTACATTTTCAAGTTATGTGGAGTGCACCGAAATGCATCACAAAGCTTTCTCTTTTTTCAGACATAATCTTGTTTTCTAAAATATGCTCCACCTAGAGAGCTCATTGCTCTTACACAATAAACGCTGAGGAATCCGATGACTACATAGCTTTCTAATTTCCTGTTGCCCTATATCCCTCATATCCTGTCTTGAACACACACACATGTTGTTCATGAAGTCAGCAGAAACAACTCCTACAGCCTAAGATCTAGAACCTAGAGTCATCTCAAGTTCAATACTGACGTTCAGTGAATGTGACAGACGGAGACATGCTCAACAGCAGCAAGTGACCCTCCGCCCCCGGCCCCCGACCCCCACGGGCCCCGAAAGACCGACCTACCTGCTTCCTTAGCACCCAGCATCTGTCAGTTCAGCATTAATCACTGTGTATCGCAATGGTCTGCATACTTATCCATGCCTTGCTGAGGTTGAGAACTCCTTGAAGAGGCTGGCATGCACCCTCTTCTTTCTCCCAGCCTCAGCTGCTAGCCCAGCACCTGGCCCATGGTGTTTAGTACACTTTTAAAAATGAATAAACAAGCTCATTTCATTAGAAGGGTAGCGAGAGACTGATTCCTGCCGGCACTCTCAGGGAGAGGCTAGATTGCTTTAGGCTGTAAATAGACATGTGTGTGGACACGTGGTGGAGAAGCCGGTCTATGTAGAAAACCATCTGGTTTGAGGCCTCCGGGAGGAGGCACACTCCCCTTCTCCAGAATCCTCCCAAATCAGTAGCTGAGGTGTAGGAGCTTTCATCATTAGAGTCATACCTTTGGTATGGCTCCCTGTCAATACATCTTGAAGCCATGTGCCCTTCTTATCACTGTATTATCACATAAATTTCAAACCCCAAACATCGCCAGGATCTGATCTGTGTCCTCAAATTATGCTTCCCCAGCAGCCTCCCCTTCCTGCTCTGTTGAGAATCTCGGGCAGACTCCTGCTCACTTTGTGTGGTTTGCCTTACAACATAGTTTGCCTTTTCAACACATCACTATATATCAAACAAGCTCTTGCCAACCGTATACACCACAATCTTTACAAGGGATTTAAACACATCGATTTGTATAATTCCATGAGTTCACAATAATACTTAAAATTAAAAAAAAAAAAAAACAACTTGGTCAGCATTAGAAGATGCACTGAATTGATTCCTTATGTTTAAAATTAGTAAAAGAAGGGAGGGAATCAAGCATTTTTCCTGCCTTTCCTATGCTAACAGTTGTTGTTCAGTCGCCCAGTCATGTCCAACTCTTTGCGACCCCACGGACTGCAGCACGCCAGGCTTCCCTCTCCTTCACCATCTCCTGAAGTTTGCCCAAGTTCATGTCCATTCCATTGGTCATGCCATCCAGCCATCTCATGCTCTGATGCCCTCTTCTTCTTCCCTCAATCTTTCCCAGCATCAGGGACCATAAAGAAGGCAGAGTGCCAAAGAATTGATGGCTTGGGACTGTGGTGCTGGAGAAGACCCCCAATAGTCCCTTGGACAGTAAAGAAATCAAACCAGCCAATCTTAAAGAAAACCAACTCTGAATACATTGATAGGACTGATGCTAAAGCTGAAGCTCCAGTCTGTTGGTCATCTGATGCGAATAGTTGGCTCATTGGAGAAGTCCCTGATACAAACAGCACCATTGGGTAAACAAAATTTAGGAAAAGGAAAAGCCCGTTTTCAGAGAAATAGTCCAACAAGGAAGTGAAGAAGAAACGATAGAATTAGAATATCACCCCCTATGATAGAATTAGAATGTGACCTCTACTTCCCTGGTGACAGTAAAGCGTCTGCCTACAATGCAGGAAACCTGGATTCAATCCCTGGGTTGGGAAGATCCCCTGGAGAAGGAAATGGCAACCCACTCCAGCACTCTTGCCTGGAGAATCCCATGGATGGAGGTGCCTGGTAGGCTACAGTCCATGTGGTCACAAAGAGTCAGACACGACTGAGCAACTTCACTTTCACTTTTCTAATGAATTAACAAATTTAGACACCGATTACCTATGACCGACACTATTGCAAAATGAAAGGCAACCAGATGTTGTATGTTTCCTGATTGAAGTGTAAAATACCAGCTACAGTGACGTGTGATCCAAGTTCTAGATCCAACAATGTGTTCATGAGAGATAGAGAGAACATCAGATCAGATCAGTCGCTCAGTCGTGTCCGACCCCATGAATCGCAGCACGCCAGGCCTCCCTGTCCATCACCAACTCCCGGAGTTCACTGAGACTCACCTCCTTTGAGTCAGTGATGCCATCCAGCCATCTCATCCTCTGTCGTCCCCTTCTCCTCTTGCCCCCAATCCCTCCCAGCATCAGAGTCTTTTCCAATGAGTCAACTCTTCGCATGAAGTAGCCAAAGTACTGGAGTTTCAGCTTTAGCATCATTCCTTCCAAAGAAATCCCAGGGCTGATCTCCTTCAGAATGGACTGGTTGGATCTCCTTGCAGTCCAAGGGACTCTCAAGAGTCTTCTCCAACACCACAGTTCAAAAGCATCAATTCTTTGGCACTCAGCCTTCTTCACAGTCCAACTCTCACATCCATACATGACCACAGGAAAAACCATAGCCTTGACGAGACGGACCTTTGTTGGCAAAGTAATGTCTCTGCTTTTGAATATGCTATCTAGGTTGGTCATAACTTTCCTTCCAAGGAGTAAGCATCTTTTAATTTCATGGCTGTAGTCACCATCTGCAGTGATTTTGGAGCCCCCAAAAATAAAGTCTGACACTGTTTCCACTGTTTCCCCATCTACTTCCCATGAAGTGATGGGACCGGATGCCAGAGAACATAAGAATATATTAAATGAATTGTGTAAAAAAAAGACATTTATGAGAAATTTGAACACTGACTGGATATATGATGGTACTAAATAATTTATTAGGTAAAATAGCACTATTGTGGCTGTGTTAAAAAAATAACCCTTATCATTTAGATATTTTAAAATATATGTTTACAGATGAAATAATATGATGTCAGAGACTGGCTTCAAAAATAATAACGGGATGGGGGTTGGAGGGGTCAGGGGTAGAGGGTGGGTGATTGTATAAAACAAGATGGCCCTGTGTTGAAATTGAGAGAAGGAAGCACAGGAGTGTCTTATACTGTCTTGACTACTTTAGCACTTAATTGAAATTTTCCAAAGAAAAGGTTTTCAAACAAAGAAAAATGAACACCTTTATGAATATTCTAACAATCTTGTCCTAAGGGGCAGTCATTCTTGTCTACCCCCAAGGATCAATATCCCAGGGAGTCTCCCCAAATGGAAAGGACCCGGGGAGAAGTGACACTGATTCATCAAGCTCTCTTTACAAACTAGGATAAAAGATTACTTCCTGCACTGTTTTCACCACTGAAAATACTGAGAGCCTGAGGGGAAGGGTAAAAGAAACCTTGGAGGAGGGGGAAGAAGAGTCAAGTGTGGGAAGACGAAGGGGAAGAACACACTCTGCCTTCGTTACACTTTTCCCAGGGCCCTCACTTGTTGGCACACGCATCTTCTTTGTGTGGGTTTTACTAAGGGAACTTGCACTGGGGGCTAGGGGAAAAGTGTTTCAGTTCTGAACTCTCGGGTTAAAACTGCACAAAGCATCCCCTTTTATGTTGTCAAAGGCTAATATAAATAAATATTTTCAGAAGCAGGCTCACTGAGCCAATGATGAGACCGCTTGGGTGGAGCTAGGACACAGTTTTCTCTGGACCTGGGAACAGTCTGGACCTGTCCATAGGACTGCAATGACGTGGAAACCAGGAGAGAGTAAGGAGTCACCTGAAGTGCTCAAGAGTATACCTTTTTATAGCAGATCTCTGGAAGAACACCAAGAAACTGGTTGCCTCTGGGGAGGGAAGCTGGGGCACTTGGAATAGGGTGGGAGGAAAAAAAACAGTATGACTTTATTGTTATAGCCAGGTTATACTGTGGTTAGTGCCTTAAACTAAATGATGACATTTTGCAAACAGCCTTTTGTTGACATAAGTGACTGTACTTTTTATCTTGGAATTAGACAGAAGACAGATGTCTGTTTGTTTATGGCTTCCTTGGCTGGGTCAGCTGCTGGTTCTACCTGCTGTTTGCATATTTTCTTGATTCTCCCTCCTATCCCCACCCCTCTCACCCCAGCCTCCCAGAATTTAATTAGAAGTAGTAGATGGTCCTTAGAACCACAAGAATAGGATTCTAATAGTTCTGGTGCGACTTCTGTAGGTGTGACATGGAATTGTACAAAGTTCAAATGCTCCCACTGAAGCGTCAGTAATAACAGAGCGAGTGAACACTGTCTTTAATGACTCCTGTTTTACCTTAAACATTCAGGCGAATGCTGTGGCTTATAACTGACATTTTAAGTTACCATTAGGAAAAAAGCACCTCTTTGTTTTTATCAAGTGGTTTTTAAGTAGCTCTGCATATACGCTGCATGTCTCTTGAGTATTAAGTCCAGTTGAGCTTTTCGTTTTTTCCTGTTTATTGAGATTATTATTTACTTACATTAAAATGGACCCATTTTAAATGTACAGTTTGATAAATTTTGGTAATTGTATACAAGGTGTAACCAACCCCGTGATCCAGGTGGAGAAAAGTTACTTCACCTTTAAAAGTGTTCCATCCTGCTTTGCCCCAATTCGGTTTTGAGGCTCTTGATTTTTACTGCTTTCTGTATCATGACTCTCTGGGTGATTTAGCAAAGTCTTTTTACCTCTCTGGATGTGTTTCTGCTCTTGGAACATGAAAAAAAGTCAGAACAGATTTGTTACCAGGGGCCCTTGCAATACTTGCAGAAAAGGAGGGGTTAGGGTAGGGGCAAGGATCTCAGCCTCGTGTCCCCACTGTCCCTGTGTCAAGACACGGCACAGGCGTGTCTCAGGTCCCAGTGGGGAAAGCCCGTGGTCACATCCCACAGACTTGGGCTTCCATCTCCTCGCTTATTAGTGTACACGTAACCTTTTGAAAGCATTAGCTCTCTCATCTCCAATATCAGGTTTATTAACATGTCGCATTTGTGTACTGTTATGAGGATGAATCAAGACGAGCCAGCACCCTTAACTGTTGGTTAGTATTTTTATTACAGTCTAATATAAAACACTAGGGAACCGAGAACTTCCAGATGTTCAAGCTGGTTTTAGAAAAGGCAGAGGAACCAGAGATCAAATTGCAAACATCCGCTGGATCATCGAAAAAGCAAGAGAGTTCCAGAAAAACACCTATTTCTGCTTTATTGACTATGCCAAAGCCTTTGACTGTGTGGATCACAATAAACTGTGGAAAATTCTGAAAGAGATGGGAATACCAGACCACCTCACCTGCCTCTTGAGAAACCTATATGCAGGTCAGGAAGCAACAGTTCGAACTGGACATGGAACAACAGACTGGTTCCAAATAGGAAAAGGAGTACGTCAAGGCTGTATACTGTCACCCTGCTTATTTAACTTCTATGCAGAGTACATCATGAGAAACGCTGGGCTGGAAGAAGCACAAGCTGGAATCAAGATTGCCGGGAGAAATATCAATAACCTCAAATATGCAGATGACACCACCCTTATGGCAGAAAGTGAAGAGGAACTAAAAAGCCTCTTGATGAAAGTGAAAGAGGAGAGTGAAAATGTTAGCTTAAAGCTCAACATTCAGAAAATGAAGATCATGGCATCTGGTCCCATCATTTCATGGGAAATAGATGGGGAAACAGCGGAAACTGTAGAAGACTTTTATTTTGGGGGGCTCCAAAATCACTGCAGATGGTGACTACAGCCATGAAATTAAGACACTTACTCCTTGGAAAGAAAGTTATGACCAACCTAGATAGCATATTCAAAAGCAGAGACATTACTTTGCCAACAAAGGTCCGTCTAGTCAAGGCTATGGTTTTTCCAGTGGTCATGTATGGATGTGAGAGTTGGACTGTGAAGAAAGCTGAGCACCGAAGAATTGATACTTTTGAACTGTGGTGTTGGAGAAGACTCTTGAGAGTCCCTTGGACTGCAAGGAGATCCAACCAGTCCATTCTAAAGGAGATCAGCCCTGGGTGTTCTTTGGAAGGAATGATGCTAAAGCTGAAACTCCAGTATTTTGGCCATCTCATGCGACGAGTTGACTCATTGGAAAAGACTCATGCTGGGAGGGATTGGGGGCAGGAGGAGAGAGGGACGACAGAGGATGAGATGGCTGTATGGCATCACTGACTCGATGGACGTGAGTTTGAGTGAAATCCGGGAGTTGGTGATGGACAGGGAGGCCTGGTGTGCTGCGATTCATGAGGTCGCAAAGAGTCGCATACGACTGAGCGACTGAACTGAACTGAACTGAACTGAATATAAAACACTGCATTCACCCATCTCCGCTACTGCACGTTCACGCAGGCTGATTCTCACAACCACAAGAGATACACAAAATACATCCATCCATTGACCTATCTGGGGAAGCCAGAGGCCTGCCTGCCTACTTTTGGCCTATCTTTCTTTTACAGCCCAGAAGAGACGGGAAGGCGAGCACGTGCTTCCAGAGAACCCCGCTAGAGGGCGAAACGGGAAACAGGAAGTTCCAACGCCTGTCGCACAAGAGCGACGTAAAGCGGGTCTGCTTTATGGCACGCCCCTGCCGCCGTAAAGCGCCGCCGGCGGTCGCGCGTGAATGCGTCGACAGGTCTACTACCAGGCGTGAAGCTAGTGGAGGTGGGCGGACTTGCGGTCCTCGCCATGGGCAAACGTGGGAGCCGGAGCCAGAGCCAGCTGCTCGGCTCCCTGACTAAAAAGCAGAAGAAGCATCTTCGGGATTTCGGCGAGGAGCACCCCTTCTATGACAGGTGTGGAGGGGCGTGGCGGGACGCGCGCTGCCAACCCCCTCTCCCAGAGGGACCCCGCGTGTCCCGGCGTTGGGCTCGCGCGCGCCCCGGGGCTGTGACAGGGCGCCCCCGCCGCCAGGGCTGGGCGTCCTGTCGACGTCCCGCCCGAGACGCGGTGTTCTCCCGTCTGCCTGCCTTTCGTTGAGCCGGTCGCTTTCTGCCAGACCCTACACACCTAAAGTGGGGCGGGTGTCGGGGTTGATTTTTGTATGGTCAGAGATTTTTCTGAGATCGTTTTGTTTTTTATGTTTATAAAGATTTGCTTGCGGCTACCCTGGTGGCTCAGACGGTAAAGAATCCGCCGGCAATGCGGGAGACCCGGGTTCCATCCCTGGGTCGGGAAGATTCCCTGGAGTAGGAAATGGCAACCCACTCTAGTACTCTTGCCTCAAAAATCCCGTGGACAGAGGAGCCTGGGGGGCTACAGTCCATGGGGTCGCAAAGAGTCGAACGCAACTGAGCGACTTCACATTGGGGCCTTCGGCATCACCGGTCTGTTCCGTGACCGTGAGGAAACTGATGTATGGGTAGATGTGGGTTTTCTCTGTAAGTGTCCAGACTCTCAGTTATGATCATAGTTCTTACCCGCCACTTCGGGCCGCTTTATCAAAAAGTTAAGAGGGACGGCGTAATTAAGAAACTTGCTAGAAAAGTGTGAACTCCAAGGGCTTTTATTTGCCAAACGTTCCTATCTTTCGGATGAGAGCTAGTTACTGTGTGACTGGGGTATTTGTCCTGTGATCTTGTTAAACTTTTACATTTGTCGATTATCATCTATTTGGCATTTTCTTGCAATCCCTGTCCAAGTGCATATGGAGTTTTTACATGACTATGGTTATAATGTATTTGTAATGTATAGTTATACTGTATTTATGTTACAATGTATTGCTAGTCTGCCATGCTTATTTAAAGTTGTATCATTAGACTTTTTCCTAATTGTTACATACCAGTAGTTAGAGTTTAACATTACCTGTTTCTTCTCAGGGTTTCCAGAAAGGAAGCAAAACCACAGACTTGTCAACTGGTAATGCTTTATATCTTCCTTATGATAGTTGATTCTGGGCTGTTACTTCTCTGAGATTATATATAACAATAAAGTTTGAATACATTTCCGCTCTTTGATTTTAGATGTAAGCTATTATTTTCATAATATTGCTTAGTTCTGAATGCGGATGTGTGTTGAAATTCCACCGTGATAACTAATACAGTACAGAGTTTGAAACTGTCCTGAGAGATTAGCATTTTAGAACTTGTTAAGGAGGCATACCAGAGGGCTCTTAGTAAATCCTAAGAGGAAATATCTTGTATACTTAACATAAAATAGAGTGGAAAATCATCAAAGGTCTTAACTCATTAAAACAAACTCAGAAAAATTGCTACATTTTTTTTGTTGTTGTTGTTGCATTGTAGTTTTTTTCTCTTGCTCCTTTAAAAGTGCCAAATATCTGACCCAGGTGAGATTGCCTTATAACCTAACGCTCACTGTCTTTAGTCGGCTTTCTTCCCATATAGAAGATTAGCAGTTCAAAGAAGAGGAAGAGCTTTTAGAAGCATAGCTAGGTTAGCTATTTTAAATAAATTTGGTGCAAGATATTGCATATTTACAGAAAAGCTAATTTTAATTTAGAAAAATCTGAACTTGTTCCCCTGTGGACCTGATGATAGTGATGGGGTAGTCATGAGAACAGTATACTTCTTTTTTTTAAAATCCCTATTTTCCTTCCAGTCAGAGAGTTCAGATACTTCAAGTTCTGAAAGTGAAGCAGAGAGTGAACCAGAACAAGTGTCTGGTTACCATCGATTACTTGCCACATTAAAGAATGTTTCCAAGGAAGAGGAGGAGGAGGAGGAAGAGGAAGAAGACAGTGTTATGGATGAGACAGAAATGAATCTTGAAGATGGTGATAGTGACATCAGCGAGGAGGAAGATATGGCAGCAGAGTCTACTGACATGCAGAGCAGTAAGTGTCTCTGGTGTGGGTCTAAGATCTTTGCTGGGACCACAGACGGATTGCCCCAGGGCTATGGTGCCTTGTGCTATACAAGCTGGGTGAAAGCACATGGATTCAAAGCAGAGATTCTTAACCTTTCTGGGCTTGGTCTGGGCTTTGAGGTCTGACAGAAAACACAGGACCCTCTGGCCATAAACATGGAGAAGTGACATTTTTGCTCATGATTTCCAGACTTCAGTCCTGGTTAAAGTTCCCGTGATTGTCAGGAAAGGGAACATAATTCTGTTTTTGTTAACAGTCTCAATTTATTAAAGAGATTACTGCCCCTCCCTTAGAGGAACTGTGTGTATTGGAAGATAGACACGAAATATACAAAACATTTCAAGCAGCAGATCTAGGTGGAACAGATAGATACCAGGTGGTGAAGAGATACAGAGTGGTCACTTGCTGCCAGAGTAAATGAGGGAAGGCTTCAGAGAAGAGCTGGGATTGAAAACCCAAAGGGACTCTGCTTCACTCAGGCATCTAGGTGACTTTTTAAGTTAACTTTAAAATCAACTTTATTGAGGCATGATTTACATACAATAAAGTATACCCATTTCAAGTATGTGATTCAGTAACTTTTGACAAATGTATATGTCTGTATTACCACCACCAAAATCAAGATACAGAATGTTTCCAATACCTACAAAAAGTTTTCTTCTTGTCCCTTTGCAGTCAGCTTCCCAGGCTGGCCTCAGGCAACCACTGACCAGCTTTCTTTCACTATATATTAATTTTGTCTTTTTTAGAAATTCTTATGAATGAGAGCATACTATAAGTCCCCTCTTGTGTCTGGCTTCTTTGGCTTCTCATGTTTTTGGGACTCATCCGTGTAGTTCATATTATTAATTCACTTCTTTTTGTTGCTAGAGTAGTAGTCCATTGTCTGAATATGTCTGGGTAGCTTTTTATACCCTATTATCTTAATACCTGTTTGCCTGACTATTGTTTTCTATACTTTAAGGTGTCACACACCAGTCTTAGTGTTTTAATTCATCATTTGTACTGGGATAAATAAATCATTGTCTTAGACTTAGGGATTTCTTGTTTAATTTTGTTGCTTTTTCAGCTTTCTTTCTTGTTTTGGGTTTTTACAGATGAAAAGTTGGTTGTTTTTTTTTAATTGTAAAAGTAATATATATTTACTGTAAAAGTTGAAGAGGGTAATATAATATAGTTCACCCGTATTTGTACCACCCTGAGATGAACACCTTTAACATTGTATATAGCCTTCCAGACTACTTTTTATGGATATATGAGTGAATACAAGTCTATACATATATTTGTGAGTATGGTCTCATGTATTCCTGTAACTTCCTATTCTTTGTTAATAATGTTTGTAACTCTGGATTCACATTAGCTTAATCACAGAGTATTCCATTGTGAATACTGTAAGATAATTTAATTAGTACCCCATCAATAGAAATGATGAAATAATTTTTCCAGTTATTTGTTATAATTAGTGCTGCTTTGAACATCCTTACACGTACTGGGTCAACAGTCCAGTGTAATTTTGAAACTTCTGTCTTCGAACCTGAGTTGGCTTAAAGGTAAATGATGGCAGTGGGTGTCAGTGTCAGTATGCTATGCTAAGTCACTTCAGTCGTGTCCGACTCTGTGTGATCCCACAGACGGCAGCCCACCAGGCTCCGCCATCCCTGGGATTCTCCAGGCAAGAACACTGGAGTGGGTCGCCATTTCCTTCTCCAATGCATGAAAGTGAAAAGTGAAAGTGAAGTCGCTCAGTCATGTCCGACTCTTAGCGACCCCATGGACTGCAGCCTACCAGGCTCCTCAGTTCATGGGATTTTCCAGGCAAGAGTACTGGAGTGGGGTGCCATTGCCTTCTCCAAGTGTCAGTATAGACTGAGGAATTAGATTTCATTTGTCAACAGAAGTGTAATTGTATTCAAGAGCAGTAAATAATTTTATAAAATGTTTCCCAAAATTGCAGGTGTGGCCTCACCTGCTGACCCTGAGGGAAAAGACGGGCACGGGCCACCCGGCACATCAGAGGAGTCCCCCGAGGAGTTTACAGATGCAAAACATGAGTCACTCTTCAGCCTAGAAACCAATTTTCTCGAAGAGGAAAGTGGCGGTGACTCTTCTCCGAAAGCATCACAAGGTCAGAGCCTGGTGTACATTGTTTGAATTCACCTGATGCTAGGTAGGGGCTGCTGCTGCTAAGTTGCTTCAGTCGTGTCCGACTCTGTGCAACCCCATAGATGGCAGCCCACCAGGCTCCCCCGTCCCTGGGATTCTCTAGGCAAGAACACTGGAGTGGGTTGCCATTTCCTTCTCCAATGTATGAAAGTGAAAAGTGAAAGTGAAGTCGCTCAGTCGTGTCCGACTCTTAGCGACCCCATGGGCTGCAGCCCACCAGGCTCCTCCGTCCATGGGATTTTCCAGGCAAGAGTACTGGAGTGGGGTGCCATTGCCTTCTCCAAGTAGGGGCTAACGTGTGTTACATCTCCTGATACTGGAATGGGCAGCAATAAAAACAGATAGTTTAGCGGCCAGAAGTGGAACTGGGAAGAAATGTTTCTCCAAGGTATTTTCTGGTTTTCAGGGCTGAGGCCTTGTTGGGAGTGGGAGGGTGTTCAGGAGAACAAACAGTTGAAGAATGATAGCAGGGAAGACCCATTCCCCAGACCTGACATTCTCGCAGCTGGGATCAGGGGAAGATCCTGATTTCTTTTCCTTGAGCAGAGAAGGAGGAGAATAGTACTTTGCATTTTTCTCTCTACCCGTCACTTCTCAATTCCTGTAAGCAGCAGTTTTACAGTTTGTGAGCCCCGGGGTGGCTGATCTAGTTGGTCCTTACTACGAGGGAGCACCTCGGAAGCCAGCACCCTCTGCCTTATCCGCTCAGTCTCTCTCGGCCTCTTGACCGCCCTGTGCCCCTGTGGCAGTCTCTTGGATAAGACCCGCCTGTGGAAGGCTGAGGCAGGTCTCTGCCATCTCTTGGGGTCCGTGTCTCTGCGTGTGCCTGGATGGGCAAGTCAGCTTGGTCTCAGTCCCGTGTCCTGACTGCCTTTTTTGGTCTCAGTGCCATTCTTCAACCAGGTCTGCCACTGAAGTTGAAATTTTAGGCCTCATTTGGTTCTGTTAGCTCTTCTGGAGAAGAGGGAGAAATAGCAGGGAGAATTTGGGCACGAACCCCATTCTGAACTTAAAAAACCCTTATGTTTCATAAGGAAGCTTATCATAAAGTTTCTCTTGTGGTTTTGCCTGTACAGATATATTAGCACCTTGAATTCTGATTTCCTATTGTTCACCCTTATCTTAGGTTTTGTTGTTAGGTGCATTGCATTTGAGGTTTTACTGCCTGGGTCCTGAATAGGTCGTTGAACTTTGCTTCTGAAATGGGTGGGACTGGAAGAGCAGACTGGTGCCAGAGCAGAGCGCTGAGGATGACCCCGAGAGCAGGTGGTGCCGTCGGAGCCTTTGTTCGCCTCGGTTGGGTGTTGAGCATGTCTAGGTGTCTTCAGTGCAAGTTAAATCAGACACGAAACCTGCCCGCAGGGATCTTAAGGTCTAATTAGATGAGGTAGGGCATTCACACGTGTGTTGGGGTGGATGGTGGGGGTCTGGAGAGTGATGACTGTCTGTAGGGGACCAGAGGTGGCCTCTTCGTGGAGCCAGCGCTGTCCTGACACAGGAACCTCCTGGGAAGTAGTTGTTTACCATGAGTCAGGGGTAACACTCAACTGATCCTGTTTGGATATATGAAAATGAGGTGAAGGAGAGGATAGAATTTTCAGTTAAAGGAAGGAAAACCACAGTGGCAGAAGAATTTGAGAGCCATGTCATTCAAAAATTACATTGGAGAAGTAGGTTAGAGATGTGTGTTGATTTTCAGACTGAGAATTTTCTTCAGAGGTTTTTGAGCTCGGAAATAACGTGACTAAAGAAATGCTTTAGGGAAGTGAACGTGTCAGAAACTTTTAAGCTCTGGACTGGGATAAATGATGGGGGAAGTAGGTGGAGGAAAAAATCGAGTTAACATCATGAAGAACATCATGTCATTAAAAGGGAAGACCGAAAAATCCCTGTCATTTGCTCTAACTGTTCTAATCTTCTTTATTTCTGAATTAGATCCATTTGTACAACATGTGAACACAAAACTGAAAGAAAAAGAAATCCAGGCTGTTGCCACAAACCCCAAAACTACCCACCAGCTAAAAGTAAGCGTCATTCCATCATCACAGTCACAGATGGGGAGGAGCGGTGATCTTGGGTTCTACTGATCTCCCTAAATGTGTGATACACACCAGTGGCAGATGACTTGGGGAGCAGGACACAGGAACGCTGGAAGAGCCTGGGCGTGTGCTCACTCGCTTAGTCACGTCCGACTCTACGACCCCGTGGACTGTAGCCCTCCAGGCTCCGTGTTCGTTGAAATTTTTATTGAGATAGTTCTTACAGATGTGGTTGTAAGAAATAACGCAAAGATACCCATGTACTCGATGCCTGGTTCACCCCAGTGGTAATGTCCTGCAAAACTATAGTACAGTATTGCAGTTAGGAAGTTTCCATTGAGCCAGTCTCCTTGTCTTGTTCAGGTTTCCTTGGTTTTGCCCCTGTTGATTTATGTGTGTTACTTAGTTCTGCACTGTTTTATCACATGTAGGTTCCCATTTCCACCACTACAGCCAACAGCCAGAGCATTTCCAGCTCTGCAAAGATCCCTCCTCTTCTCTGGAGCTGTTTTATGACCGTACCCACCTCCCTTCCCCTTGGTAATAAGCGCTAATCTGTTCTCCATTTCTGTCATCTTGTTATCTCAAAAGTGTTCTAGAAATACAGTGATACAAATTGGCTTTTTTCACTCAGTACAGTTCCCTGGAAATTCATCCTACTTGTTGGCATATCTTTAGTAGTTAATTCTTTTTTATCACAGAGGTCATCCTTTACTGCTAAGATCAGCAGTTTTGTTAGAGTGCAAACATCCCCGCTCCCCCCCCCAAAAAAAATCCCAAACAAAAACCTTGTTCAAAAAAAAAACCTTGCTCCGTGCCCAGGTAAATTTGGAAAACTCTGGGTTAAACAAAATGGAACAGAGTCCTTGTTACAGGACTCAGCAGAACCTTCATATCTATTCTGCTGTGACTCTCCCTGAGGGGGATTAGGTTTTATAGTGTTTTCAAAGTTACTTGACCATTGGGTACCTGTACCTTTTTTTTTGTCTAGAATAAATTTTGACTTCCTACAGTGTGGTCCACAGCACAGTCTGTGACCCACTGAGTGAAGAGCTCACAAGTTTTCTAAAGTCATAAACCTGGGGCTCTAACCCTTAGCTCTGTTCTTTCTTGTTTGTCTGAATCCTGTAACCTCTGAATCTCAGCGTTTGCTAAACTGTAAGAAGAGCATTATAGCATTTACCTTGCACAGTTGTTGTGAGGATTAAGTGAGAGAACCTGTAAGTCATCAAAGGCCTTTGTAAGTTATGAAGTACTGTATGAATGTAAGGTACTGTCATTCATTTCTAACTTCTTGATTCTTTTCTCCCTCAGTGGCCCATCCTGGGCCAGGTTGTCTTTTCATCCAAGTTTCAGAAGTTGGAAACCTTTAAACCCCCAAAGGACATTGACTTAAAGTCAGTTCATCTTCAAAAGCCCCTGGAATCCACCTGGATCAAGACCAACAGCCAATTCCTCTCTGGTCCCCAAAAATCAAATAGCCCCTTCACACCCCTCCAGAAAGAGCTCTTCTTAATTATGAATTCTTACCGGGACCTGTTCTACCCAGAAAGGACGGCCCTGAAGAATGGGGAAGAGATCCGACACGTGTACTGCCTGCATGTGATAAATCACGTCCTCAAAGCCAATGCCCAGGTGCTTGGCAACAACAGCAGACGCCGAAGCCAGAAACTTGGGGTGGGTGACGATGACGACTTCAGGGACCAAGGGCTGACAAGGCCCAAGGTGAGTGGCCCCAGAACTTTGCCCTCAAGGAGGCTGTAAGGCACCACAATCTAGGCCCTGGCACTTAGAAGGTTCTCAGGTGCTTTAATGCTTGGAGTAAAGAACAAGTCCAAGACTGAGCGTATCAGCCGGGTGGTGTTAGAGTAGTGCAGCAGACAGCTCAGTGGGCTGTCTCTAACAGTGGCTCTGCCTGAAACTTGAGTAGGAGGCACCTGCGTGATAATTCTCCCTAAAGATAAACCCTGATCCTCTGTGTAAGTAGCACTGCACTGTAAATCTCTTCTTTGTGACTGTCAGAGCTGGACAGGTCCTTAAAGAACTTTTTGTTCGATCCCTACATATTACATCTGTGGACACAGACCCAGATTCATAAAGGGCCTTGCTAAAGAGAACCAGGGAGACAGTAGCACAGACAGGACTAAAACCAAGGATTCTCTTCACTAAGCCACGTAAATATGTAAACCTTGGAAAACAAAACCCCTCTTTTCCCATTGTATCATTATTGCAACTTAAAGTGATGATTACATTTATGTGGGCTCATAGGCTTAAGCGCCAGTGGATTGAGGGCTTACACAGAAAATGTCTTCGGACTTGCCACGTTTTTCATGATGTCGTGTAGCTAGATACTGTACCTCCCATCCCACCCAACCCTCTCACCCGTGTCTCTGTATTGAAGAAGCCTCCTCTTCTTAGATACTTCTCATTGAGCTTAATAGGATTCTCAGCTATTAAGATGACGCAGCTCTTAAGAGATTTCTTAGTCCAGCCCTCTTGTTTGATAGCTTGGGGAAAACCACCAGACTCTTAGTGTCCCAGCAGGACAGTAACTTGGCCTTCTTCAAAAGTGATCAGTCATCCCCGAGTTGTACCAGACTGAGTCACTGCACCCCTCTGGCTGTGCTGGTTGCCCTTCTGGGAAACCACCTCAGAATCTTGAACATCAGGATAAAAAGATTATCTGTTTCCATTTAGAACTGCCAAACAGAGTATGAGGTAGAACACCCAAATGAAGCAATTTAGAATTTGGTGAACTGCCAGATCTGACTGGGGTTATTTCCACTGATTGTATGGTTTACACAAGGCTTGAGTTGTTCAGTCAGTAAGTCATGTCTAACTCTTTTGTGTCCACTTGGACTGTAGTCTGCCAGGCTCCTCTTTCCATGGGATTCCCCAGGCAAGAATATTGTGGTGGGTTGCCATTTCCTCCTCCAAGGGACCTTCCCAAGTCAGGGATTGAACCCATGACTGCCGGGGATCAGCCCCGGCTGATCCAGGGTATTCAAAGGAGAGACGGCGTAGGCGAAGATCAGGCGACAATTGCTTAATTAAATGTTAATTAAGGATATAAAGAGTAATAGAATGAGGATAGCTCAGTGAGGAAATTTAGTGGAGAAAAGCGGTTGAAATAAGGATAGCTCAGTGAGGAAATTCAGTGTAGAAAAGAGGCTGAATAATTCAGCCAGAAGGTAAGAGAAAGAACGACATGGTGAGACCAAGTTTCGGTGAACAAGGCCCGCACTTTATTTTCCAAAGTAGTTTTTATACCTTAAGTTATGCATAGAGGATAATGGGGGAAGGGGTAGAGTCATGCAGCAAGCCAGGCTTTCTTCCTGCAAACTTATCATATGCAAAAGCTTAGGTGATTTGCATCATCTTCTGGCCCGGAGGCCTGTTAACATTTTAAGACCTTTTCTTCAGAAAACTTATTTTTCTCTAAAGGTGATTGGTCAGGAGCCACCCTCCAAAAGCATTAGATAAAGTTGCATTCCTACAGAGCAAAGGTGTGGTGGGCTACAACAAGAAAAAGAATTAACTCAAGGGTCCCAGGTTACAAACATTAAAGCTACTATTTACACCAATTATATTAATCAATACACTGCCAGGGACACAGCAGGTAAGGGATATGGAAACTTAGCAGCAAACATTGGCCCAACAAGTGAAAATCCCTTCACCAATACAATTTCTAATCAATCTTTTAACTACTCAAAAGAATCTGTGTTTTGACAGTTTAGAACATCTCCTGCCTCTCACAGTTGGGAGGCTCTGAACAATCACATGTGGCCAGAAAAACCTATTCAGGCAGGCTAGAGGATTTCCAAAGGCGTTTGTAGGTTAAACACTGTCACACCCAGGAATTATTAACTGGAGCTGTAAGCTAACTCTTTTTTCAGAGAGGTAGTGGGGGACAGCCCCCCATAAAGTCAGAGGTGTAGGTGAAAGCACAAAGCAGAAAGTAGGCAGACTCTGATTTTGGGGGTAGATGCTCGAGAATTTCCAGGGGGACTCCTGAGGCTCGATCCCGCCTTTGCGTGTGCCGAGCCTCCTTCCTCATGACCTTTGTCATGGGTGGAGTACCTCACACTGGCTACCGGCAGTGATAGAATTCCAGTTGAGCTACTCCAGATCCTGAAAGATGATGCTGTGGAAAGTGCTGCACTCAATATGCAATATGCCGGCTCCCGGCACATGACCCCTACATTGCAGGCGGATTCTTTACCATTGAGTCTCCAGGGAAGCCTTAGCCAAGTGTAGTTAGGAAAAAAACCCATGTACACAAGGGTAGTTAGAAATTATTTGTTAAGCATCTTCTGTTTTTGTTTCTTAACAGTTAATACTAAACATTTTTGGAAACGTTTGGAAAACTGAATCATCTATTTCCCATTGAAATATGATCTTACTTTAGAAATACTTTATCATTATTTCTGAAAAGTGTACCAGGAAATGTACTAGAGAAGTAATGATAGGTTATTTGTTCTCTACCAATACATCTAATTCATTTATTCAGCATATTCCTTGGCTCTTATGAATCACAATGCTGAACTAGTTCTGTAGGAGACAGAAATGAGTAACATTTCTTGTCCTCAGAGAACTTTGTCTGTTTATGTCCATGGGCTTTTGCTGGTAGATATCTCTGTTAAAGGCATTGAGTTATCCTAAAAGGTATTTCCACATTATGCTTAAGAATGTCCCCCAGGGGCCATGAGATGGAAGTCCATAGGACACAGCTGTGCATCTGAAAGATACTCAGCCTGCAGTACTGAGCCAGGCCCGTGTAAGGGGGGTGACACGGATGTGATCCCTGGCCCGGGGCCGAGGAGCAGGGGACTCGCCAGCTCCGGGTCCCCAGCGGGCTCAGCTCGCGCTGCCCGTCCTTCCCCTTGCCCCTCCAAGGCCGCCGCCTCTGCCTTGTCAGGTGCTCATTGTGGTGCCGTTCCGGGAAGCTGCTTTGCGGGTGGTGCAGCTCTTCATCAGCCTCCTGGAGGGCGACAGCAAGAAGAAAATCATTGTCAGCAACAAAAAGAGGTTTAATGGAGAGTACGGTTCCGATCCTGAGGAGAGACCACCCAACCTGAAGAGGCCTGAGGACTATGAAGCTGTGTTTGTCGGAAACATCGATGACCACTTCAGGATCGGTAATTCCTCCTTGTCCAGACTGAAACCCTGAGGGACCTGGGGTGTGAGGCACACATAACTGGGAGCTAGAAGCCTGGAATTAGACATTCTGTCAGAGGGTCACTGGTAGACTCCTGGCTGAACCAGGTGTGTTTGAGACATCTCTTCTGCCAGGGGAGAGCCTTGCCTTGGCTAATTGGATGGACGCTTGGCTAATGAAATGGAGCGTCTCCAAAGGCATATGTGGAAAGCATATGTACATGTATAATAGATGTCTCGGCTCACCCATAGCTGGTAGCTCATCGTCAGTGCTGCAGCGGTCCTAAGGGAGTTGGAGGTGAAGGGGCAGAGTGCGTCAGTCTGGGGAGGATGCATTAACTGAAGGGCTTGTGCATAGTGGACTTCCTTCCGGCCTCCATAGGGAGCTGTCTCTACTCCGGACTTACTGACTTCCACCCAGCTTTTCACGTGTGTGCCTGTTGCATTCAGCTCCCATGTATTTGGTTGGTTGTACATTGCAAAAGTTCTTGAAGACTACTTATTGTCACATATGCTCATTATTTAGCATCTACTATGTTAAGCACTGTAAAGTCGCTGGGGATATAGGATTAGAAGGATTAAAAGTTACTGTTAAGGAAGTCCAGCCTAAAGGCAAATCGGACAGTATGAGATAAAAGATGTGTTATGGTTAGAGGATGCAGTGGCCGTTTTAAGTATTTAAAGCAAATATCCCTACTCAGAGTGGACACAGGACTGTTTGGGAAGATCTACTGATGGATGTACTGTCTGTACTAAGTTGAAACCCAAATAGGATTTAGCCAGTAATGAAGTAGGGAGATCTGAGTGGAGGAAAAAGTTTCAGACAGGAAACTGCAGAGACATCAGGATGAATAAACAGCATGACCTCGGACTCAGAGGCTTTAGCACGGCTGGTGTGAGGTGCAGGGGGTGAGAGTTGATGTGTAGTTTTAAACATGTGCAGGTGGCCAGCAAGCAGCTGATAAGTCACTCTTTTTTAAATTGATGTATAACTGACATGCTAGTTTCAGATGTACAACATGGTGATTCAGTGTCTATATACCTTACAAACTGATCACAACAGTAAGTATAGTTACCATTTGTTGCCATACAATATTATTGACTATATTCTCTTTTGGCATACGTTGGATCCTTTTCATATGTTGGATATGTTGGTGGCCGGTTCACTTAATAACTGAATGTTTTGTACCTCTTGATCACCCCCCATGCATGTTGCCCACCCTCCAACCCCCCGCCCCCATTTTCTGGCAACCACTGGTCTGTTCTCTGTATCTATCAGTCTAGTTTTTTTGTTTTGTTTCTTAGATCCACATCTAAGAGATGCCATATGGTATTGATACTTGTCTTTATCTGACTTATTTCACTTATGGTGATACCTTCAAGGTCCGTCCTTGTTGTCACAGATGGCAAGATTTCACTCATTTATGGCTGAGTAATATTCCATTATATGTGTGTGTGTGTATATCTGTATACCACAGCTTTATCTATTCACCTACCTACGGACGCTTAGGTTGCTTCCATATCTTGGCTATTATAAATATTGCAGTGAACAGAGGAGTGCATATATCTTTTTGAATTAGTGTTTTTGTTTTCTTTGCATCAGTACCCAGAAGTGGAATTGCTCAGTTGTGTTGTGGTTCTGTTTTTTTCCTTTTTGGTGATGGTCCTATTTTTAATTTTTGAGGAACCTCTGTTCTGCTTTCCATAGCGGCTGCACCAATTTACGTTCTCATTAACCATGCACAAGGGTTCCCTTTTCTCCACATCCTTGCCAGCACTTGTTATTTCTTGTCTTTTTGATAAAACCTATTCTGACAGGTGTGAGGTGATACTTCATTGTGTTTCTCTTTTCCTCTGTGCTTTGATTTATTCAAATGTAAAATGAGGATAATACCAACTTACATGATGGCTATAAGAATTCTATAACTCCAGTGTCATAGTCTGTTATATTATTTCATTTTGATCATCGCACTTATTAGCCACCTGATCCATTATTTGTTTTTTGAAAAAATGAAGTGTGGTTGATCTACAATGTTGTGCTGATTTCTGTGTACAGCAAAAGTGACTCAGGTATATTTACATTCTTCTTAATATTCTCTTCCATTATGGGATTGGATATAGTTCCTTGGGCTATGCATGAGGACCTTGTTGTTCATCCATTCTAAGTGTAATGGTTTGCATCAACTAACTGCAAACCTCCAGGCCTTCCCTGTCCCTCCGCCTCGGCAGCCGCAAGTCTGTTCTCTGTGCCTGTGAGTCTCTCTCCGTTTTGTAGACAGGTTCATTGGTGCCTTCTTTTAGTTTGCGCATGTAAGTGAGGTCGTCTGGTATTTGCCTTTCTCTTTCTAACTTTCCTCATCCTGCACTTAGTATGGTAAGCTCTGGTTGTATTCATGTTGCTGCAGATGGCATTAGTTTGCTCTTTTCATGACTGAGTAGTATTGCATCTCACACACACACACACACACACACACACACTCACACACTAGTATTCCATTATGTATATTTATTTATATATATATATACACACACACACCCCCTGCATTATTGTGCTCTTTTTATGGCTGAGTAGTATTCTGTTACACACACACACACACACCCCGCATCTTTATTCATTCTTCTGTTGATGGCTATTTAGCTTGTTCCCACGTCTTGGCTATTGTGAATAGCGCTGCTATGAATATAGGGTATATGTGTCTTTTTGAATTATAGTTTTGGCCAGATATATCCCCCGGAGTAAGATTACTGGATCATATGGTAATTCTGTTTTGAGTTTTCTGAGGAACCTCCATTCTGTTTTTGTAGTGGCTGTACCAGCTTACATTCCCAGCAACAGTGTAAGAGGGTTCCCTTTTCTCCACACCTCTCCAGCACTTGTTGTTTGTAGGCTTTTTAATGATGGCCATTCTAACTGGAGTGAGATAGTACCTCATTGCAGTGTTGATTTTTTTCCTTGTGGTTTTTGGTTTCCATTTCCCTGATCATTAGTGATGTTGAGCATCTCTACATATGCCTGTTGGTCATCCCTATGACTTTGAGAAAATGTCTGTTCAGATCCGCAGCCCAGTTTTATTGTTTGTTTTTCTGATAATAAGTCACATGCATTCTTTATATGTTTTGGATATCAAGCCCTTACCACATATGCAAGTATCTTCTCCTGTTGAGTAGATCACCTTTTTGTTTTGCTGTTGGTATTCATCGCTATGCAGAATCTTTTTAGCTGGAAGTAGCCCCATTTAACATCGCTACGCAGCGTCTTTTTAGCTGGAAGTAGCCCCATTTAATTTTGCTTTCATTGCCCTTGCCTGTGGAACAGATCCAAAAAAAATATCACCAAGACTGATGTCAAGAACGTTGCTGCCTATGTTTTCTTCTAGGGGTTTTGTGGTTTTTCAGGTCTTATGTTCAAGTCTTTAATCCATTTTGAGTCGATTTTTGTACTTGGTGTAAGCTTGTGGTCCATTTTCACTCTTTTGCATGCAGCTCTCCAGTTTTCCCACCACCATTTGTTCATGAGACTGTCTTCCACATTGTATGTTCTTGCCTGCTTTTCATAGATTAATTAGCTATACAAACATGGGTTTCTTTCTGGGCTCTCTATTTCTGTTCTGTTTGTGCTAGCACCATACAGTTTGAATACTATAGACTTGTAGTGTGGTTTCAAATCAGGGAGCGGGATACCTCCAGCTTTGTTCTTCTTTCTTATGATCACTTTGGATATTCAAGGTGTTTTGTAGCTCTAAACATACTTTATGATTATCTAGTGCTGTCAAATATGTCATGGGTATTTTGATAGGAATCGCATTGAATCTGTAGTCTTCTTGGGTACTATGGACATTTTAACAGTACTAATGTTTCCAGTCTATGAGCATGGTATATTTTTGCATTGGTTTGTGTCGTCTTCAGTTTCTTTTAAGACCTTATAATTTCCAACTACAAGTCTTCTACCTTTTTGGCTAGATTTATTCTTAGGTATTTTATTCTTTTTGATACAGTTGTAAATGGCATTGTTTTCTTAATTTCTCTTTCTGATAGTTCATTATGAATGTGTAGAAATGCACCAGATTTCTGTATGTTAATTTTGTATCTTGCAGCTTTACTAAATTCATTTGTTCTAACAGTTTTTTGGTGGAGTCTTTGGGGTTTTCTCCATAAAATGCCATGTCTTTGTGCTTCCTGGACCTGAATGTCTGTTTCCTTCACTGGGTTAGGGAAATTTTCAGCCATTGTTTCTTCAAATAAGTTTTCTGCCCCTTTCTCTCTCCTCCTCCCTCTCCTGGGGCCCCTATAATGCAGATGTTAGTGACTCTCTCTCTCTTCTCCTTCTGGGCCTCGTTAACGCTGATGATAGTCCCCTTGATGCTGCCCCTTAAATTGTCCTCATTTAAAGAAAACTTTTATTTCCCTTTGCCATTCTCTCGGGGTGATTTCCACTACCCTGTCTTTCAGGTCGCTGACGCTCTTTCGTATCGTCTAGTCTGTGGGTTCCCTCTAGTATATTTTTCAGCTCAGTTGTATTCTTCAGCTCTGTGTGTTCTTTTAGAACTTTCTTAATATTTCCTCTTTATTGAGTTTCTCAATATGTTTGTTTATTCATAATCTCCCAAGTTTGGTGAGCATTTTGATGACCATGACTTTGAATTCTTTATCAAATAAACTACTGACATCGGTCTCATTCAGTTTTTTTCTGGGTTCTATCTGGTTCCTTCAGCTGAAACACGTTCCCCTGCTTCCTCATTTTGCTTGGCTGTTTGTTTCTGTGTATTATGCAAAGCAGTTATGGCTCCCTGTCTTGAAGGAGTGGCTCTGTGTGGGAGATGAACTGTATTGTTTAACCTTTTCCTAATTCTCGGTTGTCCCACGAACTCTCTGCTTGTTTCACTCCCATGGAGTCCAGAAACGCAGTCTGCCCGCCATCTGCCTGAGCCTGGCGCTCAAGGGGTGTCCCCTGTGTGGGCTGCACGAGATCGTTGGCTCTGGTGGTGCCCTGCAGGTGGCGTGGGAGGGGGTCGGCGGGGCTGCTCGCTGTCGGTGTCTGCCAGCGCGGCCCGCAAGCAGTGCAGGCGGTGGGCTGGGGGGCGCTCCCCCGCCACTGTGGGCAGCTTAGACTGAGCGTGCAGAAATGGTGCCCACCCGTGTCATCAGGGTAGAGGGCATTTGTAAAAGTGGTTTCCATCAGCATTCCACCCCCGGAGAGAGTCCCCAGCAGTCTTCTGCCCCTCTGGTACATGCTTTCAGTTAGGCAAGTCAGTCTCCTTCACGTACGCTTTGGTCTCTTTACAAACTGGAATGAGATGTGGGCAGGAAATATAAAATTTTGTGACAGTAGGGTTAAAACCATCATTAGTGAATATATTTATCCAGAGCTTTATGCAGAGTGAAAGAGAACTTGCAGGTGAAGCCAGGGATTTGTAGAAGAGCTGTCTGAATCTGGAAAGATAGATAAGGACCGGGTCAGTGATAAAAAAAGTAAGTGTTGAAGTCATGGAAACCACCAGTAAGGAAAAAAACATTTCAAGGAGAACGTGCTTATGCATTAATGACAAGAAACAACAAAGAGCCATTGAGTTGGTAACCCAGAGCTTTTGGTGACCTTAGCAAGAGTCATGTCAGTGGCGTCCTGAGAATCAGAGGCAGACTGCAGTGTGTTGAGGAGTGAAGAGGAGATTTTAAAGTAGAGATGATTTTCTGAGAAGATCTGCCAATGAAGAAAAGGAAGAGAGAGTGGGGGCTAGAAGGGACCATCAAAGCAAAGAGGGGTGATGATTTTAATAATGAAAGCAATTTGAGTCCAGTTATATGCTAAGGGGGAGCTGTGGAAGGTGCAAGGGCGGGCGGCACTTTGAGAAGGTGGAAGCTGGTGGCTTGTGGTGATTAAAGAACTGACGTGTCCTTGGCTGTTTCGTGTGTAGGGGTGGCGATTCTGCAGAGGAGCATCCGACTTTACGCCCCCTTCTACTCCTCGGACATCCTCATCGCCTCCCCTCTGGGCTTGAGGACCATCATTGGTGGAGAAGGAGAGAAGAAGAGAGATTTTGACTTTCTGTCTTCTATCGAACTGCTCATCATTGATCAAGCTGACATTTACTTGATGCAGAACTGGGAGCATGTCCTGGTAATGTTGGTCATTCACATTTAGAGACAAGAAGCTCAGTGGGTTGAGTCTGAAAGGATTAGTCAAGTCCAGATTAAAACTCAGTTAGTTTGGAAATGGAAATGTTCCACATTTTCCAGTTTGCAAATGAGAAGTGTCCCCCCTGCTAGCTGCAGGTTGGTCAGTATCCAGAAAGATAAATTCTTGTCGATCTTTTCAAATCACCAGATAAGAGTTCTTCCCCTTATAAAGATGGCTTCTACTAATAGGCTGCTTTAATGTGGTTGGTTGGTTGAAATCCCTCCTCACCAAGGATGTCTTTATCTAAAATAATTCCTCCTGCAGTTTATGTTCATTTGCTTTTGTTCAGTGTTTGGTAGAGTTTGGGAAAAGATTGCTCATGATTTCTTAATGTGTGATGTTTTACTGATAAATGTGAGGTGTTTTTGTCCTCCTACCATAATTAGTGCTGTGATTTTTTTCTCCCTCTCCACATACTCTGCAGTGTCTTTGAGTTTAGGATTGTGCTTTGGAACAGTCCCCATCATGGAACCATAGGTTCATTTTGACAGTATAAGGCAAGTGAGAACTTACCTTTTCTACAACTCCAGGACTTAGAGTAAGTTTGCAGCAAATAAAGGGGAGTACTTATAAAGTAAGGAATCAATTTATAGTATTTGTTACCCTTCAGTATACAAGGTAAAAAATATGATTAACATAGAAAAGGCATGTTGATAGTTGTGGTGGTGGTTTAGTTGCTAAGTTGTGTCCAGTTCTTGAGATCCCATGGACTTTAGCCCACCAGGCTTCTCTGTCCATGGGATTCTCCGGACAAAAATACTGGAGTGGGTTGCCATTTCCTTCTCCAGGGGATCTTCCCGACCCAGGAACTGAACCCAGGTCTTCTGCATTGCAGGCAGGTTCTTTACCGACTGAGCTACGAGGGAAGCTAATGGTTGAGTCATATTTAATTTGTTGACATGTAGTCACTCCGGGAATCTCCTAGCTTTTTTGAGAACCAGGTCACGGAAGGACAGCAGTTCTGTTTTCTGTGTCATTTTCCTTCTTGTCCAAGTCTGGAGCCAGGTTGCTTATAAAGTAACCAGGGTGGCATTTCAGAAATACACTGTATAGATACTATCTCAGTCCTTTTTGAAAGATCCAGGAGGTAGCCAGTTTGAGCTTTATTTTCGTGTTGGGAATGTTTACCTGACTATGGACAAGTCACTCTCCCGCCTGAGCCGCAGTTTTCTTGCTGTAACTTGGGAGATGATAGTGTGCGTTTCTCAGGGTTAAGTAAGACAAAAGGCTTATGCAGCGCTTAGCAATGCCCTCCAGGGAAGTGCTCAGTAAGCACTAATGGAGTAGTATTCCTGCTCGCAGCATTTGATGAACCACATGAACCTGCTGCCCTTGGATTCACATGGGGTGGACTTTTCTCGAGTGCGGATGTGGAGCCTCAACAATTGGTCCAAGTACTATCGCCAGACCCTGCTGTTCGGGGCCCTGCAGGATGCCCAGATCAACTCCGTGTTCAACAAGTACTGCGTCAATGTGCAAGGCCAGGTGGGGTCTCCCCTTTCTCTGAACCTTCGGGAAGTGTCGGGTGTTGTTTGGGTCACAAGGCAGAAGGGGAGGATTACATTTGGGCAGCAGCAGGGATGGCTCACCTCCTGATGCTCTCCCTGACTCCTGGCAGGTGGCCGTGAGGAGCGTCCCGATGACAGGCTCCATCAGTCGGGTCCTGGTGCAGCTCCCGCACGTCTTCCAGAGGATGCAAGTGGAAAGCCTCGCTTCTGTGATTGATGCCAGGTACCCACATCCTCCACCCTTCCCACTGGACCCTGGGAGTCACACGGCTTTTATCTGGCCGTTCAAACTTAGAATTGGACTCCATGTTGGCTTTATCGATGACTGTTTGCCAGATGAAATGAGGTGATTCCCCTCCATCATGGCATTGACAGAGGAGGACACTGAAGCCCAGAGAGGTGATGCCTCATCCTAGTTCTGATATCTAGTTAGTGGCAGAGTTGGTGAATCGGGTCTTTCCCCTAGACGGTGGCATTTTAAAATTACATTAATTGCTTAATGCTGCATGTCAGCAACTTAATTGTAAGCCCTTCAGGGCAAGAACTCCTTTTCTAATTCTCTATGTTATTTTCTCCTGTTTGCTCACTGTGTTTAGTCAGGGGACCCTTGGTAGCAGAATGGTGCTTAGTATATGGTAGGTGTTCAGTAATTGTTTGTTGACTGACTGACAACTGAATGAATGAGCGATATGGTTATATACTTCCTAGAATAATTCTCTGGGATGTACCAGTGTCACATCCATACTTTATGATGCGTAGTATTAGCGCTTACTTTCTAACGTGTTGAACAAGTTTAATCTCTTTGCAGTGCAGTAGGCCGGATTGGCCTCTTAGCGGAGGTGGAGGGAGACTGCGACTTGCCCAGGGCCATGCGGTTAGCAGTGACCCTACGGGCTCACTTCCAGACCACTGACTCTGCCCTTTGCCTTTCCAAATCAGGTTCAACTTTTTCGTGAACAAGATTTTGCCTCAGTATCGGGATGCAGTCATGTCCCACACGCTGATCTATGTCCCCTCCTACTTTGACTTTGTGCGTCTCCGAAATTACTTCAAGAAGGAGGAACTGAACTTTGCTCACATCTGCGAGTACACCCAGAAGTCTGGGGTCTCCAGGGCCAGACACTTCTTCCTTCAAGGGGAGAAGCAGTTCCTGCTGCTCACCGAGCGCTTCCATTTCTACAAAAGGTGAGAAGTAGGGCTGGGCTTCGAGCATCCTCTCTGGAGGGCCTGCTTCTGAGTGTACGGGGGGCTTTGCAGTGCTGTGGTCCTCCCTATTCCACCTCCTGGAGAGACGCCAGAGTTCTAGGGGCTGGACAGGCTTTTCTTGATGGGTTGTTTGGTTTTCTTGCAAAATGGGTGTTGCTGGAAAAGGTTGTAGAAATGAATGAGTGACTGCAGCATGTTATATATAGATGTGGAGTGGATCCATACTTAGGGTACTTCCTAAGTAGCTTTCTTGAGGGTATGCCCCTCAAGGAAGATGTGACAGAGTTGAGCAGCTCTTGACAGGGACAACTTAAGTGAGTACAGCAAAGGGTGGATGGAGCCTGTCGTAGAAGCACAGATGAAATATTGGGGACTGTGTGGAGATGGACGCTGAGTGCAGTGTCAGTGTTCAGGAAGTTCTCATGTGTCCAGAGATGGTGTGCACACTTGATGTTTATGAAGAGCAAAAGGCGAGGGCCTTAAAGGTGAATCTTTAAGAGCTTCAGCATTTGCTTTAGCTTCCCCACCATGTGACTTTGACAAAAATGTTGGGTTGACCTTTTTTTTAATTAGAGTGTTAGTAATATTGATCCTTCTGTTACTGTTTGGGATAGCTGCAGCCCTTCGTGCACCCAGAGCTCGGCGATTTTCTTGTTTTGCTAATTCTCTCTACTGCCAAGTGTAAAAGCCTCCTTTAAGCCCTTAGCTAGAGAGATGGAAATTGCATCCTATAACCTTTTCTTTCCTGATTCACAGTAATGTTCAGTGAGTTTAAGTTCTGACTTTACTGTCTTATTAATTTTCAGTCATAGACTACTGAGGGACACATTTCCTCAGAGAATCTCTAACAGCTAAGCCAGAAATCTTCTAGGCTTTGGAGCTTATTAGTTGGTGCACCTTGGCATTGCATTGCTTTTTAGTTTATGTTGGTATTGGATGGTGTTCCCCAGAAACCCTCTCCTCACCAGGAAGACCCAGCAGCCTGCCGGGTGAAACAGGCTGGCAAGGCATGACCTCTGGCATTCTGCTGACAACGGTTATCTGCCAGCGGAGAGGCGAGGCATGACTGCATCTGTGTTGATGGGGCTTCATTCTTGGCTGTTTGGCCCAAGAGTTTTAACAGATGCCTGCTTCCCGGCATCATTATTTGCTTCCTTCCAGGGAGTTGTTGTTTTCATTAGCATTGGAAAGTGGTATTTTGGAGGGAATTTGCATTCAGCAGGTCTTAAGAGCCCTTAGTTTTCCAAAAGCTTGACACATCAGAGCAAGTCCTTTGAATGAAGTGGATGAATTGGAAAACTTCCCAACTTGATGGTCTCTCACAACTGTGAATTAAGCTGGGATGAGGACCTCTCTCAAAGAGCAGATCTTCAAGGAGAGGGCGTGGTGTTAAGAGGAGCCCCTTCTCTTAGGTAGGTGGCACAGTCTCCCGTCTTACATCGTTCATTTACTGACCAGACGGTTTTGTTCCCAAAGTCACGGTAAAGACAGACCTGACACGTGCCGCTTGCTTTACACCCTTATCCGGTTATTGGGTTTTAAATGTGAATCTGAGTAATTTGCAACTGCCAGTTGTCTCAAGGTTCCCTGCTGTAGAGTTTTTTGCTTGAGAGGTCATGAAGGTGATGATAGGTATTTTGATCTGCAGTGTCTTTGTGATTTGATTTTTTTAGTTTGACCGTGGGGAAAAGTACATGTGTTTTCAACTTTAGTAACCAACTCTAAAATTCTGTGTCTGTATTCTCTGAGGAAGTAGACAGTGTTAGAAATACTGCAGTTCATTTGTGAGCTAATGAAAAATTTTCAACCTGAAGATTTGTTTTCTTTGGGGAGATGAAACCAGTAGAATCTTAGGGCTGGATTGGCCTTTGGTCATGATACTCCTGAGGTGAGGACAGTTCACAGCTCCTTCTCTGAGCATTATCAGTGGGAAAGCACAGCATGAAGGATTGACACTCAGAAGCTCTGGAGGTGGGATTTCTAGAGTTGGGAAAGGCCGCCTAGGGTGTTTCCGGGTTCTCCTTGCCCCAGTGAGAACCCCAGCTGTAGAAGTAGCAGATCGAGTCTTTATAGACTACGGAGAACCAGCCTTTCAAGTCAGTTGTGGGTGCCTCATTTATCATTGACAGTTGGCAGGTAGCATAGATACCTGGAATGTCCTTAATTTTAGGTCCTGTCAGAGTGTTAGACCATATTTGTTGGGGTCATTGAAGACACAAAACATGTACAGGAGAGGAGGAGGGCAGGGGAAGGGGTGCAGAAGGTTACAGGAATTGGTACTGACTGCCCCTCTGAAGGTGATGGCACCCCACTCCAGTACTCTTGCCTGGAAAATCCCATGGACGGAGGAGCCTGGTAGGCTGCAGTCCATGGGGTCGCGAAGAGTTGGACACGACTGAGTGACTTCACTTTCACTTTTCACTTTCATGCATCGGAGAAGGAAATGGCAGCCCACTCCAGCGTTCTTGCCTGGAGAATCCCAGGGATGGCAGAGCCTGGTGGGTTGCCATCTATGGGGTCGCACAGAGTTGGACACGACTGAAGCAACTTAGCAGCAGCAGCAGCCCCTCTGAAGAGGCCCTGCTCACGTTCTCTTATTTCCAGAAGATGCCTAGCCTCTCTTTGTTGTACTGTTTAGTTGCTGAGTCGTGTCCGACTTTGAGGCCCCATGGACTGTGGTCTGCCAGGCTCCTTTGTCCATGGGATTTTCCAGGAAAGAATACTAGAGTGGGTAGCCATTTCCTTCTCCAGGGGATCTTCCCCACCCAGGAATTGAACCTGCATCTCCTGCATTGTAGACAAATTGGCACTAAGAGATTTTCTTAGTTCTTAAGTATAACACCTATTGGAGTCGATTTTGTTTTATTTTGTTTTAAAAATACTTTCATTGTAAGAGTGTTATTGTTAGCGAACCTGGAAAATCTAGGTTAAAAAAATGGAATCACCTATAATCCCACTGATACAAATACTCATTTTGGTATATTTCTTCCCTGACTTTTTAATGTCAAAAAACTTGTGTACATGCACACAGACACAGGCAATTTTTAAAAAATACCAAAATTGAGATCCCCATATACACATAGGGATTTTTTTTTCTTTTATCTTAAGTGTTTTATGTGCTCATTGAAGAAAAACAAGTTAGCATTTTGGCATGTATACTTGTGTGTTATGGATATGGATTTTTAAGTCTTTTTAAGTCTATATGTGGTTCTGTCACATCCTCCCCACCACCAACTTTTTATTTGGGAAGATTTCATTTCAAAAGACATTGTAAAGCCATCCCAGTGAACATCTCTAACTCCTTCCACGTAGACTTGGCCGGCTATTAGCATTTTGCCCTGTTCACATGCACTAACATTCTGTCTCTCCTCTCTCTCCTCCCACATCTTATTTTTTTCTTCCTGAACCATTTGACAGTAAATTATAGGCGGCTTCATGACACTTAACTTCTAGATCTTTCAGCATGTAAAGTGGCTAGAAACAAAATTCTGTCATTTATTGACATTCCACTTGACATGATTGCAATAACATCATCTAAAATGTAGTCTACGTTCAGATTTTCCTAGTTGCTTTCCAGTGACTGTCACAGCTGTCCCCCACCAGAAGTCCAGGATTTAGGATTTAGTTGAGTATCATACATTGCATTTGGTTAACATGCTTCTTATTTTAGCAGTTTTCAAGCTGGGAATAGTTTCGCTCCCTAAGGGACATTTGGAAATATCTGGAGACATTTTTGGTAGTTACAGCTGGAAGGTTATTCTAGTGGTTCATACAGGTCAAGGCCTGAGTGCTGCTACTCACCCTTCAGTTCACAGGATGGCCCCTACAACAAAGAATTATCTGGCTTAAAATGTCAGTAATACTATGGTTAAGAAACCCTCATCTGGAATAATTCTCTTCCTTTTGTTCTTTGTCATGATACTGACTTTTTTTTTTGAAAAGTCCAGTCCGGTTTCCCGTAGAATGTCCCACAGTCTGGATTTGCCTGTTTCCTTATTATTTAGATCAGTGTTCCCAAACTTTACCACACATTGGAATCCCCTAGTAGAGCTTTTAAAAAATCTGAATGCCCATGTCATACCCCAGTATCAATTAAATCATAGTGTTGGAGATGGGGACCAATTATATAATAGATATTTTTTAAAAACAAATAGGTGATTCAACAGGCGTCCAAGTTTGGGAATCACAGATTTAAACATTATTTTGGTAAGAATTCTACATGAAGGCACAGGGTGTCAGTCTATCCCATTTTGGGTGATGCTAAATGTAATCCCCTGGTCAAGGTAGTTCTGCTAGGTCTCTGCCTTGTAAAGATACCTTTTCTTTTTAATTGTAAGTAATCTCTGAGGTGTACATAGTATCCGTTTTAATGGTAACTTAGTGTTATGTACTTTGAATGGGTATATAATTAACCCAGTTTCCTTTTAACAGGCATGTTGTTTTCTGCTATTATGTACAATAATGCCATGAGCATCCATCTGTGTAGTTGATGGCCTGGTTGCCTAGGTGTTTTCCTTGGGATAAATATGGAAAGGAAAACTTGTTTGTTCAAAAACTGTACACAATTTAATGTTTGCTGTACATTGCAACTCCCATCTTCTCCCTTTCCCCCCCAAAATACATACAATAACTTATACTCCATTAACCTCTCTCTGTAAAACCCTACCTGTTGCCAGTAATTTGATAGTCAAAATGATACCTCATGGTTTTAATGTAGTTGAGTGGAGTTCCTGAGTGGGTGGTTGGCCTGGACACACCTCTTGCATTAGGCCACTAGAGTGGGGGTTGGGAGCCTAGTGAGGATTCGGTTGTTCCCATGGTTACTGTCCAGGTACCACAGACTGCAGTTCCTCCAGCAGACAGTGGCCCGGCGCGGGGCCCTGTTGGAGGGTCTTGTCTCAGGACCTGGCTCCCCTCTCAGCTTTCCCCCAGCCGTGCACCCCTGTGCCCAGGGAGAGCCTCTCCCTGCACTGCTGCCGGTTCCCCCACTCCACACATCCACATCACTCATCCACACAGGCTTGAAGTGGGGCAGGGGCCCTCTGACCCGTCCAGCTCAGGTGCAGGCAGGTTCTCTCCACCCTGGGCTTTCTCAGGGTTCCTACACCACCCTGCATAGCGGCAGACCTCTCTCTGCCTTGTTCTGTGAGGGTCTTGGAAAGAGTTTCCTGCTTCTCCCCACTGGCAGAGAACCTCTGCTTACATCAGTGCAGGCTCTTGGGCTCCGTAGGCTTCATGCCGTTTGCTTAGGGACAGACTGCTCTTGCTTTTTACTGGGTGTGAGTCTTGTGGGGAAGGACGGGGTGAAGGAGTTAATGCCCCTGCCTTGAAAGTGAAAGTCTCTCAGTCGTGTCCAACTCTTTGCAACCCCTTGGACTGTACAGTCCATAGAATTCTTCAGGCGAGAATACTGAAGTGGATAGCCTTTCCCTTCTTTAGGGGATCTTCCCAACCCAGGGATTGAACCCAGGTCTCCCGCATTGCGGGCAGATTCTTTACCAGCTGAGCCACGAGGGAAACCCCGCTCCCTTAGGGTAGTGGATTTTTGCTTCATCTGACCCCACCCCAGCAGTTGACCTTTGTCCTGTTCACTGGCTTCAGGCTTTAGCTTCAGACACAGTATGGGTCTGGGGAAAGAGTGAGTTTTCCTGTCTGCGCCGCCCGCAGGGTCTCTCAGGTCTTCTGCCTTGTCTTCAGGGCTCCCAGTGGAGGCCTGTGGAAAGGACCTCGTAAAAATGAAGTAAAGGTGCGTCCGGAAATCCCAGGGATCCTGAACTCTCATGCAAACCCATGATTGCCCTTTGAGAACGTGTTGAAGGTGTGGCTGTTTCTTCCTTCCCACTTCTATGGCAGCCACCCCCTTTCCCACTGCGCTCTGCCTAAGGTGAAGTGCCCTTTCTTTCTTCAGATGAGCTTGTTGCTCTGGAATTCAGTCAGTGATGGGCTGAAGCTGGCTCATACCTGCTCTTGAGATCTGGTCACACATCTCTCCCTGTTTCCAAGTCCAGGAGCATGACATTGGTCGCTTGAAATGAAGGGTTTACACCACAGAAATTGGCAAGTGCTTCCAACAGCACCTTCCCTCCCCCACTGAGAACGAGTTAAACACACACCAGGGCGCCGCTGAATCAGTTCACCTGCTTACTTCACGACATCAGCTGTCTAGGCTCAAGAGGAGGAATGTTGTTGTAGATGGTCTTTTTCTTGTTAGCATGGAAGCAGTATTCTCTTGAATTTTCTACATACTAAGCAGAAGCGAAACTCCGGGTTTGTGTGTTTTTGTTTTGATAACTGCTGAGGCAGAACTGTGTCTTGTCAACTTCACTCGTTAGCACTAGAATTCCTTTATAGAAAGGGGATGTGGAAAAATGAACCAAGTAATGGACTGCAGTTATATTCTGGAAGAGGAGGGTCTCCAGAGAGATAAGGCTGAGCCATGGGATAAAAAGACCAGGAAAACTTATCCTCCACGAATAAAATAAAATTCCTGAGGAAGTCTAACATCAGATGTGTCGGAATCAGAACCTTGTCAGCCTGTGGAATCTTTTGTTAGGGAATGCTTGACTTCGACCTAACCACGGGCGAGTCCCTAGGGTGTGCCTTCCCACCACCACGGTGCAGCCCTGTGGGGCAGGGAAAGAGTGAGGAAGCTCCTGAAACTAACTGCCTTCCCAGAATGCCTGATGGGTCCTTGGGCACAGTGTTATAAATGGATGAACTTGGAACATCTGCCATGGAGTTAACATGTTGTCAGAGTGATAAGAAAGACTTAATGGGAGAACATTTGCAGTTTATTTTATGTACTGGATCTGACCTCATCTCCGTTACAGAACATTGTTTTCCCTGATTATAAGGATAGTGTTAAATTGGAAGTTGTCTACTTTTTAAATTTTGGATGACTGATTTTTAACCCTTGTCTTCTATTCTTCCCCAGCCTACCTCATTCTCCTCAGAGCAGGCTCAGGAAAGGCAAATTCATTTTATCATTATCTTAAACCAAACATTAGGAATTCAAACATGTTGTCACAAAAAATGAGCCCTTCCAGCTCAAATTAGAGTAGCCCTTGGTCTGTCTGTTATTGTTCTTCCTCCTTGAGCACGAAATGGTATGAGTGACTGTGTCCCTGTAAAATCCCGAGGTGGCTTCTCCATAAATTTCTCCCATAGACATAGCCTCTCTTTCTCCTTCTGGCAGATACACAATAAAAGGCATCAGGAACCTGATTTTCTATGAGCTGCCAACATACCCGCACTTCTACAGTGAAGTCTGTAACATGCTGCGAGCCACCAGCAGGGGTGAGGAAGCCGCCTGGACCTGCACCGTCCTCTACTCCAAGTACGACGCCCAGCGCTTGGCTGCTGTGGTCGGGGTGGAGCGGGCGGCCCAGATGCTGCAGTCCAAGAAGAACGTCCATCTCTTCATTACCGGAGAAAGATGAGAACTGGCCGGACAGCAAACAGTGTTGGCATGACACGTGATGCTTGATGCTCTGCACTGCTTGGACCCGACTCTGATCGCTTCTACAGAGAAGGGCTGCTAGCAGGAAGGGGCACCAGGCAGTGTCTTCCCAGACACTTCTTCCTTTTCAGGTCATGTATCCCTGAAAAGTTCAGCATAGACCAGATTTTGGTACAGCCTGTCTTTGAGAGAACAGGAGGAGCTCGTGGGGGCTCTGAGAAGTCGATAGAAGGAATCCTCAACTTGTGAATCTTTTTGTAAGCTGTAAATTGTTTTATTGTGATTATACCTCAGATTTATCCTGCTTGGTAAAGTCTGTCAGATTTGCCTGTTTCTGTTTGACACCTTCTTACGCTGAGGCATACATTTCTATGCTTGTGAGAACTGGTGGTGAGAAACTGGAATCCTTCTTGCTGTTGAATGTCATCTTTTGGATCGCACAGGTTTTGCAAAACTGTTATTTTTCCCCAGCCAAACTTTTTTAAACCTTACATATTCTATTTTAATTCAACCTAGAAGAGTATATTCATCTACTGATCTTTCTTTAACTCATAATAATAAGTGTTTTTGTTAAAATACGTACCTAAAAATCATATTCTATAAAATAACAATTTCTCCTCTATTTCAAGAAATAATTTTGTGACACTCTTGATGCTATGAATTCATCTTCACCACTTGTCTTCGTCATTGCCGTAGTCACTTGTCTGTTATACTGAGAAGTTGCACTTTTAAAACCAGTTTTAGGGAACCCATCCAGTGGTTAGGGCTCGGTGCGTTCACTGGCGTGGCCCGGGTCCGGTCCCGTGTGGGGACTCAGACCCCGCACGCTGTGTGGCGTGTGGCTCCCGCGTGTCTCGTCACTGTGACACTGACCAGCCACTTGCTTAAGGTGCTGCTTGCCAGCCGTGGTCACTATAGGGTCACTCATTCCCCATGTATTTATTAGTTTATACTATATAACGAGTATGGAATCATTTCTGTATCCAGTGAGTTATAATTGATTATCACGGTTATTCCTTTAGATGCTTAAGCATCTCAGGTGTGGCCATCAGGATCCCCTTCAAGCTGACTCCTGTCTTCTCAACATGTCTCCCCTATACGTGGCCTTTCTCTTTATCTTCTGACACTGCAGGCCAGTGCAGTTTTGTCTCGTACTTGTCATTACTCTGGCCCTACTTCCCTTGAAGTAAAGTCGCTCAGTCGTATCCGACTCTTTGCGACCCCATGGACTGCTCCGTCCATGGGATTTTCCAGGCACGAGTACTGGAGTGGGTTGCCATTTCCTTCTCCAGAGGATCTTCCCCACCCAGGGATCAAACCCGGGTCTCCCTCATTGTAGGCAGATGCTTTACCGCTACTTTCCTTAGTGGAACACTGTTTTAAAACTAAGATTTGAGGGCTGTGTGCTCAATACTATTGTGGAGCCACTGGTCCCAGGTCATCTCAGCGGTCAGAGTTTGGGAATATTTGCGTGTGAGTACATGTATGCACATACCTGTGTGCCCATGACATCTAAATGTATTTCTGTATCCATATTGAAAACCACGAATTTATCCCGAACCTCCATTTCAGACTGACAGCACAGGGTGCCTTTTGTTTTCTCCCTTCCCACGTTTGTAATTTTCTTCTCAGATAGTGAGACTTGTGGCTCCATTGTCCTCAGTGGAACAGTCCACAATTGGAACAGTTTGTTCCTCTTGGACCTGCTTGAAATTTCTTAGTAAAAAAAAAAAAAGTAAAATTAGTAAGAGTAAGGGGTACTCTTACTGCTAAATATTTATATAGGCATTTTTATGTCTCTCTTTCCCCAATATGGAGAGTACAACTATTCATTCCATATATAGATGGGCTCCTAAAGTTTTGCAAATTTATAGTCCTAAGCCAGCCAAACTCATACTACAGAGAACTTTTTTTTTAAAGACATATATTTTAAATTTTTATTGGTGTATAGTTGATTTAAAAGTGAAGTGAGAGTCACTCCATTGTGTCCGACTTCTTGTAACCCCCATGGACTATACAGTCCATAGAATTCTCCAGGCCAGAATACTGGAGTGAGTAGCCTTTCCCTTCTCCAGGAGATCTTCCCAAACCAGGGATCAAACCCAGGTCTCCCGCGTTGCAGGCGGATTCTCTACCAGCTGAGCCACAAGACTGATTTACAGTGTTTTGTTAGTTTCAGGTGTATAGCAGAGAGACTCAGTTACACATGCACGTTTATCTACAAAGAGCTGTTTTATCCATAGAGTGCCCTGTGGTCACTGGCATATTTGTGCCACTGTTTACCGGACAGCCTGTGTATTATGAGAAAAGAATTATTTGCCTGGTTCAGAGAAATGAGGGAGAAGAGATTCTGATTACCCTCATCTTCTATTTCCACATTCTTTTCCCTGTGAATTGTAGCCGATCCGTGGCTTTCGTTATCACTAGTCACAAGACTCCCAAATCTCCGTCTTCTCTGGATCTCCACTCACACATGAGCCCGGATTTCGAGTCTGTGATGTAGCCCCCGGAATACACATTTTATTAAGCTTTCCTGCTGACTTTAATGCTGGCTTATAGCCAGCTAACTGCTTCTTACCCACAGAGAACACCGAGAGTATCAAGTGTGCACAAAGCCGTATTGCTTCTGTTCTTGGTTCAGCACCTGCGAAAGAAGGTAAGTAAGCCTGTGCAGTGGCCCTGGCTCCTCAGTTGATTGCAGAGGGCGGAATCTGGAGTGGTTTCATTACAAGGATACCTTCACATCAGGTCTCCCATAAAAAATAAGGGAGAGGAGAGAGTCTACTGAACTGTGGATAAAAACGCCTAAGCTGGAATTATACACGATCTTGATATTTCCTCACAAGGCTCACCTTGAGCAAACGAGCACCTGTATCGTGCTGGTAGAACATGGAATGGTCCCAATCCTGGGGAGAGGTAGAATTTTAAGGAAGGAAAAGGATCTTAACCCGAAAGTAAGAGTTCTAAACTTTTTTTCTCTTCCCGTGGTAATAAAACTAGCTTAGCACTTTTCTTTTTGAGGGGAAAAGAGCTTTGAATCATGAATGCCCTCTACAGCTGGCTGCACCATATGCAGTATTCAAAAGACAAGAACTAGCTAATCATAGAGAACCAGCGGCAGCTAAACAGCCCTCTGCCGGCTTCCAAAGGGCTTGTAATTGAGTGCAGATGGCCCCGGCAGGGTGGGTACGTGTCCCTGCTGACTCCTCTCACCCCAGAGGGCCAAGGCGGGCTCGTGGAGCCTCCGCCCTGATGGTGCCCTCGTCGGGGCTGCTGAGGACAGAGGGGGAGGCGGGCGGGGTGGGAGCCCGATTGGCCGCCTGCTGCCCAGCCTGCCCTCAGCTGCACGAGCAGACCTTCAGGCCGCAGGGCGTAACTTTGATGAGTCCAGAATCTCGAGATGACAGAAGGCCAGGGGTAAGGGAACAGGGTTGGGAGTTCTTTATAACCATCCAAAGAGCCTCACTGTGTAGTCTGCAGGTGGCTGCGGGGTGCCCAACCTCCCGGAGGAAGAGTGTGATGGAAATGCACAGCCTGCTTCTTGCAGGGAGCCGCCTCTTGCGTGGGGCCCGCCGCTGGCCCCCCCTCTCCTTCCCATCTCTTCCCCAGCTGCTCTCTTCAAAGGCATTCTGGTCGTCATTTTCATACCATTCAAAAAAGCCTTTCTGACTTTTCTGGCTAAATAGAAATCTAAACAAACTTCAGTCTCATGCAAAAAAGCTTTTCCAGCTAAACAGAATTCTAAACAAGTTTCAGTCCGCTTTTAGTGTCAGAGCCGGTGAACTGGGAGTAGGTAACACAGATAATCCCACATTGATGTCGTCTGTGGAATATGAAAGAACCCCCCCACACACACACCTCTTTTCGTCCCTAGTCGTTCCTTCCACATGCATCCACCATGTCCAGCTGACAGCAGGAAGTTCATGTCTTTCTAAAGACTTGTGTCTCTTCCTCTTACACGATACGCTCCAGCCAGAGCTGCAATAAAATTCTATGCGGTGCGTTTTCTGTCTTTTTCTTCCCTGAAGCTGGACATGTGTTCCTATCCCCTCATGGTGTTCCTTGTTTCTGTGAGGACCCGCCTTTCTTCAGATGCGCACTGCTGACTTTTCAGACTGATTCCTGGGTTCCCCTTTACACCTCTGGCCCCATGGCCGTCTTTCCTGTGGGACACCAGAACACGTGGAAGAACAGCTCCAGGCCTCTGCCACACAAATGGGCTGCCATCTCCATGGTTGGAGTCCCGGGCCCCAAAGGAGTTAGGGCTGAGATTGGATCGCTGCAGGCTTGCTCACCCTGCACAGGGAAATGTGAATCTGGTGAGCCTCTCCGCCCAGGTGCGTCCCCCTTGCTGCCGGAGGAGCCCCTGCACTCGCTGGCCCTCGTCCTGGCCTCCACGGTGGGCGGAGAATGGCACGGTCCTGGCCCAGCTGTCAGGGTCTTCAGGCTTGAGCCTCTGCCGCTGGCTGGGACCCAGTGGGAACCGTAACCTCGGCTGACACGGAGGGAAGGCAGGTTTGCCGCTTGGCTGCTCTGGAAGCTGTGCTGAATCCCTGCCCATCTGTTCTCCCAGCTGATCCAAGGCCAGAGCTGTCTAGCTCTTGCCAACCAGGGGATGACACGGAGCGTGGAGTCCTGCAGCCCCTGTCCTCGCTGCCCTCTGCAGCCCCTCTCGTCTGCCAGTTGGACTCCCCGCAGGGAGATGGCCCTGGGCTCACACCTGCTGTTGGTCCACAGATGTTCGTGAGTCTCTGCCTTCTGTGTTCGTCTTTTTCCAAAAGCGGCCCTGAGCTGGGTGCCAGCACCGTCACCACCACCGCCCTGCTGTAGCTCTGCACAGGTCCTCCTGGCTGCCTCTCAGCTGTCTCGTCTTTGTAAAGTGGGGGACAAGCCCTGCCATCCTGACAGGGATGAGAGAGACGGTGGCAGACACTGCTTCTATTTGGCCTGTGCTTGCCTCCTACTTCCCTAGTAATGGGACCCTGGGTTTTACTGGGTGACCAGAGTGCCCGATCCCCGTGGTGGTAAGGTGTGGCCAGAGAAGCAAGCATTCAACTTTGGAGCAGATTCTTAGGAGAGCACTTTGAGAAGAACACCTCTTTTGCCGCTTGTGCTTCCTGTTTCCTGCCTGGAACACAGAAGTGACGGTCGAAGCTCCCCAGGAAGATATCCTGTGCCCATCTTCTGTGCCCAGCAGATGGTGGCGCCGAAAGGCAGCAGGAGCCTGGCTCCCCAGCCGCATCCCAAAGCTGCCATCACAGCTCTGCGTGTCCTCCTCCCTGCAGCCTCTGCTGTGAAAACCTGAACCCTTGTTTGTTCCAGCCGCCGAGGCCAGGCTCTATCGTCCACAACTCCTAACTGCTGCAGAGGACAGAAATGGGATCATGAGTCCCGGGGGCCAAAGGCCTGCCTGTTCTTTTCTTGATCTCGTCTCTGCAGTAACCAGCATAGGGACTGTGCTTCAGGGCTGGTGTCCGGCACTTGGTGGGATATGGGCACTAAGGTGTCGCTGGTTTGGGGCCATCGCTTTCATCTTCTCCAATCCAACTGGGTCCTTAAGAAAGAGGGAAGACACGTGTCTTCTCACAGGGCTTATGGAGACATGGTAGGACACAAATACCTGGCAAGAACGCAGACTTCAGCTCTCTGCGAGCTGGTGATCGCCTGTGTTTCGTTTCTTCAGGTGTGTTTCAGAGCAACATTAGGAAATGAAAGGTTAGGACTAGAGAGGTCTCATGACCCAGTCTGCCACTTGACCGTGAGTTGCCTGCCTGTTCCTTGTCTCTTAGAGGCGTTCTCAGCCTCGGGTGAATGTTTCAAGGATGAGCTACTCCCTGTGGCTTTTCAGTCCCCTTTGCTCACTAGGGACTGAAACTTCCACCCATCGGTCCTCGCTCTGAAGTGCAGGTCTTTCTCTTCCACTTGTTACCTCTCAGCAATTTGAAGACGTTTCAGTTTGAAGTGAAATGACGATTTGAAGACATACACTGTGTCCTCCATGAGACTTTTTTTACCCAGTCAATTATCCTAAGTTCCTTCAATGAATTTTTTTTTTCTTTCGTTAATCTTTAGTTTTGGTCTTCTTTTTAGAAAACAACCCACGCTTATTCGGCAGACAAGTCAAACAGTGAAAACCAATGAAAGTACACCCACTTGGTGGCAGCGATTACCATCTTGGTATGTTTCTTCTCAGTTTCCTTTCTGCATTAATAATTTTAACAGCCAACAGTTTATACAGAGAGACCCTTGCATTAAAAGGTGGTCTTGTCACCCGTCTGTTGAGCATGGCGCCTGGCACATTACGTGCTGGAAACTCTTCTGAACTCTTTACATGAATTAAATCAGTTCATCCTCACACACTCTTCTGAAGCAGGCACGATCATTTTCCCTATTCTGTAGGGGAAATTAAGGCCTAGCTATGTGAAGGAACTTGTGCAGTCAATAACAGCTAAGATTTGAGCCCAGATAGTACGATTCCTTCAAATCCACATCATTTTTCACTAGATCATTGCTTCTCTAAAGCAAAAACCAAGAAAAAGCACTCAATACACTATCTATTGTTATTATTATTACCCTTTTAAAGGAGAGATTTGAAATTGTTGAACTCTTAAAAAGACTGAGGAGAATATAATACTTTCCTAACTGGGGTGCAGGGAGGTGTTATGAACAAACACTAATGAACTTGTTCTGTATACCATCCTTCTGGATTGCATGACATTCTAAAGGGCAATCTATGCTTCTGAGAAGCTTAATATCTCATATAGCAGAGGATTATTGAAGGCATTATTTTTTACCTTGTTTGTTTCTCTGTTTATCCTTGGTCCATCAAACTTTACCCAGAGAAATTAAATTTTTAATATCAGGCCAAATAAAAATTAAGAAGATACCTTTTCTTGAAACATGCACTTGCATGGAAAAGTGGTTAAAATCATGAGCAGTGGAACAAGGCTGCCTGACCTGAAATCTTTGCTGATTTCTAGTTGTGTGATTTTTGGCAAATTCCTTAAATGCTCTGTGTCTCAGTTGTGGCATCTGTAAAATGGGCATGTTAATAATAATACCTGTCTCTAGAATTGTTACAATAGTGAAGTTACTTAATCCATGCAGCACACTTAGAACACTCCCTGGCACATAGTCATTGCTCAGTCAGTCTTAACTTGTAGTACAAACAGACCTTCCCTCCCACTTTTATACGAAGCTGCTGCTGCTGCTAAGTCGCTTCAGTCGTGTCCGACTCTGTGCGACCCTATAGATGGCAGCCCACCAGGCTCCCCCGTCCCTGGGATTCTCCAGGCAAGAACACTGGAGTGGGTTGCCATTTCCTTCTCTAATGCATGAAAGTGAAAAGTGAAAGTGAAGTCTCTCAGTCGTGTCCAACTGAGCGACCTCATGGACTGCAGCCCACCAGGCTCCTCCATCCATGGGATTTTCCAGGCAAGAGTACTGGAGTGGGGTGTCAGCTAGAAGGAAACAAAAGTCGTTGTGCATCAGCTGTCATTTTGGTTTACAACCCTTACTCTTTTTAAGTAAATTAAAAATTTTGAGAGAGGGAATGCTTCAAAAAGTCGTTGTGGAGATTTTACTCAGCAAATTTCAGGGCTTAAGGACGAGGGGGCGTTAGAGCTTAATGAGTTATAAACACCAGGTGGCGCTGTAAACAAGCCCAGTAACAGGCTCTTGGCCTCCCCTCTCGGCCTCTGAGAGGCTGCTGTCCTGTGAGACGAAAAACCCAGGCCTCTTTTTTTTTAAAAAAACAAAAACATTTCCAACACAGAGGAAATATGGAAATTCAAAAACAATTTTACAAAATCTTGTGCTATAATTTAATTGATTATGAGTTATCACCTTTTAAAAACGATCCCACAAATAGCATATTTATGTCAGGAACTAGGTTTTATAGAGCAGTGCACATTATGTTTTAAGAAATGGAAAATCACTGCCAGGTGCAATCCATAATTAAACTCACAAATAAAACTGTTAAAAATTAACATTTTAAACACAAACCCCAAATTATAATAACTTGGCGAGTAACTTCCTTTGGAAATACAACCAAATCTGTATATATGAGGCCCAGGTCACACGGTCCCCGGCTTCTCCTGCAGCAGGCTCTGGAGGATTGAGCACAAGATTTAGGATTCTGGTGGCTTGTTGGAGTCTTCCTTCTAGAGGGTAAGAGTTTTCCTTGGAGAGAAAACCGCGGGGTATTTTCCTGGTCTCTTATCCACCTACTTCTTCCGGGCCTGGCTTGTCCCTGCCTTCCTTCTTGAGACTGCCCGCTTCCCCACCCGCCCCAGAGCAGATGTGCTCTTTACACGTCCTCCCTCTTTGGTCCTCCTCTCAGGAGATAAAAAGATGGCAGGAGGCCATGGGGAAAAGAGAAGGGAATTAATGTTTATTGAACACCTCCTGTGGGCCAAGAACTGGCCTGGGTGCTTTACCCGCATCATCTCACAACAACTGTAAAGCTGGTGTCTGTCCCCATATTGTGGGGGAACATTCATTGAGAAGGTGGATATCTAAGTCTTCCAAAGTGAACCAGCTTAGTGGCCAACGCCACGGGTTTTCCCTGTCATCCCCATGCGATTGAGAAGGCCAGGGCCAGCGGCTCAGATGGAGGTGAAACTGCAGAGGGTTCTCTCTTCCAGCCAGTGGCCATGTCTGGTCCACTCTGTCAGCGCAACACCTCCTAAGCATGAACGCAACTCCCTTCCCACATTTTTACTTAGTTCAGGCCTCTGTTAGCCTCTTCCTGGTATAGCCCAGACTTTGGAACCTGCTAGCTTAGGCTTCAGTCCCAGATTTACCTTTTACTGGGTGTGTGACCTTTGGCAAGTTGCTTGCCATTGTCTCACCTCCGTTTCCTTATTTGTAATATGGAGATAATGCCGTCTTTCTTCGGGAGTGGAATTACGCAGATGAAATGACGTAAGTACTTGTAGATCTCATGAAAGTCCTCTTCCCTCCCTTTTGCTTGGACTGCCTGTTGATTCATCCATGCTGCACGTAGGCACCGTGCACCCACCATGTGCCCGAAATTCTTTGGGGCGCGTAGGACAGACCTGCTTCCTGCATTCAGGGAATTAGAGTGCATGCGGGAGACAGAAAAGAAACAACTAGAAGCTAGATTAAAATACAATTTCAGGTGGTGGCTGGAAGAAAATGGAGCAAGGTCAAAGCGCTGAGATCTTTGGCCATCCTGTTTCCTTTGCACAGAATGCCCAGTCACCACTGTTGAACTCGTACTCCTCTTTGAAGGCCCCCTTCAAATGATCATCTCAGTGAAATCATCACAATTCACTATCAGATTCAATCATGGCCTCTCTATGAGGCTGAGGACAACCACTGTCTTACTCCTCGTTGCGTTTTCCAAACCACCCCCCACCCCCAAGAAAAGCTCCTTGGAGGTTGCGCAGAGGAAAGTTGATCCTGTCACTCCGAGTAACTACCGTACGTGCCAGTCTGAGGGTAGCAGATCCTCAGGTGGCTTGGAGAGAGGGAAGAGAATGGGAGCAGATATACAGGGGCCAAAGGAACAGCCTTCCAAACAGATGACACAGTGAGGCGTCCGCACTGCGCGTGTGTTAGAGGCAGGGATGAAGGCCGACAGGAGGGACCGACAGTGCTTCGGAATCTGCCTTCTGCCAGGGAAGCAGGTTCCATCCCTGGTCAGGGAACTAAGCCTCCACATGCCATGGGGCAGCTAAGCCTACGTGATGCAACTACTGAGTCCGTGAGCCACAGCTAGAGAGCCCGCACGCTGCCATGGAGACCCATCACAAGCCAAAAACACAAACCCAGCAAAAACACCCAGACATTTATTTTCAATTCTGGAAGCTGAACATCCAAAATCAAGGTGTTTTCAGGTTGGTTTCTTCCGAGGCCTCTGTGTTGGGCTTCTGGGTGACTGTTTTTTCTCTCTGTGACTCCATACGGCCCATCTGTGCCGATGTCCTCATCTCTTCTTCCTATAAGGATGTAAATGTAGTAGATTAGGGCCCACCCTGATAAAACCCATTTTACCTTCACCAGCTTTTTAAAGTCTCTGTCTCCAAGTTAGTTACATTGTAAAGGACAAGGGGGTTAGGACTTCAACATATAAATTAAAGGGGAAACACAATTCAGCCCGTAGCAATAGCAGGTAGTCATACCCACTTTCTGCCCCGACCTTAATCCACATATAGATTCACCAGACTACCTGGAAGGGGCCACACCTCCAGGAGAAAATAGCCCCTGGGAAGCATAAATACAGGTCTCTGTAGGTACCCTTACTAGAAGGGGAAGTTGAGAATCTGTCTCTTTTCAACAGGTACGCTTGCTACTTCTGCACTGGGCCATGGGCTTCCCAGGTGGCGCTAGTGGTAAAGAATGCCTCTGCCAGAGCTAGAGACATCAGAGATGCAGGTTCTATCCCTGGGTGGGGAAGATCCCCTGGAGGAGGGCATGGCAACCCACTCCAGCATTCTTGCCTGGAGAATCTCATGGATAAAGGAGCCTGGCGGGCTAGAGTCCACGGGGTCGCAGAGAGTTGGACACGACCAAGGCGACTTAGCACGCTGGGCCTCCAGGTGGGCGAGCAGCCAGCCCTGTCGGTCTCCGTCCGCCGACCCCCGCCCCACTCTTCGAGATTAGCCCGGGAGAAGCACTCTCACGCTCTCGCTTCCTTTCTCTAACTCTTCTAAGAGCAAGTTTGTGTTTGCAAAAGGCAGCAAGTATTTTGCTGCAGAAAAGTAGCCAAGTAAGAAAACAATCATTAAGAAACTACGTTATTAAGCCAATAGTGGGAAAAGCTGGGTCCTAAAAGATGGGTCCTAGGGTGGGGTTGTTACGAGGGCACCAGGAAAGGGGGAAAGGCTAAATTGGTCCACATGGTTGAGTCTGGATGGACAGCATCTGTGGTCTCCTCAGCGGGTGTCTCAGGCTTTCCTGTGGGTGCCGATGACGGGGAGTCCCAGCAGATGGGAAGTGACCATGAGAAAGCATTCCCTCTCCCAGACTCTCCCTGGTGGGCTGCTGGGAGGCAGCGGCTGCTTTGGCTCTGAAAACCACAGCTCCTGTTGGCCACCCTCTGCTGCTACAGCTCACTCTCTGGAGTCCCTCCTCTTGCCCACGGGACACCCCACCTGGTTAGTTCCCCTTTCTACGTCTTTGGGATTTGACCTGTCATTAATCCGTCCTTCAGGGCTCATCTGGGGCTTCCCAGGTGGTGCGGTGGTAAAGAATGCGCCTGCCAGTGCAGAAGAAGCAAGAGGCATGGGTTTGATCCCTGAGTCAGAAAGATCCACTGGAGAAGGAAAGGGCAGCCCACTCCAGTATTCTTAGCTGGAAAATTCCAAGCACACACACACACACACACACGACTCATCTGAATGTTTGCGTGGTTTCCTCTCAGGACTCACCTATGTGCTGTGCTTGGTCGCTCAGTCGTGCCTGACTCTTTGCAACCTTTCAGACTGTAGCCCACCAGGCTCCTCTGCCCATGGGATTCTCCAGGCAAGAATACTGGAGTGGGTTGCCATGCCCTCCTCCAGGGGATCTTCCCAACCCAGGGATCGTACCCAGGTCTCCCACATTGCAGGCAGATTCTTTACCATCTGAGCCACCAGGGAAGCCCCTCCTATGTGCTAGGTACTGCTGTAAATATAAATGTACATCCTCTCTCTTTTCTTTTTAAAAAACTTTATTGAGATATAGTTCACATACCATACAATTCACACACTTAAAGTATATAATTCAGTTGTTTTTTAGAATATAAATGGTTATATGGAAACATCACTGTGGTCATCTTAGTACATTTCATCAACTTTACAAAAAAACCCATATCCTTTAGCTCTAAACTCCTTTAGCAACCACCACTTCTCAGCCCTAAGCAGCTACTAATCTACTCTCGGGAGATTTCCCTGTTCTGGACATTTCATTTGAAAAGATTATACAGCATGTGGGCTTTTGTGATTGACTTCTTTTGTGTAGCATAATGTTTTCAAGATTCTTCCACATTACAGCATGTGTCAATACTCCATTCCTTTTTGTGGCTGAATAATACCTCATTATGTGGTTATACCATATTTTGTTTATCCACTCGTCAGCTGATAGACATTTAGATAGTTTACACGTTTTGCTATTATGAATAGTGCTTCTGTAAATCCCCTGGAGAGGGAAATGGCAACCCACTCGAGTATTCTTGCCTGGAAATCCCATGGACAAAGGGATTGCAAAGAGTTAGCAACTAAACAGCAAACACTCAGGTACAAGCTATTGTGTTTTCATTTCTCTTAGAGTAGAATTTCTGAGACGTGTGGTAAATCTACGTTTAACCATTTGAAGAACTGCCAGACTGGTTTCCAAAACAGCTGACCCATCTCACATCACATTCGGATGTAACGTGATCAGATTTCTCTGCATCCTCACCAACAGTTGTTATTATCTGAACTTCCAGTTCTAGCCATCCAGGTATGAAGTAGCAGCTCCTTGTGGTTTTGATTTACATTTATCTTGTACCCAGTGATGCCATACACTCTTCAGTGTGCTTTCGCATATATATCTTCCTTCATGCTCTCACTACTTTATGAAGTAAGTGGATTATTATCTCCATTTTACAGATGATAAGACTGAGGCACAGTGAGGTGAAGGGACTTACCTAACGTATAGAGCTGGTGAGGGTTAGACTAGGATATGAACTCCAGCAGGCAGCCTTCATGTCCCTAAAACCACTATACCACACTGCCTTGCATAAGAGAGCAAGAGGATTTAGGAGCTAGCAGGGCAATAGGGCAGTGTGGCCAAGGGACTTTCACTATTCAATTTTAAATAGTTTCTATTGCTGCCTGTAAATCTCTTTCATCTCCTTGTGTGAATGGTTATTTTATGGAAAGGGGACCAAGTTCTGCTTCCATGTTTGGGTTAAAGCCGGGTGAAATGAAGGAACAGTCATAAGAGGTAGGTAGACAACACGAACTCAGCAGGGGCAGAAAGTGAGAGCCAGAGATGGGCGAGATCGTATACAGCCCCTAATAGTTCACAGAAATCTGGGAGGGGGCTCCCACTTTGGAATAATGCAGACATTTCAAACAGACCTTATCTGGATCTGAAGGGACTGGGAGACCCCAGCTAGGTTTCATTGATAAAGTTGTTTAATGGAAGTTTGGCCAAAAGTGTCTGTGGTATCTCTGCCTCCTCCCCACTTAACCCCACCCAGTTCTTATCCTTTCATCCCAATGGACATGTGGGTGCCGAAGCCCACTCTCCACCCCTTCTCTGTTTGATTCAACAATGAACACACTGGCCTTTGTTTCTGACCTTGAAGAGACTGTACTGTCAGCTTCATTCTCTAAAACCTTTCTAAAAGAGGGACTTATAAAAATTCAGAGAAGTTAGAGGACACCCCATTTAGAAGCTTTCTTCCTTCAAATTCATACCAGGAATCTTCTCCCTTTTGGTCCAGGTGCTCCCATCCCTATCTTTCACACACACACACACACACACACACACACACACACACACACTCCTCCTGATTCACTGCCAGACTGCCTGATGATTCTCTCTGATGTCAGAAGCCAAGCAAAGTAACAAGAAGGAAGGAATGAGTCTGTGAATCAGGTGATATTTTCTGAATTTCCATCTGTATCCCCAGCATCTGTCTGCTGATCTATCAAGAGGACCAGTGATGGTTTAGGGATGATGGACAGTCCTCTGAGGAAGCAGTGCCAGGGGCATGATGAGCAGAAATGCTGAACAAGATGCTGGCTGGAGGGGAAATCAATCTCCCAGGCCGATGAGTTGGGCGAGAGCCAAGAGAGGCAGAAACTTGTCACAGCCACACTCATCTTTCTTGCTACCTTTTTTTCTGGATCCTTGAGTAAAATTAGATTAGCCTCAGAGCTCAAGGTAGCTAGTTGGTCTGAGCTTATCACAGGCATGTCTCAACGCTGATGACTATTTAAAAATGCATAAGATTCATCTATTCAACTGATCTGTGAGATACCTAAGGAGAGGGCTCTGACCTTTCTTCTGTAATTCATGGAGTAACCAGTACAACGCTGGGCCCAAAAGGTCACTAAGGAACCTGCTGAAGTGAATTAGCTTCATAGTAGAAATAAAAGGAACTTTCATTTTTTAAAAAAACAAAAAAACAGTTTGTCTAAACTGCCAGCTGAGAAATGAAAGCCAGATGAGTCCAATTTATGATGCACCAAGAGTAAGATGGATAATTACAAACAGGGAAGCCCACAGTGATTTTTTTTTGGGGGGGGGGTGCGGTTCTATAAAATGTATGGCAAAAACCACTGCTGCTGCTGCTGCTGCTGCTAAGTCGCTTCAGTCGTGTCCGACTCTGCGCGACCCCATAGACGGCAGCCCACCAGGCTCCCCTGTCCCTGGGATTCTCCAGGCAACGCTGGAGTGGGTTGCCATTTCCTTCTCCAATGCATGAAAGTGAAAAGTGAAAGTGAAGTCGCTCAGTCGTGTCTGACTCTCAGCGACCCCACAGACTGCAGCCTACCAGGCTCCTCCGTCCATGGGATTTTCCACTACAATATTGTAAATAATTAGCCTGCAATTAAAATAAATAGATTAAAAACCAAGATTCTCATACAGACATATAGTCAAAGATTTATATAATTCATTAGAGAATCAGCAGGATGACAAAGCCCAATCACAGGGGAATACAAGGGGCTGTTTCATCTGATCCTTAAAAGAAAGGATGTGGAAGTAAGTTTGCACAGTAGATAAAGCTAGTTAATGTCACGTGTGGCAATAAGATCAGACCTTTTGAGGTTACATTTTCTAGCTGACAGAATTCATTTGCATTTCTACTGAATACAAGCCATTTGTAGCCTAGCAATATTCTGAAGTTAATGTCTCCTAGAGAATCTGGGCCTGGATCATTAATAATTCGTAAGTCTAACTAGGTTACTTCTCTTCGAGCATCAGATGGCCCTTAGGTCGGCTTGTTAGACAGTGTGATGGCATGACACTAAAGGGCACGTGTAATATTTTTTGTCTTATTTCCAACTTTTAGGTAATTTTTCTTCATATCATTTGCATACAAATACACTCACCACATATGATCATGGGTAAGCCTAGAAAATCGTTCCCAGAAGTTATCCAACCCGAAGTTCCCTGGTGTTCCAATGGCTAAGACTCCATGCTCCCAGTGGAGGGGGGTCCACATTCAACCCTTGGCCAGGGAACTAGATCATCTGGACATGCCACAACTAAAGATCCCGTGTGCCGCACCTAAGGCCAGGCGCAGCCAAATACATAGTCTATATTTTAAATAAATATTTTATTTAATATAAAATATATGTATAAAGAATATCTAAAGAACATACATTCTTTATATATAAAGCAAGTCATTAAGTCTTAGATAAGACTTAATCAAAGTCTCTCAGTCATGTCTGACTCTATATGACCCCATGGAGTATACAGTCCATGGCATTCTCCAGGCCAGAATACTGGGGTGGGTATCCTTTCCCTTCTCCAAGGGATGTTCCCAACCCAGGGATTGAACCCAGGTCTCCCGCATTGCAGGTGGAGTCTTTCCCAGCTGAGCCACCAGGGAAGCCCGTATGTATATATATATAAAGGCATTATATAAAGAAATTATATCTAACCCAAACTGCAGACGCTGCCTGCTTTCCCTGCCCTCAGTCTTGCCATTTTTACACCTCCCTCCATGGTCTTTAGTTTGTGGCAGTAAAAACTCAAGTGGAGTGAATAACTTATTTTAAGCGCTATTTATGAGCCAATATGTCCTACTATAAATGGGAATCACGGTTGTTAAGCAAGTGTTTGTTCCCTTTCGCTTTTCCCCTCACAGGCCAACAGCATTTCCTTTGGATCCCACTCAAGTTTAGGTTGGCTGTGCCAATACCATCAACTGCATTGACTATATTTATAGGCAGTGGCAACTGACAGTGAGGCAATTGCTTGTTAGATGACTTGGAGTTTATCCCTGCCCTATTGAACCAGGGTTAATGAACTCAACAGCAGAGCTCGGGAGGCTTAACTGTCCACATCCGAAGATATGACTTGGGAAGAGTCCAGACTCGCCCTCTAAGGCGCTCTCACACCAGCTGGGGCAGGTTGGGGGATTGGCAGTAGTCACGCTCAGTGCTACCTGCTCTTCTGGCCAGGGATAGAAACAATAGCATTTCACCTTTTTAGTCCCATTTGCTGCTATGAACCCTCCAGCCTCATCAGAGTCCCCGCCATGGTTCTAGGGGTCCCCAAGGGGCGTTTCATGTGCGCAGATAGAAGAGTCCGCTGGGTGATCACTAACATCCATAGTTTTTCTCCAGTCCTGCCCCAGCCTGCTGGGCTGGGTTCTGTGAGAGAGCTCACATGTGCCCATGAAGCTGCCTGGAGGCAACCACACCACCACTCGTTGTGCCACAGCCTCCTGCAGTGGGGTCACAAATCCCGTCTGTCTTACACCCTCGGTGCCCTGCCAGGCGCTGTGGAACCACTCACTTAGGGGTTTTGTTGTTGTTGTTGTTATTCTTTTGACTGCACCAGGTGGCATATGGGATCTTAGTTCCCAGACCAGGGATCGAACTTGTGCCCCCTGCAATAGAAGCATGGAGTCTTAAGCACTGGACTACCAAGGAAATCTTGCTCACTTAGTTTTAATTCTTTCCTTGTTGCAGCCTTTCTCCCTGGAGCTCGGGCAGGTGTCCTGAGTACCTGGAGGGAAGAACACCTGTGTTTTCTATTCCTCCCACGTGGACCCAGATTTGTGCAACTCTACCCTTTGCTCCTTATGCATGCATGCTAAGTCGCTGCAGTTGTGTTCGGCTCTGTGCGACCCTATGGTCTGTAGCCTGGCAGGCTCCTCTGTCCATGCGATTCTCCAGGCAAGAATACTGGAATGGATTGCCATGCCCTCCTCCAGGGGATCTCCCCGACCCAGGGATGGAACCCACGACTCTTACATCTCCTGCATTGGCAGGCAGGTTCTTTACCACTAGCGCCACCTGGGAAGCCCATAAGATGAACTCTCTTCTGGGAGGCCATGCTATGATTCTTCAAACTCTAAGCCCTCTTAGAAGGCCCAGGGCTGTGATTCTCCAAACTCACACTGTCTGAATCCAGGGTGGACAGAGTTCAGGTTCAGGTGGAAACCCTACCATTGCTTCAGATGGACACGCGTGGGAAAAGAGGACATCACATGGCAGCTCTGAGAGGCTCAGGGATGTTACCTTGGCAAAGCAGAGGAACTCACAACAGTTTTCTGGCTCTTCTGAATCAAATCTCCCAAGTGAGTTCTTGTTATTCAGGTGAAGGAAGAGTGAGATAATGAAGAAGATGACACAGGGGTGTGGAGACACAGAGCGTGCTGTTAATGAGTCACTTCCTCTTCCTGACCTCAGTGCCCTTGCATGTAAAATTAGAGTGGTGTTCTGTCTAGATCAGGGGCCAGCAAACCTTTTCTGTAAAGGGCCAGATAAGTATTTCAGGCCTGGTGGGTCATACGGTCTCTGTTGTAATGATTCAACTCTGCAGCTGTAGGACAAAACAGCTGTGGACAATGCATGGCTGTGTTCCAACAGAACCTGATTTATAGAAACAAGTGGGAGACTGAATTTGACACCCAGGGCATAGTCAACCCCAGGTCTAGGTGATCTCCAAAGTCTCTTTAAGTTTCAACAGTTCCTTTAGGTTAGAAGTGAATTACTTGGATACCAGATACACAATGCATTTAAACGTAAGATCCCAGATGTAGGCACTCCAGTAGTCTACTTGTTCTTTCAGATCCCATTTTTTCTCTTCCCAGTGATGAGCTGAGTTTCAGTTGCATTTATTGAGAGCCTGGAATGTGCCCAGAGCTGCTCTTGCTGGAGGGGAATCTCACCATAGAGTGACAAAATTGTGCACCTCAAGTTATTCACCGTGTAATGAAAGAGATAAACAATTACATAATTACAAAACATTACAATTATTGTGCTGTAATCAACTATGTGGACTTAAATCAAGTTCCATTACATTTCATTTTCAGAGGTTAGAGGGGAACAGGTTCAAGGACATTGCAATGCTCTACGTGTAGGATATACAGGAAATTGGCTGGGCCATCTGAAATGTGTGCCTGTGAGAACTGATGGTCATGAATTCTCAGCAAAATCCTGACTCAGGCTAGGACTGATCCACAGAGCAATGCCGTGGCGGATTGCACTTGAGGCCTGACTGACAGCCAGAGAAAAAAGCGATCTAAAAAACAAGTAAACTGCTGGCGTTCTTACATCTAGGATCTTACATTTAATGTATTGTGTATCTGGTATCCAAGTAATTCACTTCTAACCTAAAGGAACTGTTGAAACTTAAAGAGACTTTGGGGATCACCTAGACTTGGGGTTGACAAACTGTGGCCTGGGGGTCGCCAGTGACGGTGAAAGTCAGCCTCTTGGTCAATTGCAGAGAACTGAGGAGGAGCCCGGGGTGCAGAACATGTAAAGGGAAGCTCTCATTCCAGAATGCATCCGTGACATTGCATGTGAAAGGGGACCAACAGGGAGTGTATCAGCCCTCACACGGCATGGTCTCCAGCTCCACAAAGCTTTGCGTTTCTTGTTATACTTCTTTTTTCAGGGAGATGAAGTTTTGGTAGAGGAGAGGCTTAGACCACAAGCAATCCTGTACTAGGATTTCTGTCTTTGACATACTTATTTTTAAAATGTTATCATAATTTGATATCTTTCCATAAAACCTGCAGTAAGTTTAGCATTCCTTGGACAGTGTGGCTAGATGGATCTGAAGGCTTATCTTAGCCAATCTTGAGTGGCCATATAGATGTCATTGAAGGAGCCACGTGCAGATAATTAAAAACACTTGCTACTGAAAAGGGAGCCCTCCCACAGTGTTGGTGGGAATGTCAGTTGGTACAGCTACTATGGAGAACAGGATGGAGCTTCCTTAAAAAACTAAAAACAGAACTACCATATGACCCAGTAATCCCACTCCTGGGTGGCATGTACCCAAAGAAAATAATAATTCAAAAAGATATATGTTCCCCAATGTTGATTACAGCACTATTTACAATAGCCAGGACATGGAAGCAACCTAAATGTCCATCAAAAGATGAATGGATAAAACAGATGTGGTACATATATACAATGGACTATTGCCCAGCTATAAAAAGAAATGAAATAGTGCCATTTGCAGCCATGGATGGACCTAGAGGTTGGCATATAGAGTGAAGTAAGTCAGAAAGGAAAAAACAAATACTGTATATTAACGCATATATGTGAAATCTAGAAAAAATGTTACAGATGAACCAATTTGCAAAGAAGAAATAGAGACACAGATAAAGAGAACAAACATATGGATACCAAGAGGGGAAAGGAAGTGGGATGAACTGGGAGAACTGAGATTGACATATATGCACTATTGCTGCTATGTATGAAATAGATAACTGATGAGAACCTACTGCATAGCACAGGGAACTCTACTCAGTGCTGTGTGGTGACTTAAATGGGAAGGAAATCCAAGAAAGAGGGGATATATATACATATAGCTGATTCACTTCGCCGTACGGTAGAAATGAACACAACATTGTAAAGCAACTATACTCCAAAAAAACAACCTTCAACCCATTTCTACTTGACTTTGGGCTGTAGTACATTTGTGCAGGAATAAATTTCTATTCTTCCTATTTATGGAATTACTGAAGCATAGAATTTTACCAGAGCCCTTCATTTTACAGATCCTGAAAGTCAAGTTTAGGGAAGGGATATTAGGTACTTGCTTCTGGTTGCAGAGTAAATGCTGTGCTTAGTCACTCAATCGTGTCCAACTCTTTGCAACCCTCTGGACTGTGCCCCGCCAGGCTCCTCTATCTATGGGATTCTCCAGGCAAGAATACTGGAGTGGGTTGCCATGCCCTTTTCCAGGGGAGCTTCCTGACCCAGGAATCGAACCAGGATCTCCTGCATTGCAGGCAGATTCTTTACCAGCTGAGCCACTAGAAAAGCCCAGTTAATAGAAGAACCAAAATTAGAACCTAGGTCTTCTGATGCCAAATTTAGGCTGTAAGAAGTGCATTTTATAATGTGAGTCAGTATTTGTGCAAGAGCGCACCTACAGTCCTAAACTATTTGCTATTTTTTTCTCCTCCATTCGATTATCTCCTTTTAAAGAGTGCTGGTCATGACCCACTCAGTTGACCTTACAACCCACTAAAAGGTCTCAGCTCAGCTCAGTTTTTGATAAACACTGCTCTAGGTGACAGCATTACTCAGAAGCCATCACAGCTGCACATCGAACAAAAAGGAATACTTTCTTACAACAGTGTGAGCAAATATTTCCCTTTGAAAGATTACATGTGTATGCCACATTCCATAAGTGAGCAGAAAAGAATTGGGACTATTGGGTTTTCTTAGGTTAAAAAAAAAAAAGTTTAAATATGCATAAAGGGAGCCACAGATCTGTCAAAGATTTTCAAACCACGTTCAAAGCTCTCTTTCTCCATGAGTTCTTTCCTGACTAAACTCATGGAGCTCTGAGCCTCTCAGCACTGTTGTACATTTTTGCGGTCCCTAATCCTAAACCTCATCTTTATCCTCTTCCTTCTAGGAATTTGCAAAGAAAACAAAATTCCTACTGGGGTTTGGGAGATTCTCACCCTGCTTATTCCCAGCTCTGTGAGAGACGGCTGGAGACTCTGATGGATGATGCAGAATGACATAGCCTAAAGATACAAATTCTGCATATTTGAGTGCTGAAAATACAATGGCAGTGCACCAAAAATGTGCAAATCAAGCTTGTCCAGAATGGAATCCGGGCTTTCTTTGGGGCTGGGGGTGGGGGGCATCACAAGGCACGTAGGATCTGAGCTCCCCATCCGGGCATCAAACCTGTGACCCCTGCAGTGGAAGCATGGATCCCTGACCACTGGACTGCCAGGGAAGGCCTGGAACATGGGCTTTTATATGTACTTATAATTAGATTGCCAATGCCATTAGAGACTTTTCAGGCTCTGGACAGCACAGACCAAACTTGATTCAACCTCCCACAGTTCTCCACCCTGAACATCCTTCAGAGTCATAGGCTTTCAGCAAGGATCTCTTTGCGAATTGTTTTGCTTTCTCAGCCACCAGAGCTGCAGGAGGTCATGACTAGGGGCAAGGAGCAGAATGCAGAAGCACAAGAAGCAAAAAAGCTTGAAAAATCCTTGTGCTGGAGAAGGGCGCTACAGATTGGAGAAGCACAGCCTGAGACAATCGACTCTCTCGAAGACTGTACAACATGGCCCTCAGGCCTGATCTGCCTCCTTTCCCAGCTTGAACTGTGCTTTCCTAAAGTGATTTCAATTTCCTCCTTCTCCGAGAGGCGGCAGCAGAAAGGAGGGAGCCGGCAAGGCAGAGGCCTGGTGCTTTTCTCAGTGGCTGCTCGAGCTGTGCTCTGACACCCCAGCTGATGGGAAATGGCTCCTAATTAAATCACTTCATTAAAAAGAAGACACCATTTTCCATCTGAATGCACTGCAGTTCTCATCCTGGGTAATTTGTTGTCCTAATAAGCTGGAGAGGTTGAATTCCAAGGTTGTAGTTGCCTATGGTCCATAGAAACAGGGTCCATGCTTTAGCAGTGCCCTCGCCCTGTGGAGGGTAATGAGGAAGCCTGACAAATGGCAATTCCTCGTAATAATTCTGTTCACTGGAGACCTTGGGGCTGAGATTCATGTTTCCCAGCCCTTAAGTTTAGAACGATCTATGCCACTAAGCCAAAACAAAGCCAGCTAGAAGAAAAGCCTCCATGCCATCTGTTAACTGAGAAAGAAGCAGGAGAGGACCCCTGTTTTCTATAGATCTTGCTGGGATGGGGGAAAGGGGTACTCCTTCAGCTGTGTTTAAACAGAAATGTGGATAACCTCCCTCTTCATTCATCTCCATGGTCTTGGGACAACTGGACGGGCAATGCCACCCAGCGTGAGGCTGCAGACCCTGAAGTTAGACGGAGTATCGGTTCCAACACTTCGCAGCTCTGTGACCTTGGACAAGTTGTTGCAATCTCTTTAAACCTTGTTTTCCTCGCCTGTCAACAGAAGATAATAACACCTACCTCTTGGGGTGGTAGTGAAGAGTAAAGATTATTAGACCGCGTGGTATCTGGCAGTAGAAAACTCATTAAATGGTAGACAGAGAGGGCATTTTCTCCATTTTACAGACGAGGAAATGGAGGAGTAGAGAAATTAAGGAACAGAGAAATTTTATGACCAAGGTCATAAAACTAGTGAGTGCTCAGATCAGGATTCCACTTGACTCTAAATCCAGGCATCACGGTTTCGTTCTTGGTGCCTATCGAAGTGAACATTTAAAGGCATATACTTTCATTGGCTGTGAACTGAGCAGACCTATTCTTATATACCTGTCTAGAGAAGACCCACCACAGACCATACAGATTGTACTTTGAGAGGTGTATCTTAGCAAAGACAATGGCAACTCCCTTTGGCCCATCTTTCTCCAGGATTCTCTTGTGCAGAGTGCCTGAGCCCATCTCTCTCTGAATGCTGGAGTATGTGCTCTCTTGGGTGCCCTGTTTCCAGACTCTGCTGCTTCATTTCTTTCTCCAGTGTCTAAAATGATTTCTCCTCTTATTTCCTAAGATCCAAAAGAAAGTTGGTGGTCCTGGCTCCCTGCCTCCTTACTTCCACTTCTCTCTCAAGTTTCCCTTTTAGTTCAGGTTCAGTGGAAAATTCCACTGCGGCCTTCTATGGATGAATGCAGACTCTTTAATTATATTGAATTTACAGAGATCAATTTTTATAACCCTAACAGGGTTAGTTCCTGAGTTCCTGTGCTTGTTAGGTAATAATGGATCCATTCCTCTGGGTCCAGGGGCCCCTCAGGGAGGCTAATTGACAGTGGCCAGTCATCTGTCATGAGTCATTTGTATCGTGCTGGAAAAGAGAAATTTATGGCTTTGATCAATATCTATCCTTAGGGCTCGGCATTTCCTGGCTCCATTCTCCTGTTGGCTCTCTGAACCAGCAGCAGTTTTTTTCCTTTTCTATTGGAATAGACTCCTCCTTGCTACAGTTTCTCTGAGGGCCTTGACCACAGAAGAAATAATCTGGGCTCTGTTGGTTCTCTTTCTCCCTCCTTCTGGGTTTCTTGCCTTCCTCTCTTTCCTTTCTTCTTTTTCTCCTTCTCTTCACTTTTCTTGCTCTCCTACCCTCTGCCTTTCTCTTCCTATCATCTTTCTCTGTGTTTCTCCATTCTTTTGAATTCAATAAATGTTGATTAATTCCCAATCATTTGGGCTAGATAACTGAGCACCCCAAAATGAGATGGCTTCTGTTCTCAAGAAAACTCACAGCTTATATTGCCTTCCCTGTTCCAATTTATAATAAGGACTGAAAAAGTCTAGATATTATTTAGGGTCAGTAAAGATTATCACAAAATGTCAAAAACACTTTGAGAGCTATGTGCGAACTAGTCATTCACACATTAGTAAGAATTAACTCAATAAACTTGCTTGCTTTCTCATACTTAGTTAAGCAGCTGCCCTCTAAGAATAAAGATTCTGGTTGGAGAAGGAGAAGTGGGGAATTTGGGATCATAAAATAATTTTGGAGATTGGCAGCTTCAGGAAAGCACTTCAAACAGTGTAAAGACACTGTTTATTAAGATAGACATTTGTTTCCAACCAAGGCTTGTCAAACATTGCTGTGAACTGTTGTTATGATTTGAACCAGGACTGAATCAGAGAATTTGGAGGGCTTATAATTTTTGTTTCTTTGGCTGTAAAAATTGTTGACTCTCAGCCACAGTCGATGGGACTTGTTTACTGAAGATCTCCCCCACTAGACTGTAAGCTCCGTGAGATCGGGATGTCATCTGTCTTATTCATAACTATGTCCCCTTGGCCTAGAACAATGCCTGGTCTACAAATAGTAAGTATCCAGTAGGTACTAGTTGGATGAATGAATGAATGAGTGGAGTAACAGTGGTGCATGCATGCATGCTCAGTCTTGTCCAACTCTTTGCAGTCTCATAGACTGTAGCCCCCCAGGCTCCTCTGTCCATGGGATATGAGTGGAGTAGCAGTAGCATACAAACTGCTATAGGAATACAAGGTGGTGGAAACTACATTGGGCTGAAGGCTTGTTTTGGAAAGAGCTTCATGGAGAAGGTTTTTCAGTGAAGAGGTAGGGGACTAGACGCCTGACGTTCAAGGACAACCCAAGAAGAAAATAACTTTGCTGAGAACCAGCAAGGGACACAGTCATCTGGGACAGTAACACTTAGAAGAATGAAGACGCCAGTAATTAACTCCTTCTTGAATACAATGGGAAGTACAATCAGATGTGCTGGTGTGTGGACTGGTGGTATGCTTTTACCTTCCACGGACCAGTCTGGGAATCGTCTGGAAAATAGAGGTAGCTTGGGGCCACGAAAGGGTTTCTGAGAAGACTGCCTGGTAGCCTGCAGGGTTGTTCATGCTCCACAAGGCAAGGCTCAGCTGACCATTGGAATTCTCCCAGGACATGATGGGTGCTTTCTGTCTCAAGGGTTGTCATGCTTGAATCCAGCAGTCCTTCTCAAATTTGTTCTATGGGATGTGCTGAATGAGTGATGGGGTGACCATGCAGTCTCCTTTCAGTGAAGTCTTCCCAACCTAGGCAGGTGTGGGTGTGGGGATGATTCAGCCCCAAGGCAGAGAGGAGACCAGATGTCCTTCAGGGAGCCCAATCAACCTGAAAATCCAGGATTACCCTGTGCAACTGGCTGCATACTGAAGGCCTGTTTTTCAGCTCCCTGAGTGATTGCACGTATGGTTAACTCAACTCTTTCATCTTCTGCTGATCATCAATCCCCACCCCCCAGCCCAAACCTGGAGATTATTCATTCCTTCCTGGTGTCCTTTCCCCCACACCCCCTTTGTCTCAGAAATAATGAGATGTCATGAGTCTGCCATCCATCACTGTATCAGCAGCAAGTGGTGACTTCTTATTAGTGGGACACCTCAGGAGCAGCAGGAGGGACCATGGCAACACTGACTGCTCCACCTGGCAGCCTTGTCATCCCTCAGCGACGGCCGTTCTGTCTGTGTCAACAAGAATCTGTCTGGGGATTATTCATGTGGCTGGACATAATGAATTCAGCTGTTTGCTAGTGCAGCAAATGGGCTTTTGCCAGTGATATTAGGATCAAGCTGAGTAACAGGATGCGTCCATACCAGAGGAATGTCCATTTATTAGCTTCTGTAAGAACACACACATTAAGAAAAGTCACATTTTGCATGGCTCTGGAGCTGAGGGAATGGCTTGTTAAAAATTTCCACTCAAGCAACCTCGAGCTAAGGATTTGTATTCCAAAGAGCTGGACCTATTTCACCAAAAGTATTTACTTGAGAAGTAGAAAAATCCCACAAGCTCAATGAGCAAAAATGACTTTGCCTTATATAAAAATCTCTGTGGGAAAGTTAGCCTTAGTGGAGGAGAAATGCTGGAGGTCTACAGAGAAGGCAAAGGGCTGACACACGCTGTCTTCCAACATAATGTCAATTGTTGTTTTTTTTTTTATTGGCAACAGGAGATTGACTTAATGGCCTCTGAGGTTACTCTGGGAGCAAGAACTGTCTTCTGTCATTGGAAGAAGTAGCTACTTACTTGATTTCAGGGACTGGGGGAGGTGTCCCTGGTCCTTCTCAGAAGCCCCTCTTCTGCTCAAGTGATGACTAAGATCACACATTTCAGATTTGTTCCTTGGCTGGAGATTTGCCTTTGCCTAGTGCAAGGTATCACCAGGAAGTGTCACCCATTAAGCCTCTTAGAATTGCACAGTGCCAGTCTGCAAGGTTGTATATGGCAGCTCTGTTAAGCGCTTATCAGCATAAGAGATTTGAGACTTTCTCACAAATGAGTTTGGATGGAGGCCCTGGGACCCAGTGAAAATAGAATATAGATGTGTTAGAGTTAGGATGACTGTGGTTCCAGAAAGTAAAAAAAAGTGGGTTTGAAGACAATATTGCCAGTTCATAGTCTGACAAAGGAAAATTTAGTAAGTAGAAGTTCCAGTCCTTGTCATTAAGGAGCTTCCAAACCTGCACGCTTCGAATGGTACATCTCACACAGCCCAGACAGTTGGTCTCCACAAGACCAAGTTAACAGCCTTCAGGGTGTCTTCATGGTAGATTTTCTTCTATTTGAGAAGGAAAAAGAAAAAGCATACACGAAGGTGAAGATTCTGAGGTGAGATAAACCCACCTCTTCTTTCTCAGCACAGAGGACCCAAAGTGATCTTGTTGAATGACTGCCCATTCCTCTGTGGGCCTTTCAAGCCATGTCTACCAGAGAACAAAGTCCCTTTGGCACCAACTTGGCATTTATAGCAGTCAGCTTCTCGTGATCTGGAGACATTATCCATGTTGCCTGGAAGACGATAAGTCCGTTCAGCTCAGACCACCAGGTCAGAAAACACGGAGGTCTCCCGCCAGGCAAGCACTCTCTCAGCCCAGCTCCAGGGGCCTTACATCCCCTTCCTTCATCTCCCAGAAGCCCCTCCACGCTTTACCAGCTGTCCTTCATACCTAGTCTTCGCAGGCCTCTTTTCTCCTCAGGACTGATTTCTTAGGAGGTTATTTCCTCATTAACTACACTCTTCCTTGCTATCCTCAAAGGCAAACAGAAGGGCTCTTTTGTTTGTTTTTATCCTGTTGCCGCCAGGAAGAAACAACCAGGGTACCAAGACGTTCCCAACATGGCATTAGCAGAGAGGTTCCAGAGTTGTATGAGCTCTTCCACACACTGTCCCACACACTGTCCTCCCTAAGTGCTCAATCCTTGTACCCTTTTTGCCTCAGATCTGGATAATCACACAATCTCACTTCTGCCATCTTTAGGCTGAAACCTTCCAAGTCTTTGTCTCTGGTCTCAGCTCTTGTTCTGAGCAAGAAATATTCACCTCCAATGGCAGGTTCAACAGTCTTAGTTCAGTGTTCTCCACTCAAGACCCACTTAGCATGTGCAAATCAAAATTTAGTAAGACTCTTCTGTTCTTCCACCTGAATTATTTATATTGGCTCCAGCATCCACCCAATCACTTTAAACGCCAAACCTGGAAACCTTCTCAGACAGTTTCTTCTGCTTCATCCCCATGCCCCCCACCTCCGTGTGGGTGTGTGTGTGTATCCTGTCTGACTCTTTACGACCCCATGGACTAGAGCCTGCCAGGCTCCCCTGTCCATGGAATTTTCCAGCCAAGAAAACTGGAGCAAATTGCATTTCCTACTCCAGGGGATCTTCCTGAACCAGGGTTTGAACCCGTATCTCCTGCGTCTCCTGCATTGGCAGGCGGATTCTTTTACCACTAGTGCTACCTGGGAAGCCCGGGTAAAGGAATAAACACAAGTAAAGATATTTGATCTTAGAACAGTGCCTGGTGGAGAGGAAGTGTTCAGTAAATGTTAGCTATTGATGTTGTTAGTAGTAGTAATAGTGGAATTCCATGCTGCTGCTGCTGCTGCTAAGTCGCTTCAGTCCTGTCTGACTCTGTGTGACCCTATGGACAGCAGCCACCAGGCTCCTCCGTCCACTGGATTCTCTAGGCAAGAATACTGGAGTGGGTTGCCATTTCCTTCTCTGTGGAATTCCATATGCCCTATCAAATCATCAGAGGAATTTTTACCCTTATAACTACTGGAGAGATGAGGGGAATGGCTGTGTGACTCAGCCATCATGTCTATGTTTTCATTCATGGCAGGAACTGATCAACAGATACAGCAGTACAAATGAAAACACCAACCCATCCCTCCTCACTCACCCTGCTTTATAAAATATGAAGGAATTCTTAGCCCAGTAGATCTGGTGTGGGGTACAAGTACTTTGTGCCTCTATTTAAACTTACCGCACCAGAGCCTCCCACAATTCAGCTAGAGGCCAGGTACTCCAAATCATTTCATGGTCCTCCATCTCCAGGGGCTAGATTTTATAAAGCGTATCCACCTCTACAACCCCCTGTGACTTCTACCGTGACCCCCCTGAGGTTTTAACTTCCCCACCCACAGACAGGATCTGTCACATGCCTCTGGAAATGCATTCGTCGCTGCCATTTGGAGGCACACTAAGAAAGCACCTTTTAAAAAAATCTAAACTGCCGCCTGTGGTGGTTTTGTGAAGACACAACCCAAGGGAGAGACCCTCAGTGGGTAAGCTTAACTCACCACTGAACAGGGGAAATACCTAGGCATCTGGCCTGGCTTTATGAGAAGAGACACATTTTTCAACTGGAGAGGAAGGCTCTTAAAAAGGGAAAAAGAGGAGCAACGTCCCTTTCCTCACAGGTAACGTGGGCTCCCCGGTCTGCAGTGGCTGTAGCGTCGTTTACACTTCAGTGACAACCAAATGCCTTGGAGATAAGGCAACAATTATGAGACCAGAGAAGAGATGAAAGGAAACCGATAGCAGCCAAGTAGCACTGCCATCTATTAACAAATTATTACAGGCTGAGGCAGGCTTTAATGAGATTTTAACAAAAGAAATCTAGTCACGTTCCTCTGGGGCAAAGAGATTTTATTATGATGTGAATGATTAAGCGGAGAAGAAGCCCTCCCTGGGAGCTTCAATAAAGAGGAAAATGTGAGCCCTGCGTCCTGCTTCTCCAAGGGCCCTGACTCCCACTCCAGAGGAAAAGCTCTTGGAGAAAAGGGCTCATATAACACTCTTCCGTAAGAAGTTTCATTTTGGCACCTGGCCTGGTGAGCCGCGAGAGTCTTCAGGAAAGCTGTTTTAGACCTTTGTGTTGATATCCAATAAGTCCTCACACTTTCGGTTATCCTAATGGGCATCACCAGATTCTCAAGAGATTCTTGAAGCAGAGGGTATCAGGCAGCATTAATTTGGAAGAACAATGAGGCTGGAGAGAGTCAGGACCTGCCTGTCCATGACCTTGTAAAACCTCTGGGGCTTTCAGAAGAGCAGGCGATACGCCTGTAATGGTTTAAGAGAAAATAGGCTGCACAGAGTAGGTCACAGGGAAGGAAGCAAACATTAATTCGAAGAAGTCAGTGTGCACTCTGCTCAGATGACCTGGACCACTTGCGTGCAATGGATTTTTCTCTTTTTACTTCTCACACCCCTTTCATTTATCCTCTAAATGAAAATAGGTAGGCAATCAACAGCATCAGGGAGAGGTATAACTATTCCACAGTAATATTTCTATGACTCAGGAATTTGAAATGTGCCTCTGATGCCGTATTGACGGAAACTGAGGAACACTGATCTAATAGTGCCTGGGCTGATGAGAGTGTAGCTTCTCAAGGAGGGGATACCAGACCATGCCAGGATGGTGAAGGAAGGGTGACTCAGTGGTCTCCCTCTGACCAAGACTTTTTGCTCCACCAAACTTTAGTCAGGATCCTGGACCTTCTCCCTAGGCTTGTCTGTGCTTATTGTTGTTTAGTCCCTAAGTCATGTCAGACTCTTTTGCGACCATATGGACTGTAAGCCCACCGGATCCTCTGTCCATGGGATTTCGCAGGCAAGAATACTGGAGTGGGTTGCCATTTCCTTTTTCCAGGGGATCTTCCCGACCCAGGGATTGAACCCACCTCCCCTGCGTTGGCAGGAGGATTCTGTACTACTGAGCCACCTGGAAAGCCCAGGCTCGTCTGTGCACTTCCTTCTAAAATCCAGTTTTATCAAGAACACCTGGCCCTTAATATCTGATCACCTTTGATATCTGATGGGGTGGGTGGGGAATGTTCCTCAGCTTTCACAGGTGATAGCTGATCACGTAACTTGTCTTCAGCAAGAATCCTGTTAGGTCATCTTAGCAGAATCTCCTGACCCCTGCTGTTTGCTCTTAGTAATTTCCCATCCACTGACCCCCAAATGCTCCTCAACTATAAATCCCCTCTTGTCCATGCTGTATTTGAAATGCTGCCCATTTCTATACCAAGGTCTCTTTTCTCACTTTGCAATAATCCTGAGTAGAATCTATTTTGACTACTGTCTAGGGGCTTCCCTGGTGGCTCAGATGGTAAGTAATCTGCCTGCAATGCTGGAGACCTGGGTTCGATCCCTGGGTTGGGAAGACCCCCTGGAGGAGAGCATAGCAACCCACTCCAGTATTCTTGCCTGGAGCATCCCCATGGACAGAGGGGCCTGGCATGGGGTCTTAAAGAGTAGTACACGACTGAGCGACCAAGAACAGCACAACACAGGGGCTTCCCTGGTGACTCAGCAGTAGAGAATCTGCCTGCCAATGCAGGAGACATGGGTTCTATCCCTGGGTCGGGAAGATCCCCTGGAAAAGGAAATGGCAACCCAGGGACAGATGAGCCTGGTGAGCTGCAGTCCATGGGAGTCACAAAAGAGTCTGACACGACTGAGCAACTAAACAACAAGAACAGACTGCCATCCAGCTCTGGTCTTCCTGACATCAGCCTGACGATGAGTCAGGGAGACAGATCCCTTGGCAGCTGGGGTTCAGTGTAAGATTATGTCACCTTTTGTGGCAGAATAGCAGCCAGAATAGCTGTGTAGGATGCTGGTGATACTCCCCTTGGGACCAATGGCAGACACTAGCTGTTAAAATATTTAGTGTCTGATAATATATGATAAATGAGTGAGGAGTATAGTAGCACTTTCTTTAATGGCTCACACTGTGGAAAAGAGATTTAATAGAACTGAGGATGAACTTACAATGACGTGGAAGATAAATCTCAGGAACATACATCTTTGGGATAGATAGCTCATTTTGTTAGAATCTAGTGCTATTATTACTATTCACTAACATTTATTAAGTACTTCCTCAATGTCAGGAGCCATTTTAAGTGTTCAACACATGTTAATTCAGTTCTTGGCATACTATCTGTGATGATGAACCAGTATTTTTTTTTTTAATTTCCTACCTGTTATGGACAGACAGTTTTGTAAAATAAAAATGTATTATTAGAAAAGTGAAATTTTTATTAAAAATTGCAAAATAAAGCTTTTTTTAACTGTTAGATTTAACAGAGATAAAATTACTCTGGCAAATTGCTGTCAATGTTTCTCAGTTCTAACTCTTAATTTCTATACTTATCTTCCTATGTACCAGTAACTGGCACCCACCTAAGGACCATATGTTGAAGAGCACATATGCTAAAGAGGTTTTATTAGCTCATTTAACCCTTGTGAAAAATCCTATGATGTAGTTAATATTTTTATCTACAGATGAGGAAACTGAGGCACAAAGCAATTGTCTTGCTAGTGAGGCTGAATTAAATCCTTTAGTAGTAATTAGCTTTGCAGAGAGGAAAATCTCTCTTTTATGACCATGGAAGCATAGCCCACCTAGTCACTGTAAAATTAAAAGTAGCTTAAGAAAAGCAAGCCTTGGTGAGAAAATATAAATGGAGTTTTATAATCTAGGCCTCTATTAGGAAAACCATTAAAAGAATAGGCCAAGCATCTTAAGAGTCTCATTTTTGCTATATTGAGCAACAGGGTGACGTGTTTAAGAGTGTGGTTTAGGAACCAGGCTGGATTTGTTTCCTGGCTTAACTACCTACTTCCTGTGTGAATTAGTTCCTACCTGAAAGGATGGTTGGGAAGAATAGCTGCGTAAATATGTATAAACCATTTTGAAAAATGCCTGCTGCTGCTGCTGCTGCTAAGTTGCTTCAGTCGTGTCCGACTCTGTGCGACCCCACAGACGGCAGCCCACCAGGCTCCTCCGTCTATGGGATTTTCCAGGCAAGAGTACTGGAGTGGGTTGCCATTGCCTAGCACATAGTAAGTGCTCAATAAAGGTTAGTTCTTATTTTCACATTTGAAAAACAATCCATCACAAAAATGTCAGATTCTCCTATGCCTCCATCTACAACGGCCGGACTTCTGACTGAATAAGCCAATCTCCCTGGCTTGAACTAGAGCCAAGGTGGAACTCAGCCAGGCTGCAGTGGTCACTGCCAGACCTAGGGTACAGAGTGGGATTTCTCAACCGTGCCACTACTGACACCTGAGGGGAGGCGAGTGTGCATTGTTGGAGAGCAGTGTTCCTGGCCTCGGCCCATGAGGTGCCAGGATCACACCCTTCCAGTGGATGACACACAAAAATGTCTTCAGTCATTGCCAGGAGTCCCCTGAGAGGAAAACGTCCCCAGTTGAGAACCACTGTTAGAGAAGAAAAAGAATATTAGTATTAGTCCCTTATATTTTTGTAGCTTTTCAGTTTAAAAAGACTTCTGCATGTTTTAACTCAGTTGAGAAAAAGAGGGAAAGGATTAAAAAGATTAGAAGAGGAAATGAGAGGGGAAATAAAAAAAAAACAGAAAGGAGGGAGGGAGAAAGGGGAAGGAGTGAATGCAAAGAGTCTGAAGAGACAAAGAAAGGGAGACGTTCAACTAACGAAGGAGTTAGGAACAGGTGTGAACCTTTTCATTGGCATGTAATTGCTTCACGACGCTGTGTTAGTTTCTGCTGTCTAATGAAATGCGTCAGCTCTAAGTATAACACGTATCCCCGCCTCTTGGATCTCCTTCCCACCGCACACCCACCCACACATCCAGGCAGTCAAGGAGCGCTGAGCTGAGCTCCCTGCGCTGTGCAGCAGCTTCCCACCTGCCATCTCTTTTCCACGTGGCCATGTCTACAGCGAAACTGTTAGTCACTCAGCTGTGTCTGACTCTTTGCCACCCTATGGACTGTAGCCCACCAGGCTCCTCTGTCTATGGGATTCTCAACGCAAGAATACTAGAGTGGACTGTCGTTCCCTTCTCTAGGGGATCTTCCTGACCCAGGGATCGAACCTGGGTCTCCTACATTGCAGGCAGATTCTTTACAGTCTGAGCCTCCAGGGAAGCCCTGTATAAATGTCAGTCCTAATTTCCCAATTCGTCTCACCCTCCTCTTCCCCGCTTGTGTCCACATGCCCATTCTCTACGTCTAGGCCTCTGTTCCTGCCCTGCCAACAGTACAGATGAGCCCGTTTGCAGGTATGTGCTCTTATGCAATCTCCCACTAGTGCACGCACGTCTGCATGTCCCGCTAGCACTCCATATTCAACATGTTCAAATCTGAAGACGCAGCAGGTCCCCCGCAGACATGAGCCTTCTTTGTTGCTGAAGTTTCTGTTACTGACCTCACCATTCCCCGAGTCACCCAGGTCTGGAAATATGTGTCTTCTTAAAGGGGTACTTCCTTCCAACCCTCCCTGCTCTAACGCCTAATTAGTTCTAAGGCTTGCTGATTCTACGTGTTACCTCCCTCAGGGTCAGGGGCTTCCCTTGTAGCTCAGTCAGTAAAGAATCTGCCTACCATGCAGGAGACCCGGGTTTGATCCCTGGGTCAGGAAGATCCCCTGGAGAAGGAGGTGGCAACCCACTCCAGTATTCTTGCTTGGAAAATCACATGGACAGAGAAGTCTGGTGGGCTACAGTCCACGGAGTCGCAAGAGTTGGACAGGATTGAGCAACGAAACCACCACCCTCAGGGTCAGAGCCATACTTCCACCTGATGTGAGAGCAGAAAGAATCTTCCACCTAGCCCATCACTCATTTATTTCATGGATGAGGAAACTGAAGCCCCCGGAGGTCTAGGCCATGACCTTGGGGAGGTCTAGGGCATGACCTCGGACAGATTGCTCTGAGTCTGGTTTCCTTGAGTGTAAACCAGGGATAATACCATGCACCTCATGGGGATGCTGTGTCCAGACCTATCACTGGGTATACCTTGTCTCATGTCAGTTACAGGTTGGAACCCGGCGCTCTTCCTCCTCAGTCTACCCCCAGATTACGGTCCTGTCCACTTGACCCCATCATCCTGTCCCCCTGATGCTGCCCCATTCATGCCCAGCCCTCGAGACTGCCCACTGAGTGCGCTGTGAGAACCTCCTAGCTGGACCTTTGGCTCTAGGCTCTCCCCGGGATGTTCATCCTACACATCGCTGTCAGGCTGATGTCTTATAACAGCATTAGGATCAAGTAGTTCTCGTTTTTAAAAATCCTTCACCAGTTTCCCATCACCAAATTGAAACTTCTTGGCCTACTATTTAACGTCATTCCTCCCCACAATATAGCCCCATCTACCTAATTTTCATTCTCCATTTTCCTTCTTGAAGTGAAGTCACTCAGTCATGTCCAACTCTGCAACCCCGTGGACTGTAGCCTACCGGGCTCCTCCGTCCATGGGATTTTCCAGGTAAGAATACTGGAGTGGGTTGCCATTTCCTTCTCCAGGGGAACTTCCCAACCCAGGGATCGAACCTGGGTCTCCCGCCTTGTAGGCAGATGCTTTACCGTCTGAGCCACCAGGGAACCCCCTTCTGAAAGTGCAGTTTCTTAGACAGACCTCATGCTTTTCTACCTCTGCCCTTGGCTCATGCTGTTCACCATCTTGGAATTCCCTTCCTAAATCCACACATCCTCAAGGCCCATTTCACCTAACTTCCTTCACAAATTCTAATCTCATGTTCCTGGTTAACTTGCATTCAGTTTCTTTCTTCTTCTATGACACTTTATCTGTGTCTGTTCTGTGGCGTTCATGTCTTTCCACCTTGTACCATAAATATCTAGGTATCATTTCCTCCACTAAACTGGAGGTTCCTTGAAGATCCAGTATGTACAGGCTGATTTATCTTTGTATCTTCCATGGGGCCTAATACAATAAATATTTACCTGGTGATAAAAATGACATTAACTGTCATACTTATTTATCCCTTATGGAACCCTTATGTGTCTGTCTGTCTAAACTTGGCAGTGGTTTAAAAACGAAAACCAATATTAGCATACCACAGCAGCATGAAGAGAGTCCCTTTGTGTGAGTAAAGAAATGTGTGTAAGTCAGGAGTTTCTATCATATGAACACGTGTGTAAGCATGCATGTGTGTGTGTGTGTGTGTGTGTGTGTGTGTGTGTGAGGTAGTGTGATACAGTGGTGCAAGGTCCTGAAATCATACAGAACTGGTTTCCAATCCTAGCTCTAATGCTTGATGGGTATGTGACCTCGGAAAAGTTACTCTGCCTACCTAACATTATTTTCTCATTTGCAAGAGAGAGATACATATAATGTTCTTGTGAGGATCATTTATTTATTTCATCAACATGTATTTACGGAGTCTTCACTACGTGCCAGGTTCCTGGTAGAAATAAAATAATATACACACAGTGTTTACTGATGTACCTGGTACGTAGTGAATATTTTTATACATTAAGTATTCCTCATTAGAGCAATCAGAGCAATATTAGAGCAGCTACTCTCACACATACATGTACATATAGACAGAGAGAGACCCATAGATCCCAGCTAAGAGTCTTTATTTTAAAATCTGAAAAAAAATAAAAAAATAAGACAGGTATTTTTATATATTATAGTAGGTATGCTTTCATATACTACTGCGTATAGGAATTTTAAAAATTCTCACAAAAAAAATAAATAAAATAAAATAAAATCTGGACAGAGGGAAGCCTAATCTTATTCTTTAGCTAGAATGTTCTCTTCTCCAGTTAGCTTGAATGTATTTTCTCCTTTCTTTCTCTTAGTATCCATACCCGTGGAAAAATTAGGAGCTGTTAGTAATGCCATTTATTAAGTGTCTACTATGGACTATTAATCTTCTAACAACCCTTTATGGTAGATTAGCTGGTCCCCATTTTATGACTCAGAGGGGAGAGAACTTTCCAAGGGCCGTACAGCCCGCAAGCAGTGGAGTCCTCCAACCGTCACTTTCCACCGGCCCTAGGCTCTGCTGGCAAGCATCTTAAACGCCAGGCCAAGATGAGGCGCAATTATCTGCTCTGTCAATTTCTCAGAAGTTTCAGTCAATAATTCTTCTGCTTCAGAGGTCTCTAAAATATTGAAACAAAGTTGATTTCAAACCCTGTCTAAAGAGGAATCACCATTTTCAGTTGGAGGGAGACTCCCTAGTACACTCCCTTCCTTCTCACCTCTTCCCAGAGGAGGAAACTGCCACCAACTGTTCAAATCTCCAACTCTCACCTGGCTCAATCCCAGATAGGAAAAAAATGGTTAATTCCTGACTCTTTATGGTGGGCAGGGTTATTGGCCTGCAAAACAAGCATGGGTCCAGAGGTCCTCTGCAGAGTGCAGGCTCCGTGTCTGTTCTCGGAGGTGAAGCGGAGCCCAGGGCCTGGCCCTTGTCTGTGCGGCAAAGAGCGCTGTCTACCCTGCTTGCGGTCCTGTGTGTGATCCGGGCCTCCACCTGGCAGCCTTGCTTCAGTGGGTTCCCTTCAGATCCAGAGGCCCCATCCCAGCGCCCCCTGGGATCCTCTTGCTTCTCCCAAGGCTCAGAGTCCAGGGCAGAAGGGAGGGCATCAGTTCTAAGTAGATTTTCTAGTCTAAGTTGCACCATAGATTTCCCCCACATTGGGGAGATTATCGGACCCTTATCGGACCAAGTCATTAATAAAGCTGATATTCTTGTCCCCTTTTGGCTAGTGGTTCTTATACATGTTATCTAACAGTCCTAGTTCAGAAGTCATTGCGGAGCCAGGACTCCTGGCTCCATTATTAGGTCAGGGACTTTCTGCATTGCCTTCTGCTTCTTTGTCTGTTGCATATCAAAGCTAACCTTATTTTCATAGATCAGCTAAACTGTGGGACTCTTCTGTAATTTTAAATGTACATATACATAAATACTATCTAACAGCCCTCAAAGATGACCTAGTACAGAAGTCTATTCCTTTTACAGTTAACAAATATAAGGAAGATGGAGACTTTTTTGGTTATTTTTGTTTAGGGACCCAGAATTCAAAACTGAAAACTGCCCAGGTAGCTCGTGCATGTTAACCAAGTTAATTCTGACAAGTATTGATCTGGGCAGTTTTCCTTGGATTTTTACTTGCCATCTTAAAAACAGTTTTAGCCCCAACTTCACCACCCAAGTCCCTGACTTGGACAAGGCCCTTTTCTGGGCCCAATTCCTCACCTGAACTGTGGATGTTTGATCCAGATCTTTCCTGACACCCTTCCTGTTCCCATATTCTATTTATAGTCCAAATCAGTATTCGGGCTTGGATTGCCTTCAGCATGTGTTGGTGGTTCTAAGAGGTTTTGGGAGATGAGTGAGTCTAGAGAGAAAAAAAAAAAAAAAATCTAATAAATAAAAAGGGAGAAACTTGCCAGATGCAAAGTGGGAGTTTATTCCAGACATATTAAATTATCATGAAACACTTCCATCTACATTTATTAAGAACAGGAAACTCAGCTTTGCTTGCCTAAAGCCTTCATTTCCAAAGCATTAACAAATTATTCATTTTCTTCATAAGTTCTTTAGTCCTTAGGGTGTTTAACACCAGGAGTTTGACCATATTATTACTTATTCTCATAACACATGATAAAGATGATACTAAATATTTTACACAAATGACAGTAGATATGGCTTATGGATCCTCATTAATTTATTTTGCTTTTAGCATAATAACTTAATACTTTAGCCATAGACTTTTTTTTTCCCCACCCAAAGCAGCACTGGTAAGTCTTAGATTTGTGGTATTTTCGTAAATAAATACTACTGACCACATAAGAAAATATTCTTCTTTTATACAAATACATGTCAAAGATTATTGAAATGAGAAAAATTTTTTACTTTCTCCACCACTTAAAAAATAAGATTTTAAAACAGGCTAAATCACTACTTAGCAATGCACTCTGTATTTGTTTTCTATTGCTGCCTAACCTAGTACCACGAACTTAGCTGCTTAAAGTAACATCTGTTTATTATTTCTATAGGTCAGAAGTCTGTGTGAGCCCACCAGGGTTTTCAGTGTGGAGTCTGACAAGGTCAACACCAAGGAATTGGCCAACAGACTCTTCTCGGGAGGCTCTAGGGGCGAATTTGCTCCCAGGTTCATTTAGGTTGTTGACCAGACTCAGTCCAATTCCCTTGCTACTATTGGCAGGCAGCTCGTAGGTCCTTAAGCTTGCCCCCATCCGTGGAAAACAGGCCCTTTCTTCTGCAAGCCAGCAGTGGTTTATCGACTCCCCTGAATGCTTTGAGTCTCTGACTTCCTCTTCTGTAGCTCTGCTTTTAAAGGATGCATCTTTTGGGTCAGGCTCCCCTGGATAATATCTATATCTCAAGGTCAGCTGACTTGGGATTATAATGATATCTGCAAAATCTTTTCTCAGCATTTCCTAGACAAGTGTTTGCCTGAATCGCCAGAGGATAAGAATGTCGAGGGGCCATTTTTACAATTCTTCCTGTCACACCTAACACAATTAAGCAAATTACCTGACTTCTATAAGCTTTTTAGGATTCTACTCTGATAGCTTTGATGACCAGAGCTTTAAAGGGATTTCACTTTCTATAACTTTACAGCATCAGCTAACTAAACACAAAACAAAAACTTAAAAGCAGAGAAATAAAAACCCTCTCAGACTGGGTCTACAAGATGTCAAAACGTATGAACAGAAAAGAACAAGATCTAATTACTTTCAATTCTGCTCACTGGTATTTCCCTACCCCTTACAACTGTACCTGGCACAAAGTGCATGGGTGCTAAGCTGCTTTAGTCCCAATTTTTTGCCACCCTACAGACTGTAGCCTGCCAGCCTTCTCTGTCCATGGGATTCTCCAGGCAACAGCACTGGAGTGGCTTGCCATGCCCTCCTCCAAGGGATCTTCCCTGGCACAAAGTAGGTGCTCATTAAACACAGTGTTTGTGAAATGAAGGGGTACACACACTAATTAGAGCCCTTTAGTTATCTCTTTATCAAGTATTTACTGCACACAATGCATTTATGCTGAGTTTACTGAAGAATACATAGATTTATAAGGCTACACCCTCACCTATTATGGCTAATTTCACATGCCAGTTTGGCTAGGCTATCTGCTGTTGTTCAGTCGCTCAGTCATGTCCGACTCTTAAAGTTCCCATGTACTGCAGCATGCCAGGCTTCCCTGTCCATCATCATCTCCCAAGCTTGCTCAAACTCACGTCCATTGAGTCAGTGATGCCATCCAACCATCTCGTCCTCTGTCGCCCCCTTCTCCTGCCTTCAATCTTTCTCAGCATCAGTCTTTTCTAATGAGTCAGCTCTTCACATCAGGTGGCCCAAGTGTGGGAACTTCAGCACCAGTCCTTCTAATGAGTATTCAGGATTGATTTCCTTTAGGATTGACTAGGCTATGGCCCTAGTTGTCTGGTCAAGCTCTAGTCTAAACATTGTTGTGCAAGTATTTTTCAGATGTGATCAACATTTAAATCAGTAGATATTGAGTCAAGCAGATTATCCTCCCTAACATGGGTGGGCCTCATTCAATTAGCTGATGGGCTTAAGAACAAAGACAGTTCTATTAATATCTCCAGGGTGTCTTCAAACTCAAGATTGCAACATCAACTCTTCTATGGGTCTCCAGCCTGCCAACAGCCTTGCAGATTTCAGACTTGCCAGCGCCCCAGATTGTGTGGGCCAATTCCTTAAAAAAAGTATCTTTCAGTACACACAGACACACACCATATACACACACCTTATTGGTTCTATTTCTCTGGATAACCCTGACTAATACATCACCCAGAGGTTAGAATAATGTTGGAAAGATTAAAATGTGTGTAAAGGAAAACAACCAATAACATGTGACTGCTCATAAATGGAGGGAATCAACTGTCTTGGATTTAAGGAGGTGGTTGGTGCTTTAGTTGCTAAGTCATATCTGACTCTTGTGACCCCAAGACCATGTAGCCTGCAGGGTCCTCTGTCCATGGGATTCTCCAGGCAAGAATACTGGAGTGGGTTGCCATTTCCTTCTCCAGGGGATCTTCCCTAGCAAGGAATTGAACCTGGGTCTCCAAGGAGGATGCATGCTCAAAGAAGGCTTTATGAACAGGGTGGGGTTTAATCTAGACCTTAAAAGTAGATGTGTGGTGTGTGCTAAGTTGCTTCAGTGGCGTTTGACTCTGTGGGACCCTATGGACTACAGACTACCAGGCTCCTCTGTCCATGGGATTTTCCAGGCAAGAATACTGGAGTGCCATGCCCTCCTCTAAGGAATCTTCCTGACCCAGGGATTGAACCTGTGTCTCTTGTGTCTCCTGCATTGGCAGGTGGGTTCTTTAACATTAACGCCACCTTGGAAGCCCAAAAAGTAGCTGTTCAATTCAGTTCAGTTCAGTTGCTCAGTTGTGTCCGACTCTTCGTGACCCCATGGACTGCAGCACACCAGACTTCCCTGTTCATCACAAACCCCTGGAGTTTACTCAAACTCATGTCCATTGAGTCGGTGATGCCATCCAATCATCTCATCCTCTGTTGTCCCCTTCTCCTCCCGCCTTTAATCTTTCCCAGCATCAGGGTCTTTTCAAATGAGTCAGTTCTTTGCATCCGGTGGCCAAAGTATTGGAGTTTCAGCTTCAGCATCAGTCCTTCCAATGAATATTCAGGACTGATTTCCTTTAGGATGGACTGGTTGGATCTCCTTGCAGTCCAAGGGACTCTCAAGAGTCTTCTCCAACACCGCAGTTCAAAAGCATCGATTTAAAAGTAGCTGAGGGATGAACAAAGGGACAACAGTGAGGAGGGTGTTGAGCATAAGCAGATCCAGGGAGGTGGGCAGAATGCTGTGTTCTCAAGACAGGGAGAGCAGCCCAGCAAAGGCGTCCTAACAGCCGACCTTTGGGGAAATGCTGTTCGAAAGGGAACCTGGAGCCAGCTGGCAAGAGAGTGGTCATCAGCCCCGAGCAGCGCTGGGCCTAGAACACACTGCCAAGAACGTTAAAGATTTTTCCTCTGAAACAAACAACATGAAGTGCTCCCCTGTGGCCGGCTGCATCATCTTAGCAAAGCCTCTCATCTTGCAGCAAATAAACTGAGACCCAGGATGACTGCCATACAGGAAATCAGTGGCAGAGCGCACAGGAGAAAACAACCTTTCAAGGCCTCAGCTGGGGCCTTGGTGACCCCACCTGTCTGCTTCCTGCTGCTTCAGACTCACCTCCTCTCCTCCCCGCCCACCCCACGCCCACCCCTGCCTGCATCCCAGCCGCACTGGCTCCCCTGCGGCTGTCTGCAGGGTCTGGATTCATTCCCACCTCGAAGCTAGTGCACTTGCTCCCCGCCACCCAGCAGGGCTTTGCCTTGGGTTTTCACAGCTGGAGATTTCTGTCTTAGATCTTGGCTCAGTGACTGTCTCTCAGAGAGGCCATCCCCTACCTTCCAGCTCAAACAAAGCCTCCTCCGAACCTTTCCCCTAATAACCCTGACTTCCTCCCTTTATAGCCTTTATCAAGATGAGCAGGGACTTCCCTGGGGGTCTAGCGGTTAAGACTCTCCAGTGCAGGGCCGTGGGTTCCATCTCCCGTCAGGGAACTAAGATCCCACATGCTGTGCAGCATGGTCAAAAAAAAAGAGATGAGGAACTGTGACTCTTTTTTTATTTCTCACTTGTCTCCCCACTGAAACACTGGACAACAAGATTAGTTCACTCGTGTGATTTGTTCACTGCTTTAACTCCAGCACCCTGAACAGTGTATACTAGGCACTCTATAAGCACAAACTGCATGAACGAATGAATGAATAAACACAAACTGAATGAATGAATGTTGAATGCAGGCAGAGCTGGGAGATGCTGCAGGTTGGGTTCCAGACCACTGCACTAAACTGAATATCGCAGTAAAGCAAGCCACACAAATTATCTGGTTTCCCTGTGCCCGTCAACATTATGTTCACAGTCTACTGTAGGCTGTTAAGTGCACAATAGCATTATGTCTCAAATACAAAGTACCTTCCTCAATTAAAAACAAAGCTGCTGGCAAAAAAAACAAAAACAAAATAGACTTCCTCTTTGCAGGGCTGCCACAAATCTCCAATTTGTGAAAAACAAAAACAGAGTATCTGCAAAGCTCTCCGTATGTCTTTGCTGTGTGCTTAAAAGGGGGAAAGACATCCAGAGGAGCAAAGAGACACATGCATGGGGCCCAGAGAGGTGCACAGTCGTCGTGTCTGGTCCCAGAGACTTGCTGTTTGCCTTCTTTCACTTCCTCTCCAAAGCAGATGCCTCTGGGTTGCACTGGGAGGCGGCGGGTCTTGCTGGCTTTAAAAGGCCTCAGAGGACTAACTTCAGTCGACCCCTCAAATTCCCCATGATGCCCATGTCAATCCAAACTGCCATCCAAAGATGAAACCTATGCTCCTCTCCTCACATTTCCCCCACACCTGAGAAATTGGAGGTCATCTAAAATGGGCTCTCTTTGCTTCCGAGCCTTGCTTTAATTTATTGTCCTTTATCGCTTTTCCCTTTCTGCTTTAGAATCGATGCTTTTGAACTGTGGTGTTGGAGAAGACTCTTGAGAGTCCCTTGGACTGCAAGGAGATCCAACCAGTCCATCCTAAAGGAAATCAGTCCTGAATATTCATTGGAAGGACTTATGCTGAAGCTGAGACTCCAATACTTTGGCCACCTGATGTGAAGAACTGACTCATTTGAAAAGACCCTGATGCTGGGAATGATTGAAGGCAGGAGGAGAAGGGGACAACAGAGGATGAGATGGTTGGATGGCATCATCAACTCAATGGACATGAGTTTAAGCAAGCTCCAGGAGATGGTGATGGACAGGGAAGCCTGGCGTGCTGCAGTCCATGGGGTTGCAGAGAGTCAGACACAACTGAGCGACTGAACTGAACTGAACTGAACTGATACCCTACTTACATTCACAGACTTTTTTTCTCACTTGTTGTCTCACCCCCTTCCCAAATGACTTTCCCTTGCCTCCCTCTGCCCTGTTAGTGCTGTCCTCGGATGGATGCTCAGTAAACCACCTCTCTGCACATTCCTCTCCTGCTCTTCAGTGGCTCCACTCCAACTCCAAGTCCTCCCCACAGGCAAGGCCAGCTTACTTCTTCAACCTTACTTTCCATGCCTCCTAGGCTTAACCTGGCACCGCGGCATACAGGATAAAACGAATCACCTGCAATTTTAATGAAGTGAAGCTGCTGACCTGCAGCTGTGACAGGAAAAGACATTTGACCACTGGGATTTGCTGCAAAGGCGTTCTGGCAGAGCAAATTCCACCTTGCTGGTTTCGCTGTTTCCCGTGAATAGCTAAGCCACCCTGTAGAGTCTGAATCAGTTGATTCCCTCTAAAATCTTCCTAGCTGTCTAGCTGTTTGTGTGCAGGGGTATGATTGCATCACTGAATATACAGAGCCTGTCAACTCAAGGATTTGGATCTCAGAACTGTCAATTATTTTATTTCATCCTAAGCCTCCTCTCTCCTCCACTAGCATGGATAACTGGAAGCTGACTGAGTGTTAGAGTCGCACAAGGAGATAAACGGAATCAACAAACATTCAGCAAGCACTTATTCAGTACCTAATGGACGCCACTGAAGGGGAGAAAAATATGCCGCCTTAACATATTGATTGTAGTGAGCTAAAGGTACTTTTAAAAGAGCAGATGCAAGAAAGGCGCTCTGGTTTCCTTTTTTTCTCCTTCAAAGCAGTAGATGAAACTCCATATGAAAGATGCCCTTCCTATACCAGGAGGAAAGGAACATCCTTATCCCCAGAGATGGGGACTTGGGGCCAAGAGAAAGCTTTACCGACAGCCCTTGTTAAAGTAACACTTATCTTCCTTAGTCTTCCCATGTATTTCGGTTACTCTCCCATAGTTGCTACTCTTTGTTCAACCTAGTGTATAAACACTTAAGCCTAACTGCTTTGTGGGTCTTCATTTTCCTATGAAGACTCCCATGTACATGTAAACATATTAAATAAAACATGTACACTTTACTCCTGTTAACCTGCCATGTCAACTTAATTCTTAGACTCATCTGGCCCTGAGGGGGTAGAGGTAACATTTTACCCCTTGACAGTACCTTGAGATGCTCGTAGCACAGAAGGGAACAGAAATATAGAAACAGCATCATTTCAGAAGAAGAACTGCTCTAACAAAGGTCTGTGCAAACTTACACACTCGGGGAAGAGTGACAGCGCCTCTCACCGTCTGAAGAGGACAGGGCGCCAGGATAAGAGGGCAGGGATTTGGGGCACGTCTAAAAAGAGAAGCAGGTTTTCCAGATTTCCACTGTACCCTCACTGTAATTTGAGAAACATTTTAAAATTCCACGAACAAACTTTTCAGTGGCAATACTTGGGCCGTGTTGGATGATTACTGCATCCTTTCTACTCCTTTGACCTACTTTTTCATAAGTGTCAACAGAGGTTTGTGAGCAACAGCTGAAAGAATAGTTATGATAAGGTGTCAGGATGAAGTTTTGATTAAAGGTTTCCGGGCTGTACCGAAGCTGATGGTTTTGTAAGCTGAAAAAAAAAGAAAGAAAGAAAAGCCACGTTGCTATGAGAGAAGCAGAAGCAACCCCAGGAGGGCAAAAGGAGGAAGTAGCCCAGAGTGGACCTAATGCTGCTGGCCTGTGAGGGCTGGGCCTGAGCCATTCAGGCACATTTTTAATTGATGTATAATTGATTTACAGTATTGTGTTAGTTTCAGGTGTATAGCAAAGCAATTCAGTTATATATATATATTTTCAGGTTATTTTCTATTATAGGTTATTACAAGATTATTGAATATATTTCCCTGTGTTATATGGTAAATCCTTGTTTGTTTTCTATATAGTACTTTGTATCTGTTAATCCCATACTCCTAATTTATGCCCTCCTCCCTTTCCCCTTTGGTAAGCATCAGTTTGTTTTCCATGTCTGTAAATATGTTTCTGGAGAAGGAAATGGCAACCCACTCCAGTGTTCTTGCCTGGAGAATCCCAGGGATGGAGAAGCCTGGTAGGCTGCAGTCCATGGGGTCGCACAGAGTCAGACACGACTGAAGCGACTTAACAGCAGCAATTCTGTTCTGTATACAGATTCATTTGTATTATTTTTTAAATTCTAGCTCATGTGGTATCATATATCTGTCCATGTCTGATTTACTTGGCTTAGTATGATGTCTTTAGGTCCATCCATGTTGTGGCAAATAGCAATATTTCGTTCTTTTTTATGGCTGAGTAATAGTCCATCGTATGTACCATCCGCATCTTCTGGGTTTGGGGGGAGCTGTGCTCCACAGCTTGCAGGATCTTAGTTTCTCAACCAGGGATCAAACCCAGGTGCTCGACAGTGAAAGCGCTGCGTCCTAAGCACTGGACCACCAGGGAATTCCCTACCACATCTGCTTGAACCAATCATCAATCCAGGGATTTTTTAAAAGTGGATCCATCATGATAATTTCTAGGAGAGCATACAGTTTAACTAAGAGAACCTGTACACTTATAAATTACAGGGCAATGATTAATCATACAGACAAGAAGCTGGAGGAAGGGTGCCTACTGTTGGAGACTGGCTGTCTAACTGCTTAACAGAGTGCTTGTCATCAGTTCCTTTGCAGGACTTGGGGTCAAAAGTAAGGATAAGGGCACATTAAACATGGCATCGTGGGTCAAACCAGTTTCATTGCCGAAGGACACTTCATGGATCAGTAGTAGCTGCCCTTAAGATTATCATCCAAGGTTATCGACGCACTCTGTACCTTCCTAACTTCTTTTGATGAATTTTAATGTTTAAAGTACTGTCAACAGCATGCATGCGTATGTGCCTGCCCAGTTGTGTCTGGCTCTGTGTGTTCCCGTGGATTGTAGCCTGCCAGGCTCTTCTGCCCATGAGATTTTTCAAACAAGACTCCTGGAGTGCAAATCCAATAAACATTTAAACTATTTTTGATAACTATCCTATATTGCTTTTCAAATGAGCTGTATTAATTTTACCATGCCATCAGCAGCATACACATATCAATATAGACCAAATTCACCACAACTTTGACTACCCTTAAGAAAAGTAAGCTGCTAAGTAAATAATTGATGGTTCAGTATAATTAAAACAGTACCTCCACATTGGCTTTATAAGTATTTCTTTGATTACTGAGGTTATCTCTTTAGGCTGGCACAAAGCACCACAAGGCTTCATGAGGGGACATGGGCATTTCCATTTGAATAAGGAGACTATTTGAATAGGTCACCTATTTTGAGATTTCTCCCATCTTTCATCCTCCATAGGAATCAATGTCAAATGTGTTGACATCTAGTCATTGAATTCTTTTTATTCTTTATCTCAAAGGGCTCTTCCGTCTATCTCATTATTTTTATTCCCACTACCACAAGTTTAGTTCAGTTTTTAATGCTAAATCCTGTGCTGCAAAAATTGTATCCCACAGGGGTCTCTGCCTGCAAACTTTTCCAGGGTAATAATCACAACTCATTTACTGAGAAACTACCACCAGCCAGGCAAAATGCCACAAGGCCAGGTGATTTATAGACATTATCTCTCAAAACAACTCCATGAGGCAGATACTATTAGCTCCGTTTTACAGATGAGGAAACTGAAACACAGAAAATTTAGATAATCACTAAACTTCACAACCACCAAGCAGAAGAACAGAACTTTTAACCTGAGTCTGTCTGATTCCAAAACCTGTGTCCACAAGGAACGTGTCTCTCATCAGTCCCCCACCCCGCCCTATGCATTTCTGTACTCATTATTAAGCTCTTGCTTTTCTCTCCAAGCCCACTGTTTACACTCGGAGGTGCTGGAACTGGGAGTCTGCAAACCACATTCTGCTTTGCCAGCTGGGTCTTTGTTGGGCTCTGTCCATCGGGGCGCTAGATGGAGAACCCAAGCCTGCAGGAAGGAGAGGAAAGTCACCCTTTCCGCCTTTGAGAGCTTAAGTTCTGTGAGTATCACCCTTACAGCACTTTACCTTGACAGCAGAGGTCCCTTCCCATAACAGTAGCTAAATTCAATTCACAGTTTTTCTTTTTTGTCAATTGAAGTATAGTTGATTTACAATATTGTGTTAGTTTCAGGTGTGCAGCAAAGTGATTCAATTTTATAAATATGTATTTTTTCAGATTATTTTCCATTATAGATTACTACAAGATAGCAAGATAGTGACTATTTTCTCTGCGTTAGGTGTTGTTCATCTATCTTATATACAGTAGTTTATATCTGTTAATCCCATACTCTTATCCTTCCTCCTGTCCATTTGCCCTTCAGTTTGTTTTCTATGTCTCTGAGTCTGCATCTGTTTTGTAGATAGACTCATTTGTATTATTTTTTAGATTCTGCTTATCAGTGATAGCGTTTTAAAATCTTTACTCCCTTATTTTCGGCTTGGTTGCATGCAGTTTCCTCTAGTTGCGGCTAGCGGGGGCTGCTCTTCGTTGCAGCGTGCAGGCTTCTCGTCGCGGTGGCTTCTCTTGCTGTGCGGGCTCTGTGCTTCAGCAGTTACGGTGAAAGGGGTTAGCTGCTCCATAGCATGTGGGATTGTCCTGGACCAGGGATCAAACCCGTGCTATCTGCACTAGGAGGTGGATTCCTAATCACCAGGGAAGTCCATTATATCATCTATGTGTTTTTCTCTCTCTGACGTCTTCATTTAGTGTGATAATCTCTAGATCCATCCATGTTGCTGCAAATGGCATTATCTCACTCTTTTTTAAGGCTGAGTAATATTCCACTGTGTATGTGTGTGTGTGTGTGTGTGTGTGTGTGTGTGTGTGTGTACATACCCAGTCTGCAGTTTTTCCAACAATTGGGGAGTAGCTTTTATCACAGCTGTCTCAGAGACACCAGCATCAGTCAGATTTCTCAAGCTTGGGTCCAAGGCCCACAGAGCCCCTCCCCCCAAGTCAGAGACCCCAGCACTAGTCAAGCAGTGTCTCCTCCAGGTCTGAGCTTCAGATCCTCAGAGCCGCTCTTCCTAAGTTTCTAAGATTTCATAATTTCAAATATTCCATTTGCTCAGCCCTAGGGTGGTAGTGCTTCCTGCTCTTGCTCACTTCATGGTACCTTAGAGATCTCTTTTACCCTTTCTGGTACATAGTTAACAACTTTGTAACTCATCAGTTCTAGAGAAGCTGTTGCCAGGGAGAACCTCCTCTAGGAATCTGAGTGAAGCTAGGAGTGAAGTGTTGTAGGATACTATGTTTTCCATCCGGATCCTCTCTTCAAGGCAGAGGGATTCATCTTCCAGCTTCTGAGCATACTGCTGCTAAGTTGCTTCAGTCATGTCCGACTCCGTATGACCCTGTAGACGGCAGCTCACCAGGCTCCCCCGTCCCTGGGATTCTCCAGGCAAGAACACTGGAGTGGGTTGCCATTTCCTTCTCCAATGCATGAAAGTGAAAAGTGAAAGTGAAGTCGCTCAGTCGTTTCCAACTCCTAGCGACCCCATGGACTGCAGCCTACCAGGCTCCCTAGTCCATGGGATTTTCCAGGCAAGAGTACTGGAGTGGGGTGCCACTGCCTTCTATTCTGAGCATACTAGCTGCTGCTATCTCGGAACTGTCTAAACTGTGAAAGTACCCTCAGCTGCAGACAAGTACCTCATCCAAGGGTCCATCACTTGCCTAGAGTGGCACATCACCAGTGACTGGCTGAATGAGGGGGTATAAACGACAACCTCCTGTGCCTTGATTTGGGATCCAGGTTCCCTGCTGGTATCAGCTGAGACCCCATGGGTCACCTTCTCCCTCAGCTTTCCAGCCTTCCTCAGTTTCTTTAGGGATGTGTATTCAGATAAGCCTTCTGGAGTCAACTGCTCATCTTGGGTTTCTTTCCAGGTATTCCCAGGAGGCCAGGGCTTCCCTGGTGGCTCAGTCAGTAAAGAATCCGCCTGCAATGCAGGAGACCTGAGTTTGATCCCTGTGTCTGAAAGATCTCCTGGAGAAGGAAATGGCAACCCACTCCAGTATTCTTGCCTGGGAAATCCCATGGACAGAGGAGCCTGGCAGGTTAGAGTCCATGGGGTCACAAGAGTCAGATACAACTTAGCAACTTAACCACCACCAGCAATAGGCTGGTCTGAGTCAGTGTCGCCTGGGTCTGGGGCCTGCAGAGATTCAGACGGGCACTACGATTGAACTTGGAGTCGTTGTTTAGTGGCTAAGTTGTGTCTGATTCTTTTGTGACCCCGCGGACTATAGCCTGCCAGGCTCCTCTGTCCAAGGGACTGTCCAGGCAGGAATGCTGGAATGGGCTGCCATTTCCCTCTCCAGCGGATCTTCCAGAACCAGGGACTGAAGCCGCGTCTCCCGCCTTGGCAAGCGGGTTCTTAAGCGCTGAGCGGCCAGGGAAGTCTTGAGCTTAGAGTGGTGGGAGGCAAATACTGACAAACAAACAAACAAATAAAATAAAACTAACCACAGGGACAGTTCATAGTTTTCATTACTATAAACACAAAGCAAAATAAAAAAGAGTACGTACATAAAGGACTACAATTCCTAAAAAATAGCCCAATGCAGGGATGGTGTGGGGAGCTGCTCTCTAGCAGCTCTCTCAGGATATTTGTGTTGTTCTGTGTTTTCATCTATTTTTTAGCTTTAACAAGCCAAACTGCCTCACTACCCCGAGGCCAATCCAGAATGCATATGCCAAATTGGCACCACAAAACAGCATACCTTATTTTTCTTTTCTACTGCCGGGAATTCTATAAATAAAAGAAAAAATGAGGTATGGAATTGCTGTTTATCCTTTAATTCACATTACATAGAAAAACACTAACTTTTTCTGAGAAGGAATCATTTTAATTTATTAAAACGCTTAAAATGCTAATGAACAAAATAGTCATCTTGCAAAACATTCTGTATTTTTAAAAGTTGCTACTTCAGTTTTTCAAAGGTTTATTCATGGACTAATTTTCTTAGTCTGCAAATAAATGTAAATGTTCATAAATGTCATATAAAGTTATATCCTGCAGTTTTGTACAGTATTCAATTAGTTTTTAATGAAAGGAAATTTATACAAAGAAGATAAAATGGTCTTCAATTAATAGGCTGAATTATACATCAAGCAATGAATAAAGCCTCCTTGAGACATTTTTCATCCCAGAGAATTGACTATTTTTGCTTTATTTTTAATATCATTACAAGCTATAACTACATTTTCTTTGGGGGAGATAAAAGTTTATAGCAACTAAATATCTGGCTATTAGAAGTTTAATTATCTGAACAAATTCAGGATGAGGAATATTTAATATGTCACTTAAAATCAGTGAGTGGAAAGAAGTCTCAGTTATATCCTGGATATGATGATAAATTCTCATGCTTTATAATATAATGATATGGTATTACTAGAGTCATTCTTAAGGCCTTGAAATAGTGCTATCAAACAATCTAGTCTGTATATTTTTTATAAAATCTGCATTTTGTTTGAATATATTTTGCATAAGTCTATCTATACAATGGATTACTCCCTGCAGTTTTCTACTTGAAATTAGATTATAAATATTCCCCAGGTGACCTCTGAAAATGGTATGCTATTCTCTTGACCCAGAAAACCCCATAAAGTCATGCAAATCAAGAGGTTCATATCTTCATGTTCACTTTAAGAACACTCGTGAAACTTCCCAGGCCATTAAGGGTAGGCATATCCGAAAAGCCACCAAGTATCTGAAGGATGTAACTTTAAATTAGTGACATTATAATGGTGGAGTCGGCTCGTGTGCACAAGCCAAGCAGCGGGGCTGGACGCAGGGTCCGTGGCACGAAAGCAGTGCTGAATTTCTCCTGCACGTGCTCACAAATGCAGAGTAATGCTGAGTTTAGGGCTTAGAGGTCAATTCTCTGGTCGTTGAACATATCCAGGTGAACAAAGCCCCTAAGATGCCATGCAGGATTTACAGAGCTCATGGTTGAATCGACCCATACGTGGGCTCTCCCTGCCCCATGGAGATGACCCTTACTGAAAAAGAACAGATTGTTCCTAAACCAGAAGAGGAGATTGCACAGAAGAAAAAGGTATTCCATAAGAAACCGAAGAAACAAAACTTCTGGCCCAGGAATAAACACCACAAAAAATAAATGCAAATAAAAATTTTTTTAAAATAGGAAAGCCAACTTAATACAAAACCCCCCCAGTGTGGTGGCATTTGCTGACCATGTAGCAACCAGCCTCTTCCTACCTCCTCACTCATGTGACTGTAAAAATTGACCCCACTTCCAGATGCAAATTGATTACTCTAAATTAGTTAGGGCCATGTCATCTCTCTTGTAACAATCAGTGGCATTCCCTTGTTCACAGGTAAGGATATAGGACCCTTTGGCAGTTTTAAAACATGGGCCCCAAATTCTTTGACAGCCCTCCTATTAAGAGGTAGAACCTGTATTTCGTCTCTTTGAATCCGAGCTCTTTGACTTCTTAACAAATAGAATGTGGTAGAATTGACATTTATGATAGTAGAAACTGGAAATCTTTACTCCCTATGTCTTGGGACACTTGCTTTGGGAGCACAGCACCATTCATTTTTTTTTTTTTTTTTAATTAGTTGGTATTATCTTTAATTAAGTACAAAGACTTTTCCAATCACATCACACAGAGATTGTTTTATCCACTGCTCTGTTTGGCTGCCGATCAGCCCACAAGGAAACCAACCCCAGAGAGGAATCCAGGTCTCTGGCCCTCAGTTCCAGTCAGACAGCTAGCACCAACTTGCCGTTTGCATAAGTGAACCATCTTGGAAGTGAGTTCTTCAGCCAATTCATGAATTAAATAAATTTTTGTTGGGATTTCAAGCCACTAAGTTGTCGTGTGGTTTATAATGCAGCAGTAGGTAACTACAACACCGATACTTGGTCCATGTATGTGGACCTTTTCTCTTTCTTGAGAAATTTAGGATCTGTTATTCCTGGTGAAGTTTTGTTAACATCATTTTATTCCTTTTACTTTACGTTTCCTTTTCTCCTTCTTCCTTCCTTCCCTCCAGGCACTTAGTGATCCTTTTCAATTAAAAAAAAAACCCTTTTAATTGTGGGAAATTAAAGAATGAAATCTTTCCTTGATAATTTCTTTCTCTTCATTTTCTCTGTTCTGTGTTTCTGAATCCTGTAGGAGACAAATTGGATCTCCTGGATTGATTTTCGAATTTTTTTTCCTTTTGTTCATCATTTTTTTTTTCTATTTGTCTTCCAGTTATGATACTGAATTTTTAGTTTTAGCTATCAGATATCAGATATTTAGCTATCAGAACTTCCAAGAGTTCTGTCTTGTTTTTCGGGTCTACTTTTTAAATAGGAATCTATTTTTTCCCCCTATAGATAAATATTGTGTCTTTCCTCTCTGAGAAATTAATTGTAAGAATTTTAAAACCCTGCTTTCTGCACTGTGCTCCTTCAGCGCTCCTTTCACTGCTCCTGAGGTCTCCCTTGCATCTTGGATGCACCTCGTATCTGGTCAACTTTGGCTACAGAATAATGTTAAAAATGAGAGACTGTCTAGCTTGGACAATCTACTGCAAACTGGTTTCAATTTCAGTTGAGTTAAACACAAACCTTTTTGAGGCTTACCTTACAAAATGTTGAATTCTAGGCACTTCCAAGGATACAAAGACGATTAAAACAGAGTCCTCGAGAAGTTTGCAATTTTATAGAGTAGTTCAGTATATTTCCCTTTAAATCTTTTTTTTTTTTTTTTTTTAAGAATTTATTAATTTATTTTTGGCTGTGCTGGGTCTTCACTGCTGCACCCGGGCTTTCTCTAGTCGCAGCAAGCCGGAGCCGCACTCTAGCTGCGGCGTGCGGGGCTTCTCTTGTTGCAGAGCAGGGCCGAGGGCACGGGCTTCAGCCATTGCAGCACGTGGGCTCAGTAGCTATGGTGCACAGGCTTCGTTTCCCCACAGCATGTGGAATCTTCCTGGACCAGGGATCAAAGCCGTGTACCCTGTACTGGCAGGCGGATTGTTAACCACTGGACCGCCAGGGAAGTCCCTCCATTTCAATCTTTACGGCAGATTCCCTGGCTTCCCTTATACCTCAGTTGGGAAAGAGCCTGCCTGCAGTGCTGGAGACCCGGGTTCGATCCCTGGGTCGGGAAGATCCCCTGAAGAAGGAAATGGCAACCCACTCCAGTATTCTTGCCTGGAGAATCCCAAGGACAGAGGACCCTGGCGGGCTGTGGTCCATGGGGTCGCAAGAGTCGGACACGACTGAGCGTCTAAACCGCCACCACCGCCAGGTTCCCCAGTGCAGTGCCACGTAGAAGCGGTGATGGTGGACGTTCGCCTTACTGCTAGCTTTTAAAATAGCCGCTTTATTGAGACATAATCCACATACCTTAAAGTTCACCAATTTAAAGTGTGCCATTGAGTAGATGTTAGGATATTCACAGACACATGGAATCTTCACTAAAGTCCATTTTAGAACATTTCATTGCCTCAAAAAGAAGCTCCTGTATCTGTATCCTCCTACTTCCCCATCCTCCGCAGCCCTAAGAACCACTGAATCTACTCTTTGTCTCATTCAGAAACACATTTCTCTATTCTGGGATTGTGTGTGAACGGAATGATAGAATATTTGGTCTTTCATGACTGGCTTCTTTCTCTTAGCATAAAGTTTTCATGTTTCTTCCAGATGATAGCATGCATGGATACTTCATTCTTTCCTCTAATTTTTAAAGATTGTGGTCACGCATACACATAACATACAATTGGCCAGTTAAACCATTTTGAAGTCAGTTTTGTGGCATCAAGTACACGGAAATTGCTGTATAACCATCACTACTTTCAGCTTCCAGAAATTTTCATCACTCCAACTGCAAATTGTACCATAAGCAATAATTCTGCCCCTCCCCTGGTCTCTGGAAACTACTGTTCTGTCTCTACCTATATGACTATTTTTGGCTCATATAAGTGAAATCATATATTATTTGCTCTCTTGTGTCTGGCTTATTTCACTTATTTTCACCACACTGTTTCGAGGGATTTTTTAGTGGTTGCTTTAGGGCTTGCAATATACATCTTAACAGCTTCAAATTTATACTAACAATTTCAGTGAGATATAGAATGCTATCCTATTTAGCTCTATTATCTTTCCTCCCTTTTATTGTTATAATACCTTTCTTGGTATTATTATAATAAGTCTATATTACATCTATAAATGTTGTAAACCCAGAAATACATAGTTATCATTGTTAACTCATAATTTTGTGTTTTAAAATGAAGCTAAGATAAAAAAGGAGAGAAAGTGTGTATTTATAACTTTTGTTATATCAGTCTTCTTATTTATAATTTCTAGTTCTCTTCACTTGTTCCTGTGGATTCAAATTACCATGTGGAGTCATTTTGTCATGAGAGCTTTGCTCTCACTTCCTTCGTGCTGTTAATGGCAAATGCAGTATATTTCTATATATTGTATGGACAACAACATATACATGTTGTTTTATGCAATATGGGCATTTATCAGATGAGACTGAGCTGTAACTATTAATCATTGTTCTTTTCCCATCTCTTTATTCTTTATCTGTGTGTACTTAAGAGGTAGTAGAGGGAAAAGAAGAGACCATAATTGATTCATAGTTGGTCTGGAAGTTGATCAGTTGTGTTCGACTCTGTGAGACCCCATGGACTGTAGCCTGCCAGGCACCTCTGTCCATGGAATTTTCCAGGCAAGAATACTAGAGTGGGTTGCCATTCCCTTCTCCAGGGGATCTTCCCAACCCAGGGATCGAACCCAGGTCTTCTGCATTGCAGGCAGATTCTTCACCATCTGAGCCACCAGGGAAGCCCCATAGTAGGTCTGGGGAAGGTTAAATCCCATCAGGCAGAAACCAATCAAAGAAGTGACCAGGCTGGATTATTTTGGCAGCATTTATAATATGCACCAATATTCTGAAAAAATTAAGAGCATATGCTTTTTTGGTCAGATTGCTACCTGCAAGTTGAGCATCTTTGAACAAGTAAATTATTATTTTTTTTCTATTCCTCTATTTCCTCATTGATGTAATAGATATAATATTATGTGGTGTTGAGAGTTAAATGATGGAATATATATTAGGTGTTCAATAAATGATAGCTATTATTATACCCCACTGAGAACTAAAATTTCAGAGCACATCCCCACAAGGCCCAGGGATTACCCCAGAAGAAGGACGATGACAAACAGGAGCGATAATGACCTATGGTTATTCCAGTTCTCGATAGCGGGGCTAACGTCATGATGACTGTAAACTGAAAAGCAAAGTGGAATTTCGGGACCAGGGATAAAGGGCCAGTGAATATGACGTGAAACTTTCATATTATTTTACCCTTGTCTCAGAATACACTTGCACACATTGGGAAGACAGGTCATCAGAATTCCCTGTGACCACACAGTCATGTTGACTTTGGTTCATTATTTCTATGGCAAAAAAAAGACCTATTTGTAGGTCGTTTAATATATGCATGTTTGCTAGAGAGCTGTTCAAGTTAGCAGGATGAGGAGGAAAGGGAATACTTGGTACTAATGCATTCTATTTGTTTTTCTAGCAGTCATAGTATGAATTGCTAAAAAAACAAAGATCCAAGAAGAGTATCTTTATTAGGCAACTGTGGTATAAGATAACAGCAGGTAGCAGAGTACTGAGGTAATCAGAAAAATCTTTATCAGTAGGAACGTACCTTTATAATGTATTTTGCAATGACAATTACTTAGCTCCCAGTTTATTTCCTCTCTTCTTATCCTCATGGTGTTTTTAAGAATTTTTTTAATAAAAGTTTTGTTATCAAGTGAGTTCATGGAGAGAACTTTAGAAATATCAATATTCTAGAGAAAATTATCAGAAAAAAACTCATAAAGAGAACTGAGAAGTGGCTTGGCCTGCTAAAGTGACCCATCCCAGCTCTTCAGAGCTAGCTTGTGCCGCATGTGGGAAGAGAGTGCAGAGTCCTTGCCTCAGTGAGGCAACAGGAGCCCCCCAAGGAGCACTCCCCCTTCCTCTTCTTGATGCTAGGTTAATCACAAGGCTTATATTCTAGCAGGTCCAGCTGGTACATACTGTACCTGCAAAGGGAGGAAAGAGCTTATACCCCAAAGAGGCTGCAAGAATTCAGCTAGCATGTTCTGGCAGGATCTGGGGTGCTCTATCACAGAAGCCAGAAAATAAGCAAGATTTCGTTAACCTGAGGACACTCCTAAGTGGAAAAGTGGTTGGTTCTCAGAAACCTGGAGAAAGTGATGGCTCAGACTTGGTTGAGTTGAAATACCTAAGTGACAGAGGGATTTAAACTATAAGAGAACGCATGCTAAGTCGTTTCAGTTGTGTCTGACTCTTTACAACCCCATGGACTGCAGCCCACCAAGCTCTTCTGTCCATGGGATTCTCCAGGCCAGAATACTGGAACGGGTTGCCATGCCCTCCTCCAGGGGATCTTCCCAACCTGGGGATCGAACCCACATCTCTTACATCTCCTGCATTGGCAGGCAGGTTGTTTATCACTAGCGCCACTGGGAAGCCCATCAGAGGAATAAGATGGTTTTATTTACGAAACAAATAGAGACACAGAAGTTATGAAAAACATATGGTCACCGAGGGAAAAGTGGAAGGTAGAATGAATTAGGAGACTGAAACTGTCATATATACAGTAGTGATTCTATGTATAAAATAGATGGCTAATGAGAACCCACTGTATAGCTCAGGGAACTCTATTCAGTGCTATGTGTGACCTAAATGGGAAGGAAATCCAAAAAAGAGGGGATATGTGTATATGTAAGTTGATTCACTTTGCTGTACAGCAGAAACTGACACAACATTGTAAAGCACATATACTCTATAAAAATTAATTAAAAAAAAATATCAGGGAAATGAGCATGTTGGAATATATATAATATGTGAAGTAAGAAGACCTACCAGAGGATTACGTTCCACAGAAGGGTCTAAAAATACCAAACTATCGGTAATTTGCTCATGAGATGGGTGTCAGCATCACCAAGATCAATATTGGCTCTTCTTTGTAGACCAGGGCTGATGGCAGGAAATGCAATCACAGAACCGGGCTCATCAATAGCAGTGGGGATGACAGGATGATGAAACAATAGAGGCTGGTTGGTGGCACCTGACTGCTAGAACCCAGGAGAAAACAAGTAAGAATGGTAAATTTGGAGAGATCCCTAAGGGAACTTAATCTACAAGGGCGCTGTGGAGATAATTTAGTGAAATGATGTCCCTAGGGACAAATAAATGGGACCCCCCCCCCCAAAAGCTGCTTTATATTAATACAATCAAAAGAATGCAAGAATGGGTGAGAGAAGCCTCGGGGCGATTGCTCCAATAAAAAGTTGTGATCCTTTGCTCAATTTCTAAGCCAATTGGACCTACGCCAATTTTCAGACCCCCAAATTATTATTAACTCAAAAGGTGAATAGGTCCCTAGGGTAAATGTATGGTAAAGATTCTTTTAGTGCCTTCCCAAAGGGACCTTCAGCCACTTCACTCAGGTGGCTGTACATTGGAGAAAGGAGAACGCCCAGATATTTTGAGAACTGCTGGATGAAGACACTAAGTTAAACTAGAAACCAGAAAGGTCATCATGGCCCTTGCATTACAGCTGTGGCATATGCAGCCCATCCAGCATGGAAGCAGCACTGAATGACTAAGTAGATAAAATAACTTAGCCAGTCGACATTAGCCAGCCTTTACCATCAGGAATCCCAGAACGGGCACAGTGGGCGTGTAAATGCAGTGATCACAGTGTCAGAGGTAGAGGCCAGGTGTGAACCCAGCAGGATGGAGTCCCATATGTCAAGGCCTATATAAACAATAATTATCGCTTCCTCTGAATGTCTGGTCTATCAGCAACAGAGAACAATGTTGAGCTCACAGTATGGCAATATTCGTTGAGAGACCAACTGGTTGCTTGGTTTCAAGTTTATTACACTGGGTCCTTTCCATCCAAGAAGGGCCAGTGATTCATCCTCAGGAAAAGAAACTTATTCCAGGTACAGCTTTGCCTTTCCAGCCTGCAGTCTCAGCCAGCACCATTATGATACTGTTTATGGAGTGCCTGACTCATAAGCATGGAATCACTCACAGTATACCAATAACCAGAGGATCAACTTCACAGCAAGGAACTTGCAGGAGGGGGCCCAAGACGACCAGGCCTACTGCTTGAATCACCTCTCACCATCATCCAGAAATAGCAGATCTGATAGCACATTGGAAAGACCCGCTGAAGTTACAACTGAAATGCCAGCTTGGAAACAGTTTGCAAGGAGGGAGTGACATCCTGTGAGATACAATATGTATACTTCACTGAATCAGGTTTCTGTTTATGGCTTGGGAATGAAGGGGTGAAAGCATAAGTGGCCCCACTGATCATCATTTCTCATGACCCACAGAGGGATTCTGCAGTTCCTACTCCCATAATTCTGGGCTTTGCAGGTTTACAGACCTTGGCCCACCAAAGGGCCTTTGAACTATAAGTGAAAACTGCACTTGTGTACTTTGGCTTCCTGTGTCCAGGAATCAGCAGGAAAGAAGAGTGTCACCATCTGTCAGGGGTAACTGACCCTGAATATCAAGAGAACATAAGACTGGGACTTCCCTGGTGGTCCAGTAGTTAAGAATCTTCCTTCCAATGCAGGGGATGTGGGTTCGATCCCTGCTTGGGGAACTAACATCCCACACGCTGTGGGGGCGATTAAGCCTGAGCACTGCAGCAAGAGAAGCCCCATCTGCCCCAGTGAAGACCCAATGCAGTCAGAGTTTTTTTAAAAAAGATGATATAAGACTTCTGTAATATAATAAGGGGCTCCCCAGGTGGCTCGGTGGTGAAGAATCCACCTGCTAATGCAGGAGACACAGGAGACTTGGGTTATTATTAGTTTTTATACTCCAAGAGGGTTAAATTATACTTTGGCTGGATCAATATTCAGTGTTTACACTGTGATGACTAAATGATTGCTATTCAGAGATAAGCAATGTAGGAAACAATGATTACATTTTTTTCGGCAAACTGAAGTTGATCATTGTCTTGTTTTTACTTAAAAAACAAAACTTCTTCATTTTCTATGTATCTATCACTAATTCAAGTCCCAGTGTCTAAATACCCTCTCAAGATATTCAGGCAACTCAAAGTGTTCTGTCAAATTCATCTTCATGAACAAGTCTCTCTCTTGGGGTTTTCTGATTTGGTCTGTTAGAATTCATTGCCTTTTATGCTCGTCCACATATCCCCCGGGGATCTAAGACTTTCTCTTACATGTTAGACATCCTCTTTCCTATAATCCATGTCTTCCTTTTTGTTTTGGTTTCGTTCACTACTGTGTTGGAGAACTGTCTCAAATAATTATTCAAGAAAGGGTGCATAGGATATAAGATTTTTTTTTTGAGATCATAGAGGTCTGAAAATATCTTTATTCTACTTTTCTGCTTTGTTTATAACTTAGTTGAATATAGAGGTTTAGGAAACATTTTTTCTGCAGAATTCCAAAGGCATTGTTTTAGTTCCTTGTAATTTATAGGATTGCTGTTTCAAAGTGCAAAGCCAAGCTGATTCAATTTATTGAGCAACTATTATGTAATCAGATTGTCCTATATTTACCCTTATGATACGTCTGTTTTCTGATCATCTAGCTGTCCTCAGTATTCCATACATTCATGAGATGTGTTTTCATGTAGCTCTCTTTTCATCAAGTGTCCTGGGCACTCAGAGACCCTTTCAGTCCTTAAAATCATGTCCTTCAGATATGAGGAATTTCCTAGATTTTTTCATTGATGATCTCTGTTTTTCTGAAACTCCATTCATTTGTATATTGAAACTTCTGTGTCCCCTTGTGTTGTTTTCCCTATTTTTTGTATCTTTGTCAATTTACTCAACTTTCTGGATATGTCCTCAACTGTATCTTTCAACTCATATTGAGACCTAATTTATATTATTTTTAAGTTCAAAAAAATGTTTGTGTGTGTACTGTAGATGTTATGTTTTGTTCTGGTTTCACAGTTGAAATATCTTCTCTTGTCTCAGGCCTAAGTTAAGGATGGGAATAGGAACGTTGGTGTCAAGAGTTAGTGAATTTCATTCTAAGCTTTAAGGTGACAGTTGCCAACTATTATGTTCTTTTACTTTCTCAGTTCAACTGAGAGAAAGAGGTTGACTGAGATTTCCTGGCCCACTTGGGTTAGGTATTACCCTGACCCAATCAGTCATGACCAAAGATTAAGGATACTACACCTTCATGACTCCCAGGGTCTCATCGTTGTTAGCTGGGAAAACTTCTCAGAGAAGGGAACATATGTCATGGAATAGGAAGATATCCCAAAAGATTTGTTCCCCTAGTCTTTCTTTCTGAGGCATAGAGAAAGCATTCTTTGGTACTTTTTAAATTTGAAAAACTTCAACATGTGTTAGATTCCTGAACTTAAAGTCATCTAGAGAGGGGGAAATATTCTGCATTTAAAATCAATCTCAGGAAAAAAAAAAAAAAATAATAAATAAAATCAATCTCGGGGACTTCCCTGGTGATCTAAGGGCTGAGATTTTGCACTTGCAATGCAGGGGATGTGGGTTCAGTCCTTGGTCGGGGAACTAGGATCCCACATGCTATGGAGCAGCTAAGCCCGAGTGCCACAGCCCATGCTCCCTGGGGCCTGCATTTCACAACCGGAGACCCTGTGTACCACAGCTACCAGAGCCCAGAGTCCGCGACTAGAGAGTCCGTGTGCCATGTGAAAGATCCTGCACGATGCGACAGAGATCCCCAGCGTGAGGAAGACCGACACTATCACACCTAATAAAAGAGTTAAAATTAAAAACTCAGCCTTTATAGAGTAAGGGTTTGCCTCTCATGAAAATCACTGAGGGCAGGCTTTAAGAAACGTGGATTTTCAGGCCGTACCTCCATAGGTTCTAATTTGCCTGATGTGAGATGGAGCCTGGGAGTTTGTGTATCTAACAAGTCTCAGCTGGTACTGATACAGAATTAAGAACCATGCTTCAAGAAGCACATGTGGAGAAGGCCTTTTTCATGCTATGCTACACACAAAAAGAAAAATCTGATTTCTATTTCAAGAGTCAAGAAAATACATGAATTCATTGAAGCAGGTATTTTAAAGAAACTTGAATATTTAATACCTAAGTTTGCTTAACTCACTTATTTGAATAGCCACCAGGGACAACTCTTCTTGGCAAGACTTACAAGATTGCTGCCAAAAGTTCTTTGTGAAAAATTCAAATTGAGAATTCAGATCATTGAGGGCATGGCACAGTATAATAATTATCACAGCCACCTCATCACCTACTGGCCTAATCAATTTTCTGGGAAAGAGGTTTCTTATCTCTTAAAGAGAAATCATATGCTTTAAAATTCTTTGTGTCTTCAAATGTATCACTGCTATAACAATGACTCTGAACCTAAAATTTTTAAGAAAAGTGAAATATATGTTGTCATGTGACTCAGAAATGGGATTCATGAAGGAAAAATTTTAAAAACTTAAGTCACTGCTGACTTAGCTTGAGAATGAGTTAGCAATCAAATTTCTCCTCTTCCTAACTATTTTTTAAAGCTGTAACGACACATCAGGAGGATACTTTCTTCTTGCTCCTCATTCACATTTTTTAGATATATGAAATTATTATTTGAAGTAATTACATCCAGAAGTATTTAAGGTACATGCCATGGTTCTTTTTAACTTGGAAAACATGTGTTTATTAGGTTTTATAATTATTTCTTTCCCACCCCATGTTTCCTCTACCACAGTGAAGAAGTGAATCAAGACCTTTAAGGAAGATAAGACTTACAAAAAAGACAAAGAACTAGAGTCATAATTGAAACACTTGTATTAGAGTCAAGGCCAAACATTTAGTAGTTATTAGAAGAAATATATTCAAAATTTGGTGACCAATAAGATGTGGCAACAGACGACTTGGGCTCAGAGCTCACTGAGGAAATTTTTCTTATATATCCTTGAAACACACCCAAATAATCTGTTGAAACCCATGGATTTATTTATTTTCTTTATTCTGTTGACTTCAACATCTTTTTTAATTGTTGCTTAGTCATGTCCAACTCTTTGTGACCCCATGGACTGTAGCCCACCAGGGTCCCTGTCCATGGGATTTCCCAGCCAAGAATACTGGAGTGGGCTGCCACTTCCATCTCTGGGGGCACATGCTATTGTTTGTGTTAAATATTATTTTGGCTTTGACTTTGTTTAACCTTTGTCATACAAATAAAAATATAGTTAATTTGAACTAATTGCCAAATTACAGTAACAAAGAAATTGTATGTTAGTAACAATTTCATATTGATTCTATAAAATATATACAAAATAAAAATCGAGGAAGTGATCATCTCATTACATAGTAAAAGCCCAATGTACTATCTTAGTAAACTGATTTTACCTCCTAATTCCAAGTGGCAAGTCTGTATTTTACCTGCATCTCATTCCTGAGACCTCTCCTTAAGGCTCCAATCTTTATTAACCTCAGTACCTTACAATACATTTTTATTTGAGTATCATCTTGCAACACAATCATCTCCCATAAAATCTTTCTAATCCTCATATTTCTATGAATAATATCATAATTTGGCCTCATGCTTCTAACATTAGAAAAAATTAGAACTAATTTTGCTTTTTTCAGTACTTAATCCTGTATCTGTCATGTGTTTTGGGGGTGGGGTTTGCAAATGATGGAGTTTGAATTGGATTGGGGCTAATGGGATTGAGGGCTTCCCAGGTCATGCTACTGATAAAGAATACACATGCCAATGCAGGAAATGTAAGAAATGCAGGTTCCATCCCTGAGTTGGGAAGATCGCCTGAAGAATGCAATGGCACCCACTCCAGTATTCTTGCCAGGAGAATCCCATGAACAGAAGAGCCTGGTGAGGTACAGTCCATGGGGTCATGAAAAGTCAGACACAACTGAGCGCCTGAGCAGCAGACCTAATGGGGTTGAAGCTCCACCTAGCTTAAGGAAAAAAGGGAATTTGCTGGAAAGATCCAGTGGTAGTTCACAGAATCCACGAAAGTGGTACAGGCACTAGGACAGGTCTAGGAACCTCTGGAATTGGAACCAGCAAACTAGTGGTACTAGAATGCACTCTTTCTATCAGAGGAGAGCTATGTTTTCTATTTTTCACAAGGCTGGGCACCAGGAAGAGACCTGATGCCACATGCCTACAGCTCAATGTGCAGAAAGAAAAACTGTTTGGCCTCCATTTTAAATTTAGCCAGTCTCAGTAAGGCATTCTTATTAATTTCTGTCCGGCCTGGGCCATGTGCCTATTCCTTGGACCAATCACTGGGGCACTGGATGTCATACTATATTTGGGCTTGGAAAACATAGTACAACATCTTACTGCAAGGAACTACAAGGTTTGGGAGGGTTCTCTCTCTCTCTCTGGCATTTATAACCTTCCAAGATGACCCTTACGATTCCCTAATACAGCTCCTGTATCTGGCAAATATCACCATCCTTCAAGCACAACATGTTCATTTATATCCCAGCCTTTTCTTAGAATCACAGAATCTCAAAAATGGAAAGTCTCTATATAGGCATTAGTTCATTTCAGCTTCTTGACCTTAGGGAGATTAGAGGTGCATATTTGGGAATTAAATCAAAAGCATAAATGAAGAGAAGGGAGATGAGGTAGATAGAAATGGATGGGATGAGGCATGCAAATCTAAGGTTTTGTCCATGTGACAAAGCCATTCTATCCCAGGTGGCTGGGGTACAGTGAAGACTGCTGGGGAAATTGGACTTTGGGAGAGGAAGGGATAGAGAGAGTGTGGGATGGGCTTCAGGAAGAGGTTTTTCATTTTTCTTTTGGCTTGCAAGATTTTAGTTCCCTGACCAGGGATTGAACCTGGGTGGGCCATGGCAGGGAAAGGGCTGAGTCCTAACCACTGGACAACCAGGGAACTCCCCAGGAAGAGCCCACCTGGGAAAACTTTGCACAAGATGAAGAAAAAAAGCCAACTGAGTAAGAGGGGAAAGGGACGGAAGGAAAGGAGACAAGGCAGCTTCTCAAATCTGCATCCATCGCATGTTTTTGTTAGCATAATTCTATTCCAATGAGCTTGTCTATAGGGTATGATTATGATCTGGTTTACTGTGGTAAAAAAAATCCAATTATTTTACACGTTAAACTGGGAGTGATTATTTGTAACAATAATCATCTGGGCACCAGGGTTTATAACAAGCCAAGATCTGTTTCTGTGCAGCTGCCACCCACTGGTTTTGGCTCTAACCCTTGCGATCATGCGGAATAAGCCTGCTTCCTTTACATCTGGCAAACATTCAGATATTTGAAAACAATTATCATGGAGTCCCTGAGTCATCCCTCTTTCAGACTAAACATTATCAGCTTTTTAACCTTTTCTCATAGAATATAATTAGAAATACCTTGCTGCTGGATTCACTCCAAGTAGCTTCCTCCCAGGGCAAAGAAGAGTGGGTTTACTGCTTCCTTTATGATAGATAATAAGCATCTAAAACAGCAGCCTAAAATCACATTAATAATTTTAGTAGGTACCCTGTGTATGAAATATAAACTTAACTCTCAATGAAAACTCCACGTCCTTTCCACTTGTGCTGCTTCTGACCTAGGTCTCATCTCTCCTGTTTTCATTCAATTAATTTGATACATTTTGTTAACGAGGAACCACTGTGGGCTTGGCAGTGGGAGTGGGAAAGATTTATCGCTACTAGGATCCTCTCCCCGGAGAAGGCAATGGCACCCCACTCCAGTACTCTTGCCTGGAAAATCCCATGGACTAGGGAGCCTGGTAGGCTGCAGTTCATGGGGTCGCTAGAGTCTGACACGACTGAGCGACTTCACTTTCACTTTTCACTTTCATGCATTGGAGAAGGAAATGGCAACCCACTCCAGTGTTCTTGCCTGGAGAATCCCAGGGACGGGGGAGCCTCGTGGGCTGCCGTCTATGGGGTTACACAGAGTCGGACACAACTGAAGCGACTTAGCAGCAGCAGCAGGATCCTCTCCCATTGCTGTGACCAAGGGAAACTGGGGATGGCAGGACCCAGGGTTAGGACTGAGAGGGAGATAAGCAAAATGTCTAGGGTGCCAAATTTAAGGAGGCACTCACTTTTGGGTTTGTGCAAGTGCGAGACTAATAGCGTAGTATTCTGGGTGGAGTTCTTAGCCAGTTCCCCTCTCCAGTTGATCACTTTGGCTAATCTGAGAACACAGATTGGATAGTTAGTTCAGGTGTTGGTCATTTTAACTACAGAGTTTTAGACTTAGTACTTTTATATTGGGCACAAACACACATGCATATACTCTTATTTAATGTACCCTGGGGAAAATGACAGTCATATATGGTCAGCATGAGGGAGGTCAGAATACACGATTGAGGTCTTTCCTAGGTCTTTGCATGACAGTAAGAGAGAAAAGAGACACATATGAATCCAAGCCTTGCTCCCGGTTTGGAGGTGTTTATCCTCAGGGGTTCCTTTGGGCTATGGATCCTTGATATCCCTGTCCAAATTTTTCTTTAAAATTATTGCCTGGATCTAGATTCTCTCATCCTGCAGAGCTACAGCTCAGAACATTAAGTAACTCCCCAATGACCAGCACCAAAAGAAAAGCCCTACATAGGAAATTTGGAGAAAATAAAGAACTTCGCTATGATTATGTAACTAAGCCTCAGACATAAAAGGAGGCTAAGTCAAAAGGGAATGGCCCCTAACAGAGAGCATTAAAACCCTTTCCAGGAAAACAAAGAGAAGGACAGCACAGGCAAAGCTGAATACATACCTCCTCCCTCAGGCTAGGTTGCCCTCTCCAGCTTAAACCAAGTCTATTTGAGGAACTTCCCATTTTAGTGAAAGGGGGCCAAGAAGATGAATGCAACAGCATTCCTAATGCAGGACTCAATCTAAGGCCCATTCAATTATGAAGAGATACTCTAACTTTTATAATAAATGTAAATGCAAAATCTCAGGAGTGTTCTTACCTCTGATTGAGGAGGAAGAGAGGCAGGTGGCATCACAGAGAGGGGGAGGAGCCATTTTTAACTTAACTTTCAGAATATAATGATATACTTTTAATTTTAAATGCTATTCTTGCTCCTTCTGAAACCGTTAAAGACCACAGAATGACAAAACATAAAGTGAAAGTCTGTCCCGTGCTTCCAGCCCCTGGAAGAGACAAATGTTAACAGTTGGATGTGTATCTGTCCAACACTCCAGTGTCTTTAAAATGCGTTATTATATACATGTTAGTCAGGGTTCTCCAGAGAAGTAGAACCAATGGTGTGTATGTGTGTCCAGATATCTGTATCTTTATCTGTATCACCTATCCATATAATACAAATGAGAGTGAGACGGGGAGAGAGAGTAAGGAACTGGCTCACATCATTATAAAATGTCCTTAGATCTGCAGTTGGCAAGCCGGAGACCCAGGAGAGCTGATGATATAGTTCCAGTCCAAGTCCAAAGGATTGAGACCCAGGAGAGCTGATGGTGTAAGTTCCAATCCAGAAGCTGGCAGGCTGGAGACCCAAGGAGACTTGATGTTTCAGTTTAAGTCCAAAGGTAAGAAAAGACCCATGTCCCAGCTCCAAGGCTGTCAGGCAAAATGAGTTTCCTCTTGCTTAGCCTTTTTGTTCTATTTAGGTCTTCAAGTGATGGGGTGAGGTACACTCACATTAGGGAGGGCAATCTGCTTTACTTAGTCTATCAATTCAAATGTTAATCTCATCCAGAAACACCTTCACAGACACAAACAGAATAATGTTTGGCCAAATATCTGGGTTTCCTGTGGCTCAGTCAAGTTGATACATAAAATTGCTGCATATTTTTATTATATAAAATAAATGGCTCAAAGCATATGAATTGGCCTCCAACCTATATTGACATTAAGTATGTGGGCTTCAGGATCAGAGGGCCTGGGTTTGAGTTGTAAACTTGATAAGTCACCAAATGGCTCTGAATTTCCGTTTCCTTGTTTGTAAGACTAACCTAATAACATGATATACCTTACAGAGTCGTGACAGAAGTTAAACAAAGCGTTGCAAATAAATTGCCTACTGGAGAATAAGTGCACTGTTAAATCCTCAACAATATAATAGTATCTAAAATTTATATGCCACTCAGTATAGGCCAATTTCTAAATGGTATAGAACTAATTTATTCCTCAAAAACACGCTATAAAGTCAGTACTATTATTATTGCTATTTTACAGATGAAGAAACTGAGGCACATGAAAGTTAAACAACCTGCCCGAGGCCTTGAGCAAAGTGGTGCACCCAGTGGTTAGGGGTAGACATGCGAGCTCTGGAGGACATGCTCGAACCACTTTCTTTTCTGCCTTCCAACTGCTGCAAATATTCCACTTCCCAGTTTGTATTTACCTCTAAGGGCTTCCCTGGTAACTCAGAGGTTAAAGCGTCTGCCTGCAATGTGGGAGACCTGGGTTCAACCTCTGGGTGGGGAAGATCCCCTGGAGAAGGAAATGGCAACCCACTCCAGTATTCTTGCCTGGAGAATCCCATGGACGGAGGAGCCTGGTGGGCTACAGTCCAAAGAGTTGGACACAACTGAGCATTTACTTATAGTGTCTTTCTTCTATAAGAAGTCATAAATTTTTATCTAGTCTGATTTCTCCTTTTAAAATGATTTCTTGCTGATCTTATTCTTAAATGATTAACAGAAATTTCCCTGTCCAAGAAGATTTCTCCCTTCCACCTTGACAGAAAGATAACTGTGTACAAAAGACATGCATGAAAGGGTGAGAAAGCAGGGGACATTCAGGAAAAACTGAGATAATCAGATCCACGAATTCTGGGAGACAAGCTTGAAAAGGTCATTTAGAATTAGATTGTCAAGAACCTTGTAAGTATTGATTTTATTCTGAGAGTAGTGAAAGTGGGAGCCACTTAACTTACGCTTTTGTTTTCAATAAAACATACTTATGTATAGAATGATATAAAGCAAAATAAAAATAAATATTTTCTAATTGAGACTTCCCATATACCCAGCATATTCTTAAAAGGTAAGCTTCTTTTAAATGTTTCTGATTTCGATTCTTGTGATTATCGTCGTAATTTGGAAGAATATATTTATAATTCTTTTTTTTATTTGTAAGTTCAGAGAAAATTTACTTACTCCCATTTATGAAAGAAGAGGAATTTGGCTTATCTGTACTATTTCTCACCTTTTCTTCCATTGCCTTCTCCTCTTAAATATGTATTCAATACTATTTATGTATTGAATACATATTTAATACTTGAATATTGAATACATATTGAATAATATTGAATACATATTTAATACTTAAATATGTATTCAATACTATACAATATTTGAATAATAAAAGAATATATACACGTGTTCTATTTGTCTTTTATATCAATCAAAAATATATAAAATTCTAATTATCTTCCAGCAATTAAAAATGAAAACTTCTAATTCTGCTTTATGTAAGGTGAGAAAAATTACCATCCCTAAACTATTCTTCAGAGATCAAATTGCAAACATTCATTGGCTCATAGATAAAAGGAAGAGAATTACAGAAAAAAAATCTGCTTTATTGACTATGCCAAAGCCTTTGACTATGTGGATGACCACAAACTATGGAAAATTCTTCAAGAGATGGGAACATCAGACCACCTTACCTGCCTTCTGAGAAATGTGTATTCATGTTAAGAAGCAACAGTTAGAAATGGACATGGAACAACGGACTGGTTCCAAATTGGGAAAGGAGTACATCAAGGCTGTATTTTGTCACCCTGCTTATTCAACTTCTATGCAGAGTACATCATGAGAAACACTGGGCTGGATGAAGCACAAGCTGGAGTCTAGATTGCCCGGAGAAATATCAATAACCTCAGATATGCAGATGACACCACCCTTATGGCAGAAAGCGAAGAAGAACTAAAGAGTCTCTTGATGAAAGTGAAAGAGGAGAGTAAAAAAAACTGGCTTAAAACTCAACATTCAAAAAATGGAGATCATGGCATCTGGTCCTATCACTTCATGACAAATAGAAGGGGAAACAATGGAAACAGTAGAGACTTTATTTTTTTAGGCTCCAAAATCACTGCAGATGGCGACTGCAGCCATGAAATTAAAAGATGCTTGCTCCTTGGAAGAAAAGCTATGACCAACCTAGACAGCATATTGAAAAGCAGAGACATTACTTTGCCGACAAAGGTCCATCTAGTCAAAGCCATGGTTTTTCCAGTAGTCATGTATGGATGTGAGAGTTGGCTTCATAAAGAAAGCTTCATAAAGCTTTCATAAAGCTTCATAAAGAAAGCTGAGCACCAAAGAATTGATGCTTTGGAACTGTGGTGGTGGAGAAGATTCTTGAGAGTCTCTTGGACTGCAAGGAGATCCAACCAGTCCATCCTGAAGGAAATCAGTCCTGAATATTCATTGGAAGGACTGATGCTGAAGCTGAAGCTCCAATACTTTGGCCACCTGATGTGAAGAATGGACTCATTGGAAAAGACCCTGATGCTGGGAAAGATTGAAGTCAGGAGAAGAGGCTGGCAGAGGATGAGATGATTGGATGGCATCACCATCTTGATGGACATGAGTTTGAGCAAGCTCCGGGAGTTAGTGATGGACAGGGAGGCCTGGCGTGCTGCAGTCCATGGGGTCGCAAAGAGTAGAACACGACTGAGCAACTGAATGAACTGAACTGAAAACTATTCTTTAAAAAAAAATTCATTTAGTTACTCAGTCGTTTTTGGCTGTGCTGAGTCTCCGCTGCCGTGTGCAGGTCTTCTCTAGTTGCGACTAGCAGGAGCGACTCTAGTTGTGCACAGGCTTCTCACTGCAGTGGCCTCTCTTGTTGCAGAGCACAAGCTTTTGGGCATGTGGCCTTCAGTAATTGCAGCACTCCAGCTTAGTTGCTCCATAGCACGTGGGATCCCCCCAGACCCACACTGTGCCCTACATTGCAAGGTGGACTCCTTAACTACTGGACCGTGAGGGAAGCCCCTAAACTCTAGCTTCAGGTAGTTCCTATTGGCTCTATCTTTACTTTGATGTTGTCAGTATTGCTAACATTTACATTCTGTTCTTTATGGTAAGTATTCTGTACCTTTTCCAACCCCTTAGAACAAATAAGTGGTATTTTATAATATTATGATTGAATAAATTTATTTATTGTGATGCAAGTTATATGATTAGAAAGTGTAATTTTCTATTGCTAAATGAGTGCTGACCCAAACAGTGTCAGGATCAGATGGATTGGTGGCTCAGATGGTAAAGAATCTGCCTGCAACATGGGAGATCCAGGTTCAATCCTTGGGTCGGGAGGATCCCCTGGAGAAGGGAATGGCAAACCACTCCAGTATTCTTGCCTGGAGGATTCCATGGACAGAGGTGCCTGGCAGGCTACAGTCCCCAGGGTAGCAGAGTCAGACTCAACTGAAAGACTTAATGCTTTACATGGACTATACGGCTTTCCCCACTGACTACCTAATTGCCTTTCTTTTTTTCTATAAATATATAAAAATAAACCTTTTTCATGATAATATCTTCCAGCTTTGTAATATATTGTTAATAGTTGTTGAATGGAAAGAATTTTCTCCCTGAACACCCTCTTCAGACTTTCTTTTCTAATTTAAATGTGTTGCTCTCTAGGCTTGATGTTCAACTGTTATGCTATGGGTTCTTTTCATTGTATTCATAGATTAGGATTCTGTCCTCATTTTGTTGGGCTATTTCAAGTTAAAATCTAAAAAATAAACAAATGTGCATGAGAATAAATTTTGGAATCCATGCATTCCTTAAATGACTTAATTTGGTCCTCACTCTTCACTGAGTTTGACACAGAATTCAAGCTTGTCATTTGTGTATTTGATAAATGTAAGCAATCAAAGCTCTTAGTGACCCTCTCTGAATCAGGCCCACACATTTATAGTTCCATAAACTAAGGAGACCTGAATGGCTTTTGTGACAGCAGATTTTCTCATCTAACTCAGGTTATCAATTATTTTCGTCTGCGTAGAATTCAATTTCCTTCCCACATACGTGTGTTCTTGAGACCTGCTACATGTTGCCTCTGCTTTCTACATGGTAGGTGGCTGCATTTACCGCTGTGTGACATAGTTCCATCATTGAAACAGTCTGTAGCATATTTTTTGACCTATGAGTGAAAACTGTTATATAACTGTCCCTTGTCATTATCATGGGAGCATCCAGCTGTGAAAAAAATTTAAATATATTTAAGTACTCCTACGTAGAATAAAGTAATATACTTCTTTGTTGTGAATAAAAAACTTGGAGTTAAATTTCGTTTGTATCCCACTGAGCATGTACTTGTTGAACATTTTTGTGTAAAACTGCTCTATGTTTTCTGAAGTTGTGTTCACTCCTCCACAATGACAGACCAGTATCCTGCTGTGTTGTAACGGTGTCAATAAACCACAGTGTACTGCTCCATACGTTTAGCCAACAGCAATAGCTTCACTGATCAATAAGATATTATAACAGATTTTACACAGGAGAGCATCGTATTTAGAGACAGAAGGGAAGACGCATGTAGGTGGCTCTTCAGTCTGCATGAAAGGCTTAGAAAATGTAATGGAACGTAAGCGTGGAGTAGTAAATTAGTGTCAGTGCTATTAGATCTCTTTTCTCTTTTCTTTGGTAGAGCTTGTGATAGCTCTAAAGCTTTAGAGGGCAAGAAGGAAAACTACCATTTGATCTAACTGCATAAAAACAATTTTAGAATGCTTCACATTTCCTTTTTTCTCTTAGCTATCACTTTGCTGCCTATAGGGGAGTAAGTGACAAGTCTTGAAGAAAATAATTGGTGGAGGAAATCCAAGAGAAAAAAAAATTGTTTTGGTTTATGTTTACTTTTATTTTTTCTTTCCATTTCCATCTCTAATTACCTCTACACAGCATGACAGATACACTTCTCATTGTACCAGTCCATCAGGTAGAGTATCAATACATGGAAAGTTATTACCATTCTCTTCTCATTAGAGACATCACAGTTTGCCCCACCAAGTATCCATTAAGCAATCTTCTCTGGAAGTGCCCCCTGAACCCCACCATGTCATTTCTGTGGCTCTGAGGCTGTGCTGTCTGATACAGTAGACACCCAACCACATATGGCTGGTGGCCATTGCATTGGACAGCACAAATGGACAGTTTTCATTATCTCAGACAATTCTTTTGAACAGCTTTGCTTTAAGAGAATCCCAGAGAAATGTACTGAAGTAGAGTATCCTTGCAGACATCACTCAAGCTTTCTCTGTCCAAGAATCTCTTTCTAGGAACCATTTTCCCCTCTCCCCTGTTCAGCCTTATAGGTCCCAAGTTCAGTTCAGTTGCTCAGTCGTGTCCGACTTTTTGCAACCCCATGGACTGCAGCACGCCAGGCCTCCCTGTCTGTCACCAGCTCCTGGAGCTTGTTCAAACTCATGTTTATAGAGTCGGTGATACCATCCAACATCTCATCCTCTGTCGTCCCCTTCTCCTCCTGCCTTCAATCTTTCCCTGCATCAGGGTCTTTTCCAATGAGTCAGTTCTTCGCATCAGGTGGCCAAAGTATTGGAGCTTCAGCTTCAGCATCAGTCCTTCCAATGAATATTCAGGACTGATTTCCTTCAGGATTGACTGGCTGGATCTCCTTGCAGTCCAAGGGACTCTCAAGAGTCTGTTCTCCAACACCACAGTTCAAAAGCATCAATTCTTTGGCGCTCAGCTTTCTTTATGGTCCAATTCTCACATCCATACATGACTACTGGAAAAACCATGGCTTTGACTAGATGGACCTTTGTTGGCAAAGTAATGTCTCTGCTCTTCAATATGCTGTCTAGGTTGGTCTTAGCTTTTCTTCCAAGGAGCAAGCCTAGTTTGATTTTATGGCTACAGTCACCATCTGCAGTGATTTTGGGTCCCCCAAAAGAAAATCTGTCACTGCTTCCACTTTCCCCTTCTATTTGCCATGAAATGATGGGACTGGATGCCATGATCTTAGTTTTTTAATGTTGAGTTTCAAGCCAACTGGGATAGTTTATCTTAAGTACAGTTAGTGACACTCTACTTTTTTGGGATTTATGGAGTGAAGACCTAGAAATTTGGCAGAATCCATAAAGCCTGGGATTTCTCGGGGGTTATGTTTTCCATCATTGGGAAAAAGTTAGCCTGTGGTGAGCAAGCAAAAAATGAGCATGCAGAACAGTTAGAGATAAGAAGCAGAAAATATAGTGTTAGCATTTAGGTTCCCAAGATTGCTAAAGCTGAGGCCCAGCTTAATTTCTATGCTTATATCTTTGTAATTAACTTTCTATTTTACTTAAGCTACTTCAAGTTGAGTTGCTCTCACTGGAAAAGTTATCAGGGTAAATAACTAATATTATAGTTGTTTCCACAACATTATGATTCATGAAAGAAATGCAATATTAATGGTTTTAACTAGATTTTCATTAGGTCCTTACATCCAGCTACATCTTCTCAGACAATTGCAACTGCTAATAAAACTTAAAGTTCAAAAGTATCTCTCTTACTCAAACACTCAAAATTCCTGGACAACATAATTAACACATTAAATTTTCCAAAATATAATTTTGGTATAGGTATTTGTTAAGACTCCATTTTTATATAGGTAATACATAATACTAGAATTACACATCTATTTAATTATATATACTAGAATAAAATATATTACTAGATATATTTTTTTTCCATTCTTTTAATGGCTTTGATTTTTTTCAGTTGGATAGCTTAAATAAAGGAAGTTTCCAACTTGAAAAATCATTTGGTTCTTAGAAGTACAGTGGGAACTTTGGTAACTTGGAACAGACTCTTCATCAAGATAGTATTTTTATTAATAGTGGTAGATTGTTTTGTTGGCACATGAAAACCACTTAACTAATATAGGTACAATTACCTTTCATTTCCTCTTTGAGGTGTTCTTTCTACACAATTCACCTTCATACCTTCATCTATGGATGTTTCAGCCACACACTGGATAATTAAGCACTGTGGCCTCCCATAAGTCAAACTATCATCTTAAATCATGTGCGTGAAAGATTGAGTGGAAACTTAAAATACCAAAAACATATTCCCATTTACTAGTCAAAAGAAAAGGAGTTACTTTTGACTTCTTTTGTTTTTCTTTTCCCATCTTAGCCCCAACTATCTCTCCACAACACATGATGAAGAAACTGGGCAATTGCTTGCACTACATGTTTGGAAACTATTCTTCAAATAATTCATTAATAAGGAAAATGAAGAATTTAAAATGAGCATTTTTAAAACATCCTCTACAATGTAAAGGTGTATACACTAAAGATTACTTAGAAGTATATGGTCAAAATTAGAAAAATGTCTTGTCATTGGGTAGGATGTGTGATGGATAAAATTTGAAATATTTAAATTATAAATAATTGACATTCCCCAAATTAAATGTATCAAACCCATGGCATACTGTAGGAGTATCTAAGAAGTTAAATCTCAATTCCAAGTGGCTGCTAAGCAAACTCTGACATCATATGAGGGCTTCCCTGGTGGCTCAATGGTAAAGAATCTGCCTGCCAATGCAAGAGACATGAGTTTGATCCATGGTCTGGGGAAGATCTCTTCCCCATGCTGCCGAGCAACTCAGCTCGTGTGTCACAACTATTAAGCCTGTGCTCTAGAGCCGGAGAACTGCACCTACTGAGCCCGTGTGGCACAACCACAGAAGCTCACACAGCCTAGAGCCCATGCTCTACAAGAGAAGCCCATGCACTGCAATTAGAGAGTGGTCCCCGCTCACTGCAACTGGAGAAAAGCCTGCACAGCAGTGAAGACCCAGTGCAGCCAGAAATAAATAAGTAAAATTATATAACAAAGAAGCCATATGAAACACTGGAAAGTTAAGTCATATGATATTGTCCAGCAGTAATGACACAAATGTCCCAACTAGTATTTGTGGAGCACTTAAGGGGAAAGAAAAAAAGGCAGTGTTGGTGAGGAGAATTATGCATTCTAATCCGAGGGGAAATGTCATCAATATTGAGTGGCTTTGGCCTAAATTCCCAGATTTGACACATTTGAAGCTCACATTCACCACAACACACAGATTAATTTTCTGAGAAACTGTGATATTAACCTGAGTTATGGGAGCTCACATAACTTGGATCCATATATATTATTAACTTGTGTAGTTGGTAATGAAATAATGATTTTTGTTTGTTTGTTTCTGGCTTTCACTATGAAATCCTTAAAAAAGCTGAGCAATTGGATTACTCAGAGCCAACCAGAAACCACAAACCCAGAACTGTGGTTTCAAGTTCCAACCAGCACCTTGGAATTCAAGGCTGTTTTAAGGGAAGCTGCCTGGAGAAAATAACTTTGGCAGTATACATATTTTATCTGAATCTCACAGATATCTATGGTAAACACACACACACACAAATCTTTCCTAAAATATAGACATTTTAGTATTTACTGGTAGAAGAGCATTTTGTTTGATCCTTCAGTAACAACACTTTCTTGTAGTTAACTTTTAGCACAATGCTAGTTTGATAAATATTCACTGGACTAATCAAAATGGTAAAAAAACGAATGCTTATTGAACATAAACTGTGACTGAGGGAGAGATTACACAAATTTCTGCTCTAGATTTACAGTCCAATCTCACTTACATAAGTGCAAAATTTTCTTTGTCTCAGTCCCCAGTATAGCTCTTTTGCACTAGGAGTTAGCACTTTTCTGTAGGAGAATCACCAACTCTCTGTGCGTTAATCTTGTTTAAGCTCTTCCTTGTCCAGGTCCTCAAAGTACCAAATGAAGTTGAAAGTTGGGTGAATGTTGAGTGGTTCAAGTACCTCAGGTCAAAATTAATCTACCAGCTGTTCTGTGGTCAACGTTGACCTGTGTTCATAATGCTCATTGGGTTGCCGGTTTAAAGAACTTGCACGTGACTTGCTTCTTCAGGCCCTTTGTCACAACGTCTGTCTCACCTTTACTTTTGTTATGACCTCAAATGTGTGGAGACAAATGCCAACGCATATTTCCGAGGGGAAAAACCAAGCTGAGGTTGATGGCAAGAACTGATCGGGTTGATCAGGAACCTAAGGGGTGAAGTGCACGCTAACACGTTGCGTGTGTTTGTGTGTGTGAGTGTGTGTGAGACTGTGTGTGAGTGTGTGTGTGTGTGTGTGTGTGTGTGTGAGTGTGAGAGAGAAACAGAGGGAGAGGGAGGGAGACAGAGAAGCGGCTGTCCTCAGGATCCCTTTCTCTGCCAGCTGGCTGTCTCTCACCCTCAGCGGAGATCTGAGGCGAGTATCTGGCTGATGCAGGCAAAGCAAAACCCAAACAAGCAGGCTTTCGGATGACCAGATCTCAGGGAGTCATCACCGGCTGGGTGGGGATCCCGGAGCCCGGTTGACAGCTGAGACCTGTCCATGGTGCTGACCACAGCCTTCGCGCGCCTCTCGGTCGACTCTAGCTGCCGCCCGCCAGCGGGGAGCAGACGTCTCGGTGAGCGGCTCCAGCCGCCGAGAGGCCCCGGGGCTGGTCTCGGGTGCGGGCCCCCCGGGGGCCCTCCGCGCCCCGCTCCTGGTCCGAATCCCGGCGCTAGACGCTGCGGGGGCGGCGGGGCGGCGGCGGGGCGCGTCACGTGCCGGCGGCGGCGGCGGCGGGCGGCCCGGGAAGCGTCCATTTCCTCGGCGCGCCCGCGGCGCCCGGGCCCCTCCTCCGCCCCGCCCGCGCCTCGCCCCTCCCGACCGCGCAGCCCCGCGCCTGCGGGCCCGGCCCCGCCCCGCCCCGCTCGCCGGCGGCCCCGGCGCGTCCTCCGCCCGCGCGTCCCGCTCGCCGCCCCTGGCCGCGCACTTGGTGCGGTCCAGGGCGAGCGCATCATGGCGATTGAAGGTAAGTGGAGGCCGTCCGCGGTTGGGGCGGAGGGTGGCGGGGCGCCCAGGTAGCTAGAGCTCGGGGGTGCCCGGGAGGCCGCGGCGCCGATGGGCCCCGGAGCGGCTGTGCAGGCTCGAGGGTCCCGGACCGCGTCCCGGAGGCTGGTGGGCGGAGCGGCGCCGCCAGACTCTATACCTGGCCTCGGCGGTTCCGTCGGCCTCGGCCCGCGGCCCGGCGCGACGAGTCGAGCTGCTCCTGCCGACAGGTACGGCGCCGCTGGGGCAGCTGCTTGCTCCCGGCGGCGCCGAGTCGGGGGGAGGGGCGGGGGGCGTCCGGTGCGGCCCTGCAGACCCGGCGGGACGGGCTGGAGGAGCCCGGGAGCGCAGGGTGTACCCCGCCTTCCATTGACCTCGCCCCAGCAAGCCGCCCTCCCGCGATATTCCCCTTCCTCCCAAACTGGGAGGCCAGTTTGCTGTCCCCAGTCCTAACCCTTCTCAGCCCCTACTCGAGCAGATGCTGGACTGCGCTGTCCGTCCATTCTCCTTCTGTGTGCTGTTGTTGTAGGGGACCAGGGAATTTGGAGTGAGGGTAATTTCCTTCTCAAGTATTTTTCTCTCCTAACACTCAAAACTGGTTTTTCTCTAGGAAAGAGATGCAAAGACATCTTTACAAGAAATGCATACTCTTAAAATCCTGCATATATGTCAGTCTATTAAGTGTTACGGTGCCATCCATACTCATATTTTCAAAAAATAGCTTAATTAAAGTTCCTCAATAAGGTAGACAGCTGGCACTAAAGTGTATTTTTCTCTTCTTACAGAAACATGTAACTGGCATGAAGTGTCTATATTTTGCTTTGTTTTAAAGGACAATATTTGAAAATTAGTATGATACGTCTAGGATGTATGTGCAAGTCTGCAGCATGTTTGAGCCCCTATCCCACTCTTCCCTTACTTCAAACAATGAAAGTGGTTTGTAAAATTTCCCTGTGTGTATGTGTATGCATCTGTACAAATGTGTAAGGCACCTACAGCATTGTCAGACCTAGCCTAAATTTTATGTTTCTCCTAAACACAACTTTTGAAAGCACTTCCCATCTTGGTGGCCAACCCTGAGGCATACAGCTTTGCCGGATCCAGAATTGATTTAGTTGTGTGCTTATGTTTATCTTACTTATTTTAAGAGATTGATTACCTATTCAGACAGTTTCAAGTATCTGCTTTAGCTAAGGGGCTTCCCAGATGGCTTCCCAGTGGTAAAGAATCTGCCTGCCAGTGCAGTAGGCACAAGAGACACAGGTTTGATCCCTGGGTGGGGAGGATCCCCTGGAAAAGGAAATGGCAACCCACTGTAGTATTGCCTGGTAAATCCCATGGACAGAGGAGCCTGAGGGACCACAGTCCATAGGGTAGCAAAGAGTCAGACACCACTGAGGAGACTTAGGACCCACTCATGGTTTAGCTAAAGTGATGGAGAGCACTAGGAATAAGATCTCCTGATAATCTTTGATATTCTTGTTATCCAGAGCAGTACTTTCAAACTTTATCTTACTATTTACTAGAGGTTAAAAATCAAGAAACAGAATATACTGATTTATGTTTTGTACTTTATTTCCCCAACCACTTTGTGGAAGAATTTCTTGTGACTTGGTAAAGACAAAAAGGCTTATGCAGAAGGTGAAGAAGAATTAGCAAGATAGTATCCATGTATGATCCTGTAACTTAAAATTTCTTTAAAAATTTTCCAGTTTCCGCCCCTTTTCTCAATTGACTCTTTCCTTCTCCCTCTTATTGTTAAATGTGATCAATTACTTTTTTATGTCAGCTGAAGGCATTTGCTCTGCCTGCTGTGAAGTGAAGCTTGCTCAGTTGTGTCCAACTCTTTACAACTGCATGGACTATACAGTCCGTGGAATTCTCCAGGCCAGAATACTGGAGTGGGTAGCCTTTCCCTTCTCCAGAGGATCTTCCCAACTCAGGGATTGAACCCAGGTCTCCCGCATTGCAGGCAGATTCTTTACCAGCTGAGCCACAAGGAAAGCCCAAGAATACTGGAGTGGGTAGCCTGTACCTTGTCCGCTGGATCTTCCCGACCCAGGAATCGAACCGGGGCCTCCTGCACTGCAGGTGGATTCTTTACCAGCTGAGCCACCAGGCTCTGCCTACTACTGCTTGTATATTTAAAAAACAAGGTTTTCAAATTTCCTGTTCTAGAGATTCTTTTGTGCTTGAGAAACTCTCAATTAATATTTTCATACTTAATAATTTGTTGATGGCTTCATAATATAACTGTCAGGAGTTATGTGTTTTCTAGTTTTGCAAGGCAACTATCGTTAATACTAGCATTTCTAATAAAGATGTCAAGTAAGGCATGCTGTCTATCATGTACTAAAGCAGATTGTTTGTACCCTCCCCCCCAGCTGTGTCATGAAGTCGAATGAACTCTGGATGAGGGCTTTATACTAGGGACATCTTAGAATTTTAAGGGGCCCACAGGAGCATCTCTTCCCATTTCCCAAAGAAGTGGTTCTTAAAATATTCAGTGTCTTCATTCACCTGTTAATTTTGTAGACTTACAGAGCAGTCGATGTGCTTGGCATCCTGTGCTGCACCCTGGGGGGCCACAAGGATGAATAAAATCACATTTCTTCCCTCAAGGAGTACATATTCTAGTGGGGGAGACAGATAATTTTAACCATGCAATTACAATATAGTGTGAACACCAGATGAATCATCCTTACTTTGTATAAAAATATTCAATGAGAATGAGTTCATTGAGCCCATATGCCAATGAACATTTATGCTGATGTGGAACTATAATCCTTACAGTTCATAAGGTCCTGGTTTTAACCAAAAATCTGCTGTTAGTAACTTCCTTCAATGCACTCACCCTCGGTCTGCTTTCTGGAGCAATAAACTGAAAGTTCCCTATTCTCTGTGTACCCGACGTCACTTCTACCATTTTGAGACAACTCCTGAGCATTTTCTTTATTAGACACAATATTTAATTCTTCCTCTGGATGGTTGGTATTTGTATGTTTTAAAGTTTGAAATATGGTAGTGTGCCACTCCATTATAGATGTTTTGTTAAAACTGTTATATCACTCCTTGTGCAAAATCTTATTAGTGTAGCTAATTAGAATAGCCATTTTGGAGCTTCATGTTGGCTCAGGATGAAGTTGTAATCAACCAAAATCACAGTGTCTTTTATCTGGACTACTTTCAAGTCATGTGTCTTCAGTTGCTTGCCCAGCTAACTAGTGTTTTGATTTAAAGAAGAGATTATTTGTATCTGTTAAGTGTACTCTTTATTAGCCCTGGCCCAACATTTTAACCCTTTAATTCAGACTTTTAAGTACGAAGGGTTACTTTTATTTATTCGTTTTTTTCAAAGCCCCTATTTTATAATACAAATTAATCATTTATTTCCTCCTCTTATCAATCAGATATCTGCTAATCAGGACTTCAGACAAATATAAGATGATGGTGTTACCACTCTAAGCTAATATAATTCCAGTCAGAGGTGAAGCAGTTAGCCCTATCCTAGGTTAAGGTACAATTTTTAAAAAGCATACTAAAATATTAAGAATGGCTTATAGAACCTTATTGTTACCCTAGAGGTCTTGTGGGAGATAACAGGTTGGGAATCTTTGGTCTAGCCGGCCTGTCAAGATGTGTAATTGTTATCTGGCATATTAACTCTTCTAATGTTGGCCTCTATCAGTCTGGAGAAGGAAATGGCAACCCACTCCAGTACTCTTGCCTGGAAAATCCCATGGACGGAGGAGCGTAGTAGGCTACAGTCCATGGGGTCCCAAAGAGTCAGACATGACTGAGCGACTTCACTTCACTTCACTTCATCAGTCTGACATTGTTGACTCTCTCCTGTTTTTTGAAGTTTTTTCTTCCTCTCTTACTTCTCAGACTTCTCTTTATCTCCCTGATCTAATGTTCTCTTGTTTCCGTTCTCAACCTTGTTCTCACTCTACTTTGTACACTCTGCTGTGATTGCACCCCTTGAATCACGTGGAAATCTCTTGTTTGTAAATTTGTCTCCCCAGTCTGACCATAAATGCCTGGAGCATAACATTTATTTGGTTTATATTCATTAGATTTTGTACAATACCTGAATATAGTATGTACTCAAGATGTTTCTTGAATTGTTGAGAGTTCTATCGATTATCATAAAGGGTTGCATCCCTTGCCCAGATATATTTGACCAAATGTCTGCCATTTAGTAACTTGTCTGTCTACCCCTTCCTAGTTCTGCTTCCTGGAGCAATAAAATAAAAATTCATTATTACTAAATTAAAAGTACACATGGTTTTCCTAATATAATTCCGCATAGTAGCTATATATGTTGGACGTCCCACAGCAATCAAAAATGTTTAGCTTGGGACATTCAAAATGTCCTAAACCAAAGTTGTCTTCACAGCTACCAAATCCAGCCTCCATACTCCCCACTCCATGCAAATTTGCCATCTGAGTAGCATTTTTAAATAACCAGACGTCTGAATTAGAAAGCTGGAAATCAACCCTGTCTTATAATTCAGTCTCCACATCCTGTTGATCACTAAGTCCTACCATGCCTGCATCTCAAATTAACTAAAATTACATTTTAGTTCATTCTCTTTTCTCTCATTAAGAGATTTGTATTAGTTTTTTCCCGTGTCTTGTTATCTCTTTATAAAGGGCAAGTCTGATTTAAAACCTCAAGATAAATTTAGTCTTTAGTGATCTGACTGACACCCTTCTCCATCTAGTCACATTTTTCTGTCTGTTCCATTGGAATAACTTTAGACTCCTTGCAGAATGTCTTGCTGAAGTAAAAATATTCATCTTGATTGTTAACTTGCTACACATAGTAACTTTACTTAACCTCTCTGGGTAGCTTTTTAAAAAAGAAAAATAGTGAAAGAAGGGTAAATTAGAGAATCTGTTGGTACTTTTTATTCACAATGCGTTTTACACAGACTTTGCAAGTGTTTATCACACACTTTCGCATTTATTTTGTAAGTCATTAGTACGACTCAGATGCCTGTGAAGATTTGTTGTGACTCTGAGATTTCCGAGATCCAATTTGGGCTTTCAAAAGTTGTTTGAAATGTGTAATTAAAAAACCCAATACAGGACTTCCCCAGGTGGTCCAGCGGTTAAGACCCCGTGCTTCCAATGCAGGTGTGCAGGTTCGATCCCTGGTCCGGAAACCAGGATCCCACATGTTGCGGGGCTCAGTCAAAAAAAATAAAATAAAGAACTAATTAAAAAAAACAACAATGAAAGCATGTTGTATTCTTAGTCTTGAGGGAGAACATCACACTCCTGCTTTCCATGCTATTGTTAGAGAGATGTTACAGTGTGTACAGGGGTAATGTAATTAGGAAGTCTCAGCTGTCAGTCTGTGACTGAGTAAGGCAATTTATTGAACTGTTTGTTTTTTGGAAGATTTACAGTCAGTTTAGGCAGTGATGTTCCTGGAAGAGATCCTTTGGCTTTCAGCAGGAATCAAATTTCTAACATTTCATGGAGATTTAAGACATGTTTGTATATTAGGTAAATTGGTTCAGAGACCTCTACACAGTACTTTTGAATAATTTACAATTTATTTTAGTTTCCTTTTCTGACTCACTAAGCAAAATTAGAAAAAAAGTAGAAAACTCTAGAGAAATATTCGTATTAAGATGCATTTCGCTTTTTGTTATTTTCCGTGGTATTGCAAAATCACATATTGGTTCATTTGTACAATTTGTTGAGTAATAGTGTTTGCACGGTCGCTTTATTTAAAGTGATTATAATGTCTGTCCATAGCATGTGTGTAGTAGTATAGTAGCTTGTCTTCATGGATTCGATTTCCATTCAGCTGACTTTTATGTTTTTACCCCAACATCCCCAGATCCTCACCTGTTAATACCTAATATGAACTTATATTTAGGAATAGCAAAAGGCTGATCAAACTACTATAAATAAAAAACATTCCAAGCTTTGAATAAATGAATATTTGCATATTTTGTTTGTATATATAGTAAAATTTTAATAGAAACCTAAAAATTGGAACACTGGATTTTCCATTTTTTAGAAGAGATAGTGACAACACAGCAAGCTGTTATTAGGAATTTATTTAAAAACAAACTCCTATGATCCATATGTGTATTCAGTTCAGTTTCATATTCTCACATTTTAGGGCTGATTTTAGAATTGATATTCACAGTAATAGTATGAGTCATCAAAAGATAGAGGATTTTAATGAAATATTAAATTATCTTCAATATTCTGAACTTACTAATGCAATAACGAGTATTTGTAGCTTTAAAAAAGTGATCTGGTGCAGTAGTGGAAAAAAAGGTATTCTCCATTAAATAGAAAATTAAATTAAGTAGAAACCTTCTTGTGAAGTATACCTATTCAAGGTTTTATGATATTAATGAGCTTCAAAGAGTCAAAACCGTAATTAACAACAACAACAACAAAAAACTGAATGAAAAGCAGTCAAAAGTGGGAAAAATGGATTACATTTGTGAGCAGTAAATTTATAAGGTAAAAAAAAAAATTTATAAGGTAAATCTTATACCTCTTAGAATAATTATTGAAGAAATTCATAGAAACTTGTATGGATTAAAACAGAAACTGTTTACTATGCTGTGCAAACCATGATCTTTCAACAACACTGTTTTCAATCAGAGACTAATATTGATATTATTCCTTGAATGACTTAACTAGGGAGAAACTAAAAAGTGTCTAGAAATTAGTGACTGTAGTCTAAATGGATTATAGCGGTTAGGAGTAGTTGGCAACATGAGTAGGAAATATTTAAAGTTGCATACCTATTATGGAGTAGATATATAGATATCTACTGAAGAAATAGCTATAACAGTTTATTAAAGTGAGCTAGACACTAATTAAAAGGCTGCAGCTACTTTAATGCATGGTTTTTTGGAGAGAAATCTTGAGATGAAATGGAATTTAAAATACTTCTAAAGTAGTTTTTGCATAGTGTTTGACTTAATAGAACCTGTAAATTGTAGTGATTTGGGCTAATGGTCAAAGTAAATGTGTAGGAAAAATAAAAGTCTGTTTTAGAAAGGACTAGATTCATTTTTAAGGAACTAAATCTTTGGGTTTAATTTGTATACCTGAGCACCTTTTGATGGGAATATAACATCACTACATATTTTCTTCTGTAGACATGTGAAAAGTGCTACATACTTTGTAGTAACTAACCCTTCCTCCCCTCCCCAGATTGCTGGCTCCTAGGCCCTTTCAGGTATGTGCATATTCATATCCAAACACACATGCACACATTCACAGCACACGTGTGTGAGCCCACGCACGTCTATTTCCTGGTGTACCCTGACTTACCCCAATTGTAGAGGATTATGCCAGTTTATATCATGCTCTTACATGGGTTTGCCTGAGGGAAAAGATGGTAACTTTGACTAAGCTTGTCATTTTCTATCTACTTCTCATTTCCATGTTCCTGAGATGATCATTTCAAGAGCAATGCTAGTATTATCTCCAAAAACAGTTTTGAGAAATTCATTTTTACTTAAGTTACCTTAAAGGATTAGAAAACAATTTCATAATTTTCTTTTTTTTCATAAAAATGAAGAAATATCAATGTTTATTTTCTTACTCTGTTAAACTTAGGATCCTAATTACTTTTTTCTGACAATTAACTAGTGACCCTGAGCAACATTATTTAACCTTTAGTGCCTTGGTTTGTTTATGTATAATGAACTAGACATTAAATGAACTAGATTTATTTTCGAGTTTTAGTCTTTTTATATTCAGTGATTTTAATATGCTGGGAGGGATCGGGGGCAGGAGGAGAAGGAGACGACAGAGGATGAGATGGCTGGATGGCATCACTGACTCGATGGACGTGAGTCTCAGGGAACCCCGGGAGTTGGTGATGGACAGGGAGGCCTGGCGTGCTGCGATTCATGGGGTCACAAAGAGTCGGACACGACTGAGCGAGTGAACTGAACTGAATATGATTTTAAAGTCTTTATTATTATTATGTCTTTGAAGTAAATTTGGCATGTGAAAAATTCTATTATACAAGAATTCATTTTGGGGATGGCTATTCATTTTAGTGGAAAACTCATCTCTTTCTAAAGAGATTGACTAATTGATTAAATAATCGTTCCTTCAAATTGGTTCAGCGATTACAGAAAAAAATGTGGAGGTTCCTCAAAAAATTATAAATAGACTTACCATATGATCCAGCAGTCCCACTCTTGGATAATTATCCAAAGGAAGTGAAAACAGAGAATCAAAGAAATGTGTTCCCTGCCATGTTTATTGTAGCATTATTCATAATAACCAAGATATGGAAACAACCTTTGCGTCTGTCAATAGGTGAATGGAAAAGGAAGGTTTGAGATAAACACACACACACACACACGTATATACATATACATATACAGGGGAATATGATTTAGCTCTGGGTAAGAAGGAAATCCTTCCATTTGCGACAACCTGAATGGACCTTGAGGGCATTATGCCAAGTCAGATAAAGACAAGTATATGATAACACTTACTGTACATTCTGAAAAAGCCGAACTCATAAAATAAAAACAGAAAGTCGAAGGATGCTTACCAGGGAAAGGAGGGTGGGGGACGTAGGGAGATACTGCCTAAGTACAGCTCACGACCTGATGATAAATAAGTCCTGGGATCAAATACTCAGTAAGGGCAGTGATGTATATACACTTCAAAGTTGCTTAGAGACTAGATCTTGTGTCCCTTCCACAAAAACAAACAGAATCATGGACATGTTAGTGGTATTAGCTCACACTAAAGTGGAAATCTTACTGTGTAGAGTATCAGATCAGCACATTGTCTACCTTAAACTTACACAGTGTTGTATGGTCATTTATCTCAATAAAAACAAATAAAAAATAATTATTCTCCTGTGTATTGGATATACATACTTGGTTATCATAATGGTATACACTTTAAATATCTTAAAATTTTATATACCAAGTATACCTCAGGAAGCGGAAATTTTAAAAGTCAGTAATCGTTTCCCCTGTGCCTTATACTCTTAAAAAATCAGTAGGCCACTTTTGGATTACCTCCATATCTCCATATTTAAGTCAAGATGTGCCTCCAGTGGCTTGCTTTTTGCTTACAAATTTGACATTTCTCTTGTAAACTTTTCAGATTTGCTTTTAGAAAATGTTTAAAAAGTTATAAAATTTGTACACAGTTTGCTGTATCTCAGATGGAAGAAATATTCAGGCCTTTTGATTCCCAAACAAGTACATTAAAAATATACATTTAACCTGCACAATGCATATTTTTTTCCTTATACTCTTTCTGGCCTTAGGAAGGATTGGGGATAAAAGAATATTGATTTTTGTGTTTGATAATGTAATAAGGTTTATTTAACTTTTCTTTTGTACTTTTGAAAGTTTTTTTCCCTCAATTTTACTTTTTTTGTCTGGCATTGACCTATCTTTACTATTCCTTTTATTTCAGTAATAATAGTGATTGCTTTTGAGTTACACATCGGTGAAATCTCACCTGTTGGTTAGAATTTTCAGAACAAATATCTGGAATAGTAGAGCTCAGTATTACTTGCTTTTCCTAGTTATGTGGTTTTTGTGCATATTTGGCAAATGTAATTATTGGTTGACTCTAAATTTAAAATACAGTAGTTATTTGACTTAACTTTTCATTTGTAAAGTCCTTTCTGAGAGTTAGGTTTTATTGTCATTTGCAGTTTTGAGAAAAGTCCTAGAATACAGTAGTTTTTATTGTTATTGTTATATTAACCCTTGTAAAAAATGATACAGTTGTGTTGAAGACTAGATGTGTATAGTAAAGCCAAACAAATCTGTGTTACATATGCGGGAAGTCTGATTTCAGTTAGAGGCATGAAAGACTGTTAGTGAATTATGTGCGTATCTCTTAAGTTAGAAGTGTTACCCTTTGACAATAGGTCTTAATGACTATATAAGGACTATTTCTAAGTAGCCTATGAAAATATCAGTGATGGTGTCAATATATATTATAGTTGTGTTGTATGACATGCTTCTTCTAAACCTCTTGAAAATAGTTACTTTTTATAACTTGGTAAAGCTTCCCCTTCCAGCAGTCGTTTGACTAATTTCTCATTTTTAAAGATAAAGTATATTTTGTATAAAGTATATTTTGTAGGTATAGTTAATTCTGTCCCTTTAGTCAGTAGTCAGTGATTACGCCTTGGTAATACCCCATTTGATAAAGTCTTACTGTATTTATACTAAGGTTTGCAGAGTAATAATTTATTATCATAACTTTATGTTAAGCATTTCTTGCCAAGTCTGTCTTCCTGATAACCAGTGTTTAGTCTCTATTGTTGATAATAAAGAGGCAGTGGCATTGTTACAGACAAGTTAGAATGAAGCTCTAACCTACTTTAGTGATAGAAATACTGTTTTCTAGTTTTTTAGCTTGCTTCCTGAATGACCTACTTTTTTCAGTGGATATCATAGTTTTTCTTTCTCATGTTATGGCTGTAAGATATTTCTATTTCTTATAACTTAACTGTTTATAATAAGCTTCTGTAGTGAGCTAAGATGATGATATTTAACATTTTTATTATATAAAGTTTAAGCATAATTTTCAGCCCAATTGTAAGGTTATTTATGCATATAAGAACACTACAGAATGTCATTCAGCGCACATTCGTTTAAGGTAGTGGTGCTATAATTCAGTGCAAAGGAAATACCTATTTTATGGTAACTAACAAATAATATTACTCTTAAGATAACGAGTGTGATTTTTTCTAATAATGGTGATTAAGATAAAGTAATTCTTTTGGTTACATTTGTTAGTTTTATCATCATGCTATTTATAAAATTTGTCTTATAGATTTAGAAGAGTGGGTAGCTGGAGAATGGAGAAAGGATCAGAATATGAGTATATGTTGTAAAACATAAATATCGCCTTTACAGCATTGACCCTTCCATGATAACTTACCTGTATAAATTAAGGTTCAGATACAAAAGTGGGTCCTTCCTTGCAGTGTTTCCTTCTGGATCATGTAAAGAGGTGTTTAGGAAGTGGTGCTATGATGTCTGCTCTTGAGAAGCCTACCATTTAAAATAACATACTTGTATGAAGCTTCCTTATTCCAGAATTTTATGAGATCCTAGCTTATGGGTTCAGGAGGGTACTGTGTATCAGGTTAGCATATTCTATAGTAAAGTTTGAAGAGAAGAGTTAGGACACGTTTTTCTGAGGCCATTTCTAGAAACTAATTTATAGCAGTTCTTTGTAACAGTCAGACTCAGGTTATGACCTGTTTTTAATTTCTGAAAAAAATTTTTCTTAACAGGTGGAGAAAGAACCTGTGGAGTGCATGAACTTATTTGTATTAGAAAAGGTGAGTCAGTGCTCTGCATGGATACTTAAATACGAAGTGAACCCTTCACAGTGTAGGATGCATTTTAGTACAATGGCAGATAATTGGGACTTACAAAGTATAAAATGTAATAAATATTAATATTAGTTATTTGTATTGTAGACGTAACCTTTCATAAAGTGCATACTGCTTATTATGTGGTTACTGAGAGTCGTTACTGTATATTTCATTTTCATGGGATGGTAAAGGCCGGTTTCTCGCCTATTGGTTGTCAGACATGGTGAAGAGGCGCAGAATGGAGGGTTTGATTCTTGTTCCCTTTCAGAATCTGGAATCTGAGTGCATGCTGACCTCCCATTGACTTCTGTTCTATTACTGTACCCCATCAGAGAGATGTGAGGAGTTGGTTGCGATTCCCATCGGGATCATGTCCAAAGACCACAACATCTTTTGGCACCAACAGCTGTCTGTGCTTCCTTAGAAGGAGCCACCTGACAAACAGGTGGTTGAACAAGGTGGCCCCAGGAAAGGTAATTCAGTTATTAGGTGGGAGGCAAGGAATCAGGTATTCTCTAGATCGGAAAGAATCAGAACCTTGGGAGTCCCCACTCTCATAAGCGATCACATCTGAGCAAGGGTATGCAGAAAGGAAAAGGTGTACTTGGGGAGGAGAAATCTTCATAAATGTACTGCTCTTTTCTCTTTTTAAATTTGGGGCACTGTCTTTTTCTTTCTTCTTTGTTGAAAACCGAGTTGGCCCTCCTGAGTCTGGCCAAGTAGCAGTGCTTCCTGCCTTCATATTTCACCCTGAGGAGGCTTGAGGCATGTCTGTATCTGTGGCACGTGGGTATGACTGGCAAACCAGGAAATGTCAGTGTACTGTCAGGAAGTCTTCCACAGGTCTGAAAAGCCTCAGCTTCTTTCAAGTTGAGTAAAAGGTTTGAAATCTCTTTTAGGTGAATTTGACATAATCATACTAGCTTATCTGTGTGTCACCAGCTTTGATTGCTATTCATTTAAAAATAGCCTCTTCCTTTATTAAAGTGTAATATATCTGTGTATCCGGTACCATAAAGGAGAAAATTGAAGTCAGTTCCCTGAAATCTCAGGTTTAGGATTGTGGTTTTCAGTGCTATAACCATTGTTGGCTTGTGCTTCTTATCTAAAATGGGGCGGTGGGGGGTACACATTAGCCTTGTTTTCTTCCCCTACGTAAACATTTTTAGTCTTCACCTATAATATGTTAATCCAGATGTACTAAAAATGTTTTAAATGGCTTTATGGGTATTACCTTGTCCCACAAAAACTTTTTAAAACACGGAATTTATTTGAACAGCGAAAGACACTGTACAAGTCAATTGGAATCAAAAACTGTAAAAACAGTGGATAGATGAAGAGAGAAGACAGCGGCAGAGATAGCCAGAGGGTAGGCAAACAAAATGCATAAAGGGCTTCTTGTAGCTGCAGGGGGGACAGGAAGCTTCAGTGGAGAAAATACTGTTGGTAGAGTTGGATGCGGGTCTGAACTCACCTTGTTAATGTGGCTCTTCTTGCTGTTCCTTATTGTTTCCTCCATGCCTGTCCCAGCGGTTCTCAGACCGTGCCGGGCCCGGGTTTCTCTGTATTAGTCCAGCGTTGTCACTTCTTCCAATTCTCTATAGAATTTAAAGTCTGTGATTGAAGTTAAAGTTTTTAATTTCCATGTGGCCATATCATGGAGGAGTTTCTGGGTCTCTGCGTATCCCCTCAGCATTCACTACTGTGTCTTCTTCTAGTGGGCTTTTCCTAAGCATGTGAATATTTTTAAAATGAATGCTCAGATCTGAAAGTTTTGCATTTTAAACTGGGCTTTTGTAGAGGAGAGCCTATGAAGGCTATGTCAAGACAAATAATTATAGTTAGTATCAATGGTCCTGGTAAGAAGACATCTCTAACACTGTGTCCAACTTGTTTTTACCTGTTTTGCTTTCTTTGTCTGCTAGCTTCTTTCCTCTGTCAGACCTCTAAATATTAGAATGTATTAGACTTCGGTCTTGGGCTTGCTTCTTTTTCCACCTATTCTTTCTTTAGAATAGATGGTTGGTTATACCAACCAAAACATATAATAGGTTCTGGTGTGTGTTTTTTTTTTTGACCATGCCATGTAGCTTGTGGGATCTTAGTTCCCTGACCAGAGATTGAATCCATGTCCTTGGCAGTAAAAGCATGGAGTCCTAACCACTGGATCACCAGGTAACTCCTGGTCCTTTTGTTTTCAATGCCGTGCAGATTTGTAAATCTGGCTCTGAACTGCCCTTGAGTTCCCTCCTCTTATATCAAAGTACTTTATATTTTTATCTGCATGTCTGTTAGAATAAAAACGTGGTGTGTCTAAAATGCAAATCCTGGTTTTCTCACATGAATCTATACCTTCCTCAGCCTTCTCCATCTCAGCTAATGAACAGAACAGTCTACTCAGTTGGTCAAGTCCCAGCTGAAGAATCATCCATGCTTCTCTTATTCTTTTATCTTCTGTGTTGAATTGATTACTATTAGCAACTTCTGGCAGTTATACCTTCAGAGTACATTTTTAATCTGATCCTCTGTCCTCCATCCTGCTCTTATCACTGTAGTGTGGATCCTTGTCTTCTCTTGCCCACACTACTGTAATGGTTTCCTAACAGGTTCCAGCGTTTCCTCTTAACGTGCTTACAGTACACATCAGTGACCTTTTAAATGTGAATTGGGTCGTATCACTTGCTGGTTGAAATTCTTCTCTGGATTCCCTCTATCCCTAAAATAAAATTAAAGTCCTTACCCTGATCTACAAAGCCTTACATTATAACATCAACTCAGAAGTCTTCCCATGTAAATCATCAAAGTGAAAGTGAAAGTCGCTCAGTCATGTCTGACTCTGCTACCCCATGGGCTATATAGTCCATGGAATTCTCCAGGCTGGGATACTGGAGTGGGTAGCTGTTCCCTTCTCCAGGGGATCTTCCCAACCCAGGGATCAAACCCAGGTCTCCTGCATTGTGGGCAGATTCTTGACCAGCTGAGCCGTGAGGGAAGTCCATAAATCATCAAAATATCATCTAAATATTATCAACTTAGAAGTCCTGTCATCTGAATCATTTATATCAGGTCTGAGTAAAACTCTAGATATTATCTATCCTGGTTCAGAACTCCTCTCCGTTAGACGTGTGAAACTAGCAAATATATCACCTGCTCTTCAAACACAATGATGGAGCAGGATAACAGTTACAGACATTTCCATTCCAAAAGTGGGAAAGTGGAAGAGAGGAGTCACTGATGCCAAGCAATTTTGAAACCCAAGTGGGAAAAATATTTTAGGGTTCAAGACTGGAAATAACACTCTGTGGCTCTTGGCCCTGACGTCTGAGGCTCCACTCTCGGGTTTAAGACTCTATACTTGGAGTAACCCTTCCTTTTTCTGGAACGGTCCCATCACTTCATGGGAAATAGATGGGGAAACAGTGGAAACAGTGTCAGACTTTATTTTCTGGGCTCCAAAATCACTGCAGATGGTGACTGCAGCCATGAAATTAAAAGACGCTAACTCCTTGGAAGGAAAGTTATGACCAACCTAGATAGCATATTCAAAAGCAGAGACATTACTTTGCCAACAAAGGTCCGTCTAGTCAAGGCTATGGTTTTTCCTATGGTCAGGTATGGATGTGAGAGTTGGACTGTGAAGAAGGCTGAGCGCCGAAGAATTGATGCTTTTGAACTGTGGTGTTGGAGAGGATTCTTGAGAGTCCCTTGGACTGCAAGGAGATCCAACAAGTCCATTCGGAAGGAGATCAGCCCTGGGATTTCTTTGGAGGGAATGATGCTGAAGCTGAAACTCCAGTACTTTGGCTACCTCATGCGAAGAGTTGACTCATGCGCAGACTTTGATGCTGGGAAGGATTGGGGGCAGGAGGAGAAGGGGACGACAGAGGATGAGATGGCTGGATGGCATCACTGACTCGATGGACGTGAGTGTGAGTGAACTCCGGGAGTTGGTGATGGACAGGGAGGCCTGGCGTGCTGCGATTCACGGGGTCGTGAAGAGTCGGACGCGACTGAGCGACTGGACTGAACTGAACCGAGTGTGTATCTGCACCTGAGTGTTCATCGGACTCTGCCGCCCGTAGGATGTGAGTCTGCCGCTCCTCTTTCAGTTTGTCCTCTCTCGTCCCTTTCAGTCTAACGCGGTGGTGTTTCTGCTGGTACAACGTGGTCTCAGGAAAGGTTCTCGTGAGTCTTCCCTGTATGTTGGAGGGCGGGGCTCCTTCCTTTAGACAGGACGCCCCTCCACAGTCTTTCCTGGATGGTTCTGTCTCCGCGTCTGGCTTCTGCTGGAGTGGCTGAGGAGATCTGTGAGTCACATGTCTGATTTCTGCAGAGAGCGCTCGCAGTCACTGAGCATTCTGACCCTTTATTCTGTTTCAGGCACCGGCCAAAGGTGGTCTAGTCCCACCTTGGTTGTGTCTCAGGGCACGCTTTCTTGACACCGAACCCCTGATTTTAGCATAATTTACAACGTGGATAGGCTGGAGGATTTTCCAAAGCATCGGGTACAGGTTCCTTTTTGCTTAACAATTCTTCCCTCACTTTATCTCATTCCTCTCAAATTTAACCATAAGTAGCATGAAGACACCAAGCTGCCACCTTTAGCACTTTGCTTGAAAATCTCCTAAGCTTAATATCCAAGTTCCTTGTTTACAAGTTTCACTTTCTATGTAACTGTTGTTGCTGTTCTGTCGCTAAGTCATGTCCGACTCTTTGCAACCCCGTGGACTGCAGCACACCAGGCTTCCCTGTCCTTCACCATCTCCTGGAGTTTGCTCAAAGTCATATCCATTGAATTGTTAATGCCATCCAACCATCTCATCCTCTGTTGCCCCCTTCTCCTCCTGCCTTCAATCATACCCAGCATCAGGATCTTTTCCAGTGAGTACGCTCTTCACATCAGGTAACCAAAGTATTGGAGCTTCAGCTTCAGCATCAGTCCTTCTGGTGAATATTTGGGGCTGATTTCCTTTAGAATTGACTGGTTTGATTTCCTTGCTGTCCAAGGGACTCTCAGGAGTCTTCTCCAACACCACATTTTGAAGTCATCATTTCTTCAGTGCTCAGCCTTCTTTATGGTCCAACTCTCACATCCATACATGACTATTGGAAAAACCATCACTTTGACTATATGGACCTTTGTTGGCAAAGTGATGTCTTTGCTTTTTAATGCACTGTCTAAGTTAGTCATAGCTTTTCTTCCAAGGAGCAAGCATCTTTCAATTTCATGGCTGAAATCACTGTCCACAATGATTTTGGAGCCCAGGAAAATAAAGTCTGTCACTGTTTTCATTTTTTCCCCCATCTATTTGCCGTGAAGTGATGGGACTGGATGCTATGATCTTAGTTTTTTGAATGTTGAGTTTTAAGCCAGCTTTTGCAAGATCACTTTATAAAAATCCACTACTTTCCTATATGGGCTTCCCTGGTGGCTCAGATGGTAAGGAGTCTGCCCACAGTGCAGGAGACCAGGTTTGATCCCTGGGTTGGAAAGATCCCCTGGAAAAGGGAATGGCAACCCACTCCAGTATTCTTGCCTGGAGAATCCCATGGACAGAGTAGCCTGAAGGGCTATAGTCTGTGAGGTTGCAAAGAGTCAGACATGACTGAGTGACTAACACTATCACATTCCTGTATAATAGGCAACAGATAATTAGGAAATGCAATAAAATAAGATCTCTTTTAGAGTATTATGAAATCTGTAAATACACAGGAACAAAATGAACAAAAGTTGTTTATGACTTTTATACAGAAAGTTAAAAAGATTTATATATAGACATAAAAGAAGATATGTAAATGAAGAGATAAATAATTTTATAGGTAGAAATATGCAATATGTTTAAATTCACAGGGTGCCCCCAAATTGATCTATGAATTCAATGCAGTCCTAATCTAAATCCCATCAGGAATTTTCAGAGAGCGGACAAGTTAATTCTTAAGTGTGTATGGCAGTTCAAACAGCCAAGAAGAACTAAGTTCGCTTTCAAGTAAAGGAACAGGGGTGTGTGTTAATAAGATATCCGTTTGGTTGCCTGCTCAGAGACCAAGGGGCTAAACAAGGAAAGTTCACTTCTCTCTTATGTGAAACTCCAAGCTCATAGGCAGGATGGAATTCGGTGATTCTGGTTGGTGAGTCCATTCGTCTTGCTTTGATGACCTTTAAGATCTCTTCCTTGGCACATTTGAAGTTATCATGTGTACGTTCCAGTCCCCAGAAAGGGAAAGGGAGAAAGTCAGTCTTTTTAAGGATACAACCCAGGGATTGCAAATAGATAGTTTGTGCTCACGAGCAAGTGGCCAGAACTTAGTCACATGCTCAAGTCTAACTGTGAGGGAAGCCTAGAATAGTTCTGCCTGAGCAGAACAAGTAAAATCCAGAGGTTGATTCTATAACTAAAAGGAAGAGAGAGAATGGATATTGAGGCAGTTAGCCGTCCCGGCTTCAGGGATTGGTCCTGCTGATATCCAGAGCTCGTTGTAAAGTTGCTGTAATTAACATAGTGTGGAATTGGCCCAGATACAGACAAATAGTCTAATCAGACACTATAGAAAGAACACGAAAAGATATTCATTTACATGGAAATTTATGTAAAATGTGAGTATCACAATTCAGTGGATAAGATTGGATACTTATTAAGTGATGCTGGGATAAATGTTTATCCATATGCAAAAAATTAAAAATTGATCTGTACCTCATGCTTTACACTGAAATAAATATTATTTGGATTAACTTTAAAACTTTTAGGAGAATATTTCATATACAGTGTGATTTCAGTGTGGGAAACAAGTCCTTGAGTCACAGAAAGCAGACCCAGAAGGAAAAGAGTGATAAATTTTACCATTTTTAAATTTGAAACTTTTGTACGATAAGAGATCCTGTGAGCAGAGGAAAAAAGAACCGGCCTGCAAATTCAGGAAACATAAGAGACGCGGGTTTGATCCCTGGGTCAGGAAGATCCCCTGGAGAAGAAAATGGCAACCCATTCCAGAAATATATAATGTTTCTTCCTACAAAAAGTGAAATATATGTATATTTTTTTCCATATTGCTTTTTTTTAAGGGAAACCTAACTGTATTTGTAGAGTTAAATTCAAGTTGGTAGAGATCTCTCTTATTCCTTTTCCTGGCTGCCTTGTGCTCTATTATGTGAACATGCCAAAGTTTATTTAACTAATTTCCTACGAGTAGAAGTTGTTTTGTTTTAAAATTTCTGCTGTTGACATTATGCCACAATGAATACTTTTGTATGTTTGTTACTACTTATTAGTGGTCTATTTTTAAGTAGATTTCTTAAAAAAAAAAAACTGAGTAAAAGAGTAATTCTTATACCATTTTACAGAAATTGCAAAATTCCTGTCCTTATGTATTGTACCATTTTGCATTCCCACCAGAAATATAGGAATTCACAGCTCTTCCAACAGAGTATCATAAACTTGTGGATTTTTTGGTACTCTGGTAAGTAAAAATAGTAGTCAGCATCATTCATATTTTCATTTCTCATGTAAGTGTGGTTGAATAGCTCTTTCACCTCTGTAGAGTACACAACTGTTTGCAATGGTATGGTTTATAGGACACCAGAAAAACCTGCCTCTTCTGAAATGTTTTTTTTGTATCAGCATCCCATGGTTTTTCATTCCCTGACATTTGCTATAATTAGAGTCTGTCTGATCTTTAGAAATTCATATCAAGTGTATTACATGGAAAGAGAAGGTGGGGTCCTCTGTCATTTGGATCCAAGCTTGTTACCGCACTTTATCAGGTATTTAACTTTCATTGTGGAAGGTGAGAAATTATGGACCTGAAGGCGTGATACCCAGGGCATTGTGGAGAAGGGGTTGGATAGGTCAGTGAGAAGCGGAAGTGGGGCAGTCTCGAACACTGTCCCTTGTGGATAGGTCTTAGATGCCAAGGGCAGTCTAAATAGAGGACACTACAGAAAACCAACATCTATACTATCATTTTACTGTAAGTTCTTGGCGTTGTCCCTATTTTTTCTCCATGTATAGAGGAGACCCAAGCCCCTCTGTGTTTTCTTATCCCTTTTTTGACTTGGGGTAATTAAGAGAGTCTAAAATCTGAAGGGAAAGGCTTACAGGTTGTATGGTCCTGTAACTTCCCCATCTCTTTCTCAACAAACTCTGAGTCTACGGCCCTAGGGCTGGATTTTCTTTCTTTTTCCTTTTTAAGCTGGGTTCTATGGCTATTTTATTGTGTCTTCTACCCTCCAGTAACATTTCACTCTTCTGAGGAAGAGGTGGTGTGGGTTTATTGGTTCTAGTGCCATGAAAGAGGTGGTTGCGGTAGGTATCAAGGAGCAAGTTTTAGAGGTGAATGAGAGAGAGAATGTGTATGTGCACGTGGGTGTGTGTGTGCATGTGCGTGCGTGTGTGCCTGTGCCTGCATGTGTATGTGTGTCTGTCTGTCAGGTCAGGACTCTTTGAGGAGATAACATTTAAGCTGATATGTGCATGACAAGAAGGAGCTGGAGTGTGACGCTCAGGAAAGGTCATAGAGAACAGAATACAAACACTTTGAGGTGGAAACAAGGCTTGGCACGTCCCAGATGCTGAAAGAACTATGGCTGGAGAAGTAGTGAGTGCGTGAATGAGTGTGGGAAGTCTCACAGTTGAGATCGGAGAGATGGGTGGTTTCCAGATCATGTGTGGACTTAGGCCATAGTAAGGGGTTTGTGCTTAATTTGAAACACAGAGGGCTAAACAGGGTTTTAAGCAGGTGAATGATATGATTTGTTTGTAATATACCATTTGTAAAGGTTAAAAAGTGGATATAAAGACACCAATAGGAAGCTATTGAAATAGTCTAGGTAAGAATTGATGGGGCTTGGGTTTTGATGTTATTTGTGGAGAAGTTGAGAAATGCTTATTAGATTGGGGACATATTTTATAGGTAGAATTGACAAAACTTGAGTATAGATTTAATATGGAGGGGGTTGGAAGGCAAAGAGAGAAATTCTAAGAGGTTTTGGCATCACTTCTGAGTGGTTGTGCTATTAAGCGAAATGGGAAAGACTGGGAGAGCTGATGAGGCCGGAAGGAGTCATGGTGCGTAGAAATCAGGTTCTCTGTCTTGGATGTGTTAGCTTTGAGATGCTTGTTTATCATAGATGTCAGGAAGGAAGTTAGTTGGATATTTGCATTTGGAAATCGGGAAAGGTCAGAATAGGGGATAAATTTGGGGGTATGTGGGTTTTTTGTTTTTGTTTTTCCCAAATGTACACATGGAACAACAGACTGGTTCCAACTAGGAAAAGGAGTATGTCAAGGCTGTATATTGTCACCCTGCTTATTTAACTGGAGAAGACAATGGCACCCCACTCCAGTACTCTTGCCTGGAAAATCCCATGGACGGAGGAGCCTGGTAGGCAGCAGTCCATGGGGTTGCACAGAGTCGGACACGACTGAGTGACTTCACTTTCACTTTTCACTTTCATGCATTGGAGAAGGAAATGGCAACCCATTCCAGTGTTCTTGCCTGGAGAATCCCAGGGACGGGGAAGCCTGGTGGGCTGCTGTCTGTGGGGTCGCACAGAGTCGGACACGACTGAAGTGACTTAGCATGCAGAGTGCATCATGAGAAACGCTGGGCTGGAAGAAGCACAAGCTGGACTCGAGATTGCTGGGAGAAATATCAATAACCTCAGATATGCAGATGACACCACCCTTATGGCAGAAAGTGAACAGGAACTAAAAAGCCTCTTGATGAAAGTGAAAGAGGAGACTGAAAAAGTTGGCTTAAAGCTCAACATTCAGAGAACTAAGATCATGGCATCTGGTCCCATCACTTCATGGGAAATAGATGGGGAAACAGTGTCAGACTTTATTTTTCTGGGCTCCAGAATCACTGCAGATGGTGATTGCAGCCATGAAATTAAAATACGCTTACTCCTTGGAAGGAAAGTTATGACCAACCTAGACAGCATATTGAAAAGCAGAGAGATTACTTTGCCAACAAAGGTCCGTCTAGTCAAGGCTGTGGTTTTTCCTGTGGTCATGTATGGATGTGAGAGTTGGACTGTGAAGAAGGCTGAGCGCTGAAGAATTGATGCTTTTGAACTGTGGTGTTGGAGAAGACTCTTTTGAGTCCCTTGGATTGCAAGGAGATCCAGCCAGTCCATTCTAAAGGAGATCAGCCCTGGGTGTTCACTGGAAGGACTGATGCTAAAGCTGAAACTCCAATACTTTGGCCACTTCATGCGAAGAGTTGACTCATTGGAAAAGACTCTGATGCTGGGAGGGATTGGGGGCAGGAGGAGAACGGGGTGAAAGAGGATGAGATGGCTGGATGGTCTCACAGACTCGATGCACATGAGTTTGGGTGAACTCCGGGAGTTGGTGATGGACAGGGAGGCCTAGCGTGCTGCGATTCGTGGAGTCGGAAAGAGTAAGACACGACTGAGTGACTGAACTGAACTGAACTGAAAAGATAAAATTATTTTTAGAGATTTCTCTTGGCTGTAACAAACAATTTAAATTAGGCTGCTTACAGGTAAAAATCACAAGAAGCAGCATTAATAAACAATTCCCAAGGCTAGTGATTTTAGTTAAATAATTATACATGAGAACCTTTAAAGAAGGCTGCTAATAAACTAAACTATGTCAAAATTTGCAGTTTTAGTCAGACTTGAAAGCCAAGATAAGCAACTCCTTTGTATAGTTATTACCTATGACCAAAGCACAAGAATTCACTCAGATAGATAACCTACCTAAAAATAGGATAGCTCATAAATTGTATAAACTGTTCTTTCCTGCTGTGGACAGCCCTTGACCTCTGACTGTAAAACTTAGCAAACTTTGGCGTACACTAATGTTAGTTTTATGTTACCAAAAACCTCTATAAATTAAGCATTATCTCTCAAATCTGGTTAGTTTTCTCATTCTGAGTGCCTGAACATGTAGGTCACACAAATTGAAATACCAGTTGAAGAATACTCATCTTTAAGCAGGTAGTATTGCAAAGCAGAGATGTTACTTTGCCAAAAAAGATCTGTCTAGTCAAGGCTATGGTTTTTCCAGTAGTCATGTATGAATGTGAGAGTTAGACTATAAAGAAAGCTGAGCACCGAAGAATTGATGCTTTTGAACTGTGGTGTTGGAGAAGACTCTTGAGAGTCCCTTGGACTGCAAGGAGGTCCAACCAGTCCATTCTGAAGGAGATCAGCCCCGGGTGTTCTTTGGAAGGAATGATGCTGAAGCTGAAACTCCAGTACTTTGGCCACCTCATGCGAAGAGTTGACTCACTGGAAAAGACTTTGATGCTGGGAGGGATTGGGGCAGGAGGAAAACGGGATGACATAGGATGAGATGGCTGGATGGCATCACCAACTTGATGGACGTGAGTTTGAGGGAACTCTGGGAGATGGTGATGGACAGGGAGGCCTGGCGTGCTGCGATTCATGGGTTCGCAAAGAGTCGGACACGACTGAACGACTGAACTGAACTGAACTGATAGTTACCACATGGCAAGAAACTGACAAGAAAATTTAAACATTCGGAGCATAAGAAATACTTCAAAGCATTATGAACTTTGAACTTAGCACACTTTCCTAAATTTTAGTATTTTTAACTACAAGAAAAGTAGACTGCTATAGCATTTTTTTTTTTTGCTATAGCATTTTAGATGGTTTAAGCTAATTCAAAATTTTCCTGATTCCTGACATCAATACTATATTTATTTATATAGTTTTATTATAGTAACAAACAGTTGTTACAGTGGGATCTACAAACATATACAGAATTATTATATTTAAATTCATATAGAACAGGATTTACATTTTTAAGTTAACACTTTTGAAATCAGAAGATGAAATATAGCTTAAGTTTTACAACAAAGAAAATATATGAGACATAAACAGAGATGATAGTAAAAATACAATCATCTATTCTCGACACAAGATGTGGAAGCTGTCAGAAAGCTGTATCTTCTTAATTTGACTGTCCAGACCATGAAAGTATAGATGATTCGGTGCCATTTTGCCAGAAACTCGTTTGGCAGGATCATAGACTGACATTTTTGAGAGCAGATCCAAGCCATTTGCATCCAAGTTTTTGACGTGGATTGCTAAACTTCCTGGTTTCCACTTGGAAAATGTGTTTTCATAGTCTGTGAAGATTCCACTTCTGGCCACCCTTCATTGTTGGAAGTGCCCAAAGCCCTGAAAATTATTGATCAAATATCAACTGGAGTTGAGTAACAAGCTGTCCCCAGCAATACTTGCAGAGATCTTTACCAGAGTGTTACTGCCTCATGGATATATACTCTAATAGGTGTTCCAAAAACTCTGGCAAGGTCAAAATCTGCTGGTTTAATTGTTTGGTTATCATCCATCTATAGATTTTGAGGTTTTGAGTCTCTGTATAGAAGTCTTCTAGACAAAACAGTATCCCTTGTAGGATTTGGTACAAATAATTCTGAACAACTGAAGAATCCATGAACTGACCAGGAGGAATAGAATCCAAATATTTCTTGAGATCTATGGAAAGGAATGCAAAGATGAGCTATAACTGGAATCCTGCATAAGCACGTCTTGAAGACTGACTATATTTGGATGACGAGCTTCTTTTAGTAAGAGATATTTCCTGAATTGCAGTACTAGGAACCCCTTCCTCTTCCCTTTCCTAGTCTGATTTTCTTCATGGCTACCACTTGATCGGTAGTTTTGTGTCTGCCCTTATGCACAACTCCATAGGTACCTTCTCCAATTTTCTCTGTTTTGGTATAGTCTTCCAAAGTTAATCTGTGGATATGTTAGATCCTGGCTTATTATCCCGCGGGGAAAGCATCAGCAGCTACCACGTTGATGTTGCTCTCCCTTGATATATGGTGTTTAAAACAGTGAGACTAGTTGAGATCACCCAGGAAGTGAGCTCAGGTGGAAAAGACAAGACCAAATACAAGGTTAACCTGAACATAGATTTACATGTAAGCATTAAAGAGATGTTTATGTTGTGGTTTTTGAACATGAATAGTTTATTGTCTCAATGAATTTATTATCTTTGGAATTCCAATTTCAAAACACACACTTAATGGTTGTCTTGTGTTCTGCCAGGGATAGTTGTTTGATTTTTCCAATGATTTTCTCAACTGAAAGCATCATGCAGGAATAAATGTTCTCAGTCAGTTTTAATTTAGTGGTTCCTTCCGAGGTTGGGGTTTTGACAATTAGAGAGTAGACAAGGTAACAAGCTATAGTTGCTGTACTAAGTGAATTAGGTACTAAGGTTGAATTTCCCCTTAAAGTGTTCTGTTACAAAGGAACTTGTCGTGTTAGTTTCTGTTAGATCCACTTTTTAAAGTGAATTTGCAGCAGGTCTAAATTCAAGCAAAATTATGATGTATGTAGCATTTGTCTTAATTATCTCTTTTCAGTGAAAGTTAAAGCTCTGATTTTAAATCAAAGTAGTGCTTCTTTTGTTGTTAATAAGATCATGCTCTTAGCCCTTCCGTCCTTCACACCCATCCTACTCCCACAGTCAAAGGCACTCAACCCTTTGAGCTGTTTTCTGCTCACCTTCATATTCTAAATTAAGTTTCTCTATTTCTTGCTTTTGAAAATACCTAAACATCTGTTGTTTTCCTCCTGTTGTAGGTAAAGGTTTAGTTCTGGTAGGTTAGTGTATTGGTTGGGTATATGGTTCTAGAATCAAGATGCCTGGCTTCTAATAATACTGTCTTCCTGCCGCTTATTAACTGTTTGACCTTAGGTGGGTTACTGAGCCCTCATATATCTCAATGACAGGGAAGCCTGGTGTGCTGCAGTCCATGGGGTTGCAAAGAGGTGGACATGACTTAGGCACTGAACCACAACCTGTATCTCACTGTCTTCATCTATGAAATGGGATAACAGTATTGTGTTCCTCGTGTGTTGTTGTGAGGATTAAACTAGCTTGATCAGTCACCCAGTCATGTCTGACTCCCTGCGAGCCCATGTCCTGCAGCATGCCAGGCTTCCCTGTCCTTCACCATCTCCTGGAGTTTGCCCAGGTTCATGTTCATTGCATCAGTGACGCCATCCAGACATCTCACCCTCTGACGCCCTCTTCTCCTTCTGCCCTCAGTCTTTCCCAGCATCAGGGACTTTGCCAATGAATCGTCTGTTCACATCCAATGACCAAAATACCAGAGCTTCAGCTTCAGCATCAGTCCTTCCAGTGATTATTCAGGGTTGATCTCCCTTAAAATTGAGTGGTTTGATCTCCTTGCTGTCCGGGGGACTTTCAGAAGTCTTCACCACTACAGTTTGAAGGCATAAATTCTTTGGTGTTCCACTTTCTTTACTGTCCAGCTCTCTTAACCATATGTGACCACTGGGCCTTGACTATACAGACCTTTGTCAGCAAGAGTAATGTCTCTGCCTTTCAACACTAGCTAATACATGTTAAATGAATGTTAGTACATTTATTGAGTAAAACCAGTCCACAAATGGAGAAGGAAATGGCAGCCCACTACAGTATTCTTGCCTGGAGAATCCCAGGGACAGAGGAGCCTCGTGGGCTACCGTCTATGGGGTCGCACAGAGCTGGACACAGCTGAAGTGACTTAGCAGCAGCAGCAGTCCATAAATAATTCAGTGATTTAAATCATTATTGAAAATAATAAAATATTATTTCATCCTCCCCATGCATTTGTCCACATCCCATTTTCCCTGTATAGTTGTATTTCAATTTTCAGAGTTTGCATTTTTAGATCAAGGCTTATTATTGGGCTTCCCTGATAGCTCAGTTGGTAAAGAATCCGCCTGCAATGCAGGAGACCCCAGTTTGACTCCTGGGTCAGGAAGATCCATTGGAGAAGGGATAGGCTGCCCACTCCAGTATTCTGGGGCTTCCCTTGTGGCTCAGCTGGTAAAGAATCCTCCTGCAATGCGGGAGACTTGGGTTTGATCCCTGGGTCAGGAAGATCCCCTGGAGAAGGGAAAGGCCACCCACTCCAGTAATCTGGGCTAGAGAATTCCATGGACTTTATAGTCCATGGGGTCGCAAAGAGTCCGACACGACTGAGTGACTTTCACTTGGCACTAATGTTTGCAGTAGAGGCTTGTTATACAGTCGTTATGTTTAGAGAGTCACCTGTCTTCTTCAAATACCCCTTTGCTGTCCACTTTTCGGGCGCCCACCTCAGTGCCTCACTGGCCAGAGAGAATCCCTGCTGGCCTGTCATTCAGTCTGCCTCCGCCACTTCTTTTGCCTCAGCATTGCCATAGGCCTCTTCTTACCGTATGTCATTAGTTAATGTTTTGCTTCCTTAGGAAATAGCCTTTTGTATTATTTAAGGTATTGGTATGTCAGGCAAATCCCAGAGAGATAATGAGTTGAATAGGGTGCAGATTTCTTTCTCACTTGTCTGAGTCAGGTGTATCGGTGTGATTGCTACATCACAGTCTTGAGCAGTGATTCAGGGATCCAGGCTCCTATCTTGTGGCTCTGGCGCCTTCCCTGTGTGCTTTTGGAGGTGGCGGGTTCATCTGCATCCAGCAGCGGGTGTGGAAGAGGGAAGGGGAAGGCAGGATTCTGCCTAGGAGGTGATTATGGGCTAGGCCTAGAAGCAGTACACATTCCCTTGGATGCACACCTCTTTCAGTAATTCAGTCATGGCTATATCTAATCTCAGAAAAGGCTGGGAAATGTTAATGAAGCAGTGAGCCCAAGAAGTACAGTGAGCCCCATTCTCCCACTTATCAGTAAATCCACCCTCATGTAATATGCCTACTTTTTCCTTGTCTTACATGTTCGGTTTATGTTAATGGTGATCATCTGCATAAATTCCCTCCAGATGTAGATGTGTAATTTAAAAATGTGACATCAGTGAGCAAATTTCAGGCTGAGTAGAAGAGGATATTGAAATGGAAAGATATAGTGAGGGTATTTTGTTGTCTTTTGTTTTGGTAGGGAAGGGGTTCTGAATCGTCTGATTTTGTGATTCTTTTGTCTTTCCAAGTCAGTGTTAGTTGCTCGGTCTCAGTCGTGTCCAACTCTTTGGGAACCCAGGGACTATAGCCCATCAGGCTCCCCTATCCATGGGGATTCTCCAGGCAAGAATACTGGAGTGGGTAGCCTTTCCCTTCTCCAGGGGATCTTCTTGACCCAGGGATTGATCCCAGGTCTCCCGCATTGGAGACAGATTCTTGACTGTCTGAGCCACCAGGGAAGCCCAAGACTCTTCCGTTTTCTTTCTTTTCCTCATCTCCACCAAATTGCCAAAGAACCTTCTGCCTTTTTGCCTTTTCCTTCTCCTGAAACTAAGTTACAGAGACACCCACCCACCCATTTAAGTCATGCTTGTCCCTTCAGCTCACGTGTACTTTGAGATTCCTTCCCTGTGCTCTATCTAAATCTATTGTTTTTTCTTTTTTTTTTTTTAGTGTTTTCAGATTCAGTTCAGTTCAGTCGCTCAGTCGTGTCCGACTCTTTGCGACCCCATGAATCGCAGCATGCCAGGCCTCCCTATCCATCACCAACTCCTGGAGTTCACTCAGACTCATGTCCAGCTTTTCTTTCTGACAATAGTTTTAGGTCACCTTTTTTTTTTTTTTTTTAAATCTTCCTTCTGTCTTCTCAGCAGTTTTTCTTTGTCTTTGTTTAAGACAAAGCCTTTCAATGGGATTGGAGTAGGTGAGAACGTGAGAGATGATGCCCTAAGATCTGTTAAGTTTTGTCTTTTTTACTAACAGTTGTTTTGAGATTTCAGTATTCTCTGTATTCAAGTTATTCTGAGGACATGGTTTTTATGTAGATTTACTTTTTACTTCTAGTTTTTACAATTTGGAGAGGAAAATTTGGGAGGCATGGAGCTAGGCAACTTCATTTTTTTGCAGATACAAATGTCCATGGTCTTTGAGCAAAAATTTTAATATTAGTCAGACTTCTAAGTATTCTTTTTTTCATTCTCTCTCCTTTTTTCTCTTTAGCACTCTTTAGGACTTTGGGGGGAAATAATATTTTTTAAAGTTTAAAGTCTTAACCTTTTAAACTTTGGTCATAGTTATTATTATTAATCTGGCTGAAATTAATTTTTTGGAAATTTTTTATATTTCCAAATATAAAAGTAAGAACCTAATTTCAGTTTTTCTTTACACAATTTACCAAGTATTTAAAATATTTCACACTGTTCCATTATCAACACTTATCTGTTCCTTTTCTTCACTGATTATTAGAACTTTGTGATTCTTATCTATTGGGGCAAATTCTTTTTCTTTCTCAGTGGTGTCATGATTATTGCTGGGCCTTTGATTTGTTTTTTGTTTAAATTTTGGAATCAATCTGTCCAGTTTCTTAAAAAGCCCTTTTGCAATTTTAATGAGTTATGTTGAATCTTTGCATCCATATGGAGTTAATGTCTTTATTGTAACTGAAACCTTCTGTTCTTGAACATAGTGTATCTTTGCATTTGTTTAACGCCTTTCAATAAAGTTTTAAAAATTTCTCTATAAAAATTTTGCATAATTTTTGTTAGATTTGTGCTTAGAAATCTCATATTTTTATTGCTGTGAAGAACAGGAAATCTGATAATGTAAATGCAATTAACTTTTATATTGATTTTATATCCAGTCTTATTGCTAAACTGTTTTAATATTTCTACAGATATTTTTGGTTTTCTATATCGACATTTGTATCACCTGCAAATCATGATAGTTTTATTTACTCCTTTTCAGTCATAATTTTTACTTCTTTGGCAGCTTCTAAGGAAAAATAAAATAAAACTGTATAAGGATTCTCAATTGTTCTCTTCCTAATGCTTGACTAAGAATGATCTTAAAAATAGTAACAAATGTTGTTAAGGATGTGGAGAAATTGGAATCTTCATGTATTGCTAGTGAGAATATAAAATGGTACAACCACTTTAGAAAACAGTTTGAAAATTCTTCAAAAAGTTAAAAATATATAGTTTTTAAAATATTTTTTAAAATCATGGATTTGAGCTGTACAGGCTCAGTTACATGCAGATTTTTTTCAATAAATATGCAGTCGACACCTCATCTGTGGGTTCTGCGTTGGGTTCAGCCAGTTTCAGATGGTGAGCTTAATGCTTGATCAGTGGTTGTTTGGATCTGTGGATGCAGAAGCATGGTCATAGTGGGCCCACTGGGATGTTAGCATCCTTGGATTCGGTATTCACAGCAGGTCCTGAAACCAGTGCCCCGCGGATACTGAGGAACAACTGAAGTTACTAGATGACCTGGCAATTCCACTCCCAGGTATATTCAAGAGAATTGAAAATACATGTTAATATAAAACTTGTACATAAATGTTCATAGCAGCATTTTTCATAATCACTAAAACAATAGAAATGACCCCCAAATACACATCAGCCAATCAGTAGAGTAAGCAAAATTGGTATATCCATGCAATGGAATATTATTCACACACAAAAAGGAATGAAAATTGATGTAAGCCACAACATGGATATATCTTGAAAGCATTCAGTTCAGTTCAGTTGCTAAGTCGTGTCCGACTCTTTGCGACCCCATGAATCGCAGCACGCCAGGCCTCCCTGTTCATCGCCAACTCCCGGAGTTTACTTAAACACATGTCCGTCGGGTCGGTGATGCCATCCAGCCATCTCATCCTCTGTCGTCCCCTTCTCCTCCTGCCCCCAATCCCTCCCAGCATCAGGGTGTTTTCCAATGAGTCAACTCTTTGAAAACATTAGGCTAAGTGAATTGTGTAGGCTTTTTGTGTCTGGCTTCTTAGCCAGTAAGTTGGTATATGCATGTTATTAATATTATTTTAATGAAGGAGTAGGGACAGCTCTTGAAACCTGCAGACTCTTAACAATGGGTCAGATGTGTTCTGTATATATGAATGTGGAAGATACGTCCTGATAGTTTCTGTTGCTCATTGTTTTAGTGGTTTGACATTCAGCATTTTGAATGCATGAGAGCTACTAATGACTTGGCTTAACATGAATCTTCCACAATGTTTTAAATGATGGGCAATTTATAAAGGAAACACTTGGCTGACCTCTGAATAAGGGAGTGGCTCCGAGTATGGAAAATTCTGAGCACTAATTTTTGGATGTTGGAGATTTGCATGGAAATCCAGTAAAAGTCATTTTTATGTATTGTTAAATCAACACTCAAATACTAAAAATTATAATTTTTTGTGACTATTTCTATTTCTTTGTTGTGACTAAACAGTGTGTTGTAAATAATGTGCTTCTTTTCCTAGCATGTAATTTAGTTTGAATTTTATCTTTTAAAAAATCTAGAGTTGTAATATAGTTCTCCTGTTTATACTGTTTTCATATTTTGTAGCTCTTGGCTAGCTGTCTTTCCCTTTCATAGAGCTCAGTGACTTCTAGGCAGTGCTAATAAGAGATACTCTTGAGTTGAGGGGACCAGTAGATTTTTGTAACTATTGTGTTAGAGTACATTTTAAGGTGTTCTTTTTTTTTTTCCTGACTCAAGAATTTTTAATTAGATTGTGAATTTATAGAGCCTTGATGGTAACAAAGAATAGGGCTTTTGCTACTATAATTAAAATGACATTTTCATTTACAATTTAATGGAAGGTGGAAATCATGGAGCTGTATTTTCTTTGATTCATTCCCAGCTTCCTTGAACTTCTTAATGAGAGTTTTATGTGCACCCAGAGGGAAAAGAGCCTTCCGCGTTGACTCATGCTTGCTATTTTTAGTTTTGTATTCCAAATTGAGGCTGCTGTAAGTTAATATCAATATTTAGTGAGTAAGGCAGCCCCTCAACAGTTGAAGGGGAGGTTGAAGTTCAGGACTTAAGGGGAAAGAATTTATTGTGAAGGTCACAGTATTATGAGAATCTGGAGTCATTGTTATAAAAACGGAGACTGTGAGAGCCAGCCCTGTACCTCACCCGGTCCTTTCTGTCTGAAAGTACCACTTTCTCTCTTATCCTTTTATTTATTTTTTCTATAGCCTGGATTAGTTGGAGTTTTGTGAGTATAAAACTAAGGTGTTTTGCAGAATGACTTCTAGGGACCAACTTCATAGAGTTAAAGCCTCTTTCTGTTTTTCCTAAGCCCGTATGCGTTATTCAGCTATGTTACACACTGTTTAATAACTGACCCTGAAAAGGAAAAGAAAGTTCATTTATTGGCACCAAGACAGAAGAATCAGAATGTTTTAACTGCCCAGCCCATGGTCCAAGGGACGAGGTCTCGGCCTACTCTAGCTCAGGATCGTGCCTCGTTGATTTGAAGCTGAGATGTCCAGGGTTCCTTTTTAATCCTTCAGAGAAGATGATTAGAGATGAATTCTTGATGCCATTCTGAAAATTGATGTCATATGTACCAACCACTACAGCCCTTTTCAGTAATAAGCGTCTGAACATTTTACAGAATGCTACCCGCATTATCAACTTAATTTTGGTTTCTCTCTCCTAAGATGTTTTTCCTTTAGAAGCAGAATAGGGGAGAAGGGAGATTTTTGTTGTTGTTCTTATGGCTCTATTTCATCCTAAGACTCAGATGAAAGAATGGGCTATATTGGCTTAAGTACTTTTTTATTTATATGAGTTTCTGTATAAAGAGATATATATGGCTGGGTTGTTTTGGACAATAAATTTAATTTCTTAGTTATTTATACTACCTTATGACCATTTTCAAGAAGAGAGAAAATACCTACAGAGGACAGTTTTCTGTGCATCAGCTGAAATATGATTCATCTTTTCTACCTTTTAGCCCCCAAAGTTAGATAACCACAAACAAACCTTTGAGAAATTTGTCCACAAAGTGAGAGTCATACAGATGTTGACTGTGGCTTACATTTGGAGATGATTTCTCTAAAGAATTCATAGTTTAACTCAGTGAGTCTCTAATTACTGTAAAATGTAGGCATCTTTAAACATTTAAGTCTTAAATCTACTTGCAGCTTTTTCATTGTGAAGGACTCAGCTTTGCATTTATCTCTGATCAACCAGTTATTTGAATACTAATTATTGAAAAATTCATCCTTGCTAATTTGATATACCTCTGTTATTATATACTAAATTAGTGTATGTGTATATATGAAAGTGAAAGTGAAGTTGCTCAGTCGTGTCCGACTCTTTGCGACCCCATGGACTGTAGCCTACCAGGTTCCTCTGTCCATGGGATTTTCCAGGCAAGAGTACTGGAGTGGGTTGCCATTTCCTTCTCCAGGGGATCTTCCTGACCCAGGGATTGAACCCAGGTCTTCCACCTTGCAGGCAGACACTTTACCGTCTGAGCCACTGGGGAAGTTCCATGTGTGTGTATATATATATATATATATATATATATATATATATATATATATATATAAATGAAAAGAAAAGAAAAAAACATCTACAGAAACTGACCCACTTAGATTTTTTTTTTCTTTTCTTTTCATTGATTTGTCTTTTCTAGAACCAGTGTAGATTGCCTTGGGTAATATGGACATTTTAACAATATTCTTCTGGTCCCTGAGTATATCTTTCCATCTGTGTCATTTTCAGTTTCATTCATCAGTATCATACAGTTAATAGTTTTCTGAGTAGAAGTTTGTGCCTCTTGGCTTGATTTATTGCCAGATATTTTATTCTTTATAATGCACTTGTAAATGCGGTTTGATTCTTAATTCCACTTTCTGATAGTTGTCAGAGTACATGCATTATGTGTCCATAGATTTATAATGGTTATTTTATGTATGTTCTTTTGAAACAGCGATGAGGGAAATGAGTTATAAACCCAAAATGCAATAACTGGCTTTGTTATTCATCTGTGGAGTTCCATTTACCCTGTCCTGTTCAGTCTTGTGGCTTCTAGTATTGTCCACTGTTTCTTCGTTTCAGCCGGAAGGACTTTCTTAGTATTTCTTGTAGGATGATTCTTCTAGTAACATGCTCCATCAACTTTTATTTGTCTGGAAATGTCTTACCTTTTCATTCTTTCTTAAAAGATAATTTTGCTGTGTTTAAAGTTCTTGGTTCACAGACTTTCTTTTTCTCCTTTCAGGACTTTAAATATGTTACCCTAATGCCCTCTGCCCTCCATGGTTTCTGATTTAAAAAAAAAAAAATCAACTGTTACTGATAAGTTCTTGTATGTAATGAGATGTTTCTTTCTTCCTGTTTTCAAGAGTTTGTTTTTCACGAGTTTAATGTGTCTTCGTGTGGGTCACTTTGCATTTATAGGGCTTGGAATTTCTTGACCTTGGATGTTTACATTTATTTCAACAAATTTAGGGTGTTTGTGGCCATTATCTCTTCAAATATTTTTCTGTCCCTCTCTCTTCTCCTTCTGGGACTCCTGTGGTACATATATTTGTATGCTTGATGATATTCCCTAGGTCCCTTGGGCTTTGTTAATTTTTCTTCATTATTTTTCTGCTTCTCAAACTGAATACTTCCAGTTGTCTTATATCTCAGCCATCTTCATCATCAGAATTCTTGCTTGTTTCTTTTGAACAGTGTGTATATATTGACCCTCTATTTGTTAATACATTACTTTCTGAATTTCCTTTAGTTCTTCTTCTTTTAGCTCACCGAGCATATTTAATACAGTTGATTTCTAATTTTTTTTACTAGCAATTTTAATGTCTGGGTTTCTTAGAGATGGTTTTGAAATGTAAAAATATTTATATATTTTTTCATGTGAACAGGACATACTTTCCTGTTTCCTTGCTTTGTGATTCTTTGTTGGGAAGTGGGTATTTTGAATGCCATAATGTGGCATGAAAATCAGATTCTCCTGCTTATCAGGGATTGCTGACTTTTGCCTGTTGGGTGCCACAGTTAGACTATATTTGAAAAGTCTTTGTCCTTTCTAAGGTGTGGTCACTGTATTTCCTTTTGCATTATATCTGTGGTCAGACATGACTTCATAGAGGTTTCCTTAAATGTCTGGATCCAAAATACCAAGCAAAACAAAGATCTACCTGTCTAAATTTTTCAGTAGTTCCTGCCAGGGATGTCACTGTAGTTTGAGGGAGCCAAAACAAAGGCAAACATCTGCCCTGGTCCTTTAGGGAATAGCTAGAAGAACCAAAGTGTGCAGCCCCAAATTTTCATAAGACAACATGCTTAGTGCCACCGCCCCCGCAACCCCAGCCAGCTGCTCCAGGAGCATAAGGTGCTTTCCCCACCCAGGAGGGGCCAAGAATGAAGGGTTATGATTGGCTCCTACACCACTGCTCTGCTACCAAATTTCAGCAACCTCTTCTTCATCAGGTATGTCTCTGGTTGCTCTAAGTGTCTGATTAGGTTGCAGAATTCAGCAATAGATGACTTCAAAAGAAATTTTAAATCTCATTGGGATATAATTGAGGTACAGCACTGTGTAAGTTTCTGGTGTACAACTTTACCTGCGTCATGAGATGATTATCACAATAAGTTTAGTGAGTATCTGTTATCTCATGTAGGTACAGAAGTAAAGAAATAGAAAACAAAATTTTTTTGTGGAAGAATCGTTGGTTCTGACGCCTTTTTCCAGTGTAATAGTTGTTTCAGTGCAGAAACCAACCCTTGACGCTTTCTCCTCCGTTTTCCTTGATATCACTCTCAATTATCTTTTTAAAAAATTAATAAGATGAAACCTGTCTTTACCCATGCATTTGCTATTTCCAGTGCCTTGTATTCCTTTTTGATAAATCTGTTTCCATGTGTTATCATTTTCTTTTTGCTTAAAGGACTTTAACATTTCTCGAGTAGGTTTGCTAGTGGTGAATTCTTTTCGCTTTTGAATGTCTCACAGTTTAAGAACAATTTATTACTGTTATTTTACCTTTGTTTTTCAAAGATATTTTCACTGGTAAAGAATTCTAGGTTAATCACCTTTCCCCTTCTTTCAGTACTGTAGTGATGGGTGCTCCACTTTTTCTAGCTTGCATTTGTTTCTAACAAATAATTTGTTGTTAACCTTATCTTTTTTCCTTTCTACATAATGTGTAATTTTTTTCTGGTTGCTTTTAAGATCTTAATAACTGTTTTTAAATAATTTGAATATGATATTCCTTTTTGTACCTTTCTCCATGTTTTTTGTACTTGGGTTCAGTTAGCTTCTGTAGTTTGTCATTTTCATTTAATTTGTAAAAATTTTGAACTTTATTTTTTCAAATGTTTTCTTAATTCTCCCTTCTCTGGCCTCTCTTTTTATGGACCCTAATTACGTATATATTTGTGCACCTTAAGTTGTCTCACAGTTTACAGCCTTTCTGTTCATTTTAAGAATTGTTTTCTTTGTTTTATTCAGTTACTTTTTATTGGTATGTCTTCAAGTCAGCTAATGTTTATTTTTCAATATTTAATCTGTTGTTAATCTTTTTACCTCTGATATTATAGTTTTCATCTTTAGAAGGTTGATTTAGGTTTTTAAAAACATACATCAGTGGTTCTTAATACTTTGTCTTTTTGCTAGCTTTTTGAACCCATGGGATACATTATAATAACTCTTAGTATTTGTGTCCAATATTCCTCTTTAAGCATCTTTCCTGCAAGCATTGTCATTGCATAACTAATTGGCTGTAAGGCAGTTTTGCCATAAAGATAAAATAACTAGTTGGCAGTTTGGTTTCATTTCTCTGTTAATGCAGTGTACCCATTTTTATATTATATAAACCTTAGCCCTCATAATAGTCTATACAGTGACCAGTAGGTGTGGTGATCTTAAAATAGCAATGATAACAAACTATATATAATATATATTGAGTTGATAGAAAATATGGTGATAAAACATACTAGAAGTGTGAAATAAGAGAGGATAAAGCCCAATTGCATATTATACTAGGAACTAATGTATCAGTTTGCAGATCCTTTGGTGATCTGAACCTGCAGCAATGAACTCACATTTCCCTTAGAAGTTTGCAGTGTCTATTAACAGACATGAGACAGTATAGGAAGAACAAGCAACAGTGTGGATGGCTTTCACTGAAATTCAAAGCTCAGTTTACAGATATGCATCCTAGTATTTGGAAACTGTTACTCCTCTTAATATAGAAAGAAATTTTATTGAAAAAGTAAAAGAGTAATGCCAACGAGGAGATGAATTAATAAGAAGAAAAGACGTATAAAATTCTGTGAATGAAAGACTTTGAGGACAGTGCTTGTTACAACTCATAAGATCAGTTAATTTGTACAGCTTTGTTATGACTTTACACACATTTTAAATATATTCCACACTTTTATATTTTGCTATAGTTTCTTTAATGTATTCATTTCTTAATGTTTCATTATGTACTTTTAAATGTCCCTCTTTTTTATTATTAATCTTTTACAGCAAAATTACCTTATGACCAATTAGGTATGTGGTGAAAATATTTATGGCTGATATGTAGCAAAGATGCTTATTGGTGAAATTACCTGGAACCATATATCATGGTCTGCTAATTCTGTCATTCTGAGTCAGTTTTGATTTTTTTAAAAATTTTCACCTCCTCTTCTTTGTGTGCCTAATAATTTTTTTTTGAATGCTAGATATTGTGAAGTTTTCCTTGTTGTATGTTAGCTATTTTGTTTACTTTTTTGAATTTTGTTATGAATTAGGCTGTTACTTGGAAACAGCTTGTTCCTTTTTGTCTTCTTTTAAATATTGTTTGGTGGGATCATACCTGCATTTATTCTAGAGTTTAATTTTTCCTCACCTTTGGGCAAGATATTCTAGAATTCTAATCAGTGCCCTATAGGTTTGGTGTTTCGTTTTGGATCTTGAAAATAGACACTATTTCTGTGCTGTGTGATGTTTGACCACTTTTGTCTTTAATCCTTTTGGAGGAGTCTTTTCCCAATCTCTGGTGGTTTTATGTCTTGAGCAGTTCTCAGCTGTATTCTTACTTATAGGTGACTCAGCACGGCTCTCTGGAGTTCTTTCTGCACAGCTTTCATTCTGGCTCAGATGGTAAAGAATCTGCCTGCGATGTGGGAGACCTAGGTTCGATCCCTGGGTCAGGAAGATCCCCAGGAGAAGGGAATGTCAACCCACTCCCGTATTCTTGCCTGGAAGATTCCATGGACAGAGGAGCCTGGTGGGCTTCAGTCCATGGGGTCGTGAGGAAATCAGACACTGAGCGACTAACCCTTTCTATTCTCTGATACTCAGCTGTGCAAACTCTGGCCTCCTTAGCCTCCTTTTATTCCCAGGGCACTGCTTGGGCTCCCTTTCTCTTTGCTGCAGCCTGGAAACTTTCTCCAGGCGGTAAGCTTGGAAAATAATAATTATCACTTTTTTCCTTTCTCCGTGGTCACTGCCCTTTCTTGCCCGTGTCCAGTGTCTTTCGTATATTTTGTCTCGTGTTTCAGTGTTTTCAGGTTGTAGGGTCAATCTTATCCTTGTTACTCTATCTTAATTTGCATTGGAAAAAGCAATGAGCAGAATAGGGCAGTTTTTTGTGTGTCTAAATAGTAGATAAAAAGATGTGGAACAGAGGGTATCAGGGTAGAGACTAGGAAGCTACACTTTAAATTGATAGAAATTGAGAGTCCTAGATTAGAGATTAAAATATGATGAAATTTAGGTAAGAACAGTAGACAGAAATTAGATTATTGAGAAGAATTAGAAGCTGGACAGTGTAAGATTTATGAAAGAAAAGAAGTAGAAAAAAATTAAGGTAGAAAATTAGTCTTATCTTCTGTTTGTCTTAAGGGAAGACGTTCTCTAGCCATTTGCCATTTAACTTTTGAATAGTTGTCTTAGAACATTCCAGTTTGATTTCTGAATGGACTTAGTTTTTTTAAATTGTAATGTTGCAGAAAGGGTGATACTGATATAATTGTTTAATTATTTTTCTTCATTTGAAAACTTAAGATTTAATCATGACAAAAGATAACATGTATGATATTTACTTAAAAGATAAATATGTTTTATAATACTTTTTAAACACATGGGGGAAGATTACAGTTATGTTAACTAGTAGATATGTGGTGCCATCTAATGGCTAATATGAAGATCTGTTTGGTAAATAATGCTGAAGTTTGTTTTCTGCTGCATAAATTTTAGCACTGAACTCTCTGGTGCTTTTAAAGTCAAAGGTGCAGTTTTAATTTAAATGCTAAGGTATATGTATAATTTCAGTTTATAGTATCTTTAAAATTCTACCACATCAGTGTGATTTGTCATGACATGTGAAAGCATATGTATGCAATTTGCATATTTTATAATATATCCATATAAGACCAGTTTTAATAAGCAGGTCAAGTTTGCGCGCCTTTCCATCTGCTGTCTTCTCCAGTTCTTGCCCCCTTTCCCTGGTCCCAATATGTACTTAGACATTATTGCCTTGTGGAAGTTCACTATTATTGTAACGTAATTCATTCTTCTTCCTTCCCTGTCTCATTACATTTTATGAAATACATCCAGCATGTGAGAATAATAGAAGAGACTGGCGATTTTTAAGTGGTTCTCCGAATTCTTAGAGGTTCTATGGAGTCTCTCTAGGGGCTGGCATGGAGGTGGCTGAGGTTGAAAAATTTGCGTTTGAAGGCTCTGGAAGCCTGAAGAAGACTTTTCGACTCTATTTAGCCCAGTTTTTCCTAAATGTATTTTATTATAGAAACTTTGTCATTCTTTTCTCGCAATTAACATGTTAAAATCCTGTTATCTTGTGCTCTTTACATCAGATTTTGGAAATTGTTCTGTATTGCCTTTTTAAGAATAAAAGGATCCTGTGTGTGTGTGGGTGTGTGGGTGTTATATATATTATATATATATAATTTCATTATATATAATCTCAATATATATTTATATAATGAAATACAGTAGCTTTTTTTCTGGTCATCTAGTAATATTTGTTCATTTTCAATAATTTAGAAAATACAGAGAATTGTTTAGAAAATATATAGCACATAATTATACCCTCCACAATAACAATTAATATTTCAATATTATCATATAATTTTAAAATTTAAATATACACATAGTTTAAACAAAACAGGTATCACTCTGTGGATTATGTCCAGAATTTTTCTAACCTAATGTAACATTGAATATTTTCCTACATTAGCAACCATTTTTCAATTTATTTTCTTACTGTTTATCTAATTTTTAATGATAATATAGTGTTCTATTGTATGGGAATACTATTATTTATTAACCAATCTCCTATTTCCGGACTTTTTTTAATGTACAAATTTATGTTATTACAAATAATATTTTTGAATAGAAACATTTATAGTGTTTTCAGTAGCTTTGATTGTTTCCTTAGAAAAAAGTAATTTTTACATTGACACAAAATTCCTGGAAATAGATTATCAGTGTCAAAGAATATCCTAATTTTTAAGGTATTTTTAAAAGTTTATAGCAGATTTCATTAATAATAATCACATGCAAGATTATTTTCTCATTTATTTGTTTAAAAAGCTTTGTCAAATTGGTATATTGTTTACCCTCCCTTTCTCTGTTTACCATGAGTGCGGATATTTTTCATGTTATTTTTCTTCCTGTTGTCTTTAATGAAAACTCCCTAAGTGTCTAAATTGAATTTTGAGTATTAGATCCCTTCCATAGCCTGCTCTGCAGGTTTTTGAGTAGCCTTCCCTTTATTTTTATAGCTACCAAGACTGCTGAATTAGTTTGTCCCAGATGGACTATACAGTCATCTAGGCATCTATTCTTAAATCAAGTTTAAGAATAGAATAGGATTAGATTTAAGAATAGAAACCAGCATTACTTGATAGATTATGTTTAACTTTATGAAAGAAAATCCTGCAGTAGGAGCAGTGTGATTTGAAACAACACAGCCACCAAAGTATTCAACAGCGTCGTGTGCACCTCAGTCTTCAGAGTAGATGGGAAATTTAGGCACAAAAGATCTGATTTTAGGGATTGTTCACAAAGAAATTCCTTGGTAAGACAGGAGTGGCTTTACCAGACCCAAAGGAGAATTTAATTCTAATTCTCTTAATTTTCCTTTGTTGCCCTTGCATAGATCAACTGGATTACATTTACCAGTGACTTTTGGAATGTACACAAAGAGTCTTAGGATAGTTTTCTCTTTAATGATAATTTACAATTATTTGGTGACTGTCTATTTGAAATTGCTCTTGTAGGTTTAAAGTTTATTAAAAATATCAAGTGCGTGTTAAGACTGGTAACTTTTCTTTCTCTCTTTTTTTGCTATATCTTAGTTTTTGCTGTCCTCTTCATTGTGTAATTTTGAATTTTGATTATAGCATCTTTTGATGCATAGAATTTTTATATTTGTATGCAGGAAAAAGTATTAATCATTTTTACTTAGGAGTTTTTGCTTTGCTTTAGTAAATTTTATCTAAAATCGAAATTCATTTAAACTTAAACATTTTTTCAAATAGCTAATATGTATGTGAAATCCCTGTATCTACACCCAAAGATGACAGCATTGCTTATTGAATAACCTCTGAGTTTATTTTTTCTTCACTGATTTGAGACAACCTTCTTTATCATATTCTGGCTCACTGTGTATACAAATATACTGAACTTCTTATATGGTTTCATTGTTCCGTCTATTCTCTTGTTAATCTTGGTAATTATTTTAATATCTGGTTTAGTGAAAATCATTATGCATCTCTTTAAACATTTTCTCTCTAAACCTTCCCATGAATTCTTAACCAAAACAATCCCTCTTATATTAATAAATACATCTTCATAATGACCTGAATGAATATCCTTAATGCCTAGTAATAATTACTCTATTCTTTAACTCTATGATTTTGTAATTTTAATATGCTATATAAGTAGAGTTATATAATATGTGACCTTTTGAGACTGGAATTTTTTGCTTAGCCTAATGCCCTGGAATTCCACCCAAATTGTTGCATGTATCAGTAATTTGCTCCTTTTTATTGCTGAGAGTATTTCATGGCATCGGTGTACCACAGTCTGTTTAAATATTCACTTGTTGAAGGACAGTTGTGTGCTCTCCATTTTGGGGGTATTACACATAAGACTGTTATAAAATTTTGTGTACAGGTTTTTGTTTGGATATTGTGAGAGTTAATTTTATGTGTCATCTTGGATAGGGTATAGTACTCAGTTGTTTGGTCAAACACCAGTCTAAATGTTTCTCTGATGTATTTTTTAGATATGACTGACCTTTAAGCCAGTAATTTTTTGAGCAAAGCATATTACCGTACATAATACAAATGAGCTTCATCGAATCAGTTGAAGGCCTTGAAAGGAAAGACTTGAGATCCAGCCCAAAAGGAAGGATTTCTGTCTATAGACTGCAAGACTACAGTAACATCAACTCTTCCCTGGGTCTTCAGCCTGCTGGCCTGTTCTTAATGTTTCATATTTGCCAGCCCCAACAATATTACGGCCCAGTTTCTCAAAATAAATCTTTCCCCCTTCCTCTCCTTCCTTCCCTCCCTCTCTCCTCTTTGTTCTGTTTCTCTGGAGAACCCTAATACAGGTTTTGTTACTGAGAGTACTTTTAAAGGAAGAGCATCTTAAGAATGCATGTTCCGAATTTGTTCTGGGATTTCTCCAACTTGATCTGATTTGATTTAAAGGTGCTGATTCTATTTTAAGTAGTAAAGAGAGTACTGGTTGTCCATGGCCTGGTGTGGCAGTAGTGATAGGCACAAGATCATCAGCGGATACTCCTAATCAAATGCTTTTTAAGAGGTGAGACACCATGTCTTTTGACACCTGGTAACATTTTTTCAGAATAACAAGTTTCATGAACATGGCCGCGGAGAAAAAGGTGAGCAAAGGGATTTGAATTCCCAGCTCATAAATCACCTGAAAGTTTCTCTGTCTTCCCCTAAAGAGAGCCTTATCTCTTGTAGTTCAGAGAACTGAGATGGCTGAAAATGAAATCCAAAGTCTCTTCCTCAAAATGGCTAAATTACAATGCAAACTGGATCCCCAGCTTTGTAGAATGTCTGCTGTTGAAATGAGGGTGTTGATTGCGGTGGGGGCGGGGCGGGGGTGGGATCCTGAAAATTGGAATGATGACACATGGGAAGAGCCTGATGAGTTTGGAGTTAGCATGACATGCCCAAGGAAGCTGCAGTGCCTCTTTTGAGACAGCTGCTTTGTGACACACTCCTGATTCTCCTTAAAACCCTCCTCCACCATCCGTCTGTCCTTCTGGACCTGAGTGGACTGGAGTCTTAGCTGCCTTGGACGTGAAGTACAAAGAGTGACTCTTGAGGAGTCGTTCCATAATCCAGAAGAACTGCTTGATTTTTCCAGTTTATATAGACTGAAACATGGGGAATGTGTCTGGGAATGACTGTTACGGGTGTGGCATAGTGGCGGATTAGCGCTCCCCAGCCTTTTTGGCCCCAGTGACCCGTTTCATGGTAGACAGTTTTTCCACAGACCGGGGGCAGGGGGATGGCTTCGGGATGATTCAAGTGCATTACGCGTGTTGTGCACTGTACCTCTGTTATTATTGCATTGTGATATATAATGGAATAATTATATGACTCACCATAATGCAGAATCAGTAGCAGCCCTGAGCAAAATTTTCCTGCAGCCAGACAATCCCACTTGGGGGTGATAGGAGACAGCAACATTCCAAGTGTGTTGCTTATGTCCAGTCACAGTCTCGTTTTGGTTGCTATCGCTGCAGAAAACCCTGCTTCACAAAGAGAGGATGTTGGACATGGAAGCCGATTTTTCAGTGCTTTTGTGGCCATCTCAAGATATTCTGCCTTGACTTGAATCCTGAATTTAACGGAGATTTGAAGTTGTCTCAAATGTACTTTTAAGACCACCATTTTTCAATCTCAAGCACAGTCATTCAGTTCACCTGGCTTATTAATAAATGTTCTCAGATCCATTCCTTCCCAGCTTGGGGATCTTTTGTGGTTGGGAAGTAATGCTCAAACTCTTTGGAAAGCTGAGATAAGTGATCATGCACCAGTTGGGAGAAAGAAGGTCCTGGCTCAGTCCCTTTCAAAATCTCTGCAACGTTTGAAACACATCAAAAATCCCAGTGTTTGCTTGTTGCCACCATAATTCCTGGAAAAGGAAATGGCAGCCCACTCTTGCCTGAAAAATCTCACAGACAGAGGAGCCTGGCAGGTTACAATCCAAAGGGTCACAAAGAGTCCAACATGACTGAGCAACTAAACCCATACAAAAGTACTAAAAAAATAAACAAAACAGTGCTTTAGTTAAGGTAATTCTTTTATTCTTAAAAAATTTTATGCTTATTTTGTAGATGTTTGGATATCTGTGCTGAGGTATACAAAGTATTTGCCTTTGAAATTTTAAATATCCTCCCTACCTATGGTTATGTCTCTGCTCTGTATCCTGTATTTGTAAGCAGTATATTGGTTCAGATAATGAGATCTGAGTTAAAAAACTTTTGTTTGAATCTTGACTCTGCCACTTAACATCTCTGTGAGTTTGAAATTATTCAATCCATCAAGTTTCAGTTTCCTTTTCTTCAAGGGTAGGGTTACAGAATGTGAATGGAAATGTTACCTGTAAAATATGGCATAGTAAACCTGCAATTAGTGGTTTTTTTCCCCCCCTTTTCATGCCGCAGGGCATGCCAGATCTCAGTTACCTGATAAGGGATGGACCCCTGGCCCCCCGCATCGGAAGTGTGCAGTCCTAACCACTGGACCAGCACAGAATTCCCTGAATTAGTGTTAGTTTTATTGTAATTATTGATTAGTTTTATTGTAAGTATTGATTAGACTTGCTAAAGGTGTGTATATTTTATTTTAGTTCTCCACCCCTCTAAATCTAAGAAAAAGTTCTCGAATTCTTGTATTGTTTTTAATCTTAAGTAATTGATGCTTTTATCTTTATTATTTCTACTGCTTTCTTTCTAGGGCTATTTTATGCCTTCTTTTTAAAACTTCTTTAATTGACTGTTTCATCCTTTTATGATAAAAGAACACAGCATTTAAGACTGAATTACACTTTCATTAGCCTCCAAGTAATATCAAGATATTTGTGAAAATACAAGAGATGGGATATCAGACTGCTATTTTCACTGGAACTCAAGGAGACTAGAAATTGAACATTGTTTTGAATATGAGATAACCTAACTGCTTTAATAAGAATCCGATGGCATAATAGAAGGCTTAGTTTTCACTTGTTAAAAACTTTACACTGCTGATATTTATCTTACATGTATTATAACATTATTTTACATTTTTGCTTAGCGCATTTTATTAAGCCAAAATTTTCATTAACCTTTATCAGCATTTGGCTCCTAGTGGGATAGTAACTTGCCATTATCTATGTTGAACTTCATTTTGTTTTGGTGTATTATTTCTTTAGTATTTTGAGATTCCTCATGTATCTTTCTTTTACTGAATTAGCCACCATGCCCAACATAATGTTCCTAACATCATCTACAAAATTAATGAATGTATTCTCAGTTCCTTCATTCAGTTTATTGGCAAAGGTATGAAATAACAGTTTATAGAGTTATTTTCTTTAAGCTGATTTAAAGTGAAAGTCTCTCAGTTGTGTCCAACTCTTTGTGACCCCATGAACTGTAGCCTGCCAGACTCCTTTGTCCATGGAATTCTCCAGGCCTGAATACTGGAGTGGGTAGCTGTTCCCTTCTCCCAGGTATCTTCCCAACCCAGGGATCAAACCAGGTCTCCTGCATTGCAGGCAGATTCTTTTTTTTTTTTTTTTTTTAATTAATTAATTTATTTTAATTGGAGGCTAATTACTATACAATATTGTAGTGGTTTTTGACATACATTGACATGAATCAGCCATGGGCACACATGTGTTCCCCATCCAGAACCCCCCTCCAACCTCCCTCCCCATCCCATCCCTCAGGGTCATCCCAGTGCACTAGCCCTGAGCACCCTGTCTCATTTATCGAACCTGGACCGGCGATCCACTTCACATATGATAATATACACGTTTCAATGCTACCCTCTCAAATCATCCCACGCTCGCCTTCTCCCACAAAGTCCAAAAGACTGTTCTTTACATCTGTGTCTGTTTTGCTGTCTCGCACATAGGGTCATCGTTACCATCTTTCTAAATTCCATATAAATGTGTTAGTATACTGTATTGGTGTTTTTCTTTCTGACTTACTTCACTCTGTATAATAGGCTCCAGTTCATCCACCTCATTAGAACTGATTCAAATGCATTCTTTTTAATGGCTGAGTAATATTCCATTGTGTATATGTACCACAGCTTTCTTATCCATTCATCTGCCGAAGGGCTTCTAGGTTGCTTCCATGTCCTGGCTATTGTAAACAGTGCTGCGATGAACATTGGGGTACACATGTCTCTTTCACTTCTGGTTTCCTCAGTGTGTATGCCCAGCAGTGGGATTGCTGGGTCATATGGCAGTTCTATTTCCAGTCTGAGCCACCAGGGAAGCCCTTAAGCTGAGACCGAGTCATTGAGTTTGGGATGTAATCTTCCATCCTTTTGTGTGGATTTGTTCTTTCTGCCTCTGTCCATGTCCATATCTCAGCACTCAGTCATGTCCACAGCTATTTGCTCTTCCCTCATCTTAGGTTGCTGGGCCAGAAAAAGAATATTCAGTTAGAGAGGGAGTGGCTTATATGTCCTCTAATGACAATAGATTGAGTCACCAGTTAAGGCAGTTGTGATGAACTGGAGAGGTTGGCACACGGCAAAAAAGCAAAGCTGGCTCTAATATTAGCACCTGCCTGCGAGATGGCCGGAGTGCTAGGACCTGCCCTGAAGCCTGGTGACTGTCTTGTTGGGCTTTCAGATTTTCATCTAGAATCTAGATGCTATCTGTAAGTTTGTAGATTAAATTAAAATTTTCATTTTAGAGGAAACTGTGAGCTTTTCCCAAGAATGCTAGACATGGTATCTGTTTTTTTTGTCTACATAACTAGTCACTCTTTAACAGAAAGAAGTCAACAACCCATCCTGAAATATTTCAGTGAGACATAAAGACGATTGTTTAGTGTCACATGTTTTTCTAGATAATTAAAAATTGGTATTTTGATAACCTGTACTAATCTTTTCTTGTGTCACTGCCATGGTTCTCCTTAAAAAAATAATAGCATTTGGCATTTTAACCCACAGACTATATTTCATTTACCTGAATATCAATGGGATCGTCATAGAAGAAAGATCACTTGTCAAAGCGTGTGAGTGGCTTGCTAGCTTGTATATGTGTTCACAAAATCCTTAAGTAGTTTATATTTTGCTGGAATATTGTGATATCATGCCATGGATTGGAAGTTCCTATCATTGGAAATAGGAGCATTAATGGAGCAGGTAGAGGAAAAGTATTTAAAAAAATTAATATAGGACCTTACATATGTGCTGCTGCATTTACTAGTTTAGATATTTGAGACAGCCTGAAAGGTGGGCTCCAGCAAGTACCTCTTTCTTCTAGTCTGTTAGCTGGGCCATCTAGTATGTCGGGTTATCACTGGTTTTAGCTTGGATTGCTGAAATTACGAAATGTGTTTTACTAGTCCATGCGCATCCTTATTTCTATACCAGAGTGAACTTACCACGTGGTACTCAGTAATGTCTGATTCTTCGCGACCCCATGGACTGAAGCCTGCCGGACTCTTCTGTCCACGGAATTTTCTAGTCAAGAATCCTGGGATGAGTTGCCGTTTTTCTTCTCCAGAAGGTCTTCCTGACCCAGGGATTGAGCCCACGTCTGTTGTATCTCCTGCGTTGGCAGGTGGATCTTCACTAACTGCACCCCTGCAAAGCCACTCGGAGGCCCCAGTGATTTCAGGACAGAACTCAGAGTCCTCAGCGGTCTTTATAGTCTGTCATGATTCTGGCCTTGCTCTCTATCCAGCTTTATCGCTAGACACTTTGTACATTTTATTTTATTCTCTTAAAATGTATTTCTGTCTTTTCTGTGAGTTCTTTTTTAAACCATAAATACTCTTTTTTTCTCTTTGCTTCATCTCTCTTCTTTCTTATTTTAGAATCTTTATATCTTCATATTTCAGTTTAGGAGTCATTTCCTCCAGGAAGTCTCTATCTCCCAAGTCAAGGTCAGGTGCCTTGTAGCGCTTACACTGTTAAGTCTCTGGGGTCAGGAGCCACATCTGTCTTGTTCGGGCTCTCATTCCTGTTGCTTAGTATCTATTGAATAAATTAAGGTGCATTTGGTACTTCTCATGCATGTACACTGACAGAAAAGAGAACATTTATCCCCTATGGGTCCACAAAGCTATCTGCTAAAAGTATTAAAGCTTCATTGTTTTGAATTTTACTTTTTTAATTGCAAAAATTTTCTTTTTTTTTTGTTATTATTAATTTAAAATATAAAAAAGTTTACCTATTGGTTAAATTATGTAATATCTCCCTAAATCTCCCACTGAAATGGACACTACTGAAAGGTGTGTCATGGTGCACCGCCAAGCTTTATTCCTCTTAGTTTCATCATTCCATTGCTCATCTTTTCCCTTTTTGACTGATAGATTCTTTCTTAAGCTATGTAATTAATGCCAATCTTGTTATGGGTGACTTGGTTAACTTCCAGAACCACTCCTTATTCTGAAAGCATTTTTGACTGAAATCAGTCCCTACTTTAATGATTTGAAGGTTGGATTCACAGCCTCGAAGGACCAAGACTGAACCTGCTGCCTGTTTCATTCTGCTCCAACACAGGTTTCATTTATGCAAGATGCATCATTCTGGAGATTGAACGCATAGCAGTGTGACTGAAATTATTGATACTGGGTTGTGTCCCTGGCAAGAGATCGTAATGTGTTCTCACCACAAATACCCACAAAAGATGATGACTGAGGTGATGGATGTATCAATTAGCTTGTTTGTGGTGAATATTCATAGTTGACCTTAAATATTTACAGTTTTCAGTTGTCAACTGTGCCTCAGTAAAGTTGGAAAAAAATATAATAACATGAAAAAATTTAAAGAGAACTAGTTGACATAATATTAAAATATAGGAGGAAGTTCTTAGATGTGAAAGAAACTGGTTTGTATTTATCAGAATTCAATGGTTTAGAATTAAAGTCTGAAATAAGCATCAGATCAGATCAGATCAGTCGCTCAGTCGTGTCTGACTCTTTGCGACCCCATGAATCACAGCATGCCAGGCCTCCCTGTCCATCACCAACTCCCGGAGTTCACTGAGACTCACGTCCATCGAGTCAGTGATACCATCCAGCCATCTCATCCTCTGTCATCCCCTTCTCCTCCTGCCCCCAATCCCTCCCAGCATCAGAGTCTTTTCCAATGAGTCAACTCTTCTCATGAGGTGGCCAAAGTACTGGAGTTTCAGCTTTAGCATCATTCCCTCCAAAGAAATCCCAGGGCTGATCTCCTTCAGAATGGACTGGTTGGATCTCCTTGGAGTCCAAGGGACTCTCAAGAGTCTTCTCCAACACCACAGTTCAAAAGCATCAATTCTTCGGCGCTCAGCCTTCTTCACAGTCCAACTCTCACATCCATACATGACCACAGGAAAAACCATAGCCTTGACTAGACGGACCTTTGTTGGCAAAGTAATGTCTCTGCTTTTGAATATGCTATCTAGGTTGGTCATAACTTTCCTTCCAAGGAGTAAGCGTCTTTTAATTTCATGGCTGCCGTCACCATCTGCAGTGATTTTGGAATAAGCATATCTAAAACTATTTGACCTGAGTTTGGCTTTAACTAGAAGGATTCTCCTGCAGTTGGCGTTGTGTTGAAGTTTCAGAATCTTATCAATGAAGATCTTACTGAAAAGGAAGGGCAAATAATCATTGAAAAAGTAAAAGGGGAAGAAGTGACTTTATCTGTTGTCCATACCATTTGAGATTCAGATAATTTTGGAGGAATTCATACACACTGAATAGAGAAAACATTTGAAGCAGGTAATTCTTCTTTGTTGTTTAAAAGAATGTGTACGCTTTGATGTTGGGTGATTTACCAGGAAAAAAGTTTCTCGTAGTCTAAACTTCATTGGAATTATAATTTTGAAGCCTCAGTCAAGACTGCCCTTGAAGAAAAATCTCTTTCAGACATAGAGCTTGATTTATTATTAACAAGCATTTGCTTTAAATATATTATCCTAAGTGTAGTAAGTACATTATTTATCAAGCCTAAGTATTAAGTGTAAAGTTTAAATATATTATGTATGTGGTGTTCCATACTTCATAAGTGTTTGCTTTCTTTTTTCAGTTTTTTTTAAAAAATTAGTATCTTTTTGCTGTTTCGGGATTTGAACGAAATTCCAATTTACTATGTGTTGCTTAGACGAAATACAGATTTAATGTGTTGATGGTTTGCCACCTGAAGCAAGTTGGGTGGCCTCTGTCGTATCAGCCTGGTCAGGTGACTGTCTCCCAGAGGGGGTTTTGTTTCTGAGATCTTTGTCAGTGTCCCATGCTATCGCATCAGTGCCTTCCCCCTGTCGTCCCTTTAAATTACTCAGCAGCCAACTGTGTTACGTGAGTGAATGTTTTTTAGTGATTATTTTTTAATAACATCTAGAATTATAGATATATATTATTCCTTTCTTTGATTTATATGTCATTCTTTCAGTTTTTCATCATTTGTATTATAATATAAAAACTTCACAGAAGTTTTTATTTGTGGGAGTAACTCAGATGTTAACAGAAGGAAATTTAAGCAAAACATCAAATTAATCTTTTATCTTTCTACCTTGTTTTTGGATCTCTGATAGGTGATCTGTTTTATATCCATGGATCTCTGATAGGTGATCTGTTTTATATCCAAACCAGAGAAAAATCAATGGAGGGGTTTTTCTGATTAAAGTCTGGGAAAACATTCAGGGATTATTAAATAGGGAGCAATATTCTTTTTAAAGTGAAAGTCGACTTCTTATATAGTTCACATTTTGTTCAAGAGATAGAATTGCATCTATTAAATGAATTATTTAAGACTCCATGACAGTGTTAGAGGACTAGTATTTCTTGCCCGGCAGCACAAATCAGCAATAAAGACCTTATGATGCAAACTGTAAGTTGTTTCTCTTTATTCTTATTTTTAAAAGAATTACTATATAGGAATCATAAGTACTTGTTTATTTTGTATGTATTTGAAATATAATGGGCAAAATAGCTTTATAATATTTATTTTGTGACTAAAAGTTAATATATTTTGATATAGATTAGAAAAGAATATTATTATAGAAATAAATTTATATTGAAAGTGTTAGTTTAATAAATAAATATCTCCCTTATAGTTATATTTCAGTACATCTTTGTATTTTTGGCAGAAAGTGGTATTTTTTAGTTTACCTTTTGTAAATATATATATATATATTCTTTTGTAAATATATAGTATAGATAACTGCAAAGCCAATTCTACATACATAGCATAAATAATTATTAATCTTGGACAAGCTAAACTTTTCGTATTTTCTGGTGAGATGCTATACCTTGTTCCCTTTTTGACTTTGCAGTGTAGTCTTTAGATACTTCATATAGCGAATCATATAGCTCACAGACACCTTCCTTATATTTTTATTGAGCATATCTAATGCCTGTCAGGCTTATTATTCTATAGAATACTTTGTTTTTAAATTTTTATCTTATTAGCTTTCAAAAGTATCTTGAATAAAAAATGCTATGATTCCAGTTTTATAATTTGTATATTTGATAAAGCTGAAATCAGTTCCTATATTTTAACATATATACAAAGCTAATCCATGAAATGTTTTTTCATAATGTATGTATTAAGCTATGTTATTTGATCACATGGCTTTCCCTTATTTTTATATTTCAGGTTGGCATTTAAGGAAGCTGTAGTGTTACTTGGTGTTTTAAGACCGTGGACTCTGGAGTCAAAGTATCTGGGTTCAAATCCAGGTTCTATCATTTCCTAGATTTGTGACTTTAGACAAACTTATCACTCTCCAAGCTTCAGTTTTCTAATCTAAAGCCTAAGATAATATGTAGTATTTATTATCACAAAATCGTTTTGAGCATTACATTTAAAATGAAAGTTTATAATAGTACCTGGCAAATAGAAAGCAGTAAGGATTAGTGTTTAACATTTTGGGAGCAGGAATCAGTGTGCCAGTATTCATATCAAGATTTCATCTCACTGAATAATAATTTTAAGATCTTGAAAATTCTCCTTATTCTTATTGAGCCTCAGTTCCCATACCTGAAAAATGAGGTTGTAGTGAGAATTCAGTTTGATAATGCTTTAATGCATTTTCTAAAGCAGCCCCCAGCAAATATTAAGCACTCCTTAAATGTTTGATATTATTAATTTTGTTATTGTTTGGTCTTGGTTTTATAGTTTAATTAAATTTGATTCAGCAAATTTAGTTCTTTAAATGTATAATATTAACTTATTAACTTTAATTAACTGTGTGCTGTTAGAGACTTTGAAGGTTCTCCATTAAAAGGTAATATACATTTAAAATAGCATTTACTTGCCTGTAGCAAATGACCTAGAATGTTTGGAGAGAGTAGATGTATCTATAGATAAATTAATCATAATCTTAGAAATATTTCTGTGGCTTTTTAAGCAGATTCATAGTATAAGAATTTAGGAATAAATTCCATCAGATAGTAAAAAATATATTTTGCATTAGTGAGGTTTCAGTTCATGTAATTTTATTTAACTTTTTTGATAGTGTATCATATTCATATTTTCAGGGTGATTTCAGTGTATTGTTCCATCTCAGTTTTATGGACAAGTGGGATTATCAAATAATAATTAAATATTATCTCAATCCTGACATAAGGGTGAAAAAGTACAAGTCTGAAGCTTTTTAATACTTTCTGTCAGAAAATGTTATTTCTTTTCTACAATTGTATTACTATTTTAAAATTTTAAATACAAAATGTTTTTCCATGAATGTAGAGAATGGGCGTATAGCCAAGCAATGGATTAAAAGGGAGTTATATAGTATATTGGAGAAGGCAATGGCACCCCACTCCAGTACTCTTGCCTGGAAAATCTGCCTTGTAAGTATAAGGCACCTTTCACCATTTGTTAGTGAGGAAAGATTCTGTTTTCATTTTGTTCAAATTAATGGTTTGTATTGATCTGAAAATTTGTGAAGTAGGAGATTTTCCATTAAAGCATAGCACCTGTCATTTGCCAGTGAGGTTTGTATTTAGTCAGTGATGTCTTTCGCATGCAACAGATGAGCAAAAGGAGAACTCCCAACTCTTTATAACAAACCTGACCTTCATCAGAGCACTGTCATATTTCTCTCTTTACTGGACATCCACACTGCAGTAGTCTGCAGACATGCTAAAGTAACATGTCAAAACCTAAACTTGCTACCCGCCTCTCTTCTTCCACTGATTTCTCGGCTCCCATGCTCTAAACCACATGTCTTTACGTTCGTATTTTTTCATTTTTTTAAGTGGTGTTACCATTCACCTAGGCTTCCCAGGTAGCTCAGATGGTAAAGAATCAACCTGCAATGCAGGAGAGCCTGGTTTGGTTCCTGGGTTGGGAAAATCCCCTGGAGAAGGGATAGGATACTCACTCCAGTATTCTTGGGCTTCTCTAGTGTCTCAGATGGTAAATAATCCGCCTGTAATGTGGGAGACCTGGGTTTGATCCCTGGGTTGCGAAGATCCCCTGGAAGAGGGCATGGCAACTCACTCCAGTATTCCTGCCTGGAGAATCCCATAGACAGAGGAGCCTGGCGGGCTACAGTCTGTGGGGTTGCAAAGAGTCAGATACAACTGAGTGATTAAGCTCAGCACAGCACCATTCACTCATTCGCTCAAGCTAGAAACTTTAGAATTACCTTCTACTTCTCTTTATCCTCATTCTCTCCATTAATTGACTGGATTGTTACCAATTTTCTCTGAACAGACTCACCCCTCTTCTCTGCTGTCGCTGCTACCGTTTAGTCCTCATACTTTGCCACCATTCACTCCCTGCTGTTTGCCATTTTTCTGATTGTTTTAGGGAATATAGTTCTACAAGTAAAAGTCTGTAGGATGGTATTCAGGGTTCTTTGACAGTTTGAACCTTGCTTTCATTTTCAGTAACTGTTCTGGCATACTTTTGATCTTTCCTGAACACACCTTCATTCATGCATTTACAAATGTTTGTATAATGTCAACTGGTAGCATTGTGCTAAGTACTTAGAGGAGACAAAGGTAGATAAGACAGCCATGACTGTTGCCCATTAGTGCCGAGGGGACACCATGCGCACTGTTCCTGGTCTTTGATCACGCTCTTTCATCTGCCCTTTACTCTTTAATAGAGTTCCTATTAATCTTTCATACCCTACCCAAGTGTGATCTCCTTTCTGAAGCGTTTGTAACTTTGCCGGGTAGTATTCCTTCTTTGTGTTCCAGTACGGACACGACTGAAGTGACTTAGAAGCAGCAGCAGCAGCAGCAGCAGCAGCAGTATATTCAGTACTTCTCTTGTCGTGCTTGCTGGATTATACTTGTTTATAGTTGGCCTTTCTCCCTGGCTTAAATTTATAAGTGGGAAGGGAGGAGGGAAATGAAAGAGGAACACAGAAATAAGGATTGAGGAAAGGTGTAGGAAAGGCAGGAAGGGAAGACAAAGAACACAGGAGAAATATGAGCAGTAGTTAAAAACACAGACTCTGGAGCCAGACAGGGCTTGAATCCTGATTCTTCTACTTTCTAGCTGGGCACATGGTATAATAGCTCCATATCTCAATTTATAGTGGGGGTAAATGAGAGGAAAATTGTGACGATTAAAACAGTTAATAAATATAAAGTACTTGAAAGAGAATAGCACATCAGATCAGATCAGTCATTCAGTAGTGTCTGACTCTTTGCAACCCCATGAATCGCAGCACGCCAGGCCTCCCTGTCCATCACCAACTCCCAGAGTTCACTCAGACTCACATCCATCGAGTCAGTGATGCCATCCAGCCATCTCATCCTCTGTCGTCCCCTTCTCCTCTTGCCCCCAATCCCTCGCAGCATCAGAGTCTTTTCCAATGAGTCAACTCTTCGCATGAGGTGGCCAAAGTACTGGAGTTTCAGCTTTAGCATCATTCCCTCCAAAGAAATCCCAGGGCTGATCTCCTTCAGAATGGACTGGTTGGATCTCCTTGGAGTCCAAGGGACTCTCAAGAGTCTTCTCCAACACCACAGTTCAAAAGCATCAATTCTTCGGCGCTCAGCCTTCTTCACAGTCCAACTCTCACATCCATACATGACCACAGGAAAAACCATAGTCTTGACTAGACGGACCTTTGTTGGCAAAATAATGTCTCTGCTTTTGAATATACTATCTAGGTTGGTCATAACTTTCCTTGCAAGCAGTAAGTGTCTTTTAATTTCATGGCTGCAGTCATCATCTGTAGTGATTTTGGAGCCCAGAAAAATAAAGTCTGACACTGTTTCCACTGTTTCCCCATCTATTTCCTATGAAGTGATGGGACTGGATGCCATGATCTTCGTTTTCTGAATGTTGAGCTTTAAGCCAACTTTTTCACTCTCCACTTTCACTTTCATCAAGAGGCTTTTTAGTTCCTCTTCACTTTCTGCCATAAGGGTGGTGTCATCTGCATATCTGAGGTTATTGATATTTCTCCCGACAATCTTGATTCCAGCTTGTGTTTCTTCCAGTCCAACGTTTCTCATGATGTACTCTGCATATAAGTTAAACAAGCAGGGTGATAATATACAGCCTTGACGTACTCCTTTTCCTATTTGGAACCAGTCTGTTGTTCCATGTCCAGTTCTAACTGTTGCTTCCTGACCTGCATACAGATTTCTCAAGAGGCAGGTCAGGTGGTCTGGTATTCCCATCTCTTTCAGGATTTTCCACAGTTTATTGTGATCCACACAGTCAAAGGCTTTGGCATAGCCAATAAAGCAGAAATAGATGTTTTTCTGGAAGTCTCTTGCTTTTTCCATGATCCAGCGGATGTTGGCAATTTGATCTCTGGTTCCTCTGCCTTTTCTAAAAGCAGCTTGAACATCAGGAAGTTCACGGTTCACATATTGCTGAAGCCTGGCTTGGAGAATTTTGAGCATTACTTTACTAGCGTGTGAGATGAGTGCAATTGTGTGGTAGTTTGAACATTCTTTGGCATTGCCTTTCTTTGGGATTGGAATGAAAACTGACCTTTTCCAGTCCTGTGGCCACTGCTGAGTTTTCCAAATTTGCTGGCATACTGAGTGCAGCACTTTCACAGCATCATCTTTCAGGATTTGGAATAGCTCAACTGGAATTCCATCACCTCCACTAGCTTTGTTTGTAGTGATGCTTTCTAAGGCCCACTTGACTTCACATTCCAGGATATCTGGCTCTAAGTCAGTGATCACACCATCGTGATTATCTGGGTCATGAAGGTCTTTTTTGTACAGTTCTTCTATGTATTCTTGCCATCTCTTCTTAATATCTTCTGCTTCTGTTAGGTCCATACCATTTCTGTCCTTTATCGAGCCCATCTTTGCATGAAGTGTTCCTTTGGTATCTCTGATTTTCTTGAAGAGATCCCTAGTCTTTCCCATTCTGTTGTTTTCCTCTATTTCTTTGCATTGATCGCTGAAGAAGGCTTTCTTATCTCTTCTTGCTATTCTTTGGAACTCTGCATTCAGATGCTTATATCTTTCCTTTTCTCCTTTGCTTTTTGCTTCTCTTCTTTTCACAGCTATTTGTAAGACCTCCCCAGACGTCCATTTTGCTTTTTTGCATTTCTTTTCTATGGGGATGGTCTTGATCCCTGTCTCCTGTACAATGTCACGAACCTCATTCCATAGTTCATCAGGCACTCTATCTATCAGATCTAGTGCCTTAAATCTATTTCTCACTTCCACTGTATAATCCTAAGGGATTTGATTTAGGTCATACCTGAATGGTCTAGTGGTTTTCCCTACTTTCTTCAATTTAAGTCTGAATTTGGCAATAAGGAGCTCAGACTATGGTGAGAGCCATAGTCAGCTCCTGGTCTTGTTTTTGCTGACTGTATAGAGCTTCTCCATCTTTGGCTGCAAAGAATATAATCAGTCTGATTTCGGTGTTGACCATCTGGTGATGTCCATGTATAGAGTCTTCTCCTGTGTTGTTGGAAGAGGGTGTTTGTTATGACCAGTGCATTTTCTTGGCAAAACTCTATTAGTCTTTGCCCTGCTTCATTCCATATTCCAAGGCCAAATATGCCTGTTACTCCAGGTGTTTCCTGACTTCCTACTTTTACATTCCAGTCCCCTATAATGAAAAAGACATCTTTTTTGGGTGTTAGTTTTAAAAGGTCTTGTAGGTCTTCATAGAACCGTTCAACTTCAGCTTGTTCAGCGTTACTGGTTGGGGCATAGACATGGATTACTGTGATATTGAATGGGTTGCCTTGGAAACGAACAGAGATCATTCTGTCGCTTTTGAGATTGCATCCAAACAATATAGCACGTAATATATGCTATATTGTTTTTATTAGCAATAACTAGCTTTCATAAGTGAGGTGAGTTGTGTTTCCTCCTTCATTTAGTCTTCTAAGAGATAGGAGATTTTTTTTAAAATTTTACTTACTTATTTATTTTTAACACCAAAAACATTTTGTATTGGGGTATAGCTGATTAACAGTGTACTGACAGTTTCAGGTGAACAGTGAAGGGACTCAGCCGTACGGGATGGGAGATTTTAAGCTGCTTATTATTATAGCTAACGCTGTGTGTTCACTTACGGCATCACATTTTAGTGTGCTTTGGGCCTGCGCTGAAAGGGGAGCTCCTATCCATATGTGCTGTTTACAATGTAATACTGAATATGGTCACACTGAGAATTTTGTGTCTTCATACCAGAGTCTGTCCTGCTGCGATCTTCCTAGCTTTTAGATCAGATGGTGATAGTCTTTTTACCTGTTTTTTTTTTTTTTTTTTTACCTTAACCGTCAGGCTTGATGTTATCACTGTTTTATGTCATATACCTTAGATTCTTTTATTAAACTATGTTCTCTTTCCTGACTATTCTCCAGCCTGAGAATGAGACAGAAAGGGCTAATGTCTAGGCGTAACGTCTTGGTTCTGGTAGCAGGATCTGTTCCTCCGCACCAGGCTGCTATTCAGAGCACTTCCACCATCCCTGCCACCTTCTGCCTCACACTCATCACGCCTCCTTGCAATATTATTCTCTGCTCTGTCCTCTGCTGCAGTGCTGTTGACCCAGCTTTGAACAGACCATAATGTCGTATCAGTCCTGCACCTGGGATGCTAGCTATCACAGATGCTGAGAAGCTAGAAGAGTAAAGCACTCATCATGGACTGGTGGGTGACTTCAGTTTTAACAAATGAGTTAGATGCCGATTGTCCTGGTTCTTCAGATTAAAAAAGGAATTTTGGAGGAGATGACGTTTTAGTCGCTGCTTGAGCAGTGGAGGAGGAAAGAGTAGGGTGGTATTTGAGGCTTTTGATTCATTGTCTACTAATGCTTGAGTCAGGCACTGAGATTACAAAAGTTTAGTTCTGTTTAATTCCAAATGACTAGTCCCAGAGAGAGATAATGCAGAAGTTGAAAAGAAAGAGATGACTAAGGATTGGAGAAGTTGGAGAAGGTTTTGTCCTCACTCTACCAAATCTCCCTGGATGGTTTCATGTATTCTCTTGTATTCATGATTCTCATGTATTCATGGAGTTTCTGGAATGCACAGTGATACCCTGTCTCTTGTTTTCACATGCTGTTTCTTCTGTATGAAATCGTGTTCACTTGGCTAATTCTTGGGCTTCCCTGGTGGCTCAGACGGTAAAGAATCCGCCTGCAATGCAGGAGACCTGGGTTTGATCCTTGGGTTGGGAAGCTCCCTGGAGAAGAGAACAGCTACCCACTCCAGTATTCTGACCTGGAGAACTCCATGGACTGTGTAGTCCATGGGGTCGCGAAGAGTTGGACACGACTGAGCGACGTTCGCTTTCACTTTTTTGGCTAATTCTTACAATTACAGGAGCCGTAACTTGTAGAAAAGCTTACTTGATCCTTCAGCACTGGGTTACATAACCTTGGTTGCACTGCGTTGTGACTGCCTTCACCAGCCTGTTCACGGAAGATAGGAAATGCATGTGTGATATGCTCGGTGTATGGCTGCTGCTCCAGAGTGTTTGTTGGTTGAATGAATGAGTGGGATTTGGTATAGAGAGGATACTCAGTCACTCCTGGCAAGGGGAGGAGGCAGACAAAAACACGGCATGTGGTAAATGGAATCATCTGATTGGAGAGTAGTATTGAAAAGAGGCTGGAGTTTTCAATGCCAAGTTAAAAAGTCCAGAGTTGGTTTAACACAAAAAGACCATTGAAGCTTTTAGAGATAACAACAATAGTATACGTTCTCATAAATTTGAGTGCTTGGGAAATAAGTTTTTCTAAATTTTGTTTTAAAATTTTTTTAATACTCGTCAGTGGACTAAATAATATGGTGACTGCCTCTTTTATAGACTCATTTCTTTTTAAGACTGTTCCCACATAATTTACAGGGAAACTGTTAATATACTCTTAAATAAATTTTAATATACTTTTGCATAAATTGAACAACTCATTAAACTTTGCAGTTTATTTTTCTCACAAACTGAACTGTTGTGAACTATGAAAATTTACAAATAAAATTCAAATAAGGCAGCAATCTTAACACAATGTATAGGGGTTTCCTTCTTATTTGTAACTTGAAGAAGAATAAATGCTTACAGCTGTGACTTTTTTTCCCTCCAGTATCTCCAGAGGCAGTTGGATTTTTGTCTGCTGTTGGGGTGTTTATTATCTTGATGCTGCTCCTTTTTCTCTATATTAATAAGAAGTTCTGTTTTGAAAATGTTGGCGGGTTTCCAGATCTTGGTTCAGGATACAGTGCAAGGAAGAATTCACAAGATAAAATTTGTAAGTATCATATCGCTGCTTCTCTTGTTTAGTCTTTCTATCTACTGTTTATTACTTTATTTTAAAAATACGATATACATTAAAAAGCTTGATTCTGACATACAGTAAACTAACCTTTAGACATTATTCTGTGAGAGTAAAAGATCTATTACATAAATTATGTTCAGCTATCTTTTTATTGCCCATGAATTGCTACTATATTGCATAAAAATGAATTGTATATCATCATAGAATGACATTTTTATATACTTTAAGAAGAAGGACATATCTTATTACTTTCTATGTTTAAATCCATTGTCCAAATAGTTTTCTAGAGAGCTTTTTTCCCATGTCCCTAGAAAGCTTTTGAGAGTATTCACCCTTTAATCTGCTGTTGAATTCTCAGCAATGGATAATTATGTTGTTTAGAGAAGGTGGTTTTCTCTCGTAATTTAGTATGTAAAATCTGATTATGAAACTTAGTGTTCCTCTTTCCTCCTTGGCAACACAGATATATTGCTTAGTGTTACCAGATAATAGGAAAGATGAGGGCTGTGATATTGTTCTTTTTCTTATGAAAAACTTCTCTTTTTTTTAAGTTATTATAGAGTTCTTTATTTGCTGTTTCCAAAGACTGGCTTATGTAAATAATAACAAAAAGAAGTTGAAAATTGTAAAAGTGAGACATTAATTTAGAATTTTAAGGAAAAATACAAGAGAAGCCTTACATTTCTTGTCCATGTACAAATGTTGAAGAGATGCTTTTGTCTTGTATCTGGTAACTTAAAAAGTGATAGCCTCATTGTTTATAAAAATCTTATTGTTGAATTACATCATGCAGATTTTACATTAAGGAAACTGTAGTATTTTATGTGGTTTGGTTTGATTAATGTTTCTCATACTTCACCTGTTTTTTTCTTTTTTCCATCATTTGCGTAGAATAAACTGGTTAAAGATACCTCTTTTAGTAGCCTCCAGTAATTCTCCGTTTTGGCATTTCTAGTTTTTCTTTGGTCTTATCCCTTCACACTCTTAAAAATTATTGAGGACCCCAAAGAGTTTTTGTTTATGTGAGTTATAGCTCAATGATATGTAAATTAGAAGTTAAAACCTAAGAAAAATTTAAAATACTTTTTCAATTTATTTTTAAAAACCCAACAGTAAGTCTATTACTTGTTAATCTAAAATGTATTAATTTTTAAAACTGTATATTTTCTAAAACCAAAAAATACGTTTGATGAGAAGAGTGGCATTGTTTTACATTGCAAATCTCTCTAATGACTGGCACAGAAGAAACAACTGGATTCTCATATCTGCTCCTGCATTCAATCTGTTCTGTGGCCTCGGGAAAACCCAGGAGCTCATTTGAGTGAATGAAAGTGAAAAGTTAACTATCCTCTTACTCTCATTGTAGAAAGAGTTTTGACCTTGAGGATCTATTGGAAAGGTTGGGGGACCTTATTAATTTTTCTGAGGCTGTTTCTTTACTCGCTTATTAAATAAGAATAATAATATTTACCTTCTAGAGTTATTTTAAGATCAAATAAGAAAAAAATTTGTAAATCACAATTCCTTGCATGTAATAGCCACTCAGCAAATGTTCTCTCTCTGCTCGTCCCTATTCTAACTTCTGCAAAATTGTTTAGATATATAAACAAATACATATTTGGGGTAATATATGTATTGGGGGAATCCTTAATACATTTTTTATTTTGAAATGGTATTGGTACTTTGTTCTTTGTTAATAATATAGGGCAGTTCCCATACATAGACTATTAATAAGTTAACTAAAAAGTACATAATAAAAATCCTTTTTATACTTCTTCTTGCAGGTATAGAATAAAAACCCAATAGTATTTGAGGGAAAAATACTGTCTTGCTGCTGTCATACCAGCTGTGGAGTGGGAAAAAATCTGGTTACGTTTAAACCAAGTGGTTTGATTTTTTTTTTTTTTTTTGAAGCATCTTTTACTTCAACATATTTCTTCCATTACATAAGCATTTACAGAAAGATTAAAAGGCATAATGTGAAATACTGATATTGAGCTAATGAATAGCACCATTTAAGTAAATGTTAAATTGAAATTCCAGAGTGCTTAATATTTTGAGAAGAGAAAATTCCATGATTGTAGCTTTTAGGAACAAGGAATTAGAAAATGGCATTTTTCAAAAGTTTTCAGCAGAATCTGCCTTCAGTATCCTCTCTGGTGGACACGATCAGTAATGCTGTGGAAGATTTGACCATTGCTGTAGGAGAAGTCAGCTATGCGTTCACTGACTCAGTTGCTGAACAGGTAACAAGCATGATAAATGGCTTTCGCCCAGAAGAGGAAAGCTCTGCAGCCCCAGAAGCTGCAGATACTTCTAAACAAGAAAGCACCACAATATCAGAAGTCTCCCAAAACACTAATTGTCAGAAAGCACCATTCAATTTAGAGAACCAAGCAGATCGAATAAATAGCTATAATACTTCAGTTTCACAAAAGCAAGACCAAAGAATGAGTGAAGGAGGAGGAGTTAAACATATTAATAATAGGCAGCAGATGCCATCACAATATCAAGAAACAGATAATGCTTTGAAAGGTGATTCTTCTTTGAAAGGCCATGTGAGTGATGGTAGGGTATCAGTTAGCAGGCAGAATGCAAGTGTTGGGTCTCCCTGGCAAGAACTTCAAAGTACCGACAGGTGTAGAAAAAATGGATTAGAAATTTCCAGTGATGGTAAACATGACTTAAAGGAGGTAAGATATCAAGAAATGAAAGAAAATTACTTAAAGAAAGCTGAAACACATATTAAAAGTAAAGGATACAAAGGGCATAACTATTCAGGAAATGAATGTTCTCCAAAAGATATTCTGGAAGGCAGTAGACATATGATACAGAAATCCATTAAGAAGGAAGACTTGTATCCAGCAGCATCAACTGATTCTAAAGAGCAGTGTCAAGGAAAAATCAAAGAACAAATAAATCCAACAAAATTCTACAAAGGGAAAGCAGATATAAAAACAAAGAAAAATGAAGCCATTTCTGCCAAAAAAGAAACAGCAAAGAGTAAAGATGAAAAATATTTTAAGATAATACCAGAAAAAGGTGAGGTCTCCTAATGTGAGTTTGAGTGATAAAATGTTCTCTTAATTTTTTCACATTAGGAAAAATATCATCCAACTTCTTTAATTGTTCTCTGTACATCTGTTTTGCTAAGGCTTTCTTGAGTCCTCTTACTGAGAGGCATTTTTAAAGTCATGCAGTTTTTTCTTACAGTCCTTTCAAAAGCATGTTGTTTGTATTCCTCTGATTTAAGTATTGCCCCTGGTCCCTGCATTATTTGGACAGTTTTAAGGACCTTCATTTTACTTGCTGCTGGCTGCTGCTAAGTCGCTTCAGTCATGTCCGACTCTGTGTGACCCCATAGATGGCAGCCCACCAGGCTCCCCCGTCCCCGGGATTCTCCAGGCAAGAACACTGGAGTGGGCTGCCATTTCCTTCTCCAATGCATGAAAGTGAAAAGTGAAAGTGAAGTCACTCAGTCGTGTCCGACCCTCAGCGACCCCATGGACTGCAGCCTACCAGGCTCTTCCGTCCATGGGATTTTCCAAGCAAGAGTACTGGAGTAGGGTGCCATTGCCTTCTCATTTTACTTAATGCCCATTTATTGTACAACCCAGAACTCTATGGTTTTCTTAAGTACTGTGCATACTTTAATTGGAGTTTATTTGGTGTGCTATAGTTGAATTTAAAAATTTTGTGTTTTTGTAACCTACCCTTAACCCTTTATACATTGTTGCTCTTGACATCTTTCCTGGTAAGAATCTACCAAATGTTTTATGTTTTCCTTGAGAGCAATGGATTTTTATTTTATTGAAATACATGCTTCAGAATGTCTTTTCATTTAGCCATACTTTGAGAGTTTTGTGTGACTTCTGTGTTTCCAATGCATATACATGAACAATCTATTTTTATTCATAAGTTCTCTATGTACAATTAAGATTCCAACTAAGCAGTCACAGTTTTCATCCACAGTATTTGTGACAGTTTTCAAAACAATTAGCTGACAGTTACTTGGTTTCCTTCATGTTGCCAGTTATCACTCCTGGTTATCCCTTGAAGTGAAGTGCAAGTGGCTCAGTCATGTCCACCTCTGCGACCCCATGGACTGTAGCCCCCCAGGCTCCTCTGTCCGTGGGATTCTCCAGGTCAGAATACTGGAGTGGGTATCCGTTCCCTTCTCCAGGGGATCTTCTCAATCAGAGATCGAACCCAGGTCTCCCACATTGCAGGCAGATTATTTACCATCTGAGCCGTGATTATGCCTTAGTCATTCTCATTTAGTGTTGATCTGATCACAACACCAGAAGTACACTGGCTTTTATTTATAAAAGATACATATGGAATTTTTGTGTATGTTTACATTCTCATAACATAACAAAAAACTGAGTAGCACTAGAAATGCAGAAGACTGTTTCAATTCTGCTACATGACTTTATGTGTAATAGGAATCTGCTATTTATCAGTTGTCTGAATGATTTTTAAATGATATAATAGAGGCTGATCCAAGATGGATGAGCCAATTAAAAAGGAATGTAAATTTTTGGAAATATATCTGTTTTGAAGTTTATTCTCCTAGCAGTTGTTTGAAATGTCAGATTCAGTGAGGGTTTTTTTTTTTTTTTTTGGTAGCCTTGATTTAATTATGGTAGCCTTATTACCTGAAGTAATAAAAATTAAAAGAAATAAAATTAAGTGAAATAGTTTACATATTATCTTATTCATAAAATAACAGAATGGATGCTATTAATACTTCACAAGTAGTAGTGCAGAATTTAAAATTTTAATTTGTTTTAATTAAGAAGCATGCTACTACCTAAAGGAATCACGTATCTCTTAAGTATTCTAGAATTTAATGAGTACTAAACTGAAAATCCCATGGACAGAGGAGCTTGGTGGGCTACAGTCCATAGGGTTGCGAGTGTCAGACACGACTTAGTAACTGAACTACCACCTCCAAACTGAAACATATTATGATTTAAAAATCATTTTGAAAATCATTCGACCCATATGGATTGTCCCTTCATATAGCTGAACTGTAATATTGCTAGTATTAATACCTGAGTCCTAGGTTCTGACAGAGCTTATAAGATATAATAAGAGGAAGAAGGGTTTCCTTCTCCATTTCCAAATGCAGGGCTACTCTAGGTAATATAGTAGGTAAATTTCTTGCTGCCCTCCTCAGAGCTCTCCTGCTGCCTTAGAATCCACACAGTGCTAAAACCTGGGAGTCAGAATGCCCAGATTTAGACTAGATCTGCCATCATCTCAGTCCTGTCTAATAGAACTTTCTGCAGTGATGGAAGAGTTCTACGTATCTGTATTGCTCCATACGTAACCACTGTCCACACATAGCTCTTGAGCACTTGGAATGTGGCTAGTAGCACTGGAGAACTAGACTTTAAATTTTATTATTTCTACTTAATTTAAATAACTGCATGTGGCTGGTGACTAAGTATGACAGTGCAGAATATAACATTGGTTATGGCTTTACCCTTTGATAGTTTTATTTTACTGAATTAAAAAGTGGGACTTGGACTAGTGACATTGAAGCTACCATGTTTCTAACTCTAAATATTGAATTTCTATCCCATATCTTGTTCTCGTTCTTTGTCTCTCCACTTGAATTTTAAACTTTGATTCCTGTAGTGCAGATGATTTAGCTGAGTGTAATGAGAGAAATGTCTAGACTGAACTAATAACTTCTGACTGTTGTGGTCTCTTCATCCTTCTGGAGTTGTTTTAGAATTCTGAGAAGGTTACATCTTGTTTAAATGAATCTCAACATGATGCAGTTTCAAAATCTTTACCTTTTAAGTAAATGATACCCACTCCAGTACTCTTGCCTGGAAAATCCCATGGATGGGGGACCCTGGTAGGATGCAGTCCATGGGGTCGCTAAGAGTCAGGCACGACTGAGCGAGTTCGCTTTCACTTTTCACTTTAACGCATTGGAGAAGGAAATGGCAACCCACTCCAGTGTTCTTGCCTGGAGAATCCCAGAGACGGGGAGCCTGGTGGCTGCCGTCTATGGGGTTGCACAGAGTTGGACACGACTGAAGCGACTTAGCAGCAGCAGCAGCAGCAGCAGCAGCAGTGCTTTTTAAAAGAATATAAAATTAATTTACCAGTTTACCTTCTGGAAATGTAATTTGAAATTTGGGTACATGTAAGTAAGGTTTTCCTAGGAAGTCTGCCTTTCACAGATGATGTGTTAAGTTTGGTATATATGCTTCCAGATATTTTTGTATGTATCTATAAACTTATACTGCATGGATGTGTGTATACATTGCATGTAGATGTGTGTATGTGTGTTAATCTGTTTTTTTAAACGAGACTATAACATCTACTTTATTTCTCTTAACATTATATGGTAGGCATTCTTTCCCTGTGAGCACTCATAAGTTCCTCATTTTTAATGACTGCATAGTGTACCATTGCACAGATGTATCATAATTTACTTAACCAAGGCCCAGCGTTGGACATTCAGCTTGCATTTTTGTTTTCTTTGGCTGTTAAACACAATTCAGTAAATTGTCTCAAATACATATCACTGCCCATCTGTTAATTATTTTTTTAGGCTGAATTCTTAGAAATGGAATTGGTTAATTCTTATAAATGAATCAAAGACTATATACACTGGAAACTTTGATATGTATTGCCAGGTTGCTATCTAGAAGAGTTGTATCATTTGTATTTCAATCAATAGTGTATGTCTGTCTGTCTCTTTGTTCTGCTTCTAGTGCTAAGCAGTATCAGCTATGAAAATTTTGGCTAAGATGATGACCAAAAATGTCTCTTGTAACATGAATAATTTCAGTCAGATCCATATGTATTGGCAATACTTAAACTTCTTTGTGTGCTACTAATGCTTTAAAAAAATTCTGTAAGATGGCAAGCCCTATTATTCTGTTTATCTGTATCATGGTTGGAAAATCCCTGTGACTAACATTATTTATATAATTCAAATATGCAAGTCAGTTTTTTCTCGTAAAACATAAAAACCCAAAGCTTGGGCTTCTTAAATGAAAAATATTTTTCTAAAGCTGAAAATTCAGATTGTGTGTGTGTATATTTGTGTGTATATGAATATATATGACACATATATAAGTGTATAACATATATGTGACTGTAGCAAATTTGCCATTACTTTATAGCATTGAATTTTGATCTGCCGTCCTTGTCATTCCAAATAGATAATTCCTACCTGGACAAAGATGAGCCTGGTTCATCGTCTGAAAGTGAAGATGAAGCACTGGGTAAATACCACGAGGCCTTATCCAGAACACACAACTCCAGACTACCACTGGCGGAGTCTAGACAAAAGAGCTATACGTGGGAAACGAGACAGAAATACAGTCCTCTTTCTGCAGAGTATGACGGATACAGTAGTGAAGCATCAGTAGATGAAGGTAAGATAGGCTAATTATTCAATTTTTTAGCTGATACGCTGTAGGACTTAGTTATTTGTTTCTACAACTCTAGGCACCTGTGGTTGCACACTAAATAAGAGATGGCGTGAATAGTCACATTTCTGGGACTGTAATTTATTCAAATTCAAATCTTTGAGCTCAAGCCAAAACCAAAACACCCCAAACCAAAACACCAATAATTGAAATACAGTGGTAATTCTAGGGCTTTTTTCACAATGAACATATGCCTAGCAGTCATGAAATGGGAAATGGGAATCTGCTCTTGTCTCAGATGGAATCATTTCCTAAATACCTGTTATAGGAACTGATACCTCTCAGTGTTGACTCTGACTGCAGTGTGTAAATGAATGTGTTTTCATTCAGTATGGCCCCTAGTGTGAGCCAAACACTTCATGCAGCACTTAGCAGAAGAAATGATGATCTGTTCCATGTAGAGGGAAAACTGAGATACATTTATGGAGTACCTGTGCTGTATTGTACTAGGTTTTTAGGGGAATTTAAGGAGTTTTCAGGGATTATTTTGTCTCTAATTGATTTTTGCCTCACATGCGGACACTGACATTTGAACTCAACCTACATAGAAGATACAAGTCCACTCTCACACATTTTTATATCTTTCTAAAAGAGAAATAAAAAAGCTTTGCTATTGCTTACAGCATTTTTCCTTCCACATTTAAGTAAGTTGTTCATGTACTTGATACAGTGTGTGTCTACTCCTAGTAATTATTATATAAATGTCCAGATATGAAGAAAAGAGCAATGTATTTTAAATAGCACTTTTATTAGTGCATCAGACGCAAACTAACCTTAATTTTATAGCTGTGGCTTGTGTTTTGGGACCTGTTACTATTGATGACTTATCCTGGCACATACAGTTGTCAAAAGAGCTAAATCATTTACTTTTGTATTTGGCTTAATGCTAACTAAAGATTGGTATATATACCTCCCTTTTATTTCTGCTAGTACATAGGTACAGTAAGAAAATAAATATAGAAAGCTCATTATGAGATGTTCGGGAAGAAATAAAAAATATTAGACATGGACTCTACCCTCAAAAATACCTTACTTAACACTAGAGAAAATAAGATATGTGTTTACAGTGATAACTAAATAATGCAAAAATGACAAAGCCAGTCCCCAACTTACGTAAACCCTGGCTCATGAATAGCAGAACAGAAAGAGAAGGGGTCTTAAAGCCTGATCCTTGCGCGCATTCTGACCCTGTGACTCACCAGGCTGTGAGCCCTTGAGTAGTGTAGCTAATGGTTTGTAGGCTTGTTTCATTGTCTCTCAGTGTGAATAATAACTTGCTGATAGGGTTGTCATGGACCTTAAATGCCATGTGTGGTGTTCTTAGCATAGTGTCTGATGCCTGACTGGTAAGTGATCAGTAAATGGTGGTCATAGTTGTGGTTGGTGAAACAGTGGTGGTGATGAGAGTGAGTAGCCACAAGCAAGCTATGAGTGTGTAATATGTGACTCTAGACATTTTCTTTTTTGCAGCTTCAGTTCCAGGCTTTTTTCCTCTACTCATCCTTCTTACCCTACACTTCTGTGCTGGTTTGATTGCTTCTTCCCACTAGTCCTGTTACTCTCCCGTGGCTCAGCAGTTTGGGGAAAGCGGTAAAGAGAGAAGCATAACCTCAGTGGCCCTTCTGTTCCTGCCCTTCCCTCTGGAATTACCTCTCATTTCACGTCACCTGTGTATTTAGGACTTGTACCTTTCTACCATTTCTACCCTAAATCATTTGGTAAAACATCCAGGATAGCATGATTTTAGGCATTCTGAAATGAGATTTACTTACTTCATAAGCATTTGGTGAAAGCTTTTTATGTGCCATACTAGATCCTGTGGATGTGAATAAAAACATTTTATAAAAAATTATATAAAAGATTAATCAAAGCAAGCTTGTTTTAAAGAGCCCCCAGACTGGCGGAGGATGACCTGTGAGTACATGTGTAATGCTGTGTGGTAAGAGGTCTGTTAATACAAGAATAGCATTGTGCAGAAATACAGAAGAGGAGGTGACTGAGACTTTGGGAGGTGGGGCTGGGGGATCTGCACAGCGTGGGTGAGCTAGACTTGAGGGGGACTGCTCAATCGCACAGAACAGTGATTGTAGAAAAGCAGAAGACACTGTGTTTCCAAGTCTTTAACCTAGGATCTGTGCTTGGAGAAGGTGCAGTAATGGGGCTGAATGCCACACTCAGGACTTTGGATGTTGTCTTCCAGGAAATATAGAGCCCTAGAAAGTTTTTACAGTGGCTAGCGTGGCACTTTTAGGCTAGTGTTTAAATACTGTAACAGAAGATGAATTGGAGATAGGAACTGCTGAAGACAGGACAGATTAGATAAACAGCCATGAGATCCTCATTAGCAATGTTAATTGAGGGACAAAGAATTTGAGGGACTTCTCAAGAAGAAACTGAGGGGCTTCTCAGTATATCCTGGTGAATGGCTGTATGTTTTGTGTAAGGAAAGACTGTTTAATTAGTTTAGAAAGCGTAAGAGAAGTAAGTTTGTGGGAGGAGATAGTTTGGTTTCAGTCATGCTGTATTTCAGGGGTCTGTGGAATATCCAGGTGGAGATGGATATCCTTATTGTTAAAATGCTGGCACTGGGGTTTAGGATGGAGAGATGACCGAGTGATAATGTAAGATAGCGATCGACTAAGAAGATAGTTTTTTGTATCATAGATTATTGCTAATTGAAAAATCAGAGATTGCTGTGAGTCCAAAGTAGACTCAGTGGAGTAAAGGGAAGAACAGGAAGACTTGATTAGAGAGGGACATTTCAGAGCTCTGGATTTTAGAGAACAGCAATTTCAAGTGATAGTAAGTTCTGAACATGCCCACAGGCTAAAGATGCAGAAATACACATAAAATGCTAAAAGGTTTTAAGGAAGGGAGCGAAATACTATCCACTGGGGAAGGTGTGAGAGAGCTTCCGTGAAAATGGTGTTAGGGTTCAGCTTTGAAAAATGGGTAGAAAGTTGGTGAAAAGAATAAGTAGAGGTATCTTAGAAGGAAGTTCATAAATGCCACAATACAAAGCAGTGAAATCTAGGGACTATTTCAGAAACAGAGAAAAGGCTCCTCTTAACTCTAACATAGGTGCGTGTATGTGTTTATATATATATGTTTATATATGTGTAAAATAAAGTGGAAAGACAGATAAAGTCTAAATCCTGGAGTGGCTTTCTGAGAAGTTTGGATTTCAGTGGTTAGCCAGCAAGAACTCATTGAAAGTTTTTCACCAAGGAACCACGACCAGGGATGTCCAGGTTCGATGCATGATACTGGATGCTTGGGGCTGGTGCACTGGGACGACCCAGAGGGAGGGTATGGGGAGGGAGGAGGGAGGAGGGTTCAGGGGGAACACAGGTATACCTGTGGCAGATTCATTTCGATAGTTGGCAAAACTAATACAATATTGTAAAGTTAAAAAAAAAAAAAAGTAGTTTACAACTGGAAGACTATAGGAAAAAGTCACCAATTAAGGAGGTCTTTGGAGTCATCTGTGTGGGAAATGGTAAAAATCTGAATTATAATAATGGCAGTAGGAATACAAGAGGATGGAAGAGATCTTATAGAGGCACCGTTTACTGGATTTAGAAACTAAATGCATTGGAACTTTAGAATGAAGGAAGAAGTGTCAAAAATGATTCTAGTTTCCAGCAAGTGGGACTAGGAAAATGCTGAGGTCACTAATACAAATAAGAAATCCAGAGAGGGATGTTTCTTACTTGGAAGATGGGGGAAGGGTGGGAGATAAAAGTGGGTTCATGTATATGGTAAGGCAGAATATTTAAGCAGTTGGAAATGGTTGTGGATCTTAAAATCATGAATGCATTTGGGAGAAGGTTTGCCAGATCATATATACTTAGCAAATAGAAGCCAAGGGAAGTAATTAAATTGATGAGAGAGAATGTATGGAGAGAAAAGGAAGTCATTTCCTTTCATTAACAGAATTAAAGGTGTCACTTAAACAGAGAAGAGTAAGTAACCAATAAAATGGAGAATCAGTAGAACGTTGTATTTCATCAGCCACAGGAGAGTTTTGAATGCCACACTGCAGAGAGACTGGGGATGAGAGTTCAGACTAGCTCCTTTGTCCATTAGAAGTTGATCAGTAACTCTCAGTGTACATTTGAGAAGTATAGACTCCGAAGTGAGATTAAAGGTGGTTAGGAAATAGTAAGTGGAAGAGTGTTCATTTGCTACCTGCATCTTCATCTTACTTTTTCTCCCTTTATCAAGAAAAAGAGGTAGTTGTAGGGGTTCAACTTCTGCCTGCAACCCCAGAACAGTAACCTCCTCTGGTATGTATTCATAATGGGGGGGCAGTGCTTCTGATACCCATTTGGGTTTCTGCCAGGTGGTTGTACCTCTATATAGCTGACTCAGGAGAAACACTGCTCACTTCACCCGGTCACCGAAGGGGACCACTGAGTACCGTTCTCTGGTAGGATTTGTTCATTTTCCTGGGATACAAGTAAAGAGATCAGCTGAATAGGTTATGCTTTCGTTACTGATCTGACCCTTTATCTGCATACTATTCTGCATGTTTATGAAGATTGGACTTGACTGCTTTGGGTTGAGGTGACTAAAGGGAATTACAAGGTAGAAGGGAAGATATTTTTTAATGTGCATTTTTACATGACATACTGTTACCTCATTAGGGCTGGTAAAGAACCATCACCCCATTTCTCAACTCTGAATAATTCCAGTAGAGAAGCTATGAAATAGCCAATACTGGAAGTATCTATAAGAGTAGAGTGGTGATCCTAGTCTATCATAAACTGCTTAAGTTTGTACAGTTTTACTTTTTGTGTTAATGGTGTGTGCTCCTTCTCTCCCCTGCTCCCCACCTTTTAGTCCTTCACTTCCAATTTTGTGGAATATTTTAGGAAAAATGGATTTTTAAAGAAGAAAAAAAAAATTTCTTTGCTTTATTTGCATATACAGACTGGAATTTTTTTTTTTTTTTAAACAGTCTCCCCAAAGGAATGTGTCTTGCTTCTTACTGACATTTGGTATGTTTCATTCATTGGACTATTTTTTACTTACTTTCTATGTATTTCAAAAGCCTGTGAGAATTACAGGATTTGATAAACATTTTGAAGACCAGAGAAACCCAAATTGTTTTCCTCTTTGAGAGTCATGACTATCTTCTGGTGTGGAGAAATTGCCATTGGAAAAATTGACAATTTTGATTCTCGTTGATGTGGTTAAAAACTGAATAAAAGGTGTTCAAGTTTTCTTTTAAAACATGATCACAAAACAGTTCTAAAGTCTACTGTTTTTTTTTTTTTAAATCTACTGTTTTTGACATTGGAATTTAAATTGTGAGATAGGTTTAAATGTCTAGAATGCAACTGATAAGCTTTTCTTGAACTGTTTTTTTTTGAAGTAGAGTTTTTTTCATGTTTAATTTGTATTTGTAAAAAAAGAAAAAAGAACAAAAAAAATTTCCAAATCTAAGTAATACAAAACCAGAGCAAAACTGTTGTGCCTTCTATTTATCTTTGATTCCAGTCTTGGCAATTGTTTAAAGAAAAAAAAAAAAAAAAATCCCCACCAGGGAGGGCCTGGTAGGAATTAGGAGAGACAGGGCAGGACTTTCTGACAGGCAGGGAGAACCTCCATTCACTGAGCTCCTCCTGTGTGCCTGACACTGTTGGTTTCTGTAGCCCTTGTCATATTTAATCTTCATCGCAACACATTGTGATAGATAAGATTATTTCCATTTTACAGAAGTGAGAGGAGATTTTAGGTCAAATAAGTGACTTTTAACCTAAGGTCATACAGTAAGTTAGAAAGACGACATTTGTCAAGTTCACGACAAAACGAGTGATGCTTTAGCTTCTGTTAGGTTATCACTGCTGCTTTAGTGTCCTCCCGAAGTCTCTTTTGTTTATAATTAATCTCTTCAGTCGGGTCCTTTAGAGAAGTTGCTATATTATAAATCTGAAATACAGATACTATAGAAAGAGTAAGAAAATACGACAGCCTGTATTTGTTGATCATATTTTCTCCTCTAGGTGGCCATGTTCATCTTCCATTTTTTGGAATACAAAAGGGGATAATAGCTCTAAGAAATTTTTTTGGAAAAAATGAACATTAAAATAATTTATCAGATTTCCTTTGTTCACAATTTTACTTTACTGTGTTCTTAAAATTAAGATTTTCTGATAATCCTCTTAATTTAAAAAGGTTTAAGAGTTAAATAGTAGGTTGTGATACCTTGTTTAAGTTGGTAAGATAGCACAACCTTTGAAATTCTATTCATGCTATTTAGTACTTTTCCATTTTTATATAAGAGAAGCCTTATTAGATTTTATATAAAGAAAAAGCAGTATAAAATTATTAGAATGTCTTTTTGTTACTTATAGCTTTTTATTCTTAGTTTACCATAGAGATTATCAAGCTACATTTACATATTGTGGCATAGCTGTATTAAAAATCATATGATTTTTTTGTGTGTGAGTTAATTTTAAATGATATTTAAAAATAAAATAATTTCCAGCATCACTTATGCCTTAGGGTACATGTAAGCCACACACACACACACACACACACACACACACACACACGCCACTCTCTTATGGCTGCTTCACAAGCTCCCTGCTGTTGACTTTGATGTTTTCTTAAGACTGTTGTTGTTTAGTTGCTAAGTCATGTCTGACTCTTTTCTGACCCCATGGACTGTAGCCCAACAGGCTCCTCTGTCCATGGGATTTCCAGGCAAGAATACTAGAGTGGGCTGCATTTTCCTTCTGTGCGGGATCTTCCCCACCCAGGGATCAAACCTGCATCTCCTGCACTGCAGGCAGATTTTTATCGCTGAGCCACCAGGGAGGCTCACTCTTAAGATTAGGATCATTACAGCACATTTCTTTATTCCCTTTATTTAAATGTTACTTTTAAAATAATTTAGTACGTAAGAGTAATAAATTTTTTGTTTATGTTTTCTTTAAGTGCATTTTAAGTTCTTTATAAAGATTGTTCTACTGATTTTCACAATTTCTGTGTGAAGAGGGTAAGTACAAAAAAATTTTGTCTGTATTTTTCACATGCTTTTGACACAAACATTTTTAGTGTTTTAACATGGTAAAAGTGATATATATTACATGGTTTATTTAAATTTTTGTTAAATATTTTCCTTGACTTCAGGTTTTTATTCATGAAAATTTATCCTCTAAAGAATTCTTTATTGTGTATATGTGTGTATGTATGCATGTATCTGTACTCTGAATAAGACCAATTTGAGGAGAAGTTGATCTTGAAGACTTTTCCTACATTTTTGTGTTTTGGAGATCTTTTTTATATGATGAGGTCAATTGTTACCAGTAGTGAAGAATTCTTTTATTATGCTACTTTTGCAAACCGCATCTCACCTTTGAGATGAGATGTCTTTGTGCAACTTAGTTAAAGGCATGGCTTGCCCGGTGGATGAATTAGAAAACAGCACTGCCTTTGAGCAGACAATACACCAAGAGAATATAGTTCAGTGAAGCAGATACCACCTGTGTTAGAAGAAAAAGGCATTCCTTCCTTTGGGTGTAAGATACAGCAGACCAAAGTCACGTTGTGCTTAAGCAAACCCATGTCGGCCAGGTACTCTTTTGCAGTGTACAGACCACACAGCCATACACAGTGGTCCTAAACACCTGTTTTTATACACTTCCGATCTTAAAATAAGTTGGTAGGATTGCTGTGTTGAATGGATATAGATCTATATAGATCCTTCATAGTTTTATTTTTTGTCCGAGATACTTGTCTAGTAGTGGAATGATGGAAATTAAAACATAGACATTAAAGATACCCTTAATTGATTGATTACAAAACTGACACCCAGACACGTGCAACTTTACTAAGATCATACAGTTCGTGAGCTGCAGAACTGAGGTTCTAGGTTATTGTAACCAGAGAATAGGTCAGTGTCCTTTAAAAGAATTACTCAGTCACGTGAGTTAATCAGAGATAATTATAAATTGAATGCAGGCTCCGTCCATTGCTAGAGGCTGAGGCATATCTGGAAAGTGGAGGAATAATGCTAATGGCAATCTGGCAAGATTAAATTGGGACCTGACACTTTAATTTACAGTTTAATTTACAGGTTTACAGGCGTTAGCAATGCCTATAGGAACTCAGTCTCACCTGCATTTAGGGAGCATTACATACAGTCACAAATGGACTGACAATAATGTTACTTCTAAGAGCAGTAGTGGGTGGTTTAAACTGACTAGAACATCTGTATTTTCTCTGAGTTTAAGCTTACCAACAAGGTACATCTCCTGGGAAACCAACCCTAATCAGGGAGGCAAGTCTATTTGTGAGGTAATCTCTTTAAGGAAATGGAAAATTTGAAGCTACTTCTGAAGACTAAGCCCAACATGGCTGTCAACTCTGGAGCCCAGGAGAAAAAACCCTCACTTGTTTTAGAGTATTAGTGGAAATTTGGAGGACAGCATGGTGGGAAGGCCATGTCATGAAGGAGCCCTCAAGCCTGAGGAATATTTATTAATGTGGCTACAGTGGAATATATGTTTATTTTCTTTCAGGCACTGCTAAAGTCTTTGTATAGAATTTAATTTATCTTCACATAAATCTTCTGGTTTTGTTACTTTTTATATATTAATCAATTCTGGAAAAAAAAAAAAAATAAAACCCAGCATCTACAGAGGTACATTAATATGCCCAGTTTTCCACAGCTGTAAGTGCTGGAGCCCAAATCCAGGCTCAGCTGGTTCAGAGCACAGTTGCTTGACCACCATAATGTACTGTATCAGCTACTCTCCTACCTATACAAGAATGAAGGAACGTTTATCTTCTGAGATTGCTATCTTGTTGTTCTAAGAACATTTCGTGAAGACTTTGGACTCCTAGGCAAATGAAGAACCCTACAAGTGGGAAATACCTGGGGTTTGGCCTCAAACTCAGAAATGAAGCATATTATGCCTCCTGTATTTAGCCTTTCTGCAAGTTGCTTGTATGCAGACTTCGTATCCTTGGAACCTGGTACAGAAAGTTTGAGGAAATACTAGTGACTTGTTACTTTACCTGTTAGGCTTATTACAAAAAGGTCAGAGCTGGGTTGTTTTTTTTTTTTGGAGATACTGTGAAACAATAGTCATGACAGACTATTGTGAAAACTCACTTAGATAAGGGGAAAGATTTTAGAAATTGGTTCCTGTGTGAAATATTTCAATTATCTAGCATACAGGAGTCTAGAACTAGTCTCCTGTCACCTCCAGACATGTTTGTATTAAGCATACCACGGCAAGAACGTAAGGGTCTATGCGGGTAGTGTGAAGTGTCACATCTTACGTATTGTTTTTTTTTAATGTTTGGCAGAAATCTTGACTGTAGACCTTTGCTTTAGAGTATATGCTAGGAGATTTAGGAAGCCCTATCTAATATTGTAAGTCTTTGTAACAGTCTCAGCAGTAATAAAGGTATCACTACAACTGTGATACTTATAGTTCTTAAAACTGTGAGAAGGCAACTGCTATTAAACTGGGCATCTCTGATAGAATAATAAACTAGTCACCTAAGAAAGAGCTACACCTTTCCTTCTTCCTTCTGATGGACTGGTAGGAACTAAAACAAATACAAAGAAGTTAATGTCCTTCATTAATGTTCATACTACCCAGAATCAACAAGCATTAGTACTTCAGCGTTATTTTTTCCAGAAATTTTTTATGGCTCTACTTTAAAACAGTTTATATACTAACATGTGAATATGTCTTGCTTTTAAAACTTCAGCTTGATTAAGGTGGAGAGACGCTAGTGCTGCTGACTGCCAGCTCACGGTACTTCCTGTCTGGAACCATGCACTGCGTGGTGGGTAGGGGGTGGGCACTGCTAGTACCCGCACTGGCTCGGCACTGAAACGCGTGTGTTATCCCTGGGAGTGGACTCCATCTACTGTGTGAAGACAGCCCCGAGGGCCTGGGATGTGATCTTGGCTGAACCTTGGAGCCCAGTGTGAGTTCATAAATAGCAAGGCATGGGCATCAGAAAATACCTCAAGACGAGCAATAATGACAGTACAGGTTGGGATAGAGCAATAGCAGTTCTCAGAGGGAAGTTCATAGTGGTACAGGCCTTCCTCAATAAAAGAAGAAAAATCTCAAACCCCTAACATACCACCTAAAAGAATTAGAAAAATAAGAACACAAAGCCCCAATGTCAGCAGAAGGAAAGAAATAATAGAAGATTAGAGAAGAAATAAAATAGAGGTTTAAAAAAACAGTAAAAAACGTAAATAAAAGGAAGAGCTGCCTTTTTTAAAATATAAAAATGACAATCCTCGACTTAGGCTCACCAAGAAGGAAAAAGACAAGACTAAAAAAATAAGAAATGAAAGAGAAAAAATAACAGCCGATGCCACAGAAATAGAAAAAGTCATATGAGCAGTTATATGCCAACTATTAATAACTGCTGCTGCTACTGCTAAGTCGCTTCAGTCATGTCCGACTCTGTGACCCCATTGACGGCATCCCACTAGGCTCCTTTGTCCCTGGGATTCTCCAGGCAAGAATACTGGAGTGGGTTGCCGTTTCCTTCTCCAATGCATGAAAGTGAAAAGTGAAAGTGAAGTCGCTCAGTTGTACCCTACTCTTAGCGACCCCATGAACTGCAGCCTACCAGGCTCCTCCGTCCATGGGATTTTCCAGGCAAGTGTACTGGAGTGGGTTACCATATCCTATTAATAACTAGACAACTTAGAAGAAAAGGACAAGTTTCTAGAAACATACAATCTACCAAGACTGAATCAAGAAGAAGCATAATTTCAACAGACCCATCACTAAAAGTGATATAGAATCTGTGGTATTAAAAAAAAAAAAAATTTCCTGCAAACAAAAGTCCAGGATCAGATGACTTCACTGTAGAATTCTATGAAACATACAAATAAGAACTTATACCTATGCTTCTCAAATTATTCTAAAGACTGGAGAGAAGGGAACATTCCCAAATTCATTCTGTGAAGCCACCATCACCCTGATATCAAAACCAGACAGACAGAACAAAAAAGAAAATTATAGGTCTTTATCTTTGATAAATATAGATGCAAAAAGTCTCAACAAAATATTGACAAGCCAAATCCAACAATACATAAAAAGAATCGTACACCATGATCAAGTTGGATTCATTTGAGGGTTGCAGGGATGATTCAACATATGCAGAGAAATCAGTATGATATACCACATTAGCAAAAGAAAAGACAAAAGCTATATGATCCTCATAGATGCACAAAAAGCATTTGATAAAATTCAACATCTATTCATGATAAAATCTCTCACCAAAATCAGTATAGAGGGAACACACCTCAACATGTTGAAAACCATTCACAACAAACCCAATAGCCAAAATAATACTCAGTGGTGAAAAAGCCACAAGCCTTCCTGCTGAATTCAGGAACAAGTCAAGATACCCACTCTCACCACTTCTATTCAACATAATATTGGGAATCCTAACAGAAATCAGACAAGAAAAAGAAGTAAAAGGTATCCAAAATGGAAGGGAAGAGATAAACCTATCATTGTGTGCAGTTGATATGATACTCCATATAGAGAACACTAGAGCTTCCCTAGTGGCTCAGAGGGTAAAGCATCTGCCTGTGATGTGGAAGACCCAGGTTCGATCCTCGGTCCGGAAGATCCCCTGGAGAAAGAAATGGCAGCCCACTCCAGGATTCTTGCCTGGAGAATCCCATGGACAGAGGAGCCTAGTGGGCTACAGTCCATGGGGTTGCAAAGAGTCAGACACAACTGAGTGACTACACTTAGCTATAGGCATCATTAAAAAAGTATTAGACTTAATGGATTCAGCAAGGTAACAGGGTACAAGATTAGTATATAGAAATCTGTTACATTTCTTTATACTACCAATGAAAATGGTAATGAAAAAAGAAAATGAAAAAAACAATTCTGTTTAAAATTATGTCACAAAAAATACTTAGGACTAAACTTAACCAAGGAGATGAAAGATGTATATGTATACTGAAAACTATAAAACACTGATAAAGGAAACTGAAGGTGATTCAAAGGAATGGAAAGATACCCCATACTTTTAGATTGGAAGAATTAATATTGTTAAAATGGTCATATTACCCAAAGCAATCTGCAGATTTAATGTGATCCCTATCAAAACACCCATAACATTTTTCACACAACTTGAAGAAATAATCTTAAAATTCATGTGGAATCACAAATACCCAGAATTGCCAAAACAATCCTCAGGGGGAAAAAAAAAAAGCTAGAAGCATAACCCTCTCAGACTTCAGACAAGAGTACAAAGCTACAGTAATCAAAACAGCATGATTATTGGCACAAAAACAGATATATACATCAATGGAACAAAACAGCCCAGAAATAAATCCACACACCTGAGGTCAATTAGTCTACAACAAAGGAGACAAGAATATACAGTGGAGAAAAGACAGACTCTTCAGCAAGCGGTGTTGGGAAAGCTGGACAGCTACCTCTGAATCAATGAAATTAGGCCACTCCCTCACCATTTACAAAAATAAACTCAAAATTGTTTATAGATTTAACTGTAAGACACCATACCATAAAACTAGAAGAGAACAGAGGGAAAACATTCTCTGACATAAATTGTAGCAGTATTTTTTTACATCAGCCTCCCAAGGCAACAGAAATAAAAAGAAAAATAAATGAGACCCAATCAAACTTAAAAGCTTTTGCAAAACAAAGAAAATGAACAAAAAGACAAGCTATTGAATGGGAGAGAATGTTTTCTTGTTTTAAATTTTATTTTATTTTTAATTGGAGGATAGTTACTGTACAATATTGTGATGGTTTCTGCCATACATCAACATGTATCAGCCATAGGTATATATATGTCCTCTTCCTCCTGAACCTCTGTCCCACCTCCCACCCCTTCCTACCCCTCTAGGTTGTCACAGAGCACCAGATTTGGGTTCCCTGTGTCACACAGCAAATTCCCACTTGCTATCTGTTTTACATACAGTAATATATATGTTTCTATGCTACTCTCTAAAATCATCGCCCCACTGTGTCCAGACCTGTTCTTTACGTCTGCATTTCTTTGCTGCCCTGCAAATAGTATCATCAGTACCATCTATCTAGATTCTGTGTGTGTGTTAACACGTGGTATTTGTTTTTCCCTTTCTGACTTAGTTCAATGTATATAATAGGCTCTAGGTTCATCCACCTCATTAGAACTGAGTCAAATGCATTCTTTTTATGGCTGAATAATATTCCCTTGTATATATATACCACAACTTTTTTATCCATTCATCTGTTAATGGACATCTAAAGCAGATTCATTACTTTGCCAACAAAGGTCCATCTAGTCAAGGCTATGGTTTTTCCTGTGGTCATGTATGGATGTGAGAGTTGGACTGTGAGGAAAGCTGAGCGCCAAAGAATTGATGCTTTTGAACTGTGGTGTTGGAGAAGACTCTTGAGAGTCCCTTGGACTGCAAGGAGATCCAACTAGTCCATTCTAAAGGAGATCAGTCCTGGGTGTTTATTGGAAGGACTGATGCTGAGGCTAAAACTCCAATACTTTGGCCACCTCATGCGAAGAGTTGACTCATTGGAAAAGACTCTGATGCTGGGAGGGACTGGGGGCAGAAGGAGAAGGGAATGACAGAGGATGAGATGGCTAGATGGCATCACCAACTCGATGGACATGGGTTTGAGTAAACTCCAGAAGTTGGTGATGGACAGGGAGGCCTGGTGTGCTGCGATTCATGGGGTCGCAAAGAGTCAGACACGACTGAGCGATTGAGCGGAACTGAACTGAGGTTGCTTCCATATTGTAGCTGTTGTAAATTGTGCTGCAGTGAACATTGGGGTACATGTGTCATTTTCTATTATGATTTCCTTGAAGTATATGCCCAGTAGTGGGATTGTTGGGTCATATGGTAGTTTTAGTCCTAGTTTTTTAAGGAATCTCCATACTGTTCTCTGTAGTGGCTGTATCAATTTACATTCCCACCCGCTGTGCGAGAGGGTTCCCTTTTCTCCACACCTGCTCCAGCATTTACTGTTTGTAGATTTTTTTGATGATGGCCATTCTGAATGGTGTGAAGTGACACCTCATTGTAATTTTGATTTGCATTTCTCTATTAATGAGCAACATTGAGCATCTTTTCATGTGCTTATTAGCCATCTGTATGTCTTCTTTGGAGAAATGTCTGTTTAGATCTTCTTTTTTGATTGGGTTGTTTGTTTTTCTGGTATTGTGCTGTGTGAGCCACTTGTATATTTTGGAGATTAAACCTTTGTCAGTTGTTTCATTTGCTTTTATTTTCTCCCTGAATGGGAGAGAATATTTTCAAGTGATACAGCCAGCAAGGTCTTAATTTCCAAAATATATAAACAGCTCATACAACTTAATATCAGAAAAACAATCTAATCAAAAAATGGACAGAAGACCTAAATAGACTTCTCTCCAAAGAAGACATACAGATGGCCAACAGGCACATGAAAAGATGCTTAGAATTGTTAATTATTAGAGAAATGCAAATCTAAACCACAGGGAGATAACAACTCAAACCTGTCAGAATGGCTAGCATCAAAAAGTCTACAAATGATAAATGCTGGAGAGGGTATGGAGAAAAGAGAACCCTGCTATACTGTTGGTGGGAATGTAAATTGATATAGCCATTATGGAAAACAGTACGGAGATTCCTTTAAAAACTAAAGATAGAGATAGCGTATGATCCAGCAATCCCACTCCTGGGCATATATCTGGAAAAGACAAAACCTCTAATTCAAAAAGATACATGCACTCCAGTGTTCGTAGCAGCGCTGTTTACAAGACAACCCAAGACATGAAAACAACCCAAGTACCTGGCAACAGACAGTTGGCTTAAGAAGATATATATAATGGTATATTACTTAGCCATAATAAAGAATGAAATATTGCCATTTGTAGCAACATGACTGAATCTAGAGAATATCATACTAAGTGAAGTAAGACAAGACAGATGTAATGATATTATTTAGAGGCAGAATCTAAAAAATAATACAAATGAATCAATATTCAGCACAGAAAGAGACTGACAGATGGAAAACAGACTCATGGTTTCTTTCCAAACTTTGGAAATTTATAGTTTTCAAAGGGGAAAGAGAGCATCTGGGGGAGGATAGATTAGGAGTTTAGGGTTAACAGATACAATCTATTATTCTTAATATAGAATTATGAATTTACTGTATGGCACTGGGAACTATGTTCAGTATCTTGTAATAACCTATAATGGAAAAGAATCTGAAAATATATGTATCTATTTAACTGAACCACTTGCTGTACACATGAAACTAATACAATATTGTAAATCAACTATAATTTTAAAAAATTTAACGTGAAAGCTAAATGTTCCCTTTTCTTGACCCCTTCACCCTTTCTCAGAGTCACTCTTAATAAGTTTTCTTCCAGTCTTTGTTTTCATATTTTACATATAAGTATAAGCTGTTCATATAAAGTATATTTTTGTGTGTTTTTAAACATACATAAATGGTTTCATCTTAGAACCATTGAAGGTATAATGTACCTTTTTCCTTGGGGGAAAAGGAGTTAACAGTGAGTAAAAGGAAATCAAGAAATATCAGTTAATAGAACAGCTGGATAAGATCAAAATCTTCCTTCATTAGACTCTGAACTTCTTTAGACAAGTTACTGAGTCTTCTATTTTTAAATACCCCTTTCCTCCTATCCCTTCATGCCTAGTATAATCTGATTAGATCATGAAGTAATTTTCTTAGGGTGTGTGTACATCCCAGAGTTAATTATTCTAAATTAATTTACACTTCGTTGGACCACTGGAAGAGTATTTACAGTTAGAAGTTTCTGAATTACTGCTTGTCTTTCTAAAACAGAAGAAGTTAAACAGGGAAAAAGTGGAAAGGAAAACCTAATCAGAGCCTTAAAACATGAAATCATAATTGTTTATTTATGATATTTGTGATGATAATTCCTCATATATCCTTTCATTTTTTTAGAGGTGATTCTGACTCTGTAATGCTCAGTTAAAAATCCATCACCAAGAAAGAACGCAAATAGTTATAAATACATACTGGAACCAAGGAATATATCAGTGTTGTGTTGATGTCTTATTTAAAAGCTTTCTCATGAAGATGATAATTAGCAATGGATTAACTTCCCTATACTGTTTCCCCAGTTTGCTCTTCCATGTTTCTCATTCTGTACATTGTATGTGGTACAGACTTGACTAGGCATTTACACTAAATTTATTTACATGTTTTCTAAACTTGTTCACAATCCTTTCTTTAAAAGCAGAAACTATAACAGAAACTTCTGCTGTAGCACAAGATAGAATATGAATGAATTACGAGAGAAAAATAATTAGGCAGTTACAAATATGAATGAATTAAGAGATAAAATAATGAGGCAGTTATGACAGCAACAGCGTGAACCAAATGTTTATGTGATAATGTCAGAAGGACATGTCTGCCCCTCGTTTGAGCAGATAATAATCATGGTTTGAATTTCAGAAGGAAAGGGAAAAGAGACCTGAGCAAAAGCAAACTTTCTTGGGCATTGGGGTAGACTGTGAAAGTTGAGTTAGACTTCTAACTATACAAATCATACATCATGGCAGGTAGTTACTCCTCCGGTTCCATTCATGGTGAATAATTACTGAGCTGTTTCAAAGAGGGAAGTATCAACTTAATTATCAGTTTTTGGTGAAATGATATGAGATTCTGTTTTACTTTAAAATGATGAAAAATCTCTCCATCCTTTGGAAACTTGCTGCCTTTGAGAAAATATTAAACCACATTGAAGTCTCTAATGTATGAGTCAAAAATTACATTGAGAAGCTGAGAGGTGTTTTGATGTTTTGGCATATCCCTTTCCTTTTGCTTGATACCTATTCATACGGATAAAGATTTTCTTAGAAAATTTGGTTATATTTAAGTCTCTGAGGTGTTCAGTAATTTCATCAACCAAAACTAAGGTAGTTTATATGAATTTTGAGAATTAGTATGGTAGTTATTTACAGCCTAGATAGTTATGAAGAAAGTTCTTTTCTTTTTACAATTTAAATTAAATTTTTACACTTTCACATTAAATTTTTTAAAAAATTAAAGTTTTACAATTTAAACCAAGTCATTATGTTTTGCCATAGCAGTTAAGAGAAAAACATGCTATGGGATTTTGGTCACTGGTAACTTTGGAAATGCTTCTTTAAGTATAAATTTAATTAAGCATCAGTGATCTATGAAGGAAATATTTATGAACTAAATCTTTTTAAACTTCATAGTGAACAGCTTTTTTAATATGATAGATTAAAATATTTTTGAAATCTGAAAATCTGTGCTTTTACTTTGTTGACAAAAGGTTAATTAGAGTTCCATAAATTCCATTAGCTTGACTATATTGGATGATTATGTAGTAAATACTATTCTGAACACTCTACATAAATCATCTCTTCATTTCTGCAATAACCCTAAGAGACAGATGCCTTCATTGTCCATATTTAGTAGATGAGGATAGTCTGAAGCTGTACACCCACTGCGTGAGGGAGCCAGAATTCAAATACAGTCAGCTGTCTTCAGATGCGACCATCTCCACCGAAATACGTCTGTCTTTTTACATAATTTTTATACCTATTAATAAATAAGTTCTTTATTGCTGTTTTTATTGTGTATGTAATATGTTCATTATTGAAAAATCAGAAATTACAGTGAACAAATAGAATAATCATTCATATTCTCACTATCAGAGAACCATTGCTTTTATTCTCAAGTATACTTTTATAGATATTTCTCTTTGCGTATGTTTTTTAAATCAAAATGGCTTCTGCTTTACATGATGTGTAGTAATCTGCTTTTGTTCCACTAAAAAATATAGCGTTTCTTTATGCACTTCTACATCAAGTAGATAAATTGTGCTAGTTATGCATATATTATTACATGGGTAATAATATAAACCATACTTATCTAGTAATTTCCAGTTACTGACATTTAGTCTGTTTATTATTTTTCCTTATGGATAGGTTGTTCTTAATAATTACTAAAATTTGACTTCTTTTCTACCATGTTCTTTGACATTCTCTGTTCGTTCAGGATACTGACTTGAATTGTACTGTTCAAAGGAGCTTTTTTAAATTCTATGTTTATGTTTTTAATAAGACATCTGATGTGATTTGTGCCTGCTCATGTTTTGTATTGTGCTAAAAACAATTCAAGGTGAGGCTCATTGTGAACTGCATTATAGTGAGAGCGTTGTAGTGACTCAGAAGTGAGTTAAAAATATTTAACAACTGATATGATAATATTAACTAATATATAAATTGAGAGTAAGTAAAATTTGAATATAGTCCCTTATTCTGTACCTAAAGTTTATTATAAATCTAATTACTGAAGCAGTATAAGTTGTAGGAAAAACTATCGTCATTCTAGTAATTTTATACTCATTTAAGTGTTTTTAAGAACAATGATTTTTAGAAATTGTTGCTATGATCTTCTGTTTGCTGCTCTTCCCAGCTAAATGATATGCTTTTCTTAGCCATTATTTGACAGTGGAAGCTATCTGAAGCTCTTCCAGTTCTTTTCCCGTTAAGTTTGTAGTCATTAGTAGGCTTGAGTCTTAATAACTGGAAACTTTCTCTTCAGTTCAGTTCATTCAGTCACTCAGTCGTGTCCAACTCTTTGTGACCCCATGGACTGCAGCACTCCAGGACTCCCTGTCCATCACCAGCTCCCAGAGTTTACTCAAACTCATGTCCGTTGAGTCAGAGATGCTATCCAACCATCTCATCCTCTGTCGTCCCCTTCTCCTCCCACCTTCAATCTTTCCCAGCATCAGGGTCTTTTCCAATGAGTCAGTTCTTTGCATCAGGTGGCCAAAGTATTGGAGTTTCAGCTTCAACATCAGTCCTTCCAATGAATATTCAGGACTGATTTCCTTTAGGATGGACTGGTTGGATCTCCTTGCAGTCCAAGGGACTCTCAAGAGTCTTCTCCAACACCACAGTTCAAAAGCATCAATTCTTCAGTGCTCAGCTTTCTTTATAGTCCAACTCTCACTTCCACACATGGGTACTGGAAAACCCATAGCTTTGACTAGATGGACCTTTGTTGGCAAAGTAATGTCTCTGCTTTTTAATATGCTGTCTAGGTTGACCATAGCATTTCTTCCAAGGAGCAAGCGTCAATCACTGGACAAATGATAATAAGGATTAACTTTCATTTTTAGTAATGAAATTTATATTATTATGCCAGTGTTGGCTAGATCTTCAATGAGTCTGTGAAACTCAGAATATTAGACAGGACTTCCCCGTCCTGGGCATCTCCCCAGCCTCATATTGCCAGGCTACCCTGGTCTCTGTCCCGTTACAGGAGTGCTTGTGTTGCAACACCAAGACGATGCCTGCAGTGACTTCCATTACCACCTCCTCCTCCGCCGTCCTTAGATCTTTCAAAGTTGGTTCTATAGGGACTGCGATTACCACAAGGAGCTACATGTTGGAAGGTAGACAGACAGCAGGTACCTGGAGCTCGAGTAGACCAGATGAACATTGAGCATTGTTTGCTGGAGGGCCAGTGCCAACACTGTCTCCTTCTCTGGTGTCTGTGGGGACGTGTCAGGATAGGGCCTGAAACACTGCTAGTGGGGGCTAGGGCAGCCCAGGGCTCCTGAGGGACCCAGGTAAGAGGCCTTAAGTCAATCCTCTAGAGTCCCTGTTGTGTCCAGAAGGTGGAACTTATGGTATTTACTTGCCTGGCTCCAACTAGCCTCAAGGAAGTTTCCAAATGAGGAAACCAAAGCTGTACTGGTATACTGGTGCATGTCAGCCTTGAGCTGATGTCAGCACTGATGATGGTATGATTACTAGTAAAATAGGCAAAGCACAATCATTTACCAAATACTTATTTCCTAGGAAAAGTATATATGTTTGCAATATATGAATGCTAAATATTTACACTGCTATTGAAAGATATGCAGCATATATTAAGTGAGGGGAAAAAGAAAAGTCCAGAAAAATGTGTGTGGTATACTACTTTTAATGTAAGAAAGGGAGAATATGTTTGTATTTGCTTGCATTTTAAAATAATGGAAGGAAAAACAAGAACTTTAACAAATAGTTACCTGAGAAGAAGGGAGGAATGAATGGACAGGGGTAGAAAATAGACTTCTCTGGCAAGCCTTGTTTTACATAATTATAAAGCAGAATTCAAATAAAAACATGTAACCCTAAAAGCCAAAGCATGGTGAAACAAAGGAGCTTATCCATATATTCATTAGCTTAACCATACAGAGGGATATTTGATTTTTTTATTTTTTTAAGCATAAGGCGGGTTGGTAGGAGACTGTTACTATAATCCAAAGCGCATATCGTGGTTGTTTGAACTGCAGTAGTAGCAGCAGGAATAGAAGTAGGGAGATGTGAAACATACTTTGGAGTGAAGATCAACAAATTTTGGATTCAGTATGGAGGTGGCAGAAAGTGAGAAATCTAGAATAGACTCCTGGGTTTTTGGTTGATCGGTGAGGATAGTATGAAAAAGACTAGGTTAGAAATAAGGATTTTGTGGACACATTAAGGCAGCTTTGAGATAAACCACTTAAAATGCCAATTTGATAGTTCACGGTTTGTGTCTGAATACTGCAAGGAAAGATTGAGAATAGGAGTAATGAATTTGGGAATCATAACTATAGATGGTATTTAAAACAAGGGACTCTTGTTTTGGTGAGGCTTAATTATTATATACTACTCTATAATCAATCTGCCTCCTAGTCCAGCTTTTTGATTAGGATAATATTGACAAAGTACATTTCAATAGTGTAGACAATAGAGTGTGTGCTTTTTTTAATTGTTTAAAATATTATACTCCTTTTGTATTGGCATTTTAGTTTAAAACAGTTTCCCCTTCTCTGAGGTCTATCTCTGATTTCTAGGGGTGGAGCCCTAGCAGTTACGGGTGGATTTCATGACCTTACCACTGTGGCTCTGGTTGATTGATCCAGCATTCTAAAGAGAAGGTGCATCAGCTTCCACCCTTGGGTCTCTAGAGGGATCCTGGTTCATGCCCCTTTTTAAAGGTTTAGTTTTTCTATCATTTCTTGGATCATGTGACAAATATCCTTTTTCATATACGTTTACATTCCTCACTTATGGTGGCTCTGCTGCTGCTGCTAAGTCGCTTCAGTCGTGTCCATCTCTGTGCAACCCCATAGACGGTAGCCCACCAGGCTCCCCCGTCCCTGGGATTCTTCAGGCAAGAACACTGGAGTGGGTTGCCATTTCCTTCTCCATTGCATGAAAGTGAAAAGTCAAAGTGAAGTCGCTCAGTCGTGTCCGACCCTCAGCGACCCCATGGACTACAGCCTACCAGGCTCCTCCGTCCATGGGATTTTCCAGGCAAGAGTACTGGAGTGGGGTGCCATTGCCTTCTCTGATGGTGACTCTAGTTGGTTTCTATTGCTAACTAGATAGAAATGTATCTAACGACTCTTGTGTTTTACCATCTGAAGCTACGTATGAAATTTCATTAAATTTTGAGATCCTTTAGAAATTTCACCTTGGATTTTCCCCCATTTAAACCATTGCTGGCATCTGTCCTTTTGTGGAAATTTTCTATTGCTTGAGACAATCTTTTAGTGAATCCAGACCATAAAAATCTTTTGTTTCAGTTTCAGAACTTCTCAGGGTGCTTCCTCCAGCTACTGTGATAGATTCATCCTTCCTGAATCTATTTGTATTGATATATTTTTTTAATTTAATTTTATTTTTTAACTTTACAATATTGTATTGGTTTTGCCATATATCAAAATGAATCCGCCACAGGCATACATGTGTTCCCCATCCTGAACCCTCCTCCCTCCTGCCTCCCCATACCATCGCTCTGGGTCGTCCCAGTGCACCAGCCCCAAGCATCCAGTATCGTGCATCGAACCTGGACTGGCGACTCGTTTCATATATGATATTATACATGTTTCAGTGCCATTTTCCCAAATCATCCCACCCTCTCCCTCTCCCACAGAGTCCAAAAGACTGTTCTATACATCAGTGTCTCTTTTGCTGTCTCGTATACACGGTTATTGTTACCATCTTTCTAAATTCCATATATATGCGTTAGTATACTGTATTGGTGTTTTTCTTTCTGGCTTACTTCACTCTGTATAATAGGCTCCAGTTTCATCCACCTCATTAGAACTGATTCAAATGTATTCTTTTTAATGGCTGAGTAATACTCCATTGTGTATATGTACCATAGCTTTCTTATCTGTTCATCTACTGATGGACATCTAGGTTGCTTCCATGTCCTGGCTAGTATTGATATTAATGACATCTTCCTGCAGAGACATTTTTATTCTAAGGATAAAATTATATTAAAAGTTTTCCCCTTCCCTGGAATTTTTAGAAAGTGATTCTTTTTAATAATACTACATATTTTTATTGAATAGATATTATTTTCCCATATATTTAGATTTTAAATTAAAAGAAGCATTCATACTACACACATTCCATTGAAAGTTTCTAATACAGTGAAAATTGTGGAAGTTAATTTCATCAGTGTGAATTTGTCTACAAAATATTTTCCTAATGTATCATAGTTCAGTTCAGTTCAGTCGCTCAGTCATGTCCGACTCTTTGCGACCCCATGGATCGCAGCATGCCAGGCCTCCCTGTCCATCACCAGGTCATCAAATGAAGATTTGTTTATTCAAAATAATACTAAATACAAAGTAAATGCTTTTCCCAAATTAATTAGATTTCTATAAAAATATGAGATGCTTTGAATGTGGTTAATTTGAAGTTTATTTATTTCAGAATCACATTTCCATTTAATACATTTAAAATTTGTAAGTTTAGCATACTTTAAGGAAGGACATATCCTCTGTGTGTGTTCATGTATGTGTGGGGTTTTTGGCATTCAGATAAAATCAGCTTTAAAAACAGTATAATGCTACCAGCATTTTTGAAGGAATATGCTTTCATATGAGATGAAGACTGTGAGAAAAGCTTCCTCTAGCCATTTCATGTCTCTAATATAATTGTAGTTACATGAATAAACAAGAAGTGTTTTTACAAAATGAAAAAAATTTCTCATCTTTCTGAGCTTTGGTTTAGAATAGCATCTGGATGAAATCTACCCTGGTAATAAAATGTTAAGATTTCTTATTGTGTTCTTTATGTGCACACCCATGCACACATACATACACCCCACATTTTTTTTAAAAGGGAGGGCACAAGGAAACTTTTGGAGGTGATGGATATCTTTATTACCTTGATTATGATGATGGATTCTTGAGTGTATGCACATGTCCAAACTCATCACATTGTGTATGTTGAATATGTACAGTTTTGTGTATCATTATACCTCTGTAAAATGTTTAAAAGAAAGAAAAAAATTTTTTTAAAGTAGATGGTGCTTGAAGATAGCGTTTTGGAGATACATTCATCAGTAACAACTAGTAGACTCTGTGTGTTTGAAATCAAGTAAGTAAAATCATTATGTTAAAACAGAAACCAGATTTTGTAAGTCTTTATGGGAATTTTTTTTCTTTGTTTCTGTTATAGGCAGAAGATTTTCCAAGTAACTTTATAACTTGTAAATTTTTAGAAAGTTGTCATTATATTCTAATTAATTCTCAAATATTTTGCTGATTTTATTGTATGATCTGTTTATCCTTGGGAAATATATTCGTGTCTTGTTTGATAATACAAATTCAGTTCAGTTCAGTTCAGTCGCTCAGTCATGTCCAACTCTTTGCCACCTCATGAATCACAGCACACCAGGCCTCCCTGTCCATCAACAACTCCCAGAGCTTACGCAAACTCATGTCCATCGAGTCTGTGATGCCATCCAGCCATCTCATCCTCTGTCGTCCCCTACTCCTCCTGCCTCCAATCCCTCCCAGCATCAGGATCTTTTCCAATGAGTCAACTCTTCGCATGAGGTGGCCAAAGTATTGGAGTTTCAGCTTCAGCATCAGTCCTTCCAATGCAATTACATAGTACAAAAATTACTTCATTTGTTTTAATAATTACTCATTTATTGAATATATTGTTTAAGTATTTTTTAAAAGCAGCTTTATTGGTGGTATTTTACGTAGAAGATTGACTCATTTCAAGTGTGTGATTCAGTTAAGTTTTTAAGTAACTTTACTAAGTATTACAACTATCACCTTATATCCTTTCTAGAACATTTTTCTTCTCCAGAAAGATCTCTCATGCACACTTACAGTTAATCTCTGTCCTTAACCTTAGTCTCAAGCAGTTGCTAATCTGCTTTGTATAAATTTGCCTATTCCAGACATTTCATAACGTGGAAGCATACAGCGTGTAATGTAGTCTTTCGTGTGTGGCTTCTCTTCTCAGCATAATGTTTTGGAGTTTTATCTCCTGATGTAGATGTGTCAGAAGTTCGTTCCTTGTATAAATGTGCCACATGTTCCATATGCATTCATCAGTTGATGGCTTTTAGTGCATTTCCGGTTTTTGACTGTTCCAATTAACGCTGCTATGAACATCCACATGCAAGTCTTCGTCTGGTTGCCAGTAAGCACGCTAAGCTTTTTGCGTTTAATGCATTTAATCTTCACGTCTCTGTAGGCTAAATAGTAACATCATCCCCATTTTACAGATGAGGAAACTTAAACTTACATTAACATCATACAGCTGGTAAGTGGTGGGCCCAAGTACGTAATCACTTTATTGGTTTCTAGTTTATCCTTCCTATGTTTTTTGTTTTTGTTTTTCAGAAGTAAGAGTATGTTTTTTCTCCTTTGTTGTTGTATGAACGGTGGTATACATATGTGTACATACGCTCACGTTTGTCTGTGTATGTATGTATGTGTATATATAGTTTTTTCTTTTGCGTCTTCCTTTGTTACTTAATGTATCTAGGAAATCACTGCATGTGAGGTCATAAGGATATCTTCCTTTGTTTTTACACCTGCAGGATACATTTAAATAAGCACATAGCATATTCAGCCAGTTCCTACATATGGGGGAATACCATTCAGACTATTTTCTTTTTAATTTTTAAAGATGTTTTAATTGCAGTATGGTTGGTTTACAATGTTGTGTTAGCCATTTCAAGAATACAGCAAAGTTATTCAATATTTATACACACACATATATATATACATGTGTGTACTACATATATATATTCTTTTTCACATTATTTTCCCTTATTGGTTACTACAAAACATTGAGTGTGGTTCCCTGGGCTACAGTAGGTCCTAATTTATCCCTCCCCTCCTTTCCTTTTGATAACTATAAGTTTCTTTTCTATGTCTGTGAGTCGGACTGCTTTGTGTACAATATTAATATTGTTTCTTTGAAAGACTAATCAGCCTTGTATCTGTTATTTTGTTTCCTTTATGTTTAATATGATTAAGAGTACCAAGTATATTTTAGTTAGCAGATTATTGAACTTTCTTGTCTGTTATGTATACTAACTTTTGGACCTTCCACATATATATATATATATATATAGTAAAATTTCTTGGTTTGTATTTTGAATTGAAATCTATCAGGAATACTCAAGTATTAACAATGACTTATTTAGTTCTTTTCAAGCTCTTATCTGTTAAGTTACTCTTTTAAAAACAGTTTATTTGAACTCTTAATTATAAAAATTTTAGTATATTCAGGCTCTTGGGGTTTTTTCCCCCCATTGTAAACTGTTTAGAACCAACTTTAGGTATTAAAAGCTCCTAAGCACAAAAACAATGGCATTCTTAGGCAATTTAATAAATAATAAAGAATTGGCAGGCAGGAAGTGTTGTGAATGGTTAGGAATCCATTCAACATATTGCTCACAAGAAAATAAAGAGATATGTTAATTAACAAAATGTTCCACCTGTCTGTTGAAAGTTTATAACTTTACCTTTTTAAAAATCTCAATCCATAATATGTTACCTTTAAATTTTAGGCTTGTCATTAAACGATCAGGTCCTTCTGTACAGAAAACGTATTCTGTACATTTTCTTACACCTTCCAGTATTATAATTTTGTACAATATCTGCTTTGTGGCTCCAGATTTTCTCCATTTATTTGCACATAAAGACATAGTTCAGATGAAAGAAGGCTAAATTACACTGCAACATGGACATTTGGAATCTCGACATATAATCTCATTATCTACTTCATGCTTTTTTGCTCTTTGCTCTTTTACTACAGTGAATTACTGATTTATGCCACTATGCTACGTATAGAAAATAGCTTTTTTTTTTTTTTTAAAGAGAAAATCAACTTCTTTCGCTTGTGTCTGAATAGCAACAAGTGGTCATATGTGGCTAGAGTGGCAGCAGTGAAATATGCGACTGAACAGTTATTGGTATGGGTCTTTTAGGTCTTAGCTGTTGGGCTAAGCAATTTAGACTTTATTTTCAGCAATGAAGAGCCATTATAAAATTTTTAAATAGGATCATTACATGACCTGACATTTGTTCTAGGAAGATAGCACTGCAGAGTCTATGAAGAATGGGTTAGAGATGTGAGAAATTAAAGGTAGGAAGATAAGGTAACTGTTCAGGCAAGAAATTTTTATGGTTTACCTCAACAGTAACAGGAATCTTGCCAAGTAGCCAAAGCTAACAGTTCCTAGCATTCTTTAGGCGGTTCTGTAGATTATGTTTGTAGAATGAGTGCTTAAATGTTCAACTTCTGGTACCAATCTCATTAAAACCTAAAGCCATTAGCCATTATTCTAACCCTGGTCTTGTCATCAGAGCACCTTTTAGTTTTTATGAAACTAATTCATGTAGATAAGTCCATAAAAAATCAACCATTTTCTTCTCTGGTTTATTTTTACATTTTGGTGTAGAATATATTGAGTTGGCCAAAACATTCACTCACGTTTTTCCCTAAGGTGTTACAGGAGAACCCGAATTAACTTTTTGGCTTCCAGAGAAATGTATTTGATGTGAGCTTTTTTGAAATGTTGCACTTAGAAAATATCTTTATTCTAACTTCCTAATTGATTGATGGTTTGGCTTGATATTTAATGCTAGTTTAGAAGTCATTTTCCTTTAGAAATTTGAAGACATTGCTCTGTTGTCTTCATTTTACACTGTTGCTGTAAGTCTTACTCCATTTTGATTCTCAGTCATTTTTCGGTGACATATTTTCCTCTGGAAATTTTAGGACACTGTCCTCTTATAGTGTGCAATTTTGTAATGATGCACCTCGGGCACTACGTTATTATAAGCAGAGTTTCGGAGGCCATTCAGTTTTTCAGAAGATGGAGTCATCACCCTTCTTTCGGTAGGCTTGTGGTAGTGGCTTGATTGCCAGCCTTCTTGGAACTGAGTAACAATAGGCAGCTGAGTGTCTTGCTGACCATCATACAGATTTTCATTTACTCTATTCTCAGTATGATGACCCTCTTCTTCCTGTGCCTATATTGGCATTCCTTAATGGATGCATGGATGCTTAGTATGAAGGATGCAGTTTGGGATCAGGGGTGTTAATTGCTTATCATGCAGTTTTTGTCTGTCTTTTCTTGATTTGGGCAAACACTTCACCCACTCCCTTCCATAGTACATGAGCCTTTCTGGAGTTCTCTGGAGTGAATGTGCTTCTCATCATATTCTAACTTAGTCGCATGAGTCAGGAAATTAATATGCTGTGGGCAAACAATTAAAATCCATCTTTGATTATTATTGTATGTGTAACACAATTAGCTTTTCTGAGTCCAACTTATGGGAAAAAAAGGAATTCATAAACTTGGATCTATAGAAATTGGAACTGCTGACTTTTCATTAGTCAAAAGGGCAAAAGTATCCCATTTTGTCCCTATCAGAATAGTAGTCTTAAAAATAGAATTATCTCCCATCCAAAAAAATTAATTCCAGTTATATCAATAGTTATTGGTTAGTTTAAATTAATTCTCAGTTACCATCTTCACTTCACTCTCACAAGACTTTTAGAAACCACCTCTAAACAAGACTTTCTTCTTAGCATTTAGAAACACCATGTAGTTAAGATTTTTGATGCCATATTTTTAAAATTTTTTGTTCTTTTGCCTATAACTAACCTAACCCACTCCAGTGTTCTTGCCTGGAGAATCCCAAGGACGGGGGAGCCTGGTGGGCTGCCATCTATGGGGTCGCTCAGAGTCAGACACGACTGAAGTGACTTAGCAGCAGCAGCAGCAGCAACCTGAATTTTAGTGAAAATTCTTCTATTATACATGCAGATGCAAAGTTTGCCTATTTTAAAATCTCTTGAAATACCGGTATAAATTAGACCCAAAGCCTTATTTTCCTAAGTTTATGTTCTTTAAAGAACATCAGGTGACATGGTATTACAAAAATTATTTCCAACATTTAGCCTAATGGAGCCCACGTCTCTTAAGAGCTTGCAGTGAAGCCATGCATCTCTAGGATATGAAATTGGATGAGAATTGAACCACCCGAAGCTAGATGAGACCCCCAGATAGTCCCCAATAGTTTTAAACTTGTGCCGCATGGGTGGGTCCTGTGGATCCTTGGTAGTGGTCTGCTCTGAGTGAGAACAAAGGAGGGGTGGGAAATGCAAATGGTTATTTAAACCATGTCTTACTGGTTTAAATAAATTATACTTTATTTGAACATAGGTTTCTATAACTAGACAGTTTTTCTCTGAAAGTTGTGTTAATAGTATTGATAGTTGAAATAAAAAGATTGAAGACATTTGAACATGAGGCAGTATAAATGTCTAAGTAAGGCTCTCCTTGTTCTCCTGTGCTTAACACCTTCTCCAGTTGGTTATTGTTCTCTGTGGTCATCATGCTTTTTCCTGACTTTGTACCTTTGTTGATATTCTACCCAAATTTGGAATATCATAATTTTTTTTTTTTTTACCTATTTAGCTCTATATTTCAAAGCAAAAGTTAAGGCTAGCTCCTGCCATGAAGCTTTCTTCCTAACACTCCCACACATTGATCTTTTTATTCTCACAATTTCTATAGCTCTTTGATTATATTACTTTGGGTTGTCTTTTGTGACATACAGTAATTTATTTCACTTCACTGCAGTGTGAATTCTAGTTTCTCACACAGTGCTCACAGGATACAAATTTAATAGATCAGTATTTTTTTTTATTTAACTGAAACTAAGTTATGAACCCGATTTTCCCAATTAAAATCTGTTTCCCTCATTACTATGAAATATTAATTTTGTGAGTTATTTGCATATTTGAACTTAAGTGTGGTTCTTTAACGTGCTTTATGCTCTTTCTCACTTTGCATTCATCTTGATTTGCCCACAGAATGGGATGATAAGTCATTCATATTTGACAGGTATTCTCCTACATCTCTGTACCTTGGCAACAGAATACTCCTTCCTATGTATAGATTTCTTTTGACTGTTTAGGGGTAAAGAGGATCATCCGTCAGAATGTGTAGAATATGTATACTTCCTGTCTGCTCTCGCATAGGCATTTAATGCTTTCAGCTTGAGTATCAGCACGTATACAAGCTACAGTGATGTTTGTGGAAAATAGTTTATCCCAAGATGAGGGTGTTTAATGGGACTTTTCTTGAGACATTTGTTTTTCTATAATTGGTTAAGTCGAGGCCCAAAGATAGATTGAGAAGGTGATACTATATTCTCTACACTCTGTCCTAAATCTGGAGCCAGCTAGCAGTCTGAGTCAGAAACTTCCCTGAGTGTTTATTACGAGGTGAGCACAGACTGGCTGTGTTACACCCAAATATTCCAACTCCCACATCTCTGCACCCACCCGGTGTCAAATAGAAGACTGAGACAGGAAAAGAAAAGAGAGTTGGGAGTCTGAAATAGAAAGATGGTATGTTAAAGCTCTTTTTTCTCATCCCATCTCTCAGTGGGCACTTGAATTCTTAGAAGGCATGGAGGTGTTTTTGAGGTTTCATGAGAAAGAGCATGGAAGGTTGAAGAGAATATAGCCATGGGGCTGATCAGGCAACCTATAAGCTAGAAGATAGTCCACCTAGTAAGAGGGCTGGGGGCGTGGACTGCTGACCACAGTGGAGGGAAGGCGTGGCTGTCCTGTTCTGGGGAGGCTGGACGTCACCCTAACCAATCATGTGCATCTCCTATGAAGAAACCACCACATCAGCAAGAGGGCCACGATGGTCAGGACTCCAGTGAGGTTGGGGGCTCCTCACCACCTGCAGGCAGCCAGTCAGGCAGTTCTAGCGATTTCTTCCATTTTCCCTCTTCAACACATCATAGTAACTGGAGTCTGGAGAATAAGGGGAAGAACACGTCCCAGAACTGAGTTACCGAAGTGCTGGAGTAGAAGGAGGATTGCAAGTGCAGACTACACCTTGTCTCCCACTTGATGTTGTGAGCAGAAGCTTAGCTGACATCTGTGGGAGGGAGTAATAAAGGCTATTAATAATACTTAGTGCTTACTGTGAAAAAGGTACTGTTTTAAGGTCTTTAGCTGTATTCATTTAATCTTTTAACAGCTCTGTGAACTATAGAGTGTTGTAACTGTTTTACAAATTAGAAAACTTAGAAATAGAGGTGAGATTTGAGTTAGACTTGGGAATGGAGTTTTTAAATTCCACTAGCTTGAGATTCCTTACAGGCAGAAAGTAGCTGGGAACGTATGAACTTTCTTAAGGCCAAATTAAGGACAGTATGGGGAAATTCAATATCATACCATTAAAAGAGATCAGAATAAAAAATATGCTGCTTCATGCTATATTCTTCTGAAGTAAGAATGTTTAATAAACTGCTTACATATTTAAAATCAATTGAACTCAGCTTTCATGTATTCAAAATATATGTGGAATAAGAAGTGTTAGTCACGCAGTCATGTCTGACTCTTTGTGACCCCATGGACTGTAGCCTGCTAAGCTCCTCTGTGCATGGGATTCTCCCGGCAAGAATACTGGAGTGGGTTGCCATTGCCCTCTCCAGGGGATCTTCCTGATACAGGTATTGAACCCAGGTCTCCTGCACTGCAGGCAGACTTCTTACCATCTGAGCCACCAGGGAAACTAAGATACATGCAATAAATATAATGTATGTAATGAAACCCAGCTGTTTACATTTTTCTTTAACTAAATCCAATGTTAGAGTCAGAGAGAGTATATGATATTTAGTAATTTGGGAAAGAATTTCACCCCTGCTAACCTGAATGAGAATGTGTGTGTGTGTGTGTGTATCCATCCCAAATATTGCCAAGTTTTTCTGTCATGTGGGCATGAATGGGATCACATTACATTAATGCTCAAATCTTGGTAATTCCAGCTTTTCGTACTCATGCAGACACTTTGATCTCTTGCATGTCCCGTTCCTTCAGCTATTTTAGGGAGCTCTCGAGCGGTGCCATTTAGACCAGGATGCTGCTCCCTTTTTTACCTCTGTTGCTCTGCACTCATCTTGGTTCTGCAACCCTAAACACCTTGTCAGCACTGCTTTTAACTGTAATAGTTGACCTCTACCACCTTGGCCTGGGACATGACAGCTCACCAACCTTTTGCAAGTGAGAAAGATAATTCTCTTTTTGCATTATGCTCAGTTTGGGGAATCCTGGCTGAGTTAAGAGCTCCAACGTGTTAACAGAGTCTAGGAGACTCTTCTTTCAGTTCATGCACAGCATGTTTTCTTTCCAAAACATGAATACATGGCCGCAGCAGTTCGGCCTGATAGATTCATCACCTTGTATGAGAGGGTCTCTTTTCCCTGACTTCGGGCCCTAAAGCTTAGCATGATTTTCTTTAGTAGACTGTGTGTGTCAAGAGTCCCATTGCTCCTCTGAGAAATTTGGATTGTCTTGTTCACTTCACCCTCTAATATTCCAAACATACTTGCATGTAGTCTTAGCTTAAGGTATCTCCTGAAGGGTTCTCAGTAGAAAGTAGGGGAAGGTGGGAGGTGTGGAGTGGGAGGTGGGAAGTTGAGGGATGAGGGTGTCATCTAATTCCTTCTATGAACTGTGTCTGAATCTCTAGTCTGCTCTAGTCTGACTTTGGCCTCTGCTTTATCTGTATTACTGTTAAAACTTCATATTTGGCCTAGTCTTACTTAAGACAGAAGATTCCCTGGTGGCTCAGTATTAAAGAATCCACCTACAATGCAGAACATGTGGGCTCAGTCCCTGGATTGGGAAGATCCCCTGGAAGAGGAAATGGCAACCCACTCGAGTATCCTTGCCTGGGAAATGCCATAGACAGAGGAGTTTGGCGGGCTGCAGTCCCTGGGGTCTCAAGAGTCAGACAAAGCTTAACAACTAAACCACCACCATGTAAGATAAATGGTTTGAGCCGCCACAGTTGGTTGTACAGGTCTGTACTCAGCAGCCTTTAAGTGGCAGATGTGGCTTCTCATCTTGCCCTTCTTACAGACCGTTACTTTGGTCACTTCACAGGGTCTGTCTGCTTCCTTTTGTGGAAATGATAGGGTTGAGCAAATGACCAAAGGTTTATTCTAGTTCTCACACTCTGAGGTCCTGTGTTCCTAAGCAGAACTGTTAAAATGTCATTTTATTGCCCTTATAGTTTCTAGTATAATATGTAAAGTGAGTTATGATGAATAAATTATATATGCAGTTTATAGTAATCATTCTTATAGTTCTTTTTTGTTGGCTACTTTTGTAAAACTTGTCATTAGCCTCTCTGTCCAAATTAATATGAAAATACTTTCTTTGGTGCTATGTATACTAAAGTGTTATCCAAGGTAAGTTTGTAAATAAAGGAAGGATAATTTGTAAATGTTTCTAAAGAAATATTTACAAGTAAATATTTATAAAGAAAAATTTGTAAATAAAGGTTGTAACTGTGCACAAGAAATACAGAAATTTAAAGGGAATTTAAAGAAAGGAAAGAAAAGTTTGATCCATGGTCCATGCCACTGTTCTCTCTAGGAATTGTTGAACTCTCTTTTTTAGGGCACTTTTCAATATTGCTATTATAATTTTTTAATTTCTGTGTATTTGTTTATCTAGCATTAATTGGTTGAATTGCTCTAAAAGTTTTTTTTTCCTGCTACTTTCTTATAGAATAGTTTTTGGACTAGTGTGGCGAATAATGCTATCTGTAAGCTCCTAATTAAACTCAGGTCTTAATCAATGAAGACATTTTTGATTTATCCACTCTGTCATCTGAACTTTTGTTTAAATTTTCCATCTCTGCAAGAAAACTGAAAAGATATATTCTGTGTAACTGAACTAGATTCGCTGTCTTCACTGAAAGGACTTCCATGCTTTTACAGTATTTCCCAAAGGCCTGCCATTTAATCTTTTTTTTCATTAACTCAGATACCAATTGAATCCTTCTCACTATCCCATTAATTTCATCCTTCATATTACTGTACCTTGACATTAAGGGACTGTCATTGGAGAGGAGATTATGTTTGGTATGTCTGTAATACTGAATAGGACTAATAGGAAATTTTTATAATTGAGCTGAGTTGCCCGAGCAAGGATGTCGTTCGTATCTGGAGGGTTTCTTTAAATGATGAGTCAAATCTGAAGCCTATGGGAGGAAGAATTATCAAAATATATACATTTATTCTTAGAAGAATTTTAATCCAGAGGCTCATCAATTATGTGTCACATTTCAAGTTATTGGCAAATATATTTATGTTTTTAGTGGCCTCAAAAATAGACCTGTATAGGTTAAGACCCAGTTGTCTTTCTTTTTTTAACTTTTTAAAAAACGAATATCCACTGTGAGGTGACAGAGACTCGAGTGTGATATTGTAGATATTTAGGGTGATATCTTGACATACTTAGCTGATAAACCTCAATTTAAGTTCAATAAAATCAAGGTTTTCTAGATGTAAGCCATTTCTACACATATTAGTAGTTATAGAAATTTAGTAGTGGGTTTTTTATTTAAGAAATTTAAATAAAATCAACTTTACTGATATTAAAACCATAATCTGAATTTAAGTGTAAAAAGAACTCTCAATTCACAGTATAACTTAGATCCTTGATTTTGTAATTTTATGTATGTTCCAGTTGTTGGCAAAACCTCATATAATTTATTGTTATGTCGTGAGCTTTGCTATTTGACTCTTGTTCAGCTTTATGTCTTTTGCCATTTAGAATTAATTTTCTAAGACTGCTGTACTTGCCTTATTTATTTTTTCAATTATCTCTTTATTCAGTAGTGTAAAGATCTATTATACAGTGGCTTTGCATTTTTGGCATCCCATTGCAGAAAGTATCAATTTGTCACATAAAAAGAAAAATTAGATATACTTTATTCATGTTAAAGTCACACCCTAGCTTTTTTAAAGGCAGCTTTGACTTAGATTTGCAAGCCTGAGGATATTGATTTGAATTATGCATGACTGTCTGGTGTGCAGTTGCATTAGCCTGCTGGATGGATAATGTAAACATGTTCTGAATTTTAAGTACATGGCAGTATATGAGTGGCAGGTTAAAAATAGAACTAATAACCAAGTGCATATTTGGAAATTTGATTTTTACAGTGTAAAACTACACAGGGACAATATCTACAAATGGTTGGCTGCCGATATAATAACTTGTTTTGTATTTTATAAATATAAAATGTGCTGTCTGCTAAGTGTACTAGGTCAGTAATTTTTTTTCTAATTTGTTAAACTTTTGACAGTAGAAAACAAAAATGTAGTAATAAACGTGAAAAAGGATTACCTTTCACAGATTATGAGTTGATTCCTAGGCATGCTCCTCTCTTATATTTTTTAAATAAAAAATTAGGAAGCTTTTTGTTGCTACGTATAGCACATTACATAAACATTTTGAAGTTTATATTACAAATGAAATGTGGCATCATAGTCTCTTAAAATCCTATATGTTGCACTTCCATGGAGAATGGGGAAAATAGTCATAGTTGTTTGTTAGTAAGTGTTTTTGTGGTTGATTTTTTTTTAATATTCTTGATACTGATTTTCTAACCTAGAATTTTAATATTATATTGATTAAAATTTTTTTAGTCTTTTCACTTATGGCTTTTGAATGTTATGTTTAGAGAGACCTTTCATATTTTTAGATTTGAAAATTTTTTGTGTGTTTTCTTCTAGTATTTTTATGGTATCATTTTTTACCTGTAAAGCTTTGATCCAAAAGGTGGAATTCTTCTGATATAATGACTGAACTGAAGATACAGCTTTCTTCTTTTCCAAATCACTAGCCATTTATCTTTATGTTATTTACTGAAGAATGTAATATTTTAACTTATAATTTGACATATCACTTTTATCATATATTAAATTTCTTTTTGAATTTGTGTCTATTTCTGAACTTTATTCTGTTTCAGTTGCTCCCTCCATTCCAGTGTGTAATGACACTCTGTAACATTATATTGTGCCTGTGCTAAGTTACTTCAGCCGTGCGGACGCTTTGCAACACTACGGAAGGTAGCCTACAGGCTCCTCTGTCCCTGGGATTCTCCAGGCTGGAATACTGGAATGGGTTGCCGTGCCCTCCTCTAGGGGATCTTCTTGACCTAAGGATCGAACCCATGTCTCTTATGTCTCCTACATTGGCAGGTGGTTTCCTTACCTCTGGCACCACCTTATTCTTTGTCAAATTTTTTTCTAGTTATTCTTATACAGTAATTCTTCCAGATGCGCTTTAGAACAATTCACATGCTACTTTTGATTGGGGTCACATTGCCTTTATTACATCAAAGGTATTTTCTTGATTTATTTTTACCGTTGATTTTAATTACCAATGTGAAGTTTTCCAGTGCTCCTTCTTTCCATTTCAGAATCTTTTTATTTTTACCTATCATCTTTATTAGAGGTCAAATAATTTTCCTATGCCTTTGCTACATTCTACTTATGACCTCAACTAGAATCAGTTATTGGCAATCACTTGTCCCTTTTTTTTTTACTGTACAACTTAATTCTTTCCATGATTCATTTCTTTCTGTTCTTAAACATTCCTGGATCTTCCTACATAAACAATGCCCATCCTTCTAATTTTCTTCTGTTTTTTTTCTTTAAGTGTTTTTTCAAAAGTCAACTTATTTGAGATAATTTCTTTCTAATCTTTTGAGTTACTCTGTACTAACACCCTCTTTCCTTTCCTAATACAGTAAGTTCTCTTTCAGTTCAGTTTCAGTTCAGTTGCTCAGTCGTGTCTGACACTTTGCAACCCCATGAATTGCAGCACACCAGGCCTCCCTGTCCATCATCAACTCCCAGAGTTCACTCAAACTCACGTCCATCAAGTCAGTGATACCATCCAGCCATCTCATCCTCTGTCGTCCCCTTCTCCTCCTGCCCCCAATCCCTCCCAGCATCAGAGTCTTTTCCAGTGAGTCAACTCTTTGCATGAGTTGGCCCAAGTACTGGAGTTTCAGCTTTAGCATCATTCCTTCCAAAGAACACCCAGGACTGATCTCCTTCAGAATGGACTGGTTGGATCTCCTTGCAGTCCAAGGGACTCTCAAGAGTCTTCTCCAACACCACAGTTCAAAAGCATCAATTCTTCAGCGCTCAGCGTTCTTTACAGTCCAACTTTCACATCCATACATGACCACTGGAAAAACCATAGCCTTGACTAGACGGCAGTTGGCAAAGTAATGTCTCTGCTTTTCAATATGCTATCTAGGTTGGTCACAACTTTCTTTCCAAGGAGTAAGCGTCTTTTAATTTCATGGCTGCAGTCACCATCTGCAGTGATTTTGGAGCCCAAGAAAATAAAGTCTGACACTGTTTCTACTGTTTCCCCATCTATTTCCCATGAAGTGATGGGAGCAGATGCCATGATAGTTGTGTGTTCATGTCTTCACTAGCTATTATTTCTAATCACTTAAAAGCTGGATTTTTAAGTTTCTCACTCTAGTGAAATACTTTGAAATTAATTTTGTTATTATGGTAAAATGTACATAGCAAAAAATTTGCCTCCTAAGTGGAACCATAGAATACTAGTATTTTGGGGTCTGGTTCATTTCCCTTAGCATAGTGTCTTTGAGACTCCCCTATGTTGTACTTTGTATCAGAAATCCCTTCCTTTTACAGCTGAATAACATTCCACTATAGATTCATGTGTGTGTGTGTGTACCACAGTTGCTTATCAGTTCACTCATCAATGGACACGTGGGTTGTGTCTACTTTTTGGCTATTGTGAATAATGCTGCTGCTGAACATTAGTGTAACTGTTTGAGTCCTTGCTTTCAGTTCTTCTGGGTATATACCTAGAAGTAAAATTACTTGATTCTGTCAGTTTTTACTTTATTTATTTTGGTGCTCTGTCAATAGGTGCTTATATGTTTATAATTTGTTATACATTTCTGATGGATTGACCCTTTTATTATTACAAAATGTCCCACTTTAGTAACATTTTTTTGTTTTGTTTTAAAGTCTGTTTTTCTAACATCAGGATAATCATTCCTGCTTTCTTGTGGTTTCTTTTGCAAAATATATCTTTTTCTAATTGTTTACTTTCACTCTGTTTGTATCTTTTAATCTAACATGTGTTCTGTACACTTGTCTTGCTTCTCTAAATCAAGACTGACAATCTTTGCATTTTGATAGAATTATTTAATCTGTTCATGCTTAATATTGTTTGATGTGATTAGAATTATATCTGCTGTTTTATTTTTATTCATACCTCCAGTCTTTTTTTGTTTCTCTTCTCCTTTAGCACTTTCTTTTGCTTGATGGGGATATGTATAAGATAGCATTTTCTTTTCTTTCTTTTGCTTGATGGGGATATGTATAAGATAGCATTTTCTTTTCTTTCTTTTGCTTGATAGGGATATGTATAAGATAGCATTTTCTTTTCTTTAATTCCTTTTTCATTGTATTACATGTAGTTGTTTTGTTTGTTTGCCTAGTGGTTTAACATGTACATGTTAACTTATCCAAATCAACTTCAAATTTTGTTAGCTTAACTCCAGTGATATATAGAAATGTTACCCTTAGATAGCTCTACACCTTTTCCCCTTTTTTGTTGTATTATTTTTATACAGATTATGCCATTAATGTTACAACCCAAAGAATGCATTGTTATAAATTATTACTTTCCCCTTATAGTCATAGTATAGTTTTATTCCCCTCTACCCTATTGTGCTATTACTGGCAAATATATTACACATGTATTATATTTCTATATATTATAGGCCCAACAATATATTATATACCTATAACTTCATAAGTTGCTTTTTAAATAAGTTAGAATAAGGAGAGCGCTTTCCTGGTAGCTCAGATGGTAAAGCTTCTGCCTGCAGTATGGGAGACCCGGGTTCAATCCCTGGGTTGGGAAGATCCCCTGGAGAAGGAAATGGCAACCCACTCCAGTATTCTTCCTGGAAAATCCCATGGACGGAGGAGCCTGGTGGGTTACACAGTCCATGGGGTCGCAAAGAGTCGGACATGACTGAGTGACTTCACTTTCACTTTCAGAATAAGAAGAACTATACATTTCTGTTGTATTTTATAATTAATTACCTTAACCATCACTGTATATATTTCCTTGCAGATTTGAATTACCATCTGGGTCCCTTGCTTTCAGCCTGAAGAACTGCCTTTGGTATATTATTTTAGGGTGCATCTGCCAGTAGGCATCGTCGCTCAGTTTCTATTTATCTGGGAAAGTCTTTATTTTGCCTTCATTTTTATTTATTTTCTTTTTAAGATGACTTTGCTGGATATAGAATTTCTGGTTGACAGTTTTTTTTCCTTTAATTTTGAATATTTTATCCCATTGTCTTCTAGTGTTTTTGCTAAGAAGTCAGATGTTAATGTTGTTGGATTCCTTTGTATGTGAAGAGTCATTTTTCTTGGACTGTTTCCAGGATTTTTTCCTTGGCTTTGATTTTCAGCATTTTTACTACGATGTTTCTGTGCTTCTCTGCCTTTTCTCTCTCTTCTAAAAAATATTTTTAAATATTTTTCCTGCTTTTTTCTCTCTTCTGCCGATATTCCCATTTTTCGTGTGCATTAGTGTGCTTAATGGTGATCCACTTTCTAAAAAGCTCTTCATTTTTATGTGCTCTTTCTTCTCCTGGTTTGTTGGCTTGCAAAATCTCTGTGGATATAACTTGTGTTTACTTATTCTTTTTCCTGACAGTTTATATTTACTGTTGAACCCTTCCAGTGAAATTTATATTTCAATTTTTATGATTTTCAACTCTATCATTTCTATTTTGTTATTTTTTAAAGTAATTTCTCCTCTTTAATGATATTCTCTATTAGATGCAACTTTCTGATCATGCCCTCCCTTATTTCTTTAATCATGGTTTCCTTCAATTCTGTGATATTTTTGATAGCTACTTTGTGAAAAATCTGGTGTTTCTCACAGTTCCAGTTGCTTCTTTTTTTTTTTTTTTTTTTAAATCTGTGATTCATACATTCTTGTTTCTTTGAATGCCTCATAACTTTTTTGTTGTTGAAAACTGGGCATTTTGTATAGTACAGAAACTCTAGGTGCTGATGCCCCCAGGCCGGAGGCTTGTTATTACTGTTTGCTTGTTTACTTGTTTAGTGGCTCCCTGAGTTGTTTGAGTGAAGTTTGTTTCTCTGCTGCAGTGTTCAGTTCTGATTTTAAGCCACAGCTTTGGGTAGACCCACGGTCACCCTGAGTGATAGTGGTTTCAGTAAGGCTCTTGTTCCCTGGACATACCCAGCTCTCAAACTCCACTAGTTTCTAGCTGATTGCCCTGGTACTTATAAAAATGGCCCTGAGTCTTAAATTGCTCTACGAACTAATCCAGAGCAGTCTCTGCCTTGCTAAACTGAGAAAGAGGAAGAAAGGGGAGCAGTCTTGGGTCAAATACTATAGACTCTTTGTCTTTAGTATCTAGTATTGTCTTTAGTGACTTTTCATCGATATTCTTGAATGGATATTTCTTGATTTGTAGTTCATTTCCAGAGTTAAAATTTTTTTTATTTTTTACTCATTTTCACCAGTTTCAGTGGAGAACAGATGAGTAGCGCTCCTGTTATTATCAGCCAGAAGTTAGTCTCATAATAATTTGTTTTTAAATGAAATGTTTTAAGCATACAAATTAGTACAGATAATTTCGTGATGATAACACATTCTCTAGTGTTTTTAGATTCTAACATTCTATTATATTCCAAGAATTTAAAAAAAAGGAACCTTAAATAGATTTGAAGACTTATGTATATGTATCTTTATAATTTGGTGTTTATCATTCCCATGCATTTTTTTAACGTATGTTTAAAATTTACCCTCCATTCACAGTGTGTAAGCGTTGTTACTGATCTTTTATATGTTTATCAACACAGGTGGTTGCCAGACTTCTTCACTTTGGCAGTCTAGTAGATAGCATTCAGCGTTGTGATGGAGTTCCTAGGAAGAACAGATAAGACAGAAAGAGAAATGAAATTTGTAAAACTTTGAAAGGAAAAAATAAAATAGGCATTTCTGGAAAATGTGATTGTTTGCCTAGAAGAGGAAAGAGATTGTAGAGGCAAATATTAGAAAAGATACTTTATTCAGCATCTTTGTTTGTTGTTTTTAATAATTTCTAACAATTTGCTTCTAGCTCTTGCTAGGAACTTCTGTACAATGTTGAATGCTAACAAATGCTTCTTGATCCTATTTTAAAAGGATTTCCTATCTTTTCATTTTGTTATGTTTGCTGTAGATATTTGGAAATTATATTGAGTTACAGAAATTTCCTTCTGTTCTAGTTTTCTAAGACTAGTTTTTTAGTTATGAGTTGATGTTTAATTTTATCAATTGCATTTTGTGATCTTACAGGGTCACATGGTTGTTAACTTTTCATCTGTTTATGTTATGAATTATATTTAAAAGATATTCATATGTTAAACCTACATTCTGGAGATAGCATCAAATCATATCTACATTTAGTTTATTACTCTTTTGCTTGCCTTAGGATTTTTATAGCTGTGTTCCTGAAGGAACTTGCTGTAAACTTTTCTCATGTTGCCCTAGTTTGAGTTTTCGAATCAAGGTTTTACAAAAATCCTGAAATGAATTTTAGATTATTTCCTCTTTCTCATTTTCTTAGAATATTATATAAAATTGAGAGTTATCTGTTCTTCAAGTGTTTGGTAGAATCAATCTGTAAAATCACTTGTACCTTATCATTTTTTTGTGGTTAGATTTTTTTTTTAATGATTCAGTACCTGAATGTTACAAGTATAATTGAGTTCTTTATTTTCTGGTTAAATCAGTTTTGGTAAATTATATTTTCCCAGAAATTCTTTGTTTTATATATTTTTAAATTATGCTTATAAAGTTATCAATTGTATTCTGGTTTTTGTCCAATCTTTTAAGAGTTACTTTTTTTTCCCCTTAGTTTTTTCAGGAAACTTGGTTGGGGTTTTTATAAATCCTTTCTGTTGAGTATATTTTTTAATTTTATTAATTCTGTGTAATTTTTTTCCTATTTTCATTGGAGTTAATCCTTGCTTTAACATCTTGAACTAGAAACTTTATCATCTTTGTCATTTTTGTTTTCTAACATACTGCAACTGAGGATATCTATTTCTTTACCATTTTAACTGTATCACACATTTTAGTACATAGTATGTTCACTTACATTTGTTTCTATGATTTCCCTAAATTCTGTCATGATTTCTTTTTTATTTTTTCATTCATGTTATTTTAAAGTTTAGAAAAATATTCAAACATATAGAAAATTGCCAAATAAACTGAATTTTTAAAAAGTCTCTTCTAGTTCATGAGTTCTAAGTAATTACGTTGTGAAGAGATAACAGAATCTATGACTCTTGCCATTCGTTAAGACTTGCTTTTTATGGCTAATGTATTTTGGGCAGAGTGAGAGGGCAGGTTGTCAATGTTTAATATCTCCACCAAAGCAATATGTATCCTTTAATTCTTGGTTGCAAGGTTTTGTGAATGTCCTTTAGTCAAACTTACTGTGTTCAAATTGACTGTGTCTTTCTTAAATATTTTTCAGCTTTACTTTTTTTTAGAAAAATTGAAGTATAGTTGATTTGCAATGTTATATTAGTTTCAGGTGTACAACATGATTCAGTATTTTTATAAATTATATTCCATTTACCATTATTACAAAACAGTGACTGTTTTTCCGAGTGATGTACAATATATCTTTGTTGCCTATGTAAATATTTTATACATAGTCATTTGCATCTCTTATCCCATACTCTTATCTTGCCCTTACCTGCTTCCCTCTCCCCACTAGTAACCAGCAGTTTGTTCTCTATATCTGTGAGTCTATTTCTGTTTTGTTATATACATTTGTTTATTATTATTTTTTTTTTAGATTCCACATATAAGTGATAACATACAGTATCTGTCTTTCTCTGTCTGGCTTACTTCAGTAGCATAATATTCTCTAGGACAATTCACATTGTTGCAAATGGCAGAATTTCATTCTTTTTGAATGGCTGAGTGATATTCTGTTATACACACACACACACACACAGTATAAAACATCTTAAGCCAATCATCTTGATGGATGTCTTTTGTTGTTGTTTAGTCACTAAGTAGTGTTTGACTCTTTTGCAGCCCCGTAGATGGTAGCCCACCAGGCTCCTCTGTCTGTGGCATTTCCCAGGCAAGAGTACTGGAATGGATTGCCACTTCCTTCTTCAGGGGATCTTCCTGACCCAGAGATTGAACCCACATCTCCTGCATTGGCAGGTGGTTTCTTTACCACTGAGCTTCTAGGGAAGCTTAGGTTGCTTCTTTTATCTTCAGTTCAGTTTAGTTGCTCAGTCGTGTCCGACTCTTTGCGACCCCATGGACTGCAGCACGCCAGGTTTCCCTGTCCATCATCAAACATCACCAAAACTCCTGGAGCTTGCTCAAACTTATGTCCATTGAGTCAGTGATGCCGGTCAACCGTCTCATCCTCTGTCGTCCCCTTCTCCTCCTGCCTTCAGTTTTTCCAACATCAGGGTCTTTTCCAGTGAGTCAGTTCTTTGCATCAGGTGGCCAAAGTACTAGAGTTGCAGCTTCAGCATCAGTCCTTCCAGTGAATATTCAGGACTGATTTCCTTTAGGATGGACTGGTTGATCAGCTTGCAGTCCAAGGGACTCTCAAGAGTCTTCTCCAACACCACAGTTCAAAAGCATCAATTCTCTGGCACTTAAGCTTTCTTTATAGGCCAACTCTCTCTTCCATACATGATTACTGGAAAAACCATATCTTTGACTAGACTGACCTTTGTTGGCTAAGTTATGTCTATGCTTTTTAATATGCTCTCTAGGTTGGTCATAACTTTTCTTCCAAGGAGCAAGCATCTTTTAATTTCATGGTTGCAGTCACCATCTGCAGTGATTTTGGAGCCCCCCAAAAATAAAGTCTCTCACTGTTTCCATTGTTTCCCCATCTATTTGCCATGAAGTGTTTGGACTGAATGCCATGATCTTAGTTTTCTGAATGTTGAGTTTTTTTTTTTTTATTTTATTTTATTTTTAAACTTTACAATATTGTATTGGTTTTGCCAAATATCGAAATGAATCCACCACAGGTATACATGTGTTCCCCATCCTGAACCCTCCTCCTTCCTCCCTCCTCCCTCCCCATACCATCCCTCTGGGTTGTCCCAGTGCACCAGCCCCAAGCATCCAGTATCGTGCATCGAACCTGGACTGGTGACTCGTTTCATATATGATATTATACGTATTTCAATGCCATTCTCCCAAATCATCCCACCCTCTCCCTCTCCCTCTCCCACAGAGTCCAAAAGACTGTTCTATACATCAGTGTCTCTTTTGCTGTCTCATATACAGGGTTATTGTTACCATCTTTCTAAATTCCGTTGAATTTTAAGCCAACGTTTTCACTCTCCTCTTAAACTTTCATCAAGAAGATCTTTAGTTCTTCTTCACTTTCTGCCATAAGGGTGATGTCAACCTGCATATCTGAGGTTATTGATATTTCTCCCAGCAATCTTGATTCCAGTTTGTGCTTCATCCAGTCTGGCATTTTGCATGATGAACTCTGCATATAAGTTAAATAAGCAGGATGATGATATACAGCCTTGATATACTCCTTTCCCCATTTGGAAACAGTCTGTTGTTCCATGTCTTTTATCCTGGGTATTGTAAATAATGCTGTGGACATTGGGTTGCATGTGTCTTTTGAATTAGTGTTTTCATATTCTATGGATATATATGCAGGAGTAGAACTGCTGTATCATATAGTAGTTCTCTTGTTTGTTTTTTTGAGGGATTTCCATACTGTTCCCCATTTTCACTGCACCAGTTGGCCTTCCCATCAACAGTGTACTGGGGTTTCCTTTTCTGCACATCCTCAATAATCGTTGTTATCGGTGGTCTTTCCCATGATAGTCATTCTGATAGGTGTGAGGTAATACTGTATCTTAACTCATTGTGGTTTTGACTTTTCATTTCTCTAATGAGTGTCTGCTTTGCCTTTCAATCATTGAGAGATGTGTTATATCTTTGACTGTTAACAGATTTTTCTCTTGGAATTCTCTCAGTTTTTCTTAAATTACTTTAAATTTATGTTTTCAGGGACTAACATATTTACGGATTTATACGTTTTGGTAAATCATCCCGTCTATCATTATGTTGTATTAACCGTCTTTATCTCTTCATTTTTTATAGTATTCAGGGAACGGACTCAAAAACTGTAGTAAATATTATATTATATATTTCCTATATGTTTATTGTAAAGCTTATTACAGTTATTCATATGTTTGAATTTATTTCTGCCATGTTCTTTTGTCTACTCATTCCACTTTTTCTATGCTGCTTTTTCTTTTTTTTTTTTTTTTGCCTTCATCCTGATGTGATTTTTAGGGACATCATGTAGTGTTCATAAATTTGTGATGGTCTCTCTATTTGATGGCATCTGTGTCTCTAGAAATATCCTTAGAAAAGAGGATATTTGTAAACATTATAAACAAGGTTTAGGAATTTAGAAATACAGCAACAAAACATTGGTCCCATTAAAGTTGAAATTATTTCTGAGATCTACAATCTGCAATATGTAATGATCACTTACATTTCTTGATATAAATGTCATCTTCTTAGGAGGGCAAAATGTTTTTTATTCTTTTCCTTTTTTAACCTTTACCTATAACTTTTCTTGACATGCTTTCCATCTCCTTTTGTATTGTGCAATAAACATGTATTTAGTTCTGGAATCTCAAAGCCAGATAGGATCTTGAAAGCTATGTAGTTATCCAGGAAGGTCTACATCTCAAATATCAAAAGGTAAAACTAGTTTTGAGCAAATAGACGTCAAGAAAGTAGAAGTCTAGTCCAATTTTCTCTTACAATTCATCACATCTTTAGCAATTTTCACTTTAAGAAAATTAATCCCTTACTTTATTTCAGTTCCAAAATGAAACTGTTAAATGTTTTGGATTCATAGTAAAATCACAAGGATCTTTTTTTTTTTTTTTAATTATAAAGGTCTTTTACATCATAAATTCATTTTCTTCCATTTATACACACAGGCCCAGAGTATACATGCTTACTTAGCTTCTTAGTAGTAGAGCACAGTTTCAAACTCAGATTTTCTCCCTCCCTGTTTAGTATTCTTTTTCTCCTTATCTCTGACATAAAAGCAAATTAGGTTTTCTTCTGGGGGCCAATGGAGTTTCAGTGCCTAGCACAAAATCGGTACCAAAATAAATAACATTTATCATTTCCTAATAGAGAAAGATAGGTAAACTTGGAATTGCTCTGTTTTAAGTTGTTGTTCAGTAGCTGTCGTGTCCAGCTTATTTAAGACCTCATGTAGCCTGCCAGGCTGTTCTGTCCATGGGATTTCCCAAGCAAGAATACTGGAGTGTGTTGTCATTTCCCTCTCTAGGGGGTCTTCCCAACCCAGGGATTGAACTTGTGTCTCCTGCATTGCAGGCAGATTCTTTACTGCTGAGCCACCGGGGAAGTCCATTTTAAGTGGTTTACACTTCATTATATGTGAGCCTGTTGAGGAGACCTGTTGAAATCAGGTGGGTGCTTTTCAGTGTGGGTCTACATATTATTTCCCGAAACCACTCGACAGAACATGGCTTTGGGTCTCCTGTGGCAATCATGAGAGAAACTGATTTAGGTAGATAAATTTTCTCTGCTATTCACCTAAATTCAACAAGGATAGTGTCAGTATAATTTTTTCCACAGACTTTTACTATAGTCATTAGTGGTAAAGGAAACAGGTATTAAATGTTTACTGTGAATCCTTATAAGAATTTCAGAGGTGTATTATTTTTCCCTCAGTGAACTCTGATTTAAACCAAGTAATTTCATTTTCTTTAACTGTTTTTATGATTTCTATTCAGAAACTTTCATAATCTTTCAGTAACTACAGAAGATGGTCTCCCCCTCTACAGATGGAGAAATTGAGGCATTATGAAATTTGACTTGAAACTTGTGTGTAGAATTCATTATATCAGACTGAATTTCTGTATTATATTGGCTACTTATAAATTCAGGAGCTTTCCTTCAGTAAATCATACATTCATTTGTTAGGTAAAAAAAAATTGTGTTTATGTTTCTATATGATTTCTAGATTAAATGTCCTTATAATTGGAATAATATGTGTATTACTAAGTCGATGTATCCTAATCATAAAATTTAGAGTAATTAAACTTTCATTAAATGACATATCTGCCCATATTTAATAATTCTTGCAACTTATATCCTCTGAAGAGAATGAAACTGTGTATATATACTTTTGTCTTTAAAAATAAAATTATATAACTGTATAAGAAGTCTACCGCACCACCCCTTACCTACTTACACTATTTTTTTAATATAATTTACAAAAGGAGATGCTGAAATTGTTCCTTGCTAGAAATAGAGTTTGATTTTAAATTCTTGATTTTTTAAAAAATATATTTTACGTAGTGAAAGATTTTAATTTTTCAAGAAAATTTGATTGCTACAATAAGAAAGAAAAAAGTATAGACAAAGGAGATGATTTCTTACATTTTCCAAATAATTTTTATTGGTAATTTTGCTGATAATACACGTTCTATTCTATTTTGCAATAATGTTTTGGTTACAAGGTGGCAGTTAAGACATTCTACATGTTCTTGTAAATGAGTTCTGAAATTTTTTATTGTGGGCTATATTTATAAATGTCCATATGAGACATTCTTTAGTCTAATTTAAAATGTTCTTAACCTAAGTCCAGCTTTCACTTTGGGCCCTATGAATCACTGATGGGCTATTGTATTGGTTTATTTTAGTATTTGTACCTTTTCTTTTATAATACCTTTTATTTTTTGTCCAGTGATTTGATTTACCAGCTGAGCCACAAGGGAAGCCCTGATATCTACTCAGAGTTTCAAAAATAACTTCCTGGTCATCTGGTTTGTTTACTTAAAATTTTTTTCCATTTTTAAAAAAACAATGAATAATAGTACAAATAATTAGAAATTCATACTATCTAGATGGCCTGATTCCTGCCATGTCAGTTTTTCTTGTGTTTGATGAGACACATAAAGCAGTTGTGGGAGAATGCTTGTCACTGGTATCCATGGTAACTCCAAAGATACTTTGAAACTCAGATGGATAGAGTAAGCCACAGTAATAGGTCTCATTATAAGGGCAAAATACATAAAAGGTTCAGGCATATGCTTTTAATTAGTTTCCAAAAATAGCTATGGCTGGAAAGGATGCAGTGAAGTAATATTTTTCAGTGTTAGAAATAGTATGGGCAGCATTTGGAATTTGATGATTGTTTTTTTTCTTACAAAAGTAAGCAGGTGTATGCTTTGAATACTCATGGTAGTATAGTTTCTTAATCATAATTTGAACCTGTGAGTACACATTGATAAAAAGTAGGCTTAGTTTCATATAGATACAAATGTGAAATTTGTTTATTATTTTTAATTCTTATCCTTCCAACATAGTTTATTCAAAACAGCACCCTTCAGGCTTTTCTTATAGATTCCAATGTACCTAGCAAACATACTTTCTATCTATACAATGTGTGAGAATGAGTCCATAAATTTTTATTTTAAAATGCATATAAGACAGTAGCCAAAATTCTTATTGTTCAGGTATATTAAATTTTCAATCTTTTTTGGATCATGTAACATTTGAATGAATTAAAATAGGACTCTGGAAAGGTAGACTAGAATAATTAAGTATTTTCTGTTGGAGAATTATGGTGGATAAAAGATTAATAACTCTTTTAAGACAAAATTCTTTAAAGATTTCCTTTTGAATTGCAATCTGTAAAGAATAATCTTGTATTGCATTGCAATTCAACACATTATTTCTTCCTGTTGCTATAGAAACTAATTCTGGTGCAGCTGTGATTGCTAATCAAAATTCTAACATTATACAACCTTTTCCCCCTTAGTGCTTCATTTTATTTTTAGTTACAAAATAATAAATTTCAAATGGTGAGTTCATAACAATGGTCAAAACACTAATGCAAATTTTTAAAAAAATGAGCCCTTTTCTGTGAAAATAAGGAGGCATTATTATTGTATAGTTTCAATATGAATAAAAGAAAACAAAGCCTTTTTGCTGAATTACAAAGGTCTATAATTGCTATATTACATCAACATTGTGAAGCACTTAACTGCTTCATAATCCTGAATTGCTACTATTTCAACCATCTATTTTTGAAGTGTCTGGTTACTTGATGTTATAAAAATGAAAAAAATAAAAATCCTCAGAATGCCTGAAGTCTTTTAACACAAAATGGTAATGAAATCTGCCTTATTGTTTTATTCTCAAAGAATTGAGATCACATCCCCAGTTTATGTCATAAGTAAAAGCTAATTAGTTGTTCTCATTCTTGTCTTTATTAGTATATAACCCACACCCCCACCTCCAGCTACACTTTTAACATCATCCTGTGTAAATCTATGTATATTTTTCAGGCGAGAACTGAATTACTCTTTTGTCTTTCTAAGAACATTGTTTTTTATCCATTTCATAAAACAAATATAAAAATTTCTCACCAGATTATTCATGGCAAAATATGTAATATATAAACTCAACAAGGCTTAAGCTGATTTTAAAATTAAATATTTGGTATGTGTTGTAGTATCAGAGCATAACATTTGCATATATAGTACTTACATTGTATTTTCTGGTTTATACATCAAATCAGGCAAATAAACTAAAATTTATTATTTCAGATTAATGATTGAATTAAAACTCAGACATGTGAAAAAAATCTTCTATTATCTTCTTTTATATGAATAAAAAATACAATGGGAAATGTAGCAGATAAGATTTTGTAATTCAGTTATATTAATTTTTTACTTTCATTTACTTATAAGCTTATTTTATATGCTGATTGACATAAACATGTAAATTTTAGGAGCCTATAAAATGTTGGAGATGAGAAGTACCAGATATCTAGAATTTGCACTTGGAAATAAAGTCAGCTATACTTGTAATAGATTTGTTGCATCTCTGATGTAATATGAATGCTGTATGTCACAAGCTATCTATATTCCTCAAAGATAATGGAATTTATTCCTTAAGCATGAGAATTCTTTAATTTTTTAATGGAAATCGTTCTGATTTGTATTTCATATGTAACTTATTTGTATCTTTAGTGGTAATTTAGAGTCATGATTAATATTGATTACTATGTAGACCCTAAGTATGTATGTAGAAGTAAAAATATATGAAAATAACACAAAAAGTCGAAGGAGATGTATTCTATTGTAAGATTTTTATAGTATATATGAAATTATTTGAAGATAATTTTTCTCAAGTTATAGATAGATATTGTAAATCCTAGAAGAACCACTGGAAAATAAAACAGAACTGATGGCCAGTAAGCTAATAGTGGAGAGAAAATTGAATCATAAAAGTACTCAATGCAAAAGAAGTCAGAAAGAATAAAAATGAATAATTTTTTTAAACAATTCAGCAATTTTTCAATAATTCAACAATAGCAAAGAATAATTAGGGCAAATAAACAGATTATAGGAGGGTAGATTTGACTCAAACATAGAGATGAGGTACAGGTAAACTATACCCCATGAAGCAAATTTGGCACGCAGCCTGTTTTTGTATGGCCTGTGTGTTTGAAATGATTTTTACATTTTTCTTAATTATGAAAAATATATATGACAAAACTTACTTTTTAAATGTTTTAAATGTACATTTCAGTGACATTAAGTAAATTCACATTGTTGCACAACCATCACCACCATCCATCCTTTTTCATCCTCCCAAACTAAAACTCTGTACCCATTAAACTATAATTCTCCATTCTCCACTCCCCCAAGTTCCTGCCAGTCACCTTTCTGTCACCTTATCCTTTCTGTCTCCATGAGTTGACAACTCTAAGTAACTTATATAAATGGAGGCATACAATATTTGTCCTCTTTTGTCTGGTTTATTTTGCTTAACACAATGTCTTTAAGATTCTTTCATGTCATTCATGTCATAGAAAATAGCAGAATTTAATCCCTTTTTATGGCTGAATAATATTCTATTGTATTTATATAACAGATTGTTATAGTTTCAAAGTATTATAAAACTCATAAACACACACAAAGAATGTGAGCTAGACACTATGTGTGGCCTACAAAGTCTAAACTGTTTATTTTCTGTGGTCTGTTAGAGAAAGCTTGTCAGTTCTTGATTTTGGTAATTACACTAAATCTAAATGATTTAAATATGCCAATTAAAAGGCAAAGATTGTCATATGAGTTTTTTAAAGCAAAACTATATATATAAAAATAATATCCAAATATACATGTATATGAGAAACCTAATTTTTATATAAAATCATAGATAATTTATAAGTTAAGGGATAGGAAAAAATGATATACCTACCACGCAAACATTAACTCAGAGAAAGCTGAGGAGGCTATATATTAATATCAAAAAATATTTTAGAATAAGTATTCTTACCAGGGATAAAGAGAGACATTTCCACAACAGTTTGAGGCAGTTCATCAAGAAGATATAACAGTCCTGAATAGCAGTTTCAGTAGACTTGAAGCAAAGGAGAAATAGAAATTTGCAATTATATTCAGATTAATTCAGATTAATTCAATTAATTCTTTCTTAGTAATGAATAAGAAAAGTAGATTGAAAATCAGTTACGATGTAGAAGACTTCAGCAACAGAAAGCAACCAACTTTTTATGGTTAACATTGATAGAGCACTGTATTCAACAGTTGCAAAATATACTTGATGGAGAAATGTTTTTTACTGTGTTCAACTTCCGTTCATGATAAAATCTTCCATGAAACTTTTAAAATCTCTTCTATCCGCTGAAGAGTTTCCTTCTTTCTTACCTCTCAGGGCCTCTGAAAGATTATAAATGTTTATAATCCCAGAACATTCCACTTCTGGTTTGGGGCATATCATTAGCCATAATCTTTTTTTTTGGATTTTACTTCCGGTTGTACTGGGTCTTCATTGCTGTGCATGGGCTCTCCCTGGTTGTAGCGGGGGCTGCTCCTTATTGTGGTGCGGGCGCGTCTCGTCGCGCACAGGCTTTAGGCACACGGACTTTAGCCGTTGCAGCGTGTGGGCTGCGTAGTTACGGCTCACGGGCGTAGAGCGTGCAGTCTTCTGTACTTGTGGCGCATGGCCTCAGTGGGTGTGGCTTGTGGGCTCTAGGGTGCAGGCTTAGTAGTGTGGCACAGGGGCTTGGTTGCCGCATGGCACTGGAATCTTCCCAGACCAAGGATCAGGCCTACGTCCCTTGCATTGTCAGGCAGATTCTTATCCACTGTACCACCAGGGAAGTCCTAGACATAATTTTGTAATCAGCATACTTGTGAGGCTATGCATGCAGGCTTAGCAAGATAATCGTAATACCTCCTTGGCTTTCAGAGCCTCCTCAGTCCTCATGCAAGATCTGCCAATTTCCCTTGATGGTGGACTGCAGCTTGACGTTTATAACTCAGCAGCTAGGTGATCACATGCCAGCTGCTACATACTGGACAAACCACTTTGACTTCACCTGCTAAAATGAGTGTAATCTTTTTATCAAAACCTAAGAGTCAAGAAATGAGAGGCAATGAAATTATTTTCTACTCAGAAATAATTTTCTCCTCAGAAATTTTCTACTCAGATGCACTGAATAAGATTGTACTGTTACAAAGTCAGTAGCTACATGTGAAGTTTGGTTTAAATAAGAAATTATTTCAAGCTATCAGGGAAATAAAGCAAGAAAGATTAGGGTTTTAAGGCATGGTACAAAAATAATCTAATCTGTGTCTTCTAATAAAATGTGTTTGGAGATGCAAAAAAAAAATCACAAGGCCTCCAGTGCCAGCGTACCATCAGAACTTCTCAGTGACACTTTAAAGCATCATGACCTACTACAGTTGTTGGAGGACCGTCTGGTTTGCTGAATCTTAAAGGTCAAGAGTAGAGTTTATCCACTGTACCTGGATCACCTGCAGAGCTTTACCTTGCTCTGGGTGCCGCTCAAAGCTAATAGCTTTTGATTTTACCTTATAAAAGTATCAGATCTATACACTCAGTTGTGGAATGTGCTGCTTTTCAAGTTTAAAGAGGCCAACCAAATTTTTGTCTCCCTAGTGTCAAGCAGACAAGGGGTAGCAAATTCTCTTTGACCTTGGGAGGAATATTCCAGCTAAACCCTGGATCCTCAAGAACTTGATTGACGAGGCAAGTCCCCTGTATTTCCTTAAGATTTAGTTCTCACTTCCGTCACACATGTATACTTACCAAGAAATTTCATCTGTCCAGTCTTCTACTCTTCTAAGTCCTAATAGCTTGCTGTCTTCTAGAACAGGTTCAAGGAGATAGTGTTTGGAATGTGAAGGCAGCCAGGGTCTCTGCAAAGCAGATCATGGCAGAGAACAAGAATATTTTACTATGTTTCCCTGAAGTAGGGTGGTAGAAGTATTGCTGTTCTCACCAGATGAGATGTAAATAACCTGTTACTTTTGTTCACTCTGGATTGCTATGAAGGGAAAGGGATTTGCTAAATTAAAGCTAGGTATCAAATACCAAGGCTGCGTTAATTTGCTCTGTAAGATGGCTCCATCTGGAGTGGCAGCACCACTTGATGTCGTCTTCTAGTTCAGTTTACGGTTATCTGCCATTACTTTTCAATTCTATTAATTTTTGTAGAGGCCAAACTAGTGGAGGCCTTCATCACACCTCAAGCCTCTGACTAAGACTAATCTCTGCTTTGAGATGTCATGTTGCTAAGGAAAGGAGTCTGCAGTAGTTCCCAGTTGGCCCCTCCTATTAGCACATAGACATTGCTTGGAAAGGCGAAGTGTAGACTCTGCCAATGGCTTTCAGAGTGTGCATTCTGATAGTAAACCCCCAAAATAGCAGCAAGGTGTTTTCTGAAGTTTATTTTTAGATATTTGGTGTTCAGTTCAGTTGCTCAGTCATGTCCGACTCTTTGCGACCCCATGGACTGCAGCACACCAGGCCTTCCTGTCCATCGCCAACTCCCAGAGCTTACTCAAACTCATGGCCATTGAGTCAGTGATGCCATCCAACCATCTCATCCTCTGTCATCCCCTTCTCCTCCCGCCTTTAATCTTTCCCAGCATCAGGGTCTTTTCCAGTGAGTCAATTCTTCGTATCAGGTGGCCAAATTATTGGAGTTTCAGCTTCAGTATCAGTCCTTGTAAGGAATATTCAGGACTGATTTCCTTTAGGATGGACTGGTTGGATCTCCTTGCAGTCCAAGGGACTCTCAAGAGTCTTCTCCAACACCACACTTCAAAAGCATCAATTCTTCGGTGCTCAGCTTTCTTTATAGTCTTAACGCTCATATCCATACATGACCACTGGAAAAACTATAGCTTTGACTAGATGGACCTTTGTTGTCAAAGTAATGTCTCTGCTTTTCAATATGCTATCTAGGTTGGTCAAAGCTTTTCTTCCAAGGAGTAAGCATCTTTTAATTTCATGGCTGCAATCACCATCTGCAGTGATTTTGGAGCCCCCAAAAATAGAGTCTCTCACTGTTTCCATTGTTTCCCCATCTGTTTGCCATGAAGTGATGGGACCAGATGCCATGATCTTCATTTTCTGAATGTTGAGCTTTAAGCCAACTTTTTCACTTTCCTCTTTCACTTTCATCAAGAGGCTCTTTAGTTCTTCTTCACTTTCTGCCATAAGGGTGGTGTCATTTGCATATCTGAGGTTATTGATATTTCTCCCGGCAATCTTGATTCCAGCTTGTGCTTCATCCAGTCCAGCATTTCTCATGAGGTACTCTGCATATAAGTTAAATAAGCAGGGTGACAATAAACAGCCTTGACATACGCCTTTCCTGATATGGAACCAGTAGGCTGTTCCATGTCCAGTTCTAAATATTGTTTCTTGACCTGTGTACAGATTTCTCAGGAGGCAGGTCAGGTGGCCTAGCAGTATTCCCATCTCTAAGAATTTTCCACAGTTTATTGTGATCCACACAGTCAGAGGCTTTGGCATAGTCAATAAAGCAGAAGTAGATGTTTTTCTGAAACTCTCTCGCTTTTTCAGTGATGCAGTGGATGTTGGCGATTTGATCTCTGGTTCCTCTGCCTTTTCTAAATCCAGCTTGAGCATTTGATTTTATCTACTGCTGTTATATCATAGTCATCATTTGAGCATAACAGCAGTTTTATTTCTTTCTTTCCAACCCCTTTCTTTTTCTCAGCTTATTCCATTGGCTAGGACCTCCGGCACATTGTTGTCTTTCCTTTTTTAAAAAATTTATTTTTAATTGAATGATAATTGCTTTACAGTATTATGTTGGTTTCTGCCATACATCCACATGAATCAGCCATAGGTATTCATATGTCCCCTCCGTCTTGAACCTCCCTTCCCCTCCCATCCCATCCCACCCTTCTAGGTCGTCACAGAGCACCAGTGGAGCGCCCAGAGCCACACAGCAAGTTCCCACTGGCAGTCCATTTACATACGGTAGTGTGTATGTTTCCACGCTACTCTCTCCGTTCGTCCCAGCCCCTCCTTCCCTGCCGTGTCCATAAGTCTGTTCTCTGGGTCTGTGTCTCCACTGTTGCCCTGCAAATAGGTTCATCGGTACCATAGTTTTAGATTCATATATATGTGTTAATAAACAATATTTGGTTTTCTCCTTCTGACTTATTTCATTGTGTGTAATAGGCTCTCAGTTCATCTACCTCATTAGAACTGACTCAGATGCCTTCCTTTTTATGGCTGAGTAGCATCTGGTCCTATCACTTCATGGGAAGTAGATGGGGAAACAGTGGAAACAGTGTCAGACTTTATTTTTGGGGACTCCAAAATCACTGCAGATGGTGATTGCAGCCATGAAATTAAAAGACACTTGCTCCTTGGAAGGAAAGTTATGACCAACCCAGATAGCGTATTCAAAAGCAGAGACATTACTTTGCCAACAAAGGTCCGTCTAGTCAAGGCTATGGTTTTTCCAGTGGTCATGTATGGATGTGAAAGTTGGACTGTGAAGAAAGCTGAGCGCTGAAGAATTGATGCTTTTGAACTGTGGTGTTGGAGAAAACTCTTGAGAGTCCCTTGGACTGCAAGGAGATCCAACCAGTCCATTCTGAAGGAGATCAGCCCTGGGTGTTCTTTGGAGGGACTGATGCTAAAGCTAAAACTCCAATACTTGGGCCACCTCATGCGAAGAGTTGACTCATTGGAAAAGACTCTGATGCTGGGAAGGATTGGGGGCAGGAGGAGAAGGGGATGACAGAGGATGAGATGGCTGGATGGCATCACCGACTAAATGGACATGAGTTTGGGTGAACTCCAGGAGTTGGTGATGGACAGGGAGGCCTGGCGTGCTACAATTCATGGGGTCACAAAGAGTTGGACACGACTGAGCAACTGAACTGAACTGAATATTCCATTATATATATGTACTACAGCTTCTTTATCCATTCATCTGTTTATACACGTCTAGGTTGCTTCCACTGTATTTCTATTTCTATTGTAAATAGTACTGCAGTGAACACTGGGGTATATTTGTCTTTTTCAATTATGATTTTCTCAGGGTTTACACCCAGTAGTGGGATTGTTGGGTTATATAGTAGCTTTATTCCCGGCTTTTTTGGGAGCCTCCGTCCTGTCCTCCATAGTGCTGTGTCCGTTTACATTCCCACCAGCAGTGCAGGATGGTTCCCTTTTCTCCACACCCTCTCAGGCATTTATTGTTTGTAGATTTTTTTTTTGTCACTTTATTTATTTTTTAATTGAAGGATAATTGCTTTACCGAATTTTGTTGTGTTCTGTCAAACATCTACAAGATGATGGCCATTCTGACCGATGTGAGGTGATTATTTCACTGAAGTTTTGATTTGCATTTCTCTGATAATGAGCAATATTGAGCATCTTTTCATGTGTTTATTAGCCATATGTATGCCTTTTTTGGTGAACTGTCTGCTTGAACATCTGCCTACTTTTTTCAAAATTATTTAATTTATTTTAATTGGAGGATAATTATAATACTGTGATGGTTTTTGATATGCGTTAACCTGAATTGGCCTGCCTATCTTTTGATTGGGTTGTTTGTTTTTCTGATATTGAGCTACACGAGCTGCTTGCATATTTTGGAGGTTAGTCCTTTGTCCCTTGTTTCATTTGCTATTATTTTCTCCCATTCTGAGCGTTGTCTTTTCACCTTTCTGGTACATTGTTGAATAGAACTGATGATAATAGGCATCTTTGTCTCATTCTTGATCTCAGAGGTAAAGTTTTCAACATTTTACCAGTAAATTTGATGTTTAAAGAATCTGCCTGTAGTGCAGGAGCCATGGGTTCGCTCCCTGGGTTGGGAAGATCCCCTGGGGAAAGGCATGCCAACCCATTCCAGTATTCTTGCCTGGAGAATCCCATGGACAGAGGAGCCTGGCAGGCTGCAGTCCATAGGGTCACAAAGAGTCAGACATGACTGAAGTGACTTCACACACATGCATGCACAGAGGACTTTCAAAGATACCTTTTGTGAGTTAAAGGAAATTGCCTTCTATTCCTCATTTGCACAGAAATCTTTTATCAAAATTGGATAATTAATTATATGAATTTTTTAAATCTATTATAATTATCACATTACTTTTAACCTTTATTCTTTCAATGCAATGACTTTGATAGATTCATTTTCTAATGTTAAATCCATCCTGCATTTGTAGCAAAACTTTATAGTCCTTTTTTCCACCTTAAACCATTTAAGGGTAAATGGGTTGCTTCTTCACCCTCAAATATGTTAGTGTATATTTTTTACAAGCAAGAATATTCTCTTGCATAGCCTTAATGTAACCATCAAAATTAAGGCACTAATATTGATATTTTGACATATTATCACCATTTAATTCTCAGAACCTACTCAAGGTCAACATTTGTGCAAATAATGTTATTATAGCAAAAGGATCAAATTCAAAATCTTGTCTTGCATTTAGTTACCTTTTCTTGCTCGTCTCCTTTAGTCTAGAATAGTGCTTCAGTCATTCCCCTTTTGACTGTTACACTTTTTGTTGGATATCCGAGTCTGTCTGATATTCCTCATGATGAGATTCAGGTTACGCACCTCTAGCTGGAAGTGGTGCCGTATTCCTCTCATTGCATCTTAGCGGCTGATGCACAATTTTGATTTATTCCATTACTCAGAAGGTTCCCTTTGATCTCATCATTAAGGAGGTGTCTACTAGGCTTCTTCACTAAATTACTCTTGATAATTAAGTCCTTCATGAGAATGCATCTCTAACTATAAAAATGACCTATGTTCTCAAAGTTCTTCCAGTTTATTTTTGTTTGTTTATGTCTAGATGGACTCATGGTTTCCTCTTTTCCTCTGTGTCTTATGATCCATTATTGTGATTATTTATTTATTTAGAAGCTCAAATTGTTAGTGAGATTTGGTCAGTGTGACCCCCTTGAAGCTGGCTTCTTTGTCCTTTTGACATGACCTTATCATTCTTTGAGTGTGTTCTTACTCTCAACACAAGAAGCTTGTCTAGGCTTGGCTTATATTTTCCTTTCCTCAGCCCTGGAATTAGCCATTTCTTCATGGAGTCCTGATTCCTTTAGTGAAGAACTGATTGAGAAGCCAGGATTGGAGCACTTAGGTATGCTTGTTGCTGTCAAAGGGTTTTTCTTAAGCTGTGGACAGAGCCAGGATACTCAAGAATGTGTGTGTGTGTGTACACGTTATATGCATATTTACACTCTATTTCTGCCTACTACTAAACACCTGAGCTCACACTGATACTTTTCATGTTAATCCAGCATCACAGGGTTTGTTCCAGTTTTTTCCCTGGTTCTCCCCCAGCTCTGGCCCTTTCCCTCATTGTGGACACACTCCTCACTCTGGGCTCTGTTGCCCGGGCTAGGCTTCCTTTCCATGGGGAACCCACGTACCCTGTTGAGGCTCTGGCTCCCTGTGCTGTGCTCACCCAACACACCCAGCTTCACCCAGACTGGACTCCGTCATGCTGCATGGCACTGCCCCGTGTGCGGATGCCCCCTCTGCCCTCCTTGGGCTCTGACACATGGCTCTGGCCCGTGCAGCTTCTGGTGCCACCAGCAGGGCAGACCGCTGCCTCCCTCTGCCCACTGAATAGCTTCGGGACTGACAAGTTTCCAAAAAGGGGAGAACAGAGGGAAAGCTCGCTGTCTTTTTAATGTGTCAAGGATTTGAAATGAAGTCCTCTTTTTTATTCTTGAGATTAATAATTTATGCCATCTCTTTTTCTTCTTGACTAGTCTCTTCTAGCATCTTATCAATTTTATTAGTGTTCTCAATGGATTTTATTTTGATTTGCTGCTGCTGCTGCTAAGTCGCTTCAGTTGTGTCCAACTCCGTGCGGCCCCATAGGCAGCAGCCCACCAGGCTCCCCGGTCCCTGGGATTCTCCAGGCAAGAACCTGGAGTGGGTTGCCATTGCCTTCTCCAATGCATGCATGCATACTAAGTCGCTTCAGTCGTGTCCGACTTCTGTGCGACACCACGGACAGCAGCCCAACAGGCTCCTCTGTCCATGGGATTCTCTAGGCAAGAATACTGGTGTGGATTGCCATTTCCTTCTCCTTTGGTTTGCTAATGCTTTTCTATTGTATGTATTGTTTTGTATGCATGTTTTCTATTTTTGATTTCTGCTCCTTTCATTCTTCCTACTTCCTTTGAATTTCATTTGTTTGTTTGTAAAACGTCTTGAAATGGGTACTCAGATTATGATTTTCAACCTTCCTCTCTCCCCTGCCCTCCCCAGTATATGCACTTAGGCCTGTAACTGTCCTTCTTAGCCACATTCCGCAAGTATTTATATGGATTATTTTTATCCTCATTATATCCTCAATGTATTTTCTAATTTCTGTTGTGATTTCTCCTCTAATCCATGGGCAGTTTAGAAGTTTATCTAAATTTCTAGCTGTTTTATCTAGATTTCTATACATTTTATTATATTTTTGTTTCTGATTTTTAATTTAATTCCACTGTGGTTTGAAAACATCCCCTTTACACCCCCAGTTTTGTGAAATGTGTTGAGCCTTAAGTTATCACCCAGTATATGGTAAATTTTAGCAGATTTCCACAGGCATCTGAAAAGAGGTATGAATTCTACAAATGTTGAATATTCACCTCTTTTTAGAGCTGCAGTTGCCAAACTTTGAAAACCAGTGTCTTAAAACATAGTGTTGAGACCTACAGGTCATATTCCAGATACGCATGCATCCTGTTTTTTTCTTAAAGTAGGAAGATACTTTGTCTTGTTTTCTAGGTGCTGTGCAATATGCAAATGGAAAATTAAAATGCTTAAAATATATTCATGCATGAACCCTTTTATATCATTTCCATAAAACAGAGTATGAAATTGGGTTGTAAAATGAGGAATAAAGTAAGAGTATGGCATTATCATTCTGGTATTTGATAGCCCCACAAAAAATTTCTTTCTAAGGCTGGATGTTTATAGTGTAATCTAACAACTCTGACATAAATTGTGCTATTTTATAAAACAATTGTCTTAAAATTTTTCCAACATCAATTCAATTTAAGCCAAGTTCTTACACTATGTAGATAGTGAAAAGCAGTTAACAGCTAGAGGAAGAAAGATACTATTGCAGAGAGTTAAAGAAGAAATCCTCATAGCTGTATCTTTTCAATGAAATTTAAATTCCAGATACATTTGGCCTTCTTCACTTTGAAAAGTAAAATGCAAGAGTAAAATGAAAAAGAGAAAAGTGTGGTAATTATATTCAAAGCTTTGAGGATTTATACAATAATATATAATTATATAAACTTACATAATTTATAAATCCCAATGTTTATATATATATATATGTATTCCAAAATATTTTATATATTCCACTTCACAGCTTTAAAGTTGTTTCTCTCAAATCCAGAAACAATATTGAAATCAACCCATAGAGCCTACTTAGCATCTTTGCTAATTTGCTAAGTCGCTTCAGTTGTGTCCGACTCTGTGCGACCCCATAGACGGCAGCCCACCAGGCTCCCCCGTCCCTGGGATTCTCCAGGCAAGAACACTGGAGTGGGTTGCCATTTCCTTCTCCAATGCAGGAAAGTGAAAAGTGAAAATGAAGTCGCTCAGTCGTGTCCGACTCTTAGCAACCCCATGGACTGCAGCCTACCAGGCTCCTCCGTCCATGGGATTTTCCAGGCAAGAGTGCTGGAGTGGCGTGCCATTGCCTTCTCCGACTTAGAATCTTTATATATCAGTAAACTTCTTTGGGATAACTTATGCCTTAGTCTTTGGACCACAGTGACACTAACTCTAAATAAGATTCAGATGACTGGAGGTCAGCTGTGTAAGTACCACAGTTGGTGGCAGCTAGACAGGGACTTGATAAGTGAAAGAGTAAGCCAAAGGAAGTGAGGTATAATGCAATTACCAGACGGAAACTGTATGTGCTGGTCGCATCAAAAGGAAGTTCAGAAAAGGAATATTAAAAGTGGAAATGGACCCACATAAAGAGAAGATTTTTTTTTCTAATAAAAATGGAGACTGAAATCAATTGCTAGACTGATGGATAAGAAAAGCAAGGATCCTTTATATTCCTCCTTCCTGGCACCTTTAGGCATCCACTTTTTTGTTTTGTTTAATGTGTGCATGTTTTTGTACTCCCAAAGTGTATAAGTTTTTGGAAGGAAAACACTGAGTCATTTTTTTACTTTTCCTAATTTTATGGAGATTTAATTAACATATAACTTTGTGTTATTCCAAGATGTACAACATAATGGTTTGATAATATGTAAGTATTGCAAAGTGATTATCACAATGGGCTTAGTTAACATCATTTTACATAGTTGTACATTTATTCTCCTGATAAGAACTTTTATCTATTTTTATTCTACTCTCAGCAAATTTTAAATATACAGTGCAGATTATTAAGTATAGTCAACACTGTGAACTGCGTCCCGGGACTTATTTATCTTGTGACTGGAAGTTTGTGCCTTTTTCCACCTTCCTCCCTTTCTCCTACCCCCAACCCTGCCATGTTTTGCCTACCACCAACCTGTTCTCCATACCCATGAATTCATTATTTTTAAGATTCTATGTATACGTGACATCATACAGTATTTATCTTTTTCTTTTACTTACTTCACTTAACATTATTGGCCTCAAGGTCCGTCCCTGTTGTCACAAATGGCAACTTTTCTTTTATGGCTGAATATAGTCCATTGTCTGTCTAAACCACATTATCTCTATCCATTCATTCATGATGGACACTTCAGTTGTTTCCATGTCTTGGCTATTACAAATAATACTTTAGTGAATATGGAAATGCAGGTATCTTTTCAGTATAGTGATTTCATGTCCTCCAGAGAAGTGCAGAGAAGTACAATTGCTGGATCATATATGAGTTCAATTTTCACTTTTTTGAGGAATCTCCGTATTGTTTTCCATAGTGGTTTCAGCAGTTCACACTCCCACCAGTGGTGTGCAAGGATTCCCCCTTCTCCACATCCTACCCCGCACTAGTTATCTCTCGGCTTTTTGATAATCGCCGTTCTGCCAGGTGTGAGTTGATATTTCATGGCGAATAACTTGCATTTCTCTGATGATTAGTGATTTGAAAACTTTTTCATGTTTCTGTTGGTCATTTGCATGTCTTCTTTGGAAAACAACTTGTTTCCAAAGATGTTTTTTAGTTTCTCAACCCATTTTTCAGTCAGATTGTTAGGTGTTTCACTGAGTTGTGAGTTCTTCATGTATTTTGGATATTAACACCTCACCAGATACGTGATTTGTAAATATTTTCCACCATTCTGTAGGTTGACTTTTAATTTTGTTGATTGTTTGCAGTGAAGAAGCTATTTAGTTTTATGTAACCCTACTTGCTTATTTTTGCTTTTATTGCCTTTACTTTTGGTGTCAGATGTAAAACATTGTGAAGACCAATGTCAGGGAGCTTACACACTATGTTTTCTTGTATGAGTTCATGGTTTCAGTTCTTTTTTCAAGTATTTCATCCATTCCAAGTTGATTTATGTGTATGATGCAAGACACTAGTTCAGTATCATTCTTTTGCATATGGCTGTCCAGTTTTCCCATCACCATGTATTAAAGAGACTATCTTCTCCTTATTGTATTTTCTTGGCTCCTTTGTCATAAATTAATTGACCATACATATGTAGGTTTACTCGTGGGCTCTCTGTTACGTTGGACAATGTGTCTGCTTTTGTGCTAGTAACATTCTGTTTTGATTAATGTAGATTTGTATTATACTTTCAAATCGGGAAGTTTGATACTTCCCACTTTTTCCTTCTTTTTCAAGATCTCTTTGGCTATTTGAAATCTTCTGTGTTTCCATACAAATTTTAGGGTTGTTTTTTCTATTTCTGTGGGAAAAAAATGCCATTGGAATATTGATAGCTATTGCGTTGAATCTGTAGATTGCTTTGGATAGTGTGAATATTTTCACAATATTCTTCCAGTCCATAAACACAGAATATCTTTCCATTTATTAGTGTGTTTTTCAGTTCCTTTCATCAGTGTCTTATAGTTTTTAGTGTAAAGGTGTTTCACCTCTTTGGTTAAATTTATTCCTTGGTGCATGCTTGTGCATGCTGTTTCTCAGTCGTGCCTCACTCTTTGCGACCTCATGGATGGTATCCCACCGGGCGCCTCTGTCCATGCAAATTCCTAGGCAAGAATACTGGAGTGGGTTGCCATTTCCTTCTCCAGGGGATCTTCCCAACCCAGGGGTTAAATGTGTGTCTCACATGTCTCCTGCATTGGCAGGTGGATCCTTTACATGCAATTGGAATTGGAATTTTTCCCTTATTTTTATGATAATTCATGTGAGTTGATAAAAACACAACTGATTTTTACATTGATTTTGTATCCAGCAGCTTTACTGATTATGTTTATTAGTTCTAAAAGGTTTTTTTTGTGGACTCTTTATGGTTTTTTATATATAATATGTCATTGCCAATACAGATAGTTTTACTTTTTCCTTTCCAATTTGGATGTCTTTCTTTTCTTGCCTAATTTCTATGGCTAGGACTTGAAGTACCATGCTGAATAAAAGTAATGAGAGTCAGAATCCTTGTCTTGTTCCCGGTCCTTTTTTTTAATTCATTGAGTGGCATCTACTCTTTTCCATACAGATATGAGCAGTGAGATGTATCCTATCCCTAGCTTCAATTTGAAGGCTTCTGGTTAAGCCAGTTATGGTAATCACATCCTCCCTACCACAGGTGGGTTTAGAAATAGACATGTGACCTAGTTCTGTCCAGTGAGACCTATGGGATAGTATGCTATTAATAAAAGACGTCTGGGAAAGATCATCTCTCTTTTTAAAAAAATTAAGATAAAGGAAAAAATGGTAGGCTGATTCTTAGAATTACTATGTTGGGAATTTTTTAATTGACTTCATGTTATGGTAAATATTTAGGTATTACAATTTAATTTATAATTCAGTGACTGGTTAAATAGACATTTTTAAAGGGAGAGAAGATGTCAGTTTAAAAACTACCAGAGAATATATTTAGAAACAAAAGAAAATTCAGATATCAAGTTTGGGGGGATTTTGTTTTGGAGATGGGGGGTGGGTGGGGGTTGGCCGTGCCATGCAGCATGTGGGATCTTAGTTCCTTGACCAGGGATTGATCCCATGCCCCCTGCAACGGAAGCTTGGAGTCTTAACCACTGGACTGCCAAGGAAGTCGTTGTTTTTGTGGGGTTTTTTTTTGTTTGTTGGTTGGTTTTTTCCAAATAGGGATTTATTTGTCTCAGACATCAAGAAGTTTTGGAGGTAGCTACTTAGTGATTCTTCAGATACTTCTTCATCATCCTTAGTTTTCATTCTCACGCTTGTTACTTCATGGTTATGAGCGCTACGCCTCTAAAGCAGGAGAAAGGGGAAAAGCCACTGGGCCAAAGGGACATGCAAGTTAAGTCTGCTGCTTTGTCAGGAAAACAGTAGCTTTCCTGGAAGCCCCATGCTGAAATCTGATTTATTGTGTCTTCTTGGCTACTACTTCCAATCTATCTCCTCAAATTTAGTTTCAACTTAAGTCATTAATTTTTCTATGTTGTATTTATTTCCTAACCCTGGTATGTTAGACTCACTAGGTGACACATTTAATTTCTTTTTCCAAAATTAGGACTTCTGATCAAATATGTAAATCTGTGCTAAGTTCATGCAGATCAGTATTTTTCAATTGAACCAGACATCATGGTAATTTTTAAATGAGTTTTATAGTGCTTACGTAAAGTTTTTCTGTCTTAGCAAGAAGCTTTTCTATCTTAGCAATTACAGAAGACCTGTTGAACATTTCTCCGTTATAAGAAATACAAATGACCTATTTTCCAGAGTTCCTTTCGAGAAAGCAGAGTGACAGTCCATCAAAGGAAAAACTGAGCTATGTTTAAGTTTTATATCTGATATTATGTCCAAGAATTATTTGCACAGATTTAGCTATCCCTGAGTTGTATGGTGAACTCTTATTTCCTAACATACCCGCCTGTCCCCGCCTCTGTCCTGTTCACAGACCTGCTTATTCTGTTATTTAGGTAAATCATTGAAGTAAAAGTTAAAAATTTAAGAGAGAGAGAAAATGTGGAGTTGGAGATGCCTACTATAGACAAGGTAGAGTGGACTTTAGGAGTCCTGATGCAGGATGTGGTGGAGCAGGGAGTGACCTCTTCATAAGGGAGGCAGGGTGGAATGCAGACTTCAGACTTCGCTGGTGGGTGGCGGGCTACAGTCCATGGGGTTGCAGAGTCAGACATAACTGAGCGCCTAAGCACAGCACACGGGGAATTAGGCCTCGATTCACAGTGCACTTCATTTCAGGATTCTGGGTCTCGGCTAGACAGGAAAACCTAGTTTCCAATGCTGCTGAGGTGAATGCTAGTTTAAGTTCATCTCAGTAATTGAAGAAAATAAATGAGGTTTATATTTGTTTTACCTACCTATTGTGACTAGAGAGGTCATGGATCACGAGGGAATAGTTGAAGTTTGTATGCTTTAGGATTGTTTTGAAAGATGGACCTATATAAATCATTGATTTCACTAGTATTTATCGCTGTCCCATTTTCATAATATGAAACAGGGTGTCTTGGTACATAACTTATTTTTCCTGATCTTACTATGCAGGAGAGGATTGAGAAACCAGATTATTTGATTTCTGCATCTGAACCAGGGAAGAAGAAAACTCATTAGTAAATCTAGTAATTACCTTGCCACAACATTTTAATCCAGTTTTTTTTAAGTTATTTACAATTATTGTGGACTATACTGCATGTTGAGGCTAATTGGAAACAGTGACCAGATTCTTAATCATTATCAGGAAACTGCATTCAGAGAATGAGAAGAACACCCCCACTGGATGAATTGCAGCCACCACCATATCAGGATGACAGTGGTTCTCCCCACCTCTCATGCACACCCTCAGAAATTGGGGACAGTAAATGTGAATTTTCCCACTGCAGCAACAGTCCAAGATGCTCATATAACAAGTGTCCGAGTGAAGGAAGCACAGGTCATGAAATAGAAAGTTTTCATAATAAAGGATATGAAGAAGATGTTCCAAGTGACAGCACTGCAGTCCTGAGCCCTGAAGTAAGTAAAAGCACATAGAATATTTAAAATTAATGTTATTTGGAAGATAATAATCCTGTGCTTCTCCTCCTGGTCAGAAGGTGTTATCACTGTCGTGTCCTTTGTGGCTTATGGTTTCTGTTTTTATCCAGCAGACCTTTCAGGGCTGTCCCAACCATCCTTCAACTCCCCCTCAAAAAAAGGATGGGTTGATAAAACTGAGAGCAATATACAAGATGCTGAAAAGTATCTTCCCCAACATTTCAACTTCTGTTGGGGTTTAAAAAAATTTTTGTTTAGCATTTTACATAAAATATTCTGGAATTACCCATTTCTTTTATGTTAAGGTTCCTATTTATGTTTGTGTTTATTTTTTAAATTACTGAATTTAGATATTTTTACTATTGGGAGGTTTCCCTTTAATGTTTTACAAACCGTACAGAATATTGTTTGCAGTTTCACTCTCTGGAATGTGGAAGGGATAAGTGATGCTCAGCTTTACCATGAAGTTTGAATTCATGGCATCATGCATTCAGAGTGATTGGCTGGTTGTGCTTTAAGAGTTCCTCTTTGTGGAGCAGAAAATGTGAAAACGGCAATAAAAATAGGTGTGTTATACTTTTGAAGTCTTCCCATGTTCTAAAAAGGATTTGTTTTGATCTTCCTATGATGATGGAAACTGTAAAGGTAATCTAGAGGTTTTCATAAGGCAGTATTTACGTTCTTCTAGATTGCAAGTCTTTACAAGTTTTGCCTCATACAACATTTCATGATACTGCAGGCTGTCAGTGTTCTTACTAGGTGAATTTTTATCTATTGCCAAAATAAGATAATGAAAGTAGAGCTCTGAATACAATTTCCTTAAATTTTTTCTTACATAAAAATTTCTAAGGACACTTTTTATCTGTTATTACTTTTCTACTATTTCTAATATTATTATATAGTATCTAAAATTCTATATTGGTATTATAAGTTTAATATAGCAGTATTTCATGATTTTCCACAAAGAATATTTCTCCATGTTCTATACCTGAGCAAATTTGAGATAACTGTTTTATAGACTTGGAAACTATATAGCTAGCCAAGAAGTTAACAATGAAACCTGGATTGTGGAACTAACAACAGTAATAGCTATCACCAATTGTCCTAGGAATTTTGCTGTAATTTTTACACAGTCAGCTCATTTAATTCTAACAACATCACCTTCAGGAAGTTGTTATTTCCATTTTAGAAAAGAAAACATTAAAACTCAGAGAATTAAGCAGTTTGCCCAAGTATAAGCAGATCTTGAATGTAATTCAAACCCAGGTATACCTGACTGTAAAAACAGTGCTCTAAAAAGCTTTGCTACATTGCCCCTCTTCACCTGAATCATAGTGTGGGAAATTACTTTGAAGCATTGGTTCCCTCCAAGTACACCACCAGGCAAGCAATCTCAGAGGACTCAAAACAGACTGAATTAAGATGCTCAGATTACCCTGGTGTGTGTATGTGTGAGTGCATATGTGTGTGTGTGTGTGTGTGTGTGTGTGTGTGTTAAGCTATTTCAGATATAAAGCAAGAAGTAAGAGGAGCAAGATAAGGTAGGAGAACACTCTTAGGATAGGATACCAGTAAGTACAGGAGGCAGGACCACGCTGTGTGGATCCCAGTGGACATACTGTCCTTATGTCCAGTCTTACACTATTTCTGCTCTAGTAGCGTTCCCTAATTATGGCCTGGTAACAGGGACAGAAGCTGAGATTTGAACAAGGGTTCCCAGGGCCATACTGGTTTTATGGGGGACATGCAGGGGAAGGCATCCTCCTGGCCACCATAGAAACTTGCAGTTAGTCTACTAGATACAGATTTTATCTGCATTTCTTACATAGAACACATGGGTGGCAGAGCTGTCAGCCCAGAGGTGACTTGATCATAGCTTAGGCTTTCTGTCCCTTTCTATAGCTAATAGTCATTTGTTCTGTCCTATTTTCTGTTCATTCTGTCTTGAGCATATCTTGCAAGTGATTAACTTAGTTATTATCCACATTTACCACATCTTCTGAATTCTGCTTGTGTCTCTCAAGTTACTTCCTTACCTGTTATCTATAGTTAACAGAGCCTGTGAGTTTTGCCCGTATTTCAGAAGCTTGCTCTCTGTGTTAATACTTCTTATAAGGAGTCTCCCCTATCCTGCTTGTATTTGTGTCTTCTACAGCAAAACTGAATATATTCAAACTACAGCAAATGCATGTCACCTGAATACTTCAATGCTGATAGCCTATGTTAGTATGAAACTGATTCTTGTGTCTTTTGGAGTTTATTTTGCCTACCACCATTCCTTTAATAAATATTATTTACCAACTAGAAAATTCTTACCTTCCTGTTGGTTTAGTCCAGGCTCCAGCTCTCTTAGAGCCTATCTATCTCCATACACAGTTGAACTGGGAGAGGACCAAGGAGGAATCACAGGCTTGCCAGGCAAGGAGTTCATTAACTGTGTTGATAACCTGTTGCTAAAGATTGTTTACAACTTTGGCTCAGAACCTTGAAAAGAGGAGTTGTTTTCTAATTACCTATTTGTAGACTACAAATAGTAGCTTTTATCTCTAAAGGGCCTACCCTTTTAACCCCCAGTTTCATGAGAGCTCTCAGAATGCCCAGGAAAAAAAAAATAGGAAGGCACCAAGAGAAACAAAATTCAGAAATAGCCTTCTGGGACCTTATAAAAATATTTATTACCTTGACAATCTTAGCTGTCATGACACTGTTTTATAAAATATTTAATTGAAAAATAAATTAATATAATTAATCATCTATAATTATGAAGTGGCATGTATTAAAACATCTTGCTCTAAACTATCAGTGTAACAGAGTATGAATATTTTTATACTGATCTAATCATATTGCATAAAAAAATGAGTTCCCCTGTGAGAGTTTGTTCTTGCTCCTAAAGAATTCTTCACTTGTCATCTTTTCTTCCATTCATGATAGCAGTTGAATCCTCATAGGTAGACATGTAGATTTATAAGGTCAAAGACTCATGTCTTTTTGATTCTCTGGTCATCCTGCCACCGAAAATACAGCTAGGCACACAGTAGGTGCAATAGTCAGGTACATGTTAAGGTCCTATTGGGCTTCCCAGTCGGCTCAGTAGGAAAGAATCCACCTGCCAATGCAGGAGGTGCGGGTTCAATCTCTGGGTCAGGAAGATCCCCTGGAGAAGGAAACGGCAATCCACTCCAGTGTTCTTCCTTGCAAAATCCAATAGACAGAGGAACCGACTCAACCGAGTGATTAAACAACAAAGGTCCTAAAACAAAGAGACAAATATACCATCAAATACAAAGCCATGGAAGATTGCCTTTCGTTTGACAGACCATTTGACAACATCATCATCCATCAGCCCAGTTCATGCTTTTTAGTCACTGTCATCCCCTAGGGTGCTGATCTAATCTACTTGGTCCAAGCTGACCCACACATCCTCCGTGTGTATCTGCTTGTGGGAAGAGTGACAGAGAAGAGAGTGCAGAGCAGGTACTTTCTTCTGCAGACCTGATCTGGATGGTTTATACAGAACTCTCTCTCTTTCCCATTGGCTGGAGCAGAGTTACATAGCCATATCAGCTATCAGTTCAGTTCAGTCGCTCAGTCGTGTCTGACTCTTTGTAACCCCATGAACCGCAGCACGCCAGGCCTCCCTGTCCATCACCAACTCCCAGAGTCCACCCAAACCCATGTCCATTGAGTCAGTGATGCCATCCAACCATCTCATCCTCTGTCGTCCCCTTCTCCTTCTGCCTTCAATCTTTCCCAGTATCAGGGTCTTTTCCAATGAGTTAGCTCTCCACATCAGGTGGCCAAAGTATTGGAGTTTCAGCTTCAACATCAGTCCTTCCAATGAACACCCAGGACTGATCTCCTTTAGGATGGACTGGTTGGATCTCCTTGCAGTCCAAGGGACTCTCAAGAGTCTTCTCCAGCACCACAGTTCAAAACATCAATTCTTCGGCGCTCAGCTTTCTTTATAGTCCAACTCTCACATCCATACATGACCACTGGAAAAGCCATAGCCTTGACTAGACGGACCTTTGATTTGTTAAAATACTTGAAGGGGTGAAGTGGTATAGCTGAAAAGTCTGAGAGCTGAATTTGGTACTATTCAGTAACTAGCTGAAACTATTACATCCCAGATAGTTAGATTAGCAGGAATTTGAGATGATCAAAGTGGGTATAGTTTCTTTTACTCTTACAAGTAAAATATACAGTTTAACACTTTTTTAACTTTTGAAGTATGTATCCTGCCATTTTCAACAGTATTAGTATTAAAAATAATATATACTTTGAAATTCTAGTTAAAAATTGAAATAGTGTGTGTGTTATGGAAAATAAATATTTGGCTTTAAATATTTTGAGGCTTTTGTGTTTATACTTTCATATTTCAACTTTCCATTGACTTTTAAGCCTAAATATGTTAACATTCTAATACAGGTGGGGGCATTGGGGGGCACATCTGAAATTGGAACCAAATGTTTCAATAGCATTATCCTTCTATTCATGTTCTCTTTCTCTCCAACCTGATATTGAGCTGTCAATTGTATTGTTTATAACATTAAAAATTTAGCTTTTTTTTTTTTTCACAAAAAGAACAGAGATACACCTTGAAATGTATATTTTCAACTTCTCACGTTAAAAACATACAGCCAACGTTCTCAAAATTGTAATGGTGACTATTCCATGTATTTACTTACTAAGTTTTTGAGTTTAACTTACGTTATTCTGCCTCAAAAGAGTAACTTTTGATTGTAGTTGGCTGTTGATTATTATTACTTTCTTTACGATAGCAAATCAAAACAGTTTTCATATCATCCTTCTAAAGAAATACCAGGTGCTTATTTACATTCTGAATTAAATAATGGAGTTAAAAACTGAAAACATTTAAATTTGCTTTTCTTAGGATGTGTCAGCTCAAGGATCGTCTTCACAGCTTCCTAAACCTTTTGATCCTGAGCCAGAAGCTAAATATGGTACCCTGGATGTGACTTTTGACTATGACTCACAAGAACAGAAGCTTCTGGTAACAGTGACAGCTGTCACAGATATCCCAACATATAACAGGACAGGTGGCAACTCATGGCAAGTACACCTTGTTCTTCTACCTATAAAGAAACAGAGAGCAAAAACCAGCATCCAGAGAGGACCATGCCCTGTCTTCACAGAAACATTCAAATTTAATCATGTTGAATCTGAGATGATTGGAAATTATGCAGTTCGGTTTAGACTGTATGGTATACACCGCATGAAAAAAGAAAAGATTGTGGGGGAAAAGATTTTTTATTTAACAAAATTGAATCTTCAAGGGAAAATGTCATTACCTGTGATATTGGAACCTTCTTACAATCATTCTGTGAGTATCTGCTCAAATAGCCCAAATACAGTTTATGTCATGGTATATAATATACACAATTTTTAAAATCTATGATCAACCCAACAACTTTCTCAGCCTATTTTTTTCCATGGTAATCATACCTACAAAATTTCTAAGTCCTAGATAGGTAGGTATAACTTTTTCTCATCTATAAAAGTTGCCCTTGAAGATTATATATGATTTATGTGTTTTATGTTCACAGAGCCTGGCCTGATGTCTTACATATTTATTCCTTCATTAAACATGTATTAGATGATTGATTATGACATCTTCTGAACTCTTTAGAGCATTTATTGTTTTCTTCCCATGTTAAATCTAGGTTGATATGTTAACAACTATCTAGCCCCATATCTTATTTGATATACTATAGAAATTATTTATTCTTACAGAGTATATGCTGCTGCCTCGGTCATAACTGATTGTCTTTCCAGAACGGCTGTGAAATTATCTTTAAGGGTTCAAAAAACCTTGCCCTTGTTATACTTTCTACTTTTTTTTTAAAACAAAGATTTTACGGTGTTTCTGGGAGAATATTTGTGTTTAGTACTATAAGCTCTTCTCCGTTTTCTCTTTTTTCCTCCAGGTTCTGATCACATACCCTGTCTGTCTGTCTGTCTCTCTTTGTATTTTAAACTAAATTGCCACAAGGCATTGAAAGTCACAGGAGAGCTGTACAACTTATTTAAACCAAGAAGATATACTATGCCACATAGCTATTTAGATTATGAGAAAATCCATGATATGCTATAAATAGAAATTTTGAATTATATTTAGTCCTCTTACAATTGAATAAGAAGTATTTTTACCCATAAATACACAGGTTTGGAATAAATCTGTGTACTAAAATGAAACTATACTATTTTAGAGTTGTTTCTAAGCTTTTAAATGTCAAGCGTTAAGTCCAAGATTAGTTTAATTGAACTTCTACCGGCAGCATTTGATCTCATGGGACCTTCATCCCCAGTAGAACCATACCTTTTCAACTAGATGATTTCAGCATCTTTAAAAACCAAAAGGTCATAATTTAGTGTATCTCTCTGGGTTCTTAAGATAATATTTATCCTTTATTGGATAAATTGATAGCTTGTTTTCACTTTAAATTTTAGAATTACTGTAGATGCCAGCAGTTTATCAGAAGGGAGCAGGAAAAAAAATAATGCAAGTACTATTTCAGAGGGGAAAAGATAACTTTTTAATAAAACTAAATATTCTGTAATTCTTACTGTGATTTTTTAAACTTTCTCATTATCTGGTCTGAGCGGTTACTAGTTAATCTGTGGAAAATGCATTCTTATATATAGAAATACCTGATTTATATTAGAAGAGAATGCCTGTACCATCAAGAGGTATGTATTTTGTGTTCCTTTATTTGCTTTGACTTTTCTGTTCCCAATTCTGTATTAATTATATACTTTTCACAAAGAAAATGAAGCCATACAAAATAATATGTTTTTAACATGTTTTTTTTTCCTCTGACCAAACTAAATGATTTCTGTACACACCTCCATTACATGTATTGGCCTAAACTTAATTCTGTATTTCTATATTTCTGACAACCAGTACAATTAATTTCTGTGGAGTGTTCACAAAAAGAAAAAAGTGCTAAGTAGATAGCATCTAAGACGTAACGTTTTAATCTGAACAAAACTTATCTTCTGTTCATAGAGAATTTTTTCTCTGCATTGCCATGCTTCTCAAAGTCTCTGCTGCTTCTTAAAGTCTGTGCCTGTGTTGAATTGTTACGCTCTCTGTCTTCTTTTTTCTCCGCCTGCTCGAAATCTCATGAAATCTCATTGCTTGTTTTTGGCTTCTGTGCCAAAAACAGCTAGCGTTTGACAATTGCGAGGTTAAGACTCCAAATTCGATCAGTTTTCTTGTCATAAAAATAAAAGACTAAACGAATGCATATATTCTGGCTGTTCTCTAGTTAATGTTCTCTTTGCTGAAGTTTGGATATTAACTGTGTAAAGAAATCATGTGATTGTAGATCACCTAGGTGATTTTAGCTCCACTTTTGTAAGATGTAATAATATATGAATGAGAGGTACTTTCATAATTAAACATTTATTCTTAGAGCTTTTGAATAATTTCTTCTTGTTGAAAGAATATTATTAGCCTTTTGGCAAGGGAAATTTCTAATCTAGTCAAAAAATTTACAAACTTTGGTTAAAGCATATTTGAAGCTTAATTATGGTTCATTTCCATGAGTAATGATAGAAAATTAGAATTCTGCATAAAGAATTTAGTTTTATAGCTAATTTTTCAGAAACTGATCCAAACAATACATTGAGAGAAAAATGACCAGTATCACCAAACTAACTTTCTGAGAAGTAAGCCCTGAGTTTCCTTGAGGGTAAGATTTAAGTTTAACATTAAGATAAGCGTATAATTTGATCAGTGAACAGTAGAAAATATACAAAGGGTTAAAAAGCATGTGTTCTTCCTACTAACTAATTGAGTGCATTTGGATAAATTATTTAATAATTTTTGGCATCAGGTTTCTTTTTAGTAAAACGAGAGAATTAAAAGAAATTATCTCTAAGGTTCTACCTATCACTTTGTTCTCTGATTCTACTAATATATATTAGGGGGGAAGTTAATGATTTTTAGGTGAGTTTTGTATGCTTAGTATGTGACTAAGCGTTAATTGTGGACATTTATTATGTTTTCTCACTTTTTCATAATTTTTCAGCAACCTTCTTATGTCTGAGGAAGTCCCAACTAATACTCCCACCTCCCTCAGTTAAGCTGTTTAATTCACTTTCCCAGTCTCACTGGTAGCTAGGGCGGGAGTCATGTTAACTAGACACTCCACTCACACTCACCTCCAGGAAACCTCGGCACAGACTGAACAGAGAAGCAGATGCTGCACTCAATTCATGTTCTCATGAGGCTGATGGTGGAGGAATCTGATAACGAGTCAGTAGTAATTCTGAAATAGTTTTGCTCTTGCAGAAATTGTATTGGTGCTGAACAATGTTAAGTAATAATTGCAGAAAAGAAAAGACCTTGGCATTCAAGTGCGCAGTAAGAGCAGTAGCAAATTTCCTCCCCAGCTCAGTTCCACAGTATGATTTTAGATTTTGCTCTTGAGAAGCTTAACCATAAGTCTGGTTCTCTCGTCACCCCAGTCCCTTTAATAAATTGCTGTATCACTTAGAGTTAGCTTCCAGTGATTTCAAATAAGAACCCTGACTGGAAACCTTGAAGTAGCCATATGGTATAGTATTTACTTGCTATACTCATTTCTTAAGCTATACTCAATAGTTAGAGTGTTGTTAGTTACCCTTCCTACTACGATGTGAAAGTGAAAGTGTTAGTTGCTCAGTCGTGTCTGATTCTTTGCAGCCCCACTGACTGTAGTCTGCCAAGCTCCTCTGTCCATGGAATTGTCCAGGCAAGAATACTGGAGTGGGTTGCCATTCCCTTTTCCAGGGTATCTTCCCGACCCAGGGATTGAACCCAGGTCTCCTGCATTGCAGGCAAATTCTTCACCATTTGAGCCACCAGGGAAGCCCACCATGGTGTATCCCTCCCATAATCTGAACTTTTCTCTTACTCTCAACTTGTTTATGTGACATTCTTTCCTTGTGGCTCAGTTGGTAAAGAATCTGCCTGCAATGCAGGAGATCTGGGTTTGATCCCTGGGTTGGGAAGATCCTCTGGAGAAAGGAAAGGTTACCCACTCCAGTATTCTGGCCTGGAGAATTCCTAGTCCATGGGGTTTCAAAGAGTCAGACATGACTGAGCAACTTTCACTTTCATTTTCCTGTATATTAATATAACCCCAGTTACTTTCTTCACATGCATTTTTGGTACCATATAGTAATCTCTCTATTACAGTTGTCTGAAATAGCCTCTTCCCTTTTCCCCTCTCAAGTTTTATTTCTTATTCAACTTATTAAATCTATTAATAATAATATACATATTCATTGTGATTTATTAATAGACTTTATTCTTTCTTTCATAAACATACAACCCTTCCTGTACAGACAGTACTTAATTAGCATAATCTATGCACAGCAGGAGACCTGGGTTCGATTCCTGGGTTGGGAAGACCCCCTGGAGGAGGGCATGGCAACCCACTCCAGTATTCTTGCCTGGAGAATCCCCATAGACAGAGGAGCCAGGTGGGCTACAGTCCATGGGGTCACAAAGAGTTGGACATGACTGAGCGACTAAGCATAACAGTAGGCAGCTGAGATGGAATAAAAGGTAAAGACACTGGAGACGGACTAGTTGGTTAAAGGAGGCCAAGTTCTTGGATGGGTTATCCCCATGAGAGTCATAAAAGATGGTGGCTGAAATTGAAGTATGAAATAGGATTTAATCAAGGATTGTGATTCTCAAGAAACAAAGAGAAAATGGTCAGGGAATGAAGAGGAAATGTCTCAGACAGAATAACTATGAAGACAAAATGACGTGCGCCTTAAAGGAAAATTGTTATTCTTTTCCATGATTTTAGAGGAACAGTGTCTGCGAAAGCAGCAGAGAACTTTGCTGCCTGACTCTGAGGCACTTTAGGTGTGAGAGAATAACCAGGGTGAAAAGACTGTGGAGAATGATACTCTCTCAGGGAAGAATTGGAATTCAGTTAAAGGTGTTGAGGGTTCAGAGAAGAAACTCAAGTTCTGGAGGAGTTTATCATAAATCAGGAGTGCCCGAAGGCACAGCGAGGAGATTCTGAAGAGGAGGAGCATGATGGAAGTTCGTGTTGGAGAGGAAGTGCCAAGAGTACGTGAGTATATTGTGTTGGCCATAAAGTTCATTCGGGTTTGTGGACAACCACAAACCAACTTTTTGACCAACCCAATATAATGAATGTTAAAGTAAAAGAGATGGCAGTATCATCAGGGTTTTGCTTCATTTACATCCGGGAGTTGGTGATGGACAGGAAAGCCTGGCGGGCTGCACATAGAGTTGCAAAGAGTCGGACACGACTGAGCGACTGAACTGAAGTGACACTATACCAAAACGTCATTCCTGATCATGACTTGACAAGCTAGCTTTGTTGGGGCTCAGATGTTCAAGAGTCTGCTGCAATGCAGGAGACCCAGGTTTGATCCCTAGATCAGGAAGATCCCCTGGAGAAGGAAATGGCAACCCACTCCAATACTCTTGCCTGGAAAATCCCATGGATGGAGGAGCCTGGCAGGCTACAGTCCATGGGGTTGTAAAGAGTCAGACACAACTGAGCAACTTCACTTAATTGCAATTTGAGTCTATTTAAATCTCAAATTTCCTTTAAAGTCTAATTTAAATATAACCTTTATGAAAATTTATTCAGTTATGTCCAATATAATTTAAATTAGTTGATCTTTTCTATCTAGAATCAAATATTCTAGTACTGGTTGTTGTTGTTTAGTCATTAAGCCATGTCCGACTCTGCGACCCCATGGCCTATAGCTTGCGAGGCCCCTCTGTCCATGGGATTTCCCAGGCAGGAATGCTAGAGTGCATTCCTAGCATAGGAAATGCTAGCCATTTCCTTCTACAGGGGATCTTCCCAATCCAGGGATCAAACCTGGGTCTCCCATATTGGCACACAGATTCTTTACAACTGACCCAGCAAGTAAGCCCACCCGTACTAATTATTGCTGTATAAATGTTGAATGGATGGATGGGTGAGTAGGTGCATATGGTATTTAATATTTCTCAATTATTACCCCTAATGCTGATTTTTACAGCTAGTCACGTGTTTTCTTGTTCTCTAACGTTTTTTATCTTCCTTCTAGAATTTAAACACTTGGAGAATAGATACTCTTGTTATCCTTATTTGATATTTTTCATACATCCTAGAACATAGGTGAAATTGATTCATTGACATGTTTGGCTAAACTGAAACATTTTAAAAGTCTTACCGAGTTCAGTATAACGCTATTCCCTGATAGGTATCAGCTCACTTCCTGTTGTTTAGTCACTCAGTTGTATCCAACACTTGCAACCCCATGGACTGTAGCCCTCAAGGCTCCTCTGTCCATGGGATTTCAAGAATCCTGGAGTGGGTTGCCATTTCCTTCTGCAGAGGATCTCTCTGACCAAGGGATTGAACCTGTGTCTCCTGCAGTGGCAGGTGGACTCTTTACCACTGAGCCACCAGGGAAGCCCAGCAGCATGCTTTAAACAGCTCTATTAGGAATATTTTGTGACCTGGAATTCAATAAATATGCACCTCAGGGTAATTAATAGAAACATAGCAGGAATTATTTCATGTTTAAATCATGATTGGCTAGAGACATAAATGCTTATATAATTTCTCATTTAGAAGTGTTATGCCACAGTGTCTTAAGAGTGATCAACTTTCCTCATGACTGACTTATTTTAGACCCTTGTATTTTCAGCCTTTAATTTCTGTAATCCCTGTGTCTCAAGAACAGCCTCTCTTTATACTAATGGATTGAATTAATTTAGTTTGATATTTGTACTATTATTTTTAAGAGAGATGAATTACTGCTCAGACTTTATCATTGAAATGTGTGTTCCTCTAAGAATCATACTTGAGTCTCTATTAGCAAATAACTTTTAAAACTTATGCCTGAAATTAACACAACACTGTTACTCAACTATATACTCCAATATAAAATTAAAAGAAAAAAATTTCAGTTCAGTTCAGTTGCTCAGTCATGTCCAACTCTTTGCAACCCCATGGACTGCAGCACGCCAGCCCTCCCTGTCCATCACCAGCTCCCGGAGTCCACCCAAACCCATGTCCATTGAGTCGGTGATGCCATCCAACCATCTTATCCTCTGTCATCCCCTTCTCCTCCTGCCTTCAATCTTTCCCAGCATCATTCACCAATTTTCATATTCACTACAATTAACACACTACCATTGTCAATAAAAACCTTCATTTTCTCAACATAGATTACCATAAAGTAATTTAAAATAAATACTTCATAATAAACTAATGATCCCAGTTAAAAATTTCTGCATCAAGGAGAAAGTTGCATGTATGCAATTCAGTTCCCTAGATAGTAACAGTAATGTGAGTCATGGCTCACTTTAGTATAAAACTAAATAGCTATAGGCCTATTTAGAGACAGTTATTCAAAGAGAAAGGGTTTCCCGGATAGCTCAGTTGGTGAAGAATCCACCTGCAATGCAGGAGACCCCAGTTCGATTCCTAGGTTGGGAAGATCCACTGGAGAAGGGATAGGCTACCCACTCCGGTATTCTTGGGCTTCCCATGTGGCTCAGCTGGTAAAGAATCTGCCTGCAATGCGGGAGACCTGGGTGAACTCTGGGTTGGAAAGATCCCTAGAGAAGGAAAAGGCTACCCACTCCAGTATTCTGGCCTGGAGAATTCCCTGGACTGTATAGTCCATGGGGTTGCAAGAGTTGGACATGAGTGAGTGACTTTCACTTTCACATTCAAAGAGAAAGTAAGTGAGCATATATTATTAGTAGAGAGCAATAACCCTAGTTTCGCATGAAGAATTGTTAATCAGATAAATCTTTCAGTGCAAAGGAGAAGCTAAAGTATAGCATAAACAGAAGCTTTTTGTTTAAATCAGAGTCTTATTTTAAATGTTAAGTTTAAACTTAGTTTATAAAGAAGTCAAGTTTAAATGTTAAGTCTCAAGAAATTTTGAACATGCAGAAAAATTGAGAGAAACTGAAATTGCAGTGACTAAAATCGTTTGTTTTTTTAATATCTACTGTGGGGAATGAAAAGCATGAAGCATCTTAGCTGGGATTCATTTAGTTGAACCATCCAAGTGCTAAATAAACTATAAACTACCGAGAACCAACTCATACTTCATTCCTCTTTTTGTATTATTTTTTTCAAATATAAGCTAGAAAAGTAAAGTTTGTCCTTGAGGCCTTTCCTTTACAAACAAAAGAAATACCAAACAGAGGCAACATTTTATTTTTTCCTACTCATTCTCCTCACTGTGTTAATGTTATACAGCAGGGCAGTATCTAATGGGCAAATGTGAATCAAAACCAAAATCCTTAATTCTAGGATTTCTGCATTTAAGGTTGTGACAGATATTTTAGTAGGTTCTTCACTGGGAAAAAATATTAAAGTGCTAGATACTAATTTTGAATAATTATAGACACACAAATATATTTTATTAAAAAACCAGTACTAATGATATTGTTTAAAGTATTTTCATCTGGATTAATAGTATTCCTAATGCTCCTTCCAAAAGAGTTGTGGTTTTTATCTGCTGTGATATTTATTTTGAGGTTGACAGGGTTTGGGCTTCCCTGATAACTCAATTGGTAAAGAATCTGCCTGCAATGCAGGAGACCCTGGTTCGATTCCTGGGTCGGAAAGATCCCCTGAAAAAGGGATAAGCTACCCACTCCAGTGTTCTTGGGCTTCCCTGTGGCTCAGCTGGTAAAGAATCTGCCTGCAATGTGGGAGACTGGGGTTTGATCCCTGGGTTGGGGAGATCCCCTGGAGAAGGGAAAGGCTACTCACTCTGGTATTCTGGCCTGGAGAATTCCATGGACTGTATAGCTCACGGGGTTGCAAAGAGTCAGACATGACTGGGAGCAGCTTTCACTGACAGGGTTTAATGACGCTTTTCCAAGGTAATGGCTATTTAGGCGTACAGTGGAATCTAAAGAGAACTGATAAATACTAATTACAAAAGCATTTTTCTGAAATTTAAGTTTAAAAAAGCAGTTTACATTTGATGCATTTATATTCTTACAGTGAAATATGAACTTAAGAAATACTGCGTTCAGGTTTAGGACAGGCTCATACTGATGCTAAGTCACTTAGTCGTGTCTGACTCTTTGTGACCAGGCTCCTCTAACCATGGGATTTTCCAGTCAAGAATACTGGACTGGGTTGCTATTTCCTACTCCAGGTGGTCTTCCCAACCCAGGGATTGAAACCCACGTCTCTTGCATCTCCTGCATTGGCAGGCAAATTCTTTACCACTAGCACCACCTTACTCTGAAATAAAATACATATTCTTAATTTATTTTAATCATTCTGCTATTATTTATTGTTTTATAGTTTAAAGATAGCCTCTGGTCTTACAAAAATAATGATTTTTGTATCTTAGACCTAGAGTTGTTAACATAGGCTGTGTCTTACCTGTTAACAGTGTTCATTTTATAGTCTGTCACTTTGGGGCAATTGATGATTCATACTAATTATATTCTTTTGTAGCAGAGAAAAGCTAGTAGAGCTAACTGGAACTGAAGACTTAAGTCTGGCACACACAGAGTTTTAATTATCTCATGTTATATAATCAAAGTATGTAATTTGTATTCTCAAAGTTATATGTCTCAATATATCCACATTCTACAGTAAAAAAGTAAACTGATTAAAATTTAACTTGGTTCATTTTTAAAGGAATATGATACCATTTAGTTGATGGAAAATAGCATGTATTATAAGTACATTTTTTATATTAGATTATTGGAGGGGATATATTTTTCTTAGAATTGAAAGCTGTCATTGTTCCTTAAGCTATATTCAAGTTCTAAAATTATTCTTTATACTAGCTCATTTGTGGTTTCTTATAAAAGGTTTAAGAATTATTGGATATCATGTTGATATTTGGCAGAAAACAACAAAACTCTGTAAAGTTTAATTATCCTTCAATTAAAAATTAAATTATAGAAAAAGAATTACTGGATAGTGGAAACTTACAGTTTTAATGCTGAAATTGTTAGATTTTCAAGATCAAGTTTATATTTGCATTTAAGAGGGTTGATACAGCATAGGGATTAAGAACATAGAGATTATGAGATCCTTAGAACACATCTTAGCTCCCCACTTCTTCCCAGCTGTCTGTTCTCAGATGAATACGCAACCTCTGTGTGCCTCAGTTTTTTCATTTGTAAACAGGGATGATTAAAAAAAAAAGTTATCCATGTAAAGAATATCATCTGACACAGAGTAGGAACTTTTAAATGTTAAAAAATTAAAGAACATTAGACAAAGTTTAGCTAATGCCGTTTAAAAATTTATTACATTGTGTTTTTCAAGTTTCAGAATCAGCAGGAACATTGCAATCAGGAATAGGAAAGTAGAAGTGCTTTGATCCAACAATACAAAGAGTACTTAGTCCAACCATGCAAGTAACTAGGAAAATAATTCTTTTAGGAACCAAATATAATTCAAGCCTTGAATGTTTTTAAGATCTAACTTTTTAGAAATATATTTTGAGTAATTATTAAGAAGTCTGAATTATAAATATTATTTAAAGAAGTGCAGGCACATAGAGTAATTTATTACTTTAGCAAAACTTGCAAGGCGGTCTTAGGCAAGTTTATTTTGAGATAACAAACCCTGAAACCTTCAGTGCCTTATACCCTGCAGAGGTTTCTTTCTCACTTGTGCTGCATGTCCATTTTGGGTCAGTTTTGGCTCTATTCCACTCTGTCTTCATTCTGGGGCCCAAACTGAGAGGGGAGGTGCTTTCTGAAACTTTGCTGGCTGTCAGAGGACGTAGCAAACTAATCCTTACCTCTTAAAGCTTCTGCTCAAAATTGATATGCTACTTCCACTGACATTTCAGGTGTCTACAGTGAAGGTGGGCAAACTTTTTCTGTAAAGCACCAGAAAGTTAACTTCGTTTAGGCTGCACAGGCCACAACATACAGTCTCAGTCACATATTCTTTTTATTCTTTAACCTTACTTAATTTTCTTCCAGTTCTACTGAGATACAGTTGACATACAGTACTTTATCAGTTTAAGATGTACAGCGTTTTGAGTTGACTCACATAAACACATCATAAAATGATTATCTCAATAGGTGTAGTGCATATCATCTTGTATATATACAAAATGAAAGAAAGAGAAAATTTATTTTTTCCTTGTGATGAGAATTCTTAGCTACTCCTGTTGTTTACATACTGCCCATGGCCATTTGGGACTACAACAGTGGATTGCCTGGTTGCGACTGAGGTCATATGGCTTGTGAAGAAAAAGTTATTTACTGTCTGGCTCTTTACAGAAAAATGTTGTTGATCCATTGGTCAGAAGATAGAAATAAGAAATTTCCAGAAATAGAGAAGAAAAAAAAGCATAGAAAAAATAGACATAAATACCAAAAAAAGAAAAAAAATGAGAGACAATATGTAAGAGGATTTAACATATGACTAAAAGGTGGATCATTTAAAAAAAAAAAAAACAGAGGAGAGGAAGCTGTATTAAAATACAAGAAAATTTGCCAGAACTGAAGGACTTGAGTGTCCAAATAAAGAGCCTGAACAAGCAATGAAAACATCCAGACTTAGACACATCATAGTGAAATTTCAGAACATCAAGGGAAGATCCTAAAAGGGCCCAGGTAACATAGAAAAATGAATGATGATCAGAATGACGTCAGACTTCTCAGCTGCAATGCTAGATGCTGGAAGCTTAAGGCTTCAAAATTGCAAAAGAATCATTTTTATTGCTTTCTTAAATCCTCATCATAAGCCCACTATGAGTATCATTATTTATCCCCATTTTACCAATGAGAAAAAGGTACTTCAGGGACTTTGACTACCCCAGAGTCAATCTGCAAGTATCCCAATCTTTTCTACTTTCCTGTGCTTCAGAGGATGTGCCTCTCAGATTCCCTAGAGTTCTGATGCTAATCAGATTCTCCCAATTAGATGCATTCATGCACGATTTGCAAGGTGGAAGTGAGACAGAAGCCATCTTCCTGCTGCTGCGGGCCGGCAAGTTCAAGGGAAGATGTTTTTTTTTCCCCTCTAGCAACATTCTAATAGCTAGTTTTCAGCTTCGTGGATGCTAAGGAGTAATTGTAATGGCAGTGATGACTTCCTGATCCCTTAATGAAGCTAAAATAGTTATGTTTTTCAACTCATACTATATCTCCCCCACCTTTTTGGTAAATGTAATAGATCCTTTGGTGAGTCAGTTTTTCTGTGTTCTAAGGAGTCATTCCTGCAGGACCGGCCTGGACTCTGCTCCTCCAGCTCTCCCTACTGTTCTGTAAGCACCTAACTTAACTGAATTAAATCTCTCTCTTAAAATACCTGAAGTCATTTCTTTTTCCTTCACTGAGCCCTGACTGACACAGGTCACAGCAAAGGCTTAGTGTTAATGTTAGGAAAGGAGATCTCAGATTTAAAATTTTCAGGTTCTAAAAATTTTATCTAAGTAGTCCATGCTTTACACGTCAGTTATAACTAGGGTTTAATTCTAGTTAAAATAATTTTAATTTATAATCTCTGAAGATAGTTACATTAGTAAAAGAAGTTAAAACAAATAACATTCATTTACTTTCAACTTGAGTGGTGTGTCCATGTGCTAGGTACAGTTTTAAGTACTTGCTGTCATTTAATCCTCCCAATTACCCTTGAAGACAGATAATAGGTACTATTAGCCCCAGTTTATAGCAAACAGGCATAATAGGTTAACTGAACTTCCTAGGGTCGCACAGTAAATTGCAGAGTCGGAATTTCAGTCCATCGCTCCACAGTCTGTGTTTTTAGTTACTCTCTACTTTATCAATTTGTTCTTGTTGTTCAGTCACTAAGTTCTCTCCGACTCTTTGTGTCCCCGTGGACTGCAACATACCAGGCTCCTCTGTACTTCACTGCCTCCCGGAGTTTGCTCAAATTCATGTCCATTGAGTCAGTGATACTATCTAACCATCTCATCATCTGGCGCCCTCTTTTTCTTTTGCCTTTAATCTTTCCCAGCATCAGGGTCTTTTCCAGTGAGTCAGCTCTTCACGTCAGGTGGCCAAAGTATTGGAGCTTCAGCTTTAGCATCAGTCCTTCCCATGAATATTCAGGGTTGATTTCCTTTAGGATTGACTGGTGTGTTGTTCTTGTAGTCCACGGAACTCTCAAGAGTCTTCTTCAGCACCACAATTTGAAAGCATCAGTTCTTCAGTGCTCAGCCTTCTTTATGGTCCAACTCTCACATCTGTACATGACTACTGGACCTTTGACTATTTGGACCTTTGTCAGTGAAGTGATGTCTCTAGTTTTTAATATGCTATCTAGGCTTGTTATAGCTCTCTTTCCAAGGAGAAAGGCTTCCCTGGTGGCTCAGACAGTAAAGCCTGCAATGTGGGAGACCTGGGCTTGGGTCAGGAAGATCCCCTGGAGATGGAAATGGCAACCCACTCCAGTACCCTTGCCTGGAAAATCCCATGGACGGAGGAGCCTGGTAGGTTATAGTCCATGGGGTCGCAAAGAGTTGGACACAACTGAGCGACTTCACTTTTCCTTTCCTTTCCAAGGAGAAAGCATCTTTTAATTTCATGGCTATAGTAACCATTCGTAGTGATTTTAGAGCCCCCCAAAATAAAATCTTTCACTGCTTGCACTTTTTCCCCTTCTATTTGCTGTGAAGTGATGGGACCAGATGCCATGATCTTAGTTTTTTGAATGTTAAATTTCAAGCCAGCTTTTTCAGTCTCCTCTTTCACTTTCATCAAGAGGCTCTTTAGTTCTTCTTACTTTCTATCATCAGAGTGGTATCATCTGCATACCTGAGGTTGCTGGTGTTATTCTTGACAATCTTGATTCCAGCTTGTGATTTGTCCAGCCTGGCATTTTGCATGATGTACTCTGCATAGAAGTTAAACAAGATGACAGTATACAGCCTTTTAATATTCCTTTCCCAATTTTGAATCAGTTAGTTCTTCCATGTCCAGTTCTAACTATTGCTTCTTGACCCACATACAGGTTTCTCTGGAAAAAGGTAAAGTAGTCTGGTACTCCCATTTCTTGAAGAATATTCCACAGTTTGTTGTGATCCAGTCAAAGTCTTTAGAGTAGTCAATGAAGCAGAAGTAGATGTTTTTCTGGAACTCGTTTGCTTTCTCCATGATTCAGTGAATGTTGGCAATTTGATCTCTGGTTCCTCTGCCTCTTTGGAACCTTATCATTATATAAGACTAAATTTTACCTAGAAGATGGTTGGATTTGTCTATGAGTGTTGATAGACCTACTTTAAAATTTTAATGTCTTTACTCCCATGAAATTTGTTTTTATTAGATGTAATAATCTCTAAGAATCCCTAAATGTCAAGATTGTAATTTTTAGGGAAAAAAATGTAAAATAGATCCAGAAATGAAAACTAAAAATGCTTTTTAATAATTAACACTGGTCTCCTGCTGAGAATATATCATAACCAAAATGATTTCATGAAAAGTAAAGGAGGATTCTCTCATTGTTTTACTCTGTACCATTTCTTTTCAAACTTTGTTCTTTGGAACTGCTCCATTTCTTGGATATTTCTCATCATTTACTTCTGAATCTTTCACAATCCTGTATCCTAGAATGAATTATAAAATGTTATTTCATTATTGATCCTAAAATTTCACAACTCAGAGCAGTTTAACAGTTTACTAAATTGTGTTAGCCTCAGCAAGAGAGACTAGAAATGCAAGTGTCTGGCATTTTAGTCTTCATAGTGAGAGGTGAGCTCTCCAAGCAAGAAATAAAAAGATGGGGAGTGACTGTTGAATGGACAATTGACAGTATTCACTGTGGTTTACTACCAGGAGTTTTGGTAGCTGACTTCAAGTTTGTATGTTCATGAGTTCATTTTGGAAGAATATATGTAAAATGAAACTTTTCTCCTTTAAATTTTCCCTCTCTTTCCAAGTATGCAGTATTGCATATTTAAAATCTGATGATCAGATCATGTATATAGCCACTAATTATTTTCAAAGTGGATGTATAAATGTAGTCTGTACAGTAAGCAGCTGTCTTATACTCTTAAAGCAAGAAAAAGTTTATCCCTCATATGAAGCATTTCTTCTTCCCTTCACCCTAATTGTTTTCATCTTCTCTTAATAAGAACTTAGACTTTTTAACCTTTGGGTTTGTTTCATATTTTTATAAACATATTATAAATGCCACTCCAAAAAAATGAATGTTTAAAATGCAAAATTAAAATCTAAAATATTTATTATGAAGCAAATCAAATACCTAACCCTCTTCTCAATTAGTCCTGTAGATTAAAAGCAAAATTTCTCAGAGTGAGCTCTAATAGTCATTCACATCAAGTTGGGGGCTCAACACCAGGTCCACCAAACCAGAATCACTGGGAAGCAGCCTAGTAATCTTTAATCAAATTCCCCAAGTGGTCATTAACTACATTAAAATTTAAAGACCACTTATATAGAAAATGTTAATAATAAAATACATAAGGTGTTTACTTTAGGGTCAGTTCAAAGGATACATTTTTTTGTTGTTGTATTTCATCAGATCTCTTTATCTTTTATTGTCTTTGGTTTCCTTTTCAAATATTTACCAATGTATGTTCTTTGGGCATTCAAAAAATAATTCGGAGGAGTAGAATTATAACAAAATATCAGTGAAGTGATAGTAAAAATATGAAGAGAAGATGCCTTTTTGGAAAATCCCACACTTTGATTTCATTAACTGAAATTACCCATGAGGAGCCAGTGATTACATTGAGTAAATGTTTGCATCAGTTAAGATTCTGTCAGTTGCAAGAGAATGCAACAAACTCAAAATGGCTTGAGCAGTAAGGGAACATTCAGATGGCGGGTGTGTCTTCGGGCATGGCTTCATCCAGTGACTCAGTTTCACCAGGATCACTAAGGGCCTAGTTTCTTTCCCTTTCTACTTCCCTACCCAGTGTGTGCTCCATATGTCAACTTCATAATCAGTTTTCTATAGCAGCTCTCTTCATGTGTCTCCCTAGGCTACATGCCCATTCAGAACCAATCACTATGGCTACAGTGATGGGCTGCATGGATTAGTTTTAACCCTAGAGCTGAGCAATGGGTCACGTCCCAAACCAAGAAATGAAAGAGAGTGCATTCACTACTGGAAGGAAGTGTTGGATGGATGCTGGGGAGATAACCAGCTCGTGTCCAACATAATGTTTATTTAAATTCCTTGAAAATGAAATTCACTAAAACTTTAGTGATTGAACATAACATTGGTGGAATCCTGTTTCAGAAGCTTTGATACTACCTCAGAATTTGGCATACTTTTCTGTGTGTTGCTTCAGGAGTCTTGCGTTCCGTGCTTCACACAGTTGATGTCTTTCTGACATGCTTAATTGGCGATGAACTAACTTCTGAAAATCGTGATTCTCAATTCTGAATCCATTAGTTCAAAATCATCGACACAAAAAGTTTTAAATACTTGTAAAGAGAATTCGATTTTTATAAATTATTTTGAGGTAGGCCAGAATACTACCAGAATAGGTAGGAAATAGTTATGCATACTGGAGTAAGTATTAAGTTCCACTGACTGATTTCTTTTAAAACTTTGTATTTCAGGTATATTATAAAATATTAAAATTATCTATCTCCTTGACTCATTAGAAGCTTGCCATAGTTTGAGAACAGAAAAAGATGAGAAACATTTTAAAGGGAATTAAAGACCTTATGGCTGTAAGAAAAACTGTTTTGCCAAAAGTATTTACCATGTATAAAACCTAGAATATTATAGATTCCGTTTTCTTTGGGTTCAGTTTACTTAAAGTTTATTGTGGCACTGAAGATACTACAACTAAATTTTCAGAAATTGACAAATTCAGCATTTCCTGGGTTTCAGTGGTCTCTTAGGAACATAAGTTTTGTAAAATATGCCAAGGACTTCATAACTGTCTTCAAGGCCACCTTTATACTGTAGTCCCACCTGGACAATCCTGAAATTCAGACTGTAAAGTTACATAGGTAGAGAATGAAAATAGCATTAAAATTTTTTTTGTTCCATAACAGGACACATTGTGATGAAGTAAAATAAAAGGCATTGCTATTTCTAGTAACATTTCATTTCCTGGGAACTACTTTGAATGCTCTGTGAGGATATGTACAAAAACAACAGTAATAACATCATGTGAAATAACTCTTGATAGCTTGGGAATTCATTATGAAGTTCCATTAAGACTCTCAGAAATATCCTTCTATATTCATATTTTAATGAACACATAAATCTTATTTTGCTATTTCATTTGTCACTAAATTATTCATAACATTCAACTTTGAATCAGAACTAATCTTCAAATAGTCTGTTTTGTGGCACAAGAGAATTGTTATTACCATTTTAAAATTTAAAAAAGGAAATTTGAAGTTCAAGGTGTTTATACATTTAAACTGAAATCATCATTGTTCTAATGCCTTAGTGATGAATGTCTTTAAGATTTTAATTTGTGTACAGTAGTTACACATTACCTGGGACTCAGTAAGCCCTCAGTAAATATCAGCTACGCCAATAACTTCATCATCATCACTACATTACTACTATATCAGCCACTACTATTTTCACCTTTTACCTATTTTTTGCATAAGAATAGTTTAATTTGGTTTTCTTTTGGCAGCAGCCCAGAGTTCACTATATTCACAATTCATTTGGTTCCTCTTAACTTTCTATGTGGATAATTTTTTTAAATGTTCTGCCTTTTGATATGGATAGTCTCACTGATATAGAAACACTGTTAATTGCCCAGCCACCTCCGAGTCTTTGTGACCCCATGCCCTGGCAGCACACCAGGCCTCCCTGTCCCTCACCATCTCCTGGAACTTGCCCAAGTTCATGTCCATTGCATTAGTGATGGCATCCAGCCATCTCATCCTCTCATGGCCTCATCTGCCCTCAATCTTTCCCAACGTCAGGGACTTTACAATGAGTCAGCTGTTCACATCAGGTGACCAATATACTGGAGCTTCAGCTTCAGCATCCGTCCTTCCAGTAGCCCTTCTTTCCGTGTCATATCTTTTTGTCTTTTTATTCAGTCTATGAGATTCTCATGGCAAGTATACTGGGGTGGTTTTCGTTCCCTCCTCTTGTGGATTACATTTTAGTCAGAACTCTCCACTGTGACCCATCCATCTTTGGTGGCCCTACCTGGCATAGCTCATAGCTTCATTGAGTTATACAAGCCCCTTCGCCACGATGAGGCAGTGGGCCGTGAAGGGAATTTACAAGCAGGAAAGTGAAAAGAAAAAATGAAAGTGAAGTCGCTCAGTCATGTCCGACTCTTTGCAACCCCGTGGACTATAGCTCACCAGGCTCTTCCATCCACGGGATTCTCCAGGCAAGAATACTGGAGTGGGTTGCCATTTCCTTCTCCAGGGGATCTTCCCGACCCAGAGATCGAACCCAGGTCTCCCGCATTACAATTACAGGTAGAACTTGTTATAAAATATGAAAGAAAAAGTAAATTTTGAAGCTTTAATTTTACACTCATACCATATCAGTTCAGTTCAGTTGCTCAGTGGTGTCCGACTCTTTGCGACCCCATGAACCGCAGCATGCCCAACCTCCCTGTCCATCACCAACTCCCAGAGTTTACCCAAACTCATGTCCATTGAGTCAGTGATGCCATCCAATCATCTCATCCTCTGTCATCCCCTTCTCCTCCTCCCCTCAATCTTTCCCAGCATCAGGGTCTTTTCAGATGAATCAGCTCTTCGCATCAGGTGGCCAAAGTATTGGAGTTTCAGCTTCAACATCAGTCCTTCCAATGAACATCCAGGACTGATCTCCCTTAGGATGGACTGGTTGGATCTCCTTGCAGTCCAAGGGACTCTCAAGAGTCTTCTCCAACACCACAGTTCAAAAGCATCAATTCTTCGGTACTCAGCTTTCTTTATAGTCCAACTGTCACAACCATACATGACTACTGGAAAAACCATAACCTTGACTAGATGGACCTTTGTTGACAAAATAATATCTCTACTTTTTAATATGCTGTCTAGGTTGGTCATAACTTTTCTTCCAAGGAGTAAGCATCTTTTAATTTCATGGCTGCAATCACCATCTGCAGTGATTTTGGAGGCCCCCCCCCCCCCCGCCAAAAAAATAAAGTCAGCCACTGTTTCCACTGTTTTTCCATCTATTTGCCATGAAGTGATGGGACCAGATGCCATGATCTTAGTTTTCTAAATGTTGAGCTTTAAGCCAACCTTTTCACTCTCCTTGTTCACTTTCATCAAGAGGCTCTTTAGTTCTTCTTCACTTTCTGCCATAAGGGTGGTGTCATCTGCATATCTGAGGTTATTGATATTTCTCCCGGCAATCTTGACTCCAGCTTGTGCTGCTTCCAGCCCAGTGTTTCTCATGATGTACTCTGCATATAAGTTAAATAAGCAAGGTGATATTATACAGCCTTGATGTACTCCTTTTCCTATTTGGAACCAGTCTGTTGTTCCATGTCCAGTTCTAACTGTTGCTTCCTGACCTGCATATAGGTTTCTCAAGAGGCAGGTCAGGTGGTCAGGTATTCCCATCTCTCTCAGAATTTTCCACAGTTTGTTGTGATCCACACAGTCAAAGGCTTTGGCATAGTCAATAAAGCAGAAATAGATGTTTTTCTGGAACTCTCTTGCTTTTTCCATGATCCAGCGGATGTTGGCAATTTGATCTCTGGTTCCTCTGCCTTTTCTAAAACCAGCTTGAACATCTGGAAGTTCATGGTTCACATATTGCTGAAGCCTGGCTTGGAGAATTTTGAGAATTACTTTACTAGCGTGTGAGATGAGTGCAATTGTGTGGTAGTTTGAGCATTCTTTGGCATTGCCTTTCTTTGGGATTGGAATGAAAACTGACCTTTTCCAGTCCTGTGGCCACTGCTGAGTTTTCCAAATTTGCTGGCATAATGAGTGCAGCACTTTCACAGCATCATCTTTCAGGATTTGGAATAGCTCAACTGGAATTCCATCACCTCCACTAGCTTTGTTTGTAGTGATGCTTCCTAAGGCCCACTTGACTTCACATTCCAGGATGTCTGGCTCTAGGTCAGTGATCACACCATCATGATCTAACTTGGCTTGTCTAACTCAATGAAACTGACTCGTACCATATAAACTGTCTTAAATATCTTTCATGGCTCTTTCATAAATATACGACATAAAATATTTATTCTGTTATTCTATTAATATATACGTATATGTACATATTTACATTTATATGTGTTTCTATGTCTATATATTAAAAGTTGTGCATTCACACTGAGAGAACCAATTCCAGTTCAACACAGCAGGGTTCATTCTCATTTGTAACTACCTTCTTTGACACTCAGACGCCTTCTACCATCCTTGATGCACTAATTTGATCAATCCCTTTGTGTGTAACCAGTATCCATTGCAGCCATCACATTCTCCATATTCACACCCTCCTCCCCAAACTCGGGCTCCAAATCCCTGTGTCTGCTCCTCCTGCAGAGAAGCTCTTACTGTGCTCAACCTCGGTCACCCCTAGCAATCTGCACCCTCACCCCCACCAGTGCATGGGTGATCTCTCAGCATGCCAAGGCTTGGCTGTGGCACCCCCACAGTACATCACTCATCGGTGGAAACAGCCTCCTTACCCTGTTTGGGATCTGACAGCCCCTACTGACCCATCCTATGAATAGGTGCTCTCACCCTACTAAATCTCTGATAACCCATTCTATTTTCCTCTCAGCACCCTCAGCAGGACATCTTCCTGACCCTGCCCAGAGGCTCTGTACCCCAGGCTAGGCCACACTTCCTCATTCTGCTCAGGCAGGACCTGATGGCCCCCATCAAACTTCCCATCTGGATTCTTTCTCCCCACACTAAGTGACCACTTCATATCTTCTGCCCCACCCCAGCATGGACATGTTCCTCATCCTGCTTGGGCTGGTATCCAGTTCCTCTTGAGGATGCCCTCCTCAGCCTGCTTGGGCTTAATAGATTTTTTAAGTTAGGGACCCCTTGCCAGTCGCTCGGTGTGAGGTTAGGAATAATGGTGATGATGATGTGTTTCTGCTGGTAGCAACTGTATTTTGGCGACGAAGAACATATGCCTATACTCTGCATCATAAATAATTGAGGTATTTCTTTTCTGTGTGTCTTTAAAGTGGCCACCAGGTATAATCTTAAGAATATTGCATCTTGGTATAAGTTTTGGCCTCTTGGGATTAAAGACAGAGGAAACTGGGTCCACATGGAGCTGTCCGTGGTACTGACAAGTCTTTGTAGTCTCATGGACCTTGTAGCTGCCTTGAATCTTCCTTACTGTTATACCTAACTATACTTCTTAACCACTTCTGAGATTTTCCCCCAGCTTTATTTACATATAATTTCCACATAGCATTGTGTAACTTTGTGATGACTTAATACACATATATGGAGAAGGCAGTGGCATCCCACTCCAGTACTTTTGCCTGGAAAATCCCATGGACGGAGGAGCCTGGTGGGCTGCAGTCCATGGGGTCGCTAGAGTCGGACACGACTGAGCGACTTCACTTTCACTTTTCACTTTTCACTTTCATGCATTGGAGAAGGAAATGGCAACCCACTCCAGTGTTCTTGCCTGGAGAATCCCAGGGACGGGGAAGCCTGGTGGGCTGCCGTCTCTGGGGTCGCACAGAGTCGGACACGACTGAAGCGACTTAGCAGCAGCAGCAGCAATACACATATATACTATGAAATGCTTGCCACAGTAAGGTTAGTACATCCTTTACCTTACTTACTTATCATTTTGTTGTTGTTCCGAGTTTGATCTCTTGGTCAGGAAGATCCCCCGGAGAAGCAAATGGCAACCCACTCCAGTATTCTTGCCTGGGAAATCTCATGGACAGAGGAGCCTAGTGGGCTACAGTCTATAGGGTCACAAAGAGTCAAACTGAGAGATTAACCACCACTGCTGCATGGTGAAAATGTTAAAGCTCTACTCCCATAGCAATTCTCAAATATGTAATGCAGTATTAACTGTAGTCACCATGCTATACACTAGATTCCTGGAAGTTACTCATTTTATAACTGAAACTTTTACCCTTTGGCCAACATCACCCCATTTCCCCAACTCTCAGCCCCTGGCAGCCACAATCCTACTCTCTAGTTTCTACAAATTTTATGTTTTTAGGTTCCACATAAAAGTGAGATTCTAGTGTTTGTTTATCTGACTTAATTTCACTTACCATAATGCTCTCAAGGTCTGTTCATGTGTTGGCAAATGGCAAATTTTCTTCATTTTTCCCTTTTTAAAAAATTGAAATATAGTTAACATAAAAATATTGTTAGTTTCAGGTGATTTGACATTTGCATAATGAGCAACTAACACTTTCACTGCTACATACATTATGAAATGGTCATAATATCTAATAACCATCTGTCCCCATGAAAAGTTATTATAATACTATTACCCATATTCTTTGTGCTGTATATTACATCCCTGTGGCTTATTTATTTTATAGTAGATGTTTGTATCTCTTAATCCCCCTCACCTAGTTCACCCCACACACCTTCTACTCAAATCAGTGAATCCATTTTAGGATTTTCTTCATTTTTAAAGTGGTGTGTGTATATCACATTTTCTTTATCCATTTATCTGTTGATGAACACTTAGATTGCTTCCATGTCTTGCCTATTGTGAATAATGCTGCATGATATCTTCAAGATAGTGACTTCAGAAATAAAATTGGTAGATCATATATGGTGTCTCAGGTGGTAAAGAATCTGCCCGCAGTGCAGGAGACCTGGGTTTGACCCCTTGGTCAGGAAGATCCCCTCGAGAAGAGAGTGGCTACCCAGTCCAGTATTCTAGCCTGGAGAATTCCATGGACAGAGGAGCCTGACAGGCTACAGTCCATGCGGTTGCAGAGTCGAACACGACTGAGTGACTAAACTTTCACTTTTCCACATGGTGTTAATGGTTCTGCTTTTAATTTTTTGGGAAAACTCCACGCCATTGTCCATAGTGGCACCAATGTCCATTCCCGCCAGCAGTGCACCAGGTTTCCCTTTTCTCCTCATCCTCACCAGTGTTATCTCTTGTCTTTTTTATAATATATATTTTAAAAGTTGGGAGGTGTGAGATCACCATAGTTTTGATTTGCATTCCCTTGATGAGTAGTGTTGTTGAGCACCTTTTCATGTACTTTTTGGCTGTTTGTGTGTCTGCTGTGAGAAATGGTCTGTTCTGGTCCCCTGCCCATTGTTAAATTGGATTGTTTTGGGGTTGTTTTTTTTTTGTTTTTTTTTTTTTTTGCTGTTGAATCATATGAGTTCTTTATATGTTTTGGATATTAACCCATTATCAGATAGGTGGCTTGCAAATATTTTGTCATGTTTTACTGGTTGTTTTTTCATTTTGTTGCTCCACAGAAGCTATTTAATTTGATATAGTCCTGCTTGTTGATTTTTGCTTTTGTTGCCTGTTTTGGTATCAGGCCACCTGAAAAATTTGCCAAGACTGATGTGAAGGAACTTTTCCCCTGTGCTTTCATCAAGGAGTTTGACAGTTTCAGATCATACATTTAAGTATGTAGTTTATTCTGAATTGATTTTTCTGAGAAGTATAAGATAGGGGTTCAGTATCATTCATTCAGAATCATTCAGTTTTCACAAAACCATATACTGAAGAGACTATCTTTTCATCAATGAATATTCATAGTCCCCTTTTCAAGTATTCGTATATACTTGGGTTTATTTCTGGGCTCTCAGTTCTGTCCCATTGATATGTTTGTCTGTTTTTATATCAGTACCATACTGTTTTAATTATTATATCTCTACAGTATGGCTTGAAATCAAGAAGTGTGATGCCTCCTGTTTTATTCTTTTTCAGGATTTCTTTCTATATTCAGGGTCTTTTGTAGTTCCATAGAAATTTTAGAAGTGTTTTTTCTATTTCTGTAAAAAAAAAATGCCTTTGGATTCTTGATAAGGATTACATTGAATCTATAGATGGTTTTTGGTAGTATTGATATTTTAACAATATTAATTCTTTCATCCCATGAATATGGGATGCCTTTTTATTTATCTGTATAGTCTTTGACTTCCTTCATCAGTGTCTCATAGTTTTCAGGGTAGAGCTCTTTCAACTCATTGATTAAATTACTTTCTGATGCTATGTAAGTGCGATCCATTTTTAAAATATCTTTTTCAGAGTATTTGTTTTTAGTGTATAGAAACACTACTGATTTTTGTATGTTAATTTTGTATCCTGCAGGTTTACCAAATGCCTTGATTAGCTCTAGCAGTTTTTTGATTGAGTCTTTAGGATTTTCTCTAAATAAAATTACATAATCTGTAAATAGACACAGTTTTACCTCTTCCATTCCAATTCTGATGCCTTAAATTTCTGTTTTTTACCCTGATTGCTCTAACTAGGACTTCAGTTCTATGTTGAATAAGAGTGGTAAAAGTGGTTGTGTGTCTGCTAAGCTGCTTCACTTGTGTCTGACCCTTCACAGCCCTATGGACTGTAGCCCAGCAGGCTCCTCTGTCTCTGGGATTCTCCAGACAGGAATACTGGAGTGGATAGCCATGCCCTCCTCCAGGGGACTTTCCCAACCCAGGTATTGAACCCAGGTCTCTTACGTTTCCTGCATTGACAGACAGGTCCTTTGCCACTAGCAGCACCACTTGGGAAGCCTGGTGAGAGTGGCGACCTTGTCTTTTTCCTAATCTTAAAGGAAAAACCCTCACGGTTGCATGTGATATCCACAGGTTTGTCATATATGACCTTTGTTATGTTGAGACATGTTCCTTCTTTGCCAAATTTGTTGAGAGTTTTTATCATGAATTGATTTTTGATTTTGTCAAATGCTTTTTCCTGTGTGTACTGAGATGATCATATGATTATTTTCTTTCATTCTATTAATGTGATGACTGAGTGACTTCACTTTCACTTTTCACTTTCATTCATTGGAGAAGGAAATGGCAACCCACTCCAGTGTTCTTGCCTTGAGAATCCCAGGGACAGGGGAGCCTGGTGGGCTGCCGTCTGTGGGGTCGCACAGAGTCGGACACGACTGAAGCGACTTAGCAGCAGCAGCAGCAGCAGCACATTGATTGATTTGCATTTGTTAGACAATCCTTGGATCCCAGGGTAAATTCCAGTAGATTACAGTGAATGATTCTTTTACTGTGCTGCTGGCTTTGGTTTGCTCATTTGTTGTTGGGAACTTTTGCGTCTGTATTCATCAGGGATATTGCCCTGTAGGTTACTTTCTAGTAGTGTCCTCATCAATGCTGACCTCATACGATGGGTTTGGAAATAGTCTTTCCCTTTCATTTTTTTGCAAGAGTTTGAGAAGGATTAGTGTTAATTCTTCTTTAAATGTTTAGTAATATTCACCAGTGAAACTATCTGGTTCTGGGTTTTCTCCATGGGAACATTGTGATTACTGATTCAATCACCTGTCTAGTAATTGATGTATTCAGATTTTCTATTTCTTCATGGTTCAGTCTTGGTAGGTAGTATATTTTCCATTTATTCTAGGTGTCCAGAGTGCCCTCTTTCTTTTTCACTCAGTTAGTCTTACTCAAGGTTTGTCCATTTTTTGTTTTATCTTTTCAAAGAGCAACTCTCAGTTTGGTTAATCTTTTCTATTATTTTTCTGTTCTCCATTTCATTTATTTCTATGTTAATCTTTATTATTTTCTCCCTTATGCTGACTTTGGGCTCTATGCTACTCCTTAAGACATAGAATTAGGTTGTTTATATGGAATTTTCTTGCTTCTTTATGTAGCTATTTATTGCTATGAACTGTGGTCTTAGAACTGATTTTTATATCCCTTAAGTTATAGTATGCTGTATTTCCATTTTCATTTGTCTGAAGAAACTTCTTAATGTCATCTTTAAATGCTTCTTTGATCCATTTGTTGCTCAAGAGAATGTTGTTTAATTTCCATGTAGTTATTAATTTAGTTTTCCTCTTGTTATTGATTTCTGTTTAGATACCATTGTGGTCAGAGAAGACACTTGGTATGATTTCAGTCTTCTTTATTTGCTAAGACTTGTTTTGGGGCCTAACCTACAGTCTTTCCTAGAAAATGTTCTGTGTGCACTTGAGAAGATTGTGTATTCTGCAGTTGTTAGATAGAATGGTCTCTATATGTCTGTTAGGTTCCTTTAGTCTACAGTGTTGTCCATATCCGCTATTTCCTTACAGATTCCCTGTCTGGATGACATATCCATTGTTGAGAGTAGGATAGTAAAGTCCACAGCTTTTATTGTATTGCTATTTATTTCTCCTTTTAGCTCTGTTAGTTTTTGCTTTATATATTTAGGTGCTCTGATTTGGGGGTGCATATTTACAACTGTTATAGCTTTTTGATGGACTGACTCCTTATTCATTATATAATGATCTTCTTAGTCTCTTTTCATCATTCAGTTTTTGAAGTCTGTAACTATTACATCCAGTTCTAGGATCATCTCATTATTAATATCATGATTGTTTATAAATAAAATTGTCTAACTTTTAAACATATCTTGTCTTGAAAACTTATCAAACACTTTTTAAAAGTTCCTTTAGGATGCTTGAAAACCTTGCAGTTCTGCTATGGGTACGTGGCAAGTAAGACTAATTTCTATTATAGGCTTTAATATCTTTTGAATTTAGAAATCCTGAAATTTTAAATGTCAGCTACATATTCATATTTATATTTATATTTCATGGGATATTTAAAAGTATTGTCCGGTTGTAAATTAGAAGGGTGATTGTGACCACTAATGGTGAGTTAGGGTAACTGGAGTAACCCTTTCACTAAAGGTACCTGTGAATAAAGCTGGAGGAAACATGAAAAAATACCTTAAGCACTTAAGAGGTAATAAAATTTTGAGGAATTACTGAGTTCAGATCTAGAGAACAGACTGGAACCCAAAAGGATAAGCATAGCCCTAAAGTCACTTCTGCCTTGAAGTCATTTGTCAAACCAGATAATAAATTATACGTGATCACCTACTTGGCTCTATTTAAGTCTATTATATTGCAGTTTGTTTCCTATTTATTCTGTGTTCCCCTTTCCTCTTTGTTTTTTGTCTTCTTTTGGAATAATTGAATATTTTGTTATTTTATTCTATCTCCTTTATTGGCTTAATTATCTATATCTCTTTTTTTGTTGTTGCTGATGTTGTTATTGTGTTGTTTTAGTGGCTGATTTAGGCTTTATGGTTTACATCTTCAACTTATACTGTACCAGCAGTAATATTTTTCATTTCATATATAGGCTGAGAGCTGTATAATAATAATTTTATTTACCTTCTTTCAGTGTGTGTTATTATTGTCATGTATTATACTTCTGTGTTATGAATCCCATAATAACATTGTTATTATATTTTGTTTTAAAAAGTCAATTACATTTTAAAGACATTTAAAATATAAGAAAAAGGTCTTTTATATTTACCTACATATTTACCATTTCTGGTGTTCTTTATGCCTTTGTGTAGATCTAGCTTTACACAGGAGAAGGCAATAGCACCCCACTCCAGTATTCTTGCCTGGAAAATCCCATGGATGGAGGAGCCTGGTAGGCTGCACTCCATGGGCTCTCGAAGAGTCAAACACGACTGAACAACTTCACTTTCACTTTCACGCACTGGAGAAGGAAATGGCAACCCACTCCAGTGTTCTTGCCTGGAGAATCCCAGGGACGGCGGAGCCTGGTGGGCTGCCGTCTATGGGGTCACACAGAGTCGGACATGACCGAAGCGACTTAGCAGCAGCAGCAGCTTTACATATTATTTTCTTTATGCCTGAGGATGCCTTTGAAACGTCTTATAGTGCTGATTTGGTGGTGACAAATTCTTTCACTTTTTGTGGGTCTCAAAAAAATCCGTTTTGCCTTTGTTTTGGAAGGTATTTCGCTGGGTGTGGATGTTTAAGTTGACAGTTGTTTATTTTTCTTTCAGTGTTTAGAAAATGTTGCTCCACTTTTTCTGGCTTGTAACAAAGAGTCTCCTTAATTCTTGCCTTTGTTCCTCTAGTATATAATGTTCCTTTTTCCCTCTGGCTACTTTAAAGATTGTCTCTTTTTATTTAAGCAATTGTTATATTACTTGGTATAATTTTATTCATAATTCTTTCACTTGGTATTTTGGAACTATAGGTTTATAGTTTTAATTTAATTTGGATTTTTGCCATTATTTCTTCAAATATTAATTTTGGCTTATGTATTAAAACATTTGGAGTTATCCCACAGCTTGCTGTTGCTCTGTTCTTTTTCAGTTTTACTCTCTGGTTTGCTTTTGGATAACTTCTATTGCTTGGTCTTCAGGTTCATTAATCTTTTTTTCTGCAATGTCATCTGTGTTGGTAATTCAGTGTAGTGTATTTTTCATCTCAGATATATTTTTCCATCTCTAGAAGTTAAATTTGGGTCTCTTTTATATCCACTTTGTCTTTCCTTAACATGTTCATGCATTCTTTTATTATCTTGAAATCTAGACTATTTTTATAATAGCCATTTTAATGTCCTTTTCTAGAAATACTATCATCTGTATAATTTCTTGGTCTGTCACTTGGTTTTTTCCCCTTATTCTGAATTGTATTGTCCTTCTTTCTTGTATGCCTGACATTTTTTAAATTAAATGCCAGACATTATGGGTTTTATGTTGCTGTGTGCTGGATTCTTTTGTCTTTAATATATTTGGACTTTGTTCTTGCATGCAGTCAGGTTACTTGAAAACAGTTTAATCCTATTAAGTTTTGTTTTACCAAGCCACGGATTCTTTAGTCTAGGGCTTATTTAGCCCCACAGCTCATGGATTATCCTTCTGATTATTCAACTTGATACCCCATATGAGTTTTTTCCATTTGGCTGTTCAAAGTATGAATTATTCCCAGGCTTATGTGAGTTCTGAGAATTGTTCTGTCTGATTCTTTTCATTGCTATTCTCCTTGGCTGTAAATAGTTTCCTCACATGCATGCCCTAATCAAAACTCAGCTGAAGATTCAAAGTGTATCTTTGAAGATCTCTGAATATTTGAAGATCTCCGTGCTGCTCTCTGCTTTCTAAAATTTGCCCTGTTAAATCTTAGTTACCTTGTTGTTCAGTCACTCAGTCATGTCCAACTCTTTGTGGCCCCATGGACTGCTGCACGCCAGGCTTCCCTGTCCTTCACCATCTCCTGGAGCTTGCTCAAACTCATATCCATCGACTCAGTGATGCCATCCAACCATCTCATCCTCTGTCGTCCCCTTCTCCTCTTGCCTTCAATCTTTCCCAGCATCAGGGTCTTTTCTAATGAGTCAGTTCTTCACATCAGGTGGCCAAAGTATTGGAGTTTCAGCTTCAGCATTAGTCCTTCCAGTGAATACTCAGGACTGATTTCCTTTAGGATGGACTGGTTGGATCTCCTTGCAGTCCAAGGGACTCTTGAGAGACTTCTTCAACACCACAGTTCAAAAGCATCAATTCTTTGGTGCTCAGCGTTCTCTAGGGTCCAACTCTCAAATCCATACATGACTACTGGAAAAACCATAGTTTTGACTATATGGACCTTTCTTGGCAGAGTAATATCTCTGCTTTTTAATATGCTGTCTAGATTGGTCATAGCTTTTCTTCCAAAGAGCAAATGTCTTTTAATTTCATGACTGCGATCACTGTCCACAATGATTTTGGATCCCAAGAAAATAAAATCTGCCACTGTTTCCATTGTTTCCCCAACTATTTGCCATGAAGTGATGGGACCAGATGCCATATTGTAGTTTTTTGAATGTTGAGTTTTAAGCCAACTTTTTTACTCTCTTCTTTCACTTTCGTCAAGAGGTTCTTTAGTTCCTCTTTGCTTTCTGCCGTAAGGATGGTGTCTTCCTCATATCTGAAGTTATTGATATTTCTCCTGGCATTCTTAATTCCAGCTTATGCTTCATCCAGCCCAGCATTTCACATGATATACTCTGCACATAAGTTAAATAACCAGGGTAACAATATACAGTCTTGACGTACTCCTTTCCCAATTTGTAACCAGTTTGTTGTTCCATGTCCAGTTCTAACTGCTGCTTCTAGAGCTGCATGCCAGATTCTCAGGAGGCAGGTAAGGTGATCTGGTATTCCCATCTCTTTAAGAATTTTCCACAGTTTGTTGTGATCCACACATTCATAGGCTTTACCTTCTCATATTTTCCGTGCCATCTCCTTAGCTCAGGGAGACCTCAGGCTCTGTTTGATTTCTCCCTGTCTACACTGTAGTCTAGAAACTCCAAGCAGTAAACTACACTATCCTGCACTGCCTGTTGCCCATTATATGAAAACCATTTTTATGTGCATTAGTATCTGTTGTCTTACTTGTTTAGACCAAGAATAAATCCAGTTCCTGCTACTCCATCATGGCTGGAAATTGAAGTGACAAATTTATTTTAAAATGTACAGGACATAAAATGGGCAAAACAATTTTGTGGAAAAAAAAAAGATGGAATATTTATATTCCTGATCTCAAGATTTGCTACAGAGGCACAGTAATTAGGATGGTATGATATTAGTATAAGAACAGATTCAGTTCAGTTCAGTTCAGTCACTCATTCGTGTCCAACTCTTTGCAACCCCATGGACTGCAGCACACCAGGCCTCCTTATCCATCACCAACTCCTGAGGTTTACTCAAACTCATGTCCATTGAGTTGGTGATGCCATCCAACCATCTCATCCTCTGTTGTCCCCTTCTCCTCCCGCCTTCAATCTTTCCCAGCATCGGGGTCTTTTCCAGTGAGTCAGTTCTTCACATCAGGTGGCCAAAGTATTGGAGTTTCAGCTTCAGCATCAGTCCTTCCAATGAATATTCGGGACTGATTTCCTTTAGAAGACAGATATGTATCATATGATTACATTTGTATAAAGTTTTTAAAAGGGAAAATTAGTCTGTCAGTCTAAAACTAGTGTAAATCAGATCAGCAGTCATCTGACATGAGAGAATTGATTGAGAAGAGGCGCAATAGAACACTTTCTGGTAAAGTGTTCTGCATATTGGTTGGGAGTGATCGCATGTAAATGTAGACATTTGTCAAGTTTTTTAAACCGTACACGTAAATTGCCACATTAACTCTACTGAATGATCATTTCACATATGAGATTAATTTTTTAAAATATATATAAAAGGAAAGAACAGAACAGATAGTAAAAACAGAAAGCACAAAGGCACAGGATAGATGTGTCAGTAATAACATGACATGTTGTTGCCTGCTGAAAGATGAAGACTGTCGTGGATTTTTTAAAAACTGTATGTTTAAAAGAAAAATAGTTAACACAAGGATCCTGCTAACCATGAAGAGGATGAGAATTTAACCTACTTCTAGTGGACAAGTTATGCTACACAGTTTAGTGGATACTGGCAGTAAGGAACTCAATGATTCTTGCCATTATAAGAATCATTGTCATCAACTTGTTTGCATCAGTTCCCCTGTCCTCGAGTTCCAGATGGATGCTTGCCAATCAGATGAGATGACGGAGAAAGCTCTGCCCCACACAGTCTGTCGGGGATCCATTTTTCTTTCACTGTGGTTGCTCTCACACATCCCCCTAGGACAGAGGTCAGCAGACTTTTCCTATGAAGGGCCACACAGTAGGTATTTTAGACTTTGCCAACCACATGTAGTCTCTGTCACACACCCTTCTTCTCCCTCTTCTTCTTTTTTTTTTGTAACCCTTAAAAAACATAAAGTTCATTCTTCACTTGCAGACTATAGAAAAACAGATTTGGGGCCAGATGTGGCTACACATCATTATTTACCAGTTCCTACTCTAGGACAGTGTCATCAGTGTGATTGTTTAAATGTGATTGGTCTGCAGTGCACCCAGATTCCAAGTGATGAGAGAGGGGCAAAGATGATAGAGAAGAGGCATGGCCATTGTCTTAAGGCCTGGGCCTAGGAGTAGCGTCCACCTCTTCTGCTTATATTCCATTTTCAAGAGATCTGTCTCGTGTCCATACCTTAACTCCAAAAGAGGCTGAAAAATGGGGCAGTCATGTGCCCATCCAGAGGTGAAGAGAAAATTCTTGTGAACAGTTAGCAGTCTGTGTCACAACAAGAAAGAAAGATAAAAAAGAAAGCAAAACCAGAGGATAGTATCACAAAATGCAGGACTGAGTTTCAGACAGAAAAGGCTAGTTGGCTGTACTGAATGTTACCTATTAGATTTAATATGGAGATCTCTCTAGTGATCTTAATGAAAGAACTTCTGGAGGGATGGTAGAAGCATGATGAGTTCAGGAGTAAGTGAGAGCTGAGGATATGGGCTAATGTAGACCAACTCTTTAACCAGATTTGACGCTGAATGAGGAAAACATAGAAGAAAAAAGGGGAAAGAGAGAATAGGAAACCTGGAGGAGACTTTGGGATCCAAAGAGTTTTTTTTTAAATAGGAGTGAAACGTGAGCATGTTTAAATATAGATGAGAAAAATCCAGTGCAAAGACATATATAGGATATGAGAGAAAAAGACATGCACTATTTTAAAAAAGGTTTGAGGAAACAATCTAGACAACATGGGGAGAAATTGGTCTGAAATAGAAGGAATTCCTTCTCTTAGGACAAAGATAAAAAGGGAGGGAAGGATCCAGATGTAAGAGTTTGTAGATATTTTGGCAGGAAATTGAGGAAGATTCCATTTGGTGTGTGTGTGCACGTGTGTGTGTGTGTACAGTGAAAAGCAAAGATAAGGGAGAAAACAGTGTCAGGTTCTTTGGGAAGAACGAATGATACAATCATTGAGAAAAGGGAAAAATACTAGGGAACTATAAGAAGACTGTAAGTATGACCAGACAATGACTCAGGCAAAGTTCCAATCCCCTGAGCTGTGTGATAACTTCCCCAGTACAGTAAATTCATCCAAGGTTAGCATTTTGCCAGCCTATTAAGTGTGTTGAATAGACAGAAAAGCAGGGAAGTTTAAGCAAAGAGAAGACTGAAATGATGAACCTTGATGGAGGAGGAAGTTAGACCAAGGAGAGGCTGATGAACGAAAGTCCAGCATCAGTGGAATGGGCGTCTAGTCAAAGCAGTGGTGTTGCGAGAGCAGCAGTTGAATCAGCAAATTAGATAACTAAGAGGTTGTGCTTGACACCTGGGATTCTTCCTTGGTCATTTTGGTAAAGACCTAACCAGAGTCTCTGATGATGCCAGGATCCAAAAAATAATGAGATTGGGAGGAAGAAATCTTTAGAGGTGAGAAAATCAAATACCTTAGTGCCCATGGGTATTAGAAGGGCACGATGTGTGGGAATTTGATTCACCTGAAGTCAGAACAGGTTGGGGGAAAGGAGAAGTCCTGGAGCCAAGTGGGAATCTTCCATAAATGAGCAGGCCTTACTGGATGATTTGCAGTTGAAAACATTGCTGAGGGGGAAGAGGACAGTACGGTCAGATCTCACAGGCACTTCAGACAGAACTGTGTTATACAGAAATAATGCAGGGACTTTAGAAACATATGCTGCAAAATTTTATAAAAATACATTTGTGTCAGTGTTTTGGGCAGGTTTGAGGGAACTGTATCTGACTCCATAATTTTATATCGGCCCCCACTGAAAGCTGCCTCAAATAATAAAGGAAACTCTCAAGGAAGAGGGTGTGAGCTCCACGTTTGAGAGGGAATTGCATAAGACAACCTCCAGCGCCTGTGTTCACCTTCTTGATAACCTGTGGGATACTCACCCACCAATATCCCATCACCATCCCATCATTCCAGCAATTGCTCTCCCCATTTTTCCTCAGCAGCAATTTTGGGACCTTACTGCACTTACAAATTGTGCAGGGAAAGAAACACAGCACTGAATATTAGGATGAAGCCAAATTATAGAGATTCTTGAAAAACAGAATGGGGATTTAAACTTATTAGTAATAAATGACTCTGAGACTAAGTATAGTGAGTTCAGAATCCTGAGTCCTAGTCCATTTTCTTTTTTCTACTGAACTATTTGATTTGGAAGTCGCTCAGTTGTGTCTAACTCTTTGGCACCCCATGGACTGTACAGTCCATGGAATTCTCTAGGCCAGAATACTGGAGTGGGTAGCCTTTCCCTTCTCCATTATTGAACTATAGTTGATTTAAATATTAGTTTCAGGTGTGGAGCATAATAATTCAGTATTTTTGCGGATATACTACATTGTAGGATCAGATCAGATCAGTGGCTCAGTCGTGTCCGACTCTTTGTGACCCCATGAATCGAAGCACGCCAGGCCTCCCTGTCTATCACCAACTCCCAGAGTTCACTGAGACTCATGTCCATTGAGTCAGTGATGCCATCCAGCCATCTCATCCTCTGTCGTCCCCTGCTCCTCCTGCCCCCAATCCCTCCCAGCATCAGAGTCTTTTCCAATGAGTCAACTCTTCGCATGAGGTGGCCAAAGTACTGGAGTTTCAGCTTTAGCATCATTCCTTCCAAAGAAATCCCAGGGCTGATCTCCTTCAGAATGGACTGGTTGGATCTCCTTGCAGTCCAAGGGACTCTCAAGAGTCTTCTCCAACACCACAGTTCAAAAGCATCAATTCTTCGGCACTCAGCCTTCTTCACAGTCCAACTCTCACATCCATACATGACCACAGGAGAAACCATAGCCTTGACTAGACGGACCTTTGTTGGCAAAGTAATGTCTCTGCTTTTGAATATGCTATCTAGGTTGGTCATAACTTTCCTTGCAAGCAGTAAGTGTCTTTTAATTTCATGGCTGCAGCCACCATCCGTAGTGATTTTGAAGCCCAGAAAAATAAAGTCTGACACTGTTTCCACTGTTTCCCCATCTATTTCCCATGAAGTGGTGGGACCGGATGCCGTGATCTTCGTTTTCTGATTGTTGAGCTTTAAGCCAACTTTTTCACTCTCCTTGTTCACTTTCATCAAGAGGCTTTTGAGTTCCTCTTCACTTTCTGCCATATGGGTGGTGTCATCTGCATATCTGAGGTTATTGATATTTCTCCCGGCAATCTTGATTCCAGCTTGTGTTTCTTCCAGTCCAGCGTTTCTCGTGATGTACTCTGCATATAAGTTAAATAAACAGGGTGACAATATACAGCCTTGACGAACTCCTTTTCCTATTTGGAACCAGTCTGTTGTTCCATGTCCAGTTCTAACTGTTGCTTCCTGACCTGCATACAAATTTCTCAAGAGGCAGATCAGGTGATCCAGTATTCCCATCTCTTGAAGAATTTTCCACAGTTGATTGTGATCCACACAGTCAAAGGCTTTGGCATAGTCAATAAAGCAGAAATAGATGTTTTTCTGGAACTCTCTTGCTTTTTCCATGATCCAGCAGATGTTGGCAATTTGATCTCCGGTTCCTCTGCCTTTTCTAAAACCAGCTTGAACATCAGGAAGTTCACGGTTCACATATTGCTGAAGCCTGGCTTGGAGAATTTTGAGAATTACTTTACTAGCGTGTGAGATGAGTGCAATTGTGCGGTAGTTTGAGCATTCTTTGGCATTGCCTTTCTTTGGGATTGGAATGAAAACTGACCTTTTCCAGTCCTGTGGCCACTGCTGCATTTCCCAAATTTGCTGGCATATTGAGTGCAGCACTTTCACAGCATCATCTTTCAGGATTTGAAATAGCTCAACTGGAATTCCATCACCTCCACTAGCTTTGTTTGTAGTGATGCTTTCTAAGGCCCACTTGACTTCACATTCCAGGATGTCTGGCTCTAGGTCAGTGATCACACCATCGTGATTATCTGGGTTGTGAAGATCTTTTTTGTACAGTTCTTCTGTGTATTCTTGCCATCTCTTCTTAATATCTTCTGTTTCTGTTAGGTCCATACCATTTCTGTCCTTTACCGAGCTCATCTTTGCATGAAATGTTCCTTTGGTATCTCTGATTTTCTTGAAGAGATCCCTAGTCTTTCCCATTCTGTTGTTTCCCTCTATTTCTTTGCATTGATCACTGAAGAAGGTTTTATCTCTTCTTGCTGTTCTTTGGAACTCTGCATTCAGATGTTTATATCTTTCCTTTTCTCCTTTGCTTTTCACTTCTCTTCTTTTCACAGCTATTTGTAAGGCCTCCCCAGATAGCCATTTTGCTTTTTTGCATTTCTTTTCTATGGGAATGGTCTTGATCCCTGTCTCCTGTACAGTGTCACAAACCTCATTCCATAGTTCATCAGGCACTCTATCTATCAGATCTAGGCCCTTAAATCTATTTCTCACTTCCACTGTATAATCCTAAGGGATTTGATTTAGGTCATACCTGAATGGTCTAGTGGTTTTCCCTACTTTCTTCAATTTAAGTCTGAATTTCGCAATAAGGAGTTCATGGTCTGAGCCACAGTCAGCTCCTTGGTCTTGTTTTTGCTGACTGTATAGAGCTTCTCCATCTTTGGCTGCAAAGAATATAATCAATCTGATTTCGGTGTTGACCATCTGGTGATGTCCATGTACAGAGTCTTCTCTTGTGTTGTTGGAAGAGGGTGTTTGTTATGACCAGTGCATTTTCTTGGCAAAACTCTATTGGCCTTTGCCCTGCTTCATTCCGTATTCCAAGGCCAAATTTTCCTGTTACTCCAGGTGTTTCTTGACTTCCTACTTTTGCATTCCAGTCCCCTATAATGAAAAGGACATCTTTTTTGGGTGTTAGTTTTAAAAGGTCTTGTAGGTCTTCATAGAACCGTTCAACTTCAGCTTCTTCAGCGTTACTGGTTGGGGCATAGACTTGGATTACTGTGGTATTGAATGGTTTGCCTTGGAAACGAACAGAGATCATTCTGTCATTTTTGAGATTGCATCCAAGTACTGCATTTCGGACTCTTTTGTTGACCATGATGGCCACTCCATTTCTTCTGAGGGATTCCTGCCCACAGTAGTAGATATAATGGTCATCTGAGTTAAATTCACCCATTCCAGTCCATTTCAGTTTACTGATTCCTAGAATGTCGACATTCACTCTTGCCATCTCTTGTTTGACCACTTCCAATTTGCCTTGATTCATGGACCTGACATTCCAGATTCCTATGCAATATTGCTCTTTACAGCATCAGACCTTGCTTCTATCACCAGTCACATCCACAGCTGGGTATTCTTTTTGCTTTGGCTCCATCCCTTCATTCTGGAGTTATTTCTCCACTGATCTCCAGTAGCATATTGGGCACCTACTGACCTGGGGAGTTCCTCTTTCAGTATCCTATCATTTTGCCTTTTCATACTGTTCTTGGGGTTCTCAAGGCAAGAATACTGAAGTGGTTTGCCATTCCCTTCTCCAGTGGACCACTTTCTGTCAAATCTCTCCACCATGACCCGCCCATCTTGGGTGGCCCCACGGGCATGGCTTAGTTTCATTGAGTTAGACAAGGCTGTGCTGGAGCAGCCATGAAGATACTCCATGCCCAAGGTAAGAGAAACCCAAGTAAGGCGGTAGGTGTTGCAAGAGGGCATCAGAGGGCAAACACACTGAAACCATACTCACAGAAAACTAGTCAATCTAATCACACGGACCACAGCCTTGTCTAACTCATTGTAGGATATTACAAGATAATTATAGTTCCCTGTGCTATACAGTATATCCTTCTTGCTTATCTATTTTATACATAACTAGTAGTTAATGTCATACCCCTAATTTGTGTCCTGCCCCCCTTGCCTCTCTCCGTTGCTCCGTGGGCTTTTCTCTAGTTGTGAAGAGCTCCTCTCTGGTTTCAGCACGCGGGCGTCCCGTTTTGGTGGCTTCTCTCGTTGTGGAGCACTGGCTGTAGGGTGCACAGGCTCAGTAGCCACAGCTCCCGGGCTCCGGAGCACAGGATCCATAGTTTTGCACAGGCTCAGCTGCTGCGTGGCATGTAGGATCTTCCCGGATTGGGGATCAAACCTGTGTCTCCTGCATTGGCAGGCAGATTCTTTACCACTGAGCCACCAGGGAAGCCCACACATGAATTTTAGAATTAGCTTCTGCATTTCTGAAAAAAAATACCTTTGGAATTTTGATAAGGATCGCACTGAATCTGTTGATTGCCCTGCGAGGTATTACCATGGTAACACTGTTTTAAGTCTTCCAATCCATTAATATGAGATGTCTTTATATGTATTTAGGTCTTCTTTAAGTTTCTTTCAAAAAACATTTTGTTAGTTTTGGTATAGAAGTCTTACACTTCTTTTGTTAAATTTATCCCTAAGTATTCTATTCTTATTGATGGTTTTGTGAATGAAATAGTTTCTTAATTTTGTTTTCAATTGTTTATTGCTAGTGTATAAAAATACGGCTGACTTTTTGCTAAAGTATAATTGATTCATAGTGTTCTGTTAATTTCTTCTATACAGGAAAGTGATTCAGTTATACATATATATGCCCTTTTTATATTCTTTTCCATTATGTTTATCACAGAGTATTGAATATATTAACAGTTCTCTGTGCTATACAGTAGGACCTTGTTGTTTATCCATCCTATATATAATGGTTTGCATCTGCTAACCCTAACCCTCAAACCATCCCCCTTCTGCTTACCCGCCCCCTTGGTAACCACAGTCTGTTCCCTACATGAAAATACACTTGATTTTTATATGTTGTCACATGGGAGAACAAAATGGCAGCCCACTCCAGTATTCTTGCCTGGAAAATCCCATGGACAGAGGAGCCTGGCAGACTACAGTACGTGGGTCACAAGGAGTCGGACACAACTGAGCAACTAGACCACCACATTATGAAGCCTTGCTTGGACACACTCATTAGTTCTCATGTTTTTTTCCCAACATGTAATTTAGGATTTACTGTATTGAAGACTGTGTCATCTGTGGTAGAGATAATTTCTGTTCCCCAATCAGAATGATTTAACAAAGGCTGCCCCATTGACCACATGTTCATCAGTTTCCCGCTCTGAGCCATCTTTTCAACTAAGCCTCTACCTTGATCGGGATCTTGTCTTTAATCAGCTCAGCCCAGCCCAGTCTTAACCGAGAATCCTGCTTAGTCAGTTTAGGGAGAATTCCCCTTACCTTTGATATCTGATCAAGTTCCTCATGCCCCACTTTTGATATGTAAGCCTTTGACCTGCCTTAGACAGAAATGCTGTTAAGCCAGTTTAAGAAGAATTTCCCTCCCCTTGATGTTTCTTGGAAATTTTCCATCGACTGATGCCCTCACTCTGCTCACTGGCTATGAATCTGCAGTTGTCTTTGCTGAATTTGGAGTTAAACCTGATCTCTCCCTAATTGTGATCATCTTAACAGCCTTTTATTTATCTTTCTTACTAATCGCCCTGACTAGATCCTCCAGTACAGTGTTGAGTAGAAATGTTGAAAGCAGACGTCCTTGTCGTTTTCCTGTTCTCGGGGAAAGCATTCAATCTTTGACAGCTAGTGGTGAAGAGTGAAAGTGTTACTTGCTCAGTTGTGTCCAACTCTTTGCAAACATATGGGCTGTAACCAGTCAGGCTCCTCTGTCCATGGGATTTCCCAGGCAAGAATACTGGAGTGGATTGCCATTCCCTTCTCCAGGCGATCTTCCCAACCTAGGGATCGAACTCGGGTCACCTACACTGCAGGCAAATCTTTAGTGTCTGAGCCACCAGATCTTGCCTTTTCGACAACTAGGTATAATATTAACTATAGGTTTTTCATATATGCCCTTTATCAAGTTGAGAAAATTCCCTTCTGTTCCTAGTTTGTTTAGTGTTTTTATCATGAAAAGGTGTTGGATTCTGTCAGGTGCTTTTTTCTGCCTCTATTAAGATGACTGTGGGTTTTGTCCTTTATTCTGTTATTATGATATATTACTTTGACTGATTTTCATACATTAAATCGATATTACATTCCTAGGATAAATCCCACTTAGCCATGAATATATAATCCTTTTTATATATTACAGATTTGGTTTGCTAGTATTTTAGTGAACTGAGAATGTTTATGATGTTCTAAAGAGACGTAGATCTGTAGTTTTCTCTTCTGGTGATATCTATGCCTGGCTTTATAGTATTACTGACCTTAAGGAATGAACTGGGAAGTGCTTCCTCCTCTTCTTATGTGGGACAGTTTTTAAACATTTGGCGGTGTCTTTGTTTCCTTGGGCTGCCACAACAAACTGTGTGGCTTAAAACAACAGAAACGGATTCTTTCACAGATCTTGGGGGCTCAGAAGTTTGAAATCCGGATGTTAGCAGGATTGATTCCTTCTGCTGGCTCTCAAATAGAATTTGTTCCTTGCTTCTCTTTTACTCCAGTATGATCTCATCCTAACGTATGTCTTAATGAATCTGCAAAGACCGTGTTTCCAAATACCTTTACACTCATAGGGGAACAGGTGTTAGGACTTGAACATATCTTTTGGAGGCTCATTCAGTCCACAACAGGAAGAATTTACCAGTGAAGGTCTGGGCTTCCCATCGTGGAAAGTTGTTCCTATTTTTTTATTACTGATTCAGTCTTTGCTTGTTATAGGTGTTCAGATTTTCAGTTTCTTCTTGAGTCACTTTCACTATTGTGTCTTCCTAGGAGTTTTTCCATTTCATTTAGTTTATCTACCTTGTTGAATTGTGCATAATGTTTTCTTATAACCTCTTTTACTTCTGAAAGTTCAGTAATGATGACCTCTCTTTCATACTTTCTTTAGAGTTTGAGTGCTCTTTTTTTTTTTGGTCATTCTAGCCAAAAGTTGGTGAGTTTCATTGATCTTCTTAAAGAAACATTTTCAGTTTTATTTACTTATTTATTTCTGTTTTATTTATTTACTGGTATTTTTCAGAGTCTTTCTACTCCAGTTTTTGTAACTTTTCTTCTGTTTCTCAATCTTTATAATTTTTCAGGTTTAGTTTCCTCTTCTTTTTTAGTTTCTTCAGGTAGGAAATTAGGTTATTGATTTGAAATATTTTCTTCTTTTTTTCTATAGGCATTGTCTGCTATAATTTCCCTCCAAGCTAGTTTTCACTATCTCCTTTCTGATTTGATATGATGTGTTTCTATTTTTATCCCTTTCAAGCTTTTTATCTAATTCTCTTCATAATTTTATCTTTGGCCCATTGGTTATTTATGAAAATGTTGTTATATTTACACATAGTGAACTTCCAAAAATTCCTTCTGTCAGTGATTTCTAATTTAATTCCATTGTCATTAGAGAACATAACTTGTATGATTATCAGTCTTTTTAAATATATTGAGACTTGCTTTTGGCGTAATAGATGGTCCGTCCTTGTCTATCCATAGAGAAATGTTTCATGTGTACTTGAAAAGAGTATGTTCTGCTATTGTTGGGCAGAATGTCCTATAGATATCATTTAGATGTAGTTGGTTGATAATTTTCAAGACTTCTATCTCCTTATTGTTGTTCTATCTAGTTGTTCTATCCAGTATTGAAAATGAAGTGTTGAAAACTCCAACTATTGTTGAATTGTCTGTTTCTAATTCTGCCACTTTTTGCTTTATGTTTTAGAGTGGATATTCTTTATTTGGTGACACATTGTTCTCATTCTTTAATTCTTTAGACACAGTTTTCTTTAAGTTCTTTTGAGTATATTTCAGTTCAGTTGCTCAGTCATGTCCGACTCTTTCCGACCCCATGGACTGCAGCACGCCAGGCTTCCCTGTCCATCACCAACTCCCGGAGTTTACTTAGACTCATGTCCATCGTGTCAGTGATGCCATCCAACCGTCTCATCCTCTGTCATCCCCTTCTCCTCCCGCCTTCAATCTTTCCCAGCATCAGGGTCTTTTCCAGTGAGTCAGTTCTTCACATCAGGTGGCCAAAGTATTGGAGTTTCAGCTTCAGCATCAGTCCTTCCAGTGAATATTCAGAACTGATTTCCTTTACAATGGACTGGTTGGATCTCCTTGCAGTCCAAGGGACTCTCAAGTGTCTTCACCAACACCATAGGTCAAAAGTGTTAATTCTTCGGCTCTCAGCTTTCTTGATAGTCGAACTCTCACATCCATACATGACTACTGGAAAAAGGTAGCTTAGACTAGACAGACCTTTGTCAACAAAGTAATGTCTCTGCTTTTTAATATGCTGTCTAGGTTGGTCACAACTTTTCTTCCAAGAAGCAAGCATCTTTTAATTTCATGGCTGCAGTCACCATCTGCAGTGATTTTGGAGCCTAAGAAAATAAAGTCTGTCACTGTTTCCATTGTTTCCCCATCTATTTGCCATGAAGTGATGGGACCAGATGCCATGATCTTAGTTTTCTGAATGTTGAGTTGTAAGTCAACTTTTTCATTCTCCTCTTTCACTTTCATCAAGAGGCTCTTTAGTTCTTTGCTTTCTGCCATAAGGGTGGTGTCATCTGCATATCTGAGGCTATTGATATTTCTCCCAGCAATCTTGATTCCAGCTTGTGCTTTATCCAGCCACGCGTTCTCATTATGTACTCTGCGTATAAGTTAAATAAGCAGGGTGACAACATACAGCCTTAACATACTCCTTTCCCGATTTGGAACCAGTCTGTTTTACCATGTCCAGTTCTAACTGTTGCTTCTTGACCTGCATACAGATTTCTCAGGAGGCAGGTCAGGTGGTCTGGTATTCCCATTTCTTGAAGAATTTTCCACAGTTTGTTGTGGTCCACACAGTCAAACGCTTTGGCATAGTCAATAAAGCAGAAGTAGATGTTTTTCTAGAACTCTCTTGCTTTTTCAGTGATCCAGTGGATGCTGGCAATTGATCTCTGGTTCCTCTGCCTTTTCTAAATCCAGCTGGAACATCTGGAAGTTCACGGTTCACATATTATTGAAGCCTGGCTTGGAGAATTTTGAGAATTACTTTACTAGCGTGTGAGATGAGTGCAATTGTGCGGTAGTTTGAACATTCTTTGGCATTGCCTTTCTTTGGGATTGGAATGAAAACTGACCTTTTCCAGTCCTGTGGCCACTGCTGCATTTTCCAAATTTGCTGGCATATTGAGTGCAGCACTTTCACAGCATCATCTTTTAGGACTTGAAATAGCTTAGCTGAATTCCATCACCTCCACTAGGCTTTGTTCATAGTGATGCTTCCTAAGGCCCACTTGACTTTGCATTCCAGGATATCTGGGTCTAGGTGAGTGATCACACCATTGTAGTTATCTGGGTCATGAAGATCTTTTTTGTACAATTCTTCTGTGTATTCTTGCCACCTCTTCTTAGTATCTTCTGCTTCTGTTAGGTCCATACCATTTCTGTCCTTTATTGTGCCCATCTTTGCATGAAATGTTCCCTTGGTATCTCTAATTTTCTTGAAGAGATCTCTAGTCTCCCATTCTATTATTTTCCTCTTTCTTTGCATTGATCGCTGAGGAAAGCTTTCTTATCTCTCCTTGTATTCTTTGGAACTCTGCATTCAGATGCTTATATCTTTCTTTTTCTCCTTTGCCTTTAGCTTCTCTTCTTTTCTCAGCTGTTTATTTAAAGAGCTGATTTAAAATCTTACTTGTCAAGTCAAGTATCAGGGATTCCTGGGGACAATTTCTGCTGACTGCTTTTTCTCTTGTGGATGAGCCATATTTTCCACAAGGTGTCAGTAATACTTTAAGTAATAGCAATTATAGCAGTTATTTAGCCCGGGACATCTACATTTGTTAAATGTTATGCAAATTGGTGGTTTCCCTGGTAATCCAGTGGCTGAGAACTCCATGCTCCCAATTCGGGGGGCCCAGGTTGATCCCTGGTCAGGGAACTAGATTCCACATGCAGCAACTAAGGCCAGCGCAGCCAAATAAATAAATGTTTTTAAAATATGCAAATCGGGAGCTTATTATATTTATCTGTTCCCACTATCAGATTGTGTGTTCTTAATAAGTGTGAGTCACTCAGTCGTGTCTGACTCTGCGACCCCATGGTATAGCCCGCCAGGCTCCTCTGTCCATGGGATTCTCCAGGTGAGAACACTGGAGTGGATTGCCATGCCCTCCTCCAGGGGCTCTTCCCAACCTAGGGATTGAACCCAGGTCTCCCACATTGCCGGCAGATTCTTTACCATCTGAGCTACCAGGGAAGTCTTAAGTAGTTGACAAATTTCATATATTATATAGCACTGCGTTCCATATTTTACCATCCGGATTTTTATAGTCTTCCAGCCTACTGCAGAGTTACTTAACTACAATACTGAAGTGTAAGTTTTGACTTCTCAGAAAATTCAGAATATATTAGAGAAACTGGGGCAGCAGGGGGCAGCACAGCCTTATAGTGTTTAAAATTTGGTGGTCGAATGGACCATTCAGAAACAGAAGAGTATAAAGACAGTGTGGGACATGATTTTTCAAGTTTCTCTAGCAGTCACATCCTTTATTTCAAAGAAATATTATTGGTAACCCAAATATATAAAGTAATTTTACTAACAGAGCTCTGACCTTGTAATATTTATTTATAACATCAAACACTGAAAATAATGGAGCTGTTTCTTGAACAAGAAAATGTAGAATAAAAATTTTGAGATAGTATTAATACTATTTCTGTCTTTCTTTTTCAAATAAAGAAATTGAGTCTCAAGGAAATTTAAAAATATGTCAAAGGTCATACAGATGGCAAAATGTCAGAGCTTGCATATAAATCCATTGTCTTACTTCAAAGCACGTGCGTGGGTACATGCTTAGCTGCTCAGTCGTGTCCGACTCTTTGTGGCCCCATGGACTGTAGCCCACCAGGTTCCTCTGACTTTGGAATTTTTGAGGCAAGAAATAGCACAGATACTTACAATTATACAGTTGCTGATAATATGTTTTAATCTTAACTTCAATCCAGATTTTTTTTTTTTAATATTACACAACAAAAGCTAAGTCTGATTCACACAGATAGAGAGTTACAAATGGTACCTCTTTTTAAACAGCTTGCTGTGCAGTCTCCAAGTACTACTTCTAAATAAACAGAAATGGCAAGCAGGTAAATAAATCTTTAGTCCAAAATACAAAATTAAGCCTTCAATAAAAATAAATGCAGTAGTATTCTCTAGTTTGTTAGCATTCAGTTTAACTACTAAGAAGTGAAGTGAAGTGAAAGTCGCTCAGTCATGTCCGACTCTTTGTGACCCCATGGACTGTAGCCTACCAGGCTCCTCCCTCCATGGGATTCTCCAGGCTAGAGTACTGGAGTGGGTTGCCATTTCCTTCTCCAGGGGATCTTCCCGAACCAGGGATCGAACCCAGATCTCCCTCATTCCAGGCAGACGCTTTAACCTCTGAGCCACCAGGGAAGCCCTAACTACTAAGAAAGTAGACAGTTATTACAAGTTTTTTAGATAAAGCATGGAGATGCTAAGTACTTTGCATAGTCACATTTCATAAGTGACAAACCCTGGTCGTCTGACCCCAGGGTTTGCTTTCCTTACCAGTACGCTGTATCACCTCTGTATTTAAATTCTCATTTATGTGCATTTATAGTTATTATTTTAGATTTTAAATAGTTTAAATTTTTTTTTTTCAAAATGAAATTCAATAGGTTCCATTAACCACAGCTAGAAAACCAGTAGCCGTTGGGTAATATATATGCTAAGTCACTTCAGTCGTGTCTGACTCTGTGCGACCCCATAGACAGCAGCCCAACAGGCTCCCCCGTCCCTGGGATTCTCCAGGCAAGAACACTGGAGTGGGTTGCCATTTCCTTCTCCAGTGCATGAAAGTGAAAAGTGAAAGTGAAGTCGCTCAGTCGTGTCCGACCCTCAGCGACCCTGTGGACTGCAGCCCTCCAGGCTCCTCCATCCATGGGATTTTCCGGGCAAGAGTACTGGAGTGGGGTGCCATTGCCATTGGGTAATAGAATATAACAAAAATTTAGGAAGCATTTTGTAATACTGTGTTGGCCAAAAAGTTCCTTTGAGTTTTTCATAAGAGTTTACAGAATTTTGGGCTGTTGTTATCATTCTATTTCAGTTTCCAGTAGTAAAAAAAAAATTACATTTCCAGTAAGAACACAGATTCAGATCATCTCATTTAAAACAAACTGTTTAAAGGAAAAGTTTAACATGTTTGGAATACACGAGGAATTGCACTGCTTAGGAGTAACTGTGCTTCTAGCACTCCGTGAGCTTAGTGACCGATTCTAAAAAGCTTACACCTCCACAAGTGTTTATGTGAGGAGTCGGATGCATTTCTGGGCTGCAGCATCTATACTACCTCAGCAATACATACTCCCAGTGACTCAGATACCTCAGAGAAAAAAAGCTTTTCCGGTTTTCAGAAATATGATAGATTATTAAGAAGAGAGAAGTCAGCTACATTTATTTTGAAACAAAAGTCCTGGTTTTTATGTGCTAAAGCTGTTTTTCAGGTTACAAAAATCTAATATGATTACTTCCACTATACAACATGTTTCTAGATCTCCAATAATAATCAAAATAAATTATAGTAAATCATATAGAGTCTATGTTTCCTACAAGGTAAAAAGTTACAATTTTTTTTGCTTAAGATGTAAAATGTACCCAAAGACAAGCTACAAGTACTTCTCAAGGAGAGACCTATCTGTCACTAGCCCAACAGAGCAAAACGTAACTTCTGCCCACGCTCTCAGTCATGCCCGTGTTTGGCCATCTGCTGTTTCTTCTAAGGCGTCAACCTGAGATGCTGCTTCCAGTTTACGGTGCCTCTCTCTCTCTCTTGCTCTCCACTGCTTAGAGAGCAGGTCCAGTATTTCTTACTCCCACATTTCATGTTTTTCCCAATTTATTCTTTTTGTTAAACAATATTTGTTAAGTGCTTGCTGAGTGAGAAGTACTATACTAATTTGGGGACATAAAAGATGAATAAAACAAAGGTTCTACCTTCGACAGACTTAGAATCTAGCAAGATAGACAAAGCAATGGTTATAGTTTATGATGGAAATGTTCACCTAGTTAGGTGAGTAAGATTTGACTTCAGTCTTACTTTCTACATTTTCTATCCCTCCCCATAAACACCAGCTACACCAGATCATTTTTTTTTTTTTTTTTAACCAAATGTACTATCCACATTTGGGCCTTAGCTCAGTTTGCTGTCTGAAATGCCCTTCCCTGTGCCTGTTGAAATCCTGTTAGGGCCTACTTCAAAATCCATTCTTGGGAATATAGTTTCTGATATTCCAGAGTTGATCAGATCTACCTGTATTCTCCCATAAGCCTCTCAAGATATTTTATCATAGTCTGGTTTAGGATTAGTTCATCTCTCCCCCAGAACAGCGCTATGTGCAGAACAAACATCCAATACATTCTTATACTGCTGACTGCCAAAATGTTTTGTTTCTATTCTATTTAGTTTCCTTCAGTAAGATAAAGAAAGCAATATTTGCTCTGTTAATTACTTTTTTGCAAGTAGCCTGAAGTCTGGTCACAGATAAATTAAGTCAAGATTGTAAAATGAATATGAGTATTTCCAAAAATTATTAAATAAGCTGAGAATATAAATATTGGATACGGGGGTGTAACGGCTACTGTTGGTTTCCTACCAGTATCTTGTTCCCTACTACTTCTTGGTTCTTTCCTTAAATCACATCTTATTTTGTTCAGGTAGCCAAACCTAAGTAATACAGAATTCCCAACAAAGAAAAACAATCCCTCTTAAAGATGAACTTATATGAGAAAGGAGTATAGGCAGAAAGAAATAACCCACCATGATGATAGCAGGCCCCAAAAATAGATACGTTGGCATCTCTAGGACATAAATTAATAGGACACTGCTGTTGCTATTGTTGTTTTTGTTCAGTGATTAAGTCATGTATGACTCTTTGCAACCCCATGGACTGTGGCACACCAGGCTCCTCTGTCCTCCACTATCTCCTGGAGTCTGCTTACATTCATGTCCATTGAGTCAGTGATGCTATCTAACCATCTCACCCTCCGCCACCCCCTTATCCTCCTGCCTTCGATCTTTCCTAGCATCAGTGTCTTTTCCTAGGAATTGGCTCCATGCATCAGGTGGCCACAGTATTGGAGCTTCAGCTTCAGCAACAGTCCTTTCAATTTAATATGACATTATGGAAGAGATTATAAAATAAATATGCTTTAAATGAACAAAGAACTAAAAGACGTAACAGAAACCACAAGGAAAGAACAAGACAATATGGGAAAAGAGGCACATTTAAATAATGACCATATGGAACTTCTGGAATGAAGGATAGAGTCATTAAAAATAGCATCAATGAAAAATATGAATAACATGGTAAGTAGAATGAGAATATTAAAATATATTTTCTTTTAAAAACTCCAGAATGAGAGACTAGAAATAGTAAGAGGAAACATTTGAAAAACATAGATCATCAAACTGAAAAAGTGCAGGTGCTAATAAGCAGGATTATCATAAATGAAACCACATCTACAAAGGTTCCAGTGAGAGGAGGAACACCGAAGTCAAAATAATAAAAATAAGCACAGAGGAAAGGGAAGGGGACAACAGTTTGTCTAACAGAAGGCTTCTCAACAGCCCTAAACCCTAAACGGCACTGGTACAATATCTGTATGGAGCCAAAGCAACTAAACTACCAACTTAGAATCTTACAGCCACGTAAATTATTGCTAAGGAAGGGGGCAAAGTCCAGTGTTTTCAAGCAAAGACCAAGAGAGCTTAGCACTCATAGTTCATTGCTGGGATAATTACTCAAGCATGTACTTGTACTTTGAATTCAAGAACATTGAATTCAAAAGGAGGAAGTAAGATAGAAGTAACTGTAAGCTGAGAGATTATTAAGTGTGTAGAAAATCTAAATAAGCAGAGATAGAGCAAGCAGAAAAATACTAGCAAAGATATGGAAGGTCTGATTTGATTTAATGTGTAACAAGTTTAATTTGATGTCTATGTATGGGACCTCTACTTAATAAACGTAAGCACGTGTAGAGTAGTTACAAATGTCAACCATACATATGTCAGGCCACAAAGGAATTCTCCACAAATAACAAGGAATTAATATATAAACTTCATTCTTTGACCACATTGGATTGAAATTAGAATTTCCTTCAACAAATATCTCTGACACACACATGCATTATATGCCAGACACCATCCTGGTGGTTTTGTGTACTGAGTACATTAATGAAAAGTAGACATAAATTTTACCTGCATAGAATTTAATTCATTAGTGGAGAGGGAAGACTTGGGATACAGTAAATATAATAAGTATACAGTATTTGAAAAAAGGGTGGGCAGGGTCAAGAGTGCTAGTTGGAAAGGAGTTGTGATTTAAACAAAAGGTCACGATAGACAACGCAACTTGTGGGCAAAGACTTAGAAGAACTAGAGTTAGTCATTTGCATATCTGGAGAAAGAACATTGTGAGCAGATAGAACAGTCCATCCTGAGAGCCCAGTGTGTGATGTTTTCAGGGAAGAGCAAGGAGGCCCATTTAGCTAGAAGTCCATGATTGAGGAGTAGAGTAACAGGAAGAGAGGTGAAAGAGGAAGCCCTCATGCCTGCCATCCCTCAAATCCATGTGTAGATAAACAAGAAACTCTTTAACTCTGGGTCAGACAAGAAAGCATAATGGAAATTAGAAATTTTTAGAACCAGACAAAATGAGAACAGAATTAAATGTATGCCCTACAGATATAACGATATTGCAGAGAAATGTATAGTCTTAAATATATTTGTAAGAATGGAAATTGATGAGTTAAATATTCTTCAACACAGGAAGTTAGAAAAGGAAAATGAGGAGAAATTAATGAAAGAAAAAGAGTAAAGAGGTTTAGAAAAAACAAAAGCTGGGTTTTTTTTTTAATTGCTAATAAATTAGATAAACCTCTGGAGATATTGATCAGGAAAGAAAAACATTATGCTAAGTGAAAAGGGGGACATAATCATCAATTCAGTGGAAATTTCAGGATCATAAAGAGAATAATTCTAGAAAAACAAGTGTGAAAAATAGATGAAGTGGGCAATTTTTTTTGAAAATATGAATTTCTTAAAAGTCATTCAGGAGTAATAGAAAACTTGAGATGACTTATTACCATTAAGAAATTTCAATCAGCAGTCTAAACAGATTCTCATAAAAGAAAGAAAAAAGATGGTTGAGTTTCAAAGGCATCTTCAACGAACACATAACTCTCTTGGAATAACACCTATTTGATGAAATATATATATGTGGTTTTGTTGTTGAATTCAATTTAATACAGCATTTAGCTTGGGGTTTCTGTATATATGCTTATAAGTGAGATTTGTTTATAGTTTTATATTCTTCTTATCTAGTTAGTGTCAAAGTTCTACATCTCAAAAGAGAAGGGTACTTTTCTTTTGTATACTCTGAAATAGTTTATGTAGCATAGGAATTGTTCAAGAGCATGGGAAACATTTTGTAAATTTATAAACCAATCTCACAAGCTCAAACCAAGCTTTCACGAGCATGTATGCAGAAATGCCAAATTAAATATGTTCATATTGAATGTAGTAAAAAAGAATATGTGCATATATTTATATATACCTACATATACATATAGAAATTTAGATAAAAGCAGGAGTTTTTATGACCATTTCCACAGGCTGCTGTATTCAAGTATTGGTACTAGAACAGATCTTGTTTTTATTTGTTTTACAATTAATTTTTGTTGTATCTTAAACCTTATCGGTACATCTTCAGTGTTAATATGAAAAAACTTTCTGTATGAAAGAGAAAGTGAGAATTTCCCCCTTTCCCGCCCCCCCCCACTCTTCATTAGCTAACCTGAATATCAGAGCTCTGCTCCACGAGTGTAGTAACATTCCCTTTCACTGAACCATCGTTTCCTTTTCTTTGGCTCTTGCAAAGCTAATGACCTCAGAACAAACCGAGCAGAGAGACAGAGGGAAGTAGTCTCGGTTGGTGCAATGGCAGCAGTGGGACCAGCTCCTCAGTAGCAGGGGTGATATTCCTCACTGCAGGTCACGGGGAAAAATGCAGGGCAAACAGCTCAACTGAACAGGCTCTGTAGTAGACATCTGTTTTTTCTGCCTGGCTTCCATGTCTTCCTGTGGCCACAGTATCCAGATTTCGCTTGGGAGACCAACCTGCCCCTGTACTTTGGATGAAGTGACTTCAGTCTGGTTGGAGCAATCAGGATAGCTGCTGAAAACTATCTGGCAGCTTGGAGCAAAGAGTCTACCTGCGGATAAAGCCAAATTTGGGAAACAAACCCAAGGAATGGGAGAGAACTCTTTTCCTAGTGACATGGGTTGAGGCCTGGACCCATGAGCATCTGAAGCTGCCCTTGTGTTAACTGTTGTATTACAAAAGCCGTAAATTCCCTTGTGTGTGTTCAGCTCGTGAAAGTTGGTAGTTTGATGGTAAGTGCCAGAAGCTTCTCAGCACCAGGCTTCCCTGCAGGGAGGGAGACAGACTGGAGTTCTGCAGGCTGAAATGAGTCTCCTTCCTCGTTCAGTGCAACGGCCCCACACAGACAGGGGGAGGGCTTGCTGCTGCCTTCCAGCTCTCTTGGCCCTCCCTTTTGGATGCTTTCTGTCTCTGTCCCTCCTGTGTTTTTGGTAGGGTGCTCTTGGTGGCCTCCGTAACCTGTTGCTTTGGGGGCAGACCCTGTCTGGGAAGGCCACTTCTTCCCCTGCCAGTAGCCATTGTCTGTGACTTGCAACCGGAAGTATCCTGATTCCGATACCACTCTGAAATCCCATCCCTTGCTTACTCCAGTTAGGTTATCCTTTAGAGTCAATGGGTATTTTTACCCCTACCAAAATACAGGATGACTCTCCTTTACACTGGATTGGGGAGGGAGTGGAAGTGGAAGAGGGGTCAGATGTGGAGCAGTTATGATGTTCTTGCTTCCTCCTTCCTGAAATTGCCCGTGGTGGGCTTCCCTGGTGGCTCAGTCAGTGAAGAATCCACCTGCAGTGCAGGAGGTGCGGGTTCGATTCCTGAGTCAGGAAGATCCCCTGGAGGAGGAAATGGTAACCCACTCCTGTATTCTTGCCTGGAGAATCCCAAGGGCAGAGGAGCCTGGCGGGCTACAGTCCAGAGGGTTGCAAGAGTCAGACACGATTGAGCGCCTAAACCACCACCGCGTCTCCTCCTTACCTCGTCTGACTGGTGCTCGTGCCCTGGGGCTGGGAAGGGCCCTAAGTGTTCCAGCAGGAGACTGTCCTCTGGTCACACTTCAGCACCCTCTGTGCCCCCATCGCCCCATTTTTAGGAAAGTGTAATGGAAGCATTTCATGCTGTGCAAATTACCTTAAAAACCAGAAAATATCTTCGAGGCACAGGGAAAATAAATTCAACGTGAAATATTCAAATTCATCGTAATTACCACTATAGAGTTCAGCAGTTTTACCTTAAAAATACTGAGTAGAAGTGGTTACAAGTAAGGTGAAGTCAGTTTAGTATTAATAAAAAACTCAGCACATCTACCTAATAGTTCTGCTCTATTATATTTTTTAATCTTTTGCTTTTCTCTCTATATTTACAAGTTCCTACATGTTTTTAACCTATTAGCATAAGGACATGTAATGGCTATCATAAGCACTAATTCTGCTTATGGTAAACATTATATAGAGTTGGTTTATTTCTCAGAAAAATTAAACCATTTTTTTCCTACAGAATTGCTTATCATCCTTCACCCTAGGGCAGAGGACTCAAGAGGAAAGAAAAGAAGTCTGAAAAAGAAGTGAAGCATTATGTTATATGGGAAGAAGTTACACTTTCACTTTAGGGAGCCTGTGGGACAATTCCTTTAAGTAGACCCAATTATGATTGGGATTTGTTTGACTTTGGGTTAATGACCTGCAGTTACTGCCACCAAGGCAAGCCCTAGTGATAAATTAATGATGGAGTCTGCAGCGAGAGTAGGGAGCGATTCCTGAATGCACGCTGAATGGAGCAACTTGCCCTGAGGAATCGTCGAAGGAAAGATGCCACTTGAGTGTGGAGTATCTGTATTTAATTTGTCTTCACTCCAGTTACTCTATCTATATTGTTACTGTCTGCTGCTTTCATTGTTCTCGGTGGTCTCCATGCACTGCCACACCTATGCCAACCCTGGAAAGGCAGTTACACCGATGGCGGTGAAAAAGACCATGAGATTTGCACTTCTTCTAAGGTATAAATTCAGAATGAACTCCTCAGAAAATAGTCTTTTTTCTGTTAAACACTAACTATATTTCAGCAGGGCTTACTGAAATAAAATGTGATCACCGAGGATCTTACCACTCTTTCTTTTTTTGTTGGGCTTGGAGACAAGGACATTTTTGCAGCAGTACATGGGGAGATAAGTTAGCTGTTTTTCTTAGGAGCAAGAAAGACCTTTCCCAAGACTTTCCTGGGATATCACTTAATGACCTTAATGGGTGGATAAGAAAACATTAGCTCCGTATCTTATTATCTGACAGTAGGTTAACATGAAAAATACTATACTATGAAAAATGCATTTCACAATATTCTAACAGATGCTGCGAGTATAATAGCCTAATGTAGCAAACGCACCAAATGTGCTTGAGCATGTTTCTGACACTATTTTCATAAGTGATGATATATCCTAAGTGAAACTTACTAAAATTATGTTTTCTCCTCCAACTGTCATGAAAACATACCAAACTATGTGTTTTGTGTACCCATGATTTAGGAACAAAAGATGCATCTTTTTTTTTTTGGCTTTCTCCTCTGTGGTTTAGAGTTAGATTTGACAATAGGAGACTTTTATCCCTCTCAATATTAGTCCAGTGAGTTTATACAATCCCCAAGTAAGTATTAATTCTCCTTGATTACTTGTATAAGCCAACCTAAATTCAAACTTGAAGACTTGTGTAAGACATATTTAGATTTTTAAAATCTAAACATCTAAATCTATAATTTTTAAATCTAAAAATTTGTTGTAGAATAATAGTATTATCAGTTCAGTTCAGTTCAGTTGCTCAGTCATGTCCAACTCTTTGCAACCCCATGGACTGCTACATGCCAGGCCTCCCTGTCCATCGCCAACTGCTGGGGTTTACTCAAACTCAAGTCCATTGAATCGGTGATGCCATCCAACCATCTCATCCTCTGTCGTCCCCTTTTCCTCCGGCCTTCAATCTTTCACAGCATCAGGGTCTTTTCAAATAAGTCAGCTCTTTGCATCAGGTGGCCAAAATGTTGGAGTTTCAGCTTCAGCATCAGTCCTTCCAATGAATATTCAGGACTGATTTCCTTTAGGATGGACTGGTTGGATCTCCTTGCAGTCCAAGGGACTCTCAAGAGTATTCTCCAACACCACACTTCAAAAGCATCAATTCTTCGGCACTCAGCTTTCTTTATAGTCCAACTCTCACATCCATACATGACTACTGGAAAAACCATAGCTTTGACCAGACGGACCTTTGTTGGTAAAGTAATGTTGCTGCTTTTTAATATGCTGTCTAGGTTGATCATAACTTTTCTTCCAAGGAGCAAGCGTCTTTTAATTTCATGGCTGCAATCACCATCTGCAGTGATTTTGGAGCCCAGGAAAATAAAGTCTGACACTGTTTCCACTGTTTCCCCATCTATTTGCCATGAAGTGATGGGACCAGATGCCATGATCTTAGTTTTCGGAATGTTGAGCTTTAAGCCAACTTTTTCACTCTCCACTTTCACTTTCATCAAGAGGCTCTTTAGTTCGTCTTTTAACTCATGGAGTGAATCCCTTTAGGAATGTGCAAAGAAAGCCCTAAATATTTTTATCATTATTTTATCCTAAATATTTTATCCTATTTTTATACAATTTTTATCATTATAAATGTTATATCCTTGTGTCATGTAATTCTTCCATTAAACCTTTTTTCTTGCGAAACCAAACGCATAGAGGGCTTCCCAGGTGGCGCTAGTGCTAAAGAACCCACCTGCCAATGTAGGAGACAGAAAGATATGCGGCTTTGATCCCTGGGTCCAAAAGGTCCCCTGGAGGAGGAAATGGCAACCCACTCCTGTATTCTTGCCTGGAGAATTCCATGGAAAGAGGAGCCTGGCAGGCTGCAATCCATAGGGCTGCAGAGTCAGACACGACTGACGCGACTTAGTATGCACGCACACGAGCACACAGTAGAAATTGTGAAAGACAGAAATGTACAACCCATGTACCTACCATCCAGGTCAGGAAATAAGATACTGCCTTAACCCCCAGAAACCCCCTGTCCTTTCCAGTCACTCTTTCTTCTCTCCCCACCCCTGGGGTTAACCACAATTTTGACTTTTAAGTTAATCGCTTTTTTACTGTCGTTATCATCTTACCATCTATTCATGCATCATGCATCTGAAATACTTAAGTTTAGTATTATCCTGGTCTTGCTTTGGTTTTCGTTTTGGGCTTTTGTTGTCGAAATTTAAATAAATGGAAGCATATAGCTAAGTATCCTTTTAGGTTCAGCATTTTTCACTCAAAATCATGTTTGTAAATGTAGTTATAATTAGTTTCATTGCTGTGCAGTGTATATATGCTGTATGTGCAGTATAGTTGCTGTGTTTTATGAACTCACCACAAATTGTTTATCTGTCCCGCTCTTCGGGCCTTTATAAATAATGCTGCTAAGGACATTCTTTCATATGTATCTTGGCAAGCATTACACATATTCCTGATGGGGATAAGTATATGGAATTGACAGATATTATGGTTTGTGCATTTTTAACATTTTGAGAAAGCATCGCTTTACATTATAACCATTGGAAAATGAGGCCTCCCATTGCTCTTTGTCCTAACCACAGTATTGTTTTAGCCCATCTGTTTGTTATATAGTGTTACTTCATGGTTTTAATTTCCTTTTCCTTGATTATTAATGAAGTTGAACATCATTTCAGATTTTTATTGACTATTGTTTTATGAAAGTGCTGGTTCAAATATCTGTCAAGTGTTTTTATATTGTCTTTTTCTTACAGAGCTATAGGTATTTGAGCTAGTATATTTGGAATTTGAGCCAATTGTGAACTATATATATTTCAGACCTCTGCTCCTACCTGATGATTTTGCCTTTCTGCTATCCTAAAAGTCTTGGTTGAAGCTCAGGAATTCTTAAGTTTAATGTTGCTAGATTCACTAAATTTTAATTTATGATTAATGCTTTTCTGTCCTCTTTAAGGAAGTCTTCCCCTACCCTGAGATGGTGAATATAGTCTCTTATTTTAATGTATTGGTATATCATTTTACCTTTTATATTTAGATCTACAGTTGGGGCTTTTTGGTATATTTTGAGGTAGGGTTAATTTTATTTCTGTGTCAATAACTGGTTGTTCTATCACTATTTATTAAAAAGACTATCCTTTCCCCACGGTTTTATAGTTCTACCTTTGTTGTAAATTGCATCTGTTATGTGTAGATTAATTAGTGGGCTTTCTATTTAATGATCTTTTATGCATTGTTTTATCACATTGTCTTAAATAATGTAACTTTATTATAAACTTTGATACTCAGTAGAGCGGAGCACCCTGTCTTATATTGTATTTATTGTGGTAAGAACATTTAATGTGACATCTATGTATGTATGTATGTGAAGTCACTTAGTTGTGTCCGATTCTTTGCGACCCTGTAGACTGTAGCCCACCAGGCTCCTCCGTCCATGGGATTCTCCAGGCAAGAATACTGGAGTGGGTTGCCATTTCCTTCTCCAGGGGATCTTCCCCACCCAGGGATTGAACCCTGGTCTCCCGCATTGCAGGCAGATGCTTTAACCTGTGATCCAAAGTGTACAGTACAGTATTGTTAACTGTAGATTGATTGATTATTGTACAACAGATCTCTAGAACTCACTCATTGTGCATAGCTGAAACTTTATACCCACTGAACAACAACTCTCCATTTCCCCCTCTGCCAGCCGCTGGCAGCCCCCATTCTACTCTCTGCTCTGTGACTATCTTAGATATCTCACATAAGGGAAACCACAGTATTTGTCTGTGACTGACTTATTTCACTTAGCATAATGGCCTCCAGGCTCATCCATGTTGTCACAGATGGCAAGAGTTTCTTCTTAAGACTAAATGCTATTCCATTGTACCTATATACTGCATACATTTTAGAATTAGTTTGTCAAGTTCCACACAAAAAGCCTCTTAAGGTCTTAATTATGATTACATTTAATCAATTTGGAGAGAACATTGCAAAATTGAACCTTAAAATTCATTAACATAGTATACGCAGCACTTTTAAATTTCTCTCAATAATATTCATGTTTTTCTGTATAGAGTCCTTGCATATCATTTGTACATTTATTCCTAGATATTTTATATTTTATCCTCTAATAAATGCCATTTCAAAATAAGTTTTATTTTCAAATTTGTTGCTGGTATATAGCAATATATGGATTCTTAAATTTTACCTTTGCAACTGCAGACTTTTTCGATTTCATGGTGGTGTAACTGTTTAGAATGCACATAAGGACATTCCAAGTCACTGTAGCTTTTATTTCATTTTATTGCCTTTCATAAGGCTAGGACCTTCTCTAGCTGGAATCTCCAGTGCAGCACTGACTGCCACTGGTAATAGCTGGCATCACTGTCACATCCCCAATTTCAAAGGGGAAACACTGAAAATTTTTACTAAGTATGATGTTATCTGTTGCTCAGTTTGCTTTGCTCAATGTTTATTTAGTGTTGAATCTAAGTTTATGAATGAGGAAATTCTGTAATTTTTTAATAATGCCCTGTCAGGTTCTGATCTTAAGGTTTGGCTCTTTTTGTTCGGCCACACCACGTGGTACGTGGGATCTTAGTTCTCCAACCACAGATGGAACCCGTGCCCTGTTCAGTGGGTCTTAACCACGGGTCTTGATCACAGGACCGCTAGGGAAGTCCCGAGGTTTTTCTGCTTTCTTAGGGAAACGGGGGAGTGTTTCCTCTTTTCCTACTATCTGAAAGAGTTTGCATAAGACTTCTTTACCAACTGGGCCACAAGGGAAGCCCAAGAATACTGGAGTGGGTAGCGTATCCCTTCTCCAGCAGCTCTTCCCAACCCAGGAATTGGACCGAGGTCTCCTGCACTGCAGGCAGATTCTTTACCAACTGAGCTATCAGGGAAACCCTGCATAAGACTAGTATTATTAATTAGAAATCACTGTTGAAGCCATCCGACTAAAGTTTTTTATTTTCTGTTTGTTTTGGAAATTTGTTTAATTACTAATACAGTTTCTTCAGTAAGACTGTTCAGATATTGTATTTCGTCTTGTCTATTTTGGTTAGTTGTACTATTCCAAGAATATGTCTATTACATCAGAATTTCAAATTTGTTGAAATAAAGCTGTTTTTACTCATCTTTTAAAAATCTCTTCATGGTCTATAGAATATATAGTAGTGTCTCATTTCATTACTGATATCTTTTTATTTGTGCCTTTTCTCTTATTTTCTTAATTGGACTGTCTAACATTTATCTATTTTTGTTAATCTTTTCAAGTAACTTATTTTCATTATCTGACACTGTTTCCCCATCTATTTCCCATGAAGTGGTGGGACCGGATGCCATGATCTTCGTTTTCTGAATATTGAGCTTTAAGCCAACTTTTTCACTCTCCACTTTCACTGTCATCAAGAGGCTTTTGAGTTCCTCTTCACTTTCTGCCATAAGGGTGGTGTCATCTGCATATCTGAGGTTATTGATATTTCTCCCGGCAATCTTGATTCCAGCTTGTGTTTCTTCCAGTCCAGCGTTTCTCATGATGTACTCTGCATATAAGTTAAATAAACAGGGTGACAATATACAGCCTTTATTTTTCTGGGCTCCAAAATCACTACAGATGGTGACTGCAGCCATGAAATTAAAAGACACTTACTCCTTGGAAGGAAAGTTATGACCAACCTAGATAGCATATTCAAAAGCAGAGACATTACTTTGCCAACAAAGGTTCGTCTAGTCAAGGCTATGGTTTTTCCTGTGGTCATGTATGGATGTGAGAGTTGGACTGTGAAGAAGGCTGAGCGCCGAAGAATTGATGCTTTTGAACTGTGGTGTTGGAGAAGACTCTTGAGAGTCCCTTGGACTGCAAGGAGATCCAACCAGTCCATTCTGAAGGAGATCAGCCCTGGGATTTCTTTGGAAGGAATGATGCAAAAGCTGAAACTCCAGTACTTTGGCCACCTCATGCGAAGAGTTGACTCATTGGAAAAGACTCTGATGCTGGGAGGGATTGGGGGCAGGAGGAAAAGGGGACGACAGAGGATGAGATGGCTGGATGGCATCACTGACTCGATGGACGTGAGTCTGAGTGAACTCCGGGAGTTGGTGATGGACAGGGAGGCCTGGCGTGCTGCGATTCATGGGGTCACAAAGAGTCGGACACAACTGAGTGACTGATCTGATCTCTGATTTTCATTATCGTTTAGGTACTCATGGGTTATTTATAATTATATCCTTAATTTCCAAATTTATAGGAGTTCTTTCTTCACTAGAAGATAGTTTGCATTTATAGCTGATATTTTAAAAAATTCTGAATTATTTCCATCATTTAAAATTTGTTTGCGTTTTTAATACATATTTTTGTAAAAGTCTACTGTGAAAAAAGAAAAAATATCCACTACGTGCTTGAGAAAATGTATATTCTGTAGTTGTAGCGTATGATGTTCTACCATTAGGTCAGTTTTACTTATCATGATATTCAAATCTTCTACACCGTTACTGTATTTATTTGCCTCCTTATTTGGTCAGTTACTGAAAGAAGTATGCTGAAGTATCTATCCCACTGGTTGTAGATTTGCCTGTTTCTAGTTCTGGCAGTTTTTGCTTTCTAAATCTTTGCTTTTGAGTCCATGCATGAAAATTTGGAATTACTTTATCTTTCTGGTAAATTTGAAGCGTTATCATTATTCATTGTACCTCTTTATCTCTAGAAATGATTATTGCCTTGAAGCTAACCTTGGCTGACACTAATGTAGCTACACCAAATTTCTTTTAGTTAGTATTTGCATGGCAAATATTTTCCCACCCTTTTTTTTTTCAACTTTCTGTATGTCAGTGTTTTACATATCAGTTTATAAATAGCAGATTTTTTGCTTATTTAATCAAAGTCTGCCAATCTGTGTCTTTAAAGGCACAATTAAGACATTTACATTTAATGTAATTGAGTCTAAATCTGTGTCAGACTTTTAAGGTCAGTAAATCTTCAAACAATTTTTTGCATTCAGGAAAGAGTTCATTAACAGCTATGAGTTTAAGAAATTTCTCTCTTCTCATTTATATACAAACATGCAAGAACTTATGAAACCTCATCTCCTGTTATTCCTTTGACTGTCATATGATCAAACGAGATCCAGAAACCAAAATATGCTAATAACATTTCTCGTCTAGTATTTTGGGAATTTTGCTTGCAACTCTTGTCTTTATCATGATTTACCTACCTCATTCCAAACAGACAGGGCATTACCAACGTATCTATTAATATATCTGTTTTTACAAAATACTATAAAGCTCTCGTTTTTTACGGCAGGGCTGTGACTCCCAGATGAGTGTGTCGGAGATGTCCTGCAGTGGAAGCGTGTCCTCCTGCCAGTCTCTCGAACACGGCTCAGTCCCAGAAATTCTCATCGGTCTGCTCTACAACGCCACCACTGGAAGGCTATCCGCAGAAGTGATAAAAGGCAGCCACTTCAAAAACTTGGCAGCGAACAGGCCACCCAGTGAGTGAAAACTTTTCTTAATTCTAATGTTTTCCGTACTTACGGGATTCTAAGTGTTAGGGCTTCAATCCTATCATTTAGTCCTAGCCAATCAATACTCGTGTAATCATCAGCTAATCTATTTCATGTTTTCTATTTCCAGTCATTTGGGAAGTAGAAAGATTTGAAAATGAAAATATTAATTGTAAGCTGACAAGACTTTACATTTTTCAGCATCTTCAGAATAAATCAGCCCTATCATAGCCATTATCTTCTAATACCAGAAAAAGTTATAAGTCTTTTTTTAAGGTAATAATATTCCACAAATATGATGAGGAATATATTGTTAACTGAAGATGAATGTGTTTTCTGTCTGCATGCAGTACTATGAACTAATGTGTATCCTTCTGTATTTTTCCTTATTGTCTGCGTTAACAATTTTAAGAAAAAAAAATGTTTCTTTACATTTTTCCTCCTTGAAAATTATAAATCAGTACTGCCAGCAGAGTCTTATCTTAAATGAAATATGCTTTGCTTTTTTACCAGGACAAAATGAATAAGGAATAGCTTGATGTTTATACTGGATGCTAGGAAAGGAAAGCTAGATGGTATTGATCCCTCTACCCTGTCCATCAGCTTCTCTGTCTTCTCTCTCGTCTCTCTTCTAGTTCAGGAGGTGGGAGTGGTTCAAACACAGAGAAATTGTCGCAGTGTACCTCCAAAACTGTTTATTGTTATCTGTAGAAATGAACTGGGAAAGTAGCAGCTTCTTTATATTTCTGTAAAATTAAAGCTGTTGATGGCCTAAACTCAGAATTTGAAAGGAAATCTTGAACAGTAATGGCACCCTTAAATTTGTTTCATAATTTCTCACAAACTTGCAGAAAGCAGTATTTTACTCCAGGTAGCAAATGATCGTTGGAGGAGGGGAAACTTTTTCCACCCTTGAGTTAAATTTACTTCTAAGTATTCTAACAATTATTTTTTCAATCAAAGTGAAAGGTCATAAAAATATATTTAACGTGCCCTCAGTAGTACTGGAAACCTTCCTTCTCACATACATCACACAGTGTATCTGTCCCTGCATTAAAAAGTCAGAGGCCAAAATTAGGTTTATATTTCTACCCTTGGATGAATGATCTAGCTCACCTAAGTCTGTTTCCTTATGTTTAAAATTAAGGTTGAAAAAATAAAATAAAATAAAATTAAGGTTGTATCTCACAGGGTAATTGTGATATTCAAATCAGATACAGGCACATAGAAAGGATGCAATTATTATTGTCCCCTTTTTCCTTTCAAATGGAAAAATTCAGAGGAAGGAAAGAAGCAGTTACTAAACAGCTTTGGAAGTGTGACTTGGTTATCTTCATTAATCCACACTAGGAAAGTAAACTCAAATGGCCTGGGAAGGAACTTAAATGAGCAGAATTTGTAAATGAAAGATAAAATCATGGCAAGACCTGTGACAAATGCAAGGGAGCACTGTACTCTTGCTTGAAACCAGGAGAAAGTTTTATTTGATTTGCTCAACTTTTGAGTGTTTTTTAAACACTGTAACAGATAAAACATTATCTGGGATTACATTTAGTAACAAGCCATCAGTTTGCCATTCCTACTTTAGCCAGTAGTTTAATTTTTTGACAAATCTTTAACTTGAAATGCTAGAAAGGAGCAGAATGAGATGATAGGTTTGTCTTTCTGTCCTTGCTGAAGCCACTCTGATAGAAGCAGAGAAACAATCATCAGAACTAAAATGAAGGATAGGGAGTAGAGGCAGGAGTGGATAATAAACAAGAGAGATTTGCATCCCCAACATAGAGTAGATCTTTCAGGTTAAAGAATAGGTTATAGCAATTCCATTATTTTAGATTTAGAGCTTCAGTATTAGGACAGGTACTGGTATTAGCTGGGAGGTAGCTAGGAGGTAAATACAAGTTAACATTAATCTTTATTATATGAAATAAAATATTTATAAAGTAAAATAGAAGACAGTTTTATCAGTTTGTCTACTGTATATAAGATTGTGACCCTTCATATATACCTGGGTTCTAAGCTTTGAACTGTGTTATAGACTGACTAATCCAGTTTTTATCTCAAAAGAACAATGGTAACATTCAGGAACAAACATTTTAGTAGTTCTATTTTTCATAACTTAGTTTTATATTACATTGGGAGTAATAAAAGTGTTGGAAATGTTAAATATTGCATGGATAAACTTTAAAAATTAGCAAAATAATTATAATGATCTTTTAATGACTTGTATTCAGTCTTTTATAGTCTGATAATTTGCATGATTCTATGTTCAATGTGCTTTAGACCACAAGGATATCATTATAAAGATGTCCCACTTTAAAACAGTGTAATTGTTGTTAAGATTGCACAATGACCTTAAAAATTCTCATTCCATGAAATTTACCCAACATACCCCTTTGTTCAACCCTCTACCTGAATTAAGATGCTAAAGTTTTGTGTTCTTCCACTCCAGTGAACAGCGTTTCCTCTTTAATTCTAACCTTTGACCCTCTTTCACCCAACAATTGACATCTGGTCATTATTTCTTTTACTGCTTTCCATCCCCTGTTGTCAGATGGACTGTTCTGTTGTCTAAAACACTTGATAGGTGGACAGGTTTATATAATCCGAGGTGAGTTCCTGTAGAGGCTAATTGGATGTTGTCTTTTCATGCAAAAACAAAATACCCTAAAACTTGCCAGCAGTGAAGCTGTCCACCATGTTGATTTCCAAAAAGTGCACATTTATTATCTGTGGTACTTTGAATAAAACTAACTTAGAATCTATCTCTGATTATGGATGATGGTATTCAGAGTATCTATAAAATTAGCAAAACTTTTAAAATTAAAGGTTTTGATTTTTATTCATTATATTGATTCATGTAGAAACATATTTCATTAAGAAATATTGAAATTTTCATAAAATTAATTGAAATTTTGATATGAAGTACACATGATGGATCTACATGCTGAAGATCATTTGCATGAGTTCTGAAGAAATTGAAAACACAGTTGTTTGGAATGAGGGTTTATCTCCTAAGTAACCAGGCAATGAACTGTTACGTTTCACTTGGTACACTAAACATCACATCAACTTTTTTTTTTATAATTCATGAAAATAGTTAAGATATCATACTTAAAATTTCACAGTAAATTGTGCCAAGAAGGAATCCTGTAGTATTTATTTTTAACCATCCAAAAAGCACATTAAATGTACTCTTGCATGAAACCAAGGAGAAAGTTTTACTTGATTTGCTAAACGTTGAGTCTTTAGTGCATTTGGCTTCATTTTGAGCCTGAAATGTTTTAAAAATGTATTTAAAAACCACATCCATGCAGAGATTTTTTTGACATTTCATCCTAAGCTGTTTCGATGTCATCTTTGCATTCTTGTCTTTCTCTTTTCCTCCTTACCATTTGCCTTCATTTCTATTTGTTTGTTTATTCTTACACTCTGAAAACACAGTGGAATGCTTTACAGTGTTGTGGCTAACTGAGCTTGCTAAGTGTTTATTAATGCTATGATGTCCTGCTTAGTGAAGCTAAATGGGCGTGGGGATGGGCAGGGTGGGTAGTGGGAGGTCGGGGGTGGGGGGTCAGGGTAAGGGAAGGATTATGAGGTATACCTTTAAATTCTAGAAATAGTGAGGTTAAGATATTATTACCCCCCAAAGATTTTATGCCTACTTAGCATTCTCTGTACTTGTCACATTTTATGATCATCTACATCAAAATGGAATTACTAGATTTCTACTAAACATGGTATACACCATATCCTTATAAAGTATGAATACTTGACCTCATCAAGCGTTACAAGAAAGACATTTTGAGTTTGTTTCAAATGATATTTGTGGTATTTTTTTTTTTTCTGTAGATACATATGTTAAATTAACCCTACTGAATTCCATGGGCCAAGAAATGTCCAAATGCAAGACATCCATCCGCAGAGGGCAGCCAAATCCGGTGTACAAGGAAACGTTTGTTTTTCAAGTGGCCCTATTTCAGCTCTCTGATGTGACACTCATACTGTCAGTGTATAACAAACGCAGTATGAAAAGGAAAGAGATGATAGGCTGGGTTTCTTTAGGTCTGAACAGCTCTGGAGAAGAGGAACTCAACCACTGGACTGAAATGAAAGAGTCAAAAGGACAGCAAGTCTGTAGATGGCATGCATTGCTGGAGTCGTGATGACCAGGAGGAAGGAGCAATTGCAGTTCAAGGCAGCAGCATTTCTGAGTGCAGCGGTACTGTTACCTAGTCACCGTTAGAAGAGCTATTCTTTGAAGAATCATCTTTAACATTCTCCCCAAAAGCTTTAAATTCTGTGGAACGAACGTCTAATACTGACATTAACAAAGAAAAGATGGGTCTCTAGCAGAGCTTGCTTGAGAAAATGAGAAACTTGCATCCTCTTTGTTAAACTAACAGTCCTCCAGAGCTTTCAGAGCATCCTTTTGGTTTGAAGTTAATTTTACTGTAGCAAGAGAGCCAGTAATTTCATGAAAAGTCACGATTATAAATGATTGTGAAAATCAGAATTTTTATTTGCAGCACTCTCTTAGTGTCACCCTACATATTATCCACAAAACTGGCTCGTCCCTGGTGTGTTTAACGTTCTTTAATATGAGAAAGTCATCCTGCAGCAGTCAAGTCTAATGGTGAAGGCTTTCAGTCACATTGTGAATTGTTTTATTTCAGATTATTTTCCTTTCTGTTGTGCCTCAGTTCTTCTCAGTAGCACTAAATCTAAGTGCAAGCAAGGATTCATTTTCATAAGGGAATTTTTTTATGTATTATTTTAAGAAAAGTTCATTTCTTCAATTGCCTCTGATTTTGCCTGATCCAAAGAGACCAAGTCACTGCACTGGTCCTTTGCAAGTCTTCTAGACAGGTTGTACTGTAGAACCATGTAACTTTCTGTTGAAAGCACTTCCTGTATTCTTGTATTCCAATGTAGGAAGCTAATAGAGCAGGACTTTACTTAAAAATCTCTTTCAATGATTGACTGTTTAAAATTGTAGTAATGTGAAAGTACATTTTTTTACAAACTAAAAAAATATATAGTGAATAAGCTGTTGAAAATTGAAAATAATTCAAGTTAAAGGAAATTTTAATCATCTGCTCTGAGTGTTTATTAACCAACACTGCATAAAGCAGGTAGCATTCAAATAAGAAACAGTTCTCTCTTCTTCACTCTTACTTCAATTTGTATTTGTGATATGAAGACTCTTCAGCTCTAAGTTTGAATCAGAACAGCATAAACAGTTCTGAGATTCCTTAAAATGTTTCTAGTAACTTGTGACTAGATTTTATGAAATTTACAGATACGTTCTTCAACGTGATGTCATCCTGTGCCTTCCATGTAAGTTAAATTTGCTCATACAGCTTGAAAGTTGTATTTGCAAAATTAGGCCTTCAATTTTTATAAATGTAAAGATTAGATTCCTCAGAACAGTGTCACAAGATCTTTATTTCCTCTGAAGTATGTAAAAGTTATATAATGTGCTAATTTTTTTAAATGGCAAGGCATTTGTTGTTTTTATATTTAGGAACTCTAATTATCAGGAATATTATAAGCTGTTTTCTTTTTAATTTTGCCTCTTACCCAATATATAATTTTATGCACATACTTTATTAAATAGAATATGTTTTGTATATATGAAAAATATTTTCTTTTTCTCTAATTCCTAGTTAAATTAGACAAAACAGACTATTTATCAGTTATTCAAAAGCAGTATATCGTTGTTCCTAGTCCCAACTAAGTACTATGTGTTATTGTAAGCTAGAACTTGTTATTACCATAATAAACAATGCATAGATATTATTACTTCAGCTTGGCTGTACTGAAAGGCCTTAAAAGAAATCCAAAAGACAGTGAACTCCTAATATTTTTTAGTTTAAAAAAATGGCAGCTCTCTGCATTCATATACATGAGTTATATGATACAAAACATATGCTGTATCAGGTGACATGGGGTTTAAGAATGTACGTTACAGAGACGCATTAACGAAGAACCCATTCTCTTATTATATTAATGAGCATTGTCCAGGGTTTTGTGGCTCAGTTAGGTTATAAAGTTAAAACGTGAATCAAAGGCAAAATATCTCATGAAAGTATTTTTAGCAACAGATATGGAAAGAGATTAGAAGGGGGGCTGTAGGTTTTACTGAGAAATTGGATTTAGGCATTTGTAACTTTTTTGGCTTTGAAACAACTAAGTGCACTGCTAACACCAGGATTGGCCTAATAATTAAAAGAGTTCTCAGTCTCATTTGTAGCTGTAACAAAGCCTAGTCAAACACATTATGAGACCAGCTTGGTGCTTTCTCCTTCAGCAAGTAAAGAACTAACTAGATGTTACTTGTTAAATCTGTCTTTCTTCAGACTGTGCCCAGAATTGTGTGTGTGTGCTTGGATATATCCTTAGGGGTTTAGCTACTCTAAGGATCAAATCCAGAATGGCCTAAAATTTAATCAACAACTTTTTAAAATTTTAAGAAGGACCCTACCTCCACCCCAGCTGCCAAGTCCTCAAAGATTATGAAGTATGTGTCTGGGTATTTATACTCAATACATACCTGCACACAATATATATATGTATGTATGTGTGTGTATATACATATATGTGTGTATTTGTAAAGATGAAGGCCCTGGCTTTTTCAGATAACTAAATAGAAAAGCATTTACAAAGTTTATGGATTATTTTTCTCCTCTGTATATCTACTAGAAATTATATTTGGTTTTGGGTGCTATTTGCTGCCATTCTCCTCCACACACAGCAAAATATATATCTTTTTATTCTTTGGATTGACACAACTTAGAGTAATTACTACCCCAAATTTGTCTGTTCTTTTAGAAAAAGATTAAATAGGGCTCCAGAGACCCACTCACTCTGCTGAATCTAATGTACGAGACTACTGCTGCTCTTTTGTGAGCTTAAATTTGCATGAAAGCTTAAAGGAAAAATCTTATATCTTAGCAATTAAAGCAAATAGGGGCCCAGTGGTGGGCAGCAGGTGTTGTCTGAGAAACTTGAGAAAGACAACCCACTTTCTTATCGTTCTCTTCAAATCCCCTAAGTTTTGTAATAAAATGAGATAGTCCAAATACAGCAATTGACTGGCATTCATAGGAGCTCCTGAGCTTGGAATTACAGGTTTTATTTGTCTCCCAAATGAGCTGCAAAATGTAGTTGTTTATTACTGCCCAGGAAGCAAAGTGTATCTCAAATCAGTAGAGGATTTGTTTCGTATATCCTCTTACCTTTAAGGAGTTTTCTTCTGTGATCTTTGTGTCTTCTGTACTGTTCACATTTTGTGTGAAATCTCTTCACTTATTTTCTTACCATGCATTCAGCAAATTCTTGATATTGTTGAACTTAGTGACAAAAATAATAAGTTGAATCACAATTTAAAAAAAGAAAAACCAATGAGAAAATATCTAATCTACCCTTAGTTATAGCAGCATGTTTAAGTTTAGGGCCTGGTGGACTTTTTCATCCAGTCCAGTTCGGAAGCCCAGGGCTATATGTTAAATCCTTTTCTTGATTCCTTCATCATCTTTGCTTTACTTGTCAAATGAATCAGAAACGTAATGCTTACAAAAATTGTTATAGTGCAAGAGTTCATACAACTGAGGGTGTTCTTGAAGATGAAGATGGAGCTCAAATGACATCATAGCTTTTCAAGTGGACTGAGGGAGAGGCTGAAGTATAAATTTAAATGAAACTAGAATAGTAGTCACCAACAAATTCCTCAAGGTCTCTATCCAGCTGTTAATAGCAATGATACAAATCCACTTTCTGAAATTGCTGTTTGCCTACATAGACTAGATAGTCCGCTCATGGAGACTTTTCTCATTGAGAGCTACTATTCCAAAGTTTTCCCCTTCTTCTTTTTCCTTTCGCTGTGGCCAGTTCACCCACGGCCTACACCGGAAGTGGCCATTGTGTCGTCATCATCACCAACAAAACTCAATATTGAGCACAAAGTTAAACAGAGTACTTTTTTTTAGATTAACTTTAAAACATCATCTGTGTTCACCAAAATGTATAATAATGATGTTGGTAACTGCTATAGTTTACTAAGATGTAGCACAATAATTTGTTATTTCGATTCTCATATTACAACAGTAATATGAGGTAAGTAATATTATCAACATTTTATAGATGATGAAACTGCAGGTTAGAAGTTAAGCAGACTTAGTAAGTAATAGAACTGGGATTAGGACCCACATATAAATTACTCTGAAATCTATATCATACATATTACAATTGTATCCCTCTTTACTAATTCCAAGAAAAAACTGAACAACATTATATTCATCAATAATACCCCATACACACTTTAGTTGGATGGCAGAACTAGAAAAAAAAGAAGACCAAAACAAACAGAGCTTGGGAAAAAGAATTACAAGACAAAGAAGAAAAGATCAGAGGGTTTTTTTTTTTTCTTCTCGGGACACAAATGGTACTTTTGTGTTATACTTTGTAGATGGCTTATATTTTCACAGGCTTAGGGATTAATTTACTCTGCCAATTTAGCCTATACTTACTTATATTCTGAAAATGTATGAATCAATTTGTCCTGCTCCTTGTCCACTACTGGAATCCAAATGTTTCTATTGTACACGTTCCCTTTTCTGCCCTACGATGTGGATAGCCTGTATCCATGATTATATATCTTGCCCATACTAGTGATGAGAGGAAAGACTCTTGTCTTCCTCTGCACTCTCACTTTAATTTGTTGCTTCTCTACCCTTTTTTAAGGTTTAACTGGATGACAGCTAATTTTATTATATGCATCTCTCCTCGCAGCAGTACTTAATGTCCTGTCTTGTTATCTTTATATGTCCCTTGCTCATAGTAGGCTCACTATAAATATTGAATTAAATTACCTATACAGAAGAAGTCAATAATACTGCTATATATCTCAACATTTATTTATGAACTTGTGCATGGATTTATTCTTCATTTCGTATATAAGAGTACCTACTATGTACCATGTGTTTTTCTAAGTGCTACAAAGGGAGAGATAATAAATTGGGTAGACAAAGTCTTTGCCCTCATAGAGTTTGCATGATAAAGTGGAAAGACATCCACAGAATAAGTTTAGTGTTGGAATAACATGGAGTTCAGAAAAATCTTCCTGGAGAAAAGAATGCCTGAGTTGAATCTTAGAGATCAAATACAGATTACACTCCCATCACAGGACATACTCTCCAAGGGCAAAATTTAAAACAGTGGTTCCCAAACTGTTGCGTTTAATAATTATTCTGAGAGCTTAATTTGTATTCCAAAGCCCCAACTCCAGAGATTCTGTTTCATTTGGTCTGGAGTGGAGCCCAAGAATCTAAATTTTATTAAGCTTCCCGGGAAATTCTCTGTTTAGATGCATTGGTATAGAATGTAGAGCTCATTAGATAGAATTATTGGCAGTAGTGTTTCAATACCCATAGATTAGATCTTAAAGTGTGATAGTGATAAAGAAGAGCAAGATTAAGCTAGGATTAGTGCTGTTGATTTGTTTTTTACTTGTGCTTCCTTAAAAAGAAAGATATTTAATGAAGAACTTAAAAGTAATATTTAATTATGAGTTTCTTTGCATTCACACTCAACATAACTTTTCCAAAGTATTTCACGGTATAATAAATAAATTCTATTATGTTAGTTTTATTATTCCTGAAAATTTGTTTGGGATTAGTGTTCAAATATTTCTTTGCAAACTATCTTTACAATGATAGGGTTAAGGCAAAGAGAGAGTCTGAGAAGGTATTTACCTAGTACACCTGTCCGTATTCTAAATGAGATAAGACTGACCTTTAAGTACATGTAGGGGGTAGTCATAGGTGGTGGCATTTTTCATTCTTGTGTATAGTAAGCTTTCTTGCCTTTTATCATCATCCTAAATGACTTCATTGTCGTTATACTCATCAGATGAACCTCATTCCTGGATTCTTCACTCAGGAACAGCAGTGTTTCTATCGCTTCTGATCTGATCTCTATTTCCTTGATTGCTTAGCTCTTTCTTAGAGTTTTTTATTTCAAATAGCAAGTTAACACATCAACCTCAAGTCCTTTTTCTCTAAAAATAAATGCCATATATATTATGTTCATCTGAGTTCCTATTTTCCCTCATTTAAAATGTTGTCATACCAACTTCTCTGCTGTAATACATTGCATAAATGTATTTTACATTCTGAAAGTATTTTCCCGACAAAGATCTGTGATTAACCCACTGAAAAATTAGGTTCGTTGAATATTTGAAATACTGTGGTATGGAATTAGGCTGTTTTGTGAATGCTGCTGAGTCAGTGTTTGGTCTGGTTATAACTTAAAATCTGGCTAACACAACCTTAACATAAAGAGTTTGACAAACTTGATTTACTAATCCATTATCAAAAATGAATATAAGAATCTTGCTTTATCCTCTCCCTATTTAGTCAAGTATGTATCTTGCTTAAAATGTTCCTTCTTCCTTCCTCCAGGACTTTTTTCCCCATTCCTATTCATGTATGGAGCTTCCCTGGTGACTCAGTGGTAAAGAATCTGCCTGCAAATACAGGAGGCAAGAGTTCAATCCCTGGGTCAGGAAGATCCTCTGGAGAAGGAAATGACTACCCACTCCAGTATTTTTGTCTGGGAAATCCCATGGATAGAGGAGCCTGGAGGGCTACAGCCCACGGGGTCACAAAAGAGTCAGACATGACTTAACGACCAAAACCAACACATTCATGTACATTCGCAATAGATTCCAGAGTCATCACAGCTGCATAATTCCTAACAAAAAGTGATACTCTGACTTTTTGCACTTAATCACATGAACTGGACAGTAGAGAGGACTGGATAGGATTTCTCAGAGACTAGAGAGAAAGCAAAGTATGGCCCTCTTTTAGTCATCAAATTTGTTGTGATGGCTGCTGTTGCTGTACACTTATCTTGAATAGTGTGATTCCCTCATACCATGTTGCATAGCTTGGGAGCAGAGAAAGAAATGTGATTATTAATGTAACAAAAGTTTGGCATAATTTTATTGTAGAATTTCAAGCCCTTAGTACATGAAAATTTCTAAATAATTAATTATGAGAACAAAGTCACTGATAGAGCAGTAGTTTTGCAAGATGTTAGACATTATTTCAATGTCATTTTGACAGTCTACTTCTCAAATTGTCCTTTTATTTCAGGGCCCTTCACCCTTTGTTGTTGTTGTTCTGATGACTATTTGATATTTGAGTTTGTCTTTTAAATATTCAAGACAGTTTTAAAAAGAAAAACCTAACCCCTTTCTGTTTCATCCTTAACTATGTGATCTCTCACCTGACACTTACTGTGTTTAAAATGAATACCCAACAGAGGAAATATAATACCCTATTAGACACTGAAAAAATAATTATCTGAAATTTGTTTGTGTATTCAGATATTGCTAGAATGCTTATTTCCATAAATCTAAGCAGTTAATATTAAATATGGCTATTATGTTTAATGAGAGAATAGGAATTTCCCCTTATCTCTGAGATTTATTGTCTCTCTTGCCTTTTACATCTGGCTGAAGGCTGTGACCCTCTTACCAACACTTCATTTGTCAGTCTCTGAATGTGCTCACCTCCTCCAGATGGTATTATTTTCAGTAACAACCAAACCATTTATACCCTCAAGGTCAGTCCTCACCAGTGATTCCTATTCGTAGCCTCTGTTAATGTTGATAAAAGTAATACAGAAGCACCTATAGGAGAAAAGACCCCTAAATGTAAGGGATCAATGTCTTAGCGCCCTGGTATGATACCATAAATACTCAAATTAATACCAAGTATGATTTCAGTTGTAGTGGAACAGAAGCCAACTTCTTGGAAATGAGATTTTGGGTCATTATGTCCTAAATTCTCACCTTTTGGTCTTTTCTCTTCCCTCTCTAGCTTAAATTTAAATTTGGTGACAAAGTCTTTTTTAAAGTCCTGGTTTTAAATTGTTAAATGTTGACTTAACTGGGCACGTTTATTTAAAAAAAAAAAAGGAAGACCGAAGTAGTCAGTCATAAGAAGGCTTTGGGCAGACAGGGTGCTTGTCTTGTTGGGGCAGTCTTCTTGCATAACTATTGGAGAGTATTTACAGCATTCTATAATAATGTCACATCTGTTTTGTGAGGGGAGACCAAGGTAGCTTTTACATATAAATTGGCTTTCTTAGTATTGAAATATATTTAAACAATTATTTGAAACACAGCTAGGAAATAACGGTGACATTTCTGACAGTATTTTGAAATTATAAATATTACTTTAAATTTACAAGGAAAATTTCCAGTAGTGGCTTGCATTACAAAGTTAATTTTTAATGTTTCTACATGATTCTATTGAGATGGCCTTTGTTTTTGTGGTGAAGATAATATAGTGGCAACAATTTTGAGGAATCTTTAAAGCTGTCATAGAGGAGATAGCCAAAGTTGGGCTAGATTTTTACTAGAATGTTGAAATAAAATGTATCAATATACTTTTCAGTTCAGTTAGCCTTGATGAAAAACAGTTATTATATGAGTTTAAGGGTCTTGATAAATGTTGGCATCTGTTTTTTTCTAAAACTCATGATGGTCATCACAGCTCAACACTCTTGTATTATATTTTATTTGTCAACATATGATGTAATTTTTATGGAAAACTCAATTAGTGGAATCTTTTATTCAATATTCCCTTATTTTGCTTCTTTCCATCATCATTTCTCTTCCTTTCTTCTTTTGTTGAGGCAAAAAGCTTAATAGCATAGTTTCTACAGAGCTTTCTTACTTATTTTTCTAATAATGCATATAACTGTGTGATGAAGTTTAAATGCTCTGTGAGCAAAACTCTATTAAACAACCTGAAGAAATGCACTGCTGATTAACATTTCCCTTGGTCTTAAATTGTCTCCGACGTATTTTCTAGTCTCTACACCATTAATGGATCTTATTAATATAGTGTCTGTATGGTTATCAACAGTGCTGTATTATTGTCACATATTAATTTGCATTTTTGATCAAAAATATAAACAGATGCGTGTGTGAAGCAACCCATTTTATAGAATGAGCATATATCTAACCATTTTCATGTAACTGAAAATGTGCTGTATGTTGCATTTTATTCTCATATTGACTTTTCTACTATCTACTCACCGATTGTCTCGGTGCCTTTTTCCTTTTGTATTATTGTATTACTTAAAGAAATTGCTGACCTCTGTGTAAACAGTGTAAAATCTGTTAAAATTATTAATCCAAGGAGATTTTAATGTCAGTTTAATTTTCCAGAGAATAAATTTTTGTGTGGGTTACAAGTTAACTTTTCTTCACTTTTCTGTAACAAATCTCTTTACATTTTAGTACTCATTTGGAATAGGTTAACGTGTGACTTCTCTGTTGATGATACCCAAAAATCAGCCTGAATTCTTCTCACTGACAAATAAGTGTTACTGTGACTGTTACACAAAATAAAATAATGTCGCCTTTATAAGCAGATATCAAGTGGATATATATAGATGTTATTAAGATCTTGAGTTTAAAAGGAATCTTATTTAAATGTGCTATAAAATATTGCTATCAAGACGTGTGGGTTATATTATTTTCTTTTAATTCTAAGTCAAATCTGACATGCAAAGAAAATAGACTACAAACAAATTTAAACATTTTAAAATAATCTCCTTTAAAGTGTTCAAATCAGAAATGAAACTAAGTTGCTTTAAAAGGATCATAATATGTTTAGCTAGAATAGGCATACATATACACTGTTATCTAGCTTGCTCTTTCATTTATTGCAGACTTGTCATAATTCCTATCAGTATTGTCATTCTGTTTAACAAAACAATTTTCCATTTGAGAGGAAGAGTTTGTCGATTTTTAATTCTTTTTTATCAGGTTGTTATTATATGTTTCTCAAAGACCTTAATTTAGATATTTTTCATATTTCATTCGCTTGTCCATTTCATTTCCAGCAACAAAGGTCTATAAATAAGAAGACTTAACAAGTACTATTTTCCATATTCAAAAGAATCTAAACTTTTGGTGTTCTAAAATTTATAGAAATTTAAGTTGCTACCTTCTCTGATCTCTGATTGTCTTTCAATCGTTAGTTCCATAAATAAACCAGAAGCCTTTTTTAAATTAATTAATTTTTTTAAACAGTAGAATATCAGTGTCCAATTAATCTGGTTAAGTTTTTTTCCTTGTTATTAGTCATCAGTACTTAAACACAAGAAAAACATGAAACACTTCTGCTTAAAATAAATGGGCTCATAATTTAATCTCCAAATAAGTTTACAGAATTTCTGTCCTTTCCCAGTACTTGTTGCTGCGTCCCCCATCCTCTTAATATCCTGGGCCTTCATTGTTAAGACATTAAAGTTGAAGAAGGAAAAATAACAGTCTTGCTTATGAGTTTACTCTGAAAAAAAGTCATCTGGGTCATGACATGTCCTTCATAGAATTAAAATTAATCTAAAAAAGTGAAATTCCACCAGAAAATAGACACATCTGCATTATAACTAGCAAATCAATAGTCATTTTTTATTGTAAAAGAGGAATTTAGTTTATTCATCATACCGTGTTCATACTTAAGATTGAGTTTTAATTGCAAATTGACTAAATCCTTTATCTTCAATATGCAAAATAATATTTAAGTCAATTTTTTTCTTTCCTAAGATTATCAAAATATTCCATGATGTTTCCCATTGGAAGATAAAGTCATTTCCAATTCAAAACTAAAAGGTCTCAGCTAAATATATGAAATATTTTGTTTGAATAGTACTTTATAATGAAATATAATAGTATAATACACTAAAGGCTTCTACACATCAGTATAAATAAATGCCAAATAAATAAGGACACATATTAGGATCTGATAAATTCAATTAGGAAAAGGGAAAAACTGACAGCACATCTCAGTTAATATAAAGAAATATATCTAAAGGAAAACCTTCCAAATAATACTTTTAATATGACCACTCTACCAAAATTCATGTTTGTCTCTTCTTGGCCATATGACCTACTTACATTTCTTGATCTTCCTTAAAATTAACACATGGCTGTGTGACTTGAGTTCAACCAATGGGATGTGAGCAGAAGGTGATGTACACTGGTTTCAAGGAGGCTTTTTAAGAAATAACGTTGTGCTCTCCATGCCATCAGTCCCTTTCCACTGAAGACAGAAGGAAATGAAAAACGAGAGATGGCAGAACCACGAGTTGGGAGGATCCTGGGTCACTGACTCACCTCACAGAAAAACGACGACCGGATACATATGGCTTGGAACGTTAGTGTTAGGTAGTTAGAATAGGAAAAAGGGGTCCAAATGGCGGTGGCTAAAAGACAAAGAAGGGAAAAGCCCGCGAAAATAGAACAAAGGAAGGTCCGAGGACCGGAGTGAGAACCGCAGGTAAAACAAACAGCCCTCCTGGCTCGCCCAATTTACTTAGAGCAGGCTCACGGGGGAGGAGACAAATGTATAAAAGGAGGAAGCCTAGAAGGATTGGGACTGCTCTTCTCTTCGTCTTTTGGGTCAGCCCACCTCCTCGAGGGTGTACTGTCCTTTGTTTTTCCTAATGGGACTGAGCTGTGGCACCAATTCCGTCGTTTCAAGTTTTTGCGACAGTGAGACAGAATCGAGGAAATGACACTCTCCCCCGACATTAGCATAAATGAGAAGCAAAACTTCTGTTGTATTTGAGCCATTACACATTTTGGACTCATTTGTGACTGCAAACAATTGAAGCTAAAATATTGGGATCTTCCAGTGGGGTTCTGGGAGGATGAAAACCTACAATATGGTACATTGGTTTAGCAGCCAAGCAGCCAGAAGAGAGGAAATAGATACAAAGGGCTGACAGACTAACTCATGTTATGCCAGGGCAAAACATTTTTACTTGGAAGGGGGTCCCTGTGACTACTGAACTTGTAACGTGGGGGAAATGGATACAGGAGTCAGAGTAAACATGTGCTTGAGATGTTTTTTTGCTAAAAGATACTCCAAGAAGGCAAGAAATAAATGGTCTTTCAGCAGAGATTGAGGGGAATGGAGAGGGCCCAGAGATTAAGTGCTTTAAGCATTTGAAAAGCCCACTGCTTCTGAACCCCAAATATTAAGATTATACTAAAATGGGTTTTGAGTTTAAAAGGCCTATGAAGACTGTGTAAGAAAGCAAAGGGACTCAACTATGTCGCAAAGATAATTTTGAATGTGTTGCCTCTTACTTTAGAGGAACGCAAGGTAAACCTGTGTGCTCATGGAGCAAACTGAGTTGTATAGCTCACAAGAAGGAAATAATTCTCAGCACCTACTTGCAATGAAATCATAGCACATACGGGAAACAGAAAACCTTCCTAGAAGTCAGAGCAGGGAACCATTGAGAATAATGGATAAGGCAGTTTCTCTAAGAGAAGAAATGCAGAGCAAACCAGAACTCCTCTACTAAGAAAGAAGTAGGGGGTTTCACTGCGATGAATCAACTTCTGCTGTATGTTTCTCATTCTCATTTTTTTCAAATGAGAATTCTAATTGCATTTATCCACTTCCTGTTCCACATTGTATATGTGGTGGAGGTCAGGGGTGGATGACTTGTCTTTAAATCCTGAGGTCACTGAATTATCAAAGTCAAACCATCAGGTAAGGAGAGTACATCACCAGAGATAAAACTTTGAAAGGATTGCAGGAGCTGAATGTGACTTGAGGTTGTCTTCCTTAGGGAAAATGTAAGCTATTTAATAAAATCTTTGTTCTCCTTTTCCTAGACACACATGACTACCTTTTCTGCTCTCTTGCAAATATTTGTGGCTACGTGACTGAGTTCTAGCCACCTGGATGTGAGAGGAAGTGACACATGTCATTTCTAGGTCAAATGCCTGCTTCACTGTCTCTTTCCCCATTCATTAGCTGACGGCGGATGCCCAAAGGGATGGTGAGTGCAGGATGAAAGGAGCCTTGGTTTCTGAATCACTGCTTCGAGATCGTCTTACCACCATCTTCCCATGTTACATGAGCAAGAAACAAATATCTGTGTGTTGGGATGTTATACATTTTAGGCTCCTTTTGTTTTCACAGCACCTACCTTACAATAATAGGTAAGTTCACAGATTCCAAGTTAGCAACTGAGAGAAGTCTGATGTCACCATTGTCAAAAAAATAAAACTTTTGTACGATGTGAGGAAGGACAGCCTCTGACCCCTGATTGTTTAGCGGCCAAAACCAAAGAATGAGGTAAGTCTCAGGAAGACTGCCTGAAGCATTACCTCAAGAAGTTATTTTTAGGAGCAGGTTTTAAGGGTATTAGAGCGATTCAAATTGCTTGTCTGTCCAACTTGACCAGAGAAGCAGGTTTGACTGTGACCCAAGAGACGTGATGAGGTGATGGGTGGAAAGCCTAAAACCTAGACATCAAACCCAGAGACAGAACTGAAGCAGTAAGAACGTTGGAGGAATACAGCGTGAAGAGAGGAGGAAACCCAGCTGGAACAGATAATTCAGCAGAAAACATTATGAGAGACAAGGTGACAGATTGTTTAAAAAATAAAAACACCTTGAATCCCGTCCAGAGACTTATGGACTTAGGATTTAGAGCGCATGAGTGAGTTTAAGAAGGGTAGGCTAATAGGGGATCAATTAGGAAGCTATTCTTAAAATCCAGATGTTTTACAAATATGAAGTAACTAGTTATGAAGGGGTACCAGCAGTTTAGCTTAGATGGGTAGAGAAAGTCTTTTAGAAATGAGATTGGTGAGGGGATTTCCTGGTGATCCAGTGGTTAGGACTGTGTGCTTTCACCACCAAGGGTCTGGTTTCAATCCCTGACTGGGAAACTAAGATTCTACAAGGCACAAGGTGTGGTCAAAAAAAACCAAAATGAGACTGGTAAGACACTGTTAAGGGAAAGTTTCTGGAACTTGAGTAGTTGAAAGGGCTGGTGAGGACACTGCATGAGAGAGGATGGGATTGAATAGCATGATTTTTGAGGAGCAGGTAAGTAAGGAGTAGGGCCATTGATAACAGAGTCCGGAAAAGAAGCTGGGTTTAGAAGGGTTGGTTTCAGCTGTGTTGACTTCCAAATGACATTTTGTGGAAAACGTCCATGAATTGGAAATGAAGGACTGGAATTTAGGAAAAAGATACAGGCTAAAATGAGTTTGGGGACTGGTGCAAAGCTGTAAGTCACAGGAGCCAAGAGCCAACCCATCATCTTGCTAGAATGTGAGTCTTCTGATGACAGGAACTGTTTATCTGTTTTGTTCACAATTGCATTCCAGTGCCTAGAACAGAGTCCAGGGCATAACAGATATTGATTAATTTCTGTTTCTGACTGAGTTTGAGATCTTGAGAAGTGTGGGTGAGAGGATTTTTTGGTGGGTCTTTTTTTTGGGGGGGGGCAGGGTTCTTTGGTTTTGGGGTTTTTTTTTGTTTTGGGGTTTTTTTTTTGTAATTATTTATTTCAGTTGAAGAGAATTACCCAGAAAGGCTCTATTTAATGTGCGTTATTTACCAAGGCAAGAAAAATATATGAATACATTTTAGAAACCTAGTACCTGAAATGAAAAAAATTTCTTGTCTAACCATGAAATTTGATTTATGAAGCCCCATGACATATACGATTTCTGGTTCATTTAATTGATAAAAATTCCATTCCTGACATAGTTATAATTGTTAATAGGAAATAGCATTGTTATTAAGCTAATATTAGTGCCTAACAACTAACTAAAGGTTGCTAATATTTTTGTTTTGTTTTGTTTTGCTAATATTTTAACTAAATTTTATTTTAGAACAGTTTTATGAGGGGAGGATAAATTAGTAGTTTGGGATTAATATATACACACCACTATATATATAAAATAATCAACAAGGCCCTACTGTATAGCCCAGTATATTACTCAATATTCTGGGAAACTTGAATATTTTCAAGGAAACTACTCAATATTCTGTAATAACCTATATGGGAAAAGAATCTAAAAAAGAATGGTTATATGTGTGTGTATAACTGAATCAGCTGTACGCCGTAAAACAACACTGTAAATCAACTATACTACAATATAAAAGTTAAAAAAAGAAAAATCGACAACCAAAAAAAATCAGATTTACAGAAAAAGAATAGCAAAATGAGTCCCTGTATATCCTGTACCCTGTTTTTCCTATTATTACCATTTTTTATTTGTTACAATTAATGAACCCGTATTGACACATTCTGATTAACGAGAGTTCATCCTCAGTTTCCACTTAATGGCCTTTTTCTGTTCCAGGACATCACACTACATTTAGCTGTCATGTCTGCTTAGGCTCCTCTTGACTGACAGTTCTCTGACTTTCCTTAATTTTGATGACCTTGACAGTTTCAAGTAGTTACTGGTGAGGTACTTTGTAGAGTGTCCCTCAATTGAGCTTTTGTCTAATGTTTTTCTCGTGAATAGACTGAGGCTAGGGGTTTGGGGAAGAAGACCAGAGAGGTGAAGTGCCGTTTTCAGTACATCTTATTGAAGGTGCATACTATCCACATGCATTATCACAGTTTATGCTAACTTTTGATTGTTAGATTTCTCCACTGCGAAGTTTTCCTTTTTTCTCTTTGTATACCGTACCACTTGGGAGGAAGTCACCCTGCACTGACCTAAGGACTGATGCTCCACCTTCTTGAAGGCAGAGTATCTGTGAAAATTACTTGAGGTTCTACACAGGAGATTTGTCTCTTTTCCCATTCCCTCCTCTCTTTCTTTCATCCTCTCTTTCTAGAGCCTCCTTACTTTCTGGCAATATGAGATGCCCCAGCTCAGATCACCTTGTATATTTCTGGCCCCAGTTCTGAATCAGCCCTTTCTCCAAGAAGTCCTTGTTCCTGCTATTAGGGAAAGGTATCAGAAACCACTATCTGAGCACTAGATATGCTTTTTGCTATTGGGATATCATTGGGCCCAGGCCTTCTCAGCTGAGAGGAAATAGTGTGTATAATAACCTATATATACACATATCTATAAATATGTGTTTTACAGTCTGTGTCTGTATTAAGCTAAACATGAGTTCATACTGTCTTCAGCTCTAACCGTTACCACATGGATCATTCTAGCCTCCTCTCCTCACTTGTCTGTAAAATCCCACTGCGTCAGTGACCTTTCTCCACCCCTTTGCTATAGTGAGAGAGTGAAAGTCGCTCAGTCGTGTCCGACTCTTTGCAACCCCATGGGCTCTTGATGGATCTGTTCAATTCCAGTATACACGTGTAGCATATCACAGCTGTTACCCATACCCCGTGAATAACAACGGTATCGACTAGGGAATGGTGCAGCTTCTTTTCTTTACTCTTCCTTACAAGGTCCTCTCATTTTCAAAGCTACTTAAGTGAGCACCTTCCCCTACTCCCTTCAGTGAGGTTGGCTTATACATTCCTATACGGTTATTTTATCACATCCTGCATCCCACCCTGGGATTCCTTGACCACCTGAATGATTTTTAAATTTTTTCATACATTAAATTTCACTCATCATGTGATAAACTTCTACAGGTTTTAACAGACTCATAGTGTCGTGTATGGGCTTCCCCAGTGACTCAGAGGTAAAGAATCTGCCTGCAATGCAGGAGTTAGTTGCAGGAGATGGGAGTTTGACCCCTGAGTCGAGAAGATCTTCTGGAGGAGGGCATGGCAAGCCTCTCCAGTATTCTTCCCTAGAGAATTCCATGGACAGAGGAGCCCAGTGGGCTACAGTCCCTAGGGTGGCAAAGAGTCAGACACAACTGAAGCGACTTAGCACGCAGTGTCATGTATCTATTATCACAATATATGGAATAGTTTCATCCTGAAAAAAAGAATTCTGTTTAACTATTCAACCCTCTTCTTCTCACCTCAAGCCTCAAGCATTTACTTTTTACTATCATTTTTGGCCTTGTTTAGAAGGCCATATAATTGGAATAATATTGTGTATAGCCTTTTCAAACTGGCTTCTTTCACTTAGCAATATGTATTAAAAAATCACCCATGTATAGTTTATCCATTGTTCATACTCTCACCTACTGAAACACTTCTTGGTTGCTTCCAGTTTTTGTCAACTCTGAATAGGGCTGCTACAAACATTTGTGTGCAGGTTTTTATATAGACATACATTTTCAAACAAAAATTGGGTAAATATCTGCCTGCAATTGCTGGATTGTATGTTAACATTGTGTTTAGCCTTGTAAGAAGCTGCCAAACTCTTCCAAAGTGGCTGCAGCATTTTGCGTTCCCACCAGCATGAATGAGAATTCCTGTTGCTCCACACCCTTGTGAGCAATTGGTAGTTTTTTGGATTTCAGTCACTGTAATAGGTACATATCTCACTGTTGTTTTAATTTGCAGTTCCCTACAGATGGGATATATGGTTTCCATCTGTACATTTTCTTGACTGAAGTATATATTCAGATCGTTGCTCATTTTTAAATTGGTTTGTTTGTTTTCTGAATGCTGAATTTTAAGGGTTTTTTTGTGTATTTCACATTCAAATCCTTTATCAGATAATATGTTGTACAAATATTTTCTCCCAATCTGTGGCTTGTCTTTTCATTCTCTTAACATTGTCTTTCACAGGGCAGAAGTATTTAATTTTAATAAAGTTAATCTTATCTGTGCTTTTCTTCATGGGTTATACTTTTGGTTTTCTATCTAAAAACTTTTGACCGAATCCATGGTTACCTGATTTTCTCCTTTATTTTCTATTAAAATTTTTATTGTTTTTGCATTTGATTGTCCAATTATCCCACCACCATTTGTTGAAAACACTATCTTTTCTCCATTGAATGGCCTTTCTCCTTTTTAAATATGAGTTGACTGTATTTGCATAGGCCTATTTCTGGGCCCTCTGTTCTTTTCCATTGAACTGCAAGTCCATTCTTTGACAAATACCATGCTGTCTTAATTAGTGTAGCCTTACAATAAGTCTTGATAATCGAGTGCTGTACATACTCTTATCTTCGTTCTTCTTCAGGATCATGTTGGTTATTCTAGATCTTTTGCCTTTCTGTACAAACTTTAATATCAGTTTGTCAATACCTACAAAACAGTTCATTGCAATTTTACTTGGAATTGGGTTGGATTTTAAGATCAAGTTGGAAAAAACTGACATCTTCATAACACTGATCTTTTTTTTTGTTGTTGTTGAAATAGGTGTTTTGTTTTTTTTTTTTTCTAATTTTATTTTATTTTTAAAGTTTACATAATTGTATTAGTTTTGCCAAATATCAAAATGAATCCGCCACAGGTATACATGTGTTCCCCATCCCGAACCCTCCTCCCTCCTCCCTCCCCATACCATCCCTCTGGGCCGTCCCAGTGCACCAGCCCCAAGCATCCAGCATCATGCATCGAACCTGGACTGGCAACTCGTTTCCTACATGATATTTTACATGTTTCATTGCCATTCTCCCAAATCTTCCCACCCTCTCCCTCTCCCACAGAGTCCATAAGACTGTTCTATACATCAGTGTCTCTTTTGCTGTCTCGTACACCGGGTTATTGTTACCATCTTTCTAAATTCCATATATATGCGTTAGTATACTGTATTTATGTTTTTCCTTCTGGCTTACTTCACTCTGTATAATAGGCTCCAGTTTCATCCACCTCATTAGAACTGATTCAAATGTATTCTTTTTAATGGTTGAGTAATACTCCATTGTGTATATGTACCACAGCTTTCTTATCCATTCATCTGCTGATGGGCATCTAGGTTGCTTCCATGTCTTGGCTATTATAAACAGTGCTGCGATGAACATTGGGGTACACGTGTCTCTTTCCCTTCTGGTTTCCTCAATGTGTATGCCCAGCAGTGGGGTTGCTGGATCATAAGGCAGTTCTATTTCCAGTTTTTTAAGGAATCTCCACACTGTTCTCCATAGTGGCTGTACTAGTTTGCATTCCCACCAACAGTGTAAGAGGGTTCCCTTTTCTCCACACCCTCTCCAGCATTTATTATTTGTAGACTTTTGGATCGCAGCCATTCTGACTGGTGTGAAATGGTACCTCATAGTGGTTTTGATTTGCATGTCTCTGATAATGAGTGATGTTGAGCATCTTTTCATGTGTTTGTTAGCCATCTGTATGTCTTCTTTGGAGAGATGTCTATTTAGTTCTTTGGCCCATTTTTTGATTGGGTCGTTTATTTTTCTGGAGTTGAGCTGTAGGAGTTGCTTGTATATTTTTGAGATTAGTTGTTTCTCGGTTGCTTCATTTGCTATTATTTTCTCCCATTCTGAAGGCTGTCTTTTCACCTTGCTAATAGTTTCCTTTGATGTGCAGAAGCTTTTAAGGTTAATTAGGTCCCATTTGTTTATTTTTGCTTTTATTTCCAATATTCTGGGAGGTGGGTCATAGAGGATCCTGCTGTGATGTATGTCGGAGAGTGTTTTGCCTATGTTCTCCTCTAGGAGTTTTATAGTTTCTGGTCTTACGTTTAGATCTTTAATCCATTTTGAGTTTATTTTTGTGTATGGTGTTAGAAAGTGGTCCAGTTTCATTCTTTTACAAGTGGTTGACCAGATTTCCCAGCACCACTTGTTAAAGAGATTGTCTTTAATCCATTGTATATTCTTGCCTCCTTTGTCAAAGATAAGGTGTCCATATGTGCGTGGATTTATCTCTGGGCTTTCTATTTTATTCCATTGATCAATATTTCTGTCTTTGTGCCAGTACCATACTGTCTTGATAACTGTGGCTTTGTAGTAGAGCCTGAAGTCAGGTAGGTTGATTCCTCCAGTTCCATTCTTCTTTCTCAAGATCGCTTTGGCTATAAAATCAACACACAGAAATCCCTTGCATTCCTATACACTAATAATGAGAAAACAGAAAGAGAAATTAAGGAAACAATTCCATTCACCATTGCAACGGAAAGAATAAAATACTTAGGAATATATCTACCTAAAGAAACTAAAGACCTATATATAGAAAACTATAAAACACTGGTGAAAGAAATCAAAGAGGACACTAATAGATGGAGAAATATACCATGTTCATGGATTGGAAGAATCAATATAGTGAAAATGAGTATACTACCCAAAGCAATTTATAGATTCAACGCAATCCCTATCAAGCTACCAACAGTATTCTTCACAGAGCTAGAACAAATAATTTCACAATTTGTATGGAAATACAAAAAACACTGATCTTTTAATTCAGGAACACAAAATATTTCTTCTTTTATTTAGATTTTTAGATGATTCTTTCATCAGATCTTTATAATTTTCCACATATAGCTCCTATACATACTTTGGTAGACTCATATCTAATATTTCTTTCTTTTTTGTTTTCTTCATCCACCTTACCACACAGCAGCAAGAATCTTAGTTCTCCAACCAGGGATCGAACCCCTGCCCCCAGCAGTATAGAAGTGTGAATTCTTAACCACTTAACTGCTAGGGACATCCCTAATATTTCTTTTCTTTCAATTGTTGTGTTGTTCAGTCACTAAGTTATATCCGACTCGTTGTGACCCCATGGAGTGTAGCACACCAGGCGCTATCTCCTCAATTCAGCTCAGTTGCTCAGTCATGTCCAACTCTTTACGACCCCATGGACGGCAACATACCAGGCTTCCCTGTCCATCACCAACTCCCAGAGCTTGCTCAAACTCATGTCCATTGCGTTGGTGATGCCATCCAACCTTCTCTTCCTCTGTCGTCCCCTTCTCCTCAGGCCTTCAATCTTTCCCAGCATCAGGGTGTTTTCTAATGAGTCAGTTCTTCCCATCAGATGGCCAAAGTATTGGAGCTTCAGTTTCAGCATCAGCCCTTCCAATGAATATTCAGGACTGATTTCCTGTAGGATGGACTGGTTGGACCTCCTTGAAGTCCAAGAGATTCTCAAAAGTCTTCTCCAATACTATATTCAAAAGTATCAGTTCTTTGGCAGTCAGCTTTCTTTATGGTCCAACTCTCACATCCATACATGACTACTGGAAAAACCACAGCTTTGACTAGATGGACCTTTGTTGGTAAAGTAATGTCTCTGCTTTTTAATATGCTGTCTAGGTTGGTCATAGCTTTTCTTCCAAGGAGCAAGCCTCTTTTAATTTCATGGCTGCAGTTACCATCTTCAGTGATTTTGGAGCCCCCCAAAAATAAGTCTGTCACTGTTTTCATTATTTCCCCATCTATTTGCCATGAAGTGATGGAACTGGATGCCATGATCTTAGTTTTCTGAATGTTGAGTTTTAAGCCAACTTTTTCACTCTCCTCTCACTTTCATCAAAAGGCTCTTTAGTTCTTTACTTTCTGCCATAAGGTTGGTGTCATCTGTTTATCTGAGGTTATTGATATTTCTCCTGGCAATCTTGATTCCAGCTTCTGCTTCATCCAGCCCAGCATTTCGCTGATGTACTCTGCATCTAAGTTAAATAAGCAGGGTGACAATATACAGCCTTGATATACACTCCTTTCCCAATTTGGAATCAGTCTGTTGTTTCATGTCCATTTCTAACTGTTAGCTTCTTGACCTGCATACAGGTTTCTCAGGAGACAGGTAAGGTGGTCTGGTATTCCCATCTCTTGAAGAATTTTCCACAGTTTATTGTGATCCACACAGTCAAACGCTTTGGTGTAGTCAATAAAGCAAAAATAGATGTTTTTCTGGAACTCTCTTGCTTTTTCCATGATCCATTGGATGTTGGCAATTTGATCTCTGGTTCCTCTCCCTTTTCTAAATCCAGCTTGAACATCTGGAAGTTCATGTTCTGTTGAAGCCTGGCTTGGAGAATTTTGAGCATTACTTTGCTAGTGTGTGAGATGAGTGCAATTGTGCGGTAGTTTGAACATTCTTTGTCATTGCCTTTCTTTGGGATTGGAATGAAAACTAATCTTTTCCAGTCCTGTGGCCCCTGCTGATTTGTCCAAATTTGCTGGCATATTGAGTGCAGCACTTTCACAGCATCATCTTTTAGGATTTGAAATAGCTCAACTGGAATTCCACCACCTCCACTAGCTTTGTTTGTAGTGATGCTTCCTAAGGCCCACTTGACTTCACATTCTAGGATATCTGGCTCTAGGTGGATATCTGGCTCTATCCATGGAATTCTCTAGGCCAGGATACTACAGTGGGTAGTCATTCCCTTCTCCAGGGTATCTTCCCAACCCAGGTATTGAACCCAGGTCTCCTGCATTGCAGGCAGATTCTTTACCAGCTGAGCCACTAGCAGGAAGCCCTGCTAACTCCTGGGTTTGCTTAAATTCATGTCCATTGAGTCAGTGTTGCTATCTAACCATCTCATTCTCTGCTGCCCCTCTTCTTTTGCCTTCAATCTTTCTAGCATCAGGTTCTTTCTTTTCTTTTTAGTCCTATTATGAATTGCATTGTCTTTAATTCAATTAATTTCATATTCCAGTTTTCATTATTCATATGTTGGAAAACCACTGATTTGTATATTAATCTTGTGTCCTGTGACCTTTCTACACTCACTTAGTAGTTTAAGAGTATTTATTGTTAGTTCTTTGGGATTTTCTACATAAACAGTCAAGTCATCTGCAAACAAAGATAGTCTTATTTCTCCTTTCTCCTATGTATATCTTATTTCCTTTTCTTTCCATACTGCACTATCTGATACTCCCAGTAAAATATTGAGGGATGGTATGGGGAGGGAGGAGGGAGGAGGGTTCAGGATGGATTTTCTTTTAAAAATTAAAAAAAAAAAAATATTGAAAAGGAGTGTTGACAGAGGACATCACTGCCTTGTTCCCAATCTTGGGGGGAGTTTGTCTAGTCTCTCAGCATAAGGATGTCAGACTGTAGAGTTTTTGTGGATATTCTTTCAGTTTGAGGAAGTTATCCATTGCTACTAGTTTACTGAGAGTTTTTATCATGAATAGGTTTTAAATTTTGTCAAATGCTTTTTCTTCATTAATTGATACTGATCATATGATTCTGCTTTAGCGTACTGAAATAGTAGATTATGTTGGTTAATTTTCTAATGTTGATCCAGCCTTGCATATCTGGAGCAAATATCACTTGGTCATGGTGTATAATTCTTGTTATATATTGTTGTACTCAATTTGCTGATATTTTGTTGAGCATTTTGCGTCTGTGTTATGACAAATATTGGTCCGTAGATTCGTTCTTTGTAATGTCTATCTCGGAGAATGCAATGGCACCCCACTCCAGTACTCTTGCCTGGAAAATCCCATGGACGGAGGAGCCTGGTAGGCTCCAGTCCATGGGGTCGCTAAGAGTCGGGCACGACTGAGTGACTTCACTTTCACTTTTCACTTTCATGCATTGGAGAAGGAAATGGCAACCCACTCCAGTAGTCTTACCTGGAGAATCCCAGGGACAGAGGAGCCTAGTGGGCTGCTGTCTGTGGGGTCGCACAGTCGGACATGACTAAAGCGACTTAGCAGCAATGTCTATCTGGTTTTTGTACTGAGGTAATTCAGCTTCATAAATGTTTGTTAAAGTTCATCTGTAAAACCATCTGGGCATGGTTCTTTATTTTTTTGAAGGTTTTAAGTTACTGGTTCAATTTTTTAATAGGCTAAGCCCTATTCAGATCATCTGTTTCTTTTTGTGTGTTTTGGTACTTTGTGTCTTTCAAGAAATTTGCCCATTTCATCTAAGTTATCACATTTGTGGGCACAGAGTCATTATATTTATATAGCTATATTCCATTATTATCCATTCAATGTACATGGGACTTACAGGGCTGTTCCTTCTTTCATTTCTGATATTAGTATCTTCCTTTTTGTTTTTCCTATGCCTAGAGGTTTATTAATTTCATAAACATTTTTGTGAGCCCATCTTCTGGTTTTGTTGATTTTCTCTATTGATTTCTTATTTTGTTTCATAGGTTTCAGCTCAGTTTTTATTATTTATTTTATTCTTCTTGCTTTACTTTTAAATTGGTCTTTTTTTCCCCCTAGTTTCCTAAGGTGGAAATTTAGATGATTGGTTTTAGAACTTTCTTCTTTTCTAGTATATACATTTAAAGCTGCAAATTTTCCCTTTAAGCACTGCTTTCACTGTACCTCACAAATTTTGATAAGTTGTATTTTGGGGTGTTTTTTAGTTTTTGGCCACCCCAAGCAGCATGTGGGGCCTTGGCTCACTGACCAAGCATTGAACCCTCACCCCCTGTATCGAAGCATGGAGTCTTAACCACTGGACCACCAAGGAAGTTCTGATAAACTGTTATTTTTTATTTTCATTTAGTTTAAATATTTTTTAAAATTCTTTTGAGATGTCTCACCTGTCATATGTATCATTTAGAAGCATGTTATTTAATTTCCAAATCAAGAAAAGTAGTTGATTTCCACTTTGTTCATTTATTTCTTATTTTAAGGATATAAGTGACAGTTTCCAAGCTCTATATTTTGGAACTGAAACCAGAAGTCCTTGGAAAGGTTTTAAACCTTTGAACTTATTTTCTCATCTGGAGATATGACTTAACTGTTGGGCTGCATCACACAGGCTTACGAGGCATGGGCTTGCCCAGCTTCAAGACTGAAGAAAGTGCCTGGAGTCAGCAACAGAGATATCAGTGGTTTAATGAATGGGGTAGCCTGGCGAGGGGCAGGACATGGTGGCAGGCTTTGCTCCTGGGGGGTGGGGGGTGGACAGATTACCAGTTACAGGGGAGTTGTCATTGATGTCAGGTGGGCTTATTAGTTATTAGGGAAAGCTCAGTCAGGTGCTGGTCAGGCAGGGGATGGACAGAGAGCAAGAGAACAGCCATCTTGAGAGGCCTGACCATACCCTTACTCAGCAGAGTTATGAGTTTTAAATGACTTGGCTGAGATTATCTAGCACTTACTTCTTAAATGTTTATGCACTTTCATTTATTTCCATTTATTCAGGCTTAATGGAAGGAAACTCATGAGCTTTAGCATAGTAACTTCATGTGCTTGAGAGACATTATTAAATCAATGATTTTTATTCTAAAACTACTAATACCTTCCAAAAATCCTATTTTACATCTTTTCCATTCTCTAGATCTTTTGGAACTACCTTAATATCATCATAACTTGTGAGATCAAAACCATTACTTAATCATTTATTATGGGTCATAACATGATAAGGGCTTACTTTATGACTCTACATTTTATACCACTCATCTTATTTTCCTTATTTTTGAATCACAAAATGATTATGAGGATTCAATTTTAATTATTTAAGAAATTCTGAGCTAAAGTTTTATTTAAATAAACCAAAAATTTTGAGAATTATTTTTAACCACTGGGCAGTATTTTGCTATAGCTGTCCTTAAACTATGCAGTACAGATGTTCACCCAAATTAGTGTCACATTCTGTTAACTGGAAGTTGCCATATACTGCATACCATACATGCATATAGATATCCAGAGAATTCAAAAGCAAAAAAAACTATGTTAAACTTCAGTGGAGATTTTGTTAATGAATCAGAAACAGTATTCTAGAATATTTATTTTGAATATCAGCTTTATAAGTGATAGGATTTCAGACTACATGCGTGCGTATGTGAGAGAGATTGAAGTGTGCAAAATTTTCTTTGTAGAAACACTCATCCTGTCAAAGGACTTTAACCATTATCTGAATCTATACTGTAGATTCTATGATATCAATTTTTTCTTATTATTTGATAAAAGTGAAATATTTTTAAAAACCCACTTTTTTACTTAGGCCTGAAAACCAACAAGGCAAAAAATTGTTAAGGTGCAAGGCTGTAAGTCTGTAAATGGTATCCAGGCTTACAAAAGCTATAATAGTTGGTTCTTCTTTGGGATTAGGGAGCGGGGACGGCAGGGTAGAGTTTTCAACAAGTATCTAACACGTGAGTACAATCTGGAAAGAGAAGTACATGTTGTCTAGGGATTTGCGATGAAGAAGTAGCAGATTGAACACAGGCATGAAGACATAGGCAGCATGCTTCTTTTTGATTACCACGCGTCCTTGATCATGGCTGGAACATAACATGTGAGGACGTAGGATGAAAGATAATGCTGGAGAGACGGGCCAGGACTGGATCATAGAGGACTGTGTTTGCCTCTCTGAGAGTTTCATTTACCAATGGGCAGAGGAGGGTTCCTGAAGAGTGAAAAATTAGATAGCAATAGGATGAGATTTTCATTTTCTTAAGACCATCCTTGCAGCAATTTGAAGGATGCATTCAAGCAAAGGGAAAAACTAGAAGCAAAACCTCCTATACTTAGGTCATTGTAGTAATCTAGGTAAGAAATGTTTGGACTTGGACTAGGATAATAGCAGGGGAGGGGGAGGAGAAAATATTCAAAAAGACAACAGGCCTTGGTGAGTGACTAGATGTGGAGGATTAGACAGGGAGAGGTAGGGGAAGATACTCCATTTCTGGTTTGGACAGATGGATAGAGGATGTTGCTGACTACTGAAGGAGGGAGAATGGGGTGAGCCTCTCTGAAGGTAAGTTTGTTTCAGATGTCTGTGGGGATAGCCCAGAGATTTCCAACAGATTGTTGCATATGTAGGTCCAAAGTCTGGAAGAAAACTCTGAACTGAAGAAATGAATTTGTGGCTCATCAAATTGCAAATTATCTGAAGTCTAGATAAATGGGGTTTGTTACATGCCAATAGTATATAGGACAAGCAATATATGTTACATGGGTGAACATTTAAAAAACATTTGCTGCTGCTGCTGTTAAGTCGCTTCAGTCGTGTCCATCTCTGTGCGACCCCATAGACGGTGGCCCACCAGGCTCCCCTGTCCCTGGGATTCTCCAGGCAAGAACACTGGAGTGGGTTGCTATTTCCTTCTCCAATGCATGAAAGGGAAAAGTGAAAGTGAAGTCGCTCAGTCGTGTCTGACTCTTCGCAACCCCATGGTCTGCAGCCTACCAGGCTCCTCCGTCCATGGGGTTTTCCAAGCAAGAGTACTGGAGTGGGGTGCCATTGCCTTAGGTAACACTAAACCCAATGGGAAGATGGCGTAGTGTCTAACCAACACTCCTGCGTGCGAGCATGCTTAGTCGCTTCAATCACGTCTGACTCTGTGTGACCCCATGGACTGGAGCCCGCCAGGCTCCTCTGTCCATGGAATTGTCCAGGCAAGAATACTGGAGTGGGTTGTCATGCCCTCCTCCAGTACCAACACTCTTACCACTCACTGAAGAGGACTATTATAAAATAATTAGAAGAGACTTCAAATAAATTAAATGACAACAAAATTTTTGCACTAGAATATAAAGAGCCACCATAATTAATGTTGTGCTTACTTAAACTGCTGTTGTCCTTCTTCCAGTTAACATCATTATCAGGAACTAGTTCTTTTTGTTTATTTTTATTTTGTTTGTGTTTTTAATTCTGTTTGGAACTAGTTTCTACCATTACTGTTCTATAAATGTTTGGTGGATGGACAGTAACTACTAAATAAATAATGAAAATTGTATGGGCTGATTAAAGTAACATGTTGAACAATATAAAATAATAAAACTGATTTTAAAAACAAAAGCATTTACACATTACATCAAGTGTTGTGCTTTGGTAGTCTTGAAACATAGTGTGCTACTCATCCATCTGAATAATACAGCCTTATTCAAAACATTTTAAAAACATATTCTTTCAATATTTTCAGAGCTTCCCTAGCAACCATACAAGAAAAAGACTTCATTGTTTTATAGTCAAATTTCATTGTTTAGAAAAATCAGACTGTTTTTCCTTTTTAAATGTTTTATTATGGGAAATTTAAAACAAATACAAAGTAAACAGGAAAAAAATGAACTTTTATGTACAGATTTACTACTTATCAAAATTTTGTTGTTCTTGTAGCATCTATACATTCATATACATGTCCCACTCTCCCTTAATTTTTATTTATTATTTTTAGTTTTTTAAGGTAAATTTTTGCATACATTGAAATGCATGAGTGTTAGCAGTAATTTAGACAAATAGATGCATCTTTGGAACCCCACACCTCTATCGTGATATAGACAGTTTTCATCCACCAAGAATGTCCCCTGATGTCCCTTAATCAGGTATACCTAAAAGCAACCACTACTGCCATAAATTTCTCTTATACTAATTTTACCTATTCTGGAATCAGTCTGTACTTCATGTCCAGCTTCTGCTGAGCACAAGAGCTATGAGATTCATCTGTGTTGTTACATGTATCAGTGCGTCATTCCTGTTTATGGCTGGATAACATTCCATTGGATGGAGAGCCCACAATCTGTTTATCCATTCTCCTTGTCCCCTATCCTATGGCTGCATAACAAACCACTTAAAATGAAAAGTAGCTTAACAACTGACCACCCTGTATTTCACTCATGAATCTGCACTTTGTGAGTGGCAAGGAAGGGACAGCTTCTCCCTGTTCTACATGGTGTCAACCGGGGTGCCTCAGAGGCTGGAGGTCACTTGAAGGCTAGAGGCTGGAATCCTCTGAAGGCTCATTCCCATGCCTGACGGTGGATGCTGGCTGTCATCTGGGAACTCAGCCAGGCCCTTGGCTTCCCCACAGCCGGGCAGCTGGGCTCTGAGAACAAGCATCCCAAGAGAGCAAGGCAGAAGTGTAGCATTTTTAGGACCTAACCTCAGAAATCACAGAGCATCGCCCTCTTCATGCTCTGTTGGCCATCACAGTCATAAAGTTCTATCTGTTCAGTAGAAAAGCACATAGACTTCATGACTCGGAAGAGTCGATGTCACACTGTAAAATGTGTGAGATACATGTCATGATGGCCTTCTTTGGATAGTGCTATCTGCCACAGTTGCTATTCTGGCCACAAGAGTTTACATCCCTTCCACATACAAAGTACATGCAACCCCTCTTCCACGAGTCCTAAGCCTCTTACCACTACGGTATTCACTGACAGTCTGAGACTCATCATATCATTCAGGTCTAAGCATGGTTGAGGGCTTGGGAGCAGTTCCTCAAATTCAGCTCCTTGAGTAGAGTTCTGAAGAACTATGAACTAAAGAGACAAGTTAGATACTCAGTATAGACTCCCCATATAATGATGGTTCAGGCAGAGGATAACCACTCTAAACCCTGCTGTTCAAAAGAGAGTTCTGCTCTCTGAGTAGTCCTTTCTTTGCCATTTAATGTAGAAGGGCTTTTCTTAAAAGCCCTTCTCGACCTAGGAATCTCTGTGGGGCTGCTATGAGACAAGGCCCTCAAGATCTTTAGAAAGATTTTTTTGTCTATTTGAAAAGGTCCATAAAACACCATCTTGTCTCTCTGAGGTCTTAACAAAGAAATTTCCAGTCATGTCCTTGGTTTCATATTTAGCCCACATTTTTCTGCAGCACCATTGATTTTCCTAGAAGCCATTTCTTAATTTGAGTGTCATTTACCATCTGGAGAGGCTGAAAATGAGAAAGTTCAATTTTTGTACCCAGAAATTGCTGGTTTCTTCTAAGTTTAAACTGTTCTTTCTCTTATCCCTTTTCTAATGCACAGCCAAGCGAGAGGTCAAGTGGCGTGTTCACTACCCTACCTGCAGATCTCCTTAATTAAATTATTGACTACGTTAGGTATATTTCCTACTTTCTGTTACTGCAGGTGACTTTGAGGACAACTCTCCACCACTACAAAACAAAGGACTTTTCCCCCAGCCCCCAATAACATTTTCCTTAATTTCTTTTCAGTTGATAATGAGCTGTCAGCTAGGACGCTTATGCATGAATTTGTCTTGTTTCCCAGTACCATAGTATCTGGGTTCGAAGAGCCAGTGTCCCAGGAGAACTGGCATTTGTATGACCTAGCCTGAGAAGTCACAGAGTGTCACTACCTCCATTTTCTGCATGTTGACACAGTTGCAAAGGTCTATCCAGGTAAGAGCGGAGGGAATATGGGAGGTGTGAAGTGGCAGGCATCTCTGGGAAAGAAAATCTGCCACACTACTATTGAGAGATGTTACTTAGTTTTCCTGATGGCTCAGACAGTGAAGAACCTGCCCACAATGCGGGCGATCCCTGGGTCAGGAAGATCCCCTGGAGGAGGGAATGGCAACCACTTCAGTATTCTTGCCTGGAGAATCCCATGGACAGAGAAAGGAGCCTGGTGGGCTACAGTCCATGGGGTCACAAAGAGTTGGAAACAACTGAATGACTAACATTTTCACTTTTACAGTTTTAACTTGTATCTTATTCACAAGTCTGGGTCCCAAATGATATTTTTATATTTCTGAAGATCAAACCCATTTTCAAGGAACTATAACTAAGGTAGTGGGAAGAATTCAGTGGAGGCTTTCAAATACCAAGAGCTTTTATAAATATTTTGAACAAAGATATTGGAAAGACTGTCTGACTGTCTATAGTTAGACTATATTTAATTCTAACTCAACCCTTTAAAATAGAGTGTTTATCCATGTAATTGACTGCACTGTCTACTTTGACGATAAAGATGAGATTATCACTATCAAGGAGAGAATTAAATTTTCCTGGCAAGGGACAGACTAGTTAATTTCCCAAGCTCCCTTGTGCTGAGTCACTGAGTTGTGTCTGACTCTTTGTGACCCCATGAACAGTAGCCCACCAGGCTCCTCTGTCTATGGGATTCTCCAGGCAAGAATACTGGGGTGGGTTGCCATTTCCTTCTCCAAGCTTCCTCCCTAAAACCTACCAATAATTTTATGAGACCTTTGATATTGTTAATTATTAGCATGCTTGATTTTTCTTTCCCACTAGCATATTTCTACGAGGAAAGTCAACTAATACATACATTCCATGAATAGAGCCCAAGAGTATGTAACAATCTAATTGTATGCTTAATTCTTCCAAGAAGTAGCTTTTTAAAATTTGGTTGTAGGGTCTGTTGCTAAACTCTGTATCCAGAGGAGGATGTAACTGATGCAGACTTTTAGGGCATCCCTGAGAAGTATTTAATATATAATCCTTTCTGCTATATTTGAGACTCTCAATGCATGGAGAATATTCTATAGATATACGGAAGAGGCCTCTCCTCTTGAAAACTTCTAGCTATAAATAAGCTATCATTGGGGAATATATACATTCTTGTCACCCCTCTGTCACCATAGGGAGAAAAGCAAGGGGAAAAATGGAAATGTCAGGTATAATCATTTAGTCTTATTAGTTGGGACCAGTCAGAAAAGAATAATCATACTTACTAAAAGAGTGACAGCCCCTCTGGCTACAAAAGAAAAATAAGCACAGGATATAGATGCTTGGAGTGGCCACAGATATTCTGGATCATTGCAGTCACCCTGAACAGGATTTTTGACTTAAAAGTAAGAGAAACAGAATGAGTAATTAAAAAAAAAGTTTCTTACTCAAAGTTGATTAATGAGGTATATTTTAGTGAAAATTAGCAGGTTTTACTTGGGCGTTTTTCTTTATATACTTGCTCTTAGGTATAACAGTTGAAATCTTGTTAGTAATAGTTACAAGTTCCAACTTTTAAAACACCTGAAACTAACACAGCATTGTAAATCAACTACAATCCAATAATTTAAAAAAACAGATTTTAAAAGAAAAGGTTGCATATTTACAATATCAAATAAGCATGCTTGAAATGACAGCCTTCACTTGGGACCATGTAACTGTTACCAAGACCTCAATGCCATTTACTGTTGCTCTATTCTAATTGCACAAGGAAGGAAACACCTAACCTTTTGAGTATCAGATTTGCAAAGACAGCCATAGAAAGGCTCAGATGGTAATATGATTTTAGAAAATAGTGTAAGTAAGTCTTTAGAGAAACTGACAGATTTTTATCCTAGCTACATTATGTGAGCCATCCTTAGGAGGGTTGCTATGGCTCCTCAGCTTTCTCTTCTAGATTTAAGCATCAACCTATTTTTTCCAAGTCATTTGACCTTCTCTTTCATTGATTCTTCAATTGACTCTACTTTGTCATTGAGAACAAGGAGAGAGAGCCTTATGGAGATGGTGGGAGTTGAAATACTTCTTAAAGGATAAGATGTTTAGAAATATAATTTAAATCAATTTTATTTTGAGTCATTGTAGTATCTTGATTAATGAATTGTTCTATAAGCCAAAGAAGGCTGAGTGCCAAAGAATTGACACTTTCAAACTGTGGTGCTGGAGAAGACTCCCGAGAGCCCCTTGGACCGCAAGGAGATCAAACCAGTCAATCCTGAAGGAAATCAACCCTGAATATTCAGTGAAAGGACTAATGCTGAAGCTGAAGCTCCAATACTTCGGCCGCCTGATGCAAAGTGCTGACTCACTGGAAGAGATCCTGATGCTGGGAAAAATTGAGGGCAAGAGGAGAAGGGGGCGACAAAGGATGAGATGGTTGGATGGCATCACTGACTCAATGGACATGAGTTTGAGCAAACAGGAAGATAGTGATGGACAAAGAAGCCTGGTGTGCTGTGGTCCATGGGGTCGCAAAGAGTCAGACACAACTTAGCGACTGAACAACAACAAAGTAAACTTAAACTAGTCATACTAGTTAGTAATAAATACATACTGATTTTGCTAAAATATACTAGTATATTTAATGGTAATAGACTAGTAATACTAGTATACTAATAGGGTACTATTACTAATAGTAATACTAATAATAGTAAAATATACTAGTATATTTTACTAAAATATACTAAATATATATAAGTATACGATATATTTATATATATAAATATACTAAAATATTACTAAACCAGTAAATCAGTATAATCACTATTATACAGAGCGAAGTAAGTCAGAAAAAGAAAGATAAATACCGTATTCTAACACATATATATGGACTCTAGAAAAATGGTACTGAAGAATTTATTTTCAGGGCAGCAATGGAGAAATAGACATAGAGAATAGACTTATGGACATGGGGAGAGGGGAGGAGAGGGTGAGATGTATGGAGAGAGTAACGTGGAAACTTACACTACCGTATACAAAATAGATAGCCAATGGGAATTCGCTGTATGGCTCAGGAAACTCAAACAGGGCTCTGTATCAGCCTAGAGGGGTGGGATGGGTGGGAGATGGGAGGGAGATTCAAAAGGGAGGGGATATATGTATACCTATGGCTGATGCATGTTGAGGTTTGACAGAAACCAACAAAATTCTGTAAAGCAACTATCCTTCAATAAAAATATAAATAAATTTTAAAAAATTAAAAATCTTTGTTCTTTTGAATCATTATTAAATATAGATAGATAATAGGTAATAAACCTTCTTTAACGTTGTATTGGTAGGGGATAAGGAATCTTAAAATGTAAAAATGAATTTGGTTATTCATATTATTCAAGGTATGTTCAAGATTTTTGAGTCCGTATTTTCTGAAAACTTTTAGTGAGGTTTGTTATTGCCTTCTCAATGCCACTATAAACACAATCACTTTGTTCCCAATAAAGTTATTTCTGATTCTCTCCTTCATTTTGATTTTGATTTTGCTCTAAATGGATCTCTCTTTGACAGCAATGGAGTAAAATTTCTTGAAGGGGAAATTGCTCCGTATGATAGTTTTGAAATAAAATACCTGCCAAATTGGATTGATTGGGGCTCTGAATGCAGCAATATTAAGTGAAGAAGTTATCTTCCATAAAAACCTTTGGGTGAAATAATATGTGAGTTACAGGGTTATATTTCAAGATGTCAAATTGGGGTTCACGGTATGAAAATGAAATGCTAGCTGAAGTAATGCCAAATGCACTAGAAACTAGAGACATGTGCCTAGGGCTTGAGACGTAGAAAAGAAAGAAAAGTCATTTGGATTATTCAAGGCTTTTTAGTCTCTTTTTCTTGAAACCCATTAGTGGATGGTCACCTACCTACTCATTACCACTACAAATCTAATCACTTTGTTCCCAATAAAGGTGTTTCCGATTCTCTCCTTGCTTTTGATTTTGTTCTAAAGGAGTCTCTCTGTGACAGCAACAGAATGAAATGTCTCAAAGGTCATTTGAGACATCAGGTAGTAGATGAGGGGCATACAGAAAAAGAAAAACAGGCATCACAGTTCTTAAATCAGCCGCTCTCCGACTTCCACGTGCTTGAGAATCACCCTGGGTAGGGGGGAGCGGGGAGGAGTGTTAAACATACAGATCCTCCAGCCTCATCCTCGTAGATGCATCCCAAGACACCGCAAAGGTCAATGAGATTTACCTCTAAGGCCGACTGAGTAACTCTTGGCTGTATCTAGGCATCAATTCCTCTCAAGGAAAATTACCTTTCTGGTTCCTTCCTCTGAAAACACTTTATATGTTTCTTCTGACATAGCCTGAATCTGGGGCTGAATCCTGATATCGTCTAGAAAAACTTCAGGTGCAGCATTTACTCTTAAGCATCTTTAGGGTTTGAATGAGTGTGTATACTCTGGAGTTCTAAAAATATTACCTGGCTTAAATGTTGACTGTGAAACTAAAATATACTTATTATACATTAAATATTGTTTTTAATCACTACAGTCCATGTATGTGTTCATTAAATATGTTTGCTCTTAGCAGGCCGCTTTATTTGGGCAGGAGCTTCTCTTTAACTCTTGTCACCACTAGAATATTTTTTGAGCTGAGCCGAGTTCATAGGTACTAAAGTGTAGATTCAGTCAGCTTGACTTCCATTGAATTGCCTCAAATCCATTGATATGCGCATAGGCTGAGGCTCCATTTCACAGGGGAAGGGGCAAGAATGAACTGCCATGCAGTGCAGTTTAAGGATAAAACAACATTTCTGATGAACTGAGGTAGGACCAAACCAGGTCCAGATCACGAAATGGCTATGGGATCCCTGAGAACAAGGGGGGATGTTTTAATTATTGTTAAATAAAAAGCAACCCTCAAATTATATGCCTTGTTGGAAAAAAAAATCACATATTTTGCTCATAAATCTGTAGGTCAGGAATTGAGACAAGGTGCAAAGCTCATGTGTGCTCAGTGATTCTGAAGGTCTTAGCTGGGATGATCCTAAAGTTTGGAGGCCCCACAACCTGCCCCAGCCCTGTCTCTCTCTCTGCACCCAGCCTGTCCCAGCTTGAGCATCCTCAAAGCATCACAGCCTCTGCATTTTCAGACTTTTTACATGGCAGTCAGGGCTCTAAAACAAGTGTCGTCAGAGGCCTGGCAGAAAGCTGCAAGTCTTCTTATGAACTAGCCTCAGAATGTCCCAAAACATCATTTCTACCACCTTCTATTTGTTAAGTAAGTCTCTAAAACCAGGCCAGATTCAAGAAGAAGGAAGTAGACTCCGCCTATCAGTGGTCAGAGTAGCAAGGAATTCACAGCCATCTTCAGTCTTCCATAGTTTGTCCTCTGGCCACATTATTTATATTTATTGAAAGTGCAAAATACGCTTACCCCCTCTTAAGAATCCCAAAAGTCTCATCCTGTTTCAGCACTGACCCAAAGTCCAGCATCTCATCATGTATATCAGAATGAAGTGCTTTAATTCCACTGCTTACATGCAATTGCTACCCATCTGAAGACCTGGGAAATAAAGATACAAGCTATCTGCCGTAAGGTAACTCCAATAAACACTGCCATTCAAAATAAAGAAGTCTGGAAGAAAAGGCTCATAATAGTCACTGGTTCACAATGATCATGAGATCCATCCAGAGCCATATCAAGAGTTCATTTGCTCTGAAGCCATTTCTTACACTGAGAATCTTCTGCTGAAAGAACCTGGGGATAAGACAGTTTTATTTTCAAACCTAAAAAAGTCCTGCTCCTTAACAGGTTTCTCTAGATTCTCAAAAATTAAACAGTTCCTTCTTTAATTTTTTCCCCTCACTCCTCATATTTTGTAACAGGCAACTAGGAAAAGCCAAGTGGCATTTTGAGGATTCTGCTTGGAAATCTATACAGCCAGAGGCTCGAGATCTCTCTCCCACATTACCACAGGCCACAGTTTGGCTACCAGGAGAGAACGTGTGTGCCCTTTCTTCCTGCCTCTGGTAGCAATCCCCCACCATTATTCAAGGCCTTATGAAGAGTCTCCTGAGCCCATTCCAGTTCCCACCTACCACCTCGTCCCAAACCAGCATCCCATTCTTGACACCAAATTCTGTTCAGTTATCCATGCTGTGCAACTACTCAAAATAACGATCATTTGTTCTGCTCATGAATCCGTGGGTTGGAATTCAGACATTAAACAGTGGGGAGGGTTCATTTCTCCTCTGGATGTCTGGGGCTTCAGCAGGTAGAACTTGAAGGGCTGGCTGGAAGCTAAAATAGAGTAGGAGCTGACTTGGGTATCCTTACAGCGTGGTGGCCTCAAGGTAGTCGGACTTAAAATTAGAAGCTCAGGGGTCCAAGAATGAGTGTCCTGGGGCCCAGGAGGAAGCTCCAAGGCTTCTCTTGACACAGCCTCAAAGGTCCCTGAATGTCACTTTTGCCTGATTGTATTTGCCAAGTAAGTCACTGTGGCCAGACCAGGTTTAAGGGGAGTAAAATTAGATTCCACCTGTTAAGGGGAAGAGTAGCGGAGAATTTGCGCCCATATTTGTTTGAAAGAGATCTATTTTTATAATATGATTTCATTACTTGGAACATGAACATTTGTATAAATTGCGATATCAAATGATAGAAAATGGAAGGTAAATAGGTGATTGACCATAATCAAGAAAAATTTAGACCAATGGATTGATGAAGCAGATACTGCTATGCTTCATCATGCTATCCAATCATATTTGGATTCTTTTAACTTTGCAAACTTCTCTCAAATTTATTTAGACACAAGGTGTCAGCACAACCTTGAACCTTTAATTCTCATCAAAATATCTGGGTAACTGAGTAAGGAAGAGTTGGTCTAAAGAAGGCGATGTAGTTTAGTTTCTCTATTTTGTCTGTCATTCTACTTAGTTATTTAGTACTGATAATTTCTAAATGCTATAACATAAACTCAAAGGGGTGCTCAAAAATGATATTAAGAAAAAGCACAAAACTGTAGGATGGCAATAAAATGTATCCAGCAGGATTATAAATCATATGAATTTTACAGAAACAATTTATATGGTATAAACCCTTAATATGATTATGAACAATGTGTAAAGTTTACTTTTGTTTGTTCTGTGACTAATGTCAGAAGTTATGCCTCTCAGACTACTGATAATAGGAAGCTAACTCTACAAATATATGCTTTTACTAACAGGTACCTGCTCTTGTTTAAGCAGAATTCATGCAACTCTTTTTAGTAATAAGTTAAAGAACATATTTGTCCAGGCTTTCACTTGTTATAACAGGAATTGACTTATTTATATCCCTCCACTGATTGACAGAATTTTACTTCATCCACAGCCTTTAGAAATAAAGCTGGACCTTACCTACTGATAAAAGGGTCAATTTAACAACAACAAAAAAGCTAACAATCCCAAATGTATATGCACTAAAACCTGAATGTTTGCATTCATCCTCAGTTATTTTCTTAGGATGAGTTGCCAGATCTAGGTATACACAATTTTTAACCTTCTGATAAATCATGCCCTATTGCTCTCCAGAAAGGTTGTACGAACTTTCACTCTTAGCCAGAATTATATGAAAAATGCCTGCCTCTCTTCATTTTCACCAAAATCAGATGGCCATTCCATCTAAAATAGTTTTAAATGTGGTTTCATTACTCTTAATTTCTCCAATGATAGTGACGGCAAAAGTCTAGGAATATTTTTATAAACAGATTTGTATCTGCTTTCAAAAAACAATGAGAATGGTGTTATTTGTATGTAAACCTAGTCCTTTGAAAATGCTTCAGAGTGGCTCAAAATTTTTCTTTAAAGTTTGATATGGAATGGTCATGTCACATAAACGTGTGTGTGTGTGAGAGAGAGAGAGAGAGAGAGTGAATGCCAAGGTAAGTAAATTCACCCCTCACAGCCTATATATCTATTTCTATCACTAAACTGTTACATCATTTTATATTAATAATAATCAAATTGTATGTTTTGTCTGATAGATTGTGACCTTCTTAAAGTGACAGATTTTTGTTTTATATGTTTTTGAATTGTCTCAAAATTACAGAATCTGGTATGATAACCATTCAATGCATATTTGGAGGAAAAAGGCTGGAATGAAAGAAGAAATGAAGGAGAGAGATGTGAATTTCAACTTGGTCCTTGTCCACAGAATCACAGATTTCATTTAGCACAATCCTACTAAGGAGGTTAACTATATTCTTTTAAAAATTAATGTGTTGAGCTCTAAATTAATCAGTTATAATAAAATCCACAAAGAATGCCTAGAGCCCATCTGAAAGTTCTCTTTTGTCTGATTTTTTTCATAAACACTAGCCAATAATCAGTAATTACACTAGCTAGTAATCCAAGTCTATGCGCCAACCACTAATGCCAAAGAAGCTGAAGTTGAACGGTTCTATGAAGACCTACAAGACCTTCTAGAACTAATACCCAAAAAAGATGACATTTTCATCACAGGGGACTGGAATGCAAAAGTAGGAAGTCAAGAGATACCCGGAGTAACTGGCAAGTTTGGCCTTGGAATACAAAATGAAGCCAAGAAAACACACTGATCATAGCAAACACCCTCTTCAAACAATACAAGAGACGACTCTACACATGGACATTACCAGATGGTCAATACCAAAATCAGATTGATTATATTCTTTGCAGCTGAAGATGGAGAAGCTTTATACAGTCAGCAAAAACAAGACCAGGAACTGACTGTGGCTCAGATCATGAACTCCTTATTGAAAAATTCAGATTTATATTGAATAAAGTAGGGAAACCCACTAGACCATTCAAGTATGACCTAAATTAAATCCCTTATGATTATGCAGTGGAAGTGGCAAATATTCAAGGGATTAGCTCTGATAGACAGAGTGCCTGAAGAACTATGGACAGAAGATCATAACATTGTACATAAGTTTGTGATCAAAACCATTCCCAAGAAATGCAAAAGGCAAAATGGTTGTCTGAGGAGGCCTTACAAATAGCTGAGAAAAGAAGAGAAGTTAAAGGCAAAGGAGAAAAGGAAAGATATATCCATCTGAATGCAGAGTTCCAAAGAATAGCAAGGAGAGATAAAAAAGGCTTCCTCAGTGATCAGTGCAAAGAAAGAGAGGAAAAAAATAGAATGGGAAAGACTAGAGATCTCTTCAAGAAAATTAGAGATACCAAGGAAACATTTCATGCAAAGATGGGCACAATAAAGGGAAGAAACAGTACGGACCTAACAGAAGCAGAAGATATTAAGAAGAGGTGGCAAGAATACACAGGAGAAATATACAAAAAAGATCCTCGTGACCCAGATAATCATGATGGTGTGATCACTCACTTAGAGCCACATATCCTGGAATGTGAAGTCAAGTGGGCCTTAGGAAGCATCACTACAAACAAAGCTAGTGGAGGTGATGGAATTCCAGCTGAGCTATTTCAAATCCTAAAAGATGATGCTATGAAAGTGCTGTACTCAATATGCCAGCAAATTTGGAAAACTCAGCAGTGGCTACAGGACTGGACAAGGTCAGTTTTCATTCCAATTAAAAAGAAAGGCAATGCCAAAGAATGTTCAAACTACTGCACAATTGCACTCATCTCACACAATAGCAAAGCAATGCTCAAAATTCTCCAAGCCAGGCTTTGACAGTACGTGAACCAGAACTTCCAAATGTTCAAGCTGGATTTAGAAAAGGCAGAGGAACAAGAGATCAAATTGCCAACATCCATTGGATCATTGAAAAAGCAAGAGAATTCCAGAAAAACATCTACTTCTGCTTCATTGACTACACTAAAGCCTTTGACTGTGTGGATCACATCAAACTGTGGAAAATTCTTCAAGAGATGGGACTACTAGACCACCTTACCTGCCTCCTGAGAAACCTGTATGCAGGTCAAGAAGCAACAGTTAGAACCAGACATGGAACAATGGACTGGTTCCAAATTGGGAAAGGAGTACGTCAAGGCTGTATATTGTCACCTTGCTTATTCAACTTATGTACAGAGTACATCATGCAAAATGCTGGGCTGGATGAAGCAGAAGCTGGAATCAAGATTTCCAGAAGAAATATCAATAACCTCAGATATGCAGATGACACCACCCTGATGGCAGAGAGTGAAGAGGAGCTAAACAGCCTCTTGATGAAAGTAAAAGAGGAGAGTGAAAAAGTTCAACATTCAAAAAACTAAGATCATGGCATCCAGTCCCATCACTTCATGGCAAGTATATGGGGAAACAATAGAAACAGTGGCAGATTTTATTTTCTTGGGCTCCAAAATCACTGCAGATGGTGACTGTGCCACAAGATTAAAAGAGGCTTGCTCCTTGAAAGAAAAGCTATGACAAACCTAGACAAAGGTTCATATAGTCAAAGCTATGGATTTTCTCTTGAGAGTCCCTTGGACTGCAAGGAGATCCAACCAGTCCATCCTAAAGGAGATCAGTCCTGGGTGTTCATTGGAAGGACTGATGCTGAGGCTGAACCTCCAATACTTTGGCCACCTCATATGAAGAGTTGACTCATTGGAAAAGACCCTGATGCTGGGAGGGATTGGGGGCAGGAGGAGAAAGGGACAACAGAGGATGAGATGGCTGGATGGCATCACCGACTCGATGGACATGAGTTTGAGTGAACTCCGGGAGTTGGTGATGGACAGGGAGGTCTGGCGTGCTGAGATTCATGGGGTCACAAAGAGTCGGACACGACTGAGTGATTGAAATGAACCAAACTGATGGTTTTTCCAGTAGTCATGTATGGATGTGAGAGTTGGACCATAAAGAAAGCTGAGCGCTGAATAATTGATGCTTTTGAACTGTGGTGTTGGAGAAGACTCTTGAGAGTCCCTTGGACTGCAAGGAGATCTAACCAGTCAATCCTAAAGGAAATTAGTCTTGAATATTCATTGGAAAGACTGATGTTGAAGTTGAAGCTCCGATACTTTGGCCACCTGATGCAAAGAACTGACACATTGGAAAAGACCCTGATGTGGCAAAGTTTGAAAGTGGGAGAAGGGGATGACAGAGGATGAGATGGTTGGATGGCATCACCAACTCGATGGACATGAGGTTGAGCAAGCTCCGGGAACTGGTGATGGACAGGGAAGCCTGGCGTGCTACAGTCTATGGGGCTGCGAAAAGTCGGACATGATTGAGAGATGAACTGAACTGAAGCCAATAATCTGCCTTTCACACTAGTGAGAGACTTTGAACTGGAATGTTCGAGTGCTGTTTTTCCTTGTCAGAATGTTATTTGCAAACTTCCTCAACCCACATATAGGGGATTTACACCCCTTTCTTTCCTGGTTAATTTTAAAATTTGGCTTTGTTTTATTGAAATGAGGGTAAATTTCTCATTACAATTAGAATTTTGTGTAAAAACTTGTAAAAGCCAATATAATGAGGATTTCACTAGTCTGAAACCTGTTTAACCAGAATTTTGCTAGGCATTCATAGTGATAACACTGTGCATTGTTTTGAAATGCATTCTGAATTACCAAGGACTTAATTATATTTAATACAGGCTTATACATCATATTCATTTGAAAACTGATGTTGCATGCAGAATCAGGAATAATTTTAGAGCAGTAGTTTATTTTAAAGATTATCAAACTGCATCATTGTACACATGAGAGAACAGAGGCCCCAGATAAGTGAAGTCATTTGTCTAAAGTCACACAGCTTCTCAGGGTCACAGTGGAGCTGGATCCCAAGTCTATTGGATTTGAGTCAATTACTGTATCCATTGATTTTGCTAGGTTGACTAACAGAACTCTTCTCTCTTCAACTGATCATATTCCTTACTTAGAGAATAGTGAGATTTTTCTGTAATAATAATACAGAAGAATTATAGGCCAAATGGCCAAACAAAATATATTAGATCTCCACAATAAAGAAAAGTTAATTGCCTTAGGTCTGAATATTTTTAAATGGAACATCTCAGAATTACTTCTTCAGCCTGCTGCTAAGTCACTTCAGTCGTGTCCAACTCTGTGTGACCCCATAGACGGCAGCCCACCAGGCTCCCCCATCCCTGGGATTCTCCAGGCAAGAACACTGGAGTGGGTTGCCATTTCCTTCTCCATCTTCAGCCTAAATTCCCCCAATTTTTTTTTATAACTATAGTTTGGGCACAATGATAAGCATCTGGTAGCTACTTGTTAGCTAACAATGAAAAATAGTAAGAATTAACAAGAAGTAACTTCATCCTTATTTTTCTTCCCCTTAATGATCAAGCTGAGCATCTTTATCTCTGATGAGAGATATTAATGAATATCTGACTGTGAAATCCCTTGACACCTGAAAAGACTAGCAATTTATTTATTACTGATAGTATATGGTACCTGATTGTGAACCTTTCTGCTGGCAGAGGTTTTTTTTTTTCAAAGATTCATCTTTCTCCTGGAGTAAATATCATATTTTTAATTATTCATAATGTTTTTCCTGTTTTACCACAAGCTTCCTCAGAGGACAGAGTGCATTAAGGCTCTTCTGTTACTATAAGAGTGTGAAGTGTGAATAGGCAATATATATATATATATCTGTATTAGCATTTCATTGTTATTCTGGGCAAACAAAATTAAACATGATTTGCAAATGCTGCAGTCAGAAACAACAAAAGGTGTAAAGCGAAGCAACAAAATTTATACTGCATCCACACCAGAAAAAGTAAATGAAAAATTCTCGTAGCTGAAGTGGAAACTAGGAAGATTTCACATCCTTAACATCTATATTAGGGAAGTAAAAATGTGAGCTTGCCTATAAATATGAACAATATAGCATTATTTAGATTCATGCTACAGACTTACTCTACAATTGTGGGCATCTTCTATTCAAGCTAACTTTGGTAACCTTCTTTTTCTCATATTGAATATTGCTGCTCATATTGAATATTGCTAAGTCATGTCTGACTCTTTGCAACCCCATGGACTACAGCGTGCCAGGCTTCCCTGTCCTTCACATCTCCTAGAGTTTGCTCAAACTCATGTCCATTGAGTCGGTGATGCCATCTAACTGTCTCCTCCTCCTCTGCTGCCCCATTCTCCTCCTGCTCTCAATCTTTCCCAGCATCAGGGTCTTTCGCAATGAGTCAGCTCTTCGCATCAGGTGGCCAAAGTATTGGAGCTTCAGCTTCAGCATTAGTCCTTCCAACGAATATTCAGGGTTGATTTCCTTTAGGACTGATCAGTTTATCTCCTTGCTGTTCAAGGGACTCTCAAGAATCTTCTCCATCACCACAGTTTGAAAGTATCTCTTCTTCAGCACTCAGCTTTCTTTATGGTCCAACTCTCGCATCCATACATGACTACTGGAAAAACTATAGCTCTGACTATACGGACCTTTGTCGGCAAAGTAATGTCTCTACTTTTTAATATACTGTCTAGGTCTGCCATGGCTTTTCTTCTAAGGAGCAAGCATCTTTTAATTTCCTGACTGCAATCACCATCCACAATGATTTTGGAGCCCAAGAAAATAAAATCTGTCGCTGTTTTGATTGTTTCGCCATGTATTTGCCATGAAGTGATGGGATCAAATGCTATGATCTTAGTTTTTTAAATACTGAGTTTCAAGCCAACTTTTTCACTCTCTTCTTTCACCCTCAAAAGGCTCTTTGGTTTCTCTTCACTTTCTCCCATTCTCATTGCCTTTCTTGGCTTATGTCTTTTAGGAAATGGCTTTATTTCATGTTGTGAGGTCCCAGAAAGAAGTGGAGGTAAACATATGTCCTTAATCTGTCATGTAATTTGATCATAAGTCTCTTTTGCTTCTTAAAGTTTCATTCTAAGAGATATGGAATAGGAAAAAGATTCTCCCATTAGGCCTGTAGGGCGGTATCATTTGCATATCTGAGGTTGTTGATATTTCTCTGGGAAATCTTGAATCCAGCTTGTGATTCATCCAGTCCAGCCCATAAAAAAAGCTTTTATAATTACCTGTTATTGTTGTTATTAAAATAGCAGTTTCTGTATAGGAAACCAAGCTGCCAGGAGCCACTCACTTGCAGACGGTGTTCCTTATTTATTCTCAAGTGGGAAGAGATTAAGCTTTATCCTTCATGACCCAGAGTGCAAGCCGAGACATAACCAGAGTCTCCTTCAATCCATCTGAAGTTTCTCTCATCTAGTGTGCACACCCTCACCCTTAAGCCCAGGAGTATGATTGCTGGATCCTGTCTCAGGAATCTCTGGTGTCTCCACGCTCATTTTGCACCTCCTGAATCTTCCTCCTTCCTCTTACTCCATCCTTCAGCTGGAAATGCCATCCACTTCCTCTCCAGGCAAGGAGACATTGCTTCATTTCATATTCCAAGTTCTGTTATGCTGAACTTTATGTTCAGATCTCTGAGCTTTGGTTTTGGTACGTGAAGGGAAGCTTTGACACTTTCTCTCTCAACCACGCCTGGCTTTTAAGATGTTTCTCTCATTCAAATGCAAAAAATGACAGTCAGAACTGAACAATAACTTTGTTTTTCTAGCTATATCTGCCCTCTCCCTAAAACAATGAAATATTGATTTAGTGAGCTCAGACATCATCCAGTGAGCTTCTCATTTGAAGAGAAATTTAAAACTGCATTAAACTCTTCAAAATTATTATATCTATTACAAATGTACCCAAAAAAGCCATTTCAAATACCAAATATCAGGGAATTTAAAACTGTTTTAGATTGTCGATTGTCGATGAGAGTGAGGAGAAGCAGACATTTTCATACACTGTTTTCACACATTTCTGGTGGCCGATGAGTATAAATTTACTAATGAATGAATCTATAGGTCCAAGCAATTGCCTCTACGGTTCGAAACTGGCTCCTCCCTGCTCATCTCTACCTCACCCTTTTCTCTCTTCTCTGAAATTTTAGATAAGTGACAATAGAAAATCTCTAAACATGGAGAATATTAAGGAAGTAATTAATTGGCTAATTTTCTCTTTTATAAATAATTTAGATTGCAAACAGATTTAGATACATGAAGGGCATAACTTTCTGTTTCTAATTATGTTTTGAGATTGGGGACAGATTATCTAGTCCATTCACGTCAAGAAGCATGTTATTTTGAAATGTATAGATTCCTTTTCATTTGGCCATCTTGATTGTATTTTTTAATCTATTAGTTTAGCAAATTTCTAATTTGCTAGAGATGTTGATGCTTAAGGCCTTAAAAGATTACATTCGTGTAGGATATCTTGATTCAAATGTTCTGTTCTCTAAGTAGTAAGCTCTGCATTTCCATCTAGATCCACCCTATAGGCCTAATGGGAGAAATTTTTTTCCTTTTCCATATCTCTTAGAATGAAACTTTAAGAAGCAAAAGGGACTTATGATCAAATTACATGACAGATTAAGCACATATGTTTACCTCCACTTCCTTCCAGAACCTCACAACATGAAACAAAGCCATTTCCTAAAAGACATAAGCCAAGAAAGGCAATGAGAAAGAGATAGGAGATAGCATAACATGTTAGAATTTAGAAAGTAGATAGATGAGTGGCAAATGACTTATTAGATAAAAGAATGCTGAAACTTAAACCAACAGTGAGGCAAAGTAGGGTTCAGTTCATTTCAGTCGCTCGGTCATGTCTGACTCTTTGCGACCCCATAGACACAGCACGCCAGGCTTCCCTGTCCACCACCAACTCCCGGAGCTTACTCAGACTCATGTCCATCGAGTCAGTGATGCCATCCAGCCATCTCATCCTCTGTCGTCCCCTTCTCCTCCTGCCTTCAATCTTTCCCGGCATCAGGGTCTTTTCCAATGAGTCAGTTCTTTGCATCAGATGGCCAAAGTATTGGAGTTTCAGCTTCAGCATCAGTCCTCCTATGAATATTCAGGACTTATTTCTTCTAGGATGGACTGGTTGGATCTCCTTGCAGTCCAAGGGACTCTCAAGAGTCTTCTCCAACACCACAGTTCAAAAGCATCAATTCTTCAGTGCTCAGCTTTCTTTATGGTCCAACCCTCACATCCATACATGACCACTGGGAAACCATAGCTTTGACTATATGAACCATTGTCTAGGTTTGTCACAGCTTTTCTTCCAAGGAGCAAGTGTCTTTTAATCTTGTGGCACAGTCACCATCTGCAGTGATTTTGGAGCCCCCAAAAATAAAGTCTGTCACTGTTTCCATTGTTTCCCTATCTACTTGCCTTGAAGTGATGGGACCAGACACCATGATCTTAGTTTTCTGAATGTTGAGTTTTAAGCCAGCTTTTCCACTCTCCTGTTTCACTTTCATCAAGAGGCTCTTTAGTTCTTCTTCACTTTCTGCCATAAGGGTAGTATCATCTGCATATCTGAGATTATTGATATTTCTCCCAGCAATCTTGATTCCAGCTTGTGTTCCATCCAGTCCAGCATTTTGCATGATGTACTCTGCATTTAAGTTAAATAAGCAGGGTGAAAATATACAGCTTTGACCCAGAAGCAAGACAATGAACTCCACAGAACCTCAAAAATACTCAGAAATTATGGGTATCATATACCTCAAAGTATTGGTTAGGTGGGGCTAAAAACAGGACAGGGTAAATCCATATCAGAAGCAGTTACAGCACTCAGATTCCTTCTTCCCCTCAAATAGTGACTACTTGTGAATCATCCCAGTGGAAGACTGATCTGCTCTCTGAAGGAGGTGCACTAGGTCATTCAGGATATAGGACATTGGGAAGCCAGAGAAGGGATACCCCGCTGGTAATGAAAGTCTATATATGAAAGATGAGAATCTCATTGCCTTTCTTTATTCTGAGGCCCAAGAATGCTGGCATCCAGGCTGATGCCCTGAAGCAGAAGACGGGAAATTTGACCAACCCAAGAGACTTGATACTGATTACAGAGGGCACTTATACTACCGTACACCCTGAGCACCCTGTGTATCCCTGTCTTTGGCTTCCCAATGTCCCATGTCCTGAACCCTAGGATGAAGATCACCATTCTAGAAGTACCACCAGCACTCACACAAAGACTTGAATACAGTCTGGCAGTGCCTCACTATTAAGTACACACAATAACAGAGAAAGATTGAGAGATGGAGTTGGCTTAATGTTGCAGAAGGGGAAAAAAAGGTGAGATGGAAAATGAGAGGGGAAAATTAGAAGAACGATGTGGAATAACAATCCATGTAATAGGAATTCTAGAAGGAATAAGTAGGGAAAATGAAGAGGAGAGTGTTATTACAGAAATAATCCAAGACAATGTCCTAGAGTTCAATGACATGAGTTTTCAGATTATTCCCAACACTTACCCATGCCAGGATACATCATAAAACAGCAGAACCCTGGTAATAAAGAAAAGATCCTAAAAGCTTCCAAAGATTTTAAAAAATATATATACAACAGATGAGGAGCCAGCATAGCATCACATTTCTCCATAATAATAATGGAAAGTAGAAAAATGTAATAGTATTCAAAATCCTAAGGAAAATTACTTTTGACCCTTATTGAAAGTTATTTTCTACCTACCTTGGTTAGATCGAATTCTCTAACTAAACCAAGGATTCAAATAAGAGAATAAAGACATTTTCAGATGTGCAAAGTTGGTATTCTGACTGAGACAAGGAAAATTTATTATGAAGAATTATTTTTTGTAGATGATTAACTATTTAATGTGATTTAAAAAAAAAGAATCCTGGGGAGGAAGGATAAATTAGGAGTTTGGGATTAATATATATACATTCCTATTTAGCATGGGAAACTCTACTCAATATCTCAATATTTTGTAGTAACCAATAAAGGAGAAGAATCTGAAAAAGATTCACATAACTGAATCACTATACTTGAAACTAACACAACATTGTGAACCAACTATACTTCAATTAAAAAAAAATAAAAACAGATCCCTTAAAAAAAAAAAAACTAAAGCACACAGGAATACCAAGTTATTTCTTCTAGGGCTGAGGCACTGTAGCCCAAACCAAGGAAGCAATAAACTCAGAAAAGTCTCCTCTCCCTAAGGCTGAGATTCAGACCTCATCACAGAGGGCGCTGCTGAGGCCCATTTGCTGGTGGCGATGTTCACCAGGGTACCGCAGGGCAAAGCTGGTCCATAGGAAGCTGCCCACTGGGATGTGGTGAACTACAGCCAGCATGTAGGTGGCCACCCACTGGAACAAATTGGAACTGGCTCACTAGATGTCACCTGTTGGAAAACTGAAGGAACTCACTGGAAGTGAGTGGAGAAAATTGTTAGAGGGCTAACTATGAACTATTGAAGGGAAGTTTCTGCTCCGGCAGTGAGTTTGGAGGTGAATTAACAATAGATGGATAAAAAACAAAGCAAAAGAAAGAAAGGAAGGAAAGAAGAAATTGAACCTTGACAATTACTAATATAAAAGGAAAAAAACCTTCTTTTATAAAAAAGGTTCACTACATGGCTACTTGTGGAAAGTTTTTGCATAATCATAAAGATCTAAATAAATATTCAACTAACCAAAAATAATGACATTACTATATTAGGAAGATGAAGAGAGAAAAACGAAGACATATGTGAGCTCTGAAGCCTCATCTTACACAGAAATCAATAATAAATGATATTCAAAGTGAAAAATATGAAGAAGAAACATTATAAAGTGTTATTTAGAAAGAAGATAAATACCAAAAGAAAGACATAAAAGTGTTAAAAAGTGGTTGTTTCTGGGTAGGGAATGGGTGGGATTGGGACTATTGATTTTAATCAATTGGGACTTATAGAATATTGACATTTTGAACCATGTATATGAGTATCCTCATATACATGGGGAAAAACAAGCAGTTAAAGCAAGTTCTTCTTTAAGTTTGCTCAGAGCTTAAGTCTGGGTTAAGCATATTCCTTCAAATTATTTTAATCAAAGACTGATCCCGGGGTCTGTTTCCCTGCTTTGGACACATTCTCAGAAGAATAAAGTCTTTAGGCAGTAAGGACACCCTCCTCCAATTGTGTGATAGTCAAAACCAATATATTCTAGAGGGAATAAGAAACTGCAAGATAAGCAGATCCATCTTTACAGTAGAGAGTCAAGATTACCCAAGTGTAACCCATGGAAAGCTTTGCATGTGTTAGAAAACATACCTATGTTATGGAGGATGGCAGAACATTCATATACGTTTTCAGATAAAACCCCATGAAATGTGTTCATTCTTTGGTGTTACAGATACTGCAGAATAAATATAAAGAACAGCTGCTAGAAGTTACTCTAAGGAAGGATAGAGATTTGTAACACTTCAGCTGCTAAGATATATACATGGTTACACTGTCTTCAGAACTTCTGGGGAGTCTCTCCTTCCATACACATGACCCTCTAGCTCTGCAGATGGTGATTGCAGCCATGAAGTTAAAAGATGCTTACTCCTTGGAAGGAAAGTTATGACCAACCTAGACAGCATACTAAAAAGCAGAGACATTACTTTGTCCACAAAGGTCCATCTAATCAAGGCTATGGTTTTCCCAGTGGTCATGTATGGATGTGAGAATTGGACTACAAAGAAAGCTGAGCACCGAAGAATTGATGCTTTTGAACTGTGGTGTTGGAGAAGACTCTTGAGAGTCCCTTGGACTGCAAGGAGATCCAACCAGTCCATCCTAAAGGAGATCAGTCCTGGGTGTTCATTGGAAGGACTAATGTTGAAGCTGAAACTCCAATACTTTGGCCACCTGATGTGGAGAGCTGACTCATCTGAAAAGACCCTGATGTGGGAAAGATTGAGGGCAGGAGGAAAAGGGGACAACAGAGAATGAGATGGTTGGATGGCATCACCAACTCAATGGACATGGGTTTGGGTAGACTCCGGGAGTTGGTGATGGACAGGGAGGCCTGGCGTGCTGTGGTTCATGGGGTTGCAAAGAGTCGGACATGACTGAGCGACTGAACTGAACTAGCTCTTCAGAAGTACATTACTTTTCAATTCAGTGTGTCAGATGTATACTGAACACTTGATTGTGTGTTACGGGTTGAACTGTGTCCCCTTCGCCACCAACATTCATAGGTCGAAGTTTTAACACCCAGTATCTCAGAATTCAGCCTTATTTGAAAATAAAGTCACTGCTAATGACTAATAAGGTCATTAGTTACCATGAGGTCATTAGAGTAGGCCCTAATCCATATAACTGGTGTCCTTATTAAAAATGGAAATTTGAACATAGAGACACACACAGGGAGAATGCCTTGTGAAGATGAAGGCTGAGATCTTGGTGATGCTTCTACAAGCCAAGGAATGCCAACTATTGCCAGCCAACCATCAGAAGCTAAGGGCCTGGCATGGAACAGATTCTTCCTCACAGACCTCAGATGGAATCAACCCTGCCAACAGCTTGCTTTAGACATCTAGCCTCCAGAACTGTAAGAAAATAAATTTCTGTTGCTTAAGTCACCCAATTGGTGGCAGTTCATTATGGCAGCCCTCATGAACCAACACAGTATGTAATATGCTTTCTCTATTAAGTGAAGGTCTAATTCCCAGATGATCTTTTTGTTGCAAATCTTTTCCAGAGAGTTAATATAGGTATGGTGTATCTTCTCAACATAAATGCATCATCAATTGAGTTAAATTCCTTTTTAGAGTTACATTTGTATAGTTGTGCACGAAAGGTTGGAAGGGAGGGAGGTTGGGAGAAAGCAGAGAAGGAAAATGTAATTACAGATTTCTTTAGACTGAATGAATACATTTATTTTTACACCAGGGAAGGGAGGGATCAGATTCATTAAGACTTTCGATCGCATTCTTTATTTGATTGTCTACCTAATCCAAGCCCTTTCAGTTTACATTTCGTTTGTAAGTTTTCTTCAAAGATGACTGCACATAGTTCTGTGTAGAATGCTTAATATCTATACATTGCAAGGCAAGAGTAAGCCTACCTTTCCATTTAAAATACTCTCTGATACCAAAATAGTGAGCATCCAACTAGACAACACTGTCCTGAGACACTTGTGTTACAAAGAAGTTCAAGTGGCTTAGGGATCTGTGAGAGCAGATGAAGCTGTTGCCTAACAGAAGAATCTCCTAATTAATGACATGTATGTTTCAGGGCTGAGTCAACCACGGATGTCTTTCGAACACATGGTCTATCTCAGTGCACACATCCAGAGCATCTCTGGAATAAAAGGTCTGAAAACACTCATTCCTCTTAGTATGGAAAACTTCACTGCTGGCACTTCAGTCTATGCATTCAAAGTGGAGTTGAGAATTGTGATACAGCTATGCTGATAATTCAAGTCAAAATCACATTTTATTTGATTGTCTGGGTGTTACAGGCAAACATAGGAAACTATTAACATGAATTATTATCCAGAGAATTGATTCAGTTTTTCATTTCACTTTATTCATGTAAGCATGGTCTAAATCATTGAGTGAGAAATATTCCTAGCAATGAACTGCATTGCAAACCTTGGTAAAAAGTCATTTTTTTATCAAATGGTCAAACATAACAATAATAACAGTGATTCCTTACACAAACATGGTTTTGCAATTTACAAGCATCTCCCTGCTGCTGCTGCTGCTAAGCCACTTCAGTCGTGTCCGACTCTGTGCGTCCCATAGACAGCAGCCCACCAGGCCCCCCGTCCCTGGGATTCTCCAGCCAAGAACACTGGAGTGGGTTGCCATTTCCTTCTCCAATGCATGAAAGTGAAAAGTGAAACTGAAGTCGCTCAGTCGTATCCGACTCTTAGCGACCCCATGGACTGCAACCCACCAGGCTCCTCCATCCATGGGATTTTCCAGGCAAGAGTACTGGAGTGGGGTGCCATTGCCTTCTCCGAAGCATCTCCCTATGTGTTACCAAATTTGATCTGTTCAATTTTTCCCCCAAGGTGGGAACTGGTCAGAAAAATGAGGAAACTAGGGGTCAAAGGATTGGATAGAAACTGGTGGCTCAAATGGTAAAGAATCTGCCTGCAATGCAGGAGACCCAGGTTGGATCCCTGGGTTGGGAAGATCCCCTGGAGAAGGTCATGGCTATCTACTCCAGTATTCTTGCCTGGAGAGCCCCATGGACAGAGGAGACTGGCAGGCTACAGTCTATGGGGTCACAAAGAGTCAGATGCAACTGACACTTTCACTTTCCACACAATTTAGGACTTATGAGTGTTTATTCCACTACACCAAGTATTCTAACTTTTTTGTACCACGAGCCTCTTAAGAAATTTGCAGAAGTCTTTAGACCCCCTTCTCATAAAAATGTTTTTAATTGTATATTAGAAGCACCATATGATTACAAAGGAAATCAATTAGATTAAAATACAATTACCAAAATATTTTAAAATGATTCAGTGATATATGTGCTTCTTTATTAATGTATTAAATATCAATTTACAGTAGCCAACCTCATAATTATCAAGATTTCAAAGACATTGGAATTGATATATCTCCAACAACTGCCCTGTGATATGCAAGTACCTGTAACTCCTACTGGTGACCACATAACTGGCACTGCTACATATGAGACCTTGGGAGTCCCAAATAAATAGTAAACCAAACAGGATGTGATATTAGGGTTTTGAATGGAAATAATTATTTGATCAGTTTCTGGAGTGGTTCAGGAACTCTAGCTGGGTTGCGAAGAATATAGTAGCTCTCAGTAGCTTCATGTTAGACCAAGGTGCAGGGTACCATCCCTGGAAATTCTGGAACCCAAACTGAGTTATACGCATCCTAGAGCCAGAAAGTCTCCTTCAGTGTATGTGGTGGTGGCATTTTTTCTTTCAACAAGGATTATTTACTGGGAACCAGGAACTAAGTAGACCCTTCCTCCATATCTCAATCCTATCTTCAGTTATTCAAAAGCCAGTTAAAAATCCAGAGATTAACAGGAAACATTTATCTTGATAATTGGGTTAGACTTTCAAGAGAGGGACATATATTCTACTCAAACCATTGCTTCTTCCAATAATCTTGATCAATTCACCTGAGAGAGGAACATATATTCTACTCATACCATTGTTTCTTCCAATAATCTTGATCAATTTACCTGTGTGCCTGTGTGTGAAAATATTTTTATAGATTTTTTTGTTAGAAGTCATAGATTTACCAAAGGAAATTGAGAAGATAGTACGAAGGGTTCCCATATACCCCATTCTTGGTTTCCTCTATCATTGACATCGTATACTTGTCTGGTTGTTCTTGTTGTTCAGTCGCTAAGTTGTACCTGACTCTTTGCAACCCCATGGACTGCAGCATGCCTCTGTTTTCCACTATCTCCTGGACTCTGCTCAAATGCATGTCCATTAAGTCAGTGAAGCTATGTAACCATCTCATCTTCTGCTCCCCCGACCTTTTGCCTTCAATCTTTCCCAGCATCAGGGTCCTTTCCAATAAGTTGGCTCTTCACATCAGGTGCCCAGAGTATTGGAGCTTCAGCATCAAGCCAAGACACTACGACTACAGGATGTCTGGCTCTAGGTGAGTGACCACACCATCCTGGTTATCCAGGTCATTAAGACCTTTTTTGTATAGTTCTGTGTATTCTTGCCACCTCTTCTTAACCTCCTTCTGATAGGTTCTTACCATTTCTGTCCTTCATTGTGCCTATTCTTGCATGAAATGTTCCCTTGATATCTCCAGTTTTCTTGAAGAGATCTCTAGTCTTTCCCATTCTATTATTTTCCTGTATTTCTTTGTATTGTTTATTTAAGAAGGCCATCTAATCTCTCTTTGCTATTCTCTGGAACTCTGAATTCATTTGGGTATATCTTTCCCTTTCTCCCTTGCCTTTCACTTTTTTTCTTTCCTCAGCTATTTGTAAAGCCTCCACAGATAACCACTATGCCTTTTTGCATTTCTATTTTAGAGGGATGGGTTTGGCCATGTTACAAATCTCTGTCCATAATTCTTCAGGCACTCTGTACCAGATCTAATCCCTTAAATCTATTTGTCACTTCCACTGTATAATCAAAAGGGATTTGATTTAGGTTATACCTGAATGTCCTAGTGGTTTTCCCTACTTTGTTCAATTTAAGCCTGAATTTTGCAACAAGGAGCTCATGATCTGAGCCACAGTCATCTCCAGGTCTTATTTTTACTGACTATATAGAGCTTCTCCATCTTTGGCTACAAAAAACATAATCTGATTTTGTTATTGACCATCTGGTGATGTTCATAGGTAGAGTCGTCTCTAGGGTTGTTGGAAAAGGCTGCTTGCTATGACCAACGTGCTCTCTTGACAAAACTCTGTTAGCTTTTGCTCTGCTTCATTTTGTACTCCAAGGCCACCCCTGCCTGTTATTCAGGGTATCTCTTGACTTCCTACTTTTGCATTCTGACCCCCTATGATGAAAAGGACATCTTTTTTATTATTATTTTAGTTCTAGAAGGTATTGTAGGTGTTCATAGAACTGGTCAACTTCAGCTTTTTCCACATCTGTGGTTGGGTCATAGACTTGGATTACTATGATGTTGAATGGCTTTCCTTGAAAACAAATGGAGATCATTCATTACCATTATCATCATCATTAGTTTGGTACATTTTACAATGAACGAACTTACATTGATACATTAAAATTAATTGAAGTCCATCATTTAATCAGATTTCCTTAGTTTCCGCTTAATGTCTTTTGGGGTTCCACGATACCACACTTCATTTAGTCATTCTATCTCTTTAGGCTCCTCTTGACTGTGATAGTTTTTCAGACTGTCCTTGTTTTTGATGACCTTGACAGTTGAAAGGGATACTGGTGAGGCATTTTTAGTCCCTCTGTTGGGGTTTGTCTGATTTTTTTCATGATTAGATTGTAGCTATGAGTTTGGGGGCGGAAGGCTGCAGAGATAAGGTACTGTCTTCATCACATCATATCAAGAGTATATACTAGCAGTGTGATTTACCACTGTTGACGTTGACCTTGATCGCCTGGCTGAAGTAGTTGTTGTCAGGTTACACTATGGTCATGTTACTTTTTTTTCCTCTTGACAATTCAACTTTTACATTTCTGTAATTAATTAGGAAAGGAAAAATGACTCCAGTACAGCATGTTAATCTAGTCCTTTATAGAAGCATAGACGTAGATGAGATTTGGGGAGATTAGTTAGTTCAGTCTTTGGGCCCAAGCCATCCTGCACAGATGGGTTTCTGGCTGGCCTACTTTTAAAGATAAAAAAGGAAGGGAACTCCACAGCGAAAGAAATCTGAACTCTTGACAGTTGACATTCTACAGCTCAATCAACAAATAAGTAGAATGTCCTCACATGTGCGAGCTGCCTGGATAGGTGAGGAGCTCCAAGGCCTTTATACTATCTTAGATCTTTTCTGGAACAAGTTGGTGTATATGTAAATAAATATATGAGTAGAGAGAGAAATGACTGAATAAAATACAATGCAGTATATAACACAGTGGGAGTCAGGACGAAAAAATTGTACTGAGCAGTTTTAGACTCACAAAATCTAAATTTATGTTCTGGGCCCACCAGATTGAGGTATACAATTGTAGACAAGTCATTTAGCCTTTTTAAACCTCAGTGTCCTTAACTGTAAGATGGAGATAATAATACCTGCTGTTAAAAATCTGTACAAGCCAGATAACGTACGGAAAGCATCAGGTATGAAGGAGGCACTCAGTGCACCATGGCCTTTGTTGCTGCACAAGGAATAAGTTGGTGATCCCACTTTAGAGTCATTCTAAATTAAGTGGAATCTGTTTTAGGGGCATTTTCCTCTACTGAAACATGAGTTTAGGAGATGCACACTGTACATTCTTCTTAGTTCTCGTCCTGATTTCCACTTTTCTCTGCTCCTTTCTTTCTCCCCTCCCCTCTTTTTTTTTCTCTCCCCTCCCTTTTTTGCTGTATTTTATTATCTCCTTGCTGTTCCCTTCGAGTTGCTGATGCCATCAGTGACTCAGTGGACATGAGTTTGAGTAAGCTCTGGGATTTGGTGATGGGCAGGGAAGCCAGGCGTGCTGCAGTCCATGGGGTCACAAAGAGTCAGACACGACTGAGCGACTAAACTGAACTGCTGCTCCTTTAGACTGCTGGAGTCTTCACATCATCTCCCACTGCCAAGCCCCCATCACAGGGGAATCTCTGAAGCAGCAGAGTTTCTTAGTGCCGGGTAGAGAGAGGCAGAGAGCTAGAGGTGGGGGGCGGGGGAGGAGGGGAACGTTTCTGTGCCTTGGATTCCTGTGTGTGTTTGTTTTGTTTGAAGTGGTTGCTTTGCTGATCCTATTACTGTAAAGGGTAATGATATTTGGGAATAAAAGTCTATGAATAAGTAATGATAATAGAAGTAAGAACCAGAACTGTGGGATACAAAGCGTGTGTTAAAAATAGTCTGTCATTTTCAACTCTGCCTACTAAGCCTTTTCCTAGATGGAAAGACACAGAGCTTTTGGGAGAAGAACAGGCTGCCTGGGAGCCAGACCACAACCAAAGGCAACCGCAGCTCCACAGCAAACCAACTTCTCTATTGTGGTCAAACTCTATCTCCACCAACACACTGGGGTTCTCTGATGCAGGCAAGGCAAGTTTTTGTTTGTTTGTTTGTTTTGTCAAAGCTAAGTAACCAGAACAACAAATGTAAAATGTGTTGATTTAAGAATAGCATTGAAACATGTGTATTACCACGTGTGAAACAGATTGCCAATCCAGGTTTGATGTATGAGACAGGGCGCTCAGGGCCGGTGCATCGGGATGACGCTGAGGGATGGGATGGGGAGGGAGGTGGGAGGGGGGGTTCAGGATGGGGGACACATGTACACCCATGGCTGATTCATGTCAATGTATGGCAAAAACACTACAATATTGTAAAGTAATTAGCCTCCAATTAAAATAAGTAAATCTATTTTAAAAAGAAGAATGGAAACTGCAACATGAGAACATTTTAAGGTCCACCTTGAGAACCCGATATTTCTTGGGCACAGTTATTCTTGCAGAGCATCCGTGGTTGTGTACATTGCTGTAACAGGAAGGCCACCCAGGGATCCAATTAAAGTGCAGACATGAGCCAGGCTGAACCATGAGGAAATATGAGGAAAAGAGACTGTGGCTCAGGGTGAGAATTCAAACCCTAGCATATGAGACATCATGCATTTCATTATCCAGAAGACTGGTCAAACCAGAGCCCTGAAACTCAGCACAAAGGGCAGCCAAGTCCCGGTTCCAGTGAACCAAGAAGAAACAGCCAACTGTACAAGAAGCAAGGACTGTGTGCTCAGAACACCCAGCCCATGGTCCACGAAGGCCAGATCCTCAGGCAGCAAGCCAAGACACTACAACCGATGTGAGCAATTGCTCTGGTGCCAATGGTGACCTCAGATTTATTGCTTTAGAGGCTAAGGTCACAGGCTAAGGCATTCTCCAGATTGAGCACAGACATGCCACCCCTCCTGCCTTCCCCCCATCAAACACCGGGAGTCTGTTAGGGCAGAACTGCACAAATGGGAAACACCCATCAAATGCGGCAGGAATATTAACTTCACTGGGAAGCCTTTATATGCCATTACTTTAGAAAGGATTCCTTGTTAGTCCTACCATTAAACAATTAAATTGTCAGAGATGAATTCTGTGCATGTGTGTGCAGAGCGGGCGTGTGTGTGCGGGATGTGTAATTTCCGACTCAGGTGATGTCTGCGGCAGGTCTGTCTCTCTCTCTCCACCTCAATTGTATGCTTTCCCCTTTACATTGTTGAAAATAAATACATCTTCCTGGTGGCATAAGCAGTTTTTGTTATGAACTTTGATATGCCTACGCATTTTATACCACTCAGAAACTAGGAGTACAAAATGAAATGCTCAAAGAGGAATCTGTCTTCAACTAGCCCCCTGCTGAAACATGATTCCTTATTCCCCTTTCCTGACACTAGTTATTGATACAGTCGGTTTACTCCACTGGCATTGTATACACGGATGTTGTATGAGATGATGTAAATCAAACTGATGCCCACAGATGGGCAGAGGGATGACCATGTGCCATAATTCCCTCACACTCTCATCCTCATTAGAGCTGTATGCCCTCACAATACCGATTCCTTTCTCCTTGTCTCTGTTATAAAATGTTTGATCTGTGGAAATCAAACAGGCTTGTGAAAAGCACACACATTCTGCTTAAATCCACTGTTGATTTGTTCAGTAAAGAGAGAGCATATCACAACAAATTGGGTAACATTTAATAAATAGAATTAAGGTCACAGTTTAATCTCTATAGTTTTATATAGCTTAAAAGTTTACTTAATTAGATTATATCCTTGCCTTTATTGGCTACCAAAATGCTTCTTTAAGGCTTTAATATTTTAAAAATGGCAAAAAAAAATAGAATACACCAAGATGAAAAGACCCCTGGAAATAGCACATATATAAGGCAAAAAGGCGGGCCAAGAAAATAAAGCAATTTCTATAAATCCTCAAGCTTCTGAAATAGCCATGTTGGATAATTCTCTATATGCCAATGGAATTATTAGTCACTTAATAAATGCTTCTTGGTATTGATGGCATAGCCAATATCAAAATATATCCTGTTGTTCTAATATTCAGCATCATAAAATGTGTAGCTTATCTGTTTTATAACAATGTGAAAGTCAAAGTGTTAGTTGTTCAGTCATGTTGGACTCTTTGCATCCCCATGGAGCCTGCCAGGTTCCTCTGTCCATGGGATTCTCCAGGAATGAATACTCCAGAAGGGAATACAGCCATTCCCTTCTCCAGGGGATCTTCTCAACCCAGGGATCGAACCTGGGTCTCCTGCATTGGAGGTCAATTCTTTACTGTCTGAGCCACCAGGGAAACCCTTATAACAATGTACTTATTTGGAAATAAGTAAAGGGATTTTGAAACCAAAATATAAATAGCTACACTTTCTCCACAGACTACTCTTCTTTGGGGTCTCATTCCTCCCTGGCTTATGTGGTTTTTTTTTTAAAGGATGACAAAATTATGAATTTTGGATCCTATCCTTGTTTATATGGTGAGATTTCTATTTAGGCTTTAGATGAACTGGAGTCCACTCTGCTGGCCAGCTCTGGATCCCCTCACATGACCCTGCCAGCCTCTCTCTGACCTCACCAAAATCTGTCTTCAAGTTATAGATGGAACATTGCACCTCTTCATTCAGAAATTCAGACTTCTGAACTAGAGCTCTGGCACACGTGGACCTGTGTGTTTAAGTTTTTGGTCAAGAAAAAACATTTTGGTCAAGAAAAAAATCAATATGCCATTGATCCCAAAGGAATGAAAGGAATGAAAGTGAAAGAGATGATAGTTGCTCAGTTGTGTCTGACTCTTTGAGACCCCATGGACTGTAGCCTACCAGGCTCCTCTGTCCATGGACTTCTCCAGGCGAGAATACTGGAGTGGCTTGCCATTCCCTTCTCCAGGGGATCTTCCCAACCCAGGGATCGAAGCTTAGTCTCTTGCACCTCCTGCGTTACAGGAAGATTCTTTTCCATCTGAGCCACCAGGGGAAGGAATATGGGTAGCGAAATCTCTTTGGAAGAAGAAAAAAGAAAACAGAACAGAAAAAAGTGAATACCCAGAAAGTATTCATGTCACCATTTTTCATTTATTTACTATCTCAGTTCAAATGTAAAACATTAAAATCACCCCGCCCCCGACATACACATACTTTGACCATTTCCTGCTCACATAATTCTGCCTTCTGACGATAGCACTGCCGTCTTTCCACATATAAAGATTTAAACCTTAGAGCTAGTTTCAATCAATCCAGTCCCTTATCCCTTGACCACACCATCTAAGCACTTGCTGTTAAACCTCACGGGGGTGGGGAGGGTCCTCCCTCCCTGTCTCTGCTCTCTGGTTATCCAAGTTCCACCCAACTTTCATGCCTCACATGACCCATCTTTTCCCTGAAGACTTGGGAAGAATAGGCGGGGTGATATACACCCAAATACCACACTCTTGTATCTAATATAAGATTAACTGGGGGGCAGTAGATGCTGCTGGTGGCGCGCGGGAGCTGGGCGCAAGCAGAGCGCAGCCGCCAGGGAGGCGCGGGGGTGAAAAAAACTTTAAAAAAAAAAAAAAAGATTAACCGCATTAAAAGTGTTTTAACAGAAAATTTTGAGAGGCAAAAATTATCAAGTTTGTTGAAAAAACATCTCTTTACAAATTCCTACCTATTCACTATTATAGGTACCCATAAAGAGTACCCCGAACAAGGGATCATATATGTTGTGTGATTTCCATTCAGAAATAATACTTATTGGCTTGTATTATATCTGAAATAATGTCATTAATTATTAATTACTTTGATTAAAATTTGTGTGGAGATTTAGGATATTTAGATATTTTTAGATATTTTAGATAAATATGTTTAGATATTTAGGAGATTCCTATTACAGGACAAATATCCCTGAGAGAGAGAACACTCCAAGCTCATTATCAACGATTTACTTCTTTTCAGGGATTTTCTCAGGATTCTTTGATGAAATATCAAATCCCTTTCCACCTGTGATGGCAAACCAGTAGATTCAGTCAACTGAGAAAACACAGCATGTAAGCACTTCTGTACTGGGATATTGGGACAGCGGGAAAGACTGGCTGCTACCCCACATCCACCACCCCCATTCCAAATTTCTTCTTTAAATTTACTCCAAAGGAGACTTAGTACACCATTAAATACAAATATCCCTAAGAGAGGTCACACATTAGGCCAAAACATTATTTTCACCTCTGAATAAATGCACTTATCAAATTCTTCAGGTGTTGACTCAAGCTTTTTAGTCTTAAATTCTCTCTAATGTCTTCAATTACTTCATCAAGTTCTAAGACTTCAACCTCCACAGTTATTGAAATCATCCTAAATTTTTATAATTTCCTCTCAAATTCTATCCTCGGCCACCCCAGAATATTCAGATGTCTGTCTGTCGGATATCTCTGTCTGTTCCATGAACATTTCATACTCAATAGAAGCAAAAGCCACACACTCTATTCCTTTCCAACTTTCCTCTTCTCAATTGCTGTGGGTTCACTGAACTACTTGGTACCTCTAGTAGAAACCTCAGTTACCTTTCACGCTTCCCTTCCCTACAACCAATGAATAATAATATCCTAAAGATTCTAACACTGCAACATCTCATATCTGTCTCCTTCTTCCACCTCAGGAACCACCACTGTAACACAGACCTCCATTTCCCCTCACCTGGACTGCTGAAACACCACTCTGCACTACCCGCTACTCTTTCTAAAGCTGGACTTTGGCTATGTCATTCTCCAATTCAAAATCCTTTATTGTTCCCCATGGCTTTTTAAATTAAAATCAAACTCATCTTGGCTTTCAGTATTTATTATCCTATGACCTCATCTATCTTCTACTTTCACGTGCTTTTTTTACCCCTCCAGTAAAACTGCAATACTCCCTGTTGTCTGAATATGGCTTTTGTTTTCCAACCTATGTGCCTCAAATGGCTTCCTCCATTTGAAATACTTTCATCCATTTTCCATTTCCACTCATTAAGAGCCTATCCTTCAAGATCAACTTCAAATTTTACTTGCTTCAATAAGTCCACCTGAAGCTTCCCACCACTGATCTTCTATGCCCTGAATTACTAAACAACACCATTATTTTATGTCTGCCTTGTGCTATTCATTATGTTGACAACTCCCTAAGTCTGGGAAGTGTCTTTTTCATCTCTACCTCACCTGCAGTACCTAGATCAATGCTCACATATAAAATGCACATAATTATTGAAAGTTTCTGAGCAAGTTTGGATGGAAGATGAGAAAGACAATAGAGAAGTTCCTGGCTTCTGAAAGGGCGGCTATGTGAAGAAGTGACTCTACAGGGTCCTGGAGAACACCTTTACACACAGTTTGTAAGCTGAAGACTATAGCTTAGGACAAATATCTCGGCAATGGGTGGAAATCTGTACTGGGGGGAAAGGTGGGCCGGTCCAGAGCACTGGACCCACTTGGATGAAAACACGGTACTGGGAATTTTCAAGGAAGATGGCAGCATGAAACAGTTTGGGTGCTTGGGGGTCTTGGGAGTGTCTTCAAGTCCTCACATGCTCCAGGGCAGATAAGAGCACTGGATCAGAGAATTCTAGAATAGGCAAAAGAGTTGGTGGTAAAATGAACTGCCTGTTTCACATTCTACATACTCTAAAGTATGTATGTTGTATGTTGTATGTAAACAGTAGCTCTGTTTTAGCCTTGTTTGGGTCTCTGTACACATGTGAAACTGTCAGTCAATTGCTCAATTAATCAGTAAATACTTCCTGAGTGCTTTCAGTATGCCAAGCATCGTGCTAGGTACTGGAGACAGGTGAATAAAACAGACAAAACGCCCTGCCCTCAAGGACCTTTTTAGTGAGAAGTGATAAATAGAAAAAATGCATAAAATATAGAGCTTATTAGAAGGCAATAAATTCTCTGGATAAAAATAAGATGTGGAGATGAAATATTAGAATTTTGAGCAGAGTGGTCAGGCTTTGTTAAGGTGGTATCTGAGCAAAGACCTGGAAAAGGTAGAGCCCTGATCCGTGCATCTCTCTGGGGAAGGATTATCCCAGACAGAGGGGACAGCCAGTGCAAGCGTCCTGAGGTAAGCGCAGGCCTGGCATCATGGAGCCAAAGTGGCTGGAGCAAGTGGGCTCAGAGAAGCAAATGGAGACTTTCAGCCTGTGTAGGTCACCGTAAAGATGTGGTTTTTACATTGAGTGAAATGGAGAGCATTTAGGAAGAGTCTGAGCAAAAACTGACATCATCGGCTATTGGGCTGGGATTGAATATAGAAATGACAAAAGACTAAAGCAGGGAGACCAGGTAGGAAGCTATTGGAATCTCCCAGGCAAGAGTGACGATGGTGGCTTGGCCCGGGATGGTGGCAGCAGAGATAATGAGAAGTCATCAGAGACTGTGTGTGTGTGCTCAGTCACTCAGTCATGTCTGACTCGTTTACGACCCATAGACTGTGGCCCACCAGGCTCCTCTGTGCATGAAATTTTCCAGGCAAAAATACTGGAGTGGGTTGCCATTTCCTACTCCAGAGGATCTTCCCAACCCAGCAAGATCCCAACTCAATATCTCTTGTGTCTCCTGCGTTAGCAGGCAGAGTCTTTACCACTCCGCCACCTGGGAAACCTCTAGAAAAACATTAAAGCTAGAGCCTTAAGAATTTGGGGGTATATCAGATATAGGGTGTGAAGGAGAACAATGTCAAGGATGACTCCAAAGTATAGTATGGTTTATTAACTGGAGTGGAGATTATTAAGGAAGGTGTAATTGGGGGAACAGAGACAATTAGGGATTTTGTTTTGGATTTGTAAATCTTCTGATGTCTTTAAACATCTAAGTGGAGTCTGGAGATCAAGCGAAAGATCTCAACTAGAGATCTAAATTTGTGAGTCATTAGAATGTAGACAGTATTTGAAACCTCGAGACTGAGGGTTTTCCACACAAGAGTGGTTTCAAGAAGAGACAAGGTTCAATGACTGGGCTTTCAGAGGTCACAGAGAATCAGTAAAGGAGACTGAGAAGGAAGAGGTGAGGTGGGAGGAAAACCAGGTGTGTATGTTGTCCTGGAAACAGAACAAAAGTCTTGAAGGAAGACAGAGTGATCAACTTGTTCAAATGCTGTTGACAGGTCAAGAAAGATGAGAACCAAGAAAAGCCCTTTGGATTCAGCAATGTGGAGGTCACTGGTGTCATTGACACTGATAGCTTCAGTGGAGCAATGGGATAAGAAAGCCTAACTAGAAAGGGTTTGAGAATAAGAAAAGAGGAATTGGAGAGATTTAATATTAGATATCTCTTTTTGTAGTTACAAAAAATTGTACTTAAAAAAAATGCCAGTAATTCATACTTCTTATAACCCAAGTGGGCACTGTGTCCATGGTAATCTGAATATGTCAGATTTTACTTGAGAAATTCCCCTTTCAAATGACAAGTTTTTGAGAAATGAATTTCAGCAGTTTTAAGTCTGGCACTCTCTTTGTTCACTGAGAAAAAACAATCACTGTCTTCAGTGAATTTGCAGCTCAAGATATTTTAAGTTTCATAATCAAACTTCTGTCTTGGAACTTCATACACACACACACACACACCCATCCAAGAATGATGACATCATAGCTCTCAGGTTGAATATTTCAACTCATAAATTACATTCACTCATTCCAAATATTTCATTATTGATTTATAGCAAGTCCTTTCCTTGTGCCATAGCCACCACTCACTTGAAATTTTTAAATGATGTTTCTCGTTCCATGGACATTTGACTGCCTCCTCTACTTGTAGACACTAGTTCATGTTGTCAACAGTTGAGCACCAAATCTCGACTAACATTAAGCCTGAGATTGAAAGGAGACCAGGGAAAGCTTTCAGTAAAACGTGCTAACCTAACATATCTGAACAAGACAGGGTCAAGTTCATACTCAGAACCACAAGGGTACTGTGAAGTAAAATGATATCATACTTCTGTTATGACGTCATTTTTTATAACATTAAAGTCAAGAGTCCTCCCCACCCAAGGGCAATGCCAGTTTCCCAGAAGGCTCATTTCTCAGAGCCAAGGCTCCAAAGATGCCAGTGCAACCTGTGCTGATTCTTAGGTCTCGTGTTATTTCTCAATTTTATGCTTAATTTGCTCCTTTTGGTTTTATGCATTTTGACGCAGCCAAGGGTATGTGAGGATTTCCCCATAGTCCTTTAAATGCTATAAAACTTTAATATAGCAAGATAAAAACAATAATAAGCCATGCCTCCAAGCCCTCACATTTAGTTCTTTGAGTTAGACACTGATTTAGATTTTCAAGTACTTGCACTGCTTTAAATGCTCTTGTGTCTTTCCTTACCCTCTATCCCCTCTGAAATGAAAATTATATTTTTACCCATAGAATGTTTACAATTCTTAAATTATCATCATAATGGCCTTTACATGCATCACCCAATGCAATTTAATCTGGTTCAGGATAAAGCCAAGATGGATGCCCAATTCCCAGTTTTAGGCTTGCAACTCTGAAACATCTTTTGGAAAAAAATGAAATAGTGCTCCTGAAAGTCTGTTGAGTTAGTCTGTTTTCAGCATAATTGCCTTCTCTCAGCTTCCTAATACCCTTAAAACCTCTGAGAGTCTTTAATGTACAAAGTTCAACAAAAATACCTTCAAAGCAGATTAGTTCTAATTATGTTTAATATTTGTTTGCTGCTTTATTGAATAAACTACATTTGCTTTAAGAAAAAAAAATTCACTTAACTGCACGTCAGTCACCCAAATTTTAAGCATAGGAATGAAATGGAAAACATTTATTACACAAATTTAATTACAATTCTAAGAAATAAACATGCAAATTAGATAGGGTTCAATTTGCAGATGCTAATCCTCATCCTTGATCTTGTTCCTTTCCTCCCTGATTTTCAGTCTGTGCCTCTTCTTGATTCCTAGGGAGCCAGGCAGCAAGAGGTTTGGTTTTTCACAGTCGGAGGATCACTGTTTTAAAGAAGTGTTATATTTAGCACATCTGGCATAGTAGCAGTAAACAAACATTATAGTCTTTGTAACACTTTTGCGCAGGTGCCTTCCCCCCCATTTTATTAGGTCTCTGCCTTCCAAGCCTCTGCGTTCATTGCACCTGAAATGACCCATCTCGACTATGGAGGGGTCCCTAGACAGAAGTTATGAATTAATGTTTCAAAAAAACAAACTCCAGTGGAGCCCAATATAGAGGAAAATTACTATTTGCAAAATAATGTGATTCCAGGGCTTATTCTCTTGACCAAGAACAACCTCCTTTATTACTTTTTTTAAAAATTTATTTCCTGGAGGTTTTCCCTGGAGGCTCACCCACCCAGTAAGAGTTGCCAATTCCAGTTGCAGTCCGACCAAGGTTGCTTTTTTGATACACTACACACACACAGCTCCAGCGGGGAACGGGCGGGGGCGGGCGGCGAGGGGAGAAGAACTGCTCGGGTCCTGCAAACACAGCTGTTTCTCATCTCCGTTTGCTGTGGCAAAGGAGAAGAAAGTCTTTTGCAAAGGGTGGGAAAGGCGCAGAATCTTTTTTTTTTTTTTAATCACACGCATACACAACAACAACAAAAGTAAACCAAATTTTTTAAAAAGAGAGAAGACGTCTCAGAAGGTTGCAGGGTGAATATATTCTTCGGCTGCAGCCGAACCCCCCAGGGCGAAGGGGCCGGAGCCCGGGAGCGCGTGGGGTCGGGGCTGCGGGCTGGAGCTGGGCCCGCGTGTCCCCGGGCACCGGGAGGGGAGGGGAGGGGAGGGGAGGGGAGGGGAGGGCGGGAAGGAGGGAAGGAGGCAGGGGGCGGGCTGGGGTGGGGGCGAGGGGAGGGCGCCCCGTGTGCTGCCTGAGGAGCAGCGGCGGCGGCGGCGGCGGCGGCGGCGGCGGCGGGAGGGAGGGAAGGAGGGAGGCGAGCGGGCGCGCTTGTCATGTTGCCTCGCTCACCCTGGGGGCATCGTGCAGAACCTCTCCTCGGAAATCCACGGGGAAATGGCAAACAGGATTGACGGGTTTCACACGCTCCTCGCTAGACAGAGCCGCTCATTACCATAACCGTCTGCAGCGACGGCGGCGCGGCGCCCCAGTCGCGGCGGCGGGACCTGCCGGGACCCTCGCCCGCCGCGTACCCGCGGCCGCCACCAGCACCAGCACCCGCACCCGCGCCTCCCTGGACCGGGCCGGGCCCCGCACGCGCGGAGTGTGCACCGGCGGCCGGGCTGGCGCCGAGCCCGGAGCGGGCCAGCAGCAGCTCGAGCGCCGCGGCCGCCGCCGCCTCCCGGCTGACCCCGCGGTAAGAGCCGGGCTGGGCGCGGGCGGCGGGCGGCGGCCGGGGGCGGAGAGGCCGGGCCGGGTTGGAGGGCGACGGCCGGTCCCCTCCGGCGTCTGCGGTCGTGGACCGGCTCCCCCGCGCCCCGCGCCGGCCCGGCGATCGCCGAGTGGGCGCGCACCGGCCGGAGCGGGACCCGGGCGGTCGGTGGAGGGGGTGGAGGGGTGGAAGAAGGGGAGAAGCCGGGGAGCCTCTCCGCGCGGAGGCGGCGCGGGCTTTTCTCCGCGGGGCTGGCGTGCGCCGCGGAGCCTGTACCCGGGCGGGAGCGGCCGCCGCCCGCGCGCGCACCGAGCCGACTCTAGGGGCCGGTGGGGACCGCGCCTCCGATGACACCCTGGGGTCCTCAGTAGCCGCTTAGTCGCCTATCCCCGGGTGCAGAGTCAGTAGGAGGCATGCCCCACCACCACCATCCCCAAGGTCTGGATAACGCCGCGGCGGTTGGCAGGTGGGGAGGGAAGGACGGTGGATGTCAAGAGCGCGCGTTTGCAAAAAAAAGGAAGAGCTGTAAGAGCTGACACCTTCTGTCCCCCCACCCCCCGCCACCTCCGCCCCCGCACCCTCCCCGGCAGCCGGGCCGCGCTGCGGGCGGCGGCGGCGGCTCCTCTGTCCTCAGCTCACCTCCCTGGCGGGCCCGGTTGCTGCCCGCCTGGTCCACGCCTCCGCCTCTCTCCTCCCTTCCTCCCCTCCCGCCTCCGCGGCCCTAGCAACTTTCCGGAGTGTGCCCGGCCGGGACCGCAGAGGCGGCGGGGCGGGAGGAGGAGGGGGGAGAGGCGGCCGCGCGAGCCGAGGGTGGTGCGGGCCGGGCGGGAGGCGCGGGCCGAGTCCCGGCCGCTCGGGTCCCGCGGAGGCGGAGGGCGCTCCCGCAGCCCCGGGGCTCCGGGCGGGTTTGGCCGGCGAGGGAAGGGAGGGCCGGGCAGGCATCTGCTGCGGGCTGGAGCGCGGGCCGGGGCCAGCCTCGTCAGAGCCCTGCCAACCGCCGTGAGTCATTTCCTTGGAATCCTACCTTTGGTGTTTATTTCCCTTAGAAGGAAACTTGGTTTAAAAAAAAAAAAAAAGAAAAGAAGAAAGAGTAATCATAGCTCTTATTCTTCAGGAGAGGCGCACGGCTCCAGCACCGCGGAAAGACAACTTGCCTTTGTTCCCAGACACTTGGGGTGGTGTTTACTTTCTCCCGCGGCCGAGGGCCGGCGGAGCTCTGCCGGCTTTCCCCCGAGGGGGGCTCAGGCTGGGGCCCCCGACCCCCGGGGGTGTGTCACTGTGGGGACTCGGACATCGGCTGCTGCCCGCCTGCAGGGGGTGGGTCTCCAAACCTCAGACCCCAGTCTTGGGAGTGGGATGGGGAGACCTGGCACCCCGGGCTGGGCTTGGACCCCCGGATCCCCCAACCTCATCCCCCTCTGGTTTGGCACCCCATTCCCAGCCGCAGGATCAGACCTAAATCTTTTGGCCTTTCAAAGCAGCAGCTGAAAAATGTATTTCCCAGGGCAGACAGGTGTACTGCAGAGACTGGTAGAAAAGCGACATCTGCCTATTTGGAAGGGTTGAAAGATTTTTATTCCACTCACCCAGACCCTGCCACCACCAACCCAAGCTGTTGATAGCTTGTTAGGGACAATGGCAGATCAAGGGCTTGATTCCACCTGGGCAGGATATCTAAGACTGACAACCTCAAGATGTATTGAAAATATCAGCTCTTTTATTTCTGTGCTTTTCAGTATTGGAGTTAGACCTCTGAACTGCTCTAATGCTCTTAATAAAATGTTTTCCAATGATGGATGAGAGGGATGGGGTGGGCAAAGAATGACTGAGATCCCCTGTTGGATGGCAGGCATCACTGAATCTGCAGCTATCCTGTCCTCTGTGCCAGCCACTCCTATTAGCATCATAATGGCTCCAAGGAGAGAAGAAGCCCAAATCATCTGGAAGAACCATAGTGTGTAAAACCGCCTGGTAACTTTACTGTGAACATTTGCTGGCAAAACTTGACACTTTAGCCCTGGGCCTTTGGGGAATGCTTGAGCTGTCATTCTGCTACCTTGGCTGACAAAGCAGACATGCAGGAGCCTGAGGAGAAAAGATTAAGGGCTTTCTAGTTTTTATTTTTTAAACCCTCTTATAGACAAAACACACTTTAACACCTTTCTTTTGCATCCACTCACCTCTGATGTTAAAAAAAAAAAAAAAAAACTACCATAAATGTGCATCTCTGTGACTTTATCTAGTATTCACAGCTCATACATTTGTGAATTTCAACTTCTGAACTCAGTAGCAGAATTACAATGTAAATCTCACTGAGAAAAAAATGACAGTTCGGATGTGTACACAAAATACAAATAAAACGATCATGTGATATCATGGCTTACTGCCCCATTCTCCCAATTCTTCATGAACATTGAACTTGCCTCCTTAATTTGCTAACATCCCAGTGTAAGTTCTAAATCGACTAGGAAGACTCAATTGCAAAATTTCCTCCCCGCTCCAAATAATTCCAACTCATTTATATTTTATTCAGACTTTAATATAAAGTACTTGTGGAACTCAGCCTCTCCAGTTGAGGATTTTGTGTGTAAAAGTTTCCCATTCAAAAAAAAAAAAAAAAAAAACTTACTGAAACTAGATAGTATAAAAGAAAGAAACAAATAGCCAAGATAAAAACTATTATGCCATGATTCAAGCTCAGATGCATAAGAGTAGAATTTCATGTGCTGGAAACAATACTAACAAATAGAAACACTGAAATCCTTAACCAAAAAACTATACAAGGATAAGTCATTAAAATATAAACACACTCTTACTAACATAAAACAGCACAGGGCCCATATAATGTCCTATTAAACAAAGGTAATTGCTGCTAGGGGCCTGCAAATGTTTCTCTTGTCTTACGGGGTATGGATTTGTCAACCTGCTTTAGTTTATATGTAATAAAATTTCCACATAGGCAAAAAACATGGATCTTATTCCCAGAGTCCAACACAAAAGTAAGTGTAAATTTCAAGCGAGAAAATAACTTGCAGTCAATGAGACAGGGCTATGGACTCTGAGAAAAAGCTCTATAATTGTTGTGCTCCTGGCAGTGGCATTTCCTGATAACAATTGTCTCTTAGAATAAGGTAAGAAATTGGACCATTTCATGAGAGTCTTCCAGGGAACAGATTATCATGAGGCTTGAAACCTTGTTTGGATGCTGAGTTTGAGCATCCATTCTATTGGGTGATAGAATGGCTTAGTTTGTGAAATCAGTGTGATCTAAATTTCTTGATTGATGACTCAAAGAACAGAATAAATGGTGTGTCTGACCATTTCTTTTTATAGAACTTTTTTTTTTTTCTTGAAATAAGGTTTTCCAACAAGTCCTTGCTGCCACTTTTAAAAGAAAAGGTAGGTAGTTCAGACAGGGAGGCCTGGCTTGCTGCAGTCCATGGGTCGAAAAAGTTGGACACGACTTGGCGACTGAACAGCAAAGGTGGTTTAGTGGCCTAAATCAGCTGGGTCCTCTGACCCAGCCACTGACCTGGACATGTCCCCTGTATGTCAGAAGGCCGGGCTTCCTTCTTCACTGAGGTTGGGAAAGAATTTCGGGTCTCAGGGAGAAACCTGGGTGGTGGATGGAGTCACTGCTGCCAAGAGCTTCTCGCGTAGCCAGAAGGACATTTCCACTCAAGCCATTTCCCTTTCGCCTGGTGCCTTTCCTCCTTTACCTGGAAGTGGCCCCTTGTTTTAACATGTAGGTAATAATAGTCTCCTGAAAGACGACAGTAGATTACCCTTAGCCCCCAAACATTACAGGCTGTATAATTTGGAGAAGAAAGCAAGAACTAGACCCTTAGCGTCTTTCAAAGACAAATCAGTCTTCAAGAAAGCAGACTTGACATCACTCTTTGTGACCGTTCTTTAAACGGCACAGTGAGATAGTGGAGGTTTGGGCCTCAAAGGAATCGGGCGGTTAATAAGGCACTGAGGCTGCTGGCTGTCACCACTGATCTATGGCCCCGAGGCCTTTTGGTTTCTTCCGCCTTGCACTCACTCTGGACCCCACCTCAAGCCCTACTTAGGACCAGGTAAAGACACTGAGCCCCCAGGGGAACAGCCCCACCACCCCAGGTGCAGAGCAGCCCAGGGCACGTCTTAAGAGCAGAGAGGTCTCCCAGTCTCCCCGCAGACCCTGGGGAAGGGTGTGAACTGCCCGGGAGGGCAGTGCTGCGCTGCCTCTTGGAAAGTTTCTGCCTTGCATCTGAGCTTTGCGGTGTAGAGTTGTCGGCTGCCTCTGGCCCTGAAGCCCTGGCTCCTGTTTAATATTCCGCCTGCTCCGTTGATGTTGTGCTTGGCTCCTGTGGGACTGCAACTCACGGCTGGAAACTGGAGCCAATTTTCTGTCTTCATCTCTCAGTGTTTTGACTGGAGGCAGATCCAGTTCAGGCCGATCAGGGCTGGTGGAAACAACGACCAAGTGTGTCTCTGTCTGCTTCGCTTTGGGAGAAGAAAGTGGAGGGAGCCCCAACATGTTGTAGAGGAACTGGCCCTGCGGAAACCGAGGAAGAGGGGGCCACGGGCAAGTGGAACAGACCAAACCTGAGAGCATCAGATGGAATTCCGCTGAAGATTCCTGCCTCCCCCAGCCTTTTCTTTTGATTGATTAGTGGATTTCATCAAAGGAGACTCTCGGGGGACTTGACTAGAAAATTGATTTTGCCTTATTAATAGAAAGGAAGCGGCAAGGGTTTTGGCCTTGCCTCTTAGGGGTACATTTTCTGTGGGAAGGTCAGGAGGAAAATGTGTTTAGAAGGCAAGGCAGCTGTCTGGAAGAGGGCTGAGGGGAATCTGAGAACAATAAGAAATGGGGTTTTAAAGATCCGCCCATGAAATGCAGATTGCTGAACACAGAGGCTGAGCTAATAGCTGCAAGAGAGTTTACTGAGATTTTTCTTTGAAAAAAAAAAAAAATGTTTCAGGACAAAGAGGAGGAGCAAGAAGTAAAAGTTTCCCAAAGCAAAGGAAGGAAGATGCCAAGGCCATGCTCTGGCTTGCTCTTGATTAGGGCTCTTTTCTTTTTTTTTCTTTTTTCAGATCTGAGGCTGTCAGAGATGACTCTGGTTCTGTCCATGAATAGATTCTGCGAGCCCATTGTCTCGGAAGGAGCTGCTGAAATTGCTGGGTACCAGACACTATGGGAGGCTGACAGCTACGGAGGCCTGAGCCCCCCGGGGCCGGCTCAGGCTCCCCTGCAGGGAGACCGGGGAGCCGGTCCCCCCCTGGCAGGTACTGCCTTTGACCTTTCCCTGCTGCCCTCTGTGGCCAGACTGGTAGATGAGGGTGGTGTCTGGGGTGCCCTCCTGAGCTGAGAGTGCTCCAGGGACTCCAAGGTCCCAAGGAAAGGACCAGGAGTGATGTTAATTGCATGCAGACCTGAGTTTCCCTGTGCTGCTGCTTCAGGTAAAAGTCAGGCATTTGTATTTTTAAGAGACCCAAAGCAGATCTTGAAACTCTTCAGTCTGAGTTTCAATTTTCTACCCTCTGGAACTGTATGGATCTCTCTGTGCTACACAAGCCCTGGGTGGGCTTGACAATGAAATCTTTATCCCATGAGACATAAAGGAATGTGCCCTTTGGGCCAGCAGCTATGTGGCTCTTCTTTTTATTAAGCACACAATTGCCTTTGGTATTATAGGTAAAAAAATTTGTAAGCCCAGAAAAAAATATGTTCTCCCTGATTCATTATTCCTATGCTCTAAGGTGAGTTCCTTTGGATTTTTGTGTGCTACTAGGTTGGAAAAAAAGCCAAAACCTAAAATGAAAACAAGTACTTGGTGATGTCCGATTTGCTAAAAAGGAGTAAAAGCTTGGTCTTTGAAAATTAGACCCTATTTTTATTCATGGTTGATATGTTGGATTTTTGAGAGCAAAGAGGACTTTTGTTACCCTGAAGTTTAATTTTAAATGAAAAAATTTGAATTTCATATTTTGAAAGAAGGGATATTATAACTCCAGTGTGCAGATAATCATTTGTTTACTTACTGAGAGCCAGTAATATTTAAAAGTTGTTCAGTGATTAGTGCTTACAGTTAAATAATAGATACATACATTTGAAAAATGGTGTTATCATGAATTTAAGTAAATAATCTGAATAAATACCAGTATTATTTAGTTATTACAATACTTCCCTTTTTGAATTTTGCTGTTTGCCTGTGCATAGAATTACGATTCTGAATATTTTGTAAATGCTAAAATATGTCATTTTCCTCTATAATTGTCTAGAAATCCTTTCCTGGCCTGGGTCACAGGATTCCTCATGATAGCAACTATTAAGACTAATGTTTATTTTTAATCACCACATGTACAGACAAATACGTAGCCAAGTTATCTTCTAGAAGGCAAGGAAAGAAAAGCATTTTGTTTGGAGAACCTCTGGCAAACCGCATGTCATTTGTCATATCTGATTTATTACCACAGGATCACATTACAGGGGAATTTCAAATCCTATAACAACATCCAAGATCACATACTTTAAGAGGAAGTATGTGGAAGAAGAGGATTTTCACCCACCACTCAGCAGCTGTAGCCATAAAGTATGTTTTTTTAATAGTCATTATTTTTATTAAGAGTTTAAGATACTTAGTAACAGTTGCTTGATCCATTTCCAGAAATTAAATTGTTCCACCCAAGCAATGAAAATGAGCCACTTCTCAGCAGAGCCAGATTAATCGTTGTCACTTTTTGGGGTCCTGGGTTATTTTTCACAAGTATTTGAAGAAAGAGCCAGCAAGAACTCCTTTGTCCAGAAATAACAGAATTATATAATCCAAGAAATGCCTTTTTTTTTTTTTTCACTAATGATTTCATTTTTCTCAAGTTGCGTTCAGGGTTCATGGTAACTGGCGCTTTCACATGTGCAGAAATGCACTTGTTCTTCCCAGACCTGCTCCCCGTCTCTGAGCTCAGGCTCCCGTGGCCAGGGCCACCTGTGTGCCCACCTGGGGATAGTCACCCAGGGCTTTCCTGACCTCTCAGAGGTGGACTCTCTGTCCTTTGAATGTGTGCATGAAAGTAGAAGTGTCCTTCATGGTACGTTTATTACATATGTTTTGTTTGTGAAAATATATAATTTATTCCCAAGAGAAAAACCAAAGCTAACTTTTTTTGCATGAATAAGAAGGAAATGACAGGATCGGGAAAGCACACAGAAGTCTAAAACTGGCTAAGCTTTTGAAATACCAATGCCTTTTCCTATGGTTACCTTCTTTCAGAAACTATCTGCTAACTTAGTGGAGGAGAGGATAACCCAGGCCATAGTTGTTTGAAATGCAGAGAGGATGTTTAATTTTTTTCTAATTCATCTTCCTGTCTTCTCACTCCATCGCCCCCCCTCCCCCCCAGCCTTTAGACGTTGCTCTGACCCTGCTCATAAAAGGACATCAGCATGCCTTGGCAGGTGCTGGGCTTTTCCGTGTATGTGTAGTTCCTGCCTTTGGTCAGCTTGGGCTGGTTTAATTCACAGCTCCTGAGGTTAGCTTTTTTTTTTTTTAATGACCTGGAAGAGCTGGGCCCCAGGACAGAAGCATTTTATGTCCATTTTGGTTTCTCTGTTGTGGCTGTAGCAGTTTTCCAAACTGCTGCCAGTTTGTGCCAACCATCACACAGTAATGGCATCACACAACCTGGGAGTGAGTCCTCTGAGTTCCGTTCTGCATCTCTCCTGCCCAATTCCAGAAAAAGCCTACTGTGGCCCTGCAACCAGCAGTTCCCTTTAGGGTTTGAGCCTCTTTCATTATTTTCGTCCCTCTATCAGGCAAAGATAATTGCAAGAATGAAACCCAGAAAAACAGCACAGGCAGAGTGAGCTCATTCTCCTTGATGTCTCTCCCAGGGTTTGAAATATACTTAGGATGACCTGCAACTTGGCATCTTCTAAAAAACATTTATTGACATAGAATAAATGAGTATGTGTGTGTGCATGTATATTTGTATACACACACATAAAGGCCCAGAGTTTCCCAGGTGGCGCTAGTAGTAAAGAACCCACTTGCCCATGCAGGAGACATAAGAGACTCAGGTTCGATCCCTGGGTCAGGAAGATCCCCTGGAGGAGGGCATGGCAACCCACCCCAGTATTCTTGCCTGGAGAATCCCATGGACAGAGGAGCCTGGTGGGCTATGATCCAGAGGGTTGCAAAGAGTCCATAGGGATGCCCAGAGTCAGACAGGACTAAAGTGAGTTAGCACGCACATTAAGGCCCAAGTGTCATAAGAGTCCAGCTTGATAAATTTCACAAAGTGTGAAATAGCCATGTAACTGGCATCCAGATTAAGAAACAATGTAATGAGCAACTTAGAGCCTCCCCAGTGTCCCTCTCTAGTCACCATTTCTCAGCTCTCCAAAGAAACTCCTCCTCACTTCTAACAGCATAGGTTAGTTTGGTGCATTTCGCCATCCCCCTCACTGCATCATTAAAGAGCGGACATCCTGACCTGTCCCTGCCGAGGTCTGAGTTGTGGCTGGATTCCCCAGTGCTCAACATCACCAGTCAGTCTGCTGGGAAGGGGAGACGTTAGCAGCCCCCAGGAGAGCATTGCTAAATGAACCCGAGGGAAACCAGACCATAGCATCCCCAGGCCCAGAAACTGCCAAGAGAGAAATGTGCTGGGATGATATTTTAATAAAGCCCACTTCCTAAGCTTTCTCTTCCCTTTTTGATTTTTAGACCATCTCAATCTTTGAGGAGCGAGCCCACATCCTTTATATGTCCTTAGAAAAGCTAAAGTTTATCGATGATCCTGAAGTGTACCTCCGAAGATCTGTCCTTATAAACAATCTGATGAAAAGGATCCATGGAGAAATTATCATGCAGAATAACTGGTGCTTTCCTGCCTGCTCTTTCAATGGCGCCTCTGCCCAGGAGTGGTTTATGGCTCAAGACTGTCCTTACCGGAAACGACCTCGGATGGCCAAAGAGGAGTGTGAAAAGTTTCACGCCTGCTGCTTGTACCAGGAATGTGGTGGTCACTACCTAAATTTACCCCTTTCGGTCAATGCTAATGTCGGAAGTGCCTCCACCACTGCCTCCTCTTCCTCCCCCTCCTCGTCTCCCTCCTCCTCTCCCCCTCTGCCTTTACCGAGCTGTTCCCAGCAGGTGGATTTTGATATAGGCAGCGCACCTGTTTACAAGGGTGATGGCCAGATACCTGCCAGTGAAATCTTTGTTACTAACGTCCGGTCACTTGGTGTTCAGGAAAAGGCCAAATTAAATGATGAGAAAGTAAATGATGATACCAACAGGGATGGTGGTCCTCTGAGCCATGGACCTGTGGGCAACGACCTTGCTTTTGAGGGCAAAGGCCAATTTTATGATTATTTTGAGACTGGATATAACGAAAAAAGCAATGTAAGTGAGTCTTGGAAAAAGTCCTTAAGGAAAAAGGAGCCTTCACCGAGTAACAAACTGTGCTGCAGCAAAGGCAGTAAAATATGAGCCATCTTCTCCCGCAAACTTTGAAGCATGCACAGCATGATCAATTAGCTCTCATAAATTTTATTTTGAATGGATTTTATAGTTTTGTACAACTGACAATTATGCCATGAACATGCCATGTCGTTTAAATGCCTGGAGAGCAGATTGCATAAAACATCTGTATTGTAGGCATCGGCAAGCTACTCATAAATGTGGTGACGTTACCGAGAAGACAGTTGACTTAACACTTAAACGTATATCTTAGTTTTCTTACCGAGAAGATCAGCAGATCAGACTGGGGGACAGTGTGCCCTTGCGCTATTTCCACGACCCGCAAGGAGCCTGTCACTAGCGAGGAGCCTTCCACCTGTTTGCCAGTTAATTAGGTAGTTATTTGGTAAGCAAATCAATATAACCAGCAAAGGATGTCTGCTTCTTCTCTATGATACAGTATTTTTTTCTGAATAAAAGACTGAGGACAGGGAGCTAGAAGAAACGGCTTCCTGGTGCTGTTAAATATTTGGATTCAACCGTCTTGTGTGACAGAGGGAAATAGGATAGGAGGAAATGAAACACCTGACCAGGGGCAACAATCAAGGATATGAGTAGAGGGTGATCCCTGCAAGTTCCTGGCTTGCCTGTGATGGGTGATGAGGCTTTTAGAAAGGTGTTATACAGGGCGATTTTTGGTGCCTTACTTTATCTTAATTTTTGCCAATGTGAAAATTAAGGATAAATCAAGAGTACAGCAGGGATTTAACAAACAGGAAAAAAAATACAAACACAGGGTGGATCAATATTGTTTGGAAATCTTTAACGTCGAACTATTGTGTTCAACTTTTGATTCAACATCTCTATTCTTCCTTTATTTTTTGATGCCCAATTGCTTTTGGATTTGGCCTTTTTAGAAAGGGATGGAGGAAACAATAGAGAGAGCTGTTAGAGACCAGCACTAGCTGCTCAAGCTTTTCTATGGCAACGGTCTGTTGCTGGGGTTTGGGTTTTCTGGGTTTTGGGTTGTTTTGTTTTCTTGTCCAATGAAGTTCATGAACCAGTAGCATGCATCATACTTTAATCTGTTTTGCATCATTTCACTCGTTTAGATTATAAAAGCATGTGGTTTTTTATATATGACTTTTGCTGTTGATTACGAAGCACAATGTTAATACACGATGTGGTGATCAATAAGTTTTAAAGAATGTAAAGGTTTTCGTTTGGGGAAAGTTATTTTGGAGAAATGGGACTCATGTCGGCAAAAGCTCCTATGTAGTTGGCCAACATTTTTCTCAGTCGTTTTTTTTCATGTGTACATTGGCCAGAGTGTTCAGAGGGGCCCCTCTGACCATCCTTCCTTCCATGCCAGCTACTCCTCCTGCTAAACTCTATTTCCATTTCCGAGGTTACTGACTGACTTGGGCCTCCTTACACAATACTTCACGGGAACCAAATTCCAAATGGAGGAAATAAGTTAAGTCCTCCCCGTTTCTCCAAGATAAAGCTTTTTTTATTATTGCTATTAATATTAAATATAGGTCTCATTCATACAGTGTATGAGTAGGATCGTCATTTGGACAATGTCCACAAGGACCAATTTTTAAAACCTGTTCTTGTGTTATGGCTGAATAGTCTAGTGATGTTTTGTCCTTTATTTTCAATATATGATAAACATTTGATGTTGAAAACTTAGATGATAGATGCTTGTATATGAATGTGTTGTAATAAAGTGAGGTTTTCTTGATATATATTTATTAAAATGATCAAAATTCATTCAGATGTTCGTATTTTAATGACTGTTGGCTGTTTCTCTTTTCCGTTGCTCGTTCTCCTTTAAAAGAAAAACTCAAAGTCACTAGAAACGGTCATGGACAGTGGCCACACAGGCATTTTCAGAGTGAGAGAGCGCTTTTTGAGAGGCCCATCCAACAGGTGTTTTAGAATGGTCCTAGTTTGTAGGTTTACATTTCTGTTGATTTAAGAGCATAGTGTTAATATACGACGTGCTTGGTGATGGATAAGGTTTTATCTTAAAGGATCTGAAGACTTTTTGGCTTTTGTGAAGTTTCTGAAAAAAATAGCATAATGTGAAGTCATAAATATTGAATCCTAACGGATTCCTTTTGAATTGTCAGATTGTCAATTGACAGTTGTCATCTATAAGTGGTTCAAACAGCTGTGGAGGTATTCCATTTAATTCTGTATTATTGTTATTCTTAGAGGCCAGTATTGCACTTGATGCAAGAGGCGAGCTTGGAACTTCCCAGGTGGTCCAGTGGTTAAGACTGTGCTTCCATTGCAGGGGTGAGGACTCAGTCCCTGGTGGGGAAACTAAGACCCTGCACGCCACCTGGAGCGGCCAAAAATCTTTTTAAAGGGAGTGGGCAAGCTAGTTGGAAAGTAATTTGCCAAAAGCAGCATTCTTATGAGCATACCACATCTTGGAAATTTGAATATGAAAGAAAGGACTTTGTTTTTAAACTGCGCCCCCGCCTCCAGCGTTACCGGATAATGGTGGCCAAAGCTGTGAAATGATGGAGTTGGTGATTTTCTAGAGAATGCACCAGTGCTTCTCTGAAGGATGAGACCTGCTTTTGAATCCAGTAGCATTAAAATGCATCATAGTTTGTAATCAAGTTCTTGAGTGTAGGACAGTTCCAGCATACTTAAAAGAACACATTTTCTTTAAAGAAAAAAAATCATCCCTAAACATCCATCCAAATATCAAAAATGTTCCTAGTGTTGTTACGAAAGCATTATGGCCTCCTGTGTGATATCTACTCAAGAGATATTAAGTTAGATTTTCCTGAGTGGACAAGGCTCCCCTTCATTGTAAGTTAAGCCTCTGAATTGGGTTCTGTAGTTATATCCTCAGAGATGGGAAAAGTTAAGACCGCGCTCCACACCACACTACTGTCTCTCTATCTGGAAATAATACTCTGCTTTCTTTGCTTTAAGGAAAATCTCATAGGGCCAGAATCCAGACTTTTACAATTTAAATGAGGGGAAATCTTCACTCCAGAAAATGGCCCAGCTCCCCGAAGTTTGCCTTTAATTGCTACTCCCCTAGGCACCCAGGTGCGTGTCTTTAACCAAATCATTAACCTCCGTCTCTGGTCCTTCCTCTCTTCAAGTGGGTGATTTGTAGATGAGAGCCTGGCAAAGGCTCTTTAAAAGGGTAAAGGTATCATCATGTTATGCTTCGATTCTTAAATCCTATTATTCTATAGTTCACCTTGAAGAGGTCCTAGGGATAAGACAGTAAGGACATGAACCTGGGGGGAAAGTAGGAAAAACTTAAGCCAGGTGAAAATAAATGACTAGTTGACAGCAATCAATAATTAGGGTCAAGCATCTTTGGCCTGATATTTGAAGACAATGGAAATGTTGAACATCTTAACTGCTACTTTGTTACATAGATGCTGAAGCAAGTGCATGTAAGGTCTTTGCTTTTAGAGCTCATGGATAACTTCATCAAAGCATGGCTACCCGCCCCTCCAAATGTGAACTTGTATTACAGCTTTCCTTGAGTACTTCCTTTCTGTATCCAGAGCAAAGAACAACTTGCAGAAAACATGGGTGTTAAGAGGTGTCAAACTCACAATAAATATCAGGCAGGGATATGAGGACGTTTGCAATGCAGCTAAGCTTTTATATCCCTCAAACAAACTATGAGCAAAAAACGTTTCTGAAAATAATTAGCTGTTCAAATCCATTTTTATGACAGCCCCTGAAATTTGTAGTCATTGTATTTGTAGTGCAATCACATTGCTGCCAGTTTTACTAGGCCTTTTCAAAAACAAGGATTTGGCATGGCATTAATAATGATGGTTTAAACTAGATGCAGAAATGTCCCGTGAAGATAAGAATGAAATCAATATTTAAATAATAAAAGAGACAATATATGTTTTCTAGGAATTCATTTTAAGATTGTTGTGTTTTGATTCTGTGGTTTAAAATAAATGCATTAAGGATCTTTTAAATGAACTACATGATGCCTTCGGTGCTTTCTTAGAGTTATATAGTATAGCGAATAAGCAAGGTCTAATCTCTTCCCTTGGCTAAAACTTCTCCATTTTATGTGATGTAGCTACATAACCTGAGGTGAAACAGTTACTAGTTTAGAGATTGTTTCCAGCCCTGTGTACTTGCCATATTTTAGCTGGGAGAATTCACTTAGGAAAAGCACTTGCAAAGATGTAAGTTATGAACACTTGAATCTCGCATCCTGCCATAAAGTGCATCAGCAAGTGAGTTTAATAAAACATGCTGTTTAAAATAGTCTGTAATTTCCTGTTTCTGCATTTCCCTTCACTATCTGTGACAGGCTGAAGAGCGATGACTAAACGAAGGGAATTTACACAAGCTAGTCTGGTGGTGTTTGCAAACCATCACCATGAGATTCTTCTTCTTTGGTAAACAATTCTCTGGTGGGCTGTCTATGGCTGTTTTTTTCCCCTTGGTGTTGGTCCAATTTGTTAATTTTTAAAATGCAAACCACTTATTCACAGCCTGGAAACACCTGCTTTTGACCGCAATGAAACTGATGGAACGTACGGAGATGAAATTAGTCATTTCTCATGAAATTTCCCATATTTCTCAACGCCTTTTGAGGCAACTATTGCCTTGATTTGAAATTATGAAACCTTATAAAATGCCGTATCTTGGGGAGAGAACACACACAGAAAAGAACTTGCAGAGATGCAAGTTGCGACCTTGCTTCCTGCTGAGATCCCGAGACAGTGGGTAAATAGCAGAACCCTGGGGACGGGGGCTGGCTTTCAACAGACATTACCACCATCCAGGTCATTCCATGGGAGCAGCTGAGTCCAGGCATCAGGTGTGGTTCTCCATGACACTGTCCGATTGGTCTGCTCGCACTGAAACTCAGCCTGGATATTTCTAGACAGGGTGCTTTTTTTGCAGATGTCTTCTGAGGCAACTGCAATGTGCTAAGCTCAGTTCAGTTCAGATGTGACATAGCCCTTGTATTCTAGCCATCTAGAAGTGAGCAGATCTCTGAAATGCACCTGGCACAGCGCCCTGGCATCTATACCATCCTCAAAACTCATACCACCCGTTGTCTGCATAATAAGGAAAAGATGGAGAATGACAGGCAGCAAGGCAAGGGATTTCAGCAACAGGTTGGGGAGTTGATCTCTGATGGAGTGGAGGGGACGAAGTCTGAGGAGTGCCGCCCTCTGCATGCACTGAGTGTACTTTCTTTAAGGAGCAAGATTAAAAAGGAAAGAAGGCGATTTGGGGGGGAGGGGTCAAACCTGTTTATAAAGACAGGAAAAACCATTTCAGGAACTAAAGGATTTCCTTAATGTTTTTTTCAAGAAGAGAGAAATGGCTTGTCTGTCCTTTCAGGGAGCTGGGAGGGGTTCTCATTGTTGTTCTTCAAGCCTGTAGATGCTGTGCTTTTCAAACAACCCACCAAACTGTCTTTGTGAGTAGGTAAAGGCATTAGCTCATCTCTCCTGTTCCGTTCGGGCACAGGGGTTGTGGGTTTCTCATGAAGCTAGAATGTAGCACAGAGTTAATAGAGTGGGATTTGGAGTCAAACTCCCGAACACAAATTCCAGCTCTGCTAATGTAGTGTGGAAACTTGGCCTTGGCCAGCAAGCCATTTTACTTCCTAGTGCCTCACTTTTCTTGTCTGTAAAATGGGGTGGCATTGCTGTACCCACCTTGTCAGGTTGTCAGGATTCAAGACTTTAATATTAGGGAAGTGACTTGACTTTGCCTGGATGTACACATTATGGATGTAAAATAGTGAGCCTCCATAACTTCTCCACTAATGTGCCTGGATCCTTTGAAGGCTGGAGGTGACAGTACCAGATCCTCTCTTTGGGGAAAGTATTCTGCCTCCTGGATTTGAAATTAAATAGGGGGATGGTGTCAAACCTTCGAACCCAGTCAAACCTGTGAACCCAGGACCCTTAGACAGCTATGAAAATAGTCATTGGTGTTTCTGAGATATTTTTAATATTTCAAAAGCTTATTGGAAATCATAATGTTTCTAATCAATTGTGCAGGAAATAGTCACATTTCTGTACCTGGTCATATTTCTTTACCTTTGGTTAGAATTAAATCATCTCTGAGTTAACACAGATCAGACTAAGAAGAAACTCAAAACATGAAGGCATTATCTTTAATAAATGCAATTTATTTTGAGGATAGACTTTTTTGGAACACTGGCTATGGGAAAGGAGTAAGAGGTATCCTTTACAAATGAAAAGATTAAAAACCACTAACCTCTGACTCAACCCTAGGATTTGCCAAAGATCAAGTTTATCCAATCACTATATTGAATGATTCTCTTAGACCTGATTTTTACTCAGGAAAAAAAATACAGTTTTGAGTAAATAGATTTATTAATCAGATCAGTCGCTCAGTCGTGTCCGACTCTTTGTGACCCCATGAATCGCAGCACGCCAGGCCTCCCTGTCCATCACCAACTCCCGGAGTTCACTCAGACTCAACATCCATCGAGTCAGTGATGCCATCCAGCCATCTCATCCTCTGTCGTCCCCTTCTCCTCTTGCTCCCAATCCCTCCCAGCATCAGTCTTTTCCAATGAGTCAACTCTTCACATGAGGTGGCCAAAGTACTGGAGTTTCAGCTTCAGCATCATTCCCTCCAAGTAAATCCCAGGGCTGATCTCCTTCAGAATGGACTGGTTGGATCTCCTTGCAGTCCAAGGGACTCTCAAGAGTCTTCTCCAACACCACAGTTCAAAAGCATCAATTCTTCAGCGCTCAGCCTTCTTCACAGTCCAACTCTCACATCCATACATGACCACAGGAGAAACTATAGCCTTGACTAGACAGACCTTTGTTGGCAAAGTAATGTCTCTGCTTTTGAATATGCTATCTAGGTTGGTCATAACTTTCCTTCCAAGGAGTAAGCGTCTTTTAATTTCATGGCTGCAGTCACCATCTGCAGTGATTTTGGAGCCCAGAAAAATAAAGTCTGACACTGTTTCCACTGTTTCCCCATCTATTTCCTATGAAGTGATGGGACTGGATGCCATGATCTTCGTTTTCTGAATGTTGAGCTTTAAGCCAACTTTTTCACTCTCCACTTTCACTTTCATCAAGAGGCCTTTTAGTTCCTCTTCACTTTCTGCCATAAGGGTGGTGTCATCTGCATATCTGAGGTTATTGATATTTCTCCTGGCAATCTTGATTCCAGCTTGTGTTTCTTCCAGTCTAGCGTTTCTCATGATGTACTTTGCATATAAGTTAAATAAACAGGGTGACAACATACAGCCTTGACGAACTCCTTTTCCTATTTGGAATCAGTCAGCATTATTCTTCATGGTTCTATATCTAATCATGGAGGCCAAAGCAGAATTTTCTGTATAATTATAACATTGAGGATGTGGCCTCAAAGTAGTTACAAAAAAACTATGAAAGTTTCCACTTACGAGACCTAAGTTTAAAAAGTTCAGCTAAGGAGTGCTTGTCCCTACTTCAAAATCTTGTATTTTCCCTATGTTGTCTATAAACTCAGAGTCTTAACTGATGACTTAAATGCAAATAGGGTTTCATATTAAAAAATTACATTTCTATCTCTCTCAATGTTCCAAGAGTATATATTTTCCCAAAAGGTCAGGTATACCTGTAGTGATGCTCGTTGATTGTTAGGACTGAAATGACCACAAAAACTGAACCATATGGTTTGAGAAACAAATTGGTGCCAGAATGAGAGAAAATGCAGTGTTGTGCTATGATGGCTCCAGAACTTCTCTGGGACAGATTCTTCTACCCAACTGGGCTCTAGGATCTCATGGGTGACACCAGTAACTATCATTTGTGCCAACAAACAGCTGAGAGGGGCATGGGGTGGGGGTGGGAGAGGCAGGACACCTCAACCTGCCCAGGGAGATCCAGGCTGGCCAGCTCCAGACTCTTGTTCTCCACAGCAGCTGGAGTAGATTTTTGGTTTCAGTTAGTAGGATTCCTACCAATAAGGACAGTCAATCAGAATTCTTAACTAGTCCAGCCTTAACCTAGTTGCTTTTAGCCCAGATGACAGCATGCAAGGGACATGAAGCATGGGGTTGGGGGGCATGTATCTTTCTATCTGGAAATGGTACCAGTCCTGCACAGGAAGGACCCACAAGGAAATCTTGGGGCCATAGGTCCACCCGGGTGTTGTAATAGATGGTGAATGAATAGATAAAGGCTTGGAAGAACCCTGGGATGGAATTTGCAAGAATTGATTGATTTCCAGTTCTTACTGTCGTTATAGAGCAGTCAAGGTTTAACTCATTCTAAAATGGTGTAACTTCTTGTTTTCTTACAGTCCCTTGCATTGGTTTCTGATCAAATGACTGCTGTTTCTTAACCATAAAATTATAACCAACTTAATGTTGAGAGCTCTAGATTAGGAGTTAGGGGACAGGTTCTTGCCTGGCTTTAACTACTCCCTCTGCTACCCACTAGCTGTCTAACCATCTATAATACCCTAACTTTTCTGGGTCTTAATTTCCCATCTGTCAAATGATGAGGCTGCCCTCAAAGGACCTCTAAGATGGGTCTCCTCTGGCCTTAACATCAGGGACTCAAAACAACCAGAGAGCTTTCCGAAGATTTTCACTAGAATTTTGTACCGGCTCACTCCATCCTTTCCTTCCCCAGGATGCCCTTATTATTCGCCTCCCCGCCCGGTGAACCCAAGACATTGCTTTGGGATGTTTCTTAAAGAATAAATCTCTTGAGTTTTCCGGTCCAGATGATTGTTTTCTGCATATGGCTGCTAACCAATTGCCTGAAATACATTCCTGCAGATACGCCACGCTCCCCCGCGGTGTCTCAGTACATGTACCCTCCCCCTTCCCGGAGAGGTCTCTCCCCCACCCCAACCTATTAGCTCCACACATTCGCAGCCAGCCAGGCACAGCGCCGCTCCGCCTGATGCAAAGATTGTCCTTCCCTTCAAGCAACCAGCCTGGCTGCACTACGCAGGCAGGAGATCCGAGAACCCTCTTCTCTCTCGTGTTTACGAGTAATAAAATAGCGGACTTGCCCCCTTCTTTTTATGAAGACAGTCCTTGCAGCTGTGACTGTAACTGTTGTTGGGTTGTTGTTTTTTTTTTTTTGCATATGAGCCAAGATTATGGTCCCATAACCCAATTAGTGTCATTTGGTGGTGGTCCAAGTGCTTCCCCTGCTCGAGTTTTAATTTGGGGATCCCCGGAGGCTCCACATCTGTAGCCGGCCTGTTCTTCCTCTCCCCTTATTTGCTCGAGGTTTATGGGTGGATTAGCTGTGTGGTCTGGGAGGCGGCTGCTTCCCTTTCATCCACACGGCTCTCGAGCCGCCGAGGAGCCTTTTACTTTTCATCCAGCCCTGGCACCTGGAGGCGGCAGCCTGGGCGACTGGAATGAATCAGTGGATGCCCGGCAGGCCCCGAGGGGCGCGGCCCTGCAAGCGTGGGGGAGGGGAGGACGCGAGGGAGGGGGGAGCCGCTCAGGAGTCGGGGTGGGGTGGGCGGGGGGCGGCTCACCGCCCCACCAGGCTGGGCCAAGCTGGGATCCAGAGCGCAGGTCGCCGAGCATACGCCCCCCCCCCACCCCCGCCACACACACACACACACACACACACACACAGCACACACACCCCGCCCCCACTCCCTGGCTGGCGAGGACTGGCGAGGGCTCGGGGCGCTCATTGTGCAGGCAGCTGGCACCAGCTGGGAAGGGGAATTAGCATAACAAAGAGCCGGAGCGAGCGCCGCGCGGCCCGGCGGGGGCTCTGCACAGCGCCCCAGGCTCGGAGGAGCCGCGCTGTCACCCAGCAGCCGCGCGCCCCGGGCCGCCGGGGGCCAGAGACCCTCGGGGTTGCGGGGCGGGACCCCACTGCCGGCATCCGCGCCCCCTCGCCAGGTCGGCCAGAGCCCCGGCCGCCAGGGGAGGCAGCGGGGGTGGGTGTGAGTGTCGGCGAACGCGAGAGCAGGCGCGCGCGTTTGTGTGTGTGTTCGCGCGCGCGGGCACGGATGCTGCGGGCCCCCCTGAGTGTGCGTGTGCGCGTGGGCGTGCCTGTGACTCCGTCCGAGACCACCTGCAACCCAGAGGGGACCCACTCGCTCCCTCCCTACCTAGGCCTCTTTGGGTTTTGCTTCCCTGGGGCGGAAAGGAGTCGCTGGTTCCCAACTTTGGCGGACCCGTGGAACCCTCTGGGGACCTTTTACAATCCCACCCACCACCACCACCCCCCGGCCACTGCACCCCAGACTCGCTAATAACAGGCCCTCGGGGCTCTCCAGCGCGGTCTCCCACCCGTCCTAAGGTGAGAGTCGGACAGAAGCCGCGACCTGGCCCCCAGCCAGCGCCCGAGGAGGCGAAGGCCGCCGAGCCCAGCGTTTGGGGCCTCGGAGCTTCGCCCTCGCCGGCTGAGGTCAAGTGCACAGTCCTCCCACACTACCGCTCGGGTCTCCTCAAGCTTCCGACTGGGCAACTTTATCGCCGAGTTTGCATAGCATCCTTAGAGCTGCCCGTGGGAAGAAAAGTATCGGAAACTAGGCCTCTGTTGAGTCACGAAAGGTCAACAAAGCAGCAAATTCGGCCGACCGAACTGGAGCCCAGGACCGGGGGACTCGAGGCCCACGGTCTTGCCACTGTGACATTAGAAACAAACACCGCTGTTTCATGCGCAGCAGACGTCAGACTGAACCAGCCGGGTCGGGTCCCTGGAAGGACCCTGGGAGGACCGTGGGGAAGAGTGGACCCACGGCCCGAGATGGCTGACACAGACCGGAAGGCATCCCTAGAGCATGCCCGCGGCCTCTCCTCCAGGCGGGATGACTGCGCCACCTTTGACCTGACCGCCGCCTCCTCCGCTCGGCCCCGCCCGCAGTCCAGCCCCCTGCAGACCCCGGCTCCCAGCCCACTTCCTACAGGAAGGAAAAAGGACTGCACAAGCCGTTCGCCGCCACCCAGGAGCTGTCGGCAGCTGCGCCGCCGGGGGCGGGGCGAGCGGGGTGGGGTGGGGTGGGATGGGGAGCGCCGCAGCTCCCACCCAGGGACCCCGGAGCTCCATCTCCGCGCCTCGGGGCCAGCTCCTGGGTCGCGCCTCGCTGCCCCGCGCACGCTCCTTGCTTGCGGGCGCCGGGCGTCTTTGAGGTTTCTTACGAGTTCCGTGATTGCAGTCCCTGGCCTAGGCTGTCTGCACAACCCCCCAGGAGAGGGAGAGGAGAACTGTAATGAGCTGCGGGGGGCTGTATCAGTCCCAGGCTCCCTCGCCACCCGGAGGTGTGCGTTTCCAGGAGTGCAGCCTCCATCAGGCGCTTAGCACCAGCATCCTCTGCAGCGGAAGGGACCTCCGTCTCAGGCTTTCACGCGCCCTTCTCGCAGTCCGGGGGACCAAGGTGCAGGGAGGTGAAGGAAATCTCCAGGTTTCACAGCTCTCTGACTGCCCGCTCTTCTTCGCTCAGCTGCACACCAAGGCTCTTTGATAGGCCAACCCGGGTGCTTATTACTAGGCCCCTATTCCACAGTCAGAGCCCCAGCGCCCAGGAAAGGAGCGGCCCTAGGAATGCAGGCGGCAGCTGCCCTTGGAGGTGCCCTGGAGAGGAGCAGTGTAGAAACCCTGGGCCCCTGGCCTGAGCGCCGGCCCTGAGTGTGGCAGGTGAACTGGTGGTCTGAAGGGGCTGGTGGTGTCTGATGTTATTATTATTAAGAGTTTAGAATTCTCCTAGGTTCTAACAACTGCATTCATTCTCAATAAATGGTTTCTTAATAATCATTTTAATTAGCAAAAAGGCTGTCTTATTAAAGCTAATTAAAGGCAATTTGGGAACCTTATTTTCATACAATCATAAAATTAGAGAAACAAGAGGCTGGAGAAAAGGGGAATGTCTCAGTCTTTCTGCAGAGGGGGCAGGGAGGAGCTGGCAAGGGAGACCCTACCCCCAAGCCAGGCCTGCAGGCCTGGAGTGCCCCGGGGGATGGGCAGGGACCCTCAGTCTTGCAGAGGCTCCTGATGTGCTGGGGACAGCTTCTGGGAGCGAACCTGTGTCCACATTCTCCAGCTGGAGTCTGGGTCCCCTAACCCTCTCCCTCTGTCCGGTAATTGGCTAGTTTTCTCCCTCTAGGTATCTCTCAATGGGAATGAACTGCCATTACAGCCCTAACTGACCCCAGACCTCACTCCTTCTCAAAAGCTCCCCTTCTGTTGCCACGCATTCCTTCCGGTCCATTCTGTGTCTGACTGTTCAGAATCACCAGGCTACCAGTTTTCTCCCCTTCTCAGGCCTTTCAATGCCCTCCAGATCTCAGCTCAGGCCGTTTGCCCAACCCCACCTTCTGCCCAGCCACTTTGTCTCCTCAGTATTCTCCCCTGCTGACCTGCTCCTTCTCATCTCACAGCCATCACCCCAGCTTCTCCCTTGGCCTGGGGTAACCTTGCTCCGTATCCTCACTTATGCAAAGAGTAACTTCCCCTCAAGGCCAATTCAAGGTCCGCATTTTGTATGAAATCTTTCCAAGCTATTACAGGCTGGTCCGCGATATATGAAATGTAACATCCCCTCCCCTATCTATAATGACTTTTCAACTAGAATGTTTTTAAATTATAAAGTAGGAATTAAACATGGGTTTTAGCATTAGTGACCTCAGTTAAAATCCTGGCTTTCCATAAATATGGGAAGTGGTTTACAGGCATATCCTCGCTATAAGTACCTTGTGTCTAGTAGATGCCTTGACTTTCCTGAGCTCTGGTTTCCTCGTGAGGAAATGTGTGTATGTGCTAATTCACTTTATTCGTGTCTGACTCCTTGCGACCCTATGGACTGTAGCCCACCGGGCTCCTCTGTCCATGGGATTCTCCAGGCAAGAATCCTGCAGTGGGTTGCCGTGCCCTCCTCCAGCATGAGTAAATGAGGCTGATAGTAATACCTACACAACCAGGTTGCGTGTGTTAGTCGCTCAGTTGTGTACGACTCTTTGCGACCCCATGGACTATATAGCCCACCAGGGTCCTCTGTCCATGGAATTTTCCAGGCAAGGATACTGGAATGGGTTGCCATTTCCTTCTCCAGGGGATCTTCCCGACCAGGGATTGAACCTGGGTCTCCTGCATTGCAGGTGGATGCTTTACCATCTGAGCTACTAGGGAAGTCTGTACCAGTCTGTGGGATATGTAAGTAGATAAGGGTGTAAGTCAGTTTATACAATGTAGGCGTATGATGCTAATAGCTCTGTGATCATTGTCCTTGTTGATGTGGGACACAATTCAGGGGGTATGAACAAGGGATTCCCTGGCTGCCTGAACTCCTGCCAGCCTCGTCTCTAGGGGTTTCAGTGCCTCAGAGCCTCCCTTTCATCCCTTCTCTCCAGGGTTCCTTCCAAACCTTGGAATAGTATTCTTCTCTGGGGACCACAGGACAGCTGTTTGTGGGCACATACTTACTCCCAGCGTCTAGTGTCAGAACTCAGCACAAGAAAGACGCTGGACCAAAGGTCACCTCCTTGCTTTCTTGCTTTAAGTTGCTCAGCCACCATCTTCAGCAATCCTTTCTACAAATGAACTCATTCTGACAGTTAAAAAGAGCTCTCCAGTAAATGCTACTGTAACACAGACAGTTCTTGCCTGTGCTTGAAAACGTAGCTTGGGATATCTGCAGATTTTGCGCAGCAGACCTTGCACTTGTCCTTATCTGTTGCTTAGGCTGCAGGACAGGGAGTGGCTGTGCAGCAGCCAGAGCCTCCCTGGCTGTTCACCCCTGAGCATCCTTTCCATGAAGTCTTAACCGTGGCAGACCTGACCACAGAGGATGGACAATGAGCAGATCACAACGTGCGAGTGTTTAGCCGCCTGTTCTCCAAATAACTGTCTAAGTAGGACCTCTGCCTTGATAATAACTATTATCCCCAGACCTTATGTTTATTAGTGTCTCCTTAACCAGAAGGAAGCACGAACCTATGACACTCTCATTCTGATCAGCTGCACACTTTCACCTACCAGGGTCTGTACTCAAAGCCGCCGAAGCAGCACACAAATTAGCCAGCAGTCCGCAGCATATCAGACACACTATATGTTTTCTTCATCTCAGCCAAGAAAGGGACTCATTTCCCATCCCCGAGCATCAGTGGCTGTGTGAGCCCCACCACAGCTTCCGATGGGGCTGGGACTAGCCTGACATGGATGATTAAAGCTCTGTGTTATACAGCAGTGGCTGTGTTTGCAAGGAGATGGAGGAAACCTCACAGGACCCCTGGGGCAGGACACAACACTGCTCCTCGGAAAATTCCCTTTAAAAAAGTTGTCATGAAATCCAATTAACCAGCTGGAAGGCCGGCATGGGCAGCCCTCCTCAGGGTTAATAAATAATAGAACATGCCCTGCATTGGAAGGGGTATCTCTCTTCTCTGAGCTCAAAGGCTGTGACAAGCCCTCCCAGCAGGAAGAAACGGGTACCACCCCTACCAACACCCCCCTCCCCCAGTCCTTGAAACCCCAATGGGTCCAGCAGGGAGGGTCCCCTAGACAGAGGCCCCAGCATCCCCGGAGTGGGGAGGGGGCATCTCCTTCCTCTCCCTACACGACAAGCTGCAAGTTCATCAATCCAGCCCTGAGAGTGAGGGAATAAGGGCGCTTGTCTTGAGAGGATCCAGCATAGGAATGGGTGTCCCGAGCTCTGGTGCTGGTTCAGGTCGGGCCCATTCTCAGTTCTGAGGAGGCTCCTAACCCCGGCTGAACGTCATAATGAGGCCTGTCAAGGGGCCATACCAGGCCCTTCCTTGCTGGTCCTCTCTGCAAAGCTGACCGCCCTGGATGGGATCTTTGCTTCACTTTGGCTGGACCAACACTCTTCCATAGAAATATAATGCGAACCAGGTGCGTGATGTTAAATTTTCTAGTGGCCACATTAGAAAAATTGTTTTCAAAGAAGTGAGGAAGTGAAGTGAAGTCAGTCAGTCATGTCCGACTCTTTTCAACCCTGTGGACTGTAGCCTACCAGGCTGCTCCATCCATGGGATCCTCCAGGCAAGAATACTTGAGTGGGTCACCATTTCCTTCTCCAGGGGATCTTCCTGACCCAGGAATCGAACCTGGGTCTCCCGCATTGCAGGCAGATGCTTTATCCTCTGAGCCACCAGGGAAGCCCTCAAAGAAATGGGTGACACTAATTTTAATAATATAGTTTATTTAACCCAACATGTACAGTATCACTTCAACATATGCTCTGACTCTTTGCAACCCTGTGGACTGTAGCCCACCAGGCTCCTCTGTCCATGGAGTTTTTCAGGCATGAATACTGGAGTGGGTTGCCATTTCCTTCTTCCTGACCCATGAATCCAACCCCGGTCCCCTGCCTTGTAGGAGGATTCATTACCACTAGCGCCACCTGGGAAGCCCTCAAGATGTAATCATATAAAAATAATAAATGAGATATTGCATATTCTTTTCTGTTGTGTATTAAGTCTTTGAAGTCTGGTGCGTATTTTACACATCACATACCACTTGGGACAAGACACATTTCAGGTGCTCAATATTCACATTTGTCTAGTGGCTACCAGCAGTTCAGTTCAGTCGCTCAGTCGTCTCCAACTCTTTGCGACCCCATGGACTGTAGCACACCAGGCCTCCCTGTCCATCACCAACTCCCAGAGCTTACTCAAACTTATGTCCATTGAGTCGGTGATGCCATCCAACCATCTCATCCTTTGTCATCCCCTTTTCCTCCCACCTTCAATCTTTCCCAGCATCAAGGTCTTTTCAAATGAATCAGTTCTTCACATCAGGTGGCCAAAGTATTGGAGTTTCAGCTTCACCATCAGTCCTTCCAATGAATATTCAGGACTTGATTTCCTTTAGGGTGGACTGGTTGGATCTCCTTGCAGTCCAAGGGACTCTCAAGAGTCTTCTCCAACATCACAGGTCAAAAGCATCAATTCTTCGGCACTCAGCTTTCTTTATGGTCCAAGTCTCACATCCATACATGACTACTGGAAAACCATAGCTTTGACTAGATGGACCTTTGTTGGTGAGGTAATGCCTCTGTTTTTTAATATGCTGTCTAGGTTTGTCATAACTTTTCTTCCAAGGAGGAAGCACCTTTTAATTTCACGCTGCGGTCACCATCTGCAGAGATTTTGGAGCCCACATTGTGACCACCATATTGGACTATAACACTGGTACCCTTGGGCCAAGGCCTAGCTCTGGGTCTAAGCCTGGATTCTGCTGATCTCTTATACAAGGAATTATGAAGCTCCCACCTGGCTCCCATTACATCCCTTTTCCTCCGTGCTGTCCTGGCACCATATTCATGCTTCCTGGGGACCTCCAGCCCCGCTCTCTAGTTCAAGGCCATGGGACCACAAAGTGAACTCTGCCACTCTCAGCAATTTCCAATGAAAACTCCCAGCACTGGAGGGTTAATGTCTTGGGGTAGCCTGGCTCTGCTCCATTCCCTCCTGCCATCATCCTCACTCCCCAGGCTGGGACAAATGGGCCACCCTAGCATGAGTAGAGCCAGGACTGGGCAGGCAAGGGATGGGAAGGGGCTGCAGACAGCTGTGTTCACGGGGTGGCAAGGGCCCCTATCAGGAACCGAGTGGTATTTAATCCTCTGTGCTACCAGAGAGGCAGGATGTGGGTGGCAAGTAAAGTCTTGTCAGGGAAAATACTGGCAGGAAGGTAAGCCACATGCCCGAGTGACTGCCAACTCTACCACACCCCTCCTTTGAAGTCGTGCCTTAGTGCCATGCAGGCCAGGTCAAGCCTGTGACAGACAGCCCTCCCTGGGTGAGTCTAACTGGGTAAGAATGTGTGTATCCTAACTTCTAATCAGGGTGCATGTGCCTGTCTCTGCATCTCCCCCAGACTGTGAAGATCCCAGGGAAACGAGTCCTGGGTTCAGATGTTCTGAGCCCCAAATTTCAACATGAAGTCTGAGAAATAGGAATGTGACGGAGAGGACCACAGGGCTGGGACAGATGGCACTGTACTCACCAAGTCTGCCCTCCCTCCCGACTGCTCTCTGCCACCTTGGGGAACAGAACTGGGTGGGTGACCATGTGACGGACTGTGCCCGTGGTTGATGTGTTGAGTGGAGGGACGTGAGGATTACAAGGAGAAGACAGCTTTGATGGAAATGATATTCACAGGCCTGGACTGTGGGACATGACGCAGCCTCGCTGAAACCCCAGGGGTGGGGAGAGGACCACCGGTCAGTAAGGAACACAGGCAGGGTTCATCTCTCATACCAGGAATTCAGTGAGTTCTGGCTGGAGGTCGCAATCCAGCCCCTAGATGTTAGGAAAGGAAAAAGTAAGCCTGTTAATTGAGCTCTCACATTTATAAAACATTTTATGGTTTATAAAACCTTTTACTTTAATTATGGTATGACTCTCCTAACAATCCTATAAGGTTGCTAGGGCAGGTATTACTATCTTTATTTTACAGATAAGAAAACTGTGGCTCAGTGGAGCAAAGACTCCTTCTAGGGGCAATGCCAAGATAAACAGGCAGACAGGCCTTTCCAGCATCGAATTCTCCAAAATCATCACCCATTGAGATCTTAGAGCAGGGTTCTTAAAATTTGAGGGTTTTAGTTTGGGGCAGGAATCTGGTTAAAACTTTGAATCTCCTCACTGAAAATATGGACTTTAAGTGGTCCACAACCCCCTTGAAATTTTACAGAACATGTTATATGTCTGTTACGGGGCAGGAGGGACTAGAGGCCAGGAGAAACAGGATCAGAGTTTTAACAGAGTCTATGATGTCCAAAAGGTTAAGAATTAGAGAGCTATTCCAATGCCTTTATTTAGCAGATAAGGCAACTGAAGCTCAAAGAGGGTCAGTGAGGTACCTGGGATGACTCCACCTCGGGGCAGAGGTGGAACATCTGAGTCAGGCTGCTCTTTTCACTGTTCACCAAGCTAATGAGGTGTACAGGGACCCTGAGCTGCTCGTGCATCCAGGAAATCCCAGCTTGGGAAGCAATACAAAGGCTAAGAATGCATGTGTCATCCCAGCTCTACCCTGGGCCGCTGCTACACACCCGGGGCCACGACTCTACCTCTCTGGACCTCATTTTCCCTTCTGAACCACAGAGAGAAGGTTCAGAAAGGAGAGCCATCCCTACACTCTTTACTTCTGAGGATCCGTGTGAAGATACAAATGCAGGAAACAAGATGGAGCTCCTGACTTGTGGGATGGCAGAGGGAAGGACAGAGGTAAGCGAGTGGATGTGGACCCCAGTTGAAGAGGCCAGGGCTGGGCCCTGGATAAATGAGGTGGGCTTGCTTTAGAGTCCCACTTCATTCCCTGGCTTCCCTGGTGGCTCAGACGGTAAAGAATCTACCTGCCAGTGCAGGAGACCTGGGTTTGATCCCTGGGTCGGGAACATCCCTGGAGAAGGGAATGGCAACCCACTCCAGGATTCTTGCCTAGATAATCCCATGGACAGAGGAGCCTGGCAGGGCTACAGTCCATGAATTCACAAAGAATTGGACACAACTGAACAACTAACACTTTCATTCCCTGGAGCTAAATTTCCCCCAGGATGAGCCCTTTTCCTCATACTGTGAAGCCACAGTCTCCTCAAACTTTGCCCCTGTATCATCTGAAATAACAGACTCCTTTGTAAAATTAAAAAAAAAAAAAACCTGAAATTTTCTCCATCTGGTTTAAGTATAATGAGATTTATTATGGACATTGGGAGGACTGAAAAAATAGACTCCAGCTGAGTTTCTAGGACAACTCCCAGAGCCACGCTGCAGATCTGGCGGTCACGGGAGCCACTGCCCATGTCAGAAGCAGGCGGGGGCTGACGCCAACCCGCAGTGGGCCTGCCCCAATCTGGTACCAGCAAAAAGGAGGACCCCTGCGACATCCCGTCTTTAGGTAACACTGTCCACAAGAAAAAGTGCATCTGACTGGTGGAACTTAAATCCCTTACCTGCCTTCTCAGAGCAAGGGAAACTGGAAAACAAGAGCAGTTCCATTTTGTTTTGCTTCCCTTGGGAAGGTGGGGTGTATACCCTGAAGAACTGTTAGAATATCGAAAGGGTGTCTTAAAGATCTGAGCAACCACAAATACCATACATCTATGATAGTGCCCCTTGGGAAGCAGAGGACACAGTCCCAAGAGGTTTGTTACAAGAATTACGTTTTTTGAGGTCTCTCATTTTAATTTAAATATTTTTTGAAAATTCATGAAACTTCTGTATTATATGTGTATATATCTCAATCTATCTACTGATACAGACATAAGTACGTATATATGTTGACAGAGCACACATATATACTCCTAAGCATATACACACACACTACCCTTATAGCTCAGTTGGTAAAGAATCTGTCTGCAATGCAGGAGACCCGGGTTCGATTACTGGGTCAGGAAGATCCCCTGGATAAGGAAATGGCACCCCACTTCAGTATTCTTGCCTGGAGAATCCCATGGACAGAGGAGTCTGGTGGGCTACAGTCCATAGGGTTCAGTTCAGTTGCCCAGTCGTGTCTGACTCTTTGCGACCCCATGAACCGCAGCACGCCAGGCCTCCCTGTCCATCACCAACTCCCAGAGTTTACCCAAACTCATGTCCATTGAGTCAGTCATGCCATCCAACCATCTCATCCTCTGTCATCCCCTTCTCCTCCTGCCTTCAATCTCTCCCAACATCAGGGTCTTTTCAAATGAGTCAGCTCTTCACATCAGGTGGCCAAAATATTGGAGTTTCAGCTTCAACATCAGTCCTTCCAATGAACATCTAAGACTGATTTCCTTTAGGATGGACTGGTTGGATCTCCTTGCAGTCCAAGGGACTCTCAAGAGTCTTCTCCAACACCACAGTTCAAAAGCATCAATTCTGCACTCAGCTTTCTTTATAGTCCAGCTCTCACATCCATATATGACTACTGGAAAGAGTCAGACACAACTCGAGTGAGTTAACACACATACACACTATATATCTATATATAGTAATGTTTCTGTAAAAATCGTCGGATAGAATTAAGGTGCTGAGGAGGATATTTGAAACTAATCTGGTTTTCTTAAAACCTCAATTGTGCACACACCTAGAGCCTTAGAGATTTTAGGAAGGGATAGTAGCAAAATGTCCTGATTTATCTGGAACAGGCCTGGTTCATGCTTGTGGGCCCAGCATAACCTTTAGTAACCTCCCTTCCCCTCTCCACAGCGGCCCCATTTCGATGAGCATTGATGAGTCATCTGATTCTTGGGGGACACTGGACAGGTCTCTGGCCTCTAGGATGTGCTCACAGAGACGTACGTCACTGCAGCCTGCCCCCGAGATCCCAGCGGCTGGCTTTGAATCCCTTGGGGAAAGCTTGTCGGTCAGTCAATTCATCTTCTTTCTCAAGCTGTCAGGTATTGGACCCCCAGGCCCTGCCTCACCACCCCGAACCAGTCAACTGGAGACCTCCGGGGATGTGGGCTTCTGACTCCCACTCCCTAAGAACTAAGGCTGCAGCTGGCACTCACACTCAGCCTGTTGTTCTATTGTCCTCGCCAAGCCATGGCCATTCAGCTGCTCAAAACTGCCTTTCTGTAGGAGCCACCCCTAACCCCATCCCACTGTAAGTGTAATTCCTTTACATAGTATTACTAAATGTAATTCCTTTAGCATGGCCTCACTTCGCGCAAAATTCACTGGAGCCTGTTTTCATGCTAGTCTGATATGAGTTTCAAATGTGTTTCATTTGCTACAGTCCTGCCTCCCCAATCAGACTGGAGACTCGGTCAGGAGCTGTCTACTGGGAGATCCCTGCATTCAAGAATTGAGTTTTTTCCAGTGAAACTGAGGTTCCCTGAGGGCAACAAACAGTCTTTTCTATCAGATGGGTGCTCCCAAAGACCCGAATCCTATAATCTGGAAGATAAAGATTTCATCTCCTCCTGGTACAGCCTTCTATGTCTGAAGTTAGCTCCCAAGATTCTGGGGGCAGTTATAGCTCCTTCTCCTAACTCCTCACCCACTTGGGCTGGGTGCAGGGGTGAGATTTGTCCCTGTGACTCGTGCTCAAAGCAGTTCTGATTTTTCCAGCCTGCCTGGGCCTCCAGGCTGCAGAGGGGACTCCTTGCTTAATGAAGCGCATTCTCCATCTGTGGTCTGGCCCTCCTGGCAGCCCCAGCTGCCTGGGGCCTGGCTTTGGGGAAAGCAGTAAAGAAGTCCCCTCATCCCCACCCCACCCCCCACCCCCAAGTACACACCAGGGGATGCACTCCTTCTCAAGCCAGCACTACCCCACCCATTTTAGGCTAATGAGATTCAGAGCCCACACCAGGGCTGCTCTGACTGGTTTGACCTATTTAATGAAAACAGCAGCTTCCAAAAATGGAGGCTATGCTCCAAGGCTCTGCCCAGGGCCACAGAGACAGACTCAGGCGTCTCTGGCCAAGCTTGGACTTTGGCATTCCTTCTCAGTCCCTGACTTTCTTCTCTCCCCTCCCTCCTTCCCTCTCCTCTGTTTTCCAACATCTGTGTCCAGAAAGGAAGAAAAACCCTGTTTGGACTGGCTTCCTTCCATCTGTCATTTTTTTTCCCCTCTTTCAAACGTCTTGTCTAAAGCAGAGTCAGTTACATAAACATTCCACCTCTTTCCATAAATTGGCCGCAGTTTCTGAACAATAGAGTTACTGTGAAGGGGAAGAGAGAGCCCAAGGCCACACCCCACAAGGGCTGGTCCCCCAGCCAAATAGAACCAGAGACTTATTCTTTGAAAGAACCAAAGAGGAAATCCAGAATCTTCAGGCGAGAGCTCTTCTGTTGTGCTTGGAACCGTTTCTTCACCAAACCCCCTCTTGCCCTGCCCCTCCCTCTGCCATCCTTCCATCTCTTTAGCTACAAGCTGTTTGAGCGGCTGCCCGATTTCTGTTTTTTCCCTCAACGGCCTGACAGCGTGTGTCAGTGTGCATCCCTGTCCTTAGGGCAGAGTGTGCGGATGATGGACTTGGTGGCGGTGTGTGTGTGTGTTTTCTGGCATGATTTTTGGAGGCACGCCCTGAAGATTTTGTTGCCTTTTTCTTTAAATAGAAACAGTTGGACCTCACTAATTCAGACCAGTTGGAGAACAGTCTGGAGGGGAAGGAAAAAAAGTCTGACTCCAACATAACACGTTGAAATGTAGGCCTTCTTATTTCTCCCAAGTTCATGGAGTTACTGGAACTGGACTAGCCACACTGGCAGATATGGCCCTGACAGAACTGCTTCATGTATCGATGGAGTTTGTTATCAGCATCCTCTTGAATACGTAATTAAATCTGAGGGTTGCTCAGAGTGTGAAAACACAGTGTTTCGTAATAGGTCAAATATCTTCAACATGAGTAGCACTTCTCATTGGCTTAGAAAACTGTCTTTTTAGCCAGGCTGTGTGCTCTTTAAGGACAAGTTCCATATCTTATCCATTTGATGAAGTCACTCAGTCATGTCCGACTCTTTCCCACCCCATGGACTGTAGCCTACCAGGCTCCTCCGTCTGTGCGATTTTCCAGGCAAGAGAACTGGAGTGGGTTGCCATTTCCTTCTCCAGGAGATCTTCCCAACCCAGGGATTGAACCTGGGTCTCCCGCATTGGAGAAGGCAATGGCAATCCACTCCAACACTCTTGCCTGGAAAATCCCATGGACGGAGGAACCTGATAGGCTACAGTCCATGGGGTCGCAAAGAGTCCGACATGACTGAGCAACTTCACTTTCACTTTTCTCCCGCATTGTAGGCAGATGCTTTACCGTCTGAGCCACCAGGGAAATCCATTTGGTACCTGGGGCCTATTGCAGCTCCCACTAAGTGTGCAAAATATGTATTGAATAGTGGATGGATGAATGGGTGGATGGAGGGGTAGACTGATAAGACGAATGAGGCAGGAATGGGGGCCTTGGTAGGAAGGTCCGTAGGAAACTTAGAGGCCTCACAGATGTGTGGGAGAAGTGGCAGAGATCTATGTCTGAACAAAAGTGAGTAACTGAGAGCCTCCCCATCAGCTCCTGCAGCAAGTGGCAAGAGATGACGAAGGCAGAGATAGTCGGGGACGCAGCTGTGGCCATGAGTGAATTCTGAGAGTTCAGGGGAAGCAGAGGTAAGGAAGGCTAGGATGGAAGGCGATGGGTGGGCACAGTGTAATCACGCGAACTGGATCTGTGATTATAGAGCAGGTCTGGGGCTGGAGGAAGACGTGGGTGGCAAAGGTGAAAAGAGATTAGTCTGTTTTGAGTAAACAAAGTTTGGGGGATGCTGTATCACTTGAGATGCTTTTTGACTACAAGTAGCAGTTAAGCTCAGCTGGCTTACATCAGTGGTTCTCAACAGGGGATGATTTGATCCCCTAGGGAACATTTGGCACTGTTTGGAGACGTCTTTGGTTTTCACAGCTGGGACTGGGGCAGGGTGGGGGCTGCTACTAGAATCTAGAAGGTGGAAGCTGGGGGTGCTGCTCAATATTCTGCAGTGTATAAGGATGGCCACCCACAATGAAGGATTATGTGGCCCAAAATGTCAGTAGTGTCATTGATGAGAAACTCTGGCTTAAACCATTTGTTGTCCCATATCACAAGCAGTTCTAGGTCAGTTATTCTGTTCTCTCCATCCATTGGCTTTGCCTCTGCCACTTATGGGGCCTGTGTTCTCCCTGGACCACAAGAGCCTACAATGACTCCAACGTTACATCTTCACCCAAGAGCATCCTCCTGTCCCCTTTTAAAGCTCACCTTCCCGTCTTGTCTCACAAGCCTTGTACCCCATGCTGACTCCTGTCTCAGTCCTGGGCAAGGGGATGCCCATGATTGGTTTTAAATTAACTGTGATTCGTCACCCCTATCCCCCTCCCCCACACACTGGTGCTGGGGTCTGAAACCCAAAGGCAATTTATCTTTTAGAAAATATTATGTCTTCCAGAGAGGAGAAAGTGTGCTGAATAGTTCATGACAAAATCTCCCTGGTTTACTGGGCTCCTAAAACTGAGAAGGCTGTCCGTGATAGCTCAGTTGGTAAAGAATCCGCCTGTAATGCAAGAGATCCCAGTTCGATTCCTGGGTCGGGAAGATCCCCTGGATAAGGGATAGCCTACCTGCTCCAGTATTCTTGGGCTTCCCTGGTGGCTCAGCTGGTAAAGAATCCACCTGCATTGTGGGAGACCTGACTTCCATCCCTGGATTGGCTGGCCTGGAGAATTCCATGGACTGTATAGTCCATTGGGGTCACAAAGAGTCTGACACAACGAGCGACTTTCACTTTTCTACTTTCACTTTCTAAAACTGAGAAATGTGCTCCTGGCCCTCAAGGCTATAGCTTGCCACTCACCTATCCACTTTGTATCCTCCACTCCCTAAATCATTCATTCCATAAGGGGTAGATGTTACAGAACGCCTTCTCCCTGTGCTAGGGGTGAAACAGATATGGTTGCTACTGGCCCAGGGCCTTTGCTCTTGTAGGGGAGATATTGATCAAGCGATCTCATGGAGGACGTGCAATTACAGCCAGAGATATGCTATGGTTTAAGTCCTTGGAAGGAAAGTTATGACCAACCTAGATAGCATATTCAAGCAGAGACATTACTTTGCCAACAAAGGTCTGTCTAGTCAAGGCTATGGTTTTTCCAGTACTTATGTATGGATGTGAGAGTTGGACTGTGAAGAAAGCTGAATGCTGAAGAATTGATGCTTTTGAACGGTGGTGTTGGAGAAGACTCTTGAGAGTCCCTTGGACTGCAAGGAGATCCAACCAGTCCATTCTGAAGGAGATCAGCCCTGGGATTTCTTTGGAAGGAATGATGCTAAAGCTGAAACTCCAGTACTTTGGCCACCTCATGTGAAGAGTTGACTCATTGGAAAAGACTCTGATGCTGGGAGGGATTGGGGGCAGGAGGAGAAGGGGACAACAGAGGATGAGATGGCTGGATGGCATCACCGACTCTATGGACGTGAGTCTGAGTGAACTCCGGGAGTTGGTGATGGACAGGGAGGCCTGGCGTGCTGCGATTCATGGGGTCGCAAAGAGTCGGACACGACTGAGTGACTGAACTGAACTGAAGAGTATCTGGAGCTGTGACAGCATTTGACAGAAGATCTTACAGGGAGGATGGGGGAGAGTCACATCTGAAGAATGAATAAAAATTGATTAGGTGAAAGATGGGGAACAGAGGAGATTTTCCTGGCAAGATGAGCACATGAGATTTTCCTGGGAAGATGAGTGTATGTCCCTCTGTCGGGAAGAGCACAGCTCAGTCCCAGAACTGACGAATGGCAGCGGGAGAGATCCAGGGGAGGATGGCCCAGATTTTGAGAGGTTAGGCAAGGGCTAGATCTCCTACGGTCTTGTATTACATGCTAAGTATTCTAGTCTTGATCTTAAGGACGTAGAAATGTCATTTGAGTGCTCTACTGTGCTGATGTCAGTCTGAAGAATGAACTGGAGAGAATCAGGTGAGATTTGGGAAGATGGGGAACAGCAGGTCTGAAGGCAGGTGAGGAGTGTTGGTAGCTTGAGCCAGGCTGGTAATGAGGGCGAAGAAAAGTTGTTAGATTAGGGAGATATTTAAGAGCGAAAATTGACAGAATTTGTTGTGGATCGGGGGAGAGAAGAAAGGGTTACAGATGAGTTCTAAGTTTCTGGATTGTGAAAATGGTAAGAAGATGGAGCCATTTGCTGAGAAAGAAAACACTGGAAAAGGAGCACTCTTGTGGGAAAATTAGAGTTCAGCTCTGGACATGGTGGGATGGCAGTTCCCTTGAGACCTCCAAGCGGCGATGATGAGTAGGCATTTGGAATATGGCTCCAGAGATCAAAGGAGAAGACTGGGATGGAAATATACGCGTAGGAGATATCAGCATACAGATGGTGTAGTGGTTGTCTATTAATGAGTAACAAATTACCTCAACTCTTAGTGACTTAGAACAACAACAGTCATCTATTATCTCTTATGGTTTGGGTCTGTTGGGACTTTGGACAGGGTACAGAGGGGATGACTTAACTCTGTTCTACAATGTCTGAGGTCTCAGCTGGAATTCTCCATGGCTGGGAGCTGGGAGCTGGAATTATCTGATGTTGATGTTGGCTCTTGGCTGAGACCTTAGCTTAGCTGTTGGCTGTAACACCCACATGTGGCTTTCTCCATGTGGCCTGGGCTTCCTCACAAGGGGGTGGATTGGTCCTAAAAGCAAAAATCCCAAGAGAGAGAGCCAGGTGGAAACTGTATCATTTACATGACCTAACCTTAGGAGTCACACATACTGTCACTCCCACCATACTTCATTAGCCCAGGAAGGCATAAGCTGCCCCACCTGGATTCAAGGGGAGGGAACTCAGATCCCACTTTTTGGTGAAAGAGTGTCAGTTACATTGTAAGAAGAGTATGTGGGATGGGATAAATATAAAAATGTGTCTATCCTTGGATTATATACGATCTGTCACAGATGAGAACTGAAGGTAATGAATAAGATGTCCCGAGCAAAGAGAATCTACATGAGAAAAGAGCCTAGAATGGAGGCTTAGAGTCATCCCCCCCCATGTCAGTATGCAGGAGATGAGTCTACAAGAGAGACAGAGAAAGAGCAGACAAGGAGGTAGGAGGAGACTATGGCATCACAGAAGCCAGTGGAAGACAGTTCATTCACTCATGCATCAGACTTCATCAAGTATCTTCTATGCCAGCCTGTTCTGGGTGCTGGGACTACAGTAGTGAATGCAGAATTCTCTAACTTCATGATGATTACGGTCTACGAGAGAAATATCCAGTTAATTGAGGACTGAGAAAAATGTGCCTGGATGTAGTGAAGATCAATGGTGACTCTTTTGAATATGATGTTATTTGGAAGCCAGATTGGGAAGGTGAAGGTAGCTCCAGGCTTCTGGAGGTAAATATGGCTGCCGCAAAGCCCCAGCTGGGCATAGCATCCTCCCTATAGCCTGTCCTGCTGTCAGCCTGGGATCTCTATTGGCTCTTTACGCCCAGGGACTCAGAAGGTGGAAGGCATTGAAGCCCCACTGAAACTGGTAAGGAACCTGGATGAATTTTTCCTGGGTTCCACACTGTTGTTTGGGAGGAAACTAAGAGAACGCACTGCCTTCTGCACCCCCTGCCGCCAAACCTTAGCCAGCAGCTCTGTTATCTTGCTTCCTGTCACGGGGTTTTCCCTGGATGCTCTTTGGGTACTGCCTGGCCCCATTCAGAACCCGCAGCCCAGACTCCAGCCCTGCTGGTTTCCTCGAAGGCTATGCCTGGTCATTCCTTTGATGTCTGGACTCCCTTCTTCCCTCCCTCCCTCCTTCCTTCTTTCTACCCCTCCCCCCATGAGGCCCAGTTCAATACTCCTTCTCTATGGAGAGGCACCCGCTCCAGCCTTCAGGGATCCCCTTACCCACTGCCCTGAAGCTTGGCCCTGCACCTGGTGTGGTTCTCAACAGCCCATGTCGTGTGTGTCCTGTTATTTAGTCTCCCCAGACTACATGCAACCTCCTTGAAGAGATGTTCCCCATGTCTTCACAGAGACCCTGAGCAGAGCTCAGCACTGTCATCCGAGGACCAATATGTGTTGCATCCATTGAATCAATCAGTGCAGAGCCCCCCTGTGGCCTCCCACACTTGCCCAGAGTACACATCCTTCGAGCTTGTAGCAATAACTGAATCCAGGAAAGGGATCTGGGTGATTTTTCAGAAATATGCTTCCAGAACTCCTGGGGAATAAGCAGCCAAAGAGACCCTTTTTATACCTATGAAGCTTCTATCTGGGAACAGGGGATGGAGTATGTGGTTCCCCAACCCCCAGAAGTGTTCTTAAATCAGGTGGGCAAAATACGTGAACTCACAGCAACAGCTGAGCAAATCTGTTTAGGTGCAGTGAACAAATACAGACCAAAGGTTCAGCCAAAGCCTTGGACTGTGTGTATCACAATAAACTGTGGGAAATTCTGAAAGAGATGGGAATACCAGACCACGTGACCTGCCTCTTGAGAAACCTATATGCAGGTCAGGAAGCAGCAGTTAGAACTGGACATGGAACAACAGACTGGTTCCAAATAGGATAAGGAATACATCAAGGCTGTATATTGTCATCCTGCTTATTTAACTTATATGCAGAGTACATCATGAGAAACGCTGGGCTGGAAGAAACACAAGCTGGAATCAAGATTGCTGGGAGAAATATCAATAACCTCAGATATGCAGATGACACCACCGTTATGGCAGAAAGTGAAGAGGAACTAAAAAGCCTCTTGATGAAAGTGAACAAGGAGAGTGAAAAGGTTGGTTTAAAGCTCAACATTTAGAAAACTAAGATCATGGAGATGGTGATTGCAGCCATGAAATTAAAAGACGCTTACTCCTTGGAAGGAAAGTTATGACCAACCTAGATAGCATATTCAAAAGCAGAGACATTGCTTTGCCAACAAAGGTCCATCTAGTCAAGGCTATGGTTTTTCCTGTGGTCATGTATGGATGTGAGAGTTGGACTGTGAAGAAGGCTGAGCGCTGAAGAATTGATGCTTTTGAACTGTGGTGTTGGAGAAGACTCTTGAGAGTCCCTTGGACTGCAAGGAGATCTAACCGGTCCATCCTAAAGGAGATCAGTCCTGGGTGTTCATTGGAAGGACTGATGCTGAAGCTGAAACTCCAATACTTTGGCCACCTCATGCTAAGAGCTGAGTCATTGGAAAAGACCCTGATGCTGAGAGGGATTGGGGGCAGGAGGAGAAGGGGACAACAGAGGATGAGATGGCTGGATGGCATCACCGACTCGATGGACATGAGTTTGGGTAGACTCCGGGAGTTGGTGATAGACAGAGAGGCCTGGTGTGCTGCAATTCATGGGGTCGCAAAGAGTCGGACACAACTGAGCGACTGAACTGAACTCAAAGGTTTAGCTGAGGCAGGGTAGTCCTCTCTAGTGGTATTTTTCCCAAGTGACATGTCTTAAATGTGATGTGGGTGAAATACAAAGCGTCACCGGCTAGCTGTATTGCATTGTGCAAATTGCACAACCTTTCTGAGCTTCAGTTTTCCGATCTTTAAAATGGAATAATAATTCCCACCACAAGGGATTGTTAGAAAAAGTGAATGAGATAATGAATGGTCAATTTTCATTATTTGTGTGGTTCTATCTTTGCAAATCCAACCTACTCACTCAAATTTGTAAACCTAAAGTCAATATTTGCTGTGTATTCAAGATCATTCCTGGACATGCATAAAGATGCAGAAATTTTGAGTCAGCTGATATGCACGTATCCAGCTGAGGTCAAATAAGGCACACTCTGCCTTCTTTTTCCTCTCATACTATAAACAAGTGTCTGCTTTGTGGTTTATTTAGTGCCATGTGTTTGGCATTTTTGTGCTTTTTGTTGACAATTTCTCTGTTTAAAATGGCCCCCAAGCACGGCGCTGAAGTGCTGCCTCCAGCACAAGACGGCTGTGACGTGCCTCACGAAGAAAAGACATGGGTTAGACGAACTTCACTCAGGCGTGAGTTATAGCGCTGTTGGCTGTGCGTCCAATGTTAATGAATCAAAAATACATATTAAATAAACATATCAAACAAGGTTGTGTGTTGATTGGTCGATGAAAATGTTGTAGCCAGAGACCCACAGGAACCTACCGCCGTATTTCCCCCAAGAGTGATGGTTCAGTGTTTGCTAATTCGAGGTTCACAGCAGCTTTACAAATGAAATGACCACAACACTGAGAATGGACAATGGAGAAGCTCCGGAACAGCGTCTAGTGTAGACAAACGTTCTGGAAGCGTGGACTCCGAGCCTCAGTAAGAGGAGGGCAGGAAGCACTCCAAGTAGTTCATTGCCAAAGTTGTTCATGCCTTGCCAAGAAGTTGGTTGCTGCTGCTGCTGCTGTTGCTGCTAAGTCGCTTCAGTCGTGTCCGACTCTGTGCGACCCCATAGACGGCAGGCAGCCCACCAGGCTCCCCGGCCCTGGGATTCTCCAGGCAAGACCACTGGAGTGGGTTGCCATGTCCTTCTCCAATGCATGAAAGTGAAAAGGGAAAGTGAAGTTGCTCAGTCGTGTCTGACTCTTAGCGATCCCATGGACTGCAGCCCACCAGGCTCCTCCATCCGTGGGAGTTTCTAAGAGGGTCAAAGAAATGTTTTTGCCTGTCCCTGCCCTTCTCTCCTGGCAGAGGCAGTATTACAACAGTGGGATATAACCAGCCCTTATAGCTCTGTCTGGTGCTACACACTGTGTTCTTGTTCATAGGTTTCTGTCTTATTCCTCTTCTAGCGTTGGATGCCTCATGTTTCTGTCCCCAGACAAGGACCTCTGGGCAAGGGCTATGTAGTCGCAGCCTGGGAGCGTGAGGCTCTTTGGTGTGTTTTTTCTGCTCTCCTTTCCTCTCTGTCCCAACTCTCTTGTATTTTGTTGCTTCCACTTTTGTTGTTCTTCCCAGAGGAAATAAAAAAAGAAACAAAAGCCTTGTCTCCATCCAGGTTTTTCGTGCAGGGCGAGGACCTCTCTAAACTCCAGCCCTGGAGCAGGATGTTGAAGAGTGGGGGAGGGGAGGGACTCCGGCCACCAGGCTTCCCCCAGAGGAAGCCCCCAACCCTGATCGGGCCACTCTTGTCTCCTCCCAGGCCCGGTGGAAGCAGTAAGAACAAGGGGAAGGGACGTGAGGTTTTCTCCACACCTGGATCTCATTAGACTCCCATTCCTGAGACTCTGGGCTTGCACACTTTCTCTCCAGGCAGCCAGTTGCAGAAAATCTGTAAACCTGTGCGGAGGCCAGGCTTCGGGAGGCAGCCCTGGCTGAAATGCGAGGGCTGTGGGTACTTGATCTTTATCAGAGCCTCTCTGCCTTCCCGGCCTCCTGCCAGCTCCCCGTCGCCCCCAGCCAGGATCCTCAAGGAATTCAGAGCCTGGGGATTGTATTACCTTCTGAATTCTATTAGCACAGTCTGGCTGGGGTGGGGATGGGGGGCATCCAGCAGCCTTTGGTGCCAAGCAGGCGCCTTTGGTTGCTTGTCTCTGTTTCTCCAGCTTCCACTCCTCCCTGCCCCCATCTCTCAGGCTCTCTGCAGGGAAGGATGTGGATTATGTATATATAAACTAAGATATGGGTTTTCAGATGTTCACAGTAGAACAGAAACTGACAATGATAGTAATAATAGCAAAACTGTGTGCCAGGCACTAGTTTAATTGCTTTGTATATATTAGCACATTTAATTCCCAAAATATCCCTATTTTACATGAAGAAACAGATAGACCTATATGACCTCCAGGACATCAACAAATCCCTGTTTTGAACTGCAGTTTCGTCATAACTCTAAAGAGGAGTTAGATGAGATAAAGCTAAGGCACCTTTCATCACCAATTTCTCTTTTTTTTTCTTTCTCTTTGTTGGTATCTTAGTAACATAGAGGAGGAAAAGGAAGGAGAAAGAAGAACTGAGTTCTTGCTACAGAGTTCTTGTAACAGAACAGGCAAATACTTTTGTGAAGAGCCAGACAATAAGTATTTCAGACCTTGAAGTCAGTGCCGTCTTTGTCCTCTGTTGTCACAAATACTCGGCTCTTTTCATGGCGTGAAAGCAGCCACTGGCAATATGTGAGTCAGTGAGCATAGCTGTGCGTCAAAAAACTTAACCAAATAGGAAGAGGGCTGGATTTGCCCCTCTGGCCAGGTTGCTCTCTAAGTCTGATTACCCAGGCAGGGGCCCTGCCGGCAGAAAGCTTACACTCTGCTCCAGGCTTCGTCACGGGATGCATGCAGGTAACAGACAGATTCCGTTTGTTAACATGTAAATTACGTAAATGTGTAGCCATACATACACACACACACAGTTCCTCAGGTTTATGTCCATTTACACAAACTAAGCTCCCTTTTACACATTGTTTGGCAGTTTCCATTTTCAGCTGACATTTGAACATGAGTTTGAACTGCCCGAATGCGCTTATACATGGATATTTTTCACTAAGTGCATACTACAGTACCAGGTGACCCGTGGCTGGTTGAAACTGAGGATGCAGAATTGTGGGTACGGAGGGTTGACCGCACAGTCACGGGTGAATCTTCTACTGCTCTGAGGCGGGTGCCTGTAACCCCCTCGTTCTTCAAGGGTCAACGTAGTATGAAGCTGCCAGTTACTGCTCGCTCTGTGTGCCAGCCGCTGCCCTCAGTGCTTTTCATACACTATCTCAGTTCAGCCTCCCGACCGCTCCATCGACAGGAATTAGGATCCCTTGTCAGTTTGCCAGGGCTACCATAACCAAGGACTACAGATAGGCTGACTTCGACAACAGAAATTTATTTACTTTCTCACAGTTCTGGAGGCTAGAAGTCCACGACTAATGTGTTGGCTTCTTCTAAGGCCTCTCCCCTTGGCTTATAGATGGTCATTTTCTCCCTGAGTCTTCACATAGCTGTCATTTTGGGCCTGTCTCTCCTGGTCTCCTCTTCCTTATAAGGATATCGGTCATAACGGATTCAGGCCCACCCATATAACCTCATTTTATCTTAATTACCTCTTTAAGGACTCTTCCCTCATAGTTCAGTCGGTAAAGAATCTGCCTGCAATGAAGGAGACCCAGGTTCGATTCCTGGGTCGGGAAGATCCCCTGGAGAAGGAAATGGCAACTCACTCCAGTATTCTTGCCTGGAGAATACTATGGACGGAGGAGACTGGCAGGCTACATACAGTCCATGGGGTTGCAAGAGTTGGACACAACTTAGTGACTAATCCACCACACCACCACCTCTTTAAGGGCTTCCCTGGTGGCTGAGCTGGTAAAGAATCCACCTGCAGGGTAGGAGACCTAGGTTCGATCCCTGGGTTGGGAAGATCCCCTGGAGAAGGGAATGGCTACCCATTCCAGTATTCTGGCCTGGAGAATTCCATGGACTGTGTAGTCCATGGGGTCGAAAAGAGTCGGACACAACTGAGTGACCACCCTATCTGCAAATACTCACATTCCGAGTACTAGGATCAAGACTCCAAGGTGTGAATTTCAGGGATTAGGGTTTACAGCTCAGCCCTCAACAATCCCTGTCTATAGACAAGGTAATAGATAACCTGGGGGACAGGGTATCTGCCTAAAGGTCACACAGTTACTTGAATACTTTACTCCAAAACCCATATTCTTAATCTCTTGAAGGTCGTCACAGGAAAATCACAGCATTTTTGGAAATCAGAGATTATCGTTGCAGAGAGCTTTATGATTGAAGGCTTCTCTATGAAGAACCCTTAGAGTAATAAACACCAACTTGGCCCTTTCTGATACTAGACATATGGTCACTTTCAAGAGAAAGAAACTATCCCCTCCCCTGACCCCTCACCCATTAGGAATTGGCCTGGAGCCCACCGCATACCCTCCTGTTCCTTTCTCTCCCACTCCCTCCTTGTCCTCCCCCACTCCCCTGACACCCTCCCAGGGGGAGAGATTTCATTCTACAGGCCCAATGAAAGGCACCAGGTCTCAAGAGAAATATCCCTGAGACAGATTAGGGCTTTCCTAGGAACACTTTAACTATAGCCCCACAGGGATGCATCCTGCCATGTGAAGCCCAAGTGACCACCGAGCTGTAGGGCTACAGTGGCCACAGGGCAAATTCAGGGCGATTGTTCACTAAGGTAAATAAACAAGGGCTTGCGTGGGCTAAACATATTTCTTGGATGAGATAGAATCACTCACAACTCCTTGATGCCTAATAAGTTTTCCAGGAGATTCTTTGGGGGTTCTCTATACACCATCCAATCCATACCCTGACCCCTTCTCCTCCTTCCTTGAAAAATAACAGACTTCCTCTTATCATGGTCTTTTCTTTTTTTTTCCTTGTAAGTTCATGTCCTTTCTTTACCTGTTTGTACACATTCATCCTACTGACATGGGTGTCTGTCCTGGTCTGTCTTTTCTGCCATTCTCCATGTCTGACTCAGGATTCCCTGCATTATGTCTTGTGTTTGTGTTTTATTTTTCTAAAGTTGGCATAATTTATATTCAATGAAACACACAAATCTAAAGAATTAAATTTCTCTGAATTCTGACATACACTGGCCTAAGCCACTCCTTTCAAGACACAGAACCTTCCATCACCCTAGAAAGTTCTCTCACATGTCCTTTCCTAGCCAGTCTTTCTTTTCAGCTACACTCCCATCCCCAGGCAACTGCTATCTTGATTTCTTTCACCACTGATTAATTTTGCCTCTTCTAGAACTTCATAGAAAAGGAACATAGAGTATGTATTCGGTTTGTTTGGTTTCTTTGGTTCAGCATAATGTTTTGGGGATTTATCCATGCTTATTGCTTTCTATCCCAGCAGTGTACTCCTTTCTATTCCACTGAATACATATATCACTGTTTTCTTATCCATATTTTTCTCTGATGGGTATTTGTGTTGTTTATAGGCTGTTACAAATAAAGTCACTTTATTTATGAACATTCTTACATAAGTCTTTTTGTGGTGTGGTGGTGTTTAGTCGCTCAGTTGTGTCCGACTCTTTGTGACCCTATGAACTATATAGGCCGCCAGGCTCCTCTGCCCATAGGATTCTCCAGGCAAGAATACTGGAGTGGGTTGCCATTTCCTTCCCCAGGGGATCTTCCTAATCCAGGGATCAAACCTGTGTTGCAGGCAGATTCTTTACCGCTGAGCCACCAGGGAAGCCCCATTAGTCATTAGGGAAGTACTAAACAAGATCAGCCAGTAGGATGCAAGAACCAGAAAGTCACGCCTGTGCGTCTGAACTTTTACCGACAGCCTTCAAATGCTAGGTACTTGTCTTCAGAACACAAGTGATTATGCCTCTGAGAAAGAGTTTGGGCAGATTTTGCAGCAACTTCGACTGCTTTTGGCAAACCTCTTAGCTTAAACAGCCTGAATAGTTGAAACCTGGGTGTGGTTTTTTTTAAGGGAGTTAATAATCTAAACATAGGAAGCAACCAAGGAAGTCTTTCATCTGGGCTCTACAGACCTCCAAAGGAGTCCACGAGTACAGCTCGTTCTTAATATGAGACAGGCTGGGACCTGGGACCTGAGACCCTTTGCTACAGTGCTTGCACCTGGACAAACATCTCCTCTAGTCAACAAAATATTACAAAGACACTATGAAGGACTAAAAATAGCTGTGTGCATGTGCAGTTGGGGCAAATTGTGAGCAACAGGATACAAAAAAAACAAAAACCCAACTGCCACTTCTGAAAAACCAGGAGCAAAAGCAAGCTACATTCATAACCCCTGCACTCACCACCACCAAAGGGGTGAGCAAACTACCTAAGCTGCCCTCCAGCCCGGCCCCTGGACAGCTCCTACCCTCAGCTCATGCAAGGAGCCAGCTTGATCCCACCCACAGGGAGCGAGCCTGCAAGGGAAACTTCTTACTTATTCTCACTCCCCCACACTGCAGCAGGGGCCCCAATAGAGTTTTGCCTCAATCTTGTCTGGCCTCTTATCAATGCCTATTGATTAAGGAGGCCAAGCACCCTGCTCAGTAACAAATCCAGCTGGTTTCCTGGGTAATCCCATGTATTTATCTGACATATTTGAGAACTATTGGCAGAAGGGGTCCCGAGGCTTCACTAGTCTGTCACAGTGGACCATAGTACCAACAAAGATCAAAAGGTTAAGAATCCTGGGGCCTCTCTCCCTCTCGTCTCTCTTTTCTTTTCTCTCCTCTTTCCTTTGTCAGTTTTTCTAGCAGCGCAACCACAGGACAAAAAAATGCCCTTGGACACTAATAGTGATCCCTTCTCAGAGCGTACATTTGATACGTTTGTTTAAAAATGAAACATCCCTATCAGGGGAGAATGGGGAAAAACAAAGGTGCTGATCCCCCTCTCACTATTTAATGGGGAAGAATTTGTATCCCAGGCTTATTTGTAATTGATGGCTTATTTGTATCCCAGCTCCCTCCAGAAAGAACTTGCAGCAAATAAAAATATTTCAACATAAGCAAACCAACGTCTCGGGCATTGGACAGCAGGAGAGAGAATGCAGAACTGATCCTGGAATATGCTGGCACAGACCTGCTCAGCTGTTGAAATCAGCATTAGCATTTGGCTCTGTTCCAAAAAGTTCCTTCCTCATCTTCAGAGCGTATCTCAGAATCTAATAATAATCTATGTGAGTTATTTTTTGCCAAACTTAAAAAGCTTGGCATGTTCTGTCCTTTAATAATCCTTTCTCAGAAAAGGTAAAAGTTGCTTAATAAATCTTAGGAGTAACGGATGGGATCAGTCAAGAGGAAGAAAGTTTACTTAACAGTCATTTGAGTTAATCAGTCTTCAAAATATTTTTCCTGGAGAGAAATTGGACACTTCAAGACATTTTCTATCATAACAGTGAGAAGTGGCTTTGGTACTTAAGTAGTAGTGGGATCATTGTAGGAAGCTTCCAGCTTCCAACTCTGGGTATAGTTTGGCCTTTTGAATGCTAGTCACAAACAACACAGTACAACTTTGCCAGGTATTATCAGAAATCGTCAAGAATAAAAATTCTACTTGGTCCCCCAAATATGCATTAGTCCTCTAGAATATTGGTTTGCCCCCAATATCCATTTCCCTTCCTTTCTATAGTATAGGATCACCCAGATTTATCTGAGATGGGCACTTCCCTGGTGATCCCAGGGTTAGGGTTCTGCACTTCCTTCCACTGCAGGGGGCTCAGATTCAGTCTGTGGTCTTGTGTGTGTACAGTGTCGTGTCTGACTCTTTAAGACCCCATGGACTGTAGCCCACCCGGCTCCTCTGTCCATGGGATTTCCTAGGCAAGAATACTGGAGTGGGTTTCCATTTCCTTCTTCAGGAGATCTTCCCAACTCCGGGATCGAATCTGCATGTCTCTGGTCTCTTGCATTAGCAAGCAGGTACTTTACCACTAGCACCATTTCAGTTTCTGGTCAGGGATCTAAAATCCTACATGCTGCCCCTGCAGCGAGGCAAAAAGAAGAAGAAGGAAGAAAGAAAAAAGAAAAAAAGATTATCTGGACACATTATTACTCAGCTAAAGATCGCATTTCTAGCCTCTTCTGCAGCTCAATAGTTGGTAAAGAATCCACCTGCAATGAGAGAGACCTGGGTTCCATTCCTGGGTTAGGAAGATCCCCTGGAGGAGGGCATGGCAACCCACTCCACTATTCTTGCCTGGAGAATCCCATGGACAGAGGAGCCTTTCGGATACAGTCAATGGGGTCACAGAGTTGGACACAACTGAGCAGCTAAACACAGCGCAGCAGCATGGATGTGTGACTGGGCCTTGGTCAATGAGAAATAAGCAGAAGTGATATATGCATCTTCCATATCATTCTTTTAGGAAAAAGCTGGAGCCATCATTACCTCTTATCACGTTCCCACTGGCTGGAAGATAGAAGTTATGGCAGGAGCTAAAGCAGCCATCTTAGACCAGGAGGTAGCATCATAACCAGCAAGATGGAAGAAACCTGGCTCTCCAGGAAGTAGAAAAAGCCTAATTACCAACAGAAAACCACCCTCCCAGCCCTGAACCATCTACCCTGATCTTTATGTAAGAGAAATATACCTTGTTAGAGACACCATTATTTTGGCCTTTAGCATAGTAGCCAAATCTCTATTCTATCCCATCTTGGCCTCAACCACATTTCTTCCTGCTCCTAGTTACTTTTATGCTCTTCTAGGCTCCATTTCATCTGGGTGGGCAGCATCTGACATGTTGCCACCACGATCCATTACCAGTGTTTCCCCTCCCTCACTCACTGCAGTTTGTATCACTTCCCCATCCGATCAGTTCTCCACCAAGGCCTGTCTCTAGACAATCTGTGATCTCCAACTTCTGAAAAGAATCCATTGATATAAAAGAACAAATGCTGACAATATTTATTCAGCGCTTACCATATGCCAGTTTCTGTTTTAATTACTCATTAAAGTAATATCTAAGCTAATTACATTTTAACCTTTCAACAACCCTTTGAGGTAACCATGTTTCATTCCATTTTGGAAATGAGGAATCTGAGGCACCACATGATGCCACAGATCATACGAGGATCCTGATTCCAGAAATCTGAAACAGAGATACGCAAGGAGAAAGTCCTTGAGGTCACTGGAGAGTATGAGAGCCAGGCTATATAGGACCAGGGAGGTCTTGGAGCAGCTGTAGCTTCTTTGATGGCCCTGAAACCCACCTGCTGAAGGCAGAGTCTTCCTGCCCAAGTCACTGCAGGTGACCAGCAGAGCCTGGAGGAGCTGGCTCTTGTTACTCCAGGCTGTCGAGTTTTGCAGGACAAACTGAAGGGAATCCCCAGGAAGACCTTCCTAAATGTGTAATTCCATATACTGTGCCCCCTTCCCATCCTCCAACACTGTCTCCATAGCTCCTCTCCCTAGATCTAGTTTGCTCATTGACCAAATCAGTCTTCCTCCCTGTGGACCACCGGGCCAGAGTTCCCAAGCAGGTCTTAACCTTAGCAGGGGATTCACCACTAGTACTAGAGATGGTTCTGGGAAGAACCCTAATAGGGATGTAGAGATAAGCTGAGAAATTGTGGGGCCTCCTCCTGCACCTCTGGTTCTCAGGAAGCTGCTCTGCTGCTCTCAGGGTTCTCCCTGCTCTGCCTTCCCCTCCTTGCTCCCCGCACAACTTAGTCCCACGGTTGTTATAAATGGGGTTCTCCCCCAGGGCCCCTAAGAATCCTCCAACTCCTACCCTCAGGCCCTCTCATTATATCTAATTATTTTTTCCTTTGTCAAGCTTTGTGTTTAATTAGAACCACATTCTAGCAGAGAGTAGCTCCCCAAGCCAGACCCCCAGAGGGCCCTAGGAGGAGGAACTGGTTTTCTTCTCTCGGCCTGGGGACAGCTGGGTCCTTTCCCCACCCCATACAATGACCAGCTGAAAGATGCCTGGTACAGGCACGGAGTAATCAATCTGCAGTAAAACATGCCTACTCAAAACGGAGACTCCTTCTCCCTGTCTCATCCTTCCTCTTAACACCTAGAACATCTGTTTCTTGCTCCCCCTTGCAGCTGAGGCAAGGACGGTGTGTGTCCCCAAGTTAACACAGTGTGGTTCCTCCTCTAATTAAAGCGGGGAGTTGTTTGTCCATGGGGGAATTTAATGCTCTCCTACTAGGGGTGCCACAGCTTGTTCCTTCTGCTTTAAACTACCATAGAGTCAATGAGACATGTGGGCTCTATTATTGTCGTTCTGCCAAAATGGCTCAAAGGACGGCAATGACGATGGTCGACGGTTACTCAGCATTTATTCCACCTTTCCAAGTATGACTTCCTGGATTACGGGGTCTGATCAACTAAACTCTGTTTCTCAGACTGCCCTGAAGCAGGGATTCTGGATGAGGATTTGGTTCTGCCAATCTGATGCACCTGATGCAAGAAGGCAAAGGCCCTCTTCCGGCAGCTTTGGCTGTTAAGCATCTACCTGAGAAATCCACCCAAGAACCAGGCATTCCAGCTCGTCCGACCTCATGGTCTTGCCCAGAGTAATCCTGGAACGTGCAGTGAGCGTGGCTATGTAGACACCATGGGTTCTGCAGCAGCCCTCCAGCGTTTTGTCACCAGTCTAGTAGGTATCAAGAGGCAGCAGCTGTGCTGGTGGTGACAGATTCTTGATCCCTGCATCCAGCTATAGCCATGGCCATGTGGGTGTTTTAATTCATCAGCTTCAGATTCAACCACCTGGATGTCATCTCCCCTGCTGGGGCAGTTCTGGGGTGCTGTTCTGGGAACTATTACAGAGACATCATCTAGACCTCCTGCTTCAGCCCTTTCAACAATTTTTTGAGCACCTAACTTCCAACAGAGGATGGCGGAGGATGAGATGGTTGGATAGCATCATCGACTCAACGGACATGAGTTTGAGTAAGCTCTGGGAATTGGTGATGGACAGGGAGGCCTGGTGTGTTGGAGTCCATGGGGTCGCACTGTCGGACATGACTGAGCGACTGAACTGAACTCCCAACAGTAAATCCTATTCCTGTTTAAGTAGTTATAATGGTTTCTGTTACCGATATAACTGAACTCTTTTGAAGTAGGAAGCTTTGAAAGAAAAGAGAATTAAGAACTATGGGGAAAAAAATTTTAAATTTGCCTGTGGAAAGGGGAAGTCATAATACTCTTCTTGCTGAAATGCCCATAAAAAAGCTAGAAAGGTATTTCTTTATGCCATTTTTGGAAAAAGGATTTAGATTTCAAGATTGCCCAAGGAAAGTTTAGTTCATTCATTCAACACTTATTTTATGCCGAGTCTAGTTCATGCCATGGAGTCAAATGAAGAATAAACCATGATCTTCGCCCTCCAAGTACTTGGGGAAAACATCCAAAGTTAGGAAAAAAAAAAAAAGGTAACTTGGAAAGAGGATTCTAATCAAACTTTGGGAATAAGACCAAGCTTAAATTGTGATTGATGACTGTTAAAATTAACTGGTTCTGTATAGCTATTTCCCTGAAATCCTTTTTGGAACTGACATGAGTCAGTAGATAGATGTCCTTGCCTATGTTTTTTTTTTTTTTTTCATTGAAAAGCTTGCTTCCTGAGCATTTTATGTAAATAATTCAAATTCACAGCAAAGAATTATAAATTTCATTTTTAAAGTATCTAGAATTTTTATCATTCCAAGCTAGACCTTAGGTATAACACACACACTGTAGTTTGGAATGTGATGGCAAAGTATGTACCACCAGCTGGGTGCACAGCATTCCAATTCTGGGGAAAACAGAGCATCCTGAGAGCTATATTTGTAAAACTGAAGTTTTAAAGGGACAGCAATAAAGGGCTACTGGTTAATGTTCCATCTACATAGCCAAACATTTTTTTATAATATTGACCAATTAAACCAATTGGTTTATAGCAAGTTCCCACTAGCTAGCTGTTTCACATATGGCAGTATATATATGTCAGTCCTAATCTCCCAGTTCATCCCGCCCTTCCCTTCTCCCAGCCACTTCCACAGATCTGTTCTCTACATCTGCGTCTCTATTCCTCCCCTCGAAATAGGCTCATCTGTACCATGGGTGGGATGGAGGTAGGTGGGAGGGAGGTCCACGAGGGAGGGTGTATATGTATACACACAGCTCATTCACTACATTGTACAGCAGAAACTAACACAACATTGGAAAGAAATTATACTCCAATGGGAAAAAAAAAAAAGCCAATTGCTTTTTGTAATAGGTACAAAAAAAACCCTTCTTCATTTTCTTCTCCAAACTTTTCCCTTCCACAGGGCAGGGACCTTATCTATTGTATTCAGTGCTGAATCCCTAGCAACTAAAATAGACATACGTGTGTGTTAGTTGCTCAGTCGTGTCTGACTCTTTGCAATTCCATGGATTGGGGCCTACCAGGATCCTCCGTCCATGGGATTTTCCAGGCAAAAATACTGGAGTGGGTTGCTGTTCCCTTCTCCAGGGGATCTTCCTGACCCAGGGATCAAACCCAGGTCTCCTGCATGACAGGCAGACTCTACCATCTGAGCCAGTAGACATAGCTGGGCTCAATAAATACTTTTATAAATGGTGAATAAATGTTTTAAAAGGATCCTCCTGGTTACTGGGTGAAGAAGGAAAGGCTGTGAGGAGCAAGATGGGAAGCGAGGTGGCCATTTCGTGGGCTTCAGGCGTGGATGGTGGTGACTTGGGTTAGGGTTGCTGATGGAGATAATAAGTAGTCTGATTGGGGATCTCTTTAGAATGTAAACCTGTCAGGACTTGCTAATGGACTGGCTGTGGAGTGTGGGAAAAGAAAAGGAGTCAGGGATGACTCTTAGACCCACGGGCCGGAGCAACTGTATGAATCATAGGTTCACTGATGAGAACTGCAGGCCTAGGCAGGTGTGCGCTCTGCCTGTTCAAGGAAGAACAAGGAGGCCAGTGAGTGAGCTAAGGGGAGGGTGGTGAGCTGAGGTCACAGAATGGCTGGAACCAGATCCCAGGAAGCTTGGCGGCCAAGGGGGACGCTGAGTGTTGTTCTAAGTGATGGCAAGGTCTTGGAGGATTTTGCAGGTTGTTGTAACATGACCTGATTTACATTTTAAAAGGATCACTCAAGCTGCAAGTGTAGAAAATCAACCATAGAAAACAAGAAACAGAAATTGGGGAGACTAGCTCCAGGTTATGGTAGTGAGCCAGGTGGGAGAGCGGGAGAGCTGGACCAGGCTGGCAGCCTTGGTGGGGGTGAGACAAACGTGACTGGGTCTCCCCTGTGATGAAAACTTGCTTCTTCTCAAGCACACCGAACCCACTCTCTCATTTGGGTCCAGACTGTGCTTCGCTCTCTCATTTCATGCAGGTCTCTGCCCAAATACCACCTCCTTGGAGGTATTCTCTCAATCCTTCTTTTTTTAATTGAAATACAGTTGCTTTACAAGGTTGTATTAATTTCTACTGTACAGAAAAGTGATTCAGTTATGCATATATATTCTTTTTCACATTCTTTTCCATTATGGTAGGATATTGAATATAGTTCCCTGTGCTGTACATTAGGATCTTATTGTTTATCCATCTGCGTTTTGATGCCTTCTTGAATTTGGTGCCAGATACCCTCTTCTCTTTCACTCCCTTTCCCGGCTTTGTTTGTTTGTTGTTGTTGTTGTTTTCTGTTTGTTTCTTTTGTCCATGCGATGTGGCTGGTGGGATCTTAGTTCTGTGACCAGATATTGAACCTGGACCTTTGGCAGTGTAAGTGAGGAGTCCTGACTGCTGGACTGCTAGGGAATTCCCTCCCTGCTTCATTTTTATTCACCCTTGTTCTTATTTCATTTCCTTGCTTTCATCATCTGTCTTCCCCCACTAGAAGGTAAGTTCCATGAGGGCAAGGTCTTGGTTTTTGCCTTTAGGCCAGTAGCTATAAACAGACTCTCCACAGTTCAGTTCAGTTCCTCAGTCGTGTCCAGCTCTTTGCGACCCCATGGACTGCAGCACGCCAGGCCTCCCTGTCCATCGCCAACTCCCGGAGTTTACTCAAACTCATGTCCATTGAGTCGGTGATGCCACCCAACCATCTCACCCTCTGTCGTCCCCTTCTCCTCCTGCCTTCAATCTTTCCCAGCATCAGGGTCTTTTCAAATGAGTCAGCTCTTCGAATCAGGTGGCCAAAGTATTGGAGTTTCAGCTTCTGCACCAGTCCTTCCAATGAGTATTCAGGACTGATTTCCTTTAGTATGGACTGGTTGTATCTCCCAGTAGCTATAAACAGACCCTCCACGGGTCTTTGATAAACAAAATGAAGCACTTGTGTAGGAGCTGGGAGGGTTTTCTTTATATAAGAACAGGGTTTCATATGCAAATGTATAGTGGAAACATGCTTTAAGGGCAGGGGAATATTCAAACCATCTTAGGGAAATTTGTTTTAAATACTTGTTGACACACAGCTAACTTACAATGGGAGCACCAGTTGGTTCTCACAAGCATGTGAGCAATTTCTTGCATCTCAACACAGGTTTAAATGAAAGGATTATTTATTTATTTTAAATAACTTATGACTGATGTATCATCTAAAAAATAGCACATATCCACAATACATATCTTTATATAAATGCACATGTCAAATGTGTACATGCTATTTTATTATTTTTTTTAATGCTGTCTTACTTTTCATTTCCTTTTTGTATGGTCAGCCCTAGCCCCATTTTCTACCCACCTTCCCTGGTGGCTCAGAGGGGTAAAGCACCTGACTACAATGCAGGAGACCTGGGTTCGATCCTGGGTCAGGAAAATCCCCTGGAGGAGGAAATGGCAACCCACTCCAGTACTCTTGCCTGGAAAATCCCATGGACAAAGGAGCCTGGTAGACTACAGTCCATGGGGTTGCAAAGAGTCGGACACAACGGAGTGACTTCACTTTTGCTTTCATAATGCCTTTAAGATAGAGTATGCTTTTCCATGTTTTCTCTAGGCTCAGATATTTTACATAGAAAATATACATATACACATACTGAGGAGAGGCTGTTCCTTGGTTCACAAATGTGGGATCATATATACACCTTTTCTCCCCACACCTTACTTTTCTCCCTCAGTGATATCTCATAGAAATTCCTTTATGTAACCTGGCATAGCTCTGATTTTTCATGTCCATTGGTTACATATGGTTGATATTTCATGGTGTGGATGTACAGTAATTCGTTCAGCTATTCCCTTTTGGAAGGCATTATGTTTTCTGTTTTTGCTCCTTTGAACTATACTACAACACACATCCTTGAAATGTGCGGTTAGTTTCAGAGCCAGAGGTGAAGCTACCTATTCTTTCATTCAATCCCATAGCTTTTTTACAACTGAGGCAATGAAGATCAGAAAGGGAAAGGAACATGCCCAAGATCACACAGCTCTTTAATATTTCACAAAAATTCAAATGACCATTATTTCACAGAATCTTCACAAGCAAGGAAACTATTATCATGTCAACCTTAAAGTTATAAAAACTGAAGCCAAAGAGACTAATTGCTTTGATTTCATGGTCAGTGAGGGCAAAAGCCAGGGCTGATAGCCAGGACTTTTGATTCCTGATTCCCAGTAGATTCTTCCACTTCTAGTTTTATGGATGCCACTAACACAGACTGTCTACTGGGTGGTTTTTGTTAATTTATTCTGGACGTTAACGGGGCACCCTGCCTGCATAAAAGTTTTGCTAAAAGAATGACACAGTTTGCGTTCAGAACACATTTTCCTTAACTATTCAGGTTGAAGTCATGGTTGAAGTTGTTAAAAAACAGACTTTGGAATCAGGCTGATTTCATTTTGAGTGCTGGCTTTGCCACTAACTTTCAGCAGATGAGTCAGCATCCCTAAAACCCAGTTTCCTCATCTGTAAACTAGGGATATGATTGTACAGCTCCCACCTTATCAGACGTTGTTAGGATTAGATAACACAAGATGCTGCTGCTAAGTCACTTCAGTCGTGTCCGACTCTGTGCGACCCCATAGACGGCAGCCCACCAGGCTCCCCAGTCCCTGGGATGCTCCAGGCAAGAACACTGGAGTGGGTTGCCACTTCCTTCTCCAATGCATGAAAGTGAAAAATGAAAGTGAAGTCGCTCAGTTGTGTCCGACTCTTAGCGACCCCATGGACAGCAGCCTACCAAGCTCCTCCATCTATGGGATTTTCCAGGAAGAGTACTGGAGTGGGGTGTCATTTCCTTCTCCAATGCATGAAAGTGAATTTTCCAGGCAAGAGTATTGGAGTAGGATGCCATTGCCTTCTCTGAACACAAGATGTGTGGGCAGATAGGACAGTGCCTGGCCATAATAAGTTCTTGATAAATATGAGCTATTATTTTGGATGTTTGGCGCCACCCAACTGACTGGTAGATATCTATGCTTCCTAACTGTTCTTTATCTGAGGTAGGAAAAGCCTTTCTCATCGCAGGGCTAGGATAGGATGTCTTTGATGGTTGCCCTCTGGCTTCTTCATAGGTAGAAGGTTAGAGAGAAAGACCAGGAAAGAGTTTTCCCTTTTTGCATTGCTCTAACCCTAAAGTGCCATAAAGTGGAGGGGAATCTGTCTCTTAAAAAGGAAAGTAGGAACATTCTGACCTTCCTGAGTGTGCCTGCCTGTGTGAGACACTGCGAGTGCAGACATTCTTTAGCAACAGAGCATTAACTGTCAATGGATGTGTTACAGCTACTTGAGTGCCTTCTCCTTTCCAGGAGAAAAGCCATTTTCAAGCCAGTTGCTTGCAATGCATCAAGTGATGAAATACAGATAACAAATTGTGCATTTGTTTGGCTTCATGCTTATTACACCCCCGCTTCTGGAAAGCATTGCACTTAGCCCCTTAATAATCCCTCTCCGGAGATCAATTACCAGGATTTATCTGGTTCCTCGAGCATAAAAGTGTTTTATTGTTTTTACTTTTGCTCCAAGCGAAGTGTGAGGCGGTAGGCCAGGTTTAAAGGGACTGTCCCAGGCAAGATTGTGAAGCTGGGATGATCGTCCTTGCTTTCCTGTCTACTAAATCCTCAACAGGAAAGTAGGGAACACTTGGAGGCATCTCCCTGAGGAGGGACCAGGCCCAGATGTTCTCATCTCTGATTATTTGCTCACAGATCGTAAGCTTGCAGGTGCCTGGAAAGGTGGGTGCCACTTGAGGGGAGAAGCTGGAAAGTGGAGCTAAGTCACCATTTCAGACCAAATCATTTTTCCTCTAAAGTTTCGCTGTAATCCAAACCAGTTGAGCATTTGAGAAGAAGTAGGTACCATGAAAAGGGGTAATGGAATTAGCTTTCATGTTTTTCCAGGACTCTAAACCATATTTCCTGTCACAACTGTACATTATTAATACAAGGCATCTGTTAGCACAGAACTGCCCGAAAATGTGCACCCAAAACCTTACATCTGGTTTCGATAATTTATTTCTGACATTTGTAGTTGGTGGGGAAGGTGGGGGGAGGATGGGAAAAAGGGGGGGAATTAAACCAAGATGTTGCCTTTAACCCATCAGAAGCTCCTAGTCTGAGCCAAAAGCCTGAGTTCTTAACGTGGTTTTTGCATTAGGTAATATAATTATATTAATTTAGCAGCAAATAGCGTGACTCCAGGCCTGGTGGGTGTGGGTCCACGCTCGCTTTTATCCTGCCTGCTCGGGCTGCAGCAATTAGCTTCCTCTCGCGAAGGGGATTAGCAGGACCACCCCCCGGCGGCGGGGGTGGGAAGGGGGGTCTCGCTCAGAGCCGTCAGGTGTCCCTCGGCCTTCCCCGGCCCCCTCCCCCGCCCCGCCCCTGCAATTAATTCCCTCTCCTGCTTTGCGCGAGACAAAGCGGTCTGATCCCGAGGTGTCCGACCTCCCGCCCCCTCGTCGCGCCCCAGTCCGGGTTCCTCCAGCAGGAATCGCCCCAGGCGCTGGGAGCCCGAGCCGACCGGCCGGGTCTGAGACCCGCCCCAGACTTTCCACGATCAGATTTCAGCTCGACTAACGAGGAGAAAAGAAAGAAAGAACGCGCGACTTCCGCGAGCCGGAGCCGCTGGGGCCCCGGGGAGGGGAGGGAAACGCGGCCGGGGCGGGAGGAGACGCGGGGAGGCCCCGGCCCCGGCGGGAGGATGGGTCGGTCGGGCACAGGTGCCCGAGGCGAGCCGCCCTTGACCCGACGCGGGCGGGCCCTCTGAGCCTCCAGCTCAACCATCGTCTCCCCAGAAATCCCCCCTGCTTCTGCCGGGGCGTCAAGGTCGCTGATGCTCGTGTGCGACGAATGTCCGCTTAAACCTGCGGTCCTCAGTCACCCCGCCGGGGCTGCGGGGCAGCGCCCAGATTGTCCTCAATAGAACACTCACAAAACGGAGGCTTAGTGGCCTTTGCGGGGGGGTGTCTTTTTTAAAGGAAAGAGACTTTCTCTAGATTCTTTAGCCTAGAAAGACAGGTTTTCCATTTGTTTAATATCAGGACCTCAAAGATCAAGTCCAGCGGCCTTCTCCTTTACCAGATGAGGGAACTGGAAACCAAGAGAGAGAGTTTGCGTTCTGCTCAAAATCACATAGGTCAAGTTTGTGGTTGGGCTGAGACCAGAGGAACCAAGTCTGTTGAGCCCAGCTCAGTGCTTTCTGCAACTATGATGAAAAAAAAAAAAAAGCTTGGCTTTGTGGGGAGGAAGGGGGAGACATCCAGGCCTGACTTGGACAGCCAGGACTGAGGCTTAGTCCGGGGTTCAGATTTTCCTGGAGCCAGTCCACCAGCGGTCAGGCCACATGTGAGTAATAAAGGATTGAGTGTTGTATACTTTAGACTGGTTCCCCTCTTCTTGGCCCCCTTCCCCGGCCTTAACTTCCTTTTGGAGTCCCTACTGACTTCTGGGTGTCCACCATGGGCCCTGTTGGAAAATTTTCAGCTCCATCTCAGAATAAAAGGAATGAAAACCTGGGGAAAGCAGCCAAGGAGGAAAGCCACAAATACGCATCTGGCTGCAGCAGACGGAGCAGCTCTGAGTGTGCAGCGATGCACCATGACAGCGCACTGCAGACGTGGAAGCTGCTCCCCCAGGACCGTCCCTGAGACGTGAGAGCCGCCCTGGGCGCAGTCCTCCTGCTGCCCACCCAGGCCCTGCCAAGTTTCGGCAGACCGTGCGGAACAGCAAGAGCCATGGGAGTCAGCCAGCCATGAGCTGGTATTCTGACTCCACAGCCCACTGGCTGGGGCCTTGAGCAAGTTGACTTAGCTTCTCTGAGCCTCAGTTTCTTTACTGTTTACAAGGGTAACAGTAGGACTGCTGTTGTGCAGTCGCTCAGTCGTGTCTGACTCTTTTCGACCCCAAGGACTGCAGCACGCCAGGCTCCTCTGTCCTGTACTATCTCCTGGAGTTTGCTCAAACCCATATCCATTGAGTTGGTGATGCCATCCAACCATCTCATCCTCTGCCGCCCCCTGCTCCTTTTGCTTTCAACCTTTCCCAGCATCAGTCTTTTCCGGTGGGTAGGCTCTTTGCATCGGTGGCAAAGTATTGGAGCTTCAGCTTCAGCAGTCCTTCCAATGAATATTCAGGATTGATTTCCTCTAGGACATAGGACTGTGGGAACCCACGGCCATATTGTGACTTTCATGGGTCCTAGCCACTTTTTTGCCCTTGTGGCTGTGGGCCCGCACTTCGAAGTTTTTATTTTTTAATAAAAATATATTTTATGATTGCATGAGAATAAAGATGAGTGTACTCACGTATTCAAATATTTTTAAAATCTAAAGCTTTACTGTTTCTACAAAGAAAACATTTTCATAGGCCTCCAAAAGTACTGTGGACCTTCTGCATGGATAATCCTAATGGTGAATGGGCCCTGTTTGTACCCGTCAGCTCAGAGTCTGTTTTGGGGGCAGCCCAGACTAAGACATACTAGGTTAGAGGAACTCCAGCAAAGAGGCTGTTGAGAAGGGAGTGTGTGGGGTTGGGGTTGGAGGAAAGAAAGGAGCAGCTTCATAAACTCATCACCCATCTCCCTCTCCCGTCCAGTCTCCACCCCGTAGAGTCTGTCATGCCACTTCGCTGAAGGATGGGTCAGACCATGCTTCCTTTACCCAAGGTGTGCCCTCTGCACATCCACCCCTTCATCTCCACTCCTTCTGCTCATACCAGGCAAACAGTGAGGCCCACCCACTCCTGTAGCCCTATCTCCTCCGTCTCTTTTCAGGGACAGGCCTCTATCCTGCCCCTGCTGCCGGGGGAGATAGGGGCCCTACGTTTCTCAGAAGGCTCCCTCATTGCCTTCCTCCTGAGGCCCAAGTCTGGCGTATCTGGCCATGCCCTCCGCACCCCCCGACCCTTCCTGGAGCAGGCCCCCTCCTCAGCTTCTGAGAGCCTCAGGAAGAGAGTAGACAGGAGGGAAAAAAGCAGCTCTTGTACGAGATTAGCCTTTCGCCTGTCTGAGGCTGGATCCTGCCCTCCCTGGGGGGCTCAAAGCTCTTAGGCTTCTCTTCGAGCTACCAGGCAACTGGCAGGGACTAAAGAGCTTATGTTTCTTAAGTGGGAGTGGCTGGTGTTTATCAAAGACTCATGTGCGGGCTCCAGAGGCCCCTCTAGACGGTGGTGGAGGCCTGTCCCGAGCTCTGTGGAGGCAGGAAGTTCCCGGCTGGGCTAGGGCTTGCTGGCTTTGCTGGAACACTGGCAGGATCTGAGGGAAGCATTCCTCACGAATGTCTCCTTCAGAGGCTGCTGGATTCCTTTAACAGCTAATTAGTGAGAAGTCGCTACTGTGATGGGGGCTGACCCAGGCCTTCCTCCACCTCCTCCTAGGGGTCAAGGCCCCCGGGGAGGCTGGCCATGCTTTACTACGGCCATATTTCCTCCCCGACGTCAGCTGTTTCTTCAGGAGTCATCTCTCCAGCTTTCAGCCTTTTTTTTTTTTTTTTTCCCCCTTCAGAAACAGGCTTTTCCCTGACAAGTTTGCAGCTCAAAAGGAGCCGGCTCCTCTTAACTGTTGAAATCAGGCGCATCTGGAAGCAGTAAACTTTTCAACAGGCTGAGAGGAAGAAAAGACATATTGTAGGGGATGGATTCACCTCTGGGACTAATTATTCTTTATATTTCACCCGTCACATTTACAATCTTCGTCAGAGCAAAGAGACAATAAATGATCTCATTAAAACCCAGAAAGATGCTTCTCCCTGTTGAGAAGAACCTTGTCTCAACGCCCTGATCTCTGACGAGAGGGTCGTGTCAAGGAGGCTGGCGTGGGGCCTGGGGACCAGGGATGGGAGGGGCAGGGCTCTGCCAAATGTTTTCCCTTGTTTGAATACAGTATCTTATTTTTTCCATCACTGGAAATATCCTTGTGAGTCTGAAATCAAAATCTTCTCCAGCCACAATTTTCCCCCAGAGGCAGAATCCTGTTGGGGGTGGAGGGGGGTGGGGAGCACAGTGACCCAGAGAGAGAATGGGATTGTGAGGTTTAAAAAAGTATCTACACCAAGAGAAAAAGCAAGAAAGGGAGGAAGAAAAAAAAAATTATCTCAATCATCTCTCTTCCCTATCAAAAACCCATCCCGGTGGAAAGATTCCCAAGGAGAAAGACACTGCATGAGAGTCTTCCAGGGCTGGGGGGACTCCCACAGAGCCATCTCCCTTTTCCAACTGTATGCAGGGGTGCCCAGAAGGGGCCACCACCCCCTAGAGTCCTCCCAGTCCACAACTCCTTATCCTCCACCAGCCCCAGTGGCTTTAGGGCAACTTAGAAGCGATTCCCCCGCTCCTACTCGAATCCCCAGTCCCGGGGATGTGCGCAGGAGGAGAAATTCTCTCTCCTGGCAATCTTCCCAGGCGTTGGCCCCGAGGTGGCCATGCTGCTGGGAACTCCTGCTGAAGGGGGCTGATGGGGTCCAGGGCCTTGCTATTTAAAGTGTGATCAGAAGCATTAACATCACTTGGGGAGCCCCTTCCACTCCCACGTCTGGGACATTTTAACAAAACCTCCAGGTGATCTGTATGAATACTAGAGCTTGAGAGGTAATGCCCGAGGCCAGAGTTTCTCAATTTTTCTCTTAGCTCAGCTCACCTGGAGGGCTCTTTAAACCTCAGGATGCAGACCCTTAACCGCAGAGATTCTGACTCAGCTGGTTGGAGAGGCTGCAAATTTGTGTTCAGATACATCTGCAGGTGGTATGGTTGCTGCTGGTCCAGGGACCACACCAAGCTGATTCTCAAGCATTCCTAGGTGCCACTTGAAGAAATGCAGATTCAAAGGTCTTGTCATCTAGTAACAGGGTCGATAGAACAACAGGCATCTAACACAGCTGACGGTATTCTACTGACTCTTGGGGAATAAGACACTTCTTCCAAGGGATGAGGCAGTTCCGGCTCTGCGAGCTTGTGTGAATTACCTAATGTTTTTTTAGGCACTGAGTGAATGAGCCAAGATTTGAACCCAGATATGCCAGACCTATGCTTTCTCACCTCATCACAACTTGCCTTAAGAAAATCATTTTCAAGATGGTGAGTCCATTTCAATTATTTTAGCTTCATGATCATAGTTGAGTCAGCTGTTCATAGGGTTTCCCAGAGGTGATTTTATGGGTCTCTGGAGCCTGGTTAATGAAAAGATAAGACTGTTTGGTGCTGAACAGCATCCACCGCCATGCTGGTAATATCCTACTTAGAAGCACACCAAATAAAGTCAGTGTGCTTTCTCTGACCTTGCCTATCCTTTCACTTTACCCTTATGAACAGTTTTGTTTTTGTTTTTTTTTTTAAGAAAAAGCTAAAAGACCCAACCCTTTCTTTGAAGGTCAGAATGATCAGCTTTTGATTTAGCTTGTCTGAATTGATGAGTTCACTGTGTATCCACCTCCAATGCTGATCACTGCTATAATGCCCAGTGAAGCTTTTTTTTTTTAAAGGCATTTGCTTGCTTTGTAAGAACTAGCTGTTGACGGAAAAAACAAACAACCCACACAACATTGTATGCCGAGGGCCATATTTATGGGAAAAAAAAAATCTTCCCCTGAATCTGTCCTCAGATCTTTTTAAAAGTTCAAGTTGAGACGAGGTTTCCAAGCTGGCTCCAAAGGAGAACAATGCCCTCTGGGTGTGGGTGTGGGATTGGGTGCAGCTTGTCTTCCGGCAGCTTTTGAACAGGTGTCCAAAAAAAAGGCCAGTTTGAAATAAAGGCTCTTTTTGCCTCAAAGAGAGCCATGCCTAGGTCAGAAATGTCCAGAGGTGTCTTTGAAGGAAACAGACAAACAAACGAACAAACCAGCTTTTCTGCTCCCTGGTGTCTGGACGGGAGCAGAGCCGGTATTTTCCCATTGCCTTGGCACTTTCTCCCACAGGTGTTTCTGGAAGCGCCAAGATCAAATTACTAAGCCATTTTCTGCCTCACAATTACTTAGTTGAGTTTTTAACTTGTAAAACTTTCTTCTTTCAAAGTCTAGTGTTACATTTATTTTCCCTCTCCGCCCTCGCCCCACAGGGGTGAGAATCAAGGTGTCATTAGCCATCCCCAGAAAGGGAGCCAAGGGTGCCTCTGAGATGTTGTAGCCAGGAAGTATTTTTAGAAATTGAAAAGAAAAAAAAAAAAAAAATCTCCTGGGCAAATGGTGTCGATCTTGTGCTGTTTGGGGAAAGTGGCTCATCAGAGTAAATGCCTCTTTCTCTTATGCCTTAAGTATCCTCCTGCCTCAGATGAGCGGGTTATTAAGGTAATGTTACCCTTTATTGCTGAAAAGCAGTGTAAATAGATACCCAGACTACAGAGATTACCTGCTTTCAAACAGCAGAAATGAGACACTTTCTCTTACAATTTCCTTTTCCACCAAATAGCATACCCTGTTTACTTGGGAGAATAGTCACTTTCTTGTAATGACCACACCCATTCACTCAGACAGCAAAAGCTGGCGAAGTAAGTGTAGCTATTATGTGGGCAAATCTGTGTGTGTCTTCCTCCTCCTGTGTGCTCTGCTGAGTGCTCACTGCCCTCTGTTCACTCATGTACAGAAAGTACTTTGTCTTTTCTGCCGAGCACTCCTCCACAAGGCTCAGAGAACTCCCCGTCCTAGGACAGAGGATGCAGCTTGACTGATGGGGGAAGCAAGCAGCGCATGACCCGGGAAACTCTGAGACTCGGGGAGAGGCACAGCCACCTGCAGTTGGAGAGCCCCTAGTTTGAGGAAGAAGGCACAAACCTGCAATGAGGAAACTCGCATATACACACATATACACCTAGGCACACATATGCATACGTATCCACATCATTGTTTAGTTGCTAACTTGTATCTGACTCTTGTGACCCGATGGACTGTAGCCCAACAGGCTCTTCTGTGCGTGAGATTTCCCAGGTAACAATGCTGGAATGGGTTGCCATTTCCTTCCCCGGGGGATTTTCCGACCCAGGGATTGAACCTGCGTCTCCAGCACTGGCAGGTGGATTCTTTGCCACTGAGCCACCAAGGAAGCCCCATACGTGTATGTGTGGCTTCACATACATATGTGCACAACCGTATATGTTACATATTTCCACTAAACATTATATTTATTAATAAAAATTTTTTTTCCTTAGAATGCATATAGAAAAGTGACACTGATAAATAACGTTGAGACTTGAAAACAAGGACATATTAGTATCAATTGACCTAAACGCTGGAGTTACTGCTAGGGGAATAGGTCTTAAAGGGAGAGAGCAAAGCCTGGGGATGCGCTGAGGGCTTAATCTCAGGCTAGGAAAGAATGGCAGAAACCCCGCCTGCTCCTTCCCAACAGAGATATCTTCATCACCAAAGCACAATAGCTTCACCCAGCCCACTGTAACAGGATAAACAAGTTTGATGTAACTTCCAAATCTATTTTCTATTGTAAGTTCCGTTTATTGAATAAAATAGCAATTCAACATGTTTGCAAATCATGGCACTGTTAGATGCCAACGCTGGCAGAGATTCATGTGTTTACTGTACGGCTCGCCCGGATAGGCTCTGAGACGCAGCAGAGCATTATTGTGGAATTCCAAACAGCTGCAAGGAATAAGTTGAAAGCAATTTCAGCTAATCTTTCAGGGGGCTGTGTGGCATGGTGGAAACTGGTTCCAGATAGCAGATCAGATCAGATCAGTTGCTCAGTCATGTCCAACTCTTTGCGACCCCATGAATCGCAGCACGCCAGGCCTCCCTGTCCATCACCAACTCCCGGAGTTCACTCAGACTCACGTCCATCGAGTCACTGATGTCATCCAGCCATCTCATCCTCTGTCATCCCCTTCTCCTCTTGCCCCCAATCCCTCCCAGCATCAGAGTCTTTTCCAACGAGTCAACTCTTCGCATGAGGTGGCCAAAGTACTGGAGTTTCAGCTTTAGCATCATTCCTTCCAAAGAAATCCCAGGGCTGATCTCCTTCAGAATGGACTGGTTGGATCTCCTTGCAGTCCAAGGGACTCTCAAGAGCCTTCTCCAACACCACAGTTCAAAAGCATCAATTCTTTGGCACTCAGCCTTCTTCACAGTCCAACTCTCACATCCATACATGACCACAGGAAAAACCATAGCCTTGACTAGACGGACCTTTGTTGGCAAAGTAATGTCTCTGCTTTTGAATATGCTATCTAGGTTGGTCATAACTTTCCTTCCAAGGAGTAAGTGTCTTTTAATTTCATGGCTGCAGTCACCATCTGCAGTGATTTTGGAGCCCAGAAAAATAAAGTCTGACACTGTTTCCACTGTTTCCCCGTCTATTTCCCATGAAGTGATGGGACCAGATGCCATGATCTTCGTTTTCTGAATGTTGAGCTTTAAGCCAACTTTTTCACTCTCCACTTTGGTACTTGTTTTTAGTCTTAAGACTCAGAACAGCTTCTGGACACTTGGTTTTTGGACTGATGAAAACAAGAGCGAGACTGTGACATGGTACCTTGCATTTAATATTGTCTAAACGGGAACCTGGAGCTTTCCAGGTGGTGCTAGTGGTAAAGAACCTGCCTGCCAAGGAGGGAGACGTAAGAGACGCAGGTTCCATCCCTGGGTCTGGAAGATTTCCTGGGGGAGTGCATGGCAACCCACTCCAGTATCCTTGCTTGGAGAATCTCATGGACAGATGAGCCTGGTGGGCTATACAGTCCATGGGGTCTCAAAGAGGCGGACACGACTGAAGTGACTTAGCACGCATGCACGCAGACATGAACCAGAGTTTGCTTTATGTTCGAAAACTTCTTTTCAACATTCTTTGGGCCTGGTTCCCAGGCTCTGGGAAAATATATAAAAAGTAAAGATGTGATCCACTGATGGAGGGGAATGGGAAAGCTAACACTACCTCCTCAAGCTTGTCCAAAGGATTCCAGAATTCTGCAGAGACCTTGTCGCAGAGCCAGGTTGAATGTACTCCATAGAGTTTACCTGCACGTATTGGCCAGAGAAAGGTTGATCTTGCTTTCCTGGTCAAAGCACGTTTTCAAGATGGAGACACAGACTTTGGTGGTGTTCCACCAAGAAGTCCAAGTTTGGCCACAGTAAAACCAGGACAGTTACGCCGTCCTGTTACGTAACAGGCCCCCTGTTACGGGCCTGCAGGACTCGGCAGCCCCGATGCTTGAGTACTGTGTTTTGCAATGGTTCCCAGCCCCATCCCGCCACCACGTCTTGCCTATAGCTCATGGAAGCTCAGCCTAGAGGCCGCGTTTCAGTCCCATCGAGACAAGGATGGGACCCTCTGCTGCTGCCTTTTGCCAGTAGCTGGAGCACAGTGAACACAGCCTTGAAACTCACTGTAAAATAGAAAAAAAATAGAAGCACACAAGTAGCCAGGCTGTCTGCCTCTTCCCTTCTGCCCCGGTCTTTGGCATTGAGGTAGGCGTAGCCTGTGTTCCCGCCGCCTGGCTGCTTGCTGCCAGTTCAGTTTCCCAGGACTTGGGTCTGATCCCAGTCTCACGCCTCACATGGAGCTGGCTGGTTCCTGTTAGCGTTTCAGTCTACCCCTAACAGTGAGCATCGAGGCTGCCAGGACCTCATGAAACTGGATTCCCATTTGGCCCCTTCTGATCAGACCCTGCTGGATCACTCTGCCTGCCTAGAAACAGACGGTGGCTGCGCCACGTCTCTTGGACCAGTCTGTTACAGCACAGGGAAGGCTGCATCTGGTCCATATATTCTGATTCAAGTTACCTCCTGTCCCTCAGCTTGTGGTGAACAGGCTCTGACCTGGAACTCTGTGTAATGCTAGCGCCCTTTCAGAATAGTTCCTGAGAGCTATAACCTGTGCTAAACAAAACAATTTCAAGTGAGGAGACTTGCAGGAAACTTTTATCTATTTTTCGAAGTCTTCCACAGAAAGTTCCCAAGAACATTCTAGAAGATAACATGGTTTTATTTGCTCAGCACCTTAGCTCAAGTCAGAGGTGATTTATGACAAGGCCTTTTTCAAACGCGTCGATCTGGTGTTCTGGCTAGCTTTGACCTGCCCTCAAAAGAATGTTCTGCCCTGAAGCAGGCCCATCTGGTCAGACATAGTTACACAAATGTGTAGGTTCTTGCAAATGGTCCATCAGCTTCCAGAGAGAAAAACAACCAGCTGAGTCGTTAGTTGTGTCTCAGAGTGCTGCTATTTTCAAAGCTATTTTCATTGAGACCTTCTGCCTGGAGGAAAACACTTGTTAAATCTGTGTGTTATGAAGTGTTAGGCTAGTGACATTCAAAACTGTTAACACTTAAGACAGTTTTTAATTTATTAATGGACTTTTCATCTTTTTAAACTGGCTTTTTCAAATCAATAATAATCTCTGTTAATCAAAATGCATACAGAAACATAGTTTATGAGTTGGTCATTATTCTTTCTTGCTATGGAAAATTAGCCAACAACTGTTCAACAGACCCACACAAGCAGCAATAACTTTGAAATATAGTTAATAACAAACATATTCATGATTTTTCACTATCTTCCTTGTTCTCAGTGATAAGAATCAATATAAATGTCTTGCATTAAGATTTGTGTTTGTTCATTTCTGGTGTGTACAAAAGAAATAAAACAGTATTCCCAACAGTTAATATTTTAATTGCTTTGTTCTTTTCAGTGTATTTTAGAAATAAATCACTCTGGTCTTATCCATTAATAAAAAGTTATTATGACTTCAAATCCTCTTTTGGCTAGATTGTGCATACAAATAAATATAGAATCCTTTGAAAATCTACTACATACAAGTCATTTAAAACAGAACTGTTTTCAAGACCTTTCTACTAAGCTGTGGAGACCTTTTGGTTAATTTACGAAGCCTTTCCTACTACAGGGAAAGCAGATGAAATAGTGACAATCATGGTTGAACTGGTGGTGAAAGGCCCAGAGCCTGCCAGGAACTACTCCCGGAATCTCAAGGTCTCTCTCAAGGGTCACCTCCAAGTATTCAGGCTACTGTGTAGCACAGTAAAAAGGCTATAGCCTGACAGGCAAAGTGTAATTTCAACCCTAGTTCTTCTTGGGTACCAAGGAGAGGGGGTCACCTTAACAGCATCAAGCCAAATTGTACTGACTCTTCTTGCCACATGTTTAATGAGGACATTGGACCTATTTCAACAGAGTCCTACCCAGACTCCACAGAGATGTCTGACCTGTCCTTATGAAGAGTGACCATGTTATCACAGGCAATAGGCAGAGTCTCCCAGGTACATCCCCTGGCCCTGGCCCTATCCAAGGTCCTCTGGCCACAAAGCCTCTTGAGGGTGCCTCCCCATACCCCAACTTCTGGCAAGCTCAGTCAGAATTTCAACATTCAAGCCAAAGCAACTAAATATAGAGTCCAAAACTGGCAATCCATAAGGGCTAGAAAGGGCTGTGTTCTGGCCCATCTGTCCAGCAGCCTGTGTCATGCTGGTCCCTTGGGGATATAAGAATGATACTCTTGGGACTTGCCCAGGGCAGCGGTTAAGAATCTGCCTTCCAATGCAAGAGGTGTGGGTTCAATCCCTGGTTGGGGAACTAAGATCCTACATGGCTTGGGCACCTAAGCCTGCGTGCCACGACTACTGATCTTGTGGGTGGCAAACTACAGAGCACATGTGCTCTGGAGCCCTCGCACAGCAACAAAAGGGACACGTGCATGCCACGGTGAAGAGCCTGCCTCCAACACAAAAGATCCCACAGGCTACAACCAAGGCCTGACATGGCCAAGATAAAATAAATAAATAAATATTTTTAAAAAATGCTACTTTTCAGACTTCTCTGTCTGTCTTGTGGTTAAGACTTTCTGCTTCCACTGCAAGGGGCACAGGTCTGATCCCCGGTTGGGGAACGAAGATCCCACATGCCACGTGGTGCGGCCAAAAAATAATAAAAGATAAATAAATAGAGTGCTACTCTTGCCTCAGGCCTCACAGCGTCCTTCCTGAAGACCAATCTTACAGCTTTGGCTCAGGCTCTCTTCTACAGGGCTCAAACACCAGGCTCAAACACTAAGGAGGAAACACATCCCATCCTGGCCTTGCCTTTTCACTCCACCCGTCATCACTAAACTTCCTCCCTTCTCTTTCAACCCCATACAACAAAACTATGAACAGACTACTCTCATCCACTCAGCAATCTGGTATATTCTGCAACACGTATGCACCTCGGTTTGGGCTCAAGGTGGAATTCATCTGACTATGTTACTTGGAACCAAGGGTGATATCAGCTGTCCTGCTTTTCTTAGAATGAGACCATTGACTTGTTCAAGCCATGGCTCTGAGCCCAGCCTCCGAGGTGCCATGAGCTCAGACAGGGACAAGTGCTCAGGACAAGAGGCAGTTTCAGCAAACACGTCAATCCCCTTGGACCTCGGAACGAACGTGCAACCCAAAGGGCAGCTACTGTCTTGATTATGTTTCCCGGAAAATTACGAAGAAAAACAAACAAACTAGGCAACCACAAAAGCTATTTCCTGGCTCTCCCAGCAACTCTGACTTAGTCCTGAGTGGTTGTTGTTTTGTTTTTTTATTATCCCTTCCTTTGGGGAACAAATTAAAGTTGTGTGTTTATTTCTACAACACTGAGAAACACAGAGAGAAAGCCTCCCAAAAGAATGATCCCGTTTCCCGTTTCAGAGATTTGCCAACAACACATGAAAAGGAAAAATAAACTTGGAGGTGTTGCCTTATGAAATAGATCTGCCCTTTCATATTCCTTACAAATCCATTTCTATTTTAAATTCACTCAAGTTATGACTGTCACCAACCTCCCCCATTCCCTTCCCTGCAAAAAGACATAGACAATAAAGTGAATGATCACTATATACCTAGTATATGTGTTATGTAGTAGTTCCCATTCTCGGATTCCTCAAAATGTGGCATAAATGTGTTTTTCCTGATGTCTACATGAGTCAGTCCAAACTTTAGGGATTTTTTAAATGACAATTTATATTCCAACAATGTCATGGTCTCACCCATGTCTTCGAGATTAGGTGCGATACAGATCAAACTGAAATATTACCACACGCACTAGACTGTCAGGGAGAGATATCCTTACTGTGGCCTCCTTGGCCGGTCTAGGCTAGTCCTGATCTTTGCGTCCCAATACACAAGTCACATATGTAGACTTACCCCAGTCAGTGGGGGTTTCCTACTCAGTCCCTGCTCCTGAGGTCTAGAGGTTAGATTGCATGAGTGGATAGGAGGCAACAAACCTGGGCTATCAATGCAACAGGTCTTTGAGCCTTTCCTGTGCCACCCAGTTGCAGATTCCTGCCCTATTTTTCCTGGTGGGCGGCCCCTGGGATTTCCAGGGGATAGACCACAGCCCGGATGGTAACAGAAGCCACTTAGCCCACATGTTTCCCCAGACGAAGGGAGATCTGCTCCCAGTGAGGATGCACTGGCTGATCCAAGATCTCCTTGGGAGGAAAGGACGTTCTAAAGAAAGCAGCAAGAGGGCATAGGAGCTTGAAGGTAGCAAGCCCCACCGGCCTGGAAGAACTTAAGTGTCAGTTTCCTAGGGTGGGAGAAAAGTTGGAAGGACCCTGAAAGTTCTCTTCAGGGAGAGACCCCGCTTCTTGAGGACTTGTCTGGGTTGGTTACAGTTAGTGGCTACTTATAGTCCAGCATTTTCAGATTCTTCCAAGAACAACACTCTAAAGCAGTCTTTCTTCCATCAATAGCAGTGGCCTCTCATAATGTGTTAAAAGTTATGAGAAAGTTACATGTTAAAAGTTCTTTTATGGTGGTAAAAGGACTCCTTTCCAAGGTGAGGGAGGGATGGAACAAAGACAGTAGAAGGAATTGAGAGATACACATGTGCTAGGTTGCTATAGCAACTGTAACAAATTATCCTAAACTTGGTAGCTTAAAACAATAGTTTATTCTTTCACAGGTCTGGAGGTCAGAAGTCCAAGGTCAAGGTTCTTTCTGGTAGCCCTGAGGGAAAAAATCTGGTCCACACCTCTGTCCTAGCTTCTGGTGGCTGCTGCAATTCTAGGCATTCCTTGGCCTGCAGAAGCAACACTATAATCTCTTCACAGCACTTTCTTTACTGAGTGTCTTCTCTCCTGTGACAAGACATTTGCCATTGGATTCAGGGTATATGCTAATTAAGATCCTTATTTAATGACATCTGCAAAGCCTGTTTTTCCAAATCAGGTCGCCTTCACAGGATCTAGGTAGACATCTCTTTGGGGGGAGATACAATACATAAAGGAAAAGCAAATAAATTCAAATAAGAAAGGTAACCAACATCGCAATAACAATTGTAGAACAGATAAAACAGATTGGAGTTATGAACTGGGAGTGACAATATTGAGTTATAGTCCTAGTGAAGAGTCATTAATGACCCACTCTAATATTCTTGCCTGGAGAATCCAATGGACAGAGGAGCCCAGTGGGCTACAGTCCATAGGGTTGCAAAGGGTCAGATACAACTGAAGAGACTTAGCAAGCCCGTACACACAGTAGTGATTCTGCGATCTTGGGCAAGATCCTCCCTTTTACAGACTCAATTGCTGCATCTTGAAAATGAGAAAATAGATTAAATGAGCTCTTCCAGCTCTGCTGTCCTACGGTTCCATTTGACAGTCTTCTGTCTCTCACCTGTTCATATATGTGTGTACACATGCACACACACACACATGCATGCAAAGCACACACCTCCCTACTGCAGATCAAGCTAGACACCTTGCAGACATCCAACTGACTCTAGGATTTATACTTTCTTATGTGGGGAGTCTGGAATCTCACTTCCATTGTGTCATGTTTGACTTGGCCAGAGGAATTTATTTGGCAGTGCTTAAAAATGCCACACCTTTACATGCTGAGTTTTTCCACAATCTTCTTGTCCTGGATTTCGGAACACTTCCTTTCCTCTTTTCCATTTAAGGATTTCAGTCTCTGGTCTTCAGCGTGTCCACTGTTCTCTCTGCTCCAGGAGTGGTCACGTCTCAGATGGTGTGTCTTGGCTCTGGCAGATCACTCAAAAAGAGGGTGATGGATAAAGAAGAAAGGCTTGGAAATTCCACAGCTTTGTTTCTTCAGGGAATTCCTGATGGTATAATGATCAAGCACTGGAATTTATATCACAACCCTACTCCAGAAAACATGCATCTAACTGTGGGGAATTAATGTGTCTTACTATCCCACACAGCTACATGTGAGGGCTGGGCAAAGGAAGAGTGTAGTCATGGAACACAGGACAAGAGCTGGAGAAACCGTGTGCAATTGTTTCTATGTGTATGAATGCTTAGAAAATGTAAGTTTTGTGAGAGGACAGGGGTTACTATCTTGCTCACACCTGTACCCTCAGCACTAGCCGGAGGTGTGGCACATAGTAGGCACTCTTTACATTTCTGAGTATGAATGAAAATGAATATACGGCTTTCTGGCCTCGGCCCTCCGTGGGGATGTTCCTTTTGCTAGAGGTTCGGATGGCTCGGGTCGTCCCGCAGCCAGCCCTCTGAGGGCCCAGGTGCTGGGCAGGACCCTGCGGCCTCCCTGAATCTTGAGAGGCTGCTGCCGCAACCGGGCCAGGCAAGATGTTCCCGGCACCTGAACGTGTGGAGGGCAGTGGCCTGCTTTGGCTTCCGCCAATTGTTGAGACCTCAGGAGGCACCAAGCGGCCCCAAGTGGCCCCAAGTCTGCTTTTCCATGCCAGTAGACGGGGCAATGGGGGTGGGGGCTTTTGAGTTCATCGACTGTGTGTCAGGGAATTTCTAATGAGGGGATTTTGTGTGTGTGAAAGGGAAAGGCTTCACTGTGTAACAGCACGTATGCCGACCATGTGGTGGTGTGAAATCAGGTTAACGCGAGAGTGCCATTTCAGGTGTAGATCTTGATAACTATGTCATGGTGCAAAATTTGGTGGAAATGAGTATCACCATCCTTGCAGGTGAAAGATGGACGCTGGAAGCATAGACTGCTGCCAACTGAATACTTAACTATCTGGAAGCGTGAAGATGACCTAAGGCTGTCCTTGGTGAGGAATTTGACAACTTGATCTTCAGGAGCTGCTTAGAGTATTTAAAATTTCCAGGAATGCTTAAAAAAAGAAGTGCTTTTGGACAGCCCATAAATGTACATATAAAACAGTGGGACTGTAAATAAAATAATGTGCTTCTTGGGGAAAAAAAAAGAAAATGAATATACGGATCAGACTCTTAGAGGAGTACAGATCCCATGCAATGCCTTCATTTCTGATTCATTTTCTGTAGATAGAAGGGTTAATAGGCTGACACTTATCTACTAAATAACTGATGATCTCAAAATGATTAAAGGTATTAAGGGAATACCTTCTGTTCCTTATTAGGTCTGGTGGTGGTTGTTTAGTCACTCAGTCGTTGTCCCACTCTTTGCGACCTCATGGACTGTAGCCCACCTCTGCCCACGGGATTCTCCAGGCAAGAATACTGGAGTGAATTGTCATTTCCTCCTCCAGGGGATCTTCCTGACCCAGGGATCAAACCCGGGTTTTTATGTGCTGCAGGCAGTCTCCTGCATTGGAGGCAGATTCTTCATTGACTGAGCCACCAGGGCTCACCATCAGCTCTTGAGTCATTTCAGCTCAGTCGGTCAGTCGTGTCCGGCTCTTTGCGACTCCGTGGACTGCAGCACGCCAGGCTTCCCTGTCCATCACCAACTCCTGGAGCTTGCTCAAACTCATGTCCATAGAGTCGGTGATGCCATTAGCTCTGAGGTCCTTCCATTAATAGGTTATTAAGAAAAATAACCCTCTGTTTTATGCATTTAGGTATTTCGATGTTGATTTTTCTTAAACTTCTATCTTTGCCTCCTCGTCCTCCTCACTGGGCACGCTCCTAAACACACACAAACACACACATCACACACAGTAGTAGCAGCGAAGGGTCGGGTCTCTGCCACCAGCTTGTCCGCAAAAGAAACAAACAGGTGGTCTGTGTGGCCACCTAGTGGAGCCTCTTCATCCCTGCAGTTCCTCAGAGCTTCTGAAGGCTCTGAGGGAAACTGAAGGCGCGAGGTTCTCTGAAGATTCCCCCCGACGTGCTTGGTGGGTGGGGGTGGGGGGATGTTTGCCTGAGGAGAAAGGAGGCTGAGACAGAAGGCGTGCCCGGCTCGGGTGGGGCCGCCCCACTTCCTCAGGGATGGGTGGCCAAAGGCTGCCGCGCGCGCGAGGCTGGGTGAGCCTGACCCAGACGGCGGAAGTGACGTCATGGCCCCCTCAGAGAAACCTTTGAAACGGAGGGTGGGGGTGGGGACCGTGCAATGGGTGCCAGGGTGAGACAGAAAGTCCTTGTTTCCTGGGAAAGGTCAGCCTTTGAGAGACTTTTGAGCAAAGATTACTCGCCTCAATTTTCAACTTTCCATTCTAGTTCCTTTAGAGAACTGTTGTTCGGGGACTGAGAAACCGCAGTGATGGTGGAGGACAGAGAAGGAGCACGAAGTTGTGCTCGGAGAACAAGGCCGGCAAAACTCAGCAGCTGCTGGGAAGTGGAGTTTGAATGAAGAGTTAAGGCCATGAACGAGGCTCCTAGGAGAAGGCGCTCTAGAACCTTCCCACAGAGTCCTCAATTTGCATAGATCCCTGAGTTCTTTGCTGTTTAGTCGCCGAGTCTTGTCCGACTCTTTGTGACCCCAATGGACTGCGCAGCACGCCAGGCTCCCTTTTCCTTCAGTGTCTCCCAGGGTTTGTGCAGATTCATGTTTATTGAGTCGGGGATACTATCTAACCATCTCATCCTCTGTAACCCCCGCTTCTCCTTCTGCCTTCAATCTTTCCCAGCATGAGGGTCTTTTCCAGTAAGTCGGCTGTTATCAGATGGCTGAAGTATTGGACTATAAAGAAAGCTGAATGCTGAAGAATTGATGCTTTTGAAATGTGATGGAGAAGACTCTTGAGAGCCCCTTGGACTGCAAGGAGATCAAACCAGTCCATCCTAAAGGAAATCAGTCCTGAATATTCATTGGAATAACTGATGCTGAAGCTGAAACTCCAGTATTTTGGCCACCTATGCGAAGAACTGACTCCTTGGAAAATACCCTGATGCTGGGAACAATTGAAGGCAGGAGGAGAAGGGGACAACAGAGGATGAGATGGTTGGATGGCATCACCGACTTGATGGACATGAATTTGAGCAAGCTCTGGGAGTTGGTAATGGACAGGGAAATCTGGTGTGCTGCAGTCCATGGGGTTGCAGAGAGTTGGACATGACTTAGCGACTGAACTGAACCCCTTGCCCCTGCCTCTGGCAACCACAATCTGTTCTCTGATTCTATGAGCTTGGTTTTTGGTTTTGTTTTGTTTTTTAGATTCTACATATAAGCAAGATCTTACAGTATTTGTCTTTCTGTGTCTGACTTATTTCATTTAGCATAATGACATCACCAACTCGACGGATGTGAGTTTGAGCAAGCTCCAGGAGTTGGTGATGGACAGGGAAGCCTGGCGTCTGCAGTCCATGGTTGCAAAGCGTCAGACATGACTGAGCAACTGAACTGAACTGAATGGCCTCAAGGTCCATCCGTGTTATTGCAAATGGCAAGATTGCATTTATTTTTTAAAAATTGGTGTATAGTTGATTTTTTATTAGTTTCAGGTGTGCAACATAGTGCTATGATATTTTTATAGATTATACTCCATTTAAGGTTATTATAAAATATTGGTTATACTCCCTGTGCTTATATTACATGTTTGTATCCTATTTATTTTATTATTTTTAAAGATAATTTTATTTTTATATATTTACTTATTTTTGTCTGTGCTGGGTCTTTGCTGCTGCATGGGCTTTTCTCTAGTTGCAGCAAGCAGGGGCTACTCTCTAGTTGCAGTACTTGGGCTTCTCGTTGCGGGGGCTTCTCCTGTTGCAGACCATGGGCTCTAGGGAGCTCGGGCTTAAGTAGTTGTGGGTCCTGGGCTCTAGAGCACAGTCTCAGTAGTTTGGTACCTGGGCTTAGTTACTCCGTGGCATATGGGATCCTCCTGTGTCGGGTTGAACCCGTGTCCCCTGCACTGGCAAACAGATTGCTCACCACTAAGCCACCAAGGCAGAGAAGGCAATGGCACCCCACTCCAGTACTCTTGCCTGGGAAATCCCATGGACGGAGGAGCCTGGTAGGCTGCAGTCCATGGGGTCGCTAGGAGTCGGACACGACTGAGCGACTTCACTTTCACTTTTCACTTTCATGCATTAGAGAAGGAAATGGCAACCCACTCCAGTGTTCTTGCCTGGGGAATCCCAGGGACAGAGGAGCCTGGTGGGCTGCCGTCTATGGGGTCGCACAGACTCGGACACGACTGACGCGACTTAGCAGCAGCAGCAAGCCACCAAGAAAGCCCCTCTATTCATTTTATACCTAATGGTTTGTACTTCTTAATTCCCTTCCCCTATCTTGCCTCTCTCTTTTGTTTTTTATATCTCTGTGTCTGTTTCTGTTTTGTTATGTTCATTTGTTTTATTTTTAAGATTTCACATATAAGTGAAAACATACAGTATTTGTCTTTCTCCATGGGATTTACTTAACTAAGCTTAATACCATCCAGGCCCATCCATGTTGTTAGAAATGGGAAGTTTTCATTCCTTTTTATGGTTGAGTAACGTTCCATTGTACATATATGCCACATCTTCTTTTTCCCTTCGTGTGTTGATGGATACTTAGATTGCTTTCATATCTTGGCTATTGTAAATAATACTGCTGTGAACATTGGGATGCAGGTGTCTTTCTGAATTAGTGTTTTTGTTTTCTTCAGTGTATACCCAGGAGTGGAATTGCTGGATTGCATGATAGTTCTGTTTTTAGTTTTTTGAGGAACCTCCATACTGTTCCCCATAGTAACTATAGCAATTTACATTCCCATCAGCAGTTCACTAGAATTCCCTTTTCTCTACATCCTCACCATCTATTGTCTGTTATTTTTGATAGTAGCCATTCTGACAGATGTAAGGTGGTATCTCTTTGTGGTTTTGATTTACATGTCCTTGGTAATTAATGACGTTGAACATGTTTTCATGTGCCTGTTGGCCATCTGCATGTCTTCTCTGCAAAAATGTTTATTCAAGTCTTCCGCCCATTTTGTAGTGAGGCTGTTTGCTCTTTTCATATTGAGTTGTATGAGCTCTTTATACATATTGATGCAAATGTCTTCTCTCATTCAGTAGGCTGTCTTTTCATTTTACTGATGGTTCCCTTTGCTGTGCAAAAACTTTAAAATTTAATTAGGCCCCCTTTGTTTATTTCTGTTTTTCCCTTGCCTGAGGATACAGATAAAAAAATAATTATCATTAGGACTTATGTCAAAGAGTGTCCTGCCATGTTTTCTTCTAAGAGTTTTTATGGTTTCTAGTGTTACACTGAGGCCTTTAATCTATTTTGAGTTTTTTTGTGTATGGTGTGAGAAAGTGTTGTAATATTTTTTACATGGAGCTGTCCAGTTTTCCTAACACCATTTATTGAATAGCCTCTTTTCCCCATGGTATATTTTTGCCTCCTTTGTTGTAGGTTAATTGACCATATGTGCGTGGGTTTTTCTGGGCTTTCCATTCTTTTCTGTTGCTGTGTGTCTGTTTTTGTGCCAGCACCAAATTGTTTCGATTACTGTAGCTTTGTAGCATAGTCTGAACTTAGGTAGTGTGATACCTTCAGATTTGTTCTTTTTTCTCTAGATAGCTTTGACTATTTGGTGTCTTTTGTGGTTCTAAGGAGAGTTTAGTATTATTTGTTCCAATCCTGTGAAAAATGTCATGGGTATTTTGATAGAAATTGCACTAAATCTGTAGATTGCTTTGGTTAGTATGGGCATTTTAACAATAGTAATTCTTCCAATCCATGAACACAGGGTAACTTTTCATTTATTTGTATTGTCTTTGATTTCCTTCATCAGTGTCTTATAGTTTCCCACGTATAGGTCTTTCGCTTCCTTGGTTAAGGTTATTCATAGATATTTTATTCTTTTTGATGCAATTTTGAATGGTATTGTTTTCTTGCTTTCTCTTTCTGACAGTTTATTACTAGTGTACAGAAAAGCACAGATTTCTGTATAGCAATCTGTATCCTGAAACTTTACTGAAATCGTTTATTAGTACTAATAGTTTTGTGGTGGAGACTTAAGGGGTTTCTATCAATATATATGCTATCATGTCATCTACAAATAGTACAGTTATACTTCTTCCTTTTCAGTTTGATGCCTTGTATTTCTTTTTATTCCTTGATTGTTGTGGCTAGGACTTCCAATACTATGTTAAATAGAAATGGCACAAGTGAGCATCCTTGTCTTGTTCCTGATTTTAGAGGAAAATCTTTTTTTTTTTTTTTAACCACCGAGTATGATGTTAACTGTGGCTTTGTCATAAAAGGTCTTTATTATGTTGAAATATGTTCCCTCTATACCAACTTTGATGTGAAGTTTTAAAATCATGAATGGGTGCTGGATTTTGTCAAATGTTTTTTCTGCATCTATTGAGATTACTATGTGATTTTTATCCTTCATTTTGTTAATGTGGTATCTCACATTGATTGATTTGCAGATATTGAAGCATCTGCATCTCTTGAATAAATCTTACTTGATCATGGTGTATGATCCTTTTTATATATTGTTGAATTTGGTTTGCTAATAATTTGTTGAGGATTTTTGCATATATTTCATTTTGTGATTGAATTTTATATATATATATATATATATATATATATATATATATATATATACACTTAAGTAATTTATATATATATAATGTATTCTTTATCCATTCATCCATAGATGGACACTTTGTTTCCATATCTTCAGTTCATTTCATTTCAGTTGCTCAGTCATGTCCGACTCTTTGTGACCCCATGAACCGCAGCATGCCAGGCCTCCCAATTATCACCAACTGCTGGAGTTTACCCAAATCTATGTCCATTGAGTCGGTGATGGCATCTAACCATCTCATCCTCTGTTATCCCCTTCTCCTCCTGCCCTCAATCATTCCCAGCATCAGGGTCTTTTCAAATGAATCTGCTCTTCGCATGAGGTGGCCAAAGTATTGGAGTTTCAGCTTCAACATCAGTCCTTCCAATGAATACCCAGGACTGATCTCCTTTAGTATGGACTGGTTGGATCTCCTTGCAGTCCAAGTGGCTCTCAAGAGTCTTCTCCAACACCACAGTTCAAAAGCATCAATTCTTCGGTGCTCAGCTTTCTTCACAGTCCAACTCTTACATCCATACTGACCACTGGAAAAACCATAGCCTTGACTAGATGGATTTGTGTTGGCAAAATAATGTCTCTGCTTTTTAATATGCTGTCTAGGTTGGTCATAACTTTCCTTCCAAGGAGTAAGCGTCTTTTAATTTCATGGCTGCAGTCACCATCTGCAGGCTGTTGTAAATGATGTTGCAATGAACATGGGGGTACATATATCTTTTTGAGTTAAACTTTTCATTTTCTTCAGATAAATAGCCAGAAGTGGAATTGCTGAATTATGATACTTCTATTTTTATTTTTTTGAGGTATCTGCATACTGTTTTTTGTTTGTTTGCTTGTTTTGAAGACTTTTCTTTTATTTATTTACTTTTGGCTCCACTGAGTCTTTGTAGCTGCATGGAGGCTTTCTTTAGTTGCGGTGAGCGGGGGCTACTCTTTGTTGTGGTGTGCGGGCTTCTCATTGCAGTGGTTTCTCTCGTGGCCGAGCATGGGCTCTAGAATGTGGGCTCAGTAGTTGTGGTCCCGGACTTAGTTGCCCTTCAGCACGTGGAATCTTCCTGGACCAGCGTTCGAACACGTGTCCCGTGCGTTGGCAGGTGAATTCTTAACCACTGGACCACCAGGGAAGTTCCTTCCATGCTGTTTTCTAATTCTGTTTTAAAACAGGATTAAAACATAATCTCTTTTGGGTAGCTTATTTGGGAGTTTTCTTCTCTTTAGTCCTCCTCCTTCTTTCAGTCTTTGTAGCTGTAGAGGACATCTGTCTGGGGAGTAGAGCTTATGTCTACCCTGTTTGGGGGAGGAAAGCAATGTCTGGCTCACCATGATGCTCTGTCCACTGATGGCAAATCTTCCCACATGGCCCCATTGTTCTGAGCCAGTATCAGTTCCTAAGTCCAAGTTTTCATCATTGCTTCTCCTTGCCTATTTCATCCTAGTCTAGACTCTGGGTTTTTCATGTCTATTTGGCTCACTCAGGGTCTCATATTCCTTTCTCATGGTGGCCACAACAAATTTTCACATCTTTTCCCACCTTGGCAAGATGCCTAGAACTCTGTGTAACCATCTAGGCTACCGTTTTTGTGTTCTCCTAGCACCATTCTGGATGTAGCGGTTCTTCCGGGAGCTGCTGTTCTTCCTGGGACATTCTGGGAGGACAGACACATGTGCCCTCTGCTATGGCACTCCTGGCATGTGCAAACTTCATTGACTATGGCTACAGTAGGGAACACATTTCATATTATGACCGACTACATGCATACAACAGCTTAATGAAACAATATTTACCATTACTCCTTGCAATGTACTCTGGTATTTTCTATTCCATTCCATTCATTCTGGTTTTAGCCCAATACATCAGTTTTATTATCCAAGAGTAGGTCTCAACCCACAGTTTGAAAAACATTGCCCTAACAGTGAGTTTCTCTCAGTCATTAGTCCTGGGATTTGGTTCGTGGGGTGTTCACTGGGCCCCATGCCAAAAATCAGGAAATAGTTTCACACTTGTTTTGTTCTTTCTCAAAACGCACAGCTTTTGGAATAAAAGAATGTCCTGCTTTTCAAGATGTTGACTCTACTACGAGTTTAAAATAAATCCATTCAGACCTTCAACAGACTTTTTATTTTCAGCTTTTTCCACTCCTTGATAGAGAACAGTATGCATAGAATATGACAGAATGATAGAGGAAAGAGAAGAGGAAAGAAGCAGAAAGAAATCAAACCTCAGTTAATATTTCCAAACATCTTACATTCTATTGCTCATGGTAATAATAATAGTTGATAATGATTGAGTGCATATTATCGGTCAGGCACTGTGCTTAGCATTTCACATTTATTATTTCAGTTAATCCTCATACCATCTCAATGATACGGTATGAATATTATCCCCATTTTAAGTATTAAAAAAATGAAGGCCAACCTAAATTTGACTCTGTTTCTTCCCTCAGCATCTAAAGACCATTTCTCATTTCTATTTCCCACTTTAGGCTTATTCCACCTCCATAAGATGAAGGATGGGGACTAGACTGTCTCAGCTAAAAAAGAGCTCAACAACCCTACACAAGGCACAGCTGCTTTCTATGAAGTCTGAAAAGTAATGGTCTGTTGTAAGCTTGCAGTTTGACCTGCACACAATCTCTCCTGTTCTCTCAGCCACTTCCCATCCAGTGCTTCCTATGGTCTAGAACTCAAGGTCATCTACAGTTCCCTCCCAAACTAAGAAGGGAGCCCTTCCTGGTTCTTATCAACCTGGAGGCCCTCATAGGAAATGACTCTTGCAGCTTTTCTTTATCTTTTCTAAAACTCACATCTGTCAAAGGGAGAAAGATGTCTGGATAATGCAAACGAGATAAATCACAAACTGTTAATTCTTGCCCTTCCAAATTAGCTAGTTCACGTATTCATGTTTGTTGACTGTGTCCTACACACTATGCTATGTACTTCTGGAGATTTGGTGGTGAACAGGACAGGTCAAACTCCTGCCCTTCTGGAGTTTATGTTCTAGAGGCAGGGGTCTCCAACCTCTGGGCCGAGGACCCGTACCTCCCTGTCAGATCATCAGCAGCATTAGATTAGAAATAAAGGGCACAAATAATGCAATGCACTTGAATCATCCCCAAACCATCCCCTCCCCTTACTCAGTCTGTGGAAAAACTGTCTTCCATGAAACTGGTACCTGGTGCCAAAAAGGTTGGGGACAACTGCATAGGGGTTGGTTTCAGGGCAGGGTAGACACTGACAGGTCAGGTGCTTTTTGACCTTCTCTCAAATGACACCTCCCAGGAAGAATGCTTTTTGCATAACATAGAAGTTTATTCCTTCTCTTCTCTTTTCCCCACCCAACAAAATAAAAAAGTTTTGTAAAATAACACTTTTACTATGTTAAAAAATGTAAAATTAATATTATCTTATTAATACTTGAATGCAGTATAGAAAAATATGCCCAAATAAGCAATACAAAATCAAAAATTAGGCAAGATTTTATTTAATGCACTTGGTGCTTGTAAGCCTCTCAGTTCATTCCTGTCCAGATTTTTGACACACAATTCTCTGTGTGTCAATGCACAAGCCTGTTTCTCTCCTTTGTTTTAATCAGTTTTAAAGTTTGAAAATCCTGGTTCATACCATAATGGTAATAGTGATGCATTCTTTTTATCTGGCAATGGGGAGTCTTCTTTAATCCCACCCTAAAAGTGGTAACAAAGTTAATGCCTTATGATCATCCTTTAGTAAAAATGAAGAACTAAGCTGCAATAATTCATCTGCCTTTTTGGGGCACCAAGTTTAGGTCAATGATTCAGAATTTTCAAAAAGAAAATAGTTGTTTCATCTGAAGGAATTTTCCTAGTATTTATCATTTCTCTTCTGGAAAGTAATGATTACAAATTTGAAACTGAGACATGGAATGTAACAATACCCCTACCCAGACTGGTTCCAAATCGGGAAAGGAGTACGTCAAGGCTATATATTGTCACCCTGCTTATTTAACTTATATGCAGAGTACATCTTATAAAATGCTGGGCTGGATGAAGCACAAGCTGGAGTCAAGATTGCTAGGAGAAATATGAATAACCTCAGATATGCAGATGACACCACCCTTATGGCAGAAAGCAAAGAGAAACTAAAGAGCCTCTTGATGAAAGTAAAAGAGGAGATTGAAAAAGCTGGCTTAAAACTCAACATTCAAAAAACTAAGATCATTGGCATCCAGTCCCATCACTTCATGGCAAATAGATGGGGAATCAGTGGAAACAGTGAGAGACTTTATTTTCTTGGGCTCCAAAATCACTGCATATGGAGACTGCAAGCCATGAAGTTAGAAGACTCTTGCTCCTTGGAAGAAAAGTTATGACCAACCTGCTGCTGCTGCTGCTAAGTCGCTTCAGTCGTGTCCGACTCCGTGCGACCCCATAGATGGCAGTCCACCAGGCTCCCCCGTCCCTGGGATTCTCCAGGCAAGAACACTGGAGTGGGTTGCCATTTCCTTCTCCAATGCATGAAAGTGAAAAGTGAAAGTGAAGTCGCTCAGTCGTGTCCGACTCCTAGCGACCCCATGGACTGCAGCCTACCAGGCTCCTCCATCCGTGGGATTTTCCAGGCAACAGTACTGGAGTGGGTTGCCATTGCCTTCTCTGATGACCAACCTAGGCAGCATATTAAAAAGCAGAGACATTACTGACAAAGCTATGGCTTTTCCAGTAGTCATGTATGGATGTGAGAATTGGACTATAAAGTAAGCTGAGCACTGAAGAATTGATGCCCTTGAACTGTGTTGTTGGAGAAGACTCTTGAGAGCCCCTTGGATAGCAAGGAGATCAAACCAGTCAATCCTAAAGGAAATCAGTCCTGAATATTCATTGGAAGGACTGATGCTGAAGCTGAAGTTCCAATACTTTGGCCACCTGATGCGAAGAACTGACTCCTTGGAAAGGACCCTGATGCTGGGAAAGATTGAAGGCAGGAGGAGAAGGGGATGACAGAGGATGAGATGGTTGGATGGTATCACTGACTCGATGGATGTGAGTTTGAGCAAGCTCTGGGAGTTGGTGATGGACATGGAAGCCTGGTGTGCTGCAGTCCATAGGGTTGCAAAAAGTCAGACATGACTGAGCAGCTGAACTGAATTTGATTTCAGTCTCTGTCCTTACTGTCCTTTTCAATATGTTGCAACAATACTGGGAACAAAAAGGAGCTAGGGTGATTGCTTTCATGTCTTACTTGCCATAACAACATGTCACTTGGAATCCTGGACATGTTTCGCTTGTTGAATTATCGTGTTGTTTTCTCCCTGAAGTTATAAATTTCAGTTCATTAAAAATATCAATATCAGTTAAATATACTAATTCTGAATCCCAAACATCATCTCTAAAAATGAGATTGCTTGCCAAATGAGATTGCTTTTTCACTAGAAAAATGTGACTGTCATTTCTGAGTTTACTTATTATGCTTAACGCTTCCCTCTGGGCTCCTGTAGGACAATCAATGAACTTTATTCAGTATGCTTCAGCAGGAGGGTCTGGCTAACTCCAATCTGAAGAAAACACATCAATATTTTGGCTAGTCCATGAGCTGTCTTTAATATATATAACAACCTTCATCATGTTTTTTTTTTTTTTAACACTTCCATGAGATCCAGCAGAATAATTTCTAGATATAAGTAGAATTCCTATGATGCTGATTTCTAAGCACAAGTATTATTAGTAGATTTAACAATATTCAAATAACTTTTTGTTTTCTAGCCATTTCTGCTGGTTCTATTTCTCATACTTTCTTTATTATTTTTCCAGTTTAATAGATATTGATCAATGAGGCATTTTTTCCAGTTTTGTTAATATATCTGATCCAATTGAAGGCAATGGCACCCCACTCCAGTACTCTTGCCTGGAAAATCCTATGGATGGAGGAGCCTGGTGGGCTGCCGTCTATGGGGTCGCCCAGAATCGGACACGACTGAAGCGACTTAGCAAAAAAAAAAAAAAAAAAAATGTGTGTGAAGTTAAATTTAAACTCACATAGACACACACACACACACATACATCCCTTGTCATCTTGTATAAACTAGAAGAGCTGAATAACTTACATAACAAAATAGCATCCATGCTATTTTGGGGATGGATCTCAGACTCAATACTGGATTTTAACCGCATGAGGAGCATGGCTTTGGAAGATTCTGCAATAATGTAGACCCAACTAGAAACAGTATTATCCCAAAGAGTTGTAAATTTTAATTTATCAGCTGGTTTAGCATTAAAAAATCACACGCATCATTTCTATTCACGTTAATGTTTTAACATCTATATGAGCCATTTTCTCTTTTGCCAAACCATATGCAACAGAAATCGTATTAACGATCTGTAAAACAACTAAGAAATTGTGCCAATACTTACTTGTCTTTTGTTTTCATTTAAAAGTGTTTGAGAGGCTTGTTGACAAGTTCAGTATGCTGTGCTTCAGAGTCCTCTTAGTTCTGAAGGCGTCATTACAAATCATATATTGGGATTTGTCACTTGTTGGATTTTACTCACCGAAAAAAATACTGTAAATAATCTGCCTCACAAAATCTTCCAATCTTCTTTTCTTTTTAGCATGCATCTTCAACGAAGTTGAAGCTTACAATTAGAGCTGATATTTTTCTCAAGATTGTCTACAGTTCTAGATATTTGGAGGTTGAACTGGCCTCCAATTTTCCCTTCAACATTCTTTTCTCTTATAATGATAGGGAGAAATCCCATTAAAGGAAAATCAGGCTAATTTAATTAAATGTACATTTGGTGCACACCTGAAACATATCCTATTTGATAATGTCCTTTCAGAAAAATGTTTTACAGTGAAGTCTGCATAATATAAAATATATTTTGTTAATTGTCCTGTAATAATGGTCATACTCATATCATATACCAAAAACTCAAATGAGATATTTATTAGTAGAAGACAGAATAACTTGTACTAGTCAACTGAAATTCATCATAACCTTCCATTATTTCTCTTAATTCTGCTCATAGCAACCGGATTCAGTATTTCCGACAAGTTCACAATTCTTAATAAAAACCCAATGATGTATTCCTTCTATTCTACTCTATTCTATTGCACTTTGTTAAAAAAAATTAAGTCTGGTTATAACCCATTAGCTGTATTTTACCATCTACAAATGTATTATGTCTTGCCATTAGTCTGAATAATACTGGCATAGATGATAAACGTGAAAAAAACAAGAGAAGTGAGAGAGTGGTAGTGCTGCAGGAAAATATAAAAGAATGATGTGCTAGAATAGCGAATGACTGGGTAAGGAGGAATTTTGCCAGGATGGTCAGGAAAGGTTTCTTGGAGGAAGTGACATTAAATTATGTTCTGTAGAATTTAGGCTACTGATATGAGCCCATTCTCAGTATTTATGGATAGTTTGAACCCCAGCTACACTACAACCTCCTGCAGGACAAGACTTTTTTCCACTTAAAAAAAAAACCTCCCCCAGCATTCAGTCTGTGCTGTGTGTGAAGTAGATGCTGGACAATTGCTAGGTCAATGCTAACTATTGCAAATCACCATCTAGCGGAGCTGACATCCCTGCACGTGGAGCAGATGAGAGCCTGTGCCAGGTGGTGAGGGTTGAGAAGGCCCTTGAATCTTCCCCATTATGGCCTGTGCCTGAAATTTCATAATTAGAAATTCACTCCTTTGTCTTCAAGCCTTTATCAATTAAGTCTTAACAACCATTTGTGCCTCTGTGGAATCAGTATAATTTCTATGAGTCATAGTTGAATTTACAAAGAAGAGTTGGCTGGTTAATCCCTCCTAAGCACCAGTCCTGCAGGCTGGAGAGTGGCTCCCAGGTGCTCAGGGTTGCCTGTCTAGACAGGAGGCCCCACCAGACTACTCAGGCCCCACTAACTAAGAGGTCCAGAGAGAAACAGACTCAGTGAAGGCACCTGATTAATGACTTCAGGATTAAAATAATGGTATAAAGAGTGACTGACCATTAATTACCCACATTTACATGCTAATTTTGATATTTTTGCTTTAAAGAGACATAATACCAAGTCAGAAATTAGTTTCCTCTTTGAAATCTCAATTATCATCAATTTTGGGCAATTTACTCTAGCCTTGGTTTGCTTCTTAACTCCAGGGAGGAATCTCTCTGGCTTTACTTGAGTGGTCAGAACAGAAGTCTTCCAAGGCAAGGCAGCTCGGGCAATATCTGGGCCCTGGAGTGGCCCTTCAGCTGGGAATCAGGGAGCGCCAGAACCCTGATGCTTTGCTCTGAGACAGGCACAGATCACTGAAGGTCAGATAATCACACCTGTGTATAAAGCATTGCGTGTGTGGGGGGCAGTCCTCTTCTCTTCTCTCAACTTTTCTCCTGGTGCCTAGATCTATCTTACCTCTCACTTCCAACAGGAACTGAATATCCAACCATCCATTCTTTCCCCTCTACATACTCTGGTGTTTCAACAAATGGTGTTGAGAAAACTGGAAATTCACATGCAAAAGAATGAATCTGGACCCTAACTTTACATCATGTACAAAAATTAACACAAAATGGGTCAAACATCTACTCTAAAGACCACAAACTATAAATTATTAGAAGAAAACAGGGAAACATTAGGGGGAAAAGTTTCATAGCATTGGATTTGGCAATAATTTTCTGGGTATGACACCTAAAGAGCTGACAAAGTAAAAAATAGATAAATTGGACTTTATCAAAATTTAAAAGTCATAAAGTTGGGACTTCCCTGGTGGTCTAGTGGCTAAGACTCCTCGCTCTGAAATGCAGGGGGTCTGGATTCGATCCCTGGCCAGGGAACTAGATCTCATATTCTGCAAGTAAAGATCCTGCATGCTACAACTAAGACCCAGTGCAGCCAAGTAAATAAATACAAATACATATATTTTTTAAGCCATAACATTAAAATTTCTGTTGACACAATCAACAGAGGGAAAGGGCAACCCACAAATGGGGAGAAAATAATATATTTGACAAATCATATACTTGCAAATCATGTATCCATCATGTATCCGATATCGAGAATATATAAAGATCTCCTCCAACAGTTCAACAAAAAGACAACCTGATTAAATAATAGGCCAAAGAGTTGAATACACACTTCTCCAAAGAAGACTTGTAAATGGTCAATAAGCCATGAAAAATGGTCAGTATCATCATTGCTATTGTTCAGTCTCTAAGTCCTGTCTGATTGCAGCACAACAGGCTTCCCTGTCCTGTATCTCCCGGAGTTTGCTCACACTTCTATCCATTGAATTGGTGATGCCATCCAACCATCTCATCCTCTGTTACGCCCTACTCCTTTTGCCTTCAATCTTTCCCAGCGTTGAGGTCTTTTCCATTGAGTTGGCTCTTTGCATCAGGTGGCCAAAGTATTGGAGCTTCAGTTTCAGCGTCAGTCCTTCCAATGAATATTCAGGACTGATTTCCTTTAGGATGGACTAGTTGGATCTCCTTGTTGTCAAAGGGACTCTCAAGAGTCTTCTCCAGCACCACAGTTCAAAAGCATCAATTTTTCAGTGCTCAGCCTTCTTTATGGTCCAACTCTCACATCTATACACAACTACTGGAAAAACCATAGCTTTGACTCTACAGATATTTTTCAGTAAAGTGATGTCTCTGCTTTTTAATACGCTGTCTAGATTTGTCATAGCTTTTCTTCCAAGGAGCAACCTTCTTTTAATTTCATGCCTGCAGTCACCACCTGCAGTGATTTTGGAATCCCCCCCGCCCCCCGCCCCAAATAAAGTCTCTCACTGTTTCCATTGTTTCCCCATCTATTTGCCATGAAGTGATGGGACCAGATGCCATGATCTTCATTTTTTGAATGTTGAGTTTTAAGCTAGCCCTTTTCCACTCTCCTTTCACCCTCATCAAGAGGCTTTTTAGTTCCTCTTCACTTTCTGACATTAGAGTGGTGTCATCTGCATATCTGAGGTTGTTGATATTTCTCCCTGTAATCTTGATTCTAGTTTGTGATTCATCCAGCCTGGCATTTCACATGATGTACTCTGCATGTAAGTTAAACAAGCAGGGTGACAATATACAGCCTTGACGTACTCTTTTCCCAATTTTGAACCAGTCTGTTGTTCCATGTCTGGTCTAACTGTTGTTTCTTGTCCTGCATACAGGTTTCTTAGGAGGCAGGTAAGGTGGTCTGGTATTCCCATCTCTTTAAGAATTTTCCATAGTTTATTGTGATCCACACAATCAAAGGCTTTAGTGTAGTCAATGAAGCATTAAGTAAATGTTCGTTGTTTTTTTTTTTTTTGAATCCCCTTGCTTTTTCTATGATCCAATAGATGTTGGCAATTCGATCTCTGGCTCCTCTGCCTTTTCTAAATCCAGCTTGTACATCTGGAAGTTCTCAGTTCATATACATTTAAGCCTAGCTTGAAAGATTTTGAGCATTACCTTGGTAACTTGTGAAATGAGTGCAACTGTACAGTAGTTAGAACATTTTTTGGCATTGCCTTTCTGACTGGAATGAAAACTGACCTTTTCCAGTACTGCGGCCTCTGCTGAGTTTTCCAGATTTGCTAGTATATTGACTATAGAGCTTTAATACTATCATCTTTTAGGATTTTAAATAGCTCAACTGGAATTCCATCACCTCCACCAGCTTTGTTCATAGCAATGCTTCCTAACGCTTTGACGTCACATTCCAGGATGTCTGACTCTAGGTGAGTGACCACACCACCATGGTTATCTAGGCCATTAAGACCTTTTTTGTGTAGTTCTTCTGTGTATTCTTGACATCTCTTCTGGTTCTGTTAGGTCCTTGCTGTTTCTGTCCTTTATTGTGCCCATCTTTGCATGAATTGTTCCCTTAGTATATCCAGTTTTCTTGAAGAGATCTCTAGTCTTTCCTATTCTATTGTTTTCCTTTATTTCTTTACATTGTTCACTTAAGAAGGCTTCTTCCCTTCCTTGATATTCTCTGGAACTCTGCATTCAGTTGGTTATGTCTTTCTCTTTCGCCTTTCAATTTTCTTCTCTTCTCAGCTATTTGTAAGGCCTCCTCAGACAACCACTTTGCCTTCTTGCATTTTTTTTCCTTGGGGATGGTTCATTAATTATTAGAGAAATGTAAATCAGAATCACAATTATGGGATCATCTCATACCCATTAGGATGGTTGCTATCAAAAATCAAAGAAACAAAAAAACCAAATAAATTCCAATAAAACAGCACTGGTGAGGATGCAGAGAACTTGTAATCCTTGTGTACACCGGTGGGAAAATAAAATGTAAAAGAGTGCAGTGGCTGTGGAAAACAGTATGACTGTTCCACAAAAATATGAAAAAAATAGAATTACTGTGTGATCCAGCAATTCCGCTTCTCCCTATAAACCCAGAAGAATTGGAAGCAGAGTCTGGAGGAGGTATTTGTATACCCATGCGCATAGCAGCATTATTCATAATGGCCAAAAGGCAGAAGCAACCCAAGTGTCCACTGACAGAGAATGGATAACAATTGTATATACATACAACGGAGTAGTATCCAGCCTTAAAAAGGAAGGAAATTCTGACACATGCTACAATAAAGCTAAGCCCTGAAGGCATCATGCTAAGTTAAACAAACCACGCCCAGAGGACAAATGCTGTATGATTCCACTTACAAAAGTGACCTAGGTAGTCAAATTCACTGACAGAAAGTAGAATGGCGCATTGCCAGGGACTAGGGTACTGGGGAGTTTAATGGGTACAGAGTTTCAGTGCTGCAAGAGGAAGAGTCTGGAGTGGTATAACAAAGGGTACGTACTTAACATTTCTGGACTGTATGCTTAACAATAGGAGAAGGCAATGGCACCCCACTCCAGTACTCTTGCCTGGAAAATCCTGTGGATGAAGGAGCCTGGTAGGCTGCAGTCCATGGGGTCACCAAGAGTCAAACATGACTGAGCGACTTCACTTTGACTTTTCACTTTCCTGCATTGGAGAAGGAAATAGCAACCCACTCCAGTGTTCTTGCTTGGAGAATCCCAGGGACGGGGGAGCCTGGTGGGCTGCCGTCTATGGGGTCGCACAGAGTCGGACACGACTGAAGCGACTTAGCAACAGCAACAACAGCAACAAAATGATGGTAAACATTGTGGTATTTTACGACACAATTTTTAAAAAGTCCATGCAATTAAGCTTGCCCTCGTTGAGAATGTAATTTGATGGGACAAAAACCCAAGGCTTCATATAATTTGCTAAATTTAAAAAATACTTAAGGCACTTTAATTACTATATGGTTATGTAAATGACTAAGTTGATAAATTAAGCATAGAACAATTTGCTAAAATAGATCCTAGGTTAACAAATAATGTGCAGAATTGGTTAAGGTGTTTCTATGTTTATATTTAGGGAAAATGTTTTTTTTTTTTTTTTTTTTTCACATTTCCAAGTCAACTAGACCTTTATTTTGAAATAAAGAAGGATTTTAGGAAATTTTGATAATGGATTCCTTGTTGAGATATTTTGTACAAATGTTTACAAAGAAAAGAGATAGCATCAAAAGCAAGGTGTGGGAACTTCTCAGTTATTTTTAGTAGGATCTGACATATGAGTGTCATAGAAGAAAACGCATATTTTGGCTTCAGTTTCTGCCATAAAAACTTATGACTGAAATAGTATTTTCTTCTGGAAATCAGTATTTGGTTCTCAGGGCTCAAGCAGTCATTTTGTTTGATCTTTTCATGCTTACAGCGAGGACAGAACTCTGCAAAAGTGCCACACCATGCCAACAAGCACCGATCAAGTTTTTACTGTATTCCCACACTGCTCACATTTGGTAAATTCATATATATAAAACTACCTCCAAAGAGATAACGAGTAAAGGCTTTAAGACATTATCCATGCAACAAATAGTAAACTCTAAAGTTGATCCATCCAAGAATTAAGAAATTTAGCTCAGAGATTTGAATGGTGCTCAAATGTTTTAGAAAGCAATTTGGATGCAAATTAACCCTTAAAATATCCTCAGAATACTCTTTGTTTTTTTTCAGTATTGGAATATTATACTTTATTATTTTTAAAATAAAAATTCAGATTCCTTTTAGAAACCTTCCTTGAGAAATAGGTCAAGTTCAAAAGTATTAAAAGTTTACTGACATGGTTTCAGATTTCACATGACAACTTGTCTTAAACTTTTACTTGTTGAGATTTGATGTAATATTAAAAAGAATATCCAGAACTATCTGGAAAAGTTATTAAAATTGTCCTCCCTTTCCAACTACATATTTGCATGAAGTCAACTTTTCTTCATATATGTCAACTTAAATACTATAATGCAACAAACTGAATGCAGAAGCAGATTGTAAGAGTCCGGCGGTCTATTAAGATATATATTCAAGACGGTTTCCTGAATGTAAAACAGTGTCACTCTTCTCACTACTTCTTGTTGTTCTGAAAAATCTATATTATGTATTTTAACATGTGAAGTGGTTGTTTAGTCGCTGTCATGCCTCTTTTGCCACTTCATGGACTGTAGCCCGTCAGGCTCCTCTGTCCACGGGATTCTCCAGGCAAGAATACTGGAGTGGGTTGCCGTTTCCTTCTCCAGTAGGGAAAATGTTTTAACTATTAGATAGCTTCAGCATTTAATGCATGAGTGTACAAAGGTGAGATTTTAGAGTTTTTAAAACTGATAAGACAAGTCCTTTGTTTTTTAGGTGGCACCACGTTGAGATTTATCTATTATCAAATTAATCTCAACAAAAATGTAAAAAAATAAGAATAAAGTTCTGCCACCCAGATTTAACTTTATTTCCTTTCCAGTCATTTTTTTCCATGCATAGATTTAAAAAGCACTTAGTTACGATCATATTACATATGAATAGTTACCATTATTTTTAAAAGGTTGCAAATATAATAGATCACAGAACATGTAAATTTTTAGTTTCCACTTCTTTATGTCTGGAAAATTACAGAATTTCAGGATATTCCCCCTCTTCTCTAGTATATTTTGGTACATTATAATATTTTCCTTATTATGATAAAATTGAAATGATGTAATTTAAAATTGAGGGACTTCCCTGGAAGTCCAGTGATGAAGACTCTGTGCTGCCACCGCAAGGAGCACAGGTTCGATACCTGGTCAGGGAATTAAGATCCTGAATCCTGCGGCCCAAAAAATAAATAAAATTAAAACTGTAAAGAGCATTTTCTAAGTTATGGATTATTTCCTTAGAATCTATTCCTATAAACAAAGTTCAAAATCAAGATTTAAACATTAAGGGTTTTCATAATTGTAAGGGTTTTGATACTGCCAAGTTGTTTACCAACCTAAAAAATGTCCGACTGCTATCACACAGCACTCTTGCCAGCCTTTAAAATTATTATTTTTTGTTAATTTTTTTGGTGGAAAATTGTTATTTTACTTTGCACTACTTTGAACTTTTTGCAATATGTTTTTTTCCTAATTGTACATCCTATGTTTTTCTTTCTCTCTTTTTTTTTTAGTATTTACTCATGTGTCTTGCTCATCTACAACTGGCTTCTATTTTTTGTGATTGTATTTAATCTATTCTTAGTAAGTAATAACACTTTGTATCATAGCTTCTGCAAATACTTTTCCCAGTCTATTGCTTACTTTTAAAATTTGACTATTTTAATTTAATTGACTTTTTAATTTACCTATGATGAAATCAGCTCTTATTTTCATTTTGTGTTTTCCAGGGAATATGTTGTGTGTGCAGAATGGGGTTAAAGGTAAATGATAATGAACCTACATTACTATCCAATAGTGTCATTTAGAAATAACACAGGAGCTGTTATATCATTCCTGACCCTGAGTCTGACACTTGCTCTGCTGAGTTCTTACTCCATCTCTCAGTCTGCCAAACCCTTTGGGTGAGGGTTGCCATATCAAATACAGGATGCCCAATCAAATCTGAATTTCAGATAAACAACAAATTAAAAAAAAATCAGCATGTCTTAAATATTTCATGGGCTATACTGATATTTTGAAAAATCATTCTTTGTTCATTTGAGATTCAACTGTAATTAGGCAGGCTGAATTTTTGCTATACCTGGCACTCCTACTTGGGCTAGTTTATTAACACTCGTGTCCTTAACATCATCCTGTATTATGGTTGAGGGTGGGGATGGTGGGAGCTTACAGAAGCTAGTATCTGTTCTCAGAGTTTGTACTCTGGTTTCCCACAGAATTTTTGCAGTCAGAAACATAATCTGGACTATTTCAATGACTCCTAGAAGAAAGAGCACTGTGTTTTCCTGCTACCTAATGCAGAGTTTTTTTTTCCTGTGGTCATGTATGGATGTGAGAGTTGGACTGTGAAGAAGGCTGAGCGCCGAAGAATTGATGCTTTTGAACTGTGGTGTTGGAGAAGGCTCTTGAGAGTCCCTTGGACTCCAAGGAGATCCAACCAGTCCATTCTGAAGGAGATCAGCCCTGGGATTTCTTTGGAAGGAATGATGCTAAAGCTGAAACTCCAGTACTTTGTCCACCTCATACGAAGAGTTGACTCATTGGAAAAGACTCTGATGCTGGGAGGGATTGGGGGCAAGAGAAGGGGACGACAGAGGATGAGATGGCTGGATGGCATCACTGACTCGAAGGACGTGAGTCTGAGTGAACTCCGGGAGTTGGTGATGGACAGGGAGGCCTGGCGTGCTGCGATTCATGGGGTCGCAAAGAGTCGGACACGACTGAGCGACTGACCTAATGCAGAGTTATCCACATGTATCTGATCACAGAACCACCTGAGGCTCTCTTCCCCTGGGGAGTCTGATTCTTTCAGCGTGAAGAAGGATCCAAGTGCCAGCAGTTTTCACAAGAGCCCAGGTGGGATTCTCCTGGTCAGATAAGTCTGTGGAACTCTGGCAGCCCTGGCATTGGAGGCCTCTGAGTAACACCTGGCAGGAAGTCACGGTCCAAGACAGATTCAGATCTCCCACTCTTAACAACCTACTCAAAATCACTGACACAACATTCCGCAGTGCTGATCATCCTTGTAAGTTGCTTTGCCGTTCACGAAGTTCATCCCTTTTGGTCTTCATTCTTAATTCTTCAGGAAAGCAGGGAAGCTTATTTCCGCTTTACAGAGGAGGACAGGGAGGCTCACAGGGGCTAAGATCACACGTCAAGTTCTAGAAGCCGCCTGAGCAGCAAAGCCCGCCTTCTTTCCACCCCACCAAGCTACCTCTTTTAGCCTGCAAAACGTCCGTGGGGACCGCTAAAGCCGGATTTCAGGTGACTTCCGTTCTTAAATCTGCTGGCAGCCGCAGGCCTGCAATTAACAAACGAGGTGCAGCTATCGGTGCCTGCAATTATAAACAGAGGTGGAGGAGCGATCGGTGCCTGCAATTAACAAGGGGTGCAGAGATCGGTGTCTGCTATTAACAAACAGGGGTGGAGAGATCTGCGCGCTGCTAAGCGCAGGCACCCGGGCCCGCGGGCGAGCGGGGGCTGGACCCCGGTGGGCCGGCTCCGGGCGCTCCCGGTGCGGAGGGGCGGGCCGCCTTCCCACTGGTCCGCTCCAGCCGCGCGGCCTGCTGGCCACAGTTCCCAGCGGGCACCACCCGCTCGCGAGCCCGGCAGCCCGGAGCGGCGCGCGCCGGCCCGAGGGCGGGGACGTGCTCCGAGGACGCGCGCGGGGCTGGGCCTCCAACCGCCGCTCGCGGGGAAGAGGGCGGCTTCCCGCGAAGCCCGCCGCCGCCGCCGCCGACTCGGAGGTGCCGAGGGTTGTGGGGGAGCTTGGGGCGCGTGGGGGACATCGCCGCCGCCCGGCGCGGCCCGGAGGTTGGTAGCTGGTGACCGTAGAGAGTCCTCGGGAAGTTAGGTGTTGACTTTTTGCTTAAGGTTGGAAGACAAAAAGAAACGCACCAGACGCTTTCCGTTTCCCATTCCCCTGCCTACGTGCGCGCCCGGAGGCGGGGCAGAGGACGCGCCGGCTCCCGCGCTGGAGACAAAGGCGGCGGCGGCGGCGGCGACAGTGGCCGTGCGCCCGGATCAGTGGCCGGCCGAGTCCGTGCGCGCCCCTGCCAGCGCCCCCTCTCCCTGGCCTCGTCCCAAGTTGGCATTGTTGCGGGAAGTGTGGACGCTGAACCCCTTGGCGGTCTTAGAAATGCGCCAGCCTGACTTTCTGCGGCTCCAGGGACAACGCTCCCCCTCACCCCCCCAAAGTTAGAGACTTCTTGCTTTTTACTCTCCGGACTCAAGTTTCCCTCTTTTCTTTTACGCCTGACCTTTAGGTGGCATCAGTCTTTACGTGGGAAGGCCCTCCTCCCCGCAGTTCCTACCAAAGCGGGCGGGAGACGTACTAGGATGGATGGCATTGGCGTTAAGAAATGTACCGCTTGATTGGTTCGTGGCTCTTGGATCAGGGCGGTCAGGCCATTGAGTTGGCACCCCGGGTAGTTTGTATCATATGGGGTGAAACTTATTGTTTCTGTCCTTACTGTTTTGTGTTCCTCCTTCATTCATTCGCAGAGCTAGGTGTTTACTGCCCCGTGGTAAATGCTGTGGGAACACTAGGAGAGGAGGGGGAAAGCTTTCCTGAGGAGGGGGCTTTATACTGGACTTTGAAGAATAAGTATGATTTTTTTTTCCTTCCGGTGTTCATGGTCCATCTTTTCTGTATTTTTTTTTTCCCTCTTGTTCAGTGACAGACCGTAATTGTCATTAAGTGTTGGATCTGAGCTCTGACCTGAAAGATTTAACTAATAGTAACTGGGATGATGTGCTTGTTAGGTGCTTTAAATCCAGTATTTCTAAATCTTGCAGTAACCGGGAAGGATAGTATTAACCCTCGTCACAGCAGAAGAAAGAAAGGCTTAGAGGAGATGCCAGAGCCACAGGGAGTAGGTGTTGGGGTCGGGGTTTGCACTTCTCTTTCTGGATCAAAGCCTATGCTTTATTTATTGTTTATTTTGCCCCTCCTTGGGAAGTAGGTTATATAGACTAAGGGTGAAGGTCAGGTCTCTGGAGATAGCAGTCATTTTTGTGGGTGGCTCTATGTTGGTGTTAACTCTAGGTAATGTCAGGACCTAGCCAGGGTGATGGGCTTCTCTGGTGGCTCAGACAGTAAAGGATCCACCTGCAATCCTGGAGGTCCAGGTTTGATCCATGGGTGGGGTCTCCTCTCTTCCCCGGAGAAGGAAATGGCAACTCACTCCAGTATTCTTGCCTGGAGAATTCCATGGGCAGAGGAGCCTGGCAGGCTACAGTCCATGGGGTCACAAAGAGGTGGACAGAAGACTGAGCGACTAATGCTTTCAGCCAGGGTGAACCTTACTCATCTGGGCTCCTTCCAGGGCAGGGCCTAGCCGAGGGGGGCGCTCCTTAACTGTTGCCTGGGAGCTCCCTGGCATGGGTGAGGTCCTTGATGCCTTGTCGGGTGCTTTACCCTTTTTCTTTGTTGCCATGGACTTCTTTCAAGTCTGGGGAAGCCAATTTTTAAAAGGCGTTTAAAAATACATAGTTACAAATTCTATTGAAACAGCAATCAAAGTAGTACAAAACCCCCACATATAATGTATGTCTTTAAAAAAATCAATCCATTAAGTATCAAAACTCAGTGCTGTATCAGACAAGGTCTCAGGATTTCAAAGCAGGGATGCCTATGTAAATGATATTTTGCAGTATTTGCAACAGCTGCACTGTGGCATGACAGAATCTGTGACTCTCACTGGTGACAGAGTCACTGGAAATGCTCTTGCTCTCTGCATATATAATCCAATGCATTCCTGAATTTCAGAGGTTCGTGAAAATAAAGATGTATGAGAAAAGGCATTGAAGTTCATGGGTGGAATTTAGGAGGCCATGAACACCTTGTGGATAGAGGGCTGGGTGTCTAGGTTACAATTCTGGCTTGGCGGTTTTCTTCCTGCACTGTCTTGCTGGCCACCCTATAGCATTACAGTTTGTTTCCTTCTCCTCCAGTTCCTGTCTCCTTTCCCTCAGGTTCACAGCTGTTTTGATGGTCAAAGCTGTTGAAAGAGAATTGCTGGATTGTTTGTCTGCTCCATCTGCGCTGGTCTTGCTCTGCATAATTCTGCTGGAGAATATTCCCACAACAGTGGTTTTGTTATCTAAAGCATGACTATCTTCCCTTCTTTCCTTCCCTCCAATGATGTATGGTGTTACCAGTGTCAGGAAAGAAGGGAGTTATCACGACATGTCCTACAGATGTTTTAAATCTTCAGATGTTATTGTCAACAATTTGATGGTAGTACATTTAAATATTCAGGTGACATGGACAGGTTTTTTGAATAAAATACCTCATAAGACACAAGAACTAGAAAATTTGTGTAGTTCCGTATCTGTAAAGAAATTAAATTTGTATTTAAAAACCTTTTCAGAGTAGAATTTCCAGGCCCAGATGGCCTCACTAGTGCAACATCACAAACATTTAAAAAAATAAAAAAGAAGAAATACTCCCTGACTGCTTTTATGAGGCCAGCATAGCCTTGTTACTAAAGCTTGATAAGGAGGTTACAAGAAACTCTAGGTCAGACTCTCATGGAAAAGACACAAAAGCCCTAAAAGGAAGTATTGGTAAACCAGATCTAGTGACCTATACCTGTATTTATGGGACCCTGCTTATTTAACCTATATGCAGAGGACATCATGAGAAACGCTGGGCTGGAAGAAGCACAAGCTGGAATCAAGATTGCCGGGAGAAATATCAATAACCTCAGATATGCAGATGACACCACCCTTATGGCAGAAAGTGAAGAGGAACTAAAGAGCCTCTTGATGAAAGTGAAAGAGGAGAGTGAAAAAGTTAGCCTAAAGCTCAACATTCAGAAAACTAAGATCATGGCATTTGGTCCCATCACTTCATGGCAAATAGATGGGGAAACAGTGTCAAACTTTATTTTTTGGGGGCTCCAAAATCACTGCGGATGGTGATTGCAGCCATGAAATTAAAAGACGCTTACTCCTTGGAAGGAAAGTTATGACCAACCTAGATAGCATATTCAAAAGCAGAGACATTACTTTGCCAACAAAGGTCCGTCTAGTCAAGGCTATGGTTTTTCCTGTGGTCATGTATGGATGTGAGAGTTGGACTGTGAAGAAAGCTGAGCGCCAAAGAATTGATGCTTTTGAACTGTGGTGCTGGAGAAGATTCTTGAGAGTCCCTTGGACTGCAAGGAGATCCAACCAGTCCATCCTAAAGGAGATCAGTCCTGGGTGTTCATTGGAAGGACTGATGTTGAAGCTGAAACTCCAATACTTTGGCCACCTCATGCAGAGTTGACTCATTGAAAAAAACCCTGATGCTGGAGGGATTAGGGGCAGGAGGAGAAGGGGACGACAGAGGATGAGATGGCTGGATGGCACCACCAACTCGATGGACATGAGTTTGGGTGAATTCCGGGAGTTGGTGATGGACAGGGAGGCCTGGCGTGCTGCGATTCATGGGGTTGCAAAGAGTCGGACACGACTGAGTGACTGAACTGAACTGGAGCCGTGACCAAGTTGGATTTACTCCGGGAATGTAAACTTTGTCTAACATTAGAAAATCAATAATTGTAATTTAGCCACAGAATAAAGGAGAAAAACTACTTAATAAAATTCACCCATTTGTGATAAAAATTCTTTGTAAGCTAAAACATTAAGAGATTTAAAACACTTAAAATAATAGATGGTAAATCACTGCTCCACAGATAACTCTGTGGTTTCATTATAAGCCCAATTGAAATCCCAACAGATTTTTTTCAAAAATAGCCAATAAGCTAATTTTAAAATATATATGGAAATTCTAGACGATCTTAGTAAAGGAGCAAAGTTGGAAGATTTAAGCTGCTGGATGAGTATGTAGTTTGTCAGTGTGGTGTGGATACAATGCCAGATAGACCATGGAACCGGGTAGAGAATCCATAAACAGGCTCACATATCTGAGATCTCTTGATTTATAACAGAAGTGGCTCTGCAGTGCTCTAGAGAAAGGACAGTCTTTTCAGTCAGTGTTCCTGGGCCAATTGGATATCCAAATGGACAAGGTAAATTTTGATCATCTACCTCACCCTGTATACAAAAATTAATCGATATGTCATACAGCTAAGTGGGAGATCTGAAACAAAAAAGCTTCTGGAAGAAAGCAAAGTAGAACACCTTTATGACAAGGTTTATTGAATAGGACACAAAAAGTGCTAATTATAGAAGAAAATATTGGTAAGAACTACTGTTCATGGCAAGATTCCGTAGAGAGAAAAGGCAACTTGCATGATGGGTGAAGGTATTTGTAAGGGCTATATCCAATAAAGGACTCATACCCAGAATGTAGAAACAGTTTTTCACAAATCATTGAGAAAAAGATAGCCCAGCAGAAAAATGGGCAGGTCACTTCCCAAAAAGGATTTTCAGATACACAATAAACATGAAAAAGGGATTAACCTCATTAGTAATTGCTGCTGCTGCTAAGTCGCTTCAGTCCTGTCCAACTCTGTGCGACCCCATAGACAGCAGCCCACCAGGCTCTGCCGTCCCTGGGATTCTCCAGGCAAGAACACTGGAGTGCATTAGTAATTAGGGAAATACAAATTAAAACTATAATGGGATATCACTCTATACTCACCGGAATGGCTAAAAAACACAAAACCCTGTCAATGCTGAGTACTGGGTAGAATATGGAAAACTGGACCTTTTATACATGATGGTTGATGGGTATGGAAGTTAGTATAACTGTTTTGGAAATTGTTTTGCAGTATTGCAGTATCATTACTAAAACTGGGCAGATGCATCTCCTGTGACTGAGCTACTCTGTTCTTGATAAACTCTGAACAGTAAGGCAGATACATTTGCACCGAAAGACATGTAATAGTATGTGCAGAGCAGTATTATTCCTAATAGCTTGAAGTCGGAAACAACTCACGTGTTCATCAGTAGTAGAATGGACAAAAGTGTAAGCAAATTGCTTATGCAATGGAATTCGCCACAGTAATGAGAATGAACAAATCTGCTTAACACACAACGTGGATGAGCCTTGCAAAGGTAGAACTGAAAAAAGGTGGACACAGCAAGAGTTAGTGCTTTGTGAATCCCTTTTTTTGGGGGAAGTTCAAAAATGGACAAAACTAAATAAACTAGGGTGTTAGGAGTCGTGCTAGTGGTCACCTTTAGTGGAAGTGAAAGGACAGAGAGGGGATTCCGTTTTTTATCTAAGTAGTAATTACTGGAATGAGTTTGCTTTTTTGAAAGCCTTATACTTAAAAAAAAAAAATTAAGCATACTTTAATACAAAATTCACTTAAAATATATTATTAAAATTTTTGATTCATTCAGCTGCCCCTAATCTGGGGAGTGTAAGATGTGGTGAGCATGATTCTGGTGATTAAAAAGGCTTCAAATAGGTTGAGAATTTTCCAGGGAAGGGATACAATATCACATCAGTAACTTTTCTGAACTAGGGGCTTATGCATCTGCCTGCTTTTCTTCCAATCTTTAACAGCAGAGATCTGGCTCAAGGGCAGTTCATATAAAAGGACTTAGAGTTATGTTGGATATTAAGATTGACAGCAGTGTGAGATGGAAGCTGAAAAATGCTAAGTTGAGAACTGAATACAAAATTTTGTTTTCAGGTTTCATTTTCTTGCAGCTTAAGTTTTTAGTTTATAACAATTAGATTAAAATATTCTGATATTTTATATAAACCCTTTTAATGAAGTACTTTCCTCCCACTTGACCATGAACTAATTGAGGATAGGGATGGCATATTAGTTTCCTATTGTTTCTGTAACGAATTATCATAAACTTAGTGGCTTAAAACAGCAGAAATTGGTTATTTTATAGTTTTGGAGATCAGAAGTCCAAACTGGGTTGTCGGGGTAGTGTTCCTTCTAGAGACTCCGTGTGGTGGGGCGGGGGAGGGGGGGCGAGGGGGAGGCGTCTTTTTTTCTTTGCTAATGTTCTCTGTCGCTTACATTCTTTTATTCTTGGCCCCTTCCTCCATCTTCAGAGTGTATCCCTCTGACCTCTGCTTCCATCATCCTCTCTCCTGTCTGTCCCTGACCTGCCTTCTTCCCTCTTAGCAGGACTCTGTGCTTACATCAGGCCCATGTCAATTATCAGGGATAATGTCCCCATCTTGACATTTTTAACTGAATCACATCTGCAGAGTCAATTTGCCATGTAAGGTAACATATTTACATGTTCGGGAATTAGGGCATGGACATTTTTCTAGGGGAGCCATATCTGGCAGATCTTCCAGATAGAATCTTTCTATTTTGTCTTCACGAATAGCACAGTTCCTGATTCTCTGTAGGAGCTCATTGATGTTTGTCGAATGAAGGACTGAGTCCCAGTTTTCACTGTTTGAAGTCTAGTTTCCCAAGAGGAGAAATGATGGTCTTGTCCTACTCTGGCTCTGCACACCTGGAATTTTGTGTTCAGCTCCAGGTACCTGTACTGTAAAGAGACAACTGACAGCTGATAAAGGGTCTGGGAACCCAGCCATGGAAGAAATGATTGAAGGCAGCCTGGGGGTTTGTCCTGGAAGAGGGCTTGGGGTGGAGCGGATAGCATTAATTATCTTTCAGTGTTTATGAGTATGATTGGCAAGAATAATGAACTATTCTTTCAGTATACTTAATAATAGTGGGAATAATACTAAAGACAACAAAAATAAGCATTTTAGAGCCTACTATGGTCAATGTAATGTTCTGTCTCTTTGTAAACGCATTTAGTCGTCATGGCAACTCTCAGAAGATAGTTACCATCTCCATTTTATAAGTAAGGGCATTGAAGCACAGAGAGGTCATGCAACTTGTACTAGGTCACACAGCTAGAAAGTAGCAAAGCTGGGATTCAGCCTTTGGCGTTCTGACTCCAGAGCCATGCTTTAAACTATCACACTATCCTGCCTCTGTGCTTTTAGTTTCTCCAGGTACAGTAAGTCTAGTAGCAGAGTGCTTCTGAGAAATGGAGGGGCAGATTTTGACTCAGTTTAAAAAAAAAGAGCTAACAATAAGAACTTCTTTGAAATAGTTTCCCTGCTTTGCAGTGTTACTGGACATGGTCAGGTAGGGTATTGTACTGAGTTGGCCAAAAAGTTTATTTGGGCTTTTTGTACCATCTTATGGAAAAACCCGAACAAACATATTGGCCAACCCAACAAAAGAAATTCCCAAACTGGCTCCATCAGACCAGGCGACAGTACTGATTTTGAAATTGGTTTGGGAAGGTAATTCTTTAAAATATATGTCTCTCTCAGCCTTTAGGACATTTTACTTAATAAAGATCTCCAGTGAGATGTAGTTTTCCCACTGCCTCTCCAGAGTTTACTTATTAGCAATTCTAACATCCTGGTGAGGTAAGCCATGTCTCTGCCCCTTTTTAAGATACTCCCAGCTGGCGCTAAAGAACCTGCCTGCCTGTGCAGCAGACAAGAGATGTGGGTCAGTCCCTGGGTGGAGAAGATCCCCTGGAGGAGGGCATGGCAGCCCAGTCCAGTATCCTTGCCTGGAGAATCCCATGGACAGAGGACCCTGGTGGGCTACAGTCCATGGGGTCGCAAAGAGTGGGACACAACTGAAGCGGCTTCACATATACACACTCCTCCAGTAAAGAGGTGGAAGCTGTTCCCTCTTCCCCCTTGAGTCTGGACTGAGCTTTTGACCATAAAACGTTCTGTGAATTCTGGAGCCTGGTCCTTAAGAGACCTTGCCCCTCTTGCTTTTGTCTTTTAAGACCCTGGAGCCACCGTGCTATGAAGGCCAGCCTCCTAGAGGACACATGCCCACGTGGAGGAGAAGTGAGGCGTCTAGGTGACGGCTGGCACCAAGTGCCAGCCGTGTGGGTGAGGTCATTGTCCCCTCCAGCTGCCTTGAGCCAGGGCAGTGACAGTCATGTGAGTTGATGCCAGGTGAGATCTGCAGAAGCATTGCCCAGATTGCCACCCCCCAGAATCACAGGAGAGAATACAGCTTGTTATTTTAAGCTTCTGTGTTTTGGAGTGATTTATTGCACAGTGACACATAGCTGATACATAATATTTTGGTGCATATTTGGATGTCGTGATAACGTATTTTTAAATATTCAGTAATTAGACTTTTGCCCAGCCCCGTGGACCTCTCCAATCACAGCTGATCATTCCAATGTATTGGTGAAGCCTTTCTGGGTTTAGGAAAGTGTTTCTCTTTAGAAGGATGTGGGTAGAAGAATGAGACTCTTAAGCAAGGTTGGGAGAACACTGTACTGTGAGAAGACACCATGAATCTGGGCTTGATTTTTCTGGTAGAAGTCATGTAATTTATATTCTGCAAAATAGGTCTCTGTTTCAACAAGTTGGACCTGGAAAAGAGTAAAAGTCTCCTAACATTTTTTTCCAAATGTGCTAGAATATTGCTCTGCTATGGCATTTTCTTTTCTGTAATGCCTTTGTCATTTCAGTGGGCATGAGTTTCTTTTGCTTTATTACTTTGTGGTTTCCAGAGTGCTCATTTGTTCCTAAATGTGGAACTATTTCAAGTTTACTCAACCCTTATCTCTATATAACTGCTGACTTTCCCCTCATATCCGAGGTACATTAGTTTGGTTTAGTTCGTCTTCTTCAGTAAATCTCTTAAGAAATGTGTGAGTTAGATGTTTCCTGTGTATTTGGATTACATCTAGTTGATTTTCTTCCTGGGAGTATCTATACTATACGTAACTTTAAATTCTTTTGCATGTGTATAGCTTGTTATCTTCTAGCTTTCCTGATGAATTGATTTCATCGTAGATGTTGAAAAAAATGAATCGGGTGAACTTGAACAATAGGGAGGTGGGTGAAGGAAGGCTCTGGAATTAGACTTGGTGAGTATGAATCTAAGCTCTGCTCCTTAGATTTGTGTGATTTGGGGCAGATTTCTTGATCCTTCTGGGCTTTGGTGGTCTTTTGTGTTAATGAGGGTACCAGAAGTACCAAGCTCAGAGCTGTTATGGAGATGAAGTGAAAGAATACTTTTAAAGTGCTTTATCAGAGAAGGTAATCTGTCAATACTACTTATTAGAGTACATTTTAGTTCCGTCGCTCAGTCGTGTCCGACTCTTTGTGACCCCATGGACTGCAGCACGCCAGGCTTCCCTGTCCATCACCAACTCCCGGAGCTTGCTCAAACTCATGTCATCAAGTCAGGGATGCCATCCAACCATCTCATCCTCTGTCGTCCTCTTCTCCTCCTGCCTTCAGTCTTTCCTGGCATCATGGTCTTTCCCAATGAGTCAGTATTAGAGTACAGCTGTTACTTAACTCTGGGTAAACTCAGTATCGGACAAGGCAATGGCACCCCACTCCAGTACTCTTGCCTGGAAAATCCCATGGACGGAGGAGCCTGGTAGGCTGCAGTCCATGGGGTCGCTAAGAGTCTGGCACGACTGAGCAACTTCACTTTGACTTTTCACTTTCATGCATTGGAGAAGGAAATGGCAACCCACTCCAGTGTTCTTGCCTCGAGAATCCCAGGGACGGGGTAGCCTGGTGGGCTGCCGTCTGTGGGGTCCCACAGAGTCGGACACGACTGAAGCGACTTAGCAGCAGCAGCAAACTCAGTAGAGAAATATTTCAGTTTAGTTAGTTGGGCATAGTGATGGTGATGGTGCTGGAGATTGTTAGCTTCATGTTGAGGTTGCTGTTTTAAAGTCATCTGGTGCATGGGAATATTTGGCTCCTCTGTCCGTGGAATTCTCCTGGCAAGAACACTGGAATGGGTTGCCAGTCCCTTCTCCAGGGGATGTTCCTGACCCAGGGATTGAATCCAGGTCTCTTGAATTGCAGGTGGATTCTTTGCTGTTTGAGCCACCATGGAAGCCCAGGTGCTATTTAGACCCCATTTAGTGCTAAATACCAAGGGTGAGGAGCAGGAAAGAATTTAAAGAGGAAGTGTTGGAATCCATTTGTTGTACTTAGCAACAGTAAAGATAAAGGACTTTTGAAAAGATGTTGGAAATCGCTGGGGAAAAGCATCTTACAGAAGTTGTGTGCATGTACACTTCAGGCTTTGGCACAGTGAACTGTCCTTTTCTGCCAAGAGTAAGGAACAGGATTTCTGCCTAAGAGAGTGGGCGTTGAGAACTTAGGTTCTGTTTTTTTCTCCTTTGCTGGCTTCTCTGGATCCTTGGGCAGATTGTGTCTTTTCTCTGAGCAGGACTCTGATCCCTGAAAAACGAGCTAACTGTTAGTCCTCCTGGTGGGAATGAGAGTGGATGGCATCTTTGAAAGCAGGTGGAGTGTTAAATTACAACGTGAAAGCAAAGGTACATTGCTTCAGTATAGAAAACCTTCTCTTCGTGGAGGAAGCCTTGCCATTTTCCAGCTAAGGTTTTATTATGTGGGCCCCATGAGTTCTATAGTTCCCAGATAAATATAGTACTTTTTGGAACTACTCAGCCTGGGGCTCTTATACCCAATACAAGGTAGAGAAATCTTGTTCATCCAGTCGGACTTCTTTCCTTTAATCCCAGGAAAACCTTTGCCATGGTTTTCTTCCAAGGCCTAATCTTAAATGCATTTTCTCTCTTAGTCTTCACTTTGTGCCAGTTCCCTACTCTCATCAGTAACACCAACTTTGAGACAATATAGTCTTAACAGCTTTGGAGATGCTGTTTTAGGTCCCTTATTCCCCCTCCACCCCACTGCCTCCTGGACTAGTTTGGTGCCATGTGCAACTTGATTTTTCCTACTGTGTTGCATGGTTCTAGAACTTTCTCTCCACTTGCTACCAAGGGCCTGAATCGCTGACCTCCCTGCCTCTTGACGCTACCACCATGTCAAAGGTCTTCCTGAAGCTTCACACAAAAATTAAAAGTCATATATGTTTAAGACCCTTTGCCACTTGGCTCCTAAACTACCCACATTTTTTCTTATCATCCTGACCAGTATTCCCTCTGAAGTGGAAGTGTTCTCAGACACATCTTTACCATCAGATCTCCCTGTAACCCTCCTTAGCTCTCACATCAGTAATGTAACCTCCTTTATATAGATTTATCAGGTAGATTCCTACTTTAAAACAGGCTGTGTTGTTGTAGGTTGGCTGTTTCCTATAGAAATCATGATGTAAATGGTGATGAGTTTCTAGAGTATTGAATGTGTGAGTGTTAAGTCACTCAGTCATGTCTGATTCTTTGCAACCTCGTGGACTGTAGCCTGCCAGGCTCCTCTGTCCATGGAATTCTCCAGGCAAGAATACTGGAGTAGGTTGCCATTCCCTTCTTCTCCATGAAATCTTCCTGACCCAAGGATTGAACCTGGGTCTCCTGCATTGCAGGTGGATTCTTTACCGTGTGAACCACAGGGGAAGTCCAGGCTGTTGCATGGATGCGCACTTAACTGATAATGTTGCTGCAGCCCTGAATCTATGCATGAAAAACAGAAAAAAGGCATCACTTACACATTTGAGTAAGGATTTCTTTAATTTCATTGTGGTAGCTTGTGCCTAAAGAAGAGCGTAATTGTATTTAGAAGATTGAAACATTAGAAACTTGAGTATTTTCTGAGTCTTTAGGAACATATATGAGTTTGGACATTAAAAAAAAAAATTCTAGTTATATTCCCAAAGGTGCAGCTTTCTTTTCTTTGATACTGTTGTGTCATTAAATCCCTTAAAACATGCCTACCCTGATTGGCTCTCTGCACAGCTGAAATGAACAGAGATGGGGAGAGCACTGGAGAGAGCAATCTTCCTGAGATAAGTGGACAAGAGTTGAAAAGAATTATTAAGGAAGAAAGATCTGTTAAGGACAAGTGGGTGCATGTGTGGTGGTGGTGTTTTGAGGTTACATTCCTGGGATTGTGAATGGTGAGGCAAGAAGAGTGAGTACTGCATATAATTCCTCTTGGGGCTAAGAAAAGAGATGGTGAGAAGAGACACTGTGCAGAAAGCTCTCCAGAGGCCCCCAAGGACACGTTGTTGCTGTCTGGGGTGGCCTTGGGCTGGATGTGGGGACAGGAGGAGGATGAGACATTGGAGAGAGCTCTTGGGGTGCTGATGGGCGGAAGAAGGCCCTGCAGCAGGTGGGATGCTCAGTCCCTCCCCCCATGGAAGGTCAATTAGAGGTCATCAATTCAGAAGGAAACCCAGGGCTCTGGCAAGGTAAGTTCTGTGGCATCCTGGATGGCATGGGGGTTTGGGGGGAGAATGGATACATGTATATGTATGGCTGAGTCCCTTTGCTGTTCACCTGAAACGATCATAATATTGTTTATCAGCTGTTCAGTTCAGTTCAGTCGCTCAGTCGTGTCCGACTCTTTTCGACCCCGTGAATTGCAGCACGCCAGGCCTCCCTGTCCATCACCAACTCGCGGAGTTCACTCAAACTCATGTCCATTGATCTCATCCTCTGTCATCCCCTTTTCCTCCTGCCTCCAATCCTTCCCAGCATCAGAGTCTTTTCCAAGGAGTCAACTCTTCTCATGAGGTGGCCACAGTACTGGAGTTTCAGCTTTAGCATCATTCCTTCCAAAGAACACCCAGGACTGATCTCCTTTAGAATGGACTGGTTGGATCTCCTTGTAGTCCAAGGGACTCTCAAGAGTCTTCTCCAACACCACAGTTCAAAAGCATCAATTCTTCAGCACTCAGCTTTCTTCACAGTCCAACTCTCACATCCATACGTGACTACTGGAAAAACCATAGCCTTGACTAGATGGACCTTTGTTGACAAAGTAATGTCTCTGCTTTTGAATATGCTATCTAGGTTGGTCATAATTTTCCTTCCAAGGAGTAAGCGGTTTTTAATTTCATGGCTGCAATCACCATCTGCAGTGATTTTGGAGCCCCCCAAAATAAAGTGTGACACTGTTTCCACTGTTTCCCCATCTATTTGCCATGAAGTGATGGGACCAGATGCCATGATCTTCGTTTTCTGAATGTTGAGCTTTAGGCTAACTTTTTCACTCTCCTCTTTCACTTTCATCAAGAGGCTCTTTAGTTCCTCTTCACTTTCTGCCATAAGGATGGTGTCATCTGCATATCTGAGGTTATTGATATTTCTCCCGGCAATCTTGATTCCAGCTTGTGCTTCTTCCAGCCCAGAGTTTCTCATGATGTATTCTGCATATAAGTTAAATAAGCAGGGTGACAGTATACAGCCCTGACGTACTCCTTTTCCTATTTGGAACCAGTCTGTTGTTCCATGTCCAGTTCTAACTGTTGCTTCCTGACCTGCATATAGGTTTCTCAAGAGGCAGGTCAGGTGATCTGGTATTCCCATCTCTTTCAGAATTTTCCACAGTTTATTGTGATCCACACAGTCAAAGGCTTTGGCATAGTCAATAAAGCAGAAATAGATGTTTTTCTGGAACTCTCTTGCGTTTTCCATGATGACAAAACAAAAAGTTAAAAAAAAAAAAGCCCAGAGGTTAAAATTTACTTACCACTAAATGGAAAATTGCAATGGCACCCCACTCCAGTACTCTTGCCTGGAAAATCCCATGGGCAGAGGAGCCAGGTAGGCTGTAGTCCATGGGGTCGCAAAGAGTCGGACTCGACTGAACGACTTCACTTTCACTTTTCCCTTTCATGCATTGGAGAAGGAAATGGCAACCCACTCCAGTGTTCTTGCCTGGAGAATCCCAGGGACGGTGGAGCCTGGTGGGCTGCCGTCTATGGGGTCGCACAGAGTCGGACACAACTGAAGCGACTTAGCAGCAGTAGCAGCAAATGGAAAATTACTATATCCTACAAAGTCCCCCAAAGAAATCTTAACATATTCTGGGAGATGCCAGGTATTTAAAAATAAAGGGTTGTTGTTGTTGTTAAGTCATTTCAGTCGTGTCCAACTCTGTGCGATCCCATAGACGGCAGCCCACCAGGCTCCTCTGTCCCTGGGATTCTCCAGGCAAGAACACTGGAGTGGGTTGCCATTTCCTTCTCCAATGCATGAAAGTGAAAAGTGAAAGTGAAGTCGCTCAGTCGTGTCCGACTCTTTGCGACCCCATGGACTGCAGCCCACCAGGCTCCTCCATCCATGGGATTTTCCAGGCAAGAGTACTGGAGTGGGGTGCCATGGCCTTCTCCGAAAACAAAGGGTAGTGGTTCTGAAAAGTACTAGGGGATCCTGCGAAGGTGTTGTTGAAATTCCAGGGCTTAGAGAGATTGGCCGTGGAAGTACTAGTGGCGGATTGTGGGTCTTCTAGGAGCTCTGCGGGAGAAACTCATGTCTCAGCAACTTGTAGGTAATTACCAGGGGACCGTCTGGTTGGAGGACCACTAATTTCTGACCTCATATTTTATGAAAGGGAAAGTTTATATCCATTCTTGCTCTGATTCCCTGAAGAAAGGGGTTTGTGAGTAGTAGGTTCTGAGCTAGACTCTGAAGGCAAGTAACTCCGTGAACTGGTACTAAAGGGGCTCCTTCCCTGAGGGGTGAGGTGGGGGCCCAAGGGTCTCAAAACCTGGATTTGAGCCCTGGCACCATTATTTCTGGTTGAATGACCTCACCATGTTCACATTCATCATCTATAAATGCCTGCCTCCGTTGCTGCACATACTTCACCCAACTCTTGTGAAAATACAGTGAGCTCACGGGTGAGATCTAAGTTTTGGCATTACTGTCACGTATTAGACGTGCTTGCTGGGGGCTTAACTTTTTGCGCTTGTTTTAATTTGACTTTGACATATGTGAGAGGTTTAAGTAAAGCAATGACAGCCATAGAGGGGTTTACATTTAGCTAACTCTATGTCATTTGGGAACTGATCATTTAATTTGCAGAATTTTAGGACTTCCTGTTACCTGCTTTATTAAGAGTATAGACATGGCTGCCGTAACAGAGAGCTTTAGAATGGCACAGCCTTAAACAACCTGGGAATGCGTTTCTCTTTCATGTAACAGTCCAGAGATGTAAGAGGTCCAGGGCAGTTTTGGGGGTGGGGTGGGGTGGGCGGGGTGGTACGTGCGGTCAGGAACTGAGGCGCCTCTGTCTTGCTTTTCTCTGCGGCTTTCCCCTCTTGGTCTAAAGGTGGCTGTTCCAACTCCACCCAACAGGAAGAGGATGACCACAGCCTCAGCGCCAGAACTATTCCAATATCCACCCTTGGAGACACTGTATGTGCTCAGCATCCTTGTGTCCAGATAAAACTTCAGTTCCTGTGCAAGAAGGGAGACTGCATGTGCAGAGTGGGCAGCTCACAGCCTGTCAGTGGGATCGTGCTGTTAGCTTCCCTTTAAGAAGCACCTGGAAGATGGAAGACACGGTGGTTTTGTTAATCAAGTCTTAAAAACCACGGTGGAATGGCATTGGAAGGGGAGAGCGAGGAGGATGAGACTGTTGGGTTAGAGGAGGCTTGGAGATGGTTTGTGCTTTTAATTTTTTAATGTATGTATGTATTCGGCTGCCGGCAGGATCTTTAGTTGCGGCGTGTGAACTCTTAGCTGCAGCGTGTGGAATCCGGTGCTCTGAGCATGGAGTCCTGGCCACTGAACCCCCAGGGAAGTCCCTTGGGGCTCCCTTCTCTTCAGGCTTTTGCACAGTAATCCGCTATTCCTGGAGCCTGTGGTGGTCCCGTCCTGCTGCGCTTGGTGCCCGTGCTGGGTTCTGTGGACTCACATCGTGGTCCCTGCTCTCTAAAGGTCCGCTCTGCGGGGAGACGGGTGTGGCAGGAGTGAGGACAGACGTGGCTGGTGTACACTGTGCTGGAGGCAGGCGGGCGGCGTGGGCTCAAGGGAAAGACCTGCCCACCCTGGGCAGGCAGGGTGTGTGTGTGTGTGTGTGGTGTGGTGTGTGTGATGTGTGTGTGGTGTGTGTGATGTGTGTGTGTATGTGTGTGATGTGCGTGAGTGTGTGATGTATGTGTGTCTGTGATGTGTGTGTGATGTATGTATGATATGTGTGTGATGTATGTGTGTGTGATGTGTGTGAGTGATGTGTGTGTATGTGTGTGATGTGAGTGTGTAATATGTGTATGTGTGTGATGTGTGTGTGTGAGATATGTGTTTGATGTGTGTGTATGTGTGTGATGTGTGGGTGTGATGTGTGTGATGTGTGTGCAGTGTGTGATGTGTTTGAGTGTGATGTGTGTGCAGTGTGTGATGTGTTTGAGTGTGATGTGTGTGTATGTGTGAGATGTGTATGTGTGATATGTGTGTGTGATGTGTGTGTGATATGTGTGTGTATGATATGTGTGTGATATGTGTTTGTATGTGTGTGATGTGTGCGTGTGGATGTGTGATATGTGTATGATGTGTGTGAGTGATGTGTGTGTATGTGTATGATGTGTGTGATGTGTGTGCGGTGTGTGATGTGTTTGAGTGTGATGTGTGTGTATGTGTGAGATGTGTATGTGTGATATGTGTGTGTGATGTGTGTGTGATATGTGTGTGTGTGATGTGTGTGTGTGATGGGTGTGTGATATGTGTGTGTATGATATGTGTGTGATATGTGTTTGTATGTGTGTGATGTGTGCGTGTATATGTGTGATATGTGTATGATGTGTGTGTGGTATGCATGTGTGTGTGTATGTGTGTGATGTGTGTGAGTGTGTGATGTATGTGTGTCTGTGATGTGTGTGTGATGTATGTATGATATGTGTGTGATGTATGTGTGTGTGATGTGTGTGTGATGTGTGTGTGATGTGTGTGTGTGATATGTGTGTGTGTGGTATGAGTGATGTGTGTGTGATGTGTACATGATGTGTGTGTGATTTGTGTGTATGTGCATGTGATAGGTGTGTGATGTTTGTGATGTGTGTGTGTGATGTGTACATGATGTGTGTGTGTGATTTGTGTGTATGTCGTGTGATAGGTGTGTGATGTTTGTGATGTGTGTGTGTGATGTGTGTGAGTGATGTGTGTGTATGTGTGTGATGTGAGTGTGTAATATGTGTATGTGTGTGATGTGTGTGTGTGAGATATGTGTTTGATGTGTGGGTGTGATGTGTGTGATGTGTGTGCAGTGTGTGATGTGTTTGAGTGTGATGTGTGTGATGTGTGTGCAGTGTGTGATGTGTTTGAGTGTGATGTGTGTGTATGTGTGAGATGTGTATGTGTGATATGTGTGTATGATGTGTGTGATATGTGTGTGTATGATATGTGTGTGATATGTGTTTGTATGTGTGTGATGTGTGCGTGTGGATGTGTGATATGTGTATGATGTGTGTGTGTGATATGTGTGTGTGTGGTATGAGTGATGTGTGTGTGATGCGTACGTGATATGTGTGTGTGTGATTTGTGTGTATGTGCGTGTGATAGGTGTGTGATGTTTGTGATGTGTGTGTATGATGTGTGTGTATGTGTGTGATGTGAGTGTGTAATATGTGTATGTGTGTGATGTGTGTGTGATATGTGTTTGATGTGTGTGTGTGTGATGTGTGTGTATGTGTGTGATGTGTGGGTGTGATGTGTGTGATGTGTGTGCGGTGTGTGATGTGTTTGAGTGTGATGTGTGTGTATGTGTGAGATGTGTATGTGTGATACGTGTGTGTGATATGTGTGTGTGTGATGTGTGTGTGTGATGGGTGTGTGATATGTGTGTGTATGATATGTGTGTGATATGTGTTTGTATGTGTGTGATGTGTGCATGTATATGTGTGATATGTGTATGATGTGTGTGTGGTATGCATGTGTGTGTGGTGTGTGTGATGTGTGTGTATGTGATGTGCGTGATGTGTATGTGATATGTGTGTGAGTGATGTGTGTGTATGTGTGTTATGTATGTGTGTGTGTGTGGTGTGTGTGTGATGTGTGTGATACGTGTGTGTATGATATGTGTGTGTGATTGTGTGTAACGTGTGTATGTGTGTGATGTGTATGTGTGTTTGTGTGATGTGTTTGTGTGTGATGTGTATGTGTGATGTGTGTGTGATGTGTATGTGTATGTATGATATATGTGTGTGTGTGATGTGTGTATGTGTGTGTGGGGGGTGTGTGTGAGATGTGACCAGGTGGGTGAGGTCGTGGCACAGGAGGTGTCACTGGGAGGAGGGTTGTGTCTTAAGTGATGGTCCCTGGGGGAACAAGGGAACTAGCTGGCGATGGTGACGAGGCGTTGTCCTCTACTGTACGTTTTTGGCTTATGGTTTTATTTCTGTTTTTCTTCCTAGAAACTCTCAGCTTGGGCCGCAGGACCCTTTGTCACAGGAGCAATGCTGCCCCGGTGGGAACTGTCCTTGTACCTGTTAGCTTCCATAGGCTTCCACTTCTATTCTTTCTATGAAGTCTACAAAGTCTCCAGAGGTAAGGTCCCAATTTTTCTAAATTTGTGTCAGGAAAGCAAGGTGGAGGCGGAAGTGCTCAGAGGTGGAAGGTTCAGGAAGACGGCCTCGTGGGCGCAGGGTGGCTTGAGCTCTGCTTTGCTTTCCCCTTGTCGTGGACAGTTTGAATTGATGACCCGAGTCAGTGGGGGTTTCCACCGTAATCTTGGATCTTCTAGATGACCCCGTGGCTGGTCCTCTGAAGCAGGAAGGTTCGGTTCAGTGGCCACTGAAAGCCGTGGAGGTGCTTTGCATTGATAAGTAGTAGTAACCGCTTAAATTTCTCCCTCGCCACTGGTCCTCTCGGCCACGTGGAGGCTGCCCACGGTGTCAGAGGCCCGGACCACCTTCCTCTTCTTGTCCTGCTGTCTGCCGTGCTTTTGTGCACATGTTGAAGAGGAACTGTTAGCAAGCCCTTGGAAAGGGACGGACCCTCCTTTCCTTTAAGGGCATCTTGGAATAAACATCGCCATGTCACTTCTGCTCACACCAGTTGACCAGTGCCAATTCCCGTGGCCCCAGCTAGTCGGCTGGGAAATACTATGGTTCACTCGGTGGCCGTGTGCCACATAAAACTTTCCATACTGGGGAGGAACGGAAGAGAGAATTTTAACGGGTCCACGAGTGGTCTCTTCCATAGCCAAGGACAGTTTCCTAGAGGTGATGGTGAGCCTTGTCTTAAGGAAGAATAGAAGTCAGCCAAGGAGAGAAGAGGGCAGAGGCTCTGTGGACAGAGGTGGGTTTGCAGGCAAACGGACAAATGTGTGCCATGCCGCTGGGGTGTGAGGAAACACAGCATGACCTGGGAACTCCGCTGGTGCTTGGAGGGGGGCGCCAAGGGTTGAGCTTAGATCAAGGAGTGGGGATAGGTTGTGAAGGACTCTGTGTATTCCTTTGGCTGAGGCTGCTGCTGCTGCTAAGTCACTTCAGTCATGTCCAACTCTCTGCGACCCCATAGATGGCAACCCATCAGGCTCCTCTGTCCCTGGGATTCTCCAGGCAAGAATCCTGGAGTGGGTTGCCATTTCCTTCTCCAATGCATGCATGCAGGCTAAGTCACTTCAGTTGTGTCCAACTCTGTGACCCTATGGACAGCAGCCCACCAGGCTCCTCTGTCCATGGGATTTTTCTAGGCAAGAATACTGGAGTGGGTCACCATTTCCTTCTCCTTTCACTGAGGAGTCTGGACTTTATCTTGAAGGTAGGAGAGTTTGCTGAAAGTAATTGTGCTTACTGAAAATGGCAAAGGTGGGTTTGGGGCAGCATGGTTGGCAGTGCTGAGCTCTGGGTGTCTGCCTCCACATGGATCCCTGGGATTGGTTTGCATCGGCGGGATCAGCCTCGCTCCCATTGTACACGTGTCCCGCTCAGAGCTGTGGGCTTGGTCGCAGAGACTGGCTGTTGAAAGTAGATGAAGATGGTTGGGTCAAGGCCATCCGAATAGCTGCATTCCTCTGCTGGAGGCTCTCAGCTCTCAGGGCCCACATTCACAGAGCTCACCTGCTCTGTGTCAGGCACCCTGTTAGGTTCATTCTGTACCTGTCTTATTCCATCTTTAGGGTGGCCCTGAGATGTGGTGTATTACTTGGGAGACGGGCTTGGCTGCAGAAACACAGCCTCTGCAATGACTGTAGTCAGGGATGGTATGGTGTCTGGAGAGCACCCACGACCTTGGCTCCTTCTGCCACGTTCCCCTGCTGTCCTTGACATATGGTTCCTCTCTCATGACATGAGGTGGCTGCTCCAGCTCAAATGCCATCTTCACTTCTTTTCCCAGCAGGAAGCATGGAAGGGATGGGGAGGACCGATCCTCTTTTCTAGAGCATAACCCTGAAATTTCCCTTTATCGTGTTCATCCAGGTACTGTTCCCTAGATCCCAGCTCTGTGGACACATCAACTGTGAGGGAAGCTAGTAAATGTAATCTTTGGTTGGGAGGCCATTTCCCCCCTCCCCCCGCCCCCCAGTGGAACTGAAGGATTCTATTATAGAAGAGGAAAGAAAGAATGGGTGTTAGCAGTTAGTCATCAGGCTTCTCCATAAATGGGGTGTCTTTGTTATCTGTTGTTACATAACAGATCGCCCTGAAGCTTTGTGATTTAAAACAACCACCGCCGTTTGCTATCACTCACTATTCTGTGAGGTTTTTTCCCCTTTTAAATAGACTGTTTTTTTAGAGCAGTTTTAGGTTCACAGCAAAATTGGGCAGGAAATACAAAGAGCTCCTATGGACTTGGTGTCCCAGACAAGCACAGCCTCCCTAACTACCAGCGTCCTGCACCAGATTTGTTACAGGTAACAACCTGTGTTGATATATCATTATCGCCCGAAGTCTATAGTTTACTGCAGGGTTCATTCTTGGTGTTATTCATTCTGTGAATTTTGAGAAATGTAAGTTACGTGTTTGCATCATTATATCAATAATATACAGAGGAGTTTCACTGCCCTAAAAATCTTCTGTGCTCTGTCTGTTCATCCCTCCCTCCTCTTTAACCACTGGCAACCACTTATCCTTTTACCATCTTCATAGTTTCACCTATTTTCATTTAAAAAAAAAAAACACATTTTTTTTTTTGCCACACCATGCAGCTTGTGGGATCCTAGTTCCCTGACCAGGGATCAGAACCTGGGTCCCCTGCAAAGTCTTAACCACTGGCCTGCCAGGGAATTCCCCAATTTGACCTATTTCAAAACATCATATAGTTGGAATCTGAAATTGTGTCTTTCACTTAATATGCATTTAAGTTCCTCCTTGACTTTTCACAGCTTGAGAGCTTATTTCTTTTTAGTGATGAACAGTATTCCATTGTCTGAGTATAGTTGATGAACAATATTCCATTGTCTGAATACTCATTCACTGATTTAAAGGCATCTTGTGGCCTCCTAATTTTGGCAATTCTGAATAAAGCTGCTGTTAAATCCGTATGAAGGTGTTTGTATGGACATTACAACACCCATTACTCCCTTTGGGTAAATACCGAGGAGCAGTGGCTGAATTGTACGTTAAGAGTATGTTTATTTTTTATAAGAAACTGCCAGTTTTCTTTCAAAGTAGCTATATATCATTTTGCATTCTCACCAAAAACGGGTTCCTGTTGTTCCACATCCTTGTAAGCATTTGGTGTTGTTAATGTTTTAGATTTCGGCCATTGTGGTGTGTGTGTAGTGATATCTCATGATTGTTTTAATTTGCATTTTCCTGACGATGTGTACTGTGGAGCATATCTTCATACGCTTCTGTATAGTCCGTTGGTGAGCTGTCAGGTCAGGACTTCTACCCATTTTAAAATCAAATTGTTCATTTTCTTATTGTTGATTTTCAGCAGTTTTTTTATATCTTTTAGATAATAATCCTTTATCAGATATCTCTTTTGCAGGTATTTTCTCCCAGTCTGTGGCTTATCTTCTCATTCCCTTGACTGTGTCTTTCACAGAGCAAAAGTTTTTAACTTTAATGAGCCCAACTTACCAAGTTTTCCTTTCATGGATTATGGTGTTGTATCTAAAAAGTGTATCTATGGTGTTTTATCTAAAAAGTCATTGCATACTCTGATACTATCCTTTAGGTGTTTGTAATTTTGTGTTTTACATTTAGATCTATGCTATCCATTTGTGATATCCACTTGTGTGTGTCTGGATTCTTTTTTGTACGTGGATGTTCATTTGTTCCAGCACCACTTGCTGAAGAGACACTCCATTGTATTACCTTGGCTCATTTGTCACAAAGACTGCCTGAGCAGACTTATGTGGGTCTGTTTCTGGGCAGTCTATTCTGTTGCGTGGATCTCTCTGTTCTTTTACCAATACCAAACTGTCTTGCGTATCACAGCTTTATAGTAAAGTCTTGAGGTTGGATTCTATTGGTCATTCAATTTTATTTTTCTCTTTCAATATCATGTTGTATATTCTAAGTCTTTTGCCTCTCTGTGTAAACTTTAGAATCTGTACCAAGAAGACACCAAGTTTGCTGGTATCTACAAAATAACTTGCTAGAATTTTGATTTGGATTGCATTGGCTATATGTAGGTCAAGTATGGCAGAACAGACACCTAGACAGTATTGAGTCTTTCTACCCATGAGCATGCAATACATATATCTCTATTTATTTTGTTATTTGACTTCATTTGTCAGAGTTTTGTTATTTTCCTCATCTAAGACACATATTTTGTTACTTAAATATCACATTTTTGAGGGTGCTGTTTTTAATTTCAGATTTTGTTCATTGCTGATATATAGTAAAGCGATTGACTTTTGTGTATTAACCTTGAATCCTACAACCTTGTTACAATTGCTTATTAGTTCCAGAAGTTTTTAGGTGGATTCTTTGTTTTTTCTAGATAGACAATCATGTTAACTGCATACAAAGACAATTTTATTTCTTCTTGACATTCTGCTTACCTTCTATTTCATGTTCTTCTCCTTATTGCATTAGCAAGATTTCCAGTACAGTGGTGAGAAGGAACAGCCTTACCTTTTTCCTGATCTGGGCAGGAAAGCTTCTAGCTACTCACCATTAAGTATGATGTTAGTAGGTTTTTGTAAATTTCTTTACCCAGTTAAGAAGGGTCCTCTCTTAGTTCTAGTTTGCTTGGAGTTTTAAGTCGTAAATGGATATTGCATTTTTTTTCCAGTGCTTTTTGTGCATCTACTGATATGATCATGTGGTTTTTCTTCAGCCTGTTGTGATGGACTGCATAGACTGATTTTCATGTCCTGTGAGACTTTGTTTTTAATAAATCTGGATTGGACCTAGCTGGACAGCTCTTCTGCTTTGTGTGTTGTTTGCTGGGCTGCAGTCATCTGGTGGCTGAGCTAGGCTGAAATGTCCAAGAAGGCTCACTCACATGATTGGGTATCAGTCAAGAGCTCCGCTGGAGGCTGTACAGTTCTCTGTACATGGTTCTCCACATGGCTTTCAAGAAGGAGCATTGCATATGTATAAAACCAGAAGCTGCAGATCTCTTAGAATACAACCTAGAAAGTTGTATATGTCACTTCTGCCTCATTTATTGGTCAAAGGAAATCTTAGGGCCAGTTTGGATTCAAGCAGAAAAAAGAGATGGCTTTTTATGGCTGGAGCCATAGACCGGGAGAGAAGGGATTGATGGTGGTCATCTTTAGGAGCCTCTACCACAACGAGTATTACAGTTCTTTACGCAAACAGGGATACCAAAGTTGAAAAATATCACTTGTCCAAGGCCACACATCTGAAAAATGATGGAACAGGTTTGTCCAACACTAGACCCAATGTTTTATTCTGTTCTGCCACTCATGTTTGTTGATAACTTAATTTCCTAAAGTGGCTTGCATTACAGGGGAAGCTCTTTTATCCATTGTGTGGTAAAACTTCAAACCTTAAGATTTCAACTCACTGGAATAAAACTTTTCCTTTCTCTGTGGTGAAAGGTACTGGGACGGAGGTGGGAGAGGACCCTTCTGTGGAGGGTACAAAACTATTCTGCACCTCGGTTGATCCAGAGGCTGTCATCCTGTTTGACTTCTTACTGACCACACCCTAGCCTGGGGCTTCTTTTATCTTTCATGCTTTTGTCTTTTAATGTCAGTGCCAAAGTGTTTGGCCACTCCCAAGAAACGTCTTCTTCCTCTAATGCCTTTGCCAGAAACCAGATGCCCCTGCCAAAGTGTGTTCAGTGGTGCGATGTTGAGTCTTCTTGGCTCCGTGTCTTACTGTCTAATTCAGGAAAAAGTGCTGCTTAACCCACATTATGGAAATAGGTCCACTGGGAAAACTCGTCTTCTATGAAATTTTTTGCAGTGTTTGTCTCTGAAGCAAATTCAGGGCCTAGAACATATTAAAAGTTCAAAGCTTATTTGTTAAGTGAAATGCCACCAGGGGGCATTTGCATGGCTGACTTCTCTGGGCACAGAGGTGGTGTCTAATTTACTAATTTCTTCCTCATCAGCAGTAGCAGGGTTGTCCAACTATGAGGGACAGCAGACTGATTTTAACAGCCCTAGTCAAATGGGATCTCTTGGTAAATCCACAGCAGGGACTGAGCAGAACACACACATACCTCCTTCCTCCCAACTCTACCAAAAGTCTGCTTAGGGCATCTCAAGGTCAAATGCAAGTGCCTGGGGGTGCTGGTGGTTGGGGAGGTGGTGATGATCTGTGCGGGGTGACCTCTCCCCTGGTATTCTGGAGAATGGGGGCTCGTCCAGACCTGCTGCATTACATTCGTGTCTTATGGTTTAGAATATGTAGAAATTACTTTTATGTCTCTCTGATTGCGCTTAATTTGAGGAAAGCTACAGTGAGCCACGCACTAACCTTGAAAGAATGAATGCCTCTGCCTAAGAGAGGGCCCTGAAGTTTTGCTGTCCGTATCAGCTTAATGCAGTTCTTGAGATGAAAACAGTTGAGTTCTCATCAGAGAAAAACCATTGGTGATAGGAGATCACCTGGAAAGGCATCTGGAAGGGAAAGTCTTAGCCTGCTATTTCAATTTACTACCGATTGGTTTATACTCAAATTTTCTATTTCTTCTTGTGCCCCTTTTTTGACATTTTGTAGCTTTCTAGAGATCTGTGCATTTTATGGAGGTTTTCAACTTGATTAGTATATAGTGGTTCATAACACTCATTAAATTTTTGTTTGTTTCTCTAGTTGGCTTTTATCTCTTTATATATTTTATTTATTTGCATCTTCTCCTTCACTCCATCCCTCCCTTCCTCTCTTGTTCTTCTCCCTCCCTCCTATTTTGTTTTCCTTTGATCACTTGTGTTAGAGATCTTATTAGTCTTTTCAGCTTTGGCTTTGTTAGGTTTGTTAATTCTTTCTTTTTGTTCTCCAGCCCATTGATTTCTGCCCTTATCTGATTATTCCCTTCCTTATTGTTTCTTTGGATTTGCTCTGCTCCTTCTCATTTCAACTTCATGAGTTGAATGCTTGTTTATTTTCTGAGAAATCTGTTTGTACTCTTGTGTCTGATTGTTTTTCTCAGAAGGATTTCCAGAAGAGGAATTATAGAGTCAAACTACATGAAAAAGATTTTAAGGTTCTTGATAGATATACCCAGATTATTCCCCAGGAATTCTTTGTCAGTTAACACTCTTTCTGTTGGAGAATGTCTATCTTATTGTAGTCTCAGCCTTTATTCTTCAGTCCATCTCACATGTATTTGATATATGGTATGAAGTGAAGAGTTGAATTATTTATTTTCCCACCTAGATAACTGAACACTATAAACTACGTCTTTCTTTACTGAATTTTAATGCAATCTTGAGCATGTACTAAATTCTTATATCTATTAAATTCTTTTATGTATACACACACACATATATGCACACACACAATTTGGGGGCTGTCTTTTCCGGGGGCTGTCTCTTCTGTTTCATTGATTTTTCAATCAGTTCTTACATCAGCACTGTGCTGTTTTAATTATTTTTGCTTTTTGAATGTCTGAGTATCTGGTGGAGTAAGTTACCACTCTTTTTTCTTTATTTCCATTCTTTTCTTAGCTATTCTTACTGGTTTATTCTTCGAGATATGTGTTTGAAATGGTCAAGTTTGAAAAAAATGTCATTAGGGTTTTAATTGGATTACAGTAAACCTAGAAATTAATTTTTAAGTAATTAAAAATCTTATAATATTGTGTGTTTTCATCAAGGAGTATGGTATTTTTTTCTCAAGGTTTCTCTTATTTCCCTTAGTAAAAGTTCATGGTGTCTTCATAATAGGGCCTGTTAAAATTCCTGTTAAGATTGTTTCTAAGTCTTTTTTTCCTTTTGTAATTGGGATGTTTTCTAGTTGTATTTTCTGTAATTTCTAGCTGATTATGTCTGGTCTGTAGTAAAGGTGTTTGTTTTGGTTTCTCTATTTTATGTTACAATTATTTAATTCTCTTAGTGTTTGACATTTATCATTTGCTTCTCCTGGTTTTTGTATTTAGATAATATCATCCATACATAATGATAATGGGTCTGCTTCATCTGGGCTTCCCTGATGGCTCAGTTGATAAAGAATCTGCCTGCAATGCAGGAGACCCTGATTTGATTCCTGGGTTGGGAAGATCCACTGGAGAAGGAATAGGCTACCCACTCCAGTATTCTGGCCTGGAGAACTCCATAGTCCATGGGGTCGCAAAGAGTCTGACACCACTGAGCAACTTTCACTTTTTGCTTCATCTGTTATTACTTAACCAGGACTACTAGAACAATGTGGTAGTTGGAAAAGAATGCTATCCTTATTTTAATCCTTGCTTTAATGGAAATCCCTGTATTGCTTTACTGTTAGTGATAACTGAATAAGCTTTGCTCTGGGGGGAAAAATCATGTTAAGGTATACTTCTAGCTCCCTTTTACTAAAATTTTAAGATAAGCAATATATGTTGAATTTTATCCATTTTTTAAAGTATCTATTCAGATGATCACATAGTTTTCCTTTCTCAACCTATTGATATCACTTAAAGATTTTTCCAGTATGGTTTATATGGATTCCTACAACAAACCTACTGTGACTAGGGTATTCTTAAATACACTGCTTGTTTCCTTGTTTAAAAAATATTAATAATTTTGAAATGAGATTAGTTGGCCTACAGTTTTGTTGTTTCATCTGCAGATTTCAATATCAGCATTTTGTTAACTTTCTGAAATGAATGAGGAAGCTCCCCCTCTCATAATATGGGACAGCTTAAACAGTATCAGATTTTGATGTTATTCGCTTGTAAATTTGTCTAGCCATGAAGTCTCTTTTTAAGTAGATTCATTAAAAACTTTTCAGTATCTTTCAGGATTCTTGGTATATTTAGGTTTTCTTCTCAAGTCGGTGGCATTAATATTTTTCAATTTCATTGATGTTTTCAAATGTACTAACATATGATTATATATCATATTCTTAGAATGTTTGGAATCTCACGTGTCTCATTTCTCCTGTTTTAGGAAATTTACTAAGGTTTTGTCTATTTGATAGGTTGATTCTCTTTTTGAAGAACAAGCTCTTGGATTTATTCATAAATTCTACCATTTTTCTGTTATCGGTGATTACTTTCTCATGAATAGCAGCTATCTTAGGTCATTTGGCTTTATAGAGCCCAGGTTCACCTCTCATGGGATAGCTGTCTTCCTGAAAAGCTGCAGTTAGAGACATTTTATAAAAGGAACTGTGCTTTTTATTGAGTTATTTCACAGATATTTTATTTTCATTTCTTTAATCTTCAGGGACAAGCAATTAACGTTTTTCCAGATAAACTCTGTGATACCAGGGAGCCCTGATATTTAAGCAAATATGGAGCAAATTATTTGAATTACTGCCTCCAGTTTCTTTTCTTTCTTTTATATATATGTGGTAGGTGGTCTTAAATTGGGATGCAAATGTAGTCGAGCATATTCATGTTGGGGCTTTAGTTTGTTCCTTTTGCACGCCTGGTCTTATCACTTGTCACTAATCCCAGCTTATGAGAAAAGGATACAGCAGCTCATTTATAGATGAATTTTTTCATGTTGTTCATTTAACACACGGACCTCTCGTGAAGGATGGGCTTTGCCAATCTGGAAGTAATTTTTGCCACTTACTTTTGTGATTAGAGGAGTTTGGTTGCAAGATGGCTGGTTAGTTATCTGGGGCCCAGTTCAGGATGGGGATGAAGGCTACCAATCCTGTGTTTGAACAGGTGGCTTTGCCCTTGGAACCAGGGAGCTCGCTGCTCATGGAGAGGGCTGCTAGGGGCCTTGCAGTTAGTACAGCCTTGTGGAAGGACCCAAGTGCCTAGGCCCTGCAGGAGGCAAGCCTGTCTAGATAGCCAGCAAGGACAGTGGGTGTCATGACACAGCTGAGGCTCCGAATGTGCAGCCTGGTGGGGCTGCATTTATCCTTGATCTTTGTTTTCTATGTGGCTTCCCTGGTGGCTCAGTGGTAAAAGAATCTGCCTGCAATGCAGGAGACCCAGGTTCAATCCCTCGGTTGGGAAGATCTTCTGAAGATCTTGCATGGCAACCCACTCCAATATTCTTGCCTGGAGAATCCCATGGACAGAGGAGCCTGGTGGGCTACAGTCCATGGTGGTCACAAAGAGTCGGACACGACTGGGCAGCTAACATTTTCCTATGTTACTCGTGGCCAGGGTCGTAGCAGATCGCTGACTCCCTGCCTTCCTCCTGGATTCTGGGTCTCCTGGCCCACTCCTTCCTCTCAGGCTTACACCAGTGTTTTCTTCCTAAGCTGATACTGTGGGGAGGGGCTCGTGGGGGCCTGCAGAGAGTCTGCTTTCTTAGTGCCTGAGATAAACCTCTCAGTGATTCTGGACAGGGCGGGGCTGGAGGGCTTTTGAAGGCACCCCTCAGGGTTAGACTCCACAGCGTCTCACTCCTCCGGCCCCCTGCTTCCTCAGCTGTTGCTCCGTGTTGGATCAAACACAAGGACATAGCTTATGCATTGCTCTTTGCTGGAGCGTCTCCATCTCGGGCGGGGGCTTCTGCCTCTCCGGGAAGCCCTACGGATTCCCATGCAAATGGTGTGCCTGGTGCCTGTCTGGATAGACCCCAGAATTCCTCAGGAGCTGTAGATGAGCTGCTCTGTCTGTAATGGAGGTTTGAGGGTCATTTTTGTCCTGTGTTGCTTTGCACTCTATTTACATATATGATACGTGTTTACTTGGGCTATTTTTAAACCACTTGTTTTGTTCCCTGAGCGGGAACTGGAAGAGAGGAGAGGAGGCCCTTGGAGCATCTCATGGGAAAACCAGCACTTCGTCTCTTGCCTGTGGTCACGTCCGTGTGCACATTTGAGAGCTGCTTACTGTTAAATTCTCTTATCTTTAGAAGCCCATCTTTTCTGCTCCCTCTCCACTCTCATTCACTACCACAGTCTTCTAAAGCCACCAGCTTCCTAGAGAAAGAAAGAATCCCTAGGAGCTGATTGGAATTCCTCAAATGCTAGAAGCGTTTGAAGGACAGATAAGCCACAATCGGGTGTGCTAGTCTCTAGCAGTGGCTGGTGTCAGATGAGGGTGTGTATTTCCCTGCCTTTTACAACAATTAGAGAGTGCAGTCTCTAATTACCCCTGCCCCACCCCAGAATTGATTTCCCATCACCCAGTTGACGGTAAAAGGGGTAGTTTAGTTAGAGGCTTTAAGTGAACAGTTTACACTGGCCCTTAAAATGCAGATCTTCTCAGCAGGTGGAATGGGGCTTCCGTGGATCCTTTTGTTGGGGGTGGTTGGTGGCGGAGGGCTGGGGGAGAATCAACAGCAGACTTAATATTGAGCGCTCATCTGTCGAAACTGCTTCATTTCTATGCTCTCAGGCAGTTCTGTACAGCACTGAACTTTGGGAAATGGAACCAGGGCGTCTAGAAGAAAGGGCTGGCTCTGCTCACAGTCAGGCCTGTGTGGTGTGGAGAAAAATTGCTCAGCCAAAGAAAGCTGGTTTCTGTTTGCAGTGTACTTTTGCTTAAAAGTGTGAGAAAGGGTTAGTTGCTCAGTTGTGTCTGACTCTTTGCGACCCCATGGACTGTAACCCGCCAGGCTCCTCTATCCATGGAATTCTCCAGGCAAGAATACTGGAGCAGGTTGCTGTGCCCTCCTCCAGAAGATCTTCCCAACCCAAGGATTGAACCCAGGTCGCCTACATTGCAGGCAGATTCTTTAGCATCTGAGCCACTAGGGAAGCCCTGAAGAGTGTGTGAGTTACGATGAAATCACTTGCCCAGTGCGTGAGGATGTGGAGGTCCCTCACCCAAGAAGGTAGAATCAGAGAAGTTCTAAGGGCCATCACTGTTTTCCAGAAAGAGCTCCAGCTGCAGCTTGTCAGCTTCCATCCTCCTAGGTCAGCTGAATTCTATAGCAATGCATTTCAGCTGAATCAAGACAGTCTGGAGACAGTGATCACCAAAGTATCACGGATGGATTTACGTTGTAAGGTATGTCATACAGTGTTTGTTTCTGTTGAGAAATCAGACAAGGGTGACTATAGGGTAAGGGAGTTAGAGAAGGAGAGGTTCAGAAAAAGAACTAGACCAGTACTTTGTAGGAACTGATCACCTTTAATGAGGCGAGAAGGGGCAGCAGTCAGATTTGTGAATACTAATCAGTATTAGAGCTGCTGCACTAACCCAAGAAAAGAGTGAGTATATATAGGCATATATGAGGAACTCTGCTGTCTTAAGGGGGCCTGTTCTTCTCCAAGGTGGTTTGGAGTAGTTATCTCTTAAACGGCTGGGGCAAGGAATTCTGGAGATGGGCCAGAGGCTGGACCGGCTGGGAGCTGGGCGTAATCAACCTTAATGTCCATTTTTTTCTTCGGGTGAGAGAGTTCTTTGTTTTTCATAGAATGGTGGGGAGGACCCGGAGGGGAGTTTTAACTCCAGGCTATTTTGAGTCTCATTTCCTTCAGTGACTGGTAGGAATTCTCCAAAAGCTGAGGATTTTGGTCTAGGACGATACTGTCGTGGCCTAGCCACAGGAGAGCTCCTGGGATGTGGCTGCTTCAGATTGAGATGTGCTTTAAGGATAATGTGTCCATGGAGTTTTGAAGAATTAGGAAGAAAAAGGAATATGTGTAATTGTTTAGCGTTGATTCCATGTTGAAATAATGTTTGGATATATTGGGATAAATAAGATATATTGAAATTAATTTCACCTTAAATTTTTGTCTTTTTTTTTCTTTTTACGGTGTGGTTACTAAAAACGTTAAAATTATAAATATGTCTCACGTAGTATTTCAGTTGGACAGTGGCAGGACAGGGTTTCATCTTGATTGTCCTGTCCGCATACGATTCCTTTTTTCCCCACTAGAGGGCGATGTGTCCTAACCGGGGGGCGTCTGGTGCTTTGCACGGACACTTCAAGGCTTTGGAATGTACCCTTCAGTTCAGTTCAGTTCAGTCGCTCAGTCGTGCCCGACTCTTTGCGACCCCATGAATCACAGCACGCCAGGCCTCCCTGTCCATCACCAACTCCCAGAGTTCACCCAGACTCACGTCCATCGAGTCAGTGAATGTACCCTTAGGAGATAAGAACTCCAGTTTTTCGCTTTGTTTCAATTCTGCGTAATTCTGATGTTTCTGGAGGTTGCACTTTGTAGGAAAGTGAAACCAAACGAGAAGAGACAAGAAAGCAGAGGGGCTTTCCTCCTTCTTATTGATAGCGTTCAGAGGGATCTGCTGCTGTATTGGGTTGTCGCAGCTTGCTGGCGGATCTGGGTTTTCTTGGGACTTGAGTCTGTGTACACCACCACACACATATATGTACCCAGTGTGGCACGTGTGCAACTGTAACAGAAAGGACCGGGGTAACCACACACTGCCACGCCACCTCCCGCACCTCGCGGAATTCAGTGTGAGTTGTCCTAGAGGCGGGGCCTGTGGGTCCCTGGGCCCAGTGCTCGTGCGCCTCCCTTTTCTGTCTCCCTGGAGGCAGTGTTGCCTGCCGTTGGAGGCTGGAGCTGCTGTTCGCTTCGAGTGTGTGTGCACATCTGCCCTTTGACCCTACTCCTAAACAATCATCATTTCAGGGAAGTCAGGTTTCCCTTGATCTTTCTTGGTTCTCCCTTGTGCTCGTCTGTGTTTTTTGTTTGTTGGTCTGATAAGAACTGGATTTTTCTTTTTTCTTGTCTGTGTAGTCTGTGCCATTTTGGTCGATCTCAGCCATCTCTGGAGGCTTCATCACTGCCCTTATACCGAGGACTTTTCTAAGTCTTTCCCTCCAGCTGAGGCACTCTTTTGAGCTCCTCCATGCCCATCCAGCTGCCTATTAGATATCACGTGTGTGTGTGTGTGTGTGTGTGTGTGGTAGTTGCTCAGTCGTGTCTGATTCTGTGACCCATGGATTGTAGCCCACCAGGCTCCTCTGTCCCTGGGATTCTTCAGTGAAGAGTACTGGAGTGGGTTACCATTCCCTTCTCCAAGGGGATCTTTCAACCCAGGGGTCGAACCCAGGTCTTCTGCCCTGCAGGCAGACCCTTTACCATCTGAGCCACCAGGGAAGCCCACATAGACACCCAGAGAGATCAGTCACTTAGACACCCCACATCCAGCCCCGCAGCTGAATACCCTTACCTCCCATGTCATGGCATTCATCAGCGTCACTGTAATTTCTTACTACTTGTTTGTCTCTCTTACCCAGGATACGGTAAGTCCCAGGAGGGCAATAGCCATGCCGGTCATGTTCTGCTTCCTTCCTACTATTTCACACTGTACCTGGTTATTGTTCATTTTTAAACGTTATTTGAATGAAAGTTTTAAAATATTTTTTGTTTTAAACAAATTGTATTGTTCACTTATAAGCATATGTATTGCTGCTGCTAAGTCACTTCAGTCGTGTCCGATATGTGTTACCATCATATAATTCCATCAGTGATCTTGTTAGCATTATGCGAGGCTGTGATCACCATCATTTTGTGCCGCGGTCTGTTCAAAACCTTTTTTCCACCATTTGTGCAAGTGAGGCGTTTGCTCTCCTCCCTCCTGTGGTCCCCTGTACCGGGAACTTCCACTCTCGATCCCTCTCCTTTTGTGACCCTTACGGCAAGTTAAAGGGCCGTTGCCATCAGCCCCTCGTTTTTCCAGGAACCGAGGTCACAGAAATGAAGGAGTGTGACACGTCTCCATGCCTGTAGCTCAGTCCAGAGGCAGCTTTTCCAGGCTGTATGCCAGTTTCTTTTAGTGCTTCTCCTAATAAACCAACCCAGTTTTATTTAGATTTGTTGACTAACAGACCCTGTTTTTCTTGTCAGAACATGAAGAGGAACTGGACCGAGAATTTGACCTGGAGACTGGCACTTTATTCAGAGGATTAAAGAAGGTACAAAGTGGATCAGTGATAAAACCTTTTGTTTTCAAACCTGATCTCAATATTCTGCATCACTTTTGTATTTGGTGCTGGCCCAGGCATGGTACTCAGCAGCGACTGGAAATTAAATACCTTTCTTGTTGAAAAAGGTATGAGCACACCATGTGGAGTGTGGGCATTCCGCACGCTCTGTCTTTATGTTGTCTCATGTTCTCCCAGAATACTAGACATGTGGATCAGTAACCTTAGCAGTTTGTGCAAATTTCCCTTTTGTAAAGATCAGAAAGTTCCTTTCTGATCTAGGCATACAGTAAGTCCCCTACATATGACCCTTCAAGCTGCAAACTTTGAAGATGCCAGCTTGTGTTGGCATGTCCAATCACGCAAGTTAGTGCACATGTCTGTAAGAATCCTGTAAGATTAAAAAAATGTTTTCTCTATTTGTGTTTGTTTTTTAATATATTATTTGTGTGAAAAGTATTATAAACCTATTATAATGCAGTAGTGTATAGCCAGTTGTGTGTTAGTGCCCAGGCTAGCTTTGTTGGGCTTGTGAACAAATTGTATTCATGTGCACACTCTCGGAATGGAACTTGTTCGCGTGTAGGGGCCTGCACACTCCCTGTGCCAACTGTGGGCAACTACAGACCTGCTTCCTTCCCGCCTCTAGTGGCCCTGGCTATCCTGCAGGGCGTGCTGGGCATCGCCCACCCCTCTGGCCCCTGGTTTCATGGCAGCAGTGGGCTGGCTCACTTCCCCTCCTCTGCAGCTCACTGTGCCTGCTTAGACAGCAGGCAGGGTAGCTGCCGTTGCTTTCCTAGAGGTGACAGGTAGCGCTTCTGCTGGTGGCGAGGCAAGCAAGAGTCAACATCATCAATCTTCTGGTTCCAGCTGGTCTGGGGTCTCTGTGCTTGCGGGCAGCACGCAGTTACCTTCTTCCACCCGGTGGGGGTTTCAGTATCTGCAAAACAGCTAGAAAGATACGGCTCAGACTATCTATAGACTTTGTGAAGAAACAGGAGGTCCTTGACTTTGCCTAGTGGGTAAACTATGATTGTTTTGCTTTGTTTGACTTTCCTTTGTTTTTTTTTTGCATTTTTCTCACGTCTTTGATTAGACTTATTCTCTGGCTAAAGCTTTCCTACATACAAGAGGCAGGTGGAGGACGTGGGATGCAGGGAGGGGTCTGTCCTGGGAAGGCCCCACAGGGTCCTGCTCCGGTTACAGTGGGAGCTAGTCCTCGTGAGCATCTTGAATCCACTCTTTAGAAATATGCTGCTTTTGGGTTTCTTGCAACAGAAAAAAATGGTGACATTTTTTTCTTCCTTAAATTTTAGAGTCATCATTCAGACATTTCAGATAATAACAAATTGTTTGCCGGGGGCACAAATAAGTAAACTCATTTTAGACTAAGAGACTTTTCCTATGAGAAGCTGAAGGAGGATCAGGCCCCACGGATTTCACTGTTGCATGCTCAGCCCCCCTGGGTGTCGCTGTTGGTATCCCTGGACAAAGGGCCCTTGTCTGCACTGACTTCCCAGCTCCCGCCACTCCCACCACTCCGTCACATTCAGCTGCTTGACTTCCTGCCCAGGCTTTAGAGTCCTGGGTGACCTCTTCGTGGATTCTTTGTGACAGGCCCCTGTGATGGGCATGGTCAGTGGGTGTCAGTGTTCAGACCGACTCTGCCTTTGGGGAAATGTGCGCAAGGCACAGAGAAAAGCTTCAAGTTCAGTCCAGCCGCTCAGTCGAGTCCGACTCTCTGTGACCCCATGGACCGCGGCATGCCAGGCCTCCCTGTCCATTGCCAACTCCCGGAGCTTGCTCAAACTCGTGTCCATCAAGTTGGTGATGCCATCCAACCGTCTCATCCTCTATTGTTCCCTTCTCCTCCTGCCCTCAATCTTTTCCAGCATCAGGGTCTTTTCCAATGAGTCGGTTCTTTGCACCAGGTGGCCAAAGTATTGGAGTTCTAGCTTTTCAATGAACCTAAAAAGTTCCAAGGTTCCAAAGTTCTATTCTGAAAGGTCTCTGTCCGGCTGGCCATCCGTCTGTCCGTTCATTTGATGCTGTTGAGCCCCTCTTAGCCTCGTATTTCTGTGTCTCATTACCCTGCATAGGGGGTGGGTAGTTTGGGGTCCTAGAATGTAGAGGGAAAGTGATGAGTCAGGGTGGGTCGCCAACAGACAAAGGAAATTGATTCCATGTGCTTGGTGAAGACCATGAAATAGACCCGGGGTCATATGTAGCAATAGGAGGTCCACTGGTGTCTGCTAAAAGTCTCATTTCAGCTAAAATAAAGGCCCACTTGGCTCTGAGTATTTCCTTTGGAGGTTATGGGAGGGGACAAGCAAATGCTATTCTGATCCAAATTCTAATAAAAAGACAGTAGTAGGTGTGAGTAGAAATGGTGAACTTTGGGAGTTTTCATGTCCTTTAAGTATCGCCAGACCTCAGCACTGCTGGCATCCACTGTTGTAGGTGGTGGTCAGGGCAGGCGCTGGGGAGCTGTTCTGTAACTTGTAGGGTGTTGAGCCGCATCCCTGGATTCTGGATGCCCAGAGTCCCTGCTGCTCCAAGTCATGACAGTTGCTAGTGGCTTCAGGCATTGCCACATGTCCCCTAAGGACAAAACTGCCTTTGTTTGCGAACAGCCAGCCGCGGTAACAGTGAAGGGCTCTGTCATGCTGATTCGGCCCTTTCTTCCCTTTTCTCCTCCTGCTTCCTCCTCTGGCTTGGGCCTCACCTCTTCCCTTTCAGGTCCGCACTCTTGCTTCACATCTGAGCTCCGGTGTCTCCTGTCCTGGAATTTTTACCTGGACCTCTAAACTGGGCTTCATGCTCATAGTTCCTGGCACTTCTCTGCCTCAGTTTGTATCACCTTCCACAAATGCTGCTTTTAATGAATGTGTTTCTGTGCACAAGCCCATACAGAGTGCTGGGGACACAGCAGTGAGCTAGACAGACAAGGCTCCGGTCCCAGGGTCTCCTACTGGGGACAGACCGACCGTAAGTAAAGAAATAACATGACAGCCACAGATTGAGCTAAATGATATGAAGGAAATGAGCAGGGTGATGTGTACTAATGCCTTGGATCGCATCTTGTGCACTATTATGATAAGTATATTTGTACAACTTTTGTCTTGTATTATCTATCCTCTGCCAGACTGTGAGTCCCACAGGGCAGGGCTGGGATTTAATTAGTCCTGTATCTTCAGTACCTGGAACAGAGTTGGTGAGTATTTTACTGAATTTAACTGAAGGAATGAGTGAGGAACACCGTGCCAGAATGCACCCTTGGAGTAAAATGCATCAGTCCTGAGGGCACCTAGACAGACGCGTAGGTAAACGCTAGGTGGGACAGTGTTGACAGTCAGAACAGGGGGGCACCCCTGCGGGCACAGGCGGCCCCCCGCCGCCCCCCGCTTCTGGGAGAGGAGGGCGACCTTCAGCTGAGTGCCTCAGAACTGGTGGGCTTGGCAAGGTCCCCAGTAGCGAAGACGTTCTTCCAGAGGAAGAACTGTGGTTGGAAAGGGGATGAGTGTGTTAGGGTGATGGTGACTCAAAGTGGAGCTTTGGGACAGTGAAATGGTGTTGGGCCTGACCACAGTCCCCCCAGTTGTTGCTTAATGGTGGAGTCTGGAGGATTGATTGTAGCCCAAACCAGGAATACCACTGGGTTTATTCCATCAGAGTAAAGCTGCTTGCTTTCGCCAAGAGGCCAGGGGCAGTGGCTGCAGCTCTCAAGGACTGTTGAGATTCCATATGCTGTGGTGTGTGCCTCCTGTTTTGTGACGTCTCTCCTTCCAGGCTTGGCAGTGCCTGCCTGCACGGGCTCCAGTGGCTTCCTGGAGCGGTCGTACGCAGGAGCCTGTGTGTGGTCAGAGAGGAGTTGAGCTCAACGCCTTTCCAGTTCTGGCCATCTGTCTTGGTGTTTGCTGGTTCCTTTCTCGCCGCCACCGCCACCCCCCCCACACCTAACATTCTTGCTCGATGGCCGAAGAATGTAAAGAAGACGTTTTAGTGGCTGTGTTTCTTGCTTGATATCTCCAGATAGTAGGCTCTGAATCAACTGATCATTCGTGAATGAAGCTCTGTGTTGGACTGTGTTGTCGTGAATTTTTTCCCCTTTATATTTATTTCTGATTCAAGATAGTTGGCATAATGGAAAGAGCACAGGTTTGGGGTTGGATGGACTTGAGTCTAAACTGCAGTTTGCTCCATTTTGGAAAATCATTTACCCCATTTGAGCCTTAGTTTTCTTTTTTGGAATATGGGCATGGGAGGTCTTGTTGTAGAGAAAGATAATGGATATAAAACACCCAGCATGGGGACTTCCCTGGTGGGCTCTAAGACTCTGCTGTCAATGTAGGGGGCCCAGGTTCAATCCCTGGTTGGGGAACTAGATTCCACATGCCACAGTGAAGATCAAATATCCTGAGTGCTACAACTAAGACCTAACAGCCAAATGAAATATATATATATATATAAACCCCATCCAGCATGTATGTGCTTGGTACAGAATGGACCCCAGTCCGTGCTGTGGTCATCATTTTGTCCTTCCATGGTTGATGACACCCTTGCTTTAGAGCTAGGATTTGTTGATTTCCCCCTCTCTGGCAAGGAGATAATGTTCTACAGAGGAACATTTCAGTCTAGAAGGAGTTGGTTGCTACTGAAAGGAGCTCTCCAAAGCCTGATATATTATGAAGAATTTTGCATGTAATCAATTACAATTCTTGCATGTAATCAATTACTTATTTCTTTCCCGAGGACACTCTTCCTGACAGTTCTGAAACTGGGGCCCTCTTGTAAGTCAGTTCTTTCAGAAGTAGAATCAGAGGAATTTTCAGTGCCTGCCAGAAGGTTAGAAATAAAAGACAAATCAGAGAAGGAAGCTTGACCACTAATGTCTTTGAATGTTAAGAGAGAAAAGGTTGTTTCTGAAGTAAAGATACAGTTTTTAGCTACTCAAGTTTTATCCATCAAAATTTTAATATTCAGTTACTTATAAATTATATTTTGATACCAAAAACAAAAAAAAACAAAAAAACCCCAGAAAGCTCTGTGCTGAATCATTTAACAAATATTCCTTGAGTGGCTACTGTGTAAGAGGCTTCCAGGCTGGGTACTGGGAGGCTGTGACCTTCCAGGCTCTGTCTCTGTCCTCACTGGGCCTTAAATTTGGGGGGCAGTGATGCTGAGGCAGTGAGGTAAGTGATGTAACCACCCGCCGGGCATGGAGAAACAGAAGCTGCCTGCCACCCAAACGCACAGGGATCAGAGGTGAGGTATTGGGGAAAGATGGGAAAGAAGGGAATAGCAGGCATACAGACTGGATTTCAGAGAGTCAATCAGCCTGGCTGGGAGGTCACGTGTGAGAGGAAGAGATGATACAAGATAGAGGCTGGAGCATAAAGGCCATCGGGTCCCACATGTGGAGTCTGGACTGTATTCAGAAGCAGAGGATGGTTACTAAAGGGGACGAGGGCATTGGTGTTTCTTCTGAGGCCTCTCTCAGGAGCCTTGTGCGTTCCCTGCCTTGCCTGTCTCTCCTGATCTATCCCACTCAGAGTTTGCATATTCCTGGAGTTAACATTCTGGAATGTAGATCTCAGGCATGTGTGCTAAGCTGCTTCAGTCATGTCTGACTCTTTACGACCCTGTGGTCTTAACCCTCCAGGCTCCTCTGTCCATGGGATTCTTCAGGCAAGAATACTGGAGTGGGTAGCCATACCTTCCTCCAGGGGGATCTTCCTGATCCAGGGATCGAACCTGCCACTCTTAAATCTCCTGTATTGGCAGGCGGGGTCTTTACCACTAGCCCCAATGTTGCTCAGAACCCACGCATGGCTCCCCATTTCTTACCATGTCAAGCCCATGCTCCAAGGCTGACATTCAGCCCCTTTCCATTTGTCCACTGGTCCGGCCTTGTTCCAGCAGCCTCAGCTCCTGTGTGGTCCCTCTGAGCTTCCAAGTAACAGGATCATCTGACATTCCCCAGGGACATCTTGATGTTCCTCCCTGTGATCTTCATGCAGACTGGTGGGCGCCTCCCTCCTGCTCGAGGAGCAGCCCTCGTGGAACCTTTCCTGATGCTGCTTCCTGGCTCATCCCCCTGCTGGCGTGGGTTTCTCCCTCCCACGAGCTCCATTCCTACAACTCCTTCCTGAGCCGGTGTTACATATTTATTTATGTGACTGCACCGGGTCTTCGTTGCGGGGCATGTGGGTCTGTAGTTGCCGCATGTGAACCCTTGCGGGATCCAGCTCCCTGGTGAGGGATTGAACGCAGGCCGCCTGCACTGGGAGTGCAGAGTCTTAGCCGCTGGACCACCAGGGAAGTCCCAGGAGTTACTTCTTTTAGACAAAAGAGGATCTTTCATCTCTGCCTGACACAGAGTAGGTATTCAGGAGTGGCTGTTGGAAGGTGGACATGTCTGGCTGGTTGGAGACTTGGTGTGAAGGAACACTGGTCCCTTGGCAATGCTTGCCAGGTTCCATGTGTCTAACATCTGGCAGGTTTAGACAATGTAGGCCTTCCCTCATTTTTCCTTAAGCTGTAGCTCCTCAAAGACAATTCTGGTGTGCTGGTTATATCTCTGCCTCCCTCCATCTGATGGGGACAGATTAATAAGTGGTTTGGCTGTGTGTGTGAATTTTCAGCCTGTCCTTAGTATCATAAAATTGGATTTTACGCAGCTTTGCCCTTTCACAGAGGGGCTACTCAGCAGAGGCAGAGTCCTGTGTCCTGTGCCAGCCCAGGAAGAGAGAGAGGGGGCTGAGGGGTCTCCAAATGGTGGGGGAAGAAGCCCATGGACTAGTGATGGGAGGAAGGGCCCCGAGCACATGTTGGGCTTGATTCCCCCTCGTCAACACAAAGAGCTCCTGCCCTTAACCTGCCAGTGCATCATTTCTTGTCTAGTCTCACCCCCACCCGCTGCTGGATGTCCTTGATGTGTCAGAGATTTGCAGCCAGGAGGGGGAAAAAGTGAGGCAGCAGCAATTTCCTGGGGAGGACAGGAAAGGGGGCTCTGCCTTGTGTACAAATAGGGTCTGCAGTGCAGACGGAGAAACATCAGGTTTGCGTATTAGCTCAGCTGCTAAGTTCCCTGCTCAGCCCTCCTCTCTTTTTTTATATCTTCTAGCTCATGGAAAATATGATTTATTTCATTCAAAGGTTCTTGAAGGAGCCAGGAGAAGATAAGGTGAAGTTAGAACCAAGGGTTTAGCCCTGCAGAACTAAAAGATCAGATGTGTGTGTGTGTGTGTGTGTGTGTGTGAGAGAGAGAGAGAGAGAGAAAGAGAGAGAGGTTCTCCATGAATTCTTAGTAACATCTTGAGGTGGTGATACAGATTTGGAGTGGTGAGAAATTTCTCAACCACAAACCAGTCAGTTTACGAGTAATTCTTTGCTAAGCAGCTGCTTTGCAGTAGGTTCTATGGGCTGAGGGAAGTGAGAAGCATGGTTCCTCTCCTCAGGAAGCTTATACTCCACCCAAGAATGCTAGGCTGCCGTGTTATTTTTGTAAGGATGATGTTCTGGTTGTTTAACCAAGGGCAGCAGCGTCAGGCAAGCTGCGGAGACGGCAGGTGCACACAGTGAGGATGACTGGCCCTATTTGTCTGTCCTGCCTGAAAATTAGCACTTGCTGTAACTTTACCACAGTGTTTCCATTTGTATGAGGGTCTCCGTTTGGTATGTTCCTGTGTGCTGAGTCGCTTCACTAGTGTCTGACCGTTTGCGACCCTGTGGACCGTAGCTCACCACCCTCCTCTGTCCATGGGATTCTCCAGGCAAGGATACTGGAGTGGGTTGCCCTTCTCCAGGGGACCTTCCTGACCTAGGGGTTGAACCTGTGTCTCTTACGTCTCCTGCATTGGCATATGGGTTCTGTACCACTGGCGCCACCTGGGAAGTGTACTGGTTGGTATAGCCAAAAGTTTCTGGGAGAATTTCTAACCTTGGAATGGCTGGGAGGGTTTCCTGGAGGAGGTGGATCTGACCTGAACCTTGAACAGAAGGATCGTGTGTGTCTCAACCCGAGTCTGTCACGTTCTTTGGTTTGACTCTTTGTAGCTCCTGGTAATTGGAGGTGGGTGAATTAAAATCTCTTCCGCTCCTACAGGCTCGCTGCCAAATGATACATCGGAAGGAAAGAGTCCAGATCTGAATTCTGCCACGTGTGCAAACATTTATTTAGTGGCAGGTAAAAAATCTGCCACTGAACCTGTTCTCTGTCTTAAGGTTCTCCAACAAGTACCTTGTAGGAAGGATTCATCTGAGCTTTGGCAGTTCTACTCTGTGGGCTGGAGCAGACACCCTGCTAGTCTGATGGAGGGACAGAACTTCAAAGTGAAGTGACAGAGAAGCACGGGAGTGTTAGGAGGAGGGTGAGCTAGTAAACTCTCACATGCAGCTTTAGATACCAGTATTGAAATTGTTTGAATTGTGGCCATGTCTGGAACTGAATTTCTGACTGGGACCATTCAGATGCTAGCTCAGACTTTGTGGAATGTGGATTCTGCATTTGGGCACTGTTAGCTTTAAGAACTGGGTGTTGTTTTTCAAATCCTAAAAGATGATGCCAAATGCCTCCTGAGAAATCTGTATACTGGTCAAGAAGCAACAGCTAGAACCTGACATGGAACAACGGACTAGTTCCAAATCGAGAAAGGAGCGTCAAGGTTATATATTGTCACCCTGCTTATTTAACTTATATGCAAAGTACATCATGAGAAATGCCAGGCTGGATGAAGCACAAGCTGGAATCAAGATTGCTGGGAGAAACATCAATAACCTCAGATATGCAGATGACACCACCCTTATGGATGAAAGCAAAGAGGAACTAAAGGGCCTCTTGATGAAAGTAAAAAGAGGAGAGTGAAAAAGCTGGCTTAAAATTCAGTATGCTAAAAACGAAGCTCATGGCATCTGGTCCCATCACTTCATGGCAAATAGATGGGGAAACAATGGAAACAGGGACAGCCTTTATTTTCTTGGGTTCCAGAATCACTGTAGATGGTGACTGCAGCCATGAAATTAAAAGATGCTTGCTCCTTGGAAGAAAAGCTATGAGCAACCTAGATAGCATATTAAAAAGCAGAGACATTACTTTGCTGACAAAGGTCCGTCTAGTCAAGGCTGTGGTTTTTCCAGTAGTCATGTATGGATGTAAGAGTTGGACTATAAAGAAAGCTGAGTGCTGAAAAACTGATGCTTTTGAACTGTGGTGTTGGAGAAGATTCTTGAGAGTCCCTTGAACTGCAAGGAGATCCAACCAGTCCATCCTAAAGGAAATCAGTCCTGAATATTCATTGGAAGGACTGATGCTAAATCTAAAGCTCCAATACTTTGGCTACTAGATGTGAACTGACTCATTGGAAAAGACCCTGATGCTGGAAAAGATTGAAGGCAGGAGGAGAAGGGGACGACAGAGGATGAGATGGTTGGATGGCACCACCGACTCGATGGATGTGAGTTTGAGTAAACTCTGGGAGTTGGTGATGGACAGGGAGGCCTGGCATGCTGCAGTCCATGGGGTCACAAAGAATCACACAACTGAGTGACTGAACTAACTCATCTTTAAGAATAGTCCCTTGGGGTAGGTGAGGTTGTTTACATAACACATCCTATGTAAGTATTCCAACAGATGGGATTCTGAGGGTAGGAGAAGCAGAGTTCAGCGTGGCTTGGAGCTGAAATCTGGGGAGAGATGTGGGGGAGTGGGGAGAAGTGGAAACACTTCTTTCTCCCAGTATATCCCCTAAAAGTGGTACCTGTCACCATTCTTAAGAAGGTTACTACCCTTTAAAATCATGACATGACAGATGATAAGTCTGTTAAAAAAGAAATTAGAACGAGCCTCAGGATAACAGTGAGATCATGGGCCTGTGGGAGATGTGAAGGGTGGCATCTCTGTGTGTGGAACTGACTGAAACTACTTTGAGGATCACAGTGGCTGCTGAAAAATTCAAGATAAGTGAGGATTATTCCATCATAATTTTGCTCCTGGGTTTCAAGAAGGCAGTTCTCCGGCTAAATTCAGTCACACGTGTAGACATTTGTTAGGCAGGCAGTGGAAACCGGTTCATACCTGTCCGTCTCATGGGCCCAATGAAGTCTTTTTAGGGGCTCCTTTTCCTTTAGGAGCCACTACCACGCATGGAGTGTTACTTCCACGGATATTTTTACTGAGTCTAAGCTCAACAGAGGATGAGATGGTTGGATGGCATCACCGACTCAATGGGCATGAGTTTGGGTAAACTCTGGGAGTTAGTGATGAACAGAGAGGCCTGGTGTGCTGCCTTCCATGGGGTTGCAAAGAGTTGGACACAACTGAGCTACTGAACTGAGCTGAAGCTCGCTTTGCTTGCAACACGACAGGCCAATAAATCAGATGAGGTGTTGAGGCAAGGAATACAACTTTATTCAGAAAGCTGGCAGACTGAGAAGAGGGCAGCCTAAGGTCTCCAAGTAACCATCTTATCAGCCGCTGGAGGAGGTGAGGAAGTACAAAGGCCATTAATCCTGTAAATCTCTCGGAATGGCCATCCTGGGGGAGGAAATGTGTTTCTTATTTCTTGCAGCCTTTCATAGGTGTAGAGAGGGCCAGGGTGTTGCCCTGAATAAAAGAAAGGCACTTTGGTTTAACATTCAGGCAGAGGGGCAAGGTCCGGAGGCACAGGCACACCATTTTGTACAGACAGGATGCTTTCAGTAAACAAAAGCAACAGGAAGTAAAGGTTAAAGTAAACACATGAAGTCAGATCTTATTCTTCCTGTAACACCGTGACATGATGGACAGAGAAACGATTTGTTTGATGTCAGGTGCCCTGAAATTCTCCAACTTGTAGATTCATACAGGGCCTTTGAAGGGGTCCTCAGGGCCATCACTGAGAGTGTGTATGTATGTGTGTGTGTGTGTATATATATATATATATATAGAATTATTTTTTAAAATTAATTTCATTTTTAATTTAAAGATAATTGCTTTATAGAATTATGTTGGTTTCTGCCAAACATCAACATGAATCAGCCATAGGTATACATATATCCCCTCCCTCTTGAAACCCCTGGTGTGGGGAGTGTATGATTTCCTCCCTCATGTCTCACTGCAGCTAAGATTTGAAATGTCGGACCAGTGTTACAGCTTGGTTACAGCTCTGTTTTATTGGAAAAAACATAGTACCCTTGAGGTGTGAGGGCAGGCCAACCTCAAAAAAGGAGAGGCTCAGTCTTGGCTCCTCTTTTCATATGTTTTGTCTCCTCCCCCGGAGCCTACCCTGTGTAAATTGGTCTGGCCAGGAGGGCTGTTTGTTTCATCTGAGGTTCTCCTGGGCCAGAATCTTCTTAGGCTTTTTTTTCTTTGTCTTTTGGCCACCGCCATTTTAAACTCCTTTTTCCTATTCTAGCCGGCCCCGCCCCGCCCCGCCAATTTTTAATTGAAAGATAATCACTTTATAGAATTGTGTTCAGTTGCTCAGTCGTGTCCGACTCTTTGTGTTGGTTTCTGCCAAGCAACAACATGAAATCAGCCATAGGTATACATATGTCCCCTATAAAACCCCCTGGGTAGAAGTTCCCTGAGTCATACAGCCAATACCCCTTGGCTGTACATTTTACATATGATAATGTAAGTTTCCATGTTAACCTCTCCATATCCCCCTGTGCTTGCACTTGACTTTGTATAGGGTAGAGAAGTTTTAGTGTGTCTGATAGGAGTCACCAATAACTGGCAAGTCCAGACTTTACCTGGTATAACTTACGTGACTTAAACCTGTGATATTTTTAGTTTTACAGATATTTTTACAGGACTTCCCTGGTGGCTCAGATGGTAAAGCATCTGCCACTGCGGGAGACCCGGGTTTGATCCCTGGGTTGGGAAGATCCTCTGGAGAAGAAAATAGCAACCCATTCCAGTACTCTGCGATTCATGGGGTCGCAGAGTTGGACACGACTGAGTGACTAAACTGAACTGAACCAGTACTCTTGCCTGGAATATCCCACGGACTGAGGAGCCTGGATCATGGGGTTGCCAAGTGTCAGACACGACTGAACGACTTTACTTCACTTCTGCCAAACAAAAAAAAACCCAACGGAGCCTTACCTAGTAAAGTTCACACTTAAAAATGATTAGTTCAGTTGCTCAGTCCTGTCCGACTTTTTGCAACCCCATGAATTGCAGCACGCCCGGCCTCCATGTCCATCACCAAACCCCGGAGTTCACTCACCGAGAAGTGCTTAGCTATTTATATACTCGGCCACCTATCCTTCTCTAGAGTATTTTTCTGGCCCGGTTAGATTGTTATTTCCTTCTTTGGGGGAATCTTTCTGCCCCTGTGCCCCGAGAATTGAACCCGGGTCTTTCCTGCATTGTAGATAGACATTTCACCGTCTGAACCACCAGAAAATCTCCAGCTACACTGACTACAATACAATATTGAAAAACCCAAATCACAATGCTGTGTTTACAAAAGTAAGTCTTTTTTTTGTACCGTCAAAGATCAGCTTTGCCGAAGCAAAGCCTCCAAAAATTAGTTTTGACAACTCAAGGTTGTTTCTCTACACGGAAATCTTTAGTAAAAGCCGAAAGATTGAAGCAATATGAAGAGAAACCAGAGAATGCTGATAGCGGGGAGCGTGCACCTCCCAGTAACTGCAACTCCTACTTCACTGATGGTGGTTCTGTATCCAAGGGTTACTTCCTGCCTAAAGTTTAAACAAGGAATTGTGTAAGCAAACTTCTCATAGTTAGAAATGTTGAGCTGAAAAAATATATTATTTTAAGCCTGAAAAGATTGTACTCTGCAGGGTACGATGGGTATGCAAATGAGAAGTCGGAGTCATCCACTTCCCTGCAGCACCTTCATCTTCATAGCTGTACCGCTGGAGCCGCCACTAGGGGGCGAAGCAGAGGTCCACGTGGCTGGGCTCTCAACCTCGTGGTGGTTCAAGCACGGAAACCGCAGATTTTCTAAATTGTGTATTGTGACTTCGAATGTGCTTCTTTTTCTTTCGCTAACCACAAGCACAGTTAAAATATAGAACCAGGAAGAACTCCCTTGTTGCCTCTTTCTAGTCATACCCATCCTGTTCTCCCTAGCCTTAACCCATGGAAGCCACTGTTTTGTTTTCCATCCCATGATTTTGTCTTTTGAGAATGTTCTATAAAGAGAATCATACGGTATGTCACCTTTTGCGACTGGCTCTCTTCCTGCCCCCCGCCCCCCTGTTTAATGTCCTTGAGATTCATACTTCTTGTGTGTCAAGAGTTTGTTGCTTTTCTTTGCAGAAAAGGGGTGGACTGCAGTTTGTTTAACCATTTGATCCTTGCAGCATATTTTGTTTGTTTCCAGCTTTTGACTATTATAAACCTGATGTGAATATTTGTGTACAGGTCTTTCTGTGGACTTAAGTTGTATTTTCTCAGGGATAAATACCCAGGTATTTGATAGCTGGATTGTATGATAAGTTTATGTTTGATTTTATAAGAAAACTGTACAAACTTTTTTCCAAATGGCTCTGCCATGTTATATTCCCACCAAAAAAATGTATGAGATACTTAGTTTCTCTGCATATTTGCCAGTACCTGGCATTATTAACAATTTAAATTTCAGTTATCCTGATAGGTATGTAGTGATATGTCGTCATGGTTTTAATTTGCATTTCCCTAATGGTTAAAAGAGGTTGAACATATTTTCATGTGCTTATTTGTCATCTCTATATCCTCTTTGGTGAAATTCTATGCATATCTTTTGCCAATTTTAACTTGGATTTGTTTGCTTTATTTTTACTGTTCAGTTCAGAGTTCTCTATGTAGTCTAAATACTAGTCCTTTGTCAGATGAATGGCTTGCAAATATAATTTCTCAGTCATTACTTTGATTTTTTTATTCTCTTAGTAGGTCTTTCACAGATGTCCAATTTATCTTTTTTTTTCTCTTGCAGACTATGCTTCTGGTGGCATGTCTAAGTGTTCTTGGCCTAGTTGTATGACCCAAAGATTTTCTCTTTTTTTCTCAAAAGTTTCCTAGTTTTGCATTTTACCTTTAAATCTCAATCTTTAAATCCTTGAAATCTGTGATCCCTCTTGGATTAATTATTATATTAATTTAGGTAGAGATTTCTGTCCAGTTGCTACTGTACCTTTTATTGAAAAGACAAATTCCTCTATTGAGTTCTTTTGGACCTGTGTCATAAATCAATTGGCCACATTTGTATGGCTGTATTTCTGGGTTCTCATTTCTGTTCCATTGATCTGTGTATCTGTCTTTATACTAACAGCACATTTCCTTAATTACTGGTAAGTCTTAAATAATATAATTTACCTTTATGCTTTTTTCTCAAAGATTTTTTTAGCTCATTTTGTTCCTTTTTGTCTTTCCAAATATGAAATAGAAGAATAAGCTTTTCTGTATCTACAAAACATCTTGCTTGGATTTTGATAGAATTCTGTTAAACTTATAGATATATTTGGAAAACTGATGTCTTCCTTATATTGAATTTTCCAATCTGTGGACACAGTATATTTGTAGATTTATTTACATCTTTTTTAGATTTACTTCATTAGTATTTTGTAGTTTTTAGCATCTAAATTCTATGCATTTTTAGGGGGTTAGATTTATACCCAAGTATTTCTATTTTTTAGTTTTTATAAATGGTTTACATTTTAAATTTCAATTTCCACATGTTCTTTGCTAGTATATAGATGTACAATTGTCTTTTATTGAGTTGGCCAAAAAGTTCGTTTTGGTTTTTTCATAAGATGTTATTAACATGTTGATCTTATATTCTATAAGATCATAACTTTATATTCTGTAAGATGGTAACTGGTCCTTAACTTTTCTGGACTCATTTAGTCCTAATTATTATTATTTTTTATTTCTTTTTGGCACACTTGTTGAGTTTTTCTAAATAAACAATCATGACATCTACAAATCAGGATATTTTCACGTCTTCCTTTTCGATCTATGTAACTCTTATTTTCTTATTGTGCTGGCTAGGACTTCCTGGACAATGTTGAAATACGAGTTATGAGAGTGTATGGCTTTGTTTTTTTCCCCAGTCTTAATCATTCAGTCTTTCCCCATTAAGTATGATGTCTCTAAAGGTTTTTTGGTAGATGTTCATCTATCAAGCTGAGGAAGTTTCCCTTTATTCCTAGTTTTCTGAGAATTTTTATGAATTAGTGTTGAATTTTGTCCAATGTTTTTTCTGCATCAATTGATATGATCATGTGATTTTTCTTCTTTAATTAAGAATATGTTAATATGTTAGATTACTTTGATTGATTTTTGAATATTGAACCAGCTTTGTATCCCTGGGATTAAACTCCACTTGGTCTTGCTGTGGGCTTTCCTAATAGCTCAGTTGATAAAGAATCTGCCTGCAATGCAGGAAACCCCAGTTCGATTCCTGGGTCGGGAAGATCCTCTGGAGAAGGGATAGGCTACCTACTCCAGTATTCTTGGGCTTCCCTTGTGGCTCGACTGCTAAAGAATCCGCCTGCAATGTGGGAGACCTGAGTTCAGTCCCTGGGTTGGGAAAATCCCCTGGAGAAGGGAAAGGCTATTCACAGTCCATGGGGTCGCAAAGAGACAGACATGAGTGAATGACTTTCATTGGTCCTGGTGCATAGTTTTTTAGTATATGTGGCTGGACTACATATATAAAGATCTTTGATTTTTGTTGTGGCATGCGGGGTTTTTAATTGAGGTGTGCAGCACCTTTGCTGGCAGCATGCAAGCTCTTATTTACAGCATAGTTCCCTGACCAGGCATCAAACCTGGCCCCTGCATTGGGAGCTTGGAGTCTTAGCCACTGGGCCACCAGGCAATTCCTGACAATTTTCTTGTCTGTGTTCATGTGTTCAGTGTCTGAATTTGACTGATTATATATGATCTTGTATTTTTGCTTTGAGATTTCATGTGTTTATTGTTATGCTCATAAAAGGAGTTGGGGAGTATTTCCCCTTTTAAAAGAGAGCATCTTTAGATGTCAGGTAGATTTCTTCAGTGAAACCACATTGGACTGGAGTTTTCTTTTTGTGGATTTTAAAACTATGAATTCCGTTTATTTGGTTAAAATAATGTGTTCTTATTGGGTGAGTTTTGTTAGTTTGTGCTTTTTGAGGAATTAGGCCATTTATTCTAGGTGGTCAAATTTATGTATATAGAGGTTTTCTTAGTATGCCTTATCCTCATAAGATCTGTGGAGTTTGTAGTGGTATCCTTTTTATTCCTGATTTTGGTAATTTGGGTCATCTTTTTTATTTTTCGTTTTTTTTTTAGAAGTTTGTGAACTTAACTGACTTTTACAGAGAACCAGCTTTTTGTTTCATGAGGTTTTTCTGTTTTGGATTTCATTGATTTCTGCTCTTTATTTCCTTCTTCTTGCTTGCTCTGTGTTTGTTTTGTTCCTTATTTTCTAGTTTCTTAGAGTTTTGATATTTTTACTCTAATATAACTGTTTAGTGTTTTGTATTTTCTAAGCAGTACTTTAGCTAATATTTTGATAAAGTCTTTTTAGTTTTATTCAGTTCTAATTATTTTTTATTTCCCTCAAGACTTCCTCTCTGACTTGTGTTGTTTAGAAAAGCATTTGGAGATTTTCCTGTTATCTTTTTGATATGGATTTCTAGTTTGATTCCACTGGTGTCAGAGAGTACACTCTGTATGTTGAAATTCTTTTAAATTTGTTGGCCTTTGTTTTTTGGCCCAGAATATCATCTGTTGTGGTTGAATGTTCCATGGGAGCTTGAATAGAATGTGTATTCTGATGTTGTTGAATGGCATATTCTATAAATGTTGATTAGATCCAGTTGGTTGGTAGTGGCAAGTGTCTTTGTATCCTTAATGATTAATGTGGTATGATTAATGGTTAATCTTAATGATCTGTTTGGTAGTTTTATCAGTTGCTGTGAGAGAAATGTTAAAATCTCCAACTATAGTTGTGGATTTCTCTGTTTCTATCTGTTCTATCAGCTTTTGCCTCATATATTTCATAGCTGTGTTATTTGGTGCATACATGTTCAGGGTTGTTATGTCTTCTTGATGGATTGATTCTTTTGTCTTACTTAATGATCCTTTTTGACTCTGGTGGTTTTCTTTCACTGAAATCTACTTCATCTGATATTAATGTAGTCACTACTGCTGTCTTTTGATTAATATTTGTAGTTCAGTTCGGTTCACTCGCTCAGTTGTGTCTGACTCTTGGGGCAGCCACCTAGTGGAAAAGGGGACAGAGTGAAAAGATACATGGGAGACTCCTCCCACCTACTCATTTTCCTGGTCTTTTATGCAGTATGTAAAATTCAAAGAGAGAAATGGTAAGTGAGATTATGAGAAGCTCCCATCCTTCCCGCTGGACAGATGATGGCAATGATGTCAGTTTTTCCTTTTTCTCTCTTTTATTATTCTTATCTTTCTTCATTGATCTGCCCCAGGGCCCTTCAACATTTTGGGATTCCATCTGGAGTTCCAGTTTGTTGGTATTTGCCCACCACAGAGACGTTACATATTAATGAGCTTTCTTGACTGTATGAAGACTCTCTAAAAAGAAAGCAAATTCTTTGAGTGTGGGGGGCGTTTTAGGGGGCATGGCTCCCAAAGGGCTGCGTGCATGCGTGCTCAGTTGTGCCCAACTCTTTACGACTCCATGGACTGTAGCCCACCAGGCTCCTCTGCCCATGGGATTCTCCAGGCAAAAGAATACTGGAGTGGATTGTCATGTCCTCCTCCTGGGATCTTCCACCTCAGGGATCGGACCTGTGTCTCCTGCACTGGCAGGCGATTCTTTACTGCTGTGCCACTTAAGGGCTGGGACCATTTTTTTCTCCATGTTACTGTGACTTTGTCTTTTTGTTATTCTGGAGAAGTGACACTAATGAGATGCACGATTTATTAGCATAGTTTGTAGCTGGGAAATCTTGTGAGCTTATATAATTTGCTGTCTAGTGATTCTATTCTATTGCTTTTTTTTTGGTCTTGATCCCTAACTTATTTATCAGCTTTATTACTTATTTACAACTATTTCTCCACATGCCTTATAGAAAATATGGTGTTTTTCCAGTTTGAGAGACATGGGGAATATAATATAGATTTTGTGTTTTTGATGATTTCATACTAGAATTTAATATTTCTTTAAAAGAAATTGGTTCTTTGTTAGCTTTAGGAAGAAAGGGAGAAATATGGACTAGATAGATAAAGTGGGGAGAGAGAATCTGTAGATGTTTCATCACATATGTTCATGTGTCTTGAATAATCTGGAGCAACTTCTAGAAAGGAGGAAATGGAGGAGTAGCCAGAGTTTGGGTTGGCACCTAGGTTGAAGAGATCCAAATAATACATCCACATTAATTAGGACCCCTTGATGAATGAAGTGTGGAAGACCTTGTGTGGAAGACCTCCCTCCCCCATTACACCCTGGCCCCATGTCCCAGGCTTAGATCCTGAGGGCCAGTTAAGAGACTGGATGGTACCTGGTAAACAGTACAGTTTGTGTTGGTCCTATTGTCCTCACCCTTATGAGCATCTGCATCTCCTGGGCGGATGGTAAAGACATTTAAGCAGAGATTTGTTATTTATAGGAGGAGAAAAAGTTTTGTTAGTGGAAACATTTTATCTTTCAGGAGATGTTGGTTGGGGAAAGAGTGTTGTCTCTGGGAACTGTGGGCAGTAAAATGATTCAGTTCAGATTATTTTAGAAATAGCAAATCATCCTTTGGAAGATAAAGAAAACTCTTCGAATAATTGCTAGATTAATCTCCACCCATGCTCCCTTCAAGACCCCAAAGAGTGGAGAAATCAACGTCAGATGTAACTCTGTTGAGTCAGCGGAAGTAGTTGCACATTTTAGCTAGGCTGCCAGTGTTTCCCTAACCCCGAGGAATTGAATCTTGCAATTCTAGGGTCCTGAAGCCTCCTCCTGTAGGCACTGAGCCAAGACTGGCTGTACCTGGGAGATCTCTGCCAAGTCCTCTCAGTTCTTGATCGCATTTTTGGACGGTAGTCAATCGCCAGTCAGGCCTGATGTCCTCATTAAGTAAATGGCCATGTTGGCCTTGAGTTCAGACAAACTGAAAGAATTACTGAATTAAAAAAAAAGATTCAGATGCAGAGTCCTGCAGACAGGATTAACTTTCCAGAGCACTTTGTATCATAAGATATTTTCCAAGGCTGATTCTCACCCCCTTATTTCTAGCCGTTTCTGATGTTTGCCCCCGGGATGAAATTGGCACGTTACAAGCAGCAGATCTCTAAAGGGTCTGTCTTAGGAGGCAGGCAGACTCAAGGCAGGAAAAGGCCTTGCTGAAACACCCAAGTTCTCTGTGATGCTAGTAACTCCCTGTGGGCAGAGGGTCAGTTTATGAAGCCTTTTGTTTTTGGCCTTCTCAAACTTGGTGTAGATGCTGTGGAAAACATGGAGACATTAAACATAGAATCATGAGATGCCCCAACAGTTCTACTCCTAGGTATATACCCAGAAGAATTGAAAATGGGTATTTAAACCAACACTTGTACACACATGTTCACAGCATTATTCACAGTGGACAAAAGCGGGAAACAGCTGAAGCATCGGTTAATGAATGAGTAAACAGAGTGTGGCATATCCCTACAATGAGATGTGATTCAGCCATAGAAAGGGGTGGTGTACTCACATGAGTCACAATGTGGATCAACCTTAGCAACACTGTGCCAGGTAAAAGAAGCCAAGTCACACACTGTAGAACTCCATTTATATGAAATTCCTAGTGTAGCCAAGTTCACAGGGGCAGAAGGCATATTTGTGATTATCAGAGCCTGCAGAAGAAGGGGGATGGGAGTAACTGATTAATGGGCACAGAGCTTCCTTTTGGGGTGAGGAAAATGTTCTGGAACTAGATAGGGGTGGTTGTTGCATGACGTTGGGAGTGTAAATGCCACTGGGTTGAGTTTAATCTGGTTCATCCTGTTATGTGAATTTTACCTTAAAACAACAATAACAACAAACTGCCCAACTCAAGTGTTTTCAGAACCCCTAGGTTATGGAGTTTCAGTTCGATTAAATCCTGGCAAATAAGCTTCTAATATTTGAGTTAGTTTCAGCTACTGCCAAGAGCAGTGATTTACTGAAAAGCAGGCAAAGTCCTGGGAGAGTCTGGGCTAAAAAGCCACTGGTGGACTTGGAGTAACTGCATTTATCTCTGGGATGATTTTCTCCGCTTCTCTTGGGGTGTCTTGGTAGGCGCCTTGGGGCTTTCCTTGGCACTGGGTGCTTAAACATTTCAGTCCAGTGGCCTGGCCTTATTAGCCATGGGATTGTGTTATGTTCAGCCAGTGTTAATTCAGCATGGTCTGAGGAATGCAAGAAAAAGCACAGAAAGAGAGTTTTGGCCATCCCCCTGTGATAATAGTGCAGGACTTCAGCTAAGAGGCCAGGAGTGAGTCCTGTCATCTGGTGAGCTTCAGGGCTGATGAGAATTTATGGCTAGAATAAGGCAAACTTTGCTCAGTGGTGAGTTGGCAGTATAAGATCTTCATTTGCCAGGTATTTTTCTCTTTTAACTTGTTGTGCTTGAAGTACCAGATGATTTTGAAAGCGACTTGAACTGCCAGATACAAGTACACATGTCAGTTGGCAACATTAGGGAATCACTGAAAATTCAAAACATCAAAGAGTAAACATTTAGTACACCCACATTCATTATCCGTAACTGCCAAGAGGTAGTAGCAACCCAACTGTCCATCGACAGGTGAATGGATAAACAAGATGCGGTGTGCCCACGCGATGGTGGAGAATTACTCAGCCTTGGAAGGGAGGGGAATTCTGCAGTAAGCTACAATGTGGACGAACCTTGAGGACATTATGCATGTGGAACAAGCCAGACACAAAAGGTCAAATACAGTATGATTCTACTTATACGAGGTGCCTAGGGTAGTCACATTCATAGAGGCAGAAAGTAGGATGGTGTGGTCAGGAGCCGGGGTCAGGAGGAATGGGGAGTTACTATTTAATGGGCACAGAGTTCCAGTTTTCAAGACAAAAGGAGTTCTGGTGATGGATGGTGGTGATGGTTGTATAGTAATGCGAATGTTCTTCAGGCCATTAAACTGTACACTTAAAAACGGTTAAGATGGTAAACTTTACGTTATATTTATTTGATCACATGAAACACAGGGTTTGCAGCCTGAGGACCTGGGTCTTTAAAGTTGGGCTCTGTCATAAATTAGCTGTGGGACCTTGGACGTGATATTTAAGCTCTCTGAGGATAGTTTTCCTTTTCTTATGTTATGCAGTATGATTCTGCAGTATGATTCTGCCCACAGCACAGTCAGTCTGTATGCTGTAGTAGTTTCTTCCCAATCTGCAGAAGAGGCTGGACGAGTGGGAACTTTCTGGAGCAGGGCAGGCTGGCAGTGTGGATGTGGAAGTTGGGGGCCTGGATTGGCCCCGTGGGCATGTGAGGGGAAATCACCTCCCCACTCCCGAAGACGGGCACTCAGTCAGGATGCTGTGTGTAGGTGCGTCACGAGCTGTTCTCTTAGCATTTCTTTCCTTTAGCCTGGAAAATAGCTGCTTTTTCCACTCTCTGAAAGCCATCTGAGGCGTCTGTGTGTTCTGCCCTTCATTTTACACACAGAAAAGCTCAGGGTCAGGTAGTTTAAACGTGACTCATTCAAGTCTACAGAGGGGGAGAACAGAGGTCACGTGATTTCACACCCCCACCGTTGCGAAGGCTCATTGAGTGTCGGGCATTCATGGTACAAATTTGTGCTTAAGTCAAGGTTCTTGCTCTCAGGAGCTTACCGTTTTTCTTCCCCTCTAGACAGAAAATACATGAAATAGCTAGAATAAAGAGGGCTAGAATAAATGTGCTGTACTAAAACGTGCTGGGATTGAGATGACAGAGAAGGGGATGCAGCGAGGTCCACCAGGAAGGGCAGAGGAAGCTTCACACCTGAGCTGGCGTGTCTGTGGTTATGGGGCATTAAGGAGGTGACTGACCCTGGTGTTGGGAAGAGTTTGGTCAGATGGCGGGGGGTGTGTGTGTGTGTGTGTGTGTCTGGGTGAGGCAGAGGAATCCAGGTGGAGGGCTTAAGACAAGTAGAGATGCATCGTGGGAAAGGACTGGATTTGAAACCCAGCCCTGCCCTCTCTAGTTGTGGGCAAATAATTTGCCTGCTCTGACCACCAGTTGACTCATCTGTAACATGGATTAAAAAAGCAACAAGAAGCTACCGTAAGCGATACCCAGAATGTTAATTAGGGATTTGCATGAGCGGGAGGTCTCAGTTGTGTCTCTAGGATATGTAGATGGATGACACCACTGGTCCCTGTCTTGCTTTGCAGTGGTTTTCAGAGTGTGGAGAGTTAGTGTTGGTATCATGACCTCCTCAAGGCTGAGGAATTCATATTTCCCCACACCACCTACTGTGGAACTCTGCTCTCTGTAGGAGGAGAGGCTCAGATCCTTTTCCTTGTTGAGTGTAGGAGAGACAGTGTTTCACCAGGAGGTTATAGTCACTATTGAAGAGATGCAGAATCATCACATCTTTGTGCTTAGATTTCTCTGTTCTTGCCTTGTTGCAGATGAAAGCCTCAGAATGAATAACGGTGCTGAATTCACTCAGTGGATTAAATGCTTGAATCTAGGTGCTTTCCATGGTGAGCAGGATGGTGCTTGCTCTGTTTGTGAATATTAGGTGGTCAACTCTAGCATGTCCTTGCCTGGGAATGGTGTGGGGTGGGGTGAGCTGTTAAGGATTCTCTGGGCTTATAAACAACGTAGGGAATCTTTGATGATGTCGATCTCTGCTATTGGAAATGTGGTCCCCGGGCCAGCAGCGTGGCGTCACCTGAGAGCTTGTACCACAGAATCCCAGGCCCCATTCCGGACTTCCTGGACCATAATCCACATTTTAGCAACACCTGTAGGTGGTTTGTATAGCCACTGAGGTTTGGGAAGGACTAATGTTGAAGATTGGACGTGAATCTTAGAGTTCAGGCTCCCCTTTCTCCATGGAGGAGCCTTAATAGTTCTGTCTGGATAGAATTTATCCCTGGTTTATATCTGACTCCCTTACAGACCTGAGGAAGAGGTTTCTTCTTCTTCTTCTTTTTAGTTTTTATTTTATTATTTTGGCCACACAGCATGTGGGATCTTAGTTCCCTGACCAGGGTTTGAACCTGTGCCCCCCTGCTTTGGAAGCATGGGGTCTTAACCACTGGACCACCAGGGACGTCCTAAGAAGAGGTTTCTAATTGACTAAGAACTGTGCGATCGAGATAGGAAATGGGGAAGGAACAGAATATGAAAAAATTGTTCCTGACTTGACACTTTTAAGATTTACCTTAAATTAGTGATTGAGCTCAGGGTCTGTAAGACTTTGCTTATGGAATTGTCAGGCGAGTGTATGTTTCTCGGTTTTTGTCTCATCACAACAAAGACTCGGAGTGACGGACATTAAAGCCCCCTCGGCGTTTCACAGCTCTCGGGTCTCGGACAGACCGTGTTATATGGCTCTTAGACAAATCAGTGTTACAGCTCAGTGTTATAGCTCTATTTTATTTAGAAGATAGCAGGAAAATCCATCTTCAAGGCATGAGGGCACATCGATCCAAAGACGTGAAGAGAAGAGCCCCCCAGCACGTGGGAGAGAGAGCGAGCTTTGGCTCCTCTTTTTATTTGTTTTTCTCTCCCTGGGCCTGTCCTGTGTAAATTGGGCCAGCCAGGAGTGTAGTTTGTTTTACCTGAGGTCCTCACTCTGGTCCTCGGACCTTTTCTCTTCCTTATCGTTTAGCCACTGCCATCCTGGACTCCTTTTCCCTATTGTAACTACCTAATAGAATCAAGTGAGTCAGATTCTTCTTACCTGAATCATTAACTGCTACTTATTGGCCATCTTGTTCTGTTCATTAACTTGGCTTTTCTGTCTCGTTATTTCCTTTAGGTAAATATATTTTAAATAGATGTTAAGAGGACCATTTTTATTTCCTTTAAATGGCCATTTTCTGAAATAACTAATGATGAAAGACTGTGTCATTTTATTGATGGGATTTTACCAGCTCAATGTTTTCAGTAGTCCTGGGCCTTAGGATAAAGCATAAAGAGTTTTTTTTTGTTTGTTTCCTTTCTAAAAATATTTTTAATGTTTTTAAAATTAATTTTTATTGGGATAGAGTTGCTTTACAATGTTTAGTTTCTACTGTCGAGCACAGTGACTCAGCTATATGTATATATGTGCCCCCTCTGTTTTGGATTTGAATGTTGGTTTTTTAGTGTCTTTTTTCCTGCATCCCTGTTACAAAGGGGCATGTTGCTAGCATGGCCTCATCACATGACCTTTGTGCCTTTAATCAGTTGATTGACTCTCCACTGATTTGACATTTTTGAGATGAGGCACTGAGCTGTGGACCAGGGATGAAGCCGGGCTAATGCTTTGAGTTCTTTGCTCTGTGCTGCCTGGGTGGGCAGTGTGGATCTCCCAGGCTCTGATGCAGCCAGTCTTTAAATGGAAGGAATTGGACCGAATTTATGATTTTCATGGGATACGGGCTGAAAGGTTGTTGCTGAGCTGTGAAAGACGCTGGGATTCTCAGCCTCCAGAAGAGAAGAATTCACTCTGGGGCTAGTGACGAGGCTTGATAGCTCAGAGCTTTTGTGTAATAAAGTTTTATTAAAATATAAGAGAGATAGAGAAAGCTTGTGATATAGACATCAGAAGGGGGCAGAAAGAGTGCCCCCCTGCTAGTCTTTAGCCAGATGTTATATAGCTACTAGCAGTCTGTTAATTAGAGAAAGGAAATGTCTCAAAACTCAGAGACTTGCACCAGACCCCTCACCCACAACATGCATTTTGAGATAACACTGGCACAAGGTGAGTTGTCCCAGGCCATAAAATGATTGACATGAATCTTGAAGAAAGGCAGATTTCCAAGCAAGTACAGTCTCATTAACATAGCTGAAGAGAACATTTGCATGAGTAAACCATACTGGTTTGTCAAGTAGGTTCTGAGTCTTAGGCAGAACCACTTGAAGACAGAGATTAGGGTAACATTAACATAGCTCAAGACAAACATTTCCATAAGGAAAATACATTGGTTAGCTCAGGGTTTGAGAAAAGTTCAGTTCAGGTGGAACCAGGTGTTGTCACGGCAACCCAGAATTTTAAAAGAAACCTCTTTTTAAATTTGTATAAAGAAAAGGAAAAAATCTAACACTTGTAGTTTGCTTCCTCCTGCGGCTTAAGAGAGAGATTAAAAAAAAGTCTGACACTGGCAGCCTATTCCTCCGTTTGGAGACCCCTGGCCTTCCTGCCTGTTACTCTCTCAGGGCTGTATGAGCAGGTTGTGTGTGGATCAGGATCTTGGGTGTGGGGAACACATGTTGTTTCAGAAGCACAGTACCGTTGTCTTTATTTGGAAAATAAAAAAAACCTTTTTTTTTTTTTTTTTTAAAACGAGAGGCAGAATGTAAAAGCACGATTCGATGTTAGGGGGTTCACGTGCGATGGAAAGCACGTGGGACCCCCAGTTAGCAGCAAGTAACAACATTTTTAGTGACCACAGAGTGCCAGGTATTGTTTTAAATTATCGATATGCATGTACTTTCACTTAAACCTCACGGGTCCCTAGACTGTCAGTCCTGATAGCATATATACAGGCAGACAGGTGAAGTGTCTTGCTCAAGGTCATCACAGCCAGTGTGTGGGTGGATGTGGGATCCAAACCCAAGCTGAGTCGGCAGCTTGACTGTGTATCTGCTACCTCTGCATCCATAGTCTGATATGAATCAAGATCACTTTAATCTGTGCTTTACCTTCTGAAAAAGAGAGTTTTGTAATGTATGTAACTTGTATGAAATTGCCCCTCAGTCCTCACGTGCAGGAAAGAAAACAAACAAAAATCCTGTTTTCCTCTAAATCCAATTAAAAAATTGGTTCAGGGACTTCCTTGGTTGTTCAGTGGTTATGTTGTAGCCATGCGTTCCGGGAAACAAACTGACTCAGAAGGACAATGTAGATGGTGGAGTGCAATTTATTATACCGGTGGGCCCAAGGCAGAGTCTCCTCTTAGCCAAGGACCCCGAACAGTTTTTGTGAAAACCTTATGTACCCTAAGTGTATGTGCTCAAACCCACCTCCCCCAATTCCCTGAAGCTAGTCTGAACAAAGGAAAAGAAAGATACAATCAAAGTTAACCTGTGATTCGTATACCTTAAGCCTAGATAGGTAACAGTGGATGATTATCAATAGGCCTGTGGTCATACCCCAATAAGCATAATAGAATTTATGATTCTATTCAGTTACATAGATAATTAGGATATTCTTTTAGGTGACGGAGAGTCTAGGTATGAGCCCTGGGGCTCTTCCACCCAGGGGATCTGGTTTTCCAGTTGGTGTGTCATTTCCATAGATATTGGGCATAGCTCAAAGTCCACAGTCCAGCCCAAGATGGAGTCCTGCTTTCAAGATGGAGCCTGTTCTGTTTCCTCCTTCAGTTAAGACTGTACTTCTACTGCAGGGGGCACTGGTTCTATCCCTGGTCAGGGAACTAAGATGCCACACACCCTGTGGCTTGACCAAAAAAAAAAAAAAAGAATTGACTTAAAGTCCCACATCTAGGGAGGTGTTTAGTATCAGTGGATCAATAATCAGTGGAGGATTCCTTCCCCACTGATCCAATTGGCTAGAAATTTCGGAGGGCCTCCAGTCCTCATTCCTGCTCGTGGGCCAAGCCAGCACTGCTCATTTGAGAGTGGCCAGCACAGTGTTTTCTCCCTCCACGCTCAGCTTGGCCGTCATGATCTCCCTGGGGCTCCTGAGGCCAAGGCTCTTGGTTGTGAGTCCCCAGGTATCCACGAGTCCACTCTCACCAGAGGTTTTCAGCTGCCCCTGCCCAGGAGCTGGGAAGACAGAGCCTAGAAATGGGTACAGACATGGGATGCTGGTGGACACAGAGCTTCCTGAGGGGAAGGGAGTGTATCTTTCATTCTTTCCTCATATAAGCTTGTAGGGGATGGGTTAATTTCTTTATAAAATTATCCTCCAGCCTGTAAATGACAGCAAGATTTAACATGACTGATCTTATACAATTTTATTAGTATCCAGTGTGCATTTCTCTTGTTGGTAAAAGCAGCTAAGTGACCAAACTGAGATAACCTCATTAATTATTTGTCCTATCCGCATGACACTGAGGAAATAAAGGGAATTCTTTAAGTCTCTGTTACATCTTTTATAACATAGGGTTAGTAATAGTTTCTGTCCCGCAGAGGGTCCTGGGGTAGGGGTGGGGATCAGCTTTAACAAAGGCCTTTGAGACTAGCCAAGCTGGAGGGAAGCGTACAAGTAGGTGTGTGTGTGTGTGTGTGTGTGTGTGTGTGTGATGGGGTAGAGACTGGAAATGTTGTGTCAATGCCGTTTTATGGTGTTTGAACTCACGTTGTCCTTTTCTTGCAGTTGTTTTATTAATTGGAGTTTGTGTTCTGCTTCAAATATGTCCTAAGACCTCTCTGATAAACTACTGTTTTGGCCTGTTTAGGACCCAACCGACTTTGAGTGGAGCTTCTGGATGGAGTGGGGGAAGGAGCGGCTGGTGTGGTTGTTCCTTGGCCACATGAGCGTGTCTCAAGTCGCCAACCTGATTTCGAGGAAGGTACGGTCATGTGCATCATTTCCATTTCAGCTTCTTTCTTCTTTGCTTTTTGTCAAGAAGGAACCCTGAGCTAGGAAGTCATGGGGCATGGATATTGGCCTTTGAAGCCTGGAAAAGGTGAGAAAGGTTTGTTACTGGTCAATAGAGGAATTACCAGATAAAAAAAAAAAATCAAAACATAAAAATAAAAGATAAAGATGTGATAAATTGTTACTGTTGGATAGATACTGCATAATGACTTACATATGTTGTGAAAAGATTACCACGATAAGCTTAGTTAACACCCATCATATAGGTACAAAAAAAAGAGAAGAAAGAGTGTTTTTTCCTGTGATGAGAACTTTTAGGATCTCCTTGCTCAGTGGCTTTCAAGTATACCTTATTGCAGTAGCCACAGTTGACACGGTGTACACTAGAACTTACTTTTCCAATCATTGAAAGTTTGTAACTTTTTACCACCTTCATCTAACTTTAAAGAAGCTTCCAAGCAAACCTAATAATAAAGAATACATGATTTTGCATTCCTAAACTAATAATGAATATACCTACCTCAACCTTCATTAATGGGTTTCTTTTCTTCCACAAGTTGTTTTGGTGTTTTGTTATGACAACAACCTTTCTAGAAATCTAACATTTTTATTTCTAACACAAAGCTTCTCTGCCCATACATGGGTGACTTACTACCCCTAGGTCTCAGCTTTCCCATTAGTAAAATGAATAGCTCAGTATCTGTATTTTCTTTCCCTTTTGGGGGAAGATGAACTATCTTGGGGAGGATCTGTGAAATGAAGCTGTTATCATTACGGCTGCTGTCGGAAAGGGCCAGCTGTTGTGGAGTGGAAGAGTCCTGGATGATGGATTAGTTCCTGGACTTGCTCACTCGTTAGCTTTCTGACCATGGAGAGGCATTTCACCACTGAATCGTAATTCATCATTTTCTATAAAGTAAGGTTAATGACATAATAATTTTTTTTTTCCTTTTAAAACAACGGTGGGCTTCTCTCTATTCACAATAACCAAGACATGGGAGAAATCTTAATGTCCATTGACAGATGAATGGATATAGATGTGGAAATGGAATATCATGTTAGTCGCTCAATCGTGTTCAACACTTTGCACTCCCATGGCTCCTCTGTCCATTGAATTCTCCAGGCAAGAATACTGGAGTGGGTTGCCACTTCCTTCTCCAACAATAGAATAGTACTCAGCCATAAAAAGAATGAAATAATGCTAGTTGTAGCAACAAAGACGAATCATTCAGTGTCACAGTAATCCAAGTCTGTGCCCTAACCACTGATGCCAAACAAGCTGAGGTTGACCAGTTCTATGAAGACAACACCTAGAACTAACACCAAGAAAGGTGTTCTTTTTACCACAGGGGATTGGAATGCAGAAGTGGAAACTCAAGAGATACCAGGAGTTTAGCCTTGGAGTACAAAATGAAGCAGGGCAAAGGTTAACAGAGTTTTGTCAAAGAGAACAGGCTGGTCATAGCAAACACCCATTTCCAACAACCCAAGATATGACTCTACACATGGACATCACCAGATGGTCAAAACTGAAATCAGATTGATTATGTTCTTTGCAGCTGAAGATGGAAAAGCTCTATACAGTCAGCAAAAACAAGACCTGGAGCTGACTGTGGCTTAGATCATGACCTCCTTATTGCCAAATTCAGGCTTAAATTGAAGAAATTAGGGAAAACCACTAGGCCATTCAGGTATGACCTAAATCAAAGCCCTTATGATTGTACAGTGGAGGTGATGATTAGATTCAAAGGATTAGATGTGGTAGACAGGTGCCTGAAGAACTATGGACTGAGGTTCATAACATTGGACAACAGAGGGTGACTAAAACCATCTCCAAGAAAAAGAAATGCAAGAAGCCTAAATGGTTGTCTGAGGAGGCTTTACAAATAGCTGAGGAACTAAGAAAAGCAAAAGGCAAGGGAGAAAGGGAGAGACATTCTACTGAATGCAGATTTTCAGAGAATAGCAAGGAGAGAGAAGAAGGGCTTCTTCAGTTAACAGTGCAAAGAAATAGAGGAAAACAATAGAATGGGAAAGACTAGTGATCTCTTCAAAGAAATTGGAGATAGGAAGGGAACATTTCATGCAAAAATGGCCACGATAAAGGACAGAAACGGTAAAAACCTAATACAAGCAGAAGAGATTAAGAAGAGGTGGCAGGAATACACAGAAGACCTATGCAAAAAAGGTTTTGATAACCTGGATAACCACAGTGGTGTGGTCACTCACCTAGAGACAGACATCCTGGAATGTGAGGTCAGGTGGGCCTTAGGAAGCATCACTATGAACAAAACTAGTGGAGGTGATGGAATTCCAGCTGAGCTATTTCAAATCCTAAAAGATGATACTGTTGAAGTGCTACATTCATTATGCCAGCAAATTTGGAAAACTCAGCAGTGGCCACAGGACTGGAAAAGGTCAGTTTTCATTCCAATCCGAAAGAAGGACAATGCCAAAGAATGTTTAAACTATAGAACAATTGCAGTCATTTCACACACTAGCAAGGTAATGCCCAAAATCCTTCAAGCTAGGCTTCAACAGTACATAAAGTGAGAATTTCCAGATATACAAGCTATATGTAGAAAAGGTAGAGGAATCAGAGATCAAATTGCCAACAGCTGAAGGATCATAGAGAAAGCAAGGGAATTCCAGGAAAACATCTACTTCTGCTTCATTAACTATGCTTAATCCTTTGACTGTGTGGATAACAGCAAACTGTGGAAAGTTCTTCAAGAGATGAGATTACCAGACCACCTTACCTGTCTCTTGAGAAACCTGTGTGCGGGTCAAGAAGCAACAGTTAGAACAACTGGATGTGAATGGTTTAAATGGTAAACAGCCATTTGACTGGTTCACATGGCTCAGACGGTAAAGACTCTGCCTGCAGTGCAGGAGACCTGGGTTCTATCCCTGAGTTGAAATGATCCCCTGGAGAAGGGAATGGCTACCCACTCCAGTATTCTTGCCTGGAAATTTCCATGGACAGAGGAGCCTGACGGTCGCAGAGTTGGAGACGACTGAGAATTAATACTTTGACTTTTTTTCAGTTCAGACAGCGTGAGATGCAGATGAACCGCCTGTTTGTGGCCGGATCGGCCTCCTCCTCTCCAAATTCGCTCCATTTTCAGCTCCTGTTTTGTACTCACCACCATCAGAAAACTACCTAGTTTAGGATGTAGATGTTCCTCTGGTTAATTTGCTTGTGGCTCTTACTGTTAGGAGGCCCTATTCAGGATGGCTCAGAGCTCCTGGCTGAAACCCAGCTTTGTCACTTTCAAGCAATGCAATCTTAAAAGCCAGTTAGTTAATATCTCGGAGTCTTTCGCCTCATTTTGTGCATCTGGGATGGTACCGCTTGCTTCCTGGGGTAGTGGTGAGGGTCTAATAGGTCTCAAGGTTGTGCTAGCATATGACGACAGGCAGTGAAGAGGTGGCTGCCGCGGGGGCCTGCTGGCGTTCGCTGTGTGCCGTGACTGCGGTCTGCGTGGGCTCCTGGGAGCAGTTCCCTCTGCGGTGTTTAGAAAGGAGGCATCTGTCTGAGATTCTGAAACCCCAGAGGGCAGAGGCTGTCTCTTCAGCCGTACCTGTGTTCCTCTCCCGCGTGGCTTTCTCTGACCCTGTTTCAGGCTTGTGCTGGCTTGTGGGAAAAAGGACAGGGGGACACAGACCAGGAGCTGAGAAGTGACACCGGAGATGCCTCCTGGGAGGAGTGGGCCACATCTACCTGGGGATGTCAGGTGGTGGCTTGAAGAGGGTGGAGCCATCTGCTTAGTTCAGCCTCCTGCATCTCCTTACAGGCCTGGGAGGACAGGTGGGCTTGTCCTTTTATCTGCAGCGCACATCTTAGGCAAACTCAGTAGGCGGTTTTGTTTGCAGTTTTCTTGGAATGAGGCAGAGTTCGCACTGAGTCATCTGTGTGTGTGTATGTGTCTGTCCCATCCCTCTGTGACCACAGGTTTGATTTGTGTGACAGCTGGTGGGCAGGGTTCTGTGAGGCTGGAGGACACTGCTCTCTTTGTCCGTGTCCGCTTGGTCCTTATGTAATATGAACCTCAGCTCTGGCCCCACCACCTGGACTGAGCGTCCCAGATGGCCTTAATTTGCGTGGCTGTTTTTGGTACTTATCCAGGGTGGAAGATTTGGGCTGCACTTATCTTTTGTCTCCTCTTCTCAGGGGCATCATGAACTGTGGATGATGCTATAGAGACAGGCATTACCACTACTCGTGGTTCCGACCCTAAAGGATGCTTCTGGGCTCCGTCTGCTGTCTTGTCCCATCTCTCTTTTTGCTGGCCTCAAAGAAGAGATTATTTTCAAAAGCATGATTTTCTTTTTCTTCTTCTTCTTTTTTTTTTTGCCATGACAAGTAATAAAAACTTTCCACTGAGCTCCCCGGCCAAGGTTAAACGCCTTTTCTCTGGGTCGGGCTCTCTCGTTGGGTTTTGGCAAGACTGGCTCAGGGACAGCGCGCTGGGAGGGGAGGCTGAGAAACGGCTCTGAGCTTTGGCCGTGGGTTTGTTATGCTTGGAGCGTGTGTAGGGTGGGCCAGACAGTGGCCTCCTTTCTTGAACACCCTCACCACCTGAGGCATAGTGTTCTCTGCTCTCAGAGCCAAAAATACCCCTGCATGAGCTTTTGGAGAAGGCTGGGTGCCCTGGCTGACCACAGGGTGCCTTCTCACTCGACCTCTGACCTGCAGAACCCACGTCGTTAGTGCTGGGCCCCGACCAGCTGAGCTCATCAGCTTCAGGCCTGAAGAGCGTGGTCCTGTGCCGTTGGCCTAGATGAGGAAGCTCACCTCTGGAAAGCTGTGGTGCTCCTTTCCAGCATATTGTCAAAACCACACACCTAATAGGAATCTCACACACTAATGGGTTTCTTGGAGCCAGACTGCTCCTCCTCCATCAGGGCCTCTCTTAGGAGGGGTGAGATTGACTTGGTTTGGGCCCACTGGCCTTTGCCCTCAGGAAAAGCAGGCTAGAATGCAGTTATCTGGACTCTGGGATGGCTTTGGGTTTTTTTCCTGTTTGTGTGGGTGTACACACACACACACACACACATATTCATATGAGGATATATCTCATATATTGACATATATATATTGGTAGCATCTGCAGTTGATTATGTAGTGTGTAATAAATTATGCTGTGCATAAGCAATGTTGAGTGACTTCTGTTATTTATTTCTCAAACAATGCCCACTGAGTGGTTTCTGGGCAGATGTACAAAGAGAATTAGTGCACAGCAAAGTCTGGTCCAGTTGCCAACAGGAGTCTTCACCACGGCTTTCCTATTTCGTTCCTCCCCGTGGAGGTGAGCTAATGAGGGAAACCACTCAGGCACACCCTGCCTGAGTGCCCCCAGCTGAGAGCAAGCTAAAGCAGGCAGGAAGGAGAGATGGCATGAGGGGGGCACGGCCAGCCCAGCTCTTTCTGTGGCTGAGTCCTGGCTCCCCACGAGGAAGATTTGGAGACTAGATTTGCAAAGCAAAGGCCACAAGCCCGTGGTCTTTTCTCAGGTGCTGATTTCGGCCTTTGAAATGTGCCAGTTGAATTTGTCTGTCTCTCTGAAGCCTTCCCTGGCGTGCGAGGACTCAGGTTCTATCAACGAGTCTGCATTCATAGGTGGGTGCCTGTGCTCTCTCAGCTGAGCGCTATTTGAGGCTTCCCCCAACACATGATTTGTAAGAGACCTTGGTAAGTGAAAACTGGAAGTAGGCAGCGAGATGTGGAACAACCCCTTTGTACCTTATTTGCAACAGCAAAGTGGTCTTGGTTCATAAGGGGTTAAGTGATACAAGCAGACACTTTGGCAATCAGCCAGTTTTCACATTAGTGACTAAAAAGCCCTCAGCCAGTTTTCACATTAGTGACTAAAAAGCCCCGCAGTTTGGTGCTTATTTCTTGTTCTCAGTCATAACTGCCAGGTTAATTCCCAGTACTTGCAGAAGCATGTCCATCTTTCCATCTACCCATCCATCCATCTACCCACCTATCCAGCTATTCTAACCATTCATTTGTCTAGCATTTCTGAAACACTTGCTGTCAACTAGGTACCCTGTTAGATTCTAGGCTAATACTATAGTATGATGAACAAGACAGGAAATTACTTTGTTAAGGGAACCTATGCAGAGAGAATCACTTGTGCCCCATTTTAAGAAGTGGTTCGGTGTTAACACAAGGAGCGGTAGGAGCAGAGGGCGGGTTTGCTCCCCGATTTCAGTCTGGCCCAGTTCCATCAGAATGTGCCATAGTGGTTAGTCTTGCTTTATCCAAACTGCCACAAAAATAGAGTGCAGTTTCCTTCTTATCGTTTGTTAGACTTCAAAAAAGTTTCTTCTCTTTCTGCCTTCCTTTTGTCTTTTACCAGGAACTGAAGAACCTGGAATAAAGAGTGTTAGAGGGGTCAGGATAGTTCTGGTGGGCTGGCATTCTATGCTCCAGCAAAGTTCACTCAACCCATCTTATTGATGCAAGTTTCAGGTCACTCACACTTTGATCCCCTTTAAAAGAGCATGGTAAATGCAAGTTAAAGCCACTACCAGAATGATTCAGACATAAAACAGTAACACCACCAAATGCTGGTGAGGAAATGGCATAAACTGGATCGCAAGCATGTTGCTGGTTTTTGTTCAGTTGGTCATTCGTGTGTCCGACTCTTTGCAACCCCGTGGACTACAGCACGCCAGACTCCCCTGTTCATCACCAACTCCCTGAGCTTGCTCAAATTCATATCAATTGAGTCAGTGATGCCATCCAACCATCTTGTCCTCTGTCATCCCCTTCTCCTCTGGCTTTCCATCTTTCCCAGCATCAGGGTCTTTTCCAGTGAGTCGGCTCTTCTCATCAAGTGGCCAAAGTATTGGAGGTTCGGCTTCAGCATCAGTCCTTCCAATGAATATTCAGGATTGATTTTCCTTAGGACTGACTGGTTTGATCTCCTTGCAGTCCAAGGGAAACCCAGGATTGAACCAGGGACCTTTAGATTTTCAGTCTAATGTTCTCCCAACTGAGCTATTTCAGCTCTATGTTGCTGGTAGGACTGTAAGATGGCCACTCTTGGAAATTGTTGGACAGTTTCTTACAGGACTAAACTTGTAACAACCATGCAGCCCAGCAAGCTCACTCTTGGGCATTTATCCTGGAGGCATGAACACTTGGTTTTACACCAAACCCTGCACATGTATGTTCATTTCAGTTTTATTCACAATAGCCCCAAACGGGAACACAGCCCAGATGTCCTACCACAGGTGAATGGTTAAAGAAACTATGGTTCATACACCCCATGGAAACTGCACAGCAATAAAAGGGGCAAGCCTTTGATACTCACTGCAACTTGGGTGGATTTCAGGGAATTATGCTGAATGGAAAAAGCTAGTCCCAAAGGTTACATACTGTGACTTGAAATGACAATATTTTAGAAATGGAGACGATATTAGTGGCTTCCAAGGGTTGGGGATGTCGGGGAAAGGGAGCAGGAACAATGTGGGTGTGGTTATAAGGGGGCAGTGCAAGAGATGCTTGAGGGGATGGCATGGTTTGGTGTCTTTCCTATGGTGGATGGTGAATCTATTTGTGATGAAACTGTATGGAATTAAACATACACACTCGAATGAAAGTGAAACTGGGAAAACCAGAATGCTTGTGGGTTATAGCAATGTCAACGTCCTGGTTGTGATATACTTTGGTTTTGCAAAGTGTTACCATAGGGGGAGATTGGGTAAAGTATCCATGGGATCTCTCTGTATTATTTCTTTTAACTGCAGGTGAATCTGCACCTATCTCAGTAAAAATCTCAGTTAAAGAAAAGCATCGTGTATAAGTAATATTTGATTAGAATTTAATCTCTTAGTTAGGAACGTCACATTTCAGTTCAATGCAATTCAGTCGCTCAGTCGACCTTTTGCAACCCCATGGACTGCAGCACGCCAGGCCTCCCTGTCCATCACCAACTCCTGGAGCTTACTCAAACTCATGTCCATTGAGTCAGTGGTGCCATCCAACCATCTCATCCTCTGTTGTCCACTTCTCCTCCTGCCTTCAATCTTTCCCAGCATCGGGGTCTTTTCCAGTGAGTCAGTTCTTCGCATGGGGTGGCCAAAGTATTGGAGTTTCAGCTTCAGCATCTATCCTCCCAATGAATATTCAAGGTTGATTTCCTTTAGGATTGACTAGTTTGATCTCCTTGGAGTCCAAGGGACTCTCAAGAGTCTTAATACCACAGTTCAAAAGCATCAATTCTTGGGCACTCAGCTTTCTTTTGGAGAAGGCAGTGGCACCCCACTCCAGTACTCTTGCCTGGAAAATCCCATGGATGGAGGAGCCTGGTAGGCTGCAGTCCATGGGGTCGCTAAGAGTCGGACACGACTGAGTGACTTCACTTTCACTTTTCACTTTCATGCATTGGAGAAGGAAATGGCAACCCATACCAGTGTTCTTGCCTGGAGAATCCCAGGGACAGGGAAGCCTGATGGGCTGCCGTCTATGCGGTTGCACAGAGTCGGATGCGACTGAAGCGACTTAGCAGCAGCAGCAGCAACAGCTTTCTTTATTGTCCAACTCTCACATCCATATATGACTACTGGAAAAACCATAGCTTTGATTAGATGGACCTTTATTGGCATTAAATTAAGATTGTGTTTTATTTGTACATGTTACTTGATCAGCATGATTCTTTGTGCCTCATTTTAAGTTCTCAATCATAATTGTCATTTGAACCTCTTAAATGGATTGGTTTGTTTTGACTTTTAGGCAGATTTTTAATTAATTAGTTAATTGTTTTGGCTGCACTGCACGACTCATGGGATCTTAGTTTCCTGACCAGGGATTGAACCAGGGCTCTTGTCAGGGAAAGTGTGGGTTCCTAACCTCTGGATTGCCAGGGAATTCTCTAGGCAGACTTTAAAACCTTGAGCTTGACATAAAGTACATGTGTGACCAAACCTGTGTGTACCTGCCCAGATTGCCCTGGGAACCTGGGAAAAATGTCTTTAAAGTCCTTCTAGAAGGAGATGAATCAGAAGTATTGTTTTGGAATAAAACATAGCAGACTTTCTTCTTTAGTTTTAAAGAGTTAGAAGTTTCCTAGTATATTTGATGTCAGAGGCTCAAAATCTAATATTTAAGCATTTTCACTTATGAGGTGGACACAGGTTTGATAAATACGTAAGAACTTTTGGAGTAGAAATAGGTAGGGCAGGGCTGTCTTTAGGCCTTTGAGTATGTACAGGGTCTTCGAAACCCTTGGAAGAAGCCCTCCTCCTCCTCAGAGCAGCAGACCCACCATGCTGCTGCCTCACTGCTGGGCAAGGGTTTGTGTCCATTTCTTGCCCTCTCTGCCCTGCTTCTTGCACGTGTGTGTGTGTGTTGCTGGGGGTGGGGGATAGGGCTGCAGGAAGTGTGCCTTAAGGCAGCAGTCCCCAACCTTTTCGGCACCAGGGACCGGATTCATGGAAGACAGTTTTTCCACAGATGGGAGTGGGAGGAGGGGGGATGGTTTTGGGATGATTCAAGTGCATTATTACTTTACTGTGTACTTTACTTCTACTGTTATTATTGCATTGTGATATATAATGCAATAATTATGCTACTGGCCGTTAACACAGAGTCAGTGGGAGCCCTGAACTTGTTTTCCTGCAGCTCGATGGTCCCATCTGGGGGTGACGGTAGGATCGCCTGCCGCTCACCTCCTGCTGTGTGAGGTGAGCTTTTCAAGTCAGTGCATTCATGGAATTCCTATCTATCTGTGGCCCAGATATCAGTGCATTCATGGAAATCCTATCTATCTGTGGCCCAGTTTCTATCAGGTCACGGACCGGTACTGGCCGGTTGGGGACCCCCACTTTGAGACTGCATTGATGGTGGGGACTGTCCTGCACTGGTGACAGAGAGCAAGGCATGAAAGTCTAGTCATGCTGTATCAGCATTTTAGTGGTGGTTTGGAATTCTCATTGCAGTTGTGTAGATTCCAGTTGCATTCACTTTACAGCGTGAAAAATCAATATTTCCATGAAGTTCTAATTTATGTAAGGGCTTCTCAAGTGGCACAGTGATAAAGAATCTGCCTGCTAATGTGGGAGGCACAGGACGTGTGGGTTCAGTTCCTGGGTTTGGAAGATCCCCTGGAGAAGGGAATGGCAACCCAGTATCTCCAGAATTCTTGCCTAGAGAATCCCATGGACAAAAGAGACTGGCGGGCCACAGTACATGGGGTTGCAAAGAGTTGGACCTATCTGAGTGAGCACACACAATTTATATACATTTGTAAAAAAATATTTTATTTTTTTATTTATTACTTATGGCTGTTGCTGTGTGTGGGCTTTCTCTAGTTGCAGAGGGCGGGGCTACTTTGCACTTGCAGTGCGTGGGCTTCTCATTACAGTGGCATCTGCCTAGAACACAGACTCTAGGCAGGCGGGCTTCCCGGACCAGGGATCGAACCTGTGTCCCCTGCAGTGGCAGACAGATTCTTTACCACTGAGCCACCAGGGAAGCCCTATATAGGTTTTGGCTGGATGGCATCACTGACTCGATGGACGTGAGTCTGAGCGAACTCTGGGAGTTGGTGATGGACAGGGAGGCCTGGTGTGCTGCGATTCATGGGGTCGCAAAGAGTCAGACACGACTGAGCGGCTGAACTGAATTCTTTTTAGATTTTTCACATTGTTCTGTTTCATCACCTGACCACTGTGAATGTATATAGTGGAGTTGCCTTTGCCCATTGGGGTCAATGAGTGGGTAATAGGGGTATCAGAGAAGGTAAAGTTCACATGAGCGCATTTGCTGTGATGTCTTAGAGAGAATGGTGCTGAATGTTGCCTGCCTGTACTCTGACAGGAAGAAGATGGGAATATAGGATGACCTTGTGAGCCCTCAAAGTAGCGTTTGTGAGCTCAGGTGAATTCATCAGACTCTTTGGAGCAGATGGAGTTTGCACAGCCCTGCTAGTAGTTCCTGAAGGTTCCTGCAGCTTTTCCAAGTTGAAACAGCTTAAGTCTGTGGTTAAGTTCCCAAATGAATCCCAACAAACAGGCTTTTTCCAAATGGATCAAATAGCACTTAATAAAACGTAGCTGTGTTACAGGTGTGTGCGAAGCCACGCACTCATGGGAATGGATTCCAAGCGGTGAATGTTGTAGATCCTGATTAAAAAGACACCCCCGCTTTTTCTTAATTTGTTAAAGCTACTTAAAATACAGTTGGCAACCTTATTCCTTATAATTGAACTCTGTCCAGAGCTGAGTTTTTAGGGGAAAGTTGGAAGCAAACTTATGTGCTATTTAATGTGGGTAGTAGGATGGAAAAATAGTAAAAATGAACTGTAGATTTCTCTGATTTTCTTGGAACTTCAAAGTGGCTGACCCAGTTGTTCATTTAAAATGTTCTCTCTTGGGCTGGAGTATAGATTTGGGAGATAATTCTACTTCGGCAATATTTTGGAAGCATTACCATTGAAAGATGGAATTTATAATTTGCAGTCCACATCTGTCTTTCCCTTAAATAAATCATTTTTTCCATAAGAAGACCCAATTTTAAGTAGTCCTCACTTATGCATTCATGGAAATCCTATCTATCTGTGTATGTGTGTGTTTGTGTGTGTGTGTGTGTGTGTATATATATGTATATATATATATAATTTTTAAAGTGTTTATTGAATTTGTTACAATATTGCTTATGTTTGATGTTTTGCTTTTTCGGCTACGAGGCATGTGAGATTTTAGCTCCCCGACCTGGGATCGAACCCACAGCCTCTGCATTGGAAGTCGAAGTCTTAACCACTGGACTACCAGGGAAGTCTCTGGAAATCCTGTTTTCGAATGCCCATCAAACAGACACATCATGTTTCCTATAGGACTAGCTGCTAGCATTTGCAGTGTACGCAGACATTGCTGTGAGCATTTTACACTGTTAACTTAATTCTCACGACAGCCTCATGAAGTGGATGCCATTATTCAAATTTTATATGTGATTTAAAAGAGAGAGATTTAGTAACGTATCTAGGGTCAAACAGCTAGTTAATGGGGACATCAGAATTTATTTAGGCAATTAGACAGCAAAACTTGATAATTCTACTACTAAGATATATTGCCTCTCAAACAATGTTAAAACATTATTGTGGTTTTTTTAAAGTAAGGATTTACCAGCCAGATATGACCAAGAGTATAGTGTAAAAGCAAAGACATGTTAATTTTTTAAAACTTTTTATTTTGTATTGGGATATAGCCAATTACCCACCTGCAATAAAGGAGACCCTGGTTTGATTCCTGGGTTGGGAAGATCCACTGAAGAAGGGATAGGCTACCCCCTCCAGTATTCTGGCCTGGAGAACTATACAGTCCATGGGGTCGCCAAGAGTCGGACACGACTGAGTGACTTTCACTTTCGTAGCCAGTTAAGTGTTAACGATAGTGTCAGGTGAACAGTGAAGGGAGTCAGCCGTACATGTACATGTATCCATTCTCCTCCAAACTCCCCTCCCATCCAGCCTGCCTCATAACACCGAACACAGTACCATTTGCTATACAGTAGGTCCTTGTTGGTTATCTGTTTAAAATACAGCAGTGTGTCCATCCCAAACTCCCCATCTATCCCTTTCCCCATCCTCCCCCTCACCATAAGTTCAATCTCTGAGGGAAAAAAAAAAAAAAAAACCATGTTAATTTATCTAGTTATTCAATGTCAATAACTATAAAACTTGAAATAGAAAAATTCTCTCCTAAGGTAGTAATAGATGTATCAATCAGATTTACTAGACAAAGGCCTCAATCTCACCCACTGAAAGCAGGTACTTTTTCTGTGACCTAAATTTGACTGAATAATATGCTAATGAAAAAAATGTAATTAGATATTTACTTTTAAGTCTGTGGTTTAGACTTTAGGAAACCTTTTGTGGTTTGGATGGCCCAGTTTCTAAATAAGACTCCGAAGAAATGCACACCAGTGCTTCCTCTCACCTTCACTTTCGCAGAATAGTGTGGGTAGTGGCTGGTGTGCCAGGCTGGCAGCTTTTCCGGCTGTCTTCTGGCTTCCATAATATCTGTTGGACTGTCAGCTATGTGTCTTATTGTTGTGGGATCCACTGGCCTGCGGCTGTGGCTGAAGGCAGGAAAGCAGCTCCTTGCTTCTGGGTGAATCTGGTGAAGTTCTGAGGACCTGGGGGTGGGCAGCCATCACTTTGGGGCAGGGGTCCCCAGCCTCCAGGATCTAATGCCTGATGGTCTGTGGTAGAGCTGATGTGATTGACGGAAATAAAGTGTACAATACATGTAACGTGCATGAATCATCCTGAAACCACCCACACACCCCAACTCTGGTCCATGGAAAAATTGTCTCCACTGGTGGCCAAAAGGTTGGGGACTGCTATCTGGGGTTAATGTGGAAGGTCCTTCTGAATCCTCTTCATCCGTGTTAACACTAAATCCCCAGGACAATGAGTTTGGTTAAAGGGTCACAAAACAGAACCTTCAATGGCAAAGGCTGTTAGCTTACTTTCTCTTTTCTCTCTCTCTCTCTCTCTGGGTCCTTCTCTGTCTGCAGCACAAACCCTGGATCCTCGCAGTCTACGGGATGTGGGCCTGCCGCTGTGTGCTGGGGACCCAGGGCACCGCCATGGTTCTTATTCACGCCACTATCTCCTTCTGTGTTGCTCAGTTCCGGTCTCAGTTCCTATCATGGCTGTGTTCTCTCTCTCTGCTCTCTACACTGAGACTGCAAGATGTGGAGGAAGTTAAGGTAAGAGTCTCTGTTTTTTTTTAATACCAATGGGAAGGAGAAAACCTGTTTTGCAATGCCAATATCCAGGTAGATGCCTTTGTTTTCAGATAAGAGTCGATCCAAGAACTGGGATGGGTCTCCCCCTCGTGGCAGCAGAGGGTGTTGCATCCTGCGATCCTTTGTATCTGACTTTGTCTTAGCCCTCCAGACTGAGGGACTAACACACTTCAGCCCTGGGAGGCTGTCCAGGCCCACCCTGTACCTTTTCTCCCAGTTTGGGTCAGCATGGATGGTGCCAGACATCACAGGAACAAAAGCAAAAGAAAGCAATAATCCCCATGTTGTTTAGTTGCTAAGTCACGACCGACTGTTTCTTGACCCCATGGACTGTAGCCCATCAGGCTCCTCTGTCCGTGGGATTTCCCAGGCAAGAATACTGGAGTGGGTTGCCATTTTCTCCTCCAGGAATAATCCCCTATGCTTTTAATAAAAAATCATCTGTAAACTGCTGCACAGTTTATAGGGAATTCTCACATCTTTACTTCATCAGAAGCCCACGGTGGTCCCTGAAACAGATAAGGTTTAAGTATTTTCCTTGCACAGAAAATCTTGGGGAGCTTCTGATATTCTTCCTTTAACCATGTGTTCCTGTGGCATTTTAACTTCTGTCCATTTGTTTACTCATTCACTCATTTATTGATTCATATGATGGCAGTTAGAACTGGTGAGCCCTGCACTGGCACAGACATGGGGAAGGACACACCAGGAAGAATGAGCGGGTGGTTTTCTAATCTCTTCTATTCACTGTGTGTCCTCTTGAAACCGGAGGCAGTATTTAACCTGAGTCTCAATTTCATCGTTTGGAAAATGAAGGTACGAGCTGCTCTGCCTTCCTCATGGAGTTGTTCTGAGGACCTAACAAGATAATGTGTTAAGCAATTTTGTAAAAATGGTAGCATTTTGAAAATTCAAGATGTTTTTTTTTTTTTTGCTGCTGTTGCTGCTACTGCTGCTAAGTCGCTTCAGTCGTGTCCGACTCTGTGCGACCCCACAGACGACAGCCCACCAGGCTCCCCCGTCCCTGGGATTCTCCAGGCAAGAATACTGGAGTGGGTTGGCATTTGCTGTTGTTAGGCTCTCTTAATTTTTTTTCACTCTCACCAGTGGACTGGCGTGAGTAGGTCAGGTGGCAGCTCTCTCCTAACAAAAGATACTTAACTTCCCAGAATGATTAAGCTACCTGATTATTTAAATAAGTGTGCTTAAAATTAGATTTGCAATAAAAATAAAAACAAATCCACATCTAACTTTTGGGGGATCTGGCAAGTATTCAAAACAGTCTCCGATTGTAGTGATCGTTTATTTGGGGCCACTAGCATCAGTTATGGGCGTCAGTGGTGAATAAATTATGTATGTTGGTGATGTGAAAACTGTTGCCAAAGAGGAGGGAGCGAATGACCAGCAACTAGTTGCGCTGGGTTTCCATACTTTCACACGTGCAGTTTTCTTGATTTTTCTTGGTGTCTGCTGAAGTCCTGGACATGGAGTAGAAACTCTGTTCAGTGCTTAATTTTTCTGTGTAAAGCCTTGAAAGGCTCTCATGGGTCAAATGAACTACTCTGTCCTTTGTCCCAATTCTATTTTTTGTATCTATTTTCATCACCTGGTTTTCTCATTAAAAAACAATACGTATATATTTTAGAAAATATGGAAAATGTAGAAAAGTAGATTATAAAATGATCCATAATTTTACTCCCTTAGTAGTATCAAGATTTCATCACAGTTGCTTTTAGTCTTTCGTTCTTCACCTAGTTTTGTACATACTTGTTATTTCATGCTGTCTTGTATACCTGTTTCCTGTGTGAGAATTCAGGTTCATTGAGGGCAGGGACTATTTCTTTTGATGATGTGTCTCTAAAGCTTGTTTGGAAAATAGTCCTCCGCTACATGTGAAGCCAAATTAATGACAGACAGCCAGAGGAAAAATCTGTTGAAGACATAAATCCCACGTGACATTTACAGACACACATCATTTTATTGTGCTTCGTGGGGATTACTCTTCTAACAAATTGATTTCCCGGCACACCATTCTTGTGTACTTTATTCCTGCGCACTCCCCAGCACTGGCGTCACCAGCTCAGCTCCACCTCAGATCATCGGGCGTCAGATTCTCACGAGGAGTGTGCAGCCTCGGACCCTGGCACGCACACTTCGCAGTAGGGCTCGCGCTCCTGTGATTACCTAATGCCGCTGGTCTGACAGCAGGCGGGGCTCAGGTGGTAACAGGAGCCGTGGGAAGTGGCTTTAAATACACGTGAAGCTTCGCTAGCTCACCTGCCCTTCCCCTCCTGCTGTGGGCCCGGTTCCTGCCCACGGACCAACAGTGGGCTGTGGCCTAGGGGTTGGGGACCCCTGTAGTAAGCTGTAATATAGTGTAAACCTAGCTTTTATGTACAAATGGGAAACCAAGCAAACTGTGCGACTCATTTTATAGCAAGGTTCCCTTTATTGCGGGGATCTGGAGCTGAGCCCCCAGAGTCCCAAGATCTGTCTGGATAGGTCTCTCCGTGTCTTCAGAGCTGTGGAGGGGGCCAGAGTACCCCTTGGATGTAGCTAATCTCCGTGCTATGCACTGGTGTGTCCCACGGATGCGTATCTGGGAAAACCCTCGTCCTCTGTTGCATCAGGCTTAACGCGAAGCCGATGGCCGATGTTAGGGACACTCTTCTGCTCGTTGCTCGTTAACTGCTTTCTCTGATGATGCATGACGTTAACCAGCTGCTCGGTGGTTCTCGGCTCCCGGGGTGGGACAGCCGCTCTGCCTGTGGAAGAGATCTCCTCCCCCGGAGATTGAATGGTGTCTGTGCTTGACACTCAAGGGTTGTTCTCTCCTTGTGACTTCGCAGAGAGGGTGGTACAAGACCGAGAACGAGTACTACTTGCTGCAGTTCACGCTGACCGTGCGCTGTCTGTACTACACCAGCTTCAGCCTGGAGCTGTGCTGGCAGCCCCCGCTGGCCGAGCGGCCCTTCTACTCCCTCCCCTGGATGCTCGCCTACGTCTTCTACTACCCAGTCTTCCACAACGGGCCCGTCCTCAGCTTCCCGGAGTTCATCGCGCAGGTAGAGCCTTTCGAGGATTGCATGGGCGTTCCTGCCCGTGATGCTTCTGTCCTTGTTTATGTGATCACTCGTGAGTCTTTTCATACTGTTTTTGTTGAGTCGCTCAGTCGTGTCTGACTCTTTGCAACCCCATGGACGGTAGCCCACCAGGCTCCTCTGTCCGTGGGATTCTCCCGGCAAGAATCCTGGAGTGGGTTGCCATTTCCTTCTCCAGAGGATCTTCTGACCCAGGGATTGAACCCATGTCTTCTGCATTGGCAGGTGGATTCTTTACCGTGGAGCCACCAGGAAGCCCATACTTGGTATTCTGATAAGAAGTGAAATACTGTGCGGAAATAAGCCTTCGAATGAAGGTCACCGTGTCTCTTGTGTATGTGGGCTGTAGGGCCCCCCACCCAGATTCCCAGTGGACTGTGGCAGCCAGAAGTAATTACTGGGCACCGCCAGGAACCTGGGGTGGGCATCCCAGGCAGGCCAGCCCCAGAGAAAGAAAACCGGGTTTTCATGGACTTACTGGGAAAATGGAAGGAGACACTGACTAAGCGGTTGGTTGGCAAATAGTTGGTGCCCTTTTATTTTCACAGACTCCTTATGAAGTAGCTCTTCCGTGGCTGAGGGATTGTTCAGGGGAACCTGGGTGGGATGACAGAGTGGGGTTGAAGGGGGTTTGAAGGCCGTGCAGTGGTGTGTCTTCAGGTCTGGGTGTCTCTTTCTGCCCAGGACCGCGCCTGCCTCCTGGACAGCAGTCTTGTCCGAGGCTCACAGCAAGCTGCCTTCATCATTCCCACCTCATTTCCCCTCCTGCTTTGGATTCCTTCCCTCGTTCCGCAGCCAGCCTCGTGGAAGCTGTGTACTAGGTTAATGCACCCAAAGTATGAGTAATCAGTGATGCCTAAAAACAGGGTTTCTCCAAGAATATTCCTGCCCCCACCCCCCAACGAAAGAATCCTCATGGAGGTGAGAATAGTAAGTGCTTGCACGTGTGTGTGTAGGCACACACATGTGTACACATGCACACACGGGGGGCCTGGACACGTTGAAGAGCAGGGCCAGCAGCACTGTTTCACACTTCTGGAGGGGACACCCTACAAGGTGCCCCCTGCACAAATAGGAGGGTGCTTAGAAATCCCTTATTTTGCCTTAAAAATTTCACATTGTATTCAAAACATTACATTTCTGCATTAAACAATAACTTAATGCTTAAAAATTGCCAGTTAAATCATTAAACTTTTTCCCTCTCCGCAAATGTTTAAGGGAAATTGATATTCTAGGTGGATGTATTGATATGTTTAGCATATGGTTTCTCATACTTCAATTTGGGTTACCTGGGAGCATTCTTTTGCCATGGAGGAATTTAAAATCCATGTTTGAAAATCACGGTTAAAGTTGTTGTGTAAAAGCCAGAGGTGGTTTAGTGATGGCAGCTGATCTTCCAACTCAGTGATTCTTTTTTTTTTCAAACTTTAAACTTTTTATTTTGTTTTGGGGTATAGCTGATTAACAATGCTCTGGTAGTTTTAGGTAGACAGTGAAGAGACTCAGCCATGCACACACATGCCATTCTCCCCACATCCGTCTCCCATCCAGGCTGCCGTGCAACACTGAGCAGCATTTCATGTGCTATGCAACAGGCCCTGGCTGGTTATCCATTTTGAATACAGCAGTGTGTACATGACCTTCCCAAAGTTCCCAACTATTCCTTTTCCCCCAGCAACCGTAAGTTTGTTTTCTAAGTCTGTGAGTCTCTTTCTGTTTTGTAAGTTCATTTGTATCATATCTTTTTAGATTCCACATGGAAGGGATGTCATATGATAATTTTCCTTCTCTGTCTGACTTACTTCACTCTGTGTGACCGTCTCTAGGCCCATCCGTGTCGCTGCACGTGGTCTATTTCACTCTTTTCAATGGCTACCGACTCAGTGACTCTTAAAGTGGGGTCCCTGGACCCGTGGCTGCAGCCTCACGTGGGAACTCATCAGACGTGCAGATTCTCAGGCCCTGCCCCAGACCTACTGAATCAGAACCCTGGGAGTGGGGCTCCAGAGTGTGGTCCTGATGCTGCGAGGTGGAGAATCACTTTCCTAAGTTTTTTCAGAAGAGGAACTTCTTCTCTGGAGGTGGAGACCCTCCTTAGAGGATCGGGGTGGGGTAGGCCCAGTGTAGGGTGGGTTCAGTTCATCCACATTATGTCTCTTTAACAACCTCCTTGTTGGAGAAGGAAACAGCAACCCACTCCAGGATTCTTGCCTGGGAAATCCCACAGACAGAGGAGCCTGGGGGCTGCAGTATATGGGGTCACAGAGAGTCAGAAGCAACTGAGTGCGCATGCACGGCACGGCCATTGTAAGTTTTAAATTTTAACATTGCAGTCAATAGCTTTTGGACTAAATACCCACAGCACACCCCCACCCTTCCTTGAAGACAGATAATCTTTCTCAGAGAAACATAGACTAAACCCATTAAGAGGAAACAAATTATTTTCCAAACCGCCTCTTATCCATTAAGGAGCTTATCCCTGTGGGATCCGTACTTCACTGTTTGGCAGATCACCATTCTTTTTAGTTCTTGTCTCCTCCTTTCTGACTGTCCCCTGTAGAGTCTTGAGGGAATTTGAGAGGTGGGTTGCAGGGTCCTGAATCTGTCACATAGAGACGAGCTCTGAGAGCATCGCTCACCTGAATCCTTAGCCACAGGCTCTCATTCTCTCGAGTTTCTGCCAATAGGGACTCAGGTATGGAGACTCTGGGCTGCACCTCTGTCTATTCTTTCTCTTTTTTTTACCCCTTTCTAAATGCTAGCAGTTGCAGAAAGCAGAAACGAAAGAGGCAAATTGAAGCCTTTCTTTGTAATCTGGGAGGATTCCTGGAAAAGTCAGCTTAGAAATGGCAAGATGTTTAATAAGCTACAGAGCAATAAAAAGACAAGTGATTTCTGTGGTTGCTGGGGGTGTTTATGGGCACTCAACTCCTATGAGAAAAACGGGTCTAAAAGGAGAGCAGTTAAACTACTAAGGAGCTGACCTCATAGAGTGAAGGGATTCCATCAGAGACGCCGGGAGGGGAAAGACTGGGAGGGGATGGAGAAAAGCTGGCCGGCAGAGCTTGTAATCAAGGTATGCTCTGAACAAGTACTCGCGCGAATGAGTGAACGTCACAGGAGACGGTAGAGTTGAAATTTTGGTCCTTAGCCTCTCAGGCCAGCGTGCCCAGACTCTGAAGAACAGGAGGAGACTTGCCACCAGGGGGCAGCAGAGCCTCACTGTGGAAACCCACCCAGCCCAGCAAACCACAGTGGTTAAAATGAGAGCCCTAGGTCCACCCGAGACTTCTTTCGGAGAAGGCGATGACACCCCTCTCCAGTACTCTTCCCTGGAAAATCCCATGGACGGAGGAGCCTGGTAGGCTGCAGTCCATGGGGTCGCTAAGAGTCAGACACGACTGAGCGACTTCACTTTCACTTTTCACTTTCATGCATTGGAGAAGGAAATGGCAACCCACTCCAGTGTTCTGGAGAATCCCAGGGACGGGGGAGCCTGGTGGGCTGCCGTCTATGGGGTCGCACAGAGTCGGACATGACTGAAGCGACTTAGCAGCAGTAGCAGTAGGTCCACCCGAGACTTCTTTCGCTCAGTTTTTTTTTTTTTTTTTTCCTTTAGTGTGTAAATTTACATACCCAAGATGAAGCAAGCATAGAAGAGGAGCCTCTGTAATACATGGCATGTGATATATGTACACATCAATCACCAACAGGGAAAACTGGGCCTGTCAACAGGCCCCAGTGTTAACTCAAAGGTCATCTCTGATGGCGTTTGGAGTTGGAGAAATATGGGCCTCGTTTGTGTTTCTCCCAGGGGTCTGTGGAACTCAGAAAACGAGCCAGGGGTGAGGTGGGGGACAGTGTGGGGGAGGTCTAGGGAAAGGCAGGAAATGCTGTTTATTTGCTGAGCTTGGAGCCTGGGGCCACCCCATCCTACTCTGAGCAGGCTGACTCGTGCTGTGAGGAGCTGCTGTGTGTGTTGGGGGGCCCTGGGGGGGACTTGTGCTCCTGCCCCAAGGGGAAGAAAGTGAAAGTGAAAGTCACTCAGTCGTGTCTGACTCTTTGCGAGCCCGTGGACTATACAGTCCATGGAATTCTCCAGGCAAGAATACTGGAGTGGGTAGCCTTTCCCTTCTCCAGGGGATCTTTCCAACCCAGGGATTGAGCCCAGGTCTCCTACAGTACAGGTGGATTCTTCACTAGCTGAGCTACCAGGGAAGCCCAAGATTACTGGAGTGGGTAGCCTATCCCTTCTCCAGAGGATTGTCCCAACCCAGGAATCGAACCAGGATCTCCTGTGTTGCAGGCGGATTCTTTACCAACTGAGCTATGAGGGAAGCCCTGAGGGGAAGACAGTGCTTAAATAGGGAACGTGGTTGATGGTTAAGAGCAAAACTCCTGAGCCCAGCCCTTTAGTTACAGGGTTTGAATCCCTGCTGTGCTTTGGCTTGAGAGCATTTGGTGAGTTACTCACCTTATTTGTGACTGCATTTCCTTTTATCAGTATGATGGAAAAAATAATAATACCCCCTAGATAGGATTGTTGTAAGGACTAAATGATTTCGTCTAGATAATGTGGCTTGACGTGTTGTACACCCTGTTATTGTCATTACTGTTATCCAAAACTGAGCGTCATTTCTGGAGTATGTTGTTGGAGGAGGTCACTGAAAGGCTGGGATGACTGGTTGACCCTCAGTCTGGACCTGGGCAGTCAGAGGCTCCTCACCCCTCCCCTGCCCTTGGAATGTACTTTCTGCCCACCATTCTCAGGCTGGGAGCCATTTCTGGGGCATAGGTTTGACCTTGAGAGAGGAAGGTGTCATTCAGACCAGCTGAACTCCCTACGTGACTAAACACAGAACAGGCCTCTGTTTCAACTTTAAAATTCTGCTGGTGGATGCAGAGATCTGCTGGTGTTGTGACACCCACTACGAGGCCTGTCTGTCAGCTCCCTGGGTTATTAATCCTGCCCTGCCGGTCCAAGCAGCCCACTTGTTTCTTCGGTCTATCCTTATAAATGCTGGGCTGGAGGAAGCACAAGCTGAAATCAAGATTGCCGGGAGAAAGATCAATAACCTCAGATATGCAGATGACACCACCCTTATGGCAGAAAGTGAAGGGGAACTAAAGAGCCTCTTGATGAAAGTGAAAGAGGAGAGTGAAAAAGTTGGCTTAAAGCTCAACATTCAGAAAACGAAGATCATGGCATCCGATCCCATCACTTTATGGGAAATGAGGTGGGGAAACAGTGGAAACAGTGGCTGACTGTATTTTTCTGGGCTCCCAAATCACTGCAGATGGTGATTGCAGCCATGAAATTAAAAGACACTTACTCCTTGGAAGGAAAGTTATGACCAACCTAGATAGCATATTAAAAAGCAGAGACGTTACTTTGCTGACAAAGGTCCGTCTAGTCAAGGCTTTGATTTTTCCAGTGGTCATGTATGGATGTGAGAGTTGGACTGTAAAGAAAGCTAAGCACCGAAGAATTGAAGCTTTTGACCTGTGGTGTTGGAGAAGACTCTTGAGAGTCCCTTGGACTGCAAGGAGATCCAACCAGTCCATCCTAAAGGAGATCAGTCCTGGGTGCGCATTGGAAGGACTGAAGTTGAAGCTGAAACTGCAATACTTTGGCCACCTGATGCGAAGAGCTGACTTACTGGAAAAGACCCTGATGCTGGCAAAGATTGAGGGCAGGAGAAGGGGACAACAGAGGATGAGATGGCTGGATGGCATCATCAACTCGATGGACGTGAGTTTGAGTGAACTCCGGGAGTTGGTGATGGACAGGGAGGCCTGGCGTGCTGCGGTTCATGGGGTTGCAGGGAGTCGGACACGACCGAGTGACTGAACTGAACTGGACTGTCCTCTGGGAACCAGGGGCCGGTTTCAGGTCTCACCTGGGGAGGCTCCCACGGGTGAGAACTAACATCTGTTTATGTCAGACCCGAGGCCCTGGGGTCCGGGCTGGTAGGTGAGGGCGGCAGTGGGGGCCATTCTGGGCACGATTCTGGGCAGGGGCCATCCCAGGCCTCAGAAGAGGTCAGCGGAGGATAGATGCAGGCCGTGGCTGCAGGGGTGGGCTCAGTCCCTGAGCGACCAGCGCTGGCAGTCACTGTCCCAGTCAGACCACTCAGGGTTTGGGGTAGGCTCCAGAAGGCACCTGCGGTGATGCTGACCCTGAGGAATACTCACTGAGTACTCACCCCAACCAGGCTTTCCATGTTCTAACATGTTTTATCCTAGCAACAGCCCAAGGAGTAAGACATTGTTATTCCCACTTCACAGACAGTAACACGGAGGCAAAGAGAGGCTAATAGAGTGCATGTTGGGGTAGGGGGATGAAGACTGGAGCCTTGTTGCCAGCTCGGTGACCCTCACAGGAATTAGAGTGAGGATGCAGTGTGACATGGTGGACGTGTGGGTCTGGACACTCAGGCTGGCCAGGCCAGGTCCCAGTCCTGCGGCCGCTACTCTGACTTCAGGCTCCATTTGCTGTTCTGGCAGACACCAGTGGGTACCACCTGCCTTGGTCTGGATGCAGTGAGGGTCTGACTAGGGAATCATTTATTGGGGAAGGTGTATGGCCTGAGACTGTGGGCTGGAGAGAAATGCCCTCGTTATAAAGCAACAAGACTTGGGCCGCAGTGCCCTGGAGCCAAGTGCGGAGGCTGGAGCGGAGGTGACTCGGTTGAACAGCTGTGTCTGGGGAAGGCTTCTCTGGTGCTCTCCAATGTGGGTATTATTCACGTGTGAAAGAACCTTTCAGCTTTGAGAACTGTCACCTTGAATCATTAGAATATCTCTGAAAGGCTTTGATATTCCTTTTTATGCAATTTGCATGAAATGAGGTTTTAAAAGATAATGTGTTTTACAATGCACTTTGCAGATGAGTTAATGTGTGTTTTTTCGTGGAGTCTTGACTAAAAATTCCCATTGGCGGCAGTTTCCAGTGGTCTTAAGGTTGGCACTGACCTCGGTTTAAAACATCTCTGGTGAAATGCTTTGCATGCCGAGGTTGAATAATGAGCAGCCCTGCTCGTTAGGCGAGCTGTGTGTGGTGCGTCTTTTCTTCCTGCCGGATCGACAAGGGACAGATGCAGTTTTTTAAATAAAAGGGAGACAACTCGATGGAAGGTATACAGGGATTGTGATAATGACACGACTCTAAAGAAAAGCTGATATCCATTCTTTTTAAAGTAAAAACAAATAGAGTGAAAAACTGGGTTGTTTTCCTTCTGCGTTTGCTGGTGCAATTAAGGAACAGACATTTCTCATACTCTGACTGGTGAGGCACCCAGCATCAAAACGGCAGCACTGCAGAGAAAAGCCCAGCCCTTCTGGTCCTGGGGTGCCGCACAATTATGCCTTTTTCAGCCTGGGGAGGAAGCTGGGCCCTGGGGAACGTAGGTAAGTCATTAGCTGGAAGCCAGTCAGGCACACAACGCACCTTGTGTTTCTTCCTAATTACAGATCTTCGGGTCCCTCTAGATGGTGCCTTGTTTGGGGAAGGAAAGGAGGGCCTCTGGGCTGTCCGTGGCACGTGGTCGCCTGAGCTGCAGGCGATTGGCCAGACTTTCCCGATCGCCTGGCGGGGTCCTTTGTCCTGATCCGGCAGAGGCTCTCCTGTCTCTTCTCTGCTCCCGGGAACAGGGCTGCACAGCCAGTGGTGCCCCGAGACCACAGGTGCAGCTCTGGTCCTCAGGGGGACCTGAGCTGGGGGGTTAGCTGTCTGCTCATGGGCCTGCAGGGCATGTGCACCGTTGCTTATTTAGAAGCCGGAGACAGTTGTGCAAAGATGGTCTTCGGTCAGTTCTGCTTGTGAGTTGTTATCACGTTCAATCAGGGAAGCTGCTTTCCTCCGAAAGTCTGGCACCAAGAAAGGCCCTGCGCACTGGCCTAGAGTGGAGTTAGGGGCCTCTTGGGTCTTGGCTCAGCTGATTGCCTTGGTGTGAACTGTTCTAGCTGCCACAGACTGATGGATACTCTGTTCGTCATTATTTCTTCATTTGCTGACGCTCATTAAGTCCAAATGAATTTGCTTTGTTAGACGGTATTTGTTTTCCTCTTTCTTACTCCACTCTGTATGATAGTCTCTAGGTCCATCTGTATCTCTTCAAAGGACCCAAATTTGTTCTTTTTAATGGCCAAATAATATTCCACTGTGTAATATATGTGCCATATCTTTTTTTATCCATCCATCTGTTGATGGATATCTAGATTGCTTCCATGTCCTGGCTATTGTAGATAGTGCTGCAATGAATATTGGGGTGTATGTGTCTTTTTGAATTTTGAGCTAGAAAAGGATTGATTATGAACAAAGGGGAACTTAGCGTATAGCTAAGAAAATCTCTGAGTGAGGTGGGAAGGTAGTTGTTGTTTTTCACTAAGTTGTATCTGACTCTTTGCAATCCCATGGACAGTAGCCCACCAGGCTCCTCTTTCCGTGGGTTTTTCCAGGCAAGAATACTGGAGTAGGTTGTTATTTCCTTCTGCAGGGGATCTTCCCAACCTAGGGATTGAACCTGAGTCTCCTGAATGGCAAGCGGGTTCTTTACCACTGAGCCGCCAGGGAAGCCCCAAAGTGGGACGGTAAGGAGAAATAAAGATGGGGCTGGCGCAGAAGAGAGAGAGAGGCAGGCCTGCTTGTTGAGGATGCCGTGCTCCCCAAAGCATTTTTGACAAGAAGGGTGCGGAAGCAGAGCGCTTGTCTCTCTAGTGGAGAGGACCAATGCCTTTACGCTATTATAAACTTGCATTACTCCCCCCAGTTACAGAAATAGTAACAGTTTAAAATAACTGAAGACCCTTACCATCCAAAGATTACCATCACTGCTGCCATTTTGGTGTCTCTCTCTCTCTCTCTCCAGCCTTTCATGATTTATGCACATAGGTATCTAACAGTAGTGTTTTGTGACTATGTACGATTGAGGTGCGCTTGTGCACGTAACCAAGCCCCAAGCCCCTCCTGTTGGACCTTTCGTGATTGCCTTTTTCTGCTCAAGTAATGCAGACACGAGGGATCAGGCAGCTCGGGGGTCTCTTAACTGAGGATTTTGCCATTCACTGGCTCACTGATGCTCTGCTGTGGACTTTGTAGGGTCTCGCAGAGCAGGCACGCTTGAGGTAAGGATTCAGATGAAAACCACCCTCAGTTATTCCTGGAGAAGAAAAGCGGCGGGGTATTGCATTGGATGTGGCTGTAATTACAGTGAACTGTGATCCGTGCCAGGCTGCAAGCTGAGGCTTAGCTCCCTGGATAACCTCGCCAGCCAGCACTTCCCTTGGCAAACCTGGTGGCATGGGTCTTTCAAAGCCGTTATTAATACTTTGTTTCCTAACACGTTATCTTTCTCAGGTGAGCTAAGAAAATGAAAGGAAAAAGGAAATTCCTGTAGTTTGATCGTCTTACATTAAAAAAGTTAAACCAGCAGCTCTCCTGGGTGTAGCTAACCCAGTGGATGACAAAAGGGGGAAAGCCATCCACGCAGGTGATTGCAGTTTCACTGTGCCAGCCCGAATTTCTTGGTCTGGCTTCTTGCTGGAAGAGGACAGTTTGAGACCTCAAGCTAGCCCAACGCCGAGGCCCAAGAAGGGATCCTGCACCCTCCACCCCAGCAGCAGCCCTGCAAAAATCCAGGGCAGAGGGCAATTCCTGATGTATCATGTATATGCTCAAGAATGGAATAAAAATGAATTCCTGGGAGTGTAGGTCACCCGTCACCTCTCAGGGCTGTCCCTGCAGCCCCTCCTGGCTGCAGTGGGACCCAGCGCACCCTGATGGTTAGAGGAGAGGAGAAGTCAGAGAAGCACGCCCAGGTCACTTTCCCCAGGGGCACCTCCCTTGTTTCTGCGGTGTCTGGAGCTGTACTTGTCAAAGGCTGAATTGAGTCCATATCCTCTGCCCGCCAATGTGTGCAGCTGCAAGTTCGCAATTAAGGCATCCACGTCCCCTCTGCATTTCAAGGCAGCCTTCAGCCTAATAAAATCATGTCAGTGTAACATCCAGAAAACTTATGTATGCTCCCTTGGTTTTTTGTTTGTTTGCTTTGGCTTGTTTTTTGATTGCACCGGGTCTTCATTGCAGCATGCAGGATCTAAATTCCCTGATTGTGGATCACACTAGGGCCCCCGGCACTGGGAGTGCAGAGTCTTAGCCACTCAACTACCAAGGAAGTCTCTCTGTTGTTTTTGTGTGTTGGTCTAGGATACATCAGGAATTGCCCTCTGCCCTGGATTTTTGCAGGGCTGCTGCTGGGGTGGAGGGTGCAGAATCCCTTCTTGGGCCTTGGCGTTGGTCTAGCTTGCGGCCCCCACAAGCTATATTCTTACTCTGGGATAGAGTATTCTAACTCGGATGTGACTTTTAAAAGACTTTAATTGAAACATAATTTGATTTACAGTGTTTGCAGTAGTTTCAGGTATACAGCAAATGATTCAGTTACATGTGCTCAGTCACTTCAGTCGTGTCTGACTCTTTGCGACCCTGTGGACTGTAGCCTGCCAGGCTCCTCTGTCCGTGGGATTCTCCAGGCAAGAACACTGGAGTGGGTTGCCATTCCCTCCTGCAGGGGGCCTTCCCCCCTTCCAGGGATCAAACCCACGTCTCTATGTCTCCTGTACTGGCAGGTGGGTTCTTTACCACTAGCTGTCTATTTGTTTACTCTTTTTAAGATTCTTTTCCTTTATAGGTTATTACAACATACTGAATATAGTTCTCTGTGCTATACAGTAGGTCCTTGTCTATTATCTATTTTATATATAGTAGTGTGTGTCTGTTAATCCCAAACTGTTAATTTATCCACCACCCCCCGCCCCCCTTTCCCCTTTGGTAACCATGAGCTTGGTTTCTATGTCTGGGAGTCTGTTTCTGTGTTCTAAATAAGTTCATTTGTATCATTTCTTAAGATGCCACGTATATGTGATATCATATGAGATTTATCGGACATAATTCTTTTCATCCAAGAGCACAGAGTGTTTCCAAGGCAAACTAAACCAACCCTCCATTCGGAGATAACAGTGATAATGAGAACTTATAAAAAAAGTTGCCTGGGGGACTCTGAAAGGTTTTAAAAACGGTGGCGCCATCCGATGACTTCTTTCGTTTCCCCTTTAGATGCAGCAGCAGGAGCAGAGCTCGCCGAAGACCAGCCTCTCCATCCTTGCCTTGGGGCTGGGCCGTCTCCTCTTCTACTGGTGGCTGGCAGAGCTGATGGTTCATCTCATGTACATGCACGCCATCTACAGCAGTGCCTCCCTCCTGAGGGCCGTCTCGAGCTGGACCTTAGGTAACTGGAGAGATCGCCGGCGGTAGAACAAGCGTCAGGAGCGAGCTTCACGGGGAAGCTGGTCAGAGAGCAGACAGGGGTGTGGTTGCCTTCAGCAAACCCTGTATTTTTTAACCATATTCCTCTTGTGGCCAAGATGACGCATGCGTGAAGTGGCTGACAGAGGTGAGGGCCAGGTTTGTGGGCTGGGAGCCGAGGATGGTAGCAGCCCCTCTTCCTGATGGAATTCCTGCTAAGCTCAGCTGGGTCTGCATCTTCCTGGTGTGGCCAGCACTGCACTTGACAGGAGTCCCTGCTAAGAGCTGGTGCTGTAAGACCGAGTTCTATAGTCATCCTTGTTTTCGTGCACGATGTAAAGCAGAGTGTAAAGCTTTAGAGTCAGACAGATACAGGCTTTATTTTCACATTGAAGTGTAGTTGATTTACGTTGTATTAGTTTCAGGTGTATAGCAAAGTGATTTGGTTGTACATGTACGTGTGTGTGTGTGTGTGTGTGTGTGTGCACGTGAGCACGTGCGCTCTGTGCTTAGTTGCTCAGTCATGTCCGACTGTTTGTGACCCCATGGACTGCAGCCCTCCAGGCTCCTCTGTCCATGGGGATTCCCCAGGCAAGAATACTCGAGGAGGTTGCCATGCTCTCCTCCAGGGGATCTTCCTGACCCAGGAATCAAACCCAGGTCTCCCGCATTGCAGGCAGATTCTTTAGCCACCAGGGAAGCCCATATGTGTTTCACTTATAGGTTATTACAAATATTGGGTATAGTTCCCAGTAGATTCTTGTTGGTCATCTACTTTATGTGTAGTAGTGTGTGTCTGTTAATCCTAAACCGCTAATTTATTCTTCCCCCCAATTTTCCCCTTGGTAACTGTAAGTTTGTTTTCTTTGTCTGTGAATGTATCCCTATTTTGTCAAAAGTTCATTGGCATCATTTTTTAGACTCCACATATAGGTGATATCGGGCTTCCCTGATAGGTCAGTTGAAAAGGAATCCGCCTGCAATGCAGGAGACCCCAGTTCAGTTCCTGGGTCAGGAAGATCCCCTGGAGAAGGGATAGGCTACCCACTCCAGTATTCTTGGGCTTCCCTGGTGGCTTAGCTGGTAAAGAATCTGCCTGCAATGCGGGAGACCTGGGTTCAGTCCCTGGGTTGGGAAGATCCCCTGGAGAAGGAAAAGGCTACCCACTCCAGTACTCTGGCCTGGAGAATTCCAGGCACTGTATAGTCCATGGGGTTACAAAGAGTCGGACATGACTGAGTGACTTTAACTTCACATAGGTGATATCATATTTGTCTTTCTCAGGCTGACTTCACTTAGTATGATAATCTTTAAGTCCATCCATGTTGCTGCAGATGGCAACATTTCATTCTTTTTTATGGCTGAGTAATATTCCAACTGTGTGTGTGTGTGTGTGTGTGTGTGTGTGTGTGTGAGTGTGTGTATGTATGCATGTGTGTGTGTATGTATGTATTTGTATAAACTATATATACCACATCTTCTTTATCCGTTCACAGTCAGCTGTAGGTTTGAACCTTGGCTCCATCAGCCGCTAGTGGGCAGCCTTTGACAGTTTGCCGCAACTCTCTGCATCTTCACCTGTTCAGTGAGCAGACTCACCTTTGCAGGATTGTCTGGAAGGTTAAGTGAAACCATGTCTGGTAGGTAGAATTAATGATACATGCTCATGTAGGCCCCTCTGTTGGCCCTTATTTCTTATCTACCCATTTCTTTTGGAGGAGGGCATGGCAACCCATTCCAGTATTCTTGCCTGGAGAACCCCCAAGGACAGAGGAGCCTGGCAGGCTACAGTCCATGGGGTTGCAAAGAGTTGGACATGACCGAGCAGCTAAGCACAGCACCCATTTCTTTATATCTGCTCATAGGTGGGGTGGAGGTCTTATTTCCTCAGCAGGACACCCTATTAAGTCTCTAGTATAAGACTTCTCTGTATATGCCACTGTTCTTTATTCCTCTGGCAAAAACAGCAGAGAACATGCTCCTTTCTGAACAAAATCTCCCGTTTCTTTGTTTGTGTTCCTTTCAAGAGCTTCCGTGGTGGCTGAATTCAGCTGTGTGGTCTGACCTCCAGCCTGGGGCTCCGATGGGAAATGGGTGATCTTCCGGTCAGATTAAGCTGCTCTCTGCCGGGGGCAAGAGTAATGGCCTGACTCCTTATCTATTTGGTGATTTATAGATTTTTTTTTTTTTTTAAAGAGAAGTCTTGATTGCCCTTGTTATCACATAGGCTTAATCAGAATGTTTTCAAGGAAGATGCCTTTCAGGATTGGGAGAATGCTGAGTTGTTTTAATGAGAGTCTCTTCTTCCCAAAGAAAATCCTTTTTTTTCATAGTTGAAAGTAACTAATAATCTAAGGCTTTAATGATATACTTAGGCAAACAAAATAGGATTAAATGATGGCTGTGCTAAATCAGATCCTGATTGTACTGCATCCAAATTAGGAGATTATCCATTTGGATGATTTTAACTATGAAAACTGGATAGCAAAACTCGAAATGGTGCTTAAACAGTAAGGAAGAGCTGTTGTCTCAGACAGCTGGTATCTTAAGGTCAACGCTAAGGGTGGTAACTCCAGTGACTAAGAAAAGTCATCAGTGATCCATTTGGGCACCTATCACTCAACTGAAGAACTAACCAGAATCCTAGAAGTCATTAGTTTGTACCCACAATGCCATCACTTTCACCCCCCTCCACAAAGTAACCTGATCTTGGGGTTTATCATTCCCTTTCTTTTTTTTTTTAAATAAAAAAAATTTATTCTTAGAGCCAGTTTAGGGTTAGAGCAAAACTGATAGCTCAGTTCAGGGATTTCCCATCTGTCCCCTGACCCGCACGTGCAGAGCCTCCCGCAGTACCAGTGTTCCCACCAGAGTACACGTTACCGGAGATGAGCGTACCGCGACATGCCATCACCCAGAGCCCCTCTGTGTATTAGAACTGACTCAGTGTCATACAGTCCGCGGGCTGTGCCAGATGTGTGACGACGTGTCCTCCGCTGTGATACACGCAGAGGAGTTTCACAGCCCTGACAGTCCCCAGCGCTCTGTTCATCGCTCCCTCCCCTTTAATCCTGGCAACCACTGGTCTTGTTAATGTCTCCATACTTTTATCTTTTCCAGAATGTTGTGTGGTTGGAATCATAGTATGTAGCTTTTCAGGTTGACATCTCTCACGTAGTAATATGCAACTCAGGGCTCCTCCATGGCTTTTTATGGTTTGATAGCTCATTTAATGTTAGTGCTGAATAATATTGCATTATCTGGATGTAACAGCGTTTATCTGTTTGTCTACTGAAGTATGTCTCAGTTGATTCTAAGCGTCGCGGTTATGAATAAATTTGCTACAAGCATCCACATGCAGGTTTTTATGTGCCTGTACGTTTTCAAGTCCTTTGAGTAAATACCAATAAATAACTGCAATGGCTTGGTTTTATGGTAAGAATATGTTTATTTTTGTAAGAAACTGACAAACTGGCGGTTTTTTCCCCAAACTAGCTTTTTTTTTTTTTTTAGTTTTCCAAAGTGGTTGTATCATTTTGTGTTCTTACCAACAATGCACGAGAGCCGGTTTCACATATTTGTCAGTATTTGGTGTTGTCAGTATTTTGGATTGTGGCCATTCTAATAGCTGTGTAGCAGTATCTCATTGTTGCTTTAATTTGCAATTCTCTAGTAACATAATGTAGAACATCTTCTTGTATGCTTATTTGCTCTCTGCGTATCTTCTTTGGTGGGCTGTCTGTTCAGGTCTTTGCCCATTTTTAAATTGGATTGTTCCTTTTTTAACTGTTGAGTTTTAATGGTTCTTTGTATATTTTAGAGGCCAATCCTTTACCAGATGTCTCTTTTCAAATATTTTCTCCCAGTCTGTGGCTTATCTTCTCATTTTCTTGACAGTGTCTTTAACAGAGCAAAAGTTTTAATTTTTATAAAGTCTAGCTTATCAGTTATCCTTCATCGATCTTGCATTTGGCGTTATATCTTAAAAAGCCACCACCTTGTCTGAGGTCACCTAGGCTTCCTCCTGTGTTATCATCTAAGAGTTTGGTGTTACGTCTTAAAAAGCCGCCGCCATGTCTGCGGTCACCTAGGCTTCCTCCTGTGTTATCGTCTAAGGGTTTTAGAGTTGTGTGCTTTATGTTTAGGTCTATGGGCTATTTCAAGTTAACTTTTGTGAAGGTGTAAGAAATTAGACGTGAATTTCTTCCAGCATCATTTGTTAAAAACACTGTCTTTGCCCCGTTGTATTGTCTTTGCTCCTTTGTCAAAGATCGATCGACTGTGTTTATATTGATGAGTCTATTTCTGGGCTCTCTGTTTGGTTCCATTGATCTTTTTGTTTATTCTTTCACCAGTATCACACTGTCTTGATGAATGTAGCTTTAAAGGAAGTCTTGAAAGTAAAGTAAGTCTTGAAAGTGAGGCAGATAGGGGCAGGCCTTCACCTCTCGTCTTTCCTTCCAGTGCAGGTAGATTATTCTGGGTCTTTTGCCTCTGCATATAAACTTTAGAATCAGTTTGTTGATATCCAGAAAATAACTTGCTAGGATTTTTATTTGGATTGCATTGCATCTATAGATGGAGTATGGAGGAATTAATATCTTGATATCGTGAGCTTTTCCTTCCACAAACTGGCTGTCTATTTATTTAGTTTTTCTTCAATTTCTTTTTCTTCAGACTTCAGTTTTTCTTCAGAATTTTATAGTTTTCCTCATATATAACTTGCATATATTTTCTCATATTTATACCTAAATATTTTTTGGTATTAATGTAAATAGTACTATGTTTTTAGTTTCAAATTCTATTTGTTTATTGTCAGTAAATAGGAAAGTGATTGACTTTAATATATTAACTTTGTCTTCTGTAACCTTTCTACAATTTTTATTCCAGGAGATTTTGTTGTTGTTGTAATTGTTTCTTTGGGATTTTCTACATTGACACTCATGTCATCTTTAAGCAAGAGTAATTTCTTCCTTCCAAAAATATATAGGACTTCCAGTATTATATGGAAAAGGAATGGTGAGAAGGGGCAGCCTTGGCTTCTTCCTTTCACCATCAAGTATGATGTTTTTAATTTAGTCTCAAACTAGAAAGCTTCTATTTTCTTGCCGTTAAGTATTATGTTACCTGTAGGTTTTTTGTAGATGCTTTTTTACTAAGTTGAGGAAGTTCCTTTCTATTCCTAGTTTGCTGAGAGTTTTTCTTTTTTGTCATGAATGGGTGTTGGATTTTGTCAAATGCTTCTTTCTTGCATATATTGATATTAGCCATTTTTTCTTCTCTAGCTTGTTGATGTGATGGATTGCATGAACTGATTTTCAGATGTTGAATCAGTCTTGCATACTTGGATAAATCTCATATTTCATGGTGTTTAATTGTTTTTATATATTGATGGATTGATTTGCTAATATTTTGTTGAATTTTTGTGTGTATGTTCATGAGAGATATCGACATGTAGTTTTCTTGTAATATTCAGTTCAGTTCAGTCGCTCAGTCATGTCCAACTCTTTGAGACCCCAGTGTATCCTTAAGAGTTATCCTAAGTGAAATGAAGGAGACAGGCCTTTAGGCCCACGTGTCCTTTAGTCACTGGATGTGGGCCGTGTCAGAAAGGGGTGTGACCTTGGATGAGGCAGCTTTCTCGAGGAGGCGGTCCCCAAAGCAGCTAACAGCTGAGAGTTTTTCTGGTCACATTTCCGTCGACTGGGATAATAAGCCATTCCTTCCTGGAGGAAGATTTGATTAGGATAGCATGGTTTCCATCACAGCAGTTTTCTGTGGAAGTGTCCCCTTGGTCGCTCAGAGCCTTGCTTTCAATAGCTGCTTCGTTCTAGGTGATTACACACAATTATGATTTGATTAGCAGTTTCAACACGGTGCGTGGAACTTCCAGAGTCTCGCTGATTATTACTAGCTGGATTTTTACTGCCTTAAGGCTCCAGGAATCCAGATAATCAAGATTTCCTAGCTTTCCCCTCTAATATCTGCTTGTTAATCAGTCAGTTTCTTCCTTGGAAGTAGTAAAAAAACAACTTTGGATGATTGATGCAGAAAATCAAATGCCTTCAAAGGAAATTGGGTAGGTAGGTAGTTCACAGAATCACAGGGAGGGCTGGACACCTGAATTCGGGGCAGGCAGCCAGGAATCCAAGCCCAGATTATGCCACTGAGCTCCTCTGCGAGGGGGCCACTGCCCTCAGGACAGCTGCTGCTGGCACCGTTCTCTGTACCCCGAACTGTCCACATCGGCACTGGCCTTGGGGTGCCATTGTTAGTGGCAGTGCCACCAGAGTGTCCCTGTCTAAAGGGCAGAGCCTAAGTGGAGTGGAGGGGAGTCTGGGGAGGCTAGTGTCCAGCAGAGTCTACTTTTCTAGTAGAAGGAAGACTGCACCCATGACAAAGACAAAGATGGGGAATTCCCTGAACACAGCAGGATAGATGCTGGACATCTTTAAGCCTTCCCGGGAGCCTTCTGTCCTGTCTCCATCTGGGTTTGTTGATTTCCAGGCCTGCTTCTTAACTGCTGTCCAGGGAAATTCCTTTCTTCGTTATCCTGGGGATTCCTTTTGCTTCTTGTGTGTGTCGGAGGCTTGTTTCCTGGCATACACTTATTCTTTTAGTTGCTCCCCCCGTTTTGACAAAGTATATCCCCCAGTAACCTTTCTGAAAGAAGATGCAGGGGAGGTCAGTTTGGGATTTCTTACATATCTGAGATGATTTTATTCTGCTCTCTTCATGTTCTTTAAACGGTGATGAGGTGTGGTCCTCATGGTTGGAAATCATTTTCCCTCCCCAGCTTTTTGAGTACATTGCCCTATTATCTTCCGGCTTGTGGTGATGCAGTTGAGTCTGATGTCATTCATTTTCTGGATCTTTTGTATGAATTGACTCTTGAGCCTCCTTTCTGGGAGCTTTTAAAGTCTTCTCTTTGTCCAGGTGTTCTTAGTCACCCAGTTGTGTCCGACTCTCTGCAACCCCATGGACTGTAGCCTGCCAGGCTCCCCTCTCCATGGGATTCTCCAGGCAAGAGTACTGGAGCGGGTTGCCATGTACTCCTCCAGGTTCTTCCCCACCCAGGGATTGAACTCATGTCTCTTGTGTCTGCTGCATTGCACATGAACTCTTTACCTGCTGAGCCATCAGGGTTGCCCTCTGTTTGTCTGGAATGCTCTAAAATTTCATAATGTTATGTCCTGGTTTGGGACTGTTATATTTTCATCATTTGAACTAGATAGAGGTTCTTTTGAAAAAAGAAGGTGATTTTCTTTGATCTGGCTAGTATTCTTGAATTATTTTGCTAAGGCATTCCTTACTTCCATATTTTAATTTTAATTTTTTAGCTCTTTCTTTGATGCCTCTCATTCAGTTACTGGACCATTAATTTTCTAATACTTTTTCTTTTATTGTTTTCATCTTTTTTTTTTTTTACCCCAACTCTGTTCTATGGGCTATTTTCTCAACTGTCTCCTCTTAATCCATCTATTTGTTTTTCTTTCTTTTTTTTTAATTTTTGGTTTTTAGCAGTTTTAATTTTCATGAGCTCTTTTCGTTCTTCCAGTGTTGGTCTTTCCCGCCTTCTGTTTTCATGGATCCTGGCACCTTTTCTTAATTCCCTGATGATGTTACTTATGTGTTTGAAGGGGGCAGTTCTCCTCTGCATTGCTCCTCCTCCCAGGTTCCTGTTTTCTCCTTCGTTTCCTTGGCCTTTCATGTTAATGAATGAGTGGTGACTCTTGGCCCTTTCTTTTTGAGAGTGAGGCTCTTAGAGGTAGGGACAGAGTTTCTTTCTTCAGTTCAGTTCAGTCGCTCAGACGTGTCTGACTCTCTGCAACCCCATGGACTGCAGCATGCCAGGCTTCCCTGTCCATCACCAGCTCCTGGAACTGGTGATGCCATCCGATCATCTCATCCTCTGTCGTCCCCTTCTCCTGCCTTCAGTCTTTCCCAGCATCAGGGTCTGTTCCAGTGAGTCAGTTCTTCGCATGAAGTGGCCGGAGTGTTGGGTCAGATTTCTCTCTAACTGACTGTCGTAACCCCAGTTAGGCTGCACATGATGGAAACCTGACTGCAGCAGTAGCACAACCATGTAGGCAATTGTTTTTCTCACATAACAAGAGGTGGGAGGATGGGCAGGTCAGCGCTGGTGCAGCTTCTCAGTGGGTTGCTGTGCCCTTCTCCAGGGGATCTTCCCAACCCAGGGATCGAACCTGGGTCTCCCGCATTGCAGGCAGATTCTGTACCATCTGAGCCACTAGGGAAGTGTAGCTTCTTTAGGGAGTTACAAGTGACCCAGGCTCCTTCTAGCTCTCTGTAGCTTGTGGTCTCGCAATGTCTTAGGCATTATAAGAAGAAAAAAGTTGGAAGACACAGAGGTTAAAGGTGAGTTTCAAATCATGCTTTACCTTTTATTGGAAAAGCAGTAGTTTTCCCAGAAGCCTGATGGAGTAGAAAGTTGCTTATTACGCACATGCCAAGAAACCAAGACATTTAAAAACGGGCATGTGAGGTTAGCTGTGAGATAACACTGTGAGAGCCGGTCTTTCTGTGACTTTTTATTCTCATTATTCCAAATCGTCATTCCCAGCTATGTGCTTTCTTGCCCATTCTCCACTCCTGAACGTAACTTCTCCATGATTTTATGGTCCTTTGCTTCCTCACAAGTTGAAGAGAGTGTATATGAGTGTGTGTGTGTGCGTGTGTGTGCATTCACGCTGTATTTGTATGAATGTGTGTATGTATGTACTCTTTGAATATCTCATACTTGTATGCTTGTCCCAGTGTATCTGTTTTTAAAATTTTTATTGCAGTGCAGTTACTGTACAATACTGTGTTAATTTGTATTATACAGTGAAGTGAATCAGCTATACACATACCCCCTCTTTTTTGGATTTCCTTCCCATTTAGATCAGTGAGTCTGTTTTGAGTGAACCTGTGAGAAGCTGAGAACACTGCTGCTTTGTCCTGAATGTGGTGCCATGTGAACTGTGCATCTGCCCGAGGCTCCCTGTTGGGGACAGGAGAGAACGGCAGTAAAATAAATTTCCTTTTGTTAGGAAAAGATCTCTTCTCATTTTCTGAGGCGATTTCTTTTTGGCAGCCCCCTTTGCTTGGGGCTTCACTTTCTTTTAGGACCCAGACTTTTGAGAAAAAGGAAAGAAAAAGGCTTTTGAGTGGCTACTGAAACATGGAGGCCAGATGTTCATTGTCAAGTTTTGAGGGGGCTGGGGTGGGGAGCTTATTTTTCTGACAGACACCACCTGAGAACGTTTCCCCAGCGGCAGACACTTCTGTGTACATATTTGTCAGATGTTGATGCCTCTGAAGCCAGAGCAAGATGCAAAGATTAGAGTCGCTTGTTCTGTAAAAATTTCTTATGCAGCCTGGAGGATAGGTAGCTGGGACCACTCAAGCAGCAGACCCCTAGAGCAAGGCATCTGAGACTGTCTCTTGTAGCCTCTGTGGTTATGCTTGCCTCTCTGATTATCCCACCTCCTGTGGCATTCCTTTTAGGTTCTCGGTCATTCTCTGTGGCCAACAGTCCTCCATGGTTATAGTCTGAACTTGGGTTGATATCCCTAGGGGAAAAACGATTAGGTTAGGTGTGTTAACATTTCTAGTCCGCTGCACTGTTTGATTTGTGGGAAGTGAGACCTTACTTCTGGATATTTTTGGGTAGTTAAAATTCACTAAGAAAATGTACTCAGCCTTCAGAAGCGTGGATGATGAATTATTTCCTTCCAGCATTTCTTAGCAGGATCTCAGGCTCACTCAGTGTCCTTACAAATAACTCAAAAAAAAAAAAAAAAAAAAAATCAAGACACGAGATCTTATCATGCTAACAAATCTCTTTCCTGGTCTGCAGACCTATGAACAAGAACATAAATACCATTTACTCTTGTGCTCTTTACCCTTGAGTCTGTCTCCAGCCATGTTCCTGGCAGTTCTGCTGCAAAAATTATGAACATTAGAATCTTAGGGATGGAAACTAGAAATTTCATAGAGCTTCAGTTTAAGACCTTCTTATAGCGTCCATGGCTAAAGGTATAGATCCAAGGCTGAAAGATGGATTGGCCTAATACAGCTAGTCCCAAATTATTGTCCAAGACAGGAGAATAGAAGCCAGGGGTAGAAAGTCCAGTAGGTTTTGAGTTGGGTGACCAGGGTCATGAGAACTAGGAGGCTGTCCTGAATTGCTGAGAAGGAGCTCTGCAGGCGAAGATGGGGTTTTAGAAACAATACTGACTAAACGAGATGATGAGTTTAAAGCTACAGTTACAAAAAAAAAAAAAAAAAAAAGCTACAGTTACAAGACTTATTAGTTATCTAATAATAGCTTATTAGAAGTTATCAAACTGGGACTACATAGAAATTATAAATACACAGAATCCCTCGGATTTCTACCTGTAAGGGGCTCCAGGGGTTCCATAGCTGATCAAGGAAAAAGACTTGGGCCGGAGGTGGAAAGGACTTGGGCAGGAGGTGGAAAGGACTTGGGCAGGAGGTGGAAAAGCCTTGGGCACGGAGGTGGAAAGGACTTGGGCAGGAGGTGGAAAGGACTTGGGCAGGAGGTGGAAAGGACTTGGGCAGGAGGTGGCAGTAGTGTAGCAGCTTTATCTGGGTGATGCTCTGGCAGGTTGAGCTCAGGGGAAATCCCTCACAGTGTGAGGGACTGTATTGTGGAGGTCCAGAGGCTGTATTGTGAGGAGTGTCCCCATTTGGAAAGGGAGGAGGGCAAGGGAGCCTGGGGAGAGTGGAGTCAGGGAGGAGGGGGCGTCTAGGTGATGTGGCTAAATACCATGGCCCCGAGGCTTTGAGTCAGAGCACCGAAGGGCTGCCGTGGCATGCAGTCTTTTGTCGCCCTGAGATGTATCTGTCTGCGGCTAGTAGATCTCAGACGCAGTTTCACAGGGTGTGCAAAGCAGGCACACTGTAGGTGGCAAAAGTGTCTGCTTGTTTGCACTATGTTGAAAATAACTGGATGTATAAAAGTTTGAGTTTGGCGCTAGTGGGGATTTGAACTAATGGGCCTCAGCCAATGTGAAGAAAGAAATGATGTTTAGGAGTCAGTACACAGAAGCCAGTGTCAGCTCACTTATGTAACACTGCCTCCTCTCAAGGTGGTGCTATCGATTTGTTGGCGTTCTGGATAGGTCCAGCGGAGGAGACGGACTGAAAGCAGGTCACAACACACCTTGGGTCAGAGAGTATGGCCAGGAGGTGGAGCCTTGTGTCACAGGAACTGTGCTGTCATTATTCACAAGTGAGCTAAGTGATTCTCACCTTTTTTGGTTACATAACAAGGATGTCAGGGTGAACAAGGCAAGTTCAGCCCCTGTCCTGGCATAATGCATGGTTTAAAGAGTTGTTTTAAAAAATTAAGGGAAAAAACCAAACAATTCAGGGTGATAGGTCCTGTGCTAGCGGGAGTCCAAGGTGCTGTGGAAGCAAAGAGAAGTACATAGCTCAGTCTAGGGGAGTCTGGAAAGGTTTCTCAGAGAAAGTGATGTCTATGAGGAAACCTGTAGGATGATTAGGAATTAAACAGATAATAGAGGAGGGAAGAAGGATTGGGAGAGGGATGCTCTAGGCAGAGGGGCCAGCACATTCAGAAGTCTGAAGATGAAAGATCTAAGGGCGTATTTGAGAGACAGAGAAGGAAGTTCAGCATGGCTAGAAGCTCTTGTGATATGTCCGTGTGTGCATTTTGATGGAAAGCAAGATTGAAGTGAAGGCAGGCAGACAAGAGGTGATGGAAAGTTTCACGGTCTGTGATAATGAATATAAAAGCAAATTTGGGAGATTCATGGGGTAGAATTGACTGGCATTGCTAAACAGTTAGCTATAGGGGGTGAGAGAGACAGGGTGAAGTCAGGGGGAAGGCTGGAATTCTGCCTTGGGCATCTACCATCAACCTTTTAATCCACATATACTGAGACTCTCTACCCGGACACCCTTGCAATTAAACACATCTCCCCAACTCTCCTGGGACCCGCTGATAATTACAAGCAACCACTATCAGCTTCTCTCGGGGTGGTGCACTGCATGGATGTATGTGCTGGTTTTTAAAGACAAGTCTGAAGTTAAACCAGCCGTTGCCTGTGTTGCCTTGAATATGTAGAGAATTTCTGAAAACTCAATGAAGGTACTTAGTTTTCTTTTGTTCCCAGTTCTAAGGTTTCTCAGCATTTGAGATTGGGTGTGAGCGCTCAGTTACTCTGGTTCGTCTGAATTCTAGCTGATTCTAAGGGGTGGGTGGGTACGGTTAATTAATCACAGGCAATAAGACGGCTTCCTTTCTGGCTTCTGGCTTCAGACATTCTTATCCTTTGGTCTTTGAATCTTTTTGAAAATTTCAGGTCAGTTTCATAAATTTTGTTAGTTGCTCTGAAGGGTCACGAGAAAGACACAATGTCTATTGTCTGTGAATTTGCAATGTTTTGGAAGGGACAAGCAGGTGGATATCCTGCTAATACTCATATTTTTCTGTGTTTTTAAGGGTGAAATACTGTTTTAACTTTTATTATAGGTAACCAGAATAGAACCTGTCTGGGAAATATGTTTGTTAAATCCTTTCGCTAATATCTGTTAATGAAGAGCGGATATAGATCGTGACCTCCATGTGACTGGGTCTCTCTTTCATCACTGTTTGCCTGTCATGGAATAAGTGCTCCGTACATATTTGTTAAAAGGATCAGCAGTGAACAAATGGATTCTTTTGTTGACTTTTCTGTTGTCAGCCATATGTTTTGCTTTTTAGTTGATGTCTTCTTCAAGGCATTAATGATGCAGGGAAATTAATGGAGGGTGATGGTTCAATGCTAAAATGAGATTTTTCTTACTCATAATGGCTTTTGTTGAATACTTGCAAAAATTCCTCTGTGTGTGTGTTTTATGGGTTGTAAAAAAACCTTGCCAAACTAAGAGCACCTAATGGGACAGGATGAAGGAAAGCACTTTTAACTAAGGACAAAAGTGTCTTGGAGGCAACTCAAGGAATCCGTTGTTGGTGATCTGCAGATGCTTTTGGTTTGAGCAGCAGTGTGTGTACAAGTCAAAAAAGTGTTATATTTTGTTCTGATGCCGAGTGCAGAGGGTGTCTGGCGGGGCAGGCAAACTGAAAAGAGAGTATGCTGAGAGATAGAATGACCAGCTGACCTGGTTTGTCAGGGACGGTCCTGGGTTTGGCACTGAGAATCTCCTCTTGGAAAACTCCCCAGCCCTGGACAAACTGGAATGATCAGTTTCCCTGTATGAGAACTCAGAGTTGAATAGAGAGCAGATGGAAGTGGTACTTGTGCACACTCAGGCCAATGCGTGTTTAAAGGAGAAGGGTTGTCAAGAATGGCTTCCTCAAGAGGCCCATAGAAGAGGCACCCAAGCTGGTCCTGCAGAGTGCAGTTTTACACAGTGAGAATTACTGTAAAATGGAATGGTTTGCGAAGACCCCCTGGGCGCCTGGTACATTGGGCCATCGTACCCCCGCGGTCCAGGAATTTCTTTGGAGGTGAAATAGTTGGAAGATTTTGACCTCTGAAACTTTAGAGCCTAGTTTGACCTACAGATTGCCTAACACTAATTCAAGAAACTCAGTGGCCTTTTCGGGGTCACCAGGGGTTCGTGGTCAAGCGTAGGTCGGAGCCAAGTCTATTGATTTTCAGGCCTCTGTTCTTTCTGCTCACCAGCGCTTGAGGGTTGCCAGCCAGGGCTGATACAGGTGTCCTCCTGTGAAAGAGGTGAGACTGTGAACCGGTGCTTTCTCTGCCTTTGTGACGAGGATGGATGGTAAGGAATGAGGACTAGGAGGGGGCCTGTGGCCACGTTTTGCGAGTGCAGTGCTGATTTTAGACAACAGCAGCTTGTTGAATGGCCTGAGAATCTTAAGAGCTGCTCCGGGAGGCCCCGGGAGGTAGGGGTTGGTTACTAGGCAATCTCATGACTGCTGGGCCTTCCCAGGCAGGCAGCTCTGTGGCAGTTTTCACAGAAATGCAGGTCCAAAGGTCTTCGCCAAAAGAGGCCTTGCTTGCTTCTCTGGTTGATCTTTCTCTGCACCCTCCTGAGGCCAGTATCTTATGGAAGTGCGTTTCTAACAGCTGCATGCTCACCAGTGAGTCTGCTAGCGGGGCAGAGAGTTCTGCCAGTTGCCTTCCACTTTCCCTATTTCTCTTTTGTTTCTCATCCAGATTATTTGCAGAGATTTGCGTGTTGCCCTGTTTTCCTTCCAGCCTACTTTTTAACTGAATATATTCTGAATTTTTCCACATGTGGTGAAATAGTCTTTTAAATTCTACGCCCTCAGAGGATGACTTTTGCTAGTTTGATCGCACTCCTTCCTACAATTTTACTGTAATCGAGTTGACCAATCCTCTGTTGTGGATCTTTGTGTACTTCTGCGAGCATATTTGCGTAAGCCTTTCTGAGCTCATCCCTCCTGACGGTCCTGAGGGAGGCGTCCTAGGTCAAAGGTTTTGGCTCCTGTTGCCAAACTGGTCTTTGGAAAGAGAGGGCTGTTTTTCTTCCCCCAGGTCAGCAGTGTTTAAGTGTGAGCGTGGAGGGCAGTGATTTTTTTGTGCCATTTGTATGTAGAAGGCGTATATCCTCTCTGCCTTCCCCCCTTCCCTCCTCACGCCCCCCCCCCCTTCCTTTCCCCCTCATCCTCTTTTCTTGACTTCCTCCCCTGCCTTCTTTGTGGCGGCGGGGCAGGGTGGGGGTTGAACATCTCTTTGCCATAGTACAGCTGTTACAGGTTTTATCTTAGAGTTCTGGAAGAAGTAGCTGTCAGGCTGCCATCCGAGCAGTGAACTGTGGCAAAGCAGAATGGCCGTGGGCCTCGGGAAGATGCGTTGTCAGGGGAGGGGAGGAGTCAGACAGTTTCTCCCCGCGTTTCTGAAGTGGGCTCTCCTAAAAGACAGCGCTCGCCTCATGGGAGGTTTGCTGGATATCCTGGAGCTCCACTTACCTGACCGTGGAGGTCATGAACCCATCACTTATCTGTACGGATTTTCATAGATAGGATTCCCACCGAAAATAATCCATAAACAGTCTATAATGGGAAGAGCAAAGAGTTTTATTTGAGCCAAGCCGAGGACTATAACCCAGAAGACAGTCTTTCAGATTACTTGAAACAGCTGCCCCAGAGAAGTGTGGTTTTCAACATAGTTTGATATCTTGTCAGAATAAAGAACATCAAATAAGTCAGGGATACATGTCTTCAAGGTTAAAAAATAAATGAAAGATCATGTACACAGTGAGTCAGCACGGCTTTGGCACCTGGGAACGTAGTCTGATCTTTGAGGGAGGGCCAGTATTAGCATCCCAGGACAGGGATGCATCAGTCTTTATTTTTAACATGATATTCTTTACTACTAGTCAGCATGTCCTTTTCTTTAATAATTAAAGCAGATGGGCAATGTATGTTTGATAGGCTACAAACAGGCTGTTTTAGTTAGCATAAAATTCAAGTTAATACCTGTACAAGCCAGAATGACTTCCCCAGACCTCACTATATGAAAATTTCTTTTATCACAACCAACTTTCCTCCTTCTCCCCAGATAACCTGTGTTCCAGGCTTTTCACATACCTCTTACCTGTTTATGGAAAGCATTGTAAGTTCATCAGAACCTTGAATCGCCGGGCACTAGGAATAGAGAGCGAATTGAGACTTTGAAATTCTGGGGTGTAAAACCTGTTCTAGAACCCTGCGACTTCTGTGAAAAGCGACACCTTTCCATAGTGGAGTGATAGATTTCCACTGTGCTTGAATAAAATCAGACTGATCTCTTCAACAAAGGCCATGTGACTTGGCTCCTCCCCACCTTCCGAGGAGCCTCTTACTACCCTGTGGTTGCCCCCTCTTCCCCACCAGGCTGAGCTCCTTGTTCTTTTTCAGACATCACCAGCATCGTCTGATCTCAGGGCACCATGTTGGGCTCTTCGCTGGCTCTTCCGGTTAGAGCGTTCTTTCCTTTCATCATTGTGTATCTTCTTGTCATTTGTACCTCAGCTTAAACGTCCTTTCCCAGAGAAGCGTTCCTTGGTGACCCAAATGGAAATAGCCAGGCAGCGGTTTACATCACCTGATTTTATTCTCCGCTCGGGGCTTATCGCCGTCTGAATTTTCCCTTGTTTGTCTCTCACCACTGAACGTATGTTCCATGGAATAGAAACCTTATTTAAATTCGTCATCCTTAACCTGTATGAGAAAAGAATCTGAGAAAGAATGCATATTTGTATATGAATAACGGAATCACTTTGCTGTATGCCTGAAACCAACATAGCATTGTAAATCAACTATACTCCAATAAAATTTTTTAAAACGTGAAATATAAATCTTAGATCAAAAGATTCATCCACACTGTAGCATGGAAAAAAAAATTGTCATCCTGGTGTTCCCAGTGCCTACAGCTATAAGTTGCTGATAATTGACATTCTGTGACTAGTTGTTATATAGGAATAGGGCCGTTGGTCAGGCAAAATTCCTTTATGTTTACTGCTAAGAGTTGGCTTCCTTGGTAGACTGACTTTGGGTTCGGAGAGATGAGTTTTAGTCATAACCCTGAATGTGTGACAAGTCCCTTCAGTCATGTCTGACTCTTTGGGACCCCATGGACTATAGCCCACCAGGCTCCTCTGTCCGTGGGATTTTCCAGCCAAGAATACTGGAGTAGGGTGCCATTTCCTCCTCCAGGGGATCTTCCCAACTCAGGGATCAAATCTGCATCTCTTATATCTCCTGCGTTGGCAGGTGGGTTCTTTACTAGTAGTGCCATGTGTAGTCACTAATTCTGCGATCTTAGAAAAACCACTTGCCATCTCTGAATCTCAGTGTCGTTATCTGTAAAGTGAGACTCATAGTATTTACCCAAAGAACCCCAAAGGATGCTTGAGAGGAGGAGCCATGGTAAGGGATGTGCAGACTCCGTGTAAACGTCTAATCATTCAACAAATGGGAAGTATCATCATTTATTTATTGGAAGGACATGGAACTACCATGATGCCTCTAGAAACTTGGGAAAAAGGATGGTGGAGCCTGTTACAAACAGCAGGGCATGGTGTCAGCGCACCGTGGAGAAGAGATGTGGGTCTCGGTCAGCACTGGTCTAATGGGAGCTTCACTGGAGGATTTATCCTCCCCGTGAAAACCTTCTGCCAGCAGAAAGGGAGGTGGTTTGGCCAGAACTGGCCTGGAAAGTATCCAAAGTCTTGATAATACTCATTTAGCAGTTGACTGGGGAGGGATGATCCACCGTTCCAGAGATTCGCGTTGTCCCATCCAGCAGCAGAATATTCCAGTTGTGGGCAGACGATGCCATCTCTCAGAGCCGGATGCATTAAAAGTGCCCTGGTTTCTTCTCACTAAGCAATTCTTAGTGCCTGATAGATTTCCTGTGTGGCTGACCAGAGAGAAAAGTGGCTCTCTTAGGGAGAATAATGAGGGCAAAGTTACCTTGCATGCATGCTATGCATGCTAAGTCGCTTCAGTCATGTCCAACTCTTTGCGACCCTATGGACTGTAGCCCGCCAGCCTCCTCTGTCCATGGGATTCTCCAGGCAAGAGCACCGGAGTGGGCAGGTGATGGTTCTCACCCTACCTTGGTACGCTGGTGTTCGAGTATTAGAGTCTGTCTCTGTGAGCTTGGTGGATATGCATCTGCCCTCAGGGAGCTGACAGATGGGGGTCGTGTGGAACAGCCTGGCTGGGGTGACCTTCTCTGGGTACAGCTGCCTTGTCCAAGGGCACCCACTCGGTATCTCAGCTTTATATTTGCAGTGTGATCTTGGTTTAAACTGATGTTCTTTCTAGCTGGAGATTGCTGAATGTGGTAATAGATTTGTGTGTGTGGCGGGGGGTTACCTGCATCACTAGTTCAGGTGGATGTACTCAAAGGGGCCAGGAGGTGGCAGTAAAAGCTAGGCAGTCATTTGAGCAGTTCCAAGTAGACCGCAGTTTCTTAGCCTAATTTCAGCCTCTCCTGGGCAGATTTACAAGGTCTGGAAGTGGGGGTAGAGTGGTGGTGCCTGGGAAATCCTGTGGACAGAGGAGCCTGGCCGTCTGCAGTCCATGGGGTTGCAAAAGAGTCAGATATAATTTAGCGATTAAACCAGCATGGCAAAAAGGGTGGTGGTGTTGCTGCTGGACCGGAGAGAGGTAGTCTTATCAAAGTGGCCATTCTTATCCCATCATCACAGCGTCCGTGAGTCTTACCGCTCTCAAGTTCTTTTCATGAAACTCTGTAAAATAATAATAAAAAATCTTAACATACTCTAATATTCAGATTTTTTTGTAGAACATGTGTATATAGGGTGTCGATCAGATTTCACTGGATTTTAGCTGTGAGTGTCTCCTAGCCCCTTAGCTTCTAGAGAACATGAACTTGACTTCTCATCTCATGGACTGAGCAGAGCCCAGTGCTCTTCTGAGACTTCCAGTTCATGGCCTCCCCTGTCTCTCGTCTTTTGCTTTGGTGGAGTCTGTTCTGTGTATTGAATTTATTTATTTACTCAATAGTAGTGATCATTATCTACTCTGACAGCCATTTCGTGTATATTATTTTTATATTTATTTTTAATTTCGTGGCTGCACTGCACACCACGTGGGATCTTAGTTCCAGTTCCCCTACCCAGGGGTGGAGTCTGCACCCCCTCACATTGGAAGCGTGGCATCTCAGCTCGTGGACTGCCCGGGAGGTCCCAAGTGTGTTGTTTAGGGATCATCTGCTGTCCCCCTGTGCATTGCCTTCATTATCACTGGGTACTCGGTTCTTTTTCTTAGTTAGTGCATACGTGCGCGTGCAAACACACACAGTCAGACAGATGCACACACAGACACCCCCCCCACACCCCGAACTCAAATCTCTTCAGGTAAAGCATTGGTGCGTATTAGAGGATTTTAGTAACGGTTTGGCAGAGGGTCACATGAACAACTTGAAATGGACAGCTGGAGCTCCCTGGCTCCTCTGCCGGGTCTGGAACTCAGGCTGTGGTCCTGGCCATGCTGCTCCGTCCTTCTCTCTGCCCTCCTCCTCCTCCTCTTTCTGCCCTTCTCCTCTTGGGAACAAAACGAGCTCCCATTCTCGCATAGGCAGATCTTTCTGAAATGAAGCAGACACCTCACTTCCTGCTTGGTTTCTCAGGTCTTTTTACTGTGCAGCTGTGTTTCCTAGCTGACGGATGACCCTCTCTGACCCTGCCTCTCCGGTCCCTGAAGCTGCAGCGCCATTCCTGCCAGTGCTTCTCCTCCTGGCAGATTGGAACATTTAAAAATTTTTATTTTCTTGAAATATAGTTGGTTTGCAGTGTTGTGATAATTTCTACTGTAGAGCACAGTGATTTGGTTATACGTATGTATACATTCTTTTTCATACTCTTTGCCATTATGGTTTATTCCAGGATATTGAATGTAGTTCCGGTGCTATCCAGTAGGACCTAGTTGTTGATCCATCCTGTATGTGATAGTCCGCATCTGCTAACCCCACACTCCCGGTCCATCGCTCATGCACAGCCTTCCCCTCTTGGCAGCCACAGGTCTGATCTCCATGTCTGTGAGTGTGTTTCTGTTTTGTAGATTCATTTCTTGGACCATTACATATCCTCACGCTTTGTGCATGTTGTTTCTTGACATTTCCTTCATCTGACTAACTCCTCTCTCAAAGCAGCTCACTTTCTGGACTACTTCCCCAATGGGTTAGATTCCGATGATGGCTCCTTCCAGCCCCAATGACTGGGATGAATGACTTTTGATTAGGAGAGCGAAGTTGAGTGTTCTGATCCTGAATTGTCACCAACTTTTAACTTTGCGCATATAATGGGAGTTGAGAAGGGCTCACTGATTGTGAAATGTCGTTAAAGTGTGAACCTTCCTCAAATCGGGTTGTGGTCAATGAAAAAGTAATGGTCATTTCATTCAAGTCAGTTCAGCAAGGTTTCATTAAGGCTCCAGAAGGGAATTGCTGCCCCTCATTCATTCTCCAGACCTGCATTAGGCACATATTGGATGCCAGCTACTGTGTAGGGGCCAGAAGTACAGAGATGAAGTAGAGGTGTCCTGGGCCAATTGCATCTATAGTTTTCGAATTCAAGAGAAATATCGGTGTTAGAGTTACGTGTTTGGAGTTCAGAGTGAATGGGTGGCCATTAAAGCTGTGGGAGCAGATGATACCAGGTGCGGAAAATGCAATCCATGTAGATCGCTGGGGTGTTGGGCACAGCCTGCTTTTCAGATATTTTTTTCCAGTGAAAGGAAAGGTGCCCAGAGTGAAACTTTTGTTTTCTGAAAGATTAAAAGAAATCATTTTATATCTTTTATCATTGGTACCTTTTAAATCATGTTCACATACTCTTAAGGACTATCACGATAGCAGAGGGAACATACTGTAATGAATCTATAGGTTAAATAAACACATTGGTAAGATCTATAAACATTTTTTCCTGAATGTTAACAGATTTGATAATTACCTGAGGATTTACTATTTGAAGAGGCTTTGATAATTTGCAGTGACTCCTTACACTATGAAATAGAATGGTGTTAAGTTTTAGTAAGCCATTTGAGCACGACTTAAATTTCTTTGTTATATATTTTTTTTATTGAAGTACAGTTGATTTACAGTGTTGTGTTAGTTTCAGGTATATAGCAAAGTGATTCAGTTATATGCACATATATGTATATATTCTTTTTCAGATTTTTCCATTATATGTTATTTAAAGATTACAAGACATTGATATATAGTTCTCTGTGCTATACAGTAGGTCCTGTTGTTTATCTATTTTACGCGTATGTTCATCCCAAACTCCTAGTTTATCCCTTCACCCATCTGGTCCCATCACTTCATGGCAAATAGTTAGGGAAACAGTGGCTGACTTTATTTTTCTGGGCTCCAAAATCACTGCAGATGGTGATTGCAGCCATGAAATTAAAAGATGCTTACTCCTTGGAAGGAAAGTTATGACCAGCCTAGACAGCATATTGAAAAGTGGAGACATTACTTTCTCAACAAAGGTCTGTCTAGTCAAGGCTATGGTTTTTCCAGTGATCATGTATGGATGTGAGAGTTGGACTATAAAGAAAGCTGAGTGCTGAAGAATCGATGCTTTTGAACTGTGGTGTTGGAAGAGACTCTTGAGAGTCCCTTGGAGACTCAAGGGACTCAAGGAGATCTCAAGGGACGCAAGGAGATCCAACCAGTCCATCCTGAAGGAGATCAGTCCTGGGTGTTCATTGGAAGGACTGATGCTGAAGCTGAAACTCCAATGCTTTGGCCACCTCAAGCGAAGAGCTGACGCATTTGAAAAGACTCTGATGGTGGGACGGATTGAGGGCAGGAGGAGAAGGGGACGACAGAGGATGAGATGGCTGGCTGGCGTCACCGACTCAATGCACGTGAGTTTGGGTGAACTCCGGGAGTTGGTGATGGACCGGGAGGCCTGGCGTGCTGTGGTTCATGGGGTCATAGAGTCAGACATGACTGAGCGACTAAACTGAACTGAACTGAACCATAAGTTTGTTTTCTATGTCTGTGGTCTCTTTCTGTTTTGTGTACAGATTCATTTGTGTCGTTTTTTAAGTATCCACATATAAATAATATCATATGGTATTTGTCTTCTGTCTGACTTAATTCACTTAATATGATAATCTGTAAGTCCATCTACGTTGCTGCAAATGGCATTATTTCATTCTTTTTTATGGCTGAGCAATATTCCATTGTGTATATACACCATATCTTTATCCATTCATCTGTGGATGGCCACTTAGGTTGCACTTCCACGCCTTGGCTACTGTAACTTGGCTATAGAGTAATATAACTTTTTGAGGAGGTGTTTATTTTACTAGAGCTCTTTGCAGAGAAACCTGGGGCTTCCTTTGAAGATGGAAGATGAGAACTTCCATCCTTTGGAACTTCCATTCATGTCCATCGAGTTGGTGATGCCATCCACCCATCTCATCCTCTGTCGTCCACTTCTGCCTTCGATCTTTCCCAGCATCAGGGTCTTTTCCAATGAGTCAGTTCTTTGCATCAGGTGGCCAAAGTGTTGGAGTTTCAGCTTCAGCATCAGTCCTTCCAATAAATATTCAGGACTGATTTCCTTTAGGATTGATTGGTTTGATCTCCTTGATTGTCCAAGGAACTCTCAAGAATCTCCAACACCACAGTTCAAAAGCATCAGTACTTCAGCACTCAGCTTTCTTTATAGTCCAACTTTCATATCCATACATGACTACTGGAAAAACCATAGCTTTGACTAGATGGACCTTTGTCAGTAAATAAATGTCTCTGCTTTTTAATACGCTCTCTAGGTTGGTCATGGCTTTTCTTCCAAGGAGCAAGCGTCTTTTAATTTCATGGCTGCAGTCAACATCTGCAGTGATTTTGAGCCCAAGAAAATAAGGTCTGTCATTATTTCTATTGTTTCCCCATCTATTTGCCATGAAGTGATAGGACCGGATGCCATGAACTTAGTTTTTTGAATGTTGAGTTTTACGCCAGCTTTTTAACTCTCCTCTTTCACCTTCATCAAGAGGCTCTTTAGTTCCTCTTCACTTTCTGCCATAAGGGTAGTGCCATCTGCATATCTGAGGTTATTTGATTTTTCTCCTGGCAGTCTTAATTCTAGCTTGTGCTTCATCCAGCCTGGCATTTCGTATGATGTACTCTGCGTATAAATTAAATAAGCAGGGTGATAATATACAGCCTTGACATACTCCTTTCCCAATTTGGAACCAGTCTGTTGTTCCATGTCTAGTTCTAACTGTTGATTCTTGACCTGCATACAGATTTCTCAGGAGGCAGGTCAGGTGGTCTGGTATTCCCATCTCTTTCAGAATTTTCCACAGTTTATTGTGATCCACTCAGTCAAGGGCTTTGCTGTAGTCAATAAAGTAGAAGTAGATATTTTTCTGGAACTCTCTTGCTTTTTTGATGATCCAATGGATGTTGCCATTTTGATCTCTGGTTCCTTTCTAAATCCAGCTTAAACATCTGAAGTTCATGGTTCATGTACTGTTGGAGCCTGGCTTGGAGAATTTTGAGCATTACTTTGCTAGCGTGTGAGATAAGTGCAGTTGTGCGGTAGTTTGAGCATTCTTTGGCATTGCCTTTCTTTGGGATTGAAATGAAAACTGACCTTTTCCAGTTCTGTGGCCACTGCTGAGTTTTCCAAATTTGCTAGCATATTGGGTGCAACACTTTCACAGCATCATCTTTTAGGATTTGAAATAGCTCAACTGATATTCCATCACCTCCACTAGCTTTGTTTGTAGTGATGCTTCCTAAGGCCCACTTGACTTTGGACTTGATCACACTATCGTGGTTATCTGGGTCATGAAGATCTTTTTTGTATAGTTCTTCTGTGTATTCTTGCCACCTCTTCTCAACATCTTCTGCTTCTGTTAGGTCCATACCATTTCTGTTCTATATTGTGCCTATTTTTGCATGAAATGTTCCCTTGGTATCTCTAATTTTCATGAAGAGATCTCTAGTTTTTCCCATTCTATTGTTTTCTTCTCTTTCTTTACATTGATCACTGAGGAAGGCTTTCTTATCTCTCCTTGCTGTTCTTTGGAACTCTGTATTCAGATAGGTGTATCTTTCCTTTTGTGGCACAAGATTTTCCTTTGAAATTCCCTGCATATTCTCTTCTTGGATAACTTGGCCATGAGTGTGAGAATGAGTCTGGAATGTTACCTTTGAAGTTCTACCTTAGAAACAAGAGATTGAGCAAGAGAGGTGTCTTTTTTCTACACTTGAAAATCAGAAAATAGGAGTGAACAGCAACAGAAAGGTAACCTCACTTTCCCCAGGAAAATTGCTTTTGACTGTTTGATATTTGTTTTTAAACATGGAGAAAAAGAGTAGGAGGTGGATCTTCTGACTTAGAATATCTCAAACTTGATCAGACATAACCTCCCAGGACTTGTTTTGCATTTAGATTTCAGGGCTTTAACCCAAATCTACTGAACCACAATCTGAAAGGAGAGGCCTGGGAATCTCTGGGATTAACAGTTTTCTCACATGATATTTCGGACCAAATAAACTTGATAAATACTGTTATTAATGAAGATAGTGGCAGGGCGTCTTCTTATATGGAGACATACTTCTTAGGCTGCCAGTTCCTAGTGATTCCAGGACCGATAAGCATGTTCATTATTCTGCCTCATGTCATTCTCTCTCTCCTCCTTCTTATAATTGGCTCTCTCGATTTTTCCCCTTTCAGACTTTCTGTGCTCACAGGATAAGAAGGAGTTGGAATTGTGCTGGTGTTAGTCCGTCTTGTTCACTGTGCCCTGCTAATGCATTTGGTTGGTGGGTGAAGAGGAAGTTGAGTATTTCTGGCTAAAATTCAGGGTTCTAATGGGGGCTCTTACTGCCTCTATTTTAAATTAGCTCATACTTTGGAAAAATAAAAAGCATAAACATATAATTAACCCCTATATATTCATCACCCAGGTTCAACAATTATCAACTGGTGGCTATTTTTCTTTAACCTGTCTTCTCTCCCTTACTGTTTTGAAGCAAATCACAGATGTATTATCATTATCCATAAGCGTCTCAGTAGTATCACTAAAAGATAGTAACTCAGCTTCCCTTTTCTTCTGTTGTTTATTAAAAAGACTTTTTTTTTTTTTTTTTTTAAATAGCGTTTTCAGGTATACAGCAAAATTGAGAGGAAAGCACAGAGATTTCCCATATAACCCCTGTTCCTCCAGCCCATCCACTATAAACATCCCCTATCAGAGAGGGTAGCTACACTTGATGAACCTACAGTGATACATCATTATCACCCTAAGTCCATAGTTTTCAATAAGGGTTCATTCTTGGTGTTTTATATTCTAAGGGTTTGCATAAATATATGATGAGATATATCCTCACTTTCTTTTGAACATCAGAATCCCCTAAGAAGACAAAATATGGCAACCTGAGACTATCCCTGAATTTGAGTTTAGGAGTTTAGGATCAAGAAGGGCAAAGTCAGTGACTTATGGCTTTTCTTTGAAAGACCTCAAGAAGATCACATTTCTCGAGTACATTATTGAATTATGGTTCACCATGGTAAATCCAGGTATATGAGGTTATGGGGATAAAAGAGAGCTTTGGCAAGGGGTTTGGGAGTGATTGAAGGGATGGTGTGGTGAAAACAATGGCAAATGAGTTGTTCCTACCTTAAAGGTAAAGATACAATGGAGCTCTGTGAAATGTACATTAGAGTCTTTTTTGAAACCTTAACTCTTCGCTGGTTGGACTTTAGAGACCCGTCTCTTAGGTGCAGGCAGTCAGAAGGTTGTGTAGCTCAGTGTTTAAGCACCAGCTGTTGTTGAAATAATGTCCGTGCACCTATCTAAATGCTAATGAAATGCTAACAAAGCCATCCATCGGCTTTTTCTCTTTCTACAACATCACAATGAGGGAAGAGGGATCAGACAGATGACATCTGATGTCTGGCTTGAAAGTGGGGGACACAAACATGTGTCAAGTAGCCTAAGGATTTCTTCATTTTTTTACCCTTTGGAGGCATGAGATATTCCAAAGTTTGTTAAGATACACCAGAAAAAAAAATAGTTTTTATAAATCCTCTCCTTGGATTAGAACCCTGAAGTTATTTGAAATTAATGCAGTGTGAATCCGAAGCTACACTGGGATTTACTACTGTGGGACTTGGTTCAATTACAGATGCTCCATGTGGTGTGAGGATAATTTCATGGTGCATGCTTGAAGAATGGGTGAGATGCCTGCTCTGTGCGGTATCGTAATGGGTAGCAAGTTGCACCACAGTTACTTAAAACACTAAGTATCCTTTGCTTTCCCTCTCTCCCCAATATTCCTCAGAATACTCTGGTCTTTGCTGATCCCTACCTAGCCCATTATTGTGCCCAGGTAGCTGGATAACTTCTTACATAACGTAAGCATATTTTTCTTTTAAGCAAAGTTGAGGTATGGAAACCTGAACTTGCTTGATACTTTGGGGAGGCAATTATTTGCTTCCTAAAGGGATTTTTTGACTCCTGGAGGGTTTGCAATAGAATAGTTTAAATAGTAGTTAATTTTCAATTCTTTTTGCACGTAGATTTTTGCAGAGCACTTCTTTTGGGCAAAGTGAGTCACATTGAGGTATAAAAATTCAAACAGTAATCTACACCTGGTCTCTACCTGCAAATTTGCTTTTCAGAGTTTTCAGGTCACTCAGCTCCATGAAAATTTCCCTTGTTTTCCCACATGACTTCATTAAATCTTACAGAGCTGTATGTGTGGTTGGACTTTGCTTTTGCTGCATAGGGTCTTCTTCCCTCACAGGTTTTGGATGGAGAAGGGCTTTTGTAGACTTAAATTCTTAATTCAGTATGTCTATTCTGTTACATGACAATGATCATTTTGCAAAGATTTTAAATTCATTTTACCATTTAAAAATGCTTCTGGAACACCTTGATATTTGTTAAAGATTTATTTTGTGATGTTTAAGATTTATTTTGCTTTTGTGCTTTATTGTGGTTTATAGGTTTTCCCCTAAAGATATTAACATTTTACAGTTAAAGAGGACAGGCAGGGACTTCCCTGGTGGTCCAGTGGTTAAGAATGTGCCTTCCAATGTAGGGGGTATGGGTTTGATCCCTGGTCAGGGATCTAAGATCCCACATGCCACGGGGCAACTAAGCCCGTGCGTTGCAAGTACTGAGCCCTCGCACTGCATCCAGAGAGAAAGCCTCATGCCGAGGTGAAGATCTGGCATGCTGCAACTGCGACCCAATGAAGCCAAAACAAAATGAAACAACAGCAAAAGGAGAATGGGCAAATAGGATTTGGTATTCTATCCAGATAACCTTTTTTCCTCTAGCAACAAACCCTTTCTTTGAGGAGAGGCATTGTGGGGGTTTGTACTCTAACAAGAAGAAAGTTTTGAAAACTAGCTTTTGAGTTAACTTATATGCCCAAAGATTAAGCATTTTGGAAGGTAAACTCTCTGAGTTTCTGAGTTAATAACTACTTATTTTGATGCTAAGAGGATCAGGATTCTCAAACCTGTGAACCCAGATCTGCTCAGTGCAGTGCATTTGTTTCTTGCATATCTTTGCTTACAGTGTGCTCCTTGAGGCTGGCTTTTCTGAGGATCTTCAAAGCTCTGTCTCTGCTTGTTTTTGTTTTTTTTTTCCCCCTGCTCAGAATATCTCCTTCAGCTCCTTGTAACTGTGCCCTTGTTATCCTGTCATCTGGTCTGCCTCTAGACTCTGCTCTGGGTCTAGTCTCAGTTGGATGTGAGTCCAGTCCACGTGGTGACTTGGAGGCAGCAGATCCAGGTTCATGTGCTGACTCTGCTCTGACTCGTATTCGTGTGTGCTCTTAGGCGAGTTTTGTAACCTTTTTTGCTGCTCAGTTTCCTATCTATAAAATGTGGGTCATAATAATACCCATGCCCACCGAGAGGTATGTTGTGAGAATTAAAAATGATGTCGCATACTGCTTGACATATAGAAAGAGTGAGTACTTCGTAATCAGTAGCTGCTATTATTATGCCAGAATGTATTTTCAGAAACTAGTTTGTTGGTAAACTTGCCCTGACAGTGAGGCTGTATTTTACATGCATACACACACTCACGTGTGAGCTATTTAAACGGTCATTAAAATACAGTGAATGTGTGTTTACCCACCACTTAGTTGGTAAAGTCTTACCGACAGAGTTGAGGCCCCCATGGAGATCCCTCCTGATTGCCTTTCCCTCCCTCCTTCTAAATGGTAACCGTCGTCCCGAGTTGGGTGATTTTCACGCTCATGTGTTTCCTTACATGCTCACTGCATGTGTGACTTTGTTTTAAAAACAGCTGTTGGTAATGAATACTGCCCCTGGAAGAGACCCTGAGTCGTTTGGGGAGCCACATGTGAAGGGTGCGGGAGGTCCTGTCATCACTGTTGTAGGGGGAGCGAAAAGGGCAGAGCTCTGACTCAGCCCCTGTCAGCAGGGCCCCGATCTTCATCCCCTTGCTTGGCTGCTCCCTATCCTGGAGTGAGGACCAACCTGAAGACTATATCCTGGCCTGTATGTTGCTCAGAAAGAAATTGTGTGGCCAGAATGTTCCATCTTCAAGATGACTCTTGAATGACTTGAGTGTGTTCTTGCTTCATTTGTCACTCACTCTTTTGGCTCATCTCCCTTTGAGGGTTTGGGCACTTTGATAACTGCTCCTCTAGCCTCTCTGACTAACTGCCTTCTTGCCTTCTCCAAGCTCCTTGGTTTGGCATTACTTGCACTGAATACTCAGTATTTGCGTTTCTAAGAAGCAGGATTCTGTGAACTGCTCTTGGGAGAAATGCATTGGGACTACCCTCCTTTTTGAGCCTTGGAGGGTCAGTCGCTGGGTGTGGGTGGCCTTGTCATTCTCAAGCACAGCCCGTTATTTAATGCATATTATCACTGTATGAGCAGGGAATCTCGTTATACAAACCATGCCCAGGTAGGTAAATGAGAAGTGTTAACGTTAGAGATTCTGCTCAGGATGGTGTCGTGGGTGAAGTCTGAACTCATTCAGTTCACTTCAGTCGCTCAGTCGTGTCCGACTCTTTGGAACTCATTACGGGGTTCCAGCTGGTTTCTCCTGTAGCAGCTCAGTTATCCATTGAGCCCAGGAGGTGAGACACTGGCACCTGCCTGGGGGGGGGCTACAGGTTCAACTTGTAATCCTTAGGTTTAGGTTGAAACTATAGAATTAGCTGTAGTCATTTATTCCCGGAGCTCAGTGCCCAGGCATAATCGAAATTTCTTTCCTCTCCTCGGCCTCGGCAAGCTGGGCAAGGCTCGCGAGTACTGTTGGCATCTCTCACCAGCATGCTGTTCTTTCCTTCTTGACTTGAGTGCTTGGTCTTCTGGAGCTCCTGGTAGCAATTCCTCAGTTTTGTTATCTCATCCCTTCCCCATCAGTCACATTTACTGACTTGGTTTCTCAGCCCCAATCCATCCCCCTGACAAAGAACATTATAGAACCACTGCGAGGCAATAGCGATCTTTTTTTTTTTTGACTACATGCTGAATGATCCTATTGACATAAAAGACAAAAACAGGCAAAACTATTGGATACTATGAGAAGCCAGGACGGTAGTTGTCCTTGGACGAGTGGAGTGGCAGCTGCGAGAAGGGGTTTCTCGGGCGCCAGTAATGTGTTTTTCAGAGGTCCTGGGCCACAGGGTGTGTTCAGTTGGGGAAAGTTCACCGAGCTGTACCTTTATGCTTTATGAAATTTGCAATAGCTCTCTCTTCTTCAGTGTCTCTGTGGGGACCTGTGAACATCACAGTAATTCTGACCACTGGTGTTGACCTTCCCAGCATGTGAGCTTCCCTTCCTCCCAATATTCCCAGCGCAGAGGCAAAAATCTTACAGTTCTATATGATTCTACTTCCTCTACGTTGTGGTTCCTGGTCTGTATTCTGGTTGACTTTATCCTTGTACTTCTGATACTTAACCCAGCTTTCATATATGAAAGGTTCTGTTTTGATTATTGTGGTAAGAACACTTAGCATGAGATCTACGCTCTTACCCATTTTTAAGTGTAAAATACAGTACTGTTCACTGTAGGCATGAAACATTCTTATAAAGAACTTTATGTGAGAAGAAACGTTTATAAAATATCTAGGCCTTCTAATCTGAGCAGAATAGTTCACAGAATAGTTGTTCACAGAATAGTTGAACAATCACAGAATAGTTCACAAAATCTAGAATAGGTTAGAGGTGGGCAAGATGAAAGTGACTGGAGTCACTGGCTTTGGAGCAGAAAAGTCTAGGGGGGAGGTCAGGGCATGGACTGACGCAGGAGCCCAGGACAGGTGGGAGTGGTGGGTCAGGGTGGCGCAAGCTGGTTGGGATGGGTACGACTGTGTGTCGGTGCAGAGACCACACGCCTCCTGAAAGGGAGTGAAGCTGGAGCCAGTGCCTTTCACCGATGGTGGGCATCCCAAGGACAAGGGTCAGACAGGCAAAGATGGCCAGCGGAGCCAAAGGGTGTCTCTCTCCAATCCTTGGCAAACCATGGCATAAGACATGACTTGATCCATTCTCTGGTTTGTGAAGGCTTTTCACTAGGCAGATGCTAAATTATTCTTCAGGTGTAAGAGATCTAACAATTCAAAGAGGGATCTAGTACCACTGAGACTCTCTTGTTTACCCCCAGGAAGAACTTCCAATGCTTAGCAACATTCAGTGGATACGTGATTCTGTATCGAGGACCTGCTTCTTAAAGGTCCTCATGGTCAGCCATGTGGGCATGGGCTTTGAGCATCTGGTCTGCTTGCAGACAATATGAGCAAGTTCAGAAATGCCCAGAAGGTAACATGCAATGCACGTGTTAATGCCACTTCTTCATGTATGCTACAGGTGATAGGGTACTAGATAGATAATTATTTCATAACTGCTGCTACTGCTAAGTTGCTTCAGTCATGTCCAACTCTGTGCGACCCCATAGACGGCAGCCCACCAGGCTCCCCATCCCTGGGATTCTCCAGGCAAGAACACTGGAGTGGGTTGCCATTTCCTTCTCCAATATTCTATATATAAGGTATATAGAATACATATATTATTATATATAATATAATTATATATACAATCTATTATATATTATAATAATATATATAATATAACATATAATAATATAATATATAATATATATAATTATACAATAATATATATAATATATATAAGATATATAATTATTGCATAACTAGAAATTGTGAAATATTTAAATGAAATATATTTTTTTAATCTAAGAATTTATATAAAATCATCTTATATATTACAGGAAGAAAAACTTACATGCTTATAATAAAGATGAATAGAGAGAGTTTACTTTGGAAGCATGGCCTTTGGAGTGGGAGAGGTCATTGATTTTAGAAACAAGAGACCTGGGTTTTAAGATCCAGTGTTGATGACCCCTGATACTTGAGGAGGTCGTATGTCTCATAAATGTTTGTGGTTTTACTCTGACATACGGGCGTAGTACTTATGACCCAGGGTTGAGTAAAAATAGCAGTGGGATAATATGTGTGAAAGTGCATGTATTTTTTCAGTCCATTCCTTCACTCAGCCAATAGCCACTGATCCTGTCCACGCGGTGCCAGGCACTGCTTGGGACTAAGGGGCTGGAGGTAGAGAGGACAGCTGTGGCCCCTGCCCCATGGAGCTTATAGTGACCAGACAGAAAGCTGCCCCATGCTATAAACTTGCACGGACGCATGTGACTGTTTTGACTGGAGCTTTTAGGAAAACTTTGTGAAATAACGGCATTAGGTGGGTCCTTGAAGGTTACAGTTTGTGCAGACAAAATGTAGAGAGGAGGACTTCTAGGAAGAGGAATGACTGTGAGCAAAGAGAAAGTAAAGGGTGCAAGTGGGTAAAATGAGTAGTTCCAGGAGGAAAAGTGAGTTGGGCCTGACTCATTTTCCCTTCACACCCTCCCCTGCCCCAATATTAGATTCTTCAGCCTCTTGTTTGAGGACCAGAACTGAGAAAAGGGGAAACCCACATGGGAGACAGTCACCAGCTGCTTTGTATAAATTCAGATTATGGGAGGTCGTATCGCATGCAGAAAGAGTACGGATGGCTGGGTAGGTAGGGTGTCAGTGGAGGAGGGGCTGAGCACGGGAGAACCACCACATTTGGGGCCTTTTCTCAATCTCCTTCTAGAGCTCTTTGTAGAATTAATCTCCTCCTATCTCAAAAGTCTGCTTTCTTTCTAGTTTTGAGGGAGAGAAAACCTCATTCTCTTTTGGTGTGAGTTTTTTTTTTTAATTCCTGATTTTATTATTTATTACTGTTTTCGGCTGTGCCGGATCTTTGTTGCTGCATGGGGTTTGCTCTAGTTGTGGCCAGTGGGGGCTACTCTCCAGCTGTGCTGCACGGGCTTCTCACTGAAGTGGCTTCTCTTGCTGCAGAGCACAGGCTGTAGGCACACAGACTTCAGTAGCTGTGTCTCCCAGGCTTTGGAGCTCAGGCTCAGTAGTTGTGGCCACAGACTTAGTTGCTCTGTGGCATGTGGGATTTTCCTGGACCAGAGATTGAACCCATGTTCCCTGCATTGGCAGGCGGATTCTTTACCACTGAGCCACCAGGGAAGCCCTCTTCATTCTCTTCTGGCCAAGTTGAATTTGAGGCCCTTCCAGTTGGAGGTGGCCCATGGGTGGTAGAATTCACCACACAGTCACTTTGAGGCAGTCACAGGCAGGCAGCTAGGACTTTTCTTTCTTTCTCCCCTTCCCAGCTTTGTTCTTGATGCTGGGAGATCCCATACCTGTGAAAGATTCTTTATTTTTTTAAAAAAATAACCTTGTTTTTTCGTTTTTGGCCTTGCCATGCAGCTTATGGGATCTTAGTTCCTTGACCAGGGATTGAACCTGGGCCCTTGGCAGTGAAAGCATGGAGTCTTAACCACTGGACCACCAAGAAATTCCCATCACAGAAGATTATTTTACTTGGTGGCAGGTCTGAATTTCAGTAGTGACTTAATCCTCAGAATACAGGAAAGGTTTTAGAATATCAGTCTACCTCCCAGAAAAACTCTGATAACAAGGCAAGTTTTCATATGACAGGGTGAATTATCAATTTAGTTACTTTACATGGAAACATTTATTAAGCATTGGTTATAGCGGTGGTTTAGTTCCTAAGTCGTGTCCAACTCTTTGCAACCCCATGGACTATATCCTGCCAGGCTCCTCTGTCCATGGGGTTCTCCAGGCAAGAATACTGGAATGGGTTGCCATTTCCTTCTCCAGGGGATCTTCCTGACCCAGGGATCAACCCTGGGTCTCCTGCATGGCAGGTGGATTCTTTACCCACTGAGCCACCAAGGAAGCAAAAATGAAAGTGAGAGTCACTCAGTCCTGTCCGACTCTTTGCAACCTCATGGACTATAGAGTCCAGGGGGTTCTCCAGGCCAGAATACTGGGGTGGGTAGCATTTTTGCTTCTCCAGTGGATCTTCTCAACTCAGGATTCGATCCAGGGTCTCCTGATTCTTTACCAACTGAGTTATCAGGGGAGCCCCCAAAGTGAAAGTGAATGAAAGTCACTCAGTTGTGTCTGACTCTTTGCAACCCCAAGGACTATGCAGTTCATGGAATTCTCCAGGCCAGAATACTGAAGTGGGGAGCCTTTCCCTTCTCCAGGGGAGCTTCCCACCCCAGGGATCTTAACCCAGGTCTCCCGCATTGCAGGTAGATTCTTTACCAGCTGAGCCATAAGGGAAGGCCAGATATTAATTAGGTGCCGAATACAAGAGGTGTAAGATATAATTCCTGACTTTGAGAAGCTTGTGGTCTCTCAGGACAGGTACAATTGTGGTCTGGTGTGATAATTATATGGGGCTTCCCAGTTGGTTCAGATGGTAGAGAATCTGCCTACAATGCAGGAGACCCGGGTTCAATCCCTGGGTCAGGAAGATCCCTTGGAGAAGGGATAGGCTACCCACTCCAGTATTCTTGGGCTTTCCTGGTGGCTCAGATAGTAGAGAATCTGCCTGCAATGCAGGAGACTTGGGTTCGATCCCTGGGTCGGGAAAATCCCCTGGAAAAGGGAATGGCAACCCACTCCAGAATTCTTGCCTGGAGGATTCCAGGGACAGAGGAGCCTGGCGGGCTACAGTCCATGAGGGCAGCACAGACCATGAGAACATAGTTTGGTGAGAGCCTGGACAGAGCAGAGGCCTGCATGGCTCACCCCCTCATCTTCATGTTTTTGTGTAAATGTCCTCTTTTCGGTGAGGACATTTTAAGGTGTTTTAAGGACATTTTAAGGACATTGTTTAAAGGTGACTCCCCTTTAAACAATAGCAACACTCACCACTTCTGAATTCTGAGTTCCCTTATCCTGTTCTTTTTTTTTTCTTTTTCCATTGCATTTGTCACCCTCTGTCTCAGTTGGCTGTTGCTGAATAACAAAGCATCCTCAAACTTGGTTGAAAACAGTGATTTCCTGTCTCGCTGTTCTGTTGGTTGATGGAAATTGGTTGGGTGGTTCTTGCTTGGGTGGTTGGTGGTTCTTGCTTGGTGGTTCTTTCCTTCTCCTGTGGTTGCTGCCAGATGTCAGCTGATGCTTCAGGCATCTGAAGGTTCTACTGGGCAGGACATCCAAAGTGGCCCCTCACTTCGTTGCAGCTGAGGGTGACTTGATGGGGAGCTCAGCTGGTGCTGTCCTCCATAGCATCTTGACGTGGCCTGGCTACGTGGCTCAGGTATCTTGCAGCCTGGCAACTGGATCCAAGGGTGAGCATTCCAAGGGGCAGGAAGCAGAAGCCACTAGGCCAATGGCAGGCTACATTTGGAATTAGAACAGCATCACTTTTTCTGTCTCTCTGGGTCCTAGGATCTGCCTGGATTTACTTTTGATGGGGGAGTGAAAAGATTACATTATAGAAGGGCATGTGGGAGAGAAAATACCATTGCAGCCACTGTTGGAGAATACATTCTGCCATGCTTTCTTAGTATTCATATAGAATTTGCTTATTTTTATGTCTGCTTTTTGTTGACTCCTGTGAGGGTGGAAGCCCTATGAAGGCTGGAATATCCACTGAATAATATGTACCAAGCATCTACACCCTAACTTGGCACAAGGAATAGTTATTAAATGTTCTAAGAAATGTGTCTAATCCATTGTGTTCAGATTGTCACTTGTTGTAGAGGTGTGGGTTTTTTTTTAACCCTGCTTCTGGTTTACATTCTTTGCTGTCACTTTTAACTGACCCTAATAGAGCCAGACATCCTGGAATGTGAAGTCAAGTGGGCCTTAGAAAGCATCACTATGAACAAAGCTAGTGGAGGTGATGGAATTCCAGTTGAGCTATTTCAAATCCTGAAAGATGATGCTGTAAAAGTACTGCACTCAATATGCCAGCAAATTTGGAAAACTCAGCAGTGGCCACAGGACTGGAAAAGGGCAGTTTTCATTCCAATCCCAAAGAAAGGCAATGCCAAAGAATGCTCAAACTACCGCACAATTGCACTCATCTCACATGCTAGTAAAGTAATGCTCAAAATTCTCCAAGCCAGGCTTCAGCAATATGTGAACCGTGAACTTCCTGATGTTCAAGCTGGTTTTAGAAAAGGCAGAGGAACCGGAGATCAAATTGCCAACATCCACTGGATCATCGAAAAAGCAAGAGAGTTCCAGAAAAACATCTATTTCTGCTTTATTGACTATGCCAAAGCCTTTGACTGTGTGGATCACAATAAACTGTGGAAAATTCTTCAAGAGATGGGAATACCAGACCACCCGATCTGCCTCTTGAGAAATTTGTATGCAGGTCAGGAAGCAACAGTTAGAACTGGACATGGAACAACAGAGTGGTTCCAAATAGGAAAAGGAGTTCGTCAAGGCTGTATATTGTCACCCTGTTTATTTAACTTCTATGAAGAGTACATCATGAGAAACGCTGGACTGGAAGAAACACAAGCTGGAATCAAGATTGCCGGGAGAAATATCAATAACCTCAGATATGCAGATGACACCACCCTTATGGCAGAAAGTGAAGAGGAACTCAAGAGCCTCTTGATGAAACTGGAGAGTGAAAAAGTTGGCTTAAAACTCAACATTCAGAAAACGAAGATCATGGCATCCGGTCCCACCACTTCATGGGAAGTAGATGGGGAAACAGTGGAAACAGTGTCAGACTTTATTTTGCTGGGCTCCGAAATCACTACAGATGGTGACTGCAGCCATGAAATTAAAAGACGCTTACTCCTTGGAAGGAAATTTATGACCAACCTAGATAGCCTATTCAAAAGCAGAGACATTACTTTGCCATCAAGGGTTCGTCTAATCAAGGCTATGGTTTTTCCTGTGGTCATGTATGGATGTGAGAGCTGGACTGTGAAGAAAGCTGAGTGCCGAAGAATTGATGCTTTTGAACTGTGGTGTTGGAGAAGACTCTTGAGAGTCCCTTGGACTGCAAGGAGATCCAACCAGTCCATTCTGAAGGAGATCAGCCCTGGGATTTCTTTGGAAGGAATGATGCTAAAGCTGAAACTCCAGTACTTTGGCCACCTCATGCGAAGAGTTGACTCATTGGAAAAGACTCTGATGCTGGGAGGGATTGAGGGCAGGAGGAGAAGGGGACGATAGAGGATGAGATGGCTGGATGGCATCACTGACTCGATGGACGTGAGTCTGAGTGAACTCTAGGAGTTGGTGATGGACAGGGAGGCCTGGCGTGCTGCGATTCATGGGGTCGCAAAGAGTCAGACATGACTGAGTGACTGATATGATCTGATCTGATAAATCAGGGACCTCATCTCTTTATTCAACACTGTATTGCTCAGTATCTGGTAAGTGGTTGGTGCTCAGTAACTATATATTAAATTAATGCATAAGTTATTGATTCTGCTTGAAACAGAGAAGTTATGAAGAATAAACTATGTTTGAACTGGGATCTGAAGGGTACATGGGATTGTTCCAAGAGAAGGGGGAATAGGGAAGAAAGGGAGAAGAAAACATTGAGAGCCAAAGGGAAGGATAAATGGGACTGTAATGAAACTGACCTGTGAGTCTCCTGAGGCCTGGGTTCTCCACATGATATGGCCCCCAGGCTGCCTTTTATAACATGTAGCTAGTGATTCAGCTGTCAGGCGCTTGGGGCAGGCATGCTTGTTGAATGAATGAGCATAGCATATGAACTCGTCTATAAATTTTTTGACAGAAAGGTGTTAGGTTAGGCAGAAACTAATCTTAACTCCTGGTAGTGAGGGGTCTTTTAAATATAAACTCAGAAAAAAATATTTTAAAGTATTTTAAAATAGCTAAGTTTTGCATTTTTGAATATAACAAAAGTGAGCTCTATTTATAAATGTCAAATAACCTTTCATCAGACTACACTCACTTGTCTTGTTTCTTTTAAAATTTTTATTGGAGTGTAGTTGATTTACAATGTTGTGTTCAGTTCAGTTCAGTCACTCAGTTGTGTCTGACTCTTTGCGACCCCATGAACCACAGCACACCAGGCCTGCCTGTCCATCACCAATTCCCGGAGTTTACCCAAACTCATGTCCATTGAGTCAGTGGTGCCATCCAACCATCTCATCCTCTGTTGTCCCCTTCTCCTCCTGCTCTCAATCTTTCTAGCATCAGGGTCTTTTCCAGTGAGTCAGCTCTTTGCATCATGTGGCCAAATTATTGGAGTTTCAGCTTCAACATCAGTCTTTCCAATGAACACCCAGGACTGATCTCCCTTAGGATGGACTGGTTGGATCTCCTTGCAGTCCAAGGGACTCTCAAGAGTCTTCTCCAACACCACAGTTCAAAAGCATTGATTCTTGGTGCTCAGCTTTCTTCACAGTCCGACTCTCACATCCATACATGACCACTGGAAAAACCATAGCCTTGATTAAATGGACCTTTGTTGGCAAATTAATGTCTCTGCTTTTTAATATGCTGTCTAGGTTGGTCATAACTTTTCTTCCAAGGAGCAAGCATCTTTTTATTTCATGGCTGCAGTCACCATCTGCAGTGATTTTGGAGTTCCCCCAAAAAAGTCAGCCACTGTTTCCACTGTTTGCCCATCTATTTGCCACGAAGTGACAGGACCAGATGCCATGATCTTAGTTTTCTGAATGTTGATCTTTAATCCAACTTTTTCACGCTCCTCTTTCACTTTCATCAAGAGGCTCTTTAGGTCTTCTTCACTTTCTGCCATAGTTAGTTTCAGGTATATAGCAAAGTGAATTGTACTTACACACATATCCACTCTTTTTTAGATTCTTTTCCTATGTACATCATTACAGAGTATTGCGTAAATTTCCCTGTGCCACACAGTAGGTCCTTGTTTGTTATCTATTTTACATACAGTAGTGTGTGTATGTCAATCCCAGTCTCCCAATTTATCCCTCTCCGCTATCCCCCTGGGTAACGATAAGTTTGTTTTTTACATCTGTGATTTTGTTTCTGTTTTGTAAACAAGTTCATTTGTACCATTTTAGGGGCTTCCCGGTAGCTCAGACAGTAAAGAATACACCTATAATGCAGGAGACCAGGTTTGATCCATGGGTTGGGAAGATCCCCTGGAGAAGGGAATGGCTACCCACTCCAGTAATCTTGCTTAGAGAGTTCCATGGACAGAGGAACCTGGCAGGCTACCATCCATGGGGTCTCAAAGAGTCTGACACAACTGATTAGGATTCCACATATAAGCAATATCATAGGATATTTGTCTTTCTTATGTTGCCTTCTAACAGATCATATGCCTAGTGGGAGATTGCTAACCCTTAGGCTTAACCCTGAAACCTTAGACCAAATCGTACACAGGAAAGACTAATCTTTAGGTCAAGGGGAAAGACGAATGAGCCACGCGTCTTTCATATGATGATGCAAATCAATAGCAAGGAGGCAGAATTGTTAAATTCATGAGTATAAACACATTTTTTTCCTGAAAGACTAAACAATGCAGAAATTACAGTTATAATGCTTTTACAACCACTATTCACATTTCTTTTTCTATGAGCTTATGAAGCAGTTACTAAACTGTCAAGAAAAAAAATAAGCCTTTTGTATATTAATCCGTAAAAAATAATCAATATCAGATAAATAGGGCACTTGTTTCATATTGCTAAATATATGATTTCTTATGCTTTCCGTCCGTATTGAGGAAAAAGTCCCCAGTAATCTTATCTTCAATTAGGTCTAGCCATAGAATGCTATTAAACATCTGTACAAAATTAACCCTTCCCTCATAGCCCATTTCCGTATGACGTGAAGTCGCTCAATTGTGTCCGACTCTTCGCAACCCCATGGACTGTAGCCCGCCATGCTCCTCTTCCATGGGGATCCTCCAGGCAAGAATACTGGAGTGGGTTGCCATTTCCTTCTTCAGGGGATCTTCTCCACCCAGGGATGGAACTTGGGCCTCTCGCATTGCAGGCGGTAAAGACTGTTTCCAAATGGTGAAGACTGTTTGCAAATGGTGATCCATAAAAATGTTGATTCAGCTATGGATTGTAATTCATTTGCCTCATGTATAACAACTGTACAAAAATAATGTCAAATTAAAGGCAGTATTTGAGACAAGGAGTAGCCCATTCTCCCTGATCTTTCACCCTGTTAACAAGGAAAAGAGACATCTGATGCTTCATCTATAAAAGACCCCTGGGTGGCCTTAGCCTCCCTGAGCTTCGGTAGATAGAGTCTTCCACAGGCCCTTTGATGTCTTCAGTTCTTCAGGCTGATCGTTGTCAGCTCTGGAAGCTTTGTGCCTTTCAATTAGTCTTTCTCACTCATGTCTTGCCTTTTGGTAGCTCTGGGATTTTTCTGACTAGAGCCTGGGGGTTCATATTGGAATAGTTTATAGTTTCCCTCACTGCCATACTAGACAGTGCAACTGATATCTTCACCATTCAGTATATGCCTGTGGCACTCCCCCTGCCCAGAAGCTTTTAAGATGGTGTTAACACACATCTCCCGTTTCTTGTGTATATATACACACACACACACACATATTCACACACACACACATCAGCTTTTTTCTTATCTCTTATCATACATCCAAGAAGGCTACCATTTTATAGCAGCTCTTGCAACAAATAAGACCATAATCTGGTTTCCAAAAAGAACATTTTTGCCAACTCCTGAATGTGACGGACACGTGGTGATTGCTGGGGTTTCCTCCTTGTGGGACAGGTAGCTCTCGGATTTGAACCACTGTTAACTCCTGAATGTGACTGACACGTGGTGATTCCTGGGGTTTCCTCCTTGTGGGACATGTAGCTCTCGGATTTGAACTGCTGTTAACTCCTGAATGTGACGGACACGTGGTGATTGCTGGGGTTTCCTCCTTGTGGGACAGGTAGCTCTCGGATTTGAACTGCTGTTTACCTTTGCTCAAACTGTTTATTTCGGCTTCCCAGCTGGCACTGATGGCAAGAACCCACTTGCCAGTGCAGGAGACATAAGAGACATGGGTTCAATCTCTGGGTCGGGAAGAGATTACACTCCATTATTCTTGTCTGTAAAATCCCACGGACAGAGGAGCCTGGTGGGCTACAGTCCGCAGGGTTGCGAAGAGTTAGATACAACTGAAGTGACTTAGCATGCAGGCATGCACACTGTGTATTTAGAAAATGGCTAATGTATTTTCTTCTGGCTCAGAGTTACTATTTACAGCCACACGTTTCGTGGCAGTGATTGCCATGTAACATCAAAAGGACCAGGCAGTAGTATCTCCTGCTACTACTAGTTTAAGGCTTAGTTATTTCCTTCAGGTTATCCCATGGATAAGCCGATCAGCCCTGTCACTATGGCTGGCCTGCATCATTTCCCTGCACACCGGGGAAGGTGAGTTTGGAGGCTGGACAACACGTGGTCACAGGGTCATCTACTCCAGGGTTTCCTTGGGCACTTTGCCCTTGTTCTCCTGGCTTCACCTCCTCACCCCGCTACTGAGGCCAGCAGCTTGCCCAGGTTCACGGTTCCCTACAGACCGATAGCTTAGGTTCCCACTTTCCTCCCAGGGTGAAGAGGTGGGGTCAGCTGGCTCAGAAGCCCACAAAGATGTGTCGATCAGGGGAGCATCTTGAGCTCTAGCTGGAGACGTGGGTCCCGCTCTCAGTGGGGCAGGTGGATGCCCGTGGGAGCAGAGCGTGTGTCTCCACCTCAGATCTCACTCTGTGCCCACACTTGGTGTTCCTTTCCTTCCAGAAAGACACGATTCTGGCCAGGAAGATGCTGGTTTTTGAAGCTTGGGGCCCTCATCTTTTTTTTTTTTTTAAGTAGCTTTATTGTGATACAGTTCACGTATCATGCAGTTCATCCATTCAAAGTGTACAACTCACTGGCTTTGTTATATCGTGGATATACTGTCTATCCGTATATGGCAACTATCATCACCATAATTTTTAGAACATTTTCATCACCTCAAAAATAAGCCCTAAGGACTTCTCTGGTGGTCCAGTGGCTACGACTCCGAGCTCCCAATCAATGCAAGAGGCCCAGGTCAGGGAACTAGATCCCACGTGCTGAAATTAAGAGTTGGCATGCTGCAACTAAAGACCCCACCTGCCGCATCTGAGACTGGTGCAGCAGAATAAAAGGAAGCCCTACTGTTTAGCTGCCACCCCCCACAGTCTCATTTCCCAGCCCCTCAGTGGTAAGGAACCAGTAATCACCTTTCTGTCTCTATTTCTGTCTTTTCTTTTCCTCTTCTGGAGTTTCATATGAATGGAATCTTACAATATGTGGTCTTTTATGGCTTACTTCTCTTAGCATGATGTTTTCAACATTCATGTTGCAGTGTGAATCTTCATTTTTTTTTATGGCTGAATAATATTCTCCTGTATGTCTTACTATGTTTTGTTTATCCGTTTGTCCATCAGTGGACATTTGGGTTGTCCAACATTTGGGCTGTTGTGAATTATGCTACTGTGCACGTTTGGGTGCAAGTTGCTGTGTAGACATCTGTTTTCATTTCTCTTGGGTGTATGCCCAAGAGTGGAATTGCTGGGTCAGATGGTAACTGTGGGTTCCCCAGGCAGCACTAATGGTAAAGTTCCCACCTGCCAATCCAGGATATATAAGAGACGCGGGTTCCATCCCTGGCTGGGGAAGATCCCCTGGAGGAGAGCAAGGCAACCCACTCCAGTAATCTTGCCTGGACAATCTATGGAGAGAAGAGCCTGGTGGGCTACAGTCCATAGGGTCGTTAAGAGCTGGACATGACTGATGCGACTTAGCATGCATGCATGGTAACTGTATGTTTAATTATTTAAAGAATTGCCAAATATTTTCTAAAGTGGCTGCATCATTTCACTTTCCTGCCAACACAGTGTATGACGGTTCCAATTTCTCCATATTTTTGCCACCCTTGTTGATCTGACTTTACACTTCTCGCCATCCTAGTGGGTGTGACTTCATGTGAGGTTTTGAAAGGATTGGGGAAGGATTTTTTTTTCCTTTCTAATAGTTTTTAGTGCCCTGTATGTGTGTATACACACAACATATTTATGACTTCAAAGTGTGCCCTTTGCTAGCGTCTGTAAAAGCATAGATGCTAAGGGGTCCTGTTGCCTGTTACAATAATAAAGCAGATTTCAGTGTTTATTAATCCAAAAATCTCACCACCCAGACCATTGTGGGAGACAGTGAAACGTGTGCATTGAGAGGAGGAAGAGGAGTGGTGGGAGACGCGGGAGCAGGTGTTGTGTTTCCTGGAACGAGCATCCTTCCCAGGAGATGGCCCCACTTCTTGTCTGTGTCTCACGGGTCCCTCTGTCTTTCAGGAGGCCTGGCGCTGGCCCAAGTGCTCTTCTTCTATGTGAAGTACTTGGTGCTCTTCGGTGTCCCGGCTCTGCTCATGCGCCTGGATGGACTCAGGCCGCCGCCGCTCCCTCGCTGTGTGAGCACCATGTTCAGCTTCACGGGGATGTGGAGGTCAGTCTGTCAGGGTCCTTCGGGGATGTCCAGTGGGAGGAACCACCATCCTTTCTCTGCCCTTCACTCAAGTTTCCTTTGGCACTTAGGTTTTTTTAATCTAACAGATTGACAATCCATATTTTCTGAACCTCTCAAACATATTGTCAGGCTATGAAAAATTGGGAGATAAAGTTTCTCACCCAGTCTGTGTAAAGATGCACAAAGGGCTGTGCCTAAAGTGGTCTCTTACTAACTTGGGACATAATACATATACTGATGATTTTATTGCTATCTGTTTTTCTTGAAAATGATGTCTTTGTATGTGAGACTATAGATTAAAAAAATAGACTTAATTTTATTTTTCTTAATACCAAAAACGTAAAAAAAAAAAAGAAAAAATATATAGACTTAGTTAATAGTACAGGGCAGGCATTTACTAGCTCTCAGATCCAGAGCAACAGACTTCAAATGTGCGTTTCAGTTTTTTTGTCTTTTACATGGTAATAAAAATGATAATGGTACTGATAATATTCGTCTCTAAAAGTCGTTTGGAAGATTAAAAAAGCTAATACATACATATAAAGCATCTGGCACACAGTAGGTGTCTACGAATGTTAGCTTTTATCCTTCTGTTACTCCTGTACTCACGCACTGTGGATAGGCGGGTGCTTTTTCTGAGTGTTCTTAGTCTTCTTGATTTAGCCCCATGGATGTACAGTCAGCTTGGAGTCTCTGTTCTAAAAGATCCCTCGGCCCCGCTGCCGTTTCTGGCTATTGCTCTCCAGATGGGCTCGCTTGCTGCTGGGTTTTATTATTGCTTCCAGTGTGGAACCAGTGGCAGGCTGGCTCTTGCAATTGCAAGCCTAATGTAAGAACCTGAGGGTGGGAACTCGCACATCTGTGGGAGGCAGTATCTACTTGAATTGTGTTCTTTAGAAGCCTCCATTTGCCACCCTCTTGGTCCTGGCCCTGCTCAGAAAATCCATTCTGGCTCATCCAGTCTTATATTTCATCTCTGAGCTCAGTGAGTATTGCTGTCTCTAATGTTGCTTTTGCAAAAGGCGGGTAGTTAACAGGCAATATCCTAGTTTTCCATCATAATTTATTACAGGGACTGAATTGATCTAAGCCTCCATGAACGCAGTTTATTTTTGCTGCCGTCTGCTTCTTTGGATTGGAAATACCATCTGATTATTGTAAAGAATGTAAGTAATTTCTCTGATTTGTCTTTAATTACTTCATCGAATATCATAGGTTGCCCAGCTGTAATGGCAAATTTAGGAAAAGGAGCTCTCTCTAGCCAGGAGGCCAGGAAGTGGTTTTGTTTGGAAGGTGAGCCTGATGGGAAGGCTTTATTCATTTTGACCTGTTCATGAAAGTAATTTACTGAATAAATGGGTTGGGACCTAAGCATGACCTGGGGGTATGTCACGAGTCCCTTGTGGGCACCCAACATGGTTCCTCGGCCTCCTTGATGTGAATGCTTGCGCTGAAGCATTTCTTGGTAAGCACGTTCTCCTAAAGAGCTTCTCCAGTGTTGGTTGGGGTAATAAATAATCTTGACTCTTGGCAGCCATGCTGGCTCTAGGCTAATTAATTATTTTTTGTCCAAGATCCTCTGTTGTGTACAAACCACTGAGGTGCAGAAAACATGTCTGCTGAGACCTTTGTCATTCTTGTTAGAAACTAGACTTGAATAGTGTGGACCCTGGGTTGTTGAAACCTCTCCTCTGTATCAGTCACCGTGAGCAAGAGAGTGATCATGAAAAGTTTCTCTGAGGTACTCCTTGGAGTGACGTGCGTCTGAAGCGAGCTGGATACAAGGGAATGTGCTGAAATGGCACACACGGTCCTTCCTGGGAGTGACCTCAACGTGTGTCCTGGCTTCTTTCAGCTTGCGTGGGTGTGGATTTCCCCCGTCATGTTTGCTTTAGCTTCTTAAGGGTTTTCTGATTTGCCACTTGTATTTAGAGACACTCAGGGCTTCTCTCTTGGTATACAATAACTATTCCACATGAAGTTGTTGAATTTAGGAAGGGAGATGAACTCTCTCTGAGGAATTCCATGCACAGTGTAAGGCTCAGAAGAAGCAGTTTTTAACTGAGAAAAGAAGGAATAAAACTCAGAGATTCTCCTTTGCACTCTTTCCTCCATTCTTAGTCTACCATGTTCATAGTCAGGATCTGGTCGCATAACCCTCCAGTGGTCCTGGTCCCCATTTTCTCTGACTTTTCTCCTTAAGAAGACATGTCAAGGGAAGATAAAAATTTCAATTTGTAGTTTCTATTTACATCTAATATCTCTGGGCCATCACTGAGGCATTGCTGCAGACTGGGCATTGCTCCAGCCCCTTCCTGGGTTTAGGTTCAAGTCGAATTGAGTCATGAGCAGCTGTGAAAGCTGGTGATGCAAATTATTCTGCTGCATTGTGGCCACCACTCTTACAGTGACACAAAGGGCATGGTGGATGGGAAGTGGAGGGAAGAGGTTTAAAAACCATCTTCAGAGATTGTTTAATGGCTACCTAAGCTACTAGAAAATCCACACTGAATGAGGTTTAGAGCTGAGGATGAGAGATGGATTTTTAGCCCCCCATTTGAAAGGAGCCATACACATCTGGACACCATGCTGATGGACTGCACTATCAGTCCACTTAGCAGTGAGAGAAGACTTGAAGCCGGCAGCCTGCTGTAGCAGAGGAATCTGAGCTCTACATCACACAATGGATGAAATTGGCCATCAGCTGAGAGATAATGTTCCTTGACATGATAGTTCAAATTGATCATGAAAAATTGCTATTTGCAGAGACGGCTCAAACCTGAAAGTTAGGACCTGACTGAAAGATTTATTATATATATATATTTTTCCTATTTGCTCTTCTGTTTTGTGTAATTCTTGCTCAAATATTTTCAGGTAGAACAAACCGCTAAGGGGTCTGTGTTTTCCCACTTGTGTGATTTTTCTGTGGCTGTACAGACATGAGAAATTGAGAATTTTCTGCTTAATTTTGGGGCTTCATGTTTTAATTTAGGTAGGCTGAGGTCTGTAATGAACATCTTTTGCCAGAAGTCATTAAAGATGACACTGCGTGTCTGAGGTTCCAAATTAGAAATCTGATCATCTTCCTCTGATTTGATTTCTGACTGTGGAAGCAAAGTGTGCAAAGTGATAGAATTTCCCGTGGTGGCTGGTGAGTTACAGGTCAATTTCAATTATCCTCGGAATTTCTCACAGCTTGCCCTCTGAATTTCCTGAATTGTGATGCTCTCTGGTCTTCACAGGCACACTCATCACTACTTATTCCAGAGGGATCTGGGCACTGTTGGTGGCTAGTAGGCCTTAATATATGGGGACATCTATGAGCTGGGATGGCAGGAACACAAGTCCCCCTTTTCAGTGGGGCTTTGAGTTGGGGCTTTCAGTGGGTCAGTGGAAGAATTTAAGTCCCGATAGCTCAGTTGTTAAAGAATCTGCCTGCAATGCAGGAGACCATAGTTTGATTCCTGGGTCAGGAAGATCCCCTGGAAAAGGGATAGGCTACCCACTCCAGTATTCTTGGGTTTCCCTTGTGGCTCAGCTGGTAAAGAATCTGCCTGCAATGCGGGAGACCTGGATTTGGTCCCTGGGTTGGGAAGATCCCCTGGAGAAGGGAAAAGCTACCCACTCCGGTATTCTGGCCTGGAGAATTCCATGGACTGTATAGTCCATGGGGTCGCAAAGAGTCAGACACGACTGAGGGAAAGTTCACATCAGCATCAGATAGAGAGTTGGTTCAGGCCGACAGTAGGTGATAAAACCAGCCACACCAACTACTGGCTTTGCTTGAGTCCTGCCTCTGAATCATGTTTAACCTCGGGTTGCAGGGCAGGATGGCAGACATGGACTTTGTGAAACACTATCTACTGTCATGGTTGGGTGGAAAGCAGGGGAAGTGTGAACATAAAGGAGGAAAAGATGCTTATTAACAGGTGCTGTTAAGAGAGGCTCACTTTTTTTTGAAGGTAACATAGTAACTAAGTGCTTGCTATGCCAGGTACTAGCTATGTGATTTGGGCAAATAATTAAAATTCTCCAGGTGAATCTTTGTTTCTAAAATAGAGATAAGAATAGCACTTGCCTCACAGCAGTGAGGTGAGGGGTGATCAAGCCTGGGGTATAGTCAGTCCTCAGGAGGTGGTAGCTTCTTACTGTTTTGCGCTGGAAAATGTAGCAAAGCCAGAGGTGCCTGAGAGATGGGCTGGGCTGGGGAAGCAGCAGGCAGGGATGGGACTGGCTGGGGAGAGGCTCTGGTCCAGCTCCGAGCCTGAGACACAACAGTTCAGAGAGGCAGAGTATGGTGGACAAGAGACAGGCTCTGCCCTCAGTGGGTAGCTTGATCCAATCACTTTTGCCTCGGTTTCCCCAGCTGTTAAATGAGAGCCAGACTCTTTCACTAGGTGATGGCTATGATCCCTTGCAGTTCTGTATTAGCCCCACACTGGATGGATATGGGACCGCTAGTATCCTGGTGCTGAAGTACTCCCAGCCCCCTTCCCCATATGTGGTTGGACTCGTGATTTAACCTCCTTATGCTTGTGTTTTCTGGGGTATTAAAATGGGGCAAACCATAGTGCTTGTCTCATTGGGGAAGTCCGAGGATTAAGTGAGTTCATGTACTAAAGCAGTGAACACAGGCAGTGTAGACACTGACATATGAGCTGATAATCGTAATCGCAGCCGTGAGGGTGATGGTGGCGCTGTTTGTTTTCTAATTTCCGAGAAAACAAAGGCCTGGGAGGCTGAGTGGTTGAGGAGGTGGACGGTGATGGCGGCAGGGTGGTGATAATGTATGGAAGGTGTGGGTTCCAAAATGGAAGCATGGGGTCCCCAGCATCTAGACCATTGCAACCTCCCTCTCACCCTTGAGGAGTTCTCTTTGCAAATAGTTTCCACTACTGGGCATTTGCAGGAGTCTCTGGCGGCTTAGTTGTAAAGCCTCTGCCTGCCAGTGCAGGAGATGTGGGTTTGATTCCTGGGTGGGAAGGATCCCCTGGAGAAGGAAATGGCAACCCCTCCAGTATTCTTGCCTGGAGAACCCCATGGACAGAGGAGCCCAGTGGGCTACAGTCCACAGGGTCGCAAAGAGACACATCTGAGCTATTAACAACAGCTGGGCATTTGTACTACGTCATGCTTTGGGTACCTCTGTTAGTCTACCCTTCTGTCTTCTGAGTCCCATCTCCACAGACTCAGAAGACTTGTTTTCTTTCTTCTTACTTTCATACTTCAATCCCTTCACCTTTTTCTCCAAATACAGACTTCTGTAAATCAAATCAGGAAGGGGACCTCAGGTTGAGGCAGATTTTAGGAACGGTCATTAGGTTTTAATTCCTGGATTTACTTTGACTTCAGAGACAGTTTCTCTGCACTTCGCGCTATTTTCTTCCTGTGTGGGTAGTATTTTCAGTCCACATATTACGGAGCGACCCTCAGACTTTTTAGAGTAAGGAGCACTTTGATGCAGGAAACTCCAGAGCATCTTCAGATAGAAGGCTTTCATTGGTCACTGGTCACCAGAGCCTAGACGTGGAGCCTGGCTGCCTGCATTTGAATCCTGGCTCTGTTCCCTGTTACCCAGTGACCCCTCCGTGCCTTAGCTTCCTTTTCTGGAAAGCGGAGATGTTATAATACTCACCTCTGGGAACGGACACCCCGTGCTTGTCACAGCAGCAGCCATGTTCCACGCAGTAGCTGTCTCTTTACTTGCTCACTTTCCAGCAGACAATGAGCTTTTGAGAGCAATGATCAAATCTTGCTTTGTTTCACATTATGTCCCCAGGTCCCTCCGGGGTATCCAGCCTGTAGTGGGCACTCAGGAAATATGTGCTTGTCTGTAATTTCGGACAGTGGGTCTGAAGAGCCAGATTTTCAGATAGTTTGATCTGAACTCGGGATGGTTGCTCTGTGTTACATGTCCTGCAGGTGTTGCTCTGTGTTACCTGCAGGACATGTCCTTGCTCAGGTGCATACGCGTACCGTGGCCACTGTCGGTACCCCACCTTCTCGATCTCTGTTTTTCTCATAAAATGTGTGTACATGGCATGTCAAAATATTGTGTCTGCTTGCAGTTTTCCTGAGAGTGAATCTGCCGTGTGAGGGATGAGGGACGCATGCCTTTCTTACTTAATTACTATCATTATTTTATCAGAACTTTTGCCACATCCTTGATACCAGGTGACGGGGAAAGGCTGCAAAACTTACAGGAAGAAAAGAGATTCCGTTCAGATGTGGATATGAGAGAGGAGTTTGACAGCTGTTTGTCTTGAGAGATGGGATTCTTCCAAGGCAGGGGCTTACCGTGGCAGATGAGGACTGTGGAAGCAGGACGGGGAGGGAAGTGCTTTGAAAACATGCCCTCCCAGTGAACACGGTTGACCCGTGAACAGTGCAGGGCTTGGGGCACTGGCCCTCCTGATGGTTGGAAGTCCACGTATAATTTATAGTCAGCTGTCTGTGATTCTGCGTCTTTGGAATCAGTCACCCTTGGACCACAGGACTGCAGTATATTCTGCTGAAAGAAATCGAGTGTAAGTGGACCCACACAGTTCAAACCTATGTTGTTCAAGGGTCAGCTATAATAGTAGGAGGAATAATAATGGTATTAATAGCAGTAATGGCAGCTGCAGCAGCAAACTCTTAGTGCATACGTCATGCCAGGCACATTTCTAAGTGCTTTTATGTATTTATTTAATCCTCACAAAACACGTATGGTGTAGGTTCTCTCATCCCCGTCATTCACAAATGATGAAACTGATGGAATCACACAGCTGAAATCCTTGAATGACACCGCTGGTAAGTGGTCGGGCTGGGATTTGAACCTAACCATGTGGCTGTAGCGTCTGTGACCGTGATCTCTGCCTTTCACTGTCCATAGTGAGATGGAGCTGGGGTGGGTCTGGAGTGAAAGGCTTGTGTGGCAGGTTCTGGGACTCAGGGCTACCTGAGGATGATGGTGCTTCTTTACTGACTCCCTGGGAAGGGAAGGACTCCAGATTCCCCAGAGCCCTGCCTGATCTGGCCCCTGCTACTGGCTCTCATTCTCTGTATTTTGAGCGCCTGCCATGGGTCAGTCTAATGAGGACGAGGATGTGAATTTAAAGATGAATAGAATTGCATTGTGACAGATGCTATAAAGATCCCTGGTGCTCTTAGAACCTGTGTAGAGGGATTTGTTCTCATTAGAAAAGCTCCTCTGCTGAGATGTGGATTGACCCGAGATCTGAAGGTTGAGGGGAAGGGGAAAGAGTATTCCAGGAGGAGGGAACGGCACGTCCAAAGGCCCTGTGGTGGGTGGCCATGGCGGTTCTCCAGCCTGAAGAAGGCCATCCCCCTGGACTCTGCAGGGGGTGAGTTGAGGGGGCAGTCGGGCAGTGGCTGACCTCCTTGCACCAAAGGGGAGAGGAGACAGGGAGTCGCCATTTAACCCTGGGAAACTGCCTGAGGGACTGGCGTGGAGTCTCTGGGGCTTCTGCTCGTACGTTCCGTTCCTCGTGTTGCAAAGGGCAATCCCGAAGCAGCTGTCTCAGTGGGAGTTCGGGGGCTTCGCCTGTGGCCTCATAGAGACTGGCTCTGTCTCCCCCATTGTCCCCTCCTGTGTCTCCCGGCCCCTGGCCGCCCTGCCGGCTGTCCTCCGCCTGTGTTTGTTTACCTTACGTCAGGCTGGGTCATGTCCTCTTTGCCGACAAGGATGGAAAATTGCCCCGTATCTGCTGATCTTTAACCTTCTGGGCCCTCAGTATGATCTTATTTCTTTTTCATACCCTCCCTTCAGCTAACTAGTGTTGCTTTTTGCCCCACCTCAGTTCTGAGGATTAAATTCAAAGTGCAATTAAATTCAAAGGGCAACCTACTATTTCTCTGACACGTTTATAGGTATTTTGATATTTCAGTTTTACATTTGTTTGTGGTCAAGTCTCTTACTCTTTTCCTGTATAGTTCCTACCTCTGGTGATAATTGAAGAAAGTCCCGTTGACATTTATTTATTTTTGTGTAAGGCAAGAAGCCTTCATTTGGGGATCCACAAGCTACTGAAAGCGTTTTTCTGTAGATTCTCAGAAACCTGCTGTCTGTAGTCTCTTCATCGTGTAACACTGGACCTTGGCACATAGTAGGCCCTCAACATCTGATATTTCCTAAATGTAAGGTGATCCCCCATGCCCCCCACTCCTTTCAAAGATAAAAGGGAAATTGGCTTACATGTGAAGTGTGGGTCAAATTTCAGTTATTCCCAATGGCTAACCTGCCATCCTGATGGCATTTATGTGCTTTTATATTAATAAAATGCTGTCTATTCCCAGGTAATCTATTGCCTGTGTGGTACCTGAGGTTCTTTTTGGTGTGCCACCCACAGCATATCTTGAAAATGTCAACATTTCTATCTTTTCTGTATCGAATGACTTACCATTAGAATCCAAGAGGGAATTTGTGTTTCTTTATTGGGTCTGGTGCAGAAAAGAAAAGAGGGTGTGAGTAAAGATAACAGCTCTTTCATTCCTCCTCATTAGAAGCTAAAAACCAGCAAACCAATCAGCCACCATCACCACCACCACCACAACACGAAAAGAAAAACTGAAAGGACTTTCGTTATTTCTGGGACAACAGAATTGAGAGAGGCTGTCCTCTTGCTTGCAGTGGGTGGGAAGGAGAGTAAAACTCTTATTGTGAACCGTCAGTGGTGTTTGTGTGAAAGCAAAGGATAAGGCTCGAATTTGGAGCCTCTGAGGACAAGAAAGGGGCTGAGTAGGCATCATCTGGGATGGGAAGATTATGCCCACGGGGGTCTGAGTCACTGAACCTCAGATTCTCATCGCGGGACCCCCTGGAGCTGTCCCTGCATTGCTTCTCCTCTCTGTCCTCACTGCCCATTTTGTACAATATATGCGTCCTGCCTATGGCCTGGGCTTGGGAGGAGTGGGACCAGCTTCCTTAGCTATCAGTTGAGGGGAAACCAGGCTCTTGCTTCTTTGCCTTGAGTGAAGATTGCTCCTGGCATCTCAGATCGCCCCCCGCCCCCCTCCCCCTCCACCCCAGTGCATGTTCCCTGGGAAAATTGGTCTAAACTGCGGTCAGATTCCACATTTCTCTTGCTAGTGGACTGCAGAACAGGCCTCAGATGATCGTGTGTATCAGAATCATTCACAGGGCTTGACAGAGTAGGAGGTCACATCTAGATTCTGTTTGAGTAATTTGGGGTAGGGCCCACAAATCTGAATTTTGTCAAGCAACTAAGGAGCTTGTGTGGTGCCCAGACTATACTTTGAGAAGCAGCCATCACCCTTAGCCTTAGGAAGGAGTCCAGTTTCTTGCAAAGTCCTGCCTGGTCTGGCCCCGGCTACTGTCTCTCATTCTCTATATTTTGACCACTTGCCATGTGACAGTCTAATGGGGAAAAGGGAGGTGAATTTAAAGACAAAGAGCATTGTGCTGTGACATGGTGTGAAGGGGATGTCCGTGGTGCTCTTTAGAACCTCATCACAGAAAGCTCCTCTGCTGAGATGTGGATTGACTTGAGATCTGAAGGTTGAGAAGGAGGGGAAAGAGTATTCCAGGAGGAGGGAACGGCATGTCCAAAGGCCCCATGGTAGGAGAATGTGACAGTTCCCTCGTGTGCATCTGGTCTGCAGACAGCATGTGTGTGGGTATCATTGGAGATGAGGTTGGATACAGGTGGCGCCTCTGACCAAGGATGACCTTGTTGGCTCAGGGAGGAGTTTAGAATTTAAACAAGGACTGAGATTTTAGGACTTCAGCACTTTCAGCCTGGTTGAAGAGGTTTGAGCCTGTAAGGGGATTAAAAAAGGATTGGCTAGAGAAGGTCAACTTATCTTGCTAAAAACTAGAGAGCATATTTTACGAAGAAGAACCAAGAGAACTAGAGAGCATATTTTACAAAGAAGAACCAAGAGAATGTTTTGAGAAAAGAGGAAGTAGTCCCCAGAGCCCAGTGCTTCTGAGAGGCTGAGGTTGATAAAGCCTTTGGGGTTTGTCAACTGGAGATGATTACTAGCTTTATCAAGAAAGCTTGTTTCAGTGGAGTAAAGGGGCTGGAGGCTGGATATGAAGGGTTTCAGTGTGAGTAGGGAGGGAACCCTTGTCTGCTTACAGTCCCTCCCTCAATTCCATGTTCTGGCTCTACTGGACTATTTGCTGCCCTCCAAGGCTGTCTGAATGCAGAGTGCCAAAGAATAGCAAGGTGAGATAAGAAAGCCTTTTAAAGTGAACAGTGCAGAGAAATAGAGGGAAACAGCGTACTGGGAAAGACTAGAGATCTCTTCAAAAAAATTGGAGATACCAAGGGAACATTTCATGCAAAGATGGCCTCAATAAAGGACAGAAACGTAAGGATTTAATGGAAGCAGAAGAGATTAAGAAGAGGTGGCAAGAATACACAGAAGAGCTATATAAAAAAGATCGTAATGACCTGAATAACATGATGGTGTGGTCATTTACCTAGAGCCAGACATCCTGAAATGTGAAGTCCAGTGGGCCTTAGGAAGCATTACTGCAAACAAAGCTAATGGAGGTGATGGAATTCCAGCTGAGCTATTTCAAGTCCTAAAAGATGATGCTGTTCAGGTGCTGCATTCAGTATGCCAGCAAATTTGGAAAACTCAGCAGTGGCCACAGGACTGGAAAAGGTCAGTTTTCATTCCAATCCCAAAGAAGGACAATGCCAAAGAATGCTCAAACTACTGCACAATTGTGCTCTTTTCACATGCTGGCAAGATAATGCTCAAAATCCTTCAAGCTAGGCTTCAACAGTACACAAACCGAGAATTTCCAGGTATACAAGCTATATTTAGAAAAGGTAGAGGAATCACTCCAGTATTCTTGCCTGGAGAATCCCAGGGACAGGGGAGCCTAGTGGGCTGCCATCTATGGAGTCGCACAGAGTCGGACACGACAGAAGCGACTTAGCAGCAGCCAGAGGAATCAGAGATCAAATTGCTAACAGCCGAAGGATCATAGAGAAAGCAAGGAAATTCCAGAAAAACATCTACTTCTCCTTTGTTAACTGTGCTAAATTCTTTGACTGTGTGGATCACAACAAACTGTGGAAATTCTTCAAGAGATAAGAATACCAGACCACCTTACCTGCCTCCTGCGAAACCTGAATGCATGTCAGGAAGCACCAGTTAGAACGAGGCATGGAACAATGGACTGGTTCCAAATTGGGGAAGGAGTATGTCAAGCCTCTATATTGTCACCCTGCTTATTTAACGTATATGCAGAGTAAATCATACTAAATTCTGGGCTGGATGAATCACAGTGTTTGAGCAAACTCCAGGAGATACTGAAGGATAGGGTAACGTGGTGTGTTGTAGTCCATGGGGTTGCAAAGAGTTGGACACAGCTTAGTGACTGAACAACAACAACAATATATATGAGTGTGTGTGTGGTAAGTCACTTCAGTTGTGTCCAGCTCTGTGCGACCCTATGGATTCTAGCCTGCCAGGCTCCTCTGTCCATGGGATTCTCCAGGTAAGAATACTGGAATGGGTTGCCATTCCCTCCTCCAGGGGATCTTGCTGACTTAGGGATCAAACCCGCCTCTCTTCTGTCTAACCTGCATTGGCAGTTAGGTCTTTACTACTGGTGTCACCTGGGAGTGTACGCACATATGTGTATGTGTGTAAATGTGTGTGTCTATATATATAAAATTATGCACATACACGCAATTATAAAATATGTATGTGTGTGTATGTATGTGTATATGTGTCAGCTAGGGCTGTGTAAGCTATTATGCATTTTATCCGAGTCAGATAGCTTACTATTTATGATTCTCCAGAGAAACAGAACCAGTAATATGTGTAGTTGATCCTTGAACGGTGAGGTCTGTTTATATAAATACGGTTTTCAATAGTAAATACTAGAGTTGTAGTAAATACTACACTATCAATAGTAAATAGTACAGTGTCCACAGTCGGTTGAATTCATGGATTTGGAGGGCAGACTTTAAGCTATGTGTGCATTTTTGATGGGGGCAGTGGGCTGGAGCCCCTACCCCCACAGTGTTCAAAGGTCAACTGTATATATGAGGAGATTTATTTTTTTTAGGAACTGGCTCATGTGACTGTGGAGGCTCAGAAGCCTCACCGTCTGCCACCTGCATGCTGGCGGCCCAGGAAAGCTGGTGGTGCGATTTAGTCTGAGTACAAAGGCCTGCTAACCAGGAGAACTAATGGTGTAAGTCCTGGTCCAAAGGCCCGAGAATCCGGGGCTGATGTAAGAAGTTTTGAGAATCCGTAGTATGTCTGTGTCTGAGGGAAAGAGATATATGTCTCAGCTCCAGGAGACAGCGGATTCCCCCTTCCTCTGCACTTTTGTTCTATTCAGAGCCTCCATGGGGAGGAGGAATGGGATCCCCCCATTCCCCTCGCCCACCCTTGGTGGGATTAGCTGCTGTTGAGTTGCTCAGTTGTGTCCGACTCTTTGCGACCCCATGGACTGCAGCATGCCAGGCTCCTCTGTCCTTCACTATTTCCCAAAGCTTGCTCAAGCTCATGTCCATTGAGTTGATGATGCCATCCAACCATCTCATCCTCTGAGGGCGTATCTTCTTTACTCAGCTTACTGATTCAAGTGCTAATCTCTTGGAAACACTCTCAGGAACACACCCAGAAATAACATCTTACCAGTTATCTGGGCATCCTTTAACTCAGCCATGTTGACACAAAGTGAACCATCCCTGATAGGCAGTCATGGAAAGGATTTGAGCTGGAAGTGACACTGTGCTATGTTAGGAGACTAGTCCTTAGGGGTCAGGGCAGGAGCAGTGAGCAGGTAAGAGGGTGTGGTAGTCACTCAGAGCCAGGCCTTGTCATGGTGATGCTCACAGCTTACTTTCCAGCCCCTCCTCTGCCCCTAAACCACTCCCACTTTAGGGAGCGCGGCCTCAGGAGGAACTGAGAGAGAGCTGAACCGCAGGATTGTTGCACCCAGTGCTATGGTGCCCATCTAGATAGAGGTGGGCTCCAGGTTGAAATTGAACTAACTGAAGCTTTAGTTTCTGTGAAACAGTTTGGCAATCTGCACTGTTGGGCTTGCACATTCAAATTACTTTAAATCCAGGGCGCCAAGTAATTAGAAAAGGACTCACTTCATTGTATTTCTTAATGGAAGGTACGTACGTATTCTTACTCTTTTGACTTAACTTTTCACAGCCACGATCACAGCCCTTGAGAACCACATCTCATTCCCCTTGACAGGGAAGGGGAACGTGGCCAGATAGATTGCTTGCGTGGAGGTATTTGCAGCCAGAATAGAGCATAGAAAGAATTCATGTCACGTTGCTGCAACGCTCATGTGAATACAGGGAAGACTTAAGGCATGCGTGGCCTTGTATACAATTTAAGTGTGAACTTATTAGCATTTCAGGTTGATGCCTCTTTTAGATTTAATTAGGTTTCAGGCTTCAATCGATTTATTAAATGAATTTCTCACTGCTTAAAAGGTGTAATATGTTCACAACAGTAGCCTTTCATCACTCTCTCCTCATTTCTTCATGGACTCAAGCATATCTTGACATCCCATCTTGGATTTAGAGCCTGGGGTTATTTTCCAAAGAGACCGTGTTGTTTTGTGGCTCCTCTGCATTGTCAGACATGAATGCACCTCTTCTAGATTTACCACCGGTAAATTTAACTAATGCACAAATAATAGCACTGTTTTCTGTCTCAGTGGCCGTTTGTCACTGTGAGTCTTCCTACTGTTAGGTTGGCACTGAGTCCATGGACCTTTATTTCAACTCCTATGAGAAAAGCATTGAGACTGTTCAAATAGTGGAAAATTAAATGTAATGAATCAAACCATATTAGTGATTCTCAAGATGGGCTGGAGAACTAGACCACACAATGCAGTCATTTACACTGATGGTCCACATTTGTGTGGAAGAGTACAATGAATGCCTCTCTGAGCCTCTGGAGGGTCCTAACCCCATTGGTAGTGTTGCCTGCCTGCCTGAACTTAAGGCAGCTATTGGGCCACTGAGCTGGGACTGCCTCATCTCTGAAGTAGGGCTCCTGATACTTTAGCATCCTACGGCAGGGAGGGGTCTACTTGATTTCTAATGGTTCCTTCCAGCGTTTTGGCTTCCTTGGTGGCTCAGTGGTAAAGAATCCGCCTGCAATGCAGGAGACCTTGGTTTGATCCCTGGGTTGGTAAGATCCCCTAGAGAAGGGAAAGGCTACCCACTCCAGTATTCTAGCCTAGAGAATTCCTGGACTGTATAGTCCATGGGGTCGCAAAGAGTCGGACATGACTGAGCCACATTCACTTTCACTTCCAGCTTTAGGTTTTTTGTGTGTGTGTGTGTGTGTGTATGTACACACCTTAGTATGGGGGCAGGGGAAATGGTATTAAAAATAGGTAAGTTTCTGGTTGTGTTTAATAACCATGATCTAGACAAATAATATCTGTAATACAAAGTAGAAGAAGTAATGTATTTTAGATTTCTAACAAACTAGGACCTCAGCTCCCAGAAGAAAGTTGTTTGTATTACATGTACTCTATATCTTCAAATGTATTGCATTTTGAAAGTTCAGTCGGAAAGCGGATTAAGAGACAGCAACCAAAGTAGGATAAGTATAAATACACATTTCTATAGTATAAATCTCTTTCTGTAGTATAAAGATAAATCCCTTTTTACCACAGAGCAAAAGTCGTGTTCAGAATGCTGTGAATTCACAATACAGGAAAAAAAAAAATGAGTAAAGAAGTAAAGCCCAGAGGCAAAATAGGCTGATAGGCAGGCCCATCTTTGAAGAGAGGGCTTATTTATTTTTTGCAAAACTCAGCATGGGGGATAGGTTATATAAGAGGTCTGTGAATTAAAAAAAATAAACTTCTGATTTTCCACCTGTTTATTGTTCATATAGGAATGATAAACCCTATCATTAACTCCACTCCTGATGTCTTCCAGAGGAGATAGAGAAGTGCTGGGCTGCCCTGGAGCTGTAGTTGTAGGGTTTCCTATGATCTGGAAGATTTCCACAGCCTTTCTATCTTTTATGACTTTAAAGAGTTTGATTCTTCCTTATTTCATAGGACATTCACCATTTAAAATTTGTCTGCTGTTTCCTCGTGAGTAGATTTAGATTGTATCCGATTTGGACATCGCGTATGGAGACAGATCACGTGCAGCTGTGTTACTGGTAACGTTAGTTTCCTTCATCCTGGGAGAGTAGACTGAACACATCAGTAGATAATGATTAATATCCTGTATGTTATTGTTTAGTCGCTAAGTTGTGTCCGACTCTTTTGCGACCCCATGGACTGTAGCCTGCCAGGCTGCCAGGCTTCTCTGTCCATAGGATTTCCCAGGCAAGAATACTGGAGTAGGTAGCCATTTTCTCCTCCAGGAAATCTTCCCAACCCAGGGATCAAACCTGCATCTCCTGCATTGGCAGGAGGGTTCTTTACCCTTAAGCCACCAGGAAAACCGCAATCTACTATGCAGTTACTACTATATGCATGCTAAGTTACTTCAGTTGTGTCCAGCTCTTCCAACCCTATGGACTGTAGCTGGCTTGGCTCCTCTGTCCATGGGATTCTCCCAGCCAGAATACTGGAACGGGTTGCCATGCCCTCTTCCAGGGGATTTCCAGACCCAGGGATTGAACCTCGCTTTGGCAGGCAGGCTCTTTACCACTGGCATCACCTGGGAGATGGAATTACCACTATAGTTACCACACTTTTTGCCCTTGTAACTCATAAACATTCTGTGGGAGACACGTTAGTATCATACCAATATTCCACTCTTCTTCAAGACTTTCCCCCACACTTAGCATTATGTGTGATCCTTGCCCAAGCCAGCCTTTACGTGGTGGTTGTAAAAAGCTGATTTTCCAACTTTGGCACTAATTAGTTAGCACTCGGCCTTCTATCGGAAACAGCAGCCTCTCCCGCATTTGTTTAACTCAGTATTATCTGTATCTGTGTGGTTGCAGCACTTTCTGTTTTCCAGAGGTTTATTACTGTACTTAATTTTTTAGTGCTCACATTGTTGCAGTCTTAGCTGGTGGGGGCCCCATCCTCCTGCCATGGACATGCTCAAATGTTTGGGCACGATACTTCCTGTGTGCAAACCCTGCCTGCCATCACCTCTCCCTCTCTGGTCCCAGAAGTGTCTACTAGAACCTCAGTGTCTTGCCTCAGGTCTGGTGGCTTTGAGAAGAACAGGGAGGGAAGCAGGTATGTGAGGATGTGAGTTAGGAAAGAGAGAGAACGAAGCGGCCGGACCTCCCCCGTGCAAGAGGGGACCCAGGACGTGGAAGAGAGTGGGAATGAGGGACACACCTGTGTGCTTGACCGTTAATGCAGGAACTCCTCCCTGTCGTACACGAGGCACAGCCAGGGTCCCGGAAGATGACCACTCTGAGACTAGTTCTCTGTGGGTTCAGGATCTATAGACTTCACCAGTTGCCTCTGCTCAGAGCTATGGCCTCATCCTTGCGATCACAGATGTTTAAGAACTGGGCCTATTTAATCGCCTCCTTGGGTGCCCCCACCTGAACTGACGTGTGGACGTCTTCCACCAGCCGCTCTTCACGTCCCAGGCCCGCTTGGTCCATGAGATCCAGGGCTGCATGCCGTGTGTTGTTTTGTGTTTCCGGGGCCATCTCATAAACTGTGATGTTGGGCCTTAGTTTCTTTTAATGCTGCGAGAGGGAATAGAATTATGATCTTCAGAATCCCTCCAGCCTTAGAAGTCTCTAATTCTGAAAACCGAGGTAGGAATTTTATATGCTTGAATTGATGTTGTCACATATCTGTCCTTCTCCCTCAGCCCTACAGATTCTGCTCTTGGGTCAAGCGAAATACACACTTCACAAGGTTGCCGCCTTTCGTAATGTCTTATTCTCCAAATTATCCCTGATGATAGAAGCATAATCAGGATGTTAATTAATGCATTTGCAGTCTGTAACGTAGATATGTATAGGCACAAAGTATTCTCGTAAGAAGGGAAATGGATTTCCGTAACAGTCTGTGAAAGGGCACATTTCTGAATTCCTCTGAAGGCTACATTAAGTTAACATTTACCGTAATGAAGCCACTCCAATCAACATCTCATTTCTTCTTCGCTCATTTTGAAGGATTGTTCTGGAGATGCTGAAAGTGCTATTCATGTTACTAATAATCAGAGCTTTTGTCTGGAGATTGGGTGCTCTTCCTGGTTCTCTGACCATCTGCAGCCCTGTGTCCTGATCTGCTAGATGATGGGAGAGCTGGCAGAGGGTGTGTCCATTCAGGGGACAGTCAGGGTCCACCCACAGACCCTCAGTGTGGGACAGGAACAGCAGTATATCAGTGTCATACACCCATATATCACACCTGCTTCTGAGGCAGTTGAAGATAGCAGATTTGTCCCAGCACTCTTTCTGTAGTTTGTGTTCTTAAGAAGTTAGGGACTTCTGCAAACTCAGGAGCCAAGAGTATCCAGCTCAGGAGTCAGTGTCATCTAAGAGCAAGCCTCTTGGTTCTCTTCTTGTTGGCGTCAGTGACAAGACAGCAAGTGTCCCCTCCTCCATGTCATTAAATCCTGCACCGGCTGCTGGCCTAAAGGAAACCTTGATTTACTCTTCATACTGTGGCTTTGAAAACCTCATCAGCTCTTTTTCAAAAGGAGGGGGAAATCTGCCTCTGAAGAAGATGAAAAGGAGCAGTAACAAAGCCCCCCAGTCCCTCTTAACCTAGAGCCATGTAATTATTTTACATTGTTTTCATTGACTGTGCTTCGTGCCTGTGATGGGATCTTTCAGGTTTCACTCCCAAGAAGTCCAGACCTTGGGGCAAAGGGTGGGAGAAATCAGAACAGAATGGAGGCTGCCGTGCATCTGAGTGGCTGTAGGAGAGCCTGAGACTCAGCTAGATGGCAGCGCAGCAGGTATGGATGGCAGGAGGAGCTCAGGACCAAGGACGAGAGACCCAGGCTTTGCAAAACTGGGAGGGTGTGGTGCTGGCTACGTATGCCCAGGATCAGTATAGACTCAAAAATAATGGAAAGCAACCAAGAAGGCTTTTTCCCAAGGTAGACACGGTTTCCTGCAGAGCCACACAACACCTCTTTGAGTTTCTTCCTGGACTTCAAAGGGAGTAATCTGTCGGGCATCCAGGGGAAAGACAGGGATCAGGAGCGTTCTGAAGAAAGGTTTGTGGAGGTCACCCAGAGCACCGTCCTCCTCCATGCTTGTTTTGATGACTGGGAAGGATGGATGTGTTTCATTGTGATGAGCTACAAGGGATGGGTTGTAATCAGTTTGGAACAGGGGTGCAGAGTTGCTAGTGAAGTGGACATTGCAGGAGTTCGTAATCCAGAGGGACACCTGTAAAAGTCACCGGGCTCTTCCTTCCTTTCTTCTGGGCTTCCTCTAAACCTTCTGTATCACACACTGCCTCATCTCCTTCAGGTCTTGACTCAGGGGTCATCTTCAAAGTGAGACTCACCCTGCCTATCCCCACCCATCTCCCTTACCCGCCTTCACTCTTTCTGTTGCTCCAGTGTCCACTAGCCCCTAACATGCTGTAGTTACCTGTAATGTGTGTTGATTATTGTGTCTCTCTCTCCTTGATGGAACAGAAGCTCCATGCTTGTCTGTGTTGTTCACCGATGCCTTCCATGGGCCCAAGCAATGCCTGGCAACTAGTAGGTGTTCATTTATTACTTGTTCAATGGGTGAATGAAATGACTAAGATAGAAAACATTCACAGAGAGCCAAGAAGCTGAATAAGATCCTGGTTTGTGTTGTTGTTTATTTGCTCAGTTGTGTCTGAGTCTTTGCAGCCCTGTGGACTGTAGCCTGCCAGGCTCCTCTGTCCATGGGATTTTCCAGGCAAGAATACTGGAGTGGGTTGCCATTTCCTTTTCCAGGGGATCTTCCTGATGCGGGGATCAAACCTTTGTCTCTTGCATTGGAGGCAGATTATTTACTGCTGAGCCACTTGGGAAGCCCAAGGATCCTCCTGCTGCTGCTGTTAAGTCACTTCAGTCGTGTCCAACTCTGTGCAACCCCATAGACGGCAGCCCACCAGGCTCCCCCGTCCCTGGGATTCTCCAGGCAAGAATACTGGAGTGGGTTGCCTTTTCCTTCTTCAGTGCATGAAAGTGAAAAGTGAAAGTGAAGTCGCTCAGTCATGTCCAACTCGTCGCAACCCCATGGACTGCAGCCTACCAGGCTCCTCCATCCATGGGATTTTCCAGGCAAGAGTACTGGAGGGGGGTGCCATTGCCTTCTCCGCCAAGGATCCTGGAGGAATACTATTATCAAGATTGGTTTAAGACTGGTATAAGAAGGAAAGGGAATTTCCATAAACAAAGATGGACAACAAAAACAATGCTTTCATGAATGGTTTACCATAAATTCTAGCGACTGTTTTCCACCAGTGGGTGCTTGTTCACTCAAGACCCAATCTCTTTGATTTAAAAAAGGCATTACTTTGATTTTATTCATTTCTGGTACAACTGAACTTGAATACGTTATTTCTTTCAAATATGACAGTTTTGCAAAAAGGTTGTGTTACTGCTGGAAATAGTTTTCTGCTGGCCCTAAAAAGGCAAATGGAGGAAGTGGGGAGGTTGGTGAAGCTGGAGGGAAGGTAGTGGAGGAGCAGAGAAGGAGCCCAGGCCTCGGGCTGCGCTGGGATTCTTTAGAAGGAACCACCGAGGAGTTGCTCGGAGGCCCTGTCAATGTACCTGCATAATTGCTCTCCATAATTAAATGCAGACATGCTGTGTAAACACTGATTAAGGGCTTCGTGAGAGGGAAGCAGGCCTGATTTGAGGATCTGATTTTGTGCTCCTTGACTGGTGTTTGTAATTGTCCCCATAACATGATTTCATTTGTTCTCAGCCTCCTCAAGGTTGTTGTTGTTGTTGTTGTTTTTGGCAGTTCTTCTTGGCCAGGGTCTCTTTTTGTAATGTTCTTTGTCTACGCCATCGCAGTTGGTGTTCAGTATAGTCCTGGTGACTGTCAGCTGCTGTGTTTCATTTTTATTTAGAGCTGATAAAGCTGAGGTTATAGATCAGGTGTCCTACATGCTGACTAATCTGGAAAGTCCAGGAAAACTGCCCCTGACCGTACTAATCAGAGCACATACCTCTTGAATGCATGCCTTGAGTTAAAGAGGGGCTCAGTGGAAAGTTCTGGATGCTTATCCCACTTCAGGGGCTTCCCAGGTGGCTATCCCACTCCCAAGGATTTGCCCCCACTGGTCTGTAGTGCTCCCTTTGGGAAGGTCATTATATCACACACTGTTATTTCAAATGAACTGAGTGGGCTTATCTGTAGGAGGCATAGTCCTTAAACATTTTTCCACATCCTAGCATAAAGCTATGAACCACTAACGACTGAGATAAGGAAACAAAGAATCTTTGTTTTTATTTATGAGCCCGTTTTATTTATTTCTTTTTATTTTTGAAATTCGATTGCAGTTGATTTCCAGTGTGGTGTTCCTTTCTGCTGTACAGCAGAGTGGCTCAGTTATGCATGTGTGTGTTCTTTGTCGTGCTGTTTTCCATCGTGGTTTATTACAGGGTGTTGAATATAGTTCCCTGTTCTGCTCAGTGGGACCTTGTTGATTATCCATCCTGTATATTCTAATTTGCATCTGCTAATCCCAAACTCCAAGTCCTTCTCTCCTCCTCCCCATCTTCCCCTTGGCAACCCCAAGTCTGTTCCTTATGAACCTATTTTAGAAAGAACAGTAACTTGACAAAAGTCCATGATGTACCTGAAACACACCATTCTGAGATCTGGTGATCAGTCAAGAGGCCCCTAAATCAGCCCAGGTTTGGCATCTGAGCTTGGAGTCCTGAATTCTGATAAGGAAGTGGACGCTGGGCTCAGAGACTATCAGGCCTTCAAGTTACACTGTGCCTCAATGAAGTGATGAGCCAAGTAATGTTTTAGAAGAAGGGGAGACAAATAGATTTGTTAAATTAGAAGAGAAGTAGGCTTTAACATATTCTAAAGAATGAAAAATGGTAAAGAATCTGCTCACAATGCAGGAAACTTGTATGAGACATGGGTTTGATTCCTTGGTCAGGAAGATCCCCTGGAGGAGGAAATGGCAACCCACTCCAGTACTGTTGCCTGGGAGATCCCATGGACAGAGGAGCCTGGTGGGCTATAGTCCATGGGTGTTAGGTCTTTTAATGGACTGGAACCTGGTGATCTGGAGTCGACCGATAAGAAAGTAAAGGAGAAAGAAAGAGGCTGATATTCCTTGGCTTATGCAGAAAGCCAATAAAGCCCCTGGCATGGGGTTTGCTTTGTTCACGGAGGCCTCAGGAGCCCTCTCAAGGGGGTGAAGGCGCAGAGCACCTTCTCGAGAGGGTCTTAGAAGCCTGGGCAGGAAAGTGAACCAAGAGGACCTCTGTGCTCCAGGGGATCAGCCTGAAAAAGAGAGAGAGAGAGAAAGAGAGAGAGAAAGAGAGAAAGCAAGACACAGGGACCAAAGCTCTGATGGAGCAGAGGTGTTTTACTCAGCATGGTGTAGGTATTTATACTGTCTTACAAGATAGCTATTTTCAGCAGAGATAAAATCAAAACTTACAAGGAAACATGAGGTCATCAATATGAAAGAGAGAGGGTTGTAAATAATCACTTTTACCATAAGATTCATAAAAAAGAAGAGGGTACTTATCACCGTATAGAAAAACTAATGGAGGAAATGCCTGAATCCCTCAGCCCCAGGAGAGGCTTGCCTCTCCTCTTAATTCCTGAATATTCAGGAATTAATAAGGAACAGAGGATTCCGGACAGATCCAAAACAGCACACAGGAAGCCTCCTGTTAAATGCTTCCTGACACATGGGGTTGCAAACAGTCAGACATGACTGAGCAACTAAACAGCAACAATAACAACAGCAAAGAGAGAAAAATGTATCTCTGAGCATCTCAGAGAAATTTCAGTCACCTGCCGATACTCTGCCAGAAGTAAGGACCACAAATTTAAGTGACGAGGATGTGTCTTTACTGATTTTCTCGAGCCACCTTCATTTGGTCTTGAGACACCCTTACTTAGTCTCAGCTCCCAGGAGAATTTGCTAGAAGAGATCCGCTCTGGTCATGAAAAATGAGACTCAAATACCAAATCTGAGAATGTTCATGTTCACCCAAGAGGTGGTATTCTAGCTGAATCAGATGCCTCATAAAAGTTCCCAGGTTTGACATGCCTCTGTGTCCTCAGGCAAAAGTCTGTAATGAGATTATTAGTCAGAACTCGTCTTCTCACAAAAGGGATGAAACAGGACCCTCAGACCTGACGGTGGCATTCTCCTAGAAATTGAAGTTGCGGTCTGTGGCATTTAGCCTGGGCGTCATGTTTTAATTTTTGTCAAGTTCAAGCTCAGAAATAGGCAAAGATGGTGAAGACGTTGATCTCCTAAGAAAAACATTCCACAGGAGAGATTTTTTTTACTTTCAATTTAGAAGAATACTTAAATTTTTTCACACCAGAGACAAAAACAAAACAAAAGCACATTGCAAGGAGCACCAGGCAAAACCCAGAAATTGCCTAAAGAAAAAGTTGAGAAGAGCCAACGTGTGTTTAAGTTTCTCCATTATGTAACCATCTCATGTAACCTGCCCAAAGACACCAGTTTTTTATGAGGTTAAATGAAGCCCTTGGTTGGACGTGGGAAGCGATGGAAGAGGGTGTTTTCTTTATGCGCTGCCAAGCCTGGCCCAGCCCCCTCAGGCCGTTCCCAGCAGGACCACCACCATCCCTCAGAACTGGCCTCCCCACCACCTCTGTTCCCTCATGGAGGCCAGGGTGGGATCTTCATAGAAAGGGAATCACTGGTCGGTCATTCCTTTGCTTAACCATATTTAATGGCTGCCTCACGCCCTTAGGATCAACCGCAAACTCTGATGTGCAGACTTGTTGAGAGGCAGTGTAAAGGTGAGGTTACCGCTGTGGGCTCTGAGCCTCCTGGCCTAGGATTTGCCTCTGTTGCTTCCCAGCTGAGACCCCTCAGGCCAGCTGTTTGTCTCCTGCAGCTTCTACTGCCTCAACTGTAAAATGGAGAAGATAGTAATAATAGAATCCTTCAGGGCTGTAGTGAAGACTAAATTAGTTTTAACACATGCCGATCACACAATAAACAGTATCATGATGCCTGTTTATACTCTATTCTCAGTTTGCCTGTGCCCCTCGTTTGTACCAAGGAAGCAGATTCCTTCCCCACCTCCATTCACCTACTGGGACATATTTCCCTTGGTCTTTTGATTCTGTAAACTGCTTCCTTTTTCTGGAATGTCACCACACGCACACTCTCGTACACATTTATCTACATCCTCTGCGTTCACCTACTACATCCTCTGGCTAACTCTTCAACCTCCAAAGCTCGGCTCTTTTACTCTGATCAGCCCACCTAGATACTGCTTGCATCTTCTTGACTCCACTGCTCCAGGTTTTCCGTTAAATGTACCATTTATCACATAATACAGTGAGGGCCTATTCACAGTGAGGTCTTACTGCTCTTATCTTTGTGAAAGAGGGATTTGTCTTGCTCACGTCTACATACTCACTGTCTGAACACTGTTTGCTCATAAAGGCTGGCTGGCTGGATGGTTGGTTGGAGGTTACCATTGGAATCTGATCTGGTGATAGGAAAGTTCCCAGGGCAGCCCATTTCAGTTCAGTTCAGTTCAGTTGCTCAGTCGTGTCTGACTCTTTGCAACCCCATGAATCGCAGCACGCCAGGCCTCCCTGTCCATCACCAACTCCCAGAGTTTACTTAAATTCATGTCCATCAAGTTGGTGATGCCATCCAGCCATCTCATCCTCTGTCGTCCCCTTCTCCTCCTGCCCCCCGTCCCTCCCACCATCAGAGTCTTTCCAATACATCAACTCTTCACATGAGGTGGCCCAAGTATTGGAGTTTCAGCTTTAGCATGAGTCCTTCCAATGAACACCCAGGACTGATCTCCAGAATGGACTGGTTGGATCTCCTTGCAGTCCAAGGAACTCTCAAGAGTCCTCTCCAACACCACAGTTCAAAAGCATCAATTCTTTGGTGCTCAGCTTCCTTCACAGTCCAACTCTCACATCCATACATGACCACTGGAAAAACCATAGCCTTGACTAGACGGACCTTTGTCAGCAAAGTAATGTCTTTGCTTTTGAATATGCTATCTAGGTTGGTCATAACTTTACTTCCAAGGAGTAAGCATCTTTTAATTTCATGGCTGCAATCACCATCTGCAGTGATTTTGGAGCCCAGCAAAATAAAGTCTGACACTGTTTCCACTGTTTCCCCATCTATTTGCCATGAAGGGATGGGACGGGATGCCATGATCTTAGTTTTCTGAATGTTGAGCTTTAAGCCAACTTTTCCACTCTCCATCCACTTTCATCAAGAGGCTCTTGAGTTCCTCTTCACTTTCTGCCATAAGGGTGGTGTCATCTGCATATCTGAGGTTATTGATCTTTCTCCTGGCAATCTTGATTCCAGCTTGTGTTTCTTCCAGCCCAGCGTTTCTCATGATGTACTCTGCATATAAGTTAAATAAGCTGCTGCTGCTGCTAAGTCACTTCAGTCGTGTCCGACTCTGTGTGACCCCATAGATGGCAGCCCACTAGGCTCCCCCGTCCCTGGGATTCTCTAGGCAAGAACACTGGAGTGGGTTGCCATTTCCTCTCCAATGCATGAAAGTGAAAAGTGAAAGTGAAGTTGCTCAGTTGTGTCCGACTCTTCGCGACCCCTTGGACTGCAGCCTACCAGGCTCCTCCGTCCATGGGATTTTCTAGGCAAGAGTACTGGAGTGGGGTGCCATTGCCTTCTCCGAAGTTAAATAAGCAGGGTGACAATATACAGCCTTGACCTACTCCCTTTCCTATTTGGAACCAGTCTGTTGTTCCATGTCCAATTCTAACTGTTGCTTCCTGAATGTTAGGTCCATGAATCAAGGCAAATTGGAAGTAGTCTAACAGGAGATGGCAAGAGTGAATGTCGACATTCTAGGAGTCAGCGAACTAAAATGGACTGGAATGGGTGAATTTACCTCAGATGACCATTATATCTACTACTATGGGCAGGAATCCCTTAGAAGAAATGGAGTAGCCATCATGGTCAACAAAAGAGTCCAAAATGCAGTACTTGGATGCAATCTCAAAAACGACAGAATGATTTCTGTTCGTTTCCAAGGCAAACCATTCAATATCATAGTAATCCAAGCCTATGCCCCAACCAGTAACACTGAAGAAGCTGAAGTTGAACGGTTCTATGAAGACCTACAAGGCCTTTTAGAACTAACACCCAAAAAAGATGACCTTTTCATTATAAGGGACTGGAATGCAAAAGTAGGAAGTCAAGAAACACCTGGAGTAACAGGAAAATTTGGCCTTGGAATATGGAATGAAGCAGGGCAAAGGCTAATAGAGTTTTGCCAAGAGAATGCACTGGTCATAGCAAACACCCTCTTCCAACAACACAAGAGAAGATCTACACATGGACATCACCAGATGGTCAACACCGAAATCAGATTGATTATATTCTTTGCAGCCAAAGATGGAGAAGCTCTATACAGTCAGCAAAAACAAGACTGGGAGCTGACTGTGGCTCAGATCATGAACTCCTTATTGCCAAATTCAGACTTAAATTGAAGAACATAGGGAAAACCTATGTTTTCCTAGACCATTCAGGTATGACCTAAATTAAATCCCTTATGATTATACAGTGGAAGTGAGAAATAGATTTAAGGGACTAGATCTGATAGATATAGTGCCTGATGAACTATGGATGGAGGTTTATGACATTGTACAGGAGACAGGGATCAAGACCATCCCCACGGAAAAGAAATGCAAAAAAGCAAAATGGCTGTCTGGGGAGGCCTTACAAATAGCTGTGAAAAGAAGAGAAGCGAAAAGCAAAGGAGAAAAGGAAAGATATAAGCATCTGAATGCAGAGTTCCAAAGAATAGCAAGGAGAGATAAGAAAGCCTTCCTCAGCGATCAGTGCAAAGAAATAGAGGAAAACAACAGAATGGGAAAGACTAGGGATCTCTTCAAGAAAATTAAAGATACCAAGGGAACATTTCATGCAAAGATGGGCTCAATAAAGGACAGAAATGGCATGGACCTAACAGAAGCAGTAGATATTAAGAAGAGGTGGCAAGAATACACAGAAGAACTGTACAAAAAAGATCTTCCTGACACAGATAATCATGATGGTGTGATCACTGACCTAGAGCCAGACATCCTGGAATGTGAAGTCAAGTGGGCCTTAGAAAGCATCACTATGAACAAAGCTAGTAGAGGTGATGGAATTCCAGTTGAGCTGTTACTAATCTGTAGTAAACTTACCTGGTTTTCTGTGTCTTCCATCCTCTCATTCTGGCTGGTACCCTCTAAATATGCTCCTCTGTTATCAATCTTTCTTTAAAGTAAGCATTTGAAATTGAGGGTGACCTTCCTGGTGTGGTCTAGTGAGCACAAAGATGCATTATCCGTTCTTTTGTTCTTCTATTAAAGTGGACAAATGCTAGCATTATTATTATTTTTTGCTTCACAACTTTGATGATTATTGAGCTCACTGTTAAGTAAACTCCCCAAATCTTAACGTGCCTCTGTGATACCACTTTGCCTGCATGTAGTACGTGCAGGGCTTTATGGGCCACAGTGAAGACCTGGCTGCTCTTCTGAGTAAAATGGGAAGCCGTTGTTGGGTTTAAGTAGAGAGATGTGTCCTGCGTTTTTAAGAGTTCATTCTGACTGTACTATTGATAATGGCCTTTAGGAGAGCAAAGGGAGCCCATTATAAGGCTATTAATGAAATAGAGGTGAAAAATTTTCAAATTCTGAATTTAATTTAGAAAGTAGAGCTAACGGGATTTGCTGATGGATTGGATGTGGGGATTAGAGGGTCAAGGATGACTGCAAGGATTGTGGCAGTGGCATCTAGAAGGATAAATTACAATCAATCGAGATGGGGAAGTCTAAGGGAGGAGAAGATGCAAAAGGAAGACCAAGAGTTTAGTTTTGGATATGCTAAGTTTCAAACTTCCTTTAGACATCCAAGTAGAGATGTTAAAAAAAGGAGGGAGATATATGGGTGTGGGATGTAGGAAAGAGGTTTGGGTTGGAAATGACAATTTGGGAGTTTCTAGCATATAGGTAGCATTTAAAATTTGGACATAGGGAAAAAAATTGTATATAGGATTGTGAGATTGCCAAGAGAATGAATATATAGGGGAGAGATGAGGACCGAGAACCGGTGAGCTCAAGCTCTCTGATCTGTCAGGTTGGAGTTGGCAAAGACACCTGAGAAGTAGCAGCCAGTGAGTTATGAGGAGTGACTAAATGAAGGTCAGGGAAGATAATTATGTAATAGATTACAAATTTAATATTAGCATGCATCATATATAACAGTTAAGATGAATATGTAATAAACGCTTCATATAAACATATGTTTATATAAGTACAAATATATACTTCCCTGATGGCTCAGTTGGTAAAGAATCCCACTGCAATTCAGGAGACCCTGGTTCGATTCCTGGGTTGGGAAGATCCGCTGGAGACAGGACAGGCTACCCACTCCAGTATTCTTGGGCTTCCCTGGTGGCTTAGCTGGTAAAGAATCTGCCTGCAATGAGGGGGACCTGGGTTCGATCCCCGGGTTGGGAAGATCCCCTGAAGAAGGGAAAGGCTACCCACTCTAGTACTCTAGCCTGGAGAATTCCATGGACTCTATAGTTGATGGGGTCGCAAAGAGCCAGACATGACTGAGTGACTTTCACTTTCACTTTCTTTCATAGGTACAAATAGATTAGAAAGTGTATGTAATGGATTACTTCTGGGGAAATAACCAAGAATCAGAATGCCTGGGTATTGTGCTCAGTTCTGCTGTTCTTAGTACTTAGACTTTAGGCAATTTAAATAACTTTTTTTTAGCAACATTTTTAATTCATCTGGAAAGTGGGGATTTTAATTCTGTTCTTACTATCAGAGTTATTGTGAGAATCTGTTGAAGTAATGGACAAATATATTTTCTAGCACATGCCTCCTCTCTCATCTATTTTGTATGTATCCATATACACACATACATGTATGTATACTTGTATGTGTATATGTGTATTTATGAGTATATGTGTATTTATGAGATTCCACATATTTAGTATATTGTTAATGTGTCATGAATCACTCAGATTATGACCTTTGGGTGGGTTATAATCATTTTAGTAGGTAGAAGACAGTGTTTTGAAAAATACAATAGAGAACATCACTACGAATTGCTCAGAGTAAAGGTAAGTCAGATTTCTGGAAACTGTTTCTGTTACATATCCGTACTCATTATCTATTCCAGACTGTCCCAAAAGTTAGCAGTTTAAAGTAATAAGCACTTATTATTTCTGAGAGTCGGCGACTGCCCAGTTGATGGTGACGCAGATTGAAGGCAAGCTGTCCTCCGGGTCTTCGGTCAGAGACTTGATGAGGTTGGAGGAACCATTTCCAAGCTCGCTCTTGCGCGCATTGGCTGGAGGCTCAGTTCCTGGTCAGGTGGGTCTTTTCTTAGGGCTACTCATAGCTGGCTTCCACCAGAGCACATAATCTGAGTGAGAGAACAAGAGAACATCCCCCAGACAGAAGCTACAGTTGATAACCTACTCTCATTACTTCCGCCATGATTCTCTTCTATTCTGCTAGTCACACAGACCAGTCCTGGCACAGTGGGGACTCCGCAAGGCTGTGATAGCCAGGAGGCAAAGACCATTGAGGACCATGTTGGAGAGGACTACCGCAACCTCTCCGTATATTTGTGAATACTGGGTTGAGATAAAAATTTATTTCTTAATGTGGATCATGTGAAAAAATGTTTTAAGAAACATTGCTCTACAGTGTCTTATACTGTGCGCCATTGAAAGAGGCGTATGTTAGCTGGTAGAAGCCCATTTCAGCAGCTCTGCTTTTGATACTGTTTTATACCCATGGTTAGTTACTAGTGACTCTGATCATGAACCAGTGATTTTTTTTTAACAATGAAACAATGCAAATAAAGTCTAAATGGACTATTTCTCTTTAACCGAAATGAACCTGCGCTTGTGTCGTGTGTCCTCTCCTAGACCCCCTGTCAGATTTCTGTAGTGGTATGTCATTTACCCATCCGGTCATCTGCCATCCTGGGCTGTTTATGGATTCTCACTTCAAATCTTTGGCCATATTTTGTGCAGGCCGTGTGTCTTGTTTCATGTATCTTGTGGAATATGATAGCTGGGTTTGTGATAGTAATTATACTTTCTGCTTTTTTTTTTTTTTCTGTTTACTTATTGGCCTGTGGGTGTGGTTTGAATTATGAGGTTGTAGGAAATTTTACGTGTAGATAAAGGGGTTTCAGCTCAGTTCAGTCGCTCAGTCATGTCCGACTCTGTGACCCCATGGACTGCATGCCAGGCCTCCCTGTCCATCATTAACTCTTGGAGTTTACTCAAACTCATGTCCATTGAGTTGGTAATGCCATCCAACCATCTCATCCTCTGTGGTACCCTTCTCCTCCCGCCTTCAGTCTTTCCCAGCATCAGGGTCTTTTCCAATGAGTTAGTTCTTCGCATCAGGTGGCCAAAGTATTGGAGTTTCAGTTTCAGCATCAGCCATTCCAATGAATCAGTGATTTCCTTTAGGATGGACTGGTTGGATCTCCTTGTAGTCCAAGGGACTCTCCAGAGTCTTCTCCAACACCACAGTTCCAAAGCATCAATTCTTCAGTTCTCAGCTTTCTTTATAGTCCAATTCTCACATCCATACATGACTACTGGAAAAACCATAGCTTTGACTAGATGGACCTTTGTAGGCAAAGGGCACTTGTAGCTAAAGAGAGAAGTTTATACCTAAACTTCTATTTTGTGAAGAAGGCTTATTACATACATAACAATGTGCCTGATTTAAAGGACTCTTATGGAATAATTGTAGCTATGACTTATAATGTAGCCTGCTATGAAAAGCAAATCTGTTTTAGCTTTCTTGGTTGATTAAAAAAAAAAGCGTTAAATGACAGACAAAGAACAACCTTTGAAGCACTAATAGACTGTAAGCAGGCTAGGAAGTCTCTAGGTAAACAGTTCGGAGCCCAGTGGAAGCACAGCACTAAGTAAAAACATACAGCCACTGGCTTTAACTAAAACTGGGGGGGTTTCAAGATGGAGTTGCTTCTTAGTGGGCAAAGGGAGTGCTATCAATTTACTGGAAAGTGGCTGTTTTGCAAGAAGCCTCCTGGTTTGCTCTCTGCTGTGTGTGCTTTGAAATGCTTATGCTGCTTTTCAGCCCTGCAGCCACTGGTCTCTTCTGACTTGCTGAGATCGCATGACTGAGGACTTCTCTCCATCACCAGTCACAGGGGATGGACAGATGAGGACTGTTATTGTCAGCAGGCTCCCAGGGACAGAGGCCCCTTAGTTCTTAAAATTCCCCTAGCATCTTGGGTTTACTGTGATTTTCTACGTATCAGTTGCCTCCCTAAGCTGTAAACTCTCATAAGTGGACATGCTCCCCAGCACCTGCCAGTCATTGGCCAAAGGCGGGGACTAGACACATACTTGTTGAAGAGAGGAAGTTCAATTCTTTATTCTCTTGAATGGGTTTATGTTCAGAAAAAACAGGTTTATGGTGGTAATATGCACATGATGCTGCTTGTTCTCAGTGATCCTGTTAAGTGTAGTAAAATTTAACTTTCCTTGAAATATGTGAACTTAAAAGTGTTGAAGACTATTTATAATACCACCTCTGTTTCTTTTTAAAAGTGTTTATTTCTTGATTTTTGACTACGTTGGGTCTCAGCTGTGGTGCGCGAGATCTTCCTTGTAGGGTAGGTTTCTCTCTAGTTTCAGCCCACGGGCTCCAGAGGGCCTGGGCTCTATAGTTGCAGCACTCGGGCTCTCTAGCTGTGGTTGTGGGTTAGTTGCCCCCATGGCATGTGGGATCTTTGATCAGGGATCGAACCCGCCTCCCCCGCATTAACAGGCAGATTCCTACCCCCTGGACCACCAGGAAAGTCCCTCATTGCTGTTTCTTGAAGTAAGATTTTTTTCCCCCCTTTGAAGCCTATCTCATTTTCAGTAACGTGCAACGGGAGGAGGACTTAATTTTCATAACAAGAGATGTGGCCCACTGACAGCATGAATGAGCCGGTCGAGGACTGCTGAGCTAGAGAACTGAAGATCTCTTGAGGTTAAGAGATCTCTGTGCGCATCCCTCAAGGCCAGAGTCCTTGTAGACCAGGCAGCATCATCGGTCAGCTCTACGAAGTGCCTTCCTCTCCATGTTACAGAACCAAGCTTGGGTCCTCTCACGCACGTGCAGTAAAGCCAGTCTACTGAGGCTGGGTTGTGGTGAAGGGAAGTGCAGTGTTTATTGCAAGGGGCTGACAAGGAGTCCCAGAAAGCCAGTGCTCAGAAAGTCCCGACTCTGCGAAGAGTTCCAGCAAAGCATTTTTTTTTAAATCCAATTCAGTTTTTAAAGCTTATCTATTTATTCACTTTTGGCTGTGCTGGGTCTTCGTTGCTGTGTGGGCTTTCTCTGGTTGCGGAGAGCGAGGGCTCCTCTCTAGTCACAGTGCGCGGGCTTCTCATTGCCGTGGCTTCTCTTGTTGCTGAGCACTCTAGTGGGGTGCGCTCGGGCTTGAGCAGTTGGGGCTCCGGGCCCTAGAGCACAGGCTCAGTAGTTGTGGCGCACAGACTTGGGTGCTCCCCGGCGTGTGGGATCTTTCCTGACCTGGGACTGGAGCCATGTCTCCTGAGTTGGCAGGTGGATTCTTTATCACTGAGCCACCAGGGAAGTCCTTAGCAAAGCATTTTTAAAGGCCAGCTGAGGGTAGGGGAGTTCTAGGTCCTGTGATGAGCTCCTGCACAATTCTCTGATTGGTTAATGGTGAGGTGACAGGGCAGTGTCACAGGGGTTAATAACATTATCAGTCTTGAGGCTCCAGTAGACCTGGAGGCTCTATGCTCATGGTCATCAAGTATTTAGTTTCCGTTCTGTGGGGCTTTTACATGTCTGTAAAACAGCTCAGGAAATGTGCGCCAGATATAGTTACCTAGGTGCTTCAGAGAGGAACTAAAGCAGAGGATATGAGGCAGGGAGGCTCTGTCCCTGGAAGCTTCCATAGGGTCCTGCTTGGTTACCTCCAGAACGCTAAACAAAGGACCGCCAATGAAGTTGCTGTCGGTTTGGCCCATGGACCTGGCTTTGGCATTATAACTTTGGGAAGCAAAAGCAAATGTTTGCATGATGGTCTATGGAAAGTCCAGAGCTTTGGTGTGCATGGGCGCTCTGCCTTGCTGTCTCTTGACTTTTCCTTGCTGGCTCTGCAGGGCTGGTCAGCCCCAGGCAGTGTGTCCTGTCTGGTTTGGGTGAGACATCTGTGTCCCGCTGCTTCAAGCCTCAAGCCTTGCACTGTGATGCAGCCCTGCAACGCGCCCTCCTCGCCTGTGCGTGTCTGCGCTCCGCTCCCCACTGCCTACACAGCACTCCCTCCACCTGTGTCTGCTGGCTTCCCTTTGACAGATGCTGCTTTGTAGCCTCTTTTTTTTTTCCTTCTGAATTTCAATGAAGAGAATTTGTTAGAAAGTTACAGAAGGAAAAATAGCCGTGCTCTCTTTGATTAGTTAGAGCCATGTAGGTAAAAGAGATGCCTAAGGAGAGGCTATGAAATTTGCTAGTCATTAACATGAGAGAGGCTGCAGAGACTTGGGGACCCATTGTTTTAAAACCCTGGTTTTATATTGGACAGTCAAGGAGGAAATAAATGCCAAAGGGGCATTCGTATCCAAGTTCCCATATGTAATTAGTATGAAAATAAGACTGAAGAGGGAAAGGGTACAAAGTAGTGAGAATGACACTAATATCAAATTTATCAAACATCATTTTTAGGTATAATGACCAGTTTCTTTGAAATTCCAATTATGATAATGAATCTTCTGTTTTGGTATAAAGGAGAACCTGTGTCCCTCACCCCACCAAACACACTTGGGTCTTACTTCTTTTCAGACCTATTGGCCTTAGATTACTAAGAGTGGCAGAACCAAATGGGTGACTGTCCCAAGCAGTGAAACGAGATCGTTGACAATCATGTGATGCAGTTTTTCATTATGCAGCCATAATGAACAGCTTCATCAAGCACGTGGCATGAGTAATCACTCATTGTAACGTTGTATCCACAAGAGAAATGCTGTGTGGTGGAAGGAGATTTCAATCAGATGTACACGTACACATACAGAGAAGACTTCAGCTTTTAAGACTGTGTTAACATTTGCTCTGTGTTAAATTCCTGTGTTTTGGTGGCATTTAGGGGATAAGTATTGACTTTTTAAATTGTCTAGTTCCCAATCCCAACCTTCTGAGGCCTGACCTACTTTATCAAGGTTCCTAAAACACTGAGTATCTTGGGTCCAGTTTACTTTACAAATTGGAAGCTGAGGCCCCTGTCTCTGTATAATCTTTCCTAATGGGGAATAAAAGGCAAAGGTCAGAGGTTCTCATTCTCTTTTTGGAGATAATTCAGTAGTTGTGTTGTCAGGGGCAGCCTGGGCAGAAAGATCAGTTGAGCTGTATCAGCAGGGATATTCCATCAGGGATATGATTTCTCTCCTTTATCTTGCTGCTTCTTGTTGCGTTCTGGGCATCATCACTGCATGTGCTGCCTTGCAGAAAGAAGAGTACAATTATCATCATCTCCAGTGGCTCTGGAGCCAGCTCTCTTCTTACTCAGCAATATTTTAGATTCCAATCCATAGTGATATCCTGTGAGGGTTCTAGCAACTGGCTTCCAGGGAGAGGAGTCTAAATACTTTGGAATTGACATGCTCCCTAGAGAGCACTTCCCACCCCTACTAGCCAATTTCTATTTATCCTACAAAACCCAGCTAGAATATTACCTCCTCTGGGAAGCCCTTCCTGGCCTCACCTGCTGTCATAATGTAAACACTTCTTTCCTGAGCTGCTAGACACTGTGTTTTGTTGTTGTTTTTTTTTTTCCACAAGGCCCTGTGCATCCCATCAGTAGGTGCTTTACCCTTATTAATGTGAGGGGACTCCCTCGTCCATAGTCCTGCCTCAGAACTAATATCCGCTATTAAAGCACTCACGCATTACTGTGTTTCAGGTTCCCAAAGCCTATATTGTATTTTTCTTAAGAATAAAAACAAAATTTGTCCTAGTCTAGAAATTACAAACATAATCTTTTGATAGGCGTATCTCATATGATTTACAATATGTGTTACTTAGAAAGCTCTGAGTTTTTAATGAGATCTGAGTTCAAGTTGAAATTGGATCCCTTCCTAATTAAGTCATTGTAAGCAAGTCTTTTAACCTTCATCCTTGTATTTGTTTATTCGTTCACGTATTTATTGAGCCTGTGGCATAGGTCCTGTTAGATACCCTGTGTTGGCTTCCTTAACTAGAAAATGGGCCTAATTTACAAGCTCTACTTTCCTTGCAGTTTGTTAAGAATTGTCTGACAGTGCTTTGTAAATGTAAATCTCTATTGAGACATTATTTATGATTATTTTGATAGACAAGGACTTGTGTGCAAAAAATAGAATAGAACAAAGCAGCAGATATTTGCTTTTTTGACAGAATTTGTTATAGCCACATCAAAAAAGTGTTATGGACATATCAGACAGCACCATCTGGGGTGAATCAGCCTCAATTCTTTTTTCTTTCCTTCTTGCTACCTACATTTGAAATATAATCCTGAAAATAGGAATCCTACTGGCTTAGTTTGGGTGTCCTTCTTATCCTTCTCAGGAAAGTGGGAACAGGGACTAACTGTCTCACTAGCACCGGACACAGTGGGTGAGAGGTGAGTCCCCGAGGGATGTCAGACCTCCCCTCAAAATAAACAGGCAAGCAAACAGAAGCAGCAAACGTCTACCACGTAACTCTTACCCATTTTTTTTCTCAGCAGATGCCTTTGTCTCATACTCTGGTAAAAGGCCTCCCTCTACTAACTCTGCAGGCTTCTGCACACATCACCTGTCACAGTGGAAAATTTACCCCTGGAGAAACAAACAAAACCACCTCATTTGTCTCATCTTTCTAAAGCTACTCTCCTATCTCCTCTCCTTCAGAACCACACTGTGTACACAACATCAGAGTTAATTGTACCCACTGTCCCTGCTTCCTCTCCTTCCCATTCATTCTTCACTCTGGCTTGACTTCCACTTCAGTCACTTAGTGAGACTACACTGGTCCAAGCTGCCGAGGACCTTCACGCTGGCAAATGTGTCTCATAGGTATTTTTACGTGAAGACGTGAAAAGCACGATGAGCTTAGATCCCTACCTCACGCCATGTGCAAAAGTTAACTTTCAGATACCTTAGAGACTAACACTGAAAGCATGATCCGTAAAAGAAACATTGATGAGCTGGACTTTGAAGAAGAATTCAAAACTTTTGGGCTTCAATAGACAATTTTAAGAAAATAAAAAGACAAGCTACAGACTGTGAGAAAATGTTTTCAAGTCACACATTGGATAAAGGCCCTGCTTCTAGTATGTACACTGGGGTAGGAACTTAGCTTTCTTGTTCACTGTTGTATCCTAAGCATCTGTTGCAGTTCATGACATTTGGAACGGGCTCTGTAAATATTTGTGGGATAAATGAATGACTATAGCATTAATGCAGTTCGGGGAAGAGTTTTTAGGAACATAATAAAGTCGGAGGAGGAGAGAAAATAATCTTGAACATTTGTAGGATGTCTGTGAACCACTTGTAACCGCTGGGTTTGTTCCTTTTTGGATCTCCGTGCCACAGGGAAGGAAACTGAGACCTGCAAGGATGATTTATTTTTTTGCCCAAGATCAAATACCACTAAGTGGGAGAACTAGAGTTCACACCTTGGTTTCTAGTTCCACATCTAGTGGGCTATGGTTTCTACTCTAGTTTAGGAAAGGTCTTCACTCCTGAATCATCTTGGCCTGGCACTGTGCCTTCTCTCTTTGTCTTTCTCTACCAGTGTGAGATGTCCAAATCTCCAGGCTTTGGGGCTATTTCCCCAGAATTTGCTCCCTGATAATCTGATGGTGAACACACATGTCTGATGCAATGAAGAGCTGTCGTGTGAAAACCCAGCAGCAGCTTTCACTCTGTTTGTTTTGGAGAATATGTCCTCCCAAGACTACAGTTCTCATGTTCTACCTTGCCATCAAACTGTATTTCAGCAAATATGTTTTGGCTGCCAACTGGGGTCTGACTGGTTCACTTTTACTTTTTCCTGTTTTCCCTGCAACACTTTTTATTCTTGACTGTGCAGGCTCTGAATCTCAGATTGATAGGCAGGCTAGATCCAGATGGGACCAGACTATGGAAAAACATGAGAAAGTCAGGGAATGGCATGCTGCAGACTATATACGTGGCTTTTACAGATGGCGATGGAGATGGCATGACCTGATGCCAGTTATTATATGATGTCAGCAAGAAACCTGTTCTAAGTATTGTGTCCTGGGCATTCTCAGAAAACAAAGACATTGATTGAGGCTGAGAGGAAGGCAGTATTGTGACATTTGGATAAAGAACTGGGTCTCTAGGAGACCTGGACTGTTAGACTCAGCTCTGCTGCTAGTTGTATAGTTGCGGTTCAAATTATTTCATCTTCCTTATCCTGTCTTTCCGAATCTGTCAAGTGAGGAGGTTAGAGCAGATAAACTTTAAGGCCTTTTCCACTCTTTGACATTAAATTAGATAGCCCAGCCAGAACTAACCAGGGCTTCCTGAGCATAGGTATAAACTTTATTCTCCTGGTGATTTGATTTAATGTTTACCTCCAACTCTCTACATCAGTCTTCAGACTTCCCAGATAGGAATGTGACAGCTATATTTTGGCAGTCCACTTAGAGGATAAACAAGTCTGGAGGTGAAAAACCATAAGGGTTGTACATTGAAGAAAACAAGGGAAGGATTGAGATCTGAACATGGTACCTCACCAAATACTGCCCTGCCTGTGTCATGCTAACTGGCCACGACAACAGAGATTCTAAAACATACCTCGCTGATTATGGACAAAGGACATTTGCAGCTTCTGGCCACAGTTCACTGCTTTTTTTTTTTTTTTTTTTTAATTCCTAGATCCTAAACAGTCAGGATCAGCCTGGGAGGAAGGACCAGGCCCCCTCAAGGCAGACAGCCTGTCAGAGTAGAATCGATTCTGGATCTAACTGTGGGCTCTGGCCTGAGTTCTGCCACGGACATGCTGTGAAGGCCCGACGCCTCCTTTCTCAGAGCGGGTGCTCTGTGAGTAAGCGTGAGGGCACCACCACTCTGGCAGGTTGTTGTTGCTGCTGTTCAGTTGCTAAGTCATGTCTGACTACACCATGCCAGCCTCCTCTGTCCTTCACAGTCTCCCGGAGTTTGCTCACATTCATGGCCATTGAGTCAGTGATGTTCTCCAACCATCTCATCCTCTGCTGCCCCCTTCTGCTTTAGCCTTCAGTCTTTCCCAGCATCAGGGTCTTTTCCAGTGAGTCAGCTCTTCACATCAGGTGGCCAAAGTAATGAGGCTTCAGCTTCAGCATCAGTCCTTCCAATGAATATTCAGGGTTGATTTCCTTTAGGATGGACTGGTTGGATCTCCTTGCAGTCCAAGGGACTCTCAGGAGTCTTCTCCAACACCACAGTTCAAAAGCACGAATTCTTGGGTGCTCATCCTTCTTCATGGTCCAACTCTCACATCCGTACTTGACTGATGAAACAACATAGCTTTGACTAGATGGACCTTTGTCAGCAAAGTAATATCTCAGCTTTTTAATATGCTGTCTAGGTTGGTCATACCTTTCCTTCCAAGGAGCAAGTGTCTTTTAATTTCATGGCTGCAGTCACCATCTGCAGTGATTTTGGAGCCCAAGAAAATAAAGTCTCTCACTGTTTCCATTGTTTCCCCATCTATTTCCCATGAAGTGATGGAACCAGATGCCATGATCTTAGTTTTCTGAATGTTCAGTTTTAAGCCAACTTATTCACTCTCCTCTTTTACTTTCATAAGAGGCTCTTTAGTTCTTCACTTTCTGCCATAAGGGTGGTGTCATCTGCATATCTGAGGTTATTGATATTTCTCCCGGCAATCTTGATTCCAGCTTGTGTTTCTTCCAGCCCAGTGTTTCTCATGATGTACTCATGCATATAAGTTAAATAAGCAGGGTGACAATATACGCCTTGATGTACCCTTTCCTGATTTGAAACAGTCTGTTGTTCCATGTCCATTTCTAACTGTTGCTTCCTGACCCGCATACAGATTTCTCAAAAGTCAGGTCATATGGTTTGGTATTCCCGTGTCTTTAAGAATTTTCCACAGTTTGTTGTGATCCACACAGTCAAAGGCTTTGGCATAGCCAATAAAGCAGAAATAGATGTTTTTCTGGAACTCTCTTGCTTTTTCCATGATCCAGTGGATGTTGGCAATTTGATCTCCGGTTCCTCTGCCTTTTCTAAATCCAGCTTGAACATCTGGAAGTTCATGGTTCACGTACTGTTGAAGCCTGGCTTGGAGAATTTTGAGCATTACTTTACTAGTGTGTGAGATGAGTGCAGTTCTGTGGTAGTTTGAGCACTCTTTGGCATTGCCTTTCTTTGGGATTGGAATGAAAATTGACCTTTTCCAGTCCTGTGGCCACTGCTGAGTTTTCCAAATTTGCTGGCATATTGAGTGCAGCACTTTCACAGCATCATCTTTCAGGATTTGAAATAGCTCAACTGGAATTCCATCACCTCCACTAGCTTTGTTCATAGTGATGCTTTCTAAGGCCTATGTGACTTCAAATTCCAGGATGTCTGGCTCTAGGTGAGTGATCACACCATCATGGTTATCTGGGTCATGAGGACCTTTTTGTACAGTTCTTCTGTGTATTCTTGCCACCTCTTCTTAATATCTTCTGTCAGGTCCATACCATTTCTGTCATTTATCGAGCCCATCTTTGCATGAAATGTTCCCTTGGTATCTCTAATTTTCTTGAAGAAGTCTCTAGTCTTTCCCATTCTATTATTCTCCTCTATTTCTTTGCATTGATCACTGAGGAAGGCTTTCTTATCTCTCCTTGCTATTCTTTGAAAGTCTGCTTTCAAATGAGTACATCTTTCCTTTTCTCCTTTGCCTTTCGCTTCTCTTCTTTTCACAGCTATTTGTAAGGCCTCTTCAGACAACGATTTTACCTTTTTGGATTTCTTTTTCTTGGGGATGGTCTTGATCACTGCCTCCTGGAGGCATTAGCCCAAGCTCAGTCTGATTCGCTGATGGTTATCAGACATGAGCTGCTGCTATGGATGTGACTGAATACTTAGAGATGCTTCTTGAAAGTGACTGAAACAAGGAGTCAAAAGCCTGAGGCTAGGTGGCAGCTTTAAGTTCATTCATTCCGGTTTTCTATCTGATGGTTCAGTCTCCTCTGCACACCCTCTGAGTCCATCCTTGAACTCACCTTGTAATGAGGAACTCCCGCCTTGCTAGGATATTGTAGCTTGCTCCACAGTTCCCTTTCCTCTCTCAAGCTGCTCCTGCTGTCCATTGGAGTTCAGACAACAAGAATGTCCACATCGCACACACAGAAGATTTCCTGTTTTTACTTTCCAGAAAGAATCAAGAATAATATGCGCAGGATCACTGCTTCTTATGTACCCTCATAAAGAAGTCTTGGTTTATTGTGAGGAGGTAGCTGTGAGAGATTACTTTCTCCAAAGGAGATCAGAATAATTGTACTACAGTTTGGTAGGTATCTTATTTCAAGAGAGAAGCCCCACTTCTATCCGTGGGTATTTATTTTACGTATTTACAGGTTATACTTGGTGTGTTAAATAATTACTTTTGAGCATCTGCTATCTGCAGTGTCATGTACTAAGAGCCAGGGCAGAGACAGAGGCGTTGGTGCCTTATTACAGCATGTCAGTCACAGGTTGATTTGTTACCCACCCGGATTCTTGGACTCTAATGAATAGAAATTGAAGAGGCCAGATTAGAAATTCGGAAAGGGTGTTGTTTCGACTCCTGCTGCATCATGATGGAAGGAAAACAAGTAACAGGTTCGCTTGCTTACTCCCAAGGAGGGGCCAGCTGGTCCCTTAAATGGAGTGAGCGTTGGGGTGGATCCATGGTTCGGGCTGGAGGAGTGGCTTGGATGGTCTGCCCAGCCCCCTGTGATGCTCTGTGCAGGGGATCATGCACAGGACCCTCCTTTTGCTCCAGGCACCTCAGAAGGGACAATTGGGTTTTGGCCTTTTTCTATCTTTTTCATAATCGGTCCCAACTGGCCATGCACACATTTATTTTAAATCCGTTATAGCATCTTTGTATCCTGTTGCTCAAGGAGACGTTTGTCCAGGTGCAAGCACTGCAGTAAAGGGTCCCAGGTGCCAGCTTGTCTCCGATTCACCAACAGTTATTTGTTGAGAATCTGCTTTGTGGCTGCCTTGGGTTCTTGCCCTTACAGAGTTTGCCATCCGCCGAGGGAGGCGGTGTTTGATGTCGATCACACTGTATTGAATCATTGTTGACTCTGCCACCTCTTCACGAGGCTCCGCTCTCCTTGAAGCAAGGTTATGTGCCGTGCATTACTAAATTTCCACCACCTGGCACACTGTAGGCAGAAGGTAAATATTTGTTAAATGAGTCAGTGGCTGGATACATGAAGGGAAAAACACGCACTTTGGCATCTGGTGCTTTAAGCTAGGTCTCGACTCAGCAGTTTGCCAGCTAGGTGGCTGGGGATAAGGACAGGCAGTTTTACAAAATAGGGACCTCTTTTGCAGTGTGGTTGTAAAGATTAAAAGAGGGAATGCACAGAGTGCTGCTTATGCCTGCATGCTAAGTCGCTTCAGTCATGTCCAACTCTTTGCAACCCCATGGACTGTAGCCTGCCGGGCTCCTCTGTCCATGTGGTTCTCCAGGCAAGAGTACTGGAGGGGGTTGCCATTTCCTTTTATGTCCATTTTTAATTTGACTTCTCCTGCCGAGTTATTGGGAATGGGGCTTCCATTAAAACAACTCTAAAAAATTGGAGGGAAGGAGAGTACTATTCATTGAGTACTCTTGATGCATCAGGCACTGTGCTCAGCCCTGTATCTGTTTTATCACTGAATTCTCATAACCTCCCGATGAGTAAGTGTTAGTTGCTCAGACGTGTCCGACTCTGCGACCCCATGGATTGTAGCCTGCCAGACTCCTCTGTCCATGGGATTCTCCGGGCAAGAATATTGGATTGGGTTGCCACTCCCTTCTCCATCCCTGTGATAAAGGACCTCTGTTCTCCCCAGTGGGGAAGCTGGAGTCTGGAGCATTGACATAACTTTCCAGAGCCTGGCTGACTCTAAGACCCAAGCAGGTAGACAGTGCCTGCAGAGCTAAAGGGAGCAAGGCAGGTGGGCTTACTTGGGGTAGGGCAGCCACGTTGGGAGAAACTGAAATCAGGTGGAGGTGGAAAAGGAGCAGTTACTTCAAATCAACAGCCCTTTTCAATTAGTAATCATGAGAGGCAGCGAGAGCCCGTGATTTTAGTGGGAGGAGCAAGTAACTCCAGGCTTTTAGGGCTCAGTTTGACTCTCAGCTTCATCCTCTCCTAGCTGTGAGCTTTGCACCAGTTACTTAGCCTCTGAACTGTAGTTCCTTCGCCAGAAATAGAGACGCCAGTACCTACCTCCCTGACAACCACATGTGTCTGTGAGCAATGAACACAGTAGTTGCCACCTTCTAGATAAATGATAATTCCTATGAATATTATTAGGTTTTTCATTCCTTCGGGGGCTTCTCCCCTCCCCCAGCTCTGTTCTGGGGGTCTCTGGGATTCCTTCTGTGTCTGTTCCATTCTCTGCTTCCTGCAGCACAGTCCATTGCTTTCTGTAGGTGGTATAATTGAAAAACCAAAATCTTTGTTTTAATGCATACACACTACTACCTCGCAGTTCTGGCAAATTTACAATCACTGTCCATCATGTCAAGATTTTACCTACGTGGCTGAACACCGTAGCCTTGGTTTTGGTTGAGAGGAGGGAGCATTTCTGTTTGTTATTGTTGTTAAATCTATGTTAAATATAATTATAGGAATTGATCTCATCCAGGTCAGTATAAAATCAGCTGAAACAAATCAGCTCTCTCTGCAGGTATATCTCCCTCTAGAGCTCTGTTCAGAGACTTATGAGTAAATGGAATTTAGGTATCTTGACTTTGATTTTCTCTGAATTATAGAAATATTTCCGGTGAGTCACACAGTAACTGAAGTATCTGATCTTTTGGCTTTGTTTCTCTCTCCTCACCTACCCCGTGTCTTTGGTCTGTAAACAGATGCTGGAAAGCATCTTGTCATTTAAAGGTATCCCACAAGAAATTGTATTTAGTATTATATGTCAGGGGGGTGAGCTGAGATGTTTTAGGGTCAGGGCTAGGGTAGACCCGGATGCTAGGGGGACAGTCCCCGGGCCTGCTGGATGCCGGTGTGAGGCCCAAGCACAGTGGCCAGCATGGACACACGTTCTCCCTTCCCTGCTAGAGCAGACCCGGATGGGGCCGGGTGGTGCTCTCCTATGAAGAAGCTCCAGGGACTCGGGCTGGGCGGAGATGGAGGCCTAGAATTGACCATTCCCCACCCCTGTCTTCCCTTTGGCCAGGGGGGGTTTGCTGTTTTTAAACCATAACTTTATTAATTTTTGAGTAAATGAGACAGCTAGTATTATAAAAGAACTCCTTTTTTTTTTTTGGAAAAGTGGTGAAATCCACTCTTCTGGACTCTTAAGAGGAGGAGGTTAGCCCTGTCCTGACCGTTTTGCTATGGTAGAGCAGTGAGCGACTGCATTAGAATCACCTGGCAGGCTCAATAAATCTGATTGCTGGGCCTCATCCCCAGAACTTCACAGTTGGTGTGTGGGGGTGGGCTGAGAATTTGCATTTTCAGCAAGTTCCCAGAGCCTGAGGCCATGGCTGCCCCAGAGGACATACCCTGGGAAGAATCACTATCATGGAGTAACCCGTGTGTTCCCCATGCTGCGAATGTAAATGATGGCTATTTCGTCAACTCCACCACTGCTGTGACTATCTCCTATTGATATGCTTCTCTTTGTCTTCCTTCCACAGGCATTTTGACGTTGGACTACATGATTTCTTGGTTAGGTAAGCCAATAATTTTAATTTTAGATATCATTGGCATAGCCTGTCTATTATGGAATCCTGAGATGAAAATAAAGCCCTTGTTAAATATCTTGGTGAATAATGGCAACTGTGTAGTTGTCAGGAAAACACTGCCAGCACTGTTATTTGTGTGTGTGTGTGTGTGCATGCCTCCCAGAGTCACACAAGAGTAGCCAGCCTCTTTAAACAATCAAAGGGATTTATATCTGAAACGGTAGTTACCTAACTATTGCGCTGCTGCAAAGACAAATAGAAAAGTGAAGAGAGCCAGCCTGCATTCATACATTAAACAACTGTCTTGACCAGTCTTCCCTCCACTGAATTTAAGCTTTTTAAAAACGGAATCTACTGGTTCTTTTGAGCTTCCCAGGTGGCTCAGTGGTAAATAACTCACCCACCAATGCAGGAGATGTGGATTCAGTCCCTGGGTCAGGAAGACCTCGTGGAGGAGGAAATGGCAACTCACTCTAGTTTTCGTGTTTGGAGAATTCCATGGCCAGAGGAGCCTGGCGGGCTACAGTCCATGGGGTTGCCAAGAGTAGGATGTGACCAAACAGCAGCTGGTTCTTCTACAGTCATTAAGACACCAACTTTATTCATAATTCACAGAGATTACACATAGCAGTTTATATCCTAGTATACTGGTGATTTGTTAGCTGAGTTGACTTATGGGGTGTGTTAATTCCAAATAGTTATTAAACAGAGGCTAAGTGGAAACATACCAGAATATTAACAGAGTTGCTAAGAATATGCATCATATTTTTCCTGCTATAAACTTTGTTATACTTTCTAGATTTTCATTATACTGAGCATGTATTTATTATTCTAATAATGCTGGGAAATGATCATTAAATGTACCTATCAAAAATATATGTGGAAAGCAATAATGGTTGCGGAAGGACTATAAGCTGAAGATTACAAGGAAACCAGGAATCATGTAGAGTGATTTCCTTTCTGCAACTGTTTGGCTCTAAATGCTAATTAATTCTTAGAGTCCACTAATAAACAGTCTTGTAAATCACACGTGATTATTTCTGGGTAGATGTTAACAGTGGTTCAGTTCTCTGTGAGGCACGGCCATCTCCTTGTGGGTAAGATGCTCTCTGAGGAGAAATATACATCTTTGGCATCACCTGGATCCTAAAACAGCAGCATTTCCTCTGTGCTAGATTGCATATGGTGGTGTCCCAAGAGGGGCCATGGCTACCTTGTCCTTTCTCTACGTCCTTATCCAAGGCTGTGCAGTGAAATTGCACAGTGAAATTCCTTGGCCTGGGGAATATGGATTATCCTGGCTTTCTCCAGGCTCTCATACATGGAAGGTTGTGTGTAAACGCTTACCCATGATACATCAAGGGTAAATGTGTTTTAGCAGGAGGGATAAAGGGTCAGTGGTCAGGAAAGGCAGGCATGAGAATTCTGCATCTAAACCCATCATAAAAGCTGCCTGAACGAACTTCAGGGAGTAGACTGGATCTTTTGAGTCAATGCCTTTGGTGCTCCGCGTTACTCCCATACTACTGTTCACACGAGTGCTGTGGTGCCTGCAAGTTTGTACTCGGCAACTTTCTTGAGGGCTGGGAACACATCTTAATCCCCTTTTCATAATTCAGTTATATAGAGAATCGACCCTTCAATTTGTGTAGGGGTGACTGAAGGAGTAAATGCATGAAATGAAGCAGAAAGGACTGGAAGGTGAGGATTGCAAGAAGCTGTTTATTTAACGAATAATTATTAAGCCTACCACGTGCCACTTGGTTATTTCTGGGAATACCATGGTGAGAAAGGGAGACATTTGATTTAAAGCTTTCCCTCAGCTCATTGCTTGCCAGCCTTGTGGTTTGAGCAACCCGAAGTGAGGAGGAGGGGTGGTCCGCTTCTGGGACCCCTCCTCTCTGTCCTTTTTCTGGGCGCCAACCATATCTCCCGTGTTAGGGGAGGAGGCAGAGGGAGTGGTTAAGTGACTCTAATGTAATTGGCGTTGGGATCCCCTGACTTTGGCAGAAGGCCCTTTTGTGTGAGTGCTAGTAAGATGCTCAATGAGTCACCTTAATCCGTTGTTCTGAGAACCAAGCAGAACTGGGGCTTCTTTCTGCCCTGCCGTCTTCCTGCAGTTTTCCTTTCCTTTCCTCTGGCCTGGGCAGAACAAACCAACACACCTGTGGTTATCCACTTGGCGAGTAAGAGGTCAGTCTCTCCTTCTGGGAGGCCTGCCCAGTCTCTGGATGAAGTCTCTTCATCACCTCAGCCACCTCCCAGCACGTGTCAGCACTCCCCACTAAGCCAAGAGCCTAAGGATTCTAAATCTCTTCCTGTCTTGCTGTATCTCACGTTCACAGAACCCAGGGTGGCAAGGCTTGAGCTGGGAAGCCGGAAGAAAACTCAAGGGGTGGTAGGAACTGCAGACAAGTTTATTCTCTAATGGTGGTACGGCAGCAAAAGGGCCTTCTCAGATGGGGCTTATACACGTTTACAGAGCAAAAGTGGTCCATGGCCGAGCGGGTACATCGTGAGAGACATGCGTGGTGCTCTAAGTGGTCTCAGCCGTCACGTGACCGTGTATTTACAAAACGTGGAGCGAGAGGCCTTGGGGGTGAGAGAGCCTGACCACCGCCATCTTGGCTCATTTGCTGTTTCCCTGGACTTCCTCTGGCCTCCTCCCAGCTTGGGGATGGGGTGGGACAGGGTGTGGGTGGGGGAGCTGGTTGAGGGAAATAGTCATTTCTCCATCTCCTAGGAATTCCAGGATGGTGTGGGGGGTGTTACCCCTTTATTTCCAGCTGTCTTTAGAAAGTGGATCCTTTCTGCTCCCATGTTGCAGGTGAGGGTGGGGTGCAGATCGCAGACCTGCTGGGGACTTAGAACTTGGGGACTTGGGCCCTTTAGTGAGAACTGTTTCATCAGCATGTCAGTGTGGAAGCTGGGTTGAAGAGATGAAAGCAGGAGGTGGGGGAATGGCAGCCACAACCCTTTTTAAAGGTTAAGCTGTGATGGGGAGGACAGAAAGACCAGGCAGCTGGTGGAGAGGGTGGTTTGCAGGGGGATTTTGTTTTTCCTTTTTAATTGGAAGAACATTTAGCCAGCAGAAGGTCTTAAGTGCCCTTTAGACTTAAGAAAGTGGTTTCAGTTGGGTGGAGAGGAGCAGTACATAATTGCCAGGGCAATGAGGAAGGGAAGCCTTGAATGGTGATTTAGTGACCTCAGAGGGCCTTGGCATATCAATGGAGAGATTGATGTATCAATAGAGAGATCCCTAGAGGATTAGAAGAATAAGGGGGATGGGGGTGGTTAATACTCCAGGAATCCTTCTCAGTCTGTGATGACCAAGAGAAGAAAATATATTTCCATTTCTAAAAAGAGGACATGTTGGAGAAATTGGCATAGACTTTTTTTTTTTTAATTAACTGCAATTATTGACTCCAAGTAACTCTTAACATGTACTCTGGGTTGTCAGGCTGTATTGAATGCTTAGGGTTTGGCAGGAAAGAAACTGCAGCATGCCTGAAATTAATCAGCTTCATCTTTTACGTTGATGGAAGCAATGTCAGCTTCTCTGGAATGACATCAATTTCCACAAAGCCAAGAGCCCTATCTGTGATCTCAACCTAGGCAACTGCAGGGAAGGATATGTTTCCTTTTAAGTTGTTGGCGTGTTTCACTGGGCTGTGGGGCAGGAAGGAGCTGTCACAGTTAATGAAATGTGAGCATTTCTGGTGTTGGCGTTTTATGATGACTGTGGGAAAATTCTGTGCACTCAATCCTTCTGCATCTTATAGAAACCAAAGGGAAGACTTCCTGGAAACAGTAGTCACAAATCACCGAAGAATATTCTCAGAAGAGCATTAGCTAGGGTTCTTAATGTGATGCTACCAAAGAAAAAGGGGAAAAGTGGCCAATCTAGGAAAAGAAACACAGAAGAAAGTTGCTCTTTGATTTTAAATAGGTAACAGGATGACTTGTTTAAATTTAGCTTAGTTAAGTTTTGGCAAGAAAGTAGAATTGATTAGTGATGTTTGGTTTGATTCTTGCTGTTTCATTTTACCCATAACTGTAGCCAGCCCCACCCCTTTTATGAAAGATATACTGTATTTGCTTTGTATCTACCCACCACCCCCCTTCTAAGTACCTCAGATCGGGGAATCATTTTAAGTGACACAAGACACTCTCATGACTTTTAAAGGAAAATCTCAAAACATCCTTCTTACATATTGTCTGAAAGATGAAATTTGTCAGGGGTTTTGTTTTTTAAACAATTACTCCTATGCTTGTGCATGTAAAAAGGAGAAAAATGTTCACCGTGTTTTCTTCTTGCTTTCTGTATTATTTAGCTATTTAACCCATTTTAATACATATTTCAAATAAGAGTCTAACTTAAATACTGGGACTTCCCCGGTGATCCAGTGGTTATGATTTGATGCTTTCACTGCTGTGGGCCCAGGTTCAGTCCCTGTTTGGGGGACTAAGATCCCACAAGCTGTGAGATACAGGCAAAAAAAAAAAAAAAGGCAAAATATGTTTTCTTTACCATCACTTTCCCTTTTTGTTCTAAAGTGCACGTGTGAGCACTTCAGAGCCACTACTTTTGTCCTTAGGAGGATTTTTTTTTCATTGAGTGTATTTTTATTGGAGGATGGTTGCTTTACAATGTTGTGTTAGTTTCTTCTGCTTAGGAGACTGTTTTGATATCCTGTCAGGACCATCAGAAATGCCAAGTGTGGCGGAGATGCCAGGGGTACATGTTAGGCAAATAGAAAAAGGCAGTGGGCCTCAGGCATGGCCCTGAAGCTGCTCGAGAAGCTCTCTGGAGCTGACACAGTCATTGGAAGATAAATTTCTTTACATAAGCAAGCAGATTCTGCTTAGAGATCCTTCAACATAGTGCAGATTCAGTCCTGTACAAGCTCTAATGTTTCTATGAAACAGCTCCGCTGTGCGCTTTTGAAGTGTGATTTTGTTCCGGCAAAATGGGCCAGCCGCTCACTTCTGTAGTGTCCTTTTCCCCTGGAGGTTGATCCTGGGGCCCACTTGTCAGAGGGCAGCACACTTCAGTGATGTGTCAATGAATGGTTCACTGAATTCTGAAATGAGCAAAACTGGTTTGGGTTTTCTCTTGGTGACAACCTCTACCTGACCCAGTCACAAAACCAGCCCCACAGCAGAACAGAAGTGTTGTTTGGGCTGAAAACATTGATGTTTTGAGCTTCATGAATCATAGGGTAGTCTGTAACCTCCTTTATTTTGAGCACCCTGAAGTCCACCGCCACATTTGCTGTAGTTTAACAGTAGCAGTCATAGAGTTGATAAAGAAGTCTGCTCACCATCATTTGAAATTATGTTTTGGGTCATGTGATGCCTGCCTCGCATCTTTAAGAAGCCTAGTAGTCAGATGACTAGTCAGTTCAGTCGCTCAGTCGTGTCTGACTCTTTGCGACCCCATGGACTGCAGCACACCAAGCTTCCCTGTCCATCACCAACTCCCAGAGCTTACTCAAACTCATGTCCATCTCGTCGGTGACGCCATCCACCCATCTCATCCTCTGTCATCCCCTTCTCCTCCCACCTTCAATCTTTCCCAGCATCAGGATCTTTCCCAATGAGTCAGTTCTTCGCATCACGTGGCCATAGTATTGGAGTTTCAGCTTCAGCATCAGTCCTTCCAATGGATACACAGGACTGATTTCCTTTAGGATGGACTGGTTTGATCTCCTTGCAGTCCAAGGGACTCTCAAGAGTCTGGTTGAATCTGATCCCTTGCCATCTCTCACATCACATTTTCCTTTCTGCTTCTGGAGAAGGGATATTCACCTTTGTCTGTACTTTGGGCTTCTTACCTCACAGAGTTGTAGTGGGGTATATAATATATGCCACACAGTCAGCTCATGCCTGGAAACAGTGAGGACTTAGTAGGGCTTAGTTTTTTCCTTCCCCCACCCCCACTTCACCTCTGGAATCAGGGTAACAGGTTTGAGTCCTGGCCCCCCTCCCACCTTGGGGTCACTCACTAACCCTTTCTGAGTTTTTGACAACTTCTCTGACGCTGTCTCTCCCTACTCAGAAGTAGTCAGTGATTCTCTTTTCCCGGGTCAAAACCAGACTAATCCACCCTGTCCGGGGCCCACAGCAGTAGGTCTTCAGGTTCGTTTGTTCCCTGGCCTCCTCCAGGAGATCTTCCAAGCCTAGGGATTGAACCCAGGTCTCTCGCAATGCAGGTGGATTCTTTTACCGTCTGAGCCACTGGGGAAGCCCTTTTCCATCTCATCTCACCTTTAATCTTTCGTGTCACTGCCAAATGGGTCCTCGTGCTATTTTCCATCTTTCTTCCCACTCCTGGCTGCTTTTCCTGGCTCATGTGTTCCCCGTGTGTGAAGTGCCCACCTGGCCCCCATATTCAAGTCCGCTCCTTTCAACTCCGTCTCAAATGCTGCTTCCTCCGTTCTTAGCACGTGTCTCCATCTTGGACCTATTGTCTTTTTTTTTTAACATGTTACACATCAATTATCTCAGCTTTTAAATAATGCAGGGATTGCCAGTTCATTGCTTTACTCTTTTTTAAATGGGAACAAAGTTCATTTGCTTGGTGATAGGGCTGAAACCAGTGTCCCTTGTCTGTAACCCAGGGATGCAGAGCGTAGGGAAGGTGCTGAGCATTTGACACCATGAATTAAAAGAAAAAAAAAGTTTGAATGAATACATCTTATTTTTCAAAAATGGAACAGAACTTAGTTACTGTCTCCTTTTCATTTAATCCATTTATTTATGCAACCAATTAAGTGGTCTAAGCACTATTTCAGAAACTGGGATGAAAGCAGTGATGGGCTAGACAAGGTCTCTGCCCTCCCTTGCCTGCACTGCAGTGGGTGAAGCCAGAGAGTAAATGAGCACGGCATTGCCTGTGATGTGATGGAAGGGCAAGGCGGGGAACCCCCTTCGATGGTGTGGGCAGGAAGGGCCTCTTGGAGGCAGTAGGTGACACCGGTGAGAGGTGGGTGAGCTGAAGGAGGCAGTGGGGGAGATCTGAGGCCAGGCTGCTCCAGGCACCAGGGCCCTGAGACCAGAAGGAGCCCACTGAGAAATGGAAGGAGGGGGAAGCTCGTGGGGCAGGAGGGTGTGGAGCAAGGAGCCAGGAGTCCAAGATGAGTCTGGAGGAAGAGGTGACAGCCAGGCTGTGAAGAAGAATGGGTTCTGTTTTCGATGCAGTTGGTGCCACAGGAGGGTTTTAAGTAGGGGAGTAACAGGATGGATCTGTGACAGGCTGAGCTAGGAATTTAGTGACATTAGCCATTACCATGCTGTTCCCCTGCAAGCTGGAGCTTGGTGACCCAAGAAAAGTCTCTTTGACAGCCAGCTTCTGTGAAAGCCACTCTGTGCTGAGTAACAATAGCCCCAGACGATCCTTTAATTTCTTTGTGCTTTTGTTTGCTTGGTGTGTTGTAAAGGCATCATGATACACATGGCCGAGAAACTGGAGGCAGTGGGATGGTGGTGGAACCCGGCAGTACGCCTTTGGAGAGAGTGGGCTGGCTCTGGAAAGCCCACTGGGATGGGGTTTGCAGCTTTCTCGTGGGCACGCATAGCCATCTTGTCACTTGAGCACCCTCCCTGTGGGGTCTCTGAAGGCCCGGGTCTTAGCCCTCAGCTCCTGTCTCAGGGCTGCTGCTCTTGGATGTCAGCCACCCTCATGACAGGAGACCTCCGTCTAGAGCACCGATCCCCGCTCTGGGCAGCCGGAAGGAGAACACCATCTGGTTTGCACATGAAAGCTGCTGCACAATGAGTCGGGATATTCTTCCCTCATATTCTCTGTTGGTATATTCTCAGTTTTTGTTGAGAACGCAGCCGCTTCCTGGCTTCCCCCATCACGACTCCTGTCAAAGACAGCGTTTCTCTTTCCCTAGACTCGAACACCTGGAAGGATCTGTGGTCCTTTCCTTTGGAGAATTTTAGGGTAGAAGAGCCTTGATGACTGTGCCCCACATTACAATACTTTTCAGTTCTTAGATGATTTCTCAGATCCACTCTTGCTTCCTTCCTACCCCTACCACTTCTGAGGAAAAACTTTGCAGAATTATTCATCTTCATGGCTGTGCTATATCGAGTTGTAATTTAGAAAATCTAGATTAAAAAAGAAACTCTTTATCCTCCAAGAGTTGAAATGCATAATTCACTTCCCACCATACATAGCCTTTATCAATATAGATTTTCCAGTGAATACATGTATCCTTTAAAGAAGTTGAAAAGAGCCCCTGGTGAATTAATTGAAAAAATCTGCAACATCGCCACATAATTTTAAGTGCACAAAGCTCTGGGTCAAGGATGCTGCTGAGCAGGATGGACTGTAAGATCTATGGTCCACACCAGTGAAGGCAGAGTATTTATTCAACAGGACATTTGGTAAGCGGTGGTGGTGGTGTTTTTTGTTGCTGTTTTTTTTTTTAACTCTTTTCCTGATTCCTGGGGATTGTTCTGACTTGTCAGATTTCTGCACTGAATAGAAGCCAGAAACTTGCTTTCCTTTCCAATAAAAGTATCAGATTCCTTCTCCCCTCTATTTATTTTAATTTTACTTATTTTTTAATTGGTGGAAAATTGCTTTACAATTTTATGTTGGTTTCTACCATACAACATTGGAAATCAGTCATAATTATATATATATATATATATATATACACACACACACGCGCACACACACACACCTTCCCTCCAGAGTCTCCCTCGCCTCCCCCATCCCACCCCTCTAAGTCATCACAGAGTGCCAGGCTGGGTTCCCTGTGTTATTTAGCAACTTCCCACTACCTATTTCACACATGGTAGTGTATATACGGTCAGTGCTACTTTCTCAATTCGTCCCACCCTCACCTTCCTCTGCTGTGTCCACAGGTCGGTTCTCCACTAGGTTCTTCAGTATCATTCTTCTAGATTCCATATGTATTTGTTCATATGTGATACTTGTTTTTCTTGTTCTGCTTAGCTTCTGCTGGGAATGACACATAAAGGGAGGGGCATGTGGAATGCGTTCTGGTGAGCCGGGTGGCAGTGCTGTCCAGCAGGTGTCTGGGAGGAGCCGCTCGCCTGAGCCCAGTGGCAGGCACAGCAGAGTCCCCATCAGAGCGGTGGTGGTGGGATTTGTCAACAGTGCCTGACTGCCCAGCCCCAAGCCTGGCTTCCAGACCCTCTCTCAGAGGTTGTGCAAGCTGCTGATCCTTCCTTACAAAGTTCCTTTCCTGTTAAAACTAACTAGAGTGGGTTCTGTTATTTGTGGTGAAATATCTGCTGTAGTTACTTAGCAAGTGATGTTTGGGATGTCTCGCTCAGCAGGGGGAGTCCGTGATCTTCACTTGGCTTTGCCCGCCAGCTTCTTCGATTCCACGCACCAGAATTGAGCAAAATTGCAGCTATTTTTGCATAACAGAAGCAGCCTGTGGAATGGAGAGGGCAGTGGGTCAGATACTGAAGGCTGTGGCTCTCGTCTGCTTTACCACTCTCTGGCTGCAGTGATTCTGTGCAAGTCACGTCTCCCCTTGGGGCCTTAGTTTTCTTATTTGTAAAATGAGAAAATAATATACCAAATGAACTCTAAGGTCCCTTCCAATATCAGCAGCCTCTGAGCAGCTTTGGTGTTTTTATTATTACAGAGCTGCTTCTGTTGTCCTGACCTGCACTATTTAATACAGTAGCTACTAGCCACTTGTGGCTATTTAAGTGTAAATGGTTTAAAATCCAACAAAATTACAAATGTAGTTCCTTAGCTGCACTAGCCACATTTTAAGTGCTCCATAGCCACATGTAGCTACTGACTGTCATCTTGGACAAGGCAGATAATAGAACATTTCCATCATCATAGACATTCTCCTGATGAAACACTGGTCTACATGATAATGACATTTGTCTACTTCCTTTGTAGAGATGCTGGCCGTTCTGTTGTATTTCTGCCTGCTTGCTTGAACAATCAACATCCATTTTACTTGCCATTCATGATTCTTTCCATGGGTGTGCGCGCGTGCTCAGTTGTGTCTGACTCTTTGCCACTCTGTGGGTTGCAAGCCACCAGCCCTCTGTCCCTGGGAATCTCCAGGCAAGAATACTGGGGTGGGTTGCCATTGCCTTCATTCAGATTGCCCCAGATAGAATTCCTTATCTACTCTTCCCCTATCCCAACCCCACACTTTGTCCCATCCCTATTCTCCCCGTCGTCTTAAAGAGTGGCTCCTCACCCATGTTAACTAAGACAGAAACCTTGGGGTTGGGTTGGAAAGGCTCTTCATCATACCCCCATATCCCCCATTTTGGTCCCTAAATTCCATCAGTTCCTCCTGTTAAATATTAACTGACCATGCCTTGTTGTCCCCGTTCATATTGTATGCACTGTGATTGAGCCTCTCCTCGTCTACTTCCCTTCTACTGTGAACCTCATCTTTGCTTTCTTCCTCATTCCAGCCTGTCCCCTCAGCCCACCCCCAAAGGAACTGAATCAAAGTACAGTTTACAGAAAACCCAGAAAAAGGCAGTTTTAATCAGCCATTCTCCTCCCTCCACAGCCATATGTTCAGCTGCCTTTTCCAGACTTAACCATTAGCCTCATGAGCAGCTGTGTTAAACTTCTTTCTGTTCCCTGAACGAGACTCGCTCATTCATTTTCTTCTTGGTATGTGTGTTTGCTTCCTTCTGCCTGTATAGAACTTCTCAGCACCCAGTCTGGAGGTCACCTCTTTTGCAAAGTCCTTGATGACTCCCTGGAGAAGTTAGGTGCTCCCCATGGGGGTGCTCTGCATCTCAAAGGTCATGGTCGGTGGCTTGGGGCTCAGACTGGCATCAGGCTGCCTGAGTTCGAATGCCGGTTGTGTCACTATTGACTCTGACAAATTTGACATCTCTGTGCTTGACTTTCTTCATTGATGTAATGACTGTTCATAATGCCTAATTCATGGGCCTCTATGAGGATTAAGTGACCTAATATGTTTAAAGTGCTTAAAATGGCACTCAGCCTAGAGTAAGCATTTAATAATTGTTCATTGTTGTCCCCATCACTGGACTTCACTTGACTCCTTCATGTACCGGGATGATAGCAGACTGAATGGTGAGTGATCACACCATTGTAGTTATTTGGGTCATGAAGATCTTTTTGTACAGTTCTTCTGTGTATTCTTGCCACTCTTGTTAATCTCTTCTACTTCTGTTAGGTCCATACCATTTCTGTCTTTATTGTGCCCATCGTTGCATGAAATATCCCCTTTATCTCTAATTTTCTTGAAGAGATCTCTAGTCTTTCCCATTCTATTGTTTTCCTCTATTTCTTTACCTTGACTACTGAGGAAGGTTTTCTTATCTCTCCTTGCTATTCTCTGGAATTCTGCATTCAGACACGTATATCTTTCCTTTGCCTTTCACTTCTCTTCTTTTCTCAGTTATTTGTAAGGCCTTCTCGGATAACCATTTTGCCTTTTTGCGTTTCTTTTTCTTGAGGATGATCACTGCCTCCTGTACAATGTTATGAACCTCTGTCCATAGTTCTTGAAGCACTCTATTAAACGTAATTCCTTGAATTTTTTTTTGTCACTTCCACTGTATAATGATAAGGAATTTGATTTAGGTCATACCTGAATGGTCCAGTGGTTTTCCATATTTTATTCAATTTAAGTCTGAATTTTGAAATAAGTAGTTCATGATGTGAGCCATGGTCAGCTCCTGGTTTTGTTTTTGCTGACTCTCTAGAGCTTCTCCGTCTTTGGCTGCAAACAATATAATCAATGTGACTTCAGTATTGACCATCTTTTGACTTCCTACTTTTGCATTCCAGTCCCTTGTGATGAAAAGGACATCTCTTTTGGGTGTTAGTTCTGGAAGGTCTTGTAGGTTATCATAGAACCCTTCAACTTCAGCTTCTTTGGCATTAGTGCTTGGGGCAAAGACTTGGATTATTGTGATGTTGAATGATTTGCCTTGGAAACGAACAGAGATCATTCTGTCATTTTTGAGATTTCACCCAAGTTCTGCATTTTAGACTCTCTGGTTGACTACAAGGGCTATTCCATTTCTTGTAAGGGATTCTTGCCCAAAGTAGAAGATACAATGGTCATCTGAATTAAATTCACTCATTCCTGTCTATTTTAATTCACTGATTCCTAAAATGTAGATGTTCACTCTTGCCATCTCCTGTTTGACCACTTCCAATTTATCTTGATTTATGGACCTAACATTCCGGGTTCCTATGAAATAATGCTCTTTACAGCCTCAGACTTTAGTTTCACCACAAGACAGTCACAGTTGGGCATTGTTTCTGCTTTGTCTCAGCTTCTTCATTCTTTTTATTTTTTTCTTTTTATTTATTTTTTAATTGAAGGATAATTGCTTTACAGAATTATGTTGTTTTCTCTCAAACCTCAACCAGATTCAGCCATAGGTATCCACGTATCCCCTCCCTTTTGAACTTCCTCCCATCTCCCTCCCCATCTCACCCCTCTAGGTTGATACAGAGCCCCTGTTTGAGTGTTTTAGCCATACTGCAATTTCCCGTTGGCTATCTATTTTGCATATGGTAATATAAGTGTCCATGTTACTCTCTCCATACATCTCCCCCTCTCCTCCCCTCCCCCCATGTCCATAAGTCTATTCTCTATGTCTGTTTCTCCATTGCTGCCCTGTAAGTAAATTCTTCAGTACCATTTTTCTAGATTCTGTGTATATGCATTAGAATACGATATTTATCTTTCTCTTTCTGACTTACTTCACTCTGTATAATAGGTTCTAGGTTCATCCACCCATTAGAACTGACTCAAAGGCACTCCTTTTTATGGCTGAGTAATATTCCATTGTGTATATGTACCACAACTTCTTTATCCATTCATCTGTCGATGGGCATCTAGGTTGTTTCCGTGTTCTATTGTAAATAGTGCTGCAGTGAACAATGGGATACTTGTGTCTTTTTAAATTTTGGCTTCCTCGGTATATGCCTAAGAGTGGGATTGCTGGGTCATATGGTGGTTTTATTCCTAGTTTTTTAAGGAATCTCCATAGTGTCTTCCATAGTGACTGTATCAATTTACATTCCCACCGACAGTGCAAGAGTGTTCCCTTTTCTGCACACCCTCTCCATCATTTATTGTTTGTAGACTTTTTGATGATGGCCATTCTGACTGGTGTGAGGTGATATCTTGTCATAGTATTGATTTGCATTTCTCTCATAATGAGCAATATTGAGCATCTTTTCATATGTTTGTTAGCCATCTGTATGTCTTCTTTGGAGAAATGTCTGTTTAGGTCTCTTTCCCACTTTTTGATTGGGTTGTTTGTTTTTCTGGTATTGAGTTGTATGAGCTGCTTATATATTTTGGAAATTAATCCTTTGTCAGTTGTCTCATTTGCTATTATTTTCTCCCACTCTGAGGGCTATCTTTTCACCTTGCCTATAGTTTCCTTTGCTGTGCAGAAACTTTTAAGTTTAATCAGGTCCCACTTGTTTACTGTTGTTTTTATTTCTGTTACTCTAGAAGGTGGGTCATAGAGGATCTTGCTTTGATTTATGTCATCGAGTGTTCTGCCTATGTTTTCCTCTAATAGTTTTTTGGTTTCTGGTCTTGCATTTAGGTCTTTAATCCATTTTGACTTTATCTTTGTGTATGGTGTTAGGAAGTGTTCTAATTGCATTCTGTTACATGTAGCTGTCCAGTTTTCCCAGCACCAGTTATTGAAGAGGCTGTCTTTGCCCCATTGTACATTCTTGCCTCTTTTGTCAAAAGAAGGTACCCATACGTGCATGGGTTTATTTCTGGGATTTCTGTCTTGTTTCATTGGTCTGTGTTTCTGTTTTTGTGCCAGTACCATACTGTCTTGATGACTGCAGCTTTGTAGTATAATCTGAAATCAGGAAGGTTGATTCCTCCAGCTCCATTCTTCTTTTTTAAGACTGCTTTGGCTATTCAGTGTCTTTTATGTTTCCATATGAGTTGTTAAATTTTTTTCTCCTATTTCTGTGAAAAATGTCATTGGTAATTTGATAGGGATCATGTTGAATATGTAGATTGCATTTGGTAGTATAATCATTTTCACAATATTGATTCTTCCTATCCAGGAACATGGAATATCTCTCCATCTGTTTATGTCTTATAAATTTTATAAAAATCTTATAACAGTGTCTTATAATTTTCTGTGTACAGTTCTTTTGTCTCCTCAGGTAAGTTTATTCCTAGATAATTTATTCTTTTTGTTGCAATGGTGAATGGGACTTATTCCTTAATTTCTCTTTCTGATTTTTCATTGCTAGTGTATAGAAATACAAGTGATTTCTGTGTATTGATTTGTATCCTGCAACTTTGCTAAATTCACTGATTAGCTCTAGTAATTTTCTGATACTATCTTTAGGATTTTCTGTGTACACGATCATGTCATCTGCAAACAGAGCTTTACCTCTTTTCTGATCTGGATTCCTTTTATTTCTTTTTCTTCATTGATTGCAGTAGCTAGGACGTCCAGAAGTATCTTGAATAATAGTGGGGAAAGTGGGCACCCTTGTCTTGTTCCTGATCTTAGGGGGAATGCTTTCAGTTTTTCACCATTGAGAATAATGTTTGCTGTAGGCTTATCATATATGGCCTTTACTATGTTGAGGTAGGTTCCTTCTATGCCAATTTTTTGAAGAGGTTTAATCATAAACGGGTACTGAATTTTGTCAAAGGCTTTTTCTGCATCTATTGAGATTATCATATGGTTTTTATCTTTCAGTTTGTTAATATGGTGTATCACCTTGATTGATTTGCATATATTGAAGAATCTTTGCATCCCTGGAATAAACCCAACTTGATCATGGTGTATGAACTTTTTGATGTGTTGCTGAATTCTGTTTGCTAAAATTTTGTTGAGGATTTTTACATCTATGTTTATCAATGATATTGGCTTGTAGATTTTTTGTGTGTGTGTTGTCTTTGTCTGTTTTTGGTATCAGGTTGATGGTGGTCTCATAGAATGTGTTTGGAAGTGTGTTCCTTCCTCTGCAATATTTTGAAAGAGTTTTAGAAGGCCAGGCATTAGCTCTTCTCCAAATGTTTGATAGAATTCTCCTGTGAGGCCATCTGGTCCTGGGCTTTTGTTTTTTGGGGAGATTTTTTATCACAGTTTCAATTTCAGTGCTTGTAATTGGTTTGTTCATAATTTCTATTTCTTCCTGGTTCAGTCTTGGAAGACTGAACTTTTCTAAGAATCTGTCCGTTTCTTCCAGGTTATCCATTTTATTGACATATAGTTGTTTGTAATCTCTTTTTTTTTTTAATTTTTCTACAGATAGTTTTTGCCATTTATTTTAAATCTCTTCATTGTGAGCTATAGCAGTCATAGAGAAAAGTATATAGAACATAATACACAATTTAATTTTTCTGCAAAGTAAATGCATCAGGTCAAGAAGTAAAACACTGCTATCCCAGCCCACCCCCAATCCCTCCTATATATCCCTTCTCCGCTGCAGTTCCCCCTTTCAAAGATCGTCTCTGTCCTGACGTTTATGGTCAGTCACGTCTTTGTTTTCCTTTAAAATTTGACTGTATAAATAGACATCCATGGACAATATTGTTTGAGTTTTTTATGTCAGAGTCTTTAAGTGTGTAGAAGTGGATCCATCAGCATGTGTTCTTTGTGTCTGGCTGCTTTTATCAACACTGTGTGTGTGAGGTTCCTGCACATTGTTGCACACAGCTGTAGTTAATTTTCACTCTAGTCAGTATTTGGGCAATCAACAGGTGTTTACACATCCACCTAGCTTGTTACCTGTTTAGGGATTTGATTATTACATCAGCTCTGAGCATTCTCACCTGTGTCTCTCTGTATTCAAGTTCACACATTTAAGTAGGCTGGATACCTTGGAGTAGAATGACCAAGTCATAGGTTATGTTCCTTTAACTTTACTGGATGATGATAAGTCATAATCTCTTATAATCCTTTGTATTTCTGCATTGTCTGTTGTAATCGTTTTTCATTTCTAATTTTATTGAGTTGATTCTTCACTCTTTTTTTCTTTATTAGTCTGGCCAAAGGTTTGTCAATTTTGTTTAACTTCTCAAAGAACCAACTTTTAGTTTTATTAATCTTTACTAACTGCTGTTTCTTTCATTTCTTTTTATTTCTGCTCAGATCTTTATGATTTCTTTCATTCTATTAATTTTAGGTTTTTTTTTTTTTTTTGGTCTTCTTTTTCCAGTTGTTTTAGGTATAAAGTTATATTGCCTATTCGATGTTTTTCTTGTTTCTTGAGGTGGATTGTATTGCTATAAACTTCCCTTTTAGAATTGCTTTTGCTGCATCCCTTAGGTTTTGAGTTGTCATGTTTTCATTGTCATTTCAGCCTCTTCATTCTTTCTGGGGCTATTTCTCCACTCTTCTCTAGTAGCATATTGGGAACCTACTGACATGGTGGGTTCAGTTTTCAGTGTCATATATTTTTGCTTTTTGGTACTGTTCTTGGGGTTCTCACTGAATCCTGTGGTCGACACTGAAATCAGATTGATTATATTCTTGGCAGCCAAAGATGGAGAAGTTCTATACAGTTAGCAAAAACAAGACTGGGAGCTGACTGTGGCTCAGATCATGAACTCCTTATTGCCAAATTCAGACTGAAATTGAAGAAAGTGGAAAAAACCACTACACCATTCAGGTATGACCTAGATCAAATCCCTTATGAGTATACAGTAGAAGTAAGAAATAGATTTAAGGGACTAGATCTGACAGAGTGCCTGATGAACTGTGGATGGAGGTTTGTGACATTGTACAGGAGACAGGAATCAAGACCATCCCCAAGAAAAAGAAATGCAAAAAAGCAAAATGGCTATCTGAGGAGGCCTTACAAATAGCTGTGAAAAGAAGAGAAGCCAAAAGCAAAGGAGATAAAGGAAGGATATACCCATTTGAATGCAGAGTTCCAAAGAATAGCAAGGAGAGATAAGGAAGCCTTTCTCAGTGATCAAGGAAAAGAAATAGAGGAAAACAACAGAATGGGAAAGACTAGAGATCTCTTCAAGAAAATCAGAGATACCAAAGGAACATTTCATGCAAAGATGGGCTCAATAAAGGACAGAAATGATATGGACCTAACAGACGCAGATGGTATTAAGAAGAGGTGGCAATAGTACACAGAAGAACTGTACAAAAAAAATCTTCATGACAAAGATAATCACAATGGTGTGATCATTCACCTAGAGCCAGACATGCTAGAATGTGAAGTCAAGTGGGCCTTAGGAAGCATCATTACGAACAAAGCTAGTGGAGGTGATGGAATTCCAGTTGAGTTATTTCAAATCCTGAAAGATGATGCTGTGAAAGTGCTGCATTCAATATGTACTCAAATTTGGAAAACTCATCAGTGGCCACAGGACTGGAAAAGGTCAGTTTTCATTCCAATCCCAAAGAAAGGCAATGCCAAAGAAAGTTCAAACTACTGCACAATTGCACTCATCTCACAGGGTAGTAAACTAATGCTCAAAATTCTCCAAGCCAGGCTTCAGCAATACGTGAACCATGAACTTCCAGATGTTCAAGCTAGTTTTAGAAAAGACAGAGGAACCAGAGATCAAATTGCCAACATCCACTGGATCATCAAAAAAGCAAGAGAGTTCCAGAAAAACATCTATTTCTGCTTTATTGACTACACCAAAGTCTTTGACTGTGTGGATCACAATAAACTGTGGAAAATTCTGAAAGAGATGGGAATACCAGACCACATGACCTGCCTCTTGAGAAACCTGTGTGCAGGTCAGGAAGTAACAGTTAGAACTAGACATGGAACAACTGACTGGATCCAAATAGGAAAAGGAGTACGTTAAGTCTGTATACTGTCACCCTGCTTATTTAACTTATATGCAGAGTACATCATGAGAAACGCTGGACTGGAGGAAGCACAAGCTGTATCAAGATTGCCGGGAGAAATATCAATAACCTCACATATGCAGATAACACCACCCTTATGGCAGAAAGTGAAGAAGAACTAAAGAGCCTCTTATGAAAGTGAAAGAGGAGAGTGAAAAAGTTGGCTGAAAGCTCAACATTCAGAAAACTAAAATCATGGCATCTGGTCCCATCACTTCATGGCAAATAGATGGGAAACAGTGGAAACAGTGTCAGACTTTATTCTTCTGGGCTCCATAATCACTGCAGATAGTGATTGCAGCCATGAAATTAAAAGACACTTACTCCTTGGAAGGAAAGTTATGACCAACCTAGATAGCATATTCAAAAGCAGAGACATTACTTTGCCAACAAAGGTCCGTCTAGTCAAGGCTATGATTTTTCCAGTGGTCATGCATGGATGTGAGAGTTGGACTATTAAGAAAGCTGAGCACCGAAGAATGGATGCTTTTGAACTGTGGTGTTGGAGAAGACTCTTGAGAGTCCCTTGGACTGCAAGGAGATCCAACCAGTCCATCCTAAAGGAGATCAGTCCTGGGTATTCATTGGAAGGACTGATGTTGAAGCTGAAACTCCAGTACTTTGGCCACCTGATGCGAAGAGCTGACTTATTGGAAAAGACCCTGATGGTTGAAAAGATTGAGGGCAGGAGGAGAAGGGGACGACAGGGGATGAGATGGTTGGATGGCATCACCGACTCGATGGACATGGGTTTGGGTAGACTCAGGGAGTTGGTGATGGACAGGGAGGCCTGGTGTGCTGCGATTCATGAGGTCGCAAAGAGTTGGACACGACTGAGCAACAGAACTGAACTGATGGGGTTCTCAGCAAGAATGCTGAAATGGTTTGCCATACCCCTCTCCAATGCACCACATTTTGTCAGAACTCTCCACCATGACCCGTCTGTCTCGGATGGCCCTACACGGCATGGCTCATAGTTTCATTGAGTTAGACAAGATTGTGATCCATGTGATCAGTTTGATTAGTTTTCTCTGATTGTGGCTTTCATTCTATCTGCTCTCTGGTGGATGAGGATAAGAGGCTTGTTCAAGCTTCCTGATGGGAGGGACTGACTATTCCGAAAACTGGGTCTTGTTCTGGTTGTCAAGGCCATGCTCAATAAGTCTTTAGTCCATTTTCTGTTGATGGGTGGGGCTTTGTTCCCTTCCTGTAGTTCGGCCTGAGGCCAAACTGTGGGAGGGGTAATGGTGCTAATGGGGACCCCTTCAAAAAGACTTATGCTAGCCTCCCAGGACTGTTGTAGTCAGTGCCTCTGACCCCATGGCAGGCCACTGTTGACCCTTGCCTCTGCCAGAGATTCCCAAGCACAGACAGGCCAGTCTGAATCAGTCTCTTGTGGGGTCACTGGTCCTTTCTCCTGGGTCCTGGTGCACACAAGATTTTGTTGCGCCCTCCAAGAGTCTCTGTTTCCCTAGCCCTGTGGAAGTTCTGTGATTAAATCCCACTGGCCTGCAAAGTCAGTTCCCTGAGGGTTCCCAGTCCCTTTGCCATATCCCTTCGTTGGTAAATCTGTTGTGGGGCCTGAACTTTTCACAGCAGTGCAAGCACTTCTTTGGTATAATTGTTCTTCAGTTTGTGGGTTGTCTGCTAGGTGGCTCTACGGGGCTAATGGTGACCTCCTCCAACAAGACTTAACACCACACGCCGTGCCTCCCAGGACTGCTATAGCTAGAGCCCCTGTCCACGTGCAGGCCACCGCAGACCCATGCCTCCACAAAAGTGAACTGAAGTGAAGTCGCTCAGTCGTGTCCTGCTCTTTACGACCCTGTGGACTGTAGCCCACCAGGCTCCTCCGTCCATAGGATTCTCCCAGGTGAGAACACTGGAGTGGGTTGCCATTTCCTTCTCCAGGGGAGCTTCCCGACCCAGGGATCGAACCCAGGTCTCCCGCATTGCAAGCAGATGCTTTAGCCTCTGAGCCACCAGGGAAGCCCAATGCCTCCACAGGAGACCCTCAAACACTCAATGGCAGATCTGGCTCAGTCTCTTTTGGGTTTCCTGGGTCCTGGTGCACACAGGTTTTGTTTGTGTCCTCCCGGTGTCTCTGGCGGGTATGAGGTTTGATTTTAAACGTGATTGCACCCCTCCTACTGCCTTTTGCAGCTTCTCCTTTGCCCTTGGTCATGGGGTATCTTTTTTTTGGTGGATTCCGACATTCTCCTGTCAGTGGTTGTTCAGTAGCTAGTTGCAATTTTGGTGTTCTCGCGAGAGAAGATGAGCGCACATCTTTATACTCCACTGTCTTGGATTCCGGATTCCTGGGAAAGTATGGCTGTAGTTAAGAATTACTTATGCATGTTACCCTAGCACGTCTGAAATCCTCACTTAGACAGTGGAATTGATGTATTGAAGGGAGAAGACCTTCGGTAGAAAAATGCATAGTGTATCCTATTAATTAATATACTAGAATGGGAGGGTACTTTATCATTGATAAGTCAATAACAGTAATAATGTCAACATTTAAGATGACTACTCTTGTATTAATCAGAGAAGATTCATTTGCAATCAGAAAACCTCTACCCAAATGAGAAAGATGGGTGATCGTACCATCAGTGAACTAGGAGTTTGGCATACCCTGCAGTCTGTAGGAATGAGGATGTGCTGATGTACCAGGGAGTAGGTATGAAGCTTCAAGTCAGTGTAGTTAGTGATTTTCTTCTCCAGCTTTTGTTTTGGGGGATTGTTAAAATCCTGGTGTGCTTGTGGGCATATGTTACTCATTTGAACATTAACAGTTAATAAGTGCCATCTTGGAACCTCGGGATGGTTCCAAATGTTAGTTGCTATATAAGATCAAGGTCTGTTGCAGTGAGGATGATTTCTTCTGTTAAGTTGGTGGACATCACACAGAACATCAAAGCAAGAACAGCTATGAGGAAGGGGGTTGACCTGCTGTGAGGGAGGGACATGGTCTGGCACCGCCTAGTTCCAAAAGATCAATGTTTTCCAAGAGTTGTTAAAAAATTTTTTTTTTTTTTGCTTCCTGAGTGTAGTGGACATATGCTTCATACTCTGGCTGTTCAGTACCTTTTGAATGTCTTCCTGGCTTTGCAAAATGCCTGTCCTTCTGAACTCTACTTCCTCAAAGTACAAGTCAGTAGTCACTTTCTCGGTCTCCTTGGCAGCTAGTGCCAGAATGTATCCCAGGCTCTGTATCTCAGATGCATTAGAAGGATACCTTTGGAAGTGAGTCAGGAGAGGCGTCCCATGGAAGTATTTCTGGCGAGGGTGGCAGTGGCATCTGCAGTAGGGTCTGCCGGAACCGTCTGGTGGATCAGTCATCTCCCAGCCTGAGTCCCTGGCCCACCAGATACCTGATGGGCCAGGACCTAATGCCCTGTAAGAAATCTCTATTCTGCCTCAGTTAGCTAGAGTGGATTCTGTTGTTTACAACTAAAAACTCTGAATGGTGTATCAGACTCTTAAGCATGAACAGACCAGGCTGTAACCAGTTCTGTTCTCACAGCAACTCCCCATGCTGATGAGGGACCATGAGAATCTCAAGGTAATTGGATAAAGTTTCATCCTCTTGATTGTGCTGCCAATTCAAGGCGTTTCTGCTGTAATGTGAGGCATACAAACATGAAAAATATGGTTACATGAAATGGCACACAAAAAGGATAATAGGATTTATGGAAAAATAGAGTTGGATAGGTCACCTCAAATATATGAAACGCCGTCTAGAACACTAAGAAAAACCATAACAATCCTAACAAGACTAGCAGCTCAATTGGAAAGCCACACTGAATTGCTAGGCAACAAATATTCTAGGAAGTATAAGCGTTTGCCTTAAAAGGTGAGGGTACATGGATAGAAGGGGGGATGCAGGCTGCTGAGCTCTGAAGATGAGGGTAGAGGGAGGTGGGGATAAGTACTTGGAGGCTTTACACAAATTTGAGTGGTGACAGAGAAGGCTGCCCCTGGATGCTTGTTTTGTGGTGGCCTTTTACACTGCGTCTTTGAGAACGGTGCGCTCCATGCGTCTGTAAGAGAACACGTGACCCCACTAGGCCAGTGGGAAAACAGAGCAGAACGGGTACCTGGCACAGTGAGGTAGTCGACTTTGTTTGTGAGCTTTGTTTTCAGAGGCTTTTATGTGTATTTTCATGCTAAGGGACTTCTCTGCTGATCCAGTGGTTAGGACTTCAAGCTCCCAACGCAGGGGGCCTAGGTTCAATCCCTGGTGAGGGAACTAGATCCCACAGGCCACAACGAAGAAAGATTCCATGTGCTGCAACTAAGACCAGGCACAGTCAAATAAACAAGTAAATACTAAACATATGCTAAGAACAAATACATGTCAGCTGATACAGTTTATGTTTTATCTGGACACTGTTCTCTTACTATCAATGACAGATATACTGTGGTATTTAGAGAAGTGTGCTGTAGTCGGTGAGTATACTTGAAAGTGTTCTCTAAACCTTAAAAGCTGGAGGACCCTTGGCCTGTAGATAAAGGGACTGTGGGAGAAAGGATTATTTAAAAGGAGGAACCCCAGGAGAAGCGTGGACTGTCTTATTGCTGAAGGCAAGAGCTGTGGCCTCGCATAGCAGTTAGAGACACAGGCTTTGGATAGACCACCTGGGTTTGAGTCCCTCTTCTCCGACATGCTGGGTCTGAGCCCTGGTTTGATCATCTGTAAAACGAAGATAATGAAGATTGTACCTTAGACTTGTTGGTGCATGCGAAGTCCTTGGGGCAGTCCCTTGAATGATGGCTGCTGTTGACTTCTCACCCATCATCTACGTTATAGTTGGCTTCAAGGATAGGAAAGCTTGCATGAAAAACTTGCTGTCAGGGTCTAACCCATAATAGGCATTCCGTCCACATCTGTTGAATTTGAATCCAGTCAGAAAAATCCACAGAGACTGCAACCAGCACTGTTTCCTCCTACCAAGTCAGTGTGGAAACTGTTTTCTTGGCCAGGATGAGATGCTGTGTTGGGGGAACTGATCTGGGAGCACATGCTGGACTGGTGGTCTGTGAGTCCTGGGTGCCTGGGGATAACAGAAAACCCCAGGGAAGGTCAGACCTTCAGAGCAGAGCCTGAGTAGGAAGAACAATCCGCCACCAGCCTGGTTTCCATTGTGACCAGGCCGTTTCAATGAAAAGCGCTTTAGATGCTGGAAGCCCACAGCATCTGTTTCTAGTTGAAAGGTTATTTACAGACAGTATGTTTTTCACAGTGACATTTGTATGTGTTTATTAATACAGAGCCTATTGCAGTAAAACTCATTTTGGAAATGGAAATAGATAATTATTCTTGAAGCTTTTAATCATTTTTTAAGCAAAATAATGAACTGGAAAGCATTTAGCTGAGGAAGAGCATCTGATTACCCAGCCAGATTATTCAGTTGGGATGAGATGCAAATATATATTATCTCCTGCTCTCTGCTCTCCTCTCTCCTGGGGCAGGGAGAGGGGAGGCTCCTCATTTTGTCTCTAGGTTCTGTGATATTTTTCAGTCACAACTGATGCTTCAGAGGCCCATGATTCTTGTCCTGGCTTCTCCATTCATCTCATGGCTTTGGGAAAGTCACTTTGTTTCTGGGCATCAGTTACTCATCTGTAAAATACCTCATGGTCTCTTCTAGCTCTGACCCTATGTCACTGTAGAAATCTGTGCCTTGGTGAAAGTGGAAAAACTCCTGTTAGCACTTGAGCCATCCAAGAACTCTGGTCTTTTTGAAGCCCCAGACTGGAGTAAAGATACTAGATTTTCTGTTTTATTCAGTGCCATGCACAGAGCTCCTACAACATGCAGAGTACGTTAAGACCAGTGAGGGGACAGAAGAATAAGCAACTGCTTAAATTTCCTGTGGTCTAGTTGGAGAGGAAAAACAAACATTTATGACATAATCAGAAGGATTAAGGCAGCTAGAATTGCCAGGGCTCAAGCTTTCTCTGTTGTGAATGTGGAAGGAAGAGAGTCCTCGTGGGCAATCTAGGGCATGGCACAAATCCCTAAGGACAGTATTTACAACTGAACGATGGGACTTGCTTTCCTACTCTCTTTGCTGAGCCAAACCTAGACTGTCTCTTTCTTTCTTTTTTTTATTTTTTAATTGAAGCATGGTTGATTTACCCTGTTGTGTTAACTCTGCTGTACAGCAAGGTGACTCAGTTATACACATATTTTCAGTTATTTTTTAATATTCTTTTCCATTATGGTTTATCACAGGATCTTGAATATAGTTCCTTGTGCTATATGCTAGGACCTTGTTGTTTATCTTAGACTGTTTATTTTCTATAATTTTTTAAAATAAACTTGAGCGGATCTTCTTCCATCCCTCTTTTTTCTCGAGAGTTTGAAAAGCCCATGGTACCTAGTGTGGCACATTGTTTAATGTAAATGTCCTGAATGGTGGAACCCGCCTCCGCACCCCGCCAATCCTCACCTCACCTCACCACTTTTGTTCACTGGCACCTGAACTTGAGCATGACCAGGGCATGAGATGCAGGTGAATGGCAAAGAGGGGCCTGGCCCTCTGATCACACTGCTGTTTGAGCAGTACAGATCCTGGCAGCTGCTTCTAAAGACGGCATTTCTGGTAATGATCACCTTCAGGGAAGTGGGTGTGGTTGGAACAGCTGTCTGCCTGGGAGCTGCCCTTTGGTTTATATCTGGAGATAGCTTTGCAACGTGTGAGTATGTTTGTAATCATATCTGGAATTGATAGACAGCCTGAAGCTTTCACATGCCCGGAGCTTCACTATCCTGTTTCTTGCTGGGGCAGCAACTTTCTTAACCACGTATATATCGTGGGCTCTTAGGAATGTTTTCAAGCCCAAAGAAATCCAGCTTGGCATCATTGCTTTAAATCAGGGGTATTTAAAGGGGTTCTGGAGTCCTGCCAGTGAAGCTCTTGGATAAAATGAGGTTTGGGGATTTTGATATTCCTGCCTTTCTCTAATTTAAAAAAAAAATAAGTTTGATAATTCAGTTTTGCTGAATTTCTGAGAAATCAACCTTGACTCTAAGAAGGGAACAAAACACCCCAGTTTATTTTTTTGTAATTTTTCAAAAATTTTGAAAAATTTTATTTTTAATTGAAAGATAATTGTCTTATGACATTGTGTTGATTTCTGCCATTCTGCAACATAAATTGCCACAAGTGAATATCCCCTCCCCCTGGAACCTCCCTTCCATCCCACATCTCAAGGCCATCACAGGGCATCAGGCTGGGCTCCTGTGTTATACAGCAGTTTCCCATCAGCCGTCTATTCTACTCATGGCAGTGCATATATTTCAATGCTATTCTCTCAATTCATCCCACTCTCCTTTAAAGAAGCCCTAGTTTAAATGAGTCTGTGTTGGTACCTGGCAGGTGGGCATAGTGTCATGATGCAGAAGCCTAATGTCCCTCCGGGAGATGGGATTGAGTCAACAGTCGCAGGAAGCAGGCAGGGGTGGAAACTGTTGCTGCCTGCCAACCCCGAAGACCCTGGGGGGCACTCGGGAGTGTCACACTGTGGTTCACGTGGAAGAGCATCTTTGCACACCTGCTGGCCGCCCAGCGCTGGGCCGACTGCACCTTGATCTGCCGACTGCCCTCCTGGGCGCTGCTTTTGCTGCTGCTGGGCTGGTGCCTGTGGGCCCACAGTGGCATCCAATTCCTTCCTGGCCCCTCCGACCCACACAGAGCCTGATGAATTTTCTTTTTAAATGTCACATTGTGTCACTGCATTAGTGCCCTCGAGGATGTGTGTGCTCCTATTTTCACGTGGTTACCTGAGGTCATGGGGTAATGATTGTTCACACCACAGGGAATAGAGATTTATACATCATTATCATAAGGTCTTGTATTTCATTTATTTTTTATTTTGCTGCATGCTCTTTTTATTAAAAAATCTTCCACCTCACCCCTCCCCACAAGTCTTCTCTTCCCTGGGCATGCAAGTAATAATAGAATTCCTAGAGAAAGCCCAGATATACAGGGTCGGGTTTTCTGATCACATCAGTGCTAAGACAGAACTTTATCCCCCATGTCTGACTTTATGACCATCAACAAGGACTGTCTAGTTTGGGGTGATCTTTACTTTCTATGCACACACTTCCATACAAGTAGGAGGCACTTGTATCCTTTTGGAAGTCATTTTGGTAGAGGCTTGGCTTTGCATCCAAATTTCCATCACTAGTCTCCCTGATCAGGCTTCTGCTTTCTGTAGGATTACCCAGCTCTGTTGAGGTGTCAGGGAGTTGCAGAGCGGCCTCCCTGGGATAGAACCAATGGGCAGATGGCATCCTAGCCCTGATGAGGGCTGTAGCTCTGCATGGAGCATTGGGTTACAGGACTTGGTCTCAGATGCCAGCATCTTTGCAGCCTGGCCATGTGGACATGCCTGTGTAATGATCTCCTCATCTGTCGAGGGAAGACAGTATCCAAATTGCAGGGTTTGGGGAGTTTGGGTTAGGTGATCTATGCTGAAGAACTTGATACCCTTGTAAAGTATCATGAGGTTAATTACCAGCCCACTGTTCTAACCCACTGTGTTGTAATTCTATGGGGGTAGGGGGCTGGTAACATGGTGATCAGTTGACCCTTGCTGTGTTCTAAGGTGAAAAAAAAAATGTGCCTTGCTTTCAAGGATATAAGAGAAACATTTTAGATATATAAAAATAACCTTTTATTGTTGATGAGTCTCTGGACATTGGCTGGAATCCCTGTGGTTAGGGAAGGGAGAATAGTTAGGAGAGGAAGGCCAGTCAGCTTGACATACGCTGGACATCAGACATGGACTGGCCTTTTATAACAGGAGCTACTTTGAGGGCGCTCTTGCTGGGGTGTGTGTGTGTGCACGCATGTATACAGCAAGGGTTTTGATTTTTTTTTTTTTTTTTTTGAGTGGAGGAGAATCCTTGTATATAGCATACCCATGGGTGTATTTCCAAGAGCCAAAACCCAAATAAACAGTGTTCCACATGAAACTAAAATAACAACAGAAAACATGCAAATCTACGAAGACTGTTGCAACCAGTAGCATGACCTCCTCACTCCTGAATTCCAGAGCCTGGTAGAGCATCTTAGAAGGGGGCATGGGGTCTCAAGGCTTTCAGCAATTACTCAGCCAGGTCCTTAACTCAGAGCTGCTCCAGAGGGACCTGGAGCCCAGGCAGTGCCTGGCCCTGTCCGTCACCATCAGAGCGCTAATGGGTAACTGGTCTGATTGTGTTAAAGTGGTAGAATATTTAGAAATATTTTCTTTGTAATTGGGGAAAATACTTTTAGAGCTTTAGTTAGGTAATCACTGAAGCTACCGCTATGCCATATATAAATAACTATCTGAAGGCTCTGAGACATCTGTATAAATTTAGCCCATTCCATCACACAGACTTGCACCATCCCCCACCCATGCAGCCCAGAGGCTCTGACTCCTGTTGGTTCACAGCTGCTGCTGGTATTTTGAGGATGAGCCTCAGAGCATCTTTCCAGTGTTCTTCCAACACCCTTTGTCTGATCAGACAAAATATGCCCAGGTTGTCCCAGGTTCCCTCTGGGGAGCCCAGCTGTCTGCTGGTTTTGTATGTGGCTGCCCCGGTCATTCAGGTTCAGCACCGTGTTACTGCTGGTGGGCTGGGGGCTTCTAGTGACTGTCTCTCCTGCACTGCATCATTAACTCCTTCAGTTCTTTCTGTGCATTGACTGAGAAGGAGTTTGGACTCTTGTTTAGGAAGGCAGAGAACAAAGTGAAAGGCAACAAATTGTTCCTTTTATCTCATCTCCCTTTTTAAAAAATCCTTTTGGAGTATAGTTGCGTTTCAGTGTTGTGTTGCTTTGGTGTTGGTCAGTCGCGTCTGACTCTTTGCGATCCTATGAAATGCAGCACTCCAGGCTTCTCTGTCCTTCACCATCTTCCGGAGTTTGCTCAAACTCGTGTCTATGGAGTCAGTGATGCCATCCAACCATCTTATCCTCTGTCCTCCCCTTCTCCTCCTGCCTTCTATCTTTCCCAGTAGCAGAGGCTTTTCTAATGAGGTGGCCATTCGCATCAGGTGGCCAAAGTATCGGAGCTTCAACTTTAGTCTTTCTAATGAATATTCAGGACTGATTAGGATTTACTGGTTTAATTTCCTTGCTGTCCAGGGGACTCTCAAAAGAGTCTTCTTCAAACCACAGGTCGAAAGCATCAATTCTTCAGTGCTCATCCTTTATGGTCCAACTCTCACATCTGTACATGACTATTGGAAAAACCATAGCTTTAACTATACAGACCTTTGTCAGCAAAGTAATGTCTCTGCTTTTTAATATGCTGTCATAGCTCTTCTTCCAAGGAGCAAGCATCTTTTAATTTCATGGCTACAGTGATTTTGGAGCCCCCCAAAATAAAGTCTCTCACTGTTTCCATTCTTTCCCCATCTATTGTCCATGAAGTGATGGGACCGGATGCCATGATCTTCATTTTTTGAATGTTGAGTTTTAAGCCAGCTTTTTCAATCTCCCCTTTCACCTTCATCAAGAGGCTCTTTAGTTCTTCTTGCTTTCTGCATATCTGAGGTTATTGGTATTTCTCCTGGCAATCTTGATTCCAGCTTGTGCTTCTCCCAGCCTGGCATTTTGCATGATGTACTCTGTATATAAGTTAAATAAGCTAGGTGACAATATACAGCCTTGACATACTCCTTTCCCAATTTTGAACCAGTCTGTTGTTCCACGTCCAGTTCTAACGTGTTTCTACTGTACAGTAAAGTGAATCTACTATACGTATACACATATATCCTCTTTTTTGGATTTTCTTCCCATTTAGGCCACCACAGAGCACTGAGTAGGGTTCCCTGACCTATACAGTAGGTTCTCATTAGTTAACTTTTTCAACTGAAGAATAGTTTTGAGCAACTACAGTCATTTGAAGTCTTCCTATATTATTAATTTTGTAGAAAGTAATTTTGTGGGTCTTTATTTAGGTAATTAAATGCTGTGAAAACTTGTAGTGATTTTCTTTTCTTAATAATTAGACACAGGGATTAGAACATTTTTATATTGCATGTTGGTCTTTCAACAGTTGTTCAGTTCAGTTCAGTCACTCAGTCATGTCCAACTCTTTGTGACCCCATGAACTGCAGCACACCAGGATTCCCTGTCCATCACCAACTCCCGAGTCCACCCAAACCCATGTCCATCGAGTCGGTGATGCCATCCAACCATCTCATCCTCTGTCGTCCCCTTCTCCTCCTGCCCTCAATCTTTCCCAGCATCAGGGTCTTTTCCAATGAGTCAGCTCTTCGCATCAGGTGGCCAAAGTATTCAGTGAACTCCAGTGAACACCCAGGACTGATCTCCTTTAGGATGGACTGGTTGGATTTCCTTGCAGTCCAAGGGACTCTCAAGAGTCTTCTCCAACACCATAGTTCAAAAGCATCAATTCTAAAGTGCTCAGCTTTCTGTGTAGTCCAACTCTCACATCCATACATGACCACTGAAAAAACCATAGCCTTGACTAGACGGACCTTTGTTGGCAAAGTAATGTCTCTGCTTTTTAATATGCTGTCTGAGTTGGTCATAACTTTCCTTCCAAGGAGTAAGCGTCTTTTAATTTCATGGCTGCAATCACCATCTGCAGTGATTTTGGAGCCCAGAAAAATAAAGTCAGCCACGTTTTCCACTGTTTCCCCATCTATTTGCCATGAAGTGATGGGACGGGATGCCATGATCTTAGTTTTCTGAATATTAAGCTTTAAGCCAACTTTTTCACTCTCCTCTTTCACTTTCATCAAGAAGCTCTTTAGTTCTTCTTCCCTTTCTGCCATAAGGGTGGTGTCATCTGCATATCTGAGGTTATTGATATTTCTCCCGGCAATCTTGATTCCAGCTTGTGCTTCCTCCAGCCCAGCATTTCTCATGATGTACTCTGCATAGAAGTTAAATAAGCAGGGTGACAATATACAGCCTTGACATTGGTATTCTTTGCTTTTCTCCATATAGATTTTAATCAGAATGGATTAATTTTTTGCAGTTATCAGCTATTATACTACATCATGAAAATGAGTTATTTCCATCTCGGAAATATAATACTGAATGCAGAGTATAAAAAAAGTAAAATGCAATATACTTTTTGCTAGGTATCAAATTTTTAATAGATACTAGTCTGAATGCATTTTACTTCATCTAGGGGTTTATATATAGAAAAAATAGTATGTAGCCGTTGGAAAACAGCGGCACTATAAAATAAAGGGCACACCACCCCATATCTCAAAGGAAGAGTGCAGACCTGTAAGGTGATCTTAAATATTTCTCCCATTTCTTAAGATAAAATTCTTTACTCGGGATGAAACGGGAAAATGTGGCATGTAAGAGCTAGGAGTGGTAAGCCATAAATAGAGGACAAGAAGGGATAAAAATGGAGTTAAGTGAAATAATAAAGGATTACAGGAAAAGCAAGGGTGCAATCACATAATTAAAATTCACTTGGAGAATGTAAAGATCACAGTTGACTCTTTAGAATCTTGACTCATATGTGGAAGGCAGTCTTGAGATGTTCTTCCACGTTGAAGTAGAAAAAAACAGATGACCATTGTGAGAGAAAATAATAAATATGAAGAATAGGCATCAAATTAGGGAAGTTCCTGAATATGAAGCCAGAGCAATGACAGCAGAAATCATCTGAAAAAGGAAAAAAGAAAACTTTCCTGGGCTTAAAAGGACTAATCATATTATAGACAAAATACACAGAAAAGGAGCCATATGGAGGCACAGTCTGCCATAATTTTTAAAATTTCTGAACCAAGGGAGAAACTATATAAAGATTCAAGCAGAAAATGAGGTTGCTTATGAGGACTAAAAGGAGGTCAGACATCTGTGTGGTAATACTTCATGGCAGACACAGTGAAATGATGTTTCCAAGTCCTGAGAGGACAAGATGGTGATTTGAGAATTCTTTTTATGCACTGGAATTGTTTTCATGTGGGCAGTCAACAGAAGGACTGCTCCAAAGATGCTTTGGGGTGCCTGCTGTGGTCAAGCAGTCTTCTTGTAGAATTGTCTTCGGCCATAAGGACACTGAGGTGTCAAAGGGCACTTTAGCCACCTAATGTATCATCTCCAGCTAACCTGGTTGGACTAGGAGTGGACATCTCTTGGAGGTAACTTAAGAGTTGGCCAGCAGAGATGAGCCGAGCCCATGAGATTCTGCTTCAAGGATTTTAGAGGAGAGAAGATGTTATGGTTGGTTTGATGACTGGGGCTAGAAAGTCACAGGGATGAGAATATTGTTAGCACTGTGGCAAGTCAAACCATGTGCAGACTACCTTCTGGGAGAAGCAGAAGCTACGAGGAGGCAGAGAAGCTGATGTGGGGAGAGAAAGGAAAAGAGAGCAGGGTCAGAGGGAAGCAGAAGCTGTGGAAGGAGAGAGAGGAAAAGGGAGCAGGGTCAGAGGGAAGCAAAGAAGCTGTGGAAGGAGACGGAGTTGCTGCCTCAGGTCCTTTCTTATTCCCACGAAGCCCCTTCCTCCTCTGAGTTTTATCCTGTGTCCTTACAATCAATCCTCTTGGACTTGAGCAAGTATCTGTTCCTTCCAGTCAAGAAAAGTTCTACTTACAAAAGGGCATTTTCAGATTGTCAAGGACTTAAGAAGTATTCTACCTTGCAACCTGGAATTGAAAAGGCTGCTGGAAGTAGAACAAAAATTACAAATCAAATAATAAAAGACTATGAAAAATTTGGATTGCCCTGTGGGCCTGTCACCAGGCTTATTACTCAGTGTATCACTAAAATCTTCAGGCCACTCATGACCTAGAGAACCATCCTGATGGCTCCTAGCCTCTATCACGACATAGAAGATGGCAGAGTATTTGGTGCTCATTTTCATGGTTGGCACCAGGATGAAACTTAAAAGTAAAGACTGTTGTTAGGAATCATTATACCCATTAATAATTTAGGCAATAATCCTGTAATCTGACATAAAAGATGTTCCAGAACAGCTTCTCTCCAGGGTAGCACTTATCATCAGGACTTTCAGCAAATATTTACTGAGAATTAACAGTGTGCAGGCTACTTTGTTAGCTAAAGGTCATCTGTTGATTAGAATGCTGGTTAGAAGAGAAATAATTATCTTACAGATTTTTCATAGGGCGTTATCTTTATAAAGAATTACTTTTTAGAAAATTGAAGTATTGTTGATTTACAGTGTTGTATTAGTTTCTGGTATACAGCAAAGTGATTTAGTCACACATATATGTGCATATATTCTCTTCCATTATGATTTTAAACTGTAAAGCTCAGAGGAAAACAGGCAGTACACTCTTTGACATAAATCACAGCAAGATCCCTTTTGACCCACCTCTTAGAGTAATGGAAATAAAAACAAAAATAAACAAATGGGACCTAATTAAAATTAACTGCACAGTGAAGGGAAGAATAAACAAGATGAAAAGACAACCCTCAGAATGGGAGAAAATAATTGCAAACAAAACAACCGACAATGGGATTGATCTCCAAAATATTTAAGCAGCTTATGTTGCTCAGTGTCAGAAAAACAATGCACAGCCCAATCAAAAAATGGGCAGAAAACCTAAACAGACATTTCTCCAAAGAAGACATACAGATGGCTGATAAACACATGAAAAGGTGTTCAATATCACTCACTATTAGAGAACTGCAAATCAAAACTTCAGTGAGGTATCACTGCACACCAATCAGAATGGCCATCATCAGAAAACCTACACATAATAAATGCTGGAGAGGATGTGGAGAAAAGGGAACCCTCTTGCACTCAACAGGAGTACAAGAGTTGGGAATGTAAATTGATACAACCCGTACAGTATGGAGAAATCTTTAAATAAAAAGTGAAAGTGAAAGTCACTCAGTTGTGTCCGACTCTTTGCAACCCCATGGAAAGTACAGTCCATGGAATTCTCCAGGCCAGAATACTGGAGTGGGTAACCTATCCCTTTTCCAGCAGATCTTCCCTACCCAGGAATTGAACCAGGGTCTCCCTGGTGGCGCAGATGGTAAAGTGTCTGCCTACAATGCGGGAGACCTGGGTTCAATACCTGTGTCAGGAAGAGCTCCTGGAGAAGAAAATGGCAACCCACTCCAGTATTCTTGCCTGGAAAATCCCACGGACAGAGGAATCTGGTAGGCTCTAGTCCATGGGGTCACAAAGAGTCGGACACGACTGAGTGACTTCACTCACTTCTGCATTGCAGGCAGATTCCTTACCAGCTGAGCTATACATGGGAAGCCCAATGAGCCAGCAGACCTATTACTGGGCACATAGCCTAAGAAAACCACAATTGAAAAAGACACATGTACCCCAGTATTCATAGCAGCACTGTTTACAATAGCTAGAACATGGAAACAACCTAGATGTCCATCAAGAGATGAATGGATAAAGGTGTTCTGACAGGCACATTTTTGGGGCTTCCCTGGTAGCTTGGATGGTAAAGCATCTGCCTACAATGTGGGAGACCCAGGTTTGATCCCCAGGTCAGGAAGATCCCCTGGAGAAGGAAATGGCAACCCATTCCAGTATTCATGCCTGGAAAATCCCATGGACCGAGGATCCTGGTGGGCTACAGTCCATGGGGTCGCAAAGAGTCGGACACGACTGAGCGACTTCTCTTTACTTCTTCTTCACATATATACAGTGGAATATTTCTCAGCCATGAAAAGAACTCATTTGAATCAGTTCTGGTGAAATAGATGAACCTGTTACACAGTGAAGTAAGTCAGAGAAAAACAAATATCATATTTTCACACACACACATATAGAATCTAGAAAAAGGGTATTGATGAACCTATTTGCAGGGAAGAACGGAGACTCGGATTAGAGATGGACTTGTGGAGACAGTGTGGGGAGGAGAGACTGGGATCAATGGGGAAAGCACTGGAGCATGGGCGCCTGTAGACTACCAGGTTAAAATAGAGAGCTGGTGAGAAGTTACTGTGTAACACAGGGAGCCCAGCCCGACCCTTGGTGATGACCCAGAGGGATGGGGTGAGGGGAGGGGAGGGAGGCTCGAGAGCATGGTTATATGTGTATAATTATGGCTGATTTGCATTGTTGTTTGGCAGAAATCACCACAATGTGGCAAAGCAAATTTCCCTCAATTAAAAAAAATAAAAATAAATAAATATAACTTCAACAATATAACAGGAATCCACAGTGTAGCCTAGGAAGGAAAGGGAAAAAACATACCAAAATAACACATGATTTTCTTTGGTGGTGGGGCAGGAAGTGTTTTTTTTTCCTTTTCTCTCTCATATAGTTTGTATGTGTATGTTAGCTTCAGTAGTATTGATTTTTAAGTGAAAAGATAAACTTTATATTAAAAGTTAGAAATAATACTGAGAAACATTTCCAAATAAAACCATACTTATGGTTATCATAGTGAAGTCGTGCAGTCGTGTCTGACTCTTTGTGGCCCCATGGACTGTAGCCTACCAAGCTCCTCCGTCCATGGGATTTTTCAGGCAAGAGTAGTGGAGTAGGTTGCCATTTCCTTCTCCAGGGGATCTTCCCAACTCAGGGGTTGAACCCAGGTCTCCCACATTGCAGGCAGACGCTTTGCTGTCTGAGCTACAAGGGAAGCCCCAAAACAATATTAATGACTTACTGAAAACCTACTCCTCATTGGGTACCACGTTTGGGGGTTTTATAGGCATGTCATCCTAAATCTTGTGAATCCAATAGACAGAATGTGGTTATTGCCATTTTCTAGATGAGGAAATGCATGCTGTTAGAGGTCGAAGACTTGACAAGGTCTCACAGACAGTAATTGGCAGATCTGGGGATTTGAGTCCAGATCCATTCTACTCGCCAAGTCCTCTCCCTAGCCCACTGCACTGCTTATTCACTGCTGAATAAGCCAGGGATTGAGATGGGACTTGGCAAGCTTGCAACATGGCACTGGAATTAATCGCTCTGAAGAGGAATAGATGTTGGAGAGAATCCAGGTTTTTGAAGAAAGATTATTTAGAGAAACCACCAGGTATATGATATGGAGCAAGCCACCTTCCTCCGCTCCGCTTGAAGCTTCAGTTTCTTTGTGAAGCTAGGGACTTTGGTCATTCAGTCCCTTAAGCATCTTGTAATTCTTATATTCTTGGGCTCATCTAAGCAAGTACACAGACCAAAACTGGGCTTGTTTCTTTGCCGTTGTTGATGTTTGTTTTTGCTTTAGCAGGGATTTGAGATTGGAAGGAAAAACTGATGGGCAAAGTTGTAAAGCACAGGAGAGCTCAATTAGAGAATACTGAAGTTCAAGTCTGAGAAAGCAGTACTAATCATGCAATACATAATCTGGGGTGAACAGTGATTTAAAAATATGGGATTACTTTTTCTCTTGAGTTGTACATTTTAATGGAAAATTCTGATTTTTCCATTCTAACCAGAATCACAATACACGTTGCAGTACTGTCCTTAATGACACAAATTGCAGACATCAGTTCAGTTCAGTCGCTCAGTCATCTCCGACTCTTTGCATTCCCATGAACTGAAGCACACTAGGCTTCCCTGTCCATCATCAACTCCCGGAGCTTGCTCAAACTCGTGTTCATTGACTTGGTGCTACTATCCAACCATCTCATCCTCTGTCGTTCCCTCTCCTCCCACCTTCAATCTTCAGCATCAGGGTCTTTTCCAGTGAGTCAGTTCTTCGCATCAGGTGGCCAAAGTATTGGAATTTCAGCTTCAGCATCAGTCCTTCCAATGAATGTTCAGGACTGATTTCCTTTAGGATTGACTGGTTGGATCTCCGTGGGACTCTTGAGTCTTCTCCAACACCACAGTGCAAAAGCATCAGTTCTTCAGCGCTCAGCTTTACAGTCCAACTCTCACATTCATACATGACTACTGGAAAAATCATACCCTTGACTAGATGGACCTTTGTCAGCAAAGTAATGTGTCTGCTTTTTATTTATTTATTTATTTATTTTGACTTCAGTTTTAATTTTATTTTTCTTTTTTTAAAATTTTATTTTATTTAACTTTACAATATTGTATTGGTTTTGCTTTTTAATATGCTATCATAGCTTTTCTTCCAAGGAGCAAACGTTTTTTAATTTCATGGCTGCAGTCACCATCTGCAGTGATTTTGGAGCCCAAGAAAGTCTGTCACTGTTTCCATTGTTTCTCCATCTATTTGCCATGAAGTGATGGGACCAGATGCCACAATCTTAGTTTTCTGAATGTTGAGTTTTAAGTCTTTTTCACTCTCCTCTTTCACTTTCATCAAGAGGCTCTTTAGTTCTTCTTTCCTTTCTGCCATAAGGGTGGTGTCATCTGCATATCTGAGGTTATTGATATTTCTTCTGGCAGTCTTGACTCCAGCTTGTGCTTCATCCAGCCCAGAGTTTCACATGGTATACTCTGCATATAAGTTAAATAAACAGGTGACAATATACAGCCTTGACGTACTCCTTTCCCAATTTGGAACCTGCCATGTCTGGTTCTAACTGTTGCCTCTTGACCTGCATACAGATTTCTCAGGAGGCAGGTCAGGTGGTCTGGTATTCCCATATCTTTAAGAATTTTCACAGTTTGTTGTGATCCACAGTCAAATGCTTTGGCATAGTCAATAAAGCAGAAATAGATGTTTTTCTGGAACTCTCTGGCTTTTTCTATGATCCAATAGATGATGGCAATTTGACCTCTGATTCCTCTGCCATTTCTAAACCCAGCTTGGACATCTGGAAGTTCATAGTTCACGTAATGTTGAAGCCTGGCTTGGAGAATTTTGAGCATTAATTTGCTACTGTGTGACATGAGTGCAATTCTGCGGTAGTTTGAACATTCTTTGGCATTGCCTGTCTTTGGGATCGGAATAAAAACTGACCTTTTTGAATCCTGTGGCCACTGCTGTGTTTTCCAAATTTGCTGGCATATTGAGTGCAATACTTTAATAGCATCTTCTTTTAGGATTTGAAATAGCTCAACTGGAATTCCATCACCTCCACTAGCTTTGTTCATAGTGATGATTCCTAAGGCCCAATTGACTTCACATTCCAGGATGTCTGGCTATAGGTAAGTGATCACACCATCATGGTTACCTGGGTCATAAGACCGTTTTTGCATAGTTCTTCTGTGTATTCTTGTCACCTCTTCTGCTTTTGATAGGTCCATTTCTGTCCTTTATTGAGCCCATCTTTTGCATTAAATGTTCCCTTGGTATCTCTAGTTTTCTTGAAGAGATCTCTAGTTTTTCCAATTCTGTTGTTTTCCTCTATTTCTTTGCATTGATTACTAAGGAAGGCTTTCTTATCTCTCCTTGCTATTCTTTGGAACTCGGCATTCAGATGGATATATCTTTCCTTTTCTCCTTTGCCTTTAGCTTTTCTTCTTTTCTCAGCTATTTGTAAGGCCTCCTCATACAAACATTCTGCCGTTTTACATTTCTTTTTCTAGGGATGTCCTTGATCACTGCCTCCTGTACAGTGTCACAAACCTCCATCCATAATTCTTCAGGTACTTTGTCAGATCCAATCCCTTGAATCTATTTGTCACTGACACTGTATAATGGTAAGGAATTTGATTTAGGTCATACCTGAATGGTCTAGTGGTCTCCCCTACTATCTTCAGTTTAAGCCTGAATTTGACAATAAGGAGTTCATGATCTGAGCCACAGTCAGCTCCCGGTCTTGTTTTTGCTGACTGTATAGAGCTTCTCCATCTTTGGATGCAAAGAATATAATCAGTTTGATTTTGGTATTGACTATCTGGTGATGTCCATGTGTGGAATCATCTCTTGTGTAGTTGGAAGAGGGTGTTTGCTATGACCAGTGAGTTCTCTTGGCAAAACTCTGTTAGCCTTTGCCTTGCTTTGTTTTGTATTTCAAGGCCAAACTTGCCTGTTACTCCAGGTATCTTTTGACATCCTATTTTGCATTCTAGTCCCCTATGATGAAAGGGACATCTTTTTTTGGATATTAGTTCTAGAAGGTCTTGTAGGTCTTCATAGAACCATTCCACTTTAGCTTCTTTGGCATTAGTGGTTGGGGCATAGACTTGGATTACTGTGATATTGAATGGTTTGCCTTGGAAATGAACAGAGATCATTCTGTCATTTTTGAGATTGCACCCAAGTACTGCATTTTGGACTCTTGTTGACTATGATGGCTACTCCATTTCTTCTAAGGGATTCTTGCCCACAATAGTAGATATAATGGTCGTTTGAATGAAATTCACCCATTCCAGTCCATTTTAGTTCACTGATTGCTAAAATGGCGATGTTCACTCTTGCCATTTCCTGTTTGACCACTTCCAATTTACCTTGATTCATGGGCCTAACATTCCAGGTTCCTATGCAGTATTGTTCTTTACAGCATCAAATTTCTCGTCACATCCATCATCAGTCACATCCACAACTGGGCATTATTTTCGCTTTGGCTCTTTCTCTTAATTTTTTCTGGGGTTATTTCTCCACTCTTCTCCAGTGTCATGTTGGGCCCCTACCAACCTGGGACGTTCATATTTGAGTGTCATATATTTTTGCCTTTTCATACTGTTCATGGGGTTCTCAAGGCAGAATACTGAAGTGTTTCACCACTCCCTTCTCCGGGGGACTATATTTTGTCAGAACTCTTCACAATGACGCATCCATCTTGGGTGACCCAATATGTCATGGCTTATAGTTTCATTGAGTTAGGCAAGGTTGTGATCCGTGCGATCAGTTTGATTACTTTTCTGTGGTTGTGATTTTCAGTCTGTCTGCCCTCTGACAGATAAGGATAAGAGGCTTATGGAAGCTTCCTGATGGGAGAGACTGACTGTGGGGGAAACTGGGTCTTGTTCTGATGGACGTGGCCATGCTCAGTAAATATTTAATCCACTTTTCTGTTGATGGGCGGGGCTGTGTCCCCTCCCTGTCATTTGACCTGAGAACAAACTATGGTAGGGGTAATGAAGACAATAGCAACCTCTTTCAAAAGATCTTGAGCACGCACGGTTGTATTCAGTGCCGCTGACTGCAGCAGCCCGCTGCCGACCCACACCTCTGCTGGAGACTCCTGGACGCTCATGGGCAAGTCTGGGTCAGTCTCTTGTGGGGTCCCTGCTCCTTTCTCCTGGGTCGTGGTGTGCAGGAGGTTTTGTTTGTGCCCTCCAAGAGTCTGTTAGCCCAGTCCTGTGTAAGCTCTATAATCAAATTCCACTGGCCTCCAAAGTCAAATTCCCTTGAGGTACGCAGTCCCTTTGCCAGATCCCCAGGTTGGGAAATCTGTTGTGGGTCCTAGAACTTTCTTAACAGTGCAAGAATTTATTTGGTATAATTGTTCTGCAGTTTGTGGGTCGTCTGCTCAGCAGTGGCTCTGTGGCGGGGTTAATGGTGACCTCCTCACAGGGGGCTTATGCCACCCGCTGTGTGACCCAGGTCTGCTGTGCCCAGAGCCCCTGCCACTCCCCCCTTTCTAAGTGGGCAACAGCTGGTTTCTGGGACTCTTTGTTGTTGTTCAGTTGCTTAGTCGTGTCTGACTCTTTGAGACCCCATGGACTATAGCATGCCTGACTTCCTTGTCCTTCACCATCTCCCTGAGCTTGCTCAAACTCATGTCTGTTGAGTCGGTGATGCCATCCAACCATCTTGTCTTATGTCATCCCCTTCTCCTGCCTTCAATCTTTGCCAGCTCAGGGTCTTTTCTAATGAGTCAGTCATCTCTGTAATACTGGGGATGGGAGCCTTCATGGCAGGAGCTGTGCTTCTAAATTTTGACAGCCAGTTATTCACCTCTATCCTTGGTGGTCTCTACCTGTTTGCAGTAACTGTTGATGCTTAGGGTCAGGGAGAGGCCTGAAGCACACTCTCCCTATAGACCCATCTTGGCTCCAACTTTAGCTGAGGTTTCTTCAGTTAATTCCAGAGAGCTTTCTGCATTTTCCCCCCAGCATCTCTGCCTTGCCCTGGACTCTCCCAACGTCCTTCCAGCAGCCTGTGACTTGGGCAGGTGAGAGTGATGAGGAAGGTTCACATGAGCGAGGCAGATGGTTGAGAGCCTTGTCCTCCAGAGCCCAAATTGCACCTGCCCACCTCCCCCCTTTCTAAGTGTTTTGTTCGTATTGTTTCAGTTGAATCTCAGGACATCCTTTGGAAGCTGGAAAGTACTCTTGACTCCACTTAAAGTTAGAAAGACTCCACTTAAAGCTCAGATAGCGTCAGTAACTGTGCAAGGCTGAACAACCAAACATTCACTTAAGTAGTTCAACTCCAGGACCTGAGTTCTTGAGCATGTATATCAAGGCCACGCGGAGTCGGTGGAAGGGTCCCTGAATAGCAGTGCGTGTGTGGCTGGGGTAAAGAGCTGCAGGGGTAGGTAGGTCTGTGCCTCTGAAGACGGCTTAGGGTCATCCCGTACAATTGGGATTTATGCAGTGCTTGTGAACCCACACTCTGAAAAAATTACACATTACTCATAAAGATTGACTGTCCTCAAAAAGAATATTCGCATCCACAGGGAACTTCTGAGAGCTTACGTGGAATCATCTGCATCTTGGTCTGAATGAGTCAGCCCAGGGTCCACACAGCGTTCCAGGTCAGCCACGTGACTCCTTAGTGAACACCTTCTTGGCTGGCCAGGGGAGTCTGTCAGGGTTCATTCCGGTGGTTGCCCATAGTGCCCACGTGTCTGAACAGGGCAACTGACCAGTTGGTGGATTCATCTTGCTCTTTCCCCTTCCCACTGTTTTCTGGATGTTTTCTCTGCCTTTAGCCCTGCTTTTTGCATGACAAAGAAAGGTGAAATTCTCAAACTGTTTCCAGAGGGGCAAGAGGAAAAACTCACTATTGATCAACATGATGCCTTTGCATCCCTATAGCCCTTGACTAGTCTGCTTTCCCATCTGCCAGACTGTCCTTCCTGGAGATGGAAAATAAACAGATGGGGGAGACTGGCTTCCACCGCCTAGACTCTTCTTGCTGTCACTGAGCTGTTAGCCCTGGATTACCAGAGTCACGGTTTTCCTGCTGGTGTCATTGTATTTGAAAAACTCACTCTGATACCTCTCCAGTCCAGCAAAAGCTTTCCTTTCTTTTCCTACTTTTGCTGTTTCAGTGTTAGGTTTAGATCAGATCAGATCAGTCGCTCAGTCGTGTCCGACTCTTTGTGACCCCATGAATCGCAGCACGCCAGCCTCCCTGTCCATCATCAACTCCCAGAGTTCACTCAGACTCACGTCCATCACATCAGTGATGCCATCCAGCCATCTCATCCTCTGTCATCCCCTTCTTCTCCTGCCCCCAATCCCTCCCAGCATCAGAGTCTTTTCCAATGAGTCAACTCTTCACATGAGGTGGCCAAAGTACTGGAGTTTCAGCTTTAGCATCATTCCGTCCAAAGAAATTCCAGGGCTGATCTCCTTCAGAATGGACTGGTTGGATCTCCTTGCAGTCCAAGGGACTCTCAAGAGTCTTCTCCAACACCACAGTTCAAAAGCATCAACTCTTCGGCGCTCAGCCTTCTTCACAGTCCAACTCTCACATCCATACATGACCACGGGAAAAACCATAGCCTTGACTAGATGAACCTTTGTTGGCAAAGTAATGTCTCTACTTTTTAATATGCTGTCTAGGTTGGTCATAACTTTCCTTCCAAGGAGTAAGCGTCTTTTAATTTCATGGCTGCAGTCACCATCTGCAGTGATTTTGGAGCCCAGAAAAATAAAGTCTGACACTGTTTCCACTGTTTCCCCATCCATTTCCCATGAAGTGGTGGGACCGGATGCCATGATCTTCGTTTTCTGAATGTTGAGCTTTAAGCCAACTTTTTCACTCTCCTCTTTCACTTTCATCAAGAGGCTTTTGAGTTCCTCTTCACTTTCTGCCATAAGAGTAGGAAATTAATAAAATTCTGGAACTGTTCTTGCTGCTTCAGTGTTTTGTGTAAAAGAATCATATTGTTCTAAATCATACTGAGTATGTATTATATAGATATTGCATACATGTGTGTGTAATTATATATTTTTGATTTTTTTACATTTGCAAAAGGTGTAGGGGCTGTTCTTAGAGCTGGTTGCCAACAGAGGTGGTTTAATATGGCACTGTTCCTCACAGGCAGGCCTTGTGGAGAAAATTATGTTTACCTCACTGTAAAAATTGGAGTTAAGCAGAGGTTTTAATTTTCCTGTTCCAAGGTCTCTATAAAACCTCAGTCCTCCTGAGAAGAGGGAAGGCTCATTTAGTGAGACCCTGATCAGGAAATGACAAAGAAACTTTTTTAAAAAAGCGGATGTGTTTTGAAGGGAAAAAAATTCAGCACATTTCATAAAAGCAGGCTACCTAGAAGGATGGGGGAGAAGGTGAGAAGGAGGGTTAGCCTCATGAGTGGGATGGTTCTGAATGCTTTATCTAAAATACTGAAGGGCTAGCTCGAATAATCTCTCTTAACACTTCTAAACTCATAGTTTATGAATTATTGTATTTTTTGCTTCATTTAATTTGTTGTGAGGCTGTCATCATTTCTTCATAGGATCCTTCCATTAACCTCGCTATGTTCTGTTTATTGCCTGCGTTCTTTTCACTTTCAGTCCATCCTTTCCACTGTCTTATTACCTTCTCAGAACATGGATCAGAGTCTCCTTTGAAAGTTCCCCTGTGCCCACAGGATCAGAGGCCTGCCAGTCAGAAGCTTTCATGTCCAACCTAGCTCCTTTTCAAACTTACTTCTCGATGCCTGCTTTCCCCATCTTGCACTTAACCTTGCAGCTTAAATGCATGTTGGTCCAGAAGACATTGTTGATCGTTCTCCCCTTTGTGCAATTGGGTTGCACAAAACCTGTGAACTGTCTGTAAGATTGAAGATCTGCCTGTTTTGTGGTCCGTGGCTCTCTCGACCACCAGACCTCGATGAAAGGACAGAGGAGGAAGTGGTCTGCATTTCCATCCCCTCTGTTCTCCACCACTGGCCCTAGGGCAGGATCCTTTCAACCTCCAGGTGTCTCCCTGGAGAAGAAGGTAGCTGTGAGTGCACACAGCCTTCATGACTTTTGACCATGTGGATTCCTGTTCAGTGACCTTATCAAGTATCTTTATCTAGGGAAAGTCAGAGCAGTCTGATGGGGCTCCAGGGTGTCTTTCAGAGAAGATTGTGTCAACTATTCACAATCCAGTTTTTACCTGGGTTCGGGTCTCTTAGATGTGGCTCCCTCCTTGTTCATCCAAAACGCATTTGTTAACTACAGCTCATGACATTTCCGCAAGATCTGATCTCTTTAAGAGTTGTTACTGAGTAAATGGTGCCATTGCTTCTCCTGCTCTATGTAGCAGGCTGCAGGGGTCATGTCTTACATCTTGTCCTCACCTCCACAATCCACGTCTGTGGATTGTAAGTACTTAACACCTCCCGGATTTGCCCACTGTCTCCAAATCTCCACTGCTACTCTCACCACTTGTCTGGACAACTGAAATAATTTCCTGTCTGATCAACCTCCATTTATTCCCCCAGTCCATTCTCCATATTGTAATGAGAATACCTTTTTTCATACACAGTTCTGATCTTTGCGTCCTTTGCTTAAACACTCCAGTGGTTTCCTTGCTTTGAGGATGAAGACAAAACTCTTGAACTGACCTGTAAAGATCAAAGAGACTTCTTTGCTTTGGCCTCTCACCTCTCTTACCCCTCCAGTCTGATAAGCTACTGTACATCCCTTGCTGTCTGCCCTTCAGCCTCATCAATTTTCTTCTTGTCCCTGCATGCACGTGTCCCCTTCCTGCCACAGGGCATTTGCACAAGCTATCCCGTTTGCTTAGAACATTATCTCTCTCTCATTTGCTTAATAAACTTTAACTTTGGAACTCAATTTAGGACTTCCTGGTAGTCTAGTAGTTAAGACTCTGTTTCCACTGCACAGAGTTCAATCCCTAGGGAGAATTAAGATGCCGCGTGGTGCAGCTAAAAAATTCAAAAGAAAAATCCTTCAATTTAGTCATTACTTCTTCAGGAGAGCCTTCTCTGATCTTCAGGTCAAATCTTCCTATTATTTCTCTCTAAATAGTATCTTGTACCTCTTTGAGGCCTTATTTCAGTTTTTCATTTATTTGTTAAATGGTTCAGTTGCTTTATTTCCCTGTTGAGCTGTAAGCTCCATTAAGGCAGGGAGCTGTCTGATTTCGCTCATTATTGTATCAGCAATACTTGGCTCAGTACCTGGCACTTAATAGCTTCCTTTAAATATTTGTTGAAGGCTACGAGGAAGGACGTTTACTGTACACTTAGTTCATAGTTTTTTCACTGAAGCTCCTCTTTTTCCTCCTCCTCCTTCAGGTTCAGTCTAGATGCCTGATCCTAGGTTCTACTGTCCTGGTCCCCAGTAGCCTGAATTACTCTGTAATTCACCTGATGAGTTGAGCTAATATCGTCTCAGGGTCTGCTGTACCTGGCAACACGCTGCTCCTTGGGGGTGCAAAGGTAGAAAAGACATGGTCCGTGACACAGAGCTGCCCATTGCTCAGCAGACTGCACTGCGACTGAGCGCTGTTCTGAGTAACAGAGTGACAGTGAGATGCAGAAGAGGGAGCATCAGCTCGGCCTGGGGCAGCCAGGGAGTGGTTCAGAGACCGCCCCAGGGGCTGGATGTGAAGATCTGAGCGTGATCTTGCTGAGCACGGTGGATGCGGGAAGAGGGCATTGTTGGCGAGGAAGGTGTGGGAGCCGATGCGGGAAGTTGCATGTGTGTTTGGACAGAATGGGGGGCAGTGTGGCTATGAGCAGAGGTGTCCGGCCACGTGGGGGCCTGTGTTTGTTACCAGGTTCTTGGCCTCCTTAATCAACAGCGACTGATCAGAGGCCAGACAGGAAGTTCAGGTGAGTCTTTTTTGCATCCCCTGTTGCAGCTGTGGGGAGTGAGAACAGACAGCTTGAGAGTTCCCTTGCTCCCTCCCTTTCCGAGGGGGAGCAAGCGCCTTCTTTCTAAGGGATGAAGGTAGGGCTGTGTCCCCGGGTTGGGCTGAAGGGTGGCTTGGGTGGTTTGCCCACCTCTCTTAGCTGGTGGTGTGTGCAGGGAGCATGCGTGGTACCCTGCATTTGCTCCAGACACCATAATTTTGCTCCCAGACCCTGAGAAGTGGCAGTTGGGTTTTTGGTCTCTGTGAATCTTGTTGTCCACAATCTGCCCCAACTGTGCACCTACAGTTATTTTTAGTCCCTTGTACTTTCTTTGTATTTTGTTGCTCAAGGCGATGTTTGTCCAGGTATAAGCACAGAAGTAAATGATTCCAGGTCCCAGCCTATCTCATGGTGAAAGGGGAGCCTTGAGGGTCAGGACAGGGAGCTGGGACTTAATTCTACCCAAGCAGTGTGGAGCTTCTGCATGGCTTTAAATACAGGGTTAACAGGATCAGATCTGTATTTTATATTGATAGCCTCTATCAGTATGGAGAGTGTGGCATCTGGTGGGAGCAAGGATGGAGGCATGGAGATAGGTGAGTGGGTTGTTGCCGTGATCTGGGCTGTAATGAAAAGGGCTTGAATCTTCGCCATTGAAGCGGGCGCGGGCAGAATGGAATGATATGAGAGACATCGTGAAAGTGGGAGAGACAGGACTGGGTAATGAGTGAGTCTTGATGGGTAATAATGAGGGGAGAGTGGAGTCAAGGATGGCTTGGGGCTTAGTTAAAATTAGGTGATAGGTAACAATGCTTTGAACCAAGCCGGTCAAGCTTCTCTGGACCCTTTCAAATGGTCCTGGGTGGCCTTTGCGGCCTGTAGGTGGCAGGTTGGGTTGAAATACAATACAGGGAGTTAGATTTAATAGATTGCAAGGAAAAACACTTTTTTTTTTGATAATTTGAGTACAGCCTGAGCAGAAGCTTGGACTGGTTTTCTATGAAAAAGTAAGGTGCCTGACTTGTTAATAGTATTAACAGGAAATGGCAGGGGATGATCCTGTTAAGAATCTGGAACTGGGCCCTAAGCTATCCTCTTTCTAGCTGTGATGAGGGCACATCGGTTTTATCCTGTCATTAAGGCAGGTCCCAAGGCCCTCTGTTTAGCAACACTCCAATAACCTGGTTACTATTTTTATTTTCTGAACTTTTAGACCCCCACTGTGTACAGAGCATTGAGTTGGGAGCCGTGAGGAATATGACTGACCTGCAAAAACTTCATTTCTTCTAAAGCCTCTAGTGACTCAGACTCACAGGTGTTCCCCCAGATAGCTTTCTTTTGCCAGTCTGCCCAAGTAGCCCCAGGGACTGCAGAGCCTCCCCGGGGACTCGTTTCCCCTGGCCTGCACTGGACCCGGGCTTTGGGCAGGTGTGTGACCCCGCCCGGGCGCTGGTTCGTGTGTGTGTGGAGAGCTCCGCAGATTGACTCTGAAGTGCCGACGGCTTGAAGAGTCACAATGTGAAGCTGTTCACGTAAAGGGAGTGTCACCAAGAGTGTGGGTGTTCACACGAAGGTTCGGGGGAGACTGGTGGGGCGGCTGCGTTTGTCCTCCTGTTTCGCATCCCGCTCTGCTCACTGTCACCGGAAGTGACGGGCCATCCTCCCGAGTCACGGAGGTCTTACTTGAATGTTTCCATCTGCTCAGCGCCCCCTCGGGAAACGCTCCCACAGACACCACGGAAAGGGACCTGACCCGGTCGCCCAGGCCAAGTGAGCCACCGTGAACTCAGGCCCGACCGTGGCCCGTGTTTGTGTCCCCGACCTAGGTGTGGTGGCAGACAGAGGAGGCGCGGGGCTTCTGGGGGTTCTGTGAGGAAATGTGACGTCAGGCTTAACACAGACAGTGGCTGCTTTGAAAGCCTGTATCCCCACAGCCTTCAACAAGGCCTAGAGAAGAGTAAATCTTTATTACTTATTTGTAAGCTGAATGAGTGGACAAATGAATAAGAACAAACAGTTGAATGGATAAATCAGGGTCCGATCCAAGGACCCAGAGGAGGAGGCGGGGACTTGATGAACCAGTGATGCAGGTGGGTAGAGGAGCCTGGGGCCGGGCTACAGCTTGATGCCCAGGCCATATTTGGGGCTCTGATTGTCCTGGGTGCCCTGGGGAGCAGGTGACAGACCGTCCTAGACCCACTTCCCAGGGCGCGGGTATGCAATGCTTCACCATGGCCCTCTGGTTGGGCGGGGTCTCCCAGATGGTAGACGACCGTGCAGTGCTTAACATGGCCTCTGGCGCCTGGCTCCCAGCTTTCAGTCTTGGCCCTGCCACTTACTGCCCCGAGCAAGTAGGTTCTTAGAATGAAGGGCCAATGTTGAGCCACTGGCAGTGAGACCTTTTAAGGAATGCCTTTTTTTTGGTTTATATACAAAGGATGGGCTGGCAGAGTGCAGTCCTGTGATATTCAGTCTCTGGGAAGTTCATGGTAAGCTGGCAGGGGTCCTGAACTTGTGAAACTGTATGCAGAAGAGTGTGAGGAGGAGAATCCTGGCTCTGGGCAGTCCTCTGTGGCCATTTCATGGGAAGCCATCCCTGCCCCTGCAGAGTGTGGCCTTCAGAAACCCTGAGTCTTAAGTTCTGTATTAACTTGGGGGCAGTTGTGGGCCAATTAGGCCTCATTTTTCTTCTCTTTAAATGGAACAGTGTAATATATGCCCTGTTAACTCTATGGCATTACTACAGCATAAAAGTGAAGAAGGGAATGGTTTGAAAACATTGATGCCTATAGATGCAGTTTTATATTTTTATGAAGTTGGATCCCTCTCCTCACTTCCAATTCTACCTTTTAAAACAGCACAGTTATCATCAATCCTGGGACACATGTACCAAAGGCTCATTAAGGCCAACAAGGAGGTAATTTATTGTCAGTCCGCACTCCCTATTGGCCATCCTTCGCATGCGCCAAGCTGATTCCCAATGCAGACCTTGACACTGGTTCCTGAAGTGCTTTAGTCCCTACCTCTCATGATCTAAATGTGACTTTCTGTTCATGCCCAGCTTACGTCTCATGCTCTGCTCCAAAGCTGTTTGACTCTTCTAGCCACAAGGAGTTCTCTCTTTTCTGAAATCCACAAATCAGCATTGCCGTATGCTTCAGCTGGTGTGGGCTTCTAACCACTTGGGTGTGTGAGCCACGGTTAACATGTGTACATCAAATCAGTCCAGCAGGAAAAGCACTCTCAATCTTGAGATTGGAATCTGCCTTTCACAATCTGTGTGTCCTTGTGAGTAACTTAAGCCCTCTGAACCTCAATTTTCTCAGCTGTGAAATGGTGATACCAATACCTACTTGAGGGTTAACTGATGCAAGCTGAAGAAGGGAATGGTTTGAAAATATTTATCTATAAATGCAGTTTTTTATTGTTAAGTTGGATCCCACTCCTTACTTTCATTCTGCCTTTTAAGATAGCATAAATAGTTATCAATTCTGGAACACGTTTATCAAAGGCTCATTAGGGCCAATGAGGTGCAGCTTAAATGATGGAAAACTGAGCATGGTGACGGGCATGTGGTAGGCATTCAGTAAATGCTGCTTCAGTTCCCTTCTGCCCTGCCTGGAATGGCTTAGGGATTTGGGGGGGAAAGGTGGAAAAGAGATATTTTTTAACCCCACCAAAACCCAACATCTACTTCTCACTGGCTTGTCTCGTCTTCAGAAGTGATGATTCCTCAACAGGAATGAGGATGTCTTCTGAAGACCGACATGTCTCTGATGCCCACAGGTGGACTCAAGAATCCTGCCATTAGCCAGAGGGTGCTTTTCAGCAGAAGTCTTGGGTTCCTTGTATGATGTGACACATACGCTACTGAAGGGCTTCCCTGGTGGCTCAGATGGTAAAGAATCTGCCTGTGGTGCGGGAGACCTGGGTTTGATCCCTGGGTCAGGAAGGTCCCCTGGAGAAAGGCATGGCAACCCACTCCAGTATTCTTGCCTGGAGAACCCCATGGACAGAGGAGTCTGGCAGGCTACAGTCCATGGGGTCGCAAAGAGCTGGACACGAGAGGGACTAACATTATACTCTAGTGAACACATTAAGTGCCTGCAGAGGTTCTTGGTGCCGCCCTCCTACAACCCGCAGTGGAAGTGCCGGCCCTGAAACAAGAGCAGCTTTGCCCTCCCCACCCCTTCCCTGTTCCCATGACCAGATGGAAGGAGGGCACCCAGCCCTCCTCGTCCCCATTCTGATAATTCTGCACCGTTTTAGAGACAGCTCAGCTTTAGTAATTCTGCTGAAAATTCTAACCCTGCTAGAAGATTGGTAGTTTGTTTTTCTGATTGTGTTTCTGAGTAATCCCCCGGGAGAGGCAGCTGGGCTGCTGGCTTCCCAGACTAGCCGCCAGTGACTTTAAAGTGATGAATGCTTTCCCCCTTCATTATTCAAGATAAAACTTTATCATCACAAGGAACAACTTAATCAAAATGCCAGGAATCCTCTCGGTTATAAGAAATGTATTGGAACGATTCTTTTTTTAATCTCAAGTCATAAAACCATTTTAAACTTTAAATGTCATGGCAACGTTAATGAACGATTTATGGAGGGGAAAACAAATTGGTTTATCCGCTCCCGGGCTCCTTGTAACCAAGGTATCTTGAGAAGCCTTTGTCTTTGTAAATAGACATGCAGGCTTTGCAGAACGCCTGAGCTCCTGAAAGTTTTGTAGTGTTGAAGTTTTGGAAAGGCAAGCTAATTGTTTTAATTCACTGTCAAGGCCATTTCAGTTACGCCGGAACTCTGATGTGCTGTGAAGTGGCAGCACCGGACGTCGATAGGGGAACAGGCTGTTCTTATTGTCAGTGGACTGCGATGTGAAGAGTTCAGTTTCCTGTCTTCCTGCTTCATAATCCATGACCGGCCCACATGTGTATTCCTCGTGACAGCGCTCTCATCTTCTTTCTGTGGATAAACAGAGTCCTGAAGAATGAAGGTGGTCCACAGGGAAGCAGATGGTGGGGATAAGTTATGAGAGAGCTCCTCTGGGCGTTAGAACTTTCCGTTTAGATTCCTCTAAACCTCTCATAACTTTGAATGCTTTGGGAGAAAGTTTCATCTTTGACAAATGACTATTTTCCATTTCCACTTTCTAAAATCCTTTAGACAGTGTACTTATCTCCTTCAGAGATGTTTTTCTCCAAAGCCTGCCTGTGTCCTGCACCTGACTGAGACAGTGAGTTATCTGGGAAACAGACTCTCAGGTGGAGATTTGAGTGCAGATTCTTGTTTCCACCACCCCCTCCCCCCCTTTTTTTTAAAGTTGTGCAAGTATAGTTGATTTACAATGTTATGTTAATTTCTTCTATACAGTGAAGTGACTCAGATATATATTCTTTTCCACGTTCTTGTCCATTGTGGTTTTTCACAGGATGGATAAACAGCCGAGTCCTGCTGTACAGCCCAGGGAACTGTACTCAGTATCCTGAGTGCACGTTCTTTCCTGGGAAGTGCTCTTGGGACGAGCACCTTTGAGTCAGGGTTAGGGTTAGAGCGCGGGAAGCGGGTTGCCGCAAAGGGGAGACTGATCTGCTGTCATTTGCACAGAGGCCTCCCACGGTGAGCCCCGCGGGTGGCCCTGGAGCTAGGATGCTCTTCCCACCTGAGACAGAGAGGCTCGACCTTTCCAACCCTCTGCTTCTTGGCCAGTTGCTGGATGCAGCTGCCTCCAGGGAGTGGCTGGGCTCTTGGCAGCTCCCTTTGAGGGCCATTCCTGGTGAGAGAGACTCCACTCCCTACCATCAGCCAGGAAAGCAAGTGGACGTGGCTGTCCTGTGCGGTTGCCTCAGCATCTCTGAGAAGCCTTCCTCCCCTTTCCCCCTCGTGGGGTGATTCTTCTCCTCCCTTGTGCTTGGCCTCTGTGTGACCATGGCTGCCCCTCCCACTCTCCCACCTCTTTGTTGGACCATGAGCTCCCTGAGGGCAGAAATGGGTCTCCTCCTCCGGAACTTACTGCAGTCCCTGGGCTAACTCAGCGCGGGTTGAATGAGGGACTAAATGCAGTTACCCCTAATTGCAGCAACTGTGAACTATCTTTGCTTGTTCTGCAGCATCTTGTTACTGCTACAGCAGATGGTAAGGGCTGAGGAGCAGGGAGGAAGCTAGGTGCAGACCTGTGGGAGCTTTCCTGCCCTTAGCAGCTCCAGGGCTGCCCAGAAAGATGCCATCAAGGCTGGCCTCTTGGCCCACAGCAAGAAGGGTCAAGTCCTGTGATGCTGGATCCCATGCTGAATTTTCTGGCCCCTGCCACCTGTCTTCCTCAGCTCTCAGCTGAGGTCCCCTCTCTGTACTCTGCCTTCGAGGCTCTCAGAGGGGTTGGGGCATAAAGAGGCGGCACAGCTTCCCCTGCCTCAGGAACCATCCAGGAGAGAGATGGGGCATTATTTCTTCCATCGAGGGGTTCTAGGATCATGGAGAAGATAGGCACAACCCCATGCAGGCAGAGGAGACTTTTGACCCAAGAGCGTGAGCAGGGCCATGAGGCCCACACCCCTCAGCATTTTGGAGGGCAGCTTCCTTATCTGTGGGGTTTCACCGCCTCCTCCAGGTTCCGTCCTCTCTGCTACCCACCTGCTACCCACCCACAGAGCATCCTACTGTGCTTTTCTCTGAGGCCAGGGTTAAGCATCTTGGTGTTCAGGACGGGCTTAGTCCCCTGAGGTGTGAACTTCCCAGATCACCTCTCTGTGGGCCTCGGTTTCTCCCTCTGCAAACAGGACTGGGCTCAGAGCTGCTGGGGCCACTGCTTCCCTCTCTCTCTCTCCCTCCCGCCCCGCCTCCCCGCCTCTCTCCCTCTGGTTCACCCTGGGCCCTGGATTCTCTGATGCTGGTGCTTATCCGCCTCGTTACTCCCCAGCTCCCTCCCACTCCTGTCTGGGCTTGACGTGTTGTAAGAGATGGCCCTGAAATTGTTTTCTTCCCTGGGTAAAATATTCATCCTGTAGATCTGTATTTTTATGGAAAGTTTCGAGAGGCGCAGGCTCCGTTTATGTTGTCATATATCACAGGCATGTAGAGCCTTACAGTGAATGCGCGAGTGAAACCGAGGGCTGACAGGGTTTGTGAGCGGTGTGTGTGGGGGGGCAGGTGAGTGCCTGTGAGTGCAGGCAATTCAGTAGTAGTAGTAGTAGTAACATTAGAAGTAAGAGTAGTAGCAGCAGCAGCAGCAGTAGTAGGAGTGATAGAGTAGTAGTGAAAACATAGGTGAATAATTTTAGGATAAGAGTGAAAGTGAAGGTTGCCCAGTCATGTCCGACTCCTTGTGACCTCATGGACTATACAGTCCATGGTATTCTCCAGGCCAGGATACTGGAGTGGGTAGCCTTTCCCTTCTCCAGCGGATCTTCCCAACCCAGGGATTGAACCAAGGTCTCCCACATTGCAGGCAGATTCTTTACCAGCTGAGCCACCAGGGAAGCCCAAGAATACTGGAGTGGGTAGCCTATTCCTTCTCCAGGGCATCTTCCCGACCCAGGAATCGAACTGGGGTCTCCTGCATTGCAGGCGGATTCTTTGCCAGCTGAGCTACCAGGGAAGCCCAAGAATACTGGAGTGGGTAGCCTATTCCTTCTCCAGGGCATCTTCCTGACCCAGGAATCGAACTGGGGTCTCCTGCATTGCAGGCGGATTCTTTACCAGCTGAGCTACCAGGGAAGCCCATAATTTGCACAATTAGAGTTTTGTTTACTGCTGTATCCTCAGTAGCCTCTACAGTGTCTGTGATAATATAAGAGTTTAAAATATTATTGAATGGGGAATTCCCTGGTGGTCCAATGGGTAAGTCTGTGTGCTTCCAATGCAGTGGGTGCAGGTTCAATCCCTGGTCAGGGAACTAAGATCCCACATACTGCATAGACAAAAAGTTTTTAAAATATATTAATGAATGAATGGGTGACTTCCAGGAAAACCATAACTCTAATTCAGAGAAGGATAAAGCCTCAGTTTGCTGCTTTGTCCTCCTGGCTTGGCAGGCAAGCCTTAGTTCCATATTGTGCTTTGATGATGCTGTAACTCTGAGGGTCAAGGGAGTGATTTCACAGTTCAGTGAAGTTTTGGTCAGAGCTTAGTGTATGGTTTGGGCCTTGAAGGTTGAGGTTTGGGTCGGGGGACAAAGGCACCAATCTCTACCCAGAAACCAGGCCACCCTCTCTGAGTCATGGGTCAGTGTGTGTGCGTCTGTGGAGGTGCTATAAGCGTGTGTATCTGTGAAGTGCTGGGGAGGAAGGGGTAGGTTCCAGCTTAAGCCTGTAAAGGTGCTGTGGTTGTTTAAGTGGGAAGATGCCATCCCTAAACCATGGCCTGGAGAGTGAGGTTTCCTGATTTCCTGTCTTTAGGGATGAATTATACTCTGGTCTTCCTCAGAGTGCCCTACGTGATGAGTGGAGGTCTGGGTGAAGGATGGGTGACTGGTGGAACGTGATGCCAAGTGAGGTTTTGCTTTTTATTCTGGAAAGCTGGTGAAGATCCATAGCTGGGACAAGAGGCAGTGACTCCCACCTCTCCCACCCTTCCAAGTTCAGAGTGTGCTGCCAGGGCTTATTGAAAGTCCTGAGTCAGAGAAGCAGCGCTGCGTGCCCCGTCCCACCACCCACCTGCCAACATTAAGGGACTGGAGAGAGGAAGGGGGGTTTAGCGAAGGTGAGGTGTTCATAAATAGAGGCTCTTCATTTCCGCATCCCCACTCCTGCAGGAAGGAGAAGGTATATCTCCCCTCTGTGATGCTAAGAGAGGAGGACCCCAAGAAAATAGCTGATAAAGTTTGAGAGTGCCACCAACTCTTCCCCCTCGGTTAACTTGTGACTAGTGATTACCTCTGAAAGTTGTTGAGCCACCAGGTTTGCAAAAGTCTCAAAGTTTCTGTGGTTTAGAGACAGGCTCAGGGGAGAAATGGAGGGTTTGGAATGGGCGTGCCTTCCCACGGTCAGCTCTGTGGCCACTTGGCAAGGCCAGGATACCTGAGCTTCGTGTCTGTTGGATGGGCCTCCTGGAAGGTGGCTGGTCTTGAGTCATCTTGCTGGCATCTTCTCTTCTGCTCTTCTACTTTTCCTTGCAAAAATAGCTGTTCACCAGATAACGGATCCCAGAAGCAAGAGCATGTGGTCTCTCTCTCTCTCTCTCTGAGAGATCAGAGGATGAATGGGAAGTCGAAGGTGAACCCTGAGTGCACATCTCACACCCAGATGCTGGAGGAGGGGATCCCTGCTAAAAACCAATAAAAGCTGACCACAAAAGACTGGCATTTAGGAACCACTGCCACAGGGAAAAACTAACCACCTGCCAGTTTGGAGAAGCAGGAAAAGCCCACAGAAAGGGGACTGCCTCGTTATTACTGTAATCACTCACCTGAGAAGGACTCGCTCTTTGTCTGTTTCTCCTGTCACCCCGCTCTGACACCGGAAGTGAAGCACACACCAAGGTAGAAGAAACATGTGCCTAAGAACCCACTTCCCCTTCTCTCTGAGCTGGGAGAACACTCAGAAATTCCTGCCTCTGCTGGGGGGACAGGAAGGAGATGAGCTTTAATTCACGTTTGAGAGTGGAGTCGTGGGTCACGTGACCTGGGAGTGGTGCTGAACTGTGGGGGTTCCTGGGAGGGTAGAGATGACAATGAATAGCTGGCTGTTAGGGAATTGTCAAAGAGACCATCGGTAAACCACTGTCAGAACAAGTCCTCTGTTCTTTGTTTTCAGAGGGGAGTTTGTGCTGTTTCACACCAGCCAGTCTTTTTGCGTGTCATCCTTAATAACCATCAGATACCAGGACTCAGCAGCATGGAGTGATCACACATGAGGGTTGAAGCCTTTAGAGGCTCACTGCCAAACCAACTGAACTAATGGCCTGAGCCTCGTGTGTGTTTGACAGTCAGGGACAGAAATGCTCATTGGGTGCTGTGGAAACCTAGTGATAAATTCTGTGCTGGTGGCCTCATTAGCATGCATGTGTGTGGACTCCAATCAGATAAGGGGCCGGGAAGTGTTATTAAATCCGGCAAGGAGAAGTGGGCCAGCTGAGCCTGGTTAGTATTGATTGGAATTTCTTCCCACCAATTAATCTGCTTATTAATGTCGATGTTTGGAGTCTCTGTTTTCATGGGAGCAGCCATCTTTGTTCTTTTTCTCTTTTGCCCTTTCTTCCACCTGATTTTTTTTTTTTTTTGGAGCGACATTTTTCATTTGAAAAAGTAATTTGTGAGTGAGGACTCAGCCCTGTAGTCTGCAGAGAATTTGGTCTTTCAACTCTCTTCTTCCTCTTCTCCCCTACCTTGTCTTCCCCCCCTTATTTTACTGAAGTATAGTTGATTTACAATGTTGTGTTAATTTCTACTGTACAGCAAAGTGATTCAGTTATACACACACACACACACATATTCTTTTCCAGTATGATTGTCACAAGATACTGAATATAGTTCCCTGTACTATACAGTGGGGCCCTGTTGTGTATCCATCCTGTATATGATCGTTTGAATCTGCTAATCCCAATCTGTCTCTCCCCTCCCCTTCCTCTTGGCCCACCTTGGCAAACACAAGTCTGTTCTCTGTGAGTCTGTTTCTCTTCTGTAGAGAAGTTCCTTAGTGTCACAGTTCAGACTCCACATATAAGTGATATCATATGGTATTATCTTTATCTTCCTGACTTCCCTAGAGTATGATAATCTCTAGGTCCATTCCTGCTGCTGCAGATGACATTATTTCATTCTTTCTTTGTTTATGACTGAGCAGTATTCTATTGTAGATATGTACCATATCTTCTTTATCCATTCATCGGTCAGCGGACATGGAGGGTGCTTCCATGTCTTGGCTTTTGTAAATGGTGCTAAACTGAGCACTGGGCTGCCTGCATATTTTCAAATCATAGTTTTCTCTGGGTCGATGCCCAGAATTCCCGCCAGCACCACCCTGTCTTTTCTCCGCTAGTCCGCCGCTCTCAGGAGGGGCGTGGGGACAGAGTGGCCTGGGGAGGGGGCAGCAGCTGCGAGTCACAGTGCCACCAACCACCTCCTCGTGTCACAGCCTGCAGAGAGAGTTTCCTCTGAAGTGGCATCTTTTTTCTAGTTTTCTTAAAATAAGTGACCCCCCCCTAAACTTTCTATAATTTGACTCCATCTTTGCTAAAATGGCCATTCTACTAAGTCAGTGCTGTGTCCTTTCTGTTGATCACTGCATGCCTTATCTGTGGTCATCCCTAGACACTGTTAAGTGCATGGATATGTGGAAGCATCCAGTCCCATCCTGTTTCCCACTTCTCCCCACTGGGATGCTGGGGGCTGCCCCCTGCCGTCTTGCCAATACGTGGTGCCCCTTCCTCTCATCACCTCCCTACCCCTGCGCATCCCACTCCTTTCACTTAGACACGTGTAGACCGTCCCGTGGGCCCAGAAGCAGTCCAGAGCCCGACACGACGGCTCTGCTTTTGTGCCCACGTTACGCGGATTGCTGTTTGGCGATGTTGTTGATTAGCTCTTTGAGTTGGAAACTGGAATTGAAGAGACCAAGACTGTGGGATCTCACTTCATGTTATTTGTCCCCAAATAGCAACTCGTTGACGACAGATTTTACTGCTAAACTGGCCAGTCACTCGCAAATGGGTATAATTTGTTCTAGGAAAGTGAGTATATCAGACTTACCATAATTCAGTACCACCAGAAAAACAGCTCAAAGTCCATGACCTCCTGCAGGCCCAGACAGGTGTGTCATCTTTTTGTGTGAGGAAGGGGGCAGCATCATGGCTGCGGAGGCAGGGGACCCAAATCCTCGTGAGGCTTCCTGTAGACTGTGCTGGTTGTCGTCCACACTCAGTCCTCACCCTTGAGTGTGTTGAAGGAGTGTGGAGAAAGCCCAGTGACACCAAAGACTCGTAGATGACAAAGAGACCTCAGGAAGAGAGGCTATATTTTCTTCAAAGTAGATAGTTCATTGAAGGAATAAAGTACATGGTGTTGTTAACTGACACTTAGCAAATTGCTGGATAAATGATACAGAAAGGTCTTTCTTCTGAGTCAGGGACTGGTTCATTATAGTAAATACCCCTGCAAGGGTCAGTTTACTTGGACGACAGATGAATTCCCAGGTGAGCCAGCTTCCCCACCCTGACTTTTCAACTGCACAATCCCTGGTTCAGAGAGTTGAAAAGTTTTGTAATCTTGCCAGTGTAAAGATCATAACCCAATCACATTTCTGAATGAATGTCTCCTGCTTGGGTGGTAGATAGCAGAGGGCCGGTTATTTGTTGGATGCTGTCAGAGAAGTGGGTGAGGTGTTAGCTGATTATTCTGGTGAACAGGAGCTTGTTGGCAGAGCAGACCAGGTGACACTGTCCACATGAGCTTTCCGACACATTTCCTAGGAGGGCCAGAAGAGGAGTCTTCCCACTTGGCCTTCAGCTGTGTCTTGGGCAAGTGTTTACACTTCACATGGCCCTGGGTCTTCAAAGAATTTTTTCTTCAGCTTAGGCGATGACAGTGGTTGGTTCCCCTTTGAATATGGGAGTAATACTATATCGAGGGCTTCCTTGGTGGCTCAGTCGGTAAAGAATCTGCCTGCAGTGCAGGAGATCTGGGTTCAATCCTGGATCAGGAAGATCCCCTGGAAAAGGAAATGGCAACCCACTCCAGTATTCTTGCCTGGAGAATCCCCATGGACAGAGGAGCCTGGTGGGCTGCAATCCATGGGGTCACAAAGAGTCGGACAGGACTGAGTGACTAGGCACAGAAATATTACAGAAAGAATCAAGGTAATGAGAACTTTAGCTGAAGGCCGATGACTTTGTTTTGCAGAGTGCTATAGTCAAAGTTCTCCTACTTGGATGACCCTGCATTTATTTCTCTTGTTCCTTTACTTGAACACAAAGGATGCATTTGTCTCAAAGGTCAAACATTTGTCTCAAAAGTCAGTGTATACCTGTGGCGGATTCATTTTGATATTTGGCAAAACTAATACAATTTGTAAAGTTTAAAAATAAAATAAAATTAAAAAAAAAAAAGTCAGACATTTGCCCCTGCCAGGACTTGTCTTTGGGTCTGTGTATCTGTCTCTGTTGGCTTGAGTGGTTTGTAATGTATAGTGATTCTGGTGGGAGAATTGCTAGGAAAAAAGAATAGGGAAGGGAGAGAGCTGTCTGGCATTAGGAAAAGGAGTTAGTAATTTTTCTTGCTGCTTCTGGTTAGTTTTGAGGTATTCCTGGTTGAAAGGGCTTACATGTTTTGGCAAAGTGAGGAGGAAAAATACTTTCTTTTCTGTGTGGCTGAACAATATCTGCTCTTTTCTTCATAGCTGCATAACAGCTCTGTAGGTACGAGGTTCTTTGCAGGATTAGATGTCTATAGTTTGGGGTCAGATGGTTGGTATGTGATTTACTAGGATATTCTTAGGAAAGATGGCCAAAGAAATTGAAATGGAAGGCTATGTTCTGTCTTGGCCTCAGATTAGTTGCAAAGATGAGGAGTATATAAGATACTTCCTGGGCTGGAAGTAGTGAGGAGACTGCATCTGTAAAGTTTCTGTTTATTTCATAATGATGTCCAGTAGTAACTCATGAATGGGATAACATCTAACTTGGAAGATTCCTCTTCAGCCAGTTCATTATTAGTCAGTTGATAGAAATCTACCTGCCATGTAGAACACACAATTCGATCCCTGGGCCAGGAAGATCCCCTGAAGAAGGGAATGGCTACCCACTCCAGTATTCTTGCCTGGATAGTTCCATGGACAGAGGAGGCTGGTGGGCTACAGTCCATGGGGTCACAAAGAGTTGGACATGACTGAGCAACTAACAGTTTCAGTTGATAGGAATTTGCTGAGCATTTGCTGTGTGCTTTGCATTCTTAATGCACTTCCTTCATGGTCCAGTGGTTAGGGTTCTGAACTTCCACTGCTGGGGGCTCAGGTTCAATCCTTGGTCAGGGAACTAAGATCCCACAAATTGGGCAGCGTGGCAAAAAAAAAAAAAAAAAGATGGAAAAAAAAAAGATGCCAGGAAAGAGAAGTTCATAACAGTGTGCCATCTGTGCATGCATGCATGCCAAATCACTTTAGTCGTGTCTGACTCTTTGTGACCCCATGGACTGTAGCCTGCTGGGTTCCTTTATCCATGGGATTTTCCAGGCAAGAATAGTGGAGTGGGTTGCTATTGCCTTCTCCAGGGGATTTTCCTGACCTAGGGATTGAACCTATGTCTCCTGCAGCACCTGCATTGCAGGCAGATTCTTTACCTCTGAGCTACCAGGGAAGCCCCATGTCATCTATAGTGAGATTCTGAATTATGTCACCAGACTCAGTCTTGCTTTATTTTTTCACAGAAAGTATTATTAATTTTGTTAATAAAAGTGTAATCAAAATTACTGTGGATCAAAGTATATCACCTATTCATCTATTTACCTTTTTAAGAGTCCCCCACTAGAATCCTTCACGAGAGCAGAGGCCCTGTCTCTTCTGTTCACAGTTTTAGATAAACAATTTAATCTCTGTCTGCTTGTCCATATTCGGCATTCAGTAAATTATCTGTTGAATCAAAGGAGTGGACTCTAAGTGCTAGAGGAGGGGTTTTCCAGAAAAGGTCAATGTGAAGCAGGATTTAGTAATAGGTCTAATCTTTACTTCCCTTGAACACATAGTACTCTGCGTCCACTGTATATAGCTTTTAGCTCACTTCGCAGAGTTAACGCTGATGTTTGGAATAGTAGAGCTGGGGACTTGTATCCAGGCCTCTCTGGCTCCTAAACCCTCATCTTCCTGCTACATGATGCTGCCATCCACAAAAATGACCACGTCTTCCCTCCTGCCCCTGAAAGGTCCGGGAGACCACAGGTCAGAGACAGAGATGTGCTCAACCAGGATTTAAGTTGATTGCCATGCTGTGCTGGATGCTCTGCCGTGACTTTTTTCAACCATTTAGTCATTTTGCTACCCAAGAAAATTAAGGTATTTTTTTTGTGTGTGATAAAGTTGAAACTGTATTGCAGACTCCATAGCTTATTATCTGAGAAATTGTAGCATTTCTCCCCAGAAATATCTCTAATGAGGCCAAGAACCTGATTAGCCTGAAATAGTTTGGGTAGTGGTCAGGAGAGCTAGGGCTTTTGTCCACTATGACATTAGAAGTTCCCACAAGGCTGTTTGCTGGGACCCAATGTTTGTTTCTTTTGGTCTGACCACCTCATAGCTCTGTAAAATGTCCCTGTACTTGTCTGTCTCATGAACCTTAAAATCATGGGAAAATGGGGGTATTGAGTCCTCCAGTTTCTCTCTGGCACCATTCTAAGGACCAAGCCCCACCTTTGAACTGGTATTTAGTTCTTGAAGATTAGAGTTCTTGCTTATTCTCTTTTAGAAATGTGAACAAAGAAGAAAAAGGTGAGAGTGTGTCTGACATCTTGCCTCTCTCATATATTGTATCATATCATAGCTATCTCTTGCGTTTCTCATATTTTATTGGTTTTCCCCAAATGGGATTATTTTGAGACATGTTTGTGGTGCAGAGCACTTAACTATAGTTTAGAAAGAGCCAGTGGCGAGATAGCAGTGGCATCATCAGCTAGCATGAGCAGAGGGCAGCATGATGGATCCCCTTTTTCCTTTTTCTTTTTGGTTTTGAAGGCTTACAGATTAAGAAATGCTACACTGTGAGCTGCCCTGACCGTGGAGGTGGAAGGAAGCTATCTCAGTCCCCTCGAGCTCTTGGGTGGATTGTAAACAGCAGACACCTATTTCTCCCAGTCTGGAGGCTGCAGGTCTGAGATTCAGGGCGTGCCAGCATGGTCAGGTTCAGGAGGGGGCCTCTTCAAATTGCAGATTGCTGACTTCTCACTGTGTCCTCATGGTGGAAGGGGCAAAAGAGCTTCCTTTTATAAGGGCACTAATCCCATTCCTGAGGGCTCCACCCTCATCACCTAATCACCTCCCAAATACCACCTCCTAATATCATCACATTGTGGGGTTAGGATTCAACATATGGATTTAGGGAAGAGAAAAACCAATCCATTGCAGAACTTAATGATTACTGAGGGCAGATTCTCTACAAGATTATTTCATATGGCTTTTCTCAAAGAATTGAGAGCGAGATTGTGACATGGGCACCTTTCCTAGTTTAAATACAGACTCAACTGCCAGCCTCCACTCCTCAGCTGAGGGTTAGGGCAAGCCCTGTGGAACCAGGTAATTTCTTTCCTGGCCTGTGCTCTTTAGAGTTTTGTTATGGCCTCTGGGTGATCATGGGCTACTTTTGGGGGCGGAGAGCAGGGCTATTGGTTTGGTCGTAATGAGTTTATAGGATTAAAAGTAAGACTATTCATGATTTTGAAATACAAGCAAGGCACTTAACCATTCTGTACTCATCTTGCATAAATTTTGTATAAATGAGTTGTAGGTCAAGCAGTTGAGCTATGAGTTAACATGGTACGGTGACAAGATGTCAGTTTCAGAGATAGTTCTGAGTCCAAGTCTAGACTCACTGGGTGGTTTTCCTCATCTGAAAAGTGGGGAGTTTTTAACTAACCTGATAGGCTTAAAAGTGGCAAGTGCCCAGCCAGGTGGCTGGCATATAGAAGGTGATGGATGAATGTTCATTCTTACCCCTCTTTCACAGCTATTCACACTGCCTTACACTGCTGCCTCTTTCAATGTTTGTTTCATCAGTCGGGTTGTCAGTTCCACGGGGGTAGGGATTGTGTCTCTAGCGTGCTTTTATTTCTCATTATGCCCAGTACAGTGCCTGATACCTAAAAGCCATTTAATAAATCCTTAACTAAGATCATGGCATCCAGTCCCATCACTTCATGGGAAATAGATGGGGAAACAGTGGAAACAGTGTCAGACTTTATTTTTGTGGGCTCCAAGATCACTGCAGATGGTGACTGCAGCCATGAAATTAAAAGACACTTACTCCTTGGAAGGAAAGTTATGATCAACCTAGACAGCATATTAAAAAGCAGAGACATTACTTTGCCAACAAAGATCTGTCTAGTCAAGGCTATGGTTTTGCCAGTGGTCATGTATGGATGTGAGAGTTAGACTATAAAAAAAGCTGAGCACCGAAGAATTGATGCTTTTGAACTGTGGTGTTGGAGAAGACTCTTAGATTCCCCTGGACTGCAAGGACATCCAACCAGTCCATCCTAAAGATAAGTCCTGAGTTTTCATTGGAAGGACTGAGGTTGAAGCTGAAACTCCAATACTTTGGCCACCTGATGTGAAGAGCTGACTCATTTGAAAAGACCCCAATGCTGGCAATGATTGAAGGTGGGAGGAGAAGGGGACGACAGAGGATGAGATGGTTGGATGGCATCACTGACTCAATGGACATGAGTTTGGGTGAACTTTAGGGGTTGGTGATGGATGGGGAGGCCTGGCGTGCTGCAGTTCATGGGGTCGAAAAGAGTTGGACACAACTGAGCAACTGAACTGAACTTACAGATAGTGGAATGAGGGCTTTCTGGTGCTGTGACATTTTCATGGAGACACTGTTGAAGTGTGTGTATGTCAAGCACTTAGCCCAGTGCCTGGTGAATAGTGGGTACCCAAAGTAGGGGATGAATGAATGAATGAATGAGGCAGAGATTAACTGAATATGATGAACTTCATCATATTAAACCAGCCACTACAGAGCACAGGCATTGCAGGGACTAATGAAGCCTTAATTACAGGATTACAGCTCACAAATATCATGCAATAAGCCAGTTCAATTTTAGGTAGCTATTGAACGCTTAGGAGATTGGGAATTACTGCTATTTCTAGAATACCCTTTAGTGTAAAATATACTAGCCACACAAATCATGTAAACACTAATTAGGGTACTTGGCAATAATGTGTATTTTTTCTAATCTGAATTGTTGACGTTTGGGACTCCCACTTATCAGCTTATTAAGGAATGTAATGCTCATAAAGAAAAGAGTGCTTTGTAGAAGTTCTTTTGAATCCAATCACAAAGGGTAAAGAGGTGGGGGTAGGTGTAGAATTCTGAACTTGCTGTGGATGTGATGACATTAATTCTTTGGACAAGGAGCAGGCTGCTTTGTTTTCTCTTTGAAGAAAGTGTCTTCTTCTCAGATATGTGCTCCTTGTCACCACGGCCATCAGACATCTGTTGGGTGCTTGCTGTATGCCCAGCACTGTTTGGGGCTCTTTACTGTCCAATTCCAGTTAATCTTTATGACATGTCTACATAAAGTGGGTTTTATTACCTTCGTTCTACCAGTCAGAACCCTGAGACTCAGAGCCTCACAACTATTAAGATTGTTGAAAAAGTTTAAATCATCATAAGTGGACACACATCTTTATTAATCAAAATAGGAACCGTTTCAATCAACACATTTTTGCCAATGAGAAATAAGTTTATTGCTCTAGCATGAAAATCTGTGCCTCGGGATTCAGTGAACTCTTGGAAAGCATTTTCTGCCTCCTGGTCATGGAAGCATTTTGCCTGCCATAAGTGGTTGAGGTGCTTGAAGAAGAGGTAGTTGGTTGGCAGGAGGTCAGGTGATTACAGCAGATGAGGCAAAACTTCATAGACAATTTGTTCAACTTCTGAAGCATTGCTTGTGTGACATGTGGTCGGGTGTTGTCGTGGAAAAGAATTGGGCCTATTCTGTTGACCAGTGCTGGTGGGAGGCATTGCCATTTTTGGTGCATCTCATCAATTTGCTGAGCATACTTCTCAGATGTAATGGTTTGGTCAGGATTCAGAAAGCTGTAGTGGATCAGAGTGGCAGCAGAACACCAAACAGGGACCATCACTTTTTTTGGTGCAAGTTTGGCTTTGGGAAGTACTTTGGAACTTCTTCTTGGTCCAGCCACTCATCTGATCATTACCAGTTGTATACAATCCATTTTTCATCGCACATCGCAATCTGATTGAGACATGGTTTGTTGTTGTTGAGTAGAGTGAGAGAAGACGACAGTTCAGAACAACCTTTTTTTTTTTTTTGATTTGCAGTCACTTTATGAGGCACCCACTTATTGAGCTTTTTCAGTTCAGTTCAGTTGCTCGGTCGTGTCCAACTCTTTGCAACCCCATGAACCGCAGCATGCCAGGCCTCCCTGTCTATCACCAACTCCCGGAGTCCACCCCAACCCATGTCCATCAAGTCAACCATGCCATCCAACCATCTCATCCTCTGTCGTCCCCTTCTCCTCCTGCCCCCAATCCCTCCCAGTATCAGGTCTTTTCCAGTGAATCAGCTCTTCGCATCAGGTGGCCAAAGTATTGGAGTTTCAGCTTCAACCTCAGTCCTTCCAATGAACACCCAGGACTGATCTGCTTTAGGATGGACTGGTTGTATCTCCTTGCAGTCCAAGGGACTCTCCAGAGTCTTCTCCAACACCAGAGTTCAAAAGCATCAATTCTTCGGTGCTCAGCTTTCTTTATAGTCCAACTCTCACATCCATATATGACCACTGGAAAAACCATATCCTTGAATAGACAGACCTTTGTTGGCAAAGTAATGTCTCTGCTTTTTAATATGCTGTCTAGGTTGATCATAACTTTCCTTCCAAGGAGTAAGCATCTTTTAATTTCATGGCTGCAATCACCATCTGCAGTGATCTTGGAGCCCAGAAAAATAAAGTCAGCCACTGTTTCCACTGTTTCCCCATCTATCTGCCATGAAGCGATGGGACCGGATGCCATGATCTTAGTTTTCTGAATGTTAAGCTTTAAGCCAACTTTTTCATTCTTCTCTTTCACTTTCATCAAGAGGCTCTTTAGTTCTTCTTCACTTTGTGCCATAAGGAAAACAATAGAATGTGAGCTTTTTCACCTTTCCAATTTGCTTCAAAGGCCGAACGACCATAGCATGGTCTACATTGACTTCTTTGGCAACTTCTGTAGTTGTAAGAGGATCAACTTCAATGATTACTCTCAATTGGTCATTGTCAACTTCCGATGGCCAACCACTGTGCTCCTCATCTTCAAGGCTCTCATCTCCTTTACAAAACTTCTTGAACCACCACTGCACTGTAGGTTCTTTAGCAGTTCCTGGGGCAAATGTGTTGTTGATGTTGCGAGTTGTCTCTGCTTCTTTGCAATCCATTTTGAACTTGAGTAAGAAAATCACTTGAATTTGCTTTTGTGTAATATCATTTTTGTAATCTAAAATAAATATAAAATACACAGCAACTAATAAGTCATTACTGAAAAGTATAAAGTGATAAATGCACATTAAAATGATGTGCAACATTACCACATTTATTTAAGAGTATATTCCAATAGCAAACAGCAAAGTTCAACAATGTAAAACCGCAATTACTTTTGCACCAACATAATAGTAAGGGAAGGTGGGATTTAGAAGCCAGGGGAGGGGCCATGCTCTCAACCACTGCACTTTAAGGCCTCTCCTTATTTCATTGCCCCTGGATCAGGTGATTCTGCCTGTGGGGAGCATTTAGAGGGAATAAGGATGTCTCCTGGGCTTTTGGGGGTATACATATAAGTAACAGACTGGGTCTCAACACTTTGGCATTCAAGTGTACTAAAGAAAATGAAGCAATCAAAAATTTGCATAATTATAAGCATTTAAGAATAGCAGAAAAATTGTGTGGGAGGTCAGGGGTTGTCCTTTGGGTTTGGCAGCTGAATGATTTAATCTGGGAAGGAGCTGTAAAGTGAAGCTGGGGTGGCTGGGTGAGTGGAAGGCAGTTTCTGAGAGAGTGGGTGGGGAGGGTTCTTGAGCTCTGCAGAGAGGGACATCCAGGGAGTGCTTCTTCAAGGTTGCCTCCCGAGGGTGTCTGTGGCCAGTGATTCTGGAGACTGGTGGGGCAGCTGGGAGCGTCTTCTCGTGCCTTCAGTAGTGCATGGCAGCCGCTGCACGACAGACCCAGCTCTCGGCAAAGGTGTGAAGGAGAGTTTGGTCTTGGTGCTTCTCTGTTGTTTTCCCTTAATCCTTCTTTCTTCTTTTCTTTGCTCTCACGTGGGTCTTCCCCTGTGCAAAGTCATTTCCCCAGCAGTACCCCTCACCAGAGCCCTCCTGTCCATTTCTCTTGCCTGTGACAAGTGTAGCAGAGTATCGTCTGTGTATTATCGTCTCTGTGTACCTGTTCTGTGTGGGGCTGGCTAGCTGACTGTGATAAATGAACCCACAGGCACTGAGAGTTTTGTTGATGAGCCAGTGAAGCCCCTCCCCCAGCTTCACATGAGCGCCTGGAGGTCTGGGGAGAGAGCCCCCTGAGAAGTTGCTGACACTTTGAGAATGAGGCAGAGTGAGAAGCCTGCAAAGGAGACTGAGCAACAATGGCTCTAGGGGTAAAAGGAAAACAGAGAGTGGTTTCATTGGAGCCAAGGGAGGAAAGAATGTGAGTAAGGAAGGTGAAAACATGGAAGGATGCTCGTGATAGATTAGGTCAACTGAGGAGTTTCCTAAAGTGGTCCATGTGAGTATTTATAGAAAGATGTCAGAGAGGACACAGACAAAAAGGTCACTGGTGGTTGTTTCTGGATTTTTTATGTATCTCTTTCCAAATTTTCTATTATGAATATCAGTAAAATTATCAAAAGAGGAAAATGGAAGGCAAAAGCAATGCCAAATGTAACAGACAACTAAGAGAAAGATGTAAATATATCCATCGGCTTTGGCAGTCTGAAGGCTGTTAATGACCTTGACAGAAGTTGTCCCAGTGGAACATGGAGGGACAGAAGTCCGATTGCTACCAGTTCAGGAACAGTTGGGAGGGGCGGGCTTGGAGACTGGGTGTAGACTGTTCTTTCAAGGATTTTGAAATACTTGACTGTGAAAAAAGGAGTTGGGATCAAAGGTGAAGAAGTAGACGTTGTGGGGTAAAAGAAAGGTGTTTATAAAATACAAAGGATTGGAATATGTCTTTGTGCTAAGGAGAGAACCAGTTCCATTAAGCTGATAAGGGTACAGGGTGACTGATGGAGCACGGTACCCTGGGAGGCAAAGGGGTATAGAACCAAAGAGTAGAGTTAGCCTCAGTCATGGAAAGGGCATCTCTTCCACTGTGGATGAACGAATGGATAGGTACCAGCAGAGATCAGAGTGTATGTGGTTAGAATAGGGCACTCTTTTATGATGGTCCTGACTTTCTCAGGGACATGGTACGTTCAGACTTTGGTATGAGATAAGGCTGGCTTGGAATAAATGTCACGATGGGCTTCATCATTACAGTAGGTTAGATGTAAGCTCATGAGGGCAGTTTTCTGTGGCACATTCCTGAATGCCTCTTCTGCTAATCATAGTACCTGGAATATAGTACGTTTTGTTGTTGTTATTTACTAAGTTGTGTCCAACTCTTTTGCAACCCCATGGACTGTAGCCCACCAGGGTCCTCTGTCCCTGGGATTCTCCAGGCCATAATACTAGAGTGGGTAGCTGTTCCCTCCTCCAGGGAATCTTCCCAACCCAGGGATCTAACCCATGTCCTCTGCCTTGCAACTGGATTCTTTACCACTGTACCACCTGGGAAGTCCAATATGGTAAATACTTAGATAAGATTTGTTGATGCTGTGAATATATGGTTAGAAAAAGAATGTGGTATTCCCACTCAAGTTCTTCATGACTCAGGTCATTCCATAAAGGCAGTCTTTTCAGATATCACAGTCCCAGGGGGAACACAGACAAATGGGAAATTGCCTAGAGAAAGGGAAACTACAGTTTGGAACTGGGTGTAAAAGAATGAATAAAGAAGCTGAGGATACATTGTGTCCAAAGTCAAGCCTTTGGAAAGAGATGAGAACCGTCCTCAGGTGTTGTGACAGACTGCCGGCTGAAGACTAGGTGCCCATGTTCCATATTGCTTCCGAGAGGAGAACCATGGTCAACAGTGAGAAGTAGAGAGAAGCACGCTCTCTCTTAAGTTGTCCTAAAAGGGTGGAAAAGACTGTCTCAAAAAGCCATGACTTCTTGGTCACTGAGAATGTTGAGGTGCAGGCTGGATGGTATCCCTCCGGTCTCCAAGGTCCTTTGTGCCAACAGAGGGGAGCATTCTGACCTCTAGACTCTGAGGTGTAATAATACATTTCTACCAGATTTATTGAGTAGGGGTGCATGGGATTTTTGTCATCTCGTGATTTGGACGCTTATCTAGCACCGTTATGCTTTGCAGCTGTGAAGATAATTTAGGTTCACAGAAATGACCCTGAGACACTAAAAAATGCTCAGGTGACGTCTAAATCAAATGAAGTACTGTAGAACACCCCGAACCTAGTGATTGACACCCATTAGGGATTCAGTAGATAGTTAAGAAGTATTAGATTAAATACTATCTATCTTTTAAATGTTAAGCATACAGGTTATTTATACCTCATATCCATAGTTATCGTGGGGAAACTACTTGATCCGTTGAAAAGAGCATGCATTTTGGAAGCACATCTGAATCTCCTTACCGCTCCACCATTAGCTGTGTTTCTTTTCATCTTTCAGACAGCTCAGCGTGATCCCCTGTGCTTCTCACTAGTTGGTCCCTACTTAAGAAGGAGCCTGGGGAGCAAAATCCCATTCTGACTGCCTACATCTTTCTCCTGTGCTTGGGATGTGGCTGTTTCCCGGGATGGATGATCATGTTAATATCCAGTTCCATGGCGGACATCTTTGGATTTTTTAGGATTTTTTTGTATGAATGGTGGCATTTTTAATCTACAGAAGACTCTGGATTTTGTGACACACATTGGGCATCATCCTTAGACTCTCTCTGTAAGATGCCAGCTCTTAAAATCCTAACCTCTCAGTGTGCACCCAAGACTTCCTGCAATTACCATAGCGTCTTTTGAATAAGCAGCATTGTCTGGACGTCATCCGGGCAGCTCTCGCTGCATTAAGGGGAACGTGCTTGTGGGGCATAGTTTCCCGGCCGTGGGATGATATTCTTGTTTTGTTTCCGTAAGTGTTGCACTGGCGTGGCCTTGTTGGATACTGCTGCAGATTTATCATCACTCATGCCTAGACCCAAACATTCTCAGTTTTCCTCCCAGTGGCCAAACTTAAAAGGCATCATGTCTGGTAAGGGATGGTGGGTCATAATCATGATAAATGAGAGGCAGTTGAAACAGTTCTGTCAGAGCTGATTTGTCAGAGTGCTGATTTCAGTCCAGTGAGGGAGCAGCCTCTTTATTACCACCAGCAACCATTTCTCTCTGATTCTTTTTAAAACAGCACTTCGGCTCCTGAGACCTTTATTTTTCTTCCTCCTGGAAACAGTCTCCAGTGGCAGTGTTTTTGATAGGGGTGCCTGTAGACCTGCTGGCATTTTCTCCTGTTTCTCTCCCTTTCTAGGCATTGGATCCCATCTATGGCCACCTCTGCTGAACATTTTTATTACCAATGGCTGCTACTTGTTAAGAAAATCCAGAGTGCATAGGTTCGCATTGACAAAGCAGATACACTGCGGGGTTGGGGGTGGCGGTGGTGGAAATTTGCTCTTAGGAGACGATTTGTCACCTTGAGTCAAGATTCACTGCAGGTTTCCTTCAGATAACGCTCTTCCTGTGCATTTTGCATTAAGTCCTAAGTTAGCATCATGGCAGCAGAGCGGTGGGGAAGTGGCAAATTCAGAGCATAAGTTATTATTTTAGCTCTGCATCCTGAAAATCCATTAGAGAAGACAGATCTTTCTGTTTTAGCAGGGAACAGTAGCAAAATAGCACACTGTCGTAATTGGCTGTAACCTTTTGAGAAGATTTGTGCCTACGTCCCAAATGCTCCAAACTATAATACTCAGACCTCACCCCTAGCGGTCCCCTACCCCTGGAACTTTTACCAGTTGTAAATCAAGGCCTAGATAAGAGACCCTCACCGAAACCTGTGACCCTGGCCTCCCCACCCACCTTCCACCCTCCTCTGTGCTCTGAGGCACTGTGTGTGTTTGAGTGTGCGCACATTCACTCATGTCCAACAGTGACCTCCTCACTATTTTCTTGTGGCCAAAATACACACTGGACTTGGAAGTGATATCCATGGCGGAGGAAGTGATTTTGTTAGCAAAGTTAAACCAAGCAATCTAGCCAAAGCCACGCTCCTGTGGGTCTCATGAACGCCCTTCCCTCCCATGCATCTAGTACTGGTGAGCGCGTCCAGGGTTTCATTTGAGGCTTTTAAAGTTAATATCACAAACCTTAAACCTCTCAATTTGGGTGCTTTGATATTAAAAACATTTAACACGCTGAAGTTTTGCTCTTTGGTTAAATCCCTTTTTTCTTCTGGGTACTTCCAGCAACTTCCTGGGGAAGCTGAAGTTGGTGTGTCCCACCTCTTGCTCCCCTCACTTAGGGGCACCTGTGGTTAGCATCTGTGATTCAGTTAGCATCTGTGACTTTGTAAATATCAACCTGTAAACCCCACAGCACTTTAAAGAAGAAAGTGGCAGAGGCAGACAGTGAACAATGACGTTTACTCTTGAGGCCACACTTTAAGCGGGAGAGTTCTCTTTTGTTTATAGAGAGTGACAAGGAAAAGAAGAAGGAAATGAATGAGTCAGAGAAAGGAGGAGGATGAGGAAAAGAACAAGAAAAGAAGGCAGTTGATCTGGGTTTGTTAAGCACCTCCTGAGTTCACAGTTTAAGTTAGCCTCTGGGGGGAAAATAGAGAAATGCTGCAATTCTCTGATCAGTGTCTTGACTGTGAGATGGGGAGTCCCACGTACCCTCAGACCTGATGAAGCGGCTTAGAATTGGTAAGAAACAGCACATCAACTGGTCTGAAAGGAGTAACTCAGTCCCAGATGAACACCTGAATTTTGCAGAGATGAAGAATCATCGGCCACCCACATTCAGTGGGATCAGCTAGGGAGATTTTCCTTGAAGTGAATGCTGAACCCATTTTGAAAGATCAGATGGTGGAAAGAACAACCAGAGATCTTGTCTGATTGAGGGGTGGACTGGCATGGTTGTGGGGCTCAGACATGGGAAAGAGTGAAGTTCTTTAATTGGAGTGGAGAAGCTATTTTGGAGACACGTAAGATGGAGTTGATGGCATAGGAGGGAGTCAGCTGGAGATTGATGTTTAAAAGCCAGGCTGATGAGATTTAATTTAGGACCTGATGCAGTGGGAATCCACGGTAAGCAGGACCCCTTTGTCAGACTAGATGCTTCTGAGGACAAAGAATTGGCGTCTCCTTTGCCCGAACAGTTCACTTCTGCTTTTGCCTGTTGGCCAACCTGCCGTGTCACCACGGAAATGTAGAGTTTACACCTGTCAAGACTGTGGGCCTGCTTCCGTGGGGCCCTGTCCAGCACGGCTGCCTCAAAATCATCACACCACAAACCCAGAAGAATGGAACGCTTCAGCCTCCAGCCAGGCATTTCTTCAGCGCACTTGTGTTCAGAGCACGTTCTCCTGGAGACCCAAGGGCATTGTACCCGCACAGTCGTTTTTGAGTGGTTCTCGTTTGTTTCATAGTGAACCTCTTCCTAACCACAGTTACAACTGAGTGAGAGGATTAGGACCAGCAGGGGGTGGGGGTGAGAGGCAGGGATCAGAAGGGAGCCTGGGGGAGATGCGGTCCAGTTGCTGATAAGAGGTGGCAATGTGGGCCCTGGGTTTGGGATCCGCTGATGGAGTAAAGGTTGAGAAGGGGGTTAGGAGCAGGGAAGGATGCACGCTCTCCTCTCAGCCCCCTCCCTTGGTGAAACAGGGAAGCACATGTACCTGCGTCCTACAGACATCCGAGTCTGCCCCTCGCAGACCGCTGGCTCATCTGAGTCTGCCCCTCGCAGACCTCTGGCTCTTTGTACCCTCCCTCTTTTAATCCGATAGTTGCTTTCATCATCCTCTCAGGAGGAAGGTGGGAAGACAGGCAGGCAGCCAGGAAATCTTGGTGGTTATTAAACTGAGGCTTTGAGGACCTTTTTATTAGCGATGAGACTCAGCTCCATGGCACTAAAGAGTACAGACTCCCACTCTCTCTCCTCTGCTCAAACCTCCCAAGAATCTGTTTTATATGGTGTTTATTTGTAACCCAAAATAGACGTGGGCCCAGGGGCCCTGGGGATTGCTGAGGCATCAGCATGCTCTCAAGCAAAGAGGGTCAGCAGCCCCAAGGGGGCAAGTAGTGCTCCCCTTCTGTGCTCCCCTCCCCTGGGCCTTCCCGTCCCTCATCTGTGACTAGAAGCTCGTTTTGAAGGATGGCGTCTTAAAGACTTGCTTGGTTTTTCAGTCTCTGACTGTCAGGACTGTGATATTGTGAAGACTCCTGCATCACTGAGACTCTAACTTGGAACATCAGTAAGTGTGTGCGTGCCCACTTAGTTGGTCGTGTCTGACTCTTTGCAACCCCATGGACTGTATGTAGCCTGCCACACTCCTCTGTCCATGGGATTCTCCAGGCAAGAATACTAGAGTAGGTTGCCACTTCCTTCTCCAGGGGATCTTCCCGACCCAGGGATCGAACCCCCATCCTCATCGGCAGGCAGATTCTTTTAACAGTGTGCCGCCTGGACAGCTTTCTGGAACATTAGTAAGCAGCTTTAAATGGGTTGAATGAGTAACCTGCATAGTATTGATACTTTCTGGCCCTGCCCACCCAGCAGTCCCCCGTTATAAGGAAAGGACCTGGTCACCTGACTCTTGCATCTGTAGAAAAGAGGGGACCAGAGTGGAGGGTCTGCAGTGATTGGAAGGTGAGACGTTGGTTAATGGACCAAGTTGCGGTAGAAGCTACTTTACTCTGACCTGCCCGTACAGCCTCTGCAGGCTCATCTGTAGCCGGTATCAGAGGTTTGGAGAACAGCTGGCTGTCCTCCGGGTTAAGCTTAATCAACAGAGCTGCATGCATGTTGAATCCATAACTTTTGAAGGGAAACGGAATATGCCCCCTCCCCCAAAGATGCCACTTTGGCACGTGGATTATTCCGAGCCTAAGGCAATCAAGATCCAGCTGACTCAGGAACAACGTTTCCCTCTAACTTAGCTATCTGAAAGAATTTGGGTAGGGGGCTTATACCAGAAAAAGAGCTATTACCAGAGAGAACGTATTTATCTGAAAGACCATCTGCAGGGCAGGGCAAGGTTCTAATTGCCCTAACATCTGCTCTTCTGGTCCTCCTGTGAATTCCCTTCCTGCACCTGGAAGCCCCAGACCCCATCCCATTCCTCAGATTAGGGCATTCCTTGACTCTGATTGTCTTGTGGACTCCCTGACATATGTAATGAAATTTGTTTTTCTTATTAATCTGCGTTATGTCACTCTTACTGTTAAAGAACATAGACGAGCAGGAGAAAAAATTTTCCTCCCTTAGAGCTTCATCCCCTTAGCACTAAGTGACCTGGTTCTAATGAAGGCATAGTTAAGGCTAATGGTTTTAAGTGAAAAGCATCCCTGAGCAAGCAAGCCCAGGGGTCTTGCTGTCTTCATGTGGTTATGAAGAATATAGGGATGCTAATCATTATGATAATGGCATCTTGTTTTTTCCTGAATGCAAGTGTGCATACTTCCATTTATAGGAGTGTTACAGTCTCCAGATTCCTTCAATTCAGTTCAGTCTCTCAGTCGTGTCTGACACTTTGCAACCCCATGAATCGCAGCACATCAGGCCTCCCTGTCCATCACCAACTCCCGGAGTTCACCCAAATTCATGTGCATCGAATCAGTGATGCCATCCAGCCATCTCATCCTCTGTCATCCCCTTCTCCTCCTGCCCCTAATCCCTCCCAGCATCAGGGTCTTTCCAATAAGTCAACTCTTCACATGAGGTGGCCAAAGTATTGGAGTTTCAGCCTCAGTATCAGTCCTTCCAATGAACACCCAGGATTGGTCTCCTTTAGGATGAACTGGTTGGATCTCCTTGCAGTCCAAGGGACTCTCAAGAGTCTTCTCCAACACCACAGTTCAAAAGCATCAATTCTTTGGTGCTCAGCTTCCTTCACAGTCCAACTCTCACATCCATACATGACCACTGGAAAAACCATAACCTTGACTAGACAGACCTTTGTTGGCAAAGTAATGTCTCTGCTTTTGAATATGCTATCTAGGTTGATCATAACTTTCCTTCCAAGAAGTAAGCATATTTTAATTTCATGGCTGCAATCACCATCTGCAGTGATTTTGGAGCCCAACAAAATAAAGTCTGACACTGTTTCCACTGTTTCCCCATCTATTTCCCATGAAGTGACGGGACCAGATGCCATGATCTTTGTTTTCTGAATGTTGAGTTTTAAGCCAACTTTTTCACTCTCCTCTTTCACTTTCATCAAGAGACTCTTTAGTTCCTCTTCACTTTCTGCCATAAGGGTGGTGTCATCTGCATATCTGAGGTTATTGATATTTCTCCCAGCAGTCTTGATTCCAGCTTGTGCTTCCTCCAGCCCAGCGTTTCTCATGATGTACTCTGCATAGAAGTTAAAGAAGCAGGGTGACAATATACAGCCTTGATGTACTCCTTTTCCTATTTGGAACCAGTCTGTTGTTCCATGTCCAGTTCTAACTGTTGCTTCCTGACCTGCATATAGGTTTCTCAAGAGGCAGGTCAGGTGGTCTTGTATTCCCATCTTTTTCAGAATTTTCCACAGTTTATTGTGATTCACACAGTCAAAGGCTTTGGCATAGTCAATAAAGCAGAAATAGATGTATTTCTGAAACTCTCTTGCTTTTTCCATGATCCAGCAGATGTTGGCAATTTGATCTCTGGTTCCTCTGCCTTTTCTAAAACCAGCTTGAACTTCTGGAAGTTCACGGTTCACGTATTGCTGAAGGCTGGCTTGGAGAACTTTGAGCATTACTTTACTACCCTGTGAGATGAGTGCAATTATGTGGTAGTTTGAGCATTCTTTGGCATTGCCTTTCTTTGGGATTGGAATGAAAACTGACCTTTTCCAGTCTTGTGGCCACTGCTGAGTTTTCCAAATTTGCTGGCATATTGAGTGTAGCACTTTCACAGCATCATCTTTCAGGATTTGAAATAGCTCAACTGGAATTCCATCGCCTCCACTAGCTTTGTTCGAAGTGATACTTCCTAAGGCTCACTTGACTTCACATTCCAGTATGCCTGGCTCTTGGTGAGTGACCACACCATCGTGATTATCTGGGTCTTGCAGATCTTTTTTGTACAGTTCTTCTGTGTGTTCTTGCCATCTCTTCTTAATATCTTCTGCTTCTGTTAGGTCCATACCATTTCTGTCCTTTCTCGAGCCCATCTTTGCCTGAAATGTTCCCTTGGTATCTCTAATTTTATTGAAGAGATCTCTAGTCTTTTGCATTCTGTTGTTTTCCTCTATTTCTTTGCATTGGTCGCTGAGGAGGGCTTTCTTATCTCTCCTTGTTATTCTTTGGAACTCTGCATTCAAATGGAAATATCTTTCCTTTTCTCCTTTGCTTCTGGCTTCTTTTTTTTCACAGCTTTTTGTAAGGCCTCCCCAGACAGAGATTTTGCTTTTTTGCATTGCTTTTCCATGGGCATGATCTTGATCCCTGTCTCCTGTACAGTGTCACGAACCTCAGTCCATATAGTTCATCAGGCACTCTATCAGATCTAGTCCCTTAAATCTATTTCTCACTTCCACTGTATAATCATAAGGGATTTGATTTAGGTCATACCTGAATGGTCTAGTGGTTTTTCCCTACTTTCTTCAATTTAAGTCTGAATTTGGCAATAAGGAGTTCGTGATCTGAGCCACAGTCAGCTTCCGGTCTTATTTTTGCTGACTGTATAGAGCTTCTCCATCTTTGGCTGCAAAGAATATAATCAGTCTGATTTCGGTATTGACCATCTGGTGATGATTCCTTACCCCACATGTATTGTATCAGCTGATCTTTACAGCAGTTCATACTTGAAGGTGATTTTAGCCCTCCCAGTATAAGTTCAATGTACAGACTTAAACAAAGGCTTACTGACCAGGTCACGGGTACAGGGACTGGTAAGTGGCAGAGGAGGACCAAGGCCATGTCTCTGGCTTCCAAGCGCTGCCTTCCTGCTTGTCCGGTGCTTTGCTGCTGTTGCTGCTTGGGCGTGGTCTAGCGGGGTAAGGACAGCAGGGCTGAGGCTTTCATGATCTTTCAGCCTTTTCTGCAGAGGGGAAGATAGAGTTTTGGAGGAGCTAGAGTTTGGGTTTTGGTTTATGAGGGAAGAGTTGAATCTTTCTCTAGGATGGAGGTTATAGGCTTGGGTTCATCAGCACAGTACTTCAATCCCCTGATCTACTGGCTTTGTGGAATGAAAAGGTTAATTTTTTTTTTTTTTAAGGGTGTTGGCATCTAATGACATGAACCTAGAAGTTTAAACGTAGACTGAATATGTTCATGCATTCATGCTCAGTCATGCAGTTATGTCTGACTCTTTGCGACCCCATGGATTGTAACCACCAGGCTCCTCTGTCTATAGGATTCTCCAGGCAAAAATACTGGCGTGGGTTGCCATTTCCTCTTCCAAGGGATCTTCCTGACCCAGGGATTGAACTCACATCTCCTGCATTGGCAGGTGGATTCTTCACCACTGTGCTGACTAAATATAGCTGGACTTTAATCTCTGTTTTATAAATTTCACGGTATTCTGTTGCAAAATAGGACATAGCATTTTTAAATAGGCAGCTTTTCAGAGTTGCATGTGAAACTTTCATCTTTCAATAAAGATGTTGGCAATTAGCTCAGCTCAAATGTGCCCTCTGCTTTGAAAGTGACCTCTCTTTTAGCCTTCTGGAGAGGCTAAGGTTTGCAGTTGCCCGTTAACCAACTGCTGTACTGTGCTTGGTCACTCAGTTGTGTCCGACTCTTTGCGGCCCCATGGACTGTAGCCTGCCAGGCTCCTCTGCCCATGGGGATTCTCCAGGCAAGAATACTGGAGTGGGTTGCTATGCCCTTCTTCAGGGGTAGCAGCTCTAAACAACACAAATTTATTCTCTTGCAGCCCTGGGGGTCAGAAGTCTGAGATGGGTCTATACCAGAGGGCTATAATAAAGATGTGGCTGAGCTGCGTTCCTTGTGGAGTCTTTAGGGAAGAATCTCTGTGTTTCCTTGCCTTTTCTAGTTTTGCTGGCTTTTACTTATTAAAATTCCATTACGACGTTTACTGGGTAGAAAGATATTAAAAGCGGATTATATTTTCTGCATCTATCTTCCTTTGAAAACTTTTAATAGTAAATATATAGCTCCCTTTGTGAAAACTAAACACCAGCCCTTTGTCCACCAGCTAGAGGATGAGGCTTTGACTGGTGGGTCATCACAGGCTTTGGCTGATGGAGAACTCAGATGTAGGCCGAGGCCAAAGCTAGAGACAGGCTCGAGTCACGGGAGCCACTGCCCCTGAGAGCTAGGTTGAGGGCACCTCTGTAGAGAACTCTAATCCGGAACTCGGGGGAAGCCCAAGTGAACCCAGGTGAACCAAAGGCGAGGTCACCTTCCTGCCAATGCAATGCAGCCACACGTCTTGCCCTTCCCAGCTACTGAAGGCTCTGGCCTTTAAAGGGCCAGTCATTGCAGGTTTTTACATCTCTTGAGGTTGGAACAGCTTTGGGGGCTGCGTGACTGTGACTTTAATGGGGGAAGGAGAATTACAGAGTGTGGTGAGACGGCAGGGTCCTCGGGGGTCTGTGTTCCTTAGGAATGGGTGTCTTCTGAAGTCTCTGCCAGTAAGAGGGGCAAGTCCTTATAACCCTTCCGTGCTTGCTAACTGCTCACAGTGTGTCTGTGCGGTGGTGACAGTCTATCAGAAGTGTAAAAAGCTATTGGAGACTGTGGAAAGTGATGAAAATTAGTGTTAGATATATAAATACTGTTGATGGTAGCTAATTATAGCACATGTGGGCATGCACATATATACTCACACACATTGAAAACTGCCTAAACGAAATTTAGTTTAGTTGAAATGACCATCATAATAGAAGAGACATCTTCTGATGAATAACTGTTCAATTCAGTGGTACAAACAGTAGGTTCTCTGGGTTAGAGACTGAGAATATTTAAAAGAGACTTTATAGAGGAGTTGGGAAACCAGAGAGGGTGGAGGGGGTGAAAATGGTGTGCTCAGAGGCACAGAAGTGTGAAGGCCCCATTTGTTCAGGATTTCAGGACTAGTGGGAAATAGGGTGGAAAGATAAAGCAGAGCTGGAATAGAATGTCAGCCACTGCCTGCCCCATCCCAGCCAAGAAATAGATAATTGAAAATGGGAAGTCAGCAAGCCCACCTCGGCTCAGTCCGCAGGGCAGAGAAAACCAAGCTTTTCTGTGTCTTGGGTGCCTCATCCCCTTATCTTGCTGGGGTCTGGAGTTCATGGCAAAGGGTTTGACAATAACTTGGCAAGCTGGGAAGCTGTTGGGTAAGTCCTGGGACAAAAGTGTTGTGATTTTAAGAATAATGCTTTACCATGTGGATTCTCACCACCCCTGTCCCAACTGTCAGACACATTCTTGAGTTTTTCCTAGTGATTATGAAGGAAGCAGCTATTTTGTTTCCCCTTCAGATACATCTACTAGTTAGCAACAATCCCCAGGTATCAACCTCTTATGCCCAACTTCTTACACGGTCAGACTTCTGCAGGAAACCCATCTAGATAGGGTATGGTCTCTGCTTGTGGGGCAGAAGGAAACTGTTTAGTCTATTTAACATTTTATTTGTATTTTGGCTGCCCTGGGTCTTGTGGTGAGCTGGGGCACTCTGCAGTTGCGACGTGCAGGCTGCTCACCACAGTGGTTTCTCTGGTTGCGGAGCAGGCCCCGCAGTTGTGGTACACAGGCTTAGTTGCTCCTCGGCATATGGAATCAAATCCTCGTCCCCTCCTCTGGCAGGCAGATTCCTAACTGCTGGACCACCAGGGAAGTCCCTATTTAGTCTGTTTAAAACTTGAACTGTGTCTTTCTGGCCCAGAGCTCCTTGGCCTACGTGTTAGTCGCTTAGTCGTGTCCAATTCTTTGCAACCCCTTGGACTGTAACCCACCAGGTTCCTCTGTCCAATTCCCTTCGCCAAGGTTTCTTCCCGACCCAGGGATCGAACTTGGGTCTCCTGCATTGCAGGCAGGTTCTTTACCTTCGGAGCCACCAGGGAAGAAGCCCTACTTGGCCTAACTTCTAAGTCACTTCAGTCGTGTCCGACTCTGTGTGACCCCATAGACGGCAGCCCACTAGGCTCCCCCGTCCCTGGGATTCTCAAGGCAAGAACACTGGAATGGGTTGCCATTTCCTTCTCCAATGCATGAAAGTGAAAAGTGAAAGTGAAGTCGCTCAAACGCCTTTGTAATTCATGAGCACCTTCTCCCTAGTAAGATTCCTTTTTGTACAGAAGATGTTTCTTCAGTTAATAAAATACTGGTGGATGTTTCTGTGGAGACTGCTTTGCAGATGTGGTTGAACAAGAGGAACATATCACCAAAAAATGCTCTCACTGTGGTCAACAGCTTCATAGAACACAGACCTGGGGGATTCTGAAACTAGATTTTACCTCTTCTGCATAAAATAGGTCGGTCATCAGTTCTTCACGAAGTTGTTGTAACGATTAGAAACAGGATACATAAAAACACCTGAAACTCAGTAGAGAGTAGACATTGTAAATAACATCTACATTTTATATCAGTTCCTCGTCCTGAGCGGGCTTTTGCTATGTTGCATTGATTCTGTTTGAGATGGTTTTTAATTAGGAAGGTGGCGCAGTTGATGGCAACCACCCCAGGCAACGTTCTCTGCAAGCAGTGACCCCACGAAGCCAGCGGGCAGGGGCAGGGGGCAGGCCTTGTGCAGACTCAATCTCCCACAGTTGCTGACAGAAGAAAAAAAAAAATCTTTTTAGTTTTGCTTTGCTGAGAAGGTGGTGCTGAATGCTCTCTTCCACTGGGAACTCAGTTTCAGTGTGCAGCAGATCTCAGTAAGTGGGGTCACACCGCTGCTTTTCTAAAAGGAGACGCGTTTCTGTTTTTATTAATCATGGAACTGACACGAGCCTGGCGGGATTTGTAAAAGGAAACAGGTTCATGTTCCTTCTTGCGGTATCCATTGCCTTCTAGAAATTAAGAGAGAGGAAGGGAGTTTTTTGTTTTTCTAGTCGGAAGACCATACACTCTTCTGGTTTAAAACAAGCAACCTCATGTCGTTGGAGACCTGCCATTTGTGAGTTTCTGGAATAAAAGGAATTCTCAGATTTTTGTCGGCTGTCATTATTGAAGGAAAGTAGCAAAGCCATGATGCCAAGAGATGCCTAAAATAGCTGTGCATGTAATTACGGGACTAGATGCTTCCTCGTCACAAGCTTGGAATTCAGTTCTTTTTGGAGTTGAATCTAATATTAAAGACCATTGATGTGGATGGACAAGAAGAGGTTTTTATTCTATACTGAGGTTTTCTAATACATATTCAGTTCAGTTGCTCAGTCGTGTCCGACTCTTTGCGAGCCCATGGACTACAGCACGCCAGGCCTCCCTGTCCGTCGCCAACTCCCGGAGTTTACTCAAACTCATGTCCATTGAGTTGGTGATGCCATCCTACCATCTCATCCTCTGTTGTTTCCTTCTTCTCCTGCCCCCAATCCCTCCCAGCATCAGGGTCTTTTCCAATGAGTCAGTTCTTTGCATCAGGTGGCCAAAGTATTGGAGTTTCAGCTTCAACCTCAGTCCTTCCAATGAACACCCAGGATTGATCTGCTTTATGATGGACTGGTTGGATTTCCTTGCAGTCTAAGGGACTCTCAAGAGTCTTCTCCAACACCACAGTTCAAAAGCATCAATTCTTTGGCACTCAGCTTTCTTTACAGTCCAGCTCTCACAGTGCAGCTCATTTTTATATAGTGAGATACAACAATAATCTCAACATAAAACCAGTGTTGGGTGACAGGAGTATTAGGATTGGAATGAACTTGTTTTATAAAAACTATTATCTGCAAAATTTCTGTAAACAGCAGTTACTCCTTATCCTTTTGAACTTGGTTTGACCACTCCATTTTTTTTAACATGCAACCTTCTTACACACACAACTGATTGTATGATGTGAAGGACAGCCCCATAGAGCACCATGATGGAGCAGTGATTATCTTTTTGCAAGTTGGAGGTTGCAGAGGTTTGTGGTCCATTTTTTTTGCCTGTTGAGTGTTCTGCAGCAATAACCAAGTAGCCTCTAGGGGGCAGCGTAAGGCCAGTTAAAACCCTTGTGCCTGGGGCTGTTGGTGGGGTTTTCTGAATCATTGTCCAGCCTTTCTTGGTCCATGATGCAGCATCCCTGCTTCTCCTGGCCAAACTAATTCACTCTCTAGACCTTGCCAAGGTAGGGATCTTTACCATTAGGCCTCTAATACCCTGCTTTCCTCCACTCATCCTGTTCTTTTCCGTACTCTTAAGCTCCCCTGGTCTTCTTTGTACCATATGATACAGCAAACAAGTCCCACGTCAGCTTAATGATAGAATCGGTTTGCTGTCGTTTCACAACCAGCTGTACATGTCCTTTGGGCAGGAGCAACCTGGTATGTCTTTGTGTGTCTCATAATACCAGGAATGCCCTGGAAGGCTAAATAAATCCTTGGCCACAGCTGGATTATTCCTTAGCCTGTAGTGAGTGCTTGGTGCTGACTTGATTGTTGAGATGGTCTTGTTTCTGTGCAAGAGAAAGTATTTTCTTCGCTTCACTTGTTTCTGAAATGCGTGCATTCTCACGTGCTTTCTGGTTTGTTTCAGATTGAGATGCAAGATAGGAGGGCTTTCAAAATAAGCCCAGGGGTGCAATGGAAAACACGGATGCTCGGTGCCAGAGATGCATATTTGCATCTAGGTTCTTCCTATTCTCAGCCCCAGTTTTTCTCACCCCAAAAGTGGGGCTGTCTAAGCTGATAATTTACCATCTGACCTGGAGCACCTTTGAGAGTGAAGGAGGACATTTAAAAATATTGATAGTCACATAGTCGTCGTTGTTCAGTCGCTCCGTCATGTCCGACTCTTTGCAACCCCGTGGACTGCAGCATGCCAGGCTTCCCTGTACTTCACCATCTCCCGGAGCTTGCTCAAACTCATGTCCGTTGAGTCAGTGATGCCATCTGACCATCTCATCCTCTTTCATCCCGTTCTCCTCCTGCCCTCAATCTTTCCCAGCATCAGGGTCATTTCTGATGTCAGAAATGTTTGTATCAGGTGGCCAAAGGATTGGAGCTTCAACTTCAGCATCAGTCCTTCCAATGAATATCCAGGACTTAGTTTCTTTAGGATGGACTGGTTGGATCTCCTTGCAGTCCAAAGGACTCCTAAGAGTCTTCCCAGCACCACAGTTTGAAGGCATCATAGTCCTTGGAAGTATTTATTGACTGGGGAATGCTTTTTATATTGTGTCTTTTGGCTTGCCTATAAAAGTGTTCTATTTAAAAATTATTTTCAAAATAACATTTCCAACAAAATATTAAAATAATGAATAGGACAGCCTGTCAGTGGGTTCAGTGGATTGGCATGCTAGAACAGCATATGGTGTTTCAAAGAATCAGGTCGAGTGATCCATGTAAAGTGCCTAGTGCCATGCTTGGGACGCATGGTGTGTTTAGGAAATGAGAATTTCCTTTTCCTTTATGGAATAAAGTTGGACAAAGAAGCACTGACAGCAATAAACAAAGACCGATAGGCTTTTTAAAGAGGCCCCTGCAAGGAGGGTGTTTTTCTAGCTCTCCAGATCCTGATAACACAATGTGAGTTTTGTCCAGCTCTAGCAGGAAAATACTGATTGAAGAACACGGTTCTGCTTGTATGTGGTCAGACAGCTGTCTCAGCAGTAGAGCACTTACCCTAGCGGGGGCTCTGCCTTTCGGGTGATAATTTGGCTGCCCTGTGAGCACAGAGCTCTTCTCCTCACTTGTGAGTTTGTCACTACTTCTGGGCAACTTGCCTGGAAAGCTGGAGGATCCAGCCTGCCAAGGCTACCCCTCTTCTGCAGAAGCCATCCTGCTGTGTAGGGGCCTGAACTCAGCAATTGTGCTTAAATACTGGGTTTACCTGAAACTTGATAGTTTGAGCTGTAAAATACATACCTACCGTTAAGGTTGGTATCCCCCACTCAGTTGTGTCTGACTCTTTGCAACCCCATGAACTGCAGCCCACCAGGCGCCTCTGTCCGTGGGATTCTCCAGGCAAGAATACTAGAGTGGGTTGCTATGCCCGCCTCCAGGGGATCTTCCCGACCTAGGGATCGAACCCGCGTCTCTTACGTCTCCCTGCATTGGCAGGGGGATTCTTTACCACTAGTGCCACCTGGGAATCCCCCAGAGGCTTCTGTGCTTGCCACCTCCCGTGTGACAGAGCATTCAGGGAGTGCCCTGTGGCCTCCTGGACGTGGGAAAGCGTCTGCACATGGTGAATAACGATGTGTGGCAGGAGTATCAGGCCGGGAGTGGGTGGCGTTGGGGGCCAGCGCTCCGCAGGGCTCCTCATGGCCTCTTCTTTCTCCAGGTACGTGTACATCCCAGCGGGCGGGTCACAGCATGGCCTGCTGGGGGCCCTCTTCTCCACTGCGATGACATTCGCGTTTGTGAGCTTCTGGCACGGCGGGAACGACTACCTGTGGTGCTGGGCCACCCTCAACTGGCTGGGGGTCACCGTGGAGAATGGCGTCCAGAAGCTCGTGCAGAGGCCGCACGTCCAGCACAGCTTGGTGAGCAGGTCCTGGCTTGTGCGGCAGGGGCAGCCAAGCTGGGTGGACTGGGTCTGGGAGGGTAGGCAGTCATCACGTTTACCCACGTTGTGGGCCATTTCTGCCAGATTGGCTCAACATCCAGAGTGTTCCTGGAGACAGGACAGCTGAACAAGAGGTGGTGGCTCAGACAGTAAAGCGTCTACCTGAAATGCAGAAGACCTGGGTTCGATCCCTGGGTCGCAAGATCCCTGGAGAAGGGAAAGGCTACCCACTCAGTACCTTGCCTGGAAAATTCCATGGATGGAGGAGCCTGGTAGGCTACAGTCCATGGGATCGCAAAGAGTCGGACACTACTGAACAACCTCACTGCTTCACTGGCTGTAACTATAAGATAATTCATGTTTATTATGAGAATTAGAAAATTCAAATGAGTATAAGGAAGATGTCTCCTCAAGAGAAACCACTGTTAAATCCCTTCTAAATTATTTTTTTGAACAAAACTTGTTTTAGTTACTGTGTTTTTGACTGCTCTGTGGCGTCTTTGCTGTGTGTGGACTTTCTCTGGTTGTGGCGAGTGGAGGGCTCCTCTCTTGTGCACAGGCTCAGTTGCCCCACTGCATGTGGGGTCTTAATTCCTGGACCAGGGATCGAACCCATGTGCCCTACATTACAAAGTGGCTTCTTTCTTTCATTCTTCAGTGAAGGGTAATTACGGTATTGTGCTGGGTTCTGCCATACATCAGCGTGGATCAGCCATAGGTGCACACATGTCCCTTCCCTGTTGAGCCTCCCTGCCACCTCTCACCCCCCACCCCATCCCGCCCCTCTAGCTTGTCCCAGAGCCACGGTCTGAGCTCCCTGAGTGACAGCAAATCCCCACTGGCTCTCTATCTTTCAGATGTTAGTGTGTGTGTTTCCCTACTATTCTGTATCCATTTGTCCCGCCCTCTCCTTCCTACCCCCACCCCCACTGCGTCCAGAAGTCTATTCTCTGTGCTGCATCTCCATTCCTGCCCTGCAAATAGGTTCATTGGTAGCAAGGTGGATTCCTGACCACTGGGCCACCAGGGAAGTCCCCCTTCTAAATTTTTTCTCTCCTCTCTCTACACACGCACACATGTACATTGCACACACATACATGTATAACATTTTAAACATACCATTATCCTAGAGATACAGTTGTATCAGGACTCTTTTCTATGTCATCAAATACATTTCTAACAACCCTTTTTAATGGCGTTACAGAATTCCATTATGTGGCTATACCATAATTCATTTAATCAGTCTCTTATCAACATATTGTTCTAATTTTTTTTTGCAGTTAGTGGTTGCATTGAGATGACTGTCATAACAAGGGTGAATTCTTGAATGTTTAACATTGCTAAGTTAAAGATTTTTCTTACTTTTAAAGTTTGCATGCCTACTGCTTACCTGTTCCTTAACTGCCCAGTAGACAAAGTTTGCCAGTTTGCATTCCTACCAATGGTGCCTGAGAATGCCCTTGCCAATCCTGAGTAGTACTGGTATTTTTAATCTTTGCTGTTTAAATAGGTTTTAGCAGCATAACAATCAGCTAAGGATTTAAGACACATTCACAACCTTTAGGAAAATAACTTGGGAAATTAAGCATTTTTCTTTACACACATGTTTAGGTGATTTAAAAGTATGAGCAATGTTTCGCCATGTAAATGTGGAAAAGGATGTATTAGATATTAGAATCTTACAGGAATCTTCAATTCTGAATATGTAGCTATATTCCGATAACTCTGAAAAAAGTAGCTAAAAAGATATATGCCATTATCAGTGTTGATGGCAGGCAGTAAAACACAAAAAATTTACTGGGAAATGATTAATGTAAATAAACTCCCCCAGTATTTGCAGCTAAAGCAAATATATTTCAAAAAGTCAACATCACCAAAATAGAATACATTTGAGTGTTTTTCTATAAAGATAGCTCTGTGTGTATGTGTGTGTATGTGTGTGTGTGTGTGTGCATGCGTGCGCACACTCAGTCGTGTCTGACTCTGCGACCTCATGGATTATGCCCACCAGGCTCCTCTGTCCAAGGGATTTAGATTCAATAAAAACTGAATCAAAGCACATAGCAAAAATATCACTCCTAAAGGAATTTAAGTATGTTCATATATGTTTAAAGATAAATATTTTATTCAGTTCTAGTACCCAGAACCAGTGGGAAAGAAATGTCAGTGAATTCCAATAGAAAGTGGAATTTCAATGAGAGTCATGGCTTTGTAACACAAAGAAAAACCATAAAAAGTGGTATAATAAAGGTTACACACTTCACCCTTCAAATCTGAGTAGTCTTCCCCAAAGCGGGAACATCATCAGCCACGAAGGCCAGAAAATTCTTTTCAGCCTAGATTGAAGCCCTGTGACACATTTCTGTGTACCCTCATAAAGGATCTGACATTAACCTTGAACTTAATCTTAAGAGTTCTTTGGACTTTGAGCCATCGATTATATTACTAATAAATCTAAAGAATCTAAAATATTAAAAGAGTAACCCAAACTGTGTGATGCAACCTATGACTTACTAGAAAAAAAAAGTGTTAGTTGCTCAGTCGTGTCCAACTCTTTGTGGCCCCGTGGACTGTAGTCCGCCAGGCTCCTCCGTCCATGGGATTCTCCAGGCAAGAATACTGGAGTGGGTAGCCATTCCCTTTTCCAGGGGACTTCCCGACCCAGGGATCAAACCCAGGTCTCGTTCATTGCAGGCAGATTCTTTACCATCTGAGCCACCAGGGAAAGCCTTACGGCCTATTAGTTTTGGCTAAAAATGGAGGAAGGCGGTAAAAAGACTTGCTCACAGGGTGAAGCACTTGAATGTCTGCTGTGCCACATCACAGCTCATTCCAGGACCTTCACATGTTTACCTCATTTGAGCTTCTGCCCACAGTTCAAGCACCTCAGTGTATAGTAATTTTTGAACATGCAATTTTTTTTGGTGAGATATATGTCTTGTATATTGCAGATGTGGTGTCTAGTTTACATATTTATTGAGCAAGGACACATTTTGTAAAACCTGTTTTTAGCACCTGTCTTGCCTCTTGACAGCCTGGTGATTACTTACGGCTATTTAGACTCAGGAGTTCTTTAAGTTCAAGGTCAAGGCCCTGTTATTATTTGTGTTCTGTATGGTTAGCTGTGTGTCTGAGTTCATTCAGTACGTCAGTACACAATTAAGCCTTCTAAGTTGGGCTTGTTCTTTAGTTCTTTTCCCACCTGTCCACTCAAGGAATTTTCCTCCATTGCTCTGTTTCTTATAGAGTTCAGTACAGGTGCTGTTTTCCTTCCGAAAAACATGGCTGGCCTTCCAGATGTACATAGCCTTCTGAATAAACTGTTTCCCTACTTGGGTTGCCTCCTTCTCGCCCTTTTCATGAATCCATTTCCCATTCTTTTCTTTATTGAGATATAATTGCTGTACAACATTGTATAAGTTGCAGGTACACTAAGTACAACAGTGATTGACAATTTTTAAAGGTTATACTCCACCTAACAGTTGTTATAAAATAGTGGCTATGCATTTACCTTTTGGGGGACCACAGTCCAAATAAGACTTAATGCCTCCTTGGCACTTTATTTCATCTGATTTTAATCTTCCCGATGATCTGACAGTATTTTTGCAATGGGAGCTCACTCCCCATGCCCTTATGCACTCTCCCCAAGGCATTCATCCTTCATCTGTTTTTTTTTTTTTTAAGTGATGGATTGAAAAACATGTGAATAACAAGGATTATCATCCCTTCTTTTTTGTGTCTTCTTTAACCTCAAAGCTTTGCCTGGGGCACAAGAGATATTAAGATAATTTTTTTTTTTTTTTTTTGCCATGCTGAGCAGCTTGTGGAATCTTAATTCCCCAACCAGGGATCAAACCCAGGCCTTTGGCAGTGAGAGTGCAGAGTCCTAACCACTGGACCACCAGGGAATTCCCTGGAGTGGGATTTTATTTCTTGGTGACCGTTGAACACTCAGAGCTGAGTGTTGAAGATCAGAAGCCCTCTGCCACTCCAGGCAGGGCTCTTCCTTTGAACTTTATGCAGGAGTGGAAATGTCCACTGTGTTGTCCAATCCGAGTAGTCATGAGCCACACTGAGTACTTGAAGTACTCACTGAGAAACTAATTTTTAAATTTATTTAACTTTAATTAATTTGAATCTCAGTAGCCCCCACGTGGCCAGTGGTTTCCGTTTGTGGTGGTAGAGTTCTAGAATGTATCCCTTTTCTAGAAAGAAAAAAAATAGAACAATATAGTATTTGACTCTGCGGTAATTTAGGAAGGTTTTTATTGCTGATGGGATGCCTCATATATGCAGCTGACTACTGAACCTCTCTCCTCTTGATCATCTCACAGATGTCTCAGACTTAGCATGCGGAGTACTGACTTGGTGAACCACCCAGTCCCCAATAATTCCAGCTAGCTCCTCTCCCTCCAGCATTCTCTACTTCTGCAAAAGCCACCATCATCTTGCTAGTCACTCATGGCCAGGCCCCTCAAGTTGCCCTTTGTTCCTTCCTCTCTCGAAGTCCTGCCTGTATGTGCTGTACGTTCTACCTCCTAGGTAGGTCTCAATTTCTAAAAACTGTTTCCATCTCCACTGAGTCATCCTAACCCCACTGTTACCATTTCTTGCCCAGTCTACCAAATAGCTGTGAACTGGTCTCCCTGCTTCCACTTCTGCCTTCTTTAGCTCGTTATCCTCGCAGTGCTGAGTGATGCTTGTCAATAAATAACCTAACCAATTAGCCTCCAATTAAAATAAAAAAATAAATACCTAACCACGTTGTCATCCTTAAAAATCTCCAGAGGCATCCCATTTTCTTGGGACTCAGTCCCCAGTATTGAAGATGACCTGTAAGACCTTGGCTGATTCTCGTCTTGCTCCTTCTCCGCATCCTCTCTGGCTCTCTCCTCTCACACCCTGTTCCTCCTTCTGTTCATTTTCATACCTGGCCCCTCCAGCCCCAGCTCCATGGCACAGGCTCTTCCATCTCTAGGATGCTCTTATTCCTTTCCCTCCTTTTCACCCTTCTGACTTCGGCTTGAATGACAGCTTACTTGGGTACCATTTACTGATCCTCCTAAGTCAATCAGGTCCCAACTGGTAACCCCTTTGGGGTACCTTGTATGTGGTCTCTTCAGCTGTACTTATCACAGTTACAGAGAAATGTTCTTTTACAATAGCTTGTTTAATCCTTATCTCCCTCTCTAAACTGGTAAGCCTCCCTACATCAGAAATCTGTATCTGTTGCCAAAAAATCTTGGCTCTGTGTGTACCAATGTCAAACAGAAATACGGAGACAGAGTTATGGAGGAGAAGGAAAGAGTGGTTTTATTACTTTGCCAGGCAAAGGGGGAACACAGTAGGCTGGCACCTCAAGAACTGTGTCCCCCTCCTTGGTGAATTGGGAGAGGTTACATTGTCAGACAGGGTATGTGATAAAAATCAATCTTCACCCCTTCTTCTGCAAAGTTTCAAAAGGATAGCGTTGATGACTAGATTTAAGTGTCATGGAAAGTAGATGGGGGAAAAGTGGAAACAGTGACAGATTTTATTTTCTTGGTCTCTAAAATCACTACGGATGGTGACTGCAGGCATGAAATTAAAAGATGCTTGCTCCTTGGAAGAAAAGCTATGACAAACCTAGACAGCATATTAAAAAGCAGAGACATCACTTTGCTTTCAAAGGTCTGTATAGTCAAAACTGGTTTTTCCAGTAGTCATGTATAGATGCGAAAGTTGGACCATGAAGAAAGCTGAGTGCTGAAGAATTGATGCTTTAGAACTGTGGTGCTAGAGAAGATTCTTGAGCGTCCCTTGGACAGCAAGGAGATCAAACCAGTCTATCTTAAAGGAAATCAGTCCTGAATATTCACTGGAAGGACTGATACTGAAACTCCAATACTTTGGCCACCTGATGCGAAGAGCCAACTCATTGGAAAAGACCCTGATGCTGGGAAAGACTGAAGGCAGGAGAAGGGGACGACAGAGGATGAGATAGTTGGATGGCATCACCGACTCAATGGACATGAATCTGAGCAAACTCCGGGAATTAGTGAAGGACAGGGAAGCCAGCATGCTGTGTAATTCATGGGGTTGCAAAGAGTCAGACACAATTAGCGACTGAACAGGAACAAAGGGTCTTGAATGCTCTGTCTCCTAATCTTGATGAACCTTTCTGGTCCCTTTAATCTTACCTCAGGTGGTTTTATTGCTGCTTCTCCTTTGATTAGCAACTGTTCTACCTGTTGGAACTCAGAGAAGGTCAGGGAGGCTGGAGTCTTCAGGCAAAGGAGGACAAAAAGGCTTCCATGCCCAGGAGCCCCACAGGGCCCTGCTTGGCATCATATCCTTGACACGTATCATGATGCCTGGCGCAGTGTAAGCATGCAGTATATACTTGTTGAATGAATGAAGGAGTGAATATATTTTCTGACTTTACTGAGGGGCTTGTGAGAAGAAATAAGCTTATGCAGCAGCTTGAAGAAGATTGGATACTGGAAGAACTCACTAAGACTGAGGCTTATTGAACATTATACAGGGAGATTCTTATGTAGAGGGATAAATACTAATTGGTCTAGTGATGGTAAAACACTATTTTAATGTTGACTATACGTGTGTGTGTGTGAGAGAGAGAGAGAGAGAGAGAGAAAGGGGTAGGGAGCAATTAACCTTCCTGGTACCCCGCTGCTTTATGAGAGAGGGGGATTACGGGCTGTGATTCACTGAGGCCCAGAGCTGACAAAGGCATTTTGACAAAGTACCAAGCAAGGTGGATGAAGAGGAGTTACTGCTAAAGCAACACGCTTTTCCTCTGTATAAGTACTCTCCCGGGGAACTAGAATTTGTGTTCAGCATGGAAATCTTTTAATAAGTAGAAACATTTTGAAGCATCAGTAGAGACGCACTACTTGCTGATTCTCTATTTGATCTCTGCTTTGAAAGAAGACACCTTCAGGCTGCTTGTTAGTCATTCCTACACAAAGGAGAATCTACATCCCAAGCTGCTCACCCACCCCACCTCTGATTTCCATTTCATTGAATAATTTAAATATGTCCTCCTCCCCCAGCCCTTGTCCCTTCTTCTTTGCTGAACTGATTGATGTTCTTTCTGAAGCAGTAAAATATCTATGTATAGACTTAATTAAGAGAACGTGCCACCAGTGAAAGTCGTGGAGGGTCAGTCTCATGGTTCTCAGAGGGACCTGATGCTTTTGTGTGTCAGAAAGACTGCAAAGCTCTGTAGTGATGTCCATTTCAGTTTATCAACTATATTGATCAGTTTGATTTTGAAGAGGAAATTGAGAGATCAGTCAACTTGAGAGGATAATAGATTGTAAAACTATGACATGATCTACCCAGTGATTTCCTAGTTCGGTGGAATCCTAACTCATCAACTGGCAGTTGGCTTGATTAGAAAATCTTTTCACTGGAAGTCAGTAATCACAGCCCCAACTAACTCACTGAAGAACTACAAAGCACACTGGTCTGAGAAGAGTTATTCTGTTGGACAATGACTCCTGATCTTCGTCCTCCACTTGGATCCATTTCAACAAAGATCAAGTGCTAACTGTCAATAATTACTTTTCTTCAGACCATAACCCTTCTTAGACTGAGCCCATTTAGGCAGAGCCAACCTTATTGCTCATCTAGGAAAAAATTTCCGCACCCTTTGTGGGAGACACATTGCAGCTGGAGAACTCTTCTTAGTGAAAGACATGTCCCGCCCCCTCCACCCCCTTTTTTTTTTTGCATGTTCTTTCAATGTGTCAATGCATACAGTGCACTGGTCTATCCATATATAGTGATGGCGTCTATTAGTCAGTTCCACCCTCTCATGAACAAGGTATCTTGCCTGGTCTCTTGACAGGGTAATCATCTTTGCAGTAGCTGCTTTGGATTAAAGAGACAGTGAAACCATGGGATGAGGAAAACCTTTTCTCTGAGAGGAGCTAAGGGTTTATATTTTTTTAAAAAATGGACTTGTCTTTATAAACATCATAAAATACTGATTGACCTATTCTTCCCAGGCATTGTGCAGAAGAGAGGTCTGAGCTAGAGACAGATGTTTGAGAGCATGTAGTTTATATTTTGGAGCCATGAAAATGTCTGAGACTTTCTAGAGAGAAAGAGTACAGAAAGCGAAGAAAAGGTAACTGCCTAAAAATGAATCCAAGGACACCAACATTTAGAATTTAGATGGAGAAAGAGGGGCCAAGAGGTGGGAGGGAAATACAGAGGATGATCTCATAGACATGAAGAAAAAGAAGGTTTTTCAGAGAGGGAGTGGAGTGGTCCACGGTGTTGATGCTATTAGGGGGAAAAGTTAGGCGAGATTAAAGAAGGATTATGGCTCCATGTCAGAGTGCTAACAGGAAGAGAAAAGAGCAGTGAGTCGTTGTCCTGGCCTGTGAGTTTGTGATTCGGTTGCAGAGGCAAGATGTATGCAAACCAGCTGAGGACCAGTATTAAGACATTATCTGCTGAGACCAGGCTGAGTCCTGGAGGCAGCTGATGTCCCCGAGGTGGCAGAGTGAGCCAGGCTTTTAGGAAGGTTTATTTAAAGAGCTGGGGCTTGAGTAGGACTCGGAAGATGTAAGATGGGATTTGGATAGGTCAGTAGAGAGAAGACAAGCTCGAAGCCCGGGGAATAGCACACACGACCCGAAGTCAGGAGTGGGCACGCCGTGTTCAGGGGAGGAGGCTGCCTTGACAGTCAAGGGGCTGTCACCGGGGAGAATGGAGGAAAAGAGGTTAGAGAGACCAAGTAGTCCCCACTCTAAAGAGATCTGAGTGCCAGATTGAAAGATACAGAAGTGCGAGCCGCTTAACCAAACAGGAGAGCATTAAGTTAACATGTTGATCCCACACGTCCAATTAGCCTGTTGTACCAGCTTGCTCGCCCTCACCAGGACCCCTGGGTCTGAAAAGAGCAATGCCTGTTGTTGGGAACAGTGTGTTCCCTGGTGGATGGTGACATGTTGGCACCCCTCTCATTGTCTTCCACCCTGAAGGATCATTAACGACGTGGGGAACGCTGCGCCGTTCCCTGGCTGTACGTTTTCTTCTCTGGGGGAATACAAACCCATGCTTTAACCCTTCTTGATCTTAGTGGGAGAATTCTGCAAAGCATTCCACCGGTTAGTTCAAACACGTTTAGAAAGACAAAAGCACTTTGAAAGGTTCTCTTAAACTTCCTATTACTGAGTCCGCTGACAGCAGAGCCTTAGAATAGAGTCAGGTTTCAGGGATTCAGACCCTGGGGTCTGGCCGGCTCTGGAGTTTCTGCTGCCTTGCCTGTCCCTCCCAGTTTAGGCTTGAGCTGGGCAGCGGCTGCCGTCTCATCGTTGCTGTGGCCCTGGGACTCCTGTCCGTTCTCCCCTCTTAAGTGCACAGCACAAACCCTTGCCCTGGGGAATTGTAGCCTTGGAAAAGAATACTGAGCCAAAGATGAGATCCATGGCTTGAATGGAAGTAGTTGAAACAGGCCTGTGTAGGTGGTTTGTGAGATGAGGTTCTTTACCTGAGAGACCCTGATTTCTGCTTCTGTAGCACAGATAAGTGGTGGTCCCTCTAATCAGGCTTGCTTCTCTGATAGCTCAGTTGGTAAAAGAATCTGCCTGCAATGCAGGAGACCCTGGTTCGATTCCTGGGTCAAGAAGGTCCCCTGGAGAAGGGAGTGACTCCCCACTCCAGTATTCTGGCCTGGAGAATCCCATGGACTGTATAGTCCACTGGGTCACAAGAGTCGGACAGACTGAGCAGCTCTCACTTCACTCTGACCACAGTGTAGTGCCTAGCAGTTTTCTAGGGATGGACTTAGGAAGAAGCACAATCTTACTATGTACCTGCTGAAGCGTTGGATATGTCTTTCTGAATCTGGGTCTCTCTTTTCCTCCCAGAAAATCCAAATTACTGACTGAAGGTGGCAGAGCTTGAGTTTCCAGTGTTCCTGCTATCAGTGGAGGGGTAAAATAGCCCCTTCTTCCCCAAATAATATGCACATACTTAGCACAATGTGTTTTTACAATGTATATTTATTTACAATGTATATTTATATATTATGTATAATGTATGTTGGGTGTATGTGTTGTGACTGTATATAGCATATATATATACACACACACACATACACTGTGCATTTTTATATGTGCATATGTATTCATTTTTTAAAGCTCTGAGAAGTCAGAAATGTGCAAGACTTCCAAAATATCTCACATTCCTTCCAGGGCCTAGAAATAAAAGCTGCTTAAAAAAGCATATCGAACAGCTGCTGGCCTTGTTTGAGATGAGCTGGATTGGAATAAATGTACTTGTGATCACCAGCATGTATGGAAACACGAATTTAAGGTGGCTCTTGCTTTTTCCTCTGCTGCCAACCCTGAAAGCCACTCAGTGGGCCAGAGTAAGTGTTGGAAGGGTCACTGTGTATCCCCTGAAGGGTGACAGGAAAGAATATGATGTAAGAGGTGCAGGACATCTACCAAGCCAATTATTCAGCTTTTGAAACTGATGATATTAAAATACTTTTTACTGTGAGAAGGTGAAGAATAAGGATAACAGGTATAATAAAAATTCACCTTTTATTTAAAAATACAAACACAGAAGTGTGTGGAGGGTTATACACTGAAATGTCAATGATGGCTAACTATTTACTACTGGTGGGATTATTTGTAATGCATATTTTCTGGTTTTTGCTCACATATTTTCAGCCTTTTCTACAGTGAATAAGTATCATTAACTAATCAAAGGTTATTGAGAGAAAAGGGAAGAGAGGAAACCCGCCGTCAGGAAGCTTTGCTTAGCTGACCCTGGATGCTCAGTTTATGTTAGAAATTGGAGGTTAGTTATTCTCAGGAGTAGATGAGCATGAGACTATTGTAAGTGCCAGCCTATGCCATACAAGGAACTCTGCCAGACTGCACAGAGATCTTTCTCATTCCTTAAGTTATCTACCCATCACAACAACCCTTCAGGGCAAATGTTACTACCTCCAGTTTTACAGATAGGGAAGCTAGAGACCAGGAATGTAAGTAATTTGTTTAAGAACAGATGGTTGGTTTGATTAGAAAGAAGTCAAACTCGGTCACACGTGATCTATTCAAGCTTCTTTGACTTCAGACAAGGAGTCTTCCTTGATGCTCGAGCTGCTCAAGTGACTCATCTACATCCCATCTCCTTGATGCTTGTGCACTTCTGGCATTAGATGAACTGACAACACAGCCCTCAGTTCTTAGACCACTTGTGTTTTGACTGGCTCCACACAGCCTGACTATGGAATAGCTCTAATTTTTTTTTTAATTTTATTTTATTTTTAAACTTTACAATATTGTATTGCCAAATATCAAAATGAATCCGCCACAGGTATACCTGTGTTCCCCATCCTGAACCCACCTCCCTCCTCCCTCCCCATACCCTCCCTCTGGGTCGTCCCAGTGCACCAGCCCCAAGCATCCAGTATCGTGCATCGAACCTGGACTGGCGACTCGTTTCATACATGATATTATACATGTTTCAATGCCATTCTCCCAAGTCTCCCCACCCTCTCCCTCTCCCACAGAGTCCATAAGACTGATCTATACATCAGTGTCTCTTTTGCTGTCTCGTACACAGGGTTATTGTTACCATCTTTCTAAATTCCATATATATGTGTTAGTATACTGTATTGGTGTTTTTCTTTCTGGCTTACTTCACTCTGTATAATAGGTTCCAGTTTCATCCATCTCATTAGAACTGATTCAAATGTATTCTTTTTAATGGCTGAGTAATACTCCATTGTGTATATGTACCACAGCTTTCTTATCCATTCATCTGCTGATGGGCATCTAGGTTGCTTCCATGTCCTGGCTATTATAAACAGTGCTGCGATGAACATTGGGGTACCCGTGTCTCTTTCCCTTCTGGTTTCCTCAGTGTGTGTGCCCAGCAGTGGGATTGCTGTATAACTCTGTGAACAACTCTGAGCGGTCCAGTTGTGGAGTGCACATAAGGAAGAGATTACTGAATAGCCCACTCTCTCCTCTCTTGATTCCACCTCATCTCATTCGGGTCACCTCTAACTCCCTCCTCACTCTTCTCTTCTCCATATAATGCTGTAAACCTCTCTGGCTGACACAAGTTTCAGGGCAAGACATACCAAGCAAATTCTCCAGCAGCAAGAAACACAGCCCTGAGCTCCAAGATACAGGCAGCCCAAAGTCACCCCAAAACCATAGACATCCCATAACTCATTACTGGACATTTCATTGCACTCCAGAGAGAAGAAATACAGCTCCACCCACCAGAACACTTCCACTGCTGGAATAGCTCTTCTGAAAAATCGGCCCAAGAGAAGTGAAAATGTCCCCCAAGCACTTGTACCGCGTTATCTCGTGTGATTTTAATAAGTGTTAGTGTTAGTCGCTCAGTCGTGTCTGGCTCTTTTGCGACCCACCAGGCTCCTCGGTCCATGGGATTTTCCAGGCAAGGATACTGGAGTGGGTTGCCATTTCCTTCTCCAGGGGATCTTCCCAACCCAGGGATCAAACCCGGGTCTCCTGCACTGCAGGCAGATCCTTTACTGACTGAGCTACAAAATAAGTAGCATCATTATCCCTGTTATACAGCGGGAAGAACTGAAACTCAGGAAGTTTAAAAAAATATATGTTTATGATTCAAAACTCAAATATTACACAAGCTTTCATTTAGATAAATAAATAGAAGAGCAGTCTCCATTCCTCCTACTCTTATGTTCTTAACCCATCAGAAGAAACTTTAAGTTCTCTTAATTGTTTCTGGTATTTACCTCTGTCTTTCTAAAGTATATTCTATTACTCTTCATTTATAAATTATAAATAGTAACTACTTTCTACATGAGGTTTTAACCTCTTAGACCTACTCCCCACTTCTCCTCCTAATGCAATAATCTCTATATTTTTTGTTAAATCAGAAGTCATTGTTTACAGTATCATTACTATGTTACATGTGGCTCCCCCATTAGCTTCCAAACCAGCCAGTGTACTATAATTGCATTTCCTTTCTTAGTCAACTGTTTCCCCAACTCAGAGTAAGAATCGCCTTGCCTGTTTTGTTTGAGTAAGTAGTTTACTGTTATCATGTCTTTCCAAACTTTTCAGAATAGTATTCTATTTTGCGTGTGGCCAGGCCTCTCTGGCAGTCTGTCAGCTCTCTTCTTTAGCTGGAGAATCTTTCTCGAAGACCTCCCATCCTCCCTTCCCATTTGGATTATTTATCTTCAGATCTGCTGTACAGCTGTCATCATGACATGTTCCCTCTCCTTTCTGCGAGGTTGTCTTGGCCTCAGATCTCATTGCTTTTTCCCCCCTTCCTTTGATTTTCTGGGTCACATCCTTCAGTAGCTTCCTAAGAAAAGAATCATGGGTGAGATATATAGATATGTGTGTGTGTGTGTGTGTGTGTGTGTGTGTGTATAGAGAGAGAGAGAGAGAGAGAGAGAGAGAGAGAGACCTAGTATTTCTAAAAGTCTCTTTATACTCTCATATTTAATTGATTATCTGAGCACTGAATTTTAGGTTGAAAGGCAATTTATCCTGAAAACTTTTCAAGATACTGTCTTCTAGTTTTTAATGTTACTGTTGAGAAATGCCATTTGATTCTTGATTCTTTGTATGTAATCTGTTTTTCTCTCTAGGGGCTTACTGCAGATATCTTTGGTAATGCTGAAATGTCACTCTACTTACTGTCCTTGACTGGAGAATCTCTCTAATGCAATTTATTTATGGGAAAAAAACCTTCATAATGGGTTGGGGTGGGGAGAAAGACGGACTTTTATCTTTGTGGTCTGTATGCTCATAACCCAGGTTTTTAACCAATCTCTGCTTTTTCCCCACCATGGTTTACTCTGCCATCTGTGGTATATGGTGTCTCTAATGCCTGTTACTTCTAGGGACTGGTGTATGAATGACTTTCTTCTCTTTGGCATCTAGTGTTCAGGTTTCTCAGCTCTGTTAATTTATCCATCTGCTTTCTATCTTATAAGGATGGTATGACTTTGCTCATTTGCTGTTCACTGTTCACTATTTGCTTCCATTCCCTGACTGTGGGAATTATACCTTTAAGAAGATTTATAGCTTCTTAAATGTTTACTCCTCATTTTAATGGGGTTTGTAAAGGGAGCAGAGATGTCTCATCTACTGTGTTTAAGCGAATGTTGCTAAAAGAGTTCTCTGAGATGTCATTTGGTGAATCACTTTCAAATGCTTTACCTATTTGTCAGTTGTAGGTTTTTAAATATCAAATTTGCTTTAAAAGCATGCCTTGCCCTTAAGTGGTTGCTTTTGTGTTTGAACAGGGTATAGCTGCGGCCATAGCTGTGACATCCTAGGCTTATTTAGTTGCCTCCAGGGACCTCAGTGCTGCCTAGAGAGGAAGGCTTCCAGTACCATGAGCAGTCATGACTTGGGTGTGATGGTCATCTCAATTCTATCTTCCCACCCATGTTCTTTGACTTGGTACTCAGGGGACATGGCCAAGCTCTAAGGTCATTCAATGGAAAGATTCCTAGGTTTCCTTTTTTATTCTTTATGAAGTCATTCATGACTATATGATCTTGGAGAAAAACACAGATATGGCTGAAGTTCCTCTAAGATACCCATCACCTTGCTCATTCACTTCCCTGTCATGAAAGGTAGCCATTGTCATCAGGTTGCAGTATAGCCTTGCTCAGCTTTCCTACTTTGTGTATATATATGTGTTTGTGTATGTGTGATTTAGAAATGTATAAATATTTTAACATTTGCACTTTTTTTCCTTCCTCATAGTATGTTTTAAAGATATTTCTATATTACAGAATGCAGAGCTGCATAACTGGACATATTGATATGTCATAAGTTGATTTATTCTATTGTTAAAGTTCTTCTATTGAAAATTTAGGTGGCTTCTATTTTTTTTTTTTTCTTTTGAAAACACAGCTTCAGTAGGATGCCTATCCAGGCCTCCTTTTCATAAAGTGTTTCTTTAGAGTAGATACCAAAAATAGAGCAGAAGTTGGTAAACCATGGTCCAGGGACCAAATCTGGTCAGCCTGTTTTTGTATGCCTTCCAACAGGAATGCTCTTCACATTTTACAATTGTTTTATTCGATGATCTGTACTTCCCTCACTGATTACAGATCACCTTCAATATATTGTAAATATCCATATACACATGGGTTAATGTGGGGGTTCTCTTTTCTGTTGTATTGACCTGTTTGATTATTGCTGTTTTAAGCACTAGAGTTTTGAATGTTAGCAAGGAAAGTGCTATGCTCCTTTTCATTCTGTTTCTGAGTTACATTTGCTGTTTGTGCACATTGCTGCTTCTATAGGAATCTTAGAATTCCTGAAAAGTGAAGTTTCTCAAAATGCCCTTTGGCATTTATATTGGAATTTATTAGATTTGCTTTTAATTGTATCTTTATTTGAGTAGAGTTGACTTATCCATGGTGCTGAATCTTCTCAGCCTTGAATACTTATTCAGGTCGTCCTGTATATTCTCACATAAGGTTTCATCATTTCTTTGAAGACTTGTGCATTACTTTTTGGATTATTGTTGTCCTGTGGGAAAGGTATTGATTTTTGTTTTGAGTTGATCATTTTGCATCTACGTTAGATAATTTTTTTAGCTCTAGTGATTTTTCAGTTGTTCCTATTGAATTTATTAGATTAATGGTCATATCATCTACACATAATGACAATTTTGGTTTTGCCAACAATTTTCGCTTATATTGCATTTAACTGTCTTACTCTATTTGGTCCATTGGTACAGTTTTGAAAGACAGAAGAAAGTATTTCTTTTTCTTGAATCTAGTTGGAATACTTTCTCTGGATTTTTAACATACCTTCTTTATCAACTTAAAAAAGCTTGCTTTACTGGCATTTATTGAGTGATCATGTGATTATTCTCCTTTATTTAATCCCATGAGTTATATGGATTTGTAACGCTTTTAATACTGAATCATCCTTCCATTCTGGGTATAAATCTTACTTGATCAAGAGTTCTTTGAACCATTCCTGTATTTGATTTGCAGCTATTTAATTTAGAATTTTTTAAATTGAAAGATAGTTACTTTATAATGTTGTGTTGGTTTCTGCCGTAAAATACCAGTCAGCCATAAATACACATATATCCCCTCTCTCTTGAGCCTCCCTTCCACCTCCACATCCCACACCTTAGGTCATCACAGAGCATGAACCTAAGCTCTCTGTGCTGTACAGCAACTCCCTACTAGTTATCTGTTTTATCCATAGCAATGTATATGTTTCAGCCTGGCCCTCACGATTCATCCCACCCTCTTCTTTCTCCACTGTGTCCACAAGTCCATTTTCTACATCTGTGTCTGTATTCCTGCCCTGCAAATATGTTCATCAGTACCATTTGTCTAGATTCCACATTCAGTTCAGCTCAGTTGCTCAGTCGTGTCCAACTCTTTGGGACCCCTTGGACTGCAGCACACCAGGCTTCCCTGTCCATCACCTACTCAAACTCACGTCTATCACATCAGTGATGCCATCCAAACATCTCATCCTCTGTCATCCCCTTCTCCTCCCGCTTTCAGTCTTTCCCAGCATCAGGGTCTCTTCCAATGAGTCAGTTCTTCGCATCAGGTGGCCAAAGTATTGGTGTTTTAGCTTTAGCATCAGTCCTTTCAATAAATATTTAGGACTGATCTCCTTTAGGATGGACTAGTTGGATCTCCTTGTAGTCCAAGGGACTCTCGAGAGTCTTCTCCAACACCACAGTTCAAAAACATCAATTCTTTGCTGCTCAGCTTTCATTATAGACCAACTCTCACATCCATACATGACTACTGGAAAAATCATAGCTTTGACTAGACAGACCTTTGTTGGCAAAGTAATGTTCCTGCTTTTTAATATGCTGTCTAGGTTGGTCATAGCTTTTCTTTCAGGGAGCAAGCATCTTTAATTTCATGGCTGCAGTCACCATCTGCAGTGGTTTGGAGCCCCCCAAAATTAAGTCTGTCACTGTTTCCATAATTTCCCCATCTATTTGCCATGAAGTGATAGGACCAGATGCCTTGATCTTAGCTTTCTGAATGTTAAGTTTTAACCAACTTTTTCACTCTCCTCTTTCACTTTCAACAAGAGGCTCTTTAGTTCATCTTTGCTTTCTGCCATAAGAGTGGTGTCATCTGTGTATCTGAGGTTATTGATATTTCTCCTGGCAATCTTGATTCCAGCTTGTGCTTCATCCAGCTCAGCATTTCTCATGATGTATTCTGCATATAAGTTAAAGAAGCAGGGTGACAATATACAGCCTAGATGTATTCCTTTCCCAATTTGGAACCAGTCTGTTGTTCCATGTCCAGTTCTAACTGTTGCTTCCTGACCTGCATACAGATTTCTCAGGAGGCAGGTCAAGTGGTCTGGCATTCCCATCTCTTGAAGAATTTTCCACAGTTTGTTGTAATACACACAGTCAAAGGTTTTGGCGTAGTCAATAAAGCAAAAGTAGATGTTTTTCTGGAACTCTGTTGCTTTTTCGATGATCCAGTGACTGAGTGACTTTCACACACAGTGGACTTGTCCAAGGGCTGGCCATTCCCTTGGAGATTCCATATACATATGATAATATATATTTGTTTTTATCTATCTGACTTACTTCACTCTGTATTATAGGTTCTAAGTTCATCCACCTCAGTTCAACTAACACATCCATTCTTTTTAATGGCTGAGTGATATTCCATTGTATATATGTACCGCTATTTCTTGATGGGCATCTAGGTTGCTTCCATGTTCTGGCTCTTGTAAACAGTGCTGCAGTTAACATTGGGATACATATGTCTTTTTGAATTATGATTTTCTCAGGGATTATGACCAGTGGTGAGATTGCTGGGTCATATGGTGATTTTATTCCTAGTTTTTTTTTTTTTTTAAAGGAATCCCTATACTGTTGTCCATAATGGCTGTATCAATTTACATTCCCAACAACAGCACAAGGTTTCCTTTTCTCCACATTCTCTCCAGCATTTATTGTTTATAGAATTTTTGATGATGGCCATCTGACCAATGTGAGGTGACACCTTATTATAGTTTTGATTTCCATTTCTCTAATAAACAATGTTGAACAATCAGAAAGATAAGTTAAGGAAACAATTTGATTCACTGTTAAAGCAAAAAGAATAAATTCTTAGGAATAATGGCTGGATGGTATCACTGACTCGATGGACGTGAGTCTGAGTGAACTCCGGGAATTGGTGATGGACAGGGAGGCCTGGCATGCTGCGATTCATGGGGTCACAAAGAATTGGACATGACTGAGCGACTAAACTGAACTGAACTGAAGGGAGGACAAAAGACCTGTATGCAGAAATCTGCAAGACACTGATGAAAGATGACACAGAGAGATATATCATGTCCTTGGATTGGAAGAATCAATATTGTAAAACTGACTATACTACCTGAAGCAATCTCAGATTCCATGCAATCTCTTAGATTACCAATGGCATTTTTCATAGAACTGGAACAAAAGATTTCACAATTTGTATGGAAACATAAAAGATCCCAAATAGCCAAAGCAATCTTGAGAGAGGAAAATGGAGCTGGAGGAATCAACCTTTCTGACTTAGACTATACTACAAAGCTATAGTAATCAAGACAGTATGGTACTGGCACAAAAACAAAATGTAGATCAATAGAACAAGATACAAAGCCCAGAGACAAACCCATGCACCTATGGGCAACTTATCTTTGATGAAGGAAGCAAAAATATATAATGGAGAGAAGACAGCCTCTTCAATAAGTGGTGCTAGGAAAACTGGACAGCTACATGTAGAAGAGTCATTTGTTGTGCATGGGACACTCCCAACAAGAATGCTGGAGTGGGTCGCCATGCCCCTCACTAGGGGATCTTCCCAACCCAAGAATCAAACCCATGCCTCTTATATCACTTGTACTGGCAGGCAAAATTTTTACCACTAACACCCCCTGGGAAGCTATGGTTTTTCAGTAATCATGTCCAGATGTGAGAGTTGGACCATAAAGAAGGCTAAATCCTGAAGAATTGATGCTTCCTAAGTGTGGTGCTGGAGAAGACTCTTGAGAGTCCCTTGGACAGCAAGGAGATCAAATCAGTCCGTCCTAAAGGAAATCAACCCTGAATATTCATTGGAAGGACTGATGCTGAAGCTCCAGTACTGGCATCTGATGTGAAGAGCCGACTCATTGGAAAAGACCCTGATGCTGGGGAAAAGGGGTGACAGAGGATGAGATGGTTGGATGGCATCATGAACTCAATGGAAATGAGTCTGAGCAAACTCCAGGAGGCAGAGAAGGACAGGGAAGCTGCAGTCTTGTTGTTCAGTTGTTTAGTTGTGTCCGACTCTGCGACCCCATGAGCTGCTGTAGTCTATGGGGTCTCAGAGTTGGACACAGCTTGGCAACTAAACAACAACAATATCAGAGTTAATGTAGAGCTTTGACCCCTGTTTCAGTTGTTCTCTGTTTATGCTTTCTTTTAGTCTTCCTACTTTTTCTATGAGAATTTTAGATACTTTATATTTTCTAGATAAATTATATTTTATCTAGTTTTCCAAATATTTGCCATTTATTCTCCAGTGATTTAAAATGTCTTATGTGTCATTTCCTGTTCTTTATTTCATCTTATTTTCTTATTTGGTCACACTTGCCAAAGTTTATCCATTTTATTGTTCCCGCAATCAAAGCTTTTAGTTTAAGTACGTCTAATTTAAAGTGATTTACTGGTGCATTAATTTTTGCTAAGCTTTGTTGTTGGTGAGCATACACTTCTTGATAAATGTTTAAAATGTATTTACCTTCCTCTTCTGGCTTAGTACATGTACGGTTTGATGATGGCCCACATGTGTATGAACACTGTGCATATTCACTGTTCAGCAAATCTATTAGACAAGGCCTAATGATTCTTATGATAACCCACAAATAACAGAAAGTTGACCAATTTAATCATTTTTAAGTGTACAATTCGGAGTCATTAAATACATTCACATTGTGCAGCCGTGATCACCATCAATATCCAGAATGCTTTTTACATCCCAAATTGGAACTCAGTGCCTGCTAAACAATTACTCCTGTTACCCCTTTCCTCTCATCCTTGAAACCACTATTTTATTTTCTTTTTCTATGGGTTTGACTATTCTAAGTACTATATATAAGTAGAATTGTGTAATATTTGTCCTTTTGTGTTATGATTATAACTTTCCATGTTGCAGTATCTATCAGAATTTCCTTTCTTTTTAAGACTGAGTAGTATTTCCATTCTACATATATATCCTAAACTGTTTACACATTTAGGCATTGATTGATATTATGATTGTTTCTGACTTATGTCTATTGTGAATAACACTGCTGTGGATACTGATATCCAAATATATGTTCTATCCCTGCTTTCATTTCTTTTGAATATATACCTAGAAGTGAATTGCTAGATTATATGATAATTCTATTTTTAATTTCTAAGAAACTGCCGTACTGTTTTCCTCAATAGCTACACCATTTTGCATTTTCATTAAAAGTGCATAAGGATTTAATTTTTCCATATCCTCATTAACACTTTTTTTTTTATTATAACCATCTTCATGGGTGTGAAGGTGTGCTTCATGTGTCTCATTGTGGTTTTTATTTGCATTTCCATAACAGTGACGTTGAGCATCTTTTCATATGCTTATTGACCTTTTGTATATCTTCTCTGGATAAATGTCTAATCAAGTCCTTTGCTCATTTTTGAATTGGGTTGTTCTTCTGTTGTTGAGTTGTAGGAGTTCTTTATTCTGGATATTAACCCACTATTGATACGCAATTCTGAATATTTTCTCATTCTATGGATTGCCTTTCACTCTGTTGATAGTGTTTGATGCAAAAAATTTTTAATTTTGGTGAAGTGTGTTATTTATCTCTTTTTACTTTAACTTGCCTGTGCTTTTTGGTATCCTATTCAGGAAATCATTGATAAATTCAATATCATGAAAATTTTTTTCCTATGTTTTCTTATACGAGTTTTATGGTTTCAATTCTGATGTTTAGTATTTTGGTTTTGTTTTTTTGGCTGCACCACACAGTGTAAGGGATCTTGCTCCCCAACTAGGATTGGAACCCACACCTCCTGTATTCCAAGAGTGGGTCTTGTACTGGATCACCAGGGAAATCGCTGATGTTTAGATTTTTGATTCTTTGAATTAATTTTTGTATCTGGTATAATGTGAGGGCTCAGATGCAGTGCCTTGCATGTGGATATCCTGTTTTCTTAGCACCATTTGTTGAAGAGTTTAACTACCCCAGCCTTTTTTGGTTTACATTTTCACAAAATATTTTTTTTCATCCTTTCACTATGCATGTCCTTAATGCTGAAGTGGGTCTACTGTAGGCACGATACAGTTGGATCTTGTTTTGTAATCCATTTAGTGAGTCTATTTTTTGATTGGATAATTTAGTTCATTTACATTTAAAGTAATTACTGATGGTTATAAACTTACTATTGTCATTTTATTATTTTCTGTTTGTTTTATAATTCCTTTGTTGTTTGGTTTCTCTTTTGCTCTCTTCCTTTGTGAAATGATTTTCTGTAGTGGTATGCTTTGATTTCTTTATCTTTGTGTATCTACCATAGGTTTTTGCTTTGTGGTTGCCATGATGCTTTCAGAGAACATATTTATAACAATCTATTTTATGCTGATAGCAAGTTAACTTCAAAAGCTCTAGATTTTTCTTTCCACTCCACACATTTTGTTTTTGATGTCACAATTTGCATATTTTACATTGTGTATTCATTAATAAATTATTGTACTTCTAATTATTTTTAAATCTTTTTTGCTTTTAACCTTTATACTAGAGTTATAAGTGATTTATCCACCATTGCAACATCACAATATTTTGAATTTAACTGTATTTTCACCATTACCAGTAGGCTTATACTTTCATGTTTTCCTGTTACTAATTAGCATCCTTTTGTTTCGACTTAAAAAAAATCCCTTTAATATTTCTTGTAAGACTGATCTAATGATAATGAATTCCTTCAACTTTTTTTTTCTGGTTTTGTTTTTGTTCTAGAAAACTCTATCTCTCCTTCAATCCTGAAGGACAACTTTGCCAGGTAGTGCTTTTGTTTTTTCCAATTATTCTAATTGGAGAATAACTACTTTACAATGTTGTGATGGTTTTTGCCATGCATCAGCGTGAATTGGCCACAGGTCAATACACGTGGCCCGCCATCCTGAACCCTCCTCCCCGCCATCCTGAACCCTCCTCCCTCACTGTATCCCTCTGGGTTGTCCCAGAACACTGGCTTTGGGTGCCCTGCTTCACGCATTGAACTTGCACGGTTCATCTGTTTTACATATGGTAATGTACATGTTAAGTGGGGGTGTCTTGAGGCTGAAGCTCCAATACTTTGGCCACCTGATGCAAAGAACTGACTCATTTGAAAAGACCCTGATGCTGGGAGAGAATGAAAGTAGGGGGAGAAGGGGACAACAGAGGATGAGGTGGTTGGATGGCATCACCGACTCGATGGATATGAGTTTGAGTAAACTCTGGGAGTTGGTGATGGACAGGGAAGCCTGGTGTGCTGCAGTCCTTGGGGTTGCAAAAAGCTGGACATGACTGAGTGACTGAACTGACTGAACTGACTGAATGCACATGTTTCACCGGTGTTCTCTCACATCATCCCACTCTCGCCTTCTCTGCTGAGTCCGAAAGTCTGTCTTTGCTGCTCTGCATGTAGGGTCGTTGGTACTGTCTTTCTAAATTTCATATCCATGCAATATACAGTATTTTATTAATTGCTATATATATTAATATACAGTATTTTTCTCTTTCTGATTGAGTTCACTCTGTATAATAGGCTCTAGGTTCATCCACCTGATTAGAACTGACTCAGGTGCATTCCTTTATGTGGCTGAGTAATACTCCACTGTGTACATGTACCACAGCTTCCTTATCCACTCATTTGTCAATGGGCATCTAGGTTGTTTCCATGTCCTGGCTATTGTAAATAGTGCTGCAGTGAACATTGGGGTACATGTGTTTCTTTCAATTCTGGTTTCCTTTGGGTGTGTTTCCAGCAGTGGGATTGCTGTGTCATATGGCAGTTATCATCCCAGTTTTTTAAGACATCTCCACACTCTTCTCCATAGTGGCTGTACTAGTTTGCATTCCCACCAACAGTGTAAGAGGTTCCCTTTTCTCCATACCTTCTCCAGCATTTACTGTTTGTATACTTTTTGATGATGGCCATTCTGACCAGTGTGAGATGACACCTCATTGTGGTTTTGATTTGCATTCCTTTTTTTTTTTTTTTGGCATTTCTTTTTCTGGGTTTGAGCTGCATGAACTGCTTGTGCATTTTGGATGTTAATTCTTTGTTAGTTGTTTTGTATACTGTTATTCTCTACCATTTTGAGAGCTGTCTTTTCACTTTGCTTACAGTTTGCTTCATTGTGCAAAAGCTTTTAAGTTTAATTAGGTTCCATTTGTTTGTTTTTGTTTTTATTTTCATTATTCTGGGAGGTGAGTCATTGCAGTACTTGCTGTGATTTATGTTGGAGAGTGTTCTGCTTATGTTTTCCTCTAAGAGTTTTATAGTTTCTGGTCTTACATTTAGGTCTTTCATCCATTTTGAGTTTATTTTTGTGTACGGTGTTAGAAAGTTTTCTAGTTTCATTCTTTTACATGCAGTTTCCCAGCACCAGTTGTTGAAGAGACTGTCTTTTCTCCATTGTGCATTTTTGCCAACTTTGTCAAAGATAAGCTGTCCATAGGTGTGTGGATTTATCTCTGAACTTTCTATTTTGTTCCATTGATCTATATTTGTCTTTGTGCCAGTACCATACTATCCTGATGACTGTAGCTTTGTAGTATAGTCTGAAGTCAGGAAGGCTGATTCCTCCAGTTCCATTCTTCTTTCTGAAGGTTGCTTTGGCTGTTCAGGGTCTTTTGTATTTCCATACAGATTGTGAATTATTTGTGTCAGGTAGTATATTTCTTGGTTGGCAGGGTTTTCCTTCAGTTATTTGAATATATTGTGATATTGTGCCAGTCTTTCTGGCCTACAAAATTTTTGTTGGAAAATATGCTAAAAGTCTTATGGGAGTTCTCTTGTACATAACAAGTTGCTTTCTTTTTCTGCTTTTAAGATCATCTCCATCTTTAACTTTTCACAGTTTAATTATAGTGTGTCTTTGTGTGGGTCTCTTTAGATTTATCTTACTTGATACTGTTTGGGCTTCTTTGATACAGGTGTCTGTTTATTTCCCCAGGTTATAGAAGTTTATTTTGCCATCATTTCTGTGAATAAGTGCTCTCTCTGCTCCCTTTCTCTCTTTTCCTTCTGGGATCCCTTAGTACTTTAGTCTGCTTGATGGCCTTTGTTAGTCCCTTGAGCTCTCTTCACTCATTTTCATCTTTTTTTTTTTTTGGCTCTTCTGATTGGATGAAGTCTACTGCCATGTCTTTGAGTTTGCTGGTCTTGTATTCCTCTTAATCTAGTCCATTGCTGAGCTGTTGAAACCCATATTCTTCAGCTCTGTGATTTCTATTTGGTACTTTAATATATTTTATGGGTTTCTTTCACCACGAATTGCTCCATGCCTAGCTATACATTTGGTGCCTCCATGGGAGGAGAGGAGTTCAGGACCTTCTCATGCCACCATCTTGATTGACTTTCCTATTCTCTTTCAAGATTGTTTTGGTCATTCAATTCAGTTCAGTTTGGTCATTCGGGGGTCCCTTAAGATTCCATACTTAGCTTAAGATAAATTTTTCTATTTCTGGAAACAAAAAGCATTAGGATTTTGGTAGGGATTTCACTGAATCTGTAGATAGCTTTGGGTGGTAATGTCATCTTGACAATATGGAGTGGGGTGCCATTGCCTTCTCCGAATATTAAGTATTACAACTCATAAATATGGGTGTCATATCTACAGTGTTTTGTAGTGTTCAGTATGCAAGTATTTTTACCTCCTTTGGTAAGTTTATATCTAAGTATTTTATTCTTTTTGATGCTATTGCCAATGGAATTATCAATTTATTTTTCAGATTGTTTATTGATGTATAGACATGTGATTGATTTTTGCCTGTTAATCTTATATACTGCAACTTTGCTGATTTTATTGGTTCTAACTTTTTAAATAGATTCTTTAGTGCCTTCTACATATAAGATCATATCATTTCTGAACACATAATTTTTCATCCTTTAAATTTGGATACTAGCCCTATTCATTTTTATTCATGAATTCTGTATTCCTACTTTTGGTCTCTTAGGTGTCATTTTCTTGGGAGATATGTTAAACCCCCTTATATAATGGTGAATTCCAATTTCTCTTTAAAAATCGAATTGTTGTTGCTAATATTGAGGTCCTAAAATTGGCAGTTGGTGAGTATCAACTGTTGCTAAAGGAACACATGCATGAAGTATTTGTGGAACAAACATTTCTTGGAAATCTACTTTGTATCTGACACTGAAGAGACAAATTTCTTGAAGATTTCAGTCTAAAGAAGACTCACTGTTAAACACAGATGTGAGGTTGTAGCAGGGAGTATGAAGACACTGAGTTAGAGAAGCCCGTGTGAATCCCTGCTCTGTACTTACCAGTGCATGGAACCTGGGGCCAGTTTAGGTAAATTGCCCTTTTACTCCCTTCTTTGTAAAATGGGAATAATTGTACGTACTTTGCAATATAAAAAATTGTGTTATCTAATATCTATAGATCAATGCTACCTATCCCTTAGGTTATATGCTTATTCACTCAGTTGTGTCCGACTCCTTGTGACCCCATGGACTATAGCCCGCCAGGCTCCTCTGTCCACGGGGATTCTCCAGGCAAGAGTACTGGAGTGGGTTGTCATGCCCCCCAGGGGATCTTCCTGACCTAGGGATGGAACCTGGGTCTCCCACATTGGCAGGCAGATTCTTTACCATCTGAGCTACCTTAGATTAGAAACAGAAAATAGATGACCAACTCTGCCAGATTTAGGGTGGCCTAGAGCCCTGCGGGCTACAGTCTATGGGTCACAAAGGGTTGGACATGACTGAGCGACTCATACACACACACATACACACTCACTCACTCACTCACTCACGTAAGTAGCTGTGAACTGGGTAGACGAGAACCTGAACTTGCTCTGGACAGCACAGTTAAAAGGTGGAAAGCGAGAACCTGAACCCAGTTTGGGCTGGTCCAGAGCCGTTGTTCTCCTGACACTGAGCTGAAACTTGAAGAAAGAATAAGAACACATTCTTAATAGAGCAGACAGCTTGTGCAAAGGCACACAGATGTAAAAGTGTCTGGATAGCAGTGACTAGTGATGCTGTGTCACTGATAAAGTATGGTAGGTCTTAAGGTTGGAAAGTGAAATGGGCTGTAATTGTTAAGGGGCTTCCCAGTTTGGATTTTAGTCTGTAAGCAATGAGATCAGATCAGATCAGTCGCTCAGTCGTGTCCAACTTTTTGCGACCCCATGAATTGCAGCACGCCAGGCCTCCCTGTCCATCACCAACTCCCGGAGTTCACTCAGACTCATGTCCATCGAGTCAGTGATGCCATCCAGCCATCTCATTCTCTGTCACCCCCTTCTCCTCTTGCCCCCAATCCCTCCCAGCATCAGAGTCTTTTCCAATGAGTCAACTCTTCACATGAGGTGGCCAAAGTACTGGAGTTTCAGCTTTAGTATCATTCCTTCCAAAGAACACCCAGGGCTGATCTCCTTCAGAATGGACTGGTTGGATCTCCTTGCAGTCCAAGGGACTCTCAAGAGTCTTCTCCAACACCACAGTTCAAAAGCATCAATTCTTCGGTACTCAGACTTCTTCACAGTCCAACTCTCACATCCATACATGACCACAGGAAAAACCATAGCCTTGACTAGACAAACTTTTGTTGGCAAAGTAATGTCTCTGCTTATCAATATGCTATCTAGGTTGGTCATAACTTTCCTTCCAAGGAGTAAGCGGTCTTTTAATTTCATGGCTGCAGTCACCATCTGCAGTGATTTTGGAGCCCCCCAAAATAAAGTGTGACACTGTTTCCACTGTTTCCCCATCTATTTCCCATGAAGTGATGGGACCGGATGCCATGATCTTGGTTTTCTGAATGTTGAGCTTTAAGCCAAGTTTTTCACTCTCCACTTTCACTTTCATCAAGAGGCTTTTGAGTTCCTCTTCACTTTCTGCCATAAGGATGGTGTCATCTGCATATCTGAGGTTATTGATACTTCTCCCGGCAATCTTGATTCCAGCTTGTGTTTCTTCCAGTCCAGCGTTTCTCATGATGTACTCTGCATATAAGTTAAATAAACAGGGTGACAATATACAGCCTTGACGAACTCCTTTTCCCATTTGGAACCAGTCTGTTGTTCCATGTCCAGTTCTAACTGTTGCTCCCTGACCTGCATACAAATTTCTCAAGAGGCAGGTCAGGTGCTCTTGTATTCCCATCTCTTTCAGAATTTTCCACAGTTTATTGTGATCCACACAGTCAAAGGCTTTGGCATAGTCAATAAAGCAGAAATAGATGTTTTTCTGGAACTCTCTTGCTTTTTCCATGATCCAGTGGATGCTGGAAATTTGATCTCTGGTTCCTCTGCCTTTTCTAAAACCAGCTTGAACATCAGGAAGTTCACGGTTCACATATTGCTGAAGCCTGGCTTGGAGAATTTTAAGCATTACTTTACTAGCATGTGAGATGAGTGCAATTGTGTGGTAGCTTGAGCATTCTTTGGCATTGCCTTTCTTTGGGATTGGAATGAAAACTGACCTTTTCCAGTCCTGTGGCCACTGCTGAGTTTTCCAAATTTGCTGGCATATTGAGTGCAGCACTTTCACAGCATCATCTTTCAGGATTTGAAATAGCTCAACTGGAATTCTATCACCTCCACTAGCTTTGTTCATAGTGATGCTTTCTAAGGCCCACTTGACTTCACATTCCAGGATGTCTGGCTCTAGGTCAGTGATCACACCATCATGATTATCTGGGTCGTGAAGATCTTTTTTGTACAGTTCTTCTGTGTATTCTTGCCATCTCTTCTTAATATCTTCTGCTTCTGTTAGGTCCATACCATTTCTGTCCTTTATCGAGCCCATCTTTGCATGAAGTGTTGCTTTGGTATCTCTGATTTTCTTGAAGAGATCTCTAGTCTTTCCCATTCTGTTGTTTTCCTCTATTTCTTTGCATTGATCGCTGAAGAAGGCTTTCTTATCTCTTCTTGCTATTCTTTGGAACTCTGCATTCAGATGCTTATATCTTTGCTTTTCTCCTTTGCTTTTTGCTTCTCTTCTTTTCACAGCTATTTGTAAGGCCTCCCCAGACAGCCATTTTGCTTTTTTGCATTTCTTTTCCATGGGGATGGTCTTGATCCCTGTCTTCTGTACAGTGTCATGAACCTCATTCCATAGCTCATCAGGCACTCTGTCAGATCTAGGCCCTTAAATCTATTTCTCACTTCCACTGTATAATCATAAGGGATTTGATTTAGGTCATACCTGAATGGTCTAGTGGTTTTCCCTACTTTCTTCAATTTAAGTCTGAATTTGGCAATAAGGAATTCATGGTCTGAGCCACAGTCAGCTCCTGGTCTTGTTTTGCTGACTGTATAGAGCTTCTCCATCTTTGGCTGCAAAGAATATAATCAATCTGATTTCGGTGTTGACCATCTGGTGATCTCCGTGTATAGAGTCTTCTCTTGTGTTGTTGGAAGAGGGTGTTTGTTATGACCAGTGCATTTTCTTGGCAAAACTCTATTAGTCTTTGCCCTGCTTCATTCCATATTCCAAGGCCAAATTTGCCTGTTACTCCAGGTGTTTCTTGACTTCCTACTTTTGCATTCCAGTCCCCTATAATGAAAAGGACATCTTTTTTGGGTGTTAGTTCTAAAAGGTCTTGTAGGTCTTCATAGAACCGTTCCACTTCAGCTTCTTCAGCGTTACTGGTTGGGGCATAGACTTGGATTACTGTGATGTTGAATGGTTTGCCTTGGAAACGAACAGAGATCATTCTGTCATTTTTGAGATTGCATCCAAGTACTGCATTTCAGACTCTTGTTGACCATGATGGCTACTCCATTTCTTCTGAGGGATTCCTGCCCGCAGTAGTAGATATAATGGTCATCTGAGTTAAATTCACCCATTCCAGTCCATTTCAGTTCGCTGATTCCTAGAATGTCGACATTCACTCCTACCATCTCTTGTTTGACCACTTCCAATTTGCCTTGATTCATGGACCTGACATTCCAGGTTCCTATGCAATATTGCTCTTTACAGCATCGGACCTTGTTTCTATCACCAGTCACATCCACAGCTGGGTATTGTTTTTGCTTTGGCTCCATCCCTTCATTCTTTCTGGAGTTATTTCTCCACTGATCTCCAGTAGCATATTGGGCACCTACTGACCTGGGGAGTTCCTCTTTCAGTATCCTATCATTTTGCCTTTTCATACTGTTCATGGGGTTCTCAAGGCAAGAATACTGAAGTGGTTTGCCATTCCCTTCTCCAGCGGACCACATTCTGTCAGATCTCTCTACCATGACCCGCCCATCTTGGACTGCCCCACGGGCATGGCTTAGTTTCATTGAGTTAGACAAGGCTGTGGTCCTAGTGTGATTAGATTGACTAGTTTTCTGTGAGTATGGTTTCAGTGTGTTTGCCCTCTGATGCCCTCTTGCAACACCCACCATCTTACTTGGGTTTCTCTTACCTTGGGCGTGGGGTATCTCTTCACAGCTGCTCCAGCAAAGCGCAGCCAATACTCCTTACCTTGGACGAGGGGTATCTCCTCACCTCTACCCTTCCTCATAAGCAATGAAACAACCACCAAAGCACCTTGCATAGTGGAGGGTCAGAGTGCATGTGCTTCATGAAGTAGAGGGAGAAAGGTCAGAGGCCAGTGTGTCAGTTAAGAAAGAGACTTCTACAGAATCCAGAGCAGAGATGAAATACCCTGGATGTGGCCGTGGCTGTGCTCAGTCACGTCTGACTCTTTGTGACCCCATGGACTGTAGCCCACCAGGCTCCTCTGTTCATGGGATTTCCAGGCAAGGATACTGAAATGGATTGCCATTTCCTACTGCAGGGGACCTTCCCGACCCAGGGATTGAACCCACATCTCTTGCGTCTCCTGCATTGGTAGGCAGATTCTTTACTACTGAGTCACCTCGAAGGTGGGTAGTGGAAGAGTAGGAATACAGGGTGAGACAGTTTTGTCAGCCATTCCAGAACTTTTAGCAGGAACCTAGCCACTTAATATACGGCCCAAGCTTTCCGAGTGTGCCAGGAACCAGTTGTTCGCTTAGTTATTTGAGAGTCCTCTGAAATTCCTTCATGTGCTGCATGGATTTGGATCCCGAGTTATAGCCTCTTCTTTTTTTTTTTTTTTTAAACTCAGCTGGACATCCAAACTATGGAACAACTTAAATTGTTCTGTTTAAGCAAAACCGGCTTTGTCTTTACCACTGCAGTGACTCTGTCTCTCTCAGGAGCATCCACTGCTAGTTCGATCTGAATTGAACTAGCAAACAGAGCTTAGAAAATTTAACTTCATTGAGCAGTGAATTTTTGATGCTCTGTACACACATAGGAAGGAAGTGTTACTTTCTGACTGCCTTCATGTTTATTTGGCTTGGCTATAGGATGGAGATGGGATAGTAAGGAAGTCAGGAAATTCTGGAACTTAGGTAAGGCAAAGGGAGAAACAGTTGTAAGATAATTATTGAGCACACACAGAGTCAGAGTGGGCCTTCAGTATACAGATTGAAATATAGGCCACGCTATCCTTCAGGTGTTGTTGGAGAAGGCTTTTGAGAGTCCTTTGGACTGCAAGGAGATCCAACCAGTCCATTCTGAAGATCAGCCCTGGGATTTCTTTGGAAGGAATGATGCTAAAGCTGAAACTCCAGTCCTTTGGCCACCTCATGTGAAGAGTTGACTCATTGGAAAGGACTCTGATGCTGGGAGGGATTGGGGGCAGGAGGAGAAGGGGACAACAGAGGATGAGATGGCTGCATGGCATCACCGACTTGATGGATGTAAGTCTGAGTGAACTCTGGGAGTTGGTGATGGACAGGGAGGCCTGGCGTGCTGCAATTCATGGGGTCGCAAAGAGTCAGACACGACTGAGCGACTGAACTGAACTGATCCTTCAGGAACTTACCATGCTGGTGGGAACATGAGAAAGAGGGGTAACTGGTAAAACACAGACAGTGGAAATGACCCAAGTGCCTTGAGAAAGGAAGCAAGGGGAGCAGTGTCCTGGCAGGTTGTAACAGAGATGGGCAGGAACCCTGGAATGACTTTGGGATTTAGGTCCTCCTAATCCTGAGCGTTTCGCTCTGGCCAGCGTTCTCTTTCACAGGACGCATCATTTTTCTTTTGCTGTCTCCGATCTCCTCTTTCTGGCCTGTGGGATGTCCACCCCTCGTTCGCCCTCCCTGGTGTGCAGTCTCCCCCTCTGCCATGTCCTTGTCCATCCTCTCTTACCCTCTGGTTAGTGTTTTTATTAGAAAATGAAAAACTTCAGTGATGATGTGGAAGAACTGTGTCCAGCTGCTCAAACCCACCCAGTTCCTTTTTTTAGCTTCTCCCCCACTTAAAAATAAATAGCATCAGGTCCCACTTGCCAAGCGTTTGTCACCGTCTCCAGCAGCCATTCCTCCTCCCCATCTGCTCCCCCAGATGCTTAGCCTGCCCCCTCCTCCTGTCTCAGCCCCATGTGTGGTCCCTCTGTGGACAAGTGTGGGGCCCACGGAGCACAGCAGCCCTCAGCCCCGATGCACCATCTGCCTCTCAGCCCCGTGGCCGTCTGAGCATCCATTCTGACCCAGATTCCATGGACTGCAGCCCCCCAGGCCCCAGTTTGTTTGCCTGGCCAGTCCTGTGATTGCCAGGGACAGGATGTTGACTGGAAAAGATAGACGAGTTGCCATGGAGATAAGAATAAACAGGCATGTTGCAGCAGGAACTGCAAACTTGAGTGACAGAAGTTTAGCTGGGCCCTAGGTTTCCTTTATTTGGGTTACATGCCTCACCTTTGGAATCAGTGTTTTAGACGGAAGTTTGGAGCCGCCACTGAACCGTCGTTAGAACGTTTCCGCCTGCCAGCTCTGTTGTTTCTTCTGTCAGAGACAGCGAGCTCGCCCAGAGGAACTGGAGGTCTGTCGTAGGCCTGTTACCCAGGGAAAGTGAAAGTATTAGTCGCTCAGTTGTGTCCGACTCTTTGGGACCCCATGGGCTGTATGTAGCCCACCAGGTTCCTCTGTCCATGGGGCTTTTCTAGGCAAGAATAATGGAGTGGATAGCCATTCCCTTCTCCATGGGATCTTCCTGACCCAGGGATTGAACCCGGGTCTCCCACATTGCAGGCAGATTCTTGACCAGCTGAGCCACAGAGAATGTACTTCTGGATGCCCTGAGGGGTTCACTGTATCCAGGCCCCAAGCCCACTACCCATTTTTGGGTCTGAAGAGTGGGTTGTATTGATGTTAACATGGAAAGAATCTGCCCCAGCCTGTCACCTCGGTCAGAGTCTCTACGGGAGAACTGGTCAACCTCATCGGGGAGCAAAGTGGCACCTTTCCGTGTACTCAGCCTCCAGTTCTTCCTCTGTGCTCCGGGTTTCGGGGCTCTGGGTGCGAGGAGGTTGGAACTAGTGGTACAACTTGTCTGAATGTGACTGAGGGGGCTCAGGAGGCCCCTCCTGTCTCTAATTTGATGCCAGATGGTAGAGAGGATCGGTTAGGGGGGCTGGCACTGGGGTGTTGTGAAGGAATGCTTTTCCTGATCTGGGATGTATTTTTCTAGGCCCCAGGGAAAAGGAGGCACGTTTTTGGCATTGCTCCTAATTAGAGGGCTTCCCCGGTGGCTCAGTGGTAGAGTCCACCTACCAAGCAGGAGATGCAGGTTCGAGCCCTAGGACGGGAAGATCCCCCAGAGAAGGAAATGGCTGCCTCCAGTATTCTTGCCTGGGAAATGCCATGGACCGAGGAGCCTGGTGAGCAACGGTCCGTGGAGTCACAAAGAGTTGGACACAACTTAGCAATTAACAACAACAACCTAATTAGAGAACGGGGAGCTGCTGTGCCCCATGGCCCTCGAGAGAGGTTAGCTCAGTATTGAGTTGGAAGGAAACTTTTAACCCTTTCTCTAGGGGTCACTGTTGTCGCTTAGGTAGAACGATTCTGTGCCACTCGTTGCATTGTGTTTATGATCTTTGGCCCCTGCCTATCAAATGCCACAGTTACCTTTTGGCAATTGTGTTGTCCTTGGGATGACCAAAAATGTCCAGCAATTTCCAAACGTCCCCTGGGGAGCAGTGCCACTCCCAGTTTTATTTTTTTGCTGCCAGAATATTGGATGGACACAATCTCATCTATCCTCTGAGAAGAGACCATGACCAGATGGGGCTCTCTTTTGTCCTGATACATTTACGAAAATGAAACTCTGTTTACTAATCATTGCCTTATCTGATCAAGTTGGCAGTTCTTTACCAACATGATGGATTTTCATTGCACAATGTTTTTTTTCCCCTCCCGATTTAGTTTACAATTCCTCAACCTGAGTTCTCCTACCAAGGGAGTTGACAAGCACCTAAGCCATTCAGAAAACTAAGATTATGGCATCTGGTGCCATTGCTTCATGGCAAATAGATGGGGAAACAATGGAAACAATGACAGACTTAATTTTTTGAGGCTCCAAAATCACTGCAGATGGTGACTGCAGCCATGAAATTAAAAGATGCTTGCTCCTTGGAAGAAAAGTTATGACCAACCTAGACTGTATATTAAAAAGTAGAGACATTACTTTGCTAACAAAGGTCCATCTAGTCTAAAGCTATGTTTTTTCCAATAGTCATGTATGGATGTGAGAGTTGGACTATAATGAAAGCTGAGCACTGAAGAATTGATTTTTGAACTGTGGTGCTGGAAAAGACTCTTGAGAGTCCCTTGGACTGCAGAGAGATCCAACCAGTCCATCCTAAAGGAGATCAGTCCTGGGTGTTCACTGGAAGGACTGATGCTGATGCTGAAACTCTAATACTTTGGCCACCTGATGGGAAGAACTGACTCATTAGAAAAGACCCTGATGCTAGGAAAGATTGAAGGCAGGAGGAGAAGGGGACGACAGAGGATGAGATGGTTGGATGGCATCACTGACTCAATGGACATGAGTTTGAGTAGGCTCCGGCAGTTGGTGATGGACAGGGAAGCCTGGCATGCTGCAGTCCACACGACTGAGCAACTGAACTGAAGCCAGGAGGATGGGTGACTAACCTGTGAGGCTTGACCCTGCACATGGACCTAACATCCCAGAGGATATGAAGGATCACAGGGGTGATGACAGTAGTCACCACAGGACTTCAGGGGAGAGTGTGCAAAAGGAAAGAAGTGCTTAAAGTGGAAACTTTGACCCTGAGGGTCCCAGGGACTCAGAAAGTTGTATTTATTGATGGAGCTGGCTGGGCCAAGGGAGTATACCCTTCCAGCCTTAACCAGATGGCATTTTTGCTTCTGGAAACCTTGAATATGGTACTCAATCCCTAGGGTTCTTGAAAACCAGTGGCAAATGCCAGATGGTGCCCAAGATAGAAAGAAATCCCCGATGTCAAATCTATCACCTTCCCCAGTGTGTCCAGGGAACCTGAAGAGGGAAGACGGGATGCAGCCAAGACTTGCATCCCCTTCGCTGTTAATTATTACCCTCCTGTGGGTCATCCGGACAGGTTCTCTTTTTCCTTCCTTCTGGCCTGTCATTCTGCCCTCCCAGTGATTCACCATGAGGAGATGCAGTGTTCTGTCAAGTGTGCTTCTTGTTGGCAGGGCTAATTTTGTCAGTTCAGAGGATGGGGCTTTTAGTTAAAATTAGGTTTTTGGCTTTTCTGTATCATCATCTATTTTGTCTGCCACCCGCGTGCCCCGGGGGTAATTAAGAATTGCCTGTGAGCATCTTCATTTCTCCTTAAGTCTTTCTAGCTTATTGGTTCCAACAGCCCATGCTTTTAACATTCTTGTTAGTTTTCTAAAATAAATGAACTATTTCTAAAGATTGAATTGTAGTGTGTCACTTCAGATTTTGCATCTTCCCTCTTGTCTCTGAGATCAGAGGCTCCTTTGCATTTGCTATTATTCTGAGTTTTGTTTTTCCTAAGCAGAAAGAGGAACTTACTGAATCATGTAGCTGAGAGAGATACTGGGGTAATCAGAGAATCAAAGGAAGAGCCGTAGGAACCAGGGCCTCAGGTGCTGGAAAGAGGATCCCTGTGTGTCCAGCACTCACTCACCTTGGCACCTCTTCCCTTGCTGTGTCTCCTGTCCCCCCAACTTCTGTCTCCTGCCCCCCAACTGTGCATCTCACCACACCCTGACCCTGGCCAGTACCAGGTAACCTGGCAGGTGACCAGGTAACCTGGTTGCTAAACACAGCCCCGTTTAGCAACCCAAGGCAAGGGGTATTTTCCTCGCTCGTTATCTCTGTGTTGATTATTTAATATTTGTTACCATTTCCCACAAAAGGAGAACCACTTTGAGCTTTAACCAGGCAACTTGTGCCCTTCTGTAATTGACATTAAGAGGGGAAAGATCAGTAGGGTCTTTGAATTCCCATAACAGGATATGAAGTTGGGGAAGCCTGATGGGGTTTAAACAGAAGTTCCTCATGTTCCTTAGACATCAGCTGTGTTATCAATAGTGCCTGTACTGGAATTATTTGGGCACATTTATGTGGATTATAGCCACCCATATTTTCTTGATCTATTTTAGATTTTCCCCCTTTCTCCCCTCTTCCTCTTACCCTGCCTTCTCAGTCACTGCTAACTGAGTCAGTAACACTCAGGAAGTATCTTCCTCTGCTCAGAAATGTGGAAACTGGAAGATTAATGTCTCCTCATTCTCAGAGGTTCTGCTTTCTTTTAAAGAAGAAGTCGTGTCTGACTCTTTGCAACCCCATAGACTATACATGGAATTCTCCAGGCCAGAATATTGGTCTGGGTAGCCTTTCCCTTCCCCAGAGGATCTTCCCAACCCAGGGATTGAACCCAGGTCTCCTGCATTACAGGCAGATTCTTTACCAACTAAGCTATCAGGGAAGCCCTCTCAGAGGTTAAAAGTGCTGAATTACATGCGTCATCTCCATTTCTCCTTCATTACCAGTTTCTATGCTCTGTAGTTATCTCTAATCTGGTCCTGTTTGACAGCATCCACTGTACTTGCTTGTGGCCTCTTAGAGTAGGGGAGAGACTAGAGGTCATCTTGTCTGGTGGCCTCTAACCAGGGGCATGTCAGCACCGCTTGAGAGCTTTCCAGAACAACCAGGGGCAGGCAAACAACTTAGTCAATGCCTGCTGTACAACTTATCTATGGGAATGCCACACCTCTCACATATGGTGGCAGCAAAACCATGCTCCAAAATGATGCTGGAGGAGAGAGCCATGAATGGGGAGCCATAAGGGAGCAGGTATATCTGAGCATGCAGACCAGACCTGTGACTGGCAGGAGAGAAACGGGCAGGGATCAGGAATTCATTTCTCAGCACTTTTCAGAGGATACTGATCGGGGCTTTCAGAATAGCCACAGGTGATCCTCAGCAGGGTCACCAGGAATAAGTGGTTCCTGCTGGAGACTCACGCTCTGGCTTAGTCCTTTTGCCTGCTATAGATTTGGGCAATTTAGAATTTTGTTTGCCACTGGAGCACAGCTGAAATCAAATGCAAGTGACCCCAGAGATGGGCAGGCTTCAGGAATGTGTTCAGGAACAATCTCTGGAACCCTTGCTCCCTCTCTGTGTCTCTGGCTTAGGCTGTGGTATTTGTCAGAAACCCTGGGTTGTGCTCCACCTGGTTCTCATTCTAAATCTGCAGTCCTGAAGGACACTCCCTGTGCACGTGCTGCTGGGGCTCAAACATGCCAGGCACGTCACAGTGATCTCACTCAGTAGGGTACCAGAAAGATGAACCCTGAAGAATAAAGGCTTTGTTTACTTTATGAAATCCCTGAGAAAATATTAAAAGGGGCGGGGGAAGTGCAGTGAAGACCTGGGATGGATGAGCAGAACTCTTTACCATCATTGCTGGAAAACGTCTCTCCAGTTCCTGCGTATTTCCAGTGCTGGCATTAGACACGATTCTCTCATACTCCGACAAGTTCACTGTCAATGGGTCTGGCACCCTGAACTCTGATTCCAGAAATGGGGTTGGCTTGTTCTGATTCTGCTGCATGCTCTTAGTGGGGTTCCTCCTTAATAGTGGGTCAGATTTATGGGGCAGGGGCTTCCCAGGGTCTGGTTAACTCCCTCAGAAGATCGCCCTCATCTTGACTCATCACATGGCATTGTTCTTGTTGTCATGGAGAGCAGTTTAAACAGTTCTTGTACCTATAGATTTAATGTGTAGGAAACGTGTGGAGCCATTTCAGCTGGATCCGAAACAACTAGGTTTGGTGTTTGTGTTACACGTGTCAGGAGGAAGCCCATTTTGGCAGTAGGAAGCAACTCGGGAGTGTGTCACTGCGTTCCTTAGACCAGAATGAGCATCTTGCAGAAATAGTAATTTTTCAAAAAAAAAAAAAAAAGCTGTTTAAATAACAATCTACCTCAGGCTCTAGAAGGAGGCATCCTGAGCTGGTAACAGAAAGACTGCGTGACGTCTCAGCCCGATTTTTTCTACCCTTGTGATGAGATGCCTTCTCGCCTTTTTCCCCCAGGCCCAGTTCCTCTCCCCAGGAGCTCGCCGGCGATTGCATGCTGCTCTTGCCTCTTGTTCCACCTCCATGCTGATTCTGTCCAACCTGGTGTTTCTTGGGGGCAGTCAAGTCGGGGAAATCTACTGGGATAGGATCTTCATACAAGGTAAGTTGCTGTTCTCAGACAGCTTCTTGTTTTCCGCATTTATGCAGTCGGTATCACGTGTGGGGCAGGCGGAGGCATTCCTTGCCTTGTTCACGGTGTGTGACCTGTAAAAACACCAGCCAGGGCAAAGTCCTGGGTTTAGCTGTGGCTTTAGCTGTCCTCTGTTTTGATGTACCTCTTGTCTGCTATGCTGATACTTAACTTCGAGATGGACCATCCAACTCTCTCAAAATCTTTCTCTGCTGCTAGGTCATGTCTCCAATTTAAACATTTTTCCTAATCTTCCCTACTGTCTGTAGATCAGCCTTCATTATACTGAAGAGTTTGACTTTGTTCCACTGACTACTCTGAAAGTCCTACCAGGAGAATGTTCTAGAAGCCCCTTTGTGGTCTCCTGCTGCTGTGGGCACAGTGCCTGGCTGGCCACACCTCTTCGTTGTGGATCTTTTTGTCTGGACACTGGTTTGCCGGCACCAGCAGCCAGCCTCACATTTAATGAACATGTGTTCAGTGTTCATATATGTCTCCATGTCCACAGCACCATCACACCTGCAGCAGGTAAAGTGCTAGTTGGTGGGCATTATTGTGAAAAGATTGCATTAATAGTTGATCATCCTTTATTTGTGTTCACCCTCTCCTTTGGGCTAAAGCCGAGCGTTGCATCACTCCCTGAAAAGACCTGGAAGAATAGGAACAACTCATGGAGCACATTACTCAGCCAGTTCACTGTGTGTTCAGAGCCAAGATCCCTTGTTCTCTTGCCCTGACCAGTGACATGGTTTTGTGCTTTTGGTTTGGCAAGTTTTGCCAAGTGGTGATGACGTGACCCGGTCATGGCTAGGGTGTTATCTCCACATCTGGGTCCCCAGTGAGCCAGTGATGCTTTTCACATCAGAAATAACCAGACACAGCTGCATGGTCCCAGGGTGCCAGGCCATGTGTGTAAACTGTGGCGGGCTTGGGTGAGCCAGGCTCAGAGGGACCAGGAGAGAGCCCTGTTGGGCTTTCATCTTGTTACCTCCGTACCCCTTTGATCTCGCCCTCAGAGAAATGTTTTTGCTGATAGTTCTTGAAAAGACCAGGTAATTTGTATGTGGAAGCCGTCCTTGAATGAAGATGGGAGGTAATGGGGCACAGAGGACCAAAAGATAAAAAACCCTCCTCGAGGTGGGCGACAGAGCTGCTGACTCTTCCTGCCTCCTCCCACCATGCCTAGCACAGTGCAGAGACCACGATGACTCTGAAAATGCTGCCTCGGGCTTTGCTGGTCACCTGAGCCAGAAGGCTCTAATCTTGGCTTCAGTAAATAAACACTCCAAGTGTTTGCTGCTTGCAAGGCTCTGAGGAGACAAGGGTGGAAGAAGCACAAATGTGGGAGCCGGACGTGCAAATAGATACGTGTCCGTAGAGTCAGATCACCGCTGGGCCAAATGCATGAGGGACTGCTGGAGGTTGCAGAGTGGAGGGCTGACCTTCCCGTGGAGATTGAGCCTCACAGAGGAGGGGACATTTGGACTGGAGTTTTGAACAGTAAGTCAGAACTTACCAGATAAAGAAGGCAGGTATGTGGGGGTAATTAACGGTAGGGGCTTTGTCAGATCACCCCAAACTCTCAGTAATTTTTTCCCCATAGAAGTTTATTCCTTCAGCAGTTCAGTGAGGGTCCGGAGACTCTTTCTAAGCAGTGACTTCAGGACCTAGACTGTTTTTATTCTGATTCTTCACCTTCTTGTTCTGGCATCATGGTGGCGATGAGAACACGGAGCGGGTGGTGTCACCAGGTACTAAATACCCCCACCGAAAGTGACACTAGCCATCTCTGCTCACCTTCCTTTGGCCAGAACCAGTCATGTGATGACCCCCCTCCTCCACCGCCAGGTGCAGCAGGAAGACGTGGGGGAGCGCACAGGTATAGTGGACTGTGGCATGGCAGGACAGGGCGCACGAGACAAGCTCTGGAGGTACCCAAGAGGCAGTTAAAAATGTGAGCTGGCGTAGGGGAGGAGGGGGGCACAGAACCACTGCGACGTGGGAGACAGGGCATGAAAGTGGCGGGTGAGGCCATGGGAGTGAATACAGTTTGCCAAGGAGCATGCCCAGAGTGAGAAGAGACTAAGTGGGTGGTAAAACCTGGGAATGCTGGCCTTTGAAGGGACAAAGAGGTAGTAGCGATAAGATGTTTATCCTCTTTCTCAAAGGCATGAAGATCAAAGCACAATTTGTCCTGTCCCCCCAGGAGCTAATACCAGGCACATTGGGGAGCGGGTGTCAGGGCTCTGAAATACCTGGTCTGCTTCTGGTTTGTGGCTCCTATTGTGATCTGCAACTGGATCTCTCTGTGTCCTCCTTGGAGCTGGGCACTAGAGTCCCAGGGGAATGCTTCTCTGAATCTGGAGGGCTCTAGATCCATTCCTGTCTGGGCTTTGAGGCCACGGAAGCTCAGCTCAGAAGGCATCGTCTGTGTCAGAGATTGTTCACATCAGCATGGCCCCATCCCAGCTAGTCTGTCCCATGGGTACCCTCAGTAAGGGTAGGTTTCTTGGAGTTTTGGCAATTACAATCCTTGGTGTCCCACTGTGGATCTTTTGTCCCCAAGTGATTGAATTTAGATATCTCTTGGAGGAATGTGAACCAGATGGTGCCAAACCCACTATCCTTGAGAAGTCTGGATTTCTTTTCATAATGAATCTGATTGACCTGATAGAAGATCAGTATGAATATTCATGTTTTGGTACAACAAAGTATTCATGCGTTTATAGGATGCTTCCTCAGACTCTGCTGGGGATATCATGTTAGTTTTCTTAAAAAAAAAAAATCTGAATTCTGAAACTCATCTGGCCCTAAAGGTTTCAGATGAGGGACTGTCGAGCTGTACCTGAAGCTGCTGATGGATGAGCCAGGACTTCAACATCCTAGTTGTCTTTGGCTGCTTCTTTTGGCCACGTGATCAGGACCTGTTTTTCCAAGACCCATCTCTATACATTGAGGAAAAAGGGACAAAGCGAGTGAGGAGAGGTCTCTTTGTAGAGAATGGAGAGCAGTTAAGCTCAGTCTTTAGATTTCCAGGTTTCATGGGGAGGTAGCCCTTCCGCCAGGGGTAATCACCCTGGGCCCTCTGTGCCTTGATGGGCTGGGACTTGCTGAGACAGAGAGGAACGGTCCTCCACCTCCTCCCAAGGTGCTCAAGGGGCATGGGGATCTTGGAGGAGGTTCCCAGTGTCACTCAGTGAATGGGATGTGGATGCATACGCGTCTTCGAGGACAGCCTCATTCATTCTCAGAAGCCTTTGCCCAGGATCACTGATGTCTCTAGAAGTATCTCATGATTAGCCTGGAGGAGCTGTCTTAAGGTCGGTATCTCCAGCTCCAGTTCACTGCTTTAGACACGGATTTGTTTGCCTTAAGCTACGAAGCTTGTTTTAGTAAATACCTAAATATTTGGCTTACGTAAAGAGCTCTCTCCTGATCTCTACACTGTTGGTGATGTGAGGCTATTAAAAGCAGACCCTTCCCTTTTTGCTGTGCACACTGCCCTGCTGTCCTTAAAAGTGGGCAGTGCCAGCCACGGGATAGAAATGCTGACTGACCCTCTAGGGGTCTCCTGCATGTCACACACAAGCCATCTGTATCAGTGTTATCTGTGGTGTGGAGATTGGAAAAGTGATGTTCAGTTAATTCAGTGGAGAATAAAGATACCATATCTTTGCCTTCAAAGAAAATCCTCCAACCTTTACTGTTGAAATTTACTTCAAGCAGCTTGAGGAATGTGAATATTTAAGCCTATTTTATATGTATTTACAGGGACTTAGCTGTGTTTAGGGTTCTGAAAAACTGTGGCTGAGGATTTGGTCCCTGAGCCTGCTATAGAAGGGACCCTGCCGTGTCATGCTTTGCAGAGGCAAACTTCAGTGGCTCTGAAAAGCATTTGTTGATGGCAGAAGCTTTCCCATGTCTGTCTTAAGTCCTTGATATTGAAGTGTAAGTTGATTTCTTGAACAAGTAGTTGATGACTACTCTGTAACTCAAGGAGAAGGCAATGGCAACCCACTCCAGTGCTCTTGCCTGGCAAATCCCATGGACAGAGGAACCTGGTAGGCTGCAGTCCATGGGGTCACTAGGAGTTGGACACAACTGAGCAACTTCACTTTCACTTTTCACTTTTATGCATTGGAGGAGGAAATGGCAACCCACTCCAGTATTCTTGCCTGGAGAACCCCGGGGACGGCGGAGCCTGGTGGGCTGCCATCTGTGGGGTTGCACAGAGTTGGACACGACTGATGCGACTTAGCAGCAGCAGCTGTAACTCAAAAGTATCATTGTATTACAACTCCAGATCTGTGAGACCATAAACCAACTGTGGTCTTAAGCATCCCAGCAGTGCTTTGTCATCTGGACACAGTGAGGAGGAAAGGCAGCCAATAGGGATGGGTATTTAGAAAAGAGCTGGATTTAGAAAAGGCAGAGGAAGCAGAGATCAAATTGCCAACATTTGTTGGATCATAGAAAAAGCAAGAGAATTCCAGAAAAACATCTACTTCTGCTTTATTGATTACACCAAAGCCTTTGACTCTGTAGATCACAACAAACTGTGGAAAATTCTTCAGGAGATGGGAATACCAGACCACCTGACCTGCCTCCTGAGAAATCAGTATGCAGGTCAAGAAGCAATAGTTAGAACCAGACATGGAACAACAGACTGGTTCCAAATTGGGAAAGGAGTACATCAAGGCTGTATATTGTCACCTTGCTTATTTAACCTCTATGAAGAGTACATCATGAGAAATGCCAGACTGGATGAAGCACAAACTGGTACCAAGATTTCTGGGAGAAATACCAGTAACCTTAGATATGTAGATGACACCACCCTTATGGCAGAAAGTGAAGAAGAACTAAAGAGCCTCTTGATGAAAGTGAAAGAGGAGAGTTAAAAAGCTGGCTTAAAACTCAACATTGAAAAAACTAAGATCATGGCATCCAGTCCCGTCACTTCATGGCAAATAGATGGGGAAACAACGGAAACAGTGAGAGACTTTATTTTCTTGGGCTCCAAAATCACTGCAGATGGTGACTGTAGCCATGAAGTTGAAAGACACTTGCTCCTTGGAAGAAAAGTTATGACCAACCTAGACAGCATATTAAAAAGCAGAGACATTACTTTGTCAACAAAGGTCCGTCTGGTCAAAGCTATGGTTTTTCCAGTAGTCATGTATGGATGTGAGAGTTGGACTATAAAGAAAGCTGAGCACCAAAGAATTGATGTTTTTGAACTGTGGTATTGGAGAAGTCTCTTGAGAGTCCCTTGGACTGCAAGGAGATCCAACCAGTCAATCCTAAAAGAGATCAGTCCTGGGTGTTCATTGGAAGGACTGATGCTGAAGCTGAAACTCCAATACTTTGGCCACCTGACGCGAAGAACTGACTCATTGGAAAAGACCCTGATGCTGGGAAAGATTGAAAGCAGGAGAAGGGGACAACAGAGGATGAGATGGTTGGATGGCATCACTGACTCCATGGACATGAGTTTGAACAAGCTCCAGGAGTTGATGATGGACAAGGAAGCCTGGTGTGCTGCAGTCCTGGGGTTGCAAAGAGTTGAACATGACTGAATGACTGAATTAGAACTAGGGATAGGGATGGTTATGTACTGGCAATCCATCTGGCCTAAGGGCACTGGGAGCTTTATAGTGTCATCTGGGTGCAGAGTTGTTTTCCTTTTGAAAAATCCATCTACTCCTGTCAACAGAAGACATGAATTTTATTTAAAAAAAAAAAGGCAGGGGGGCTAATCATTTCCTAATTGTGGAGCCATGGATTCCGCGTTTGTTGGAGGTGGTAGAGACCTGGCTTCCATCAACCATTCTTCTGCCTAACTACACACACACGTGTCTTACAGTACATATAACACACACACATGTAACGCATATACATACACACATGTAACACACACACACACACACACACTTCCCCTCTTTCTTGTTGTCTGATCTAGGTTGGCAAACTCCATCTCAGCACTTAGCTCCTGAGGGTCCCCTGTACCAAGGCAAGGAAAATTTGGTTGTTTTCCCTCCAGATTGCAATGAGAGATGAGCTAGTAATTTTCTTAGACAGGTCAGAACCTTTACACTCTGCATATATGCTTGCTGTCTCTAGCAGAGAAAAGGGATGGTGTATTTTCTTCATGATTACTAGCTTGTCCAAGGTGTTTATTCATCTCCCAGCTCAAATGGCTCTGGACAGGCATTTCATTTAAAGCCAAGTTGGGATATTGCACTGGAAATTCCAGAAGGTGGTGGTTAAAGAAAAACTCATTCCCCTCACATCTTATTACATTTTTGGGACTGAAATTTCATCTTTGATGTGAGAAGATAGAGGGCACATGTCACTCACTGTCTCAGGCATCTTCTTTGTGTTGACTTATTTCATCCTCTTCACTAGCCCTGCTCTTAGCATGGAGTTTTCATTGCTCTGACTGATTCTGCTTCTGCCCTACTGGATCTTATGCAATTTCCTGAAGAATCTGAGGAACAAGAGCTTCCCACCCATTGTATTGGTGGTGAAGTCAACATGTTGATATAGATTAAGCAGTTTATCCGTGGGTTGCCCACTGGTCCATTACGGGCCCTTGGAATTTGGATTTCAAGACCTTCAGATGCTTTTGTTTCTTCTTTCATCTTTGCCGCGTGGTCACCCAGATGTTGTGGGCATCATCTTTCCTAAAAGCATTTCAGGCCAGGACACTAGGCATAGGGCGTGAGGAATAGAGAGTGGGAGTTCTTATCCAGAAGCGCACCTGGAATTATGGGAAAGCTGAGAGAATTTCTATTAGGATATCTTGAAGGGAGTTTGAATCATTGTTCATCCAAGTCCTACTTTCTGTGAGGTCATGTGACACTTTTTCCTGTTAACTAGGAGTTTTTGTGAATTCATTTGAAAAGAGTTTTATGGAATTTGTGGACATTTTAAAGTGTCTTTAGATAGAATATCAAGTGAAGACTAGTATGGTTAGGCACAGTTCATTGAATAGAAAGAAAATTTTGATTCTTACTGGTTTGAAGCCTCTACCTCTCATTGGCCCCCAGTTATTTATATGCAGTGTGAGATCCACATGCACATTACAGTAAGATCATTATGTATACACTTTCATACAATATTGTATGTCAGTTAAAGCTCAACAATTATATGTCAGTTATTTCTCAATAGAAAAAAGGCACATTACAAACATGGTAGTAGAATTAAACCAAAATAATTTTATAAAAATTTAAGTATGTCCCCTGTGACTTCTAACTAAATCTGATATGTACTTGATATATAAGAGGATATCTGTACCAGGATTCCCAAGTCTGTACTCTAAGGCCCACACCAGGAAGTCATGGGATTGCTGTGCAGGTGTGGTTTCTGAAATGAACACACATCCTGGAATTTATATGATTATTTTGTTTGCTTATTGCGATTACTGGTATACTACCAAAGGGGTGCAGAAATAGCTTAGCACCTGCCCTGCAGGCTGAGGATGGAAGGAGTGCTGCCCTGGCGGTCACAGGCACTGAGACGCTTTCACCTGATTTTCTCCTCAAGTCACCACTGAACAGTTTTTACAGTGTTAGAAATTAAGAATATTTAATTTGGAAATCAGTGACATTTTTGTAACGAAAGGCAGAATGTAGCGAGAGTCATCCTTATCAGGTGTCTCAGCTTCGGGAGCAAATCCTTTTGTGCGATAGAACCCGTCGCTGAATTTGTTTCTGTTTGCCAGTGTACCGGGCACTACCTGCTCTCATTATGCCAACACTCTTGTTCATTTCCTGTGGCCACTGTCACAAATGATTATGAACTTGCTGGCTTCAAAGAGCACAGTTTTATCTTCTTCTGTTCCTGAGGCTTCCCAGGTGGCTCTGGGGGTAAAGAACCCGCCTGCCAAGGCAGGAGACCAAAGACATGCAGGTTCGATCCCTGGGTCGGGAAGATCCCCAGGAGAAGGGCATGGCAATCCACTCCCTGCCTGGAGAATCCCATGGACGGAGGAGCCCCGTGGGCTACAGTCCATGGGGTCGTGAAGAGTCGGACATGACTGAAGTCACTTAGCACACATGCGCATTCTGGAGACCGGAAGTCTGAGATCAGGCTTGCTGTGCTAAAGTCAAGGCGTTGGCAAGACTGGTTCCTCTGGAAGCGCAAGGGGAGAGTTTGATTGCTTGAGTGCTGGAGGCCAGCTGCAACCCTTGCCTCATGTTCTGCTGCTGCTTCACACTCAGGTGTGTAGCGTCTTCAGATCTTCTCTGCATCCTTTCTGCTGCTCTCATCTCAGTGCCTGCCGTCTGACTCCTCCTGTGTCTCTTCCATAAGGACCCTTGTGATTATGAACTCCACCTGGATAATCGAGGATGATTGCCCCATTTCAGGATCCATCACGTGATCACACCTGCAGTGTCCCTGCAAAGCCCGGTAAGCTAACTCACGTGAGTTCCAGGGTTTGAGATGTGGCCTTCCTTGGAGGAGCCGTCCCTTCGCCTGCCACAGCACGATCCAGTAACAGTTGCTATTTCACAGAACGTCCCTTTTGCGGCACCACGGCAGTAGCTTTTTCCTCAGGAAATTTGATTATAAAATAGCAATTTGGATATGCTGCTAGTCTTATTAAAATACGAATCTGCCTGTAGAAAGAAACGATGCTTAATTTCACAGAAGTGCACATGTGAGATTTGTTGTCTTAAGGGCATTTAGAGAGCAGTATAGGGAAAAGCAGTGTAGGGAAAAGTTTTACTTGCTCAGCATTTGCTCCCCCTTCTTTGGGACCAAACCTTTCTCACCTCACTCTCAGTCTGCGTCAATCTGAGATCTAGGGGTTACCACGGGAGCTGGACTGGCCCATCCGTATGGTCCGTCTCCCCATGTGGTGCAGTTGGAGTTTTTGTTGGAAATTGTCAGGAAGGAGAAGCTCTCTTTCTTTTGTTGCAGAGCTGTCAGGATATTGGGCTGGAGCTGTTGGGAGCCCTCTTGCTGCCATCAAGGGAGAGCCAAGTAGAGAAGGAAGCCGACTTTGAGGACAGCAGAACTGATCTTTGGAAACTGTTTCAGAGATCATATTCCGAGACAAGCCACTGCAACATACTCTTAAGCACCCTACAGCCAGGAGTTCTTGAAGCCAACCCATATACCTGCTTTTCAATTTCAAAAGCTGTTGTTTCTTCTTCTTCACTCATTTCATGTTGGGAGACAATTCTCCAAGGCTCTCTTGTGTTTCTGCATGTCTTATGCTCGGATACACTGACTGCTTCTGTTCCAGGCTTTCTTTCCATGAATATTTGTATAGCAAGTATCTTTGGAAAATGGAGAGAGTGTCTTCCTCTAAAGTAGATGGTATTTATTACTGTCCAGTGAATAAAAATAATCTCCCTCTGGGGCAGAGGTCAGGTGAGACTTACTGCCCATTATAAAATATTTAGATTTCTATGGCTGGGGTTAATCTCCTATAATATGACCCTCTGCATATGCAGGTATCACCTGGCCCTCTTGACGTTGCATTGTGGCGTCTGGGGCTCAGGGAAATGGCACAGATGCTCTGGCTACTGTTATTACTGAGGGATAAAGTCTTTCATCTCTGTCCCAGTAGTCTCGTGTCTTCTGCCGACATGCATGAAACTGGGAGGCTAATTTGTTGCAAGTAGAGTTAAATCTCAGATCCTTCACTTATTGACAATTCAGTTTGGTTAGGTTTCTGTAACTTGTAACCAGAAGCATATGACTAATGTAGCTTAATGAGATAATGCAGGTGGCATACACCACTATCACAGGGCTTTGTTATGATTGTTGTTCTGTCCCCAAATTGTGTCCAACTCTTTGCAACCCCATGGACTACAGCACCCCAGGCTTCCCTGTCTCTCACCATCTCCTGGAGTTTTGCCCAACTTCATGTCCATTGAGTCAGTGATGCCATCCAACCATCTCATCCTCTGTCATCCCCTTCTCCTCCTGCCTTCAGTCTTTCCCAACATCACGGTCTTTTCAAATGAGCTGGCTCTTTGCATCAGGTAGCCAAAGTATTGGAGCTCCAGCTTTAACATCAGTCCTTCCAATGAATATTCAGGGTTTATTGCGTTTAAGATTGATTTGTTTGATCTCCTTGCTGTCTGTGGGACTCTTAGACTTCTCCAGCAGCACAGTTGGAAAGCATCAATTCTTTGGTGCTCTGCCTTCTGCATGGTCCAGCTCTCACATCCATGCATGACTACTGCAAAAACCGTAGCTTTGACTATATGGACCTTTGCCAGCAAAGTAATGTCTCTTTTTAACATACTGTCTAGGTTTGTCATAACCTTCCTGCCAAGACGCAATCTTCTTCTAATTTCATGGCTGCAGTCACCATCTGCAGTGACTCCAGAATGCAAGAAGAGGAAATCCGTCCCTGCTTCCACCTTTCCCCCTTCTATTTGCCATGATCTTAGTTTTTTCTTTTTAACATTGAGTTTTAAGCTGGCTTGTTCACTCTTGTCCTTCACCCTCATCACGAGGCTCTTCAGTTCCTCTTTGCTTTCTGCCATTAGAGTGGTATCATCTGCATATCTAAAGTTGTTGCTCTTTGTCCTGACAGTCTTGATTCCAGCTTGTAACTCATGAAGTCTGACATTTAACATGATGTACTCTGCATATAAGTTAAATAAACTGGGTGACAATATACAGCCTCGTTGTACTGCTTTCTCAATGCTGAACCAGTCAGTTGTTCCATACAAGGTTCTAACTGTTGCTTCTTGATGCACATACAGGTTTCTCAGGAGACAGGTAAGATGATCTAGTCTTCCCATCTCTTGAAGAATTTTCCACAGTTTGTTGTGAGCCACACAGTCAAAGGCTTTAGCATAGTCAATGAAACAGGTATATGTTTCTCTGGAATTCCCATGCTTTCTCTATGATCCAGCGAATGTTGACAATTTGTTCTCTGGTTCCTCTGCCTTTTCTAAACCCAGCTTGAACATCTGGAAGTTCTCAGTTCACATAATGCTGAAGCCTAGCTTGAAGGATTTGAGTGTAACCTTACTAGCATGGGAGATGACTCCAATTGTCCAGTGGTTTGAACATTCTTTAGTACTGCCCTTCTTAGGAATTGGGATTAGAGTTGACCTTTTACAGTCCTGTGGCCACTGCTGGGTTTTCCAAATTTGCTGACATATTGAGTGCAGCACTTTAATAGTATTGTCTTTTAGGATTTTAAATAGCCTGCTGGGATTCTGTCACCTCCACTAGCTTTATTGGCCTCAGTGATTCCTAAGGCCCACTTGGATTCACACTCCAGAATGTCTGACTCTGTGTGAGTGATCGCACCATCGTGGTTATTTGGGTCATCAAGATCTTTTTTGTACAGTTCTTCTGTGTATTCTTGCCATCTCTTCTTGATCTCTTCTGCTTCTGTTGTATCTGCACCATTTCTGTCCTTTATTGTGCCCATCTTTGGATGAAACGTTCCTTTGATATTTCCAGTTTTCTTGAGATTTCTGGTCTCTCCCTTTCTGTCATTTTCCCCTGTTTCATTGCATTGTTCATTGAAAAGTCCTTCTGTCTCTCCTTGTTACTCTCTGGGACTCTGCATTTAATTGTGGGTGTACCTTTCCCTCTCTTCCTTGCTTTTCACTTTTCTTCTTTCCTCAGCTATTAGTAAAGCCTCCTCAGACAACCACTTTGCCTTTGTGCATTTCTTTTTTCTTGGGATGATTTTGTTTGCTCCTCCTGTACAATGTTATGAACCTCTGTCCATAGTGTCCAGAGTTCTTCAGGCACTCTGTTTACTAGGTCTGATCCCTTGAATCTATTTATCACCTCCACTGTATATTCATAGGGGATTTGATTTTAGTCGTACCTGACTGGCCTGTTGATTTTCCCTGCTTTCTTTAGTTTAAGCCTGAATTTTGCTATGAGGAGCTCATGATCTGAGCCACAGTCATCTCCAGGTCTTATTTTTGCTGATTGCATACAACTTCTCCATCTTTGGCTACAAAGAATGTCATCAGTCTCATTTCAGTATTAACCATTTGCTATTGTCCATGTGTAAAGTCGTCTCTTGTGTTGTTGGAAGAGGGTGTTTGCTATGACCAGCGTGTTCTCTTGGCAGAATTTTATTAGCCTTTGCTCTGCTTCATTTTGTATTTCAAGGCCAAACTTGCCAGTCACTCCAGGTGTCCCTTGACTTCCTGCTCTTGCATTCCAATCCCCTGTGATGAATAGTTGTTTTTTTTTTTTTTGGTGTTAGTTCTAGGAGGTCTTCTAGGTCTTCATAGAACTGATCAACTTCATCTTCTTTGGCATTAGTGGTTGGGGGATAAACTTGGATTACTATGGTGTTGAATGGTTTGCCTTGAAAATGAACCGAGATCATTCTGTCACTTTTGAGGCTGCACCCAAGTACTGCGTTTTGGACTCATTTGTTGCTTATGAGGGCTATTCCATTTCTTCTAAGGGATTCTTGCCCACGGTAGTAGATATAATGGTCATCTGAATTAAATTCACTCATTCCTGTCCATTTTAGTTCACTGATTCTTATGATGTTGATGTTTACTCTTGCCATCTCCTGCTTAACCATGTCCAGTTTACCTTGATCCATGGAGCTGACATTCCAGGTTCCTATGCAATACTGTTGTTTACAGCATTGGATTTTACTTTCATCACCAGACACATCCACAACCGAACACCGCTCCTGCTTTGACCCAGCTGCTTCCTCCTTTCTGGAGCCATTAGTATCTGTCCTTTGCTCTTCCCCAGCTGCATTTTGGACACCTTCTGATCTGGGGAACTCAGCTTTCGGTGTCACATATTTTTTGCCTCTTTATACAGTTCACGGGGTTCTCAGGGCAAGTAATCTGGACTGGTTTGCCAGTCCCTCCTCTGGTGGATCACATTTTGTCAGAACTCTCCACCATGACCTGCCCATCATCAGTGGCCCTGTGCAGCCTGGGTCACACCTTCACTGAGTTGCACAAGCCCCTTCGCCAGAACAAGGCAGTGGTCCATGAAGGGGTACAGGTCCTTAAGGGAAGGGTATATGGGGAGACTGTTTTATACTGAATCACTTTTTGGTATAATTTTTTTTTTGCTTATATTCATCCTAATAAAGTAACTTTGAGGAGCTACATACCCTGCTGTGACTTTTAAAGTAGGCACCTAACTTTTTCTATTGTAAATTTAAATAATTATAAAAGACCTAATTTTTGTCATATTATAAATGCTGATGTTTAAATGCAAAACTGATAGCTCTAAATAATATAAATTATAAATAACTTAGTGATTTAATACTGACCATCATCCTTTTAAAAATATAAATGAGCAAGCCCTTCTTTCACAGTATTTCCTTGATATCATATTTCTGTTTAATTTCTTTGGTACAATTTTGTCTTGTCTCAGTTATTTTCTTATTCAACTATCATACTTCTCTGCAGCATTGATTTTGTTTGGTTTTCTGTCACCATAAGGCTACAAATAGGAACATTTTTCTCCTGGGTTGAGTTGTCATTACAGTTCTTATTAATATGTAACTTAAAAGTAATACTTTTGATAACTATTAAACATAAAAAGTAAAATTTCTCTTGAAATGGATGAAGTAGGGATTTATGCTTTAGGTTGTTCCACTATTGTAAAGCTTTTGATTTAAAATATAGCCTGCTGCTGCTGCTGCTAAGTCGCTTCAGTCATGTCTGACTCTGTGCGACCCCAGAGATGGCAGCCCACCAGGCTCCCCAGTCCCTGGGATTCTCCAGGCAAGAACACTGGAGTGGCTTGTCATTTCCATATAGCCTAGCAAAGTGCTAATATCTTGAGAATTTTCTCTAGGCAAACACACACGTATATCCAGCGCCTAAAGGATGCTTCTCATGACCCCTGCCAGTTACTGCCTTGCCTTATTCTGACATCTAAATGCATAGCTTTCTTGAGTAGCTGGTTTGTTTGTTCAATGCACATACACATATATTATGTGATTCTACAAGGAGAGGGGATTACATAATATGTATTCTTTTTTGTCTCACTTTTTTTTTTGCTCAATATCATGTTGAGAGATTCATCCATATTTTGGACTGTGGTTATAGATTTTTTCCCCAGCTTGTTACTACTATAAAGTGTTTCATTGTGTGAACATGCTACAATTTATCCATTTTACTGTTGTTGAACATGATAGCGGTAAGGTCCTATGGACTGTCATATGTATGACGTGGTGAAGATCTGTGTGCATTTTTGCTGGGTTTTTACTGGAGAGGGACTGCCATGTCAGTGGGTGTGCATATATTCAGCTTTCGTAGACGTGGTCAAATAGTTTCTCAAAGTGTTGTACTGATTCCCTTAAGGGTTTTACATCCTAGAGCAATATCCTGAAAAAGAAGAATGGGGAAGAGGCTTCTCCTTTGTTTTTTGTGTTTTTTTTTTTTTGTAAAGTGAGATGAAAGCCACGTGTCTGTGTGTGTGAGACTGAGAGGGAGAGGAGGAGAAGGGCAAGGAGAAACTTAGCCTCAGATTAATTTTTAGGATCTGGAAATTCATTCTTCCAAAGTTTTCCATGTTATTGTATGCATTTGCAGTTTGAAGGCTGCTGCTCTAAAGGGAAAGAAGGTCACTTTGTCCTTTGAGTCCCACCTCATCATCTTTATTCAAGCCTAAAGGAAAAGAAGTGTTAATATGAGCTAGACAGTGGTTGAGGTTAGCATGTATCAGTTAGCCACTGCTATGTAACAAAACCACCCCAAAACTTAGTGGCTTAAAAGAACAAGCGTTTATGTAATGCACAGATCTCTTCCAGCTGGAGTCTGGCTTATCTAGGATAGCTGCATGAATCCATCTGTGGGTCAACTGTCGTTGCATTGGGTTTGCTGATCTTAGCTGGGCTGTCATGTCTCTAGGGCCTTCGCTGGGATGAACTGGCTGAGTCAGGTCTTCTCTGTGTTGATTTCTGACCCTTCAGCAGACCTGTCCTGGCCTGTTCATGCGGCAGTCATAGTGGTTCAAGAGAGGGGGCAGACAGCGTGCAGAGCTTTTCAGGCTCAGAACCATAATCAGTCTTGCTGCATCCTTTGGCCAAAGTGTGTGGTATACTAGCCCAGACTCAAGGAGAGAGGAAATAGATTTCATCTCCTCATAGGAAGAACTGCGAAATCAGATTGTGAAGGGTGTTGACACAAGTAGGCGGGAAGGACTGTGACTGACCATGGTTTGCAATCTATCTTAATTGCTTATTAAGCAATTAATAAGAGGCACAGAAAAGCTGCCACAGGAGCATGGTCATTTAAATGATCCCAATTTGTCATCTCTCCCCTGGCCTCTTTCCAGATTCTCTCCCCCTTCTCCCTGCAGAGACTTTTCTGCCTCCTATGTGGTCACTTGGACCCTTTGGTTGTTTTGGTTGGGGAAGGGCAGGAGTGGGCCTGGGAGTTCTGTGTCTTTCTGTGAAATAATCGGTGATGTGTGTGTGTGTGAGACAGATAGGGAGGGGTTCATACTGTTAAAGTCTGGGACATTGAGACATTCAAGCTGATCTGACTTAAAGGAGCTTCCCAGTGGTTCAGTCTGGAGTCCACATAGGGTGTGGGGCCAGAGCCCCAGCTACTAACCAAGTTTTCCTTTGCTTTCCTTTGCATAGATGCCTAGGCTATTTAGAGTTTCCTGAGTTCTCTGACTCAGTATGATTTAATGGTTCTTAGTAGTGTCCATTATTACTATTTTAGTTCTTTACTGTTTGTTAAGTAATTTCCAGGGCACTAGTTCAGTTGGTTTTTCTGCAACCCCCTGGGAGATAGCTTAGGCAGATATCATTCCAGTATTACTAATAACTGAGGCTCAGAGAGGTCCGGAAACTTGGTCATAGTTACGCAGCTCAGAAGCTGAGGAACCAGGTGAGTCAGAAGCCTTTGACTCTAAATCCCATTGCTTTACATTGTACCACTGTGGCCTCTCTGTGAGGCCTAAGCTATAACAGGAGACCCCCGTTTTCATCACAGAACATCCCCGAGTGTCACTGTTGGAGACAAAGTCCCGGGTGCCTGGCTTGTTCTGTTCCTGATAGTTATCAGTGTGGGGGCGGGGGAAGAGACCAGACCTCCAGCTTCTGGAGCTGATAGACCAGCCCCCTGAGCCCTAGATGGGTGGCCCCTAGCTGGTCTGCATCTCTCTGCAAGTAAAGCCGTCCCCCCTTATCCTTGGTTTCACTTTCCTCAGTTGCCTGTTGGCAACTGTGATCTGAAAATATTAAATGGAAAATTCCAGAAATGAGCTATTCTTAAGTTTTACATTGCACGCTGTTTGGAGTTAGTGTGGTGCTGTCTCTTGCCGCCATGCTCCGTCCCACCCGGGACATGAATCATCCCTTGGCAGAACTTGTCCCTACTAATCACTTAGCTGTCCCCAGGTCAGCTCTCTGTGTTACAGGGCTCTGTTCAAGTAACCCTCCTTTTACTTAATACTGGTTCTGAAGCGCAAGAGTAGTGATGCTGGCAATTTAGTTATGCCAAGGAGAAAGCAGTAAGTGCTTTAAGTGAAAAGGTAGACGGTTTTGACTTAATAGGGGAAAAAAAAAATCATATGCTGAGATGCGAAGAGCTACAGTAAGAATGAATTTTCTACATGTGAAATTATGGAGAAGGAACAAGAAATTCATGCTAGTTTTGCTGTTGCACGACAAACTACAGAAGCTATAGCCATGGTACATTACAGATGCTTAATTAAGATGGGGAAAACATTAAATTTTACAATAAGATATTTTGAGAGAGAGAGAGACCATATGCACATAACTTTTATTGCAGTGAGTGAACATGAAAGTCGCTCAGTCGTGTCCAACTCTGCAACCCCATGGACTATACAGTCCATGGAATTCTCCAGGCCAGAATACTGGAGCGGGTAGCCTTTCCCTTCTCCAGGGGATCTTCCCAACCCAGGGATCGAACCCATGTCCTCCACATTGCAGGCTGATTCTTTACCAGCTGAGCCACAAGGGGAAGCTGTTTATTACAGTATACTGTTAACAATTGCTGTATTTTATTATCAGCTGGTATTTATCTCTTACTGTAAATTAAGTGCCTACTTTGTAAATTTAACTTTATCACAGGTGTGTATGCATAGGGGAAAAGAGCATCCACGAGGTTTAGTACTATCTGCAGTTTTGGGCATCCTCCGGGGTCTTGGAACATGTCTCCTGCATGTAAGGAGGGACTGCTGTAGTTTCGCCCTGACCTGCTCGGGTGGTGAAGGCCTCTGGCTCTCCTGGCCCCAGCCCTCAGGGTGTTGGTTTTGCTTCTTTCTGGCTCACTCAGGCATTGCACTAGCTTGCCCTTTGTTTCTCGTCATCCTTGCTCAGACCAAGAAAGCAAGAGGGAGAGGATGGTTTTGTCTGGGCGTGCTGTCTGGATTACCAAAGAAACCAAACAGTCTCGGGAATGGTTGCTGGAAGAGCCTGTGATCATGATGTATTATGTTTTGCGGTGCTGGAAATGCAGCAGAAGGCAGCAGCGTGGGCTGGTTGTGGTTCTTTTCTTTGCAGTAAAGATCAGAAAGTGGAATCTATCCGGGCGAACTTTCCCTGGCCTAAGGAATTCTGTTGGGCACTGCGGTCCTCTCCCTGGAGTGTAAGTAAAGCAGTCAAGTATTCCCCTGAATATTCAGTAAATGAGAATGAAAACTATGAAGAAAACCTTATCACTGTCTTAAAGGTAGAAAAAAAGCAGAATCCTGTTTGGGGAGCAGCTGTGTGGTTCCACACAGGATTGTGTGAGAGTTAGAGCTTCCTGCCGACAGGCATTTGAGTCGTATCTGGACCATTTTTCTCTGCGGTGACCCTGTGACGGATTCCTGCAGCCTCCCAGCTGCCCCTACCCCACCCCACCCCCAGCCATATTTCCTGCTGCTGTAGAGTATTCTTTACAAGGGAACCTACTTAGAAGAGCATGGCAAAGGAGGTGCTATGGATTGAATTGTGCCTCCAAAAAGATATATATATGGAAGTCTGCAACCCATGGCGTTGCTGGTACAGGAAGCAGCAGGTAGAGATAGCCGGTCTGGAAGTCTACATCTCCCTGTACAGGGAGCAGGCGGGCAGGGCCGATGCTCTGCTCAGGAGCTGCCTGGCATCCAGCCAGCCCCAGGCTCGAAGCCTCTGTCCCCCGGTGCCAGCCTAGCAGCATGACCGCAGCGCCTCTCTGCTCCCCGCTGTTCTCCTCTGGGTATTGTCACAGTCCAGCTGCTGCCAGCTCTTGCCCAGAGAAGGAGGCAGCTGCTAATTTTAGCCCTATTTAGGTCTCTCGGCAGCACGTCTCAGGACTTTTATTTATTTTTCTGGTGGCATTTTCATGTGACCTTGGAGGAAAAAAAAAAAAAAAAAAACACTGAGAAGATTATCCGTAAAATAAAAGGGAAATCGAATATTCTGTTTTAAATGGTGATTGTGTTCCTTTGCTGTTAGAAAGGGCTTCCCAGGGTTAGAAAGGGCTTCCCGGGTGGCCCTAATGGTCAAGAACCCACCTGCCAATGCAGGAGATGTAAGAGATGCGGGTTTGATCCCTGGTTTGGGAAGATGCCCTGGAGGAGGGCATGGCAACCCACTCCAGTATTCTCGTCTAGAGGATCCCATGGACAGAGGAGCCTGGCGGGCTACAGTCCATGGGGTCGCCAAGAGTCTGAAGTGACTTAACATACATGCACACTGTTAAAAGACTTCCAGGGCCAAGGGTATATACCAAAGGGAGTTACCTATAACTTTGACTTTTAGGGGGAGCAGAAAGCAAGTAACTGAGGGTTGAGCTAGGGGATATAGCGCTCTTCCCAGAGATTATTAGAAAGATGTCCCTGGCTTGCTTGGAGGAGGCCAAGCCACCCGGTTTATGACGACATGAAAACATGGAATTTTGCTTGATAAACCGGATTTACCTTTCTGCAACGTTTGTCTCCACATTGGGTGAACAGCACCATCCTCATTTGTCTTGGTTCCAAGTTGGGTTTCCTATATGAGAAGGATTTTGAGCCATTTGTTTTTTGTATCCTGAGGGCTGTCAGTCACAGACGACCAAAAAGATGTCAGATGATGTAATGAGTGCTATTACTTGGCTGACTTTCAAATAACAGATACAGTCAAATGGTGGCCACACAGACCTGTCTTTGGAGCCATGTCTTTCCTCAGAAAGTCATTGTTTCCTGAGCTAGAAGAAACCAGATAACTTATAATAAAATGGTTTTCTGCTCCAGTTTTATCATTCTGTTTGTGTCCGCAGTTACCTATCACTTACTTTCTCATCCTTGAAGCTTGCCTCTTGATTACTTTTCTTCATGGCTGCCTCAACAAGGTGGCTGGAGGGGATGGGTCCTACTTTTTGCCTTGCTGTAAAAAAAAAAAATGCTATCCTGGGGCGGATCATACTAAATGAAGCAAAAGTGCACAGCAAGAAAATAAGATGTATAAAAAGAGTCTCTGTCTATTTGATTCAGGAAAAAGAGGCACAGTGGGCAGATGAGTCTGGATAAGGCTAAAATCATTTTTATTTTTTAAATTAATTTTTTTTTAATTTTGGCTGTGCCTGGTCTTTAGTTGCAGCACGTGGGATCTTTCATTGCATCATCCATGCTCTCAGTTGCAGCACCTGGGTTCTAGAGATCGAACCCAGGTCCCCTGCACTGGGAGCATGGAATCTTAACCACTGGACTAGTAGGGAAGTCCCTAGGCTAAGGTTTTTTGTTTTATTTTGTTTTGTTTTTTAACAGAGAAAATTACTTTAAGGAAAGGGCCTTCCTGTATTCCTTCTGGTCTTTGTGCTGGATGCTTGGGATACAGTGAAAACCAACTATGGCAAAATATTTCACAGTGCTTTGGGACATAGTGCTTAGGGAAAGACTGCTTTGGAGACAGAAAGGCGAATGGTTAACTTTATCTTCTGGGTGAGAAATTCACCATGGAGGAGGTGACAGAGTTGGGCTTAACGGGATGAGTAAGTATCAGACTTGGGGGATCGGCACAGCTTACCCAAAGGCATAGAAGCATAATATTGCACATCCGGGAAACTGCAAGCATCTTAGGATCACAGCAGGAGAGGATGAGAAGCTTGATGTCAGGGAATAGGCTGATTGCACCAGGGAACACCAGGAAGGTAGCTGGAAAGCAAGGTAATGAAGGCCATGCCTGCCATGCCGTGGAGCGTGGGCTTCATCCTTAATAGGTTGCAAATAGGGTTGGGTCCCAGGAAGACTTGGGCCAGAGAGTGGCACAGATCTCATTTCTGAAAGATTGTAGAGGTAATGTGGGGACGGATTTGGAGGAAAGCAGTACTAGGATCAGGAGGGCCAGCCACGTGATGAGTGACAAGGGCTCCTGGTGTCAGAGGACAGGAGAGACGGAAGGGACCTTCAGAATTCTCCCACAGAAGATTTTAGGGAGTCACTAAGTTTTCATATTTGTGCAGTTTAATAGTTTTGGCCCCTGAGTCAAGGACAGAAATACTCGAGGTCTATCCACTGTTTTTGTAGTTCCTCCTGGTTGTAAGTGAAAGCCGTTCAGTTGTGTCCGACTCTCTCTGACCCTATGGACTATACAGTCCATGAAATTCTTCAGGCCAGAATACTGGAGTGGGTAGCCTTTCACTTCTCCAGGGGATCTTCCCAACCCAGGAATCGAATCCAGGTCTCCCGAATTGCAGGTGGATTCTGTACCAGCTGAGCCACCAGGAAAGCCCTTTTGTAGCTCACATAGATTCATTTCTGAATTTTGGAGAAAGAATGGCCAGTACACATTTTCCCTCTGTTTCTTTACCTTTGCTCCTGAAGTAATATTGGTAAAATTATTAACATCGTTCTGCTCACATGGCCCCTTATTCTTCTATCAAAAATATTTTGGAGAATATCCACATGCAAAAGAATGTAGTTGGACTCTTACCTCATCCTGTATATAAAAATTAACTCAAAATGCATCAAAGACCTAAATTGTAAGAGCAAAAACTATAAAACTCTTGCAAGAAAGTATAGGGATCAATCTTTGTGACCTTGGATTAGCCAATGGTCTCTTTGATATGACACCAAAAACACAAGCAACAGAAGAAAAAAATAGATCAATTGGACATCATCAAAATAAAAAATTTTCGTGATTGAAAGGACATCAAGAGAGTGAAAATGCAACCAAAATATGAGAAAAATTTGCAAACCATATATCTGATAAAGAATTTATGTCAAGAATATATAAAGAATTATTATAACTCAATAGTAAAATGACATATAGCAATTTAAAAATGACAAAGGTGATTAGACATTTATCCAAAGAAGATATTCAAACACCCAACAAGCACATGACAAGATATTCAAAATCATTAACCATCAGTAAAATGCAAATTAAAACCACACTGAGATACCACTAATATGGCTGTAATAACAGATAAAAAATGGAAAATAAGTGTTGGAGAGGATGTAGAAATATCCAAACCCTCATACACTGCCTGTGGGAATATAAAGCAGAAAACAAATGCTCTGGAGTATAGTCTGGCAGTTCTTCAAAAGGTTCAGCATGGGGACTTCCCTAGCGGTCCAGCAGTTAAGATTCTGTGCTTCTACTGCAGGGGGTGTGGGTTCAGTCCCTAGTTGGGGAGCTAAGAGCCTACGTACCACACAGTGCAGCCAAAAAATAAAAGTAAGTAAAAATTTTAAAAATAATAAGTAGGACTTTAAAAAGTTAAACATAGAATAACCATATGGCTCAGCTATTTAATCCTAGGTATATACCCACACCAAAAACTTTGTACATGAATGCTCATAGCAAATTATTGACAATAGCCAAAAAAGTAAAAACAGCCTGTATGTCTATTGATGAACAGATAAATAAGATGTGGTATATCCATACAGTGGAGGGCTCTCCAGGTGACTCACTGGTAAAGAATCTGGCTGCCAATGCAGGAGACATGGGTTCGATCCCTGGGTCGGGAAGATCCCCTGGAGAAGGGAATGGCAACCCACTCCAGTATTCTTGCCTGGAGAATACCATGGACAGAGGAGCCTGGTGGGCCACAGTCCATAGGGTCACAAAGAGTCAGACATGACTTAGTGATTAAACAACAACAGTATCCATACAGTGGACTATTATTCAGCAATAAAAAGGAAGGGAGTACTGATTCATACTATGACATAGGTGAATCTTGAAAACTTTATTATAAGTGAAAGAAGCCAGTCATTAAGGACCACATATTGTATGATTTCATTTATATGAAATGCTCAGCATAAGCAAATCTACGGAGACAAAAATATGTTAGGGCTAGGAGGATTGGAGTTTGGAGGGTGATGGCTAATGAGCTTGGGGTTCCTTTTGTGGGGTGATGAAATGTTCTGTAATTGATTGTGGTGATTCCTATGAGTATATGAACAACCATTGAATTATTAATATATATATATATATATATATATATATATATATATATATACTTTACATGGGTGAATTGTGTGGTATTTCAGTTCTGTTTCAATAAGCCTGTTAAAAATAGTTTAGAGATAAAAGGTAGTTGATCTGACACGGTTCTCTTATCTTTTCCTCCAGACATCTGTCAGCTCATCCATCTAACCTCTGTCTGTCCATCCATCCTCCCTTTATCAGTTCACGCATTTACCTATCTACCTTTTCTTCCATCCTCTTATCCCACCCTATCTGATTTCTCCTTCCTCGCTCACTCTGTAAATCCAAAAAAATAAAAAAGATTCATTGGTCATCTGCTCAAGTCCAGGAATCATTCTCGTCCCTGACTTTCATGTTAGTTTGGTATTTCTGGTGTCCTTATGCTTTGCAACTGCCTAGCATAAGGTGACTTTTCCAAGCTCTCCAGAGGAAATAACTCTTTATCAATCCATCTGGCAAACAGATGGATGCATGGATATAGGGAAAGTGTAGAGACTGATATGTAGCCAGGGACATGTTGAAATGGTAGGAAACGTGGGTCACATCTCACCTTCTGAAAAGTCCTCAGACTGGTGTGCAGGACATTTTCTGGCTTTGTTTATTTGCTGTGACTACTCGGTGTTAAATAGATACGACATTCTCTCCTGCCTCCTGTCTGTGGCTCAGTGCAGGTTTGACGCCGGTTGCTGCACTTCTCATTATTAACACAATGCGGAGTGATTTCAAGGTTGACCTGGTCTAACACAGCTTTCTTAATGAGATTGCTCCCCTTGTGTCATCGTTATCAGTGTGATGTCAGCCTCTCTCTTGCCCAGCTCTGGCACAGTTGTTTCAGAACATCATTGCCCATCAGAACCACCTGACCAGCTTATTATGCATGACCCCAAGATTTCTGTAAGAGATTCTGATTCAGTAGGTTTAGGGTAGCACCCCAAATATGTATTTTTATCTTAGTGAACACTCCTAATGATTCTAAAGGAAATGCTGTTTATGTCCCCCTTAAAATACTGTCAGCATTTGACCTGTTAATACCCGCATTGGTTAGCAATATGGGAAATTTCTAGTTTCCCTTCCAGTGTCCTCCTCTTCAAGCCTGGAAGAGTTGCACTATGGCTGAGAAGCAGCAAACATTATTCTGTGTGTGACCCTCTCCCACTGAGTTTAGTGGGTAGAATTTATAGTGAGCTTGGAGATTCTGGAAGGAGTTAACAACCCAGCAGCTCTAGGAGACATTCACATATCCAGTGATGTGGACAATCCAAACAAACGTATTCAAATAATCAGCATCTGTATTTAGAGGCATATTTTTTAGATATCAGATTTTTGTACCCTCTTCAATTTGCTTGATTTGATAGGAAAAACAAACTCAAAATTTAGGAGACAGGATGGTGGGGGATGGGCCTTAGGGAGAGGATGAACTGGGGTCAGGGGGAATGGAATGGGGGCAATGTTAGCTGTAATGAAAACTTCTCTCTCTAAACACAGATAAGTGAGTATTGACTCCTACATGGTGGGCGTGAAGCTTTACAATGCCTCTGGATCTGCACATACCTCCAAATGCTGTGTGGACATGTGTTTTCCTGATGAAGACATTAATCCATCAGCGCATGAGATCCCTCATTATCATCACCATCAAAATGCCTTTGTGAAGCCCCTCATTCCATACAGGGCTGTTGTTAAAAACCAAGGCTAATGCCAGCCACCCTTTGTTATTTGGAATTTTGGTGTCGACAACATCGTTGATGTACACCAACAAGGAAAGAGGAGGCTTAAGCTAAATTTCAGTTATATACAAGAGAGAAAATACTGTGTTGAGATCTTATGTATGTATCTCTCTTTACATGTTGCAAAGCACTGCCATTTGCATCCAGTCCTGTAATACAGATTGAATTATTATGCTTATTCAGTGGGTGAGAAAACTAGAACTTAGATGAAGTAACTTGCCAAACCCATTGAGCTAGAAAATGGCAGAGCTGCGACTCGAACCCATGTCATCTAGCTCCTTCTTCAGAGCTAGTTTCACAACATCACATTGCTAAGAAAATGCTGGTGTTTCTGCTCAAGTATCTGTCTGGAGTTGATAATTTAGGAATCCTACTTTGTTATTCTTCACGGTATGCATATAAACCACTGAACACTGCCTGAAAAGAACTATATAAATGTGACATGAGTATCAATGGTTCGTGTACCCTAGTGTGTTTTGTGAGGAGATGGATGTCTATCCAGTGGGGCAGGAAAATTTCAGTACTTACCCTAAAAGCCCAGGAAGCCTTCCTAAAAGTGGTAGATTTTGTCTTTCAATTTATAAAGTTTTCTTGAATGTTTATTTAAAACTATAACATACGTAAATTAAAGTGCATTAATCTTAAGCATACACTAAAGCAGGATGAAATTTTATAAACTGAACATACCTGTTTAGCCAATACCTCGTGTTCTAGAAGTTTTTCCTTGTGACCCCTCCTAGTCACAGGCCGCTCTATGGTAAACAACATCCTGATGTGTGATGTCGCTGATTAATTTTGCTTGTGTTTGACCCTTATTTAAATAGAAGAATAAGATACTATCAGTTCTGCTATAATGCTTGTTTTGGGAATGCAAATTTCCATCCTGACTGATACATTAGGGAACAATTTGAGCATAATGCAATTTAGTGTGCTTATGCACAGCGTTGTCCTCAAGAAACTCGAGGTGAATGCCGAAAACCGCACCCAGCTGAGCTGAGCCCAGTAGGAATATACAACACGCACACACCTTAGCTCTAACAGCCACCTCAGTTTGTCTAGCTTGTTACGAGCCACACCAGCTACCCTGTCTACTATTGCAACACTCCATCCAATGTCAGATGACCCTCCTTCCCCCACTTGGTGATAACTGGCAAGCTGCAACCCCTCTGACACCTGCTTCCATAAGCAAACTTAAGATCTTTGTAAACCCGAAGTACTGTTTGTTTTAACATTTGTGTGTGTATGTGTGTTCGTGTGCGCTCAGTCAGTCAGTTGTGTCTATTTGTGACCCCAGGGACTGTAGCCCACCAGTCTCTGTCCATGGGATTTCCCAGGCTAGAGCACTGGGGTGGGTTGCCATTTCCTACTCCAAGGGATCTTTCCAACCCAGGGATCAACACAGTTCTTAACCATTTTACATACGTAAAACCATGTTACTTTGATTAAATGTCTTTTTCTTTTTGTCTTTTGTGTGTTACTGGCAAGGCTTTTGAGTGTTATGCCCCTTTGTTTTTTTTTCCTTAGGCCCTATGGTGTTAATTGCATGATTTTGCATAGTGTGGTGATTTTTAGGACCACATACATCATGTTTGAACAGATCTGACTGCATTTCTCTTTTTTGTCTTCTTTTAACATTATGTTTGAGAGATTCATTGATATCATTATGTATAGCAATAGTTTTTTCACTTTCATCGATGTATAATATTTCATTGTATGAATATACCACAATTCACGTATCTCCTCATGTAGTATCCTGTTGATGGAGTTTTAAGATTGTTTTTAGTTTGAGGCTATTACAAATAATGTTGCTGTGAAAAATCTTGTACATATCTGTTACTACACATATGTGCATATTTCTGTTGGGTACAAACCCAGGAGAGAAACTGGTGGGTCTTAGGATGATATGTATGTGATCAGTTTCAGTAGAAGTCACCAGTTTTCTAATGTTGTTGTACCAATTTATTCTTTAGCCAATATACACAAGTGATTCTAGTGATTCTATATCCTCTTCAAAACTTGGAGTTGTCCATCTTCTTGATTTTAGCTCTTCTACTGTGTGTGTGTTGTGTGTGTGTGTGTTATTTCATCCTGAATGTACTTGCATTTCCCTGATGACTAAAGTGTAAGTATCTTTGCAAATGTTTACTGACCACTTGTATATTCTCTTTTGTGAAATACCATTAGAAGTCTGGCTATTTTTAAAAAATGGAGTCAGTTTCCTTTTCCCCCTTGATTTGTAAGCATTCTTTAAATGCTCCATGTTGAGAGTCTCTTGTTGGTTTTATGTATTGCAGATATGTTCTCCCCATCTAGAGCTTTCGTATTTTACCCTTTTAATGATGCTTTCTGATGAAGAGAAGTTTTTAATTTTCATTAAGTCCTGTTTACCAGTATTTTCCTTCATTGTTAGTGGTTTCTGTGTCCTCATTTAGAAATGTTTGTTTACCTAAAGATCATTAAGATATCACTTTATATTGTCTTCTAGAACTTGTGCTTTTTTACTTTTCCCATTTAGATCTCCATTTAGAATTTTTGTGTATGATATGAGATAGGGATGCATATTTTTTCTGTGTGAATATCTAATTGACCCAGCAACAGTGATGGAAAAGATCATTTCCCCTCTGATGTGCAGTGCAGTCTTTGTCATAAATCAGATGTCCAGTGGTTTGTTTCTTGGGCCAAGACTGCAGTCTTACTTAACGAAGTTTTCTAAGTCTTGTTGCCGATAATATAATTTTAGTAAGTAGCAGAAGACAGGGCAGTAAGTAAGTTTATGTGGTTATTGCAGAACATCAGTTCTCCATTTACTCTTACTAAATATGTTTGATTTTTGTTGCAAAGACACTTACAAGCAGCTGGACTTGAAGGCTTGTTTGTGAAAACTCCTGAGAATGAGAAGACTATCCATGTTATTATATAAATTCATAAAAGATTACCCTCACACTCTCTGGTCTGAGCCTCTTGTGTTGGCAGAATAAGTTCATTTTTTCCAGTTTCTCAAGGATGTTCCTGCCACTGCATGCCCTAATCCAGTCCTTTCAGGCCTAATCAGCAGGCTATGAACACACCCCCAAGCCCCAGGATTAGAAGTCAAAACAAAAACCCATAAAGACAAGGCACTGAATCTTAACTTTTTTTACTTTTATGAAAATGATAATATCTCTGGGAAGTAAAGTATGTTCCTTTTGGAAATACATTTTTATTACAATGAGGAAATTTTAAAAGTTACAAAAAAAGAAAAATTACCTGTAATCTCGTTGTTGTTGTTGATTTGGCAAGTCGTGTCCAACTCTTTGGGACCCCATGAACTGCAACACACCAGGCTTCCCTGTCCTTCACTATCTCCCTGACTTTGTTCAAACTCATGTCCATTGAGTCAGTGATGCCATCCAACCATCTCATCCTCTGTCATCCCCTTCTCCTCTTTCCCTCAGTCGTTCCCAGCTTCAGGGTCTTTTCCAATGAGTTGGCTCTTCACAGCAGGTGGCCAAAGTATTGGAGCTTCAGCATCAGTCCTTCCAATGAATATTCGGGGTTGATTTCCTTCAGGATTGACTGGTTGGATCTCTTTGCAGTCAAAGAGACTCAGGAGTCTTCTCCAGCACCACAGTTCGAAAGCATCAATTCTTTGGCACTCAGCCTTCTTTATGGTTCAACTCTCACATTCATACATGACTACTGGAAAAACCATAGTTTCGACTAGATGGACCTTTATCAACAAAGTGATGTCTCTGCTTTTTAATATGCTGTCTAGATTTGTTATAGCTTTTCTTCCAAGAAGCAAGCATCTTTTAATTTCATGGCTGCAGTCACCATCCAACAATGATTTTGGAGCCCAAGAAAATGAAATCTGACAGTTTCCACTAGCCCAGAAATAATCATTGTTAACATTTTGTCTTTGCTCACAGATCTTGCAGAAATTCACCATTTATCTTCTATATATGAGTTTTTTATACTATTAACCATGGCATATAAAAATTAGTATAAGCCAAAATCCTAGATACTTTATATAAAACATCTTCTCATTTATATTTAAAATATTTTTGAGGAATTATAGGGTAATTGACACTATATAAAGGTCATTGGGTCATCATTGTGAAAGCATCCCCAGTTGTCCCAATCTTGAGTAAAATTACATGTTCAAATCTTCAAAGAAGGAAAAAAGTGAAAGTAACAGGTGATTTTTTTTCTCTATCGTATTATCAATAGGTCCCTAGAGCTGGTGTAACAGAGTACCACACACAGGTTGGCTTAAACAACAGAATTTATTCTCTCACAGTTCTCGGAGCCAGAAGTCTGAAATGAGGGTGTCAGCTGGGCCATGCTCCTCTGAGACCCTGGGGAGAATCCTTCCTCGTCTGTTTCTGGTGGTGGCTGGCAATCCCTGTTATCTGGCGGTGCCTCACGGTAATCTCTGTGTCTGTCGTCACACGGCAGGCTCCCTGACTGTCCATCTGTCCTGGTGTCTCTTTTTCTTCTTTTTATAAGAACATCAGTCATACTGGATTTAGCACCCACTCCAGTGAACTATGACCTCATCTTGATTACAAATTGACTTGGATTACTCTGCAAAGACTGCGTTTCTAAATAAGGCCATATTCTGAGACAGTGGGGATTAAGACTTAAACGTGTCTTTTGGAGGGCTGCCGTTCAACCTATAGCACCATTTCCTGTCTTCACCCACCCCACCGGGTAAGGTGTACTTTGTCTTACCTAGACGCCTGCCTGTCACTCTGACCAGCAGAGATGCTTAGACAAATGTGTTCTGTGAAACTTCTTGGGGGCATCACCCTCTGCACTGACCCTTTCACCACCACCAACCTTAGAGCCCCTTCTACTCACCTTTTCTCACCTCTTATCCCAGTTTTTTGTTGTTCATTCTCTAAGTCATGTCCAACTCTTTGTGACCCCAGGGACTGAAGCACACTGGCCTTCCCTGTCCTTCACTATCTCTTGGAATTTGCTCAAACTCATGTCTATTGAGTTGGTGATGCCATCCAACCATCTCATCCTCTGTCCCCCCTTTCTCTTCCTGCCTTCAGTCTTTCCCAGCATCAGGGTCTTTGCCATTGAGTCAGTTCTTCCTGTCAGGTGGCCAAAGTATTAGAGCTTCAGCATCAGTCCTTCCAGTGAATATTCAGGATTGATTTCCTTCAGGATTGACTGGTTTGATCTCCTTGCCGTCCAAAGAGTCTGGTAAATAGTTTCAGGAATCCTCACTAGAGCTGGTGGACTCACTCTGGTTTTCATAAGAACACAAACTAAAGGTAGAGATAGTATTCTGTAAAGGAACAGATTTTTCTTCCCTCAAATTTCCAGATTGAGATTCAGAAACAATTATTGAGCATCTGTTATATGCAGGCACTGGGCCAGTTTGCTTTGATATGTGTGACATCATTTATTGTAAATGTTATACAACTTTTACTGATGAGAGAGTTTAAGGAGGTTGAGTCACACAGTAGGTAACTTTCAGAGTAGGGTTTTAAATCCCTAAATGACAGGTCTAGGTAGGAAGATTGTAATAAATACTCTGGCTCCATTTTTGGTGTTTAACTGCTAACACAATTCAAGCCCCACACTTCTTCATCCCCTTGTGTCCCATCTCTGGGCAAACCAACAAGAAAACAGACTCTCCTTCCCTGGGTGCTGGTCGCAAGTTCAAACCCAGCTGCTATCCACCCTAGCCCTGCCCCAGCCATGTGCGTGAGTGCTGAGTCACTTCAGTCGTGTCTGACTCTTTGAGACGCTATGGACTGTAGCCTGCTAGGCTCCTCTGTCCATGGGATTCTCCAGGCAAGAATACTGGAGTGGGCTGCCACGCCCTCCTCCAGGGGAATCTTCCCGACCCAGGGATCGAACCTATGTCTCTTATGTCTCCTGCATTGGCAGCCAAGTTCTTTACTGCTAGCAGCATCTGGGAGGCCCAGTGGAAACCAAAGTCGCCTATCCTTCCCTTTGTTTAGGCAATTGCACAATGGCTAGGGGGCCTGCTCTCCCCCAGAAGTCCTCATAGTGTGAGCAATAAAACTCTTCTTACCTTCTTGGTGCATGTGTGGCATCAAGATTTCTCAGCCCCTGAACCACTGTTGCAGAGGGTTGGTGGTGCTCTGTGGCGCAACCACAGATAAAAACATTCAAGCAAATTGCATGCTGCTGTGCTGATCCTGAGGACTGTCATGAATAGTCAGCATACGTTTGGCTGAGGAGAGTTGAAGCTGTGCATTTATGACTCAGGCCCTTTCTCCCCTGGATGTCTACTTGGTGGGGGTGGGGAAAATGTTCCCCCCATTTGTTTGTTTCCACTGTCATTTCACTCCTCTGGGTTCATTACTCATCGATAAAGGTCTTCAGTTTTGCCCTCAATATCCATTCTGCTTATTCAGTGCTATCGGGTTATTATCCCAAGACCCTAAATCCATATGCATTATGTGTAAAGCCCCGCAAGCTGATTGATATGCATGCCACCAGGAGCATTCATTCTCCAGCAGTTTTTATTTTTTTTCCTCCAAGGGAGAATATGTTTGTTCTATAGAGAAATTAGTGGTTGTATGTATTGCACGTGTCTTAATACAAAATGCAGGATTAATTGTTAAATTGCACAGAGGTCTGAAAGTACATTATGCAAAATGCAAAAACTGGTTGTAATATAAATGTTCGAATTAACATGCCTGCATGCAGAAATGTTCAGGGAATTTGTGGTTCAATTAAAATGACACCAGAATCAAGCCTTTTAAAAACAAGACCATTCCCAGCATAAGGATTTTATAATTTATTCATTCGCAGGCATCTACCACCATTGAATTTTGGGTTAAATAACCCAGTTGGGGTATACGAAAACAGCTTCCAGTAATACAGATCCTTGGAATAAGCCCAACTGTATCATCTTGGCCTCAGCCACGTAAATACTTGAGGAGGGCACAAGGGATATTAGCATATTTTTGGCTGTATATTCAACTCCAGTACATAAGACATGAGGATTATCCTTAGACACCTGGCTGTCTTCAGATAGCATTTGAAACCCATTCTGGGTGCCTTCTCAGCATCCACAGGCATCCCTTTTCCCCCATGACTAAATGGTCTTAGGAACGTAGACTCATTTCCAGGAGTCTAAGCATAGCATGGTTAGAAAGGAGTTCACAAAACAAGCCATGAATACATATCAGATCCCAAAGAGTAACCTAGATAGGTCTGTGTTGGTCAGACCGAGGCAGCTGCAGCACAGTGCCGGCTGCACTGAATCCAGCAGTGATTGGTGTCCCTGGAGGCAGACCCTGCCATGGCCGTGGTAGACTTTTCTGTACAAAGATGACCCTCAGACCGTGGGATGCAGGGAGCGCAGTATTTTTCCATTTATGAAGCTGGGCTGCTTGGAGCCATCCACACGGCCCACCCTGTGCCTGAAATTGTCTCAGGCAGTGGCCGCGTGGAGGTCAGTCACGTGTAGATGTCAGCCAGCTTGTCTGGCTTATGGTAAATGGGAAGGCAGCACGTCAAAATGTTGGGCAGAGGGATCCAGGTTGGTGCTCCAGGAATCAATCGTGCTGTTGACAAACAGCAAGGCTGATGGGATGACAGGTTTAAATAGCAGCAGCAAGTTTGGGATTTGAAACAACAAAATAGCAAAATGTTTATTCAGGCAGAGTACATTCAGGGTTTGTGGCTCCATATCTCTTCAAGCCAGACAGGGGCTTGTTCAATGGCAAGTTTTAGGCATAAGGAAACCTGTTTGAACTTTAGAGTTTTGAGATGTGTTAAGTACATTCTTGCCAGAATTTTGCTGTCTTCAGGCATCCTACTGAATGAATGGAAACTCATCATGATCTTGCGAGTATGATTCTGGTTTTAAAGAATACAGGCGGTGCAGAGAAGTTAGTATATATAGCTAACATGAGGTGGAAGTCAGGATTCCTGAGTCCCAGGGCAGGGCCTTTTTCTGGGGCTGAGAGCATGGCTGTAGGTAATGTTACTCCTCTCTGCTTTGTGGTTTCTCGTCCTAGAGAGGACAGAAGTAGAGAGGCCATTTTAAAATTTGTTTTAAAAGATTCTATTAAACAGGTGCATTCTTGGCTCTAACAGAGAGGAGAGCACAGTCTGATTATTTTTTCTTAAAAGGACAAAGATAATACAAAGGCTTTTTGTTTGTACCTTTGGGATTTAGCCAGGTGTGAACACATGTAAGGGGATTCAGCTACAACTCCTTTTCAGAATGTTTGGAAGTTTTTGGGAAAAGGGCAATTTTGTATTTGAAAATTAGTTGATTTACAGAATTGTGTTAGTTTCAGGTATTCAGAAAAGTGATTCAGTTATGTATATACATATTTTTTACAGATTATCTGTGGTCACCAGTGTGGGTGACTGCAAGCTATTGAATGTAGTTCCCTTTGCTATAGCGTAAATCCTTGTTGCTTGTCCATTTTATGTATGATAGTTTCTTAATCCTCAACTCCTGATTTATTCCCCTTACCTCCCCTTCCACTTTAGTAACCATAAGTTTTCTCCATCTGTGAATCTCTGTTTTGTATATAGATTCATTTGTATTATTTTTTAGATTCCACATCTAAGTGATATTGCTTCCCTTGTGGCTCAGCTGGTAAAGAAGCCACCTGCAGAGCAGGAGACCCAGGTTCAATCCCTGGGTTGGGAACATCCCCTGGAGAAGGGAAAGGCTACCCACTCAGGTATTCTGGCCTGGAGAATTCCATGGACGGTATGGGATCACAAAGGGTTGGACACGACTGAGCGACATGCACTTTCACTTTCTAAATGATATACGATATTTGCTTTTCCTTGTGTGACTTCATTTAGTGTGATAGTCTCTAGGTCCATCCATGTCACTGAAAATGGCAATATTTCATTCTTTTTATGGCTGAGTAATATTCCATTATATATATCACATTATAAAGATATACATACACACACATAAAATGTGGCACACACACATATATATATATGTGAGATATGATATATATATCACATATTCTTAAACTGTGGTTGGGCGCTTGGGTTGTTTCCCTGTGCCAGCTACTGTACACAGTGCTGCTATGAACAGTGGGGTGCACATATCTTTTCAGATTAGAGTTTTTGTCTTTTTCACACATATGCCCAGTAGTGGGATTCCTGATTGCGTGGCAGCTCTATTTTTAGTTTTTGAGGAACCTCCATACTGTTTTCTGTAGTGGCTGCACCAGTTTGCCTTCCCACCAACAGTGTAGGGGAGGGTTCCCTTTCCTCCCCGCCCTCTCCAGCATTTATGATTTGTAGGCATTTTGATGACGGCCATTCCAACAGGTGTGAGGTGATACTTTGTTGTGGTTTTTAAAAAACTTTATTCAAGTATAGGTGATTTACAGTGTTGTTGTTAGTTTCTGGTATATAGCAAACTGGTTCAGTTATTCTTTTTCATATTCTTTTCCATTACGGTTTATTACAGGATAATGAATATAGTTCCTTGTGCTCTACAGTAGAACCTTGTTTATCTATTTTATATATAGGAGTTTGTATCTGCTAATCCCAAACTCCTAATTTATCCCTCACCCATCCGCTTTCCCTTTGGTAACCATAGGTTTGTTTTCTGTACCTGTGAGTCTGTTTCTGTTTTGTAAATAAGTTCATTTGTATCATATTTCTGCTTTATTGACTATGCCAAAGACTTTGACTGTGTGGATCACATAAACTGTGGAAAATTCTGAAAGAGATGGGAATACCAGACCACCTGACCTGCCTTTTGAGAAACCTACATGCAGGTCAGGAAGCAACAGTTAGAAATGAACATGGAACAACAGACTGGTTCCAAATAGGAAAAGGAGTACGTCAAGGCTGTATATTGTCACCCTACTTATTTAACTTCTAGGCAGAGTACATCATGAGAAATGCTGGGCTGGAGAGAGCACAAGCTGGAATCAAGATTGCCGGGAGAAATATCAATAACCTCAGATATGCAGATGACACCACCCTTATGGCAGAAAGTGAAGAAGAACTAAAGAGTCTCTTGATGAAAGTGAAAGAGGAGAGTGAAAAAGTTGGCTTAAAGCTCAACATTCAGAAAACTAAGATCATGGCATCTGGTCCCATCACTTCATGGCAAACAGATGGGGAAACAGTGGAAACCGTGGCTGACTTAATTTTTCTGGGCTCCAGAGTCACTACAGATGGTGATTGCAGCCATGAAATTAAAAATGCTTACTCCTTGGAAGGAAAGTTATGACCAACCTAGACAACATATTAAAAAGCAGAGACATTACTTTGTCAACAAAGGTCCATCTAGTCAAGGCTATGGTTTTGCCAGTAGTCATGTATGGATGTGAGAGTTGGGATGGATGTGAGAGTTGGACTGTAAAGAAAGCTGAGCACAGAAGAATTGATGCTTTTGAACTGTGGTGATGGAGAAGACTCTTGAGAGTCCCTTGGACTGCAAGGAGATCCAACCAGTCCATCCTAAAGCAGATCAGTCCTGGGTGTTCATTGGAAGGGCTGATGTTGAAGCTGAAACTCCAATACTTTGGCCACGTGATGCAAAGAGCTGACTCATTGGAAAAGACTCTGATGCTGGGAGGAATTGGGGGCAGGAGGAGAAGGGGACGACAGAGGATGAGATGGTTGGATGGCATCACCGACTCAATGGAGATGGGTTTGGGTGGACTCCGGGAGTTGGTGATGGACAGGGAGGCCTGGCGTGCTGCGGTTCATGGGGTCGCAAAGAGTCAGACACAACTGAGCAACTGAACTGAACTGACTGAACTGTGTCATATTTTAGGTTCCACATATAAGTGATGTCATATGATAATCACCTTCCTCTGACTTAAATTTCACTTAGAATGATAATCTCTAGGTCCATCCATGTTGCTGTCAGTGGCATTATTTCATTCTTTTCTGTGGCTCAGTAGTATTCCATTGTGTTTGTGTGTGTCCCATCTTTTTTTATGCCTTCATCTGCAGGTGGACATTCAGGTTGCTTCCATGTGTTGGTTATTGAGTAGTGCTGCAGTGAACGTGCGTGCATGCTCAGTCATGTCTGACTCTTTGTGACCGCATGGACTGTAGTCTGCCAGTCTTCTCCAGGGAATCTTCCCAACCCAAGGATCAAACCTGGGTCTCCTGCATTGCAGGCAGATTCTTTACAGTCTGAACCACTGTTCTCCACAGTGGTTGCATTAAGATTTTCACTAACAGTGTAGAAAAGTTCTCTTTTCTCCATACTCTCTCCAGCGTTTATCATGTGTAGACTTTTTAATGATGGCCACTCTGATGGGTGTGAGGGGATAGCTCATGGTAGTTTTGATTTGCATTTCTCTGTGTTGATATTCTTGATGTTGAACAGCCTTTCATGTGCCTATTGACCATCTGTATGCCTTCTTTGAAGAAATGTCTGTTTAGGTCTTCTGTTCATTTTTAGATTGGGTTGCTTAGTTTTTGATATTGAGTTGTATGAAGTGTATGTATATCTTGGATATTATTAAACCCTTGTCTATTGTATCATTTGCAAATATTTCCTCCCATTCCAAAGGTTGTCTTTTCGTTTGGTTGATGGTTTCCTTTGCTGTGAAAAGCTTTTAAGTTTGATTAGTTCCTGTTTGTTTATTTTTGCTTTTATTTCTGGACAAAAGGCATTTTGATCTCTTTCTAGATCAACTGGATATCCCTGTATAGCTACTAATTTAGGCAAGATAAGCCGTCAAATCCTTCTCTTCTTAATAAGGTGATGAAGAAGGTAGGGAGTGAGCTGGAGGTACGTGGTCACTAGGCAGACCAGTGCTTTATTAACTTACTTGCTTCATAGCACTCTCCTTCTCTAGTTCTTCCAGGTGGGCCAAAATTATTGTTTTAAACAACAACAACATATCCTCATATTATAAATACAGAAGGAGAAAGAGAAGAGAATTCACTATAAGAAATATTACTGATTAAATGTTGTGTTGAGAAGCCCTATTTAATTGCTGAGAGCTATACAGTCTCATCTCTGAGGAAAGAGAAGACCTAGCTCAGAATGGAGCCTGGAGCAGTCAGAAAAAGACAAAAACAGATCGAGACTGACTGTGGGAGAAATGGCACTTGGGTGAGAACTCTACAGCTGATTCTCTTTAAAGGGCGAGCCCCCAGAATCCTGGGTCCTCCTCTGTGCATGGCAGTGTACCTCATTCATCTCTCCAGGCTCACACCATTATTCTTTCTCCTTCCCTAGTCTTCCTGCTACACAGGGAGCACTCATCTGCTCGGGACTAAAAGTGGGAGTTAAGTGAGGCACAGCATCAAGGTCTAGTCAGGAAAATAGAGATCATGCCTGATATTTCAAACAGAGGGATTTAATACAGAGAGTTACACAAGTATTAGAAGACTAAAAGAGCCAAAAGGGACCCTGGAATAACCCAGATATTAGCCACCATAGGAAGTGGCTACTAAGCCTCTGGCTGGGGAATTACAAAGGGAGAGGTGGGATCTCTGCACTGTGGGAGCTCAGAGAAGAGGCGCCTGGAGGCCGTTCAGATCTCCGAGGGTTGCCCTCTGGCTTATGCTTGAACCTCAGACCAGGTGATGCTGTGGCTGGTTCTTAGACCTTCAGGGAGACAGATGCTGCTGAGGTGACAGTGTCGGTAGAAGCTGGGGTTTGGAGCCGCGATGGCCTCCTGGTGCTGGAGAGATACGGACAAGAACGGGAAAGAGGAAGGAGTCCATTCATCCTCCCCTCTTCCTCCTCCATTCCAGTAGAAATTGCTCAGAATTGAGGAGTAAACAAGCTTAATGATCCGTCCTGGACCATCTTAGAGAGGAACGAACACACCCAGCTGCCACAGTAATAAAGCAAGCACCCGGACTTGGCCACTTGGTAACCTCTAGGCCAGGGCTTGGTTGGCAGTAAAGGAAACCCAGAGAAGGAGCTGGTGGAGTGAGAAGGAGATGGAAGTCTTACAACAGCCCAGACAGAGTGCTCGCACCAGGACCCATTGCATAGCGTGTATGAGGCTAATTTACATAATCCTGGCTCCCATCCATTGTGACTGGCTCAGGACCGAAGGAAGACCTAACTGTCAAGTGGTGAGGAGGGTTTAAGTAATTGGAATTGACGCTAGATACAGTTTCCCAGGTGGTGCTAGTGGTAAAGAAGCTGCCTGCCATTGCAGGAGACTTAAGAGACACAGGTTCGATCCCCGGGTCAGAAAGACTCCATGGAGGAGGGCATGGCAACCCACTCCAGTATTTTTTTTTTTTTTTCAAATGTTGTGTGTGTGTGTGTGCGTGTTTTGAAGAAGAAACAGTCAATTTTATTGGGCTCAGACTAGGAATCCACAGCTGTAGGTATACATATATCCCCTCCCTTTTGACCCTCCCTCCCATCTCCCTCCCCATCTCACCCCTCTAGGTTGATACAGAGCCCCTGTGTGTGTTTCCTGAGCCATACAGCAAATTCCAGTTGGCTATCTGTTTAAATGGGAGAAGGCAATGGCACCCCACTCCAGTACTGTTGCCTGGAAAATCCCATGGATGGAGGAACCTGGTGGGCTGCAGTCCATGGGGTCGATAAGAGTCAGACACAACTGAGTGACTTCACTTTCACTTTCCGCTTTCATGCATTGGAGAAGGAAATGGCAACCCACTGCAGTGTTCTTGCCTGGAGAATCCCATGGACAGAAAAGCCTGGTAGGCCGCAGTCCATGGGGTTGCATGGAGTCGGACACGACTGAAGCGACTTAGCAGCAGCATCAGCATCTGTTTAAACATGGTTATGTAAGTGTCCACGTTACTCTCTCCATACATCTCCACCTCTCCCCATGTCCATAAGTCTATTCTCTCTTTCTGTTTCTCCATTGCTGCCCTGAAAGTAAATTCTTTAGTACTGTTTTTCTAGATTCTGTATATATGCGTTAGAATACAATATTTATCTTTCTCTTTCTGACTTACTTCACTCTGTATAATAGGTTCTAGGTTCATCCACCTCATTAGAACTGACTCAGATGCATTCCTTTTTATGGCTAGTAATAGTCCACTGTGTATGTGTACCACAACTTCTTCATCCATTCAGCTGTTGATGGACATCTAGATTGCTTCCGTGTTCTAGCTATTGTAAATAGTGTGCTGTAGTGAACAATGGGATGCATGTGTCTTTTTCAGTTTTGGTTTCCTCAGGGTAGATGCCTAGTAGTGGGATTGCTCGCTCATATGGTGATGTTATTCCTAGTTTTTTAAGGAATCTCCACACTGTTCTCCATAGTGGCTGTATCAATTTATGCTCCCACCAACAGTGCAAGGGCATTCCCTTTTCTCCATACCCTCTCCAGCATTTATTGTTTGTAGACTTTTTGATGATGCCCATTCTGACCGGTGTGACGTGATATCTCATTGTAGTTTTGGTTTGCATTTTCTAATAATGAGCAGTGTTGAGCATCTTTTCATGTATTTATTAGCCATCTGTATGTCTTCTTTGGAGAAATGTCTGTCTGGGTCTTTTTCCCACTTTTGGCTTGGGTGGTTTTTCTGATATTGAGTTGTATGAATTGCTTGTATATTTTGGAAATTAATCCATTGTCGGTTGTTTCATTTGCTATTATTTTCTCCCATTCTGAGGGTTGTCTTTTCAGCTTGCTTATAGTTTCCTTTGCTGTGCAGAAGCTTTTAAGTTTGATCAGGTCCCAATTGTTTACTTTTGTTTTTATTTCCATTACTCCAGGTCATAGAGGATCTTACTTTGATTTATGTCATTGAGTGTTCTGCCTATGTTTTCCTCTTAAGAGTTTTATAGTTTCTGGTCTTACATTTAGGTCTTTAATCCATTTTGAGAAAAATTTGGACCGCTTCATGAATTTTCATGTCATCCTTGTGGAAGGGCCATGCTCATCTTCTCTGTATCATTCCAGTTTTAGTATATGTGCTGCCAAAGTAAGCACCCACTTCACTGTTCTGGCCTGGAGAATCCCATGGACAGAGGAGCCTGACGGGCTACAGTCTATAGGGTCGCAAAGAGTTGGACACGACCAAAGCAACTTGGCACACACATATCAGTCGCCCAACTACACTGGGAAATTTGCATGAGACAAGGCTTCAGAGCTAAGCCTTGCCTGCCCCCCAATTCAGTATTAAAGTAGGCAGTAGATGGGATGGATAGAAGGAAAAGAGGGGAGGGGAGGGAGAGAAACGGAGAGAGCAGGGAAGGAAGAAAAGGATGGAGGGAGGGGAAAAGAGAGGGGCAGGCAGGCTAGTCAAGCCTTGCTCCAGTTCCCAGCTGCAGGGCCGAGTGAGAATAGAAACAGCCTTTCCTGCTCGGCTCACTGAGCACTCTCTGCAGAGATGACGATGCTAGTAGTAACAAAGTTTGTCTTGATTTCTTCACTTAGTGAAGATTCAGAAACAGTGGGCACTGAGCTGCTGTAGAAGAGAGAAGCTGGTGCCGGTCGTGTTCTTCTGGCCGTCGTCCCGGCACGGTGGCCCCTGGAGTGCTCAGGGTGGCTGCTCCCATCTTGGCAGCTTGTCCCCTAGCCTGTCCCTGCCTGTGGCTGGCTTCCCACCAACTCAGTGCCCTTGACCTCACACTTGCTGATGGTTGTAGAATACCTGTCAGGCTGGGCAACAGTAATAACCACTCTCACCCTTAAAATCTGGGAGAAAAAGGCACCTACTTAGTAGAAACATAGCAAAAGGACTTGAATAGACAGCTCTCAGAAAGAGGAAACACAGATGGCTCTAAAACAAATGAAAAGATGCTCGCTTTTTTTTATTTAGGTGTCATTGACATATAAAATTATATTAATTTCAGGTATATAAGGAGTCAGTATTTGTATATCAACCTCAACATGGGAAATGTAATTTACAAGCTCTAGATTGCAAAGATCAAAAAATTTAACCTCATATATTTAGCTCATGGTAACTCCTCTGTAGGGAATGGTTTGGAAATATCTACCAAAACTGAGCAGCCATTCTACTTCTAGGTATTTGTCATTCAGATACACTTTTATACATGTGAAATGAAATATTATGCAAAGATATTAATTGCAACATTGTTTATAATAGCAAAAGTTAGAACGGACCTAATGCCCATCAGAGGGAGTCAGGTAAATTATGGTACATAAATTCAGAAATTTCCACAACCATTAAAAAGGATGAAGCAATGTTACACATATATACATGGAACAATCCCCAGTATATAAAACCTTAAAAAATAAGGAAATGAACAGTGCATGTAGTATTTGTGTTCAAGATAATATATATTTCAGAATGAAAAATTTCAAACCATTTAAAATACTTGTGTACATATGTATGTGTTTGTGTGCACATGTATATATGGATATGTATGTTATGCTTCTGTGTGCATAGAATATCCCTGGGAGTAGAAACATGGAACAGAAAACAGATCTTCTAGGAAGAGAGGGGTCAGGTGGACTGGACACGGAGGTTGGAAGATGGAGATTTACTTTTCCCTGCTTACTCTTTGGAACATTTGAATTTTATAATTGTCTGTTACCTGGTCAAAAAACAAACAGATTGAAAGCTGGGGTGAAAATCCATTCTAAGTCTTGCGGGGTAGATGGTCTTTCTGGAGGGCCGGCCTTCTTCCATTGAGGGGGGTTTATCCAGAGGCTGGAAGTTACTGGAAGGCATGTGCTTAGGAGAGTGGATAGCTCGCCATGGCTGCCTTCCAGCGCAGACACGGGTGATGGTCAGAATCCAGGCAGTCCGCGCTCCCTCCACCCTGTCTGCTCCTGCGCCCTTCGGAGCCAGGCTCTCGGTGCTCTGGGTCCGCCTCTCCAGAATGGAGGTCTCTGAGCACAGAGGCCAGTGCCCTGCCATTTTACCCAGCCCTCGCCGTGACGTCCAGCTCACAGAAACATCTTCCACGTTGGGAGACACCTTGTGGTCGTGACATCTTTTCACCCGGATTCCTGCATCTGTAACCGTAGGTCAGCCTTTTAATGTCTCCAGCATCTCTGGCATCAGCCAGCGTGTATGTAGTAAGAGCTCCGTAAGTATCGAATGATGCGTCTCAAGGATGAGTAGTTTATGATCAGATCCTTCCCAGCCCTTACAGTAAGGATGGAGCCAAATCTTCCCAAATGGGACCCAGGGCAGCCCCCTAGGGGAGGGAGGTGGAGGCCCTGCAGTGAAAGATGCCAGCGTTATAGCTCAGACCTCCACCCAGGGGTATCATGGGAGACCCGGAGAGGGGACCGTCACAGTCCCCTCTTGCATCACCAGCTCCGTGGCTGGGACACAAGTTCGGAAGGACTGGATGGATGTGATGGGTCAGATGGAGGGAAGTCCAGATCCACGCCATAGAGCTGACTCTTGCAGACGCCACCCTGTCCCCGTAGAGGAATCCGAGAAAGTGCCTGGCGGGCTGGTTCCACGCCCTGAGCTGACCCACACCGCGGGAGCAGCTGGGAACTCGGCAAGGAGTCCGGAGTGTAATAGTGCGCTCTGAGGTCACAAACAGAACCGCCTCAGAAAGCACGGCAGCTGAGATCTCTTCCCTGGAGGCCAACAACTAATCCCGTGGAAAGACTACCGGGAAGAGTGTAAACAGTGGGGCAGAGTTTCCCCGAAAAAGCCCAGCCTCCCACCCCTCCTCCTGGCTAAGCAGGAAGCCCAGAGGACTCAGCGGGAAGGGTGCACAAATCTAATTAGTGACTGTAGCTGAGTGAAAGCCGCTTAGTCGTGTCTGACTCTTTGTGACCCCATGGACTATACAGTCCATGGAATTCTCCAGGCTAGAATCCTGGAGTGGGTAGCATACCCCTTCTCCAGCCCATTTTCCTGACCCAGGAATCAACCTGGGGTCTCCTGCATTGCAGGCCAGTTCTTTACCAACTGAGCTATCAGGGACTACAGCTAACTACTTGTTAATTCCTAACATCCCTGAGAGATCCAGGCTGCTCTTGCCTTGTTCCTCCTCAGCTCCCCGTCAGCAGAGCCCTGTCCTGTCTTCTCTGCCCCCTAAAACACTGGTTTCAGCTGTGTGATTCTGAGTGGCTGGGCGAGGGGAGGAAGAGAACTTAACCTGTGAGCATCCCCCGTGAGTCTGCTGAAGGTTTGCTCCCTGCCAAGGCTTGCATGGGCTCAGGTACATCCGGGCTGCCCAGGTGAATGGAGTGCCAGAAGAGACCCTTGGCCACGAGGGGCACATCGCAGCCTGGGCTTGGAGCCGGGCAGTGCTGGCCTGTGGTTCTAGGCAGACCCCTGCCTCAGGGCCGTTGGCCAGAGTCAGTAGCCTGAGGGGAACACAGTGTTCTTCCGGAATGGCATCTTTAAGGCACAAAATGTTGTTCTCTGTAATGAAAAGAGTCTGAGTCACTTTATTTTTATTTGTTTATATCAATTATCTCTTTTTTATAAAGTACTGATAGTGGGGTTTAACCTTTGCCATTCATTAAAAAGTTTCGAGCGCAGCTTTCTCAGACTGTGTTCCTCTGCTACTCCTAAAACAAGGACAGCGGATTTGTGTGAGTCGTTTTATATGTCAGGTAAATAAATACCTTCTTAAGCCCCTCACTAAGAATCTGCTGCATCTGGTGATGTTTCCAGAGTTCTGATCCCAGCTCAGGCAGGGTACCCTTCCCTCCCCACTCCTGACTGGGGTGATCTTGCAGTCTAACTTCAGTCTTTGTCTGTACCTTTCCTGGGGCAGGGGGAGGGGAAGAGGATTTGAAGAGTTGAATTTTACAAGGCTGTAATCTCTAAGATTCCTGCCAAGAAGCAATTGTCTTCTGATTTCATGGCTGCAGTCACTGTCTGCAGTGATTTTGGAGCCCCAGAAGAGGAAATCTATCACTGTTTCCATCTTTCCACTTCTATTTGCCATGCAGTAAAATGGGACTGGATGCCATGATCTTAGTTTTTTTTTTTTTTTTTTTAATATTTAGTCTTAAGCTGGCTCTTTCACTTTCCTCCTTCACTGTCATCAAGAGGCTCTTTAGCTGCTCTCCACTTTCCGCCATTAGGTATCATCCGCATGTCTGAGGTTGTTGATGTTTCCCCCACCTATCTTGATTCCAGCTTGTAACTCATCCAGCCCGGCATTGTTCACGATGTGCTCAGCATATAGGTTAAACAAATTGAGTGACAGCAGACAGCCCTGTCGTACTCCTTTCTCGATCTTGAACCAATCAGTTGTTCCATACAGGGTTCAAACTGTTGCTTCTTGACCTGCATACTGGTATCTCAGGAGACAGGTAAGATGGTCGGGTATTCCCATCTCTCTAAGAGCTTTCCAGGGTTTGTCATGATCCACATAGTCAAAGGCTTTAGTGTAGTCAATGAAACAGAGATAGATGTTTTTCTTTCTTTCTTTTTTTTTTTATGAATATAGAGGCAAAATCTTTATTTTATTTTATTTTTTTTGATTTTTTGATTTTTTTAAATTTTATTTTATTTTTAAACTTTACACAATTGTGTTGGTTTGGAGATAGATGTTTTTCTAAAATTCCCTTGCTTTCTCTGTAATCCAACGAATGTTGTCAATTTGATCTCTAGTTCCTCTTCCTTTTTTAAACCCTGCTTGGACATCTGCAAGTTCTTGGTTCGCATAATGCTGAAGCCTATCTAGCATGTAAGATTTTAAGCATGACCTTACTAGCATAGGAGATGAGTGCAATTGTCTGATGGTTTAGCACATTCTTTGATACTACCCTTCTTGGGGATTGGGATGAGGACTGACCTTTTCCAGTCCAGTGGCTGCTGCTGAGTCTTCCAGATTTGCTGACATAATGAATGCAAAACCTTGATGACATCATCCTTTAGGGATTTGAGTAGTTCTGCTGGAATTTCATCTCATCCACTAGCTTTATTAACAGCAGTGCTTCTTAAGGCCCACCTGATTTCATACTCCAGAATGTCTGGATCTGGGTAGCTAATCACACCATTGTAGTAATCTGTTTCATTAAGACCTTTTTCATACAGTTCTTCCATGCGTTCTTACCATCTCTTCTTGATCTCTTCAGCGTCTGCTAGGTCTCTACCATTTTTATCCCTTATTGTGCCCATCTTTGGGTGGAATGCTCCCTTTATGTTTCCAGCTTTCCTGAAGAGATCTCTAGTCATTCCCCTTTCGTTGTTTCCTTCTATTATTAAGCACTGCTCGAAGAAGGCCTTCTTGTCTCTTCTAGCTATTTTTTGGAACTCTGAATTTAATTGGATGTACCTTTCCCTCTCTCTCTCTCTTGCTTTTCACTTCTCCTCATTCTTCCACTATTTGTAAAGCCTCTTCAGACAACCACTCTGCCTTCTTGCTTTTCTTTTTCTTCGGGATGGTTTTGTTCACCGCCTCCTGTCCGGTATTACGGACCTCTGTCCATAGTACTTCAGGCACACTGCTAACTAGATCTAGTCCCATCAATCTGTTCGTTACCTCTACTGCGAAATCATACGGGAATTGATTGAAGTCATACCTGGCCAGCCTATTGTTTTTCCTGGTTTTCTTTAAGCCTGAATTTTGCTAGAAGAAGCTGATGATCTGAGCCACAGTCAGCTCCAGGTCTTGTTTTTGCTGACTGTATACAGCTTCTCCATCTTCACCTACTAAGAATGTAATCAATTCGATTTTGGTATGGACCATTTGGCAGGAGAAAAATGACAAACCTAGGCAGTGTGTTGAAAAGCAGAGACATTACTCTGCTGACAAAGATCTGCATAGTAAAGGCTATGGTCTTCCTAGAGGTCACATATGGTTGTCAGAGCCGGACTGTAAAGAAGGCAGAACGCCAAAGAATTGATGCCCTTGAACTGTGGTACTGGAGAAGACTCCTGAAAGTCCCTTGGACTGCAAGGAAATCAAAGCAGTCAATCTTAAGGGTTGAATATTAACTAAACCCTGAATATAAACTAACCCTGAATATTAACTAAAAGGACTGATGCTGAAGCTGAATCTCCAGTATTTTAGTCATCGATGTGAACAGCTAACTCATTGGAAAAGTCCCTGATGCTGGGAAAGATTGAGGGCAGAAGTGGGTATCAGAGGATGAGATGGTTGGATGGCATCACTGATGCAATGAACATGAACTTGGGCAAACTCCGGGAGATGATGATGGACAGGGACGCCTGGCATGCTGCAGTCCATGGGGTCGCAAAGAGTCGGACATGACTGAGCGACTGAACAGTAACAATCTCTAAGAACTGGAAGGGGCCTTGTGGAGGGGGGGTCATCTGGTTTCATCTCCCGTCCGAGGCACCACCCTCTGAATGCTAGCAGGGATGGGAATCCAGGGAGGGGAGTGTGTAACTGTCACAGGCTCCTTTGGGTCGTAGCCAAAAATCTGCCCCTAACTTCCATCTCTTGGCTCCAGTTCTTTCTTCTGGGGTGACTTAGAATGAATCTAATTAATTCTCTTTCCATGTGGCCCCATGGCCTTTTTCCAGGCTAAACTTTAACTTATTACCGTGCCTACCCTGAGGAGCCCTTCCAGACCCTCCTTGAAGTGGCTTCCGCTTGACAGTATCTTTTGTAAAATAGGGTGCCTAGAATGAGTCCGCCTTGCCTGAGTCAACATTCGCACGTGGGTACTTTCTCTCACTCTCAGGCTGAATGCTCATCTCCCCATCTAGGCCCTGGTGGCCACGTGGCCTGAGGTGACGGCAGCAGTGACCATGGATGCTGCGCTTGCCCTACGCTCCCGCAGGACGTGGCCTTGCGCTCCTGTGGCCTTGCACCCCCATGGCCTTGCCCTCCTGCAAAGGAAGAGCAGCCATGTGTGGCTGGGGCTGCTCGATGCCTCTCTGCCCACCGTCAGCAGCGCCCTGGGTCTCCAGGGTGTGTGGGTTTGATGGGAGGGGCCCTATGGGATCTTTCTGTGTGTCTTCTCCCTCCTTGGAACAGCGACCTAAGAGCTCTTGCCCCATCCCGTGGAACCGCTCCCTGATGCTTCTTTAGCAGAGGGGAGCCCCGGGCTCGCTCAGACCTTAGCCGGCCGTTCCCAGGGCCGCCTTCACTTGCTGTCGGGACTGCCCATGTGCTCTATGTTCCTGCGAGGTGAGCAGGCTGCCACCCACCCCTGCCCCGAGCCGGCTGGCCAGTGTGGAACTGAGGACCCCGCCACCACCAGCGCGGGCCCGAGCTTGGGCGCCCATCTCACCTCTGCTCCTCACAGCCCTCCTCACACCAGCACCCTGGTTGCGACAATGCCTTTCCCAAATACCGTTTATGAATATTGCAGCCGCATCATTTCCAAACTCATCTTGGAGCTATTTCGTGCTTCGGTCTTCTGTCAGTTCCTTTAAAAAAAAAAAAAAATTGGAGTAGAGGTGCTTTACAATGTTATGTTACTTTCTGTTGTACAACCTCGTGAATCATTTGCATGTATACATATATCCGCTCTCTCCTGGGCCTCCCTTCCACCTCCTCCATCCTCCCCTCTTTAGGTCATCACAGAGCACTAAGCTGAGCCCCTAGGCCTTAGAGTAGCTTCCTGCTAGCTATCTGCTTCATCCATAGTAGTGCATATATGTCAGTCCCTTTTGAAGAAGGCAAGAGGCAGTTCCGGTGGTTAAAGTCAGCATTAAAGAGACGATGGCTTAAGTGGTAAAGAATCCGCCTGCAATGCAGGAGATGCAGGTTCGATCCCTGGGTTGGTGAAGATTCCCCTGGAGAAGGAAATGACAACCCAGTCCAGTATTCCTATATGGAAAGTCCCATGGACAGAAGAGCCTGGTGTGGGCTATTGTTTATAGGGTTGCAAAGAGTTGGACACAATTGAGCACGCACACACAATGAGACCGGACCCATGGGCTCAGTACCCATAGAGAGAAACTGCATCCTGGCCACCGACAGCACCCCAGGCAGGGACATGGGGAGCAGGCACGGCCCCGGGATGAGAAGCAGCAGCCACTCAGGACGGTGCGTAGACAAGCTCTTGGCTCCACAGCACCTCCTGCGCTCAGTCGGATCCCTCCCTCAGCGTGGAGATGAGCACAGCCCACAGTGAGTGGGAGCAGTGAGGTGAGAATAAAGCCCGCTCTGCCAGGCAGGAACAGCTCCTCCCCTTCCCCTGGGGTGGCTGGCGTGTCTAACGGGCGGTAGCGTCCGAGAACTCCGGGAGAGACGCTGCTGTCTCTGCCGGGAGCTTGGTTGTATCATTGTGTTCTTTGCTGAGAAATCGAAGTAATTTGGAGTCGTTTACCTAGCAACAGCTTTAGGAAAAGAACATGTCAGAGAGATGTGCTGACATCACCCTTTCAGAGGTGCATGTGGTGTAGGTGCCGTGTCTTCTCTCCCTTTCCAGCTCTCCCGCTACGTTCCTTTCATGGTGACAGGAAGTGGGATGACCAGGGTGGCCTTCCTGACCCACTGTCCTTTGTTAACGTCTAGGTGTTCTCAGCCAGTCCCTGCCAGGCGCCTCTTCTCCTGGGCACACATACAAGTGTCGATGATGCTTCAGCTGTGGGCACTTCTGTCCATTGGCTCCATGGCCCACAGCTGGGGCCAGATGTGCATACCTAGGGTTTCTTGATTGGGGATTTTGCAACAACTGTCATTTTTGATTAGGGATCTGAGAGTCTTGTGACTGAGTACTCAGAAGGACTCATGCATCCATATATGTTTATTCAGTGACCGTTTAACCATGGGCGCCCTGATCCTAGGGGCCTGAGGGGAAAGGAGCCGGTTCATGGTCTCAGACTTGTGCCGCCTCCCGTCCAGAAGAGGCATCTCCTCGCGGCTGTCCTGCCTCTGCTGCCTTCCCGGGACGGGGATGCCCAGAGGGTCCTGAGCCCGTCCCGGGATGAAGGGCTTCAGCTGCTGGCGAGTTTCTCTGCCTGTAGAGTGGCCCTCCCCTGCCCACCCCCCACCCCCATCCTGCTTCCAAAGCTAGCCCGTTCTATATTTGCAGGCGCTTCTCTTCTCTTCTCCAGGGTCTCTGTGATTCCAGAGAAACAGTGCCATCTGCCACCCCGTGCCCCTGTGCCACGGTCCCCAGACTGCCACTGTCCCGTGCATGCACACTTGGATGAGAAGGCAAAGCAAACCCTCTAAGCTCAGCCGCCTCCATCCTAGCACCATGTCAGCTTACTGGCGTCAGCCCATCGTCCCGGTGACCCAGGCGTTGAGACAGTAGCCCGAAATAGGCTGTTTAAAAACAAAAATAGGAAAGGAACACGTTAAGGAAGAGAAGTGGCTGGGGAGTGCGGTCCGACTGGGCAGCCTCTGGCCCTGGCGGCCGGAGTGGAGATCCTGGCAGCGGCGGCAGGGACGGGCTTCTGGCAGGCCGGCCCCCACCCATCTGGTTCTGGAGAGAGAAAATGTGTGTTTTCTTGGCACCTCTTTCCACCTGCATGGTCAGGATAAGAAGAAGCGGCTCCAGTTTGTTCTCCCCACTTTCTCAATTTCACATGAAATGATTCTGCTTTATGGCAGTGAGCACTTCAGTAAGTGCCCGCCCACAGGGCCTGGGGCTGGGAGGTGGGCAGGATGAAAAACAGCGCAGGTTGGCTTCTTCAGGATGTGACATTGAGTGTGAACAGCGTGATTTATTAAAGACCGCTTTTCATGCCAGTTAAAGTGTGCACACAGTGCCCCCAGCAAACGACTCTTGCTCGGGATGGCAGGAAGGCCCCCGGGGCGGTCAGAGTCACCCCTTCCTTCCTCCCTGTCCCCCTGCTGGATGCTCTGTGGAGGCTCAGCCCATGACCAGGATCAAATACCTGCGGCTCTATGTTAACAAAAGCCCATCCAGGCACTGGGAGCACGCGCCTCAGTGGCCCCGGTCTGAATTAACAGTTGCCATGACAAGGCGTGCAAACATGTTCCTCCAGGCTTGTTCCCCCCATTACACAGATGGAGAAACTGGGGAGCCCTGGGAGAGGGGGTGACCAAGCAGCTTAGTGATGATGATGTTTGAAAACAGAAGCCTGCTGCTTCCCGCTCTGTTTCCTTAGCGCCATGAGTAGAGGGGATGAAATGAGATTTGGAGGCAGAAGAGTTAAAGGCACCAGGCAGAGAAGCGGGGCTCCGTGTGAGCCTCCCCTCCACGTGGTCCGAGGCCCAGCACCGCTTCGGAGCGCAGGCGGCCGAGCACACCCAGAGCCACACAGCCCTGGGCTCCAAGCGCGACTTGGTGACCCCTTAGCTTTCAGACCTTGAGAAGGTTGCTCTGCCTCTCTGAGCCTTGGTTTCCCTTTCCGTGAAGTGGGGCTGATGATACCCCTTGAGAGGGTGGTTGTGAGGCTGTGGCATGCCTCCGCAAAGGCCCTGGTGACCCGTAAACGCTCAGTGCTCGTCTGTCCCCTTGCTCAGCGTGTGAACCACTGGTGGGGCCCTCTGCAGAGTCAGCCCTCTGAGAGGCCCCCGGAACAGGGGGCCCAGAGGCTGGCTCTTGGACCAGCAGCGTCCACGTCACCAGGGATCCTGGTAGAAACGCAGATCTCAGGCCTGCCCAGGCGTCCTGGATCACAACCTCTGGGGGACGGGACCGTGCATTCTAACACTGAGAACCAGTTCTAGGATTTCACATGTCAGTTTTGAACAAATTAGAACCATGTAGTTCTTTTTCATGAGAGGGTGTGAAAGAAGCAGTTGATTTTGTTTTGTTTTTGGAAAAATACCGAGGCCTCCAAAGCTGGGTTTGAGGCCCAGGTTTGTAAATTACATGAAGGTAAGAAATGGTTCCTCTAGCCCTAGAGTAGGAAGAGCCTGTTCTTCAGACCTCCTGTCCATATTCCCACGGGTTTGAAAACAGACCTGGCAGCTTACAGGCTCGGAAGCCTGGGCAGCTGTGGTCCTGCTGGGCATCTTTCAATAAGGTAGCCCGTGGACAGGGAAAGGCTCCTGCCCTGTAGATGTATCAGATGAAAGCTCTAAATTGAGCTGTGAAGGAAGGTCTGAAAGTGCAGGACCATTTGATGAACTGCTCCACAATCTCTCTAGGCCGGGGCTACCGAAATAAAACTACCAAAGTCCCTTATTATTTCTCCCCCATCAGATCTGAGTGTTGTTAAACATCAAGTGCTGTCAGGAGCGGGCTGTTTTAATGAAGACAGCACATAAAGTCCTTCTGAATAATTAATGAAATGGGGGTAGCTGAAGCCAGTACATGGTGCAGAGTGCCCTGCTGTTTCTCAGATCCTGAGCCAGCCCCCGGGAACCAGTCTGATGTAGGAGCTCATTCTCAAAGGGAAAAACAGCCCCCACTGTTCTCAGAGTAGAAAATGGCACCAAGGCAGACCCATATATATATGTGTACACACACATAAACACATAGGGTGTGGGGCTGGGGTTCACAGTATCTACTAGATGGAAAGGCACAGGTGCAAGCCAGTCAGCTCAAAGAGATGGTGACCGTATTTGAGGCAGTTGAACTGAGGTGGACGAGCCTGGAGCCTGTTACACAGAGCGAAGTCAGTCAGAGAAAAACCAGTATTGTTTATTAACACATATATATGGAATCTAGGAAAATGGTACCGATGAACCTGTTTGCAGGGCAGAAACAGAGACACAGACGTGAAAAACAGACTTGTGGACACAGTGAGGGAAGCAGAGGGCGGGATGAACTGAGAGAGTCGCACTGAAATACACACACCACCGTGTGTAAAGCAGATAGCCAGTGGGAAGCTGCATTATGACAGGGAGCTCAGCCTGGTGCTCTGTGATGACCCAGAGGGGTGGGATGCGGAGGTGGGAGGGAGGCTCAAGAGCCAGGGCATGTATGTATACTTACGGCTGATTTCACATTGTTGTACGGCGGAAACTAATACAACATTACAAAGAAATTATCCTCCAATTAAAAAAAAAGATGGTGACCAAGTGCTAGAGCAGTTCCTGGTGTCCCCGACAGAACCAGCTTTTCCCCTTTTCAATGTTATAGCCGAGAACAGGTCCTGAGGGGACCCTGGGACCATGGCTTTTACTATTAGGAGTAGCCCTTCTGTCTGTTAACATACGGTACACAGTCTCTGTGACACACACCAACTGGCGTCAGTCCCGAGGGTGCTGTCTGAGGCAGTGGGCAGGGTCAGTGAGAGGGAATATATTCTTTGGCCTCAAAATCCATCAGTCACCACATCCTGTGACTGTTCTGCAGCATCTCTGAAAGTCACCTCTGCATTCCATTTCTCTGTTGGGTATCCTCCAAGCCTGCCCACTCACAAAGGCCCTCTGTGGAGGCAGAAAACCCTCAATCTCACATCCAGGATGGTGATGTGGGATGTTGTATGTGCACCTGCATCCCAGGGATATACGGATGGATATGTTGGTGGTCCTTGCTGATTGGGGCCACCACAGTTGTGTTCTCGGCTCTGGCCAAGGCAAGCTTGTCTGGGAGGTGAGAGCCATCTTCCTTTGTAGCATGACGGCACTCAAGATGGGAAACTCGTCTTTTCCCTGTCTTAGAATGGCTGAGAGTCAGTGGATGACATTGCTGCTTCATGGGGCCAGAAAGTGAGAGTCTATTTGTCCAGCTATAGGGACCCAAGAACCAAGCAGAGAGGGTCACGATGTTCCTCATCCCTCAGGAGAACCAGCAAAGTAATGACTGAGCACTGGATGAGCAGGAGGGGCATCAGACAGCAGGGTGTCAGAGCCTCTGGCTAGAGAACTTGCCTGAGTAGATGAAGGGAGGAAGCTCTGTTCAGTTCTGTTCAGTCGCTCAGTCAGATCCGACTCTTTGCAACCCCATGGACTGCTGCAGGCCAGGCCTCCCTGTCCATCACCAACTCCCAGAGCTTGCTCAAACTCACGTCCATTGAATCAGTAATGCCATCCAACCATCTCTTCCTCTGTCGTCCGTTTCTCCTCCTGCCTTAAATCTTTCCCAGCCTCAGGGTCTTTTCCAATGAGTCAGTTCTTTGCATCAGGTGGCCAAAGTATTGGAGTTTCAGCTTCAACATCAGTCCTTCCAATGAATATTTAGGACTGATTTCCTTTAGGATAGACTGGTTGGATCTCCTTGTAGTCCAAGGGACTCTCAGGAGTCTTCTCCAGCACCACAGTTCAAAAGCATCAATTCTTCTGCACTCAGCTTTCTTTATGGTCCAACTCTCACATCCATACATGACTACTGGAGAAACCATAGCTTTGACTAGACAGACCTTTGTTGGCAGAGTAATGTCTCTGCTTTTTAATATGCTGTCTAGGTTGGTCATAGCTTTTCTTCCAAGGAGCAAGCGTCTTTTAATTTCATGGCTGACTGAACTGAACTGAACTGAAATGATAGATAATTGTAGGTAAAGCTAAAGGACAGACTCAGGTCCTTCAAACTGTTCTCCAAGCAGGATTCAACCAGACCACCTGGGCTTGGGTTGTGGTCTCTGGACCCTTTTGAGGCAATAGAGCTTCAAGCAAGAATATTAGTATAGGTGAGTAATTTCTATCTCATAGTGTTGTGCAAATTCACCAAGTTTGTGTATTCTTTGTAAACTGAATAGCAGATTGCATATTCTTTGTAAACTACTCACGTGTGGACAGAGACTAGGGTTCTGGTTGACTGAAAGGAAGGATGAGAAGAAAGCATCACTGCAGTTTGTTCATATTCTGCTCACCAGCCTTTTTCTTCTAAAAATGGTCAGCAGTGGGGTGGGCTTTGAAAAGACCTCGTTAGAGCCAAGATGGCGGCCACAGGCTCAGCAGTGTTGCCTGACCTGACAGCGGAGCGAACCTTCGATGGGGTAAGTGATAGCTCATTCAGCAGCTCAGCTAACTCCTCTCCCAGTAGGAAGGATTGATTTCTTCCCCCGGATAGGGATAGGGATTTGTGCTGATTCAGCAGCTGAATGAATCTGCATGGATAAGAGAGTTTCTCTGGTCATCTTTCTCAGAGGGTCCGGTAGAAGAAAGAACGACTAGGGCAGCCGGTGTTCAGTCCCACATGTGGCAAGTTCTGCTCCTGGGGGCGGTGAGGGAGTAAAGACTCAGCATCGTGTAAAAATGAACTGCATCTTCCTACTATTTGAATTTCAATACCTTGGGCATAGATAGCCTAGGAGATTGCAGCATAGCACTGCAAGTCTGCGATTTGCTGATGTTCCAAAAACACCTTTAGAATGGCAAAACTTTATTGAGAAATAATCTGTGCACAATAAAATATATCCATTTAATGTATTTTCCAGTTGTATATACACTGAAAAGCAGTCCCATAATCAAGGTGCTCAACATCTTTGTTATCCCCAAAGACTCCTAGAGCCCCTTTGTGGTCTGATTCTCCCTCTGCTCCAGCCCCAGGCCACCACCGACATGCTTTTTGTTACTATAAATCAGTTTGCACTTCACACAAATAGAATAATATCACATGTGTTATTTTGTTGATGTCTTCTTTCACTCAGGATACATTTTTTATTGTGGTAAATAATATATAACATAAAAGTTACCATTGTGATAATTTTTAGTCTACAGTTCAGTGGTGCAGCCACATTGTTATGCAGCCACCATCCATATTCCCCTCGCAAAACTAAAACTCTGTAACCATTTAACACGAACTCCCCTCTCCTCTCAACCCCTGGCAACCACCATTGTGTTGTTTGTCTCTGTCGATTTGACTACTCTAGGTGCTTCAGATCGGTGGAAATCTTGCCGTATTTGTCCCTTTGTGCCTGGCTTATTTCATTTACTGTGTCTTCAGGGTTCATCCATGTCGTAGCCAGTGTCAGAATTCCCTTTTTATAGCTGATTAATATTGAACCATGGATATAGACCGCGTTTTGTGTACCCATTCATCTTGCAGTAGACGCTGGGTTGCTTCTACCTTTGTGCCGCCGTGAACTTGGGTGTAGGAATCTCTCTTCTGGTTCTTGCTTTGAATTCTTTGGGGCATGTGTGTGGTAATTCTACGCTTGACTTTTGGGGGAACCTCCATACTCTTTTTCCATAGTGGCTGCACCATTCTACCATGTTACTTTTTAAACAAAGTTTTGCCTTAGACCTGCACCTTGTTCTGATTATCCCTTTCCATTCCAGAAAACCAATTAGACATATCCTTTGACTTCCTGTAGCCCTGCACGATAATGGTCTTTTCCTTCAGTATCCTGAGCCTCTGCCTTTCCAGTCCTTCATACTGATGTAATTGCTCAGAGAATGGCTCAGCCTTAATAACCTCAAGTGAAATCGCACGGCTCACTTTCTATTAGCTACAGCCATTCCCCTCTGTGTCCTACCTGTCCCTCATTAGCTGCAGTTATTATGCAACCTGCCAGTATCCTGTGAGCAATATCAGGATACAGCCGCCCACATCCTGTTAACTCCTTCTGTTACACCCCTGCCTTGGTCCTCTTCATTGAATCTGTTATGCTATATATACATCCTACTTATGCATGTAGCTGTAACTTAAATAATCTGGCCTGTTCACTATCCCCCAATCTTTTGCAACCATCATCTGACATCCTGTTTGTAACATCTTCACTGCTGACTCACTGTTCCCTTGTTGATAAGTCCAGGTAACAAAAGCCCACCAGGCAGCTGCACACATCGATTCTGGGGGCCCAGCTCTGAATGTACAGTGTGTGCAGGGGGCCTTAGTGTAGGATCTTTTCCTCTGAGCAGTGCGGTACAGCCCACCAGTCATCTTAATGGAGAGAGAGAGATTGAGTGTGTGTGTGTGCATGCATGTGTTTGAGGATGTAGGGATAAGGGAGTTTTCCAGACACACAGGATTGGAAAGCTGGTAAGAAGGGACAACATGGAAGAAGACTACTTACTGGGGAAAGGTGAGGGGGTGAGAGGACTGCGGGATGGTGTCAGTGTTCGCTTGGTGGGACAGAGCCCTTTTTGATGCCACATTTTCCATTCATGGTTGACAAGTCCGGATGACTGTGCGGCACAGCAGCCCTTGGCATGTCACCAAAATGGCCGCCCACCCCAGGTTCTTTTCAGTTTTATGATCCTGTGCTTATCTAAGCTCGGATGAAGGGGGGCTCTGCCCCTAGCACGCCCCCTACACTTGGGCCAGACCTGCTTGGTTAGCAGCTGCTGCAGGTGAAGACCTCGTTCCTTCAGGTGAGCACAGAGGAAGACGTTCACATCTAGAACAGGGCCAGGCCCACAGCAGAGGCCCGTAAAGTGTTGGTTGAATGCGGTGGAAGGGCGACTTGTGCAATCTGTCTTTGCCCTGTCATCACCGATCTTAACTCCTGAGGTCAGGAAAGGAGAATGGGTTCTTGGCAGCCATCTGGCACACACTGGGGTGACTGGCTGTAGGCACATGCATGTGATAAAAAGACTAATGAGCTGTGTGGACATAAGAGAGTTCCCAGGAAATCCTTTGTGTTTCTGAAACACTTTTTTAAAACGCTACCAAATCTGTGACCTTCTTTGATTCCATATGCTTTCCTGTATGTTGGGCCTCCCGTTGTGTGGATGGAGAAGCTGAGATGGTGCTGGGGTCTCCGAGCAGAGTCGGGACTGCGGCCATCTCGCTGCCTCTCTGCCTTGCACACAGTGACGTGAGGGGGGATTTCCAGGGCCCAGCGGTGGTCCAGACTGAACTCACCTCTAGTTAGGGCTCCCTACACTTGTGTAGGCTGGGCAGAAGCTTCCATGCGATGTCCCCTGACAGCCATAGGGCCAAGCACAGCTGTGCATCAGTCGCCACACCCCAGCTTTGTGTAAGTGAAACTGCTTTGTTCTCCCGCCTCTGCAGCCAGTCTCTGGCTCCTGTGTTTACCAAACACCTGCTGATGCCTCTCCCTACACACAGCTGAAGTCCGGGTCTGCCTTCTGTACCTGAAGCTCCCCCCCCACCTCTTCCTGCTCCCTGAGGTTACTGAGGACCAGGTGTAACAGGTCCCCTGACATGTGGGTCTGTGCCACGGCGGTGACAGATCTGAGGGCCTCCAAGCAGGATGGGTCCATCTTGAGGCTGAAAAAAGTACCTGGTTGTCCTGGGCTTCTGTGTGCTTGTGGATGGTGTGCGATTCAATGGTCAACGTATATTTTGCAATTTACTATGGGTCTCGTGGACTTTTCATCTTTTTTGGTTATTAAATGCTTTAGTCTTCTAAATATGTATTCTTCAAAAGCTTGTCCTGTTTCTAAACATCGTTTGTGTGTATGATAGGGCTCCCCTCATTTTATGGTGACCCAAGTGGGCATGTAGGGGTCCACTTGCTGCTGTTCCAGTTTGAACACCATGAGGTGATCTAGGAGACGTGTGTCTTAATGCCTAAACTGAGGCCCATGCTGTTTCTTAGGCAGCCTTCTCTAGTGGGGACGGTTTGCACCAGTCCTACCCCAGGTCCTACCCCAGGCTTGTCTAACCGCTCTCCCGTCTCTGTCGCCCTCCTGCAGGCTGGCCGTGGGTGACCCTGTCTGTCCTGGGATTCCTGTACTGCTACTCGCATGTGGGCATTGCCTGGGCCCACACTTACTCTGGTCACTGACGGCGCCGGGCCCAGGTCTGCCCTTGTCACTGGTTTCCAGGGCACGTGGTGCTCCACCCGCACCTCGAACCTCAAGGTAACCTCCAGGGGACCTGCTCATCTTTTGTTGAAGTTACCTCACTCCAGGACTGGAAACTTGAGCTCTCGTAACTTTGGGAACTTAGAGATCCTCTTCCCAGCCTCCTCCTTTGCCTCTAGAGTAAGCTGGACCCCAAGCAGTAAAACGTCTTGCCTAGCTGTAGACGGTGATGTTGTGGTCCAGACCCCACATTCTTTCTCCTTTACCAAGAATTAAATGCAATAGACGTTTCTTGATCGAGGCATATAAATTCTGATTAGTGATAGGCCTGTCTTCCACTGGGCAGTGTTTCTGAAACGTGTTGGGTCAGCGGCATTTAAGTGACTCCTTCCCTGCTTCCTGCAGTGCACTTTGTAGAGCCAGCACTGAGAGTCGCATCACATTTAGCTCCTCGGCAGGGGCGTGACAAAGCCGCAGCTGTGTTGCCGACTACTGGGTCCAAGGAGATCGAATATAGACGTCAGTACCTAAGGAGGGCTGCTACTTGAGTTCATCATTCATCAGGGTGATCGCCATTTGGTTGCTTGTTCCCTAGATTTGCAGGAAGTATAAACAGAGGAGTTCCTCTACCTGACAGTTAATTATTTCCTAGTAAAGAAGTATAATTAAAAAACAAAGAAAACAAACAGGGAGTGGTGTATGACAGACAGGTGCTATGGGGCAAGTCAAAGAGGGTAAAGAGGACTTCCTGTGGTCTCTCCCTCTCCACGCAAGTCCCGACAGCCCTCTCCCCCTGAGTGGTTCACACTCGGTGGTTTACCGTCAGAGGTTGATGCTGTTTGTTTCCAATAAAATGGAGCCCTTTCTACCATACAGACACTTCATATTTTTGTAAAATTGTCTTGAATATTTTTTGAAGAAAATGTTTAAAGTCGAAACACGCTTACTTAATTCTGAATTATTCACTCTTCTGGAAGGATGCTAATAGGCCGCTAATGGCCTCAAGTGGTAGATAATTCAGAATACTTCCATTTGGCTTTGCTTTTTCCTTTTCTGAGGGGGTAGAGGGCAAGTGAAGCAGCTTTAAAATTTGAATCCATAGTGTACCCAATTATGGGAGAACAGAACAACATCTCAAGCACATGAATTAATTGTCATTGAGTAGAAGGTGCATGCGGACCTGGTCTGTCCCCACCTTCTCCCGTTAGTCATTTGGTATTATCCTTGTGTCCTGGCTGCGGTTATTAGCTCAATGAGATTTAAACTCCCGGAGTGCAGGACCCGTCATTTTGCTGGCGTCCTTTCTTCGTGGCCACTCTGCTTGGAGGCGAGTGGGGAGGGGACCAGATGTGGGTGGCAGAGGGTAGGCACACTCCGTGTTACCTGCAGCAAAGGACAGAGGCTGGAGGGGGGCAGGCAGACCAGGGCAACAGCAGCCTTGGCAGCTGGCCTGATAAAGGAGGAGGAGACACAGGCTGGCAAGTCCTTGTGCTTGGAAGTTTCCAGGAGGAGATGAGGTTGAGGAAGGGTGAGCAGTCAGATGAATACAGTAAAACTTCAGGGACTCTTAACACTAATTCAAGATTTGTCATCAGCCAGAGGGCTTTTAGCTGAAGTTTACAGAGGAACAAAATCGTGTGAAGATAATTGCAGGGAAATGTCTAATGTATGGGGTTCCCAGGTGGTGAAGTGGTAAAGGATCCTTCTGCCAGTGCAGGAGATGCTAAGAGACGTGTGTCCAACCCCTGGGTCGGGAAAGTCTTCTGGAGGAGGGCATGGCAACCCACTCCAGTGTTCTTGCCTGGAGAATCCCATGGACAGAGGAGCCCGGCGGACTGTATTGCCTGGGGTTGCAAAGAGTCAGACACAACTGAGCATGCACACACACATCTAGTATATGTGTGTATATAAATATATAAATAGTATATATTTATATATGTGTTTAGTCGCTCAGTTGTATCCAATTTTTTGTCACCCCACAAACTGTAGCCCGCCAGGCTCCTCTGTTCATGGGATTCTCCAGGCAAGAATACTAGAGTGGATAGCCATTCTCTTCTCCAGGGCATCTTCCTGACCCAGGGATCAAACCTGGGTATCCTGCTTTGCAGGCAGATTCTTTACCATTTGAGCTATAGGGAAGTTCTTATAAGTAATGCAAAATATTTTCAACTCTTTGGAGATGCCATTTTTATAAAAACAAATAGGCTTATTTACTCATTAAACTATACTGGAAGAATAAGTGAATATATTTGAAAGTAATAATCCTGAATTTCTTTTAAGCTATTGTATGATTGAGTGGTTCTCAGGAATGAGTACATGATTATTGTGTTTAGCTATATATTTGAGGCCTAATTAACCAATATGTGAATAACCATCCAGGACCACTGTTATCTTAACCTCTTGCTTTTCTCCCACTGTAATATAAAAATGATAATGTCTGTTTCCATGCATATGAACTCAAATTCTTGGAGCTGCTTTAAATGAAGGACTCCTGAGGTGTCTGAGCAGACAGAGCAGTCCCAGCTGAAGAACATCTGAGGTGTCACTTTCCATACTTATCAGCCCTGGGCAACTTCCAGCACAGGACAGGGACAGTTCCCAAGGTCACTTCTAGCCCCAGGATCCTCTGACTCGCTCCAGGCATGATTGCCATGATGATTTCCAAGGAGGCAAGGAACACATCGGAAGGACAGCCAAATGTTGGTCATCTTGACTAATTCCTGGGACCGTGCAAGAAGACGGAAAAGTATTTGTTTCCTCAGATTAATTTATTTGAAAAGTGACAGCAGAAACCCTTTGTTCTTAATAGTAAAGACTGTAGACTTAGAAAATAAACCAATCATATATACTATGGTACAATCTATATATTGGGAGAATGGTAATTTAGTGGGAGTTTCCCCTTAGAGAAAGAGCCTACTCATTGCTTCTTTATTTAAACTACTGATTGACTAAGGAGTATAAGAAATTAATACAATGAATTTCTTTTCTAGCAAATGTCCCAGAACATATCCATACAAAAGGGCCAACTACTGAGAAGCCAGATTATCTCAATGCTGCTGGCCTTTCTCAGTGCGTGTTGAGATGCCTCTCTGAAGCCTTTCTTCATTGAAATTGTTATATTTTTGGAACAAGCCAGCAAAATTCCTTTTTTTTTTTTAGTCATTGAAACCCATTTGGCATCCAAAATGTAACATCTAGTACTTGGCTCTGTGTTACTTAGTCCTTGTGACTAATTATAAAAACCATATTTACAGAGAAAGATGTACTCTTTAGAGCACCTCAGTGGTGAAAAACAATAGTTAGTGCTTTATTAGGTGAAACTTTTGAAATGAGCATCAGTCATTTGGAACTTTAAAAAAGCCATCACCCTTAGTTTTATTATGCTTTCCTGCAGTGTTAAAAAAAAAGGGGGGGGGGGATGTAGAGAAAGTCACTAAAAATACTAGATTTATACTGCAGCCCAGTGAAATCAAGCAGAGGCCTGAATGTGGCTTGTGGATCACAAATTCCTCATCCCTGAGGTAAGTTCTCCCGTCTATCAATAGAAAAGCGCCGTTTGTGAAGTGCGGTCCATTGGTGTGAAATATGGGCTCCTGTTGGCAGTGTCGTGGAGGATTGTGCTGTGAGCAGGAGGCGATGTCTGTTAAAACCACAGCAGAGCTGCATCGGTGCTGGTGTACAGCACTACCGTAGGGGCAGGCAGCTCTCTACCGTCATCGCTTCTGAGACCGTCAGTGAATAAAGCACAGGTCGGAACTCACATTGTTGGCACTCTTTCCAGAAAGACTCGGTTTTTTGACAGTGTGTTTTAAAAGGCAGCAAAGCCTGAACATACAGATTGCAATCCAAACTGTTCAGGATTAAAGCGTTCAGCTCTAGGTGGGAGGTCAGCTTCAGCTCTGTGTTCAGTACTGTTTGTGCCACAACTGCCCAGCGATGCCAGGTTTGGAAGGCATCTGTGTGTCTCCTAGCATTGATAGCTCTATTTCAAGATCATATGGCAAAGCACCTTCACAGCCATTCCCTCACTGTGCAGAACTCACACAATCTTGGTGTCTCTAGAATTTTAAAATGCTCCAAAAACCACAGTCATAGGTGCTGTCCAAATTAGAGGTCCCAAGGCTTTTGAAAAGGTCTATGAAAGTACCACCTAGTTCTTTTATCTTAGGTAATTCACCTAATTCAGTGCCTGGAAGTTTATACAAGGAAAGGCAAAAGCAATCATGTATGATCATTATAAAATAGTTTATTTACCATAATAAATAAAATTAAACTTTTTTTTTCTTTTTACAAATATCACTTGTGCTTATTTAAAAATGTTGAGAAGGGAATATCATGGTGGGGCCACCCGTTCCTCTTCATGTCCCCGGGTTGCAGTCAGACAGCAGAGTTTTGGCAGCGTCCTCAGTTGACCACAAAGATAGTATCAGCTCATTTGCACTTCTGTTGATTCATGCTCCTTTGGGCTAAATGACAGATACAAAGGAAGAAGAGAAATCCAATGGAGGATTTGGCAGGACTCAATGGCAAGAGTGTTAATACAAGGAGGAGTCCCAAAATGACGAACCGCTCGTGAGCAGACGTGTCCTCAAAGGACTGGCGAAATGTGGGACGGTCTCTGACGGATGCACACACACAGTGTCTGAATAGTGAGAGTGAATTCATTGGGGGGGGAGGGGGTGCATCTTTCTTCATATAAAAGCAGTTCATATCCTGATAACAAGATCCATGAACATCTCCTTGAATGACTAGTGGATCTGTTGGCTGACTCTGAAGTCACAGATAAAAAGATAGTGGCTCCAAGAAACACTTCCTGGTGGGTAGTGGGGGAGGGCACCCACCGGTCTGGTACCTGTGGGGTAGTCAGGTCCAGTTCTAGAGGTTCCAGAATAAGTCCAATAGGCTCACGTGAGAATGAAGTAAGTTTCATTTGAAACTAAGTTAAGCTGGAGGCACAGTCAGTTGAAACATCTCAACATGAACACCCTGGGTGCTGTCTCTGATGGCTGCGGTTCGTGCTGGGGGGACGCTGAGATCTCATCCAGTTAGAGGGCACGAGAGCTGGTGAAGGTCATTTTTATTGACGCGAGCGAGAAGGCAGTGCAGTGACGGAGTGACAGAGGAGAGGCCGTGTAGGGGGCCTGAGCAGGCCCTCGGGGGTCTCCTCTTTAAGCAACACTATGTGAGGAGGGGGGAGAGGGAAGAGTGTTGGCAGCGCCATCACGGTTGGAGTTCCATTCAAGGGTCTTAAGGCTAAACATCTGTAGAGCAAAACACAGTACAGTCTGTTCATCAAACACATGTCAACTCATATGGCCGCTAGGGCTCCAGAAATTTCCCAGAGGGCACCTGTGCCATCTGGTGGTGAATGCAGCAAGGGTTTCTGAGGCTCCTTCCTACACCTGCCTGGGGCTTCTAAGGCATTCGTTTCCTCCCTACCCAGGTTTGGGTGCAAAGTTTAACAGCTAGCTTAACACTTTCACCTTCCACTTACCGATCCAGGAGAGGCCGGTCACTGGATGGAGTGGTGTGATGGAGGGTGTTTTTACTTTGAGCTGGCTGAAAAAGGATTCCAGGAAAGGGCCCTGCTGTTTGGCCACAGGACGCGCTGTGTGTCATAGCACTTAGGATGATCTAGAAGGCTGAAGGTAAAACAAGCCCAGGGATTGGATAACAAGAATTGGAAGCAGCATTGAAACACGTGGGCCCATGTGGCTGGGGCATTTTTGGAAACCACTGGTTTCCGACTACTGGCTACAAACTCGGTGCACACAGGTTTAATCTGAGGTCCGGAATAGAAAGGAAGGTCTCAGAAAGAATCAAGCCCCGGAGGATGTGAAGGTGAGGGAGGGGGATGGGTGACGCTGGAGCTACAATGACTGTGCACCAGACCGGGGCTTCTCAACCAGGTGGCTGCGTCCCGCTGCCTCCTACAGGAATCTGGTCCTACCCGGAGGAGGAGGCTGTGCGGGTATATGGAACAGCAACACTCATTGCTGGAGACGATGCCCTCCGCCAAGAATGCGCATTCCATCTTGCTGACCATCTTAGTCACAGACTCAACCCTCACCCCCACCTCCGTCAGCAGGGAGGGAGGGGTACGGGCAGGGCCTCCTCCTTCAAAGCGTGTCAAGGATACTCCCTATGAATGACATCCAAAGTAAGGAACTGATGATGTAAAAGATCAGGTAACCAGCAATTCCTGGGCAGTGGTATAAAGACACCATGTCGCCTTCCCTCAAAAAGGAGAAAAACAGCTCAGGTTAGTCTACATCCCTCAGCATCACTTTTCTATACTCTAAAGGTTGGGTCCAATACCCAGTTTTTGTTTTCCCTAATCTCTCTTTGGCCACCAGATAATGGTTTATAGTGGAAGGTTGAGTTGGTGGTATCTGAAGCTTGTGGTCCTCGCTTGGGAAGCCAGAGTAGCATCTGGGCAAAGGTAGGTAGTAAGCACAAAGCAGCCTGTGGCCAAGTGCGTGTCAGAAAAGTACAAGTAAAGGTTTGGCTCATTAAAAAAAATTTTTTTTCCAGAGAGAATCATTATAGCAAAAATCCCACAAATCCTTAAATGGAGAAGAGTAAAAGCATACACAGCCCTACCTGTGTTGCTCTGTCACCCCCAGGAGCATGGGTTGTGGGCCCTGTGACCCCCAGACGAGTGGATCCAGGCTTCTCACCATGAGCTCAGTTTGAATCCTAGGAGTTGATCAAGCAATATATTCACGAAGCATTATTTTTCTCTCCAATCAGGTCTGGACTTCAAAGCCTCACACACGAGCATCCTTGCCCCTCAGGCAAAGCTGGAGGGAAGAGCCGACTGGGTCCTGGGCAGGGGCTTCTGAAGCTGGGTGTTGGTGTTGTCAGGGCCCTCATCCTGCCTTCCCTGCTGGCTCAGATGGTAAAAAATCTGCCTGCAATGCAGGAGACCCAGGTTCAATCCCTGGGAGAAGGAAATGGCAACCCACTCCAGTACTCTTGCCTGGAGAATCCCATGGACAGAGGAGCCTGATGGGCTACAGTCCATGCGGTTGCAAAGAGTCGGGCACGACTGAGTGACGAACACTTTCACTTTTCCCCTGCCTTACAAGTGGTAAGTCCTAACCTTGGGGAGCAGGTTGGGAGGCATGTTTAAGGAATGGCAAACTGGAACATTTCAGGGACAGCTGGCAGATGTGATTCCAGGCTCGGCCCCAAGGACTAGTTGGCAGCTTCTCAAAGAGGCTGAAAGCCCCACGGCTTACCCAGAATCATTAACAGTCATGACTCTCGGCCCTGAGGAATTTAACTCCCCCCATCTGTTTGCTGCCATCTGAGGCCAAATCCAGTAATGTCTCAGAAAGCCTGGGGGCACCCATGTAAACCTCCTGAGAGAAGCTGAACAAGTGTGTATGGCCCCTGAGGAAGGACCCTCACCTGGACCTCAGTCTCTGCTCTCCAGGGCAGTCTGTGCCAAGCCAGAAGCCGGGTGAGTACAGCCCCATTCCACAGGGACAACTTAGGTCCGAGTCCTGGGTCAGGCCGTGGCCACTGAGCGGGACTGCAGGGGGAGGTGGGCCCAGACAGGCGGCTTTCAGAAACGCTGGACACCCTTGGGGCGGCAGGTTCCCCTTGGCAAGGAGGGAAATCACCATTGGGACCTAGCCTCTATCTCTGCTGCAAAGCAATGCCAGCAACACACAGGACTGCCCCAGGGCAATGCGTGCAAAAGGTGAGCGCCCTGGATGATCCCATGCCCACTCACAGTCCAGATCACTTGCCCTCCTAACTCTGCTCTCTCCAAGCTGAGTTTTCTGAACTTCCAAACTTGCTTATCAATTTTTAGGGTCCTGATGATCCCTCTTTCCTTTCTCAGATGCCCCTGAAAGGAGCCCAAGCATAGGAACAAACGTGACCCCAGGTGACTGAGGCAGTGCAGTGTTCTCTAAGCATCATAGTTTAGGGACGTGGATAGCCCATAGCTGGCTCCATGATCATCGTTCAAAGCTTGGACCTTCCTCATAGACCACAGCTCCACAGTCACCTCTCTGTCACTTGACAGAGACAATCTGGAAACACCTGCCTCTTTCTCTCTTCTCTCCTGAAGCAAGTACAGTCATAGACCTGCAGTCTCTGGTTTCTTTCCAAGTCCTACTGACTTTCATATGAGATAAAAAGATTAGCTTTAAAATAAGGCCAAGCATGGCTCCCGAGTGTCCTATAAATGAACCCATGCAGTGGACAAAATACAAACTTCTCTAGGGGCAGTCCCAGTGAGAATCATCATATAAACATTGCTCTTGTTACAATCATTTTACTGAGGTTTTGTGTGTGAGTGTCTATGTGTCTATTTTGCTAATAAAGCAAATCCGGGCTCATCACCCTTCCTGCCGATGCCCCGTACCCTGAGGAATGCCACAGGAACACTTAGGAAGAGGTCAAGAAAGAAAAGAAGCAAAGGGCCTGTGTGATGTGGCCAGTGGCATGGAGCCAGGCCAGAGAGTCATCTGGAGCCCACAGGGCCCTCCCCTTCTGCGCTCCCTTAGCAGCTAAGGGCTGCAGATCACAGCCCAGAGAGTCTCTGGCTCCCCACCGCCAGTCTCCAGTTCTTGGCTTATCTCTTTGGGGAAAACAGACCTGAAGATTCCCGGCTCTAAGTGTCTAGAGGAGGCACCCAAAGCCATCTCAGCTGCTTTTCAGCCTTAACTGTTCGAGACAGGAAGTCAAGAGGCTCTGCCCTCCCTCAAGCTCCCCTTGTCCCAAGCTTGTTACAAATGACGACGGTACAAAAATAGACGGTGACATCAGACAGAGGCTGTCCAAGGACAGGGAACGCTGGGAACTCCCTGTGCCCACCGCAGTCTCTGGGGTTCTTGGCAGAGAAGCCCAGTGTGCTAGTACACACGAGGGGTCCTTGCTGCTGTCCCACCCATCCCCAGCAGCTGCTGTTTCTTTCCTGGTAGTTTTCATGTTGTTACAAATATCATGGCAGTAAGAAAAAATTAAAAATGAAGGAAAATACCCTTTAGACGGCATGCCCCCCTCTTCCAAAATTCTGCAGAGAGAGTTCAGACGCAGCTCCCATCTCGCAGGGTCGGGGTGCATGCCTCTCCCCAGAGAGAGCGAGCCGAAGTGACTGGTCCCGCTTGTGTTTTCTGTTGGGAAAAGCCTACTTTGAAGGTTGTTGGTCATGTAGGTGTGTGTGTGGTGGTGTCTAGGGCAGGACGGTAGGTTTTTGTCATCTTGGATTTTTTTTCTTTTTTTTTTACAACAGACCTCTCAGCTTGCGCCAAAAATGTCTCTCTCTGACTCTGGGGACTGGGGCCTCGATATTTCAAATAGCTCCTGAGGCGACTGAGAGGATCTTCTGGAGGTTAATATCCTGAGTATCTCAGAGAGCTGTTTCTCAATGCTCGTCATCTTGGTGCTCAAGGCCTTGATGTCCTCCTTGAGCTCGTGCTTCACCTCCAGGACGGCGGCCTGCAGCGTCTGCTCGGGGATGGGGTAGAAGGAGTGCTTGACCTCCGCCAAGATGGGGCTCCGGTCCTGGGGGCTTCTGGCCTCGCCCACGTTGTCCAGACGCAGGTCGCTCTTGGTGATGCCGCTGTCGCACGAGTCCGTCTTCTTGAGTGTGGCCTCGCCGGCGGCCTTCGTCCTCTCGGGGAGCGTTTCCATGGACTCGGCCTTGGACACCTTGCTCCAGTCCTCAGCCTGCCCGCAGGCATCCTTGAAGCGGGCCCAGCCCTTGCGCTTGGCGCAGTCGGCCCCGCCGGCCTTGGGGCCCAGGCCCTCGGCCCCAGGCGCCTGCAGCCGGGCGTGATCCAGCCCCGCCGGGGCGGCGGCCGCCGGGAAGGCCACGGGCGTGGCAGGGCTCTCTCGGACGGTGACGACGCTGGCCTTCGCCAGGCCGTGGTGGCTGTGCTCGGTGAGGATGCTGCCCTTCTCCACGTCCAGGTCGTCCAAGTCCCGCCCGCCCCTCTCCGCGGCCAGCCTGGCTTCCTTCTGCTGGCGGAACCTCTGGAAGAGCCGCCGGACGGGGTGGTCGGGCGGCAGGATCAGGGGGGCCTCATTCTTCCGCTTCATGCGCTCCTCCTCCTCCCGTTTCACGTCACTGATCTTCCGGAACACGATCTGCGGGGAGACGCAGTACAAGCCATGTTAACCCAGCTGTGGCGCCAGACCACTTGACCTGCCTCTTGAGAAACCTGTATGCGGGTCAGAAAGCAACAGTTAGAACCGGACATGCAACAACTGACTGTTTCCAAATTGGGAAAGGAGTATGTCAATACTGTATATTGTCACCCTGCTTATTTAACTTATATGCAGAGTACATCATGTGAAATGCTGGGCTGGATGAAGCACAAGCTGGAATCAAGATTGCCGGGAGAAATATCAATAACCTCAGATATGTAGATGACACCACCCTATGGCTGAAAGTGAAGAGGAACTAAAGAGTCTCTTGATGAAAGTGAAAGAGGAGTGAAAAAGCTGGCTTAAAATTCAACATTCAAAAAAAACGAAGATCATAGCATCCGGTTCCATCACTTCATGTCAAATAGATGGGGAAACAATGAAAGCAGTGACAGACTTTCTTTTCTTGGGCTCCAAAATCACTGCAGATGGTGACTGCAGCCATGAAATTAAAAGATGCTTGCTCCTTGGAAGAAAAGCTATAACTAACCTAGACAGCATACTAAAAAGCAGAGACATCACTGATGACAAAGGTCCATCTGGCCAAAGCTGTGGTTTTTCTAGCAATCATGTACAGATGTGAGAGTTGGACCATAAAGAAAGCTGAGTGCTGAAGAATTGATGCTTTTGAACTGTGGTGCTGGAGAAGATTCTCAAGAGTCCCTTGAACTGCAAGGAGATCCAACCAGTCCACCCTAAAGGAGATCAGTCCTGGCTGTTCATTGGTAGGACTGATTTTGAAGCTGAAACTCCAATACTTTGGCCACCTGTGAAGTGCTAACTCACTGGAAAAGACCCTGATGCTGGGAAAGATTGAGGGCAGGAGGAGAAGGGGACGACAGAGGATGAGAAGGTTGGATGGCATGACTGACTCAATGGACATGAGTGTGAGCAAGCTCCTAGGAGACAGTGATGGACAGGGAAGCCTGGCGTGCTGCAGTCCATGGCGTCAGAGAGAGACAGGAATGGGCAACTGAACAACAGCACTGGTCCAGGCACCAGTGATGGGGTAAGTCTGGGTCCTCCCTAGCCAGACAGTCCTGCCGGTCCACAGGAATGCCTGACGTGTTGGGCATGGGAGGCCCATGCTGAATCCTGAACAGTGTAGATGGGGAGACAGGATGCCCCAGGACAGAGGTGGCTGCTGTGCCTCACTCATCTCTCTGGAGATCCCTCTGAAGGCTCACTGAGCAGTGGGGAGAGGCCTTAGTAGACAGTCTGGGAGCTGAACTGAATTGACACCCAGTTCTTCAGCTTGCAGGGCTTCCTGAGCAGTTGTTTTCAAGTTTGTCTGAGAAAGTAATCCTGCTGGGAGCTGAGGTGAGTCAGCACCCTTGACTGCCTCTCCTGGGTTGCATTTCAGGAGGGCCCAGCCCCTCTCAAGCCCCGACCAGACCCAGGGAAGCAGGGTCCCCACAGCACAGGGAGGGGAAAGACAGGCCTGGAGGGAGGTGAACCACCCGGAGTCCTGACAGCACAGAGGATGGGAGTCCAGCGGCTTAAAAGGGCTTAGACTGGGGAGTAAAAACATTTATAAAATGTCAGTTCTCAGTGGTTTGAGTAAATGTAGAGACTGAGGTATGAATCATAGCAAACTGTGGATAAACCAAAAGAGATTTTGGTTTTAATTGAATTTAGATATATGTCCCAAATCTGAAATACCCAGAGAAGGGTAGAAAGAAGACTCTGCCACTGACCGGCTGTGTGACCTTGGGCAAGTCACGTCCTTCCTTGGCTGGACCAGATCAACAGTTCTCAAATCTAGCTGCCCTTCAGAACCACGTGAAGGAGGAGGTGGTCTCTACTGAGGGAGACTTCCCCGTGGCAGGGTCAGAAACTGGCATTTGCAGGAAGCTCCCAGGTGATGCTGACCAGGCTCTCAGACTGGTCACGGCTGATGACTGGTGAGGTCACTGTGCTGTCCTCCGTATGTGCACCTGCTTATGCGTGAGTGTGGCCACACACCACCTCTGCACCCTCCTCCCCTCCTCCGTGATGCTGAGACTGAGCTGGGCACAGAGTGGGGTCATGGGAGAAGAGGAAGAATGACCCCAGTGAGGCCAGTGAGCCCCCGGCCCCTGAGGATGACTGAAAGGCGACTGACTGGCAGGCTCTGCAATCACTCATGCCACCTTTTTCCTCTGAAAAGGCTGGTTTGCTGTCTGGGGTGGAGGACACCAAGCCAAGCAAACATGTGCTGAGCACCTACTGTATTCAAGGCACATACCCATAACCATTCCATGACAGAGGAAGGCCAGGCCTTTTTGCCCAAAGCTGGAGTCTATGCTGGCACTGACTCAAGCCACTTAGAGGGACAGAGCAGCGTGGGGTCAGGAGGAAGGCCCACCCGAATGTCCCTAAAGGCCCTGGTGACGCTGTTTTCCTCATAGTTTCCTCAGCCACCAGCCCCCTCCACCAGTAGCCCTGCCTGGTTTTATGACAGAGCATAAAGCATGAAGATTAATGAACTTGACCATTTAAGAAACTGAAAACGCAGAAAAACAAGCTGAAGATGAAGAGATATGACAAGGCTTTTTGAAAAGGCTGCTTCTTAACCCCCTCAAGATGGCCACTTCTGTTTCCTGTGGAATCAAATGCTACATTTTTCTCTAGACAGCATCAGGAGCATATGGTCCATGCAGACGCGGAGTCTCAGAGGGTGCGGGGCTCCCCAGGAGACGGGGCCAGTCCAGGTCAGCAATCACTCCCTGCGCTGTGCCTGTGTGCTGCCGGCGCCTGGAGCTACAAGGGAGGAAAGCACAGCGCTGCCCTCAGAGGCAGACTCGCAGCTGAAGTACAAGGGGCTGAGTTTCCCCGAGCAGGGTCGGGGGGCACGGGGCGGGTGGAGTCACATGGAGTGATGGGCAGCATGAGCACAAGTTTTGGATCCCAGGCAGGCCTAGGACCATGGTCCTCAAGCTTCAGTTTCTTCATCTGTGAAAGCAGATAGCACTACTGGTTCCCTGGTGGCTCAGATGCAGAGAGTCTGCCTGCAATGCAGGAGACTAGGGTCGGGAAGATCCCCTGGAAAAGGAAATAGCATCCCACTCCAGTACTGCTGCCTGGAAATCCCATGGACAGAGGAGCCAGGCGGGCTACAGTCCACGGGGTTGCATAGAATCTGACATGACTGAGCAACTGACACTTAGTATCATGAGGATGAAGTTGGGTAATTGAAGAGTCTTAAAAAGACTTACTGAGTAAATGTATCATGTATCATTCATTGTGGGGGCAACCCTTGAGACGATTCTAGAAGGATGAGTTGGAATTAGGAATAAAAGGTAAAAGACTTGGGCAAAGGTGTTCACACGGGAAACAGCGCGTGTACTGACCCTAAGGTAGAAAGGCCACCCACCTGAGAGCCGTGGCTTTGTGGCAGCAGTCCCAGTGGGAGGAAATGACTGTTCAATGTTTGATGTGCGCTGTCTCACATCATCCTTGCAGCAGCCCCAGCAGGTGGGGACAACCATCCTCATTATTTAAATGAAAAAAACAAGCTTAGAAAGGGTAGATGACCACCTAAGGGCACTCACATAGTGGAGCTAAGACGCAAACCCTGGCCCATCTGAGCCCCCATCCGTACCCCTATTCTGAGTCGTTCAGCTAGGGATGTGCCTTGGTTTTAGGGAAAAGGATGATTTTTCTCTCAGATGTGTTGATTAACTCCACCACCTCTCTAGTAGTTTCTCTTCCTCTCTGTCCATCAGCGAGCTCTCTAAAGAATTCAGGGACAGCACTGTGAAGCCAAGGGGCGGGGAGAGACCATGAAGCTGAGGATCTCAAAGAATCTAAGAAGAGGAGGACTCACTAGGTACATTAGAACCCATTAGTGTGGTCCTTGACTTCACGTGAGAGCCAGGCTTGGAGTGGTTAAGGTGAGAAAGAAGACTCGTGAGGACACAGGAGCTGAGTATTTTGGTTCCTGGGAAAATCTTGCCTCCCTGGAGAGTGGTGAGGCTACCAGTTACCCTCAGGGCATGGCACCAGGTAGGAGGAGCAGGAGTCCCGGTGCATTTTATCCACAGAGAATCTAGAGACCAGCGGTCCTCTGGTTCCGTGGCACCCAGAGTGCAGCTCACAGGCCAGCCCCTCCCATGCACCATCTGCAGTTTCCTCTGGCATCAATCAAGACTGACCTTGTCAGCCCCCTTAGTGACATCCCGTGAGGACTGGCATCATCTCTTTCACTCTTTAAAGGGCCCCCACTGACAGCGAGAGGATCAGCAAAGTCTTCTGTGGACAGACTAGCCTGGGTCTGTTCATCTGTCTTCAGGAAGGCTCAAACCCAAGAGTAATGAGGATCCCTTCTTCCTAACGCCACCAAGTGAAGGAGACGCACCCCTTGTTTGCCGCTCAGAGAAGAGACGCTACTGGTATGTGGATGTCACTGGCTTCAGGTGTTTCACTGAGGCCACATTTCTCATTCTCTTTCTCACTTTGTGAATTACAGGCACCAGAAGACACATCCACCTGAACCTCATGATGTGGTGATGTTCGGGCTTAGGGTCTTTGCAGATGTGATAAGGTAAGGATGTTGAGGTGAGATCACTCTGCATCAGGGTGGGCCCTAAATCCAAGCATGAGCATCCTTCCAAGAGATAGAAAAGAGAAGACATGAAACAGAGCAAAAGCCCGCATGAAGACGAAGGTAGACACTGGAGTTTTGTATTTAGCTACATCACTTTGCCAACAAAGGTCCATCTAGTCAAAGCTATGGTTTTTCCAGTGGTCATGTATGGATATCAGAGTTGAACCCTAAAGAAAGCTGAGCGCCAAAGAACTGATGCTTTTGAACTGCGGTGCTGGAGAAGACTCTTGAGAGTCCCTTGGACTGCAAGGAGATCAACCCTGAATATTCTTTGGTAGGACTGACACTGAAGCTCCAATACTCTGGCCACCTGATGTGAAGAGCTGACTCACTGGAAAAGACCCTGATGCTGGGAAAGCTTGAGAGCAGGAGGAGAAGGGGCGACAGAAGATAAGATGGTTGGATGGCATCATCGACTCAATGAACATGAGTTTGAGCAAGCTCCAGGAGATAGTGTAGGACAGGGAAGCCTGGAGTGCTGCAGTCCGTGGGGTCACAAAGAGTCAGACACGACTGAGCAACAACAATTTAGCTACAAGCCAAGAAATGCCATGGACCGACGATAGCACCAGGAGCTAGGAGAGGCATGGAATGATTCTCACAGCCTCCAGGAGGAGCCGACCCTACAGACACCTTGGTTCAAGTTTCCATCCTCCACGCAGAGAACACATTTCTGTTGTTTTAAGCCACCCAGGTTGAGATAATTTGTAGTCACAGCCCTAAGACTTGGTGCCTATATAGCTGCTGCTTCTTCCCATCCCCTAAGTGTGGTCCTCCCCCAAAGCCCTGCCCTATTCTCTCTGTGCTCCATGAGGTCTTTCTGCCTTAGTTCACACCTCACCTTCGTGCAGCTAAGAGCCAGCAGAGGTGCTGACGACTGGTACAAGCACCCGCCTGCTGGGACCCTGAGGACATTTCTTGTTCTTTCTAGGCTTCAGTTGTCTTATTGACAAAACTTCTTACTTTTAGCCTTGCTGCAGTGATGCAATGAAATGACATTTATGAGAAACCTCTCCCTCCCTTCACATTCAGAAGCAATGCTGTTTTTCGCTCCAGCCCCAGCTCTAAACCTGAATCTTCCCATGCAGAGCATGACTGTATCATTGACCCCTCAACCTCCACTCTCCCGGCCAGACCAGCCTCTCCTCCCACCCATCTTTCCTGTGTGTGAGCCAAGTCACCATCAGGCAGGAGGAAATGGGGAGCTGGTGACAAGCCTCCCCCATCAGAGATGCTCCAGGATTAAGACAAGCGGACCAGTGTTTATCCTCCAGCACTCCCTCAACAGTGCCTTCTGTCTAGGGAAGCACTAATCGTGACCTGTGAAATGAAGTTAACACTACTGTTTCATGATTCCACAGGAAAACTTAAAAGTAGAAGATGCACAGAACTAGGACAAATAATCCTAAAATTTATATGGAAACACAAAAGACCCCAGATTGTCAAAACAATCCTGAGGAAAAAGAACAAAGCTGAAGGCATAACTCTTCAGGCCTTCATTCACACAATGCTATAAAGTCACAGTAATGATAGTATTGGCACAGAAACAGACATATAGATCAATGGAGCATAAGAGCACAGGAACAAACCGACACACCTGTAGTCAGTCAATCCACAAAAAGGAGGCGAGAATATACAACAGAGAAAAGACAGACTCTTCAGCAAGTGGTGTTGGGAAGGCTGGACAGCCACCTTTGAATCAAAGAAATTAGACCACTCCCTCACATCATATACAAAAATAAACTCAAAAAGGTTTAAATATAAGACATGACATCATAAAATTCCTAGAAGAGAACATAGGCAAAACATTCTCAGGATATAAATTTTAGAAATATTTTCTTAGATAAGTCTCCCAAGGAAAAAGAAAGAAAAGCAAAAATAAACAAATGGGACCTAATGAAACTTAAAACCTTTTGCAGATGAAAGGAAACCATCAAAAAAAAAAAAATGAAAAGACAACTTACATAATGGGAGAAAATATTTGGAAATGAGGCACCTGGCAAAAGCACCATCTCACACCTGTCAGAATGGCTTCATCAAAAAGGCTACAAGTAATAAATGCTGGAGAGGCTGTGGGAAAAAGGGAACCCTCCTACACTGTTAGTGGGAATGTAAATTGGTACAGTCACTATTGAAAACAGTATGGAGGTTCCTTTAAAAGTAGAACCACTGTATGATCTAGTAATCCAACTCCTGAACATATATCCAGAGAAGACCATAATTTGAAAAAATACATGCATCCGAGTATTCATAGCAGCACTATTTTCAGCAGCCAATACATGGAAACTACTCAAGAACCCATCAGCAGATGACTGGTTAAAAATACGTGGCATATAATATATACAGTGGAATATTATTCAGCCATAGAAGGGACAAAATATTGATATTTTCAGCAACATAGACGGACTTACAGAATATTATATTCAGTGAAGTCAGTCATAAGCAAATATTATTGATATCATTTATATGTGGAATCTAAAAATTGAAATGAATCTACATACAAAATAGAAAGAGACTCACATAGGAAAGAAACTCATGGTTCCCAAAGGGGAAAGGGAGGTGGGTGAGGGATAAATTAGGAGTTTGGGATCCACAGACACAAAGTATTATATATAAAATAGATAAGCAACAGGGTTTACTGTATATAAATTTACTGTATATATCACAAAGGGCTGGCTATATTCAATATCCTGTAATAAGCAATAATGGAAAATAATCTGAAAATAACTGAATCACTTTGCTGTACATCTGAAGCTAATACAATCTTGTAAATCAACTATATTTTTTTAAAAAAGAAGGCAGAAGATGACTTGTGACTTGCAAAAATCAAACCCACCATATACTTCTCTGCCTAAATGTTTAGCTCACCCCCCACCACTTCCTTCAACCTATACTCCTGCACAAACCTGCTCACCACGGCTTTGGAAAGTTGGGACCACATTTATTTCCACCCTAAGTATAGTCTTCTGAACATTCTTTTTGCCTCTGATCTCAGACAGAGGGAAATGGAAAATAGGGGTATTTATCCTGGAAACAGCAGCAAAGGGAACCCTAAGGCAGGGGAGCCAGTGTGGGCATTGAAGGTTGACTTTTTTTTTTTTTTCCTACTTAAAAAATCTTTATTTTATATTGGAGTATAATTGATTTCCTATGTTGTTAGTTTCAAGTGTATACAACAATGACTCAATTGTGTGTGTGTGTGTGTGTGTGCGCGCATATATATTCTTTTTTTTTTGTATCATTTTTTAACAAGTGATATCATATGTGCTCAGTCACTCAGTTGTGTCCTACTCTGTGACCACATGGACTGTAGCCCACCAGGCTCCTCTGTCCATGGGATTCTCCAGGCGAGAATACTGGAATGGGTTGCCATGCCCTCCTCCAGGGGATCTTCCCAACCCGGGGATCGAACCCAGTTCTCCTGCATTGCAGGAGGATTCTTTACCGTCTGAGCCACCAGGGAAGCCCTGATATCATGTGCTATTTGTCTTTCTCTGTCTGACTCGTGCAGGTTGACATTTCACTGCCACCACTTCACGTCTGATCACTCCACCATGTTTCCACTCCCTTGCTCAGCTGAACCTTCAACACGATTAGCGGCCAATACCAACCAGGCGCTCAGCGAAGCACCAGATATTGGGCTAAGCACTTTGCTTGCATCAGTAACCCACTCCTCACCGCCACCCCGTGACGTGGACAGGGAAGTTACTCACCCAGGCAGGTCTGCACCTGATGTACACTGGATATTCTCTGCAGTTTGTGCTGCTTACCACCAAAAGAGGATAATAATTAAGAAAAGAGACACCCATCTTCTGGTTGGTTGCATTCTCTCAATTTTTTCTGGGTTAAAAAATCTGATACAAAACACATGTTTGTATAGCTGTAATTCCACTCTTAAAAATAGTTGCTTTCTACCACAATGGACAAACGATTGCGAATTCTAACAACTTGTATGTTACTGAAGAGTTGGCTCTGACGTGTCACTGTCCTTTGTGATCTGTGCCACTCCTGGCTTCAGCCAGATGATACCATTCCACGCACAAAGCACTGGAGCAAATAATTTGATTCAAGCAATTGTCTAGTTTTGAAACATGGTGGTTCTAACAGTTTCACTTGTTTATTCTAGGGTTTGACTCCCCCAATCAATAGTTTTATGTTGCACTGTAAAAATCCCCGTTTCTCATAGTAGGATGCTGACTCTAGAGCCATCAAATGCATGAGCCCAAGGGGTCCCTCCCGCTGCTTCAGCAGGGAGCAGCCACTCAGCTGCCAAGGAAACTTGCCAGTCTACACTCCTTGAGAAAGTATCTATTACCGTCCCACTCGCATCTGAATTCCAGACAGATGTGAGTTCAGATCTGGTCTATACAGCAAAGTCTCTCACGCCCTGGAGAGGGGGCGGGTGAGAGCTGGTCTCAGAGACTCAGAATGAGGATCCATTTCTCGTGATGTTGCACTCGGGCACCTGTGCCTTCTCTCGAGCTCTCAGCAGGGCAGTCCCGAGCCAAGCACTGGGCCCCAGCTGGAGAGTTAGTTCCGCTTGCCCTGTCCCTGCAGGGGTGTCTCGGTGATGTGTCAGGATGGGGAGGAACTGGGAGCCCAGTTGGGAGTAATCTTGTATTCCCCAGAGGACCCTGCAGAAGCAAGAGTGCCTGGGTGGGTGTGGGGAGCAGGCGGACTGCGCCAGAGATGGGCCCCTCAGAGGGGAAGATAACCGAGAGGGTTACGGGCTCCTTGAGCTTTTCCTTTGGAGGCCCAAGTCCCCTAACCTGTGGAATAAGGGGCACAGTGTGAGAGGGGTGGCTGGAGGGGTCTCTTCCATTCTTTGCTGTGCTGCTTTGCAGAGGGGTCTCTTCCCAGGAGCTCTACTCCTGACGAATCAGCCAGGGCAGAGCTCTCCCTGCTGAAGTGTGGGTGCCATACCCCAGCTCCAGAGTCACACCGGGCCGCGTACTGGCCACTGAAAATCAGAGCTGAGCCCAGGAGGGGCGCACAGGAGGGAGCAGTCTGGGCTGTGCAGTAAGGTGAGCCCACCTGCCGGCTCAGGCAGCCTTCTCTGCAACACCATCAGCAGTAGGAGAGGCCATCCTCACGTGTGTTTTCCATTCTCTCTCAGAATTCTCTTCCAGCAGTGTACACACAGCCAGCTAACCGTGTTATGAGTCACACGTAGCCACAGCTAGCTGAGAGACAAGCCGATCACCTTTCCTCTCTGAGCCTGGGTTTCCTTGCTTGGAAGCTGAGAATGCTAACACTTGCTTTGGCCCTCAGGCAGCACTGGTATAAGGCAGACTCCTGTACACACGAGCTCCATCACAGTTACCCCATGTAACCTCCCAGCAGGTTCCCTGGTGGCTCAGTGGAAGAGAGTCCACATGCAAAGCAGGAGATGCAGGTTTGAGCCCTGGGTTGGGAAGATCCCCTGGAGAAAAAAATGGCAATTTGCTCTATTATTCTTGTCTGGGAAATCCCATGGACAGAGGCACCTGGTGGGCTACAGTTCATGGGGTCACAAGAGTCGACTTAGCAACTAAACAACAACAAAAACCCTCCCACTCCTTAAGGTCACTCCTTACGCATCTCTGAGCTTTGCCCCAGGGGTCAGAAGAACCTTGCTATTTATGCAAAAAGCACAAAGGACAGCGTGGTTTAAGGACTGTCTGGGGGATGGGGTTGAGCAACTGAAGGGAGGGAGGCCTGGGAGAAAGCTGTGATTCTAGCTAATGACAGGGATGGAGGCAGTGACCCAGGAACGCAGAGGAGACAGGTAAAGTACAACATGGCCTGCTTCCCGACACACATGCCAGGTCATGATATAAGAGAAATGGACATGATCTGAAAACTGAGCTTCCACCTGGAACCTCAGCTGTGCTGGGTTCCCAAGGAACATTTTTCAGCATGGTAGACATCCCCTAGAAACACGCGCACTGACTTTTCTGCTGTCTCCCACCGTGGGAAGCTGTATGGAACCATCTGAATGCCAGGAGGCTACCCTTAGCCCTTCCACAGGCAGTTCTAAGTAGCCTGTCTCTGCGTCCACTCCCAAGGGCCCCCACTCTGGCTCCTTGGCCTTCCAGGAGGAGGGACACAGTGGCCCCATTCTTAGAAAAAAATCATTAGAAGAAATCTTGGGGAGATCAATCTTTAACCTCTTCTCCCTTTTCATAAAGCTCCATCCTGAAGCTAATATCTCAACTGTGAGACTCAGAGCTCCTTCGCTTTGATGGTACATTGTGGGAGAAAGCCTAGAGTCACTGCCCCTCTCCAGCAGAGGTGATTGACCAGGAGAGGGATGGAATCACCTGTCATCTTTTAAAAAATATCTGTCTACGAGAAATGGATAAATTCTTAGATACATACAATCTTCTAAGACTGAATCACACATACAAAGACTGACTCATGAAGAAATATAATCTGAATAGACTGATTATTAGTAAGGAGACCGAATCAGTGATCAACAAATTCACAACAAACAAAAGGCCAGAACCAGAGGACTTCACAGGTGAATTCTACAAATGTTCAAAGAAGATGAAATATCTATCCTTCTCAAACTTTTCCAGAAAGTTTTACTAGGTCATCATTACACTGATAACCAAAAATCAGAGAAGGATGCCACACAACAAAAAAGTTACAGGCCAACATCCCTAATGAACATACATGCAAAAATCCTCAACAAAATATTAGCACACTGAATTCAATAGTACATTAAAAGGATCATACACCATGGTCAAGTGGGATTTATTCCAAAGATGCAAGGATGGTTCAATATCCACAAATGAATCAGTGTGAGACACACATTAAAATGAAGAGTAAAACTCAGATGATGAAAAATTCAATATCCATTTATGATAAAAACTCTCAGCAAAGTTTTACACATGGAATATACTACTACATAATAAAGGCCATATATGACAAGCCCACAGCTAACACTGTGCTCAAAAGTGAAAAGCTGGACGCTTTACCCTTAAGATCAGAAAGAAGACAAGGATGCCCAATCTTGCCATCTCTAGTCAACATAGCATTGGAAGTCATAACCAGAGCAGTTAGGGAGGATAAAAAAGGCATCCATGTTAGAAAAGAAGAGGCAAAACTGTCAGTGTTTGTGAATAACATGGTTTTATATCTAAAAAAAAATACTTCATTAAAAACTGTGAGAAACAATAAATTCAGTAAAGCTGCAGGGTACAAAATCAACATAAAAATCTGTGTGTTTTGGTACTTCCCTAGGGATCTGATGGTTAAGACTCCACGCTTCTAATAGCGGGGACTTGGATTTGATCCCTAGCTGGTCAGGGAACTACGATCCCACATACTATATGGTATGGCCAAACCAAAACAAAAAGACACATCAGTTGTGCTTTAATACACTAAACATGAACTGCCATAAGGAGATACTAAGAAAACAATCTCCTGTCATTAGCTAGAATCACAGCTTTCTCCCAGGCCTCCCTCCCTTCAGTTGCCCAACCCTGTCTCCCAGACAGTCCTTAAACCATGCTGTCCTTTGTGCTTTTTGCATGAATAGCAAGGTTCTTCTGATCCCTGGAGCAAAGCTCAGAGATGCTTAAGGAGTGACCTTAAGGAGTGGGAGGGTTTTTTGATTGTTTTTGTTGTTTAGTTGCTAAGTTGACTCTTGTGACTCCATGAACTGCAGCCCACCAAGTTGGTGCCTCTGTCCATGGGATTTCCCAGGCAAGAATACTGGAGCGAGTTGCCATTTCTTTCTCCAGGGGATCTTCCCAACCCAGGGATCGAACCGGTGTCTCCTGCGTTGCAGGTGGGTTCTTGAGGGAAGGACAGGGTAGGACAAATTGAGACAATAATATTGATATATATACACTACCCTGTGTAAGATAGATAGCTAGTGGGAAGCTTCCTAGATAACACAGGGAGCCCAGCCTGGCACTCTGTGATGACCCAGAGAGGTGAGATAGGGGATGAGAGAGAGGTTCAAGAGGGAGGGGATATATATATATATAATATACACACACATATCACGTGACTGATTCACATTGTTGTACAGGAAAAACCAATACAATATTGTAAAGTAATTATCCTCCAATTAAAAATAAATGAATGGTGTTAGGAAAACTGGACAGCCACATGCAAAATGAAAGTGGACCGCTATGTTACACCACACACAAAAATTAATTCAAAATGAATTAAAGAATGTAAGACCAGAAATCATGAAACTCCTAGAAAACAGAGGCGGTAAGCTCCTTGACATCACACTCAGTTAATAGTTCTTGGACCTGACACCAAAGGCAATGGCTACAAAAGCAACAATAACAAACGGGACTACATCCAACTAAAAAGCTTCTGCACAACAAAAGAAACAACAAAATAAAGAGGCAGCCTACTTAATGGGAGAAGATATTTTCCAATAAGGGGTTAATTTCCAAGATACGTAAAGAACTCTTAACTTGATAACAAAACAATCCAATTAAAAAGTAGGCAGAGTACATATACACAATGGAGTATTACTCAGCCATTAAAAAGAATACATTTGAATCAGTTCTAATGAGGTGATGAAACTGGAGCCTATTATACAGAGTGAAGTAAGCCAGAAAGAAAAACACCAATACAGTACACTAACGCATATATATGGAATTTACAAAGATGGTAAGGATAACCCTGTATGCGAGACAGCAAAAGAGACACAGATGTATAGAACAGTCTTTTGGACTCTGTGGAAGAGGGTTAGGGTGTGATGATTTGGGAGAATGGCATGGAAACATGTATGATAGCATATAAGAAACAAATCGCCAGTCCAGGTTCGATGCATGAGACAGGATGCTCGGGCTGGAGCATTGGGATGACCCAGAGGGATGGTATGGAGAGGGAGCTGAGAGGGGGGTTCAGGATGGGGAATGTGTGTACACCTGTGGCAGATTCATGTTGATGTATGGCAAAACCAATACAATATTGTAAAGTAATTAGCCTCCAATTAAAATCAATACATTTATATTAAATATTATGACCTACAAAAAAAATAAAAATAAAAAATAGGCAGAGGACTTGAATAGACATTTTTTCCAAAGAAGACATACAAATGGCCAAGATGCACAGGGAAAGATGCTCAACATTGCTAATCAACAGAGAGATGCATATCAAAGATACCACCTCACACTTATCAGAATGACTATTATTAAAAAAGACAAGAAATAACAAGTGTTGGGCAGGATGTGGAGAAAAGAGAATCCTTCTGCTCCATTGGTCGGAATGTAAATTGCTGCAGCCACTATGGAAAACAATACTGAGACTCCTCAAAAAATTAAAACAGAACTACCATATGACCTAGCAATTCCATTTCTGGGTATTTATCCAAAGGCAATGAAGACGCTATTTGAAAAGATACATGCACACTAGTGTTGACAGTTCATAGCAGCATTACTTCCAGTGGCCACAATATGGAAGCAGCCTAAGTATCCATTGATGGATGAATGCACAAATAAGATGCGGGACACACACAGTGGAAGGCTACTCAGTCATCAAAAAAATAATGACATCTCGCCATCTTTCAACAACATGGATGGACCGTGAGAGTCTTAGGCTAAATACAATAAGTCAGAGGAAAACAAATAGTGTATGATTTCACCAACATGTGGAATCTAAAAAATAAGATGAATAGTCAAGATAAAACTCACAGATACAGAGAACAGATTTCTGGTTTCCAAGGGGACAATACTGGGGAGTGGGTGAAATAGGTTAAGGGGATACAGATGCTTAGTTAAAAAATAAACTAGTCATGGGGATATAATGTACAGCATGGTGACTATAGTCAGTAATATTATATAGCAAATTTGAAAATTGCTCTCATCACACACACCAAAAAAAGTCTGTAATTTTGTATGGTGACAGATGGTAACTAGACTTATTGTGGTGACAGTTTCCACTGTATACGAATGTCAAATCATTATGTTGTACAGCTGCAACTAATGGGATATTATATGTCAATTATACTTCAATTTTAAAAAGATGATAATTCCACTCAAAGTAATCTATGGATTTTAGTACTATAGTGGTGCTTTTAGACAAAGTAATGTACCCTAAAATTCATATATTCTCAAGGCATTCTGAATAGCCAAAACTATCTTGAAAAAGGAAAGCAAAGTTGGAGGTCTCATGCGTGTGTGCATGCTAAGTCTCTTCAGTCATATCCGACTCTGTGCGACCCCATGGACTGTAGCCCACCAGGCTCTTCTGTCCATGGGATTCTCCAGGCAAGAGTACTAGAGTGGGTTGCCATGCCATCTTCCAGGGGATTTTCCCAACCCAGGTATGGAACCCATGTCTCTTATGTCTCCTGCATTGGTAGGCAAGTTCTTTAGCACTAACATCCCCTGGTTAGGCCTGGAGGTCTCATACTTTAATATAAAGTCTTACTACAGTGCTACAGTAATCAGAATAGTGTGGCACTGGCAGAAGGACAGATTTATAGGACTACAAATAGAATAGAGAATCCAGAAGTAAACCCTCCTCTACAGAGTTAATTATTTTTGACATGCCTGCAAATGCAGGAGATGTAAGAGACATGGGTTTGATTCCTGGGTCAGGAAGATCCCCTGGAGGAGGGCATGGCAACCCACTCCAGTATTCTTGCCCGGAGAATCCCATGGACAGAGGAGTCTGCAGGTTATGGTCCACAGAGTTTCAAAGAGTTGAACATGACTGAATTAATTGAATAGTTAATTATTTTTGACAAAGGTTCCTAGAAAGGACAGTCTTCATCAAGTGATGCTCAGAGAAGTGGATATCCATACGCAAAACAATGAAGTCAAACCCCTCCCTTACACTGCATACAAAAATTAACTCATAGAGGATCACAGATCTAAATGTAAGAGGTAAAGCCATAAGATTGTTTGAATTTTATGTTAGAAAACATATGGAAAAATGTTCACAATATTGATTTGGCAATGATTTTTTAGCCCTGAAACTAAAAGCATATGGAATAGAAGAAAAAATAGGTAAATTTGACTTCATCAAAATTAAATGTTTGTGCCTTAAAGGATACAATTTAGAGAATGAAAAGAGAATTCACAGAATGGGAGAAAATACTCCTAAGTCACATATCTGATAAGGATTTAATATCCAGAATATATAAAGAATTCCTGTCACTCAACAAGAAAATGCAAGCCATCCAATTAAAAAAGATGCAAATGACTTAGATATTTCTCAAAACATACAAATGGCCATGAATATATGAAAAGGTATTTAATAACATATGTCATGGGCAAAGCAAATGAAAATCATGAGATATCACTTCATATCCTTTAGGATATGTTGTGCTGTATTTAGTTGCTCAGTTGTATCTGACTCTTTGCGATCCCATGAGCTGTAACCCACCAGGCTCCTCTGTTCATGGAATTCTCCAGGAATGAATACTGGAGTGGGTTGCCATGCCCTCCTCCAGGGGATCTTCTCAACCCAGGGATCGAACCCAAGTCTCCCACATTGCAGGTGGATTCTTTACTGTCTGAGCCACCAGGGAAGCCCAAGAATACTGGAGTGGGTTGCCATGCCCTTCTCCAGGGAATCTTCCCGACCCAGGAATTGAACCAGGGTCTCCTGCATTGCAGGCGGATTCTTTACCAGCTGAGCTATGAGGGAAGCCCCTCCTTTAGGACTGTTATGTACTTAAAAAACAGAAAATAACTCGTTCTGACAAGGATGTGGAGAGATTCAAACTCTCATACATTGCTTCATCCTCTATGGAAAACCATTCATCAGTTTCTCAAAAAGCGAACACAGAATTACTATGTAACCCAGCAGTTCCACTCCCAGATATTAATATAAACAAGAGGGACTGAAAGCAAGCGCCTGCACAGGCTCACCAGTACTCAAATGCAGTATTATTCACTGGAGCCAAGAGGAGGAAACGACCCAAATGTCAATCAGCAAATTGATGGATAAACAAAATGTGATATATGCATAAAATGGAATGCTATTTAATCATTAAAAAGAATGAAGTTCTGATCCTTCTAAAACATGGCTGAACCATGAAGACACTATGCTAAGTGAGATTAGCTGGACACACACAAAAAAGATAGCATATAATTCCACTTACATGAAGTACCTATCATAAATAAGTTTATAGAGATAAGATATCATATAATTCCACTTACATGAAGTACCTGTCATAAACAAATTTATAGAGACAAAAAGTAGATTAGAGGCTACCAGGGCTGTGGGGAATGGGAGTTATTGCTTAATGGTTACTGAGTTTCTGTTTGGAATAATGAAAAATAATGGAAATAGATAATAGTAATTGTTGCATGTACATGTAATTAATGGCACTGAACTATGTACTTAAAAAATGAAAGATGCTCAGCAAAGGAAACAATAAACAGAATGAAAAGATAGCCCACAGATGGGGAGAAAATATTTCAAGTAATGTGACCAAGGGGTTAGTCTCCAAAATCTACAAACAGCTCATGAAGCACAACATCATCAAAACAAACAACCTAATCAAAAAATGGGCAGAAGACCTAAATAGACATTTCTCCACAGGAGGACATACAGATGGCCAAGAAGCACATGGAAAGATGATTAACATCGCTAATTAATCAAAAGTACCCTGAGATATCACCTCACTTTAGTCCAAATGGCTACTGTCAAAAAAATCCACCAACAATAAATGCTGGAGAAGGTGTGGAGAGAAGGGAACCCTTCCTTCTACACTGTTGGTAGGAATGTATGTTGGTACAGCCACTATGGAGAACAATATGGAAGTTCCTTAAAAAACTAGAGCTACCGTATGACCCTGCAGTCCCACTCCTGAGCAATGTCTGGAGAAAAACATGGTGTGAAAGGATACAGGCACCCCAGTGTTCACTGCCGCACTGTTCACAGTAGCCAAGGCATGGAAGCAACCTGAATGTCCATCCACAGAAGAATGGATAAAGAAGACGTGGTACATGCATACAATGGGGTATTACTCAGTCATCAAAAAGAGTGAAATCATGCCATTTGCAGTAACATGGATGGACCTAGAGAGTGTCACTGAGTGAAGTCAGAAAAGCAGCAACATGACATCCCTTCTATGCAAGATCTAGAGACATGATACAAATGAACTTGTTTTACAAAACAGAGACAGACTCACAGAATTAGAGAGAAGGAACTCATGGTTGCTGGAGCGAAGGATGGGGTGAGGGACAGGGAAGTTGGGATGGACAGGTACACTCTGCTGTATTTAAAATGGAGAACAAACAAGGACCTACTGTGGAGCACAGGGAAATCTGCTCAGTGTTATGTGCTAGTCTGGGTGGGAGGGGAATTCGGGGGAGAATGGACACATGCATATTTATGACTGAGTCCCTTTGCTGTCTACCTGAACCTATCACATGGTTAATCGGCTGTACTCCAAAATAAAAAGTTTTTTAAAAAATGAAAGAAAAAATGTCTACGCATCCCACCCCCACCTTGAATTCCACCTCTCTCTGAGAACCTGTGCCCTAGCCTAGAAATACAGACACACACTGGGAAACACAGCGAGACTGCTCTGGGCACATATTTTACATTGTTGAGAGGTCATGCGCGTGTACATACTTACACACATATCTTCAGGAGATGGGCTACCCCTGCTCAGTGCCTGTATCCCAGCTGCACACACATAGCCCCTCACCCTCCCTGGCTACACCAGTCCTCTGACCCTCTGAGCTTCCCACCTGGGCACCAGGCATCACCATCTCCACATCCCAGTCCTGAGTTCCATCCTGGGCAGAGGCCTGGGGAGCTGGACCTGAAGACAAAAATAGCTCTCCTGGTGATTTCTGTCTGTACTGCCTGAGCCCTGGGCCTGCAGGGCATGTGCAGGTGGGAAAAAGAGCCACACACTATCCCCCAGGTAGGAACTCTCAGCTGGGGGGGTCTGCAGCTGTAGGTACCCTAGCATGCATTCCATCCTGTGGATGGAACAGGGCCTGGGTCATCTATCCCCTTCTGATATCAGGCCCCACTGAATCACCCCTGGAGCTAGGCCACCCCAGCCTCGACCCCAGACCTTGGCAGCAGAGCAGCCCGGGGCCTTCCATGCACAGGACTTCCTTTCCTTCTCCTGAATTCCTCGGCTGCTTTTAAACCTCATGTTCTGTCTTACACAGAGATGACACCTCCCCGCACCGTCCCCAAACCTCATTCCACAAGGAAACAGCTGAGTAGCCATTCAAAAAAGCCTTCGCTGAGTATGTGAGATGGTCAGCCCCACCTTTAAAGAAAGCAGAGAGAGCCTTCCTCTTGGGAGCTGATGGCCCAGGGGCTTTACTGGCCTGAGCGGATCTGAGCTGCATTTTACAGGGAGAATGAGAAAGAGTGGGAGGGGGGCTGGGGGCTTCTCCCCGTGGTCCTGGAGACAGATGAGACCCTATGTGTCTACCCTACTCCCACGATCCAGAGCAGCCCACCTGATTCTCCCCCCCAACTGAGCACCCCCAGGCCAAGCTCCGCCCTAGAGCTCTGGAGACAAGCCCTGGGGTGTCTCCTCCTCAGACGTCCCAGCACCGGGCGTGTAGCATCCTTCCTTGGAGGTCTGGCACCAGCTGCATGAAGCACCCCCTCCAGAAACTGGGCCCTTTTCTGGCCTCCCGGGATTTGACAGTGCCACATTTTCCTGCCCCCATCTCTGGGAAGGGAAGCTGCTGCCTCTGGTTGTTAATCTTTGAGCATCTTCGACATTTCGTTTTTGCTCTTTCACCAATTTCCTCATTCAAATCTTCAAAAAAATGAGTGCAGTTTCAAAAACAACGAACAAAAAACCTAACCCTATGCCGCTTTCAAGAGATGTATTTTGAATATAATGATGCTACATAAAGATGAAGAGGATAGAGATATACTGTGTAAACAATAAAGTTGATGTGGTAATACTAACATCGGACGAAAAGATATAGCAAGCAGCATTGAATCCATGGACAGAGGAGCCTGGCAGGCTACAGTCCATGGGGTCTAATGACTTAGCAACTAAACCACCACCATTATCAAAGATAAATATTTTACCCTTAGCGAAAAAGAAAAGAAAAAAACAGTGTCATTTTAATTTGTTTTCCTGATTTAACCATTACTGATGGGGGTGCGGGGCAGGGGGAAGCCCTGAAGGGAGAAAGCTCGAGGTGAAACCTCACCACATGTGAGACAGAGGAACTTGAACCCCTACCTGGTGACCCACAGCCTCTGTTTTGTTCACCCCAGGCTGCCAGTTGGGGCTGGGGCAGGGACCCTGGGTAATGTCACATTTGTAGCGTCCGTGGCACTTTCATTTCTCTCTCTGGAGCCTGTGAGGGCGACAGTCAAGGCCTTGACTTTCCTGGTTCTCTTGGCTACAACACAGGGTCCCCTCCCTCCCTCGGCACTCAGTCTACCCTCGTCATTGATAGAATCTGCTCTTTCTAGTTTCCGGCGAACAGTGTGCAATGAGGCCTGTGCGGGGAAGGCAGAGGCAGATTTTTACCCAAGTCTGTCATTGGAGGAACCATCCCTTGGCCAGCTGTGTCCCTGAGTGAAGATGTGTGATTCACAGCCTTCTACTGAGCCAAGCCCAGTGCTAAGCCTTTACATGCCTTAACTTTCACCAACAAGCCATGAAGCTGGAACTATTATTGGCCCTCTTTGAAAGGTGAGGGGCTTGGGCTCAGAGAGGGTAAGTCCTCTGCTGACACTTTACTCAGTTAGTCTGCAAACCCAGGACCAGAGCCCAAACTCAGTCACCGAAGCTGGGATCCCTGCAGATTCCAGAGTGAAGGCGCCTTGGAGAGGGCAGAGGTTCGAGCTCCTCTGCTCTGTAACACAGGCTGGGATGGTCTCCAGAGGGCTGAGCACCTGGGGGGCTAGCAGGACTTCCTGATGGACGACATGAGAAACATGGCAGGATACCTACTTGCACCAGGCTTTGAGCATGTTCTGGGCTAAGTACCTAACCCTAACCTCTGAGGATTAATGAGGTCATGATAAAGGAGGACCAACATCAATTACCCACACCCAGAACTGCCAGCTACACTAGGGCCCAGCTCCAGCCCTGGGGGCTGAGAAGCCAGTTCAGCCCTCAGGAGAGTCCCTCTGCCTCTCCATAAGGCCCTTTAGCCTAATGCAGACATAGCATGTGTTTATTTCAATCCCAGAGGACTCCTCATTCCTAGGGAGCAAAGGCAATCATTTGTCTCCTAAACTGCACATTCGCACAAAATTACAGAGCGCACGCTGGTGCTGCAGTTACTCACTGCCATAGGGTAGGGGTCGCCCTCCTTCCGGCCCACGGATCTGTGCAGAGCTCAGGGACCAGCTTCTCACCAAAGAGGCCTGGCCACACAATCTGCTAAATGCCATCTTTTTCAAGGACCTTCATCTTGCTCCCATCCACCACACCCCCACGCCAGGCAAGGCTGTTCCCAGTAGAGTAATGCCCATCAAGGCATCTGGGGAAGTGACGTTTTAATTCTCAGGAAGCAGTTAATTAGGGGGCTTGCAGGGCATGTCAAGAGGTGACATCATTTCCATATCCTTTCCTCTGCATTTTCTTTCCTACGGTATCATTACAAGCCCATGGTGCACGGATACTTTGCAGACTATTTCTCTCCTCTTGATATCCAGACGGCAGGAGCTGGTCCTGAGTCCCACGCAGGGTAGGAAGGCTGCTTCGTTGGGCTGCAGAATCCGGCCTTCAGTTTCTTCAGTTTCGCAACATTGCTCCGATGAAACTTTCACTGTAGGGACAACTTTTGGCACTTGAGCCGACCCAGAAGCTGACTGGACAATTTGTCATTCCCTTCTCACATCTATATCAGCCCACAGGCTTGAAACAAGGATGCCTGTGGTATTCTTGGCTTTCCTTGGGGAAGGTAATTGGGAGTGGAGCGTAAGTGCTGCAAACTGGCCCCACTTTGCTGTGACCACCCAGGGCTGGAGCCTCCCATAACTTAGCCTATGGGAAATCTCCTGAGAGCAAGAAAGGGGCCACGGGGCCTGGAGGAGGTGGGGGAAGTGAGCCTGGAGGATGCCTGCTCCCTCTTAGGAGAAACCGGGCACCCAAGATGGATAGAGGCCCGAAGAGACAGACAGAGGGAACAGAACAGTGCAAGAGGGAGAGAAGAAGAGAAAGACAAGAAGCCTTTGCAGAAGAACCTTGCAGAGAGAACCAAAGAAGAAACAGCTGGAGAAAAGGCAGAGAAGAGAAGGCACCGAGGCATCAAGATGGCAGAGAAATGAGCCTTCATGTAGCCAGTCCACGGAGGCAGAGAGGCAGGAGCTGCACCCCGAGAGGGCACCCAGAATCATTTGATAATGACAGCGGCCAGCAGCCACTGCACCCTCCCTGTGTATCAGCTGTGGGTCTAACACTTTGCACACATGATTTCAATGAATCCAAGTAACGCTACTGTCCGGGGAAGCGCACTGACCTAAACCTACCCCCTCCCACCTCGCACTGGCCAGGCACCACAGTAGCCATTTGCATGAGTTATTTTAGGGCAGGAGGTCCTGGCAGGGAAGACAGAACTAATAAGCCACCACCAACCAGAAGAGTTCGGGAAAGGTCAAAAGGAGACTCCATATGTCCCTCCACCTCCCAGGATCCTCCACGCTGGCGTCCATCTTGGCTGAGCATTGCATATGCCACCAGGAAGCACCCTGAGTCAGAAGGATTGGCCAGAGACAACCCGGAAACTAATCCCATCACCATTAAACCCGGGACTGCGACCCATGTGGCAGAGCAGTTCTGGGTTCCCTTACCCCGCTGTTCTCCACTTTGACGCCCCTTCCCAATAAAGGCTCTTGCTTTGTCCACACACGTGTCTCCTCAGACAACTCATTTCTGAGTGTTAGACAAGAGTCCACTCTCAGGCCCTGGACGGGTCTCTCTTCCTACAAGAGACTGTGGTAGCTGCTATTACCATCCCATTATTCAGATGAGGAAGCTGAGGCTGAGAAAGGGTACACAGTGAGTGAGGGGCAAGCTCAGGCTTGTCTGACCCTGAGGCTGTGGGCTGTAGCATCTGCCAATCTTCCAACTTGAGCCCCCTCCACGAGGCACAGTCAGCTGCTCTGTCCTCCTTGATTCTCACTGGGAGAAGTAAACACCTTTATTTGAAAATGCGACTCACTTTCCTTCTTATCAGTCTTACCCATAGCCTGCTGTGTAACAAATCAATATAGGTAAGCTTAAGTCTTGTCAACAAAAAAAATACTGATTGCCATATCAGCAAACAAAGGATGGTGCAGTCGTCAACTATTACAGCTGCCCCTACGGTGAGCCCTGATGGAACTCTCCATGGAACTCCATGTCCCATGGAGAGAGCATGGGACACTGGCCCAGAGAGCTGAGGTGCAGATCAAAGGGATGATTTCACTGAGCCTAGACTCTTGTGTCTTCCCATACATGTACATAGAAAAGAGCTAAATTTATTCATTTAAGATGTCTGATTTTCTTTAATTAACAGTAAGAGATCAAATTGCCAACATCCACTGGATCATGGAAAAAGCAAGAGAGTTCCAGAAAAACATCTATTTCTGCATTTTATTGACTATGCCAAAGCCTTTGACTGTGTGGATCACAATAAACTGTGGAAAATTCTGAAAGAGATGGGAATACCAGACCACCTGACTTACCCCTTGAGAAACCTATATGCAGGTCAGGAAGCAACAGTTAGAACTGGACATAGAACAACAGATTGGTTCCAAATAAGAAAAGGAGTACATCAAGACTGTATACTGTCACGCTGCTTATTTAACATAAGTATGCAGAGTACATCATGAGAAATGCTGGGCTGGAGGAAGCACAAACTGGAATCAAGATTGCTGGGAGGAATGTCAATAACCTCAGATATACAGATGACACCACCCTTATGGCAGAAAGTGAAGAGGAACTAAAAAGCCTCTAGATGAAAGCGAAAGAGGAGAGTGAAAAAGCTGGCTTAAAGCTCAACATTCAGAAAACTAAGATCATGTCATCTGGTCCCGTCATTTCATGGGAAATAGATGAGAAAACAGTGGAAACACTGTCAGACTTTATTTTGGGGGGCTCCAAAATCACTGCAGATGGTGATTGCAGCCATGAAATTAAAAGACGCTTACTCCTTAGAAGGAAAGTTATGACCAACCTAGATAGCATATTCAAAAGCAGAGACATTACTTTGCCAACAAAAGTCCGTCTAGTCAAGGCTTTGGTTTTTCCCGTGGTCATGTATGGATGTGAGAGTTGGACTGTGAAGAAGGCTGGGCGCCGAAGAATTGATGCTTTTGAAGTGTGGTGTTGGAGAAGACTCTTGAGAGTCCCTTGGACTGCAAGGAGATCCAACCAGTCCATTCTGAAGGAGATCAGCCCTGGGATTTCTTTGGAAGGAATGATGCTAAAGCTGAAACTCCAGTACTTTGGCCACCTCATGTGAAGGGTTGACTCATTGGAAAAGACTCTGATGCTGGGAGGGATTGGGGGCAGGAGGAGAAGGGGACGACAGAGGATGAGATGGCTGGATGGCATCACCGACTCGATGTATGCGAGTTTAAGTGAACTCCGGGAGTTGGTGAGGGACAGGGAGGCCTGGCGTGCTGCGATTCATGGGGTCGCAAAGAGTCGGACACGACTGAGCGACTGAACTGAACTGAATCTTTTGATACCGAGTCTTTGTTGCAAAAACTCTATTATCCTGACTCCTCCTTTGCCTCTTTGGAGCAGTCCCTTAGAGATATCTGAGCTGCATTCCAGGTTTAAGTCCTCAGTTTTGTCTGCAGAATAAAACACTACTGTCAACTTTTTGGTTGTGCATTTTTGTTTTTGTTTTTCAATCAAGATCTCCAGGCCAGAGCTCTACTTGTGCTCTCTGGACCCTCTTCTCCCCAAAGCAGGTCTTGCTGCCATTTTTATACTCAGTATAAAGAGCACAACATGCTTCTTGGGGTGGGCATGTGTATTAAAGGAGATCTAAAGGGGCTTCCCCGATGGCTCAGTGGTGAAGAACTCACCTGCAAGGCAGGAGTTGCAGGAGACACAGGTTCAATCCCTGGGTTGGGAAGATCCCCTGGAGGAGGGCATGGCAACCCACTCCAGTTTTCTGGCCTGGAGAATCCCATGGACAGATGAGCCTGGCAGGCTACAGTCCATGGGGTTGCAGAGAGTCAGACACGACTGAAGCAACTTAGCACACATGCAATGTATACACAGCATTCCCATGCCCAGTAAGTGCAGCTCCCACCCCAGGACACCCTGAATTTGGATGTGTAATAGTCCATTCTTAGGCTAAACCTGTCATCTTGAGCTTGTGCTCCTGGTTTCTCATTTTGCTGTAAACGGTCCCCTCTCCAAAGCAGAAGGGTGCAGGTCAGCAGCTAAGATGAGCCACAGGAACCGGGAGCCAGACAGGGGGCTCACATTCAGAGACAGAGCTCCAGGGCGGCAGTGCAGAGGGTACCCCCATCAGCAGACAGCCCTGTGAGAGATGGGGCCCACTCCACCATTGCCAAGACTGCCAATCACTGATGCCCCACTGTCAGCTTAAGGAGGCAACGCCTGGGCAGGGAGAGGTCCCCTGGACCAGGGCAGACGCCACAAGGCAATTTCCCTGGGTCAAGGGTCAGGGAAGTTTCTGGTGCCACCTGAGAACACGTCTCAGCGACAGGGGCCCTTCCTGACTGCTGCTGGGAAGTCCAAGGGAAGGGAGGGGTGAGAAGCAGAACGATAGGAGAAGTCTTGACTTCCTGGCCATTTCAATGTTTAGATTATCATCCTCCTTTCCCATAACAACGGCTAAACCTCAAAGATTAGCGTCCTCAGACCCGGACACAGCCTTTCCGCCAGACTCACTCCCATCCCTCCTCTTTTGTTTCCCAGTGGCCGGGGCTCCTCTATAACAAAGGCAGAGGAGGCGGAGAGTGATGCTGGAGTCAGAGGGACCTGGCCCTGTCCTTCCGCCTGAGCCCAGGGACCTTCTAAACGAAACCATTCAGGGCAGGCGGCCACCATGCCTGGCATCATTAACAACAGGACAACTGACATTTACTCCCTGTTTATGGTCGACAGAAAGCTGGCACACGCAGCGTCTCCTCGGGGATCACAGTGGCCCTGCAGGGTGCGTGGGGCAAGTATTCTGACTTTGTATAGATGAGGACACAGGCTGAGAGACACAAGGCCCCTGCCTCTTCCAATCCTAAATGCGACTCTTGTTCTTGAAGGACCATAGAGTCAAGTCTGTATTTAATCATCCAACGACCAATTATATATATACACACACAGTTTTGTCTGCTTTTATTTAAATCCAATTCCACTTGCTCATTGCTTCTCAGACCTGGAGAGCAACTGGCCATGGCCCTTTCTTCCTGTGCACATGCTGCAAAGTTGAGGACAGTAAACAATTTATTCAGAAGCCTCCTCCTTGCCAGACTGCAAACTCAAGCTCTCTTTCCCTCCCCAGTGAGCAGAGGTCTGTGGGGGTTGGAAGTAGATTGGGAAGGCCTTCATCTGGGTTCTCCCAGGTGGGAGTGAGGGGAGTGGGGGAGGACGGATGGGGAGGTGGGGCAGCATGTGGTCTGGAGATGAGAATTTATCTCATCCGCATTGATAATTTTGGAGAGAGCCACAGACTTCACCATCCCTCCCCTCTGCCTCCCTGCCAGGTGGAGGGTGCCTGTCAAAAAGGTCCTGGAGTAAGTGAGGCCTGCCAGCCTCTCCATGGAAGGAAGCCGACAGCTCAGGCCCTTGGTGAAAACACCCTTCCTTCGAAGTCCTCTGATCAGAACTCTCCTGTGGCTGGCACACTCTTGCCCAGCCGAGGAGCTGACAGAGCTGGCAGAGAATTACAGACCTCTCAAGTCTCTCTTCCCTGGGGGTTTAACCTTCATCCCGAGGAATGCATGGAGGTCGCTGGGCAGATAGAGAAAATGAACTTCTCGGGCCGTGTGGGTTTTGGCTCACCAAGCAGCATCCATTAGACAACAGTGACAGTCTCGGGGCTGGCATATGGGAGCTGGAAGGCCGAGCTCTAGTCCCACTTAAGTCACAGGTGCTCCTGGGGACCCTGGCCCAGACACAGAGTCCATTTGGCTGCAATTTCCATAACAACAGCAACAAAGCTAAAATCCTCTGACCTGATGGCTCTGAAGGTTTAAGAGAAGGAGTGGGATCAGAAGACAGAACCCAGGACTCTCAACTCCAAGACCTTGTTGTCTCTCCTCTCCCTGGTGGTCCTCCCCGGGGGACCCCCTGGCCCTGTAGTTCTGAGTCAGGACCCTCCTGCCAGCCCACACTCATGCCCTTAAGATTACCTCTCCTCACATCCTTCCTCCCAGGCTACACTGCATCTCTCCTCTATGTTGGAGCCTCCTAATTCCAATTCCATGTCCTTATGCCATGACAATCCCTAAACAATGCTCCCCCCACAATATTCATAATCAGCAGCAGCATTACTGAATGCTTACTGAAAAGCAGGTGAAGTGCCTGCTTTTACTCTTCGCATATTGTATTTTATTTAATCCTTTCAATAATGCTAAGGAGGGTTCTATCACTAGCCCCATTTTACAGATGAAGAAACCGAGACTTGACGAGGTTAGTGTAACAGAGATTCAAATCCAGAGAACTGGGCCCAGTTCCTGTCTTTTTGTCAATTAATTCTACTCGTCACTGTCACTGTTTTCATTCATCCTGAAATCTCCTCTGTTCCAGGAAGCCTTCTGTAGCTAAAGGAAGAGGGGATGCCTCTTCCAGACTCACTTAGCCTTTGCTGCTATCAGCTTCATGAAATTCAGACACCAGTGTTCACAGCCAGGACAGTGTCAGGTGGAGAACATTCCCCAGAGGGCAAGATGTCACCTGTCCTTACTCGAAGTCACTGATGTATTGAGGGGATATAAACAAAACAAACAGCCTTTAGTATTTGCCTGAGCAAAGTGCCATGTAGACAAAGTAAAATCTATCATAAGATAAGCAAAATGTCTGAAAGTCAAATAAAAATGACCTTTGCTTTAGCTTCTACTTGGGATTTGTGAGCCATGGCTGGTGACTCAGAACGTGGGTGGTTGGTGCCTAATGATCTAATTAGAACCACAAACTGTCAGGCCTGGAAAGAACCTCACGTATCACTTTGTTCATGTTCTCTGTGTCACAGATGAGGAAACAGACTCAAATCCAGAGACCTGGGCTCCAGGTGAGGTGGAGCGGTTTCCTCCAGGTCCTGTAGCCAGGAAATAGCAGCCTGAACTGGGGACCACTCAGCTCTCCCACGTCTCAGACCATCCCTGTTATCATGAAGGCAGAAGGCAACAAGGGTGCTTACTAATGACACATGCTACACTACCCAGGTGGTGCGACTGTTTCTATTTCACAGATGAGAAGACTGAGGCTCAAGGACATATCAGCACTAATAGAAGAGTCTGAGCATGGGTGGTGGTGGTGGTGGGGTTCCCTGATGGGTGCTTCCTGCTCCCCCTCTATTACCTCCCATTTGATGAGTAGTCCTTGGAGGGAAACCTATGACAAATCTAGACAACATATTACAAAGCACAGACATCACTTTGCCATCAAAGGTCCATCTAGTTAAAGCTATGGTTTTTCCAGTAGTCATGTACAGATGTGAAAGTCAGATCATAAAGAAGGCTGAGCACCAAAGAATCGATGCTTTCGAGCTGTGTTGTTGGAGAAGACACTTGAGAGTCCCTTGGACAGAAAGATCAAACCTGTCAATCCTAAAGGAAATCAGTCCTGAATATTCATTGGAAGGACTGATGATGAAGCTCCAATACTTTGGCCACCTGATGTGAAGAGCTGACTCATTGGAAAAGACCCTGATGCCGGGAAAGATTAAAGGCAAAAGGAGAAGGGGGCAGCGGAGGATCTGATGGTTGGATAGCATCGGATGGACATGAGTCCGTCCAAACTCAATGGACATTAGTTTGAGAAAACTCCAGGAGATAGGGAGGACAGGGGCCTGGAGTGCTGCTGTCCATGGGTCGCAAAGAGCTGGACTAGACTTAACTACTGAACAACAACCAAACCCAGTGATGTCAGAACCACAGAGAAGGTTGGGTGTGAGGCAGATAGGATAGCCTCTGCTCTCTGGGAATTCAAGGTCATGGAGAACAGCAGTATTGGGGGAGGGGAAAGGGAATACGTGCAGGGATGGGTACCAGAAGACACCGAGGTCCACTTTCCATTGTACACTGTTGATGGACCAACATCCCAGAGGAGTCTGGGAGGCATGGGCAAGGGCAGAGGGGGTAGGGGGGTGCCAGGCAATCAGTGGCCAAGCAGGGCCCCCACCCCAGCTCCAAAGTGAGGTGGCCATCCCTGTGATCCCCGGACTCAGAAGCAAAAGACCTTAACCTCCACCAGGCATGCAGAGAGTCGACTCATAATGAGGTGGTGGGCATCACCCTGGCTTGTCCCAGACTCTGCTCCCAGAGAGAGCATTCACATCAAGAACTGTTCAAGGAGAGGGACAGCACAAGCAATGCCTGGCAGTGAAACCCAAGCCCAGCTCTGTTCCACTCCCCCTCACTGTGCTTTACATGGTCAGTGAAGTGGCCACCCGATCTGAGTTCTTGGCAGAGATCTCAGGTGTGAGTGATCATCCAGGAAGCCACCGGCCATGCAGGGGAAACTGATCATCTTCTCCAGTCAGCTGGGTTCACACCTGGCCCCAGGGGCGGGCTGTGGGATCTAGATGTGGCCTGTCCACACGAGCATCTTCTAATAAAGCCTTCCATGCTAACAAAGGTGAAAACTCCTACAGTCTGGCCATTCTTTCCTCTTCGGAACCTATTAAAGGGCAATCAGTGCATCTGGTCCTGGAGACAGAATAAATAAAAGGGGCCTTCCCTGAGGTCCCTGCAAATGTCAGATGAATCTGTTCAAGCAGACACGATTTTCAGAGTTGCCGCCGAGGCCTTCCTTTTGACCTTGTACCCATCCTGAAGTGTGGTCAGGCTATGGTACAGGTGTGTGATTGGGGCACACGGTGAGAGCAGGCATGATGCACACAGTGAAGACACATGGACACAGCACAATGACTGGGGCAGCATCACGTGTGTTCACTACAGCCCTTACTCTCCAGAGAAGAAGGACTCCCATGCCAAGTGCCCACCATCCGCCCCACTCCAGTTCATACTACCTTCGGACTGTTCTCTCCTTCCCTCAAGCCCATTTCCACTGGTTCAGATCTAACCCCTGCAGCAAAGGCCTGAGGAAAATGCCACTGCCTCCAGGAAGTATGCAACTCTTCTCTGAACACAGCCCTATCTCCACTCTGCTCTAATTATAAACAACACTTCCCACCCTGAATTAGCCTTCTGTGTAGATATCCATGTTCCTCTAATAATTGATCAGGCCCTCGGAGCAGAGTTCATGGCTGATTCATCTCAGCATCTGCCACAGGGTTGAGCATAGTCCCGGGCTCCTGGAAGGAACTCAGCAACTGTCTTTTGAATGAATGAACACAACATTCTTACCCAGATGCACACCAAGAGCACGTGAGGGTAGCAGGAAGTGTTTCTGGTTACCCTCGCCTATTTCACTCCTTTTCCTGTTCACCCTTGTTAAAAAAAATTTTTTTTTTCCAATGAAGCATTGAACTGAATTTCATTTCAAATTTGTGCAGTGAGTAGTAGCAGGCTTCAGCCAAAAAAAAAACAGGTTGCTGTCTAGGAGTCAAGTAGACGCTGTCTCTCAAGACTTGAAAAGTCAGCATCTGCTCCCTTGGAAGAACTGCAAGTCCACTGTGGTTCTCTGAGGAAAGAGCCAGGACTCTTGAGAGTATGCTATAGTTGTTGTTCAGTAGCTCAGTCGTGTGCGACTCTTTGCAACCCCATACTGCTTGCCTGGAAAATCCCATGGACGGAGGAGCCTGGTGGGCTCCAGTCCATGGGGTCTCGAAGAGTTGGACATGACTGAGCGACTTCACTTTCATGCATTGGAGAAGGAAATGGCAACCCACTCCAGTGTTCTTGCCTGGAGAATCCCAGGGACGGGGAAGCCTGGTGGGCTGCCGTCTATGGGGTCGCACAGAGTCAGACACGACTGAAGCGACTTAGCAGTAGCAGTAGCAGCAGTACTGTAGCACACCAGGCTCCCCTGCCCTTCACCATCTCTCAGAGATTGCGCAAACTTATGTGCATTGATGTCATCCAATCCTCTCATCCTCTATCACCCCCTTCTCCTCTTGCCTCAGTCTTTCCCAGCATCAGGGTCTTTTCTAATGAGTTGGCTCTTCTCATCATGTGGACAAGTATTGGAGCTTCAGCATCAGTGCTTCCAATGAATAGTCAAGATTGATTTCCTTTAGGATTGACTGGTTTGATTTCCTTGCAGTGCAAGGGACTCTCCAGAGTCTTCTCTAGAACCATAATTAGAAAGCATCAATTCTTCATCACTCAGCCTTCTTTATGGCCCAACTCTCACACCCGTATATGACTATTAGAAAAACCACAACTTTGACTATATGGACCTTTGTTGGCAAAGTGATGTCTCTGCTTTTTAATATGTGGTCTAGATTTGTCATAGCTTTCCTTCCAAGGAGCAAGTGTCTTTGGAAAAGACCAAGGGGTATTGACAGCCAAGAGAAGGGATTTCCCAACCAGTAGAGTTCTACAGAGGCGAGCTCTGCATGCACAATGATGGGGAGATAGGTAGGAAGGCACTGGACCTCCTGTGAGGTCCCAAGAGTCTGACACTGAGACCACATTAGCCTGAAGCCGATGAAGGCTGCAGAGCTGTGCCCTTGCCTGCAGTGAGGCACAGTGCAGAGGCCCCACACCCCACAGCACCCAGAGCACACATCTCATGTGAGGACCCAGTTTCCTCCACCTACAGAAACTCACTGTCTAGGAGTCCTGAGACTCTAAAGTAAGAGACATCTTTTCTGTTCAGTTCAGTTCAGTCACTCGGTCGTGTCCGACTCTTTACAACCCCATGGACTGCAGCACACCAGGCCTCCCTGATCACCACCAACTCCCGGAGCTTGCTCAAACTCATGTCCATGGAGTCAGTGATTCCATCCAACCATCTCATCCTCTGCCATCCCATTCTCCTCCTGCCTTCGATCTTTCCCAGCATCAGGGTCTTTTCTAATGAGTCAGTTCTTCACATCAGGTGGGCAAAATATTAGAGTTTCAGTTTCAGCATCAGTCCTCCCAAGAATATTCAGGGATGATTTCCTTTAGGATGGCCTGGTTGGATCTCCTTGCTGGCCAAGGGACTCTCAAGAGGCTTCTCCAACACCACAGTTCAAAAGCATCAATTCTTTGGCACTCAGCTTTCTTTATGGTCCAACTCTCACATCCATACATGACTCTTGGAAAAACCATAGCTTTGACTAGATGGACCTTTGTTGGCAAAGTAATGTCTCTGCTTTTTAATATGTTGTCTAGGTTGGTCATGGGCCTCCCTGGTGGCTCAGACGGTAAAGCGTCTGCCCGAAATTCGGGAGACCTGGGTTCGATTCCTGGGTCGGGAAGATCCCCTGGAGAAGGAAATGGCAATCCACTCCAGCACTCTTGCCTGGAAAATCCCATGGACGGAGGAGCCTGATAGGCTACAGTCCATGGGGTCGAAAAGAGTCGGACACGACTGAGTGACTTCACTTTCACTTTCACTAGGTTGGTCGTAGCTTTTCTTCCAAGGAGCAAATGTCTTTTAATTTCATGGTTGCAATCACCATCTGCAGTGATTTTGGAGCCTAAGAAAAGAAAGTCTGTCACTGTTTTCATTGTTTCCCCATCTATTTGCCATGACGTGATGGGACTGGATGCCATGATCTTAGTTTTCTGAATGTTGAGTTTTACTGTGCCTGGATGTTTAATGAAAGAGTAATCATTCCTAGATCTTCCATTGACATAGTTACAATTGATAAACAGCTTTCATATTTACAGGCGTCTCAAATTAACCCTTCATACTTGCTGACCACTCTGATTAGATGGAGTTCCCCTACTCCTGCAGGCTTACTGGACTTCACCGAGGGGAAGGGCCCTCTCACTCATTCCCGCCTGCACTCACCCATTCAGGCACAGCACTGAGGCTGCAGGCAGAAACAAGCAGGGATTTGAATGGGATCAGGCTGCTTTATGCGAAGGTTTCCCATAAGGCCAGAACATTTGGTCTTGTTGCAACATTCAGATTCCCAATTCCAAAATGAAAAGTCTCGGCTTGGTTACTTTACCAGTCTCCAAACTCCTCCCACCAGCACAAATCTCATTTCCTTGGAAGGAAGGACAAGGCCGGGGCAGGGTGGAGGGTGGGATCTGTGTTTGAGAGCCTAGATCAGAGGTTATAGTACCTGGGAGGGGTCTGTGGACTAAGGGTACCCTAGTTCTTCTCTTTCTTTTGCAAATGGGGAGACAGCTATAAATAACTCAAGATGATGCATTCCAAGAGATAGCATTAACCACTTACGTTTTAAGTCCTAGCAAGTCAACGTTGTGGATTCAAGTTCTAGGTCCTCATTTGACTCAAATCCCTCAAACCCCACCTCACTGTGTGGCCATGACCCTACACTGCCAGGTCACAAGTGCGCAGGCAGCTGGATAAGAGAGTGGGAGACTGTTATGGGTTGAATTTTGTCCTCCAAAATGCATCTGTTCAAGTCCTAACACCCAGCACTCAGAATGGAAGTGGAAGTAGTGTCATTGCAGATGTGAGCAGTTAAGATGAGGTCGTACTGGGGGAGGCTGAGCCTCTAATCCAGTATGACAGCTGTCCTGATAAAAAGGGGAAACTTGGGCATAGAGATAGACACGCACACAGGGAGGATGCCCCGTGAATATCACAGTGACACAGCAGAAGCAAGAAATGCCAAAGAATTCCACAAACCACCGGAAGCTAGGGGACAGGCCTGGAGCAACACTCCCTGTGCATGCTTAGTCTCAGTGTCCGACTCGTTGTGACCCCATGGACTGTAGCCTGCCAGGCTCCTCTGTCTATGGGATTCTCCAGGCAAGAATACTGGAGTGGGTTGTCATTTCCTTCTCCAGGGGACCTTCCTGACCCAGGGATTGAACTCCTGCATTGGTGGGTGGATTCTTTACTCTCTGAGCCCCAGGGAAGCTGGAGCAGACACTCCCTCTCAGCGCTCAAAAGGAACCAATCCTGCTGATACCTTAATCTCAGACTTCAAATCCTTGAGACTATGCAACAATAAATGCTTATTGTTTAATTTTTACTTTTTGACCATGCCATGCAGCATGTGAGATCTTAGTTCCCCTGGTTATTGAACCCACACCACCTGAAGTAGAAGCGTAGAGTCTTAACCCCTGGACTACCAGGGAAGTCCCCAGTAAATGCCTGCTCTTTAAGCCACCCTGTCTGCGGTACTTTGTTATGGCAGCTTTAGCGAATTAACAGAGTTTTAAGACTGACCACTGGTGATGATGGTGACATCATGAAGCTAAGGTAACTAAGGATCAGAGCCACAATTCTATTAGTTTAAAATATAGACATACAGATAGAAATATACACACATACTTTAAGGAAGCTAGAGATGGATGGATGGATGGATGGATGGATGGATGGGTGGATCAATCGATCCAACAGCTGTACAGGCCCTCCCCAGCCTAGCAGCTCTCCCACATGGGGCTGGAGAGAGACTGCACAACTGTTCGGCAAAGCATCCCACAGGAAGAAAACGGACTCTATGCTGCACAGTCACTGTGCCAGTTAGTCCTCCTGAACACCCTGTGGCATAAATATGCTTATCCTTATTTTACAGAAGATGAAGCTCAGATTGGTTATGGCTTCTGCCTAACAAAACCAGGTTAGTAAGTGGCAAGGCTGGGATTCATGCTCAGGTCTGCCTGGCCTCCAACACAGGCTCATTCGTCACACCTGCTGCTTTGCACAAACCCTGCCCTCACGTCCCACGTTAAGACAAGGGAGCTCAACAGAGTCGGCCAAGGATCCAGAGTGATCAGGAAAGGGAAAGCTGTATCTTCACTCCCTGTAATCCAGGCCAGCCCATGTTCACTCCTGCAGCAACTGAGGATGAGCACGGTCATCACGAGGCCCCTGCCCTCTGCTCCAGGAGTCCAACCTGCTTCCCTTCAAAGTGCCAGCCCATCTGGCCCCTCCTGGATTCTGCTCTTCTGCAGAGGCACTAGCTCTGTCTCTTCTCTGGTCCCAGAGCCTCCCTTTATTTTGGTAGCTCCAGTTCTTGGCCCATGGAGGTCACCCCTAGTCCACTCCTAGCCAAGCCAGCTAGCCCCTGACCCCTCCAAGTGGGAGGGTGAGGAGGTCAGACACTATGGTTGATACAAATGCCATCATACTGGCAAGTCAGAAATCTTGCTGGGCATCACACTGGAGTTGCTGCCTGGGCCTCTGCTAAGAAGGGCATAAATCTTAAAACCTCGGGGAGCTGGAGGGGGCCCCTTCAGGGCCCAGGCCTGGCTCCCCATTGTCTCCCCAGACTGCACTCCCATTCTCAGGTCTCAGTCTGTAAGGAGTGTTTGCTTTAGTCCTAGCCCTGGCTCATATCTCACCTGGCCCTTCTCATGCTGCTTTTCCTAGCAATCATGCAGGCTTCCAGTAGCCTCTGAGATGACTTATATGCTGTTCCTTTGGCCTGAGTTGCTTTTCTTCCCCCTCTTGAATTTCCCAGCCCCTACCTTCAGGTTCTAGTTCAGATGTCATTTCCTCTGGACTCAGGGCTGTGCTGGGTGTCTCTCTCTTATGCCTCTTTATCATCCAACAGTACTTGTTGGAACACTCCTGAAGCTCTGCGGTCACTTACTGAAGTCCTTGCCAGCTTGTGACTGGGACAGGCTGGGCCTTTGCCTGCCTTGCTTACACCGTGTCCCCTCAGCCCACAAAGAGCACAGACAAGCACCAAGTGGCCACCCAAAAAAGGCTCTACCATTCAAATCATTCAACTTCTGTCTCTAGGATCCAAGAAAGGAGCACAGCTATGCTACTGCAACCACGAGCAAGGTTCATCCAAACTACAGCTCACGAATACAAACAGGACTTCTGAGAGCTACATGTAGAACCAAGGCCAGGGTACTGCCTCCTGACACCTCCTGATACTTGAAAGCAGAAGTCTGGTGGGCTAAGGGCTTAGAGGGAGAATGGAAAGAGAGGGCCCAAACCTCTCACAGCAGAAATGGGGAGGGATGTTTAGGGGGGAGAGAGAGAAAAAGAGAGATGTCTTCCTGCTCTTTCTATATCTGTTTGACCCGGAACCTGTCCTTTGCCATATGGCGAGGGAATTCTTGCTGCAAGACCTACTTGCTGCAAGACCTACTTTGACTTGCCGTCTTCCTCCGCAGCCTTGGATATCCATTCTCCCAAAAACAGTACTGAAGGATGCAGGAGGTGATGTCCAGACTGGCTGCTGCTGCCATAAATAATCCAGCTTCCTTTTTTTTTTTTTTTTCCCCAGAAGACTCATCTTTGCTTTCCTGAAGCATTTGCTCCTAATGCCTGGGGCCCTCATGCTTCTGTCTTAAGTTCACTAAAGGTTCTGGGAGCTGCATATGCACTTGAACAGGAATCTGCAAGCCCTTCAGCTCCAGCCTGTGAGCCCTGCACCTCGGTGCCCAGGCCTTGGAGAAACTGTGAGCAGTCTCCCCAGCCACAGAGCAGGTGGCCTCCCTTCTGCCCCGCTACCCCGACGCCTGTTCAGAGAGCTCACTGCATGCTTCTTGCCCGCCTTCTCCCTCAGGAGTGCTCCTATGCAGGTAGTAATGTTTTACTTAGATTTCCTCCCATGTTAGCCAATTTATTTCATTCACCTTGAAAAATTCTCTCCCCAACTCAGTTCAAAACCAACAGATTCCTAGGTGCATTTTTAGATGTGTAAAACACACGATAAGTGATAACATGAGCAAGAAAATGAGGACAGAAGGGAAACAAAGGTAGCAAATGAGACACAGCGAGAAGCTGAGCACAAGGTTCTAAGATGCCATCGGTCTAGTTCTGAGTCTCCTAGAGGCCAAAGCAAAGATGGCAATAGGACCAGGCACGAGTTTGGAAGTTCCCAGCCCCTATCACAAAGAGGTCAGCAAGGTCCCAGATCATACTTTCAGCACTAAAAATGCAGCTGTGATCTGGCCTTGGGGACGGCAGTCCATTCTCTCTTTCGTCCATAAACATTAAATGAACATCTTCTAACTGCCAAGTCTGTAGACGCTGGGCGTAAAATACATATCCAGATGTGTTCCCTTCCCTGATCTCCTTAAAGAAATATATTTGCCTGCCCAATTATCCTTGGCTTTGGGGGTTTTGCCCAGAGGTGTGGGGGTTAGGGAAGTGGTTTTGAGGAAAGAACAGACTTTCTGTCTTAGCTTTTCTCAGACTGCAATGTCTGGTCCTTCATCCTCTGTCCAGAGAATTCCTTCACGGCCCAACTCAAATGCCACCTCCTCCAAGAAGCCTTCCTATGTATTTCCAAGCTAAATTGTTTCCACATCTCATGACAATTGCTTCGACATATTAGCACTTATTCATTTTTCCTTTTGCATTGACTTTTTAGCTCTTCCCTTTGGCCTGTCTTATCCTTGTCTCTATTTTAAGGACCCAACCCAGGGCCAGACCCATAAGCAATAATCAATAGACCCCTACTTGTGTTGCCTTAAAGATAATCTATTTTCATGAAGTGAAAAGTTCAGAGGTCAAACACACAGAAATTAATTTCATTCAGGACCAAGGTGGCTCTGCCTGGTGCTAGAAGGAATTCAGCAGCAGCAAAGCAGACCTGTGTGCTGGGAGCCTCAGTGATGACCACTCAGGGGGGCGGCTTCCCATGACTGTTCTAAACTAAAGGGTTTGAATACTGATAACTTTCTCCAAGCTACAGACCAATAAGCTGCCTGCAGTGATCCCACTGTGAGAAGGGAAGAGGCTGTCTGGTGTGGGGTGTGGTGGGGAGGCATGGAGGTCACAGGAGCAGCTCTGGGCTGTGGAACTGCATGTGAACTGTGGTGCAGCGGCTCTGTGCAATGACCAATGGCTGTGTGTGCCTAGGGCCCATCACTAAACCTCTCTGAACCTCAGTTTCTCATCTGTCAACAAGAAGAGTAAAATCTACCTCATGGAACATTAAGACAAACATTATAAGGTAGATGGAAGGGGTTTAAATGAGACCTGGTTTGGGACAGGTGCTTTTTAAACATTTTCCTCTGCCTTTTTTTTGCCTTTACCTAGGGTTTGGGTCCTTTGCTACTTATGTAACACATGACTTAGGCAAACTGTTCAACCCCAGACTCAGCAAGCTCATCAGCAGAATGGGCTACTGAGGACTAAACGTGATGATACATGCAGTGAGTTTGCTGCATTGCACAAGAGGTCAAAATCACATGTTTACTATAGGGGTCAATATACATGCATGCCCTAATTCATGAATTATGATCCTAATTCATCCATTCACCCAAATATGTGGCCCCCTGGCTCCAGTGTGCTGGGCTATATTCTGGAGACACAATGAGATCACCGCCCCATCCCTGTACTCAAAGAGGATGTGGTCTCCATCCTTTCTGCCTGCACCTTTTGTGCACTCCAGCTCCTCTCCATGCCATTTGCCTATCTAGGTGTCCCTCCTCTGGTGCAAACAACCCAGAAGGTAGGAAATGACTGCGAGTACTCGAGTGCCTGTGTGTGGCTGATGCATGCTCCCACTTGCTCTGGCATTGCTCCAAGAGGAGACCCTTGGCACGTTCTGGGAGGGATGCTGTCTCCTCAGAGGACTGGTTCCCCCAGGCATGATCCATGGTGATGTCTGACCAGCACAGACTTCTCACTGGAGGCTTGCGTTGGTCCTGGAGGAGGGCATGGAGCAGCCAGACCTCAGAGAAGGAGGGCTTGGGATCAAGTACATGGGGAAGATCCGCCTTCATGGGGAGGCTGGACAGCAGCAAAGACCGGTAATGACTCGGGGAAGGTTCTAGAATAGAACCGCCAAGCTCCCCTCCATTAGGGGCCAAGACGGGCCTCCACCCCCTCTGCCGGGCTCAGGACCATTTCTGGAGGAGAGGATACACCGTCTGCTCCTGCTGACTCAGGCCCAGGCACCGAGCGCCCTCTGGCCACCCCTGCCTGTGAACCGCGAGGGACGCGGAGCCCAGTTTTCTTTTGCTGAGCCGCAACTGTCAACAGCCAGATTTACACAACTCACAGTATAAATCTTCATAGCATTAGTTGGGCTTCTTTCAACTTTGCATCACGAATCTCTCATAGCAACCTCCCCAGGATTTTGCATCATAATCACTAGGGCATAATTTTCCTATAAAGAGCTAATTGTTACAGACAGTCATGAGTCACTGTAATTTTTCAGGGCTGAGAAGGAAAAAAAGGGGCTCAAAGTTCTAATCCAACATCAGCAACGATAATCATAAAACCAGCCTATGTGGGGCCTGGCAGAGAAGCACAGTCTGAGGCATGTAGTCAAACAACACAGCTGTGTATTTGGGGGTGGTGGTGCTGGGATCAGGGTCTTCCTATCATCAGCACAGACTCCAAGAGCTGGGCGGCGGGACAGATCTTCAGACAGAAATTCAGGAGATACTCCAAGGGGCCTGCTGTCCTGGTCTTAGGGCTCCAAAGGGAAGCAGGTCTTGGGACAATGGGAGTATCCTTCAGAGAAGGCCACCAGCAAGGTGACGCACTGCATTTCCTGACATCTGTTTTCTAAGTGCTCCCATCCCTGCTCAAACACATTCCATTTGCATCACTAGGATGGGTCTTGCTTTAAGAAAGTGTGTGACACACACACACACAAAATTCAGATTTTTTTTTTCTGGAAACCCTCAACAACTGTATTATTGAAGGATCTACCTTGCAAATTGATTTGCTACAGGGTTCCTCTAACTGTGGGGTCTCCCTTACAGGCATTTAAGATGGAATTTGACTTCTGAACGCCAACGTGTATGGAACCCTATCTTCCCCAACATGTCTACTACATTCACCAAGGTCTCCATTCCTTGTCTCCAGGCATTTATGTGCTCCACCTCCTGCCATCCAACCAGACTCCCTGAGGACTCCTGTTCTCCCCATTCCAGCTATGGAGATCACTGTGCATGCTCAGTCATGTCTGATTCTTTGCGACCCCGTGGACTGTAGCCTGCCAGGCTCCTCTGTCCATGGAGTTTTCCAGGAAAGAATACTGGAGTAGGTTGTCACTTCCTCCTCCAAATCTTCCTGCCCAGGATCGAACCCTATCTCCTGCATCGGTAGGTGGAATCTTTACCACTGTGCCACTTGGGAAGGCCTAGAGATCATTAGAGGCTCTAAGAGTAGGTGCCTTTACATAGTTGATTGACCAACTTAGAACAACGAAAAGGGTGAGTTTATGTCTTTGGTTTGCATTTTCTCTTCTATTTGACCACACACTGATTCATTTATAAATTGCTTTACAAGTGGCTCCTTTTTGCTTCCCAGGGAGTCTCTGGGATTAGGTGAGACACTGTTCTCACAGACCCAGCTTTAATTCAACAGGCATTCCCAAGAAGATTTTGAAGGGCCAGGCCCTCAGCTCGGTCTGAGATGAGAGAGGGAACGTTTAATTGCAGACCTGGGGACTGAATGCTTTGACTGGGGGTCACAACTAGAGCTGGGCCACGTCGGGGATGTGATGGGATTCATCAGTGAGATTCTTATGGGTCAGGACATGAATGCAGTTCAGTCTCTAGACTGCCCTCAGCAGGCCCCTGCTGCTCCCTGCCCTCAGGGACCCAGCTTTTCAGAGGTGAGACAGGTCCCACCTTAGGCGGAGGCTGGCTGTGCCTCTCCCTCCCTCAGGAACCTCACCCACTCCTGGGCGGCCCTCAGCTTGCAGGGAGGCTCCAGTCCACACTGGAACCCTCTTCTCTTCAGAGTTCATGGGAGAATCCACTTGCTGGGTGGGGAAGTAACATTGCGAAATATGTATTTCCAGTTCTACCTCGCCCCTTTCCCATCCGACGGCCAGACTCCTAGGGAACGGATTTGCATCTCCCTCAGGAGGCTGAGAACAGCACACTGACTCCTTGAGCTGTGCTCCCCAATAGACGTGAGCCACGGATGTGAGTCCCACGTGGGAGTTTTCCAGAACTACATTAGAAAAGTAACTTTATATATTGTATGCATAAAATACAGATGGGCGGGAGAGTGGGGAGGTAGAAACTATGGGGCGTAAGACAGGCTCAAGGATGCATTGCACAACATGGGGAATATAGCCAAGACTTTTGTAATAACTCTAAATGGAAAGTAATCTTCAGAAATGGTATGAAAATGAAAACAATTAAAAACAAATTTAAAAAAGAATAAGGGAGAAATCTAAAAAAGAGCGTATATATGTATATACATAACTGATTCACTTTGCTATACAGCCGCCAAAACTAACACGCCATTGTAAAGGAGTGTATACTCCAATTAAATTTAATAAAGTGAATAAGGGAGAATAAAAACAATTGAAACTAAACAAAAAATAACAATTTTAGTTATATGGTATTTAACTTTCCATGTCCAAAATATGATCATTTTAACATGCAGTCAACATAAAACAAACTATTAATGAGACACGTGTTATTCTCTTTCACACTAAGTCTTCAAAATCTATTGTATTTTTTCTTTTTTAAAAGCTATTTATTTTTTAATTGAAGGATAATTGCTTTACAGAATTTTGTTGCTTTCTGTCAAACCTCAACATGAATGAGCCACAGGTACACATAGATCCCCTCACTCTTGAACCTCCCTCCCACCTCCCTCCCCACCCCACCCCTCTAGGTGGATACAAAGCCCCTGTTTGAGTTTCCTGAGCCATACAGCAAATTCCCATTGGCTATTTATTTTGCATATGGTAATATAAGTGTCCACATTACTCTCTCCACACATCTCACCCTCTCCCCCTCTCCCCATGTACATAAGTCTATTCTCCATGTCTATTTCTCCATTGCTGCCCTGTAAATAAATTCATCAGTACTATTTTTCTAGATTCTGTATATATGCGTTAGAATACGATATTTATCTTTCTCTTTCTGACTTACTTCACTCTGTATAATAGGTTCTAGGTTCATCCACCTCATTAGAACTGACTCAAATGCATTCCTTTTTATGGCTGAGTAATACTCCATTGTGTATATGTACCACAACTTCTGCATCCATTCATCTGTCGATGGACATCTAGGTTGCTTCCATGTTCCAGCTATTGTAAATAGTGCTGCAGTGAACAATGGGATACATGTGTCTTTTTCAGTTTTGTTTTCCTCAGGGTATATGCCTAGAGTGGGATTGCTCAGTCATATGGCGGTTTTATTCCTCTTTTTTTTTTTTTTAAGGAATCTCCATACCATCTTCCATAGTGGCTGTATCAATTTACATTCCCACCAACAGTGCAAGAGCACTCCCGTTTCTCCACATCCTCTCCAGCATTTATTGTTTGTAGACTTTTTGATGATGGCCATTCTGACAGGTGTGAGGTGATATCTCACTGTAGTTTTGATTTTCATTTCTCTAGTAATGAACAATGTTGAGCATCTTTTCATGTGTTTGTTAGCCATCTGTATGTCTTCTTTGGAGAAATGTATGTTTAGGTCTTTTTCCCACTTTTTGATTGGATTGTTTGTTTTTCTGGTACTGAGTTGTATGAGCTGTTTGGAGTTGTATGAGCTAAGTTATGGAAATTAATCCTTTGTCAGTTGTTTCATTTGCTATTATTTTCTCCCATTCTGAGGGTTGTCTTTTCAGCTTGCTTATAGTTTCCTTTGCTGTGCAAAAGCTTATAAGTTTAATCAGGTCCCACTTGTTTACTTTTGCTTTTATTTCCCTTACTCTAGGAGGTGGTTCACAGAGGATCTTGCTTTATGTCATCAAGTGTTTTGCTTATGCTTTCCTCTAAGAGTTTTTTAGTTCCTGGTCTTACATTTAGGTCTTTAATCAATTTTGAGTTTATCTTTGTGTATGGTGTTAGAAAGTGTTCTAATTGCATTCTTTAACATGTAGCTGTCCAGTTTTCCCAGCACCATTTATTTAAGAGGCTGTCTTTGCCCCATGGTATATTCTTGCCTCCTTTGTCAAAAATAAGGTACCTGTAGGTATATGGATTTATTTCTGGGATTTCTGTCTTGTTCAATGGTCTATATTTGTATTTTTTGTGCCAGTATCATACGGTCTTGATGACTGTAGCTTTGTAGTATAACCTGAAGCCAGGAAGCTTGATTCCTCCAGCTCCATTCTTCTTTCTCAAGACTGCTTTGGTTATTTGGGGTCTTTTGTGTTCCCATATGAATTGTGAATTTTTTTGTTCTAGTTCTGGGAAAGATGCCATTGGTAATATGATAGGGATCACATTGAATCTGTGGATTGCATTTGGTAGTATAGTCATTTTCACAATATTGATTCTTCCTATCCAGGAACATGGAATATCTCTCCATCTGTTTATGTCATCTTTGATTTCTTTCAACAGTGTCTTATCATTTTCTGTGTACAGTTCTTTTGTCTCCTCAGGTGAGTTTATTCCTAGATATTTTATTCTTTTTGCTGCAGTGGTAAATGGGATTGATTCCTTAATTTCTCTTTCTGATTTTTCACTGTTAGTATATCGAAATGCAAGTGATTTCTGTGTATTGATTTGGTATCCTGCAACTTTGCTAAATTCACTGACTAGCTCTAGTAATTTTCTGATACTATCTTTAGTGTTTTCTATGTACAGGATCATGTCATCTGCAAACAGTGAGAACTTTACTTCTTCCTTTTTGATCTGGATTCCTTTTATTTCTTTTTCTTCTCTGATGGCTATAGCTAGGACTTCCAAAACTATCTTGAATAATAGTGGTAAAAGAGGACACCCTTGTCTTGTTCCTGATCTTAGGGGGGGTGCTTTCAGTTTTTCACCATTGAGAATAATGTTTGCTGTAGGCTTATCATACATGGTCTTTACTATGTTGAGGTAGGTTCCTTCTATGCCAATTTTTTGAAGAGTTTTAGTCATAAATGGGTGCTGACTTTTGTCAAAGGCTTTTTCTACATCTATTGAGAATATCATATGGTTTTTATCTTTCAATTTGTTAATATGGTGTATCACATTGATTGATTTATGTATATTGAAGAAGTCATGCATCCCTAGAATAAACCCAACTTGATCATGGTGTATGAGCTTTTAGATGTGTTGCTGAATTCTGTTTGCTAAAATTTTGTTGATGATTTCTGCATCTATGTTCATCAGTGATATTGGCCTGTAGTTTTCTTTTCTTGTGTTGTCTTTGTCTGGTTTTGGTATCAGGGTGATGGTGGCCTCATAGAATAAGTTTGGAAGTGTTCCTTGCTCTGCAACATTTTTAAAGAGTTTTAGAAGGATAGGCATTAGTTCTCCTCTAAATGCTTGATAGAATTCTCCTGTGAAGCCATCTGGTCCTGGGCTTTTGTTTTGGGGGAGGTTTTCTTTTTTTATCACAGCTTCAATTTCAGTGCCTGTAACTGGGTTGTTCATAATTTCTGTTTCTTCCTGGTTCAGACTTGGATGACTGAACTTGACTAAGAATCTGTCCACTTCTTCCAGGTTATACAACTTACTGACATATAGTTGTTCATAATAGTGTCTTATAACTCTTTGCATTTCTGCATTGTCTGGGGTAACCTCTCCTTTTTCATTTCTAATTTTGTTGATTTGATTCTTTTCTCTTTCTTTCTTGATGAGTTTGGCTAAAAGGTTTGCCAATTTTGTTTGTCTTCTCAAAGTATCAGTTTTTAGTTTTATTAATCTTTACTACTTACTCTTTCATTTCTTTTTCATTTATTTCTGCCCTGATTTTTATGATTTCTTTCCTTCTACTAATTTTTTTTTGTTCTTCTTTTTCCAGTTATTTTAGGTGTAAAATTAGGTTGTCTATTTGATGTTTTTCTTGTTTCTTGAGGTAGGAGTGTATTGCTATAAACTTACAGCTTAGAACTGCTTTTGCTGCATCCCATAGGTTTTGAGTTGTCGTGTTTTCATTGTCATTTGTTTCTAGAAATTTTATGATTTCCCTTCTGACAAAATCTATTGTATTTTTAATATTTATAAGAGATCTCAATGCTCACTATCTGCATTTCAAGTGCTCAGCTGGTGCACACATCTAGGGATCCCATGTTAGAGAATGTCATCCTCGAGCCAAAGAGGTGTGAAGAGGTGATGAAGAAGGAGCCAGTCCAAAGTGGCCCAGCATTGGGAATGGATGGAGCCCAGGAGCCTACAGGGACCAACGCCTTGGCCATTTCAATGGAAACAGGATCATTATCAAGTTCCCAATGTGGTAAATGGTGGTTTACAGGATAAGCCCTCAGTTAAGACCCACCAAAAAAAAAGCCTTTGTGCCATATGAGTTTGCCCACAACTGCATTGTCCAATATGACAGCCATTAGCCATTGATGGTTAGATAGCATCACTGACTCAACAGACATGAATTTGAGCCAATTCCAGGCAATAGTAAAGGACAGGGGAGTCGGGCGTGCTACAGTCCGTGGAGACGCAAAGAGTCGGACACAACTCAGTGACAACAGCAGCAGCCACACGTGGCTCTTTGAGTTAATTTAATGATACCAAAAAGTCATTAGCTCAGTTACATTAGCCACTTTCCAAATGCCCATTAGACACCTGTGGCTAGGAACTAGTGCTCGGAGCAATACAAATATACTTCTACCATCACAGAAAGTTCTCCTGCAAGCACTGGCCTAAATTTGGATCAATCCCTGAAAAATGTGAGAGTGGCTCCAAATTTCCTGAGATGAAAGTTCTGCCACTTATAGTTGTGGGGACTTGAAATAAAACCCAAATTGTTTTATAAGAAAATAAGGTATTTTTCTTGCATAACTGAATCTGTGGAATGAAATGCTTAATTCTTTTAACTGACACTCTTTTTAACTCTTGGAGCATGTTGCTTCATTTATAAATTTGAAAGGCAATCCATACCACCCCCCAAGATGATACAAAGGATCAAATGAGACAAAGAAGTTAAAATGGCCAACCTGAGTCCTGGTGCACTGGGCTCCCATCCCTGCCTCCCTCTCCTAGAATTCTTTGTGTGTGTGTATGTGTGCCTCCGTGTCCTCTATCTTCCACTGCATCTTTGGGGGCTGTGTCCTGAACCCTGCAGAATCTTATTTCCCCAACCAGGGATCGAACCCTCACACCCTGCTGTGGAAGCCTGGAGTTTTAACCACTGGACCACCAGGGAAGTCCCTCCTCCACTCCTCTTGAATGGGGAAACAATGAGCAGATTTTGGACTCTCTGAAAGCAAGGGCCACATCACTTCCCTACCCTGAAATCCTCATAGCAGCAGGGCAACTCTATGGTCAAACAGGACTCATGAGAAGGCAATTTTCCAGCTAACAAGTGGACAGAATTAACAGGAGAAAATTGCTTTACCAAAGGTAGAAGGAGCATCAGGATTTGTAGAAGCAGTGAAATTAGTATGGTGAGCTAGAACTACTGGAGAGAAAACAGGAAAATAAAGATGTGTGGGAAGGAATGGGAGGTGAGGAGAGAATTAAGGAATTCTTTGCATTCTTTTGGCCAAAATATGAGGTGAACCAAGAGGACAGCTGGGTTTAACCAAATAGAATTTCACAAAGGCTGCCACTGCTCTGGCTTATCTAGGCCATGAAAACCCCATCTTATGGGCAATCATATCAAGGTGAGAATAAGCAGCTGCAGTTAAACAGTGAAGAAGCTGGAGCCATTCAAGGTCAGGTCAGCTGAGGAACAAGTCGGGGGAAGAACACAGAACAATCCATGCCAAAGATAAAGGGAAAAGTCAGAAGGGATAGAATTTTAATTATATCTAAATGGGTTAACTTGAACGTGCTTGCTCAAAAGAACGGGGAACAATACAGGTCTATTGCTTTTTCTCACCAACTCTGGCCAAAAGTGGCATGTTAATGAATCCCGCAGCGGCATCGCCACACTCTCTCACCTGTTCTCCCGGGCTGAGTCCCTGCCTGGAGGGACCCTGGCTGGGAAAAGGTGGCCTGCCAAGGAGAGGAGCAATTACAGCAGCTGAGATGTTCTGTCTGCTACTCACTGTTCAGAAGTCGGGCCTCCTCGGGGACAGTGGGAGAAGAACTGAGTCGACACAAACTGGGTGTCATCATATAAGGATGAGCCGTGACGCTGGTGTCACTGCTCCTCTGCAGCTCCTTCCTTATCTTTCCTGCAGCCATACTACCGTCCCCAGTGCTTTAGAACTAGGACCATGTGAAGGGACCCAAGTTCAGCCTCCTTTTTTTTATAGCTAGGACTCAGTGACCCAGAGAGCAGGAGGCAAGTGCCAGCCCTGCACCGGAGCCTTGACCTTAGTGGGGAACCCAAGCCATGCCTCCTGGCTCAGCTCATAGCTCTCTCCACTGATTCTTGTGGCTTTTCCACCTGGCACTGGATTTGCACACACAATACATACTTGATGTCTGGTAACTAAAAGTACCTAAATTGAACCAGCATGACCCAGGTCCTGCTGCCTTGGCTCTCAGCCACCACTGGCCTGATTATCAGAGTGGTTTTTAATTCTAATGAAAATTCTTCAATACAAGAGCTCAGGCTCACAAAGGCTGCCACAGCTTTATAAGCACTTGGTGGTTCGGGTTAATAAAATGTTTAGCTCTTATAAAATGCCTTTTCTCTTGAGGTATTTTTGTTTGTTTTTAGAATAATGAGATCCCTGATACGACTCTGAGACTTATGCGTGTAGAAATGGATAGCTGGAATACAATTTAGACTCCCTCCATGGATGAACACAATTGCCCCTGGGCAACGAGGCACAGAGTAGATTCTGTCTCAGCAAACTGATTGCTCTCTGAGACATGTCAGAAGCTGCAGATAGAAGCTGCCAGAAGCCAATTCCCTGTGGCTCCAGGAGAGACCGCAAATCTGGCCCAGCTTTTTGTCCTTAGGTTTCTGAGCTGACTCATGGTCTGCTAAAGATCACTGACCCCCCATTTACCCTCACCTTCCCCCCATGCCCATCCACCCATAACCAGGCACTGGGCAAGCTCCAGTGGATTCCAGCCCCGGACTCTGTAAGGAAACCAATGCCCTGAGCTGCAGCCTCACAGGAGACCACAAACGTTTCAAAGACAGAAAATAGAGAATCTGTTCTAAGGCCAAAATATTGGACTTTTTTTTAAGAACACTCATGAAAACTTTATCAGATCTTAGACCCAGGCAGTCCCTGAAGCCCCTACTTCCTGTGTGAATAGGGATAATGACCTAGGCTGTGCTGTTTCTTGGGCTGGAGTGAAGCTCAAAGGTGAAGATGGAAAGACACTTGGAAAAGATGAAGCTGCACAGCTAGAAAGGACTAACAGTTCATCCCCAGAGGGTTCCTGAGGCTCCAAGGGCTGTTTCGGCTTTAGTGTTTGTTGTTATTCGTGCTTGCACACAATTACCATATTCATATTTTACTCTTGCCTTTTGCAGGAGTAAATGCAGGAGTACTCCTCCTGCCCCCTGTTATTCTGGCCATCGTAGACAGACTGCAGGTGTTTTGTTAACCGCTGTATCCTTGGGGCTGACAGCAATGCCTGGCACATAGCAGGGACCCACTGACTAGCTAGGGAATGAAGAAAGCCAGGGCTCCTTGAGAAGGGATCAGTTTTCCTGTGCCCTAGGGGAGTGAGTAGCAGAGGAGTGCCTGGTGATGCTGACTGTTGTTGTTCAGTCGCTCAGTCATGTCTGACTCTGCGACCCCATGGAGGCGATGCTGGTAGCACAGGTGAATTCTGCACTCCATCACCTCTGCCTCTATGTTCAACATGTTCATATATGTTCATCACCCCTGCCCCATATTCATTGCCTTTATTCTTCAGAATTATGAGAGAGGGGTAATACTCCTCTTAGCTACCTGAGTTCCTTGGGATCTGATTCATCTTCCATCCCTTGGCTTGACACCACATATGAACTCAATAAAAGTTGGTGGAATGTCTGACTATCTTCCTTTATGATTATCTGAAATACCCCAGAACTGGGTCTAGTAAAATATAGGGATCTGAAGCCTGAGGGATGGTAGAAGAGAGATTCAGTTTACATGATGAATGGAGGACAGTTTCCCAGAAATTGGATAACTTGTTTTAACCCCATAAGTAGGGGAACCAAGGCATTCCTGGAAAAATCCCACACTAGCCTTACTGGGGTTAGTGTGTTTCCTGTTCCTGACAGGCCTCCAAGGAGACAACTTATCCTGATAGAATCAACACCGATTTATGGAAATGTAAACAAACTTCTGAAGGGCACTCAACTGTAAGGGTAAAATTAATCAGTAAAGACATTCAACCAAAGTACTTAAGTAAGCTGGGCAGATCAGACAGAAACCCAGACAGGAAACCCATCTGGGCCCACCCACATCAGATGTTCTCTGAAAATTCTCTAATCCCTTTCTTTCCTAGAGGGGGAAAAAAAAAATAACCTTACATTTTTAAACTTAAAATCTAAAAACTATGTTACATATAATAAATATCTACTAGAGAGTAGAGACCTCTATTCAATATTCTGTAATGACCTATATGAGAAAAGAACCTAAAAAAGAGTAGATTTATGTATTGGGTTGGCCAGCTCAATACATGTATAAGTGAGTCACTTGGTATAGCTGAAACTAACACAACATTGTAAATTAACCATACACCAATAAAAAGTTTTAAAATAAATATAAAACCTTGCACTTCTCTGTAAAAAAAAAAAAATACCACCATCACCACCAACATTAAAAAAACTGTTACATAGAGTAAAAAAATATCACATCTATGAGCCACCAGGAAAATGTTTTGTTAGGAGGGTCATGGCAGTCAGGGTCAATCATGGCGCTCAGTGCTAACATCTCTGCCCTAGGAGTGACTGTGGCCCCTGGGGAGAGAAGTTCTCCTTCATAGGTCCAGCTACTCCTCTAAAGTGGAGAAGAGGAAGGAAGGAAGGGTCCATCCTGTCCCCACAGGAAGCTCTCTACAAGGAAACACAGAAAACACTCTTTCTTAACACACCTCTCCGTTACAGCAAAGCAGATTGGTAACTTAATGACCTCACAAAAACAAAGACAGGCCTTTTAACGACAGTTTGGGGACTGTCGGCCAGTAGGCTGAGCAACAAAGAGAAAAATAACAGCAAGGTGTTCTGGCTCCCCTGGCTCTTCTGGCTTCAGGTCCTGATTTCTCGAAGATTAAAAAGAAAAGACAAACAAGAAATCAATAATTCCAGAATAAAAAAGACAAGCTAACTATCTGAGTGGAAAGAGCCAGCCCTCAGAAGGTTAACTGAGGGACACCTGTGAGTCAAAGGACAGTTGGTTGGGCATCATCAGACATCCTCGTGTGGCAGGAAGGCCTGTGATCTGTCCTCGCAGTGAGCTGAGCACCCCTAGCGGTACAGCAGACACGGGCTTCATCAAGCCATCCGCAGCCGCTCATGTGGTCCCTGCCATGGCTGGGAAAGAGTGTGGCCTGGGTCACTCACAAGAGAGATGCAAGGTAACCAGCTTCCATGGGCTATCCATGATCCTGTCTTCAGCAATGTGGTAACAGCTGTCAGTAGTCATCACTCATTGAACAGACCTTATCTGATTTCAGCCTCACGATTCTATGAGTTTCATACTATAATCTCCAGTTTGTGCTGTGTTTAGTGGCTCAGTCATGTCCAACTCTTCCCGACCCCATGGACTCTAGCCCGCTCTTCTGTCCCTGGGGATTCTCCAGGCAAGAATACTGGAGCAGGTTGCCATGCTCTCCTCCAGGGGAGCTTCCCAACCCAGGGATTGAACTCAGGTCTCTTGCATTGCAGGCTGATTCTTTTCCATCTGAGCCACCAGGGAAGCCCAGTGTACAGGCAAGAAAAAATAAGACCCAGAAAGGCTGGGTAACTTTTCCAAGGTGATTCTTTGAATATGGTAGTTCTCAACCATGGCTGACCCTTAAAACCCCAAATCACAGTGCCCAGGCTGTATGGTCAGCCAATTAAATTAGAATCTCTGGGGCAGAGTATATTTAAAGCTCCCCAGATGATTCCAGTCCCACTCGCTCTCCGCTTTTTCACCATCCTCCCTTTGTCCTACCAAGTTTTGCATGGTTCTATATATACTTTTCTGGTGGTCAGGAACTCCTGCCCGTTCTCAGCTGTGTTCTGCAAGATCTTCTGTGTCTGGAGGTGTATTCCTGATGTATCCATGGAGAGAGATGTACTCCAAGTCCACCTACTCTTCCGCCCTCCTAGATCTCCCCCAGATGACTACAATGAGCAGCCATGGGTCTAGGATTGGCCAAAAAGTTTGTTCAGGTTTTCCGCCCACTCTTATGGAAAAACCCAAATGAACTTTTTGGTCAACTCTACAAATAGTAGGATTAGGATTTGAATCTGATGCCTGGCCTTTGCTTACTTTTCTCTGCAATACTTCCAACCGTGAAGTAACGATCCGGAATTTTTTTTTTTTTAAGTCATCAAATGGCTTTCATACTGGACATATTGGGAGACCTGGGATTCAGAAAAAGGAAATCTCATTTGACATCATGTTTACTTTCCTTATAAATAGGCTTAAAAACAAAACAAAACAGGTTGAGGGCTAAGAGTCTTTCCTACACAGCAGAGTGCACGGGCTTTGTGAACAGGACTTTCAGACATTCAGAATGTTTTTATTTCACTGTCCAGTTCTGGCCATGTACTTCTGGAAGGCTGAGCTGGAGTTTGACTTTAGGGTCTCAAGCTGCCTTCTGGGGCTCACAGTGAGTGTGTTGACTCACGAAGGTACCCATGGCCAACGTCACGCTCATATCTCATCTGCTCAGACAGATGGGTCCTGTCTGCCAATTCCAATGAATGCCTCAGTTAACAGCGCTCATTTTCTAGGGCAAAATCATCAGGATTTAAACATCCTCTGACGAGTGCCATGTGGAACAGAACATCCCATCTTCGTGACTTTTCCTGTCATAAGGAAATGATGGAAAATACTTTTTCATATTAAAACATTTGCTTTTCTGAGGACGAGAGCCACCATGGCCACTTTAGCTCAGACAGCTAGTTTGGGTTGTATAATAAAGACTTGTATAATCAGAGCCTTCAGCCTGTCACTGCCCTCCAATTAACCCTTTCCTCTTTAACCTATAAGATTATAGCTTATAACTGCCTAAAGCCTAACAGTTCATCTCATGCAACTTCTGTTCTCACTAGCCATAGCCCATAGCTGTACAACACAGATACATTTTGCTGCCGAGTATTTTTTTAATATAAATTTATTTATTTTAACTGGAGGTTAATCACTTTACAATATTGTATTGGTTTTGCCATACATGAACATGAATCCTCCATGGGTATACACGTGTTCCCCATCCTGAACCCCCCTCCCTCCTCCCTCCCCATACCATGCCTCTGGGTCATCCCAGTGCACCATCCCCAAGCAACCAGTATCATGCATCAAACCTGGACTGGCGATTCATTTCATATATGCTATTATACATGTTTCAATGCCATTCTCCCAAATCATCCCACCCTCTCCCTCTCCCACAGAGTCCAAAAGACTGTTCTATACATCTGTGTCTCTTTTGCTGTCTCGCATACAGGTTTATCATTAAACCCCTCAATAATACATGTTACGTTCCATCTTATAGGGGAGTATAAGGCACTCCTTTAGTTTCCATACATTTATCCAAGATACACTTACTGAGTAGCCTTCCTATGCTAGGTATGTCCCAAGGTACTGGGTGAAAAACAACAGTAAGGTCCAGCCTCTGACATGAGCAAGCTTGCAGTCCAGTGGGGAAGCTGGATACATAAAGGGCAAGTAAAACCCAATGTGGTGGCTGCATGGTGGACCCACCGGCACATCACTTAACTCAGCTGGGGAAGAAGGGGTGAAGGGTGACAGAGAAGGGCCCCGGAACAAAAGGAAATGTAAATGAAGGGAATCTTCAAAGAGACATCAAATATGATCAGGAGCTGAACGACCAACTGAAGAAACTCACTTTTGCAGGGCAGTCAGGATAGCATTTGCTTCATTCAAATGTTTTAAGTCATCCTAAAGGCCCTTCACAAAATGTCTTTCAGCCCCTTCTCCCTCCTAGTCCCCTGGGTCGAATCCCACACCACTACTCACTGTTCCCCAACCAGACCATGTGCATTCATTTATACGTTCTGTTCTTGCCGAGCCTGTGTTCTTTGTTGGGAATGGTCATTAGTCCTCTCGGTCCAGTGGGTGCCTATGAACCCTACGAGATCCAGTACAAATGTCACCTCCTCTGTGAAGATGTCCCTACCTCTGGGCAATCATAGTACATGTGACATTATATTACAGTTATCTGATTGCCTCTCTAGGCTGTATGTTTCTAGAGGACAGGGGTGTGTGCGTGCATGCTAAGTCGCTGCAGTCGTGTCCGACTCTCTGAGACCCTGTGGACTGAAGCCTGCCAGGCTCCTCTGTCCACGGGATTCTCCAGGCGAGAATACTGGGGTGGGTTGCCATGCCTCCTCCAGGGGATCTTCCTGACCCAGGGATCGAACCTGCATTTCTTTCGTCTGCCTCCTACACTGGCAGGAGGGTTCACTGGCACCACCCGGGAAGTCCTAGAGGACAGGAGCCGCGTCTTAGTCATTCTCACGTGCCAAGTGTTTGGTAGCCAGGAGACACGTCATGTGCCTTCTTTTTGACAAAAGAATGAAGGAACAAAGCAAAACATTAAAAATTCGCATGAGGGACTTTCCTCTCCTCTCTTTACTCTCCCCATTCCTTCCAGTGTGCAGGTTCCAACACAGACGGCCCTACCCAACCCTCAGTAGAGAGGCGGATATGGAAACCCTCCCCGTGCTTTTCACCATAAACGCAGTGAGAAACCAGAATGAGCTCGGGGAGGCTGAGGCCATGCCTTTCTCATCGCACTCAGTCTGGTCCAGCCACTAGTCAGCACATGTGATAGGGTCAACCAGTGGTCGTCCAGTAGTTAGGACTTGGCCTTCCAATGCAGGGGTATGAGTTCAATCCCTTGTTGGAGAGCTAAGATCCTACATGCAGTGGGGCCAAAAAACAGAAACAGGGTTCTAACAAATTCAATAAAGACTTTAAAAACAGCCCGCATCAAAAAAAAGTTTTAAATAAGATAAATAAACAAACCAAAAATTCACAAGACTAAGACAATTCAAAGGCACAAGCAGTCTCCCTAGCACAGGCTAACATAGGGGTGACTTAACAGGGGGACGCCGCTATCAGCTCCTGGCAAGACAGGTAGAAGCACTAACTTCTGAAAGGCGGCTCATTTGGCGATCAGCACGTGTGCAATTGCGCCAGAAGCAGACAGAGAGTGGGGAGACTGGGAAGCAAACTGATTATTCATGAATCTAATCACAAGTAACAGCTCAAGAAAGGCCCTTCTGAGACGCCTGTAATAATTCATGCCGAGGACGCAGGGAACCCTGCCAAGTTGGCATCTGGGTTGAAGTATCACGGGGCTCAGGCTAGCGTGTGGTGAATCATCAGAGGCAGGCCAGCTCAACTCCTTAGACCCAGTGCTGACAGGACCAAGGTCGGGGTCAGGTCTTCTCAGGCCACAGCAAGGCATACTTTGCTGTGGCCAGAGCCTGCATCCCTTTATCCAAGCCAAGCATTCCAGCATTTCTCTCATTTGAAAGACAGCACCTTCAGAGGCAAGATGAGGTGATTAAGGAGATGGATTTAACAAAACATGTTCCTACTCATACACTGCACTGAGCCTTCAAAGAAGCTGAGTCAAGTGATACAAACGCCCAATGTTTAGGGACCCCAGACAGCGCCCGGGAGGGTTGCAGGGTCAGGCCACTCTCCTCTATTCATTCAAATGTTCAGGTTCCAACACAGACAGCCCTACTCAACCCTCAGTAGAGAGAGAGGTGGATATGGAAACCCTCCCCAGGCTTTTTACCATAAACACAGTGAGAAAACCTCAGCTCAGGGAGGCTGAGGCCATGACTTTGTCATCACACTCTGTCTGGTCCAGCCACTAGTCGGCATGTGTTACAGGGTCAACCATGGTTAATGATGATGAATGATAATTTATGTCTTGATGCTGTGCGGGGTTAGGAGGGGCATAAAGTCTTTTCATGCTCGACTATGAGATGCCTGTACTGAAGAAACTATTCTGGCCACCAGAATAGACAGAGATGGATATTTCAAAGAAGAAAAGACATGTGTCTTTCAATACAGAAGCCCTAGTTTTGATTGGCAAAATCAAGGCAGGTTCCCATAGAGTCTTCTACATGGTAAGTTTGTGACAGTTCCAATGAGCACACAGAGGCTTCCCTTACTCAAGAAGCCCATAGGCACAGAAACCAAGCCTCTAGTTAACTTTCCGTTGTCCAGGAAGAAATGGTGCAAGGGGTGTGTGCAACTATAGGTACGAGAACAAGCTGAGATTGATCATCTTAAAAAAAATCTAGATGCTCTGCCACCAGATATCAGAAATAATCCTGACTTCAAACAAAACAAATTCATTTCGATCAAAGCATGAGAGTCTGATCCTTTGAAAATGACTTGACAAGCCTTCTCTGGAGTCTAGCTTCCGCTGGCCTGCAAGAGCCAGGTGCATTTTCATCCTCCCTCCAGTATTCAAAATAGTCCAAAGATGGTTATGGGACAGGAAGCAGCAAAACACTTAAAAACAAAGCCCCTCGGAAGCCTGTCTCCTGTCGCTAGGGATCTCCAAACAAGCAATTGATTTGAACCGCAAAGCAAATTGAAACAACTGTGGGTAGACCACTCTAAAGGATAACAAAGGAGGCTTGGAGGTTCTAAACTTTATTCTCTATGGTCAGAGACCATGTGCATCATAGTCAGCTGGTACGTGATTTAAATGCGTTAAATGTGTTAAAAATGCACATTCATGGGGAACACCCAATATCTACTGAATCTTAATCTCTAGGGGTTGGCACAAGAGCCTACATTTTAAAATAAGCTCTTCAGGAACTAAAGTTGGCAGACAACTTCTCCAAACCATAATGAACTGAGGTCTAAGGGTCTGAAGACTGTTGGTACCTTTGTCCGAGTTCTGATAAGCTCTGTGTTCCGAGATTGAGTTTGTGCCATTTTTATTGATAATTTCATAGCCTGAGCCCATTTTAAAGAGACTGTGTCTGCTCTTCCCAGTGTCTGGCTGGCACATAAAGAATTATCAGTGAGTGGTGGTGGAATAGGCGACTAGATTATATGAGTAGGTCACATATAGAACAGGTTACTGGATGAATGAAATAATGAACAACGGAGGCTACTAGGGAAATAATAGATTTCAATATAGTAATTACCAAACATGAACCTGGAGTGAATTTTTTGCCTTGATCACATGGAAATCATAGATAAATTTCTCTCTGGTCATTCCATTTCATGCAGTTGAAACAGGAAAAGAAATAGTGCAGACCACCAGTTTGAAGTATGTGCAGGTGTGCGTGTGTGCATGTACACACACTCGCATACACACAGCTGGGGATCTAGCTGCCACGTTCAATATTGATCAGTTCAGGAGGAAGAGCCAGCTGCAAATGTATTTACAAGGTTAAAATTCAGCATTGGGGAAATTCCCTGGTAGCCTAGTGGATAAGAACCTGCCTTGCAATGCAGGGGACACAGGTTTGATCCCTGGTCAGGGAACTAAGATCCCCATGTGTCATGAAGCAACAAGCCCATGTGCTACAACTGCACCACAGTGAAAGATCCTGAGAGCCGCAATTAAGATCCCCCACAACCCAATAAGTAAACATTAAGAAAAGAACAATTCAGCCTTGGATAGACAGCCCTTTAGGTAGGAAGTGCAGCCCTGCATCTTGATGGCTTTACCCTTAACCTGGGGGCAAAAACAGAATTTGCAGGTAATCTGCTAGGCTGGGCTTTGGCTCTTCTCTGGTCCTTAGCCATCTGTATCCCAATCTGCCAAAGGGCCTTCATTGGGAGTTTTTCTGTTCAAGGCATCACCTAGAGCAATTCAGATGTGGTCCCGCCGCACCCCCCCCCCCCCCCGGGACTCACAAGCCAAAACACATACTGCCAGGTAAGAACAAAATGCTACCAAATTGAAAGCAGAGCTCAAAGTAGACAATAATGTGGCTGAGGTTGGATTATAGAGACTGAGAAGCTAGGCTTTGATTTGGGTAAAAAAGGGTTAGGAGACGTATTCACTTCTCTCCAATCACTCTGTATTTTCAAATTCCCCAGCATTCTCAGAGGGGAATGGCATTTAGAACACAAGGTACATTTATAAATCAAGAGATCAAATCATATATAGCATAAGCCAACATAATATTGTAAAGTAATTATCCTCCAATTAAAAATATATTTAAGAAAAGATCAAATCAATCACAATAAGTGGCTTCTTCTTTAGGTTTCCTTTCATTTTGTATTTCCTTATTTATCCTGCTAGTGGTCTGAACTTTAGTTAGGAGAGTCTCAAGAAAAAATTCACCTGTCTTTCCTACACACTTGAAATTCAAAGGGAAACTTCAGGTGGAAATACCTCAAATCTCACATGAACTACTTTGAGCAATAGTACCACCCTAGGCAGCAAGGGATGTTCAAACATACTGGGCGTTGCACGCGCCCAGCCCCAGCCCCTCCACTTGCGAGCTGCGATTCCCCATTTCTCTCCACCACGAAGGAAAGCTGAAACACGAATGAGTGAAATGGCATGACTACAGGCAGAATTCTGAACGCAGTATAATTTTTTAAAGGAAATCATCTGAAAATAATTGTTGTTGACTGTCATTAATGATAAGTTGCTTTCAAAACAGCTCATAACTTATTGGGAAAAAGAAATCGATCTGTCTTACTCGGTAACAGATGGAATACTTGTTTGCCAGGGTGTGGAAAAAAAATGAAAATTCCTAGCAAACTGATAAGACCCTTCCCCCTGTATAAAGATGGGGCTTCCTTCAAAAACGTGTTATCAGTGCTCTACAAATAGCTTTCAAAGTTTACAAGTGCAGAGTTAAGTCAACATCAGTGCATTGTAATGTAGCTTGGCCATATCACCTTCTTTGAGACTTACCCATTAGCTAAAGAATAGCTAAAGAATATCCATTGTCTTCTTGCCCACCCCACCCTCTTTTATGGATACAGACAACTGACCTGGGCCTGGTGAGGCCAGTAAGGAATAGAAATTGGAGAGGAATGGAAATTGGAGAGTCCCTCAGCTTCTGGTCAGGCCCTCCCTATTTATTCCTACAGGCATTTCTCACTGCAGCCAAAAGTCTTACTCTAAAACAAGGGTCCGTCATCTTATTTTCCAGAGCAAATGTGACACGAAGGTAAGATAGATTAAAATGGTTATATCTGCAAAGTGCTGAGGACAGTCTCCGGCCCACAGTAAGAGCTGTGCAAGTGTTTGCTATTTCAGTGATGACTACATCTCAAAGCTACAGCTGAGAAACATCACTGCCTAAGATTAGGCAGGAAAAGAATCCAAATTCTTTTCTTTCCAAAAGGCAGGTGGTACCAGCTCTCAAAGGGACATGGTCAGAGCTAAACTCCTAGTTACCAAAGCATAGCTCATCTAACTCAGAAAGAGCTCTTGATTGAAAAGTGCAAAAATAGGAGTGAAATGGCCTAAGTCATTTACCAGGTGACCTTGGGTACCATGGCAACTTCTTTGCAAGTCATCTATTTAAGGACAGCAAATGGCTTTGAGATGAGAAGCAGCTGAGTGATAACACTATCTCATTCCCTACCTCTGACAGCCTCCAATTTTGAGTGTATCTAGTAATCAGTGATGAAACATGCCAATATTTCCTATGCTTCTCTAACTTGTCCCACTGCATTTCTTTTGGTGTCTTATGACTTTGAAGGAGAGTCACAGGGTGAGTGGGGGCAGGATGGCTTTCTGAGAAGGCAGGAAGTGTGACGTGGCAGGAAATAAAAATGAATTCAAACAGTCTAGATTCCTGGCCTGGCCTCAAGGGCTGCCTGGACCTGCAGAAAGCCTCTTATCCAGGCGTGAGCCCAGCAAACTCTTGTGTTTAATCCTTTTCCAGTGATGCTTAAAACAGTTTGGAAAGCTCATGTTGCCTACTCATGCTCCATCACAATCAAACCAAGTGGCTTCCATTTCAACTGTGATCTGCAATATACTCAGCGGCCATTCTAATCCTCTCCCCTGGACACTATCCAGGCAGGCACCTGGGCATTTCTCTTACTTGTCCTGTCTTTTTTTCATCTTTATTGTGTTAACTTCTCTGTCACAGAATCAACTGTGTTATAAACAACAGAATCCTCATCTTTAATAAAGGAGAATTAAAAACATAGGAGAAATATATATATATGTATATCTGGGTTTTGTTGTTTATAAGACAGTTGAATCTATGACAGAGAAGGGGCCAACTGATTACAGAATAGAGAGAAGATTTGAGAGTTGTCTCTGCCCTGTTATATTCTTGTGTTTTATCTTTCCAACCACACTGCACATTTTTTAAGAGCAGAAATGATGCTGAAGTATCTCTAGCTCTTCCATCACTTTCCCTAACTTCCTATGAAATATTTGTAGTTACAGTAATAATGTGTACATGGCTCTTTGCATTTTATAAAAGGCTCTAACTCTTGGGATAAAACTATTTTCTACCACGTACCCCAGAGATATTAAGAGACCTTCCCATGTCAGTACTGCCCAAAGCAATGTGCACATGACCACGTTATCACATTACCCGACAGGAGGGGCAGAGGCAGCATCTGGACCCAGGTGCTATGGCTTCAGAGCCTGCATACTGAACCATCACTATACAGCCCCTCACGATGGTGGGCCCGCTTCTCTTCTTACTCTCTCACAGGACCTTCTTTCTCCATACACAATTTATTTACAGAGGCTTGAAAGAGTGAGCTCAACAAAGGAGCACGTTACAGTAAGGAGAGGAACTCAAGGTCTTATTTCCAGTTACCAGGGGAAATTTTACGAAAGACGTAGGCTTGTTAAAAAATGCCATAAGCCCTTTGAAAAACAATGGATGGTGTAAATTCACTTTAAAATTACCCTTTTCAAAACATATATGTTGCTGTTCAAATACACAACTGTCCTAGGGAGGCTCGGATGGAATTCTCAGGTAAAGTAACAGAGCTCCAGGTACATGTATTAAACCCACAAATCATCATCTGAGCAAACACTGAGCAAGTGAGAGAACTAATATAGGAAAAGTCAGTCCTGCCTGATCTTGCTCCTGGGTCAGGAGGTGCCTCACCACCCACACCCAGGAGGAGAGAGAGCATACCTTTTATCTCAGCTACTTCTGATTTCCTCTGCAGAGCTGACTTGTGTCAGGTTGTAGCAGATGAACGCTCTCCTGGAGCCCAAGGCCTGGGGTGCCAGAGAAGCAGGCACTGCCTTGGCACCTCAGAATCATCTAGGAGCTCATCAGAGGGAGCTCAGGCCAGGAGTGGCCATAAAAACATTGAAAATAGTGGCAGATGCTCCTTCCACCGTGAGGCCACAGACCTGAGAGGGGCCAGCTAGCTGAGGATAAATTGCCCTCCACTCTCAACAGGTAACCAGGTAACCCTGTGTGGGTTCCTCCTAGTGATGCACCGCTATCAGCCCAGCAGCCTCACATTCAGAAGCCAAGTGGCCCACGGAGAGACCAGGAACATGGCAGGAGCGGTGCCTGGGGAGGTGTGGGTCAGACAAGACAGGGCACATTTTATGCACAAACGCATGTTCTTTCCAACCACTGGAGTCTGCCTTGACCTCTGCCCTTGCAGAACTCCTACAGCAAAGCATCCTTATCTTGTACTCAGCCACAAGCCTGGCCATCTTATCTCTTATGTGTTCAAGGCTCAAGGGAAGAGCTCTTCTAACTGCCTTCAGCCGTCAGCACATAGGAGGCCCCAACACTTTCTGGATCAGGTGATGGGTCATTCAGAGTGTAGGGCGCAGCAGCTCTCTGAGTCCAATCCTTCAGATGCTCAGGGCCCTTCTATCTGTCAGAGTTGAAGAGACAAGCTCTTTTCTACTTGGCTTTTGGTGACAGAAGAACCAGGAGATCAAATTATCAATTAAATGAAGCAAGCTAAATGGAAAACAAAGTATCGTTTGACAGGGCCTAATTTTTCCTTTCTTTCTTGCCTCAAGTTTTTGAGAGAATGTACCTCTTTCCCTTCCAAGAAAGTTGTGCAAATTGTATAAAGATTTTCTGAGTAGGACTCGAGACAAGTGAGTTTATGTTTGGAAAATGTTCTGACTTGGGAAAGAAGAAGCAAAGCTCATGGGAACTTGGCTAAGGGTTGGAATTTACCTGAAGGTTAATCTGGACTACAGGGGATGGCTACAAGGCAGCCCAACACTTGTCAGTTCCATGCAGATGAGGTAGGAGATCTGGGAGCCCCCACGAGGTTCCCGTCACCCTCAATTACTTTCCATACCAACTTGTCAAAAAAGCCTAAAATATCACACTACTTACAAACAATTGATAATGTTCTGCATTAACATTTATGTTTTAATTTGAGCAGATTTAAGATAGGTAGTAAAATGGCATTGCCTCCTGAAATGGGTAAGCCACACCAACCATGGGCATGTACCAGGGCTCTCTTGAAGTTTGTTGCCTAAGGGGAAGACCTCACATGACTCACAGTCAGGGAACAGGACACAGATGCTTCTGAAGACAGCAGATTTAGGCAGGGCTGTGAAGAGAGAGACAGGAGTGGGGGGATCCAAATCTGTTTGAGGTACATAGCAAAGAGGGGACGATCTTGAGAGCAGAATGCAGAAGGACAAGTCTTAGCTACTTCATTGTTCTACCCTGTGCAGGCTCTGGTCATAAACACTCGTTTACCTTTTATCCCCAAAAGGTCAGTGCCTGGAGTACCTTCAACGAATCTATTTCTCACATTTCAGAATTCACACTCAGCTCTCCTAGAGGCAATAACACATCAGTCTTGGCTCAGCCAGCTCTGTGCATGGTGCCCCCGGACCAGGTCTAACATGGATGGGCCTCAAGAGCGTCATACTGAGTGACGTATGTCCGACAAATGTGATATCACTTACATGTGGGATTTTAAAAATGGTACAAATGAACTTATCTGCAAAACAGATATAGAGTTACAGATGTAGAAAACAAACTTATGGTTACCGGGGGTCGTGAGAGTAGGGGTAAATCGGGAGATTGGGATTGATGTATACACACTACTGTATCTAACATAGATTAATAAGAAGAACATAGCATATTTAGCACAGGGAACTCTACTCAATACTCCTCAATGGCCTAGATGGGAAAAGAATCAAAAAGAGAGTGTAAATATATATATATACACATAAGTGTATCTGTGTAAATGCTTCACTTTGCTGTATATTTGAGACTAACAACACTGTAAATCAGCTATACTCCAATAAACATTTTTAAAATAAACAACATGGGGGAAAAGCAAACATAGCCTTAATAAAAACAACCCTTCAAACTTACATTTCTGTCATTATTTATATTGAATTCAATGCCAAAGGATGATGGACTTTCAAAGCTGATGGACTGGGGGAGTCGTGGTAACTGTCCCACTCGTGGTAGCTGATCCCAACTACTCTGAGGCAGTCCCCACCTGCAGAGACCTCACTAGATGTTGTTTCTTTTTTGGGGGTCAGAACAATGGTTTCCTGAGCTTCTTAAACCTTCCTACCAAAATGTTCCAGAAAGGGCAGGAGGTGACAGGGAAAAGAGAGGTCCAGCTCAAGGCCCACCAAAAAAAACATTTTTTTCTTTCATCGTACATTTATCTCATAAGCAGACAAAGTTCGCATCTACTGTAAAAAGCATCTGCTTTTATTCTTACATAATTCTTCCCCCACTCCAAAATTTCTGGGTACAATGGATGCTCCAGGAAGCAGCTGTTTGGAACAGAGGCAGAGACCTCTCTGGGTGACTGAACCTTTTTTGCCATCTGAGCCACATGTGGGCAGAAGCTAAGCCCTGTGACAGCGGGACACCAGTGAAAACTGCAGGCCTTGACTCTGCGATGACCCACCGGCTCATGAGACTGCTTAGGACCTGGAGAGGGTGCCCGTTTAAACACAAAGCCCACAAAGCTGGTTGAAGGATGAAAGGAGATGATACATGTGACATGCTCCATGCTAGGCACTCAAGAAATGTTAACTATTAATATTTCTCCTCCTCCTATCTAGTTAGAAAAGGCCACATCCTCCCCCTATTTGCAGCCCTTTAGAGGCCCCTCAGGCCACAAGGCTCTTCACGATGGGCCACCACCGAACCCTCTGGCCTCATTTTCTGCTTCTTTCCCCCAGTCACTCATGCCTGGACTCCACCATTTAGTCTGGGATGATTTACGGTCCCCATACGTCTGTGTTCTTTCACACCCCAGGGGTCCCGTGGGTTCTGAGTGCTCTCCCTGGAAGGCTTCCATACAGCCCCCCATTCTACCTGTTACTCCCCTCACCTGATCAGACCCAGAGGAGGCAGCACCCCATCTGTGAGCCTTCTCAGCCCCTTGCGCTTCCACGGACCTAGTGTCTGCCTCTGAAGCATCATGCTCGGTCTCTATTGCTATTTGTCCATCTCATCTTTCAAGTGTCCTGCTCATGGGGGAGTAAGACTTCATCACTCCATGCCTTGTCTACACACAGAAGACACTCAACAAACATTTGGTGAATAAATGCATGTACCTGGGCACGTGGGTGGGAGCATGAATAGTGCGGGGGATGGGGTGGTGGGTGCCACAGAAGATGGGGGGATATACCTGCCCAGCACTGGAGCCTGTACATGGACTGTCATGACCCCTCAGCCCAGCACTGCGGGTAAGGGGGCCACCAGAAAGGTTTCTATATCTTGACTGCAGTGGGTAGAGGGTTTTATTTGCCTAAGTCTAACTATACCATCTTCTCCCCACCACCTAAATACCAAGATCCAGGAGATACACATGTGCTCATGCAGGCACAGTTCCTACCGCCAGCTATTTCCTGCCACTTCAGTTTTGCCAAAATGCTTTCCTTACTCCTGCATGGGCATTTTGTTCAAAACTTTGTATTTTTGCATTTTAGTCATTTTCATTATCTTATCCATTTTGCTTCCTGAAAGTTGTGTTTTATCTTACGGTCTTTGTGTTATTTTATCTATTTTTTAACTTTAGATTTTTAAAAATGGGGTTCTTCGGGGAAGGCAGCAACTTCAAGGTTACTTAGGACCAGGACACAGAGGCTCCATACAGTCTGTGCCTTTAGGAATTCCCAGGTTCATAGGAAAGATAAAAAAACAAACCCTAAAACAGACAATATATCAACTCTCAAAAGGCACACAAAAACGGGCCCCAAATAGTCTCCAGCACCTCAACACCCGGGCTGAATGGAGATGAGTGAAGGAGGAGATTGGACAGGCAGAGGTGGTCAGAGTCATCTCTCACATGATCATGACTACCTCCCAGATTGTCTAGGCTGTAATTCTTACAATACGTGCACCCTCTTCCTGGTTTTTTCACACAGCACAGGCAATCACTAGGCAAGATTACAAGAGGTGGGGCTCACCCAAGAGTATTTATCCCCTCCCTCCCAGGCAACATCATCATTTACACTGAATTACATGATTCAGCACTTCCTAAAGGAGGTTGCAGCCATTTCTGATACAGGACCAAAGCAAGGAAAGAAAGGCATCCTGACAGAGCCAAGAGTGGGGTCAGATCTTTTCTTTCCAGCCTTCCCATGCCCTGACACCTGGATTCCTACCAGAGGATGTTCAGTGGGAGGGAAGGAGGGAGAGGAGAAGGGTGCTCACTGGGCAGCCAGCAGCCCCAGCCGCAAGCATCTGCACTCGATGCTGGTGGGAAGTGGTCTCTGCTAACTGGTTCAGTCAGAGAGACAGCAATGACGACGAAGACAACCGTAGGGAAGAGACTGAAGGAAAGAAAGTCATCAGTGCATAATGAGAAGGGGGGCTCTTATAGGCTTGGTGGATGTTTTTATTATTTTTCTCCAGGAACAAAAGCCTCCATAATTGTCTGCTATCTTACCTCTTGGCATTTAGAATTACGGACAGTAATCCTTCGTTCAAGTAGTATTAGGTCAGTTAACATTCATACTCATCTACTCAGGGTGGGGCTAGTGGTAAAGAACCCACCTGCCAATGCAGGAGATGTAAGAGACATAGGTTCGGTCTCTGGGTTGAGAAGACCCCCTGGAGGAGGTCATGGCAATCCACTCCAGTATTCTTGCCTGGAGAATCCCATGGACAGAAGAGCCTGAGGGCTACAGTCCATGGGGTGGCAAAGAGCCTGAAATGACTGCAATGATTCAGCACGTGCTCAGGGTGGAGACCTCTTTTCTATAGGTACTGACTCCCCAAGTCACCTCATACTCATATGTCATCCAGTCTGGTGTTTTTTGATAGATAGATAGGTCTCAAATTTATATAGCCTGTCCAAAATTTCCTTTTGATCTCTGATTCTGAATTCTCAACTCCACCTGCCCTGACACATCCCTCATACTTGATCCTCTAAAAGTCTTTGTCAGCTTAGTATCGACTCCTTCCTTCCATTTAATCAGGCCAAAGGCCTTGCAATCGTCCACCACTCTGTCTCTTCGCCCCACAGGGAATCTGTTACAGCATCCAACCACTTCTCCTCACACCTCTGCTGCTCCCATCCTGTACTAAGTCACCATTATTTCTTATCTGAACTATTACAGTGTTCTCCTCACTGATCTCCCTGCTTCCACTCTTGCCCTACTTTGCTCTTGAAATAGTTATCAGATTGAGGTTTTCATGATCTAAGTCAGAGCACATGACTCTCCTGCTCAAAATCCTCCAACAGTTCCACCTGCCCTAGAGTAAGGGTCACTGTCCACGTACTGCCCTACAGGGGTGAGCCTGCCACTCTCTGATTTCATCTGCAAACTCTCCTCTCACTCATCCCACCCCAACAATCCTGGCCTCTTTGCTTCCTCTTGGATGCCCCAGGGCCTCTGCACTGGCTGTTTCTTCTGTGTGAATCCTCTTCCCCAGATATCTACACAGCCTACTGTCTCATACAATCTGAGTCTTTCCTCAAATGTTTCCCAATCTGTGTGAGGGCTTCTCTGACCACTCTGTATCAAGTGATCCATGAAGGCACAAATTTTGTTCACTGATATATCCCTGACATATCAAAGACACTCATTTCATGCTTCTGAATGATGAGGAAATGGAGCTAAAGATGGTCATGTGATCCAAGCTTGGACAACTGGCCTTTCTCTCCTGGGTCTGTGAATCATGAAGGATGGAGAGGCGGAAACATGTCCTGGAGTGTATCGATCCCAGCAGTGGTGCCCTGACAGTCTTTGCCTGATATGTGGCCTGTCCTGGATCCATCTTTTTCTCAGCCTGATTCTGCATCAATATCTTCAATTCTGTGAGTTACTCTATCTCCTTCCAATAAATTCTCTCCCCTTTTCAAATTAGCCAGTGTCATTTTCCATTGCATGAAACTCAACAACTCTAACTGATGGGCCATTTCATTTCCCAATTCTTGTTTTCTCCTGTTCTGGGTTCTCCGGCCACTCAGTAAAAGTGATACGTGTTCCATGAGCATTCCAGTCAGACTAGTCTTGCTACTGACATTTTATGACCCCGCTAAAATGCCACTATTGTACTAAAAATAATAGTGACAGGTCCCCATATTCCTTTATAGCTCAAAAATAGAAGTTAACTTCTTATTTTACTGAAAAGAAAATGGAAGCCCAAGAAATGAAGTGGTAGACTGTGTGAAAAGAGAGTCTAGAGTTTAATGTTTGGTTGCTAAAGAAAGAAAACAGAATTCAGAGGGAGAGTGGCCAACTTTGTGCTCAAAACTGCTCATTCTCAGTCCTGGAAAATGCTAGAACAGTGCAGTCAGTTATCATCCTGCACAGTGTCCATTCCTCCTAAACCATAGTTGCTGGACTATAATGCACACCCCCCCCCCCCCCCCCCCCACCCAGCAATAGCTGAAGGCCCCCATTAGAGTGCATGGTTTGCTTTCTGCCCTTTTCAAGGCCACATCTGGCCGTGGAAAATCCTCAAAGATGATGCTCACCTGGCAGGACCTAGGCCACCATGAGCCAGGTCTGTTCAGCTGATCCTGTACAATTTCTCTGACATCACCAGGCTTGTTTTCATTGGGAGGAGAGCAGTAGGGGTCAGGGAGAAAGAAATGCTGATAAAAGCTCTTTAACATTCTGGCATGACTGCCCAGGGATAGTGTTTCTCAGCTCTAAGTAAAAATGCTTGTAGTTTTGTTTGGACATTGGCCATAGGGCCTTAGCCAAAGTGAATTTTCAGTCTAAGATGACTGGAGGTTCAGTGTGTGTGTGCGCCTAGTTGCTCAGTTGTATCCTGCTCTTTGTGACCCCATGGACTGTAGCCCAACAGGCTCCTCTGTCCATGGGGATTCTTCAGGCAAGAATACTGGAGTGGGTTGCCATGCCCTCCTCCAGGGGATCTTCCAGACCCAAGGATCGAACTCATGTTTCCCACATTTCAGGTGGATTCTTTACCATCTAGCCACCAGGGAAGCCCATGAATACTGGGGTGGGTAGCCATTCTCTTCTTCAGGGGATCTTTCCAATCCAGGAATTGAACTGGGGTCTCTCACATCACAGGCAGATTCTTTACCAGCTGAGCTACCAGGGAAGCCCAGAAGTTCAGAAGTTATCTTAATCAACTGACAAACAGTTGGTCAGCACCCTGGACAGTGTTCTCCATGCACCCAGGGAGGGTTGGGCTGCAACCTGAAACCAGCTCCAGGACATGGGGTCCTAGGAGCTACAGGGAAGAGACCAGCTATTCCATCTTAGTGCCTGTTCCCAAGATAGCCTCAGGATACCAGGAGGAAAAACAAACACAGGAACACAAACCAAACAAATCTGTAGCAGCTCTGTAAATACTGGACTGCCTAGAGGGATAAGAGCTAAATAAAGATAGTAGAGCTTTCTGGAAGATCAGATCAGATCAGTCGCTCAGTCATGTCCGACTCTTTGCGACCCCATGAATCACAGCACGCCAGGCCTCCCTGTCCATCACCAACTCCCGGAGTTCACTGAGACCCACGTCCATCAAGTCATTGATGCCATCCAGCCATCTCATCCTCTGTCGTCCCCTTCTCCTCCTGCCCCCAATCCCTCCCAGCATCAGAGTCTTTTCCAATGAGTCAACTCTTCGCATGAGGTGGCCAAAGTACTGGAGTTTCAGCTTTAGCATCATTCCTTCCAAAGAAATCCCAGAGCTGATCTCCTTCAGAATGGACTGGTTGGATCTCCTTGCAGTCCAAGGGACTCTCAAGAGTCTTCTCCAACACCACAGTTCAAAAGCATCAATTCTTTGGCACTCAGCCTTCTTCACAGTCCAACTCTCACATTCATACATGACCACAGGAAAAACCATAGCCTTGACTAGACGAACCTTTGTTGGCAAAGTAATGTCTCTGCTTTTGAATATGCTATCTAGGTTGGTCATAACTTTCCTTCCAAGGAGTAAGTGTCTTTTAATTTCATGGCTGCAGTCACCATCTGCAGCGATTTTGGAGCCCAGAAAAATAAAGTCTGACACTGTTTCCACTGTTTCCCCATCTATTTCCCATGAGTGATGGGACCGGATGCCATGATCTTAGTTTTCTGAATGTTGAGCTTTAAGCCAACTTTTTCACTCTCCACTTTCACTTTCATCAAGAGGCTTTTTAGTTCCTCTTCACTTTCTGCCATAAGGGTGGTTTCGTCTGCATATCTGAGGTTATTGATATTTCTCCCGGAAATCTTGATTCCAGCTTGTGTTTCTTCCAGTCCAGCATTTCTCATGATGTACTCTGCATATAAGTTAAGTAAACAGGGTGACAATATACAGCCTTGATGAACTCCTTTTCCTATTTGGAACCAGTCTGTTGTTGCATGTCCAGTTCTAACTGTTGCTTCCTGACCTGCATACAAATTTCTCAACAGGCAGATCAGGTGGTCTGGTATTCCCATCTCCTTCAGAATTTTCCACAGTTTATTGGGATCCACACAGTCAAAGGCTTTGGCATAGTTAATAAAGCAGAAATAGACATTTTTCTGGAACTCTCTTGCTTTTTCCATGATCCAGCAGATGTTGGCAATTTGATCTCTGGTTCCTCTGCCTTTTCTAAAACCAGCTTGAACATCAGGAAGTTCATGGTTCACATATTGCTGAAGCCTGGCTTGGAGAATTTTGAGCATTACTTTACTAGCGTGTGAGATGAGTGCAATTGTGTGGTAGTTTGAGCATTCTTTGGCATTGCCTTTCTTTGGGATTGGAACGAAAACTGACCTTTCCAGTCCTGTGGCCACTGCTGAGTTTTCCAAATTTGCTGTCATATTGAGTGCAGCACTTTCACAGCATCATGTTTCAGGATTTGGAATAGCTCAACTGAAATTCCATCACCTCCACTAGCTTTGTTCGTAGTGATGCTTTCTAAGGCCCACTTGACTTCATGTTCCACGATGTCTGGCTCTAGGTCAGTGATCACACCATCGTGATTATCTGGGTCGTGAAGATCTTTTTTGTACAGTTCTTCTGTGTATTCTTGCCATCTCTTCTTAATATCTTCTGCTTCTGTTAGGTCCATACCATTTCTGTCCTTTATCGAGCCCATCTTTGTATGAAATGTTCCTTTGGTATCTCTGATTTTCTTGAAGAGATCTCTAGTCTTTCCCATTCTGTTGTTTCCCTCTATTTCTTTGCATTGATCGCTGAGGAAGGCTTTCTTATCTCTTCTTGCTATTCTTTGGAACTCTGCATTCAGATGTTTATATCTTTCCCTTTTCTCCTTTGCTTTTCACTTCTCTTCTTTTCACAGCTATTTGTAAGGCCTCCCCAGACAGCCATTTTGCTTTTTTGCATTTCTTTTCCATGGGGATGGTCTTGATCCCTGTCTCCTATACAATGTCACGAACCTCATTCCATAGTTCATCAGGCACTCTATCTATCAGATCTAGGCCCTTAAATCTATTTCTCACTTCCACTGTATAATCATAAGGGATTTGATTTAGGTCATACCTGAATGGTCTAGTGGTTTTCCCTACTTTCTTCAATTTAAGTCTGAATTTGGCAATAAGGAGTTCATGGTCTGAGCCACAGTCAGCTCCTGGTCTTGCTTTTGCTGATCAACCCCACGTCCAAGGAGCCGTGGCTGTGCAGGCGCAGGAGGGCCTAGAGGAGTTATCCCACGTTGAAGGTCAGGAAGGGTGGCAGTGAGGAGATAGCCCTCGTCCAAGGTAAGGAGCAATGGCTGCGCTTTGCTGGAGCAGCCGTGAAGAGATACCCCACGCCCAAGGTAAGAGAAGCCCAAGTAAGACGGTAGGTGTTGCAAGAGGGCATCAGAGGGCAGACACACTGAAACCATACTCACAGAAAACTAGTCAATCTAATCACACTAGGACCACAGCCTTGTCTAACTCAATGAAACTAAGCCATGCCCATGGGGCAACCCAAGATGGGCGGGTCATGGTGGAGAGATCTGACAGAATGTGGTCCACTGGAGAAGGGAATGGCAAACCACTTCAGTATTCTTGCCTTGAGAATCCTATGAACAGTATGAAAAGGCAAAATGATAGCATACTGAAAGAGGAACTCCCCAGGTCAGTAGGTGCCCAATATGCTACTGGAGATCAGTGGAGAAATAACTCTAGAAAGAATGAAGGGATGGAACCAAAGCAAAAACAATACCCAGCGGTGGATGTGACTGGTGATAGAAGCAAGGTCCGATGCTGTAAAGAGCAATATTGCATAGGAACCTGGAATGTCAGGTCCATGAATCAAGGCAAATTGGAAGTGGTCAAACAAGAGATGGCAAGAGTGAATGTTGACATTCTAGGAATCAGTGAACTGAAATGGACTGGAATGGGTGAATTTAACTCAGATGACCATTATATCTACTACTGTGGGCAGGAATCCCTCAGAAGAAATGAAGTAGCCATCATGGTCAACAAAAGAGTCCAAAATGCAGTACTTGGATGCAATCTCAAAAATGACAGAATGATCTCTATTCGTTTCCAAGGCAAACCATTCAACATCACAGTAATCCAAGTCTATGCCCCAACCAGTAATGCTGAAGAAGCTGAAGTTGAACGGTTCTATGAAGACCTACAAGACCTTTTAGAATTAACACCCCAAAAAGATGTCCTTTTCATTATAGGGGACTGGAATGCAAAAGTAGGAAGTCAAGAAACACCTGGAATAACAGGCAAATTTGGCCTTGGAATACGGAATGAAGCAGGGCAAAGACTAATAGAGTTTTGACAAGAAAATGCACTGGTCATAACAAACACCCTCTTCCAACAACACAAGAGAAGACTTTATACATGGACATCACCAGATGGTCAACACTGAGATCAGATTGATTATATTCTTCGCAGCTTTCTGGAAAAAGAGACATAATCAGGATTTTGAAGGAAGGGAGGGACTTCATGTGATAGAGAGAAAAGTATACAAGGCAGGAGGGCGTAGATAGATAAAGACAAACAAGACAAGTCTGACAAACTGATTTCCATCAACACATCTGAAGTGTTCCCCAGCACACCAGGAAATACCATTTCTGAAAAAAATGCCCCACCCTGTCTTCTTCAAATTATATTCAAATATATTCTTCAAATAGTCTCAAAATCAACTCTCTGATAAAGCCCTTTTCATTCTCTATCTTTTTCTAAAAATGGACTTTTACCTTCTAACAATGATGACTATATTTAGACCTGATGAAATGTTAGCCACGGCTATGAGACCTGCGGTTCCTTTCCTGATTACCCAACTCGATTGTTACTGGGTGCATTTTTCCTTCCTTTACTCCTAGATCCTCAGTCCTACACTCTGCCAGAACTGTTCTCTTCTGGAAAGCTTTTAGAATTTTACTTACAGGCTGCCAATGTCTTATTTCTTTGCCCTTTGTTATTTATCTGTTAGGATTTAATTAGGCGAATTAGAAATAGTCATCTCCCTTTCTCCCTCCTTTGAGAAAAAGTCTCTGATTAAATTTTATGATTAGAAAGAATTTTTCTTTATTCAAAAGCCTTTTGAGGAACTAAACTCAGACTAGTTAGAGCCAAAACACACTCAGCATTTCTCTTTCATATAATAATGACAGGCAGTGAGCAGAAGGGAGAGAGGTATGAAGAACATTTCAGCAACAATGGACAAGACAGAAAAATCAAAGTACCATCAGGCAAAGCCAGTTCCAGAAGCTAAAACATGGGCTGTCCTGAAACCAAAACTGAAGCAACACCTTCAATCACTCCGAATCAGAGTGATGAAGGTATCTGCTTTCTCTCCATAAAAATCAAGTCTCTAAAGAGACTAAATAAGTTCCACCTGAGGGGACACATGCTCATTTAAATCGGTCCATTTGGGGCTTTGATCACAGGTCACTGCTGCTGCTGCTGCTGCTGTGGCTAGGACCCTTCAAATGGCTGGGATGCGAACAGGAGAGCTTTCTGAATCTTATCATCAGTGACTCAACAACCATGAAGATATAAAAAGTAATAGAATCTTGCCAAATTTCCTCTTCATTTTGGTTTCTGTAAATGCAGAGCCTACCAACAATGGGACGAATGAATTCATACTACTAAGTCAAAACATGTTGGTACCTACATGTTCCATATAAATGGTGCAAGAAAATCCCCAAGGCAAGAAGGGGCCAGGCCGGATTCCTTCCTAGTGGTCTTGCTCCTCAGGCCTTCCGCTTACACAGGTTGGGGGGTCAAAGGGAGCAGGAAGTACAGGGAAGAAGCAGCGGCTTTAAAAGATGGGGCCAGGCAGAAGCAAAGACTCAGGCCATCTTCCTTCCTGGGGCTTCAAACCCTGGGTCTTGACACTAAGCTGCACCTAAGCAATTGTTCTACCCAAGCCTTGCTGCCCAGCAGCAGACATGAGGAGGCTGAAGGCTCAAGTGCTGAATGGAAGGCCCTCAGAGACAGCCCTACCCCAGACTTTTCTAGGGGTGGTCCTAGAACCACGCCCTAGAGAAACAGGTCTCAACCTGTTTGATCTTAACAAAGGAATGCAGGAACAGAGGATGAGCAGTCAAACTACAGGGCAGATAAAGCAGGGCCCTAGTCCCTCCTCAAGGGCTATACATAGTAATATACCTTTAAGTTCTGCAGGAACTAAGGCCCCCACCCAAGTCAAGGGTGGAATGATGCTGCTGACCCAACTGACTTCAATCAACTAAGACTTGGATTCTGTGGACCTTTGCGCCAATCCTATGCTGAGTTCTCCTCTGCTCAAGCCCCTTCATGATTATGCATGTTCACTTCAGTTGCTCAGTCGTGTCTGACTCTTTGTGACCCCAGGGACTGCAGCACATCAGGCTTCCCTGTCCATCACCAACTCCCAGAGCCTACTCAAACTCATGTCCATCGCTTCAGTGATGCAATCCAACCATCTCATCCTCTGTCACTCCCTTCTCCTCCCGCCTTCAATCTTTCCCAGCATCAGGGTCTTTTCCAATGAGTCAGTTCTTCGCATCACATACCATAGCTTAAAACTTCCCCAGTTTTGCTGTCTGGGGAGACATTGCTTTGGGAACAATCCTTGGTGTTTTTGTTACTTTCTGCAAGTAATAAACCCTTCTCCCAATCTTTGGCTTGGTTGTGCCTTTTGGCTTGACACCCATGAAGAGACAAACATGAAACAGGAGGGAAGGGGGCAGGCCGCAACCTTTAAAAGAATGACAGCCGTTGGCGATAGCATAACATAAACTGGTCAGAACAAACTAGGTCTAAGATTTGACTTCCAGTAGACCATGAGCCTCATTATATGCTCATTGTAACACTTGAGCCTACTAAGCGGCACACTCACTGGCACCATGATAGCTTCAAGGCCAACTATAAAAAGCCAAAATGTCGTGGTGGCCCAGTTCCTGAAAACCCCGGCCCCCTATTCAAAATAGTTGGACTAATCCTCTCACTCATTAGCCCACGGAATTACTGAGCCCATAAAAAGTAACCATTTTTCTAGTCTGGTCTCACTTTCCAAGATGGCCCCATAGCCTGGGACTGCTCTTGCCTTTTGAGACAGACTGCATTCTTTCTATGGAATGTGTCTCTCTCTAAATAAATCCACTTCTTGCCTAACACTTTGCCTCGCCTTGAATGCCTTCTGAGCTGAGATATAAAGAACCTGAGCCTCACTAAGCCTTGACACTGGGTGAATGATTCTAATTATAAGACCATCGGTTCAAGTCCCAGTCTGGGTTTTGGTGGGGTTCAAGTCCCAGCCCACGGTTTTAAGTCCCAATCTGAGGTGTGTGGTTTCTAATCCAATTTTCAGGCAACAAACTGAGTGTACAGCCAAAATTCTGTGTGCCAGATACTGGCCTTAGGTACCAAGTGGCAAGAGTCAATATCCCACCGACCTAAAAGGACAGCCCAAGCACTTGGGGACCTCTGCAGTGAGGGTCTGCATTAAGTAACTGGAAATCAATGCAGAAGTGTTCTAAAGTGAAGTTGCTCGGTCGTGTCCAACTCTTTGCGACCCCATGGACTATAGCCTACCAGGCTCCTCTATCCATGGAATTTTCCAGGCAAGAGTACTGGAGTGGGTTGCCATTCCCTTCTCCAGGGGATCTTCCTGACCCAGGGATCAAACCCGGGTCTCCCGCATTGCAGGCAAATTCTTTACCGTCTGAGCCAAGAAAATTGTTGGGGGTGGGCAAAAAAGCACAGCTAGGATTAAAAGGATTCCTGGCAGGCAAGATTTTATTTAATTTGCCTGAACCAAATTGATTACTGATGGTACTCCCATAACTCCTGGAAGGAAGACAACTCGGTGAGCTGCCAGAGGCTGAGTCAGGAAGTCACCTGCCAGAGACCAGAGCAAGAAGGAATCGCGATGCATGGACATAGGCCTCCTCAGAAGCACCAAGTTAGGGTGCAGGAAGACCGAGAGAACAAAACAATGGAGAAAAAGACAATGGAGCTGACCTAGGTCACCATGAATTCTGAAGGAATTAATCTACTTCTGGGAATTTAGCTGGAACAAATATTATTTTATTTCTGAGAATTCATCTGGAGTAAATCTTAGCAAAAGGGGACCACTGATTCAAGGTGACCTTTGGTCGAAGGGCGTTGTCACAAAAGGATGCCCTTCATTCTGCCAGAAGTCCTAACGCTCTAGTCCCCATGGTTTTATGTCTAAATTCCCAGGCGAATGAGTTGTATTCCAGCAGATGTGAAGTGGGATTTCTGATCTGCGAGTCCCAAACCCTCCACTTCCTAAGGGCTTGAGGAGGCAACACCCAGACTCCCATACCACTCACATTTTTCCTTTCCTAGCACGCAGTGATGCCTGTGGGATGGGGCTGAATTTGAGGGAGGGCATTGTGTTTCAGGTCTTAGTTGGTTTCTGCTGCCTCAGGCACTTTCCCGGTAAAGGAGAGTAAATACAGATCCTCACCAGGCCCCTCGTGCCCCATCCTCCCAACTCTCACCTGTGGACACGGTCATGAGACACTGTCTGGAGGCTGATCACTCCCGGAGCAGATTTAATGACCTGTGAGAGCCTGATACAGAGTGGGAGGAAGAAGGATGTGCCCGAGGGATTCAGGTTATGGAAACAGATCAATGAGGCTCAGTTCATGGTGTGTGGGTGTGTGTGTGTGTGTGTGTGTGTCTGTGTGTATGATTGTCTGTGTCTTTAGGGGTGGAGGATATACAGAAATATTTCAAAAGCTTTGTTGATGCCACTTATTTCTGGGTCCCCAAAATGTACTGCAGCAGGAAGGAAATAAAGAAGACAGAGATTTAAAAGCACTGAGAAGAAATTAAGGGTCAAGGAAGGGAGCCATTGGTATATGTTTCATGTGATAAAGAGATGACTTTACAAAAGATGAAGGAGAAATGTGGACTTCTGGCCAAAGCAAGGGGCGTGGGGAATAATGAGATGAGAGCCTGGGGTTGGGGGCTTGAGACAGCCCCTGCTGTTTCCTCTAGGTGGCAGGGAAGGCACAGTGTAATCAGTTTCCCTCCAGTTGTTCAGAGACTTCTAATTAAGCAATAAAAGTCAACCAGAGTGCCCCAGGAAGTGCCCTAGGAGAGGCTCTTGGGAGAGACAGCGGGATCCAGGCAGCAGCAGCCCTCCCTGGAGGGTCAGCCTGCCTCGTGGAAAGCCTTCGAGGCTCAGGTCTTTAGACAGCCCTTCCGCTGGGGTACAAAGAAACACTCCCAGTCACTGTCTCTACCTGGGCAGTCCCGGGGCAGAGGGACTGGAGCTGCCCACTGGCCTGAGTAGGCCGGGCAGCCTGGGGGTGCCGGTTACAGCCAGGGCGGTGGGACTGAGAACCCTCAAAGCCTCCCAGGAAGCCAGGCTGACAGCGCAGGAGTGAGGAGTCAGAGTCCAACACAAGCGCCTGCTTTCAGGTGCGAGGCTGGGCTGATGCAGCCTCTGGCCTGCCCATCAGGAGAGATCGTTATACTTAGGTCATTGAGTAGCCAGGAGTCTGCTGGTGAGCAGCCCAAACCTCAGAAAAGCAGGATCAGCCTCAGAGTTGGAAGAAACCCTACTTCCTCACCCTGAAGAGCTTGAATGCCTGCTATGTGCCAGAGCTGTGAGCAGAGCTGCCCCAGGGATCTCACTCTGGGCAGCCTGGGCAGTGAACCAGCTGGGACTGGGAGCTTCCCCCTCTCCCTGTGGGCAGGGCTGCACCTAAGCTCAGCTTCCCAGGGGCTGGGGCTTCTGCTCTGTTGAAGTAGCAGGGTCTACAGCTTCTCCTGGGCCCTAGGGCTCTCCAGGTGCATGGCAGCTAGCTTTCCCTTTTATGTGTTATGTTGGTTGTTCAGTCATGTCCAACTCTTTGTGTAGCCCACCAGGCTTTTCTGTTCATAAGGCTTTTCCAGGCAAGAATACTGGAGTGGGTTACCATTCCCTTCTCCAAGGGATCTTCCCAAGCCAGGGATTGAACCCAGGTTTCCTGCATTGCAGGTGGATGCTTTACCATCTGAGCCACCAGGGAAGCTTTCCCAGCCCACTCCTGTAATCCATTAGCTCCCTGGCCTGTCTGTGCCAAGGCCCTTCTATGGCCCTTCATTACCAGCTTGCTCTCTCCCTTGCTGTATAAGAGGGAAGATGCTCAAGGGAATGCGGTCCCTCCACTGGAATGAGCACCCAGAATGTCCCCTCACCTCTCTCTGAGATGTCTCACTTCTCTCACTGACCTTCAGCCCATGTAAGGCTGTTCCTTAACGCATGCTGTGTGACACTGAAGAACTGGTCCCAGACCCCAAGGCAATGGTTCTTCAGATTTAGGGGCATTAGGATAGCTACAGGAGTTAACAATATATGGGTTTCTGGGTCTGGTTCTGGAGATTCTATGTCAATAGATCAAGTGTGGGGCAAGAACTTGCCTTTGCAGCCAGGGACCATACCTTGGGAACCACCGCCTAGTGCCTGAGGGGCCTAGCCTGCAACACACAGGTACCATTAATTACTGGGGATACAGCAGGGGAGAAAACATCTCTCAGAAGCAAGTCTCAAACAAAGATTGTACATTTAAAATTATACACTGCTTGTTATTTGCTTGCAGCATCCCTCCCTCCCTCCCCACAGCGCGACTGAACAAAGAGAAGAAATACAGTTCCACCCATCAGAACACTGACACAAGCTTCCCTAACCAGGAAACCTTGACAAGCCACCTGTACAAACCCACACACAGCGAGGAAAAGCCACAATAAAGAGAACTCCACAAACTGCCAGAATACAGAAAGGACACCCCAAACTCAGCAATTTAAACAAGATGAAGAGACAGAGGAATACCCAGCAGATAAAGGAACAGGATAAATGCCCACCAAACCAAACAAAAGAGGAAGAGATAGGGAATCTACCTGATAAAGAATTCCGAATAATGATAGTGAAATTGATCCAAAATCTTGAAATTAAAATGGAATCACAGATAAATAGCTTGGAGACAAGGATTGAGAAGATGCAAGAAAGGTTTAACAAGGACCTAGAAGAAATAAAAAAGAGTCAATATATAATGAATAATGCAATAAATGAAATTAAAAACACTCTGGAGGCAACAAATAGTAGAATAACAGAGGCAGAAGATAGGATTAGTGAATTAGAAGATAGAATGGTAGAAATAAATGAATCAGAGAGAATAAAAGAAAAACGAATTAAAAGAAATGAGGACAATCTCAGAGACCTCCAGGACAATATTAAACGCTACAACATTAGAATCATAGGGGTTCCAGAAGAAGAAGACAAAAAGAAAGACCATGTGAAAATACTTGAGGAGATAATAGTTGAAAACTTCCCTAAACTGGGGAAGGAAATAATCACCCAAGTCCAAGAAACCCAGAGAATCCCAAACAGGATAAACCCAAGGTGAAACACCCCAAGACACATATTAATCAAATTAACAAAGATCAAACACAAAGAACAAATATTAAAAGCAGCAAGGGAAAAACAACAAATAACACACAAGGGAATTCCCATAAGGATAACAGCTGATCTTTCAATAGAAACTCTTCAAGCCAGGAGGGAATGGCAAGACATACTTAAAATGATGAAAGAAAATAACCTACAGCCCAGATTATTGTACCCAGCAAGGATTTCATTCAAGTATGAAGGAGAAATCAAAAGCTTCTCAGACAAGCAAAAGCTGAGAGAATTCTGCACCACCAAACCAGCTCTCCAACAAATACTAAAGGATATTCTCTAGACAGGAAACACAAAAATGGTGTATAAATTCGAACCCCAAACAATAAAGTAAATGGCAACGGGATCATACTTATCAGTAATTACCTTAAACGTAAATGGGTTGAATGCCCCAACCAAAAGACAAAGACTGGCTGAATGGATACAAAAACAAGACCCCTACATATGTTGTCTACAGGAGACCCACCTCAAAACAGGGGACACATACAGACTGAAAGTGAAGGGCTGGAAAAAGATTTTCCATGCAAATAGGGACCAAAAGAAAGCAGGAGTAGCAATACTCATATCAGATAAAATAGACTTTAAAACAAAGGCTGTGAAAAGAGATAAAGAAGGTCACTACATAATGATCAAAGGATCAATCCAAGAAGAAGATATAACAATTATAAATATATATGCACCCAACACGGGAGCACCGCAGTATGTAAGACAAATGCTAACAAGTATGAAAGGAGAAATTAACAATAACACAATAATAGTGGGAGACTTTAATACCCCACTCACACCTATGGATAGATCAACTAAACAGAAAATTAACAAGGAAACACAAACTTTAAACGATACAATAGACCAGTTAGACCTAATTGATATCTATAGGACATTTCATCCCAAAACAATGAATTTCACCTTTTTCTCAAGCGCACATGGAACCTTCTCCAGGATAGATCACATCCTGGGCCATAAAGCTAGCCTTGGTAAATTCAAAAAAATAGAAATCATTCCAAGCATCTTTTCTGACCACAATGCAGTAAGATTAGATCTCAATTACAGGAGAAAAACTATTAAAAATTCCAACATATGGAGGCTGAACAACACGCTGCTGAATAACCAACAAATCACAGAAGAAATCAAAAAAGAAATCAAAATTTGCATAGAAACGAATGAAAATGAAAACACAACAACCCAAAACCTGTGGGACACGGTAAAAGCAGTCCTAAGGGGAAAGTTCATAGCAATACAGGCACACCTCAAGAAACAAGAAAAAAGTCAAATAAATAACCTAACTCTACACCTAAAGCAACTAGAAAAGGAAGAAATGAAGAACCCCAGGGTTAGTAGAAGGAAAGAAATCTTAAAAATTAGAGCAGAAATAAATGCAAAAGAAACAAAAGAGACCATAGCAAAAATCAACAAAGCCAAAAGCTGGTTCTTTGAAAGGATAAATAAAATTGACAAACCATTAGCCAGACTCATCAAGAAACAAAGGGAGAAAAATCAAATCAATAAAATTAGAAATGACAGTGGAGAGATCACAACAGACAACATAGAAATACAAAGGATCATAAGAGACTATTATCAACAATTATATGCCAATAAAATGGACAACGAGGAAGAAATGGACAAATTCTTAGAAAAGTACAACTTTCCAAAACTCGACCAGGAAGAAATAGAAAACCTTAACAGACCCATCACAAGCACGGAAATTGAAACTGTAATCAAAAATCTTCCAGCAAACAAAAGCCCAGGTCCAGACGGCTTCACAGCTGAATTCTACCAAAAATTTAGAGAAGAGTTAACACCTATCCTGCTCAAACTCTTCCAGAAAATTGCAGAGGAAGGTAAACTTCCAAACTCATTCTATGAGGCCACCATCACCCTAATACCAAAACCTGACAAAGATGCCACAAAAAAAGAAAACTACAGGCCAATATCACTGATGAACATAGATGCAAAAATCCTAAACAAAATTCTAGCAATCAGAATCCAACAACACATTAAAAAGATCATACACCATGACCAAGTGGGCTTTATCCCAGGGATGCAAGGATTCTTCAATATCCGCAAATCAATCAATGTAATACACCACATTAACAAATTGAAAAACAAAAACCATATGATTATCTCAATAGATGCAGAGAAAGCCTTTGACAAAATTCAACACCCATTTATGATAAAAACTCTCCAGAAAGCAGGAATAGAAGGAACATACCTCAACATAATAAAAGCTATATATGACAAACCCACAGCAAACATTATCCTCAATGGTGAAAAATTGAAAGCATTTCCTCTAAAGTCAGGAACAAGACAAGGGTGCCCACTTTCACCATTACTATTCAACATAGTTTTGGAAGTTTTGGCTACAGCAATCAGAGCAGAAAAAGAAATAAAAGGAATCCAAATTGGAAAAGAAGAAGTAAAACTCTCACTATTTGCAGATGACATGATCCTCTACATAGAAAACCCTAAAGACTCCACCAGAAAATTACTAGAACTAATCAATGATTATAGTAAAGTTGCAGGATATAAAATCAACACACAGAAATCCCTTGCATTCCTATACACTAATAATGAGAAAACAGAAAGAGAAATTAAGGAAACAATTCCATTCACCATTGCAACGAAAAGAATAAAATACTTAGGAATATATCTACCTAAAGAAACTAAAGACCTATATATAGAAAACTATAAAACACTGGTGAAAGAAATCAAAGAGGACACTAATAGATGGAGAAATATACCATGTTCATGGATTGGAAGAATCAATATAGTGAAAATGAGTATACTACCCAAAGCAATTTATAGATTCAATGCAATCCCTATCAAGCTACCAACAGTATTCTTCACAGAGCTAGAACAAATAATTTCACAATTTGTATGGAAATACAAAAAACCTCGAATAGCCAAAGCGATCTTGAGAAAGAAAAATGGAACTGGAGGAATCAACCTACCTGACTTCAGGCTCTACTACAAAGCCACAGTTATCAAGACAATATGGTACTGGCACAAAGACAGAAATATAGATCAATGGAACAAAATAGAAAGCCCAGAGATAAATCCACGCACATATGGACACCTTATCTTTGACAAAGGAGGCAAGAATATACAATGGATTAAAGACAATCTCTTTAACAAGTGGTGCTGGGAAATCTGGTCAACCACTTGTAAAAGAATGAAACTAGAACACTTTCTAACACCATATACAAAAATAGACTCAAAATGGATTAAAGATCTCAACGTAAGACCAGAAACTATAAAACTCCTAGAGGAGAACATAGGGAAAACACTCTCTGACATACATCACAGCAGGATCCTCTATGACCCACCTCCCAGAATATTGGAAATAAAAGCAAAAATAAACAAATGGGACCTAATTAAACTTAAAAGCTTCTGCACATCAAAGGAAACTATTAGCAAGGTGAAAAGACAGCCTTCAGAATGGGAGAAAATAATAGCAAATGAAGCAACCGACAAACAACTAATCTCAAAAATATACAAGCAACTCCTACAGCTCAACTCCAGAAAAATAAATGACCCAATCAAAAAATGGGCCAAAGATCTAAATAGACATTTCTCCAAAGAAGACATACAGATGGCTAACAAACACTTGAAAAGATGCTCAACATCACTCATTATCAGAGAAATGCAAATCAAAACCACTATGAGGTACCATTTCACACCAGTCAGAATGGCTGCGATCCAAAAGTCTACAAATAATAAATGCTGGAGAGGGTGTGGAGAAAAGGGAACCCTCTTACACTGTTGGTGGGAATGCAAACTAGTACAGCCACTATGGAGAACACTGTGGAGATTCCTTAAAAAACTGGAAATAGAACTGCCTTATGATCCAGCAATCCCACTACTGGGCATACACACTGAGGAAACCAGAAGGGAAAGAGACACGTGTACCCCAATGTTCATCGCAGCACTGTTTATAATAGCCAGGACATGGAAGCAACCTAGATGTCCATCAGCAGATGAATGGATAAGAAAGCTGTGGTACATATACACAATGGAGTATTACTCAGCCATTAAAAAGAATACATTTGAATCAGTTCTAATGAGGTGGATGAAACTGGAGCCTATTATACAGAGTGAAGTAAGCCAGAAGGAAAAATATAAATACAGTATACTAACGCATATATATGGAATTTAGAAAGATGGTAACGATAACCCTGTATATGAGACAGCAAAAGAGACACTGATGTATAGAACAGTCTTATGGACTCTGTGGGAGAGGGAGAGGGTGGGAAGATTTGGGAGAATGGCATTGAAACATGTGAAATGTCATGTATGAAACGAGATGCCAGTCCAGGTTCAGTGCACGATGCTGGATGCTTGGGGCTGGTGCGCTGGGACGGCCCATGGGGATGGTATGGGGAGGGGGGAGGGAGGAGGGTTCAGGATGGGGAGCATGTGTATACCTGAAATTTAAAAATGTTAAAAATTATTTAAAAAAAATAATAATAAATATGAAAAAAAAAATAGAAAAAAAAAAAAAAAAGAAAGAAAAGCAGAGACATTATTTTGCCAGCAAAGGTCCATCTAGTCAAGGTTATGGTTTTTCCAGTGGTCATGTATGGATGTGAGAGTTGGACTATAAAGAAAGCTGAGTGCCGAAGAATTGATGCTTTTGAACTGTGGTGTTGGAGAAGACTCTTGAGAGTTCTTTGGACTGCAAGGAGATCCAACCAGTCCATTCTAAAGGAGATCAGTCCTGGGTGTTCTTTGGAAGGAATGATGCTAAAGCTGAAACTCCAGTACTTTGGCCACCTCATTCGAAAATTTGACTCATTGGAAAAGACTCTGATGCTGGGAGGGATTGGGGGCAGGAGGAGAAGGGGATGACAGAGGATGAGATGGGATTGTTGGATGGCATCACCAACTCGATGGACATGAGTTTGGGTGAACTCCGGGTGTTGGTGATGGACAGGGAGGCCTGGGGTGCTTCAATTCATGGGGTCGCAAAGAGTCGGACACGACTGAGTGACTGAACTGAACTGAAGGCTATCATGAAACATTTAAAGATCGTATTCTAGGCCTTTTTATATATTTTTTGCTTACGTAGATTTATGCTGTTGGAGCATAATTGGATAAAAGTAGGATCTTTTTTATTCTATGATTTAATGATACAATTTTTAGATCCAAATTAATCTTATTTTTCCTAATTTTCCTTAACTCCTTCTCAGTTTGAGGGCTACAGAAGTGTGTGGTAATAGCCAAAAAGGAAATTTCCCCAAATTTGTAGTGGCTTTTGTTACCCAGATGCAAATTTGTTTTATAATCTTATTGGCAATATACCATATTTGACATTTGTAGTCTTTTTTTTAAGAGTATGAGTTCTTAAGAATGAAATTAATATCCTAGTTATTGAATTTATTTAAATTTCAAAGGATTTAGAGCCATTCAATTCTGTAAGTGAAAATGTAAGAAGCTATATTTACATCTAAGGTGAATACACAAAATTTTATTTCCAAAAAAAAAAAAAATTATACACTGCTTAAGACTATGAAGGGAAAAGAGTGCGCTGAGTAAAAGTTGATAGGAAAACTAACTTGGATTGGGAGCACGAGGGTCACGGAGCGTCTCCTGGAAGAAGTGCTTCAGGCGTGCGTTGTATGTGCATGCTGGGCTGTGTCTGACTCCTTGCGGCCCCATGGACTGTAGCCTGCCAGGTTCCTCTGTCCATGGGATTTTCCGGCAAGAATACCAGAGTGAGTTGCCATTCCCTTCTCCAAGGAATCTTCCTGACCCAGGGATCGAACCCTGGTCTCTTACGTCTCCTGCACGGCAGGCAGATTCTTTACCACTGAGGCACAGGGGCAAAGCCCAGTGGGTGCATTGTATCCCCTCAATTTCCTGGGGCAGCCAAGTTATAAATATTCCCATTTAAAAAAAATATGGAAATTCTGTATTTGGCATATTCAAGCTCTATTTTCAGATGTCCATTTGTTCCCGAAAGTAGCTGAAAAGACCTTTGCTATGTAGGCTGGTTGAGAAACTATGGTCACCAGACTTAAAAGGCATCTACCCAGAATAATGAGATGCAAAGCAGAATTCATGCCAGAGCATGCCTTGGCTCTGCTCCAGGGCAGAGTTGATTTCACTCTGCCAAGGGGCCACAGCTGCAAGGAGGCCAGGCCCTGGGGTGATGTACTGTATATAAGGCACAGGAGGCCAGCAGGACCCACCACGCCAGGTTCCTGAGTCCAGCTGGACTCCAGGGATGGAGTGGGAGGGTGGGTATTTGGGTTTTTTTATTCCATGACCTCCACTACTTCATTCCGCAAAAGCAAAACAAAAGCACCACACTCAATGTGCCTCACTGACAGCCTCTTTTAAAAGATCGGGAGAAAGAAATCCTCGGTTAACGGAGGAGTTATTGAGTGACTGTTACGTACAGATACATATAATCCTCAAAACATAATCCTCACCCTTGAATCCTTAGACTTGTTTTAGAAACACTGCCTAGCACAGGGCTGCATACTAGGAAGAAGCTCGGTACTGGGAAACGGTAATAAGAAGGACCAACAATAACAATATGTTATGGTGTTATATCAATTACATAAGCATAATCGTCACTGTGCCAAAACACATTGCTCCCCTGGGAGGGGAGCTCCCCGGGCCAAGATCAGCAAGCACAGGGCCTTCCAGTGGAGATTCACGCCCTTGTACTGGAGACCCTCCTGGCCCATCCTACGAGTGCTAAGCCACTCAGTCAGGTCTGACTCTTTGCAATCCCATGGACCATAGCCCGCTGGGCTCCTCTGTCCATGGGATTCTCCAGGCAAGAATATTGGAGTGGGTGGCTGTGCCTTGTTTCAGATGGTCTTTCCCACCCAGGGACTGAACCCACGTCTGTTAACACCTATCTGACTCTGGCCCCTGCGGGACCACCTGTCTTCACCATCTGAGCCCTGGGTGACAACCATGAGTGTGTTTCTACACAGGAGCTCGCCCTCTTCACCCCAGGGATCAGTGCCCTTCAGCCTCTCAACAGCCTCGACCACTTGGGGAAGAACAGTGGACTCCCAGGTATAGGCCTGGGAAGACACAGATTTCCCATCCTTCCGCCTCTGCATGTGTCAGCCAGGGCTGCCTACAGTCCTGCCATGCCAGCGTGATCCTCAAAGTGTCGACAGCTGGCTCCACAGGCATCACCACCCGGGCACTTGTTAGGGATGTAATTCTGACCCCTCCCTGAATCTGACCTGCTGAATCAGAATCTGCATCTTAACAAGATCAGAGCTGACTTGTGTGCACCCTGAAGACCAAGAGACTCTAGTTTACAAACCTAGGCTGGGGAAGAAACAGCTCTCCTCGGCTGCCTGTCAGCGCAACGTTCTCAAGGGCCCTTGTACGAGGGAGAAGCAAGGCTGCTCAGCCGCCCTCTGCAGACCCACATGGTTGGGTGGGCTAGTGGAAAGGACTTGGGACTTGGAGTTGGAAGATCTGAGTTCCAGTTCTAGTTTTGCCACATAGGCATCACCGACTTGATGGACATGAGTTTGAGCAAGCTCTGGGAGTTGGTGATGGACAGGAAGCCTGGCGTGCTGCAGCGCATGGGGTCGCAAAGAGTCGGACATGACCTAGTGACTGAACTGAACCCACCTTTCACTCCTCTGAGCCTCAGGTTCTGCATATGGAAAAATAGGAGAAATAACAGCATCAAACTCACAAAGTTATTGCAAGGATCAGATGAGATAAAATATATGAAAGTGAAGTGGGCGTAGACATCCAAAGGGGTGTGTACTCCCACACAGAGATGTGCACACGTGATCGAGCTTGAAGCAGAAGGTAACCCTGTCTGTTGCTTCAGTAGACTCGACTGCATCCCAGGGCAGCAACAAGCAGGTCCTGGCAAACTCATCTGGGGCACAGAGGGGGAAAACCAGACACAGCTTTGGGCCTGGTAGAAACCGAGCCAGGGACAAGGCTCAAGGGTTTGAACGTCTCCTCCTCAATCTCCAGTTTTGTAAGCCAAGTCATGGGAAAAGAATCGTGGTCTTCTAATTGGACTTTAAAATCTCTTAAGCTGTAGGGAGTGGCCTTTTTGTCCCATTCACAGCCAGGCCAGGATGGGATTATGGGGAATCAAAGGATACAGATGAGAATTACAAGTCAAGCAGGGACAGGTGAGGCGGATGTGCCAAGATGGTAGAGGCCTCCTGCCAGTTCTGTAGGCTCAGGACATTGTATCCATGCTCTCCAGAGCAGAGAGGGTAGGCAGATACCCTTAGAACCCAAATTCGATAAGGCTGATTAAAGTATTAGCATTCACCTAACGTTCTCAGTTTACAATGAACAACATCAAGGTTAACAACTTGCCCTAGTGGAAATACATGGGGTAGAACCCAGGTCCCGACAATAGTCCAGGGCACAAGATACTTTCCTCAAGATGCCCTGCTCCACTGAGTCACCCAGGGGCCCCCAGAGCGATGATGGGGGGTGGTGGCGATAAGCTGGCAGGGAGGAGTTTCCTGAGGAGAGCTTTATGGAGGAAGCATCTCTGAATTGTGGCTCCAGAGAGGGGAGGGTTCCGTGTGGGATCCAACCCTCCCAGGCCCTCTTTGATGTGATAAAGGCAGGAAATCGGGAGCTGGGAGAAAGGACGGGTTGTCTGGGAGGGACAGCTACTTGGATTAGGTTAGGATTTGGGCTACGGTGGAGCAGAAGAGACAGCAGGCCCATGAGGAGGCTGCTGAGCGGTTGGAAAGTCCACAGTCACATTTAGGAGACTGCATTTGGGGGAAGCCTTGGGAAGGCTGTGCAGAAAGATACCCTCCTGCATGTGACGAAAGCAGTTTTAGTGGCTATATGACAAAGAGGGAACCACTATGGCTCAGCTGGTAAAGAACTTGCCTGCTAATGCGGGAGACAGGGGTTCGAAGATTAGCAGACACTGAGTGCCAGGCACTAGGTGAAGAAACGCAAGGAATGAAAATACATTCCTCCACATTCAGAGGAAAAATTATATATATTTTCATTATTCTACACGAAACTATGAGTGACAGCTTCTTTAAAGGACAAACAGAACAGCAGAGAAAGACAAATGAGAGGAGAGAGGGATTCTAGCTGGAAGTAGACTGAGAAGTGGGAAAGAGAGTCCAAGCTGGACTTGAGGCTGGCTTGGGTTTGAAGGGAGGTGGCGAGGTAGGGGAGGGACATCCGGAGAGAGAGGACACAGACGAAGTAAACGCACAGCAGGATGTGTGACTGGGGGAGCCGCGAGGGACAACAGCAAGGAGATACAGTCTGTACGGCAGCTGGAACATGGGCTTAGGAGACCCCTGGGTCTGGACTTTATTCTGTACGGCAGCTGGAACATGGGCTTAGAGGAGACCCCTGGGTCTGGACCTTATTCTGTACGGCAGCTGGAACATGGGCTTAGGAGACCCCTGGGTCTGGACTTTATTCTGTACGGCAGCTGGAACATGGGCTTAGAGGAGACCCCTGGGTCTGGACCTTATTCTGAGGCTGCAAGGACCCATCAAAGGTTTAGAACAAGAAAGCGACAGAGATCAGAGCTAGATAACCAACAAAGTGTTGTTCTTAACCATCTGCAGGAAAGGGGAGTCCATCACCCACTTAGGTCTTTTACTTATCGCCTCTCCTCACCTCTCCCAGCAGGAAGCTCTCTCTAATGTCTGACACAAAACTCATCCCTGTGATCTCGATGCTTCCTGTGCCTTGTGAATCTCTATGTCAGAGAATTTCACAGGATTCAAAGGAGACATCACTCAAGAGAAAGCAAAGGAAAATGATATTCTACCCGGAGACTCAAAGGATTAACCAAATAACTTGGACTTTATCCCAAGAACCATCCAGGAGAAGAAACATAACTCACACGAGACTATTACTTATGGGAAAAAAACAATCTTGTGCTGGAAAGGTACTCGAGAGAGAGAAGAAGGGAGAGGAGGAAAGGGGAGCGGAGAGGAAGATGAAGAAGGATGAAGACCAGAAAGAGGAAGAAGAGAAGGCAGATGAAGAAGAGGAAAGGGAGGTGTGCGAGTGAAGCTGCACCCACCCTCCTGCCAATATATCCAAGTGCTAAATCCTAATACTTGTGAATGTGACCTTATTTGGAAATAGGGTCTTGGTGTATGTAATTAACTTAAGGACCTCGAGATGTGACCCTCCAGGATTTAAGGCCCCACATTCAATGACTGGTGTTTTTACAAGTGAGACAAAAGGGAGGTTCGAGATGCAGAGGCAGAAGGCAAAGGCCACACAGAGGCAGAGATGGACGTCAGGCCTCCACCAGCCAGGAATGCCAGGAGCCATCCGAAGCTGGAAAGAAGGATTGTCCCCCAGAGCCATCAGAGGGCGCAGGGCCCTGCTGACATCCTTTCGGACCTTGGGTCTCTAGAAGTTGTGAGAGAATAAATTCCTGTTATTTTAAGTCACCCAGTGTGTGGTCATCTGTACCAGAGCCTCAGCAGGAAACTAACACACTTGGGGATCCCCCATGTGGGTGTGCGTGGGGAGATGGGGGGAGCCACAGTGTACTACCCTCGAGATGCTTCTGGTCTGATGGCATGCTTTACCCCGGGAAAGTCCAGCCAACAAGGGAAATCTGAGTCTGCCAGGCCATGCAGGATGTGTGTGAATAACCGAGAAGACACTCAAAGTGGAATCGAGTAAACAAGTGGAACTTGGCGTCCAAATGCCTCTGGCAGCCTAAGGAAGTGGAGGCCAGGCTTTTCTATGGGGCAGGCCTTGGCTTTGCGGTCCAGTATGTGCCCTGGACACATGCTTCCCTCTGTCTCAATGGAGGAGGGTCTTTTGTCTCCTGAAGCCTCAGGATCATAAATAACCCATAGAAACCCAGTGGGGGGAGGTTTGTAGGCATGAATTATTTGTAACTGTCATGAAAGGCCCCTGCCTAGAAGGCCCTGCACTCAGAGTGCATGACATGCACAGTGGTTCCTATCCTCCCCGGGCTCTTTGCCTCACCTATTCATAGCCTACGAGGGATCTGGGGCTCAAGCAAATGCCCCTAAATGAGGACATTTACCCTCCATAAAGTACACATGTAGATGAACAACAGCTGACCACCACATGGCGTGTGACAGGGTTTCTGAGCTTGCAGATGACAGGTTAGACTTTAATGCAAAGGAAGAAAAAACAAACAAAAACTTCCCTAGCCAAGCAAAGCAGACCCAGCTACTGAAGAAACGAGCTGCTTGGGGTGATCCGATGCCGGAAATGGGTGCTGGATTACCCAGCTCTCTTCTCCCTGGCTGTCTCCTTTAGGACTAGTCATCAATAGGATGCATGTGTGCATGAGAGTATACACACACACACACCCCACAACAGCAACACTGCTGGCAGGCAGCCCGGCCCACGGGGAAGCCTGCAGACTTCCAGCTGAGGCTGTGAGAAGGGTGTGCATGCCCACGGGCAGACAGAGCCTGGCTCCACAGAAGGACACGGTAGTCCAGGCCCATGCGGTGACAAAGGGGCAGCGGCTTGTGCTCCGGCCCCTCCGTGGGCCCTGCACACTCGAGCGGTGGTAGAGGGGGGAGGAGGGAGCACGGAGCACAGGGGGTGTCGCCCCTGCCAGGGAGGCTGCTGCAACAGCAGCTGAGCTGGGGCTGGGGGACATGGAGTGACTGAAGGGACTGATCACAGATTCTGAGGCATTTTGTCTTTGTGACCACATAATGAGAAGCTGCCGCCAACACCAGTCAACAAGCCTTGAGCCAAACGCACCCCGTTTCAGGTTCTAACCTGAGAGGAACGTCAGGGCGGAATTATGAGGTGCTCAAACAGAAAGCCCAGGATGAAAACCCTGGTGGCTTCCCAGCTGCCCCGACACACAGTGAGACACAACAGCGAAACAAAGCCACTCTGCTGCTGGATTCATCTGGCCTTGAGGCGGAAGGATGGGAAAATTGAATTTGGCATGCCCGCTCTGCCCTGGGTTTTTCCTTCCAGCCCAGCTCACAGTTTGGGGTTCGCAAAGGCATCTGCCTCCCTGTGCGAGAGTTCAGCAGGGTGAGGACCAGGTTCCTCTCTTCAATAAATCATACTTATCTGCTCCTGAAACTCCCCAGTCATGGTATGCTTTGCCTTTATTTCTCACTCCCCATTCTTTTCCCCTCAGTTCAATCCTTGCTCCATACCCTCGCTGTCCTAGGGCAGAATAAAGCAGCTTCCACTCGGAGCAAATTTTCTGGAGTCTTCCCAAGTCAAGTGAAAAATCAAACAGAGGATGTCAGAGAAAGCGGCACGCCTCAGACCTCACCCCCACCCCGAGCCTTATATAATCATTTCATCATCTTGCTTATGAAATCAAGATAAATCAAATTCCTGTGGCTAAATTCCTCCAAGTGCTTGAGAACGGGACTTTAGGGAAGGAAAGGTTGGCGATGTACTGCATGGCCTGCTGCTAGCTAGAGCTCTGAGTGGTGTACTTTGTCGGGAGTCTCGGTATTGTTTTAACTGAGATATAATTGACACACGCCATTCTATTAGCTTCAGGTGTGCAGTATGATGATCCAGTATTTGGATCACTGCAAAACGGTCACCACCGTAAGTCCATTTAACATCAGTCACCAAGGATTTTAGTTATTTTATGCCATTTCCTAACTTTGCATGCCTTTTCTTCTTTTTCCATGTCCTTTTCCCACCCTCCATCATCTACTGTAGAATTTGACTTGGGCCCTCTCCCTGTTTGCGTCTCTGGGACCTGCTTCATTTCTCTGAGCATCCAGTTGGTTCGAGTGCAAGGTTAGATGCACTATTACACCTCATCAACAGGAGGCGCCAAATATATGATGTGCTCCAGCGGAAGGAGTGCAGGCTTTTCCCTGAGACAATACAACCAAGTGTCCTCTTTTAAAAATTCATACCCTGTGAACCAGAAGCTATTTTCATGTCTGGCTTAAGTGTTTGTAAGGAGCGTGCTGGGAAATGCAGCAAAATGCAGGAGCTGTCTGCAAATAGATCTCCAAGGGAAAAGGCACCATCCTTGGCATCCTTGCTGCTGGTAGCAAGGGAGTTTTTAAAAACAAAATCTACCACAGAAAATATGCAGGCTCTTGCCACTATAGGCAGCTCAGGGACAGTCAGGTGGATGTAAAAGCCTGGAAAGTAAAAGGTTTGAGGAATTTCTGGGTCCCTGCAACACTGCTGGGTACAGAAGAGATAGCAAGCTCACGCTCCCCAAAGAGAGCATCATTTCCTAGTCCATGGAGTGAGTGAAAGTGAGTGTTAGTTGCTCAGTTGAGTCCAGCTCTTTGCGACCTGACCCCATGGGGTGTGTAGCCCTCCAGGCTCCTCTGTCCATGGAATTCTCCAGGCAAGAATACTGGAGTAGGTAACCATTTCCTTCTCTGGGGCTCTTCCTGACCCAGGAATCAAACCTTGGTCTTCTGCACTGCAGGCAGATTCTTTACTGTCTGAGCCACCAAGGAGGCCTGTCCTAGTCCATGTCGATCCAATTCTTTATGGGGTCTCTAGATACCTCCAAAAAGGTGGAGTAGACTGTAAGTCTGGGACAAACTCCCTTTTGACGTCTTCAAGAAGCCTCCTCATAGGTAAAACCAGGTGGGGAAAGGGCAAGAAAAAAAAAAAAACTTGTGGAGTTAGGAGACTGGCTAGTGCCTCCCTCAGTAGACCCTCTGCTCTCAAGTCTTACTGATTCGATTCACCATTTTCCTGTTATCCGTGCAAGAACACCTTTCTGATTAAGTATCAGCCACTGAACCAGTCATCTCTGAGCCCTGTCCGTGAGGTGTGAAACTGAGCAGGACCCTGTGGGGCTCCTGAGTGTGGAAGCCTTCCTGTGTCCCCCAGTTCTTATTTGTAGGGAATAGACTCCTACCTCCACGACCTTCCCTGAGTCCCAAAGGGCAGATTCAAACAGTTGCTAATCAGGGACAAGAAGGACACAGAGACAAGGGAGGAAGAGTCAAGAAACAATTTTGGTACGGGGAGGGAGGAGGGAGGGGGTTTCGGGATGGGGAACACGTGTATACCTGTGGCGGATTCATGTTGATGTATGGCAAAACCAATACAATATTGTAAAGTAATTAATCTCCAATTAAAATAAATAAATTTAAATTAAAAAAAAAAAGAAACGATAGTGCAACCTTGCGGCGGCAATCTGACTCCTCCTCAAGGATACGCAGAACAGTGTCTTTGACCGCTTTACAGAAGACCCCAAATGGAAGATGTAGCATTCTTCATTCCAGAGAAAGCCAATCAACACCAGATTAAAAGGAAAATAGAGAAGCTCATTAAGAGATCACCTGAGGCCAGATTAAAGGCATGAAGACCCTACACACACCATGATCTTATCAGCAACCCCACCCTTGAACCCTTGCTATCTAAGTCCTCACCAAATCCTCTTGGTTGCAACACATGGTTTTTGGGGCACAAGCCCACTGTGTCCCACTTTGCCTGGCACAGAAATAAAAGTGTTCTTTCCTATTTCACCCAAAATTCTGTCCCTGAGATTTGACTCAACAAACCGTGGAAAATTCTTAAAGAGATGGGAATACCGGACCACCTTACCTGCCTCCTGAGAAATCTGTATGCAGGTCAAGGAGCAAAAGTTAGAACTGGACGTGGAACAACAGACTGGTTCCAAATCAGGAAAGGAGTACATCAAGGCTGTATATTGTCACCCCGCTTATTTAACTTATATGCAGATGCACAGCACATCATGAGAAATGCTGGACTGGATGAAGCACAAGCTGGAATCAAGGTTGCCAGGAGAAATATCAATAACCTCAGATATGCAGATGACACCACCCTTATGGCAGAGAGTGAAGAGGAACTAAAGAGCCTCTTGATGAAAGTGAAAGAGGAGACTGAAAAAGCTGGCTTAAAACTCAACATTCAGAAAACTAAGATCATGGCATCTGGTCCCATCACTTCATGACAAATGGGAAAATAGTGGAAACAGAGACAGACTTTATTTTTCTGGGCTCCAAAATCACTGAGGACAGTGACTGCAGCCATGAAATTAAAAGTCACTTGCTCCTTGGAAGAAAAGCTATGACAAATATAGACAGCATATTAAAAAGCAGAGACATTACTTTGCGACAGGGGTCTGTTTACTCACAGCTATGGTTTTTCCAGTAGTCACGTATGGATGTGAGAGTTAGACCATAAAGAAAGCTGAGCACTGAAGAATAGATGCTTTTGAACTGCGGTGTTGGAGAAGATTCTTGAGAGTCCCTTGGACTGCAAGGAGATCCAACCAGCCCATCCTAAAGGAAATCAGTGCTGAATATTCACTGGGAGCACTGATGCTGAAGCTGAAGCTCCAATACTTTGGCCACCTGATGCAAAGAACAAAGAACTGACTCTTTGGAAAAGCTCCTGATGCTGGGAAAGATTGAAGGCTGGAGGAGAAGGGGAGGACAGAGGATGAGATGGTTGGATGGATCACCAACTCAATGGACATGAGTTTGAGCAAGCTCCAGGAGTTGGTGATGGACAGGGAAGCCTGGCATGCCGCAGTCCATGGGGTCACAAAGAGATGGACATGACAGAGTGACTGAACTGAACTGAGATTTGATTCAGCATTGGTGCACAGAGGTCAAGATTTTGGCATCAGGCATAGGGAAAAGAGAGAGTCAGATGACTATCCCTTAGGCTATGGTGTGGGATTTATGGGCAGAGCTTCTGAGGTATAAAGAAAGGGAGGTGTCTCTATGGATGCCATCTTACAGTCAAGGTTTCAAAAATCTAAACACTAACAAGAGAAAGGCATGTGCCCAATAAGTTGATGGATTTGTAGGTTAATTTGTTGGTTGTCTGGTTGGTCAGCTAATCTGTTCATTCACTCACTCATTCACTTAGTTTTAAATGTTTACCATTTTTTCCTGGTGGCTCAGATGGTAAAGCATCTGCCTACAATGTGGGAAGTCCCGGGTTCAATCCCTGGGTCAGGAAGATCCTCTGGAGAAGGAAATGGCAACCCACTCCAGTATTCTTGCCTGGAAAATCCCATGGATGGAGGAGCCTGGTAGGCTACAGTCCATGAGGTCGCAAAGAGTTGGACACAACTGAGTGACTTCACTTCTTCACTTGTACCAAGCTCTAAGAGAATTGATCAGGACAGAGGTGAGTTAGTCAGACAAGGCCCAGCCCTTAAGGAGCTTCTAGAAAGGCCCACAGCTTAGAGTTACTTGGAAGTATAATGAGAGATATCAGTGAGGTGACCAGTGCTTATTGGATCAAAAGGACAGGGGGCCTCACCAATACCAGAGAGACTGAAGAGAAGACATATGGAGTCCAAGCCCACTGGTGGATTCACCTGAGAAGTTTAAGTTAAGTAAGGGCAGGACAGACCATTAAGTGACCCTGGTAGCAAGTAAATTACAACCAACAAAGTTTGCTGTGAGAAGCATCAAAACTGGATTGCTCCATGCCACACATCACAGTAACAACCATCTGCATGGACATCTGGGCTGGGGTAGACTTGTGTGTGAGCTCCTGATGCAGGCGTCCCAAGGGGTTGAACTAACATTTGTTTCCATAATCTAACATCTTAGAAGGTAGTTAGCATTCTGACAGGCAGCCTAGTTTGAAATCCTGACTCTCCAGTTATAGGGGAACAGGGGCTAGAATAAAGACCTCCATGACTCACTGGCAGATTTTATAAGGATGAGCTCATAGCCAAAGAGACAATTTTAAAGAGTAGGAGGAGCATTTAAATGGGAACTAGGAAGCACAGACATGTGACAGATGAGGTAGGAACATGAAACTTGACCGAGCCAATAAAATAACCAGAAAGTCACTTGCAAGGAAGGCATCAGAAGTCAAGGAGACAATATGTCTCAGCAGCCTCCTAATAGCACATGTGTGTGCTCAGTAGGGTCTACTCTTTGTGACTCCACCGAATACAGCCTGCCAGGCTCCTTTGTCCATGGGATTATACCAGCAAGAATGTGCTGTCAAATGCTCTTTGACAATGTAAGGCTGGCTGCCCTTTAGAAATCAAATGGACTACAGGGCACTTGTAGGGAGTGAGGGAAAGCTGAGTTTAGGAGGATGTTCAGAAAGCAGGGAGACTGCCAGCAATCTCTGCTCAGGATTCACTGAGGACCCAGCAAGCAGCCCCCCACCCCCCCAACACCGCTGAGTGTCTTTGGCTTCTTGATGTTTCACAGACAAGACTCATCTACTCTGCAGGTCACTGACCACTGGAGCCACAAGAGAGATTAAAGATTGTCTAGTTCCCGTTTCCCAAAGATGCTCTGCAAAACGCTCACTCTGGCAGATGTTAGTAGGTGTATTAAAATAGATAACAGATACTAATTGGTACAATTCAGAAAGTGTTCAGGGGCCAAATGAATGTGAGAAATATTGGGCTACACATCTGAGGCTTCACGATGCCAACCTGCTCACCTGGGGATGAGCCCCTAGTCTGGGACTCTTTAGCACCACCCTAGTTATTATCATTAATTACCACATACTTCTAAGAAAATATTAGGAAGGTACATTAATCTCCAAAGGATTGTATTGGCATGTCAGTCCTCTGCAGTAGCCAGATCCTTTCTAACTCCTAGTAAACACGCTGTGTCACTGACATGATGTTGATAAGGGTTAAGATGAATTACAACGCCCCTCCAGCCCCACCTCCCCCACACCGAGCTCTTCCAGTTCCTCCCTCCATTCTGTCCTGGGAGGACATCGGATCTGTGATGAGCCCAGCAGCGCCATTCTTTCCCAAACCTCCCTGACGAATCACCTGGTCCTCTGGTACAACTTGAGGGGCCCAGGGACAGACCTTGGAATCATCTGTCTGGGAGATTTCTACCTGTTCAAATTTAGCCCCTATTCCCCTTTTAAAACTTTCAGCACCTGATAGGATCCCTGCATTTCCAGAAAAGCTAAGCTCACCAATAACAATGATGATAGCAACACATAACGTTGAGAACAGGTCAAAGCACCCTGCTAAGGTATGATCACTGCTTCTATGTTAACAGTGAATGAACTGGGATCCAGAGAAGTTAGGTAACGGGCCCAGGGTCACAAAGGAGAGTCAGGATTTGAAAAGAACTTTTTACTCTAGAGTCTATATGTAGCCACCACTACTTACTGCCCCCATATGAGTGTTCAGTTCAGTTGTTCAGTTGCTCAGTCGCTCAGTCATGTCCAACTCTTTGCGACCCCATGAACCACAGCATGCCAGGCCTCCCTGTCCATCACCAACTCCTGGAGTTCACCCAAATCCATGTCCACTGAGTTGGTGATGCCATCCAACCATCTCATCCTCTGTCGTCCCCTTCTCCTCCTGCCCTCAATCTTTCCCAGCATCAGGGTCTTTTCTTTTTTTTTTTTTAATGCTTTCTCTTTTTATTTTATTTTATTTTTTTCTAATTTTATTTTATTTTTAAACTTTACATAATTGTATTAGTTTTGTCAAATATCATAATGAATCCGCCACAGGTATACATGTGTTCCCCATCCCGAACCCTCCTCCCTCCTCCCTCCCCATACCATCCCTCTGGGCCGTCCAGTGCACCAGCCCCAAGCATCCAGCATCGTGCATCGAACCTGGACTGGCAACTCGTTTCCTACATGATATTTTACATGTTTCAATGCCATTCTCCCAAATCTTCCCACCCTCTCCCTCTCCCACAGAGTCCATAAGACTGTTCTATACATCAGTGTCTCTTTTGCTGTCTCGTATACAGAGTTATTGTTACCATCTTTCTAAATTCCATATACATGCGTTAGTATACTGTATTTATGTTTTTCCTTCTGGCTTACTTCACTCTGTATAATAGGCTCCAGTTTCATCCACCTCATTAGAACTGATTCAAATGTATTCTTTTTAATGGCTGAGTAATACTCCATTGTGTATATGTACCACAGCTTTCTTATCCATTCATCTGCTGATGGACATCTAGGTTGCTTCCATGTCCTGGCTATTATAAACAGTGCTGCGATGAACATTGGGGTACACGTGTCTCTTTCCCTTCTGGTTTCCTCAGTGTGTATGCCTAGCAGAAAACCCTAAAGATTCCACCCTAAAGATTCTACATAGAAAACCCTAAAGGGTCTTTTCAAATGAGCGAAACATTACAGCCACTGCTCTCCTTTGCTCTGCAGCCCCCATGCCTACAGATAATGGGAGGGAATTCACCTGACTGTGTACCTACCACCTGTAAGGGCCTGTGCCTTCCACCTGACCATCCTGCCACAGCCACCCTGTGGGGCAGACAGGATGAACCCACAGAAGAAGAATAGCTGTACTTACTCAAATTCCTCCCTCACTGCTCCCGCCTTCCCAGCTAACAAGTGGCTGAGTCCAGGTATGAGGCTCTAGCTTTAAACCTCATACTTCTTCCAGAACTTTATTGCGTCCTTGGAAATGGCTGCAGATTTATACATAATGAAGCATGGGGTCCTGTCATTATCTCTCACCTTTGTGATCATATGCTTGGGGGTGGGGCACTAGGGAGGATCCCTGAAAATCCACAGAAGGCCTCACAGGTCCCTAAACATCACTCCTGATCCTCTTGAAGAGAAAAGGGACTTGATTTTGATTTATATTTTGTTGTCCTGAAAGAATTATGGTCTTATCACTCACACCCATCTCTTTCCTTCCCCACCCTTAATTTCAACACCCCGATTTTAAAATGATCTTTATAGCTTGACAGTTTAATAGATGATTTTCATTCCACAGAAGCCCTCACTGTGGAAGAATGACAAGGAAAATATGGGCTGTGTAGAGATCATTTTAAAAACTTAGTGATGCAGTGAGGAAGGGGATGTATTTCCAAGCACCTGGCTCTGCAGTCTGTCTTCGCCTCTTACCAACCTTCCATGAGAAATTGTTTGGGGAGGAAACTGCAAGGCTTTCCAATGCCAGCTACAGCCAAAGCTCTGTTCAAGCCTCCAAGCTTTGATCTCCTCTTCTCCAGAATATTAATAAAATGCCCTTTGGTTAAAGTGGGCTAGAAATGTACTTATAGTATTCATCACAATTCACTATGGCAACCTCCATTTTAGAAAACAGGCGTTAGGAGGCTCCTGCTTTGAAACCACCAGTAACTATTGTCCTAGGTCCCTCCCAAACTCACTAGGTTGAGACCTTATCAAGCCAAGGGAAAAAAAAAATCTATCCTGGAACAAATTACTATATGCAAACATGATGCAAACATACTCAAAAGCACAACAATCTTGGCTTTAAAAATAAAGCCTCCCACACAGAAAATGAGCACCACCCTACTAATAACCTACATGCCAATTATCCCATGCGCTGACGGCTGTTAATTACCCAACTGCTTGTCTGCATATGTCAGTTACTTGTGGTCCATTTCTACTACTGTCCAACAATGAGCAGGAGGACCGATCTCCTAGCTCCTGGGAGGTGAGAGCTCCCCTCCGGTCACAAGGAGAGTAGAGCCCAGGTGAAACATCGACTCAAGAAGGGGTCTGGTTATAAAGAGTGGGGCAAAGGGTGAACCCAGAACTTCTCTCCTTTGCTCTGCAGAACTTCTCAGACTGAAGGTGGAGGGAGAGAATGGGTGGTGGGGAAGAGAAGGTTATAGTGAGTAGTTCCTACAGGTGTCAACTATGTGTGTTTTGTTTTAATGTATGTGATCTTCCCATTAAACCTAGTTAGGAGGGAATTCTATTAGACCCTTTTTACAGATGAGAAAACTGAGGCTTAGGCTATTTTAGTAACTTGCACAAGGGCACACAGCTAGTCAGGAGTCACACCAGGGTTCAAACCCAGGTCCTTAACTCTTCTTAGTTACTAACACTGGCCAGGCTGACCTGCTGGTCCATGCCTCCCTGGCACACCCAGCAATGGCGTGGTTGTCACTTTGGGGGGAAACCTTCTCAAGTTTCACAACCTGAGATATGACTGTGATTTACTGTACAATTTTTGGAGTGTGCTGGAGAACAACAAAGGCCATGAGAGGTGTTTCAGAGACAAACTGGGAGAAGGCAATGGCACCCCACTCCAGTACTCTTGCTTGGAAAATCCCATGGATGGAGGAGCCTGGTAGGCTGCAGTCCATGGGGTTGCGAAGAGTCGGACACGACTGAGCGACTTCCCTTTCACTTTTCCCTTTCATGCATTGGAGAAGGAAATGGCAACCCACTCCAGTGTTCTTGCCTGGAGAATCCCAGGGATGGGGGAACCTGATGGGCTGCCGTCTATGGGGTCACACAGAGTCGGACACGACTGAAGCCACTTAGCAGCAGCAGAGACAAACTGTGCCACCTCTGAAGGAAAGTTATGACCAACCTAGATAGCATATTAAAAAGCAGAGACATTACTTTGCCAACAAAGGTCCATCTAGTCAAGGCTATGGTTTTTCCTGTGGTCATGTATGGATGTGAGAGTTGGACTGTGAAGAAGGCTGAGCGCCGAAGAACTGATGCTTTTGAACTGTGATGTTGGAGAAGACTCTTGAGAGTCCCTTGGACTGCAAGGAGATCCAACCAATCCATTCTGAAGGACATCAGCCCTGGGTGTTCTTTGGAAGGACTGATGCTAAAGCTGAGACTCCAGTACTTTGGCCACCTCAGGTGAAGAGTTGACTCATTGGAAAAGACTCTGATGCTGGGAGGGATTGGAGGCAGGAGGAGAAGGGGACGACAGAGGATGAGATGGCTGGATGGCATCACTGACTTGATGGACGTGAGTCTGAGTGAACTCCGGGAGCTGGTGATGGACAGGGAGGCCTGGCGTGCTGCGATTCATGAGGTCACAAAGAGTCGGACACAACTGAGTGACTGAACTGAAGTGTGCCACCTCTGAAAAGTCAACAGATTGAGAGAAAGCAGAGGCCGCAGGAGAATGCTCACGTGGAAAAGCTGAGCGCCACATGTAACCAGGGCCCCACCACAGGATGTGAGCTGCTTACCAGGGAGCAGGGCACGTGCGTAGTTTGCAATCTGCTGCTTACAAGCCAGGTGACCTTGGAAACGTGATTCTGTTCTCCGTGGGGCCCTAGTCTATTCCCTTGAGAAGTGGTGTTGGTACTGGGATATGAAGGCTGTTCTGAAGATTTAATAAGCTGACATAAAACATATACTGACACTGTGACTAACTGGAGTTGGTAACAATGTTACTATTAATAGTGTGCAAAGCTCCAGCTGCCGGTAGGAAGATGTCCAGAGAGCCTGATACCCTAGAAAGCCAAGGGTCTGGGATGGGGACCTTTTATCCCCTTTTTATCGTGGACGACAATATGCCACCTCCCTCAGAAGAAAGGAGGAAGCTGTGCTTTCCTCTTGACAAGACACAGATGCCCTGGTGACTGACTCAACAGGTCAGAACAACTTCAGCTTTCTCTCCATGAATGGAACTGGCCAAAAGACTGGGTGAGGACCAACCCCACCAGTGACCAAAGCAAAGGGACAAGGAGGCCAGAGCAGCTGGCCCCTCGGCTGCAAGAGGTGCAGAGATCCCGGGGGTAATATCCACCCCACAGAACATGCTGCAGAGAGAGTGCCCTGATGTTCTGGAGAATGAGTACCCTCTACACACAAAGGTAGAAGCATAAAACAAGAAAGAAGAGTGTCCAGTGGACACAACAAATAATAGTAACTCACAACTTAATTGAGTATGTACTATGTTCCAAACTCTGTGTGTGGGAGCTTTGCAGTATTATCTTACTTAATCCTCACAATAATCCTACAAGGAGACCTTTCCATAAGCCCCATTTTACAGACGGGGAAGGCAGCATTTAGGGCTTTCAGAAGCACAAAGTGGCACAGCAAGAAGCAGACTGAGGTCTCACTGGGCTCAGAGCCCACAGACAAGGAAAACCCAAGGTCAACAAAACGCTGGACTGGCCTTCAGGTTCTGCCCCCTTCATCACTGCCTATGACTCCTTCCTGAGTTGGATCCCAAGAGCAGTGCCAAAGGCTGAGGGTGCTCATACACATGGACTCAGGGGTGAGAGGGTGAGGCTTGGGATACAGAGGCCAGGGTCAGCCATGAAGCTGTGAGAGGCAGAGAGAAACCTGGCCAGTGAGTCGTTTCTGGCTCCAGTTCTTCCCTTACTCATCCAGCTCTGTGAACTTTCTATACAACGTCACATTTGTGAAATGAGGGTGGTGGGGAAATGGAGGAGAGACTGGATAGGGTTCTTGCCGTGCGCTGGAGGGCGTCCACAAGACCAAACAACTCCCCAAACCCATGTCAAAGGCACCGTGTTCTCAGGCATCTTTGCAGAATAACACACTCGATTTTGCCAAGATAGAAACAGCCACAAGCATACACTTCACTTGGCCAGAAAAAAAATAGCTACAAGAATGATTCATGCATGTAATGTTCTCATCTTCTATGCCCTATGTAACTAGGAATTAATTCTCAGAAGGACACAATGAGAGACTACAATGGATATACCAAAATGACAAGCCTCTTTTTTTTTTTTTCCCCAAGAAAAAGAATGGCTATCTCTTTATAGAAAAGAAATCACTAAAATTCTCTCAGATCCATACCAGATTTATAGGCATTTCAGATTGGAAGGATATTTGAAGGTCAACTGATCTGACTCTCCATCGGATGACTAAGTCTCTTCCACAGTGTTTCTGAGGGGGTCTCCAGAGGATGCCTAAACACCTTCAGGACAAGAAACCGGATACCTACTGCTTTCATTGAGCAGCTCTGATCTTCTCCGAGGTCTCGCTCATACTGTCTACAGCTTTGGTTCTTCCTCTGTGCCCCGTGGCCATACAGACCATGCCAACTTCTTCTCCAAACAGCCTTTCAGAAACACGGCCCCCTGAGCCTCCTCTTCTGCAGAGCTGTCGATCATTCTGCACTTACAAAAACAATCTGACCACTGACATGCTGTTGTTTTGGTTGTCGTCCTTGTTTTTCTAAGATAGATTTATTTGATCCACAATTATTCCAAGATGATTAGTCCTCCAAATAACCCAAACTGTACATTTTTTCCATCCTATATTACCAGCAACACTGAAAGCTGATTATAATCAACTTGCTTTCATAAAAGAAGGAATCAATCAAATAACAGACTTTAAGAGAATCCACTTAGCTAAAAGTATCAGCAGCAGGCATTCCATGTTCACAGATAAACAAGGAGGAACTGTGAATGCACATTTCTCCCCCACTGCCCATTCCCCATTGGAATTTAAATGACCAGTTTTCCAATCACAGGGCCATAAAAATCATCAATCATCTTAGCCACAGCCTCACATTTTATGATGTAGATGCTGAGACCCAGAGCTCCCATCTCTTTCTCCATGCCATCCCCAGATGTTTTTTAAATTCCCTGTTCTAGATTAGGCACTGGGATACCAAGCCCCTGCCCTCCCAGATCTCTGAGCAGAGACTCACAGGGCAATGCAAGTCAAGGAATTTAAAACAAGTGGAAGCACACTGGTGCAATAGCCCAGTGACAAGTGTTTGGAACTTTGTACAAAAAACCTGGAAGGCAAAAGGCTGTTTCCTTTCTTGTGCCTTGACTCAAACTTCCCTTTGTTTAGCAAACTGATCCTTTAAGACTCAGCTCAGGTCTCATCACCCACCCCCAATACTTTCTCTCTGACTCCTTTAGCTGCCTTCCTCCTTTATGAGCTCATAACACCTTGTACAAATCACATTCAGGGTACTTAGCATCATGTATCGTATTTATCCCTCCTGTGTGCATCTTCTCCATTAGACTTGAGGTTCCTGAAGCTAATGGCAACCTACTCCAGTGTGCTCGCCTGGAAAATCCCATGGACAGAGGAGGCTGGCAGGCTACAGTCCATGGGGTCGCAGAGAGTCAAGTATGACTGAACGACTTCACTTTTTTTTTTTTTTCCTTTTCTTTTTATGAAGCTAGGGAGCTGAGTGTTAATTCAGTTTTATACATCTAGTCTAGTTCAGTTGGCATGTATGGGATTTATGAACAAATAAATATTTCAGCATACCCTTAAGATATGAGCATTAAAAAGCAGAGACATTACTTTGCTGACAAAGGTCCATCTAGTGATAGCTATGGTTTTTTCTGTGGTCATGTATGGATGTGAGAGTTGGACTATAAAGAAAGCCGAGTGCCAAAGAATTGATGCTTTTGAACTGTGGTGTTGGAGAAGACTCTGGAGAGTCCCTTGGACTGCAAGGAGATGCAACCAGTCCATCCTAAAGGAAATCAATCCTGAATATTCATTGGAAGGACTGATGCTGAAGCTGAAACTCCAATAGTTTGGCCACCTGATGCGAAGAACTGACTCTGGTGCTGAGAAAGACTCTGATGCTGGGAAAGATTGAGGGCAGGAGGAGAAGGGGATGACAGAGGATGAGATGGTCGGATGGCATCACCAACTCAATGGACATGAATTTGAGCAAGCTCTGGGAGTTGGTGATGGAGGGAAGCCTGGCATGCTGCAGTCCATGGGGTTGCAAAGAGTTGGACACAACTGTATGACTGAACTGAAGGGTTTGGGAGAAAAGAATTCCAGGCCAGGAAGCCCATGCAGAGACATGGTGCTCTGAAGGGGTGCGGCATGTTTACAGAACCATATGGGTCATTTTCCTGGTGAGAGTGGTGGGTGCGGGAAGAATGACTGGGGTTGGGGCTTAGGGGTTAGGTTTGGGCCAGATGTGGAAAGCCACATAAACCGCGCGGGAGTGAGCGGACATCATGCTGTGGTTAGAGTGGGGCAGAAAGTCTTTACAGAGGGGAATGACGTCATCCCAATGGTCACATGAGTGGCCAAGGAGGAAGCACTGCATTGAGGAGACGCACAAGGCGTGAGTGTGTTACTGCTTGGTCCAGGATGGAGGAGATGCTGTATCAGGGGTGCTGTGGTCCAAGAGCTCAGGGAAATTCCTGGGGAGGAGAGCAGTGTGGACTGAGGTTTGAGGGTACAGGTAGAAGCAACGGGATGTGATGAGTAAACGGAGGCATGGGAGGCAGGGAAGAAGCATCGAGGACGATGGCAGCGTTTTCCAACCTGGAGCCCCAGGGCGACACAGACAATAGAGACAGGGACCATGAGAAGAGGAGCAGTTTGAGGGGTGGGGGGAGATCACGAGGTCGTTTCTGGAAAGATTCCTAAGACAGTCCTCCTGGATGAAGTCTATAGGTGGAGAGCTACCTGCTTGACCAAAGGAGATAAATGAAATGCAAGAACATCGGTCATGAAAACCCAAGTACAAGACACATTGTCTAATCCTTGCAGAGACAGATGGAGCAATTCTGATGATTTGAGGGTGAAAGTAACAAGTTCAGATGAGAGATCTTCTGGTTCTTAAAACCACAAATCATCTCTCAGTCAGTTAAACTGACATCTGTATATAAAATAATCTCCAGAGAATCAAATCCCATCTCTTATTTTCTGGACTCAACTGATTCACTTTCCTATCTTTTTTTAAAAAAAAATATTATTACCAGCTGGCTAACAGCCTCACACCATTTAGTGTGCTCTAATCAGCAGGGAGAATTAAGTTGACATTAATTAAGTGATCCCACTCAACCATTTTATTGACTAACAACCTCATTTTTTTTTAAAAACTCATCTTTTCAAAATGCTAGAAGGTGAGGATTTTACTGAGGAAAAGCCCACAGACACACTCAGAAGCAAACCCTTCTGCACCAAAATCAATCCATCTTTTAATCAAGTAACGTCCTTTTCTCTCTCATTTTATAGCAAAAGCTCCAAAGAGCAAGCAACAAGCAGAACCTCTAGAGAATCAGCTACTCCATTTAAATAAACAGCGAAAGGACTTCCTCAGCCCACATGGTTATCCTAAGAGCACAGAGACTGCTCTTGGTAGAAAAGAGACGGAAACTGCACACTCACCCGCTTCCTCAAGTTGTAGGTGAGAATGAGGTTCCGGGAGAAGGAGTGGGAGAAGGCTGTGTAGAATTCCAGCACTTTCTGCAGGGCGTCCCGCTTGATCACATGGAGGTCACAGTAGGTCAAGGCCCTCACATTGGCACAGGACTGGGCAAGGGTGGCTTCCTTCCAGAACACGTCTCCAAACACGTCTCCTTTCCCTGAGGAGAGAAGGCGGTGATGAGCAAAGTGCCCGCCAGAGGAGTCTGGCCGTCGGCGCCAGCTTTCCACCGTCTCCCAGGACTGCTGTGCATTCGGCATTCTAAGGCTTGGGCTCAGAAAAGGCCAGACTGGTTTTAATTTGGACCTTAATGACACGCAACTTCAGAAAACTAAAAAGACCATAGGATACATGTCAAAGTTCAGCCAATAACTTCGGGATCACTTGTGACCTCCCGAACATCCTATGTGAAACTGGAACCGCACGTTATTCTTTGTCAACCCTGGTTTTCCAAAACACTGACCATAATCTGTAATGATGTTACTTGCCTGTCTCCCAGCGTGAGCTCTCCTGTGTCCCATCCCTCCACTAACACAGTATCTGGCAACACAGTAGGAGTTCTCACAATGTCTGCTGGCAAAAGAGAAGGAAGGTAAACTGTAGGTCTACATTAGTGTGACTGAGAGGCACACCCTCGGCTGCAATGCGGAGGGCGTGTACTCTTCATCAGGAGCTGAAAAACAGGAGGTGTCTCCCCTGATTAGCATGACCTATGTGGACGAAATCAGGCAAGAGTGAAGCTCCTCTTCCTCCAAACTCTGTCCACCACCCTGAGGTTTATATGCGCGGTGCCTCATCCTCACTCTCTCTCTCCCCCATCCCTCCTTCCATGGCCCTCACCTTGCCAGATGCCCTCCTGGTGGTATAAAAATATGGGCCCTATATAAGCGGCATCTTGAGGATCCTCTTATGCCTAGCATTCCACAAGACTATATTTAATTTTTTGTTTTTTGTTTTTTTAATTTAAATTTATTTTAATTGGAGGCTAATTACTTTACAATATTGTATTGGTTCCGCCACACATCAACATGAATCCGCCACGGGTGTACACGTGTTCCCCATCCTGAACCCCCCTCCCACCCCCCTCCCCATATCATCCCTCCGGGTCATCCCAGTGCACCAGCCCCAAGCATCCTGTATCAAACCTGGACTGGCGATTCATTTCTTATATGATATTATACATGTTTCCATGACATTCCCCCAAATCATCCCACCCTCTCCCTCTCTCACAGAGTCCAAAAAACTGTTCTGTACATCTGTGTCTCTTTTGCTATCTCACATACAGGGTTATCGTTACCATCTTTCAAAATTCCATATATATGCATTAGTATACTGGAAACAGTGTCAGACTTTATTTTTTGGGGCTCCAAAATTACTGCAGATGGTGACTGCAGCCATGAAATTAAAAGACGCTTACTCCTTGGAAGGAAAGTTATGACAAACCTAGATAGAATATTCAAAAGCAGAGACATTATTTTGCCAACAAAGGTCCATCTAGCCAAGGCTATGGTTTTTCCAGTGGTCATGTATGGATGTGAGAGTTGGATGTGAAGAAGGCTGAGCGCCGAAGAATTGATGCTTTTGAACTGTGGTGTTGGAGAAGACTCTTGAGAGTCCCTTGGACTGCAAGGAGACCCAACCAGTCCATTCTGAAGGAGATCAGCCCTGGGATTTCTTTGGAGGGAATGATTTTGAAGCTGAAACTCCAGTACTTTGGCCACCTCATGCGAAGAGTTGACTCATTGGAAAAAGACTCTGATGCTGGGAGGGATTGGGGGCAGGAGGAGAAGAGGATGACAGAGGATGAGATGGCTGGATGGCATCGCTGACTTGATGGACGTGAGTCTGAGTGAACTCTGGGAGTTGGTGATGGACAGGGAGGCCTGGCGTGCTGTGATTCATGGGGTCGCAAAGAGTCAGAGGCGACTGAACTGAACTGAACTGAACTGATACTGTATTGGTGTTTTTCTTTCTGGCTTACTTCACTCTGTATAATAGGCTCCAGTTTCATCCACCTCATTAGAACTGATTCAAATGTATTCTTTTTAATGGCTGAGTAATACTCCATTGTATATATGTACCACAGCTTTCTTATCCATTCATCTGCTGATGGACATCTAGGTTGCTTCCGTATCCATTTAACAAGTCAACAGAGTACTCATCCCACGTAGTGGTATTCTGGTTCAAACTTCTATCAATCTCTTCTTGCCTAGGGATATTCTTCCAACCTTTCCCAGAGATTGAGGTTTTAACATATGTCTAATGCAGAGCTTAATTCATTCCTGGCACAGCCTCTGGTTATATAACAAATAGCTTGAAACATTGTTTCTCTTGCCTTTAAATTTTCAGCACAGATAAACACAAATCTGAATCTCCAGGGAGCCAGAGAGAGGTGTTTGGGAAGGAAGGAAACAATGCAACCAGGGTGAAAACCAATCTAACAACCCTTGAGGGAGCTGTCAGCCCATGCATTCAGATCAGCCACACTCTACATCTGGAACCCAGGCACCTGCGACTCAGTGTGCTTTACAGGGCAGCTGTTTTCCTAATTCATGCAAAAGGACGCAATTAGGGCTTTAAGCATCTGAACAGAAGTTGACCTTTTCTCAAACACCAGAAAGTGTCCACCCTAAGCACATAAGGTACTCCACGGGTACAGCCTCTCCAAGCACCTCCACGACATGAGCTGAGAAGCAAATGTGCTGGACACGTTATTTCACACACTGTGTTTATGAAATAAAGTGCAGCTTTAATTTGTGAACATAGCTTCATCGACTCATACGAGTAGGATACAAGGTTGGGTAGCTCTTAGGCAGATATGTGCCTATGCTATTTAACCCCTTACCAGGCGTTTTTTCAGCCATCTGTAATATGAGTGTGGTAATGCAAAGCAGGAGCCAGCCGATGGGAATGTCTCTCTCTGTGGGGTACCACCAGGCCTCCATGGAGAGGGGTTCATTCAGTGTGTGCTCCCTAGCATGCATGGAGTCCTCATCGACAAGGCTGGACAATTCATTCATACATATGGAGCATTCTATAACTCCTCTCTACTGCTCTGTCATGCCTCTCATGCCTTTCATAATTATGTATTCCTGTTCCCCTAGACAATGCTCTTTTTCTGACACGCAGTGTGACAGATAGTCAAAACACAGACCCTACTCTCATATTGCAACGTATGTCAATAAAAGTGAAAGTGTCAGTCACCCAGTTGTCTCCAACACTTTTGAGATGCCATGGAGCCCACCAGGCTCCATGGGGATCCTCTAGACAAGAATACTGGAATGGTTTGCCATTCCCTTCTCCAGGGGATCTTCCAAACCCAGGGATCAAATCCAGGTCTCCCACACTGTGGGCAGATTCTTTACCGCCCAAGCCAGTGGAGGTCTCATTCTATGTCAAGAGGTAAAGCCTAATTCCCTTTCCTTAAACCAGAACTCACTTTAATCCCTTGCCTTGGCCAACAGAATGTGGCAGAAGCGATGTTCTGGGATTTTCAGGCAGGGTCATAAGAAGCCTTGTAGCTTCTGCCTGGGTTTCTTGGAACACTGACATCTCAGGATCCTCCCTCTTAGACCCAACCACCATGTTTTGAGAAGAACAAACCACACAGGAGGTCACACAGAAGTGCTCTAACAGTCCAGCTGACAGCCAGGCTCCACTAGTCTCGTAAGCAAGCCATCTTGGTCCTCCAGCTCAGACAAGCCTTCAAATGACTTCAGCCACAGTCAGCACTGGACTGAACCACGTGTGGGAAGTTGAAGGGAGAACCAGCAACTGAGCCAACCAACCACATAATCATGAGAAACAATTAATTTTTTAAGCCACTAAATTTGGGAGTGGTTTGGTCAGCAGAAATAGATAACCAGAACACACAGAATCACGGAGCTCTAGGCTGAAGGGCCCATAAGAAATTACTTAGTGGTTTAAGTCAGAACTATTGAGAATAGATCATTGGTAACCCTGCCTGATTCTTATTAAGAGTACTTCATCTAAGCAGCTTAAGCTTCCATCAACAGATGAATGGATAAAGAAGATGTGGTGTATGAATACGTATAGGTACACACACAACACGGAACAGTACTCAGCCAAAAAAAGAATTAAGTGTTGTCATCTGTAGCAATATGGATGGACTTTGAGGGTATTCAGTTCAGTTCAGTCGCTCAGTTGTGTCTGACTCTTTGCGACCCCATGAATCACAGCACGCCAGGCCTCCCTGTCCATCACCAATTCCCGGAGTTCACCCAAACTCATGTGCATCGAGTCAGTGATGCCATCCAGCCATCTCATCCTCTGTCGTCCTCTTCTCCTCCTGCCCCCAATCCCTCCCAGCATCAGGGTCTTTTCCAATGAGTCAACTCTTCGCATGAGGTGGCCAAAGTACTGGAGTTTCAGCCTCAACATCAGTCCTTCCAATGAACACCCAGGACTGATCTCCTTTAGGATGGACTGGTTGGATCTCCTTGCAGTCCAAGGGACTCTCAAGAGTCTTCTCCAACATCACAGTTCAAAAGCATCAATCCTTCGGCGCTCAGCTTTCTTCACAGTCCAACTCTCACATCCATACATGACCACTGGAAAAACCATAGCCTTGGCTAGATGGACCTTTGTTGGCAAAGTAATGTCTCAGCTTTTGAATATGCTATCTAGGTTGGTCATAACTTTCCTTCCAAGGAGTAAGCAACTTTTAATTTCATGGCTGCAATCACCATCTGCAGTGATTTTGGAGCCCCCCCAAAATAAAGTCTGACACTGTTTCCACTGTTTCCCCATCTATTTCCCATGAAGTGATGGGACCAGACGCCATGATTGAGGGTATTATGCTATGTGAAATAAATCAAAGGAAAAATGAATACTGGATGATATTATTTACATGGAAACTTAAAAAAATTCAACAAATTAGTGAACGAAACAAAAAAGAAGCTGACTCATACATACAGAGAACAAAACAGTAGGTATCAGCGTGAGCAGAGGGAAGCAGGAGGGGCAATACAGAAGTAGAGGAGTAAAAGATACAAACTATTAAGAAAAGCTACAAGGATTATACTGTACAATGTGGCTATTATTAAATATCCAATACTTTATAATAACTATAAATGGGACATAAATTGTGTTAAAAACTGTGTTACTATACTGTATATCTGTAATATTATAATACTGTATATCAACTATACTTCAATTTAAAAAGCAATGGAAAAAAAAAGCTATGGAAAAAGTATGAGGGGAAATTTTTGAAGAAACAAACTGGAGAAATGTGGGTTATTTAGCAATATAGTCATTATACTCCCATGTCATAAAAATAGACATAAAAAATAATCACAGGAAATATATCAAAATATTAAGTGTTATCTCGGGATTGGGAAGTGGATTCACAAATCACGATTTTCCTTGTTTATACTTCTACTCAAAGTATAATATTTTGTAATCAGAAAAAAATATTACTTCATTTAAGCAAAACCCAATATGTGAACATTATATACCTCAAATGAATTAGGAGTAGTCTTTCTAACTATAAAAGAACCCATAAAGTAAAATAATAGCCCCCTCATGTATATTTGACATGAGTTTATTTGTAAAAATTCAGTTTATAAACAACTCTTCAGGGGCATATCTATTGTTACCACAAAGAGCAACCATATTGTGTTTTAAACATAGCAGGAAATAAATCACACATCTTTAGAAATGACAATATTCCCATTGTGAAGAGTTTTCCAATCAAAGGTTTTGACAGCAACAATAAATGGAGACTAGTTCCTACCACACCAAGTATTTCACGGTGAGATAGTCACGATTAATCTGTAGGGTCCAGGAAGTCTCAGTGTTGTCATAACTTGCATCTGATTTTCAGCCCCAACTGAAAATCATACTTTCTTCCTGTCAAGGCAGCCTTTTTTGGTATAAATGATCTGTTAGTGAGATTTAAGAAAGAGGTGTCGGAGGACCTGTCAGATTCAAAACAAACCCAGGACTATTCTGGCAAATGAGAAACGTATTTATGACATGCAAAACTGTCAAAGGGAAGGACACAGAGCATTTGGCAGCTGCCTGTGAACCACACACATTGCTGGAATCATGACTTCCTGGGTCAGGGCTACGCATCAGAGGCCAGGACAAGCTCTATACCCACATTCATCTCTGTTCCCTAGTGTGAAATGATTGTTTGCTGAAGAACAAAAGGTACCCCTGCACACTCAGCAATCAAACTTCTGCAGGCAATCAGCTTATTGATTTATTTATTACACTGAGATGCTGGGTGCAGAATGTTAAAACCTAATGTTCCAGGATTCGAAAAGACATACTAAGTGGATGTTCTCAGCTGGGAGAAAAGAAAAAAGGAAAAACAAAAGAGAGGGGGGGAGTAAGGGAAAGGTAGTCTCATTAAAACTCCAAGAAAACATCCCTGTGGTAATTAATCCTCTTCCTCTCCCACCCCCAGTTATACTCAGCTTTCTTTACTGAACCTCCTCTTTTGCTGTAAACATAAAAAGCCCTCTGGGGTACAAAGGTGGGGCTGAGGAACAGTCACAAAGCAGAGGTGGGAGTTGGACAGGGGGCTCAGGTGGCACTGGGAGAGGGAGGGGAGCCCTCCGCAAGGAGCCCAGCACAGGAGGAGACCAACATCCCATAGAACAGGGTCCCCAGCCCCAGTCCACAGAGCAGAGGGGAGCGGCAGACAAGTGAGTAAAGCGTGGTACTTATAGCCACTCCCCATCGCTGGCATTACCGCCTGTGCTCCACCTCCTGTCAGAACAGCTTAAGATTCACGTTGATGTATGGCAAAACCCATCACAATGTTATAACAGAATTATCCTCCAATTAAAATAAATAAGTTAATTTTAAAAGCAGATTCTCACAGGAGTGCAAACCCTGCGGTGCACTGAGCATGCGAAGCGCCTAGGTTGTGTGCTCCTCATCCCCTGGCCACCATCCATGGAAAACTCATCTTCCATGAAACTGGTCCCTGGTGCCAAAAAGGCTGGGGACTGCGGCTATAGACAATTTGATGTCATGAAGGCAGAGACTGAAGCAGAGAGGACGGTGGGAGCAGGGAGGTTGAGAGGGTTAAGGGGAGTGATCAGGGAAAATTCAAGAGGTGCTGGGACTCAGGGATCTGAAAAGATCCGACAGCCTGATGTCTGAATGCTAAAGAGCTGCAGAAATGGACAACTGAGTTTACAAAACTCCAGAAAAAGCCCTGTTTCTCAGACTGGCTGTGAGTGAGCTTGGAGGGGTCAGAGCAAAAATGAAATTCCAGCTGCTTCTCATCACTATTTCCTATTATGTCCTCTCATAAGGCCCACTCAGACTGGTATCCTGTACTAAGCAAAACATAATTCTGCAGTTAAAGTCATCACATGCTGCTAAAATCATCAGCCATTTCTAGGCCCATACCAATTGGAAAGAACTGATTCAGTTCCTCACGCAGCTCTCAGCAGGCGCTCTTCTGGGTGCTGAGGTCTAGAGTAGCGGGATGGCGGAGGCAGTGGAGGGAGAGAAACAGAGCAGGTGATGCTAACATGCTAGGGGCTATGATGGGAGACAGAGAGGGGTGCTCGGCTCAAGCTCATAGGGCAAGGGAAGGCTTCTGGGGAGATGTGGCATCTGAGCTGAGACCTAAAGGAAGGGATCCAGTGAGCCAGCATGAAGATGACACACACACTGCTCTTACAGTGAACGAGTCAGCCTTCCACAATTCCTCGCTGAAATGTTTGTCTTACTCTTTGGACCTTGATGCCTTCAAACTGTAGTGCTAGAGAAGATGCCTGCAAGTCCCTTGGACAGCAAGGAGATCAAACCAGTCAATCTTAAGGGAGATCAACCCTGAATACTTGTTGGAAAGACTGATGCTGAAGCTGTAGTATTTTGGTCATCTGATGAGAACAGTCGACTCATTGGAAAAGTCCCTGATGCTGGGAAAGATTGAGGGCAGAAGGAAAAGAGGGCATCAGAGGATGAGATGGCTGGATGGCATCACCGATGCAATGGATGTGACTTGGGCAAACTTTGGAAGATGCTGATGGACAGGGAAGCCTGGTGTGCTGCAGTCCATGGGGTCACAAAGACTTGGACACGACTGGGTGATTAAACAGCAGCAGCAAATACCCTGATCGACATGTTTCTTAGGCCCAGAATGAATATATAACTAAGGGGTCAGAGCAGTTTCCCCAGTTGGGCTACTCTTTTCTTTGACATTCCTGCTTCATTCTTGTTTACACTTCCTCCAATTTTGAATTTTCAGTTTTCTCCTAGTCATTTCAGCTCTCTAAGGGGACTATCTTAGGCTTATCAACTTAATGCATATTCTATCTTCACAGCCTAAGCCTCAGGTGGAAAAAATCAAGCACAACTGTTAGCTTTGGCCTCTGTTGAAAAAGTTATAATTATCTAGGCCTTGCTGGAACCCTGAAAGCTAATACTTTGATTTTTTTTAAATGTTTTTGGTAATTCTCTTCACTGCTTAGGTCCTGAGTCACACCCTGTCAAATTAGGTTAATGTTGTTACTATTCTTTTAACATATCAAATCTACATTTGTATTTGACCATCTATGGACTCCAATGATCTCATCTATAAAATGGAAATTGGGGAATGATGCTTGAAGTAGGAAGTACCTACTTCCAAGGTTTGTAGAGAGGATCAAATGAAATGATATATTAAAGTATTAAAATGCTGTACAAACAGGAATAAAAAAAAAAAGACACAGCACAGAGATGATTTCAGGGAGCGGGAGTGGCATGTGCAAAGGCCCTGAGGCACAGGACTGAACCCGAATGCTCTCTGTATTGCCCCATGCTTTGGATCATCTGCTCCCTCACTAGCCTGTAGGGATGAGTGTGGACAGCATATTTTGTGACCCTCTGAGGAAAGTGCCTGGTCTCCTCATTCAGCTGCAAACTCATCTAAGCACCTTCCAGACTCTACAGTGAGCATGTGACACCAACACTGCTGCCCACCCCTCCCCGGGATGCTGAGAGAGACACCAGGAATACAGAGTGCAGTGAGGGCCAGCCCGAGTGCCTTTATTCCTCTTCTCTGGGACATCGGGAAGTCTTACGCCCTCAAGCCATTTGAAAACTAGAGGCACCTTGCCACTCACTGCATCAGGAGGGTGAAATGTGGCAGCAGAGATCCCGGCATAAGCAGAGAGGCTCTGAGGGAGAACCACTCTCTCTCCTGGCCCTTGGGGTAACTGTGCTTAGAGGATGTAACACGGAAGCTGGAACAATGTGTCGAGGCAAGCCCCGAGCAGACTGCGCACACCCACTGAACCGGCTGGCTCAGAAGGATTAGAATGAGGACGCAGAGAGTTCTCAGAACTCCTGGACTCAGGATACACACCAGGCTTGTGCAATCCAGGTCATTGCCGTTGTCCTCAGATTAAGACACGAAGAGAACTGCCCAAAATCTCCTCCCTGGTACTTGCCCTGGGATGTTTTCCAACTACTTTTTCATCCACTCCCTCAACAGAGGCTTCAGGCCAGACAAGCTGACTTCGAGCTCAGGTGCACCCTGCTGGGGGCTGGCAGGACCCGGCTGGCCCCTCCTCCTGACTCTCCACCTCCAGTCACTCGGGTTCTTAGACTTCCTCCAAGTCCGGCTCCCCACTTCCCTCTGGGCCTTCCCAGCACAGCCTTGGACACTCTGCCCTGCTCCCTGGTCTGGATAATTCCTTCTCGCGCCTCGAAATACACCCCACCTCCTCCCCGACCCTTTGACCATATTTGTGCCTTTGGCACTCTGCAAACAATCCCTGCATCACCGCATCCCCAGCCGTGTGTCTGGCACACAGCAGGCGCTCAATGGTTGTTGAATGCATAAACAAACCAAGGCCACTAGGCATCTTACTAAACCTCCCCACTGTCAATTCACTCAGCTTGAAAATGTGGGTAATAAAACCCACCTCCCAGGAATGTCGTGAGACTCACATGAACTAATATGAACAAGGCACTTAGCACTGTGCTTGGAGCACAGTAGGTGCTCAATAAATAGTAACCACAATAAAGATGAATCCTCAACAGTATAAATCAATTATACTCCAATAAAAATAATAATAAAAAAAAACTGAAGCTATCAACCATGTGACAATTAATTTCGCTGTGAAATGACCTATAGTTTCAAGCAATGGCGATCTACAAACCATTCATTTTGAACACTGGCTACCTGACCAGGCCTGAGCTATTTGTTGTTCTCAGATTTATTTCTATTCAAGAAATATGTATTGCATGCCTATCATTGCATTGTGCTAAGTGCTGAGGGATATGATATCAAGAATGAATTAGTTCTTAGCCCCACCCACCAAAGTGTATTGAAGAGTTACGGTAAGATTAAAGATGATAGGAAGCAGAGTGCTATCGGGGAGAGGAGATGCTGGTGGGAATCATTCTCAGAAAGAGTGCCGGGGATAAGAAAGAAAAATTCAAAGCATGCATAATAAATCTTCCTGTTCAATATTTAAAAAAAAAAAGAAGAAGAGTCCTCTGTAAGAGCCCTGTGATGCAAATTCCACAGGGATCGTCAGTCTCATTTTGAAGAGAGGCGTGAGCTCCAGAGAGGTTTGAATGATGGTCCGTGACCCACAGACTTTCCCCTCACCCCGGTGCAGCCTCCACACGGAGAGAGGCTTCCCAGTGATCCCAGTGATCATCCTCTGCAACCCCACCCCCCCGCCCCAAGCAGCTTCCTCTTCAGCCAACACTTAGAGACCTCTACCTGGGGCAGGCACCAAGCTGGGTGACGGGAAAGAGGATAAGTCAGGGGCTGCTTTGATCTTAAGGAGCCACGGCCAAGGAATTCACCTATACCCCAGAACGACTTCTCTGTTACGGAAATGGAATCCACGACCCTTAGCTGGGCACACAGACGACCAGAACCAAGGCCGCACCGCACTTACGTGTGGCCCTCTGCCCGAACTCTGGTTAAGGGGAGGGGTGCGGAGGGACGGGTGCCCCCCGGGGGTCCTGCCCTGCCCTCCTCTCCCCCCGCCTCCTCCCGACCAGAACAGGATGGGAGCTCTCTTGGACCAGGGAGCCCAGGTGCCAACCTAGTTAGGATGAAGCAACAGGCTAGGAGGAGACTGGCTGCCTGACACCATGAAGTTGCCATTTCAGGCCCCTATACCTGGACTGCTGGCTACATGAGACAAAAACAAGCTTCTGTCTTATCTAAGCTTCTATTATTTCAGGGTTTTGCTGGATCAACCGAACCTACCTCCTAGCCAAATCAGAAGTCCACTATCCGGTGGGGCTGGAATGTGTTTGTCTCTATGGTAGTAGGTATAAGTAAGTAAGTAAGTGAACTCTCTCAGTTGTATCCGACTCTGTGACCCCATGGACTGTAGCCTACCAGGCTCCTCTGTCCATGGGATTTTCCAGGCAATAGTACTGGAATGGATTGCCATTTCCTTCTCCAGCAGATCTTCCCAACCCAGGGATCGAACCCGGGTCTCCTGCATTGTAGACAGATGCTTTACCTTCTGAGCCACCAGGCAAATTGAGCCACATAGGTAGTAGGTATGCTGCTGCTACTGCTAAGTCACTTCAGTCATGTCCGACTCTGTGTGACCCCATAGATGGCAGCCCACCAGGCTCCCCCGTCCCTGGGATTCTCCAGGCAAGAACACTGGAGTGGGTTGCCATTTCCTTCTCCAATGCGTGAAAGTGAAAAGTGAAAGTGAAGTCACTCAGTCGTGTCCTACCCTCAGCGACCCCATGGACTGCAGCCTTCCAGGCTCCTCTGTTCATGGGGTTTTCCAGGCAAGAGTACTGGAGTGGGGTGCCATTGCCTTCTCCAGGTAGTAGGTATATACATGCCTATTTCCTTCACCTGTTCCAGGAAAAAGCATGGACTTCCTTATGTCTGAAGGATCAGATAGTAACATGACGGTGGAGGCTCTGACAGCACGTTCAGAGCAAAAGCTCCAGCGACTTGAGCTACACACCTTGGTGGTACCCACTGACCCCGCACCAGCCCTGACTGTGGACGTGGGGCCAGCATCTGCTGAGGAGACCTGGTGCATTAGGCCAGCGGCCAGCCAGGGACCCTGCTTCAGGCATCCACTACGTACCTAAACCCAAAGCTGCTAAGATCCAGGCTTTCAAGCTAATTCTGGAACACAGAACTCTCCCTCATGCATTGATGGCCATTTCCCTTGCATTGTCTGAGCCCATGGAGGAGTGAGGGTAAGCAGAGTTCTGACACCTTGTAAATCTTGCCTCCTGTCTGTAGTGAAACCACAAAGCCCTTGTTCTTACTGGAAAGAAAAAAAAAAAAAGCTGCTGGCAGTCTGTGATCTCTGCTTTGTCTCCTGCAGTTTAGAGACGTAAGAATGTACATCAGAGACAGACAGACACAGTGGAAAGCTCATCCATTTGCCTTCCCCTCCAGGCCATGAAGATCCATTACTAGGAATAAAGCCTTAGCTTTAAGTGTCAGATCCTATCAGATTGTGCTGTGGTGTTGGGTGCTTAGCCTGAATGTTTTATTGGATTTCTTTTGCCAGAAAAGAAATCAGGGAATGGAGAGGCTCAGGAGGTCAAGGCTCCAGGGAGAGGCGTGCAGTTCATCCCAATTCTCATAGGGATGTCTCCTTCTAGAAAGGTTGGTCTCATGTTAGATTTTGTAGGAGAGCTCAGAGATGTTCAAGAAATACTTGTTTTCTTTGGAGGTTGGTACAAAGGAGAATAACTGTTCTCTGAAAACCATCTCTGTACTAGAGATGGGACACTGGTGTAGTTCAGCCATATGTCTGGTTAATGAAAACCACGCAAGACCCATAACATCATGTACCAGGTGCAACGTGAACTGTCTCTGACTCTCCCCGGCGGTTATTAGATTGTCAGTTCCCAAAGGTGGGGTTACATCTCACTACCCTTTTGCACACAGTTCAATCCAGTTCAACAATTTGGCACAACCTATTACAGATCAGGCAGTGTTCCCGGAATTAAGGGAGATAAAACAAAAAGACAGGACATCATTTCTACGTTCAAGGGGCTTACAATGTAAGGAGACAAAACTTACATGTGCAAAACAATGAAGTTGAAACAAACAAAAATATAAAAACAAGATATGTGAGAGGCTGCTCTAGGAAATCAACCTGGAATATTCACTGGGAGGACTGATGCTGAAGCTGAAACTTCAATATTTTGGGAAGAGCCATCTCACTGGAAAAGACCCTGATGCTGGGAAAGATTGAGGGCAGGAGGAAAAGGGGATGACAGAGGATGAGATGGTTGGATGGCATCACCAACTCAGCAGACATGAATTTGAGCAAACTCCAGGAGACAGTGAAGGACAGGGAAGCCTGGCATGCTGCAGTACACGGGGTCACAAAGAGTTGGACATGACTGAGCAACTGATCAACAACAACAAATCTAGGCAGAACTACTGAGATTTCACGGAGAAAAAGAGAATGGAGCTGGCCTTCTACAGGAAGGCAAGGGAATTTAGACACACGAAAGAGATGGATAATCCCCCCAAACAGCAGGGGGGAAAACTGGATGGTTGGGAATGAAGAGAGTCGGTTTGGGCTCTGCTCTCCTTTCTGCAATGGCAGTTTCTTGGCGGTGTTATCTACACCGTCTCCACATTCTCACTGTTGAAGGGGAATGATTGGTGCCTATTCCTGATGGTTCCTGCCTGGAAGGCAGCTCCAGGGGCACCACACTCCTGGCCTCTGTTGTGCCCTCATCTGATTGATGAGTTTGGAAGGAACCCCTGCACGTGTGCAGGCCAGCCCCTTCTCTGTCCTGGGGATCTGCCTGTTGGAACTTATCCTCTCTTGTCTCTCTGGTGGTCCCTTCTGACACCAGAAGAGAGCTACAGCACAGAGCCTCCCAAGTGTAGGCTTGTGCTGGTCAGCAAGACAAGGGTGGGTCTAATCCCGGCTCTTAATATTGGGAAGCCTTCTTGGATGCAAATATAATGCATATTCTCCAATATCAGCTTTATCACAAAAGTGAAAGGTGATATTTTGATTGGTACCCATCGTACTTACTGTCTCTCTCTTGGTTCAGAACTCCAGGAGAGATGAATACAAATTATGAGGCACCCCTGAACCAACACCCACCTCTCTTCATTTCTCAGGCTCCTCTAATCTTGCTTCTGACTATACTCTCAACACTACTCACAGCAGTCAATAACTTCTCCTGGTAACAGCCTAAAAGATATTTTTCAGTCCTCAACACATTACAGCTCTTTGATTCTAAGATATATTTAGGCTGTTTGGCATGCCTTATCTCTGAAATCAGAACATATTTTACAATCAATGATCTGTCACAGTTTAACCGGCAGCATTGTTCCTCGGTGGGCCACAGGATATTGGTGCGTCTTTATCATCCACAGCATCCGCTAGACAATAGAAATGTGCTTCTGAAGCACTTGAAAATGCCCTTTTCTGCCCCTCCTTGGCTTTGGTGACACCCCACTCCCCTGGTCTCTCACCCTCTGCAGGTGGTCCATTTCAGGCTCCTACCTGTGACCCATATTAAACAGTGTCCTTTGGGGCTCTGCTTGAGACCTGGTTGCTTTTTACCTTCCCCCTCTCTCTCCAGGTTTTCTCAGCCTCTCCTCTGGCTTCAGTTGCCATCAGGATCACAATGATCCCCAAGTTTATATATATATATATATATATATATATATATATATTTTAATTTAAATTTATTTATTTTAATTGGAGGCTAATTACTTTACAATATTGTATTGGTTCTGCCACATATCAACATGAATCTGCCATTGGCATACACATGTTCCTCATCCTGAACCCCCCTCCCACTTGCCTCCCCATACCATCCCTCTGGGTCATCCCAGTGCACCAGCCCCAAGGATCCTGTATCGAACCTGGACTGGTGATTCATTTCTTATATGATATTATACATGTTTCCATGACATTCCCCCAAATCATCCCACCCCCTCCCTCTCCCACAGAGTCCAAAAGACTGTTCTATACATCTGTGTCTCTTTTGCTGTCTCGCATACAGGGTTGTCGTTACCATCTTTCTAAATTCCATATATATGCGTTAGTATACTATATTGGTGTTTTTCTTTCTGGCTTACTTCACTCTGTATAACAGGCTCCAGTTTCATCCACCTCATTAGAACTGATTCAAATGTATTCTTTTTAATGGCTGAGTAATACTCCATTGTGTACCTCGAGTTTTGATCTTTCTTCTGAGTCCAGCATCTCCCAGCTAAGTTACTTGAACTTAGCTCAAACCCACAGACCCAAAACTGGAACTCGTCCTGCTCCCTGGAAGACCTGCACATCCTCGAGTGAGTGTCCCCTTCCCTGTGAAAGTGGTCTAAGTCATGCCAGACCCCACCCTCTTGCTTGTCTCCATATTCAATAAATGACCACGCTCTGACCATTTTAATCTATCGTGTATCTCTTGGATCTGTTTACTTTTCTCCATCCTGTGAAGCCAGCTCAGGCCTCTCTCATCTCTCAGCATCCTCCTCACCAGGCTCCTTGTCTGCTTTCCTTTCTCTTCACAGCAGCCAGGATGATCTTTCTAAACACAGATCGATTCTGTCACTCTTCTCCTTTAAAGTCTTTGTGCATGCTGCCCTTCTGCCAGGGAACACTCTTAATCTCCCATCCTAGTCCCCTACCCACTTCTCTGCTGCACCTAGTGGAATTCAGTTTGCCATGGAAGTCTCAGTTCAGATGCCACCTCTGTCAGGAAGCCTTCCTTGATTTCTCCTGGCTGGGCTGAATTAGATGCCTGTCTTATAAGCTCCCATAGCATCCTGTTCTTTGACCTATTATAACTCTTGGCATTCTATTAAATAACAGAAGTGAAACTGCATATTCACTTGTCTATTTTCCTGGTGAGACTTAAGCACTACAGCTGGTTTGTTTATGAAATGAACAAATCAATATAGGAAAAGATGGGTCTGAGTGGAATAGTATACAGTGGGCCAGGATCTGAAAGACTGAGAATGCCCTAGGATGGATGACTTTGAGGACAGGACTGGTCTCCAGTCCAAGTATCCTCAGGTGGCTATGTTGTCAGCCTGACTCTAGAAGGAATTTGCTGACCTGCTCAGAAACACACCCGTAATTCATTCTGATCCAGCTTAATGCTGAGCTGAAAATTTATGGACAGATCTAAAAAGAAGAAATAAAAATGATGGATGTTAGAAATTATCCTATGATATAACTGCTTTCCTTAAAGGAATTAAAATCTCATCCAAATATGGGTCACTGGCCTTTCTGGTGGAGACTCTACTTTTCTCAAACAACATTGGCATCAGTCTCTGAATGAGGGCACCACACACAAACAGTTACATTAAACCAATGGCTTGGAAACACCACGACAGTTCTCCTTCTGTTCTTCACAACTGAAATTAGATAAAAGTAAATTAGCCGAATGTTTCTCCACTAAGTAAACAGATGACAAATCTTCCACTGAAAGCAGGTGATGATTTCCTAAGATTGCTACAGATAACAATTCAAAATTGACTTGATTTCCCTCCTTTTGTTTATACAGTATGTATGCATTGTAGAAAATAATTGAAATATATTGAAAAATAGAAAATATGGGCTCTATGCTTTTGGCCGATAGAAAAGCATGCAGAAAGCTTCAGTTGACATTTTGGTACACGCTCCATCTTTCTTCCATTCATATGCATTTTTATGTAAGTTAAGGTCACTACATATATACTTACATATTCTGTTTTTCCGCCCCCTCCACCCAGTTAACATTATATTTGAAACATTTTGCATTCCAATAAAACTTCTTATATCATCATCATAACAGTTGCCCTTGATTTACCATAATTTTTTTAAACCAATCCTCTCTGTCTGGGCTCTACAGTTATGAGAATTTCCTTTAGAAAGCTCTATTAACTCTCCTAAATATCAGTGTCTTCAATGGGACTACAGGGACTACAAACCAATCTTTTAAATTGCTTAAGCAAAAACAGCATTAGGAGCAAGAACCTGGTTGTCCTCCCCACCCTCACTCAATGCATACATTACCGGATACAAATGGTTCTGCATTTCTGAAGTTCTGTTCACGCTATGGCTCCTGGCTAGGAGTGCAGATTTAATATAATTGCTTCGGCTGATGGAACAGCTATATGAATATTAATGTTGGTTGAAGTGTTTAGAGAGACACTTAAACAAAGCTTCCTCCCTTTGTGCTGAGCACAAGCAAGAGGTATTATTATATGGTTCACAGCAGCAGTGGTCACGCAGCCACTTAGCAAGCTCCCAGGGGAATGTGGAGGAACATCGCAGAAGACGGCGGTGCAGGAAGCGGGGCAGGGTGGGGGGGTCTCCCCTCAATCCCTCAGAAGGGAAACGTCTCTAAAGGATTTAGCTTCTCTGTCTCTAACACAACTAGGATTTACACAAAGTTATTGCTGCTTTTTCAACTTCTGTTAGATAAGCCAGTCTACCGTTGTCGTCTGGTGGTTCTCTTTTCCAAGAACTGTTTGAAGGAGGAGTTGGGAGGACCTACTAAGATTAATGCTATTTTTCTGATTGGATCAGGAGATAACAAAAGAAATGCTGTCAAGATTTCTTTAGAAAAATAAAATGTTATTCTTTTTTCAGGTTGCATCCTAATAACTGAAAGGATATGTGAAACTTGGAGCAATGCTTTCTCAAGATCTACTTAAAATTTTTTTTTTTTAATTTTCCTGATTTTGAAAGTAGCATACATTCTTTTAAAGAATACTTGAAAGACAAATATAAAAAAGAAAATGAAATCCCCTGGCACCTCAAAACCAAAGTCACCAACTATAACATGGTGATGAAGCTGTTGGTAGACTTTTATCTATGAATGTTTCTTCCCACATAGCTGAGGTCACATTACATTAAAGAAGTGTATTTTATTAATTTACTTATCATAGGAGCTTCTAATATCATTTAAAATTCCTTTTGAGCATTTTGAATGACTACACTCTTATTTTGTTTAAAATGCTCTGAAATACTTGGTCATTCAGACAAGCATCCATATATTCTCTCTGCACCTATCTTCCCCTTGATTTCCTATTCCTTCCTCTGAATCCTAAATCTGTCTTGAGCCCCGGTTTCTTTTCCCAGTTCCAGACGCACCTTTCTGAATGGCTGTGGAACACTCCACTTGGATATCCAACTGCCCTTTAAATGCAACAAGTCAAAACCAAGCACCACCCCTTCCCTCCTGATTGGCTACTTCTGTTGCTGGTGCCTCCATCTCCTCACCCACCTGGACATCAGTCACCTCTCTCACCTCCCCGTATCTGCTCCTCACATCTTATCATTTATGGCCCTTCAGACTCTCCTCCCAGAAGGTCTCCACCACCTGTCTCTCACATGCCAAATTCAGCAAATACAGGATACCCAGTTAAATCTGAATTTCAGAAAAATGGATACATTTTTAGCATATATATATATATATCAGCTCAGTTGCTCAGTCATGTCCCACTCTTTGAGACTCCATGAACCACAACACGCCAGGCCTCCCTGTCCATCACCAACTCCTTGAGTTTACCCAAACTCATGTCCATTGAGTCGGTGATGCCATCTAATCATCTCATCCTCTGTCGTCCCCTTCTCCTCCTGCCTTCAATCTTTCCCAACATCAGGGTCTTTTCCAAGGAGTCAGCCCCTCACATCAGGTGGCCAAAATATTGGAGTTTCAGCTTCAACATCAGTCCTTGCAATGAACACCCAGGAGTGATTTCCTTTAGGATGGACTGGTTGGATCTCCTTGCAGTCCAAGGGACTCTCAAGAGTCTTCTCCAACACCACAGTTCAAAAGCATCAGCTCTTCGGTGCTCAGCTTTCTTTATAGTCCAACTCTCACATCCATGGAAAAACCATAGCCTTGACCAGATGGACCTTTGCTGACAAAGTAATGTCTCTGCTTTTTAATATGCTGCTGTTGCTGCTAAGTCGCTTCAATCGTGTCCGACTCTGTGTGACCCCATAGATGGCAGCCCACCGGGCTCCGCCATGCCTGGGATTCTCCAGGCAAGAACACTGGAGTGGGTTGCCATTTCCTTCTCCAATGTATGAAAGTGAAAAGTGAAAGTGAAGTCGCTCAGTCGTGTCTGACTCTATCGACCCCATGGACTGCAGCCTACCAGGTTCCTCCATCCATGGGATTTTCTAGGCAAGAGTACTGGAGTGGGGTGCCATTGCCTTCTCCATTTAATATGCCATATATATATATACACACACACACACACATATCCCACACACACACATATATATACACACACACACACACATATATATGGCCCATTCAAAATTTAGGATATATTTAAGCTAAAAATTATTCTTTGTTTATATGAAATTCAAATTTAACTGGATGTTCCTGTTTTATTCGGTAGCCCAAATCCTGTCTCAGTTTCTCCTGCCCACACCTTAACACCTTTCATCCATACTATAAGCCATAAGTCACTGAATAACCTCCTTGTCTCTATGTCAAATTCATTAAATTTTGCAAATCGCAGCTTTAATGGTATTGCACTTTACTCACCACCCTTGGCGGTTTCCCACTGCCTAGTCCCTCAGACTCCCATTTAGAAACATCAGCAGGCTAGCGCACACCCGCCTCTCCAGCCCACGTCCCACTGCTGCCTCTCAGGTCCAGGGCAAGTGCTGGTCTCCTGGTTACAGATCACCCTACACTCTGCGTTCCCTGGCCTCTCTCACATGGTTCTCTCCATCTACGATACCCTACCTCACATGACCAAATCCTGACTCCACCTTCACAAAGCCACCACCCGAGGCTCAGCCTTCACCTCCTTGTACACAGATTATGAGTAAGCTTATACCATCATTTTGGCAGGTCAGAAATAGTCGAAAATCAGCAATTTCACATGGTTTTGGCTAGTGTAATATAAGATCTCCGCTCTGGTGCTTCCCTGCCTTACCATCTTCCCCATGTTCATTTCTTCAGCCCATTCCACAAAGAAAGAATATCAAGTAGTGACTGCCTACAGCAATGTTTCTCAAGTACAGTCCTCTGTCCACCACAACACGTGACACGGAACCAGTCCATGGAAGTGGGGCAGGGAGGGGGCGGCTGTTAACAATGCAGATGCCAAGGCTCCACCCTGGAGCTGCAGAATCAGAATCTGTAGGAGGGCCTGGGGATCTGCATTGTGATCAAGCTTTCTAACTGAGACATCCGCTTACTAAAGCAGAGAACCACTGCCCTGCACAGAATGCCTTCTCCATCTACTCACACTGGTCCCTGAATATGCCATAGGGTTCCTACCTCTAACGACCCTAGAGACTCTTGAGGATCCTTCCAAGCCCAGGTCAGTTTCTATCTCTTCCATAAACATTTCCCTGTTCACACAAGGAAGTCTAGAGAAAGAAGTACTGTGTCATTTGTCACTAATCATGCGTTTTTCTTCCCAAAGGGAATAGAACATTCATCCACAATAAGGACTTTTCTCTATACCCCCACCCATCCCAAAGAGACCAACACCAAGTTAGGCTGTGACAGCTGCTAAATAAATACATGCTACACTAATGTCCATCCAAGGTCAACAGACCCAAAGAAACCAACTCTCTAAGCAAAGATGAAAGCACCTTCCGAATTGGGAACTGTGAGAAGGGAGTATTTTATTAAGAAAAAGGAAAAAAGAAAAAGAAAGATTTCACCTGTGAACAAGCATTTACAACTTTATGCATACGTTTAAGGAGAATGTCCATGTCAGTCCTAGTTCAACAATGATAGAACTGCAAGGAGAAGGTTCACCCAGACTTACCTGTGCCAGGGCCTGCCCATCCACCTCCCCCGGGCTGCTCCCTTCCTTAGGCAGACTCTGGCCCATCCACAAGTCAGAAGTGCCTCCTCTAGTTGAGAGCCACAGCTAGACCTATTCCAAAAAGACACTGGACTCAACAGAATAAACGCATCATCTTTCCTCCTTCTCCCACTCTGACTCTATTGCTTGTCAGTTGCTGCTGGAAACTACTCTCTCTCCTCACCTCCCCTCTCCTGGAGGTCCTTCCCCTCCTGTTCTTTCTGGCACGTCTTCCCCATCTCCTTTCCATCACTTTACTCAGGTCCTTGTGATTTCTCACCTGAGCCTCCTGACTAGCCTCCATGTCTCTGTATTTGTGGAAACCAAATCTTCACATCTTTCCCATGTTTAAAACCCTCTATGGGTCCATTATCCCTTCAAGATGAAGTCCAGATCCTTATTCTGGACCATAGGGCCCTTCATAGTCCTGCCTTTCAGTTCAGTTCAGCTCAGTTCAGCAAATAGCCCCCAGTGCCCTCCATGTGCTGGGCCAGGCCAGACATCTAAAACCAAAGGACTCCGCTCACAGGTGACAGAGGAGTCAACGTGCAGTTGACGCAGTGTGACGGACTTAGCAGGCCACAGGAGGCCTTGGAGACTCAACCATGCGGTGGCAGCTCCTGCAGGGAGTTAGTGAAGGACCAGGGCTACAGTTACATCTCCAGTTCCACGTCCAGGGCTCCTGCCACTACTCAATGTAGGCTGGCAACCAAGATGTCTGTCCTGCCCAATATGATGAACCAAAACACAACAAAAACAGAAGACAGGAGATGATCCATGACTAAAATATGAATTAAGGACTAAAATGCAAACCCCATAACAGTTACTACAGAGATGCTAAATCACAGTGAAACAGAACACTTAAATATTGCACATATAAGATGGAAACAGAGAGATGGATCACACTCAAGCTTAGACCTGATGAAAGCTCATCACTCACTTATGTTGGTCAAGTAACACAGAACTGAGATAACAACTTACTTGCAGATGCTAAGAGAGCCACTTGGGCAGGAATGACATGAGTAGTTTTTATTCTGGTATCTATTTGAACCATGGTGTTGGAGAAGACTATTTACAGTCCCTCGGACTGCAAGGAGATCCAACCAGTCCATTCTGAAGGAGATCAGCCCTGGGATTTCTTTGGAGGGAATGATTTTGAAGCTGAAACTCCAGTACTTTGGCCACCTCATGCGAAGAGTTGACTCATTGGAAAAGACCCTGATGCTGGGAGGGATTGGGGGCAGGAGGAGAAGGGGACGACAGAAGATGAGATGGCTGGATGGCATCACTGACTCGATGGACGTGAGTTTGAGGGAATTCCGGGAGTTGGTGATGGACAGGGAGGCCTGGTGTGCTGAGATTCATGGGGTCACAAAGAGTCAGACACGACTGAGCAACTGAACTGAACTGAACTGAAGAAAAACTTAAAAGAAGATTACTTTAAAAATCTAATGAATAAAATACACAGGCTAAAGACTTGAATTTATTTCAAAGAGCCAAGAAACTAAATTGGAGAAGCCATGAAGTGATTTCTAAGATAATTCCAAAAGGAGATTAGGAGGATATCATTTCAAAAATCAGGCAGAGAACCTCACAGGGAAAGGAGGACACAAGAGATCATCTAGTATATTCTCTGTCCTTGGGGGACAGCATGGTTTTCAATCCGAGAGAGATACTCTCTATGTCTGCAGGACCATGTTTTTAAACTGCAGGCTGACAGCAGGTCAAGACAGCAATTGAGTGGGTCATGACTGTCAATTTCTTTCTAAATGAAAGAGAATAGAATCTAGTAGAAAATACGAGGTTGCATCTCACACAGCAGCATTAAGTACTGGGATCATGTATAACTGTGTATGTGAACATGGGTAGGTCAGTTCACAGTACAATACACACTGAGTTGCAGCCAAGAAAGCTTGACAAACAGTCTTCTAGAAAACTTCTATCAGAGAGGGTTTTATTTTTAATACATAGGAAACACATTCTATTATGAATCCTGACCCTTTTCCTTGTTCTTGGAGTCTGTGCTAAAATTAAACAGAGAATGGAGGTGGAATATCAGAACTGGAAGGAGGAAGCAAATTAGCAGAGCGTAAATGAAAGAACTGATAACAAGAGGCCAGAGACCAAAGGAACGAGATGGATGAGTTCTGGGTTTTTTCTGAAAGCCTCCTGCTTTACGGCAACTAAGGATTCCTTGGCTATTCTCATTGAAGCACCGGTTACACGGTAGTTTCTCAATAGTTACATATCCCATAACCCTCAAGAAGCACCTGTATTCTGTCTATGGCAACAGTTACCAAGCAGTATGATTGGTGTCTTTTTAATGATGTCCGTCTCCACCATGTGCAGCAGCTCCTTGAAGGCTGGACTGGCATTTGGTCCACTGCTTCATCCCCACCTCTATGACAGTTGACTCAGTAAATTTCAAGTGGACTGAAGTGAAAGGCATCGAAGGACCATAAAGCTCTAGTTCTAATATCTGCTGGATGCCGAACCCTCTTTGCAAGAACAAACTGGTTTCAGTCCATTGGGCTTAGGATATTCTAATTTGAGAAAAACAACAGTAACAACAAGATTCTGAAGTTTCCAGGGAGAAAACTGCTTGGACTCTCGTATCTCTCGGCCCAGAGGCTGAGTTCATGCAAAGGACTTGTGCCATCTTTTTATAGAGTAAGAGTGTCTTGAAATGTCAAAGACTCTTTAGGAGGTCAAGCTAGGACCTACTCTTTGGACTCAGTCTGGCTCCTGAAGATACCTGCTTTTTCCAGTCTGGACAGCCCGAGGGAAACCACCACGTTGAATCTGAAGCTGCTGAGCTATTTCAGAGGTCTTATCCACATTGCCAGCTGGAGCTGGCAGGATGCCCAAGAGGGCCCAAGGCAGAGGGCTGGACCCAGAGAAGCAGTCAGTTGACCAAGGAAGTCAACAATGAACCAAATCTGGTTGTTTGTGTATGCTCAGCTGTGTCTGACTCTTTGTAGCCCCATGGACTGTAGTCCACCAGGCTCCTTTGTCCATGGAATTCTTCAGTGAGAATACTGGAGCGGGCTGCCATTCCCCACTCCAGGGGATCTTCCCAACCCAGGGACTGAATCCATGTGTCTTATGTCTCCTGCATTGGCAGGTAGATTCTTTACCCCTGTGCCATCTGGGAAGCCCAAGCCCTGGTTGCTTCCCCACAAGAGGCCCAGGCTGAGGGGAAATGAGATGGAGCTGGGAAGTAACCTTTTGCCTTCCTCACCCTCTGCAGCTCTTCCTTCCTCCATGCCTAGGTGGCCAAATCCAACCCCTAATAGTGCAGCGGTTTAGCTTGGGGTGGGGGTGGGGGCTGATTAGGAAGCCCTGAGTATGAGTGTATAAGGGGGGGGTGGTGGTACTGGTCTGAGGCTACACTCCTCGGAAATGCATATGGGAAGTTATCAGGGAGGGAAATGGGTGAAAGACACCCTACACCAAATGATCAATTCAAATTCAAATTCAAGAGAGAGCCCACTAGTTGCTAGTTACCCTTCTTCTCAGCTAGGCAAATGTCCAGAGAGTTATCACTGAAGGAAAGTCCTCTTTACTGGGGACACTGATTAGTATTAAAGGTAGAGATAAATGTCTTCCCTGCAGCAATACTAAAGCAATGGTTTAACCCTTTGTGGACTGGTTGGATCTCCAAGGGACTCTCAAGAGTCTTCTCCAACACCACAGTTCAAAAGCATCAATTCTTCGGCACTCAGCTTTCTTCACAGTCCAACTCTCACATCCATACATGACCACTGGAAAAACCATAGCCTTGACTAGATGTATCTTTGTTGGCCAGTCCATTCTGAAGGAGATCAGCCCTGGGACTTCTTTGGAAGGAATGATGCTAAGGCTGAAACTCCAGTACTTTGGCCACCTCATGTGAAGAGTTGACTCATTGGAAAGGACTCTGATGCTGGGAGGGATTGGGGGCAGGAAGAGAAGGGGATGACAGAGGATGAGATGGCTGGATGGCATCACTGACTCAATGGACATGAGTCTGAGTGAACTCTGGGAGTTGGTGATGGACAGGGAGGCCTGGCATGCTGCGATTCATGGGGTCGCAAAGAGTCGGACATGACTGAGTGACTGGACTGAACTGAACTGAACCCTTGGTGTGTGCTGTTCCTTATGCACAATCAAATCTGACATCTCTGTTGATGAGGAAGGTAAGGGACAGAACAACTCTGCAGAGTTCAGTGGGTACTTCTGCTGCTAAGTCGCTTCAGTCGTGTCCGACTCTGTGCGACCCCAGAGACAGCAGCCCACCAGGCTCCTCTGTCCCTGGGATTCTCCAGGCAAGAATACTGGAGTGGGTTGCCATTTCCTTCTCCAATGCATGAAAGTGAAAAGTGAAAGTGAAGTCGCTCAGTCGTGCCCGACTCTTAGTGACCTTATGGACTGCAGCCTACCAGGCTCCTCCGTCCATGGGATTTTCCAGGAAAGAGTACTGGAATGGGTTGCCGTATTAAGAATCCAAAATTTACTTGAACGAAGTTTCAGCCTCCATCCCCTGCTGAATCTCTATCTCAGTCTCCCTCCCACCATCTGCCAGCATATGCTAAAGGAATACCAAGCATCTTTGGGTTACCCTGAGTGGAATGTAATCAAGAGGGCAAGTTGACTCAGAGCCAGGGGAGAAAAGAGGCTGGATAGCATATACTCCCAAATCAAACAGAAACAAAGTTCAGGCTTTAACAAAAAATACTATCTATGTCTGGATACTTAGTTTGAATCTCAACTCTAATTCAGTGTAACAATCTCTCCCTGTCTCAGTTTCCTAAGAAAGCACACCCAAAGATTAAAAAAAAAAAAAAAGTCCACAATGTGTACCAGTGTCTGGCAAGCTGAATGAGCCGGCAAACTACATATGTTCTCATTAGGACTGCAGTATTGTTCAGTGGATCAGAGCCGAGGTTCTAGAGTTTGAGGCACTCCAAGATGCTGATTCCATGGACCTCATCAACCCTGAGGTCCTAGGAAACTTCTCTAACCTGTCTGAGCTTTCATTGTCTCACCTACACAATGGTGATAATAAAACCATTTTGTAGGGTTACTGTAAAGATGAACTGAGGATCTGTATGTGAAACGCCTGGTACAGAATAGATGACCATAAATGGTGGGTATTATTGTGGTGGCTTGCCCCCTCAGAGAGGCAAATATGCCCCCCTAAAGAGGTGTTCTGCAGCTGCCACCAGCAACTGGATGAATCTCTCCAAGGCCACGGATGCTCAAGCACCAAATGCGCACGTGTTCGCCCATGCCCCTGCTCCCCCGCCACACTCCCTACCACAGTGCACGGCACAGCAGTAGTCCTCATCCATCAACTTCCTTCTCCCCCACAGCCAATCCCCCATCAGGAGCTGTGAATTCTGTTTCTTAAATATGTCAGCTCCACTTGCTCCTCTGTATCTGCCCAGCACGAGTAACAGTTTAGGGCACCACCAGTTTGCCCCTAGATAACAAGTCTCCAGCTTCATCTCTCTACCCACCGCCTTCCCTCTTCAATTAACTCGGCAACTACAATCATCTTTCTAAAGTGCAGATCTGATCATGCCTTTCTCTCGCTTGAAGCCCTTCATGGCTCCTCAATGTAACATCCCAGTCCTTAATCTGGCTTTCAGAGCCTGACACAATCTGCTTAGAGCTCAGCTCCCTTCCTGACCTCACCTCTCACCATGCCCCTCCTTGCTGTGTGTGTTCCAAGCCATACTGAGTACTGACAGTTGTACAAATGAATCATGCTTGCTCTCTCTCTGTAGTGATTTCACACATGCCTTCCCCTCTGCTTAGAGTACTCCTGTGTCCCTTCTCTTTTCTGTGCTAACTCATGCTCAATTTTTAGCTTTCAACTTAGGTGTCATTTCTTCCAGGAAGCCACCCCCAATACTTGAATCCTAGGCAGGTATCCCTGCCACTATATTCAAATGTCTGCTTATTGTTCCTCCCCCAGCAGAGCTTCTGGAGGACAAAAAAATCCTTTTGGTCAATGAAGGATCCTGAGTGCTTCAAACATCACCTGACACAAGACAGGCACTCAGACATGTGTTTGTTGGATAGATGCCTGGATGCTAACCACTGGGCCAGCCATGTGAAGCCATCTCTGGTTGAAGGAGGCAGCAAAGCCAAGCCGCCAGGAAGCCTCCACCCAGCAAAGGCAGTACCTACCTAGAATGGCCACCACCTCGTCATCCTGGATCACCTCCAGGGAGCCGGAGACCACGAAGCACAGGCTGTCGACGCTCTCCCCTGCGTGGTAGATGAGGTCCCCAGGGGCGCAGTGCACCGTCTGGAACTCCATGGCCAGTGCCCGCAGGCAGCCGTCGCTGGCCAGCCGGAAGGCCGGGTGCTCCTTGAAGACCTTGCGGTTTAGGTGCACGCAGATGTCCGCTCTCATGTCCTTGGGGCAGATCTGCAGGACCTGGCCGAGCACGGGAAGAAAACGCGTCAGGATCCTTGCTGTGGCCTCCAGCTCGCTGCTCTCTCAGCTCCCCAGGGGCCAAAGCGACACCCACTAGACTAGACCACACTCTTCAAGGCACCAGTGGACAAGACAGCCACAGTCCCTGTGGGAGAGAGACAGGGGCCCCCAAATCTGTGCCAAATGCTCAGGTCAGGGACTTGAGAGTCAAGGGGCCGGGAGTACGTGAGACCCTTTGGAAACCCAGGAAGGGCTCCCTGAGTAGGTGACAAATACGGTGACATCTGCATAACGTGTCAGAGGGAGCCCTATGAAAGAACATTCCAGCGGAGTCGCAAAGGCTGTGAGAGGACCTGAGCAACAGCCCGTGTGAATGAGGGGAAAGCTGGGGGTGCGAGAGGGGGCTACAGGAGGATGACAAGCTTGAAAGGATGTGGAGACTTACATTATGAAAAGACTTTGATTTTGATTCTGAGTGGGACAGGGACACATTGGGAGACTCTGAGCAGGGGAGGGATGGGGAGCCTCTATATTTTAAGAGGATTGTGGCAGCTTCAGAGTGGAATTAGCAGGCCCTGACTGTCGGATGGCAGGAGTGGAGCCCAGGTGTTGGGTTAGCCCACTCCTGCAGGGCTCTGGGGAGTGGGGAGGGGCCTCGGACTGGGATGTTGCCAGGGGAGCCAGGGAGAAGTAATCAAATCCTGAACATATTTTGAAGATACAGCTGCCATGGTCTGCTGATGGACTGAAGGTGGATTGATTCGAAGAGAGATATGAAGTGATATATCTTAGGTGTTACTTAGGTAACTTCCTTAGGTATCTTAGTGCCTTAGGTATCTTAGGCACTTCCTTAGGCGTTACTAAGCACTTTGGAGTCATTCATTCATTCCATACTTAGCTACTGAACACTTTAGTGTATACCAGGGATCATTCCAGGCTCTGAGGATGTAGGCAGCAAACAGAACGCCCGGCCTTTGTGTGACTTACTAGTGGGAGGGGACAAATTAAAAGCAAAAGGAGTAAAATTCAGCAGTAAGTGCTGAGGAGAACGATGGAGAAGGAAAGCAGAAGGAAAGTCAGGAGAGGTGTGATCTTACATTTTCAAGTCTTCCGTGCACCAGCTAATCGAATCCTCACATAAACTCTCTGGTGTAAGTGCTATTGTGGTACCATTTTACAGATGAGAAAACTGAGGCCCAGGGATGATCAATAACTTGCCCAAAATCGCACAACCAGGAAATGGCAGAGCTGGACTCTCTGACTAGGCAGGCTCACTCCAGAGCCCAGTGTAGATACCAAGCACTTCCTACATGATACACCTGCCCAAAACCAAAGGGCTTGCACTTTGGCTCTCAAGGAACTCAAGGCAAACTGGGAACTGTAAGAGGCCATGTGGGTCTCACCTCCCAAATAAATAAAAATGTCTCAGTCTTTCCTACGGGGAGAAACACTTCTCTGGACTAAATTTTTGCGAGAAACCATTCGTGGCCCCTTACGTAGCAAGCGTGAAGTAACGCAAGGGACACCTCCAGGTGGACTCTTCCTGAGAAAGCAGGAGTGTTCCTAAAACAACCCTTTCTCGCATCCTAGCCTGTGAACAAAACTGGGGGCGTAACATCAAATGTGCTCAGTGACGACATCTCCTGGCGGTGCGGGTCACTTCCCCACCCCTGCTCCTCCACCTCAGCACAAACCGTCTGCCCGTGCTCCTGGTGCTCACCTCCACATCGCGAAGTCCCGCAGCCTCTTTCAAACCCAACTTCAACCTCCCCTTGTCCGCTGCTCCACCCACCGGCTCTGCACGCCCTGAGCTCTGCGTTGGAAAGAGGGGGCCCAACACTTGGAATCTCAGTTCCTCCCTCTCTTCACTGCTCTACATTTCAGTTTCTCTTTTTTCCTCTTTATTTTTTTAATTTATTTTTTAACTGGAGGAAAATTGCTTTACAATGTTGAGTTAGTTTCTGCTGCATGTGTGTGTATGTGTGAAGTCACTTCAATCATGTCCAATTCTTTGTGACCCCGTGGACTGTAGCCCACCAGGCTCCTCTGTCCATGGGATTCTCCAGGCCAGAATACTGGAGCGGGTTGCCATACCCTCCTCCAGGGGATTTTCCAAACCCAGGGATCAAACCCACATCTTTTATGTCTCCTGCATTGGCAGCCCTGTTCTTTATCACTAGCGCCACCTGGAAAGCCAGTTTCTTCTGTACAACAATGCAAATCAGCCTAATTGTAAGTACATTCCCTTCCCTACTGAGTCCCCCTCCCCTCCCTGGATCCCACACCTCTAGATCATCACAGAGAGCTAGGCTGGGCTCCCTGTGTTGTTTCTGCTGTTAAAAAAAAAAAAAAAAAAAAGCACACTGCTAACATTGGGCTTCCCTGGTGGCTCAATTGGTAAAGACTGTCTGCAACGCAGGAGACCTGGGTTCGATCCCTGGGTCAGGAGGATCCCCTGGAAAACAGAATGGCAACCCCTTCCAGTATTCTTGCCTGGAGAATTCCATGGACAGAGGAGTCTGGTGGGCTACAGTCCATGGGGTCTTAAAGAGTCGGACATGACTGAGTAACTAACACTTTGATTTTCATCACTGCCTTATGAGGATTAAGGGCTTCCCTCATAGCTCAGTTGGTAAAGAATCCACCTGCAATGCGGGAGACCTGGGTTCAATCCCTGGGCTGGGAAGATCCCCTGGAGAAGGGACTGGCTACCCACTCCAGTATTCAGGCCTGGAGAATCCCATAGACTGTATAGTCCATGGGGTTGCAAAGAGTCGGACACGACTTAGCGACTTTCACTTTCACCGTGAGGATTAAATGAAAGTATATCTACCAGTGCACCTGGTATCTACGCCTCGTGACACCTCACAGCCCCAGCAAGGCACTCAATAAACGCAGGTCCCCTCTGCTGCTCTGCCGTGGCAGGATGCCAAGGAAGCGAGCATGTTCCCTGGGAGTGGGGCTGGAGGACTGACCGAGGCAGGGGAAAATCGGATGGCCAATGCTTAGGCAGAGTGCTCGTTAAGTACTTCCCCTCCTTCAGACTCATTAAAGCAAGACTCCTGGAAAAGGCAGATTTAATTTGGATCCTCTCTCTCTAAGCAGAACACCAGGGAGCGGGGAACACTTGCTTGTCATGTCGAAACTGTGCCCAGCGGTCTGAAACTAAGATTTGCTCTCCAGGTGAATTCACCTTTCGATATTTCCCTTCCCTCAGGTTGAGCTTTGCCAGCAGAGGCATGGAGACAATGTTTTATTCATGGGCCCTGTTCCCAGAGCCCAGGGAAAGCACGTGTGAGGAGGAGAGGGGACTGGAGGGGAGAAATGACAGACCCTCTCAGCCACCAGCACCCCCATCGTCCTTGCCTTGGTCCTACACCAGCAGGGGCTCCTGAACGCCTCTCTCTGAGGGAGGGTACCAGCTTGAGACCCTGTCGTCTTCCTGGGTTACCTGCCCTTCTGCTTGGTTTGAGGAGAGAAAATTCTTGCTGGTCTCTGAGGCCTCAGAAGCCCCGAGGAGATGCCACCATGGAGGTTCATGGAGCCTCCCTGGGGGAAAGCGGTGGTGGGGGCAGGATGGATAAAGCACAGGTGTGGGAACAGGCTTTGGGATGAAGCAGATCTGGACTCCTGGCTTCCACTTGTTCGAGTCATGTGAACTTAAAGCTCTATGTTCCCCAAGTCTTCTTGTTCTAACTTGTGTATAGAATTCTTTGGAAGATTCCATGCGCTGTGGTGTTAAAGACTTGGTTTGATGCCCACATGTGACTGGGCTCAATGCACAAGGGCTCTCATTTCTGATGGTATCATCACAGCAGAGCAGCAGGTCAGCCTGAGGGAGGCTTTTGAAGTTCTGGACGTCAGAGTCCAAAGGATCATAGAGGTCAGCCTTAGCCTTACAAGTCATCTAGTTTTCATGTGTCACAGACAAGGAAACTGAAGCTCAGAGGGACCCATGATGGTCTAAGGTCCAAAGTCGTCAGCTAATTACTGCTAACGTCAGACTTGCCCAGCACTCCCACCCTTCCACTGCACACACATCCCCTAGATGCCCCGGTCATCACTGACCATTCCAGTCTGGAATGGAGGTGGTGGGATGGAGACAGGGCCTTGGGACTGGCTCTATCCCCAGCAATTGCCTGCCAAGGAATAGCAGCCACCCCAGGCCGGGCTGGGTTCTGCCCTGAGCTGCCACAATACTTCCTCTTCAATTTAGATCAGGACCTAGGAAAAATCCCAGAGCCCTCCAGGGAGACAGCAGGCAGGGGAAGGGAGGACCAGAGCTGATGAGTGCTGTCTCCCAGGGGCAGCCGCCCAGCCCAGCCTTGCAGTGAGGGCAGAAGAGGGCTTCTTTCTGGACAATCAGATTTACAAAGGCATCCTGGCCCCTGGGAAAAGGAGCCTCAGGCCTGAGCGATCCGAGTTCCTTTCTGCTCCATCAGCTGCCAGGCACCCACAGAACCTCCAGGGGCCGGGTCGAGACAGCAGAATAGAAACACAGGAGCAGTGGGGCCAGTGGTGAGCAAAGCCAGAGATGATGTCCCTCCCAACCAATGCCTGCCCGTCTGAGAGAGGAGGGCACCCCCATTTGGACTCATCCTTCCCTCCAGTCTGTGTTTTACAGTTGTTGTTTTTTTAAAAGCAGTAGTAGGAAAAAGCACAAGCTTTGAAGTCAGACAAAACTGGGTTCAAATCCAGACTTTGCCATTCTCAACTCTGTGGGGGCAATTAATAAAGTTAACTGGGCTGCTGGGTCCTCATACCCGGGGACAGTTCCCTCTCCAGGGTAGTTGTGAAGCATGTGAAGCAGGAACACAGGGCCAGAAGTGCAGTTAAGTATCTGCTCTTAATACAACTTTAAGACATGCTAGCTGGTATATTCGGAGAAGGCAATGGCACCCCACTCCAGTACTCTTGCCTGGAAAATCCCATGGACAGAGGAGCCTGGTAGGCTGCAGCCCATGGGATCGCAAAGAGTCGGACATGACTAAACGACTTCCCTTTCACTTTTCACTTTCATGCATTGGAGAAGGAAATGGCAACCCACTCCAGTATTCTTGCCTGGAGAATCCCAGGGACGGGGGAGCCTGGTGGGCTGCCGTCTATGGGGTCCCACAGAATCAGACACAACTGAAGCAACTTAGCAGCAGCAGCAGCTGGTATGTGGTATGGTTTCATTATTGCTATTATTACAGCAGATATTCAACAAAATCAAAGTATCCTCCCTTTGAAGTTGGGGTCAGTTAAATTTAGTTAAATTTTTCCATTTAAACTGTCAACTCTCAAGGGACCCTTCTAATGGAGAAAGACCAGAGTGTGAAGAGCGGACTCCCAAGACACTGAGTTTGGCTTTGAAGGTGTCATAAGGTATTTTTCAACAGTAAAATCATTCTGTTTGCCTCACTCTAACAAGGGAAGGAATCAGAATTCCCTGAATACTTAGGGAATGATGATTAAAGAGAGAAAAGCCATTCCAAAGACTGAAGCAGAGAAAAACTAACCTAGGATTACATCTTTGCTGAAAGAAAATATTACAAAGGAGATCATTCACAAATGATCATTCTCAAATATCTTTGTTCTTTCCAGTACCACCAAATTTTCTTCAGTTTATTGGAATGCATGTAGAATAATGCAACTTTTGGAGACTGGTAGGGATCTATTGCCATTTCTATTTCACAGGAACGTCTAGAAAAGAGCCTAAGGGATGCTCTGGTCAAATCAACTACTTATTAAGTAAAAGCCCTTGGTCGGTATCTCCCAGACTTGTCTTATGAATAGGACCCTTGTTCAAAATGCAGATTTTCCATCTCCATCCCACCTCATTCCTCCTCACAAATTTTCTGATTCCAAAGGTCCAGGATGATGACTGGAAACCCGTTTTTAATGACCACATCCTGGGAGTCCCATCAGGGCCAAGACTAGAGTAAAGCAATAGCCTTGGACACAAAATTTAAGGAGATTTAAAAACTCAGCCATCAAGACAAATCATGGGTTAGTCTCTCAGTTGTGTTCAACTCTTTGCCTCCCCACGGACTGTAGTCCGCCAGGCTCCTCTGTCCATGGGATTTCTGAGAAAAGAATACTGGAGTGGGTTGCTGTGCCATTCTCTAGGGCATCTTCCCAACTCAGGGACTGAACTTGGGTCACCTGCATTATAGGCAGATTCTTAACCGTCTGAGCCACCAGGGAAACCCCAAAACAAATTATAGTGTAGCACAATATTCTGAAAATCAAAATTCATGCATGAACAATATATCAAAAATCTGAATCGGAAACTTTGAATCAAAAGTGGATTCGCAGCAGAGATATGTCATCTTGGGGCAAGAGGTGAAAGGAAAATCAGTAATATTGGTCATCTCACCCTGGGTGGCCCTGATTCTTACCAGCATATCAGCTGATAAGGAAATCCTGCCATAGACAGACTTCTAGGCCATCTCCTCTTCAGGAGATACTGATACAATCTGCCTTACCAGTTGGTAATCTCTCTTAATCGCCGGTCCTTCAGAAAGGTTGATGGGCAAGCAATCAAAGTTTCTGGAGGTGGGACCTGGGATTCCAAAACTACATCCAGGTGAGTTCAGATGCACAGCCAGGAGTGAGAACCGTCTGAGGTAAGGCTCAGGAATCCCTGGGAAGGCTGAGGGGTGAGTGGTTTACCTGAGCCCATCACCTCCTTACCTTCTCTGTGTCAATGCCTCGGGACATGGACCAGGTGGACACGATGTAATCCATGACTCGCTCGCTCAGCCCCTTGGGCACCTGGTAGAGCTTCAAGAAGTCCCGGACACTGTTGAGCATCTCATGGTACCTGTTGGTGTTGGCGTACATCTGTTGGAAAATGGTCGTCACGTTCCCAAAGATGGTGGCATAGAGGAGCGCTAGCGGCAAGAGGAAGAGAAAAACACACGTGAGTGGTCCCTGAATAGGACCCAAGAAAGCCAAACTTGCCCAAAGCAGGCCAATGGCCAGAATGGCCTGCTCCAGAGCAGACGGTCCTGACCTTCTCAGGAGAAGCTCAGCCCAGGAGACTCTGGGATTGGACCCAGAGAAAGAGTCTCCAAATATCAGGCCACTAGTTGAGACTTGTGGGAGGCAGAGAGAGGGTGAAGGGAACTGGCATGACTAGGGTCAGAACCAGGATACAGATGGCAGTGCAGGCTGGGGACAGGACGGTTGAACTGCTTCACATATACTCATCACAAAAAGTCTGAGCCATGCCTGAAGCCGCTAGTTGAATGTACTCTTATATGCTCTGTACCGGCCCAAATCCAAGGATTGAAGTCGCTCAGTCGTGTCCGACTCTTTGCAACCACATGGACTGTAGCCTCCCAGGCTCCTCCATCCATGGGGTTTTCCAGGCAAGAATACTGGAGTGGGGTGCCATTTCCTTCTCCAGGGGAACCCAAATCCAAATCCATCAGCAATCATCTTTTAACAACTGTGCTGTCAACTACACTGCCTGCCAGAGACAGGATGGGGATGTGTCACTCAGTCCCGGCTCTCACACGGCAAGAACACGGCAAAAAGAGACTTTAAAGGTGGAATCACAAATAATTGAATAATAGCAAGCCTGCCGAGGGCACTGAAGGATGTTAGATCTTGCATGTTAACCCAGCACTCCTCTGCATTGTGATGCGGCTCCTGGGGGAAAAGCTTGGCCTTGATGTGAACAGAATAGTCAGGTCCCCTCTGAGACGTAACAAGCACATACTACATGCTACTGCTGCTCCCCCTACGTAAGTGTCACGGAGGAGGACCATTATGTCATCAGAAAACCCCACATTCTATGTGTAACCTGTATCTGCCTTTGGATACTAAGCTCAAGTGCTACCTCTTCCAGGAAGCCTCCCCAACACTCCTCCCCTCCATCTGTCCCCACAAGGGTGACTATGAGACTCCCCAAGCATACAAATCTAACTCAACTTTATCATACGTTGCATCCAGATAAACCCATCATAAGTTGGAAATATCTTAAGTTAAAAATGCACTTATACATGTAACCTACCGAGCATCATCAGATCAGATGAGTCGCTCAGTCGTGTCCAACTCTTTGCGACCCCATGAATCGCAGCTCAGCCTAATTACCTTAGACATGCTCAGAACACATACATTAGCTTACAGTTGGGCAATGTAACACAAAGCCTATTTTATAATAAAGTGTAAAATATCTTATGTAATTTATTAAATACTGTACTGAAAGTGAAAAGTAAGATGGTTGTTTCCCTTTATGATCGCATGGCTGACTAGGAGCTGCAGCTCACTGCCACCTGCCCAGCATCCCGAGAGAATCACTCTGTGCATCACTAGCCCAGGAAAAGATCAAAATTCAAACTGGAAGTACTGTTTCTGAAGGCATATCAATTTTGCACCACTGTAAAGCCAAAAAATCCCAAGTCAGAGACTGTGTTTCTGTCGAGCTCAGGTTGTACACACCATTTTGCAATCATATTCGTGCTCGCCTGTGCCCTCACAGGGTAGTCCTGCAGGCTGGACTCAGCTTTTCCTTGCCATGAAACCCTGGGAGCTGGTGCTACACTAGTGCCCAACAAAGTGTTTGTCACATTAGTGAGTTACATATGTGTTTGCTATGGCTTATTTTAAAAAAGAAGTGACTGAAATACAATGGCAGCACATTCAAAAGCAGAGACGTTACTTTGCCAACAAAGGTCCGTCTAGTCAAGGCTATGGTTTTTCCAGTGGTCACGTACAGATGTGAGAGTTGGACTGTGAAGAAAGCTGAGTGCCGAAGAATTGATGCTTTTGAACTGTGGTGTTGGAGAAGACTCTTGAGAGTCCCTTGGACTGCAAGGAGATACAACCAATCCATCCTAAAGGAGATCAGTCCTGGGTGTTCACTGGAAGGACTGATTTTGAAGCTGAAACTCCAATACTTTGGCTACCTGATGCGGAGAGCCAACTCATTGGAAAAGACCCTGATGCTGGGAAAGATTGAGGGCAGGAGAAGAAGGGGACAACAGAGGATGAGATGGTTGGATGGCATCACCGACTCGATGTACATGGGTTTGGGTGGACTCCAGGAGTTGGTGATGGACAGGGAGGCCTGGCGTGCTGCGATTCATGGGGTTGCAAAGAGTCGGACACGACTGAGGGACTGAACTGAAATACAATAAACTGTACATGTTAAAGTACACAACTTCGTGGGTTCTGACACATATACGCCCATGAAACAATTAGCACAATCAAGACAGTAGCATATCCATCACCCCTAAAAATTTGGTCATGTCCATTTATAACCCCCCTGACCCTTCTATCCCCAGGAAACTGCTGATGCTTTCTGTAGACTAGCTTGCATTTTAAAATATTTTATATAAATGGAATCATATGGTATATACTCTCTTTAAACACCATACAATACCTCCATTTAAAGTGTACAGTTCAATGGCTTTTAGTACATTGCTAGAGCTGTGCAATCATTACCACAATCTAAGTTTAGAATATTTTCATGCTTCACCAAAGGAAACCCTGTTCCCATTATTAGTCATTCCTCATTTCCTCCCTGATGCCCTAGCCCTAGGCAACTGAAAATCTACTTTCTGTCCCTATACATTTGCCTATTCTGGACATTTCATACAAATTAAATAATATATGTGGCCTCCTGTAACTAGCTTCTTTCATTTAGAATAATGTTTTCAAGGTTCATCCATGCTGTAGCATGTATCAGTACTTCATTTCTTTTTATTGTTGACTGATTAAATATCACAGTAATCCAAGTCTATGCCCCAACCAGTAACGCTGAAGAAGCTGAAGTTGAACAGTTCTATGAAGACCTATAAGACCTTTTAGAACTAAGACCCAAAAAAGATGTCCTTTTCATTATAGGGGACTGGAATGCAAAAGTAGGAAGTCAAGAAACACCTGGAGTAACAGGTAAATTTGGCCTTGGAATACGGAATGAAGCAGGGCAAAGACTAATAGAGTTTTGCCAAGAAAATGCACTGGTCGTAACAAACACTCTCTTCCAACAACACAAGAGAAGACTCTACACATGGACATCACCAGATGGTCAACACCGAAATCAGATTGATTATATTCTTTGCAGCCAAAGATGGAGAAGCTCTATACAGTCAGCAAAAACAAGACCAGGAGCCGACTGTGGCTCAGACCATGAACTCCTTATTGCCAAATTCAGACTTAAATTGAAGAAAGTAGGGAAAACCACTAGACCATTCAGGTATGACCTAAATCAAATCCCTTATGATTATACAGTGGAAGTGAGAAATAGATTTAAGGGCCTAGATCTGATAGATAGAGTGCCTGATGAACTATGGACTGAGGTTCGTGACACTGTACAGGAGACAGGGATCAAGACCATCCCCATGGAAAAGAAATGCAAAAAAGCAAAATGGCTGTCTGGGGAGGCCTTACAAATAGCTGTGAAAAGAGGAGAAGTGAAAAGCAAAGAAGAAAAGGAAAGATATAAACATCTGAATGCAGAGTTCCAAAGAATAGCAAGAAGAGATAAGAAAGCCTTCTTCAGCGATCAATGCAAAGAAATAGAGGAAAACAACAGAATGGGAAAGACTAGGAATCTCTTCAAGAAAATTAGAGATACCAAAGGAACATTTCATGCAAAGATGGACTCGATAAAGGACAGAAATGGTATGGACCTAACAGAAGCAGAAGATATTAAGAAGAGATGGCAAGAATACACAGAAGAACTGTACAAAAAAGATCTTCACGACCCAGATAATCACGATGGTGTGATCACTCACCTAGAGCCAGACATCCTGGAACGTGAAGTCAAGTGGGCCTTAGGAAGCATCACTATGAACAAAGCAGGTGGAGGTGAGGGAATTTCAGTTGAACTATTCCAAATCCTGAAACATGATGCTGTGAAAGTGCTGCACTCAATATGCCAGCAAATTTGGAAAACTCAGCAGTGGCCACAGGACTGGAAAAGGTTAGTTTTCATTCCAATCCCAAAGAAAGGCAATGCCAAAGAATGCTCAAACTACCACACAATTGCACTCATCTCACACGCTAGTAAAGTAATGCTCAAAATTCTCCAAGCCAGGCTTCAGCAATACGTGAACCGTGAACTTCCTGATGTTCAAGCTGGTTTTAGAAAAGGCAGAGGAACCAGACATCAAATTGCTAACATCCGCTGGATCATAGAAAAAGCAAGAGAGTTCCAGAAAAACATCTATTTCTGCTTTATTGACTATGCCAAAGCCTTTGACTGTGTGGATCACAATAAACTGTGGAAAATTCTGAAAGAGATGGGAATACCAGACCACCTGACCTGCTTCTTGAGAAATCTGTATGCAGGTCAGGAAGCAACAGTTAGAACTGGACATGGAACAACAGACTGGTTCCAAATAGGAAAAGGAGTTCATCAAAGCTGTATATTGTCACCCTGTTTATTTAACTTATATGCAGAGTACATCATGAGAAATGCTGGACTGGAAGAAACACAAACTGGAATCAAGATTGCCGGGAGAAATATCAATAACCTCAGATATGCAGATGACACCACCCTCATGGCAGAAAGTGAAGAGGAACTAAAAAGCCTCTTGATGAAAGTGAAAGTGCAGAGTGAAAAATTTGGCTTAAAGCTCAACATTCAGAAAACTAAGATCATGGCATCTGGTCCCATCACTTCATGGGAAATAGATGGGGAAACAGTGGAAGCAGTGTCAGACTTTATTTTGGGGGGCTCCAAAATCACTGCAGATGGTGACTGCAGCCATGAAATTAAAAGACCCTTACTCCTTGTAAGGAAGGTTATGACCCACCTAGATAGCATATTCAAAAGCAGAGACATTACTTTGCCAACAAAGGTTCGTCTAGTCAAGGCTATGGTTTTTCCTGTGGTCATGTATGGGTGTGAGAGTTGGACTGTGAAGAAGGCTGAGCGCCGAAGAATTGATGCTTTTGAACTGTGGTGTTGGAGAAGACTCTTGAGAGTCCCTTGGACTGCAAGGAGATCCAACCAGTCCATTCTGAAGGAGATCAGCTCTGGGATTTCTTTGGAAGGAATGATGCTAAAGCTGAAACTCCAGTACTTTGGCCACCTCATGTGAAGAGTTGACTCATTGGAAAAGACTCTGATGCTGGGAGGGATTGGGGGCAGGAGGAGAAGGGGGTGACAGAGGATGAGATGGCTGGATGGCATTACTGACTCGATGGACGTGAGTCTGAGTGAACTCCGGGAGTTGGTGATGGACAGGGAGGCCTGGCGTGCTGCGATTCATGGGGTCGCAAAGAGTCAGACACGACTGAGCGACTGATCTGATCATATCTGAGTGTTCTATGGGAAGGATATTCCCTATTTCATTTATCCATTCATCCGTTCACAGGCATTGGGGCCTTTCTACTGATAAATAGTGCTGCTATGAACACTTGTGTCCAACCTTTTGTCTGAACATGTTCTCAATTATTTTGGAGTAAAATTACTGTGTCGTACAGTAATTATGTTTAACACCTTGAACCACTGCCAAACTACCCTCCACAGTAGCTGCACCACTCTACATTCCCACTCGTGGCGTTTGTGGGTTCCACAGGGCTCCATATCCTTATCAACACTTGTTATCACCTGTCTTTTTGATTATTGCCAACCTAGTGAGTGTAAACTGCTCTCTCTCTGAAGCTTTGGTTTGCATTTCTCACATGAGTGATGATGTTAAACATCTTTTAATGTGCTTAATGACCATTGGCATGTTTTCTTCAGAGAATGTCCACTCAAATCCTATGCCCATTTTCAACTGGACTTGTCTTATTATAAGTTATTAATATATTCTAGATATAAATCCTTTATCAGATACGATTTGCAAATACTGTCTCATATCATGTGGGTTGTCTTTTCACTTTCTTGATGGTATGGTTTGCAGCATTAAAGGTTTTAGTTTTGATGTAGTCTAATTATCTGTATTTTCTTCTGTTTCCTTTTTTGCCTGGCTTATTTCATTCAGTCTAATTAGTCTGAGATTGATCCATGTTGTTGCATGTATCAATAATTTATTAAGAAAAAAAGTGTTACCTTAAAAATAATTATAAATTCACAGAAAGCTGTAGACAGTACAGAGAGATCCACGTGCGTACCCTTCGCCTAATTGCCTCACTGGTTACAGCTTATATAAGTGGAGGATAACAGAAAAACTGAGTGATTTACATTGTTACAGAGTAAGCTATAGTTATGCATCATTTGATCACATGTGTACATTCATGTGTACCAAGCACCACAATCAAAATACAGAACTCTTCCATCACCACAGCCACCTCCCTTTTTTACCCCTTTATACTCACTCCCCCAGCAACCACTAATCCCTTCTCCCTTTTGATAATTACATCATCTCAAGAACATCATAGAAATAGCATCATACAGTACATGAGCTTTTGAGACTGGCTTTTTTCACTGAGTAAAACGCCCCTCGGGTCCAGCCACACTCTTGTGTGTATCAACAGTTCATTGCTCTCTACCGATGAATATAACCCATTGTACAGACACACCCCAATCATTTCTTCTGAATAATCTTCCTCGGGTTGACAGACTAAGGGAGGGAAAATAAAAGAAAGGCAGAGATATAGGGGAAGGGAAGGAAATCTTCAGTTAAATCTGGCAGCATTGGACACAGCTGCCTGGAAAACTGAAGACACAAATCTATCCAACAAGAACTGTAAATGAGGATGGGAAAGCATGCTGCCAGCTCTGGACAGGTGCCAGGAGTGGTGCCCATCTGAACAAAAGGAGCCAGATGAAAAGCAGAAGTCATCCAACCTGAAGAACGCAGACGCCAGATCTTCTAAGCTCGTAAATAGCCTCAAACACAAGAGGGGCCATAGCTCCTCCTGTCCAGTGATGGCACCAAGTGTGATCAAGGACAGCTTTGTTCCCAGGGAGTCTGACTCTCACTCAACGAGCCTGCATGGCAGTCCTGCCTCAGCTCGGTTTTCTGCTCCACCATGAACCAGAGGTCATCCATGCCAAGTAGAAGTGCCTTTCTCAGAATGGCTGCCAAAAGTTAATTGAATCTTGAAGCTTAAAAACAAAGTTACAACAAATTAATACAATCAGAATAGCTCTCTTGTCCATGATCTGAGAACCAGGGGCAGGTCTGAGAAACTGGTGTGCTGGTCAGTTAAGGCAGTGATGCCCACTCTTCCCACCCCTGCCTGCTTCTGAGGCATTCTGGAAGGTTAAGGCTCCACAGGAGGATCTTTCAGTTCAGTTCAGTTCAGTCGTTCAGTCGTGTCTGACTCTTTGCGACCCCATGAATCGCAGCATGCCAGGCCTCCCTGTCCATCACCAACTCCTGGAGTTCACTCAGACTCATATCCATCGAGTCAGTGATGCCATCCAGCCATCTCATCCTCTGTCATCCCCTTCTCCTCCTGCCCCCAATCCCTCCCAGCATCAGAGTCTTTTCCAATGAGTCAACTCTTCACATGAGGTGGCCAAAGTACTGGAGTTTCAGCTTCAGCATCATTCCTTCCAAAGAAATCCCAGGGCTGATCTCCTTCAGAATGGACTGGTTGGATCTCCTTGCAGTCCAAGGGACTCTCAAGAGTCTTCTCCAACACCACAGTTCAAAAACATCAATTGTTCGGCACTCAGCTTTCTTCACAGTCCAACTCTCACATCCATACATGACCACTGGAAAAACCATAGCCTTGACTAGACGGACCTTTGTTGGCAAAGTAATGTCTCTGCTTTTGAATATGCTATCTAGGTGTGTCATAACCTTCCTTCCAAGGAGTAAGCGTCTTTTAACTTCATGGCTGCAGTCACCATCTGCAGTGATTTTGGAGCCCAAAAAGTAAAGTCTGACACTGTTTCCACTGTTTCCCCATCTATTTCCCATGAAGTGATGGGACCAGATGCCATGATCTTCATTTTCTGAATGTTGAGCTTTAAGCCAACTTTTTCACTCTCCATTTTCACTTTCATCAAGAGGCTTTTTAGTTCCTCTTCACTTTCTGCCATAAGGGTGGTGTCATCTGCATATCTAAGGTTATTGATATTTTTCCCAGCAATCTTGATTCCAGCTTGTGCTTCTTCCAGCCCAGCGTTTCTCATGATTTACTCTGCATATAAGTTAAATAAGCAGGAGGACCTTATTCAATTATTACTATTATGAAATATCATTATTATTAAAAATGGATACTTCTTCTCTCAATGTCCCTTCTCTAATTTTATGTGAAGTGGGGTTTATTGTTGTTCAGTTGTGTCTGACTCTTTGCAACCCCATGGACTGAAGCGTGCCAGGCTTCCTTGTCCTTCACTCTCTCCTGGAGTTTGCACAAACTCATATCCATTGAGTTGATGCCATCCAACTGTCTCACCCTCTGTTGCCCCCTTTTCCTCTTGGCCTCACTCTTTCCCAGCATCAGGCTTTTCCAATGAGTCGGCTCTTCACATCAGGAGTGGCCAAAGTATTGGAGCTTCAGCATCAGTCCTTCCAGTGAATCAGGACTGATCTCCTTTAGAACTGACTGGTTTGATCTCCTTGCAGTCCAAGGGACTCTCAAGAGTCTTCTCCAGCACCACAGTTCAAAAGCATCAATTCTTTGGTGCTCAGCCTTCTTTATGGTCCAACAGTTATATGTTTTGAACATGTGTATTTTATTTACTGATGTCTATATATGATGTATTATGCCCTTAAATACTCAAAATAGAACTGGAAGACTTGAAGTCGAGCTATGACTTGAACACGTTTGAATGAGATGTGGGGAGGGAGAGAGGGAGACTGTCACGTCACTGTCAGGGCTGAACTCCACAGTGCAGAGCACACCCTGGGTGACTCTCAGTGTGGATCAGTTGCGTCCTCCCAAGAGCTAAAGAAGTAAGAGGGCCTTTCCCAACCCCAACACAAAATGTGGATTTGGATAAGAGCAGGTTAAAAAAAAAGAAAAAAAAAAAACCGTTAACATTCTATCACACCGAAGCTCTGTGTCCCATCCAGAGAAAAATAAAACAATATTCTCTGACCCTTAATTAGAAATCTCTGCATGGACTTTGGGAGAAAAGGCAGCAAAAGTTTTCATCTCTCTTTAGAAAGTTTAGTAATTCTTTTTGTATACATTATACATACACACTGTTTAAAGAGTTAGTGAGTGACTGAGTGAAGTCGCTCAGTCGTGTCTGACTCTTTGCGACCCTATGGACTGTAGCCCACCAGGCCTTTCCGTCCATGGGATTTTCCAGGCAAGAGTACTAGAGTGGGTTGCCATTTCCTTCTCCAGGGAATCTTTCCAATCCAGGGATCGAACCTGGGTCTCCTGCATTGCAGGCAGACGCTTTACCCTCTGAGCCAGGGAAGAGTTAAGTGGCTAAGATTTCATAAAATCCTTAGTCCCCTCGGCCTTCTTCCTTTTCACCCTGTCTCCTCTTCTGCAGAAGCACCCACTCTCAAGTAGCTGATTGCTTCGCTACTGATCTCCACATTTGAATATCACGCTCAGATTGCCTTGTCCAGATGCTTCAGTTTCAGGTGTTAGCCACTGACCTCTGAGAATTTAGCTTCCACTCACTTCCCCTTCCCCTACTTTCAATCTCATACTCAAACCCAATACATTTTCCCATTGTCCCACTCTCCCAAAATATACCATCATTTTGGTTAGACAACTATCTGTTTATATTATAACTAGATGAATGCCAGTCACAGTAAGTCTTGTGGTTACATTTCACATGACGACAGTGGTTACTTTTCCTTTCCTGCAATGTTTTCTAATAATAGACTTTGTCTTTTCATTTGCTTGGTTTAGTTGTCGCTAATTTGACTCCAGACTCTCCCACAGATAAATATGTCTCTTCTTAATATATTAAAACCCATTAGTTCATCTATCCACTTCATTTCCTCAAAGAAGTCCTCCCTGGAGGCTTCTCAACTGTTCCATTGTAGCTGTGTGGACGTGTCCACCCAGGAAGTCACTCCACCTATTGAGTCTGAGCCTTCAATTTCTGCATCTTGTGTCTTCTGCTGTTTTGGCTTATTCCTTTTTGTTGGTCAAAGACATCCTCTAATAGCTTTCTGAGAAGGGCTATAAGGGAGCAACACCTTTGAGACCTAACATGTTGACTCATACTCAGGTAATAATTTGTCTGGGTGCATAATTCTAGATTAGAAATCATTTCTCCCAGAATTTTGGGAGCATTTCCCCACTGTCTTGCTGTTGAGAAGTCAGAAGTATTCATACCCTTCCTCTTTCATACTGAACCTGTTTTCTTTCTCCTCTCTAGAAATTCACTTTTTACAATGTTCTAAAAATGCATGAAGATGTACCATTTGCTCTGGTTCAGGTTCCATCCATTGTGCTAGGCTTTCAATAAGCCCTTTCAACCCAAGAATTTATGCCCTTCATTTTAAGAACATTTTCTTGGGCTATTTCTATACTTTTCTCTCTTTCTTTTTTTTTTTGTTAACTTTCCTCCAGCAGATCAAAGTGACAAGGAAAGGAAAAGAGAAGCGAGCAGAGGAGAGGTGAGAAAAGTAGATGAGCAGGGTGGTGACAGCAATCATGGACGCGCTGATGGAAGGATCAGCATTAATAAGGACACTTTTTAAACTTCTAGTCAGCTTTCTTTTAGCACCTGGATAAAATTCTTTGCAGTTCCTCAAAAGGCAAGGGAGAAGGGAAACTGAGAGTCTGTTCTATGAGCCCCAAATATTAAGAATCCCTAGTTGGACACAATATATTAAAGGCAATGGAAAAGGAAGGAGGAAGCACAACCCCTAGGATCTTTGGCGGGACAGAAAGATGCTCAAGGAGGGAGTCTACTAAGGAGTGTTGAACAGGCCACAGGTCCTAAGCTGCTGACCATTCTCTGCAACATATGACAGACTGTTCTCAGCCACACCCCTCCCCTCTCCTGTCCCCCTTTGGTAGACCTACTCCAGATGCAGCTCACCTACCTGCTACCAAGGGGAAGCCAAGAAGGGAGGAAACTGTCCTGTTGTTAGAAGGGCATCTCTGGAATGCCAGGTGACCAGCTTCTGCAGAGCTGTCAACTCTCACTGGCATATAACAATCTGATTTTTTTTTTGTTTGCTTTGTTACTTATTTTTTGGCACTGCCACGAAGCATGCAGGATCTTAGTTCCCCAATCAGGGACTGAACCTGCACTCCCTGCATTGGAAGCGCGGAGTCTGAGCCATGGGATTGCCAGGGATGTCCCCAGCATACTTCTAATAATCGGTGGGTTAAACAGACTTGTAGGCTTCTCCAGGAAGTTGGTCATTATTCATAAAATTATTTCTGTTGGAAATGCACTCCAGCTTTTAATAAACAAACTTGCACAGCATAACGGACTTCAAAATTCAAGAAGAAAAATAACTGTAAATAATAAGGCGCCACTTCAGCCGGCAAAGCTTATCTCTATCAAAACTTAGAGTAAAGAATATGAATCTTTTTCCTTTTTGTAATCATTTAAAAATCATTGCCCTCTATTGGTTGTTTATGGGTCTATCCACACTGACTTGGTTCAGTGTGGAATTCCACATAATAAACTAGAATATAAAGAAGACTCTACCCTCAAACCTATGTTTGTTTCTGTACTCTTAATACCCAGCAAAAGTTCATCAGGGTTTTTAACAGTATGAGGGGGCCTTAACCCTAATTTCTGATTCAGTAGGTATTCGGCAGGCCCGAAAAACAAAAGAAAGTTGCTCAGTCGTGTCTGACTCTTTGAAACCCCATGGACTGTAGCCCACCACGCTCCTCTGTCCATGGGATTTTCCAGGCAAGCATACTGGAGTGGGTTGCCATTCCCTTCTCCAGGGGATCTTCCTGACCCAGAAATCGAACCCGGGTCTCCTGCACTGCAGGCAGATTCTTTACCATTCGAGCCACCAAGGTGGGCCCTGGAGTGTTTTTATTCTAACAAGCTCCCAGGTGATGCTGCTACTCCTGGGAACTTTGGGAAACATGCTACTAAGTCTATCTTCTATTACAATCCAAGTTTTAATTTACAATATGTTGTCAAACTCTATGGACACAAACATGAGTTTTGATTTCCTCTTCAAATAAGCACATTGGGTATTCACTGATTTTTCTTTTTTTTTTTAAGTGCAAAGGTAGATGGAAAGAGTTGCTTATCTATAAAAAGCCCAGTTTCTGAATATAGACTATAACATTCTCTCTCCCTCTCTCCCCTCCTTGCTTCTTTAATGCTTCTTCTTCTCTGGCTATGCAGCACGCCCAGGTTTCATAGGTACCAACAAGAAAAATTGAGGAAATAGAAGCTCTTTCTAAATTTGCTTTAAACTAGATAGCGCCTGAAATTCAATATCCATTAAGATCATGCCTCACTACAGCTTTTTTTTTTAAATGAGGCTTAATTTCTTCATTTTTTTTTTTTGAAGAAAAAGGAAAAAGACATGTTATATGAGTTTCCCTTAAAACAAAATCACCAGTCTAATGATCCTTAATTCCCCATTAGCCAGCCATCTGATGAGGACGAAATGCTCATTAAGTCGGGTAGCTACGCAGGTGAGTTTGGAGGGAAGGTTATTAACACACCTAACATAGGCACTGAGATTTCCAAGCAGTTCAGAGACATTCTTCCACTTCCACGACATGAATGACATACAGAAAGAAGATTCTAAGAAGGCAGAGAAACAGCTCAGATTTTGAATCTTCTGCTTCCTATGTTAGGTGTAGCCCAGCAAACCCTGCTCAGTGAATGCAGAAACCTGTGCACCCATAATGTTATCTGAAGGAAAGATGTTATCCTCACAGTTACACCCTCCTGGGTTGTAACTTAAGAGCTGTGTGGCCAGAGGCAAATTACTTCGTTCCCCCTTCATTTCTATTCATCTGACAGCAGGAAAAATACCTGTTTACCTCCCTGGATTGTTAGGAAAATGGGATACGGTGTTAAAGTGTCGGGAGTATGAAGCAGGAACATACAGACCCTCAGTGTATCTATCCTCACAGCTCATCGTCCTGTGAAAAAGTGAAAGTGAAGTCGCTCAGTCGTGTTGGACTCTTTGAGACCCCATGGACTGTAGTCTACCAGGCTCCTCTGTCCATGGGATTCTCCAGGCGAGAATACTGGAGTGGGTTGCTATTTCCTTCTCCAGGAGATCTTCCCAACCCAGGGATTGAACCCCGGTCTCCCGCATTGTAGGCAGACGCTTTACCATCTGAGCCACCAGGGAAGTCCTGTAGTCACCTGTAAAGAATACACACACCCAAGAACATTTCCTCAAGACAATAATGAGCAATGGTAGTCTGAACGGAGTCTGTCTTTTATTTGCACGCTGTGCTGTGCTTAGTCTCTCAGTCGTGTCCAACTCTTTGCGATCCCACGGACTGTAGCCCGCCAGGCTCCTTTGTCCATGGGATTCTCCAGGCAAGAATACAGGAGTGGGTTGCCATGCCCTCCTCCAGGGGATCTTCCCAACCCAGGGATTGAACCCAGGTCTCCTGCATTGCGGGCAGATTCTTCACCATCTGAGCCTCAGGTGGACTCAAAATTTATCATTACAGGAAAATATGGCAGTCCAGAAGAGACATGTCTGAAACCAGCACATCATGTACAAACAGATGCTTTCAAAGGAATCTCTAAAATCCAGAAATGTTGAAGAACTTTGACATACCAGCTGACAGAAAGACTACTGAGTGGTTCTGAATGAAGCTGCTTGTGGATTAGGAAGAACTGAAGGGTAAGTGTACGTGGTCAGGTGGGGGGCAGTGGAGACAGGAAGAGAGGGTAGGGAATAGGCCTGGAAACTAGATCTAGTCCTCATTTCATGTCATCTGGCCCACATGACAGCAACACATCTAATTTTGTTACTGTATTTTCGGTCTTTGCTGCTGTTGCTGCTTTTCTTATTCTAATGGGATAATGACAGAGTGGGCGTGAGGACGTTTATATTGGCATGGTGACTGGCAACTCACTTTCAAAACCTTATTTCCTGTGACTTGAAGCCCATAGCTATGAAACTCATTGTCTGGGAAGAAATGCGTAGCAACAAAGGGAAGGAAAAGAAGTAAAGGCTCCTTGCCATGCCAGCAGATCAAACCAGCATAGGAGAATGCAGTTTGCACTTTAGACAAAAAGGTGCAATTTGGAATCCTGGTTCCACCCCCAACCTTGGGATGATGGGTTCACCCTCTCTAAATTTCATCATATATAGTAGACTTTAATAATTACCTTTTGGTTTATTTTTAAATAAGTGGTATAATATATATAAATTGCTTATCACAGTACCTGGTACAAAATAAATGCTCAATATAAAATAACAAGAATTAATCGCAGAATGGTTAAGGACCATTTCCAGGTTATTTCCTGGAAATGTTCCTTCACTAAGTTAATCATCAGATATTTTAATTCAACAAACATTAGCTCAATACTCAAGTGAGTCATGTGCTGGGAAGCAGCATGGTTCAGTGAACACAGCTCAGGCTCCGAAGAGAAGGAACCGAGGGTATAAATTATTGGTCCTGCCACTAACTCAAGTCATAAGAACCTCAGTTTCCTCATTTATGAAAGGGAGAGGGTAATCTCCACCTCTCAGAGTCTCAGTGAAGATTCAATGAGTTAACTCGATAAATGCCAGCCACAATGCTGGCATGGGGTGGATTGGAAATAAATCTTAGTTTCCTCTTTGGAACCACCCACTGTGAACATCCCTCCATCAATCACCCCTGACTCCAGTCTCCTCAGTCCTCGGCTTTGTGTGGGTACCTCCTCCTGCAGTATATAGGTTTGTGCTTGTCCTTAAATAGTGACTTTCCAGATTGCAGGAAGTGGTGGGGTCACTTCAGGGGCATATTCCTTTGCATTCCGTAGGTGCTCAGTAAACGCAGCTGACTAACACTTGAAGACACTATTCCAAAAAGGGGATTTGTCTAGGTTCAATTATACAAGGTACAAAGAGAACTAGAACCTGGGCTTCCCAGGCGGTGCTAGTGGTAAAGAACCTGCCTGCCAACGCAGGAGACAGGGGTTCAATCCCTGGATTGAGAAGATCCCCCAGAGGAGGAAATGGCAACCTACTCCAGTGTTCTTGCCTGGAGAATCCCATGGACAGAGGAGCCTGGAGGGCTAGAGTCCATAGGGTCACGAAGAATCGGACACAACTGACTTTAGCATGCACAAAGAGAGCTCGATCCAAACACAATGTGGGTTCACTTTTCCCACATGCCATCACCAATTCTCTGACACCAACTGGATGTCTTACAATTCAGCTCATTTCTGAGACCATCAGATTCCAATAAGCTGAGGGCTCAATCCCAAGACAGCCCTCTACTTCAGTTCCCAATGCAAGTCTAGGTCGTCACCTGTGCTTCTCATTGTCTGGTTGCACGTCAGAGAGTCCCACTGCATCCTCTTTGTATTACATTCATTTGCTAGAGGGGCTCAGAGAACCCAGGAAATTCACTTACTCACTCAGTTCAGTTCAGTTGCTCAGTCGTGTCCGACTGTTTGTGATCCCATGAACTGCAGCACACCAGGCCTCCCTGTCCATCACCAACTCCCGGAGTTTACTCACTAGATCACTGGTTTATCACAAAGGATATTAAGGGATACAATTCAACAGCCAGATGAAGACACATATAGGGTGAGGCTCCAAACAAAGAGACTTCTGTCCCTGTGGAGTCTGGGGTCTAGCATGGTGGTACATGGAAGCACTCGGGTTCATGAACCTGAAAGTTCTCCAGATCCATCCTTCTGAGTTTTGATGGCAGATTCATTACATAGGCATGCTGGATTGCATCACTGGTGACTGAACTCAGTCTCCAGTTTCTCTCCTTTCCCAGGTCAGGGGTGGGACTGAAAGTTCCAAGTCTCTATCACGTGGCTGGCTCCACTGGCAACCAGCCTCCATCCTTTGGTGGGGTCCACAAGTTGCCTCGTTAACACATCGAGGACACCTTTATTGCTTTCATCACAGAAAATGGCAAGGGTTTTAGCAGCTCTGTGCCAAAGACAGGGACAAAGACTAAACATGCATTCCTTACCATGAATCATAATATCGCACAAGAGTTTCTCAAAGTTTGGTCTTGGGCACAGGCATTTGGTAGAAATGCAAGTTCTCAGGCCCACCCCAGACCTACTGAATCAGAATGTCCGGGGTGAGGTCCAGAAATTTGTGTTTTTTCAAACTCTCCAGGTGCTGTTGACGCCCCCTGAAGTTTGAGAAGCTCTGCTTTACCTCATCCTCATCCTCAGTATTTCCCTAATAAGTTTTAAGCATAAGGCCTTACCCCAAGGGAGGAGAATGGCCAGAGGGGGGAAAAATAGTGGGCCATATTGAGGAAGCACTAGAGGCTATGAAGACAGCTGACCTTATTGGACAGAGCAATGGCAATAAAGCCAGGAGAGAATGAGAGAGTAACCCCACAGGTCAGCGACTTGTGGAAACACTACACTCAGCTCTGATTTCCTGCCAGCACTATGCCCTCTTTGGGCCACCTACTGTGAAGAACTGACTCGTTAGAATAGACCCTGCTGCTGGGAAAGACTGAAGGCGGGAGGAGAGGGGGACAACAGAGGAGACGGTTGGATGGCATCACCAACTCAATGGGCATGAGTTTGGGTGGGCTCTAGGAGTTGGTGTTGGACAGGGAGGCCTGGCAGCTCATGGGGTCGCAAAGAGTTGGGCACGACTGAGCAACTGAACTGAACTATACCCTCATTCCTCAAGTTGGACAGCTATTCCCCCCAAATCAGAGAATATAAAACCCTCCTAACATTCCCTATTTTATAACAAGAAAAGCCTGCAAACTCTCATTTAATATCTTGCTAAGAATAGCACAAATTCCTATACCACGTTAAACCTCTGCCGTGGTGGTGACTGTCACTTAACAAGCAGAATTCTTACAGGGAGACAGAAGGTTATTTTCAGCTATTTCTCATCTGTCGAATAAAAACAACAGCTCCGACCCCATGGTAACCCATTAACAATGCAGTCTGTGCCACCTCATTCCAACCAGTGGTTTAATAGCACCACAGATAAAGGCCCAGCAATTTCCACAGGCAATTACTTCTGCAAATGAATCGAGAAGGTCAGACGCAAGTTGAAAAGGTCTCCTAATAATTTGCTACTTTCACTTATTTTGTGCTTGCTGAGTTCGTGATTGCAAAGAGATGACCATTAAGTACAGTCTTACCTGGCTAACAGTAGGCTGCCTTGCAGGTTTGCAAACCCAGGCCTTGCTTTACTTCACAATGGGAGCCCTATTTCTCCACTATGAGTCATCAAAAAGAATCTAATTAGCAAAGCCATCTAAAAATGACACGTACTTTTTGAAGTCATTTAAACAAGCATGTTAACCTTAACTGGGGTCATTTTCAGTTCTGTCTATTCCTAAAGTTATAAGCTCACACAAAGCTCAAACTTTTTTTTAATACCATCTCAAAATGGAAAAAAGAAACTATTCAGAAGGTACTACTGTCACCATGGTGAACTAAATTGGACCAGCACAAGGACCACAGACAGGGCCTCTTATACCTCCTCCAATGATAAGAACAGAAATTGAAATCACTTTCTCATTGTTGACAACTCTGGTCTCAGCACCTCTAGCATCTGCTGATTTTCCTCACTGAACCACCGTTAGTCTCTTAAGCTTTTCAAAAGCAGAATTGGAGGTATTTAGTTGCCAGGTGACACTGTGGGTCACAGTGCCTCTCTCCACCCTCCCTCCAGAATGTCAGATCCCCCAGCTTCCCACTACCCAGGATGCCAAGAAGTCGGGAGCTGTAAACTATCCCACCGGACAGAACTGTCCTTCTTTCCTGACTCAGTGGTGCTAATCCCAAGTCCACTGTCTCATAGCTATAAGGCAAGTGACCCCACCCGTTTGGGCACTGGGGGCCCAGATAGTTGTTTAATGAATGAATAAATAAGTAATGATGACAGTAAAAATGACAACTAGCATTTACATGGTTTTACTATGTAAGAGTTATTGTTCTAACCATTTGGCATACATGATTTATCTTAATGGTAGCTACTACCATTATCTTCATTTGATTAATAAAGAATCTGAGTCAAGAATGTTTAAGTGACTGGCACAAGGTTGCACAGCTGGTGAGGCAGATGGAAGATTCACACCCTGGCAGGCTGGCTGGGGAATGGCCTCCACCACGGTACCAGATGCCTCTCTAAACACAGGTCTGCCGGATACTATTCCAATGCTTCATATATATTGAATATTTCAGTCTCTTAGCATCACTGACTCGATGGACGTGAGTCAGAGTGAACTCCGGGAGTTGGTGATGGACAGGGAGGCCTGGCGTGCTACGATTCATGGGGTCGCAAAGAGTCAGACACAACTGAGTGAGTGAACTAAACTGAGGCCCTATAAGGTAGGGTCTATCATTAGCCTTTATTACAGATGGGCCAAGATCACCAAGCTAGCTAGTATGGAGCTGGATTCAAACCAAGGCAGATTCTAAGATACTAAGTCCATGCCCCCAAACTTTACACCAGAGTTTTTCAGCCTCTGCGCCATCAGTATGCCGGTCCAGTGAATTCTTTGCTGTGGGAAGTGGTCATGTGTGTCACAGGACGTGTAGCAGAGGCTCTAGCCTCTACCCTCTGATGCCAGGACCACCCCAAATGTGGTCATGAAGAATGTCTCCAGCCATTGCCATGACCTTTGGCAGGCAAATTCACAGCCAGCTGAGGATCACTGCTCTACACTCTACTTCTTTCCCTTCAATCAATAAACCTGCTGAATGATGGAGTCAGACAAGAAACAGGACTGCATGGGATCTGAAGTCCCTGTAATCTCCCCAAAAATGGCTGATTATGAATTGTGGACTATGGGATTGAAAGGAAAAATTGAAGTGGACACTAGTCCTATTCCTAATGACAAAAACTTGGTCTTTCTCATCTTCTTAGATACATAAAGACAATTGTGTCTATAAAAACACATAAAGACACATAATTTACATACTAATGATGATGTCCATAATTGACTCTGAGGACTTCTTATAAGCCTAGATATTTGTCTTCCACAAAGATTTTAATCAGGTAGGAAATAATTCTCTTACCAATACATTCACCTTGAATCTCTGCTGCTTCCTTCTCACTAGGTCTGACACATCTCGCAGTAGAGGCTTGGAGTCACATGATTCAAGGGTTAAATACCAGTTATCTGCTACTCACTTGCTGTGCAACTTTGGGCAAAACACTTAACCTCTCTGACCTCTATTTTCCTCATGTATCAAAAGGGGATAATACTCTCTGCCTTACGGTAGGATTTTGGTGAGGATTAAAGGTCCATCTAGTCAAGGCTATGGTTTTTCCAGTGGTCATGTATGGATGTGATAGTTGGACTATAAAGAAAGCTGAGTGCTGAAGAATTGATGCTTTTGAACTGTGGTGTTGGAGAAGACTCTTGAGAGTCCCTTGGACTGCAAGGAGATCCAACCAGTCCATTCTAAAGGAGATCAGTCCTGAATATTCACTGGAAGGACTGATGCTGAAGCTGAAACTCCAATACGTTGTCCACCTGATGCAAAGAGCTGACTCACTGGAAAAGACCCTGATGCTAGGAAAGATTGAGGGCAGGAGGAGAAGGGGACAAGAGAGGATGAGATGGTTGGATGGCATCACCGACTCAGTGGACATGAGTTTGAGTAGGCTCTGGGAGTTGGTGATGGACAGGGAGGCCTGGCATGTTGCAGCTCATGGGGTTGCAAAGAGTCGGACACGTCTGAGCGACTAAACTGAAATGTGATGTTGTACATGAAGTGCTCCATGTAGCACGTGCCAAATACAAGTCAGTTATTGCTATGTTATTATCATTCAAGGTCCAACTCAAAATGTAAGTCTTCCAGAAGCCTCCCAGATTCACCACATCTAACTTCCCCACTGTGCTTGCTCTCCAGTGTGATTCATATGTGAAATCAATAATAATTCAGATGGGCCCTTCTCACCTGGAACCTCCATGGCCATGATTCTCAACCAGGGCCATATTAGAATCACCAAAAGAGCTCTTTAAGATTTACAGTTTCGCAGGTTTCCTAGAAGTGGGGTAAGAAGAGGGTGAATAAGTAGATGTTTTAAAACTTCCCCTGATTCTTACAGGCATCATTGTCTCACCCCCATCTGTGAGCAACAACTAGATGCATCGTTTTCAGAAAGTCTGGTTATGTCTGACTATTTTTTAGGAAAAGAGTGTGATGTCTTTATGAAACAGATTATAAAACAATATCCTTAGCCAAGAAGTACTTAGTACTACTTGGGTACTGATGATTCAAAAATAAAAGAGGGAAATAGTTAACTGAAGAAATTAGGACTAAGTTGATAAATGAATTTTTCCTAGTTCAGAAGAAATAACCTTATGCTAAATTCAGATTTTACAGAGACTTGGGTTTGATCTCTGCGTTGGGAAGATCCACTGGAGAAAAGAATGTATCCTCTTCTCCAGTATTCTTGTCTGCAGAATTCCATGGACAGAGGAGCCTAGAGGCTACAGTCCATGGGGTCGCAAAGAGTTGGACATGACTGAACGACCAACACTAACTTAAGGAACTTTTAGGCCTTGAAATTAGCAAGGTTATTATGTCTCGTGAAGAGAGATGTTAAGGAGATTTACCAAGTGTTGGGGAAGGAAACAGAACCTTCACCAGGGCTCAGAACAGCCAAGCTTTGAGTATCTGCTATGACATTTAGGACAGGCCAAGGGCCCCGGGCTCCCTGCCCTGAATCATTGGGGCTGCAAGACAGTCAAAGTTACCTGAGGGTAGGGAGAAAGATAAAAAGGAAGCTTAGCAGTGGTGGATATATTGAGCTTAGGGAGGGAAAATATCAACACTCAACTTGTACTTAGCTTATTTACTTCTGTATTTACATACTTTGATAAATCTGTCCCCAAAATAGCAATCAGAGATTACTGGGTTTCATGTGTTTGTGCTAAGTCATTTCAGTCATCTCCAATTCTTTGCGATCCCATGGACTGCAGCCCGCCAGGCTCCTCTGTCTATGGGATTCTTCAAGCCAAGAATACTGCAGTGGGTTGCCATGCCCTTCTCCAGGGGATCTTCCTGACCCAGGGATCAAACCCATGTCTCTCACCTCTCCTGCACTGGCAGGCGGGTTCTTTACCACTAGCACCGCCTGGGAAGCCCTTACTGGATTCCACTGTTCTGTGAATAGTGCTGTTTTTAATGGAACAGGTGTGGCTTCCTCTAGATTTCTTAGTTTCACCACAGCCTCTCCACTGAGCAGTTGACTTGGCAGTAGTTATCAGAGACTGAGAGAACAGTGCTTAGAAAAACACAATTAGCCTTGAGATAAGTAGAAGAAACCACCCTGAGAGAATTCTGCAGGAGGGGCAAGGCAGAGGTGAGAAGGAAGCATGTGGGAAGGAATTCCAGACAACAGAAATGATATCTGCAAAGGAGCTGAGGGCAGGATAGGGAAACGTGACTAGAACACAGGCTATTTAGCTGCGACATTAATACATGAAAAAAGAGACTTCATCTAACTAGTCTAACTGAGCCAAGAAAGACCTCCTGCATGAAGAGACGTCAGAACTGCATTTTGAATTATTCTGGTAAATGCGGGAGTGGGAATACATGGGAAATTCCAGGCAAAGGGAATATGATGGCTAAGACGGGAAGTTTGAGAACAAATTTTGTCTGATGAACTGCACGTCTCTCAGCATGGCTGATGCCTAGAATTCAAGGATGGCAGTAGGGTGATCCTAAGGGGAGAGCTTGGTGTGTGACAAGACCCGCCTCATGTAGGGTGTCCTCGGGTTTTATCTGGACGGCAGTGGAGCTCCTTTTCTATACTTGTTCTCTCCCACCTTGGGATCAGCAAGACAACAGCCACGACCAACTCAACCAGCATCCCAGGATGTGGACGCTGTTCATTCTGCTCGTGGGTTTCAAGAGAGGGTTCAGAGCAGCCACCCACTGGGTGCGCATCCTAATGGTTGGCATAAGGCCAAGGAAGACACTGTCCACCTCCGTGTTTATGAGTGATCGATCCACTTAGCATCACATCTTTCAGACTGATAATTTGGTTTGCCAAGACAAGGCATCAATATACATTATAGAATTAACTTGCCAATCCCAATACAAAATGTTCACTAGTAAAATTTTTCCAATTGCCATCGCTTCTGTAACTTCAAATATTTTCCACCTTTATTCAGCACAAGGGGAGGAGTTTCAGGAAGTTATTTTTGTTGAGGTCTACATGTGCCGGTTAATCAGAAGACAAGCAACAGGCCCGCCTCTCCTCCTTTGGACAGCACTCGCCCATCACTACCCCAGCATACACACAGGGCAGAGGTCCTGGCTCCACGCCAGCCCTCCACCTCTCTTCTAAAATTGAGAATCCAGTTCTACTCAGAGAGGCTCTTCTGAGCCAATCAACTCTCTGGATGGCCCCCTGAATCTGAAAAGGAGGGATGCAAAGAACCCAAGAAATGACAGGGTTGGCCCTGGGAGCATGGCTATGACACTGCCATCAATATGAGGAGGTCAAAGGAAATTCAAAGGGGCCCAGCATTTAGAAAGAGCAGACAGTCCGTATTCTTTCCTGAGAGGCCTGGTCAAAACCTTGTGCTGCCCCCAGTGGGGCTCATTAGCTCGCTCTAGGGGGGCCAGCGGCAACAGCCTCTGAGGGGTGAGCACTCTGTCACTGACACGTTTAGACCTGCCCGCTCAGGGTGCTCATAGAGATAGTCCAACTTTCAGGCAGTATTTTAATATTTTTAAATATTAAAATCCCAGGATGTGGACGCTGCTCTGCTCGTGGACAAATCACTAGTGTGGATGCTCCCGGCCCATCTCTCATTTGGGGCAGCCCTGCTCCTTTCTGATCTCTGGTTACAACAGGAGGGTCTTGCTGTCAGAATGATCAAACTGAATCCCATTTGGCATTTGCTTGCTCTTGTTGCATAGAGATTTCAGATCTCCTGCCCATTCTGGAACTAAAAACAGTACAACTACTTAACTGAAATTGAGTTAGTTTTCAGACAATCACTTCACTCCAATGGAAAAACTGGATCTCTTCATTTATTTACTCCACAAACATTTGCCAGGCATCTCTCTTGGGACGGGTCTGGTGCGAGTGCTCAGATGCAATGTCTGATAAGACTTGGTCCCAAAAGGAACAAATGAGCCATGGTGTGGCCAGGGTGCAATCTAGACTGAGGGCGGCAGAGGCAGGCAGGGCGTGCAGTACACTCAGAGAAGAGTTTTAAAAGATAAATGGGAGCTAGGGTTATGGCAGTGGAGTGGAGAAGGAAGACTCGCTAAAAGGCAACCGGTTCAGCCCTGGAGCACCAGGTATGGATGGGAGATGGTGAAAGAGGACGGGTGGGTCAGGGCCCAGCCAAGACACATGGGTGTTCACTTAATCAAGACTTGCTCACCAAACTACGAGTGTGTGCTATGAACCCGTGGACATTTTCAGAGCTTCATTAAATATAATGAGGGCACAGGGACTGCCCTTTGCTGAAGAATGTACACACACTCAGTTATTTCCAGTTTCATTGCTTTGGTTAAATCCTAGGACAGCAATGAAATCACTGCAGATAATCAGCCAATTGGTCAAGGAACATGGATTGAATGCCTGAACTCCTCACCCACCAACTTTCCTTCAGCTCTTCTCATCAGTCCCATCATGCAGGTATCATTTCTGCATATTCCTTTCCTCACTCTTCTCATTACCTGACGTCTCTACTTCTGCTTAGTCTCTGGTCTCCACTTTCTCCATTCCATCCCCGCTGCTTCTTCTAGTGTTCAGAACCACTCCTTATCAAAGGTCCACATTTCTACTGCTTCCCAAGCAGTTCCCCCCAAACCACCCCAAATCCTGCCTCTACACTGCAGTGGCCATCTATCCAAGGCATTCTTTTCGTCATATCGATCCTGGCTCTGAACTCAGGGATTCCCCATCAAGCACCTATAAAAACTATAAAACTCCTTCTAAGCATGGTGCCCAAGCATGTGGTCCAATTGTAACAGGGAAGAACAAATCTCCCTCTATATTAGATCTATTCCTTTTACTTTAGCCTTTGCATTCTAATGCCTTTGCTTTAAGTTAAGAATGTTGCCCCAGCCTAAAATATACAGGATAGCCTATTCTAAGGCTCTGATCTTTAAGAGAAGAATGGAACTTGGGGAATCAATCTGCCCGACTTCAGGCTCTACTACAAAGCCACAGTCATCAAGACAGTATGGTACTGGCACAAAGACAGTAATACAGATCAATGGAACAAAATAGAAAGCCCAGAGAAAAATCCACGCACATATGGACATCTTATCTTTGACAAAGGAGGCAAGAATATACAATGGAGAAAAGATAATCTCTTTAACAAGTGGTGCTGGGAAAACTGGTCAACCACTTGTAAAAGAATGAAACTAGAACACTTTCTAACACCATACACAAAAATAAACTCAAAATGGATTAAAGATCTAAACTTAAGACCAGAAACTATAAAACTCCTAGAGGAGAACATAGGCAAAACACTCTCTGACATACATCACAGCAGGATCCTCTATGACCCACCTCCCAGCATATTGGGAATAAAAGCAAAAATAAACAAATGGGACCTAATTAAAATTAAAAGCTTCTGCACAACAAAGGAAACTATAAGCAAAGTGAAAAGACAGCCTTCAGAATGGGAGAAAATAATAGCAAATGAAGCAACTGACAAAGGACTAATCTCAAAAGTATACAAGCAACTCCTACAGCTCAATGTCAGAAAAATAAATGACCCAGTCAAAAAATGGGCCAAAGAACTAAACAGACATTTCTCCAAAGAAGACATACAGATGGCTAACAAACACATGAAAATATGCTCAACACCACTCATTATCAGAGAAATGCAAATCAAAACCACTATGAGGTACCATTTCATGCCAGTCAGAATGGCTGCGATCCAAAAGTCTACAAGCAATAAATGCTGGAGAGGGTGTGGAGAAAAGGGAACCCTCTTACACTGTTGGTGGGAATGCAAACTAGTTCAGCCACTATGGAGAACAGCATGGAGATTCCTTAAAAAACTGGAAATAGAACTGGCATACGACCCAGCAATCCCACTGCTGGGCGTACACAGTGAGGAAACCAGAAGGGAAAGAGACACATGTACCCCAATGTTCATCACAGCACTGTTTATAATAGCCAGGACATGGAAGCAACCTAGATGTCCATCAGCAGATGAATGGATAAGAAAGCTGTGGATACAGTTCCAATACACAATGGAGTATTACTCAGCCATTAAAAAGAACACATTTGAATCAGTTCTAAAGAGGTGGATGAAACTGGAGCCTATTATACAGAGAAAGCCAGAAAGAAAAACACCAATACAGTATACTAACGCATATATATGGAGTTTATAAAGATGGTAACAACAACTCTGTATGCAAGACAGCAAAAGAGACACAGATGTATAGAACAGTCTTTTGGACTCTGTGGGAGAGGGAGTGGGGGGATGATTTGGGAGAATAGCATTAAAACATGTATAATATCATATAAGAAACAAATCTCCAGTCCAGGTTTGATGCATGATACAGGATGCTTGGGGCTGGTGCACTGGGATGACCCAGAGGGATGGTATGGGGAGGGAGGTGGGAGGGGGGTTCAGGATGGGAACACGTGTACACCCGTGGTGGATTCATGTTGATGTATGGCAAAACCAATACAATATTGTAAAGTAATTAGCCTCCAATTAAAATAAATAAATTTATATTTAAAAACAAGCTTCAACAAACAATTATGGACAAATAAAAAAAAAAAATAAATCTAAAAAAAAAAAGAGAAAAAGTTGCAGAAATGAGACTAACATTTGTCCTACTGGAAGTTTACAGGAACATTGGGTCCTGACCTATGCAGGCAGCTGCAGGAACCAAGGATTCCTACCTGCACCAAGAAGTTTACAACAACTAACCACACCCCTCCCTCAATTACCTTTACAAATGCTTTGATGAAATCCTTTGGCGAGTTCTGGGTTTTGGGGGGCATGAGCCACCCATCTCTTTACATTTGTCTGCTGCAAACTGACTTTTCAGTTCGTTTGGCCTCACATGAACTTGCATCTGGTAACACAATCTGCCTTTGCACACTTGCTTTCCACCACTCACACAGCGATACTTCAGACAACCCTGAATCCTTCCCTTCCTTGCGTGTGCCCTGCATTCAGGACTAGCTCTGTGGACACACAACTTGTGCAGTCACGTGGCCTCCGCCCTTAGGAGGCCCCACAACTGGTTAAATGCTGTGCTGTCATTGACGTGACATTCTTAATGATGACTGAACAAGAAACACTTTGCACTGAGTCCCACAAATCATGTTGCTGATGCTGCCTGCTTTAAATATTTTTTGTCCAATGCCAAATGTGAGCACTTTTAGATCCTCAACTAAGGATCGAACCTGCACCCTCTGCATTGGAAGTACAGAGTCTTAACCACTCGACCTCCAGGGAAGTCAAATGCTGCAGGTTTTTTATCCCTACCTTTAACCCCATGTTATTCTCTCCATAGAAAGACCTTTATGTGTCCTTTCCTACCTGCTAGAAGCTGACCCCACTTTCAAGCCTCAGCTCAAATGCCATCAGGTCTTTGTCAGACTCCTCAAGCCTGAAGAAGGCTCTCCACTGGGCTCCCCAAACACTTTGCTTTTACTTCTGTTTTAGCACTTGTCACACAGCTCACAATATAGTTATCTGCCAACAAACCTCAGCCTCCTTACCAAAAGGACAGGCAAAGTTCTCTAAGATGGGCTGAGAAGTACGCTCTTTAACCTGCTTTCTCGGGACCTGGCACAGAGTAAACTTTCAGCGCGTTGCTGATGAATTGAACTTCACTCTCTGTAATAACCCAGTGATTTCTAGGCCCCCAGTGCTCTTTGCCCCATGGCTACTCCCCGCCCAGCCCAGTTCTGCAGACTGTGCCCATGGTAGCGTTCAGTCATCTCAGAAACTATGGTAATGCAAAAACAGGCACCAGGCAGCCAATTACTTGAGGGGAGTGAAATGATTTTGTAACTAGTAAAGCACATGAAGAGCTCTTTGAGTGAAAAGAAGGAAACAAAATCAACCCATATTTGAAAGTTAATAGGCCAGCAAGATTTTCCACAGAAGAGAACTCATTCCTGGGTGTATATAAAATCACTCCTAGACTGAGTGATGCGCTGGGATGCCAGGAGGTTTTGTGAGGTTGAGGACTTCCATCCCAAATATACCCCGTGAAACTCAGATGTGTTTTCCTCTGAGGACCATATCACATTAAGAAAAGTCAAAACGACAACACGAGCCCTCCATATATTTTATCTACAGAACATCTTACCCCAGTCATGTCTTTTTCTTGCTAAAAACCCTCTCAGTACTCTCCTTTCTAGAGAATAGAGTCCAAACACCACGGTATAGCCAACATTTACGGAGATCTTTCTTTGTGCCAAATACCACACTGAGTACTTCACAGAGATTGTGTCATTAAATCCTCATAGACACTAGCTGCTGAGACAGGCTGGGACCTGGGGCCCTTTGCCGTCCAGCGCTTATACCTGGACAAACGTCTCCTTGAGCAGCAAAGTACAAAGAAACTACAAGGGACCAAATATAACTGCACGCGTGCACAGTTAGGGCAAATTACGAGCAACAGGATACAAAAGACCAAAAATCCAACTGCCACTTCTGAAGAGCTGGGAGCAAAAAGCAGGCTACTATGCATGCCGCCTGCTCTCAGTACCAAAGGGCTGGGAAAACCACCTAAGCCACCCCTTTGGCCTAACTCCGGTACCCACCCCTACCCTCATCGAAGGAACCAGCTGGTCGCCCCTCTCACCCCTCTCAGGGAGCGAGTGAGCAAGCAAAGGAGCTTGTTCTTGCTCCCCCCTGCCAGGGCTGGAGCCTCAGTAAAGCCTTGCCTAAATTTCTTGTCTGGCCCCTTATCAGTTTCTTTTGATTAAGGGGGTCCCTGGTTGGTAACAAGGCTATGATTACCCCTGTTTGAACACTAGGATACTGAGAGGCTAAGTAATTTGCCCCATATCACATGGGAACCAAGTGGTCAAACAAGATTCGAAGCAGGCCATCAGAGGCCTCAGCACTTTATCACAGCTGCCCCCTGCCCACCGACCTGCCTCCCCTCTCTCTGCCCCATCTTCTACCCTGCTCTGGTGCCCATCTGAACGTGCACAGTCTTCCGAACTGCCCAGTGCTCTCTCTGGAACTGCTAAGACTTTGTTCCCAGCAAGTTCATTATCCTGGTGAATGCGATCGCCTGAAACCTGGGCTTCACATGTGGGTCTCAGGTCTCCTTTTTACCCTCAAAAGATTGTGCGCCACAGACAGCGTTCGTTTGTGTGCTATGTCTATCGCTATTTACCACGGTAGAAACGAAATCCAGGGAAATTAAAAATATTTGCCGATCCACTTTAAAATAATAAACTCATTATATATTAACATAGGTAATACATTTTATGAAAATAGCAATATCGTCCAAAACATTAAATGTTACTGCCTCACATTTCTGTAAATCTTTCTAAGGTCTGACTTCAGAGGTGACAGACTTTTATACCTGCTCCTGCATTCTGAAGCAGTACGTTGTTTTAGTTGAAGTATTTAAGGAAAATTCAATTTCACAGAAATATGTAGATAGAAAAGAAAACTGCTTTTTGGATAACTGAGAACACTGTTTTTGATACCATCCTAAAATTCAACACGTGGTCGTGTCTTACCAGTGAAGTCTTCATACTCCGTACATTAACCTGTTGGTCTTTCTCAACGCTTTGAATGGATCTTCTTATGCGTGATTTTGAACACTGTGCATTGGTCATGTGGAAAATATGGATTCACTGAGTTATAAAGCTCTTCCAAAAATTGCATTTCTTTGTGCCAAACCAACACATTTCATTAAAAAAGATCAATTTGCTAATCATATCAATTGCATCAAACCATTCTTTGGAAACCATTAAATTCATGGTGGCAGATATAAGTTTTTCACAATACTAATGTTTGCTTGAAAGCTTTAATTTGATAATTGGCAACAAATATTGTCAGTTGTTTTCCTTGAAGTGACAGGCTCACCTCATTGATTTTCAAGAAAATGTCTGCCAAATACCCAAGCTTGAATAACCCTAGTTTGTCTGTCAGTTGTTCTCTCAAGTAAAAAATGGTACTGAAAACAGCAGCTACTTCAGCTAGGAATTCAACTGCACAAAATCTTTTCCTTGAAACAGTCATAATATTTTAGTATGCAAATGCTTTATGCATAATTCTCATTTTGAACATGGGATATTAAAATATGTACTCAGGAATTGAAATTTAATAAATTTAATTATTCTGGCTTCATCGTGGACATTCTTGAGTGAAACTAAATTTTTTGTTGATGAGTGAGCCTGATGGGCTGCCGTCTATGGGGTCGCACAGAGTTGGACACGACTGAAGCGACTTAGCAGCAGCAGCACAGCAGTGAAGAATACGAAGGCTACGAATCCAGTTCAACACTGCCTCGTCTGTGCTATGGGGCTAACTCTCTCACACACCACTGCTTTTGTAAACATCACCAGTGGACACACTTACACAGCCAGACAGACCATGTCTGAGTATTATTACATCCATAGTTTTGACCTCACAAACTCCCTGAAAAAGTCCAGGGGACACCCATGGACACACAGATCATGCTTTGAGAACTACTGCCCTACATACCCTTTGAGAGTCATCGCACGTGTAACTTCCCCGAGAAGTTTTACCCCTTCTCCTTTGTGCCACCATTTAATTTGTATAAACTTCGGTTTAGTACTTATTTTCTTACATATAGTTCATATTATTATCTTTCTCTCCTAAAACTGATAGTTCCTTTAGGGCAGAAACCATCTCTGATTTATCTTTGAATGCTCAGTCCTTAACAGACCAGGCACATAGTAAGTGCCTAGTGAATATCTGTTGAATGAATAAACAAATGACTTGTATGGCAGACTGTATTTTCTAAAGATGGTTACAACAATATGTCCCATCACTCTTCTATAATCTTGCCATATACCCATCAATAGGTTTGTTCCCTTCTCTTTTAAATTGGCAGGTTTTTGTGATTGTCTATAAAGGCGGTCTTTATACAACTTCTAAAGCTGACAGAAGACATGTTATGTGACTTCTGAGGTCATGTCTTAAAAGTGCCATGCCTTTCTGCCTTGACCTCTTGAAACACTCACACTTGGAACCCAGCCATCACACTGTGAGGAAGTCCAAGCATCCTATGCAGAAGCCTGCATGGAAAGGACCTGAGTCCCTGGCTCAAAGCCCCAGCTAAGTTCCCAGGCTACATCCAAGGACCAATTTGCTGCCCATGTGAGTGAGCCATTTTGAAAGAGGAGCATCCAGTCCCCATTTAAGCTGAGCCTACTGACAACCTATGAAACAGAAGTGAGACACCTGATGAACCACTGTCCAGATGCAGATATATGAGCTAAATAAAAAAATATTTACAGTTTGAAATCACTAAGCTTTGAGTGGGCTTCCCTGGTGGCTCAGATGGTGAAAAATCTGCCTGCAATGCAGAAGACCCAAGTTTGATCTGGGTTGGAAAGATCCCCTGCAGAAGGAAATGGCCACCCACTCCAGTATTCTTGCCTGGAGAATCCCATGGATAGAGGGGCCTGGTGGGCTATAGTCTATGCGGTTGCAAAGAGTCGGACATACTGAGAGACTAACACTTTCACTTTAAAGCTTTGAGTAATTTGTTATGCAGCAACAGATAATCAATACACGTTATATTTGTCAGGTCATAGATGACAGATGCTATGATTGACTTACTCTAGTATTCTCTACTACATCTATCACAGTGCCTGGAAGCCATCACATTTTTTGATACCAGTTAAACATAATCAATATAATCATGGATCTTACACCTGGGATGGTGAAAATGTCTCATTTCTCCAAGACGCGATTAGATACTATCATACTCCTTAAGAAATAACATGAACATAAAAGACATGAAATCCTGGTTTCCCTACTTTTTCCATGAATTAGGCTATAGAGGGATTTAAACAATTACTAGAGAAACATCTTCCTACCCAACTCCTTGACAGCTGAGATGAGAAGTGTCCATTAGGAAGTCAGATGTGAGAATCCATAGAAGACAAGGAAGATACAAAAAATGTTGGAATCGATTTACTTTTCTAACTTGTTACACTCATGATCATTTCAACTTTTAATCAAACTTGCTTAATTTGTAGCTTAACATTAGCTTAATTAAAAAAGGAAAAATTGTATTATATCTTTTTATTTCTAATTTCAAACAGTAGAAGAAATTCCACTTTACTCTTTTGTTTGTTTCAGTAAAAGATATACTTTATCTGAATGCATCAGTAGAAGGAAACCATATAATAGCAAAGGAAGTGATTCCAAATAGAGACTAAAGACTTTGTGCTAGTTTTATTCAGGAGGATCACTCCTCATATACTAAGTTTGAGTTGAGTTTGCAGCCGTGTTTGAGGGTAGCATGCTAATCCTAAAGTGTGCTATTGGCAGAGATGTTCCAACTAATGATTCCTTCAAATCTTCTTGGGCAACAGTTTCCTCATAAAAGGCTGGGAAAAAAAAAAAAGCTCAAAACTAAAAGAATTATTTGAAATTAAAAAGTCTTGCATTAGAAAGCCACAGAAGCAAATGTTCAATATTTTACATGTTAGTGCTAATGCACTTCTACTAAAACAGCACTTTGGGTTGCTAAGGAAAAAAAAGAATAACCTGTGCAATCGATGAGGCATTAGTGAAAATCTGCAACAGAGGTGTTTATTTGGAAACATGAATCTGTGGCAAAGAAGGGAAGTCCACTACCACTTTCAAATGACATCACAGATGAGCACATCAGGGAAACGATAAGATCAACTCATTGCCCAAATGAAGCAAGAGAAGTGTTTTTCATCGCACATTAATATGTGCACTGCTAATTCGGCAATCTTGCCGTACGGATGTGATTCGGGCATGGTGGTGATACAAAGGAAGGAACATTTTTTTTTCATGCTCACTGCCAAAAGATACCACTAGCTTTCAAATGTATTAAGCTAAAAAGAATTAGCACTGTCAACAGATGTGGTTTGGAGTTTAAGTTCTATGTACAAGTATGTTCTGATAGCACAGCTGCAATGATAGGAAAACATTCTGGAGTGACTACCCAGATTAGTAAATTTATACCAGAAGGTAAATGAATGCACTGCTGCCTTTGTTGAGAATGGCTGGCTTCAAAAACAAGTCAGCTAAACTAAACATCATATTTAGTGACATAGCAAAAATCGTGAAATACATAAAGGTAAATGAGTTAAATTCATGGTGACTCTGAATGAACAATGGAGAAGGCAGCTAATCATAAACAACAATATTTTATGTTGATGGTTATTGAGAGGAAAACCGCCTCCTCTGATCCTACCCATCTAGGTCATCACAGCGCATCAAGCCAAGCTTCCTGTGCTCAGTTCCCACTAGCTATTTTTTTTTTGTCCTTGCTATTTTAATGATCTTAATACTGTCATGCTAAGGGGAAACATTTTTTCAATGGCAGATAAGATGGAAGACTGAAAATGAAAGCTAGATGCTTAAAAGAACAGTTTCCATGTTTACATCACATTCTAAACTTTAACAATTATCAGTGAAAGAGGTAATGATATCGATACAGAACATCTGCCAAAAATTATTGCCAAGTATTTCCTGAATTTGATAGAATATTTTGAATCCTTTTTCCTAGGTTTTTGCATAAAAATTCTACAGATTCATTTTTCATCAAAAAAATAATTTAAAGTTTACTAATATATCTGGAACTGGCTAGTGATGAGGACCTGAAAGTGAATTTTGAAAACACAGCATTACCTGCCTCATTAAATCAATAAAAGACAACTGAAAATCCCAGAAAGATCACCCTGATCATCAACAATCTACCTCATTCAGCATGCTTTAGCTGCGTGTCAGCTACACGGCGTGTTCCAAGGGCAGACCCCATGGCTATGTCTTTGGTGCACTTATTCTCTGACTCTGTGGTCTCCATCAGTATTTCTATGGTAACTAAGTTTTAGGTAAAATACTGAAACTTCCCTGGAGTTCATAATCTGCTGGGGAGAGGTGAGGGAAGGGTGGCCACAGACCCTATTAATCACAGCATGTTCCACACATGCTCTGAGATCTGGATGTTACCATGGGAACACTGAGGCGGTGTCCTCGTCAGTGCCCGATTGGTCACTTTCACTTTATTGCGTTACCTCCTTTGTCTCCTTCTCCCTGTACTGTATCGTGAGTTCCTGTGTTTATGTTATCTTCCAGAGTGCAGTGTAAGTGGGAGCTTAATAAAGTATTCTTGATAAAGTACTGATACCCACCATCACTTACTAAGCTCCTGCCACCTCCACATTTTCTCAATTAATCTTACAATAGCCTATGAGGCAGATGTCGTCTCCATCTTATAGATAAAGAAGGCAGAGGCACAAACAGGCTGCTATGTCCAAAATAACGAGACAAAGTGATGACTCCTGGAGCTGGTTGTGAATCCAGATTCAGCTGACACCAAAGTTATGCTTCTAGCCAGCACTATGTTCTGGATCTTCCATTTGTGGTGTGAATGTAAGATGATGATTTAATACATCCTATTCTCCAGTTCCTCTTTGGAAAAATGGCAATAACGCGTCCTTGCCTAGTTCACTGGGATGAGGGCAGCTGTGATGCTCAAATGTAAACTGTAATGTACAAATAAGAGGTATTTAAATAATTACTTATTTGCCCTATAACAAACACTCCTTTAGGTTGGATACCTTCATCTTTGATCTTTCCAGTTCTCCACCTAGATCCTTGAAACAGAGGTATTTGTTAATGTTTACTATATGATAAATATGGAGTTAAGGAAAGAATACATCTTCATGAAGGGTTTTGCCAGCTGATATTTTTAAAAGGTTAGAACTGCATTTATGAAATTGAAAAAGTACATGTATAATCCATCCTGGTTTAAGAACCTAGCTCTTTGATGGTGAATGTGTTTCCCACCAGACTTTGAGTAGCCAGATGCCAACTTGGCAGGGACACCACCCAGGTTCTGTGCCTACACAGCTTGGTCAGGAGGACTAGTTAGCTGCTCACTGGGCTCTGCACACAAAGGCACATTTTGCAAAGCTGCTTTTTGCACGTTGCCAGTTGGGAATGTTAACTCTCAGAGTGTACGTCATTTTAGTTTGTATGTATTCAGAGTGACTGCAGAATTGCTTTAGCAGATAATTTCATGGTGAGAAGAAAAATACTTCTTAGATATTCTCAACTGAAATCCTGAAAGCTGAACTGGAGGTTGTCAGCTTTCTTTTGATGGCTATGCTCCCTTTAGAAAGAAAGTAAAAGGAAAATAACCTTTAAGTTTGCCTTCCCGTGAAGGGTAAGGTGCTCTGCCTCCCACATGGCTTGACCTTTTGGATTGACTTTTATAGTTGGTTTTATTGTCTAAAATGAGTTGGGTGATGGGAGGTTCTATCTTTATTATTTTCACTGTATTCTTTGTGGGCAGCATTACTGACTCCATAGGGAACCACCTTGCGTAGCCATGGGCATAGAGACAGGAGAATGGGTGCAGACAGCACCCCATAAACCCATCGTTGTGAGTGGAAAACAACTCGGAGCACCCCTACTGCTGATCGGTCTGGATAGTCTCCACAAATAAGAAATAAAAATGTAGTATATTCCCTCTTCTTAGTTTTCTAGTTCAGTGCTTTTCAAGCTACCTCTAGTAAAGAATTCATTTTTTAAAAACATCCAACCTATCTCAGATTAATACTTGGGTTGAAATAAGTCAAATTTAGAAAAGTTACATTTCAAAAAGATGAATAAAATACAAGCTTCAATTTTTAAATTAGATTCAGCAGACAAAAATGTGTATTTCAGTAAATGTATTCAGAATAGGCACCAAGAAAAAGGAAAGAATTACAGACACTGTGCACATTTTTTCACATATATACACAGGTAATTAATACAGAAAACGCCTATTACACCTGTACTTTCATCATTCCAGAATAATTAAACAGTTACAAGCAAAATAGTATTTCTTCATATTAAACAACTATATGCACACTTTGAATGAATAGCATGCATATATGAGCTTGCTTCTTGTTTGCTAACTGGTGTAATCTAGGTAGGACTGACAAGTTCTCAGGGGACAGATGATAGAGCCGGAAGTGAGTCCATCAAGGACACAAGTCATGGTTCAGGCACTCAACACAAGTGTGCTGTATTAAAGCAGGTTGTTGGTAACCAGATAGTACTTTCTGAACTGCAGTTCTGAGAACTGCTCACCCATGTCAACGATCCCTAGGGCTCCACTCCAAGGGGCCAAATCTTTAGGGCAGCGGCAGCTAACCCACCCATATCAACAATCCCTAGGACTCCACTCCAAGGGGCCAAATCTTTAGGGCAGTAGCAGCTAACCCTCAGCCATCCTCAGCTAAACCCCACTGTTCAAGGGCAGACACCTTCAAAAATGATTTGCAGTGTCTTTTTGAGTAACAGTGAATCATTATTACTGAAGAGTGGAATAAAACTGCCCCCAGGATGAAGGAATAGAACATTCTCCTTCCCTAGGGTCTGAAGATGGGAAAAGGTGGCCATCACGGAAATGTGTGGCTTACGTAACCAGGTATTTTGTGAAGGGTATTCAAGGTCATTCAGGATCTGGTCCTGTATTTCCTCTTAGAGCAGTGGGACTGAAGCTCGGCTCTCTGGATGGTCTGATTCAATAAGAACCCTAGTCTATGGAGGGACTGAACTCCAAGTGGAGGGAATCCTCTCTTTCATAATTCTCATAATTCAGCTCTGGCCCCACACTGTAGTTCCTACTCATCAAAACAAAGAGTCCACAGTTCACTAGCCTCATGGTCCTCAGAACGCACTCAGTGGATATCTCTGTTACCCAGCCAATCATGTTCTTAATTGAGGGCAAGTTCTTAGATTTAATTTTCTTTTCTTTAAAAAAGAAATTTAAGTTCTTGATTAAATTTCACTGATATCAACTGTACCTTCCCTGAGGTGAGTTCTAGTAGGAACAATCTCTTCTTAAAAAAGGGCAATTTCAGTGCCCTTTACAGGTTAGTATCCTGAGTAGCTGTTCAGCTTGCTGCCTTTTCATGTGGCTATTAGTGCTACCCCCTAAAGTCTATTCTCAGTAGAGCAACCAGACTGACCTCTTCAAATCTAAGCCAGACTTCACAGCCATTCAATTTTCTCAGAATGAAAGCTGAAGTCCTTATGATGACCTTCCATCTGCCCCCTCCGTCTCCCCAACCTCATTCTCCAACCCTTGCATCCTTACTATTTCCTGAAGACAATCTCCAGTCTTATGGTCTTTGCACTGATTGTTACCTGCACAGAAAGGTGCTTTATCAAAATAACTGTACTGCTAACCCTTGCAAATCTTTGTTCCATGGTGCTTTTGCAAAAAGGCTTCTCAAAGGCATTATGACATTACTACCTACTCCCTTTGGCATTTTCAATTTTCTTTACCAAACTCTATAATCCCCACCTCCACCCTAGACAACACTTATTGCCTTCTAACAAACACAAAAAATTATTCAGTATATCAAACACTTCAGTTCAGTTGCTCAGTCGTATCCAACTTTTTGCAACCCCATGAACTGCAGCATGCCAGGCTTCCCTGTCTATCACCAACTCCCAGAGCTTGCTGAAACTCATGTCCATCGAGTCAATGATGCCATCCAACCATCTCATCCTCTGCTGTCCCCTTCTCCTCCCGCCTTCAATCTTTCCCAGCATCAGGGTCTTTTCCAATGAATCACTTCTTCGCATCAGGTGGCCAAAGGATTGGAGTTTCAGCTTCAGCATCAGTCCCTCCAATGAATATTCCAAGGGACTCTCAAGAGTCTTCTCCAACACCACAGTTCAAAAGCATCAATTCTTCGGTGCTCAGCTTTCTTTATAGTCCAACTCTCACATCCATACATGACTACTGTAAAAACCATAGTTTTGACTAGAGAGCTTTGCTGGCAAAGTAATGTCTCTGCTTTTTAATATGCTGTCTAGGTTGATCATCAGAGAAGGCAATGGCAACCCACTCCAGTACTCTTGCCTGGAAAGTCCCATGGGTGGAGGAACCTGGTAGGCTGCAGTCCATGGGGTCGCTAAGAGTCGGACATGACTGAGCGACTTCACTTTCACTTTTCACTTTCATGCATTGGAGAAGGAAATGGCAACCCATTCCAGTGTTCTTGCCTGGAGAATCCCAGGGATGGGGGAGCCTGGTGGGCTGCCGTCTATGGGGTCGCAGAGTAGGACACGACTGAGGCGACTTAGCAGCAGCAGCAGGTTGATCATAGCTTTTCTTCCAAGGAACAAGTGTCTTTTAATTTCATGGCTGCAGTCACCATCTGCAGTGATTTGGGACCCCCTCCCCCCCAAAAAAGTTTCTCACTATATAGCCTTTATTATATTCCAAGAATTGTTCCAAGCAATTTAGAAAGGACTAACTTAATACTTGAATTATATATATCAAATGTTTTCTGTATCCTCCCTCCAGCATATCAGTTCCATAAGGGCAGGAATATTTTCTTACTTTACTAAGGTATTTCTGGTGCTTAGAACAGAGCTGAGCAAATCATGAGTACTTAATAAATATTTGTTTATAAATAAACAATTCTCCCACTAGTTCTTTTCACAGAACTATCCTTGAGTTTCCTTCAGACATCTCAAGTCTGGGGCTTCCCTGTGTACATACCATCCCTACTCCCTCATCCATGCCACAAACTCCTGCTCATCTTCTAACTTCATTTAAGCATCACTGCTCAAGAGAACTTTCTCTTGACTGTATACAGACATAGATAAGAGTGCCTTCCTCCATGTACCCAGCTCAAACCAAAGATGCTTTCCTGAAGAAACATAGTTCTAGCAAATCATCTGTGTTTGCCTGAAGGAGACATTTTCTGAGAGGGTCAGGGCACAGAAGTGATACCTGAGTTTCAAGCACAGGGTGGGTTGGAGAATATCAATGATAAAGCACTTGCCTAAAGTATGTTTGACCTCCACCAACTGGATAGAAGTAAACCAGAGTCTGTGAATAGGAGAGGAGAGAGAAGAGAAAACAGCTGCTTATCCCATCCACCATCCAAAAGAGCAAACTAAAAGACATTTAAAATAAACAAATAAGGTTAAAAAAAAAAAACAGCAGACAGTGACTTGCCATGGAGAGTTTGGAAAATGGCAAGGTCAGTCCGAGACAGCTGTCAGTCTAGACCACAAGCTGCCTCCAGTGACTCTACAGAACTGCAATTCATTTTCTCTCTTCACCTCTTACAGACAATCCTAATGTATTTAATGAGTGTCATTTTCCTTCTCTGGTACTCTTGGGCAGTTTGAGAGTGTCATTTCAGAACTCCAAAAGACCAATAAAATTGCCCAGGCTTGACCAGAATTGAGATTCTTAAGCAAGGCAATACATCAAGCTTAATTAAGGAATGTGCTCAGGTAACTCCTCCTGGTTTCAGATTTCCAGAAATAATTATTTGAGTTCTCAGGCAGTCTCTTCAAAAGCTACTAAAGAGCTTTATATATATATATAATACCTACTCATTATGGTCCCTTCTTTCTATATGAATTTGACCAAGTATTTGAGAAATCATGGCTTTGCCATTAAGATACCCTGCAAACACAGATCTCTCCAGATACAGATCAACTATTTACTTTGTGTTGTATCCAAGGAAAAACTGTTGCCAACTGCTAATTGATATTTTATTCTGATTAAATTCAAGTGTTTTAATATATAGGGTCTTAGATAACTCAAGCCTACACAGGGTTAGAAAACAAGGTCTTTTCATTATCCTCATTCCTTATCCACCTGAATTTAAATTCAGAAAATATATCCCCATTTTGGGATTTCCGGAAATAATTCCTTTCTAGGCATAATTCCATTGAAAGGTTTTCATGAGCTTTGTAAATTACCAACCTCCCAAGGAGGGTTTAAATCGGATTAAAACAGAATGGAGAGAGGGAGCTGAATCTGGGGTACTCTCCATCACACGTGATGGTGGGGCTGCAGAGAGTCTAAACAGACGGCTGAGTGGGCTGGCTGGGCTGGGCCTGGGGGCCTGATGTGGACAAGCAAAGTTGGACAGCAGGATGCTGCAGGAGCCATCTACACGTACTTCCTCTACAGCATCCTTGAAAAGGGTCACCAAGAGGGGATATTCCCCCTCTTAGAGAACTCCGACTCTGCTTCTTCTGTTACTGGACTACCTCTAGTGCTGGAAAATTTCCCCTCTAGTTCTTCTCCATTGGGCAAAACTGTGCCTTCTGGAGATATACAATTTGAATTTGTTCTTTTAATAAACATGAAATCCCTCAAGTATTCAGTGCAGTTATATCTAACAGAACTTTTTGCAGTGATGGAAATCTGTGTGTTGTCCAAAATGGTAGCTGCTTGTTCATGTGGCCACTGAGCCCCTGAAATGTACAGGTGTAAGTGAAGAACTAATTTTTAAATTTTTATTTAATCTTAATTACTTTAGTCACGTATGGTCAGCAACTATCTTATAAAGACTGAGATATTTTTCATGATCTCTTTACCAAAAATCTTCTTTTCCAGGTAAGTAGTCCTTGTTTCTTCAACAGTTCCTCAAACAAAATGGCTTCCAGAACCTTCTCCCTGTAGTCCGCCCTCTCTGGATATGTCCTGATTTGCCAAATTCCTACAAAGTACTAAAACAGAGACCTCTTGGTGCTGCTGCTGCTAAGTCGCTTCAGTCGTGTCCGACTCTGCGACCCCATAGACGGCAGCCCACCAGGCTCCCCCATCCCTGGGATTCTCCAGGCAAGAACACTGGAGTGGGCTGCCATTTCCTTCTCCCATACATGAAAGTGAAAAGTGAAAGGCAAGTCGCTCAGTCATGTCCGACTCTTCGCAACCCCGTGGACTGCAGTCTACTAGGCTCCTCCGTCCATGGGATTTGCCAAGGTCTGCTCAAAAAGATCATGACCTCTTACTTGATTCTGCTCAGATGTTTAATAATCTTCTCCTTGAACCTTACCTAGTTAGTACATTTTTGGCATATACTGAGCACTCAGTAAATATTTGAAGCTCAAATGAATATTCCAGGTATCTTGGTGTAATCTGATAAGCCCATTTTCACAGTTCTTCAGTCTTATCAGATCATCTACCTTTTTTGTTTGTTTCTCCATTATGATCTATCTAATAGATCTATCTATTCTGTTGGCTTTGAGGATTTGTAACTCTTAAGAACATTAGATATTCTTATATTTAAATTGTGTAGAAACATGAAAAATGAATATAAATATGTTCAAGGATACCCAGGGTTATTTGGTTTCTTTCCCTCTAGGAGTCAATAGCAAAAAGCAACCTTCTTGAAAGAAAGTAATTGTTACTGGGGGGTGAATGAAACTTCGAGATAAGCACCTCCCTTCAGAGATTATAAGCAACACTCAACAAAGTGAGAGAAAGTTAAATTCTCTATCTCTGGTTTCTCACTGAGCCCTGCAAGTCACTGAGAAGGGGAGGCAGATGTCCTTCTGTCCTTCTATTCACTGAATTGTATTATACATTACACAGCAAATCAAATGTCAGTATATTACAATTGCTATATTCTTTAGACAAATCATTAAATGAGCGTTGGATTCCTTAAAAAAAAATAGATATGTATAAACTGAATCTGAGAAACTTAAATTATTTCAGACTCTTAACCACCTTTGTGGATTGTTCTGCAAAGAGTCAGCAGATCCCTAGACATCTTAGCTCTCTGTGTTTCTCTTTTCATTCATCTAGATTGTACATGATCTGTAAACAGTCCCCAGGAAGCATTCAGAGAGGGCTATTTTCAGGAGTTAGGATAAATACACTTACTTGCAAAACCCTCTTTCAAAGTAAATAATCACCCTTAATAGAGCTGAGAATTACAGAATATAAAGTGTTTATGAATCAGGTTTCTAACGTGGGGCACAACCTTAGCATTACTGGACAGTAGGAATTCATTACGTAGCCACCAAACAGGGCTGACAGAGAGCCCTCACCCCAACCCCTGGTGGGCTTCTGAACATGACTGGTAAAGCTTTCTAAAAACAGATGGGGAGAATTGGACTGAGACAGAAGGCAGAATTGGGCAGATCACCTTTAACAAAGTGCCTAAAAACTCACACCCATAGATTGCCTTTCATTTCTTCTAAAAAGTAATCCTTTACCAATTTTTATGTACACAAATCCTTTCTCTGTGCTCAAGAATAATAAATGACTACATTTTCATACCTTGGCACAAACAAGCTGAGGTCTCTTTGATCTCTTTAGCCTCTTGGTAATCCTGAAAAATCTTTAGGCCCAGAGTTCAGCCTCTTTTTCTGTAAGGCCAAGTATTAATTTTAACACATTCGATAGAAGCACAATGGCCTTTAAATGTAGCTGCGTGTGCCAGAGCTCCATGGGGTATAATTAAATTTCAACAAGAACAATAAACTGCGTGAATTCAAGGAAAATGTTACCTTAACATTTATCCTTTCAAGGAAGTCTTTTATCTAAACGATGATTATCTCTGAGTTAAGGCTTTGGTAAGCATCTACTGCAAGGTGTAAGCTTGTCTTCCAGTCATTGCTGGAGAAGGGCATATGAGAACCCAGGAGGAAGGCAGAGGCGAAGCCAAATCCCCCTTTGACTGGTTGGAAGACACCAGGATCCAGAAGTGCTGGAACATAAAAACAAATCCACTAAGTGGCTGTGAAAAGCTCCAGGTAATAATAGTGTGAAATTTAGGAGAAACTGGATCAAAATGAACAGTTAAGAGGGAAATGTGGATGGTCTTAGTTAGTGCTTTCCACAATCCCTTTACTTAGGGGTGAGGAGCAGGTGGAGAAGACAGTTGGACACGGCTTCTGGTTCCCCAAAGTGGCTCTGGCTTCAGCAAGAACAGTTCCTTATAAAAATCTGATTTCTCTGACTCCCATGGAGGCTTTCACATTTAAAAACATGAAGAAATTCTGCAAGCTCCTTAGCTAAATGGACATCCCTCACACAACTTACAGGGAGGAGAGCAGGGTTTCACTTACAGGTTAGAGGGTGAGTTCATACTCCGGGATACAGGTGCTAGAACCATGTTTCTGCTTCCGTCTTTTTTTTTTTTTTTTTGGCTATTCCCGTCTTTAATTATTTGTGTTGAAGCTTAATTTGTTTTTAATAGATGGCACAGGAGTTGTGTAAACATTACTAAGAATAAACATTAGACCTGCCAGGAAATTACCTTAAATCCCAGAAGAATGCTGATGCATTCTGGCAGAGTCCGAGTAAAGTCATAGGCAATTCTCATCTGTCAACATCGTTCAATTTTTCTGTAAAGCAAAATACATCTCCGCCCTCATCCTTCCTTTCCAACAGCCTTTTTAATCCTTGGCAAAAAAGACCCTAGACTATGGCCATACTAAACTGATCTCCATCATGAACTTGAAAAACACGTACAAGACACCGTACTTGTACAGTGAAAATAAAGATTAAAAAGATACCCTGGCCGCCTCTTAGGAGCTAAAAGGAGAGACAGGTACACAAATTGCAGTTCAGGAAGACAAAGAAAGGGATGAAGGTTCAGTGGCTGAATGGACAGCCAGGCAGACGTGCTGGCTGCTAAAGGCAACAGAAGAATCAATTAAGTGTATCCTGGAGAGACAGAAAAAGCCTGACTCACTGCCTCTGCCTTAGGTCAGGACCCCATCGTTTCTTATCTAGACAATTCCAATAGCCTCCTAAATGGTCCTCCTTGCCTCTAAACCTCTTCGTCTATTCTATACCATTCTCTACACCACCTGCTTAAAATTCTTCAATGACACAGCCAATCACAGAGCCAATCCTGCTCACAATGACTTATAGTGTTCATGATCAAAGACTGGGATAGTGCTCCATTCCCAGTGTTCCCAGAAAACATGTACTTAACCCTAGTAGAACGTTATTCACACTGATTGCATCTGTCACTGTGTTTTATCTAATTCCCCAGACTCAGGTTGTAAAATTTTTAAGGGCGGGAAGTTCATTATCTTTGTACCACGAAATGTCATACAGCACCCGGTACATAATGGGGAGTCAATGGATGGTTTGAGCTCAATGAAATATTGACCTAGACGCCCATGACATAGAGTGGGGGAAATCAGTAAAAAGAAAAGGAAAAACGTCAAATCTTTCTCTGTCACTTCTGGTTGAAACACCAGAATTAAGTCACTTAATTGCTCTGAAACAGCATTCTTGCTTGACGCCGATGATTAAGAGAGAACATGGGATGGTGGGAAGGACAAAAACCTGGGTGTCAACCATAACTTTAGCCGAATCTGTTACCTGCCACTTACTGGTTGTGTGACTTAGAGTCATGTAGCCCTCTGATGCTTCGGTTTACACATCTGGAAATGGTGATAATGACAGCCCATACACATAAGGTTACTGAGAGGATTAAATGAGCCTGGAAAGCACTACAAGCAGTGTCTGTCACACAGTCAGCAATGGGTAAACACCATTGTTATTGTCATTGGTATTACTTTGTGAGAATACTCTGTAAAGAGCTAAACAAATGCCTGTCATTTTAAAAATAAAATTTTCATGAAGTCTTTCCAAGTTTACAGTAAAGAAAGTCCTCAATTTTATTGGAAATATTCTGTGTATCTTTTAAAAGAAGAAGACTGAGTAAAAATTTGTATTTATAGCAGAAGGAATCGACTTAGCACTCAGGCTGGATTCTGTCTTCTCTGAAACAAATGAAGGATCTCTTCACTATCCATCTAAAAAGGGATCTGGCTGGAATAAGGGAGTGGTTCTGGGACTCAAGAGCAAACTCACCAAGGCTGGGAGAGTGAGGAGTGTGTGTGTATGCGTATGTGCAGGCACACACACTGTTTTTAAAAGGTTTCTCCAAGAAATATCTGATCACATACTAATTTTTATCAGTCTATGACAACGTGGACCCTAGAATAAATGTCTCTCACAGCATTGGCTGAATTAGGGCACTTTTCTTTCAGGAAAGGCAAGTGAAAAGTGAAAGTGTTATTCAGTCTTGTGGACTCTTTGAGACCCCATGAACTGTGGCCCACCAGGCTCCTCTGTCCATGGAGTTCTCCAGGCCAAAATACTGGAGTGGGTTATCATTTCCTCCTCCAGGGGACCGAACCCACATCTCCTGCATTTGTAGGCAGACTCTTTACCACTGTGCTACCAGGAAGCCCATTCATTTCACATTAGCTATCTCTTTCCTCTTCCTTACCAGGAATGATTAACACTTCCTTTTTTTAATGGGTATACAAAGTCACCTCAAGAATGTTTGCTGTTGTTTAATGGCAGAATCGTGTCTGACTCCTTGCAACCCTGTGGACTGTATTCTGCCAGACTCCTCTGTCCATGAGATTCTCCAGGCAAGAATATCTGAGTGGGTTGCCGTGCTCTACTGCAAGGGATCTTCCCTATCCAGAGACCAAACCCAGGTTTCCTGCATGGCAGGCAGAGTCTTCACCTTCTGAGCCACAGGGAAGCTTCCAGTAAAGGCAAAGTATACATATAATGGCTGTGGGGTTATTTTTCTTTCAAAAAAAGCAGCCTAGATCAGGAAAAAACAATACATAGCTGCTGTTCTCTTGAGTGTTTCCAGGCTTTGAGAGGGTTAAATGAAAGACCAGGAAAAGAAAATATAACACAAGGGGGGAAAACACGAAAAGCAGAACTGGCTGGAGCAACCCCTCATGGTTCCAGCACACATGCCCAAGGCAAGGCCAAAGATGCACTTAGCTGTGCCAAAGCTCTCCTCCGTACCCTGTCAGCTGAGATGGAAAGGATAACATCACACCAGGTGGGCCTGGGATGAGAGTTCCGCAAGTACTCGCTTCTAGCTGTTTGCGAACTGGAGTTGCAAAAGCAAGTCTGAAGTCTTCTCTAGAGACACTGAAGAAAGTTATAGTCTGTTTTCAAAGGATGGTCTAAAGGCAAGTGGATGGTCAGAGTCAGTATTCAACGTGTTCTGTAGAGGCGTCATTACAGACACAAAGGAGTTATCTCCCCTGCGGCGGCCTGTCTGCTACTGTTGAAATAGCAAAACTCAAACAAGTTCCAAAATCACCCAAACCAGCAGGAAGAATGATGCCATGGTTTACACCACTAGTAACCACACTTCTCATGAGGTCAGACTTGAGGTTTGCAATCTTCTGTTGGCCTATTACCTTTCTCCCCATAAATGGACACCAGGCCAGACGTCCTGCAATGTGGGTCAGTAAACAGAAAGATGATCAAGCAATACAGAGCCTCAGCATCTGCAAAAATCCGTCCCTGCCACTTAAAAAAATGATTAAAGGGACTTCCCTGACAGTCTAGTCATTAAGAATCTGCCTTGCAATGCAGGGGACATGGGTTCAATCCCTGGTTGGGGGACCAAGATCCCACAGGTCTCAGAGGAACTAAGCCTACGTGCAACAACTACTGAGCCTGTGTGCCACTAGAGAGTCCGTGTATGCTGGGTGCTGAGTCCTCGAACCCCAATTAAAGACTCACAGGATACAACAAAGGTCTCATGTGCTGCAGCTAAGACCTGATGCAGACAAGCAAATAAACGCTTTTTAAAAAAATGATTCAAAGCCATAGTTCCCAAATGGTCAGTCATCACAAACGGAGCTGTTTCCTATCTAATATCATTCAAGAATTTGAGAGACTCATTAGCTTAGGCTTCACCCGCCTCCCAGATAACTCTTGTTTCAGTTAAATGTATTTATACCTATCTTCTAAAAGGGAGCCATGGGGGGTTAATACCATTAATACTGTAACAGATCAGCCTCCAAGGTCTACTGTAAGACCCAGAGACTATAAGCTGGTACCTAGTGCCTTCCAGCCCTAAGCCTCTGGGATCCTCTGTAATGTAAAAAGAGCCATCAGGGAATGGGAAATTTACTCCCCTCACAGTAAAGGCTGAATTTTACAATATAAGTCAGGCTGGGAAAAATCATAATTGTGAGATGGTGACTTTTACATCCCTATAAAGCTGGATTAAATGTAGGTGCTCTTAAGACCACTTAAGAAATTTGTGTTTCTCTCCACCACCCACTGTGACAACTTAACCAATCTTCTGGGATAGAATGAAGAGGTAACTAGGCCAGGAAGGTCCGGATTTTTGAATCTTTGTTGAAATAATAGAGGCTAACATAGTATACCCTCAAGGCTTCCACAATCTCTTATTTTAACACAGGAAAACCGTCCACTAATAGACGTTTCCCCCTTTGCATATTAAGAGGCTGGTCTTTTCCCCTAAGAGCCAGCGGATCTGCAGGAGCACGTGACCCTCGTGGACTGTCACCACGGCTTGCACAAGCACAAGCGGGGAGACCCAGGAGTGCAGGGGCGGAGACCGGGTATCTTCAAACCCCATTTGCACTCTGTTGGGGATTAGGAAATGCATGTGGAAAACAGTGAGAGAATCCTGGAAACTTCCGAAAAACAGGTTTTAAATTGGACACAGCATGAGCTCTTTCTTTAACAAACTCTTGCAAAGAAATACCCCAATGAGTGACCTAATTCCACATGCCCTTACACAGTAAATCTAACATGTGTGCAAATCTGGTTTTGTATCCATCAGGTTTGGATTTTCAATAGCTCCATTAGCCAAAAATAACATGAAGGCACACAGTTTCTCCCCTACTACGAGCAAGTTCATCTATGGACAACACAGTGTCCTAATTATCTTGATAAGACACTAAACAATACTATTCTACAGCACTCCACCTTACTAAAATCCCAAATATAAAAGTGTTGTCTAAAAAGCTGAACTCTTCATTTAGAAATATGAAGAAGGTTTTCCCAGGTTGGCAGATGGACAAGGAACACAGATGGTGAGGACTGAGCTAACAAATGGACATGATGAAAATACCTATTATATGTCAGTCAAAAGTACAACGCCTTTAATGAGGTGATGCTCCAGGGATGATGGGGAAATTTAACCAGTATTTACTGAGTGGCTACTAGGTGTCAGGCACAGAGCTAGTTCCTTTAATCATGACATTTATTTGTCAAAATCCTTGTGTGATGTCACTATTTTCAGATTCAGGTGACAAAACAGCTGGAGTTTAAGTAAGGCAGGCTGAAAAAAATCCCTAACGATGGTGGAGGTGGCAACCCTGATAGACTGCAAGAACTCTAAGGAGCTGTTGTTTCCCAGCAGGGGATGGGTGCCCCACTGCCCACATCCCCTCATTCACTGCGTCTGGTAACAAGCCAACAAGCCAGAGTTAAGGAAAAGTAGTTTTTCCTCTAAAATGTCTTGAGTGAAACAAATAAGGAATGTGCCTGCCTACAAAATATTCAAAATCATCCAAGATGGACCCATCACCAGGTCTGCAGAAGGTAAGGAGAGCTCTCTTAGAAGAAATGGGGGCGGGGTAGGGGGAGATGATACTTCAGTGCATCCACTGAGTGGTGCATAGCGCTGTTCCTTCTCAGGTTGAATTAATGTGCTTTCAAGAAATACAGAAGTGGCATTTCTAGACCACTGGGCAATTCTGATGGACCATTAATGGTGCTAACTGTGCTCCATGAGGCCGAGCAACCACCTTCAGGAAATGGACCCCCTGGAACAGCCTGTTGTATAATTTATTAGGAAACCAACCACTAATATGCTCACCTCCTTAGAAGGCGGAAGGACCAAGTGGACCGTGTGACCAATGTTTATGCTCCCCCGAGTCAGGCCGAACACTGATGTCTTGTAAATCTACTCTGGTGTCTTTTCTCAGCAGGTCTTTAGGTTGGAATTCTTTTGTCTCCACAATAAAATCTTCCAGCACCCAACATAGTGGAGATGAATTGCTCTTAAGTGGACATTGGCTCCTACGTGTTCTTATATCTTGGCCTGAACCAATGTAGGCCTGGGGAGGCCAAGGCAGATTAAAACCAACCAAACGACTGACAGTATTTACCAGAGACTCACAGGATCATGTTCATTTAATGTATGTCTGTGTGTGAAATATTAATATTCCATTAATATATATTACTATATCAATTAACATAATTGCTAACAATATTATATTAATATATTGATACCTAATAATATATTAGTATAGTATTCAACATATCATTTTGAGTCAATATACTATAAATATATTATATTATTACAAATCATATTAACTATTACCCATTAATATTCACATTTATTGTCAGGAATGAAATGTGGCTCTTTGCTATTTGTAATCACATTTTGTTCTGGAAGCATATGTGCCATGGTGTCACCTATTTCATCCTCTTTAAAGCACAGACATACTAAGGAGGCAACTTGTCTCCTGTCTCTACCTCACAGATAATCCTGTTTTAGAAACAGCTGCCTCGTCTAGGTGAATAGCAATTGACTCTTGAGTAAATAAGAAATAATAAGGATTGGGTAGATCAATAGGGCTTATGGTCAGTTTATCATTCAGCAGGCCCCAACCCTCTTGGCACCAGGGAACGGTTTTGTGGAAGACAATTTTTCCACAGGCCAGGGGTGGAGGGAATGGTTTCGGGATGATTCAAGTGCGTTGCATTTGTTGTGCACTTTATTTCTATTATAATTACATCAGCTCCACCTCAGATCATCAGGCATTGGACCCCAGAGGTTGGGGACCCCTGATCCAGATAACTGTTTTCCCAAGAGGTAATAACTTAATGATGAGCCCACAGAGAAGGGCTTCTGCTAAACTTGTTTTCATCAATCCCCTTCAGCAGCATTGGGCCCCTTCAGGGGTTTCCAGCAAGCCAAGCTGCAACTTCCTTCTGGCTTCAGCTGGCTTTGGCTGAAAACAACGTGCTAGGGCCAGGGAAAAGCACTTTGGTAATAATATGAGACAGCGCATGTGAGAGCTCCCAACATTGTGTCACATGTAAAACTTCCACTGAAATAATGTCCTTTTTCCCACCTCGCACCTTGCTGGTAGATTGTTGTTTTATGTATTTGCTAATGAGAAGACTTCCAAATCATTTGTATGGGCTAGCAATTTTAGGTATTTGTTTTGCAAGGAGAATACATTTAGAAGCCACTGGAGTTACCATCATGGCTTTTCCAAGCTATGTCCCTACCTGTTTGACTCAATTCAAGAAACATTTACAAGCACTTAGGATACATCACAACTATGCTGGGGGTATGAGGATGAACAAGCATGGCCCCCGCTCCATGTGCTCTGAGAACCATAGGGAGGCAGCTTCAAGATGCACACGTGCAGAGATGCAGGAAAGAAAAAAAATTAGTGAGTGACTACTCTCCAGGACAAGAGTTTAATTAAGATAATCAAAGCATAATGAGACTAATTGTAGCTTGCAAACATTGCCAATTAACCCCAAATCTCCAGCTTTCCCACAAATTTAAAAATTATAGCCTTTTCCAAGATTGAAGGCAGGCAAAGGGAGTGTCAACAAGAAAGACAAGTTCTTTCCATATTTTTGTGGGGAAGTCAAAAGGCATCCCCACCCCTCAAAATCTGCCTGCAAGATTTTCAAACATTTCAAAGAAAAGTGGCAAAATCTCTTCATTACGTGCAGAGCAACACCTAGTTCAAAAGTGAAAATGGCCCCTTGTTCAATGTCATGGCTAAAGAGCAAAATGTGGGCACCAATGATTGCCTCCACTCATTAGGGTCAAGTTACTCCCACTACAAATCCTTATCACCGGTTAATTTCATTATGATCATTAGTGCCTATGAAAAAATTACACATTAAAAAAAATTTTCATCTTCTAACATCTCCCACAGGGACCAAAATTAAGTCAATCTCTCATGCAGTAATTCTTGTAACATATGAACCTAGCACTTTTTCACCAATGTTTAGAAAATTTCTGCCATCTTTCTGTGACAAAGATGACCAGGAATAAAGTTAGGTAAAACATAGCCAGTCCCAAAACTCTAAGAGTATAGGTCAGGGGTGAAGAGTAGAAAACTGAAAGACAGGACTTCCCCGGTGGTCCAGTGGTTAAGAAGTCACCTGCCAACACAGGGGATCTAGGTTCGATCCCTGAAATGGGAAAATTCACATGCTGCAGGGCAGCTAAGCCTGTGTGCCACAACTGCTGAACCTGCAGGCAGCAACGACGGAGCCCATGTGCCACAACCACTGACGCCCGCGAGCCATGGAGCCTGTGCTCTGCAACAAGAGAAGTCACTGCAATGAGAAGTCTGTGCATGACAGCTAGAGTTGCCCATGCTCATCGCAACTAGAGAAAGCCTACGCACAGCAGTGAAGATCCAGCTCAGCCAAAAATGAATAATTAAAAATAAAAGAATGACAGATTGGGCCAGGTCCTGGAAGGCAACTGTCCTTGAAGATGAATATGAGTTATAATCACTGGGTAATCTCAACCTGGAGGACATTAGAGGTTGATACGGTCCACCTATATGGTTAAGAATTGTTGACTCAGGAAGGCCACAAAGTTATAGGTTCTGGGAAGGTAGAGGCCACATCTTCTGAATCTTAATACATTCTAACCAGGCTTAGAAATGTATCTCCTAAACAGTAGTTGTTGTTGTTGAGTTGCTAGGTCATGTCTGACCCTTTTGCGACACCATGGACTATAGTCCATCAGATTTCTCTGTCCTTGGGATTTCCCAGGCAAGCATACTGGAGTGGGTTGCCATTTCCTTCTCCAGGGCATCTTCCCAACCCAGGGATAGAACTCATGTCTCCTGCATGGTCAGGTGGGTTCTTTATCCATGAGCCACTAGGGAAGCCCATAAATAGTTGACATTCAACAACAGTTTACTGAATTACATTAAACAATATACAATTTCTCCTATGATTTAACACCCAGAAGATGTAAAGAATTTGGGGCATGAACAATAGAAAGCTTCCAAGGCTCATGTCTCTCTCATTGGTCATAGCCTGCTTTCTCCTAAACCTTGTCTTATAAATTCAATTTAATGCAAGAAGCATTTGAGTTGGGTTCTGTCAAGATTCAACAGTCCTTATTAACCACCTATTAGTACAAAAATAAATGACATTTAGTACCAAGAGTGATCTCCAGCAACCCAATGTATTGGTCAGCTTGGGCTGCCAAAACAAATATCAAAAACCGGGTGGCTTAAAGAACAGAAATTTATTTTCTCATAGTTCTGGAGGTTGGAAAGTTCAAGATCAAGGTCCAGCCAAGTTCAGTTTCTGGTGAGGGCTCTCTTCCTAGCTTGCAAATGGCCATCTTCTTGCTATATGGTCCCATGGCCTTTCCTCAGTGCAATCATATGGAGAAATAAAATGATCTCTTGTTCCCTTTTTATAAAACCACCAATTCTATCAGATTAGAGTTCTACCCTTATGAATTCATATACCTCTAATTACCGCCAAAGAGGTATATCTACAAATAGCCACATTGGGGGATAAGGTTTCAGCATATGAATTTTAGGGGTACATAAAGGGATACATTCAGTCATGATCATTCCACCTTTGGTCCTACAAAATTCATGTTCTTCTTCCAAGGAAAATATATTAATTCCATTCCAACAGCCCCTAAAAGTCTTAGCTCATTCCAATATCAATTCTAAGGTTTAAAGTCCAAAGTCTCATCAAAATATCATCTAAATCAGGTATGAGTGGGGGTTGAGACACAGTTCATCCTGAGGAACAATATCTGTCCAGCTCTGAACCTGTGCAACCAGGCAAGTCATCTGCTTCCCAAACACTGTGGTGGGATGGGCCATAGCACAGGCATTCCCACTCCAAAAGGGGGAAATTAGAAAAAAGAAAGGAGGTGATAGATCCCAAGCAAGTCCAACACCTAGTTATCAAACTTTACCAGCTCTTAAAGCCCAAGAATAATCCTCTTTGGTTTGATACTCTGCCCTTCAGGCCCACTGGGGTGGCAGCCCCTCAGCTCTAGATGGGGGTCCTACCTCTGGTGCTCTGTTAAGCCAGGTCCTGCCCCCAAGTTTCTGCCCCATGGTTCTGCAGGACAATCCCACCTCTTTCCCTTTCTGATCATTATTGCCTTCTTGGAGGATTTGAACTAGACCAGAGATCATTAGATCATGTTTTCAAGCCAGGAGCCTTTTAATCAAGCAGTATCTTAGATGGAAGTTCATTATGTAAGCAAGTAAAGAATGGCAGTGTAGACAGGAAGGGAAAGGAGTCCCATCTTCCCTCAGCCTTCCTCTCATTTGTCAGAGCCCCTTGGGCTCCACAGACTCCAAGGTGGAGGCTCCATGAGATGATCATCGAATCCCTTCCTCAAGTCACTGTCTGTGATTCGAGTCTCTCTCTGGAGAGACACTAGAGGTCTAGAAGTCTGGTCTAGAAGGAATGGCATGTCGTGTGAGGCTTGGAATCCTCCCAGGGAGCCTCCCCTGTATTGGAGAAGGAAGCCAGACATATGTGAGCAGGAGGAAAGCAAAGTATTCATGCAAGGACCCGTCCCAGGAAGAAAGGCTTTCAGAAAAGGAAGCCGATAAGAAATCCGAGAAGACGTCAGCAGCAAGAGGGTAAAGCAAGCCATGTGTTTTTATCTAAAAGCATTTTGATTAGGATTGAATGCAGAATCCAGAGATCAACTGCTGAACTGAAAGTGGGCGCCCAAGACAGCAGGCATATCACCCTTCCTGCAGCTCTGCTGGCTCAGCCTGGGCAAAGCAGGGACTCCTGAGGGGCTTCGGGGCACCCGTTCAGGTCTGACGCAGCAAGCCAAGAGGCAGAACAATGCCACTCTAGTATCAGTGATTTGCACTGAGTCAAAACCACAGTAACAGCCTTTCATGGGAGATAAAGGGAACATGGGCTCTTCCGTCAGCATCCAGGAGCAGAGCAAAAACCCACTTTCTAGAGCTTGTTCCAGATGTCCCTTCCATCTCTTTAGAGCCCACTGGCCTCCAACCGCCCATGTTCAGTGTCGCCTTTCATGCACAAATAAGTCATTTCAAATCCAGCAAATGAGATGCAGTTCTTTGCCCACCAAATTGCCTTCTTGCTCACCAACAGGGCTGTTCAAAATCAGTCTTCCCGGCACACAGACTCTCAGAAGACAAAGCCATGTGCTGTCTGCTCTGGGACAGAGAAGGAAGTCAACCCTGGCCTCTCTCTGGTCATGGCACTGCCAGCCTTTGGACAGCTCTGCCTCTTGAGCCCAGGGAGCTCCCAGTTACAGAGGACATGCTCTCTCCTCCTGCTAAGTGTTCTCAGTCTGAGGTGTCCAGGTGCCTCATTTGGTACTCTCCAACCCTGTGCTAAATATCACTATATCACCTAACAGAATCTGCTTCCATTAGCCCATCAGTGAGGCAAAAAAAAACCCCTACATTCTCTAAATAAAAGTCATCAGCACTGGAAAGCAAAGTGAGCGCTGGATTAACTCTCATTTGCCGGATGCGTGACTTTGAGAAGGCACATTACCTCTCTGACCTTAAGGAGCATCAACCTGAGATCACAATACACACTCCCAAATTAGTAAATATTTATCGAGTGCCTGCCTCCTGTGGGTCAGGAGTCATGCTAATTGCTAAGGATGTTCTGGTGAACCAATCAGACCTGGCCTTTGCCCTCACATAGCTTAAAGTCTAGTGGGGGAGAAAGAAACCAAATCAGCAAAAAATACATTAATTGCCAATGTGATGTGTTCAGAGGATAGAAAAGTATTTAGAAAGAAAGTAAGATGGGGTTGGGAATGGACTTTCTTCCTGTTGGAGAATGAAAAAAAAAGCATCTCTGAGGGGAGAGATAAGAAAAGCCAGCTAAGGAAAATAGCAGAGGAAGAGGATTCCAGGCCAAAGGAACATCACTGGCAAAGGTTCAGAGGGAAGGAAGGGCTTGGTATGCTCAGAACTTGAAACAGCTCACGTGTTTGGAGCAGGGAGCTTGGGAATAGGAAAGGCTGTGAGACAGAAGACTGGGGATGTGGTTGGCCAAGTGAGGGTACTTCTGGAAGATCCAGCATATTGTGCCTCACACAGAGCAGACCCTCAGTTAACATGGGCTCCATATAAAGGCTTTGCTTGGCTGGTAGACGACATTTTAATTTATAATCCAAGTGATTTCTAAGACTCCTTCTATTTTAATGATTCTAGTCCACAATTTGCTGATGAAAACATTTAAAAGAGTCCCTTGTTCTTTGTAAACCACAAAACCAGCAGAACAATGGTGGAAAGGGAATTCCACCCTTAGAGCCATTCTCCCATCCACCCAAAGGAACGATGCACTATATAAATGCTGTTTAGGCCAACATGCTTGATCCAAGGGAAGCAAGAAATGCTTCTGTATCTACAGACATTCTGCAAGGTTAACATCATTTCATAGTTCCCATTCTTTCATGAAGATCTAGTTGCTTCACACACCAAGAAAAAAGGTTGGAATTGCTTCAGGTCAGCTCAGTTCAGTCGCTCAGTCGTGTTCCATTCTTTGTGACCCCCATGGACTGCAGCAAGCCAGGCCTCCCTGTCCATCACCAACTCCCGGAGTTTACTCAAACTCATGTCGGTGATGCCATCCAGCCATCTCATCCTCTGTCATCCCCTTCTCCTCCCGCCTTCAATGTTTCCCAGCATCAAGGTCTTTTCCAAAGAGTCAGTTCTTCAAATCAGGTGGCCACATTACTGGAGTTTCAGTTTCAGCATCAGTCCTTCCAATGAATAATCAGGACTGATTTCCTTTAGGATGGACTGGTTGGATCTCCTTGCTGTCCAAGAGACTCTCAAGAGTTTTCTCTAACACCACAGTTCAAAAGCATCGAGTCTTTGGCACTCAGCTTTCTTTATAGTCTGGAATTGCTTAGGTATCCCATTAAAAAGATTCAGACAGTCAAAAGCAATTTAGAAGATTCTAGGCACAGCTATAGCATTTGCTTATGCTCGAAAGCATTAGTTTTCACAACTACATCTTATCTGAGTGCCATGTCCTCTTCTGATGACTCATGTCTTCTTTCTCTAGTCCCAACATTTCTATCATTCAGTGGCAATCAAGCATGAATACAGGGCCACTGAAAAGGCAGGATTAAACCACAAAAAAGTTCATTTTCCTAGGGTTAACATCTGTTACTTGTGATAGAAAGAGCAAGGGATTTGCAGTGAGACAGAGTTGGATGCAACCCGCAGCTTTGCCATACAACTGGCCATACAAACTTCTGTTCTTTTCTGAGCCTCAATTTCCTTTTCTGGCAAACAGAGATAACACCTAACTGGCAGAGCCTTTCTGGCTTGAAAAAAGATCACATCTAAAATGCCCTAGCCCTGCGTATAACACACAACAGGCACAAAGTAACAAAAGCCCAGGGTTGGAAGGTGGCCCATGCTGGGGACGCAGCAAAGCCCTTCCTGGCAGGGTTGCTCCCCAGAGGCCTGGCCACCAACACAGATGATGCACAGAGAGAGCTAGGGCTCGCCAGGAGACACCAATGCCATTGAGCTCACCACACCCCACCCCCCAGGGACTCTGTCCTACAGGAAAATAAGAAAACCAAGGGCTCCTGGGTGGGCAAGGGCACCAGGGACACCCACAGAGCCCAGACTCAGCCTCACTGGGTAGAGCCAACCAGACAAGAATCCGCCGTTAAAGACCTAACAAAACTACAACTGTTCCTAGTTCTATGCTAGAGAAACACAATTTCAGGGAGATTTCTCAGGTTTTGCCACCACCCTGGCTCACATCTTTTTTGCCAGATAGATCCTTGTTTGTTATTCCTGTCTTTCTGATCAATACCCTTGTTAAATTCTGCCTATAGACTCAAACCTGGTTAAAATTAGCCCAATTCTCCTTTGCCTCTTGTGAATTCTTGGTTTAGCATTTCATTTCTTCCTCTAGGAGACTGATGAGTCTCAATCTGAAACATTTTAATTTCCTAAGAAAGCGGTTTGAATAGTTAAAAATGAGACCGAAGTCTTATCAAGTGGCGTAATGTGCTTGATCTTCTTGATAAAATAACCGAGGATCAAAAATCACATTATTCCAGCAATGTGCCACTCTCATTTATATGACTATGTTAAGTAGGAAAACATCAGCAAAAGAAGAAAGGAGCCTTTATATTTGGCATTCACACGTTAACCTGAAATCCACAAAGCCGAGTTTTATATAACACAATAATGGAGTCTCTTCCCAATCTCCATTTATTACCAAGTCATAATGAGAAAGCTTTTACTTCATTTCACAGAATAACAAAAACAGAGGGAAGAGCCCTTCAGTTTACAAATGAGGATATCAAGGCTCGGCTAATTCATCTGGTGCAGGAGGAGGGGAGAGTGAACAGGGCTGGACTCCAGTATGGCCAACAAGAACGAACAAGAAAGAGACCAGGAAAATCCACAACCATGGCAGGACAAGCAGGGCAATGGCAGAGCTTGTCCAGAAGGCCTTAAGACGGGACTGGCAGCCGGTGGGTATCCACCAGTCACAATCAGTGACAACAGAGTGTATCACCAACCTGGCGCCAGTCCATCCGGGTACAAGCTGCACCTTGTATCAGCCTGCATGAGTACAGGGAATCAAGCACTTAACCTCAGCCCTGGCTTTAGTATTATGACAACCTCAGGAAGAGAAAGTCTAACTCAATAAATATTTAGCTAATGCTAGAAATGCCTGATGATCACCCCTAGCCTACCTACTGCAATGTTCTTTTGAAAAGACTGCCCTCCTTATTCATTTTGACCTTACTACACTTGGATACAAATGCTTAGTGACGAACGAGAAAGAGGGCACAGGTGCCAAATGTGGGGAAATTCAGAAAGCTGACTCTCAAAAGCATCACCCAAAGAACTATCCACCTCCAAACCGGTCCACGGCTCAGCCCTGGGCAAAGGCGCCTACTGAGACCAGGGGAAGGAAGCACAGTGAGGAGGGGTGGAGACTGCAGCAAGGCGACCAAGACTGAGTCGCTCAGTCAATGTTCTAACCAAAGATCTTAAAAGAAGAGAGATGTGAAGCCACACTTTCTCAAACCTCTCATTATCGATGTGAGCTTCCTCCCTCTGCCCAAATAACACTTCCCCCGTGTTGGCCAAAGGCTCCGCCAAAGGTGTGAGCACAGAGGCTGTGGCTGTAGGCAGCACCTGGGGAGAAGAGGGAAATCCAGGCCCTAGTGGCACCCCACTCCAGTCCTCTTGCCTGGAAAATTCATGGATGGAGGAGCCTGGTAGGCTGCAGTCCATGGGGTTGCAAAGAGTCAGACACAACTGAGCGACTTCACTTTCACTTTTCTCTTTCATGCATTGGAGAAGGAAATGGCAACCCACTCCAGTGTTCTTGCCTGGAGACTCCCAGGGACAGGGGAGCCTGGTGGGCTGCTGTCTATGGGGTCGCACAGAGTCGGACACGACTGAAGCGACTTAGCAGCAGCAGCGGGAGCAGACATCTGTTAATTTTTAAGGATGGGAGATCGACCATATTCTCCGTGTTCAGGCTGGGAACGAAACATGAGAGACAGAGCAGATGAGCGGAACAATACTGCTTAGCCAGAGGCGGAAGCTGCTCCATTAACAACATGGAGAGCAGGCCCAGTCTCAGTAAGACTCATTGTATGTTCAGGGTCCCCAGCTTGCCTCACCTACCTGCTGATTTTCTAGGGCAGAGCCTCATGGCTCAGCTGGAAATGCTGGCGAGGTTTCCACACACAGTACAGGTGGCTGAGTTCTGCTGTAATTTACTTTTTTTCTCTGTACTTTCTCCCTCAGTGACTCATTTCACCTGCCAGTATTTGAACTGTAGTTGGATAGCTCTATTTCAAAGAATGATTTCACAGGCTTTTTCTTTAAAAAGAAAAAAAAAGTCAAGGAATTACCTTACCCTCATCTACGAGCCCTTGGCTGGCAGGCGGCCTTGGTCCCAGGCAGTGGTGCTGATATCCTGGAGTCAGCCTTGCCTCTGTCCACTGTACGTCACTTTACCTTCAACATCAAGACACTCCAAATTCCTCCTGAGTCTTGCTCCGTTTGCTATAGAAACTCAGTGGGCAGCTGCCATCTAAAACCCCTAGTTTCCATATTCAGCTAGAGTCAAAAATTTTCATTAAACTCATGCTTAGCATGAGTATCAACCACTCTTTAGAGACACCTGAGGGGCATTTCATACAGTTTTCATAAACCAGAGCCTAGCTGGAATAATCCCCATTATTCCCCCAGGAGAGCCAGAAACACGTCCTCAAAGGAACTGAATATCTTCTGCTTCCTTGCTCTTTGGATGGATGTTCAGAGACGCGTCTTCCACCCAGTCTCCAACCCACACCTGCTTTCCCCACTGCCCTCTGAGGCAGCCTACCTGGCAGACTACTTGGAGCTCAGGGTGGGGGTGGCAGTGAAAAGGTGAGGAAGATGAAATACTAAAGCCCCTGAATGCAGATGGAGGCAGGGATGTTTGCCTGGCTTCACCCTTCTTCCTTTTCTGTGAGCCATGAGGACAAATCACCCATTTGGGCACATTCTTGCTGTAGAATTCTAATTTCTTTTTGTTTAAGCTTTTGCAGTGATCACCACATAGTCACCCCTCATCCCATCCCCTGCTAGAAATTCCAGTAACAGAAAGTGTTTTTTGGGATGGTTTATACTCAGGCCTGGTGTGTACTCTAGAGAGGCTCACCTAGTAGCTCTAATAATGAAAGTCTTCAATCTAAGCTTTGTATAGCATCATAGGAAATCTGGATACAATCTCAGTTGAGATGCCCCAGCTTAGAGCCTATATTAGTTTACTAGGGCAGCCATAACAAAGTACCACAGGCTGAGTGGCCTAAACACAAACATTTATTTCTTCACAGTTCGCGAGGATAGAAGTCTGAGATCAAGGTGTTGAAAGAGTTAGTTTCTTCTGAGGCTCTTTTCCTTGGTTTATAGATGGATCAACCTTTACTGCTATTCGTCTGTGTAAGCCTGTGTCCTAATTTCCTCTTCTTACAAGGAAGCCTGGCATACTAGATTAGGCTCCATCCTAATACAGAACAAATCAGTCAACCCTGAATAGTCATTGAAAGGACTGATGCTGAAGCTCCAATACTTTGGCTACGAAGAGCTGATGCAAAGAGCTGACTCACCAGAAAAGACCCTGATGCTGGGAAAGATCGAAGGCAAAAGGAGTAGGGGGCAGCAGAGGATGAGATGGTTAGATGACATCATCAACTCAACAGACATGAATCTGAGCAAACTCCAGGTGATAGTGAAGGACAAGCAAGCCTGGCGTGAAGGCAAAAGGAGTAGGGGGCAGCAGAGGATGAGATGGTTAGATGACATCATCAACTCAACAGACATGAATCTGAGCAAACTCCAGGTGATACTGAAGGACAAGCAAGCCTGGCGTGTTGCAGTCCATGGGGTCACAAAGGGTCGACTTAATGACTGAACAACAACAACAATGATCTCATTTTAATTTAATTACTTCCTTAAAGACCCTATCTCCAAATAGAGTCACACTTTGAGATATTGGGGGTTAGGACTCAACATAGGAACTTTCAGGGGACACAAGTCAGCCCATAACAAAACCTTTCATTCATTCAAAGTATGGTCCACAGGCCAGGAGCAGCAGCATCGCCTGGGAGCACTGTAGAATGGCAGAGCCGTGAACTTCATGCCAGACCTACCTCATTCGAATCTGCACAGTAACAAGATCCCCAGGTGATCTGGATATACATTAACATGTGAGAAGCATCGACTTAGCGCACATTTGGGTCAACAGATTGTTGTGCACACCAATAACTTCATTTAATATCTTTTAATGAAAGGCTTTACCCCCCTGTTAAAAATTTTCTAGCATGTAGAACCAGAGAGAGGAAATACATCTCAAAAAAATGAAAACACAAATTTGAAAGGATACATGCACCCCAATGTCCACAGCAGAATTAGTTACAATGACCAAAATATGGAAGCAACCTAAGTGCTCACCAACAGAGGAATGGGTAAAGAAGAGGTGGGGTACATACACAAATACACACAGAGTGGAATATCAGTTCAGTTCAGTCGCTCAGTCGTGTCCGACTCTTTGTGACCCCATGGATCACAGCATACCAGGCCTCCCTGTCCATCACCAACTCCCGGAGTTCACTCAGACTCATGTTCATTGAGTCGGTGATGCCATCCAACCATCTCATCCTCTGGCATCCCCTTCTCCTCCTGCCTTCGATCTTTCCCAGCATCAGGGTCTTTTCAAATGAGTCACTCAGTCATAATAAAAGAATGAAATTTCACCATTTGCAACAACAGAGATGGACCTAGAGAGTGTTACGCTCCGTAAAGTCAGAGAAAGACAAATACAGTATGTTTTCACTTCTATGTGGAATCTAAAAAAGTAAAACAACAAACAAACATAACAAAAGAGATACAGACTCACAGATCAAGAGAACAAACTAAAGGTTACCTGTTGGGATAGGAGAGGGAGGAGTATGTTGAGGAAGGGAGTTAAGGGGCACAGTTGACTAGGTATAAAATAAGATACAAGGTTGTAACGTACAGCACAGGGAATGCAACCTATATTCTTAAATAACTTTAAATGAAGTATGATCTATAAAAATGCTGGATCACTATATTGTGCGTCTAAAACTAACATAACAGTGTTAATCAATGATATTTCATTTTTTAAAAAAGGCATAAATGAGGGTCCCAAAACACTCTAGAAATCACACCGTGAGAATGGATGCCTATTTTGTTTATGCATGAGGCCAGACCCTTGGATGAAACCAAGTCGTACCACCCAGGGATCTGAGTCTAAGAGCAAGAAGGTTTACCTGGATATTTTCAATAGTTAGAGATAGGACTGGTAAGTATTCCTTCACACTTTACCTAAAACATCCACGAACATCCACTTAAGTGATGGGTATACTGTGCCAGGCACTGGGCATACAAACAAAATAAAATCCAGTCCCTGACCTTGTGCGAAGGGCAACATTAAAGAAACACTTAGGGAACACGGAGTAGAGGTTCTTATCCCAATCTGGGGACACCTCAGCTCCCCACTTATTGGGAACCTCTAAACGTATAACCTGATAGGAGTGTCCCCTTCCTCCACTCAGATGCCCTGGAGCCAATAGGCTGTCTGGCAAGAAAACCAAATGCTGACGGAAGCTGTCCTGTCCTAGAAGGTAAGAGGAAGGATGTTCAGGGCATGCATGTTGAGTTCGGCTGTGATGACTTCCACTGGAAGGTTAAAAGGGAGCAGTCAACTAAGTTCCCAGGAAAGTAAAGAATAGCCAAGGGAACTTGCTCGAACCCATGGAGAGCTTCCCAAAGTGGAAGTTCTAAGTTCAGATCTGCCAAGGGACACAGACACCTGATCGGATGTACCTGGTGAGCCTATCAGTGCACCCACCAAGCTCATGCTCTTTACCCAGCAGAGTCCTGGGCACATATTTCTCCCAGTGCAGAGGGCGCCAGGTCTGGACCAGGTACTTTCATATGACAGCTCATTAATTCAGTCCTCACAATAATACTGCAAGGTAGTTTATCATTATCCCATTTTATAATTGAAATGGAAAGGGTTTCTATAATTGAACTCAAAGGGTTTAGATAACTTGCTCAAGTCATGCAGTTTTTAAGCACAGAAACAGTATCAAATCCAGATCTAAATCTGTTAACAACTTGCTCGAGCTCAAAGCTTGTAATCTTTCCAGAACATTATGCTGCAAACAAAATGATCAGGTTCTAGGGTAGTGCGAACAAGGTTTGTTTTGTTTTTTTTTTAAAAAGGCAGCCTGTTATTCATCAGAAATTGTCCATTTGATGCCTAAATGTTCACAGTGTACACACAAGGCCACAGTTAAGCCTTGCAACTCATACATGCTATTTTTCTTGCTAATAAATGCATTTTGTGTAATAAATAAGGACTCTGGAAAGCAGTCCCACTCCTTGCAGATGGGATGGAAGCCAGGTGTGTGGGGTGCCCTGCTGGTCCCTCCCCAGCTTCCTCCATTCTCGTCGCATTTCCCAGAGTGAGGAGAAGGGCACAGCTCAGAATTTCTGTTCTTTAAAGCAGAACAAAGGCCGTCTCTTACTTTTCCCCAACCCCTTAAGATAGATACTTTTATTTAGAAATTTAGCCTGTGGGAAAAACCGCAATCAAATAAGATGGGGGAATTCCCATTTTGATCCTTATTGTTACTCTCCTTCACAGGCAGCTGATGGATGTATAAGCTAAATAAGAATCCAAAAGTATGTTAAAGACCAGATTTAGGTTGTTTGTTTTTTTTTAATGAACATAGTATACCAATAAAATTCAATGGGGAAAGAATAGTTTCTTAACAAATAGTGCTGGGACCATTGGATTATAACATACAAAAGAATGAAGTTGGATCCCTTTCTCATACCATACAGAAAAATTAACCAAAATGAATCATAGATCCAAAAATAAGAACTAAAACTATTAAACTCTTAGAAAAAAAATATAAGTGTATATGTTTATGACCATAAGTTAGGCTGCTGCTGCTGCTAAGTCGCTTCAATCGTGTCCAACTCTGTGCGACCCATAGACAGCAGCCCACCAGGCTACCCTGTCCCTGGGATTTTCCAGGCAAGAACACTGGAATGGGTTGCCATTTCCTTCTCCAGTGCATGAAAGTGAAAAATGTCGCTCGGTCATGTCTGACTCTTAGCAACCCCATGGACTGCAGCCTACCAGGCTCCTCCATCCATGGGATTTTCCAGGCAAGAGTACTGGAGTGGGGTGCCATTGCCTTCTCCATAAGTTAGGCAAATCCTTCTTAATTATGACACCTAATGCACAAGAAAAAATAAACTGGATTATATGAAAACTAAAATCTTTGTGTTGCAAAAAATACCATCAAACAAGTGAAAACACAACCCACAGATTAGAAGAAAATATGTATGAACTGTATATCTGATAAGAGATTTGTATCCAGAATACATAAAGAACTGTTACAACTCAATAATTTTAAAGATAACTTAATTACAAAATATGCAAATGAACTGAGTAGATGTTCCTCCTGAAAAAGATACACAAATCGTCAATAGACACATGAAAAGTTGCTCAACATCATTAATCATCAAGGAAATGGAAATCCAAACCACAATGAGATACCACTTCACACCACTGGAAGGGTGATACTCAAAAAAGCAAGTGCTGAGCAGAGTTCCAAGCGCTATACAATAGGTTTTTGTTGGTTATCCCTTTTAAATACAGCAGTGTGTACATGACCTTCCCAAAGTCCTTAACTATCCCTTCCCCCCAGCAACCTTGCTTAGTGTTACGTGCCAGCCTAAATGGGAGTGGGCTTTGGGGGAGAATGGAAACATGTATATGTACGGCTGAGTCCCTTCACTGTTCACCTGAAACTGTCACATTGTTAACTGGATATACCCCAATACGAAATGCTTTTGGTGTTAAAAAAAATCAAAATTAAAACAAACAAAAAGGCAAGTGTTGGTGATGATGCAGAGAACAGTGGACCCCAGTAACCTGCTGGCAGGAATGTAAACAGTTGCAAGTGCTTTGGGAAGCGGTGCAGCAGTCCCCCCCCATCAATTTTCCTCCTCGGTATACACCCCAGAGAAACAGAAACGTGCACCTGTTCCAAAGCTTGCACACGGATGTGCATAGCAGCACTGTTCATAGTAGCCAAGTAATGTGTGAACAGCTTGTATGTCATCAGCTGATTAAAGGGGGAATAAGCTGTGGAATACATCCACACAATGTAATGTTATTCAGCAATAAAAAGAAATGAAGTCCTAATACATGCTACAACATAGATGAACTCTGAGAATATTCTAAGGAAATAACCTAGTCAGAAAAGCCCCATATTGTAATGGTGTAATTCATAGGAAGTGACTGCAAATGGGTAAGGGGTTTCTTTTGAGGGTTATCAAAGTATTTTAAAATCATCAGTAGAGATGCTTTCGCCACTCAGTGAACTTTGTAAAAACTGTGGAATTGTACACTTTAAATGTGTGAATGATATGGTATGTGAGCTTTATTTCAGTAAAGCATATGAACATATGTGCATGTATATATATATAACACATACATACAAATATATGTATTAAAATGCCGTATAAAACCTAGGCAATATTAAGAATGGAATGAAGCACCTCCGGGCACTCCAGTTCAACCTGGTGAATGGGGCTGTGTGCCAGACGGAGAATGAAAAGCAACTAGATAATGTTGCTTTCTAAACAACTTTATTGAGGTGTAATTTATATGAGACAAAAAGTCCCCATTTGAAGCTTCCAGTTTGATAAATTTTGACAAATGTAACCACCAACATCATCAAGATAGAGAATATTTTTATTACCCCCAAAGTTCCCTTGTGCCTATTTATGCCCAAAGCCTAGCTCCAGGCAACTACTGATCTGCTGTAGGTCCTTACAGGACGGTTCTGCCTTTTCCATAATTCCATAATTTATGGAATTCCATAATTCCATATAAATTAAACCGTACAGTGTGTACACTTTGGATCTGGGTTTTAAACAAACTCAGCCTAATATATGTGATATTCAACTGTGTTGTCATGGGTATCTCTAGTTCATTGATTTTTAAAAACGTTGATAGTACTACCCCATATGAATATATTACGATTTGTTTATCCATTCATCTGCTTATGAACATTTGGGATTTTTCTGATTTGGGTTTTTATGATCATTAAGGTACAAGTTTTAGTGTGGCCATAAGTTCTCAATGCTCTTTGGTAACTACATAGAAATGGGATACATAGGATTTTCTGGTAAGTATATGTTTAACTTTATAAGAAACCATCAAGTGAAGTGAAAGTCACTCAGTCGTGTCCAACTCTTTGCGACTCCATGGACTATACAAGCCCATGGAATTCTCCAGGCCAGAATACTGGAGTGGGTAGCTGTTTCCTTCTCCAGGGGATCTTCCCAACCCAGGGACTGAACCCAGGTCTCCTGCATTACAGGCGGATTCTTTACCAACTGAGCCACAAGGGAAGCCCTGATTCCCAAAATATTCAATATCATTTTGTATCAGTTCAGTCGCTCAGTCATGTCCGACTCTTTGTGACCCCATGAATCACAGCACGCCAGGTCTCCCTGTCCATCACCATCTCCCAGAGTTCACTCAAACTCACATCCATCGAGTCAGTGACGCCATCCAGCCATCTCATCCTCTGTCATCCCCTTCTCCTCCTGCCCCCAATCCCTCTCAGAATCAGAGTCTTTTCATAATCACCAGCAATAAATTAATTTTAGTCATCCTAAAGTGGGTATCTCAATGATTTTAAGTTGCATTTCCTTGATGGCTAAAGTAAATGGAGCATCTTTTCGTGTGATTTTTGGCCACTCACATATCTTCTCTTGTGAAGTGGCTGTCTAAGTCTTTTGCCTATTTAAAAAATTGAATTGACTTTTTATTACTGAGTTGTATGAGCTCTTCATATATTCTGGATTCAAATCCTTTACCAGCTAAGTTATTTTCATCTATGGCTAGACATTTCATTTTCTTAATGGTGTCTTTTTAAATAATGTTTTTGATGAAGTCCAATGCATCCATTTTCTTTAATGTTTTGAATTTTATGTGCCCTAAGAAATTGTTGCCTTACCCCATAACTGCAAAGACTTCCTATGATTCCTGTAAGTTTTATAGTTTTGTAATTTTATATATATTTCAAGTTAATTTTTGTGTCTAGTGTGAATCAAGGAGAAGGCAATGGCACCCCACTCCAGTACTGTTGCCCGGAAAATCCCATGGATGGAGGAGCCTGGTAGGCTGCAGTCCACGGGGTCGCTAAGAGTCAGACATGACTGAGCGATTTCACTTTCAATTTCCACTTTCATGCATTGGAGAAGGAAATGGCAACCCACTCCAGTGTTCTTGCCTGGAGAATCCCATGGATGGAGAAGCCTGGTAGGCTGCAGTCCATGGGGTCGCACAGAGTTGGACATGACTGAAGAGACTTAGCAGCAGCAGCAGCAGTGTGAATCAAAGGTTGAGGTTCACTTTTGAGTATGAATAACAAGTTTTAGCACCATCTGTTGAAAAGATTATTTCTCCATTGAAGTACTGTCTTAGCACCTTCTCCAAAACTACAAGGATTCCTCAAGTTTTCCTCGCACAGCCACACACACACTGCCCTCCCACTTTCCTCCCATGCCCTCTTACTTAACCAGAGCAACCACCAATCTGTTCTCCATTTTGACAATTTCATTGTTTCAAGAACATTATATGAATGAAATTAAAAAGTATATCACCTTCTGAGGTTGCTTTTTACTCTGCTGTTCTGTATTTACCCACACACAATGCTCTGCCCTCACCTGTGGGGATCTAAGTTTCATTGATATTAGTCACCTTGCATCTTAAGAATTTGCATTTCAGGTCTACTGGTGAAGGATTTTGCCAGCTTTGTTTCTCTGAAGAAGTGTTCATCTTTGTTCCTGAAGGCTATTTTTTTACTGTCTATAGAGGTCTAGGTTAACAGTTTATTTGTGGTTTAGGTTAACAGCTTATCTGGGCTTCCCTTGCGGCTCAGCTGGTAAAGACTCCACCTGCAATGCGGGAGACCTGGGTTTGATCACTGGGATGGGAAGATCCCCTGGAGAAGGGAAAGGCTACCCACTCCAGTATTCTGGCCTGGAGAATTCCATGGACTGTATAGTCCAAGGAGTCGAAAAGAGTTGGACACGACTGAGCAACTTTCACTTATTTGATGGTTGCTTTTGTTTCAGCATTTTAAAGATAACATTTCATTTTCTTCCATCTAAAAAAGTTTCTAACAAGAAGTATCTGGACATTGTTATCTTTATTCCCCTGTAAGTAATGCTTTATGTCTGTATATACTATTTTTCTATCTGTTCTTAAAATTTTATATTTATAAACTGTTTTCAGTAATTTGACCGATAATTCTTTTGATGTAATTTTCTTTTGTTGTTGAGCTGCTTGGATATGTGAACTTACAATTTTCATAAAACTTAGATTTTAGCCATTATTCCTTTTTTAACTCTCCTCCCTTTCAGAGACTACAATTACATGCATATTTATAGTAGCTCTTTTAATGGGCTTATCTGCTCATTATATCTTAACTGTCATTTTGAGACTCTTTCTATTAACTGATCTTTCTCTTAATTATGGATTTTTTTTTCCTCTAATGCATGTCTAATAATTTTGGACTGGGTACTGGAAATTGTGTCTTTTATGCTATTGAATGTTGGATTTTATTGTCTTTAACGAGTGCTGGGCTATGTTGTCTAAGGCAATTAATTTACTTGCACATCAACTTGATCTTTTAAGTTTTATTAGAACCTTAATAAGCAGGGTTTGGGCTTCCCTGATGGCTCAGATGGTAAAAGCATCCGCCTGCAAAGCAGGAGACACGGGTTTGATTCCTGACTTGGGAAGATCCCCTGGAGAAGTGAATGGCAACCCACTCCAGTATTCTCGCCTGGAGAATTCCACGGACAGAGGAGCCTGGCGAGCTACAGTCCATGGGGTCACAGAGTCAGACACGACAGAGTGACGCACGAGCAGAGTTTACCCTAGGACTCATTTAATGCTATGACTAAGCCTTGACTCTTCGGGGTTTTGGATTGCACTCAGTCTTCACCAAGAAGCCTCCGCTCTGGCTGATTAGAACTTACACTTCTACTAACCCTGTATTACCTCTAGGAATTATTCAACTTACAGGCACTCAGTCATTCTTTGCCCGCCTCACGTGCTTTTGCCCTACAGTTAGTACTCAGAGTAGATGCAAGAGGACCTCTATGCAAATCCTGAGGATTTCCTACATAGCACACTCCAGCCACCTCAGCCCCTCCAAATTCTCATTTCTATCTCCTGAATTCAGTGATGCCACCATGCTAAGCTTGAGTCTGTACTGTGGTCCAGAAAGTGCCTCCAGACAGAAAGCTAGTATTCCCATAGGGCTCACCTCACTTGTTTCCCTTCTCAGAGGGGTCAGAAAACTGCACTGCCTGTTGTCTGGTATCTGGAAAGAGTCGTTATATAGACTCTGCCTGGCTGTTCTGGCTTTTTCAGGAGAACAAGTCCAGTCCAATTATTCCCTCATGTATGGAAGTAGAAGCAACTGACGCCATGAAATGGCCTAGGGCTGTCCCTCCCTCCCACCCCACCCCTAAACCGTTTCTGGTGGTATTCAACACCCAAGACGTGGTTTAGGTTTGATGGTTTCCTCTGAATCCAGAACACTGTGGGCTTCCCCAGCACAAGAGTTGGGATGAAAAAGCATAGGGTACTCTCCCAGCAAAGATTTTCAGCTCCCTTTTCCCATTGTGAGCAGTGTTCATCCGACGCCCTCCCAAACCCCTATTCTAAATGTACTTACACCTCTGCTAACAGCTGCAGCCTCTATTAGTCAGCTAGCTTCCCCCAGTCTTCTCATCCTGGTCCCAGCATTATCATACCTCATCAGTGGCATGTCAAGTCTCCCATCTTAGGTCCTTTCTTTCTTAATACCCATTGTCAAGGCGAAGATCTCTGACAGAGGGGGATGAGAAGTGGCCCACTACAGAGTGAACCTTTCTGATATCACTATGGTCCTCGGCGGTATTAATACATTCTTCCTACACTAGTTGCCTGTTTCTCTCCCTTTACAGCACCAACAAGCTTCATAGTTGTGAGATCCTTAGGCTTGAGGGTACATAAATCATCATCACTTCAACTCCTCACTCCTCCACACCATCCTTCCTTAGGATGACTAACACTGCCTTTGGATGCTGGTACCAGCTCTGACACTTATTAGCTGGGTAGCCCTAGGCTATTTACTTACTCCCTTTGAACTTGTGTTCATACTTTGGTATACAGATCATACATTCTGTATACTTTTACAGTTATTTAAGGCTTAAGCAAGATAATCCATAGTAAAGTACCATACCTGGGCCATAGCAAATGTTTAATAGTGTTAGATGTGGTGGTGATGATTCAAGGTAGCTTTTCATCTAGTCTACATACCATCCCTCTGCCCAACCTATTACAATTACTACTTAACTTCGGTTATGCATGTTCAGAATCATTTCATGTCTACTCAGATTTTCCATTTTATTAAAAAAAAAAAAAAAAAAAAAGGAGTATGTTCTTTCCTTCCCTTTTCCAGCTCTTCATAAAAATGGCTTGTCAACTCTTGAGTTTTATACTATCTCATTCTTAACTCCTTCTAATCTAGCTTCTATCCGCCAACACTTTTTATCTCTTTTAAAAATCACCAGTGGCCTCTAGGCTGTATTAAATAGACTTTAAAAAAGCCTACTAGTCCATGGCCTTTCTACAGCCTTTGACAGAATTGCCATTCTCTTCTTCTTTGGCTGTGAGAACCACTACAGTGTCCTTTTCACTTCCTGCCTGGGGGAGACTGAATTGCTGGCCTCACTCCTTCATTCTCCTGTGCAATATCATTACCCTCACCCCAACAACGTCCTTATGGTAGGTGTGAATTCATCTGAAAAATGAGATCTGAGAAAGTTGACCATGCACTCGGGCTTGAAATGTGCTTGCATAGTTCAGATTTCCCTCTTGTGACCCTGCCTTGTGCCATGAGAGGAGCACGCCACTGATTCAAAGGCACAAAAAGAAAAGAGAAGACAAAAGAAACACAGGAAGTAGTTGAGGAGAAATTAGTCCTGATATAGCTGACAGTAAATAATCGCAGAGACTAGTGGTCATAGAAGATACAAACCAAAGAATTTAAAAATTCAGACCAACAACCCAAACGACACTGAGAAGGGAGTAAGAAATTTAAATAAAATATTAATAAATACAGTTCAGATAAGCAGAATTGATAGCCTCTGATTTATTTTTTAAAGCTCCAAGTGATTCTAATATGCAGCCAGGTTTAAGAGTTATTCATCAAAACCACTTGGGATAGCTGTTTCCCTTGGCATGTAATATAATTATGCCCAATGAGGCACAGAAGAGTCTGCTGAGGGTGGAGGTGGAGTTTTGGGGAAATGCTTCCTTATTTTTAAACAGAGTCAAAGGGAGCAAGTTGTTTTCTACTTCTGCTGGGCACTGCAGTACCTGCATGTGAACCCTGGAACTCTGGCCAAGGCTAATGCCATTGTGGAAGACACCAGAGAAGAAAGACAGAAGGAACCTGATAACTGCTGTTGAGCCACCAGATTAAACAGTGTGCAGAAGCTCTATGCTATGGCATCTTATACTGGAAGAGAATAAAGTTTCCCAATGTTTAAGTCGATTAAAAGATGCTTACTCCTTGGAAGGAAAGTTATGACCTAGATAGCATATTGAAAAGCAGAGACATTACTTTGCCAACTAAGGTCCACCTAGTCAAGGCTATGGTTTTTCCAGTAGTCATGTATGGATATGAGAGTTTGACTGTGAAGAAAGCTGAGCGCTGAAGAATTGATGCTTTTGAACTGTGGTGTTGGAGAAGACTCTTGAGAGTCCCTTGGACTGCAAGGAGATCCAAACAGTCCATTCTGAAGGAGATCAGCCCTGGGATTTCTTTGGAAGCAATGATGCTAAAGCTGAAACTCCAGTACTTTGGCCACCTCACGTGAGGAGTTGACTCATTGGAAAAGACTCTGACGCTGGGAGGGATTGGGGGCAGGAGGAGAAGGGGACGACAGAGGATGAGATGGCTGGATGGCATCACTGACTCAATAGACGTGAGTCTGGGTGAACTCCGGGAGTTGGTGATGGACAGGGAGGCCTGGTGTACTGCGATTCATGGGGTCGCAGAGTCAGACACAACTGAGCGACTGAACTGAACTGACTGAATGTTTAAGCCAATAGGAGTCAGAAATTTCTGTCTATAGCTGAAAGCATTTTAACTTATGATCAAGTAGGACTGTTCATAGAAATGTAAGAATTGGCTAATATTAGAAAACCTAGCAAACATGCCATACTTTCATCTATATATATTATATATTCCAAAGCTCCTATGGAAACATGAACAAGGATATTCATCAGAGCACTGTTTATGGTACCAAACCATGGGAAGTAACCTAAGTCCATCATTAGAGGACTGGATAAGTAAAATGTAGTTTTTTGTAACACTGAATTCTCTGCATAACCACACCAGGAGTAATATAATAGATTTCTATCATATTACTAAAGGCAACTAATTTTAAAATTATGTCTATGTATATGTCATAGTATAGATATAATAACGCTAAAGACCACAGTGTTGAATGAAACAAAAAAACCATGATGATAGCACAATAACTTTCATGTGAATTAAACACGAACACCCAACATATGACACCTGCTGTTTCTCAAGGATATGTGTATCTCTAGATATACAAATAGAAGGTAAAATGGTTGTTACGGTGAAAAGAATAGTTAAAAAAAGGACCTTGACAGATCAAGGCTAGGAGCGTCCCATACTTTGGGGAGTATAAGTAACTTAATTTTCTCTACCTGAGATAAGGGGAAGAAGAGAGGAGGAGAGGGAAGAGAAAGGAAGAAGAGAATGAAAGAAAGAAGAGGAACAAATACCTGTAAATGTAATTCACATTAATAGAATGAAATAAAACACAGATGGTTCCCAAGAGATACAGAAGCAGCTTTCAATAAAACTTACCATGAATTATTCTTAAGAAGACAAGATTAGAAAAGCACTGCTTTAACCTGAAAAGGGCATCTATCCAAAACCTAGAGTCAACATTATTCTTAACAGTAGAACCTTCAAAGCTTTGCTTTTAAAGTCAACAAAAGAAGAAAGGCTAAAATGACTACTACTGTTCACTATTATATGGAATATGCCCCCAAATTTAATAAGAACAAAGAGTGATGATGATTAGAGCATGAATTAAAATTATATACATAGATTATATATTTATCTACATAGAAAACACAAGAAAATCACCAGAAAACACTAGAACTAATAGAAGGGTGCTAGATATAAAATCTACACGCAGAAATAAGTAGCATTATTTTGAGAAACAATATCAATTAGAAATTTTAATAAGGAAAAAAGAGAACATTCATGATAGAAATAAACACTGTAAAACATCTAGGAATAAACTAATGAGAATGTGTAGAACATTTATGGAGAAAATGATCACATCTATATAAGAAATTTTATATTTAATATAAGATTTAATATATTAATTATATTGATATATTAATGTATAATATATTAATATATTTAATATAAGAATTTACGTTTAAATTCTTGAATAAATGGAGAAAGAAGACATCATGGTAAGACTCAGTGTTATTAAAAAATTAAGCAAACTCCCAAGAATTTTTAGGGCACTGTTACTTACTTTAAAATTTCAATACAAGAATAACAGTACATGGATATTGTAAAGTAATTAACCTCCAATTAAAATAAATAAATTTATATTTTAAAAAATAAATTAATTAAAAAAAGATAATTTTTTAAAGAATGGCAAAGAAGAAAACTGGTCAAAATACATTGAACATCTGCATTAAAGTAGATGCTTATGCCATGATACACAAATAAATTGGTAGATCAGATTAAACAACCTGGGCACAATTCTCTTTGACATCTCAAATTTAACAAATACAAAGCTGAACCCCTCATCTATCCCTCCCTGCCCCTAATCCTAAACCCATCTTCCCCCATCTCCCCCTTTTCCACTGACACTCTTTGGAATTTGTTTACCACAGGAGGAAGAGTGGTTTCGCCCATTTCCCTAAGATTCAATTTTTCGCTCCTCCATAGACGGGGATGCACCAAGACTTATTCCCTGAAATCGTACTAAAATAGCCAGGAGTAAATAGGCCTATGGGAAAAACTAAAATCTCTTTCTTGCCCTTCTCCTTACAATGACGGAGGTCCCTTGAGTCCCGATCTCTATGGGGCCTTTGATTTTATGGGCTTCTCTTGAGAGGCAAGAAAATGCAGCAGCATTTAACATCCATAAACAAAAGAAATCAACTCCATCCCTGTTTTTTCAAGAAGCACTAAAGCAGTAAGCAACACAAACTACTGGGCCCTGTGTGGGGCGGCGAAGGGCATCCAGTTTCCTCACGGAATCCCTTAGCGCCCTTCATGTAACTTAGCACCCCTATACTCCTCTAAGTGCTGGTCAAACTCAGGCGTATTAGCTCTGCCTCCGGCAGGTCACAGTAAAAATCAACTCAAAGTGGATTAAGTGGCTTGCCCTCTCCACCCATCCTTCCCTAACCCTAGCTCTCAGCTAGAGTTAACCAGTTCTCAAATAATTTGGTGATTCGTCTTTCTCCAGGGAAATTATAAGTCAATTTAGGGTGCAGCTTTCCCCCAGACTGAAAAAAAAAAAAAAAAAAAGGCTAATACCACCAAGCCTGACTTCCACAGCTCACCAGTCAGAATAAATGACTTGCTCCAGGACTTGCTACTGGAGGCAGAAAGATGCTTTTCAGAATTTCAGCTATGCCATTCCTAATTAAAGGTGTAAGTGACCTGCTCATTTGTGTGAAAAAGAAGAGAGAAGGGAGCAAGCGCAGGTGCACAGCAGGAGGAAAAAGATGGGGCCGCAAAATCTGAAGCAGGGCACTGAGTGCAGTGACACAGAACGCCTCATCTGTTCCTAAATCAAAGGGAAAAAGTGGTTCTGAAGCCCAGCTCCCATGGGGCTGTGGATGAAACTGCAACCTCAGGAAGTGAACAGGCTGTCAAAATCTGTAGCTAGCAGGATGCAAGATGTCCAGTTTTCCACACCTGCATCAACATCCACCAGCTTCACTGGCAACAGTGACTGACAACGACAGCACCCCATCAACATCCAGAAGTTTCTCCTCAGTCTGTGCCCATTTGCCACAGTATTTTTATAAATTATAAATCCCCTGGAGGAGGGCATGGCAACTCCACATCCACTGCACTATTGCATGCATGTTATTTATTTGTTCTGCAAATAAACAAACAACTTCTACATACCTATTGCTATACTGCCTTCTGAGAAACATAGACAAGGTATCAGACTTCCCCAGTAGCTCAAGTGATAAAGAATCTGCCTGCCAATGTAGGAGATGTGGATCCAATCCCTGGGTCGGGAAGTTCCTGTGAAGGAAATGGCAACCCACTCCCGTATTCTTACCTGGGAAATTCCAAGGACAGAGGAGCCTGTGGGGCTACGGTCCCTGGTGTCGCAATGAGTTGGACACGACTGAGCACACAAGCATTTTCTAGTTGATTTAAGTATTATTTAGTTCCGGGTATAAATCCTGGTAGCTCAGCTGGTAAAGAATCTGCCTGCAATACAGGAGACCTCACGGGGTTTGATTCCTGGTTGGGAAGATCCGCTAGAGAAGGAATAGGCTACCTACTCCAGTATTTTTGGGCTTCCCTGGTGGCTCACATGGTAAAGAATCTGCCTGTAATGCAAGAGACCTGGGTTCAATCCCTGGGTTGGGAAAATCCCCTGGAGGAGGGCATGGCAACCCACTCCAATATTCTTGCCTGGAGAATCCCCATGGACAGAGGAGCCTGGTGGGCTCTAGTCCATGGGGTCAAGAGTCAGATGCGACTGAGCGACTAAGCATAGCACACATACAACAGTGATTCTTCAGTATTTTTATAGATTATCCACATAAAGTTATTACAAACAGTGTATCAGTTCAGTTCAGTCGCTCAGTCGTGTCCGACTCTTTGCAAGCCCATGAATCACAGCAGGCCAGGCCTCCCTGTCCATCACCAACTCCCAGAGTTCACTCAAACTCACATCCATCGAGTCGGTGACGCGTGCTATACGAAATACTAAACAGTGTATACGCTCTACAAAACGTTCTTGTTGCTTATCTGTTTTATTCATAGTAGTTTGTACCTCTTAATCTAATGCCCCTATCTTGCCTCTCCCTGCTTCCCTCTCCCCACTGATGACCAGTGTATCTGTGAGGCTGTTTCTATTTTACTTTAAATACATTCATTTATTTTTTAGACTCCACATATGAGGGATAACCTACAGTATTTGTCTTTCTCTGTCTGACTTATTTCACTTAGCATGATATCCTATAGGTTCACCCACAGGAACCTAATGTTGCAAATGCATTTCATTTTTAGGGCTAAATAATATTCCACTGCATATACCACAACTTCTTTATCCATTTATCTGTTGACAGACGTTGGCAATTGTAAATAATGCTGCTCTTAACACTTGAGTGCATGTATCATTTTAAAATAATGCAATAATGTTTTCATTTTCTTCAGATAAATACTCAAGAGTAGAACTGTTAGATCATATAGTACTTCTAGCACAAGTTTTTTAGGAACTTCCATATATTTTTCCATAGTGACTATACCAATTTCCAATCCAACCAACAGTGTAAAAGGATCCCCCTTTCCACACCCTTGCCAACATTTGTTATTTGTGGTCTTTTGATGATAGCAATTCTATCTTTTCAGGTGCCTGTGGGCCATCTGTGTGTCTTCTTTGGAAAAATGTCCATTTGGTCTTCTGAGTGTTTTTAATTGAGTGTTTTATTTGGTATTGAATTGTATGAGCCATTTATGTACTCTGGGTATTAACCTCTTATTGATCGTGTCATTGCAAATATTTTCTTTCAATCTGTATATTGTCTTTCATTTTGTTGATGGTTTCTTTGGCTGCACAAAAGCTTTTAAGTTTAATTAGGTCTTATTTGGGTTTTTTGTTGTTTCTCTTTGTTTTTTGCTTTTATTTTCCTGAGGAGATAGATTAAAAAAAAAAACTGTTACAATTTACATTAAAGAGCAGTATGCCTATGCATATGGCACCCCACTCCAGTACTCTTGCCTGGAAAATCCCATGGACAGAGGAGCCTGATGGGCTGCAGTCCACGGGGTCGCTATGAGTCGGACACAACTGAGCAACTTCACTTTCACTTTTCATTTTCACACATTGGAGAAGGAAATGGCAACCCACTCCAGTGTTCTTGCCTGGAGAATCCCAGGGACGGGGGAGCCTGATGGGCTGCCGTCTATGGGGTTGCACAGAGTCAGACACGACTGAATTGACTTAGCAGCAGCAGTATGCCTATGCTCTCTTCTGGGAGGTTCATGATTTCTGATCTTATATTTAGGTCTTTTATTTTCTTCTTGTATTGATCCCTTTATCATAATATAATGCTCTTCTTTTTTTGTTTTGTTATAGATTTTGTTTAAAAGTTCATTTTTTCTATATGAGTATTACTACCTCAATTACTTATCATTTGTTTGTGTGAAACATCTTTTCCCATCCCTTCACTTTTAGTCTGTGTGTCTCTAGCTCCAAAATAAGTGTCTCACAAGCAGTGAATAGATGTGTCCCATTTTTAATCCACTCAATCACCTTGCATCTTTTGATTGGAGCATTTAGTCCACGGACACTCAAAGTACTGGCTGAGCTCTCCCCTTGGCCACTGCCACCCCTGCCCTGGTTTGGAGCTGTGCCGCAGGGCAGGCTAGGTGCCCACTATGTGGCTAGAACCACTCACTCCATGTAACCTCCTTTTCTCTGAGTCCCCTCCTAGGGACAGCGGTCCCAACATAATCCCATCTCTTCCCTTCCTATTTGATTCTGTGGATCTTTTCTATAGTCTTGGTTGTACAGGAATGCCTCTGTCAGCTTCCAGTTAATTTTCAGGGAGAGTTTTTCCACATATAGATGTGTTTCCGATGTGTTCATAGAGGGAAGGTGAGACCCACATTCTCCTATTCTGCCAACCTGACCTCTTCCCTCCAGTTACTACTTACTTCATCCTGTTTCTCCAGCAGGATGACAGGGACCTCATCTACCTTGCTCATCACTGTATTCCTGATAAGAGACTGCCTGGAAGACAGGTGGTACCAAATGAATAAGTGAATGCATAGTCCCTCTCCTCCTGTCATTGACAATATAAGCCAAACATACAAATGTAACCGAAAATTACTTAAATGCATGAATATTGAAGTCACTTAGTTCTGATTCTGAATTATAAATTTGGTATATGAATTCAATATTGTATTCAGTTATTTCTGTATGTTGGCATCTTTGGACATTATAGAATCTCTAGATAAAAGAACTCCTTTAGATGATTTTATTTAAAAGAAAACGCAGTGCCCCAAAGGGTGGTTTTCCTGCCATGTGTAATCGTGGACGCACATTATCAAGCAAGTAAGCGATCTTCTAACAAAACAGTAATTGGGCAAAGCCCATCCTCATGCGAATATGAAAGAAAGAAGTCAAATTCTAATCAGGAAGACCTCGCGATACATTCAGAGAGTTCTGGAAGGAATCATCTGATGCCACCACCCAAGAACACACCTGACCTAATTCCTCAGACTGCAAGATCAAACTCACCCTCAAAAACCCTGAGTGACGAGACCTGGGCTTGCAGAGACTGGGCTCACATGGTAAACCCAGTGGCCTCTCCGTTACTCCAAAGTATGAAGCAAGGTTAGCAGGGGAACATGTTGTCTCCTTTGCTATGTCAGAGACACTTTCGGTGTACTTGTGAGCAGGGAAGATGGGGAAGAAAACACAAACATGAGGATGAGGAGTAGGAGGGGAAATCAGCCCCATTTCAGGCTGCATGTACTTGCTGGGGAATTGCTGAGGTGTTTCTCTTTGTTTGGAAGGAAGAAATCGATGCTTGTATCTAAACTCTAGCCTAATTAGAAGCCACAACGGACAGAATCTCTAAAGCTTTTCAGCCCTGAAAAGAAAAACCATCACCACATTATCACTCTGCAGAATGGAGTCATTAATACCCAGTAAAACACAGAAGCTGTGAAAAAGACTGTGAAGCGTGAAGCCACCAACATTTAGCAGGAATGAGTAATAGACCCAGGTAGCAGTGGCGAGGGGTTAAAACGAATAATTCTGCCCTAAAAAAACAGAGTCACCTAATTTTCTCCCTAAATTACAAATCCAACAGACCAGAAACAAGTGCTAGGTATGAAGTAGCTGGGGAAGGAACATTTAGAAAAACTTTGAATCAGAGTCTAGACCTTTACAGAGAAATGAATGTAAATTAATTCAGTCATAGGTGGTAAGTTCAGCGCTTTAGTGCAGTGAATGTGTGCTAATGAAGAAAAAAGATGCCATCAGGGATTTGCTTCTTTGCTTTGTACAGAGAAAAGCTCTGCTTTCCTGGCTGATATGTGGGAGGCTAACCAAGTCAGCCTGTCTCCTGCATGTTGGCACTTGACCACCAGAGAGACGAGACCAGATCTAAGAATGAAGGAGTTTCTGTACAAACCCACTTGTGACCTTAGAACAACACAAAGCACACACCCTACCAGTCTTTGGCTTTCCTCGTAGATAAGGTGGGGCTTCCCTGGTGCCTCAGATGGACAAGAATCTGCCTGCAATGCAGGAGACCGAGACCCGGGTTCAATCCCTGGGTCAGGAAGATTCCCTGTAGACGGGAATGGTCACCTACTTCAAGTATTCTTGGGCTTCCCTTGTGGCTCAGCTGGTAAAGAATCCACCTGGAATGCAGGAGACTTAGGTTCAATCCCTGGGTTGGGAAGATCCCCTGAATAAGATCCCACATAATCCATGGGGTCGCAAAGAGTTGGACATGACTGAGTGACTTTCACTCTCACCAGGATTCTTGCTTGGAGAATTCCATGAACAGAGGAGCCTGGCGGGCTACCATACATGGGGTCACAAAGAATCAGACAAAATGAGCTACTGACTGAGCGACCAACAACCTAACAGATGAGATACAATGTACCCTGTTATGAATGGCACTAGGAGTCTAGAATCGGAAGGCAGGATTGAATCCATAGCCCATCTCTTACTGGCTGCACAACCTTGAGCAAGCTGCTTAATCTCCTTTCATTCCAGCCAGCCTGTCTTCAAAGTGCACATAAATTACATTGCATACTTCATGTGTCATTGAGAGTATTAAAGGCAGCCATGAGAAAGCATTATAGTGTATAAAGAAAGAGCTATAAAAATTCATAGGCTTATCATAATTCTGTCTTGGCCATCCAAGTTTCATCAATTCCAAGCAAATCTGGTAAAATTTGGACAATTCAGAAAAAGGAAACACAATCTAGTACAGAATCTAAAATAAAGAAATGCAAGAGAACTTTACTGCACTGATGAATGATTACTGGACAAGGTTCAAAGCTTTAAACATCTTCATCCCAGCCCAGGCTCTGGACAACGATCCATCAGTCTCTTCAGTTCTACAGCCACTAACAGCTCTAAGCTGTGCCCTTGGATGCCTACATCACATCTAGGGAGGGTTATGGACAGAAAAAAACCAATGACAACTGGGCAGCAACAAAGAAAGGACAGAGAAACTGTGGCCCCCACAGCACACGCACACACTGAGCCAGAGCCATTACCCTTCGCAAAGAAAGAAACCTTGCTCTAATGCCAGGTAAGGCCCACACCTGGCCATCTTCAGCTTTGACAGCAAGTCCAACAACATGGTACCTATGGCAAAGGCAAAACTTCTCTTCCTTGGCCCCAGATTGTTACTGAAATCTCTGAAGGGCAACTTCTCAGTTTAAGTATCTGAAGCCAACCTTATTTCCTTTTTGCCTTCAGGAGGCACTATTGACCACAGACCAAGACTGACGTCAAGGATCAATGCTCATCATTAGCCCCTGTCCCCTTGTCCCACTCACACTTGATCATTCCCTGATGCCTGGAACTCATCGGCAAACCAGACTCACTGCTTCTGCAAATGCAGTTCCCTCTGCCAGGTACGGGCTTCCCTGCTGGCTCAGTCAGTAAACAAATCCGCCTGCAGTGCAAAAGACCTGGGTTAGATCCCTGGGTCAGGAAGATCCCCTGGAGAAGGAAATGGCAACCTACTCTAGTATTCTTGCCTGGAAAATCCCAGACACAGGAGTCTAGCAGGCTACAGTCACAAGACTGGACACAAGACTGGACATGACTGAGGGACTAAATCACCACCCACCTGCCAGGGACAGACTTTCTCCCCTTTCTGCCTATTCAGGCCCAGAGGCAATCATTTCCAGTGCTCTTCATTCCTTTATGTAGACCCATATTTCCACCCAGTACCATTTTCTTTCTTTTTTTTTTTTTTTTTGGTCTGAAGGGCTTCTGTTTACACTTTTCATAGTGCTGGTCTACAGGTAATGATTTTCTTTCAGATTTGATGTACCTTAAATGTCTTCATTTCACCTTTAGTTCTGAAAGCCACTTTTGCTGGATACAGAATTCTAGGCTGGTAGGACTTGCTTCCTTCCCCTCTCCTTTCCAACCCTCCTTTTTACTACTTTATAGTGGTGTTGGCTGTATGCCTCTCTATTGTCTTCCACTTGTATTGTTTCCAGTGAGAAATCTGATCGTCATTCCTTGGTATGCACCGTGTTTTTCTCTATGGCTGAATTTGATTTCCTTTATAAGTGATTTTGAGCAATTTGATTGTGCCTTGGTATAGGTCATTTCCCCTCATATTTCTGGTACTTGGGGACTTCCTGGGCTCTTGGATCTGTGAATTCACAGTTTTCATCAAGTCTGGAAATTTTTAAGCCATTATTTCTTCAAACATTGCCTCTGTCCCTTCCTTTCAAGGACTCCAATTATGTGCATATTAGCCCCTTGATGTCGTGCCATAGCTCATTGCTGTTTTGTTCATTTTTTTAAGCTCCGAATTGGATAGCTTTTGTTGCCATGTCTTAAAGTTCATTCATCTTTTCTTCCATAAATTCTAGCGTCTACTTGTACCATTAATCTGATACACTGCATTTTTAAACATCAGATATTGCACTTTTCAATTCTAGAAGCTTGATCCAGATCAAAAAAAGAAAATCTTCCATGTCTCAACTTTTGTAACTTATGTGATATAATTAGAATAGCTAATTTAGTGTCTTTGTCTACCAATTCTAACATCTCTATCAGATCTGGGTCAGGTTTGATTGATTTTTATTCTCATCATGAATTCTACTTTCTTCCTTCTTTGCCCAATTTTTTATTCAATACCAGGCTTTATGAAAAAGCAGGAGAATTCCAGAAAAACATCTACTTCTGCTTCATTGACTATGCTAAAGCCTTTCACTGCGTAGATCACAACAAACTGTGGAGAATTCTTTGAGAGATGGGAAATACCAGACCACTTTATCTACACCTCATTGAGAAACCTATATCCAGGTCAAGAGGCAACAGCTAGAACCAGGCACAGAACAATGGACTTATTCACGATTGGGAAAGGAGTTATGTCAAGACTATATATTGTCACCCTGCTTATTTAACTTACATGCAGAATTCAGTTCAGTCACTCAGTCGTGTCCAACACTTTGCAACCCCATGGACTGCAGCATGCCAGGCCTCCCTGTTCATTACCAACTCCTGGAGTCTACTCAAACTCATGTCCATTGAGTCAGTGAGGCCATCCAACCATCTCATCCTCTGCCGTCCCTTCTCCTCCTGCCTTCAAACTTTCCCAGCATCAGGGTCTTTTCCAATGAGTCAGTTCTTTGTATCAGGTGGCCAAAGTGTTGGAGTTTCAGCTTCAGCATCAGTCCTTCCAATGAATATTCAGGACTAATTTCCTTTAGGATGGACTGGTTGGAGCTCCTTGCCAGCCAAGGGACTTTCAAGAGCCTTCTCCAACACCACAGTTCAAAAACATCAATTTTTCAGCGCTCAGCTTTCTTTATAGTCCAACTCTCACATCCATACATGACTACTGTAAAAAGCATAACTTTGACTATATGGACCTTTGCCAGCGAAGTAATGTCTCTGCTTTTTAATACACTGTCTAGGTTGGTCATAGCTTTTCTTCCAAGAAGCAAGCATCTTTTAATTTCATGGCCGCAGTCACATCTGTAGTGATTTTGGAGCACCCCAAAATAAAGTCTGTCACCATTTCTACTGTCTCCCCATCTATTTGCCATGAAGTGATGGGACTGCATGCCATGATCTTCATTTTCTGAATGTTGAGTTTTAAGCCAGCTTTTTTACTCTCCTCTTTCACTTTCATCAAGAGGCTCTTTAGTTCTTCTTTGCTTTCTGCCATAAGGGTGGTGTCATCTGCATATCTGAGGTTATAAATATTTCTCCCGGCAATCTTGATTCCAGCTTCTGCTTCATCCAGTTCAGTATTTCTCATTATATACTCTGCATATAAGTTAAATAAGCAGGGTGACAATATACAGCCTTGACGTACTCCTTTCCCAATTTGGAACCAGTCTGTCGTTCCATGTCAAGTTCTAACTGTCGCTTCTTGACCTGCAAACAGATTTCTCAGGAGCCAGGTCAGGTGGTCTGCTATTTCAATCTCTTTAAGAATTTTCCACAGTTTGTTGTGATCCACATAGTCAATGGCTTTGGCATAGTCAATAAAGCAGAAGTAGATGTTTTGACACCACCCTCATGGGAGAAAGTGAAGAGGAACTAAAGAGCCTCTTGAGAAAGGTGAAAGAAGAGAGTGAAAAAGCTGGCTTAAAACTCAACATTCAAAAAACAAAGCTTATGAGATCCAGTCCCATCACTTACAGTGACAGAATTTCTTTTCTTGGGCTCCAAAATCACTGCAGATGGTGACTTCAGCCACCAAATTAAAAGACACTTGCTCCTTAGAAGAAAAGTTATGACCAACCTAGACAGTGTATTAAAAAGCAGAGACATTACTTTGCTGACAAAGGTCCATATAGTCAAAGTTATGGTTTTTCTACTTTGCTGACAAAGGTCCATATAGTCAAAGTTATGGTTTTTCCAGTGGTCATGTACAGATGTGAGAGTTGGACCATAAAGAAAGCTGAGCGCTAAAGAATTGATGCTTTTGAACTGTGGTGTTGGAGTAGACTCTTGAGAGTCCCATGGACTACAAGGAGATCCAGCCAGTCAATCCTAAAAGAAATCAAGCCTAAATATTCACTGGAAGCATTGATGCTGAAGTCAAAGCTCCAATACTTTGGCTACCTGATGCAAAGAACTGACTCATTCGAAAAGACCCTGATGCTGGGAAAGCTTGAAGCCAGGAGAAGAGGAGGAGGACAAGAAGGTTGGATGGCATCACTGACTCAATGGACATGAGTTTGAGCAAACTCTGGGAGGTGGCCAAGGACAGGGAAGCCTATCCTTTCAAGCCTATCCTTGAGGACTGGTGTGCTGCAGTCTATGGGGTCACAACGAGTCAGACACGACCGAGTGACTGAGTAACAAAACTTTATGAATTTGAGCTGTTTGGATGCAGGATATTTTTGTATTCCTAGAACATACTCTTGAGACTTGTTTGGGGACTTAGTTTAGTTACCAGGAGACAGTTTGATTCCTACAGGTCTTGCTTTTGAGATTTGCTAGATTGGACCAGAGCAGTATTTAGTCTAAAGCTAATTATTCCTCATCACTGTGGAGAACCCTCCTGCAAACTCAACTCAATGCCATGAATTCAGTCTGCCTGATGAGGATAGTCACTATTCCTAGCCCTGTTGTGAGCACCAAGCACTGTTTTCTTTATGTTTTTGGGTAGTCATTTCCCTAGTCTTGAGTCGTTATTTCATTGACATGGTCTACTGAAGATTAGAGAGAGACACTGCAAATCTCCAGAGTTCTCCTCTGTGCAGTCTTCTTCTGTTTGATACTCTATTCTGTGAGATCTCACTGTCTTGGTTTACCCCAGACTCTCAGCTCCAACTCTCAGGCTCTGCCTCTACCTGGGTTTCCTCTGCCTGTACCCACAGCCCAGAAATTTCCCCTAAGGCAGTAAGCTGGGAGAATCACAGAGTTAACCCCATTCATTGTTTAGGTCTCAAGGATCACTGTCCTCCATTGCGTGATGCCCAGTATCTTGAAAAGTATTGCTTTATATGTTTTGCCTGGATTTTGCTTTTGTTTTATTTATTTTTTTCAGGAAAGAAGGTCAATCCAGCCTGTTACTCAATCTTGGCCCAGTCAATCACACTGTATAGTAACACTCGATTTATATGTCCATTATCCCACTGGAGTCTGAGCTCCTTAGAGATAGGGCCTGTGCTTTATTCATCTTCATATCTTCACACATATCAGGCCCAATAATTTGCAAAGGTTCATGCAGTGTCAGACGTGGACTGCCTTTGCCATTGCTTTGACTACAATATGGGGTGGCAAGGGTGATGCATAGGACACTTACAGCATCTCAGGGTTGAAAGAAATTACAGGTCCTCTGCTTTATATGACACCTGGAGTCTTCTAATACATCCCTAACAAGGCATCGGAAACTGATACGGTATTTAGGTGGGGAAGGAAGATGAGAGATAAGGTTCATGTCTCATCTGCATGTAGAGTGCAACAGAAGGCCTCTCTGGCTTATAATCATCTCCCCACACACTCATTACCAAAAGAGATCTGGAGTCAAAGACACCAGGACCACCAAACATAGGGAAGGGATAAAAGTTGAGAGCAGAAGACAGGGTATTGATGGTATCAGAGAAGAGTTATGGTCCAAACCAAAGAAATAGGCTGTTTGGGGTAGGCTGCTAAAAGGAAGAGGGTAGGGGCTCCTCATTGCTTGGCTTCATATTCCTCCCTGGTTCTCACACTGCTCTAACTTAGCAGGACTGTCTGTGCTTTATTTCTCCAAGAGAGCCAAATCACATGCAGGCTCACGCATGCATGCACACACCCTTCCTAAACTTCATTGTTCAACTGAGATTAATATAGACAGATCACCAGACAAGAAATCCTGTGGTAATACTGCAGACAGCTACCAGATATCCAGGTAATACAGCATGTCAACAACTGTTACTGGTTCCACTTATCATGAGTAGGGTGTGTGAGAAGAAACTTAATGTGAGCTACGCAAGGAGCTTTTATACTAATGATCTCCATGAGTCCGCCCCATTCCTGACCTTAGTTAAGACAGGACCACACTCCCTCATTTTACATATAGGAACAACAATCCAAAATGATTAAACGACACAGTCTACAAGTAGTTGCCCCAGTCCTTAGTTCTAAGATCTTAGACTCAACTACCCCCTATCATGGGGCTTCGCCAGTGGCTTAGCAGTAAAAGAACCCACCTACAATGCAGGAGACACAGGAGACTCAGATTTGATCCCTAGGTTGAGAAGATCCCTTGGAGGAGGGCATGGCAACCCACTCCAGTATTCTTGCCTGGAGAATCCCATGGACAGAGGAACCTGGTGGGGCACAGTCCATAGGGTCACAAAGAGTTGGAAACAGCTGAAGTGAAAGAGCACACACCCCCTGTCATAGGTACCTGATGAAATTGGTGTCATTAATGTATGGGAAGTTTTTAAAATGTTGACAAACTCCTGCCATCAAAATCAGAGGCTACAGAGAAAACCTAACCAGTAACCAGACTGCTGGCAGTTGCCTTCAAATCCTTAAGCAGTTCAAGGGTAAAAGTTGTGATAGACATAAGCTCACAGCCTTCCTCCTAAAAGACCAGATTTTTTTTCTTTCAATTTACCTGTCTCCACCTTGGATAGACTGGCTGAGGAGCAGAATTTGGTCAGCAAGAAGATAGAATAAGGGAAGAATAGAGTCCTGGGTCCTAGAACCTCAGGTAAATCTCTGAAGAACAGAGTTTATTTTATATATGAACCAAAGATCTATGGATAAAAATGAGCACCTCTTGCAGAAAGCTCAGCTGAACCTGCCTAGCAACCTGATATGAAGACATTTCAGGTTCCTGCTTCCAGTATCCCAGGCTCAAGTTCAGCTTTCTCTAGGAGAATTCATGCTGATCTGATACACAAAGAAAGAAGGTAAGAAGGAAGAATGGAATGGAATGACAAATCAGGGAAGTAGGGAGGAGGAAATAACATGAACAAAAGAGGAAGAGAAAGGAAAAGAAGAAAAGGAAGAAGACAGACTTTTCTTTACTATTCCTATTTCTCCATGGAGGGGGTTGTGGATAAACAGCACAAAAGTAAAATCACATCTTTTTCTGGGTTCTTCTAACAAACAAGTAGTAGAACGGTATTCCCCTGCGTGCACGTTCCTGCAGTATTTTCAAACAAGCGTATCTGGTTTTGGCAAACACAGCCTTGCTCATAACCAGTCCACACCTTTCAATGCAATGATCTTCTTCAGGAAGAAGCATTCCATGCCTCAGGGTTTGTACCATCACAATCAAATCAGAAATGAGCTCTGGCCAAGCCAGTACCATGATGACTAACACCTAGATGATTCAAAGGCAACTTGACCACAGAGATCAAGAGGACAGACAGGGGTTGGTCTTCAAGACAGTGAAGGTCCAGTAAGAGAAAGAGATCAGCAAGTTGTGCTTTCTTCAACAGAAAAGAGAAGTAGAGTCCTCTTATCTGGCAGCAGAGGAAGCTATGTGAACTGAACACAAAATTGGGCAGGCGAGAAGATGGTAGAGTGGCTTAAAAATCTTTAGTGAAAGTGGCTCAGTCATGTGTGATTCTTTGCGAACCCCCATGGACCGTAGCCCGCCAGACTCCTCTGCCCATGGAATTCTCCAGGCAAGAATACTGGAGTGGGTAGCCATTTCCTTTTTCAGAGGATCTTCCCCCACCAGGGATCAAAACCGGGTCTCCTGCATTGCAGGCAGATTCTTTACCATCTGAGCCACCAGGGAAGCCTAAAAATCTTTAAACCCAAGACAAATAATTACCCATTCTGTCTGGGTTTGTTATAATCTTATCAGGACACAGGAGATTGGAGGGGGTCCATTTTAGGAACTGCCTCCATCTCAAACACTCTCGGTGCCCTGCATGGGGAACCAAGGAGATCAACTGTCCTCTCCCAGACGAGCGATGATGGTCTCCATCCAGGACTCCTGCAGACTCCCATGGAATAGGAAATCAGAGAAGAACCCGTCTGTGATCCTCTAACAAGACAGGGTCAGTTACTGAACTATTAATTTGGACACTGCATGGCTCCGGTTTTCTCTTGCTTGCTCCAAGCAGGCACAGGCTTTGCAGGCGCACCTGCCTTTGCAGACATGCGGCAGGAAGGGTGGTGCATTTAGACGAGCAAGAAGCAAATCCTACCTCCCAATACCTTTCCTGGGCTTTTGTTTTCTGTCATTCTGAGGACTTTCAGGGGATCAAGTCACAGAGTGAGGAGCAGGCAGAAGCAGAAAGCCCCTGCTCCAAGACTGGAAGGGGATACCAGACTGCAGCTCAAAGAAGAGAGGGTTTCCTTAAAGACCTGGGGTGATGAGGATGCCCATGGTGGGAGTGGATGCTTAGTGAGTGGCCAGGCCCACCTTTCAGATGCCTCTTCCAGTAACACCTGGCTTAGTCTAACACCTTTCTAAATAACCAAGCCACTGCATTCTTTTCTTCCTCTCTGAGAATTGTCCTATTTTTAAAAATACTCGGACTATGTCCACCATTGGCAAAGGCTTAGAAATTTCCTTTGTTAAACAGATGTGTTTGCACAAGCCATCTTTTGTCCATGGATCTGACCTGCCTGCTGATTGTCACTTGTTGATAATACCACTTTCTAAGGACAATATTTCCTTGTACAAATGGAATATGTCATCCACTGAACTGTTCATCTGGCAAGGTCAGAAGATGCACAAAACACCACATATTTATAAGCTTCAGCCCCATGGAAGGTACAGAAACATTAAGAGGCATGGTTTTGCCTCCTGCGTCTTACCATCTTGAGAAACTTACTAAGAAACAACACAGGGGCTTCCCTGCTGGTCCAGTGGCTGAGACTCCGTGCTCCCAATGCAGAGGGCCTGGGTTTGATCGCCGGTCAAGGAACTAGATTCCACATGCTGCAACTAAGACCTGGCACAGCCAAGTACATAAATAAATATTTAAAACAGAAGAAGAAATAACACAGCCTGCAGGAAAGCAGTAGATACAAATGGTATTGACTTTAGGTACCATAGGGGTTCAGAGGAGGGGTGTTCAGTGATGCCCAGGAGTGAGCTGGTAGAATTCAGAGGATATACCTCTGGATGTACCAGGTGTGTGGCTTTGATCTCATTAGAACTACAAGAGCCCTGAAGAGAGTCCCAGCAACCCCCTTTCACAGGTGGGCAACCAACGCCTCATGGAAAATGAAGCTAGACTGTGTAGCCAGGTCTGGATGACTCCAGAGTTCATGCTTGTTCTCCTACGTCACAGTGTCATACTCCAAAGAGACTCTGGGAAAGGTCAGGAGGTGGGAAATTAGAGTCTGGACTCAGATGGAGACAGAAATAATGGAGAAAATAAAGGGGATAGAAGACTCTTTAGAGAGCTACCGAACTGACCGGATGCCCAGAGGAGGAGGAAAGACTGACTCGAAGATGCTTAGGCTTTGAGATTCATGCAGTGCCTTACAGGGCTCAGCATGCAAGGCATTTCTATCAGTCTCATTGATTTCCTCACTCAGATTAGCCCCAAAGATCCAACTATGATTCTAGTTTTGGAAACCCAATACTTAGAATAGCCATTCTCAAAAATGTGACCAGGCAGAATGGCCATCATTAAAAAACTACAAATAACAAATGCTGGAGAGGGTGTGGAGAAAAGCAAACACTCTCTCACTGTTGGTAGAAATGTAAATTGGTGCAGCCACTATGGGGAAAAAGGTCACTGCTGATGGTGACTGCAGCCATGAAATTAAAAGATGCTTGCTTCTTGGAAGAAAAGTATGACCAACCTAGACAGCATATTGAAAAGCAGAGACATTACTTTGCTGACAAAGGTCCATACAGTCAAAGCTATGGTTTTCCCAGTAATCATGTATGGATGTGCGAGTTGGACTATAAAGAAGGTTGAGCACCAAAGAACTGATGCTTTTGAACTGTGGTGTTGGAGAAGACTCTTGAGAGTCCCTGGGGCTGAAAGGAGATCCAACCAGTCAATCCTAAAAGAAATCAAGCCTGATTGTTCATTGGAAGGACTGATGCTGAAACTCCAATACTTTGGCCACCTGATGTGAAGAGCCAACTCATTGGAAAAGACCCTGGGAACGGTTGAAGGCAAGAAGGAGAAGGGGGCAACAGAAGATGAGATGGTTGGATGGCATCACTGACCCAATGGACATGAGTTTGAGAAAGCTCTGGGAGATGGCTAAGGACAGGGAAGCCTGGCATGCTGCAGTCACTGGGGTCACAAAGAGTCAGACATGACTGAGGGACTGAACAACTATGGAAAACAGTATGGTCATTACTCAACAAACTAAAAATAAAGTGATATGATCCAGCAATCCCTCTTGGGCATATATCTGGACAAAACTATCATTCAGAAAGATACATGCATCCCTATGTTCATTTCAGCACTATTCACCATAACCAAGACATGGAAACAACTTATATGTCCATCGACAGATGAATGGACAAAGAGGTGTCACACACACAGTGGATTATTACTCAGCCTTAAAGAAGAATGGAATAACACCATTTGCAGAAACATGGATGGACCGGGAGATTATCATACTAAGTGAAGTAAGTCAGACAGAGAAAGATAACATCATACAATATCACTTATGCGTGGAAAGTAAAACAGGCCGCAAATGAACTTATGTATGAAACAGAAACAGAGGCACAGAGAGAACAGACTTGTGCTTGCCGAGGGGGAGGGAGGGGGAGGGAGGGACAGACTGGGAGCTTGGGATTAGCAGATGCAAACTGTTAAACACAGAACGATAAACAACAAAGTCCTACTGTATAGCACAGGGAACTATGTTCAATATCCTGTAGCAAACCACAATGGAGAGGAACATGAAAAGGAAAGTCTATATATGTGCAACTGAATCACTTTGCTGTATAGCAGAAATTAACCCAAAATTGTAAACCAGCTCTACTTCAGTAATATGAATTTTTTTAAAAATATGATCAGGGATCCCTGAGAGTCTCCAAGACCCTTTCAGACAGTCCTTAAGTTCAAAATTATTTTCAGAGTAACACTAAGACATGTCTTTCCTTTTCCACTCTCATTCTCTCTCAAGCGCACAGTGAGTGGAGTTTCCGGAGGCTGCATGGTGACAGAACTATGGACGGAACACAGAGGCAGAGCTGAGACTTCAGCTGCCGTCTATTAAGGCAGGATCAAAGCAATACCACTCTTGATACTATATCTTTTTGCTTTGGAAAATATAGCTATGGTCAAATGCAATGGCCTTATTATTCTTATTTTTAACTTCCAAAACAGTAATTATTCATAGCTATAACTCATACAAACAAAAGCTCCTTGAGATTCTGGGATTGTTAAGATTATAAATGGGTCTTGAAACCAAAATGTTGGAGAATCACTAATCTAAATAAAACAATGGTAAAGACACACTCAAAATGTATTTGTGTTTAACTACCACCATTTGGTGGGCCAGGCCTGTACTAGGCATTGTATATTTGAAATCTCATTTGATCATTGCAGTAACACTTTAAGGTATGAACCTGTCCTCACTTTGCAGATGAGGAAAAGGAAACACAGAGGTTGAGCAGCTTGCCCAAGGTCATACAGCTATTAGGTGAGCAGAATAGGATTCAAGCTCATCCCTATCAAATGCTAAGGCCCAGGCTGTTAACCACTATCTTCCTATTTAAAAAATCAATCCTGCATAAAGTGAAAGTTGCTCAGTTGTGTCTGACTCTTTGTGACCCCATGGACTATACAGTCCACCGAAGTCTCCAGGTCAGAATGCTGGACTGGGTAGGATTGATTTTTTTTAAACCCTGCAGTGGCAAACATACTAAAGTCAGATTTTTAAAAAGCCAAACCTGTAACGGTGTTAAGTAGAGAAGATCCACTGTGAAGGAAGGCGCTTAGGATAAAGTGGTAGTAAATTAGTATAATTCTTTAACCCTTAATACCTGTTACCTGCCAGGCACTGTCTTATGCCCAGAGGGTGTTAGTGTCAGTCATGTTAGTCGCTCAGTCGTGTCCGTCTTTGCCACCCCAAGGACTGCAGCACACCAGGCTCCTCCATCTGTGGGATTTCCAAGGCAAGAATCCTGGAGTGGGTTGCCATTCCCTTCTCCAGGGGATCTTCCTGACCCAGGGATCGAACCTGAGTCTCCTGCATTGGGAGGCGGATTGTTTACTGTGTGAGCCATGAGGAAAGCTTCCTAAATTCATCAGTAAACAAGACAAGACCTTTTTCCTTTCTTTTAAGGAGCTTACAGAGGGGAAGACAGGCCTTAAACAGATAATTAGCTGGTTGGTTAGTCGCTTAGTCTTGTCCAACTCTGTGACCCCACGGACTGTAGCCCACCAGGCTCCTCTGTCTATGGGATTCTCCAGGCAAGAATACTGGAGTGGGTTGCCATTTCCTTCTCCAGGGGACCTTTCTGACCCAGGGATCAAACCCGGGTCCCCTGCATTGGCAGGCAGATTCTTCATCATCTGAGCCACTAGGGAAGCCCAAACAGATAATTACACAAACATAAAGCAGTTCAAAAAGAGCAACGTCTAGATGGGACTGGCGTTTGCTCAGCACAGTCCCTGCCAGTGTACTGAGAGCTGGAGGACAGAGTCACACGGCACAAACCCTCCCTGAGCTCCTGTCAGACCCGAGCTGGGGCTGTTCACACAGTGTGCCTGAGCAGAAACGCATTTCAAAGCTCCTTGATGGTTTTTCAGCCACAGCCACCCCTGGACTACTGCCTCCAGATCAGCCAAGCTTCCTGTTTGCTCTGAAAGGACAAATATGTTTTGTGAAGCCTGGTGGGCTTGGAAAGGCCGGGGGAGGTGTGAAGCACGTGGGCATGTTTGCTCTGAAGAGAGAATTTCTGGAACAAGGCTCCAGGCAGAAGCAGGAATAATACCCAGGCCGGTGGGTGGCACTGAGGTGGGTTGCTGCAATTAGCCGCACTCCTCGCCACGGTGTGCAAACACTGGGCAGAGGTCACGACGGGGCGAGAAGAGGGTGTGAACGGCTCACAAAAACGGCCTCTCCACGGGGCTGACAGAAGGGCCACGGTCTCTGTCACAGATGTTGATTAAAGGAACAACAGAGTTCCCTCAATGATGGGCTTTTTCTTTTTAAACCACAGATGGTTCTTTGTTCTCCATTATCCACCCTCCTCCTCAACCTAGCCAGACAGAAAGAGGCCAGCTTCATACCGTTACAGTCACGCAGCGCTCACACTACCTGAGTAAAAATAAAACCCACACACCGCCTCCAAGGCCTTCAGGAGGGAAGCTGCATTTAACAGCACATTCCCTGTTAACATCCTGATCCAACTGGGAAGCCATGTGCTCGTGACGCCCAGATTTCCATCTCTGGGTCAAACGTTTCTCCATAGCCCAGCCCCACAAGTCAGTGTTCTACTGACACCCCTCGGGTAACTCAAACTCCACATATCCAGACCCAAGCTCACAATCCACCCCTGAAAAGGGCTCCCACTCCCATGCCCACACCCGGACCACCTCCACTGACCCAGTCAACCACTAGTCTCACAACCGGATCCCCCAACCCTTTCACAGAGGACAATCCATTTTCCAATCCAGGAATCGAACCGGGGTCTCCTGCATTGCAGTCAGATTCTTTACCAACTGAGCCATCAGGGAAGCCCAGGCAATCCATTACCTGGTCCTGTTGGTTCCACCATGAACACCTACCCAGGCTCTTCCCACTTCTCCCCATGTCCATTGCCACCAACAGAGCCCATCAGCCTCTCACCCAGAACTGCACTCCCCACCTTTCAGGACTCTGCCTATTCTACCCCCAGTCTCTAGTGCAACGTCCAATTGGCAGAGGGGAGTCAGGTGGAGTGACTACGTTTGGGATGGTTGGAAGAGGAAAAAAGCAAAAAGCGGGGCTCAAATCAGGAGGCTCTTGAGGTACTCCCATGACGGGGCCAGGATCAGGGTGCAGAGTTGGTGGACACCAAGTCCTACAGAGGTGACTCGATAGGCTTTCCAGGGAGGAGATGACACAGGAAGGGAGGGGAAAGGCCAGGGGTGGAGGTGGGGGCTTGGAAGCTGGGAGTACTGCTGCTATTAGCTGAAACAGTCAGAAGAAGAGTGGCTTTCAGGTTGCAGACTCAGGTCAACCCTGTGGGCCCTGAGACGGTAGAGAATAGCTTCACGCAGTACCCATTGCCCCGTGCATGTGTTTTATGTCAGGAGCTAATAGTCACTCGGATGATGAGCCACGTGGGGCCAGGACCCCATCTCCTAAGACTCGGCATCCGTAACATCGCTTCTTTTCAAAGTGTTGAGTTGGCCAAAAAGTTAGTCTGGGTTTTTCTGTAGGACAGTAACAAAAACCATAACTAACTTTTCGGCCAACCCAATAAGAAACTAAAAGGCCTCTCCCTGCTGGTTCTGCAGCTTCATACATGACACCACTGCAGCCCAGGCCGGACCCACGTGTCCCTCACACTGGCATTCCTTGGCTGTGAGTGACCCATATATGCTGGTTGTTCTGCTTAAATGTCTTCTAAGCCCACTACATGGGCTTCCCCAAGAAGGCAGGACCCCTGACTCTGCCCCTTCTGGCTGCTTAAAGGGTAGTGTTCATCCAGATGGATAGAGAAGTGCCCACCCCCCATCCAAATTATATGGAACCTTCTTCAATGCCCACATCAACACTATACGTGCACAACACAACCAACCCTGCTTCTCCAGTAATGACAATACCAAGCCTCTGAAAAGCTCCTTTCCATCAACACAGCACTCTCCCAGGCCTGCTCTCGCAGCTGCAGAAGGCATTTCTTCCTCAAAGTCGTTTCTCAGTTTCTAAGCTCCTGTAGCCCTTTCTCCAAAGACCTTTTCACGGCATTTATCGCACCCACTTTGAGAATGATTTGCTGACCACTGGATGATGGGTTCCTTGAGGGCCACTTCTGAGAGTGATTCATCCCCAGGATCCCTACAGCCTGACTCAGCCCTGGCATGCAGGACTCCACACACATGTGCTCTGTGAGGATTTTAAAACCTGAGTGAGGGACTTCCCTGGCGGTCCAGTGGTTAAGAATCTGCCTTCCAAAGAGAGGACGCAGGTTGATCCCTAATCTGGGGCTTCCCAGGTGGCGCTAGTGGTAAAGAACCCACCTGCCAATGCAGGAGACCTACGAGATGTGGGTTCTATCCCTGGGTCAGAGAAGATCCTCTGAAGGACACAGCAACCCACTCCAGTATGCTTGCCTGGAGAATCCCGTGGACAGAGGAGCCTGGTGAGCTACAGTCCATAGAGTCTCAAAGAGCTGGACAGGACTGAAGCAACTTAGCATGCACACACAGAGGCAACTAAGATCCCACATGCCTCTGGGCAACTGAACTCGAGCGCTGCGACAAAGATCCTGTGTGCTGCAACTAAGACTTGACCCAGCCAAAAATAAATAAGTATTTCTAAAAAAATAATAAAACCTGAGTAATGGCAGTGTGGAGACAATGCCACCAGATGAAGACAAACGACAGCATTATGCAAATAGAGACAGTGGGAAGGAGCACATCGCAGGGTGATGAGTCATGTTCGTGTCGCCCCTGCTGATGACACCGGCAGCTGGGTGGATGCACGGAGCAGGAGTGAAGTGCTCAGAGCCAGGGTCCTCTCCCCACACCCCACCCAATCCCAGTCCTCATAGAGAACGGTGCTCATCTTCCTATGCATGGGGGTGGAACCAACTCCAAGACAAACATCAACGAGCACATGGAAAGAAGAAACGCCAAGAAAGGCAGAGAGCAGAATGTCTCCAGCCTGAGGGCCAGGGGGCCATACTGGGTCTTCTGGGGCTACAGTTCCCACCTCTAGGAGTGCACGGTCAGGCCAGAGGGCGCCTCCGCTCCTGCCTGGCTGTTGCAACGGAGTCTCAGCAGCATGGACACCACACGGACAGACCTAAGCGGCCCTTCCCAACCACTGCGGGTTCCCAGGTCTTGAAGTGCTGCAAAGGCAGCCAAGCTTAACAGGAGCAGCAGTGACGCAGCGGTCGCTTCTCCTGACGCTAGAAGGGACAATCCTGCATCAGACCCAACCTCTCCGTTCCTAGGGACTTCAAGGAGGCCAGCTGGGGGCATCACGGCTGAGGTGGGGTAGGTGGAGGGCACGTGAGTTTTAGGAAGACTGCGTCCATGGTGCTTCTCTCCACGTCAGCAGCAGTCAGCCCTGCATCGGATAAAGGAGATAGGAAGCAGGAGTCTTATTCCACAACTAACGAAGGCTCAAGGGCCCTGGCTGGTTTCAGAGGCCGGGATCTGGACGCTGCTGGGACAGGGTCCCCAGTGAGAGGCTGAGACCTCACCGGGGACCCTGTGAGGCTGAGACCCTGGCAGGGTCTCTGACTTCACAGGCAACTACCCCAGTGCCACCTTCAGCACAGAGCAAAGCACAGGCCCAAAGTCTGGCTGACGGGAGCAAGAATCTCTCCTTCACAACCCAGCCAAGTTGCTGGAAACACTTCTGCAGCTCAGAGCTGAAGGCCCAGAGAGCAGTGGGAAAGAAGGCAGAGCGCCAGCAGGAAGGGATGCAGAGCTTGGAGACCGGCGGGTTCTGAGAGTGCTGACTCCCACAGGCGCGAGGAGGGGCCTGGGGTCAGTGAGCAACACAAGCGTGGGTGAGCCCGGATCCCGGGGCTGCGGCCTTGCGACAAAGTCCCAGGCCCCAAATGAGGAAATCAGAAGAACACACACCTCCCGATCCAGCCCACCCACCTCCTTCCCCCCTTGGCTTTCATTTGTTTGTTCTCTATGTCGGTATCTCTCTTTCTGCTTGTACACCACTATGAATAAGACAGATAACTAATGAGAACCCGCTGTAGAGCACATGAGACTCGAGTCAAGGCTCTCTGGCCACCTAGAATGGGAAGGAAATCCAAAACAGAGTAGACATATGTATGTGTCGGATTCACTGCGCTGTGCGACAGAAACTAACACAACATTGTAAAGCAACTATACTCCAATTAAAAAAAACAACAACAAACATCTCAGACATCCCAGCCTCCGGCATCCGGAGGACAGAGGGGCGCCGTCCCTCTCCCAGCTACCACCTCTCAGCTGGAGCTGAGGGCTGGTGACCCCACAGGGGCTGGGCACCTTCCAAGGTGCACAGGTGAGTGGCCCAGAGGTGTGTGGGGCCCTGGGGGAGACCGTGATGAACGGAGCTTGAGGAAACATCAACTGTGAGCACAGGAGCTGGCAAGGGGAGGGCACAGCGGGGAGAGGGCGCCCACCCCACCCACCGGCCCCCACCAGGAACAAAGATCTACATGTGGTGCTGGGCTGGGGAGTGAGTCTTAGGATCTGACCAATGATTCCTTTAGTCAAACAATCCCATAAAGACAGAGCATTTCTTCAGTTTTGCCCAGAGAAGCTCAAGCAAAGGGTGCTGCTGAAGAAAGAATAAATAAATATGCTGTTGTGCTGTTGACGGCAGTGTCTCTCTACACCCCGCGTGACCCCCGGGCCCGTGCACATGGGGGCCGTGGGCTGAGAGGGAAGTCTTGGCTTCAGAAGCGCACTCATCCACCCTTGCTGCCCGCCAGCCGCCGGCTGTTCCCCTTTGTCACTGCCCGGCCACCCACAGACCCTCCATATGGCTGAAAGAGACTTCCAGTGAAGCCAAGTGAAAGTCACTCAGTCGTGTCCAACTCTTTGCGATCCTATGGACCATACAGTCCATGGAATTCTTCAGGCCAGAATACTAGAGTGGGTAGCTGTTCCCTTCTCCAGGGGATCTTCCCAACCCAGGGATCGAACCCAGGTCTCCTGCACTGCAGGCAGATTCTTTACCAGCTGAGCCACCAGGAAGAGACTTCCGGGCACTGTGAAAATGTGCTCCCACCTGCCTGGCTGGGAAGGAAGCCCGCAGAAAGGAGCAGGGCAGCAGCACATTCTGTCCCCAGCCCCAGACAGGGACACGGCCAAGAGCTGTCCAGCTACTTTCTTAAAATTTTGGAAACTCTCCGCCTCCCCCCATCCTCACTACCACTGCCCTAGCTCAGATCATCCACATTTCTCCACTGAAATAGTACAAAAACACCCTGCTGCTTCTGCCTCTAGTACTGTTGCCTTCCATTTGATTCTCTGACGGGAAGATTCCCGGTGAATGTCTTTGGATAGTCCCTCCTGCCTGCAGCCCATAGTGCAAACTCTTTAGCACTTAAAGCCCTTTCTACTGACCCCTACTTTCTGCGGGAGCCTTGGGGTTTGCTAGTTGAGTTCTTTCCCACCACATTTCAGCTATGTGAACTCACTTCATTCTCTGCAAATCCTCTCCTTTGGACTGCCTCCATCGCTTCTTTTTTTCACCTAGTTAAGTCAGGTTGGCCTGTAGCTGACAGTAAATCCATTGCTCCGTGAGCCCTAAGACTGGCTTAGGTAATCTCTACCCATACCTTCCCTTAAAACCCCAATCATACGACTTCTCACCTGCATTTAAATTGTCTGTTCCCCCTTCTACTGTCACCACTTTGCAATTTTATTTATTTACTCTCAGCTTCTAGCTATTTTTGATTAAGCAATCAAATGAATGAAATATTCTCATCAGTCACAGGCAGTAAATGGGCAGTATCCCTGGGAGGATGTAGCAAGGACTGATGGCACCATGAGACCATGTCAAGCCTCCAGAAGCACAACTTAGGCAAATGGATTTGTCTTTACTTGGGTGGCTCAGCAATATTCCCACCATCCAGCCTAAGCACGGGGCATAGACACACTAAGTATTTCATTACATCAGCAAATAGCAAAAAAACTGTCGTTGATAAGCAGGCTGAGAGAGAAAAAAGGTCTGTTTGGTACCTGGAAATACCTATCATGTGTCTTTGCACACAGTAGGCTTTCAATACAAGTTTAGAAACAATGTAATGCCATAACCAAGAGATTAAGCTCCTGTTTACCTCCTGTTTAGAGGAACATACACAAGTCAACCCTTGAGCCTTTTCCCACTGAAGACCTTGCTGGGAAGTTCTGGATCAAAGTGACAGAGCAGATCTCAAATTCACCCCAAGTATTTGCCTCTCTCAGGAAAGGAGAAATGGGGTGATTTTTCCTGTCTCCAGGTGGTGAATGAATCAGAGAGGCATAGACAAGCAGAACTCCTTGGGGGCAGACAGAGAAGTGGCCCCACCACAAACACAGCTCTCTTCTCATCTCTACCCCTAAGAGGGAGACAGCTGAGCCAAGATGCCCAGCCTGAGGACAGCGAGCTGCGGTCAGCTTGGAGAAGCCTGTAGCACCCCAGCACATCTCCTGTTCTCTGATCTCTTTCCATACGTGGAAACACGCACCCATAAAGCCAACTCACAGCCTCTAAGGAACCTGGGAATGTTAGCAGGCAACGGCAAAGCAATGCCAAGTACTTTTCTCACTAATATGTATAATTAAGGTCATTAAGTTATGAATGTGAGAACATTCGACTGGAGGTTATTTAAATAATGAGATAACTGCTCTGCAAGAAGCCTGATTTAAAAGGGGAGAGGTGCAGCTGAGTAAGCCCTGCAGGGTGGTGACCTCACAGAAGCCTCCAGGCAGGGCAGAAGGAGAGCATCCTTCTCAGGCTCTGTCCCTGCTGGCCCCATGACCCTCCCTCGGGCCTCCTGTCTCTCCATCCCCACCATTCATGGCCTCCATCTCTACTGAACGTGTAGCCAGGGAGGGAGGGGTGATAAACTCAGAGGAAGGTACGGAGAAACTCTCTTTGGGGGCACTGTTATATATCTCAAAGGCCAATGGTATGAATAAGTGAACAATGCCTGCCATTTCATAACAAGAGGAGAAGGCTGTGGAGTCGGGCTGCCTAGGGCCAGGCCACTGCTCGTACTTCATGGGTGCTGCATTTCTCTTTGAAAGAGAGCATGAGGTCAGACAACTTTTTGCTCAGTGATCATTAACTCCAGCCCTATTTATTTCGTTCATTACTCTGTGTCTGGCCCCCTCTCAGGGTTTCACAGACATAACATCTAAGTCTCACAACCACCCTGCCAAGGAGGCAGCATCACCTCCATTTTGCAGATGAGGAAACTGAAGCTCAGAAGTTAATGGGTGCTTGGAAGTTCCCAAAGTCACAGGGAGAGTGAGCAGCTAAGACAACGGTGAAAAGCACATCTCTCTTGCCTGTTTTCACCAGAGGGTCTCCATCACTGTGCCCTCACTCACAGCTCCCTACATCTTCAGCCCCTTGAGGAGGCAGAAACAGGAGCAGAGAGTCAGTTCAGAGGGAAGAAAGAGCCAAGCCCTGAAAACTGCCTATACCCCAGGTTCTGGCATAGGGTGGGTCTGAATACCTGCAGTTGGAGTCTATGAATTCAAGCTCCATCACCTGCTAGTTGATTTGAAGGAAACAACTTACCACTGTTTTATATCTCCATCTTCGTTTCTGTAAAATGGGAATGATGATGATAGTCCCATCTCAGAGTGCTGTAAGGTTTAAATGAGCCATTAGGAGTTCCCTGGTGTTTAATAAGTGTTCAATAAAGCTTAGCTCTTAATAGCATCGTCAACGATGTCATTATTCTGACTGTTCCAAACACAGCAAAACAAGACATACTGGTACTGCTGAGCTTCCAGACAGAGCACCAGGGCACTATGGTCAATTCTCCTCCCTTAGATTGGCCACGGTGCAAGTGGCCAGTGTAGACATCTCCCCAAAGCAGAGACCTGGTCCTCCTCTAGGGTTAATCGGCCTTCAGTTCCCGACATGTGGCTCTGAGGTCAGTGAACTCAGACTACTGCTAACAATAAGAGTTTTGAGCAAGAGAGCTCTTTGTAAGACTCACGTCTTTCATCTTAGTGAAGAAAGAGCTGAGATAAAAAAGGTGGAACTGGCCCAGCTGCTCCTTGTTCTCAGTGGGGTTCCCAAAGGGGCAGCTGTGGGGTGCTGAGGGGACACCTCGTAAGACTTGGATGTAAGCTCAGTAGCTATGTCATGTGAGAAAGTCGGCCGTTCTGAGCCTCATTTAAGCTCTGTTAGTACAAGCATTAGTGGCATAATGCGTACAACACCCTGTTAGCCACAAAGCGGCACACCAGTGTGGGAGATTGGGACGGATATGTATCCACCACCGCGTGTAGAGCAGATCGCCGGTGGGAAGCTGCTGTGTAACACGGGGCGCTCAGCTCAGTGCCCTGCGATGACCTAAGGAGCAGGATAGGGGGTGGGGCGGGGAGGCCCAAAAGGGAGGGGACATATGTATACATATAGCTGATCCACTTCCTTGTACAGCAGAAACTAACATCGTAAGGCAATTATATTCCAGTAAAAAAATAGGGAAAAAAGTATGGGGAACTAGAATTTGTTTTCATTCTCCCTGAATCTATCCCATTAATTCCAGAGTATGTATGTACTTCCCGCCAATCAGGCCTGACCTGCACACTCCTCTGTTTCCCTGTCTCAGCTGGTTTCGGGGTCTCGAGGAAGCAGCCAGCCGAAGGGGCAACGTGGGATGATGATGCACAGTCAGGCCTGATCTCCTGGAGACCGAAGTTCTTCCTGGGTGCTATTTTCAGCCTAGCTGGCTGTGGAAAGGTCAGCCTGTGACCTCATGGGAGTCCCTTCCCTGCCCCAAGCTTCATGCTCAGCTTCTAAGCCTGGAGATTAGAAACAGCCAAGTCTCTAGGGCCAAGCTGACTGTGAGCATCAGGTCTGTGACTGAACACGGGATGAGCAGCAGCTCTGGGCTGCCAGAGCATCATTGTAGATGTGGTGTCAGGGGAGCGGATGACAAGATGCTGCCAGGTCAGGTAGCCCCTGCTCAACACCATGGGCCACCCGACCCCCATCCCAGGCTTGGGTAACACTTGGGAGCCTCTCCTGGAGAGCAATGCTGACTGTCACTCCACCCAGGGACCATCTTGGCTCCAGCTCACAGCAGTACCCCAGAAAAGTTAAGAGATTTTCATAACCGTTTCCCACGTCTCCTTCTGCTCATGGGAATAAGAAGCATTCAGTGGGTGAAATTCACACAACAGTGTTTCCAAGTACCCTATCCATAATAAAGTTGTGATTTTATGAGCTACACGTCTTGCTCTTAATTCAGCACTTTCAGCACATTTGCTCTGATTCTAGCAGATTCAGGAAGCTTCCCTGTAAGTTTCTGAAGTGGTGGAAGGAGGGAGTTTTTACCAGAGCGTGTACTGCTATTACATGATAAAACGTGAAGGAATGATTCAATGGGTCAGAACACCCTCAAATTGATGACATGTTGATCAAATGCATGCATGACTTCAGGCAAAGGAGGTAATAACTATAATAACCATAACCAATCAATGGGTAAAAATCACCATCCTTAAATATGGCAAAAGTGCAAGCAGCAAAAGAAAAAAAAAATCAGAAACACTGGATTTCATCAAAATGAAAAACTCTGTGCAAAGGACACCATTAAGAAAACACAAAGGCAACCCACAGAGTGGAAGGAAATATTTGCAAATCACATATCTGACAATCAAATAACCAAAAATAAATCTAAGAGTGTAATTTGGTCAAAACTGTATCCAAGCAGATGAAAGCATAAACGCTGACATTTATGTATAAGGCCACAGGAGCTGCCCAGGTGAGAACGGATCAGAGACGTGCAGTGCTTTCCAGGGTCAAGGTCGCCAAGGAGTCAGGGAACAATGGCCTCCTTAAGGATCAAGAAGCTGCATCCCAGTGTTTGCCCTACTGTTAGTCATGGAGTAGGGTCCCAAACGCCAATTGTAAAAGCAAAGAATGGTAGAAATATAGTTTCTCCATATACAGTTGCTTGCCAAGCACAAGTTTTGTCTAGGAACTTTAGGATAGGGTGAGATTCTGTGAGAAAGCGAGAAGAGTACAGCATATGGGGTATCTTCTAGCCTAAACTAAGAGCACCAAGATTTAAGAAAAGAAACTGGAATTTAAAAAAAAAAAAAAAAAGAATTTAAAAAGCAAGCCAAATGAAAATGCTCTGTTACTGGCAACATGATGTGATCCTGTTCTGCCCGGTGACAGGGTGCAGTGCAGGTGGGAGTCGGGCACTTTGCTCACACTGGAGCCAAGTCCAGAGCTCCCGCCCGCCACTGTCGGCATCGTGGACTGAGTAGCACCGGCGCTTTGGCAGAGAAGAAGGTCCACAGCTCAGCAGGGTGGGGGTCCCAACTGGGGAACCACATGGTCAGTGACAGCAGGGACCCAGGAGGGAACATGGGTACTACCTACCAGGTGGGAGCAGAGGGCATGTGCAGTCACTCCGGAGTGATCACGCAACATCATTCACACCTCTTACACCACAAGCTAGGTTCTAATTTGCTGAAAAGTGAGAGGAAAAGGACTCGTTGTTTTGTTCCTACTGCTATGACTTTGTCCCATGACTATATCCCCAGATGGGTGCACCCGAGGAAAACAGGGAGACACATCTGTGTAAGTGTCAGATCATGGATCTGGATCCAAAAAGCCAACTGGAAGAGTAAAAGATTATAGAAACAGAGTTCGTAGTAGAACCTCTGGAATAACTGTGGACTTCTGGCTGGTGCTAGTGAACCTTAACAGCACATGTAGCAGTCAAAAATACAAACTTGAATTAAGAGCAGGCTAAAGAGATGTCTGGATGTGGTGGAGAGCGATGGAAAGTGCTCAAACCTTGGAGAATTGGGGGTTTGGGAGACCTAAGCCTTTTTCTTGCACTGCCACTAATTGAGCACCTCCTCTCTGTGCCTTTTCAACTGCTCGATGGTGTTGTTGGAGGACAGTCTCTAAGACCCCTTCTAGTTCTGATGCTCTTTCAATCTATAAATGTAGTTTCACAAGAGGAAAGCAATGGTCCCAGTCAGTTCTGTTCTAGTCAAACTACAGGGAGACAATTGAGTTTAGTCCTGGGACCCTCATAAGAGAGACACACAAAAATATCATTATTATCTAAATAGAGAAAGTTCTCAGAACCACATAGAAGAACTTGGTTTTATCCACCTAAAAGAGGCGATGCCTCAAGGAAGACATAGTATTTCTCAAATATGTTGTATAAAAGAAAAGTTACATTTCGCTGGCAAAGTCCCAGGAGTCCAGTCGAGAACAAGGGGGTGAAATCCACGGGGAGGGAATTTTAGCTTTACGTAAAGGGAAATTCTCATCCTTTAGCTTATTTGAAGCAGAAAGGCCCCATCCTGGGGACATTCAAACTTTAGGCAAGAGATTCACAGATCTACCTGCCGGTGACCTTGATGACATCCGAGTCCTGATCAATTCCAGAATTCCGTAAGTACCCACAAGGGAACTGGAGATTCGGTTCCTCATCACAGGAAAGGGATGACTGGTTATCCATGTGTCCTCACCATTTCTGAAGGCTTGGCAGGCAACAGGGGGTTCACTAATATTTGTGGCAGGGAGGGAGGGAAGCTAAGATCGAAGGCCCGGATCACACATTCCGCTGTGCGCTCAGAAGCTGTTGCTCAGAACTCAGCCTCCGTCTACTTGTGAAGGCACTGGATTCCAACCAAGGTCTCCAGAGTCTGCCTGTGAGCGCTGCTCAGTGTAATTAAACACCTGAGTCTCCCGGAAGGGATAGAATCAAAAGGAAACAAGCAAGCAGGGGACAATCTACAGCTGGCACCTCTTCCCTGCCTTCCTGCTTGTTTCGTGGGGAGGCTGGGCCTGACAGGTAGTCCCGCAGCCCCGGAGCCCCTCTCGCTTCGTGCTGTCTCTGCAGTGTGGTCAGCCTGCTGTCCTCTGTCAGGCTGTGCGTTTGTGCCTCGCCTTGCAGGCAACCCTTTAAAGTTTTGTGGTTCCTTTCTCCAATGCGTGCACTTTGCTTCCCTCATCCCTAATCCTAGGAGCTCTGAGGAGAGGGCCTGGTCCTCAGCTCTGTAGCTATGATCAGGAAGGGGGACCCCTCCCCTGCTCTAGCTCTCCACCCCCATTCCAGCTCAGCTCAGCCCCTCTTCCCATCCCCGCGGAGGAACAGGGTCCCCTGCTGCAGAGGGTTGATGCTACAAGGAGGGCACAGTGCTTCTGCAGAACTCCCCAGCGGCTTTTCACAGATGTGATTTTCTCAGCCTCCTGCTCTTTCATTTTGCTGTTCCTACCAAGACCTCTCTCCTTGCCAAGCTTTCTTGAGGCGACAGTGGCTTTTTATCACCACGTAGCTATGATTCAGAGCCAGACCTCTAGCTGACAAGAACTAAAATTATTCTCTCTCACACACGCAGAGGACCACAATCGGGAAAAGTGAAAATGGAAATGTTTTTTAAGTTTGCAAAGTCACTATCAGGTGAGGATTTATGGAGTCGGCCCTGACAGCTCCTTGCTTTGCAGCATCTTCACCAGAAGATTTTTGTCTTGGTGTCTAGTTCCACCAACAAACCCCTGTCAAGCTCTTCCATGTGCAAAGCATTGTGCTACCCTATTCCAAGACCACCTTTGCACACAAAACCTCCTCCTCCTCCTCTAAACCCCCTGCCAACGCCCTCCGATGTCTCTGACTCAACTGCTGAGCAAAACATGCAGACCAAGGGTGCTGGGAGAATGGCATCACCATCCACCAGCTCACCATCTGGGGCTCCAGACTGGGCACCAGGCACAAACACGCTGAAAGCGAAGACCCTTTACTTCCACTTATACCACCGAAGGGGCATCATCTCTATTCTGCAAATGAAAAAACGGGCTCAGGAATCAAGCAACCTGTTCACTGGAGCATTCAGTCATGGAATCAGGATTCGTACCTGTGCTTATCTCTTTTGGCCCTGTGGATGGCCTCTCTTATGATTTTAGAAATTAAAATCATGTTCTTGACCCAATTCATTTGCATGTGCAGCTTGACAGATTCTGACGGCAGTGAAGATTAGCTTTCAGAAGCCATCCTCCTTATCTAGTCTCCTCGCTGGCAGCATCATTTCAGAAGCAGGCTATCCAGGACTAGGGGACAGTCTTTGATGGGGACAAGCTGATTAATACTGTGGCTGTAGCAACTTTAGTCTAACAAACTGAGTGACAGAGTCCAGAAATCAGTGGTGGTATCCTCCAAGTAAAAAAATAAATCTGCACGCAGGTGGCCTCTTTCTAAATGACACACTAAAAGACTGAGATCTGGATGTTCAAACAACTCAGCAGCTCAGCTGGATGGCTTGGCATGCGACGGACTGTCAGAGGTGCTCACTAAGCACTACCTAACCTCTTGTAAGAAGGAATCTAAGATGTTGACAAGCCAGGAGGCTCAGTGTGGCCACTCAGCCCCTCTCAGACCAGCACACCTTTCCTTCCTGCCTTTCTTCCCCTCTCTTCACTCTCCCACTCGGCAGGAAGGGGCGGTGCTGTTTTCCCTGCAGCTTTCTGCTTCACGGCCAGGATCCTGGGGTGGCAGTGCAAACTGGTGAACAGAAAATGAACCTGGAGTCAGGGATCTAGGTTTCAATTCTGACTCTACCGGTCATATTAAGGTTGACCCAGAGAAATCTAATTGAACTCTCCAAGCTTCAGTTCCCTCACCTGGAAGACTAGGGTAATAATACCTGTGACAGAGCATTGTCAGGAGACTTAAGGAAGAATACGTATAACGTGTCCTTCACAGTGTATGCTAACATCATTGTCAGTACCGTTCTTATCTCTCTGTCTGAATGCCACACAGACCCCACCCATCATCCACTGGCCAAGCAAAATCTCCTTAATGCTGCTCTTACCTCCACTTTACAGAAATGATCCGCTCCCAGGAGTCTGAGAGCACAGATGGGCTCTACTACTTATTCCACGAACATTCACTGCTTTCCAGCTTCACATGGTTTCTCCTGTTTGCATTAACCCTTCCCAAACTAGATTGTAAGCAGACTGAGGAAGGAGTGATGCCTTATTTTAACCCCCTTACTGCATTTATTCGCTATTGACTGAGCCCTCCGTGGACCACATAATGGCTCACACAGCCCCAAACCTAAGGCAACTGGAAGTCTGACTGGAGAGAGATCTGCAGAAAAGACGCAATGAGAAAAATCTGAGGAGCCTGACCCAGAGCTCTTCCCAAATAAACAGAGTATGTATCCCCTGACCCTCTACTTGATCCCTGACTGGCTGAGGAGCCCTAGAACATGTTCCCATAACCACCTGTCCTTAGTACAGACTCATCTCACTTCACAGCCATTTCTTATTTACTGATCTAGTCCCCCCAGCAGACCATCAGCCATGAGAGGGCAGAGCTACATATCCCATTCAATGCTCCATCCTCAGCACCGATGGTATCTGGGACACAGTGAAAGTGAAAATTGCTCAGTCGTGTCTGACTCTTTGCGACCCCATGGACTATACAGTTCATGGAATTCTCCAGGTCAGAATACTGGAGTGGGTACCCTTTCTCTTCTCCAGGGGAGCTTCCCCACCCAGGGACTGAACCCAGGTCTCCCGCATTGCAGGAGGATTCTTTACCAGCTAAGCCACAAGGGAAGCCCAAGAATGCTGGAGTGGGGGATGATGCTGAGCTATCAGGGAAGCCCTACACCGTCCACAGTAGACACCCAAAAATGTCTCTTAAACAAGACTTGACTGATCGAGGTTCTAGGGAATTGGCAGGGAAATCTAATGTTTGTCTTCTCAGGGACCATACTTGTTCACGTATTTTTTAGAAAACATCTCCCTGGTGAGCTTTCCTCCTGACTAATTTTAAAGAAGGAACATGATCTCCTCCCCTGTGTGATTTCGCTCGAGCTGTCTGTAGTTGTCAGCCTCGCATTTGAGAGCCACAACAAAGGCTGGATAAAAAGCAGCTGAAGAGGTGTGAAACTTGATTAGTCGGGTTCCTAGGCTGAAAATAGAATAGAGGTAAAGCACCCTTCACCCACCCTCACCTCTTCTCATCAAGCTCTGAGGACATACCACGAAGGAAGCAGCTGCCACAGTCTACTGGCATAACTTGGTATCCGGGCGACCAGCACCAGCCGCTACCATGGTGATCAGAAGTGCAGGAAAGCGCTGAGCTGGGGGTGATGATGCGGGCCTGAGCCCAACCTTGCTTCTAACCAGCTGTGTGATCTTCAACAGGTTACGCCACAATTTCCTTATCCAGAAAAATACAAACATGGAGAGAATACTACCTGTCCCATGGGGTACTGAGAATCTCAAAGAAGACAAGAGTCACAGAAGCAAAACAGGAACAAAAGCCTTGACTACAGCAACATCTCCATGGGATAGCTCCCACTTGGATGGAAATATTTGAAAAGAGAAAGAAAAGGATTTTGCAAATGACACGGGCAGCCACAAGGTCAGAGACAATACCCCTCATCCATTTGGCTTCCCACTGGCAGTTTCCTCAGATCTAAGACCTCTGTTGCACACGCTTCCCCCAGTGCGGCAATCCAGTGACGAACAAGGGTCATGTCGTCCCAGAACACACATCAGATATTTTGTCACCGTAATTATCATTCAAAATTACAGACAAGGTTTCCAGAAAAGCGGGCTTTCCAGGTGGAGCTAGGGGTAAAGAACCCACTTGCCAATGCAGGAGATATGAGAGACATGGGTTCAACCCCTGAGTCAAGAACCCCTGGAGGAGAGCATGGCAACCCACTCCAGTATTCTTGCCTGGAGAATCCCATGGACATAGAAGCCTGGCGGGCTACAGTCCATAGGATCACAAAGAGTCAGATGTGACTGAAGCAACTTAGCACGCAGGCACCAGAAAAAGCACCCCCTCTCTGCAATTCTTCTACAGCCCCTTTCTCTTGACAACTTTTCCCCCTGCCCTCAACAACATACACCCTGAAGAGAACATTTCCCCCCATTGACATCCCAAAATAAATCAGCAACAGAAGCAAAAAAATGAAACTGTGATGTTGGATAAAACTTGGTTCAAAACCCAGTTAAACAACCTCTTAAATTGCGACCTCAGATAACTTAATACTTTGTGTTTCTGAACCTTGGTTTTCTTATCTACAAAACAGGAATAAGAGAGCCAGCGTATGAGGCTGTTGAGTGAAGTTCCCAGCAAGACGTTGGCAGGTCTTGGTGTTCGGTGCATGAGTGTTTCCAGGCCCTTCTCTCCTCCGGGGAGAACACCAACACTCCATGTGGCACCACTTCCTGGCCAGTGAAAATCCTGCCAGTCGGCTCTGGAAGGTGATGCTTCCTGATCACACAAATGACTCTCTCCTCCTTTAAGAGCTTCCCCTAACTTGCTCTGCAGTCAGGCCATTTTTTTTTTTTTTAAGAGAAGCTTTATATTTAGGAAACTCACATCCAGATACACATATTTTAATGGCCTGTACTTTAAATACAGCAATGCACCTGATATTTTATACAAGTTCAAATTTGTATAAAGCAGAGCACACCCAAAGGATTAACAAAGGATTGAGAAGCATCATAGTTGGATGAGTGCTGGAAATGCGCTGCAGGAGTGGAAACGGAGGGCCAGGGAGAGAAACGACCACTGTTAGAACACCCAGGTGTGAAGCACCGTGCTAGGTGCATGGCATCATTTTATGTTTTTCCGTCCTGAAAATATGATCAAGGAGAGGCTGGTATGTCCATTTTCAACAGAGGAAACTGCCATTAATCAAGAGTTCTATGCAACTAGACATTATTAATCCAGAGTATGCAAGTAGATATTATCATACTAAGTGAAGTAAGTCTGAAAGACAAATATCATATGATATCACTTACATGTGGAATTTAAAATACAGTATAAATGAACCTACCTAGGAAACAGACTCAGACATAGAGAATAGGCCTGTGGTTGCCAAGGGGCAGGGCGGTAGGGAGAGGGATGGATGGAAACTAGTATAATGTAGGATGGATAAACAGGAACTAATGGGAACCATACTGAATATCCTGTGATAAACCATAATGGAAAAGAATTTTTTTTAAGTATGTGTTTATCGGAGTCACTTTGCTGTACAGTAGAGATTAGGCTTTCCAGGGGGCACTAATGGTAAAGAACTCACTTGCCAATGCAGGAGATGAAAGAGATGCAGTTTCAATCCCTGGGTTGGGAAGATCCCCTGGAGGAGGGGATGGCAACCCACTCTGTATTCTTGCCTGGAGAAGCCCATGGACAGAGGAGCCTGGCGGGCTATAATCTTTTGGGTCGCAGAGTCGAACACAACGGAAGTGACTTAGCATGCACATGTGTGTATGTGTATAACTGTCACTTTGCTATATGGCAGAGATTGGCACATTGTAAATCAACTATAGTTAAATTAAAAAAAATTGTTTTTTAAATAGTACAGGTCTAAAGAACTGGTTGGTTCCAAAGCTTGTGCTTTTTCTCACATTTCAACAGCATGTGCCCAGACACAGAGAAGTGAAAGGGCAGAGACACCCAGAGGTCCTGCCCTCTGGGAGCCTAGAGTGTCATGGGAGCTGGACAAAAATATACTGAAGACAACAAAGATAACTCTCAAGTCGTAAGAATGTTACAGAGCAGTGTGATTCTAAGTGCAAGCAAGTAAACCCAAAGCAGGGCCCATCAGCTTTAAAATATGACAACAATGAGGGGCTGAGAACCGGCAGGTAATAAGCAGAGATGGTCTCCTGGAGAAGAACAGGCAGGGATGCAGACGACAGAAAGCTCAAGGTTGTGTTAAAGATGGAGATGTCCAACTGGAACGCAGAATGGTAGATAGAGCTTTTTAAATCATCAGGGTCTAGAGAAGAAAAAAAACACTGATTTGCTAGCTAAGAAAAAAAAAATCTCTAAGAATAAATGTGAAATGAACAGTTATTTCTGCCATAGCACTCTGGCCACTGCCCCATTTCCCAAAATGAGCATAAACCTAAAATGAAATTAAACAGCAGTCCCATGTTCCTGAGAAGGGAGCAGCGATTATTATTTTCTTTTTTTCTAAGAACAGGAAGGAAAATAACTGGGACGGGCAAGAAACAATTGCTGTTATTAACAAGAAAACCATGACATCTGAATGTAGATTTTCAGCTTTTCAAAGAGCTATGCTATGCTAAGTCACTTCAGTCGTGTCTGACTCTGTGTGACCCCATAGACGGCAGCCCACCAGGCTTCCCCATTCCTGGGATTCTCCAGGCAAGAACACTGGAGTGGGTTGCCATTTTCTTCTCCAATGCATGAAAGTGAAGAGAGAAAGTGAATTTACTCAGTCGTGTCTGACTCTTAGCAACCCCATGGACTGCAGCCTACCAGGCTCCTCCGACCATGGGATTTTCCAGGCAAGAGTACTGGAGTGGGGTGCCATTGCCTTCTCCGTTCAAAGAGCTACCCTATGTCATTATCTCATTTAGTTCTCACTTCAACCAAATGAGATGGTCAGGAGAGCTTCTTACCTCTAATCCACAGGAAATGAAAGGTACAGACTAAAGCAGAGAGGTAGAAACCACCGAGGACTTGAACCCAAACCTCTCAACTAGCAATTCAGGGACAAAGTTCCAGAGATGCCCACCTGTCACAGAGGGCTAATGTTTGCTGGCATCAGTTGAGGGGAGAAGAGGAGAGGGAGACAGGCTGAGGTAGACACACACCGCTGGCCATCCCTCACTAACTGTGTTCCTTATCCTGCATTCCTACCTGATGCATGACCACCCAGAAGACTACATTTCCCAGCCTCCTTTGCAGCTAGGCATGTGGCCAGGTTACCAAGTGCCAGCGAAAGTGATATGAACAAAGGTAACATGCACAACTTCCTAGTCTTGTCCTCAAAAGGAGAACAGTTCAGGGAGCTCAGGAAGAGTTCAGTTCCACCCCCGTCCCACCCCACCCGCCTCTTTTCTGGAGAAAGAACATACGGCCAAAGCTGGAACGGCCATATGGGATCCCAGTATGGAAGTCATGTATTTAAGACAGCAGAGAAACCTGGGCTTTGATGACTGCAGCAGTCAGTCCAGCCCTACACATTTAGGAAACATATGTCCCATCTCTGTCCAGCAACTAAACCTATATCCTAACTAATAAAGAAGTTTTGCCAGTAGCACTGAACACCATTTCTAAAACTCCAGAACTTTCTCAACAGTTCAGATTCAACAAGACCATAAATATTTTATGAAGAGTCTGGTATGTGTTTGAAGTCTCTTAAGAGCATCTTACAGCCTTCAGGGAGATGGGCCCAATCCTTTTTGAAAAACCAGTATAATGGCATAGAGTGCAAAAAGGCATATTCCACAAAGGTGAATAAAAAGAAATAAGAATGCTTAAATAAAATCCTGAAGGAGCCAGGGTAAAGTCCCTATTTGCTTGCAAATAACAATCTAAGCTGAAAGGGGGTCATAAAGCATCCCGCATGGGTGGTGGTGGTCGGCTCAAACCGTGCAGGGTGCAGGTCACTCGGGGAAGGCACTGGCACCCCACTCCAGTACTCTTGCCTGGAAAGTCCCATGGAGGGAGGAGCCTGGTGGGCTGCAGTCCATGGGGTTGCTAGGAGTCGGACACGACTGAGCGACTTCCCTTTCACTTTTCACTTTCACGCATTGGAGAAGGAAATGGCAACCCACTCCAGTGTTCTTGCCTGGAGAATCCCAGGGGCAGGGGAGCCTGGTGGGCTGCCGTCTACAGGGTCGCACAGAGTCGGACACAACTGAAGTGACTTAGCAGCAGCAGCAGGTTACTCGTGTCCCTTCCTGCCAAGAAAGAAGGTGATGTAAGGAAACGCTATGGTTGAGTCCAATAACTCTCTTGGAGCTCTCAGGCCCCACCCCGGGGAGGGAGTGGGCAGAGGTTGACTAAAGCCCTGAACAGGATGAGATCCAGCCCAGCAGAAGGAGGAGGCACTGCTGTGGACTCAAGGGATGCTCACAAGAGTCCCCTCAGCACTCACATTCTGCTCTGGGTTTAAGGAGCTGAGGCAGAGGAGGACAGGGGGGAAATATGCAGAGACAGAACAGCAAGGGCTGGGCTTGTAGGGTGGAGGGTGGAGGCCGCCTGGAGGAGGAGTATGATGTCTAGACCCCCTGCCATCATCAGAGAGACAGGAAATGAATGTGGCTTAATTACAATGACAGGATGACAGCAATGACATTATGAGGAGAGAATCAGAAAAGTGCAAAGCCCATATTAAGAAAACGAGAACTGTCACTTAACCGTCAAATTCTCCCTGGAAGAGATCCCCCCAGACACAGTCATGCCCCTAACTGAGACTGAGACCCCAAGATAGAGGGACTCTCCCCTCATCCCTGACAATCCCACCTTTGAGGGGTCCCCCCGAAGGGCTCAGCCCACAGTGAAGTCTCCATCTCCAGGCCCAACCCCCAGTGTCCACCCCCCAGACCTCAGACTCCTGGGAGTGCCACCCACAGAGACACCTCCATCCTCAGAGGTCTATCGAGGGAGGCACTCGGTACGTGGCTGCTAAATGAGGTCACCTCTCCCAAATGTCACCCTGAGGGGCCTTGTGCTTCTCTCAGCACCAACACACAGGCAAACCACACATGCAAAAGAGGGGGTCCACCCATCACCCCACAGGGTCAGCCTTGCAGGAGACCACTGAAAACCTATTCAAGGATGGCAAGGGGATCAGGGCAGGGCTGACTTGTCAACACCTACAAGTTAGACATAAAATCCAGAAGATGGACACACTGTAGATCACCAACATCCAGAGATGATCTCAAATGCCCATTTTAGCCAAGTCTTCTCCTCTTCCTATTGCAATTTTTTAAAATCAGAATTGAGAAACGTGAGCAAACTTGAAAATAGTTTTCCTGCTTCCTGGCAGCCTCTGGGGAATTAGCTAAGTTACCATAAGATATTCAGTGACAGAGAACAAAGAGGAGAAGCAACGGAAGGCTTCTGGATAATCTATATTATGGTTAATACGTGGCAACAGAATAACCAAGAAATACTATTTCCGATGCCTATAAAATTCAAAGCAAAAAGGAGAAAATCACAATGTTACCAGTACCTCAAAGCTCGTTGGCTTTATTTCCCTCTACTCCCCTTGAAGAATGCTAGTCTGATCCGAGGGGGACTGGGGAGGGAGATGCATTGACCCCGGAGCATAAACACGGGGTGTGGTCAGTGTTCCCTGTCACCCAAGATCCCAATTCTGGGGTCACCCAGCCCCGTGAGCCACGCAGTAAGGACGCAAGTGCGCACGTGTGCACACAGGCAAAGCAAGATAAAAGAGAGCCCCGTAAATCAAGTAAGACTTCAGCAGCTGTCCTGAACAAAGGTTGTCTGGAATGTGAGTTTACAAGGTAATTACCAGCGCATTACACAGAGAGCAATAACTTTGTTGTTAGCACAAGAATTTGTCAGACTTGTCACACAGAAAGGGGAACAGCTGTAACTGTAAGTGACAGGTTGCTGAAAAAATGGCTGGTGTCTGAAGCACCTGGTCCCCCGAGTTTCTACCGTAAATTTGTTTTTAAATTAAAACAACAGGCAAGTGTACAAAAACTTCCCACTGTAGAAACTGCTGGCTTGTTCAAGTTTATGGAGAGAATTTTCAAAGTGTGAGTGGTGTGCCAGAGAGGACAGGCTGATGAGGTCCGTGTTCTCAGTCCACACCATCGCAGACGGGCACAGGGGAAAGAGCTGGGCTTTTAATTCAGAGTCCCAGACACAAATCCTGTCTTTCTGACATACTAGCCATGCATTCTTGGCAAAGGAGTTAACTTCTTCCAGCTTCCATTTCCTTGTAAAATGTACTTAATAATCTCTAAGGCATAGAGTTGTTGCAAACAGGGGGATTTGCATATAGAATATTTAGCACAGCACCTGGCAAACAGCAAGTGATCAGGAAACAAAGTAACAATTAAGCAGACTTGCCTACCTAAATATCATTCTTGGGGCATATTGCAGAGGTGACTGCCTGTGTATTACACTTAAAAAAAAAAAGAAATGGAAACATTATAAAGCTTTGAAAAGGTGGGGAGAGAAAAGAGGTGATGATAATTGTTTGGGTTTTCCTTTAGAGACTATACCCAGGAAATTACTTTCTCTGGAGAAGAATGGCTTTGGAGAAACAGTTTACCCTCATATGCCACCAGAGCTGTTTTCTTATCTCTTCTTCCAGGTAAAAAGTTGCAAGGAAGTCTCCTCATATTTGAAAGCCTTTAGGGAGCTCATGAAATGGAGCCTATTTTCTAACTGACCACTCTCAGCACATTTTCTGTAATGCATATAATGAAGTATTTCGATTGACGGAGCATCTCATCTTCCCCCTAAGAGACAGAAATTGTGCCCGGAGCACGGTGCATCTGGTTGTTTACTGGTGCCCCAAGGCTCACAAAATGCTGCAAGCACTGCCTAGAAAACTAGGAGATGTTAAGGCTGAAATAGTTCTAGAAGAGCAAAGATCCTTTTACACGACATGAGAAAGCACCTCGAGTTCTAATTAAGCTAAAGCAATTAGCCACCCACAGATACTTTATGCTGCTCCCCATGGTCAGGCAATCATCTCTATTAAAACCCATTTTAAAAAAAGAGCAGACCCAAAAGTTCCCCGCACACACTTCCCACAAACCAGTTAAGCCTTAGACGCATCTGGTAAACACACAGCGCCGGGCTCTGGGTGTGGCAGAGGGGCTTTCAGGAAAGGAGTACCTCAGACATGATGAGGTGATGGCAAATAAAACGGAGGCGAGCTGCAAACGGAACAAAAGGGGTAACAAAACCCACTTGCCAAGGGGTCCCTGGATTATGGATGGGCTGGACAAAGCCAGACAAGCTGAAGCCTCCGTTTCCCTGGTCTTAGAATCCCCTGGTTGGTGTAACAAGATGTCAACTCCACCCTGAGGAAGCACATCAAGCAGAAGGGTTTCTGCCAGCTGGAACTAGCGCCCAGCTTCATCACCTGTGACCAGACTACCGTCCAAACCCATGCTTCACGGGAGGTCTGTCCTCTCTCACACCACAGTGCGTCATGGAAGCACCAACAGGGTGCATTTGGCAGGTTCACAATGAGTCCAATCCACTCAAGTTCACGTGCTTTCCCCAGCCCAGTTAGGCCTAATCTTCCCCAAGACTCCCTTTAGTGAGGGGAGTTCATTGTTGTTTACAACCCAAGGCTGTTTCCAGACTTGGTAGTAGTGGCAACAGCTACAAAATGGTCAATGGTCAAGCATTTAAAAATTAAGGGCTTCCCTGGTAAAGAATCCACCTGCAAAGCAGGAGACCCTGGTTCAGTTCCTGGGTGGGGAATATCCCCTGGAGAAGGGAACGGCTACCCACTCCAGTATTTGGGCCTGGAGAATTCCATGGACTATGTAGTCCATGGGGTCTCAAAGAGTTGGACACTACTGAGTCACTTTCGGATCTTCCCTGGTGGCTCAGACGGAAAAGCGTCTGCCTACAACGCGGAAGACCTGGGTTCAATCCCTGGGTCAGGAAGATCTCCTGGAGAAGGAAATGGCAACCCACTCTAGTATTCTTGCCTGGAAAATTCCATTGACTGAGGCACCTGGTTAGGCTACAGTCCATGCATTCATTTTCACCCCCTGTCCATAGGGAATTGGTTCTAGGACCAATTGATTAGAAGATATGAAAACCAACAGATTTTTAAGTCCCTTATATAAAATGGCATAGTATTTGCCTATAACCCACATACACCCTCCCATATACTTTAAATGATCCCTAGATACTTATAGTACCTAGTACAATATAAATGCTATGTAAATAATTGCCTGTATGTGGCAAATTTAAGGTTCATGAACTTTCTGAAAGTTTCTCTTTTTAATATTTTCAGTCCATGGTTGGTTGAATGCGAGGATGCAGAATCCATGGATACAGAGGGCCAAGTGTACTTTCCTCAAGAACTAGGGTTATTTCTGTTTTTCAGTCCAGTGAAGTTAATCCAAAGCCCCATTACTTCTCAACTGAATAAGAGCTGTTTATTCCTGTAGGTTTTTACCTTTTGGATTTAGAAAACCTCTCAATCACCAAACAGACATCAAAAATATTGATCTAGATCAGCACTGTTCAATAGAAATAAGATTTTAAATTTTCCTAGGATTTGCATTAAAGAGTAAAAATATATACAAAACTATTGTACTAGAATATTTTACTTAACCCACTCTAGCAAAACCATTACTATTTCTAGATATAATACAAAAGATTGAGATACTTCTGATTTTGTTTTCATGCATCCTTTCTCTAGTACCACACTGAACTATGCAATCTAGAGCTATTTTTAAATTGCCGTGGAAAAACTTCCACAATTCACTGTCCTATGAACAAGAAGTATACCAAAATGTATAGCATGGTCTCATTTTAACTATTAAAACGTGTTATCTGTGTGTTCAGGTATGGACAGACAAAAATCTCTAAGGGAAACACCAAACGTTAACAGCAATTTTAAGAAACAGAATTATGTATGGTTAGTCATTAGTTTCTACTTTGTGCTCTTTTGTTATTTTCTGAATTTCTGTGCAGTAAATATATACTGTTTAAATTAATAGGAAAACTCTAAAGCTAGTCTTTAAAAACAAAAACCCTCCCTTATTTTAAGCCGTAACACCCCAATCCTATGGCACTGTAGCCACTGCCCTACTTCCGGCTAACCAAAAGGATGGACAAACTTGATGCCCCACCCCTTGCCCAGTCACTGTGATACTTACAGCCAATCATCATGATGGCCACGGCAAAGATCTTCTCAATGTCTGTGGACGGGGCGATGTTCCCAAAGCCCACGCTGGTGAGGCTGGTCATGGTGAAATACAACGAGGAGATGTAGACGGAATTCTTGCTGGGACCCCCTTCCCACTTCCCTGAGCCAGACCCGTTAAACTGGTAAGGGGTGCCAATGTCCATGGCCAGCTGGTAGAGCCAGCTGTTGTTGCGGATGGTCTTGGTGTCCTCGTCGAAGATCTCATAGTCCCCGATGCTGTACCAAATGCAGGCCATCCAGTGAGCGGCCAGCCCGAACACACACACCAGCAGGACCAGCACGGCAGCTCCATACTCGATGTAGTGGTCCAGCTTCCGGGCCACGCGTCCCAGGCGGAGCAGCCGGACAACTTTCAGAGAGCTGAACAGGCTGCTGATGCCCTGGGAGGAAAGGGGCACAGGGTCAGGGCTGAGAACAGAGAGAGCACCAACTCCGTCCCGCCACCTCCCAAGAGGCTCCCTTCAGCACGCGTATCCCATGAGACGCTAGAGTATGCAACCCTTAAAACATTGCTTCAAAATAAGTCATGACATAGAGAAATGCCCATATATACTTTTATGCTTAGATACAATAAGAATTTTAGTCCACCATATACAGAAGGGAGATTTCCATTAGCTTTTCCCTACATCCTTTAAAAAGCAAATAAAAAGCTAAAATAAAAATAAGACAAATAAAAGTTGAATTTCATTCTCATATTATATATATGTATACAAATACAAATACGAGCATTTTTCCATACTATTCATTTTAAAACAATGTTAAGGGTTGTGTAATATTTCATATTAAGTAATATGAAATATTTTTAGAGTTGCATATTTATTTCATATTGAAAAATGGTCAGGAAACACACATGGAAAGACATAGAAAACATTAACAGGGGTAATTGCTACACTGTCAAATTATAGAATTACAGGCAATTTTTATTATATTTCATATATATTTTTGTTACATTTGCATATATTTACTTCTGCAATTAAAAATTGTTACCTTTACTATTACAAAAATACATATTTAAAGAACAAATAATTTTTTAAGGTAAAAATAAAGGAACAACTGAAAAGAATAAAGAACTGAGATTCTGTTTTCCCAGGAAAGTTACAAACTCTTGGAAGGTTACAACACTTCAGTCAGGTCAGGGATACAGCCAGACAAAATGTACTTAATCTCAATCAATCAAGGAATCTCAAAACCAGAAGGAGCCTTCTGATTTCACCTGCTTTAAGTCTCCTCCTTCAAATCCCACTGGGACAGGGTATTCTCCAGACAGTTCTCTAGGGAACAGCACTGTGGTAGGGCAGGAACACCAGTGTAGAAATCTTTAAAATGGGGTCTACCCCTCAGGTGGGTCACTAACTTGCTGTGTCAATTTGGACCATGCAGTTACCTCTCAGTTCACCAGTCTAGACAATGCGGGAGGTGGACGGGAAGAGCTCTACAACTCCTGCATAGGCCAACTTACTCTTCCTTATCTCCTAAGGGAGCTGAAATATATCACGGAAGCTATACCATTCAAATCTCAAACTCACATTCCAAAATGATTCCAAGGTGCACGGAAAGGAGATTTCCATTAAAATCTCCCAAATTCTATTAAAAAGCAAATAAACATCATAAAGACATTTCTTTGAATGAAGACTTTGGTCTCCCTTACACAGCAAAAACCTAACAGCAGAATGACGCCCTTCGCCAGGCAGAGTGAAGGACTTGCCACTCCTCTAAGCTCTGGACAGGTTCCAGCTCACTGTTTCCTCTTTGGTCCTCCATACCATTAATGACAACACTCAAGGGTCAGGTTATGTCACAGACAGAAGGAAAAAATGTAGAAGTTTCCTGGTGAGTCTGTGTCACCTCCTCCTGGACACACAGCTAATCACATTTCCCAGCCTCTTTCTATCCGGGTAGGTCTCTGGAACCAGGTCCAGCCAATGGAATTCGAGGTGGACGAAGTGTCACTTCCAAGCCAAGGAGATAAATGTAAGAATACTTTCTCTACAAGTTCTCTCTTCCCCAGGGCATGCCTTCTTTGAGGTCAGGTACTCAACATTCAAAAATCTAAGATATCTGGTATCTGGTCCTATCACTTCATGACAAACAGGTAAAAAGTGGAAACAGTGACAGATTTTATTTTCTTGGGCTCTAAAATTGCTGTGGATGGTGACTGCAGCCATGAAATTAAAAGATGCTTGCTCCTTGGAAGAAAAGCTATGATAAACCTAGAAAGTGAAAGTGAAGTCGCTCAGTCGTGTCTGACTGTTTGCGACTCCGTGGACTGTAGCATACCAGGCTCCTCCATCCATTGGATTCTCCAGGCAAGAATACTGGAGTGGGCTGCCATTTCCTTCTCCAGGGGATCTTCCCGACCCAGGGATTGAACCTGGGTCTCCTGCATCGCAGGCAGACGCTTTAACCTCTGAGCCACCAGGGAAGCCCATGATAAACCTAGACAGTGTATTAAAAAGCAGTGACATCACTTTGCTGACAAATGTCTATCTAGTCAAAGCTATGGTTTTTCCAGTGGTCATGTACGAATGTGAGAGTTGGATCATTAAGTAGACTGAGTGTCAAAGAATTGATGCTTTCAAATTGTGGTGCTGGAGAAGAGTCTTGAGAGTCCCCTGGACTGCAAGGAGACCAAAGAAGTCAATCCTAAAGGAAATCAACCCTGAATATTCATTGGAAGGACTGATGCTGAAGTTCCAATACTTCAGCTACCTGATGCAAGGAGCCAATTCATTGGAAAAGACCCTAATGCTGGGAAAGATTGAGGGCTGGAGGAGAAGGGGGTGAGAGAGGATGAGATGGCTGGATGGCATCACAGACACAGTGTACATGAGTCTGAGCAAACTCCAGGAGATAGTGAAGGACAGGGAAGCCTGCTGCAGTTCATGGGGTCGCAAAGAGCTGGACACAACTTAGCAACTGAACAAAAACTGAAGATGATAGACATACAGCATGGAGGGGGCCTGAGTCCCTTGGAGGTTATGTGGAATATAGCATCCCCCAAATCAGCTTGAATCCTATTGTGATGTCAATGAAAAAAGGAACCTCTTATATAAGCCACTGAAACTCTGGGGGTATTTGTGACAGCAGCTATCATTAGCCTTCTCTGGAAAATGAACACACAAACCATATGGAGCATAGCCTTGGCAATAAAAACCAAACAGGTTACCACACAAATTATTTCACTGAAGTATGGGTGGAAAAAAAGTGAAACTGAAAGTTTTAGTCACTTGGTTGTGTCCAACTCTATAACACCATGGACTGTAGCCTGACCAGGCTCCTCTGTCCATAGGAGAGGAGGAGTGGGTAGCCATTCCCTTCTCCAGGGAATCTTTCCGACCTAGGGATTATTCTTTACCACTAGCACCACCTGGGAAGCCCTTAAAAAAAAAAAAAAAAGGTTTTGTAACCATGAAATTCCCAACAGAAATAATCATTTCTGGCCCAGCATACACCTGCCAATACATAATAATGTATCTTACTAGGCAAAAGGGACTACAGAGCCAGGCGGTTCATCCAAACTGCTGACTTTGACAGCTTAGCTTTGCCATGTCCAGTATTCATCCCCTGGATCCCCTTTCCCTCCATGTGCTTTTCTCAAAAATCTTCCATGAAAAATGGTTGAGAAAACCCTCATATTAAGGTGCAATAGACTGATGATGGTAAATGGATATCCTCTCCCCCTAGGGTATTTGCATTTTAACAGAGGGAAACCAGCTTCCAATCGTGGAATTAAAAGTACCCACAGCCTGGATGAAGGAGATATTTTGGGAGGCAAAGAAGCCTTTTTGATGACTCAGAAATCAAACACATGTAAGCAGCCACCTACTCGCCACCTCCTCATAAGGAGGTTCCTGAAATCATCTTTCAAAGCAGCTCTACTCTGAAGCAGAACTCATTACCCTGGGCAAAATTGCCTTGTCATTTTTCCCTTACATTCAACCCAAAGCAACATTTATGGGGAACTGACTCTGTACTCCTTGTGCTAATGCTACAGGGAAGAGAGGAAAATGGTGCTTTGTCTTCTTGCTCACTATTGGGTCTACAGTGGCTGGCATGTGGAGGATGCTCGAGAGAAAGAAAGGGAAGAGGAAGCAAAAACCTGATTACTAATGAGAGGCAAAATAGTTAGTGAAGAGATATTTCTACTTAATAGTCCCAGAACTTGGAGCTGAGCAGCAGCACAGAAGTCGTCTCAGCACCTCTGAGTCCAGCAGTGTCCTCTAGAGCTCCCTTAGGAATGGTCCTTCAGCCTGTCCTTGAACCCTCCTCTGAACCACTGCCTCTTGAAGATCTAATTCTGTGGCAGGCATTCATGGAGATGAACTACCAGGCTCCCACCACTTTTCATACTTTCTGTGTGCTCCACCTGCACTTCCTCCTTCCGCTCCACTCCATCCCTCCCCAGTGGCCACCACGTCACATGCAAGCCCTACCCACAGGCCATGCTATCCTCTGGCCGTAAGCTCCAGGCAGCACGAGCATCCCACACATTGGACACACGCTTGCATCTCTGAACCTGCTCAGACAGGTCCCTCAGCTCAGAAGGCCCAGTTTCCCAATTTCTGCCAGCTGGTACACTAGTTACCCTTCAGGTCTGCCACGATCCCCACCCTACAGCCTTCTCAGAGCCCCTGGAAGTCACAACCAGCCAGTCACCCTTCGGTGTGTTCACAGTATTCTGTATCCATCACTTTGCATTAAAGTTTCCTACAGCCAGTTCCCTTCCCCAGCTACGCTGGGAACTACATCTTCCTGAAGATAGAGGCCACTTGTTACTCATTTTCGAAACTTCTTACATTGGGTTCAATAATGTTCCTCCCTAAATTCAAGTCTTTCCCAGAATCCTCAGAATGTAACCTTACGTGGAAATAGGGCTACCCTTGCAGGTACAGTTAGCTAAAATGAGGTCATATTGGAAAATGGCAAACCCTGAATCCAGTATGACTAGTGTCCTCATCAGACACAGAGAGACACACGTGACTACGAATGCAGAGATTGGAGTGATAGGTCTTCAAGCCAAGGGATGTCAAGGATGACTGGCAACACCAGAAATGAAGAGAAGGGCATGAAAGAGATTCTTTTCTAGAGCCTCAAAAAGAGCATGGCTCTGCTGACACCTTGATTTTAGATTTCTAGCCTTCAGAACTGAGAGAGAATGAATTTCTGCTGTATTGAGTCACCCAGTTCTTGGTAATTTGTCACAGCAGCCCTAGAAAACTAATGTATCTATACAAGCTTTAAAGCCAGCACCTTCTCAGAGAGGGTCTCAAATATTGTCTAAACTGAATTGAAGAGTTTGGCTTATGAGAGAATTTCTTATTTTCAGGAGCCTCTGGAACTATATAAAGCAAGCCTTTCCTCATTGTGTTATCTGTGTGCGCACGGATGCCCAGTTACCCAGTTTTGCATTAGTTCCCTACTGCCCTAACAGCTGGAACTGTAGCTGTTTAAAAGCATTTCAAGCTACTAATTTGTTCTTTTTTCTTATTTGCCCGAAGCTTAGTGGGTTAGCTAGAGAGAATATTCCAAACTTAAAAACAAAAAACATTAGTATGCGAAAAACACAACAGCACCATTTGGGAGCGAGTCACACCTCCCCAGGGACTTCTCCCCCCGCGCCCCGCCTGCCCCAGGGACTCACATTCCAAATAGTTCCAGACAGTTCATCAAAATTTTAAGGTTGTGAAGACCCAAGAATTTCAGGTTGAATCCACATGGCCAAAGGCCACTGAGAAAGAACCTAGGCTGGTAAGCCTCATCACTGAAGGCCAACACATGCGACTGGACGGAAGGCTTATGAAATCTCAGGAACCTCAGCTGTAGTGATTTTGGTGCAACTCAGATTGCAGCAGACATTTGGCAATTATCAGGTTCACTTGCGCATGAGCAAGCTTTGCCTATTCGCCAGGACTAAAGAAACCATTCTGCTAATTCCAGCTCCACTTTGCTTCCTCAGCTAGCCAAATTCACCAGTTTTTGGTTCTTTCATCTTTTTTTTTCCTCTGTCATACACACAAAAAGTAACACTCTCACAGACTGATGACATTGTGTTACTAAAAAGAACAACTCTGTCTCACATTCTTGAAAAGTTTCCCCAGGCTTCCAAGTCTATGTGGTGAGCAAATTCCAGAGCAAATTCTGCAGTTACACTTTTTTTTTTTTTAATTGTTTTCAACCCCACATTACCCATCATTACTCTTGTCCCACACCTTCCTCCAGCTAAAGGTCTCATTCACATGCTTCCTCTGAGTCATCCGGGAACCTGTCATCATGCGTAGAAAATTCCCAGCCTCAGCATCTTCATGGACTGTTCCCACCACCTTCCTCCTTTAGTTGAAACTGGCTCTTACAAGCACCTTCCTTTTTCCCATCCTGGAGTTTGGAGTAGGGAGTTTCAAACTCCACATTTCATCTTCCAAATAAGAGTTGTTTGACACTCAAAAAAATAGAAAAAGAAGCCCCCCTTCTTTAAGATTCATGTACCAAAAAACAAAACAAAACAAAAAAACACTTAATAAAGATGCCCTGAAACTACCACACCTCCATAAAAAAAAAATGCATGCCCTTCAGCAATACCATTACCGTTATCTGATTACTGATAGGTAACATCTATCGAATGCTTACAAATACGCCAGAACTTGGGCTTAGTCTTTCATTTACTCTCCCATTTATCAAAGTCTCAGTCGCTCCTTTTCATTACCTGGTCACAGCCCACCTCCTGCTATCAGCAAGGGAAACTTAATGTTCAAGGGGAAAAATCATTCAACAGTCCAGCCTCTCTATTCCAGTGACTCTCACTTCCTCTCCATACCCCGCGCCTGGTTATCACTGGGAACTGCTTCATCTCTGAAAGCTTACACACCAGCACTCGACACAAGGACTACATATATTTCCATTCCTCCCATCCTTTCCTTTATCCCATCCAGCCTGCTCTTAGGCTTTTCTTTGATCTCTCTATCCCCATCTTCTTTTCCCCCAACCATCAACTCTCCAGATTTTACTTCCTTTCCCATTTCACTAGACCCTGTGACATCATTTCACGTACCCCCTCCCACAACGCTCACCATCTCTCTCTCCCCTTGCCTTCCTATCACACTTGCCCTATGAAATGCAGCACCATATAGATTCAACAGCAGACACTGGGCTACTATCTCCATTCTCAGCTGGGACCTGTCCTTTTCCTCTTCCTCTAACAACACTCTCGTTCCCATCAACAGCTATTCCAAATCTTCACTACCCTTTTCAAGATCCCACCTAACCCGTGCCTTCTTATTCTCAGCCAACATCACCTCCCCATTTACAGACAGAGCAGGGGTCGTAAGTATCAATTCTCATCCACATTCCACCTTCACAAACATGAGCATATGCAGTAGCACCATCCTTCCACACCGAATCAAAAGTCACTCCTCACCTATTCAGGAACCCCACCGCATCAACTACTTATTCTTCTCTTTATTCCCTTTCTTCATCTTCAAAACTCCCTTTCATAGACTCATTTCTGTTAAAAAAAAATCATACTAGTGTCTCAAGTGCTATACACTTCTCCACTCTTTCTCTCCTGAAACCATAATCAACACACAATGGCTCAGATTCCTCATTTCCTAGTAATTTCTAACCCACTGTACTCAAAAGTCCACTCACTCTACCCAGAAACTGTCTCAACAGTCACCAATCACCTTCTAATTGTCATAACTTCAGTGTTTGTCACCTGTAATGGGCATGTGACATTCTTCATGGCCACACAGGGTCCACACTGTCTTCCTATGTTTAGGGAATCACGACCTTACAAAGTAGACCTAGAAGCTGACAACACCATAAACCTTCCTTCTGCAGCTTCTTCTGCAGCTAATTTGTGAGCACATGACTGACAACCTGCCCATCAGAGACACCCATCCCAGTCACTGGATGGCATCCCATGGAGGAACTGTGCAGGGCCCCTTTTGCAAGAGTGTGGCAGCATCACCCAGGTCCCAGAGGCAGCAGAAACAGTTCTGGAATTGATACCCATGGTCCACTGATGGCCAGGTCAACACTGCATGTTTTGAACCCACATCCAATAGCAACAGCAGCGATACTCTCACAGAACCAGCTCTGCCACAAAGCCAAGTGTCCTCCTAGTTGTCCCCAAACTCTGAGTACACAACATCCTTGAACCCTCACTCCTACCACAATATGAGATGGACTCCCCTCTCTCGGTTCTCTCAATACCTCTCTTTCTAATGATTAACAGAGGCACTGCTCTTGGTCTTCTTCTCTTCCCAATATACTCCTTTCTCTGGGTCCATCAGTGTAGCTTTAACCACTATTTATACACTGCTGCTGCTGCTAAGTCACTCCAGTCGCGTCCGACTCTGCGTGACCCCATGAACGGCAGCACCAGGCTCCCCTGTCCCTGGGATTCTCCAGGCAAGAATAACATGCTGTAAATCCATCTTTCCAAACCACACATTTCTCCTGACCCTAAGATCCTCTATGGGCATGTCACTGGGATATCCCACCGCTTCCTCAGCCTGCCACGTCTAACCCTCAGCCCAGCTCCTATTTCCCAACTTGGAGAATGCGCCTAACATACAGTCTCCCAAGTGAAAAACTAAACATCATCATCTTTGCTGCCTATGCAAACTTTTCTTAACTGGAACATTCTTTTTAGAAGGGTGATGTTAAGGTGTATCAGTATTCCAAGCATAATTTACTGCCACTTGGATAATAGAAAAATATTTTCTTGTTTATTCATATAGCATCAATAAGATACTGGAATGAACATAGGTACTAGAATATACATAAGATATTAGAAACATGGATGATCCCAAGAACGGAGATTCTTCATTGTAATATCCTTTTGAATGCTATTCCATATGAATTTTTGTTTACCATAAATTTTTAAAGATTAAATAAAAATTAAAATTTAAAATATGACCCAACACTGCTTAGACCCATTCAATGGCTTTCACCGCCTTTTGAATAAAATTCCATTAGTTTAGCAAACAAAGGCCTTCGTAAAAATGTCATCTCGGACAGCTTCATCACTCACTGCTTCCCTCCCAGGCACCCTCTGCTTTCATCATATCAGATTATTTGTGGTTCCACAAACACTCTATCCCCTCACATCTTCACACATGCCGTTCCTTCTGCCTCAAGCATTGTTCTCCTGCTTGTCTGCCTGGCAGATCCCTACCCATCCTTGAGGACACTTTTCAACACCCATGTGGCAGGATGAGTCACACACATATTACTAAAATTCTGACTTATCAAGTGTAAAAGTAGTTTATCTTTTAAAATAATTAGAGTTCAAATCTATCCCAATAACATCACTGTCATCTGAATTCCAATTTTCTTTCTTGACCTGTGGGAAAAAGAATATAGACATGGCAACAACCTAGAAACTATGGATCTGAAGTCAACACAGGAGCCTAATCCACTCATTGTGTACATTTTCTGTGTCTACTGGTGAATTTTCTGTGTCCACTTGACTGGGACACAGGGTGCCCCGATATTTGGTTAAACATTATTCTGGGTGTGTCTGTGAGGGTGTTTCTGGAGTGAGATTAACATTTGAATCAACAGATTGAGTAGAGCAGATCACCCTCCCTAGTGTGGGTAGGCCTCACCCAGTCCACTGAAGGCCTGAATTGAACAGAACGTTGGATAAGGGCGAATTCGTGCTGACTGCTTTCAAGCTGCGACACCAGTCTTCCACACTCAGACTGGAACGTAACCACTGCCTCTCCTGGGTCTCCATCTTGCTGAGGGTGGATGTAGGGCTTCTCAGCCTCCATAATTACCATAATGCTAACTATATAGATAATATTTATTTATAACATATATAAACCCTACTGATTCTGCTTCTCTGTAGGACCTTGACCCATACAGGGTCTTAACAGGAGAAAGGTTGAGAACTGCCAATCTAAGACATAACACAAATCCATCTCTCCCCTGATGCCTTTCCTAACACCCATAGGCAGAGCTCAACATGCCCTGCACTAGACTCCCATGACTGTTCCTTGATTCACTCTTCCAATAAATACTTACTGAGCATCTACCATAAAGCAAACGTGGTTTCAAACACTGAAAATAGATCACAGATGGACCAGACCAACATCTTTACCCCTGTGGAACTGAGATAATAAGCAAAAAGAAATAGTACGTTATATGACAGTAAGATGAAAAGCAGGAAGTAACTTACTTACTTACTTAAGCAGGAAGTAACTAAGGAGTGCAAGGAAGTGAGGGTGGCAGAGTGTTAAATAGGACCGTGGAGAAAACTTCACTGAAATCTTGGCCTTTAAGTAATGATCAGTGGAGGCGAGAATGTGAGCCACCAGGGCATCTAAGAGAAGCGCGCTCCAGACAGGCATCTGTTCAGTTCAGTTCAGTCACTCAGTCGTGTCCGACTCTTTGCGACCCTATGAATCGCAGCACGCCAGGCCTCCCTGTCCATCACCAACTCCCAGAGTTCACTCAGACTCATGTCCATCGAGTCGGTGATGCCATCCAGCCATCTCAACCTCTGTCATCCCCTTCTCCTCCTGCCCCCAATCCCTCCCAGAGGGTCAGCAAGTACCAAATATCCCTGGTATGAAGGTCACATGGTCTTTATATTAGGCTGTCAGGCCCTTGGGATCAAGAAGCACACCTTCCATGGAAGTAATAGTTATTTTAATAAAAATAGCAATTTTATTGAGTACTTACTAAATGCCAGACACAATAAAGACTTTACAAGCATTATCACACTTAATCCTCATCATTTTGAGAGGTAGGTATATTATACACCCAGTTTACAGATGAAGAAACTGATAGAATCATTTGTCTAGAACGACACAGAAAGTAGCAGAGCTAGAATCTGCACCCTGATCAACCAACTCCTAAGATTATGCTTTTATCCCTCTGCTTTACAGACTCCACCTTTAATTTCCCATTTTTAGAGTTCTGGTTCCTCACAGATGGTCGATAAATGTTTATCAGATGGAAACTCACAATGAGACTTACTTGAAGGAGGAGGCCTAGCAGTCTGTTTTAAGGATTTACTACTTTATTAACAGAGCTTGGTTTGTCTGTTGTCTTTAAAACAGAGATGACTTCAAGAATAAATGTTTCAAGATAGTCCCACCACTCTGCAGATTCATTTCAACTGCATAATGGAATCAACTGGTTTCCCAGATCTCATCGGAAGCTACTCCCTGAAGCTTAAATGTAATTTGCTTCCCTTTCATTGCTTCAACATTTTACTTTCATCTCAATTGACTCAGCAGACACTTCCTGAAAACCTAGTATAGAAAGACACAGCCCAGAATGACCAGTGATACAAAACCAGAGAACACACCATCACCTGCCCTCACGTTGTCCACAATCAGACCACAGAGAAAAGCAGCCTGCATGACCGCAGTGCAGCAAACATAAGCTAGCTGCCCCTATGAAGACTGAGTAAGCACAAGTCTGGTGGCCACACATAAAAGGACTTTTTTCCTAGTTCACTTAACAGCTGTGTTGACCATACTCGGGGGAAGGCTGTGGTTACCAAGTGTAGGGGAGCTTTTAGCCCGAAATGGGAGAGCTTGAAACCTTTCATTGGTTTAATCCAAGAATGCACCCAAAAGACACAGCTGCAGTCTCCTTAGAAAACAAAGGAAGTATAAAAATTCCACTTAAAACTATCCACTTTCCTTTTGTTTACAATTCAAACTCTAAAATAAACTGTGTATTTAATTGTGATATTATACCATCAGGCTCTTTTCCTCTCTAGAGGCCTTGAAAATTGAACTCTATCACTGGCCAAATAAAATCCAAAGGATATAGTGTACAGAATTTGGTTTTATCAAGCCATGTCTCTTTCTCAGAATAGTAATCTCAGGTTTTCCTCTACCAGGGAAGTGAAATGAACCCAAGTAGCCCAGATAGCCTAGACTGTACCTTCTGTCCTATGAAGCAGGCAAAAAGAATCATGTGTCTGCAACTCTGACACTGATGCAGAACTAGCCAAGCCTTCAATCTGCTTTAGGCTGATTTAAACTATCAGAGAGTTTAAGTCAAATCAATGGTGCAGGTGAAAATCCCAGTGGCTTACAGAAGGCTCATGTCTGTAGGAGTTTTCAGCACTGGGGCCTGAATAGGACACCAGTTCACTTATCACTGCCTGGCCAGAGCTCTTAACGCGAAACAGGGCCGATACTGTGAAAGCATCACCTTAACTAGAAACACGTGAGGGCTCGGTTGGGGCCTCCTGACCACGGGTAACAACACTCTAATTCACGCAGAGGAGAGGTGCAGACAATTTCTTGAGGAGTCTAATTCGGCTTAAAAGACACCCTCCCTCCCCAAACATGACCCATGTCATTTTCATTCTCACTCCAAACCAAGCTTCAGATAAGAAGGTGGAAGCCCCCAGAAGCTATGAAGTAGCCCCCAACTGCATAGCCTCATGTCAAGCACTGGGAATGTGGGTACAGCCTGGAGAGACCTGCACCAGGGTGGCGAGGATAAAAGACTCATGTGGCTGGTCTGGAGGTGGGCAAGGTTCCCCAGGTTTGGGGGCTGGCAGAGAAAACTGCAGACCAGCAGCCCACACGCCCGGGCTGAATCTGTGAGAACTGGGGCAGAAGTCTTCCCAGCGCTCAGGATCGAGCTCACCTGCCCTGGGCAGCAAAAGCCCCAGGGTCAGAGCATCCTCTGTGGAGCTACATGAGCTGCTGGGCGCACTGCTGGAGAACCACAAGGGGAACTCAGAGCAGGGTCCCTGGGGTGGGCTACGAGGCGGGCTTAGCCTCAGGACACTTCTCAGTGTGACTAATACACGGACACAGAGAAAGGGATGGGGGAAACAGACTCTAGGGAAGATAGTGTGGCCCTAACTTCAGGGATTCCTAGGTTGAAAGTAAGAATTCCCTTTTGGCTAGAAGGAGGGTCCGTATTTCCCTTTCAATATTGTTCATGATTTTAACTCTATCACAAATAGATTGAAAACCCTCAAGGGCTATTCCACCTTGCAGCCTCAGCAGTGAGTGGTGACAGGATCATTCTAGACTTTTCCATCCTGGGAAGCAACTGCCATACACAGAGCTTCCCTCGACTACCTTCTGGCCCTCTGAGAGGAAGTCTCCATAGGAATAATGTAAGGAAAAGTTATGGCTCCTTTTAAGAGGCTTCTGGTAAATTCAGAGTTCCAAACTTTCTGGAAGCAGGTGGAGGTAAGTAATCAGCATTCTGTGTGGTTACACTAATCAGTAACTACAACTTTGGGGAATAACAGGCCATAGAGAAAAGAAATTGTCTTCTCATTACAGGAAAATAAAACTACGTAGAGGAGTCTCATAAACACCCAGAGCCACATGTAAGACTTGGGCTTGGACCCACGTCCTGCTTCTGGCACACTCCTACTAAATATGACCCGGGTGGTCTACCCAACCTCTCTGAGCTTCATTTATTCACCTGTAAAGCATAGGAAATGCATTTGGCACCTCACTCTAGTACTCTTGCCTGGAAAATCCCATGGATGGAGAAGGCTGGTAGGCTTCAGTCCATGGGGTCGCTAAGAGTCTGGCATGACTGAGCGACTTCACTTTCATTTTTCACTTTCATGCATTGGAGAAGGAAATGGCAACCCATTCCAGTGTTCTTGCCTGGAGAATCCCAGGGACAGGGGAGCCTGGTGGGCTGCCGTCTCTGGGGTCGCACAGAGTCTGACATGACTGAAGTGATGCAGCAGCAGCAATGCTCACAGAAAGTTTTAGTTGTTGGGACTTCCCTGGCGATTCAGGGGTTAAAAATCCACCTGCCAGTGTAGGGGAACCCATAGTATGATCCCTGGCCCCAAAACTAAGATCCTACATGTTGCAACACAGCTAACCCCGCGTGCCACAACTACAGAGCCCACACACCCAGAGCCCACACCCCACAACAAGAGACACCACTGCAGTGAAGCCCACACACCACAACCAAAGGGTAGCCCCTGCTCGCCGAACTAGAGAAAGCCCACGCGCAGCAACAAGACCCAACGCAGCCAAAAAAAAAAAAAAAGTAAAGAAAAAGTATTAGTTGTTGTTACTCAAGAAATGGTCACCTTGCTCTCCTTCAGCTGTAAAAATTCAGCCAAAAAAACAAGAGAACCACAAAGGGGAGAAACTATTTGCCCTGGGCAAAAAGGAAAGGATATGGAAATGTCAGAAAGAAGTCACCACTAGATGGGAATTAATAAAGAGGGAAAGCAATACTCCCTCTCTGAAAAGTTGCAAACAAGCAGTCAAGTATATTAAACAGTCGAGGGTATAAGATTAAGGAAAGAGGCAGGGGGTCCCGGCCTTGTGCTCCTGGACTTGCAGAGCTACAGGGGTAAGTGAAAGTCAGCCTCACCTGATATTGGGCTGCAACCCACAGGCCGGCAAGCCTTGTAACTGCCCAGCGTCAAGAACAAAGCAGCAGCCCAGAGACCGCAACAGAGACATCAGTGGATTATTGGACAAGGGGCTCTTACACAGCTGAAGCAAAAGATCCTGGAGGGACACCCCACCACACCCAGCAGGCAGTCCGCAGAACATGGTGGCACCTTAGGCTACTATTTACAGGGGGAAGTGACATCAGGCTGGCTCATCAGTTACCAGGGAAACCATCTGGGGCACGTCCCTCACAGCCCCTCAGGTTAATAACCATCACAAGGGCAAATGTTTCCCTTTAATAAACTAGCAGGTGGAGCTGTTTGGGCCCAAGGATGAGAACAATCACTAGCTGGGCCAGGGGCAAGCACGTTTGTGTGAGTAGGGTACAGGTGAAGTGGGGACTGGTCAGGCAGGGGCTGTAAAAACAGCAAGAGAACAGCCATGTTGAGGTGCCTGGCCACACACCTGATAAGAATATGAAAGCCCAGGGATATCTGGAAAACTACTAGAATTGTTATTTACACCTAGGTATTTGTATTCTAAATGCTCTTTACAGATCTGGTACTGTGACTACAATGATTAGAAATCATTAAAATAACAAATATGCCACTTAGAAGTTTATTTTAATGAAAAAGTAGTGTATAGACCCCAACCTGCCAACCCCATCCTGCTAAGTCATAGCAAATAATAACCACAATAATTTATGAAGCATTTGCAGTATGCCAAGCAGTTCTAATTCTTAGTCTTACATGTATTATAACTCACTTGACTCCTGTAACGATCCTATAGGATAAACAGTATAATTTTCCCTGTTACATATAAAGGTATGGATTTTTCAAAATGAATTAACTGATGGGCAAGCAGCCAGGAGGGTGATGAGTTACAAGCAGATTTCAAAAACAAGCAATGAAATCAACCTCTTCTGCGGCTGTTCCAAAGACGCAACCAGCATACTCCTTTCCTCTTTTTACTCAGGAAGTCCTCCGGCAAAGCCAACCCGGCCACAGTAGGAGTAGCCTGTAGACCGTCATCTTCTCTACTAGCAGTGAGAAGGCTGTGGGTACACATAGCAAGTAGCAGAATGAAGAAATAAAAACAAAAGCAGTGGTAGAATAAAAAGATGATGTTCCTTCCTTAAGACCAATGACACGAAAAAGCTTAGGATTGAGATGGGCTGCTTTTGTACGGACTGAGGACTCGGCTCATAAAAGATGACCTGCAGACAGACACGATGGCATCTCAGGACTACCCAGGGTAGTACCTTATGCACGATCCTTAAGTGAAAGTCGCTCAGTCATGTCTGACTCTTTGCGATCCCACAGACTACAGCCTGCCAGGCTCCTCTGTCCATGGAATTCTCCAGACCAGAATACTGGAGTGGGTAGCTGTTCCCTTCTCCAGGGGATCTTCCCAACCTAGGGATCGAACCCAGGTCTCCCACATTGCAGATGGATTCTTTACCGTCTGAGCCACCAGAGAATCCCACGATCCCTGGAGACTCCTTGAATAAGGGCTCCCCATACATCACAGGCCCAGGGACAGGAAGCTGGCTTCCATTCTTTAGATGCAGTTTATTATTCAAATCACTTCACCAAGGCCACTGATGCCCAGAGAGGGGAGAAGACTTACCCAAAGCCCAGGGGACAAGCTGGGGCCACTTTGCAGGTCTCCTAGGGTTTCCAGGTGGCACTAGTGGTAAAGAACCCACCTGCCAATGCAGAAGACATAAGAGACATGGGTTCGACCCCTGGGTCAGGAAGATCCCCTAGAGGAGGGCATGGCAACCCAGGAACCCACTCCAGTATGCTTGCCTGCAGGATGCCATGGACAGAGGAGCCTGGAGGACTGCAGTCCATAGGGTCTCAAAGAATCGGACACGAAACATGTATGCACACAGCTCAGCTGGTTCACAGAGCTATACTGAGGCTACAGCAAAACAATTCACAGGGACAGCTCTACAAGTGAGTGCTGGTGGCACTGGTAATATTTAGAGACGATTTTTAAAGTCGCGAGGCATTTACAGACAATAACTTGAATCCCTCTGGTGATAGGACACAGTGCCATATTTATACAGAACAGAGTTTCAGCTGCAAAAGCCTCCAGGCAAGCGAGCAGAGCCATGGTTCTCCAGCCCAGAAAGCAGGTGGCCAAACGAAGCTGCCAAAGGGTGGGGCCACTAAATGGCCCATATCTAAATGCGGGATACAAGCCTTGCTCCAGAGTGCTGGGATAACAGATCTGTGGATCAGGAGGGGATCCCAAGGATCACAGCTCACACCCAGCATCTTACGGGCAAGAAAACAAAGGTGCAGGGAGTGCTCACTGCACGGTGTCTGTGAAGCAAGGACTCCCCAGTCTCCCCTCCCCAGACCCCGGAAACCTCAGACCTACCTCTGTCTCTAACGCATACTACCTCCTTCCCTGTTTCATGTTTCTCCAAAGCATTTATAGCAGTTCCTCCTTATCTGTGAGGATACACTCCAAGACCCCTGGTGAATGCCTAAAACTGCAGACAGTACCAAACCCTATTCAGTCAACCCTTAAACAACACAGGGGTTGGGGGTGCTAATCCCCCAAACAGTCAGAAATCTGTGTGTATCTTTATGGTTGGCCTTCCACACCCACAGTTCCACATTGGTGGGTCCAACCAGCTGCAGATTAGGTGTTGTGTTATTCGCTTTATCATGTCTGACTCTTTGTGACCCCATGGACTGTAGCCCACTAGGCTCCTCTAGTCCATGGAATTTTCCAGGCAGGAATACTGGAGTGGGTTGCTATTCCCTGCTGCAGAGGCTCTTCCTGACCCAGGGATGAAACCAGGGTCTCCCGCAATGAAAGTGGATTCTTTACCATCTGAGCCACCAGGGAAGCCCGTAGATTGGGTAGTACCGTAGTACTTATTTTTCAAAATCTGCATGTAAGTAGACCCATGGAGTATGTAGGGGAGAGCAAATGAGTCAAGATGGGACTGTCAGGCTCTCTCGCCCACGGCCTCTCACTCTCACCCCACGTGCTGTAAATCCACGGTGACGTGACAGCTGAGAGCACTCAGAGCACTGCGCATGCACGTCACGATGTACTCTTTGGCCACGGGCCACTTTTGTTCTGAAAACATATATAAGCTCCACCTGGAAAGCCCTTGAGGCTGCATTATGGCTGTGTCCGCCGGGTCAGCTATAAGAGAATACAGCGTGTCTGTGGCTACTAAGGCTGCAAGTGCCAGTGAGGCGAGAATAAACATGTCTGCAGTCTCTGCAGCCCCTTGAGTTTTCTTCCAGCTTCCCACTCACTCCTTGTCTACCCTGAGTTCAGCAAGCAGTGAGATGCAGCAAGACAATTGGTGTCATTGGCAGGATGATACAGCAAGACACAGTTCAAATCCGTGTTGATCAAGGGTCAACTGTATATGTACTATATTTTTTCCTATACATAGATATCTATGATGAAGTTTAATCAGGCAGTTTAGCAATTAACCAAAATGCCAGCATCGCTGCTCTTGCGCTTTGGGCCAACATTATGTAAAATAAGGGTTACGTGAACACAAACACTAGGGTACCATGATGCTATGACAATCTGTCTCCTAACTGAGACGGCTACTAAGTGAGTAGCAGGTAGGATATTCTGGACCAAGGGATGACTCATGTTCTGGGTGAGACATAGCAGGATGGCATGAGATTTCATCACACTCCTCAGAATGGTGCACAATTCAGAACTTAAGAAGCACCGTTACTGGAATTTTCCATTTAATATTTTTGGACCACAGTTGACCAAGGGCATCTGAAAATATGGAAAAGAAAACCACAGATACGGAGTAGGAATAGAGTAGTACTTTATAGGCTTTGCATTTAATATACTCTAGGCTTTACATTTATTTATTGGCTGCCTCCTTCTCCACTCCCTGTACTAGAAGGTAAACACAATGCTAAGGGCTCTGCTATATCATTAGCATGAGGAACACAGCAGCAGGCTCTCAGTAATGATTGGTTGAATGGATGAATACTCTGCATCCACTGAGCACTTAAGAATTTATAAAGTATTTCCACAAACATTATCCTTTGTGGTTTTCATTTAATCACTGGAAATGTCTTAGAAGAATCGCACCACGAAGGTCAGACTTTATATCTCCCCGTGGTGTGGGAGCAGGTCCTGGTGGCTTGAGGCAGGGCTTGTACTTTCCTGGAGGAATTAGGAAGCACTGGGCCAGAAAGCAGCCCAGGATACCTGCTGATCCTAGAGGCCTGGGTGCAGAGTAGTCTGCCCGAGGGAGGCAAGGTGACCTGCCCCTCCCTGGTGAAAACCTGGAGGCAAAACTACATTTCAGATTTGTAAATCCTTTTCCATTTGCTTCACTGAGGAGCAAAATAGGACACTAGTTTGGGAAGCAGAACAGCCACTGGGCCACTCCTGGCTTTAATGACTCCTGATTACTCAGCCAGCTTGAGCTGCAGGATACAGAGCACTGCCTTCTCTGGGGCATCCACTCCAACCCAGCAGGCAGATCGCAGAATAAACAAAGGAGTATCAGGTCCCCACACTTGTGTTTTATTCCCCACATGGACTATTCTCAACCGGTGGCTAAAACTTTCACCCTTTCTCAATAAAAACCAGCTCAAACAGCACCTCTTGAAGGAAGCCTGGTCTGAATCTACCCCTTTCCCCACCCCATCACCACCCACTCTCTATAATCAATCTTTTCTCATTGAATTCCCACAGCATTTGGTACCATTATTACTACATTCATCATGCCCTAATGTTTTGCTATCTATCTTGACCTCCTCTTACATATATAAACTCTTCCTTAGCTACAGAATGTATCACCTAGATGTATCTCTGAGGCATCCAGCACAGTCCCAGCACATGGCAGACACACAGTGATTGATCCCTGAATGAATAAGCAAACAATCAGCTATTGAGGAGGATGATAAGTTGTGCTTCCCACGTGGCACAGTGGCAAAGAATCCACCTGCCAATGCAGGAGAAGTAGGTTTGATTCCTGGGTCGGGAAGATCCCCTAGATTAGGAAATGGCAAGTCAGTCCAGTATTCTTGCCTGGAAAATTCCATAGGCAGAAGAGCTTGGCGGGCTACAGTCCATGGGCCGCAAAGGGTCAGACACAACTGAGTGCCTCAGCAAGCACGCACATGCCAAGTTTTGGCTAAAACCCTACCATATCCTCAGCCTGCATCCATCCAAGGCTCTCTGACTAAATCTGACCCACCCGTTTCTACCACCTTACACTATTTTTATCAAATCATCCTGTTGCACAAATATCCATGTATTGGTATTCTAAACTGACTGCCTCTTTGAGAATGCACTACCCTCAAAATATGTCAAGAGTCTACAAAGATTACTTACCAATAATGGACATTAACAGATGGAAAAAAATCTAAAATGCAAAAATCCCTCATTTTGGAATGCTGGATGTTACCTTTGTTTGGATCCTCCTCGTCTCTCATTCCCCATGTATGAGCAATTGTACAGTTCTACTGACTGTGCCTCTACCTGTCCTGGAACCAGTCCAACCTTCTCCATCCTTACCCACATGGCATCTGTCACCTGGATTGCTGCCCCAGCTGCCCTAACTGGTCCCGTGCCTCCAAGCTCACCCCGATGTAATTCCTCCTCCATGCTGCAACTCCCCTGTTCTCTCTGAAAGGCAATTCTGGTCACACATCTCTCCAGCTCAGGGTTTTTAACACCCCTACTCCAGTACTCTTGCCTGGAAAATCCATGGACAGAGGAGCCTGGTGGGCTGCAGTCCATGGGGTCGCTAAGAGTCGGACACGACTGAGCGACTTCACTTTCACTTTTTTCTTTCATGCACTGGAGAAGGAAATGGCAACCCACTCCAGTATTCTTGCCTCGAGAATCCCAGGGACGGCGGAGCCTGGTGGGCTGCCGTCTATGGGGTCACACAGAGTCGGACACGACTGAAGTGACTTAGCATTAGCATGCTATATAGTCTGTGCTCCCCAATGGGGCACACAAGGCCTTGGCCATCTGTGCCTTACCTGCCCCTCCTGCCTTCTCTCTCCCCACCTTCTCACACACCTACACTCCAGCCACGCTGTGTGCATGCCTGCTAAGTCGCGTCAGTCATGTCCAATTCTTTGTGACCGCATGGATGGTAGCCCGCCAGGCTCTTCTGTCCACGGGATCTCCGGGCAAGAATACTGGAGTGGGTTACCATGGCCTCCTCCAGGGGATCTCCCCCACCCGGAAATCGCACCCGCGTCTCTCCTGTCTCCTCACTGGCAGGCGGGTTCTTTACCACTAGTCCAGCCACCCTGAACGACTGGCAGGCAGGTTCTTTACCACTAGTCCAGCCACCCTGAACAACTTGAATTCGTCAGGTGTGCCAGGTCTGTCTCACCACCTCCCTGTCACGTAGACCGGTCCCCTTGCCTGAAATGACGTGTTCTCCCACTGTCCTCTTCACATGCCTCTTCACCTGGTCAACTCCCAACTCGTCCTTCATCATAAGACTCTTCCCTGAGCTCCCAGCCAAGGCGGCCTACTGCCAAGCGTCCAGATGGCACCCCCACCGACTCACCGTGTGACTATCACAGCCAACTTACCTGTCCCCTTGCCTCCCATACGTGGCTTAGCTTCCTGACGGCAAGTGCCCTGGCAGTTTCAGAATCCACCTGGCCCTGTGCCTGGTGCTAACAGGAACCCCACAAATAACCATGGAAGGACTTTGGAAATTAGATCAGCCTCCGAGGAGGCAGCTGCTGAACGAGGGTGAGAACACCAGTGTGTACATGTGTGTGAGTCCTCAGTCATTCAGTCGCGTCCAACTCTTTGCGACCCCATGGACTGTAGCCCGCCAGGTTCCTCTGTCCATGGAATTTTCCAGGCAAGAATATTGGAGGGGGTTGCCATTCCCTTCTGCAGAGGATCTTCCCAATCCAGGGATCAAACCTATGTCTCCTGCATTGGGAAGCAGATTTTTTAACCACTGTACCACTTATTATGCTCCCTACCTACAGTTCAATCCCTACCCCATTCATACACTGGAGTTCTGAAATCAAATTTAAAACAAATCTAAATTCTCCCCCTTAAAATAAATAAAAGACAAAACAAGTCATATAATTGACAGTACTGGTCAAAGGGAAGAAATGGGGCAACCGATATATGCAACAATGGAATAAGTAAAAGAATAAAAATAATTTACATTAACTTTGGAAAATTATACAATTATCAGTACAACAACTGTAAAATAAAATGAATAAGGGATTTGGGATCAGAAATCCTGACTTGTGATATCTGTATAACCTTGAACTTGTCACTCAATCACCAAGTCTCCCTCTGCTCACATGGGTTGTTGTGATAAAACAATGGATATAAGGCACTTCTACATTTTTAAAGCACTATACAAATACAAGTATAGTGTATTTGTATAAATACACTATTGTATAATGAATAAATACACTATTGTATAATGAATAAAGCACTCATTCAAATTATAATTATGATGACTATTGCAGAAAAATGTTTATGACACAGTAAGAAAAGTTGTATACAAATATGTGTACAACTGTGTAAATTATGTGTGAAAGTGTTAGTTACTCAGTTGTGTCTGACTCTTTGTGGCCCTATGGACTATAGTCTGCCAGGCTCCTCTGTCCATGGAATTCTCCAGGCAAGAATACTGGAGTGGGTTGCCATTCCCTTCTCCAGGGGATCTTCCTGACCCAGGGATCGAACCCAGGTCTCCTGCATTCAGGCAGATTCTTTACCACCTTGCTGCTGCTAAGTCACTTCAGTCATGTCCGACTCTGTGCAACCCCATAGATGGCAGCCCACCAGGCCCCTCCGTCCATGGGATTCTCCAGGCAAGAGTACTGGAGTGGGTTGCCATTTCTTTCTCCAATGCATGAAAGTGAAAAGTGAAAGTGAAGTCACTCAGTTGTGTCCAACTCCGAGTGACCCCATGGACTGCAGCCCACCAGGCCCCTCCGTCCATGGGATTCTCCAGGCAAGAACACTGGAGTGGGTTGCCATTCCTTTCTCCAATGCATGAAAGTGAAAACTGAAAGTGAAGTCGCTCAGTTGTGTCCAACTCCAAGTGACCCCATGGACTGCAGCCCACCAGGCCCCTCCGTCCACGGGATTTTCCAGGCAAGAGTACTGGAGTGGGGTGCCATTGCCTTCTCCGCTTTACCACCTTAGCCCCCCCAAAATGGAGGACATTAGCATTCTTCAACCCAGAGAAGACCACCCGAGGCTGGGTTAAAGGAACCAGAGAGGCTCATTAGGAGACCACCTGAGGTCAAATGAAAGGAATGCAGGCCCTACACACACCCCGATCCGTGCAGCAGCCCTGCCCTTGAACCAATGCTATAAAATTCCTCATCAAATACCCTGGGGTTGGGCACGAGCTCACTGTGTTACCCTTTGCCTGGCAAAGCAATAAAACTATTCTTTTCTACTTTACCCAAAACTCAGTCTCCAAGATTCGATTCAGTACTGGTGCACAAAGGCTACTGTCAGCATCATGACCAATTTCTTCAAGACCAAGCTCTAGGCTCACCTTCTCCTAGGAGTCTTCCCTGTGTGACCACAATCCAAATAGATCACTCTTTTGCTTTGTTATGTAGTTTGACTATAGTTTAAAAGACAAACAAAAAAACACTGTTCCCAATTGCTACATCCCAGTGGGTTCTCTCCCCCAACAGGACAGCAAGACCGAGGGCAGGACCCACGCTTTCTGCTACCTTTCCACCTGCCACAGTGCCTCCTTGAAGCCTTCACAAACGCTAGTTGAATAAGTGGTGAGAAGAGCATCCGACCAATGAATGCGGTGCTCCAGGTTTCTGCTGTTGATTTCAGTAACGATACGATTAGCACTATCTGAAGATCTGCCACAATGAGCCATATCATCCATTGTAATTGTTCATCTGGTCATTATTTTGGCACATTCCAAGCTGCAGTATAAGTAATTACATTCTGTGCACAGAGCCACTCACCTCAATTACAGGCCTTGGCAACTACATTACGAGATAACATTATACAGAGAGGCTATGAATCAGTCGGCTGGGTACAGGGAGGATTTTTAAAAGAAAGAACAGTGAACCAACCATGTAAAGCCTGCTTTAATCAAATACAGTATTCTTCTGAAATCAGAAGTCAGAGAGGAAAAGATTATCAAGCTACACAGACACAGAACAAGAATGAAAACAGATGTGATGAAATAAAGCTTGTATTTTAAGGCAAGATGAGAAAAATTTAAACATAAAATTTTTCTCTGCTCCCTTGGGCCCCCACCTTCCCTCCCAGTGTGCATTAATTAGCATTTGCATTATGCATTAACCAGACCTTCCCAACAGCAGGAATACCTGTTCAACCATAAGGATCAACTCTTATTCTGGTGCCAACCACATAACTCCTGAGAAGATAACATTCCTGTCTTAATCCTGTAAGGGGTCATGATGACCCACCACTCACCTTGTATGTGTAGACGCCTTTGGTAAGCTTTATACATAACGCCTATATATCATTTCCCTTAAAGATAGCAATGGGTGCAGAGCAGGCTGAGTCAGATGACTTACGGAAATACAGCACTGTATCTAACGGAAGTTCTTAGCTTAAATACTTACAGCTTCATTAATGTTACTAGCTATATTTCTTCTACTCTGCCTCTTTTACAAGATTATCGGTTCTTGCATTGCCAAATGTGTGACTGAGCCTCCAATAAAAATAAGGATGACTAGGCAACTTGAAATGATCAACCAAATATATAGTTCTATAAGTTCAGTGATTATAATAACTTGACTCTGGATAAGGGAAGAAGCAACAAGAGGGAGCCACTTCCCAGACCATAACAGACCAGTAAAACCAGCAGTACAAAAGCTGTTGGCTGCTGTTAACAGGGCCTTGTCCAATAATAGCACATTGAGGGACCTATCAACAAAATCCTTGTCTGATCTAGAAATGCACATTCCTAGCACTGAGGGGCAAACAGGTCATGAAATGCCTCCCAAACCCTGGTCAAAATTATGGCCAAAAAGGAAAGGATTGTAAAAATAATGAATGTTGGCCATCCGCCAGCTCTATAAGAATCAAGTCGCTGACCACTGCAGTCACTGACCTATAACACACCCTGAAGGGAATTAAGGGTGAAGATCAGAATAAGACATGGGAAAACTGGAAGAACTCGTCCTCAGAGAGTTAGATATTTTCAGAAGAAAATTTTATGAATCCAGTTTCTCGCATCTTCCAATACTCAAAGTGGACGTGTTAGTCGCTCACTTGTGTCTGACTCTTTGCAACTCCATGGACTACAGCCTGCCTGGCTCCTCTATCCATGGGGTTCTCCAGGCAAGAATACTGGAGTAGATTGCCATTCCCTTCTCCAGGGGATCTTCCCGACCCAGGAATTGAACCCAGGTCTCCTGCACTGTGGGAGGATGCTTTACCATCTGAGCCACCAGGGAAGTCCTGCCACACTCAGAAAAGCACTAAAACCATTAACCAAAATGTCTGTTCCTCACAAACAGTAGGAATCTTCTACCAAGATGTCTCCTTGACTGTGTGCATCCCCCTCATCAAACTCACATATAACGGCCTCCCCCACTACTTCTTTGGAACAGTTCTCAGAGCCCGCTGAGAGACTGTCTTCCAAGTTAAAATCCTCCAGTTGGCTTGAATAAAATTTGCCGTTCCTTTCTTAGATTGACCATTGACGAATTTTTCTGTCAACAAGTGTGTAAGGAGGGCCGTTTCTTCCCCTTGTGTGTGCCCCTGTGAGTTTTGTGCTTAGTCGCTCAGTCGCATCTGACTCTTTGCGCCCCATGGACTGTAGCCCTCCAGGCTCCTCTGTCCATAGGGATTCTTCAGGATATACTTCTTCAAGAATACTGGAGTGGGTTGCCACACCCTCCGCCAACGGTCTCCCCCATCCAGGGATCGAACCTGGGTCTCCCTCATTTCAGGCAGATTCTTTACCATCTGAGCCATCAGGGAAGCCCAAGAATACTGGAGTAGGTAGTCTGTTCCTTAGGGGATCTTCCCGACCCAGGAATTGAACCAGGGTCTCCTGCATTGCAGGTGGATTCTTTACCAGCTGAGCCACCCGGGAAGCCCCGTGTGTACCCCTAGCTCCAGGTAATAGAACTCCTAGAGAGCGCCACCTACTGCTCAGCATGGGGAGTGCGAGCAGGAAGCTGACAGCTGCTATTTCTCACTTTCCAGTCTCGAGTTGCTGTTTGGTTGCTAAGTCGTCTCCGGCTCTTTGCAACCCTGTGAGCTGCAGCATGCCAGGCTTCCCTGTCCACTGTCTCCCAGAGTTTGCTCAAATTCATGTCTGTAGAGTCAGTGATGCCATCCAACCATCTCATCCTGTAGCCCCCTTCTCCTCCTGCCTTCAATATTTCCTAGCATCAGGGTCTTTTCCAATGAGTTGGATGTCTGAAGGGCAGGTTCTAAACAAGTACCAGAATGTTGATACTACATACTGAGGCTAATAACTAATTTGCCAAATACTGTGCTAAGTGCTTTATATGCATCATCTCATTTTACCTTCATAGTGATTCCATGAAATTGGTTCTTTATTCCATTTCAATAAAGATGCAGGAACAACTGGTTTGAAACATCTACTTACTCAGTGGACCCAATTTGCTAGGAACTGTGCAAGGCCCTGGGGACCCAATGTTAAGCAAATAAAACCAGCTCTACCTTCATGGAGCTTACCTTCTAGTGGGAGAGGCAAAAAATGAGGGGTGGAAAAGAAGTTTAACAAAGTAATAGCTAAATGTGTAAAGTTCTATAAAGCACATAAATTGGTTACATGGGGAAAGGACCATTTTCAATGAAAAGGGAAGAGGAGTTTCCTCAGATACCCTCACACACAAAGCGAGAATCTCCGTAGACTCCAACAGGACACTCAGAAGGGCTGGGAACAAGACCGAGCCTCTCTGTTAGCAGGACTGTTACAGAAGAGCCCCTTATAGGTGTGCAGTGTACAAAAGGGAGAGACCTATGCCTGGGGAAATCCAGAAAACTGGGGAAACACACAAAGGGAAATACAGATAGGGTTTGGAAAGCACAGGATCCGTTGGAAAAAGTGAAACGGAGACCCTTATGTTAACCTACAACAGAACATTCTTGACGATTTTACCATTTGAACCTGGTACGCGTAATTTATGTACCAGGGCAGGACTGCCGTGATGATGCTGCCAGATGCTGTGACACCTGCTTGTGGGATTAAGCTGTCTGGCAGAAGCAGTTTCTTTCATACATTCTGCTGGTCACAGTTCTAGGGTTAATGGGATAAGCCTTCCTCAGACATAGAAATGGAATAAAATGGGATATTGGTCATGGGATAAAGACCAGCAGATTATGCTTTTTCTATAATGGTGTAATTTTATTAAAATATCAAAGCAGCATTATAACTTTTGACTAGTTATTGTATAGGCTGTTCAGGGTAAGGGAAAAAGCAACAGAGCCACCTTGATACAAGCAGAATAGCTCCCCAACGGACTCAGGCTCCCTCCCCCACACTCTCTTAAAATGAAATCAGCTATATGTCATACACTGTATATGCTGTATGTACACTACATGTGCATGTATGTATACACACACACACACACACACTATATATAGAAAGTCCCCTACATACGAAACTTCCAGTTGTGAACTTTCAAAGTTGGGCACGCGCATGCCATCAGCATCAGGCGCTATGACACTGCAGCCCGGCCTCCGTCCCCCCCTGCTGACGCTCCTTCTGCCCTACCGTCTCCCACCTCCTCTCCCTTCTCCAGTCAGTAACTGTTCTTGCCCACTGCCAGCCCCTGGATGCCAGCTGTTGGACTGTCCTGCTATACTTTTCAAGGTACTATACTGTAAGATTTAAAATCTGTCTTTTGTTTGTTTTTTATATATTATTCAAGTAAAGAGTATCATAAGACTATTACAGTACAGTACCATACAGCCGATTGTATTAGTTGGGTGCCCAGGATAACTTTGCTGGACTTTGCTTACAAACAAATTGGACTTAACGAATGTGCTCTCAGAATGCAACTTGTTAGTATGTAAGGGGACTTGCTGTATACACACACACTTAAAATATATATATATATATATATATATATACACACACACACACCCACTGTACGCCTTGGTCTTCCTCCTCTTCCTCTTACCACCTCCCCTCTCCCTGAGCCATACCTGAGGCTTTTCTACTTCACAGGGTTACACTCATTTCTAAGACCTCAAACAATGCCATGCTCACCTCTGGCCACAAACCCTTTCCACCTCCTTCAGACCTTTATTCCTACTTCACCAGTCCTTGAAACACCAGTCCTTGAAACATCAAATGCACTCTGTATCTTTCTTTTCACTGTGGTCCATAACGCTTTGATGATGTAACTTCCTTCCCCATGTAGCCTTGACCTCATTTATCCATCAGTCCATCCAGGAGGTATCTTTGGAGTGCTTACTACATGCATGTGTTACCTGCATATGGGACTATGAGGGACATTAAAATTGGCCATTTCTTTTTGGAGCTTACAACTTTTTGGAGGAGTATATGTGCTGGTCATTCAGTCGTGTCTGCCTCTTTGCGACCCCCATGGGATATCGCCCACCAGGCTCCTCTGTCTGTGGATTATCCAAGCAAGAATACTGGAGTGGGTTGCCATTTCCTTCTCCAGGGGATCTTCCCGACCCAGGGAACGAACCCAGGTCTCCTGCACTGTCTAAGCCTCCAGGGAAGGAGAGAGACAAACCAAGACTCATAGTACAGGGAGGAGACGAGACCAGATATCTGACCTGGAACAGAAAGGCAAGTTCAGCATTCTCATTGCCCTCAGTCATCTTTAATATCCAGTCCTTTGTCCTTCTACTCCATGCTCCCAAAAGTCCGCTAACCTTGGATATTTGGGATCAATCCAAAAATTCACTCTTAAGAGAAAAACCCCACAAACATGCTGATGGTTCTCACTATAAATTTACAGTTTCTAATCTCAATCTAGCCTGAAGCCAAGACGGCCAGGTACAGTTGTTCAGGTTGCATACTTCACAACCCTCTAGGGTACCATTCACACAGACTATTATAAGAATATTGGTGCTTCTAATCTTGTGCTGTTTGTAACCAACTATATGCAATAGCCCTAACCACAGCAGTCATGTTATGTTCATTTGTCTTTTCATTGGTCAGCTCCTTCTCTAATATGTTATTACAAGTATTCTCAACTTCCAAAATTAATTTCAAAAGCTAACTCAACTCTTATCTGAACCAGATAATCAAAATTGTCAAATACCAACTCCCTCAAATTTCCTCTACTACACCTCAATTATATCTATACCTGAAGCCACATTTGCCTCTTTATTAGAGGCTTAGAGAAAGTCTTTCTTTCCATCCAGGCACAGAATGGTTTTTAGAAATAGAAGTTCTCCCCCAGGTCTCTACTTCCTCACCACTTAAGCTGAATCCAAGCAAGCTGGCACTCACCTTTATGACCCCAGCTGGACCCACCATATGACTTCTTTCAGATCTACTGATAGCTTTTTCAGTCCTGTATGTCTGATCTCCCTGTAGCATGAATCATTGTTGACAATCATATCTTTTCTTGAAATTCTCTCCTCGCTGGCTTCTATGACATTCCCCTTTAGTTTTTCTTGTACTTTTCTGGAAACATCTTGTGTGTATTCATCCCTTTCTCTCCATTCCCACAGCCCTCATCTTCTCTTGCATGGGTTATTCCAACAGCATCTCAGCTGATCCCCTGGCTCTCCTTCAGTCTGGCCTCCATAAGGTGAAATTTTACATTCTTTCTAAACTCTAACCTAATCCTATCTCCTCCGTGCATGAAACCCTTCAGTGGCTTTCCAGTTTCTACAAGTAAAGTTCAAGTCCCTCAGTATTGGATTCAAGGCCCTCTCTAACCTGGTACCTATCAACCACCTATATCTTCTCTCTTCTTAATTGACCTCTTCTGCCCTCATCTCCAGATATATTGAACTACTTGAAGTTATCTGTATGAGCCATGCTTTCTCTTGCCTTCATAACAACATAAAATGCTTTCTCTACCAAAAATGTTCTTCACAGCAACACCATGTTAAATTTATTATTTAATTTTCACATACATAAAAATAACTTTATAAATATACATGTTACATAAAAACAACAAACCACTACCCATTCCAAGAACTAGAACATGACCAATTCCATCACATCTGCCTATGTGGTTCCTCCCAATCTTTTTTAAGAGGTAACCACTACCATAAATTTTAGGTGATTTATTCTCTTCCTTTACACAAAAATTACTGAGGTAAAATTAATTTTTGCATGTTCATCAAACCATCACCACAATCAAGATAATAAACACATTCATCACCCCAAAAGTTTCCTTTTGTAATCTCCCATCCCACAGCCTGCATTCTCCACTCATATGCTTTCTCCCAGTATAACTTAGTTCACATTTTCTAGAATTTCTATACAACTGGACTCACACAGTATATATTCTGGCTTCTTTCACTCAGCAAAAATATTCTGCGATCCATCTATGTTGCTGTGTATCCACAGTTCACTCCTCTATGTTGGTAAGTAGTATTCTATTGCACGAATACGCCACAATTTGTTTATGCATGACCTATTGATGAGCTTTTAGAATGTCCAATTAAGTACAACTTAGGCTACCAAAAAGATTTGTGTTCAAACCTTTATGTGGTCATATGCTGTCTTTACTTCTTGGCAGATGACAGGTGAATAACTAGGTCATATAACTGGTGTATTGTTTAACTTTTAAAGAAACTTCCAAAATGACTGCTCTATTTTACTTTCCTCGCAGTAGTCCGAAGGGCTTCCCTGGTGGCTCAGCTGGTAAAGAATCCACCTGCAATGTGGGAGACCTGGGTTCGATCCCTGGGTTGGGAAGATCTCCTGGAGGAGGGCATGGCCACTCACTCCAGTATTCTTGCCTGGAGAATCCCATGGAGAGAGGAGCCTGGTGAATGCAAAGAGTTGGACAGGACTGAGTAGCAGCAGTCGTCTTTGGGAGTTCCAAGTCCCCCACACCCTCATCAACACTTGGTGTGATCAGTCTTTACAGGTGTGTAATGATACTTTTTTTTACTTCAGATAAAGTAGTTTTCATCTGTAGAAATTCAGTGTGGGTCTTTATATTTTTCACGACTCCACTAACTCTTCAGTCTTTATTCATTTCTTAAACATATGGAATACAACTATAATAATTACTTTCAACACTTTATCTGCTAATTTTACCATCTATGTAATTTCTGGGTCAGTTTTGATTAACTGAATTTTCTCCTCACTGTGCATCATATTTTACTATTTCTTTGCATGACTGTTAATTTTTTATTTGATGCCAGATATTGTGAATTTACCTCATTTGATGCTGGATATTTTTGTATTCCTATAAACATTACTGAGCTTTGTCCTGGGAAACCATTAAGTTACCTGGATATACTTTGGATTCTTCAGGTCCTGCTTTTAAGGTTTGTTAAGAATGGCCAGAGTACTGTTTATGCTAGGGCTACTATTTTCCCTCTATTTTCTTTCCTTCCTTCCCTTCCCCCTCCCTCCTTCCTTCCCTAAGTAATAAGTTATTTAGCTTTGCTCGTTCTTGAGCATTATAAGTATAATAAGTGGAATTTATGCATTCTCCTGAGTTTTGATTTGATTTTGGTTAACATTATATTTCTAACATAATTGCAAATAACTGAAATTAATTCACTCTTACCAGTGCGTAACATTCCACTGGGTGAATATACCACCGTGTATTCTCTGCTTTCCCACTGATGGGGACTTGGGTTGTTTTCAGGTTTTTACTCTTAGAAACAATGCTGCTAAGAACATCCTTGAACATGTCCCTTGGTGCATAAGATTGCAGGGATTCTAGGATTCTAGTAGTAGGACTACTGAATATTATACTCACCCATCACATTATCGTCACTTGATGTTGTAAACTTTCTTGAATTCTGTGAGCCATCGAGTATATGAGTATCTCCCTATAGACTTACTTCTATTTCTCTAGTTATCTATGAGGTAAAACATCGTTTTCTATACTGTTGACCATCTGTGTTTCCTCTTCCAACATGTATTCATGCGTTTTGCTTTTCTCTCATCGTGTGTTGAACTTTTAAAAATAGATATTCCGAGTATCTATTACTCAGTAAATAATTACAAGTTTTGCATAGATCTCTCAACTGGTAACTTATCTTTTCATTTTCCTCATGCTGTCTTAGAGAAGGCAATGGCACCCCACTCCAGTACTCTTGCCTGGAAAATTCCATGGACGGAGGAGCCTGGTGGGCTGCGGTCCGTGGGGTTGCTAAGAGTCAGACACGACTGAACGTCTTCACTTTCACTTTTCACTTTCATGCATTGGAGAAGGAAATGGCAACCCACTCCAGTGTTCTTGCCTGGAGAATCCCAGGGACGGGGGAGCCTGGTGGGCTGCCATCTATGGGGTTGGAAATGCACAGAGTTGGACGTGACTGAAGTGACTTAGCAGCAGCAGCAGAATGCTGTCTTTGCTGAATAGAAATTCTCAATTTTAATGTGGTCAACACATAAAATTTTTATGGTTACCATTTTTTTTAATATATAAAACTTTTATGGTTAACTTGGCTTTCCTGGTGGCTCAGATGGGAAAGAATCTGCCTGCAATCAGGAGAACCAGGTTCAATCCCTGAATCAGGAAGATCCCCTGGAGAAGGAAATGGCTACCCACTCCAGTATTCTTGCCTGGAGAATCCCATGGAGAGAGAGGCCTGAGGGGCTACAGTCCATGGGGTCCCAAAGAGTCTGACATGACTGAGGGACTCATTCTTTTTAAAAAGAAACTCCTCGCTATCCAAAGTACACAGGGGCTTTCTATATTTTGTTGTAAAAATTTTTAAGTTTTGCATTTTACATTTAATTCAACCATTTATCTGGCATTTATTTTTATGTGTGGGATGAAAGAAAAGGACCAATATCATTTTTCACATACAAGTAATCAAATGTCCTGGAACTATTTATTTCCACAGTGGCTTGTAATGGTACCTCTGTTCATTATCAAACTTCTGCCTGGTGGGCCTAAGTTCCATCAGCCAATGTGTCAATCTTGCAACAATATTACACTGTCCCAATTACTACATTGTTATAAGAAAGCCTGAGTATCTGTTAGAGATAACCCTCCCATTTAATTTTCCTTCTTTTGTTTCTTTCCAATTCTTATACCATTTCTTCTTTTGCTCTTTCCCCTACAATGTTAACTTGAAGCTATGATGGTGAGGATCATTGTCCTGATTTTGTAAAGAATGCTTTGTAAATGTCCCCATTAGAATGATGTTTTCAGAGGTTTTCAGTACATATTCTCTACCTGATTAAGAATGTTCTCTTCTATTTCTAATATGCTAAGAGTTTTGATCATTAATGGGTGTTGGCTTTTAATAAATTGCCTTTTCTGCATCTTTCAGATAATTGCACTGCTTATCTCCATTTATCTATTAGTGTAATGAATTAGGCATAAAATTTCTAATATTAATCCGCCAATGCATTCTAGGAACAAAACTGAGTTATGAAATAATAACTTTTCTGTATAGTACAACATTATATTTACTTTTTAGGTCACAAATTTTACATTCACATTCATGAATGAGTTTGGCTATAATTTTACCTTCCCACACCACCCTTGCATGTTTTGGTATTGATTTAACTGGCCTTACAGAATAAATTAGGAGGATTCTCCTTTCTCTGTTCTCTGAAAAACTTTGAAATAAGACTGAAATAAGTCTGAAGACTATCATGATATATATCTTAAAATTTTAATATCTAAAAAATTATAAAATCACAAGGTATGGGTGTTTTTCTCTATGAGAAGTTTATTAAATAACACTCAAATTATTAAAGTTTATAAAACAATTGAGCTTTTCTATATTTTTTATTGAATCAATTTTAAATCCCCCTCCCCTAGAATTTTATTATTTTTTTCTCAAATTTTCAAACATATTGTTGTTAAGTCCTCAATTTCCCCCTACTCTTCATATCTCTGTTACATCTGTATAAATGCCTTATTTTTTACTGTTTTGTTTGGGAATTCTCTTATTTTCTGGATTAATCTCAGCAAAGTTTTGTTAATTTTGTGAGTTGCCTCAAAGAACCAACTTTTGACATTGATGATCTTACCTTTGCATTTGTTTTCATCTATATCATCTTTCTTCTACTTTTTAAAGGTTTATTCACTTGTTTTTCACTATCTTGAGTGCCTTTTTCCATTATTTTTTAATCTTTCTTCTTTACTAAAAGAAGCATTTTACATTTCAAATTACCATGTAAGTAAGAGCTTTGTCTCAAAAGTTTGGATACATAGTAGGTTTATAATTTTATAGGCCTAAATATTTTCTGATCTCCATATTGGTTCATCTGTAACCAATAGGTTATTTAGAGCACTGTGCATTTGAACCAGCTCACATGGGCTCAACTGAGCAACTGTCTGACTTTCAGAAGTCTGAGAGCTAGTTGTTAAAACACAGTATGAAAAATAAAATTTTATTAAATAATATGCATGTAATAAATACTCACAAGTCATTACTTTTGATGTTGTTCCACTTCACTACTGTCCATGCTCTCAAGGTTCTTTACTTTTACCGTGTCAAGATCATGAAAATATTACATAATGATGCCCTACCCTGCATTTCTTCCCAGATGACACTCAGTGCTCTTGTGTTTATAACTGCAAATCGGCTATGGAGGAAATATTTATACATGGATATTACTAAACAAATTAGGATATTTTTTCTTTTGGATAATGAAATGTTAATAAATTAAACATTTTTATATTTATTTTCTAATATTTTATAGCCTAAGGAAACTTTAAATATGCTATATACTCTCCTACTAAAGCCCTCCCTCCTCCAAAGTGGGGAAATGTAACAGAACTGTTAGGTACATAGAAATAAAAACAGCAAATTAGACAAAATGAGGTGACAGAAGAACCTCCAAGAACCTCCAACCTCCAAATACAAAGAATGTTCCAAAAGAAGGAACAAGATAAAGCCCCAGAAGTAGAATTAAGTGGAGTGGGAATAGGCGATCTATCTTAGAAAATGTTCAAGGTACTGATTATAAAAATGATCAAAGAAATGGGGAGAAGAATGAATGAAAACAGAAATTTAACAATAAAAGATCAGGAAAAACCAACGAGAGGTGAGGAATACATTAACTGAAATGAAAAATACACAAGAAGGAATCAACAGTAAATTAAATGATACAGAGGAATTATCAGTGAGTTGGAAGACAGAGTACTAGAAAACACTAAGCTGAACAGACAAAAAAGGTTTTTAAAAATGGGGACAGTTTAAGAGACCTCTGGGACAACATCAGGCATACTAGCATTCACATTATAGGGGTCCCAGTAGGACAAGAGAGAGAGAAAGGGGCAAAGAGCATTTTTGAAGACATAACAGCTAAAAATTTTACGAATCTAAGAAAGGAAACAGACATTCAGGACCAGGAAGCATAGAAAGTCCCAAACAGGATCAACCAAAAAATGACCTCACCAAGATACACTGTAATTAAAATGGGGAAAATTAAAGAGAAAATAAGAAGGAGCAAGGGGAAAGCAACAAATTTTGTACAAGAGGACTTCCATAAGGCTACAGGCTGACTTAGTAAAAATTCTGCCAGTCAGAAGGGAGTGGCTTGATATATTTAAAGTGGCAAGGATATGAAGAAAAGGAAACTCTAGTACAATGCTGGTGGGAATGTAAATTGGTGCAGCCTCTGTGGAAAACAGTATAGAGCTTCCTTAAAAAAAACTAAAAATAGAACTACTATATGATGCAGCAATTCCACTCATGGGTGTACCTGTGAAGAAAACAAACTTTTAAAAATGCTATATACTGAGAGAAATGGTGGGGTTAGTGTCCATCCAATCTATTACTGGTTTAACAAACAGATGTGATAAGCAGCATGAAGTAGTTCACATTCAGGGTCAAGGGAAGGCACAGATAAAACCTGCTGCTGCTGCTGCTGCTGAGTCGCTTCAGTCGTGTCCGACTCTGTGCGACCCCATAGACGGCAGCCCAACAGGCTCCACCGTCCCAGGGGGTCTCTACAAATCCACCCAGGTGCAAAGTCAAACGACCTTACATAGGCTAAGTTCTATGTATGCACCACGGGTGCATGCTCCCCACCCAATCATAAAGCATTTTTTTCCCGCTATTTTTTCCAAAACACCACCTACCAAATTCTAATAGTATCATACATGTGAATAGTGGTTGACTGATAACCAAGTATTTTTATATACAGTGTCTCTTAATACTAGCAAAGACCCCATGAGGTAGGTATTATCAGCTAGAAGACTACCTCTGGTACTGTGTCTAAGATGTGCAGGCCGGATTGTTTCCTTGTAGCTTTCGTCAATTTAGACTCAATTCTAACCCACCCACCACTGTAACTTCAGACTAAGGAGTTTTAATCTTTTTGTTGGTCCTCATCTAGAAACCTCTCCATCTCTTTAATGATTTTCAGTTGCCCTAAAGTTATTTTTTTAAAGGCTTATCTATACACTGGGAGAAAAGAAAAGATAAAACCCTGTTTTTAACAAAGAAGCCGTCAAAATTGGCATGCTAGTTTGTTTTGTGATGAAGACTCATTGTAAGAGGCAGTAAAATGAGAAATTGATTTTTAAAATTCTTTTCTCGCTGCAGTAGAAAATTATTGTTAGGGTAACAATCATTTCAGTTACAGAACACAATGAAAGTGAGTTTGCTTCATCGGGAGAGGTCTACATCTGCTGGGCAAATGTGCATTAAAGTCAGAGGGCCAAGTGCAAGTGTATTCACAGCAGTCATGAAGCCAGGTGGTTCTTCAAGCAACAATAAATTTCAGCCTAAAATCTTAAAGAAAATCTCTAGGGCAAACCCCTTCTACAGTCTTGCTACTGACTTTTGTCTCATCTTTCTCCTTCTGTGGGTGTGTGCATGCTCAGTCACTTCCGTCATGTCTGACTCTGTATGACCCCATGGACTGTAGTCCGCTGGGTTCCTGAGTTCATGGGATTCTCCAGGCAAGAATACTGGAGTGGGTTGCCTCTCTCACTGCTAAATATCTCAAAATAACATTTAAACAAGCCGCCTGCCTCCCATCTACTTAGTCCTTTACCCTTTGACATCTGGCCTCCATCAGCGACTTGATCTTCCCTCTTACATGTCACAGTGATGCCTAATCTTCAACTTTAGTGACTTTTCCTCATGTTCTAGCATCCACATGCATATGGTTCCCATCTCTCTCCTTTTAGCCCAACTTTTCTCCAAGCTTACATGTATTCATTTCATCCTGACCTTTGGACAGCTCCACCTGGAATTGATTTCAGGTGGCACTTCACACTCAATATATACAAAAGAGAAATAACGTTAACTGAATATATTTATTTCATGTGCATGCTCAATAACATAACAAAAAATGGAATTATTTTCTTTACCTGTGGCTCTTGGACCTAGTATCTGTACTCCTTTTCTGTTAACCACTATCTCCTGAGACAGAGATTCATTGTCAACAGAGATTCTCTTCTCTCTCTCAACCCCATACCCTAATCAACCACCAAACCATCTCCATTGAACGTATAAAACAAAACTCCTATCCATTCATTTATCCCTTCTTTTCTATTCAAATTTAAATATCTCCAATACTGTTAGGTCATTACTTTTCCTCACAGTGCCATATTTGTTTGACAATTTTATTTCAACAATTCAATAGCAAGAGTAATGAAATTTTTAAGCTAAAACAAAGTTAACTTCCCTTCCACATAGGTCCAGGATACATAATTTTGTACAATTTTAACTATAGCCAAAATTTAATTTTAAAGCCTGTTTTGATTACAAGAATACCACTCATATTATCCATGTCAGTCTTTGTAGCTATCTTTAAATGAAAATATTCATCCAAATGACATATTAAACATTTCACTATCCTGGGACTCTTCTGTTGTTTCCAGTGTTACATGTTATAAATAATGCTGCAAAGAATATTCCCCACATATGGCGTTTTTTTCCTTCCTTTGAATTATTTTCAGTGAATATTTTTAAGACAAAATTAAGTCCAAAAATTGACATTAATATTATGTTTCCTAGCCATCTATTACTATATTATTTTCTCAAAGGTTCATAACCATTTTCAAAGTATGAGTTTGTCAGTTTAACCACGACCTCTCAAGAAGGAGTGCTATTTTGGGTTAAGTGTGTCAGCTGATGACTAGTAAATGGATAAGGTTGTGCACCCATCATCACAATGCCACTTTAGTACATTTCTGAAAAGTGAAAGTCATTCAATCATGTCTGACTCTTTGCAACCCCATGGACTGTGGCCCACCAGGCTCCTCTGTCCATGGAACTCTCCAGGCCAGAATACTGGAGTGGGGAGAGTTCCCTTCTCCAGGGGATCTTCCCAGCTAAGGGATCAAACCCAAGTCTCCCAAATTGCAGGCAGATTCTTTACTAGTCTATACTAGTCTATGCTTTACTAGTACATTTCTAGTATCATCCAAATTCTTTTTAATTCATCAGCTGAACATTTGGGTTGTTTCCAGGTTTTCAGTCATTATTAAAAATGTTGTTAGGAACACTTGCAAATATGTCTTTGTGTGAACATAAGCTTTCACATACCATAGGTAGATATCTAGAAGTGAAATTTCTCAGTGTGTGGCAAATTTATATTTAATTTTTTAGAAATTGCCCCAATACTTAACTTATTCTAAAAAAATATTCACTGAAAATAATTCAAAGGAAGGAAAAAACACCAAGTGTGGGGAATATTCTTTGCAGCATTATCTCTAACATAACACTGGAAACAACAGGAGACTCAATTTTGAGTCAGTGCTAATGAGGTGGATGAAACTAGAGCCTAATATACAGAGTGAACTAAGACAGAAAGAGAAAGCAAATATCATATTTTAATGCATGTATAAGGAATCTACAAAGATGGTACTAATGAGCCTATTTGCAGGGCAGCAATGGAGATGCAGACAGAGAACAGACTTGTGGGCACAGTGGGGGAAGGAGAGGGTGGGGAGAGTTGAGAGAGCAGCAGGAAACATATACACTGTTACGTCGCTAAGTCGTGTCTGACTCCTTGCAACCCCATGGACTGCAGCACGCCAGGCTTCCCTGTCTTTCACTGTCTCCCAAAGTTTGCTCAAACTCAGGTCTATTGAGTCAGTGATGCCATCCAACCCTCTCATCCTCTGTCGCCCCCTTTTCCTCCAGCCCTCAATCATTCCCATCATCAGGGTCTTACCATATGTAAAATAGACAGCCAGTGAGAAATTGCTGTGTGATGCAAGGAGCTCAAACCAGTGTTCTGTGACAACCTAGACAGGTGGGAAGGGGTGGGAGGTGGGAGGGAAGTTTAAGTGGGAGGAGACATATGTATACCTATGGCTGATTCATGCGGATATATGGCAGAAACCAATACAATATTGTAAAGCAATTATCCTCTGATTAAAAATAAATAAAGTTTTAAAAAATCTTTTGCCAATTTTTAACCAGATTGTTTAATTGACTGTTTAACTGAATTTTAAGAGTTCTTTATATATCCTAGGTACAAGTACTTTTTTGGTTATGTGATCTTCAAATATTTCTTTAAGTATATGACTTGTAGTTTCACTTTCTTAATGGTGTCTTTTGAAACACAAATATTTTTAAGTTTGATAAATTTATCTGTTTTTTCCTATGCATTGTATTTTTGATATTGTATCTAAGAATTCTTTGCCTAACTCAAGGTGGCAAAGATTTTATCCCATGTTTTCTTCTAGAACTTGTATACCTTTAGCTCTTACATTTAGAGCTATGATTTATTTTGAGTTAATTTTGGTGTATGATGTGAGGAAAGGATAAGGATACCTGATTGCTTCAGCAACATCTGGGGAAAAGATTACCCTTTTCCCCAGTGAATTGTTTCAGCATCTTTGTTGAAAAACAGGTAAACATAAATGTAAAGGTTTATTTCTAGATTCCCAGTTCTATTCCATTAATCCATATGTTTAAGTGATGTGAAAGTGAAAGTCACTCAGTCATGTCTGACTCTTTGTGACCCCATGGACTGTATAGTCCATGGAATTCTCCAGGCCAGAATACTGGAGTGGGTACCCTTTCCCTTTTCCAGGGGATCTTCCCAACCCAGGGATCGAAGCCAGGTCTCCTGCATTGCAGGAGGATTCTTTACCAGCTGAGCCACAAGGGAAGCCCAAGAATACTGGAGTGGGTAGCCTATCCCTTCTTCAGCAGTTATTCCCAAGCCAGGGATCGAACCAGGGTCTCCTGTATTGCAGGCAAATTCTTTACCAACTGAGCTATGAGGGAAGCCTATATTTCTATCCTTGTGCTAATTCCATGCTTTGTTGATGACCATGGCATTATAGTAAATTCTTAAATATATTAGTGTAAGTCATCCAACTTTTATTCTTTTTGATATTATTGTAAATAAAGTTGTTTTCCTAATTTCATTTTTTGGATTTTTTGTTGTTAATATATAAGAATGGAATTGATTTTTATATATTCATTTTGTTATCTTGTTAAATCTGTTTATTAGTTTTGGTAATTTGTTGATTCTTTGCTGTTCTACAAAATCAATCATTTCATCTACAGATAAAGATAACTACTTCTTTATCTCCAATCTGAATGCCTTTCACTTCCTTCCTTCAACCCTCTCTCTCCTTTCCTTTCTTCGCTTTCTTTCTGCCTTCCTGTCTTTGTTCCTTTCTATCCTCCTTCCTTCCTCTGTTTGCTTCTTCCACATCTTAGGGATAAAGCATCGAGTTTCTCACCATATGGTGCTAACTGAGCATTTCACAGATGCTCTTTGTCTTGTTGAGGGAGTACCTTTCTACGGCTGGTGTGTTGAGAGTTTTATCATGGGTGGGTGTTGGATTTCTTTAATGCTTTCTTTACATCCATTAAGATGATCATGTTGCCTCTGTACATTATTCTATTAATGTGGTATATTACAATAATTACATTAATGCTTGGATGTCAAAACAGCCATGCATTCCTGGGTTAAGTTCCTTTTGGTCATGGTGAATAATTATTTTTACATGTGGCCAGATTTGGTGTGCTAGTGTTTTACTGAGGAATTTTTATTTATGTTCATAAGAGATATTGGTCTGTTGTTTTCTTATATCTTCCATTGTCTTTTTTATTATTAAAGTGCTACTAGTTTCATAGATAAAATGGTCTCTATTCCGTTTGGAGTGTTTGCCTGTTCTATTTTTAAGGGTTTTCTGCTGTTATTGTCATACATATCACATCTATATATGTTATACATATAGTCAACGATACATAATTATAAGGGCTTCCCTGGTGGCTCAGATGGTAAGGAATCTGCCTGCAATGCAGAAGACCTGAGTTAGATCGCTAGATTGAGAGGATCCCCTGAAGAAGGGAAGGGCAACCCATTCCAGTATTCTTGCCTGGGGAATCCCACGGACAGAAGAGCCTGTGGGCTACAGTCCATGAGGTTGCAAAAAGTCAGACATGACTGAGCGACTGACACACACACAAACACATGATTATAATTTTCAATATTATGTCTTTTAAAGAAGTTAGAAGAAATAATAAAGAGATGCCTTTAATAGTCTTTTGAATACATATATTTACCATTCTTACATCCTTCTTTTCTTCCTAGGAGTTCAAGTTAAATCTAATGCCATTTCCTTTCATTCTGAAGGATTTCATTTAATATATCTTATAAAACATGTCTGCTAGCAAGCAATTCTTCCATTCTTTGTTTACTGAAAATGTTTTCATTTCACTTTCATTTGCAAAGGATAGTTTCGATGTATATAGGATTCTTGGTTGAATTTGGTTCAATAGAATTTTGCTTTTGTTTTTAATTTTATCACTTTGAATATATCATTTCATTGTTTTCTGGCCTCCATTGTTTCAGATGAGAAGTAGGCCTTTAATTGTATCAAGAAGCCCATTAGCAACTTTTTCTTGCAGCCTTCATGATTTCCATTTGTCTTTTACTACATAAATTTTTCATCATTCTTTTTTCTCTCTGTTCAGATTAAATCATTTCTATCAACCTATCTTCAAATTCACTTATTGTTTCTTCTTAAATCTGTTGTTTATTCCCTGGAGTGAATTTTTTATTTCAATTACTATATATTTTAACTCCAGAATTCTAATTTAGTTCTGTTTTATAGCTTCTGGCTCCTATTTTGTTGAATTATTTCTTTCATATTCTCCTTGAATTCTTTAAATAGTTTCATTTAGCTCTTTGAATTTGCATGTAACTTCTTTGAGGTCTTGGTTTGCTAAACCCATATCTGAGGACGCTGAGAGGCCGTTTCTATTGACAACTTTTATTTCCTGAGTATGGGTCACATTTTACTGTTTCTTTGTGTGCTTCATCATATTTTGTTGAAAACTGCACATTATAGAAAATAAAACCATGAAGTCATAGCAACTCTGGATACTGCTTTTCCTCCCTTGAAGGTTACTGTTGCTTGCTTGTACCTTGCCTTACGGAAACCTGCGAATTCTGTCCCCCCTCATGGTGTGTGGTCATGTTGCCTCTGCTGAGTTGTATATTTTTTAACTTTTATTATTATCATTTTTATTTTTAAGACTGGATTCTTAGGAATCACTCCTGCATCTACATAGCTTGGCAGTCAGTCAGTGATCAGATAGAGGATGTGATCAAGCACCTGAAGCCCGTATGGTTTCCATCCTCTGCCAATGAGTATACAGCTAGGAGGGAAGTCCATTCGAAGTTCAAGCTATTGCAAATCTGCCTACTGTTTTGCTTGCCGTTAGACCTTTATTGTCTCCTCTGCACGCGCAGACAACCTCAAGATTATCCAGGAGTATATGGATAGTTTGGGCACTCTCTGGTCTTTCTTCTACGCTTATCACAAGTGCAACCTCAAACTACCAGAGAGAGCGGCCTTTCCCATTCACCCTACCTCTGAGATTGTCACTTCCATGACAATCCTGGAAGGTGTGGGCATCGACAGTTAATCCAAATCAAGGGAATCCCCTTTGACTGTGGCAGCACAGTTGTGGGTCCTCAAAACCCTGCCTCGCCCTGGCAGAAGCACGACACCAGCAGAGCTGTAGGGGGACAGGACATTAGAGCAGCCCCAGGCAAAAAGGCCATGAACTGCCACTGCTTTTACCCGAAGTTCTGTGGGATTTAATTATAAATGTTTCTCAGATTATTGTATAACTTAGCCCAATTTCTAGAGCACTGAAATTGTTATTTTTGCAAATTTTGTCAATTTTAGAGTTACTTTTTAGGAAGAGGATTTGCCAACCTCCTCATTCAGCCTTGCTGTTGTGCTCTGTCATGTCCAACTCTTGGCGACCCCATGGACTGCAGTCCGCCAGGCTCCCCTGTCCCTGGGATTCTCCAGGCAAGAATACCGGAGTGGGTTGCCATGCCCTCCTCCAGGGGATCTTCCCAACCCAGGGATCAAACCCAGGTCTCCTGCATTGCAGGCGGATTCTTTACCGTATGAGCCACCAGAGAAGCCCAATTCAGCCTTACGTAGCCCATATTTTTAATTTCTCATTATTGTTTAATTTAGCATTTTTAATTATTATAAAGGTTGAACTTTTTTATTTATTTGCATTTCCCACTTATCTTTCTCATCTCTATAAACTATTATTATAGCTCTTAAATCTTTGCTTATATATTTGATGCATTAACCTCAATTATTTTTCTCATATTATCTTTATAAGTTTTCCTCAGAAGCTTTTTATTTCAAACTTCAGAGTGTTTGCTGGTGCTTTAAACCTGAGGATGTTCCCCAGTTACACTCTACTAAAACCAGTTTTAGTGCCTTCTCAATTAATCCTTTACTCTCTCACCTCCAGTCACAAGTCTATACAGTACTTTTATTATACAAACAAGACATTCATTAAGTGTTTAATGAATTAAATTTTTGCAACAGGAAATTAAAACTAATGGGGGCAAAATTAATTAGTGAAATCCAAATTAAAGCATATAATTCAGTTTTGTTATATTTATTATGCTTATTGCACTATCCTTAGCATCTCAAAAATAATATCAAGAGATTCTGGCAGAATAATAAATGAAGACATCTGTAATTTGGCAACATCATTAACATATCAAAAAATGTTAAATTATTTCAGGAATTTGGGGCCAAATATGCTCTGTCCATCTCTTCCATCTCAGTTTCCCTTGAAATGGCTTCTTCCGTGGTTGGCAAGCTTTAGTCCAGGCTTCATCTGAAATAGCTGCTGAGTGAATACAACCTGAAACTGGTAGCTGTTCAAGGAATATGGGCTCAAATGGAAACTTGATCACCAGATGCAGGTCAAGGCAGCCATAGCAGAGAGGACCAGTGGGGCCTGTCAGCCAGGGAAGACCACCTTTGATGATGGGTGCTGAAAAGGATCTTCACACTGATAACAGGGCTTGCTGCCTGAAGTAATCATCCCATAATTAACTTACCCTATCATTGGATTTCCAGACAGCATGCCGCTGACAGCCTGATATCCCTACCCTCTAATGCTCTATCAGGAATCTACCCACCCAGGAGGCTGTTGGGGTAAATGTCTCATAAACTAAGAAACTATAACATTACAAATGCATACTGGTGAAAGACGGCATAGACATGGCATACGCTAACAAACAGGTGGGTCAGCAGAAAGCCCACAGAAAAGAAAGAGAAATGTACAGTTTTATGGTATTATCTTGGCTGAAAGAGATTCTGTTTCAGCTGAACTAACTGATTATGAAAAAAGTATAAGCAAGAATAGGGAGAAAGAGTCCATCCACTTCTCTACTCTGATGCTAGGCTCTCCATCGGGAGATGGCACCCAACATTCACTGAGAAGCAACAAAGTAAGAGAATAGAGAAGAGGCATCATGATGTATTAGGCAACAGGCATGTGTGTGTGTATAGGCATGTGTCATCTATATATCTTGTCATCTTGTCATCTATATGTGTGTGTGTGTGTGTGTGTGTGTGTGTGTGTGTGTGTGTACAGGCTTCCCTTGTGGCTCAGACAGTAAAGAATCTGCCTGCAATGCAGGAGACCCAGATTTGATCCCTGGGATGGGAAGATCCCCTGGAGAAAGAAATGGCAATCCACTCCAGTATTCTTGCCTGGAGAATTCCATGGACAGAGGAGTCTGGTTAGCTACAGTCCATGGGGTTGCAAAGACTTGGACACAACTGAGCAACTATGCTTACTTTTATACATATATATATACACACACACATGTATATATAGATGACAAGGCATATATTGCCAATTGAATTTTACATATAAAGACAAAGAGGCTTAGTTATAACTGTTATTCTAGTCATCCTGCTCCAAGGCCTATATATTTCCACTATGACAGTTTTTGTAAATCTTTATGAGGTATTTTTAAAATGCAAAAAGGGTTTCATTAATGTGCCATTGTTGGAACTTTTCTATCTCTCTCTCTAATCCTTTGGCATTCAGGAACTAATTTTTCATGAATGGGGTAACATGTGCTACAGTCATTCAGATAAGGCCACTCAAGACCTTTCCCAGTCCAGGCAGACAGTGTTCATAGCATAGTTAGGCCAGATGGAACAGGCAGAGAATCTAACCCAGGTCTTAATCTACACACCGACCATGCTGGACTGATACGTGGGGAACTGATTGCTGAAAAGAAAGCTGAACGTGAGGTGTGATTGCTACAGGAACTACGTCTAGTCCAAGGGACTCCTCAGCCCATGAATGAGTCATGAGAGAAACCGATAAAATGAATCATCCATTATCACACCATGGCTATATAAAGAAAATCACCACCCTGAAAAAAGAAGAGCCACTGTTTGTTTGGCTTTCTTAATGATTCGAGTGAATCTGTGGCTATTTCAGGAGAAGGGGACGACAGAGGATGAGATGGTTGGATGGCATCACCGACGCTATGGACATGAGTTTGAGCAAGCTCTGGAAGTTGGTGATGGACAGGGAAGCCTGGCATGCTACAGTCCATGGGGTTGCAAAGAGTCAGACACGACTGAGCAACTGAACTGAATGAACTGAACTGTGGCTGTTTCAAGTGATTTAGGTTATTAACATAGGGGAAATTTTTCAATATAAAAATCTCTTGGTTGGCTAGTTATAAATCCTATCTCAACAAGGAGTGACATAATCTGAAATCAGGTTCTCCTTCTTTGTAAATACATTCAAATTGCCCAAAGTCCATCAACACTGTAAAGTGAAGCAGAAATGGGGCCAGAATCTCAGTGACTCAGGCAGAATTTCCGGAGAAATGTCCTAAGATTTTTTTTTTTTTTTTTTTTGCCCAAATCAGAATCATTTCCTTTATTCCAACTGCCTTCATTTCCTACTTTGTTCTAGATGGGAAGACTGGGGACAGAGCAAGAAGCTAAAATTTTCAAGGTTTGATGAGGAGCGAGGGCAAAGGTTAAACCCATACAAGTGAACACACGCTTGTATGAATGTGGTATGTAGTTTGGGGAGAAATGGTAGTCTGAAAGAAGATGTCAAAAACTACATACCATATCAATCACAAGACGAAGCTCAAGAACCAGTCAGGCAAGAATCAGAAAACTGGTCTAAAAGTCAAGAAATCTGATCCTTAGTCCCATCAGCAACAAGGCTTTTGAACAAGTCAATCACTCCTGACCTCTGCCTTCCTTTTTCATAAAATTTTCAACATCCACAAAAGGATGTTAAAAATAAAATTAAATACCAGATAGGAAAAGGATGTGAAAAGTAATAAAAGCTTCATTACTGCAAGAGAGGTTGAGAATTGTTTGAAAATTCAGAAGAACCTAAAATAAACTAAGCACCGTAACACAAGCCAGCGCCATTGCAATAAGCCAGCACCTGGGAAATTCATCTCTTGATAGTGGGATAAATATTTAGAAATAACACATTTGAAAGTGTTGCCCCAAGACATAATAAATGGTCATGATGATTAATTTGGGGAATGAGAACTGTGAATTGGATTCTGTGAGAACAGAGACTTAATAAGCACTTGATACAAATATTTCTGTTTAATAGATGAGGCTCAGCAGGGGAGCGATGCCCATGCTCTAGCAGAGTGAAAAACCAGAATCTTACTCTAGGATAAAAACAAAATAAAATAGGAGCTATGCTTTATGTTGCGCTGCCTGCTTGAGATTAGACTTGACAACATTCAATAAAGCAAGTAGATTTCCTTCCTGGAACGGCAGTGCTCCCCCACTGGCTGTGTGAGTCTCTGCCCTGCCTTGGAGAGGGACGTGCTTAGTAGGATGAACAAAAAAGGTGGTCAATGTATCTCCTCAGGTTTTTCCAACAACCAGGCAAAATGCAGAATAAATGTAGCAAGGTGTCCGACAGAAAATAGAACCAGGGAGCTCTGTTCTGTTTTCTTTTTTCTTTTTGACAAAAAGAGTGCTGCTGTCGTGCATGTTAGATTGCTTTCCCAGGAAAGGAGTCAGCCAAATGGCGGCATTTTCACACCCTCTTTACGTGTTCCTGGGATCCTGGACCAGCCCACCCGTGGTAAAAGAAAGCACAGAGGGGAAAAGCTTTGAGTTTTTTCAATGCATCCTCCCCGAATGAGGGTTACACTCTGTTACCATGTTCAGGATTCTTAGTGCTGTGAACTTGTGTTGCGACTGAAATCTATGGCAGACTTCCAATGTATTTATGAAGCAAAAAACAAAGGTAAAAGACAGCAAACACTAATTTTATAACAGTAACGGATGTCACTGAGCGACTGAACTGAACTGAACGGATGTCAAAACGAAATTGTGAACTTCACTATAGCCATGAGCTGACATTTGCTCCCCAGCTGCATATATACAAACAAACCCAATATTAGAGTCTATCCATTTAGATACTTAAATATTGGGTTGACTCTGACATCTATGTAGCCAGCCACCACAAGGGCATGTCCTCCAAAATACCGAGTGAACAGAGCCACATACTTCATGTGCCCTGGTGCCTACTGAAATCAGGCTATTAATAAACGTTCACTTTGATAGTAAAGAACAACAATGAAAAAAAAATGCAAGGCAATTGTGATCTAGAGCATCTTACATGTAGCACTTCTGGAAATTGGAAACAGTCAAACTTATCAAATGCTATGAAAACCATCAGGTTACTAGAATAATCTACAGATGTCAGATACCTATGCCTGGACCAAACTCCACCCTTCCTGAAAAATCTTTGGTAATTACCCGAAGAGTCACTTGCATTGTTTTCCACTCTTATGTTTCAGCTGTTTGGCTTTTATAAGGGACCCTTTGTAACTAACTTATGTTTAAAGTTTCTAAGCGCTTTCTCTTCCAGGTCCCTACTATTTCTTCTGTGCGCTGTGGAAAGCTGCTATGTTATGAACACATGGCCCTGCTCTGTCTATCCAGCTTCCTGGGAAAATACTCAGCTCATCTATATTTAATGTGTTTTTCCTGCTGATCCTTCAGGGTGCAAATCTCACCTACCACATCTAATAAGCATGATGGATTATATTCAATTTAGCTAATGCCAGCCTATAACTAATTACAGCACCATCCTCAAAGCAGGCTGGAGTTAGAGCCTTGTCAAAGTGCCCTTTATAAACAGCCTGTTTCTGGGGATTTACACAGCAAGTATGGGTGATTTCAACTGTAAATATGAAAAGAGAGTATAATGACTACACGCCAACACTAGGAGCTTTGAGTCCTAACTAGTAAGGGAGGCAGGACCATGGATCCTTGGAGAAAATGAAGAATGAATATTGCAACATCCAGAGGGATCAGCTGGCCATTTACTCCTGTCATGCTAAGTGTTATGCCAGGGAAATCTAGAAGCCAGAAGGCTGCTCACAGGTGGGGGAAAAAAAACACTCACAAGAATATCGACAAGCTACCATTTCACCATTTCAAGTGTGACCCGGGGCAAGGTTCCCTCTCTGGACATTAGGTACCCCATTAGGAAGATGGGGTGGCAGCAGAGTTTGCTGGAAAGAACACTGACTCAGTAGTCAAGACAAATATGGTTTCCAAACCCGGCTCCACTCCTAGGGGCTCTATGAGAGAGTAAGTTACTTAGCCTTTATAAGCCTTGGTTTCTTCAATAGCAAAACAGAAATAACGACAACCACCCTGTACAACTGGAAGGATTCAGAGTGATAAAGTTTATGCAGCACTGGCACAGCACCCAACACACTAGGAACTCAATAACTGATAACTGTTAATGGTTCCAAGATCAATATTCCATCCATTTCAATAAAAAGAATCAAAACTGAGATTTCATATGGGAAAAAGCTATGTCATGATACGGTAAAAGAATCTTTAAATCCTCAAGCAGTTATAACCCCACAGTAACCTGGAAAACCTATATTTTGTTATACCAACATGGATTATGGGAAAACAGCAAGATAACTATGTGAGATGCCCCCCAAAGGCCTTTACTCTGGCCCCTACTAGGACTTCTCTGGTTTCTCAGACAGTAAATCATCTGCCTTCAATGCGGGAGACCCAGGTTTGATCCCTGGGTTGGTAAGATCCTCTGGAGAAGGAAATGGCAACCCACTCCAGTATTCTTGCCTGGAAAATCCCATGGACGGATGAGCGTGGTAGGCTACAGTCCATGGGGTAGCAAAGAGTCGGACACGACTGAGCGACTTCACTTCACTTCTTTCTGGCCCCTACTATTGGGCGGGAGAGAGCTCTCTGCACGAGACACACCCCTGTCTTATGACTAATCCTAAATCAGGCCCCCCATGTTCTACGCATCTCCAGCCTTAGCACACCTTTCAAATCCTTTGCTCACACAATACCTTGCCTAACCTGTTGGTTCTTTCCATAGATCAAAGAAGTAGAAGTGAAGAATAAGTAAGAGATGACCAGATCTCTTCCCCAGCTTCCCCTCCAGTAATCTCCCAAATAAACTGTGTGAATAAACGGTGAGAACAAGAGAGCAGCTACAAGTCTGCGTGACAAGCCTGCACACGGGGGCATAGCAACAACCCTGACCCCATCTCAGTGATTAGCTGAGGTTCCGTCCCCTTTTCTCCTCAAAACCTTTCATGGCCAAGCAGAATCTTGGGAGGTGGTTGTGGGGGACACTGAGTTCACCATCTCCCCCCAGACTACCAGCATTTTGATTAAAACCAGCTTTGTTTTCTACTAACATTTGCCTCTCTTGAGTGTTGATTTTTGAGTGGTGAGCAGCCAGATCTGAGTCTGTAACACTACTGGACAAGATGATATAAAACCAATGTCCGTCGCTGGAGTTTAAGACAAACACCGTGTGTACCACTGTCAAAGGGGTACCCTGAATTCAGAGCCCTCTTTGATCCAGCACCACCCCACCACTGAAGCCTCGTCTCCCACTTTCTTCCTCACACACTGTGCTCTCGTCCTCAACAAGGCAGCTCCCTGTGCACTGTTCACACCGTGCTGTTTATGCTCCAGGCTGTGGCCGAACTCTTTGCTCAGCCTAGGAGGTCCCTCTTCACTCCTGCCTCCTGCTACTACTTTTTTAGTTAAACTTCATCTTCGGCATTCCTGACCCCTCTCCGAGAGGGACCAGCCTCAAGACATGCTTCCCCAGATGGTCTCTAACACACACAGGCTGTCTTTTACACTGGGACACCTGTTTCCTCTGAAAGGTTTTAAAAATCTAAATAGTTCTATATGATTTCCACATTTGAAGCTCCATTTAATAAACCATGGCTCAAGGATGTCTTCCATCAATATTAGCTAAATCATATCAATAGATACCAAAGGTAAGCTAAGCCCCACCCTGATATGTTATGACATTAAAAGTCCTTAGTGGATTGTTGGTGTCACAATTCAGAATCATCCTCATTGCAGCAGGGGAGGAAAGGAAATCTGCCTGGTTACAGTGTCATCCAACAAAACAAGACTTCTCCCTCAAGGCACTGACCACTTATCACCTCCACTATGAAATCCCCAGAGTGTCCATCTAACAGATGCCTTCCTCTGTGCTCTCAGAGGAAGCACTTTGTAACAACCTCGGCATCCATTTCTTCACTTTCCCTACACTGAAGGGTGCATTTAGCTTATACAAGGGGTTCTAGGGCAACTATATGTTCAAGTCCCCCTGATCTATCAGCACAGATTGATACAAATATCAACCACTGGATCAACAAACTGGTGAAGAGCAGGAAATTGAAGTCCAACAGTGAGAATGTCAGCTTCACTCCTCAGCCAACTGTCACTGTAAGCCTCCATCCCCTCTCCTCTAAAATGGAAATAAGAGGACGTCACCAGCAGTCCAGTGGTGGGACTCTGTGCTTCCACGGTGCGGGTCTTGGGTTTGATCCCTGGTCAGGGAACTAGGATCCCTTATGTTATATGGAATGCCCTAAATAAATTAAATAAGAGTAAGACTCCTTATTCAGAAAACTAAGATCATGGCATCCAGTATCACTTCATGGCAAATGGATGGGGAAACAATGGAAACAGTGAGAGACTTTATTTTGGGGGGCTCCAAAATCACTGCAGATGATGACTACAGCCATGAAATTAAAAGATGCTTGCTCCTTGGAAGAAAAATTATGACCAACCTAAATAGCATATTAAAAAGCAGAGACATTACTTTGCCAACAAAGGTCCATCTCATCAAAGCTATGGTTTTTCCAGTGGTCATATATGGATATGAGAGCTGGACTATAAGGAAGGCTGAACACCGAAGAATTGATGCTTTTGAACTGTGGTGCTGGAGAAGCCTCTTGAGAGTCCCTTGGAATGCAAGGAGATCCAACCAGTCCATCCTAAGGGAAATCAGTCCTGAATATTCATTGGAAGGACTGATGTTGAATCTGGAAGTCCAATAGTGTGGTCACTAGATGCGAAGAGCTGACTTGTTGGGAAAGACCCTTATGCTGGGAAAGATTGAAGGCAGGAGGAGAAGGGGACAACAGAGGATAAGATAGTTGGATGGCATCACTGACTCTATGGGCATGAGTTTGAGTAAACTCCAGGAATTGGTGATGGACAGGGAAGCCTGGTGTGCGGCAGTCCATGGGGTCGCAAAGAGTTGTACACGACAGAGTGACTGAACTGAACTGAAGACTCCTTCATTGAGTTGTGAGGGTAAAACAAAATTAGATGATGAGCATAAATCAGTTAGACCAGTACACACTTGGCACATGTTAAGTGCCCAAGAAACAGCAGCTATTTTATAGTTTTTATTGTCATCACAAGACAAAGGGGTGTCTGCAACAGAGCAAAGGCAGCAAGAACTCATTTTCCTTTGTTTGCTCACCTTGCCTCTCTCAAGTTCAGCAAGTGTTGATTCAAGTTCGGAGGGCTGGTAAAGGACTCAGAGAAGGCAAGGCTGTGAGACTGAAGGGGAGCCAAGGTAGCCGGAAGATCAATGTTCAAAGATGTTCCAAGATTGAGGAAAACGGGAGAAGCGGATAAAGCCTGGAAGATAAGTGAGGAAACTTTCCCGCCTGACAGGAAAATTTCCAAATGGTCTGAGGTGACTCCAAATGCTAGTCAGGAGCCAGGCTGGCTGCACACAAACTGAGGAGAGTGTTAAAACTGATTTTCAAAACTCAGATTCAGATAGACTGGGATAAAACCTGAGAATATGTATTTTCAACAAGCAACCTAGGTGATTTTTAAAAAATTTTATTACAGTTGATTTACAATGTTGTGTTGTATTAATTTCAAGTATACAGCAAAGTGATTCAGCTGTATATAACTATTCTCTTTCAGATTCTTTTCCATTAGAGGTCATTACAAGATATTGAGTATACAGTTCCCTGTGTTATACAGTAGGTCCCGTGGGTTATCTATTTTATATATAGGAATGTGTATATATTAATCCCAAGCTCCTAATTTATTCCTCCCTCCCCCTTTCCCCTTTGATAACCATAAATTTGTTTTCTGTGTCTGCGAGCCACCTTCTGTTTTGGAAATAAGTTCACTGCATCATTTTTTTCAGATCCCACATAAGCACTATCCTGTGATATTTGTCTTTCTCTTTCTGGCTTTCTTCACTTGTTACGATAATCTCTAGGCCCATCCACATTGCTACAAATGGCAATATTTCATTATTTCATTCTTTTATATGTCTGAGTAACATTCTGTTGTGGGACTTCTCTGGTGGCTCAGTGGGAAAGAATCCGCCTGAGGATGAGGGTTCTGCGAGAGATGGAGGTTCAGTCCCTGGGTCAGGATGATCCCCTGAGAAGGAAATAACAACCCAGGAATACTGGGTTCTTGCCTGGAAATTCCCTGGACAGAGGAGCCTGGTTGGCTATGGTCCAGAGAGTCCCAGAGAGTCTGATGCAATTTAGCAACGAAACAACACCACCACAATACTCCACTGTATATATATACCACATTTTCTTTTCCATTCATCTGTCAGTAACATTTAGAACAAGCAGCCTAGGTGATTTTCATGTGCAGTCAGGTGATACCCTGCACCAAGAAGCAGAACGAGCCCTCAGCATAGCCATTCTGGCCTTTAGAACTGGCTCTGGGTAGGATCTCTCCTGCAGCTGGGGCCTCTCACTTTAGCCAAGGCTCCATAAGGGACTGAGTGTGAACGAGCATCAGGTGGTTCAAGTTGGTAACCACAAGAATAAAGATGAGCTTCCCAATAGCAATATTTCCAAAAGCTCAGCATCTTTGTGGGGTTAGATCTGGTTTTAGATCAGGGGTCCCCAACCTCCGGGGTCTAATGCCTGATGATCTGAAGGTGGAGCTGACGTAACAATAACAGAAATAAAGCGCACAGTGAATGCAGTGTGCTTGAACCACCCTGAAATCACTCTCCCAACCCCAGTCTGTAGAAAAATTGGAAAAAATTGTCTTCCCTGAAACTGGTGCCAAAAAGGTTGAGAACCGCTGTTTTAGATCATTTCCGAGGCTACCAACAACGACAGAAATAATAATAGCGATGCTAGTTAACAAGTGCCAACAGTGTGCCAGGCAGTGCACTAGTCTACAGGTTATCCAACATAATCTCCCCAACATCCTGCAAGATACACACTGCCCTCGCTAAATGTAGGAAATCAAGGTTCAGAGAGGATACTTAATGTGCCCAACATGAGACAGAGAGTAAAAGACAGAATCAAGCAGGCAGTCAGTTAGTTTGTGATGAACGGGCTGCTGTTTGACTGAACAGCAATTCTCTCTGACGTCTCACGTGTGCATGCTCAGTCAGTCATGTCTAACTCTCTGTAACCCATGGACTGTAGGTTGCCAGGCTCCTTTATCCTTGACATTCTCCAGGCAAGAATACTGGCGTAGGTTGCCATTTCCTATTCTAGGAGATCTTTCCCACCCAGGGACTGAATCCGCATCTCCCGTGTCTTCTGCCTTGGCAGGTGGATTCTTTACCACTGAGCCACCTGGGATCCCTGCCAATCTCAGGCTATCCCTTTTTTGCAGACCTGGCTCAAAACTGTCCACCTGAAGAAATTATATTTTTTCTAAAATTCCCAAAGCACTAAACACAGAGCTCTATTTCTGGTGCTATTCAATCGATAACCAGCGAATAAATAGAAGTGAGGTAATACATTTCTGTCATACCTTTTCCCAAAGAGCACAAAACACATTTATATTTACTATCTCATCTGTTCTAGTAGTTGCTTTAAAAAAAAACCACTTTTATTGGATTGAGACATAAATAAGGGGTTCTGTAAAACATTTAAAATGACATCTTTTACAAGGTCCCATTCTTTCCTCTAAGTGTTACCATACTGTTAGTTGCTTTCTCTATTCAAATAGAATCTTTTCATTTTTACAAATCCATTTCAAAGAAGTCTGGTTATATAAAAATGCAACTAGAAAAGGAACTCTCCTCTACTGTTTAGCATTCGTTATCTTCTATTTTTCCATTATGCTTCCCTTTAATGTGGTCTCAGCCCTCTTTCCTAAACAGCCCCAAGTGACCTGTCAGTCTGTTTACAACACACGCAGATCTACACTCACCATCCGCACTGCTCTCACGGGGCCATCTTTGGACCACTGGAACCATCCATGTCTCTGAGGTAGGTCATACTTTCAAACGCTCCAGGCTGGGCCCTCGCCCCTCATGACTGGGGTCTGACCATGGAGCACACATTCTTCTTCCCTGCTCCCTGAAGTTTATGAGAGACCAGGCCCCTACCACTACCCTCACAATTATAATGATTGCAAATTCGTGCAACATTTTAAGTTAACTGGGTCTGACCATAATTAATCATGTAAGAAAATGATATGACTATATCATAAAAATACTTTGTATCTTTTGTATGGGCATAGATATTTTGTATCTTTTGTATGGGCATAGAATAGTGTAGAAATGTAAACAAGGAAGAGACCCTATCAGCACAGGAAGGATCTCCGTGGAGAAGGTGATATCTCTGCAGGGTCTTAAAGAATGGGCCTTGTGTGTAAAATAGATACCTAGTGAGAACCTGCTATAACACACAGGGAGCTCAGCTCCGTGCTCTATGATGACCTACATGGGTGGAATGGGGTAGGGGGAGGCCCCAGCCGAAGGGGAAATATGTATACTTACACCCAATTCAATAGTTAGAACTGGACATGGAGCAACAGACTGGTTCCCAATGGAAGTACATCAAGGCTGTATATTGTCACCCTGCTTATTTAATTTATATGCAGAGCACATCATGAGAAATGCTGGGCTGGAAGAAGCACAAGCTGGAATCAAGATTGCGGGAGAACTATCAATAACCTCAGATATGCAGATGACACCACCCTTATGGCAGAGAGCAAAGAGGAACTAAAGAGCCTTTTGATGAAAGTGAAAGAGGAGAGTGAAAAAACTGGCTTAAAACTCAACTAAGATCTCTAAGATCTCAGAAAACTAAATCATGGCATCTGGTCCCATCATTTCATGGCATATAGATGGGGAAACAATGGAAACAGTGGGAGACTTTACCTTTTGGGGCTCCAAAATCACTGCAGATGGTGATTGCAGCCATGAAATTAAAAGATGCTTGCTCCTTGGAAGAAAAGTTATGACCAACCTAGACAGCATATTAAAAAGCAGAGACATTACTTTGCCAACAGAGGTCCGTCTAGTCAAGGCTATGGTTTTTCCAGTAGTCATGTATGGATGTGAGAGTTGGACTATAAAGAAAGCTGAGAGCCAAAGAATTGATGCTTTTAAACTGTGGTGCTGGAGGAGACTCTTGAGAGTCTCTTGGACTGCAAGGAGACCCAGCCAGTCCATCCTAAAGAAAATCAGTCCTGAATATTCATTGGAAGGACTGATGTTGAGGCTGAAATGCCAATATTTTGGCCACCTGATGTGAGAACTGATTCATTGGAAAAGACCCTGATGCTGGGAAAGATTGAAGGTGGAAAGAGAAGGAGACGACAGAGGATGAGATGGTTGGATTGTATCACCGACTCAATGAACATGAGTTTGAGTAAACTCCGGGAGTTGGTGGTGGACAGGGAGGCCTGGCGTGCTGCAGTTCATGGGGTTGCAAAGAGCCGGACATGACTGAGCGACTGAACTGAACTGAACAGCTGATTCACATTGTTGTACAGCAGAAACCAACACAATATCGTAAAATAATTATCCTCCGATTAAAATAAATTTCATAAAAGGAATGGGCTCCTTTCCAAGGTCTTGCTAAGGAAAAGCCCAAGGATCAACAAAGGGAGAAGAAACCCATAGCATGAAGTCAGTGGATCTGTCTAGCCAGACACATAAACTAAACCACTCAGAAATAATGTGGCAGGCCCAGGGAAGTCTAGACTCTTATTTTTTTACAATCAAAGTGCTTCACAATCTGGCTTTTGTCTAACATTTCAATGTTATACCCTAGCAGATGCATAGCAGACTGGTTGACATGTATACCTGTGGCAGATTCATTTTGATATTTGGCAAAACTAATACAATTATGTAAAATTTAAAAATAAAATAAAATTAAAAAAAATTTAAAAAAAGAAAGTGTATTCTTGACTCATACAAGCCAGTATTCAAATTCCACTCTAAGTCTCAGCACTGCTTTGGACAGATGACCAAACTCCCCATGCCTCATTTTCCTCATATACAAGATGGGGTGCTGATGTGCAAGTTCATACGATTCTTATGATAAGGTGTCTCACTTACTAAACATTTATTAAATTCTCAAAAGATATTTCTTACTATAGTTAGGACTGCTAATTGTCTCCTCAGTACGCATTTCCCCTTTCTATCACTCGGGACTCTCTATTTTACTGAGGCACAATGTACCAAGCTAAAAACTATACTTCTTTCATTCCTTCATGCTGCTGCTGCTGCTAAGTCGCTTCAGTCGTGTCCGACTCTGTGCGACCCCATAGACGGCAGCCCATCAGGCTCCCCCATCCCTGGGATTCTCCAGGCAAGAACACTGGAGTGGGTTGCCATTTCCTTCTCCAATGCATGAAAGGGAAAAGTGAAAGTGAAGTCGCTCAGTCATTCCTTCATAGAGAGGGGTAAAAATACAACACAATTCTGACCAATGAGATATAAGCAGAAGTCATTGAATAGACTTCCAAAAATCTTCTTAAAGGGGAGCAGGTTCCTTTTTCCTGCTTGTTACATGACCGTCCATGATGGCTAGAGCTATAGCAGCAATTGTGTGATCACGTGGGAAGAGCAAGAGAATCAGAGAAATATCAGCCCAGACAAAGTTACATCACTAAATCAATATTAGCAATTGTCCACCAATATGTTTGTAATGGTGACAGAATAAATAAAGCCCTAATTCCAGGCCTGTTGTTTGAGTTTTCTATCACTGTTAGCCAAATTAAATATATGTGTATGTATATATTAATTTAAAACACCTTCTAAGAAAAAGAAACTGAACTTAGTACTATAGACATGCTTCCTGCACTTAAAATACATACAACTACCTAGACAGGTCCCAGATGCCTTACCCACACACTCAGATGGGTTTCGGAATTCAGATAGGTAATAAAGTCCATATACTGCTGCTGCTGCTGCTGAGTCACTTCAGTCGTGTCCGACTCTGTGTGACCCCTTAGACGGCAGCCCACCAGGCTCCCCTGTCCCTGGGATTCTCCAGGCAAGAACACTGGAGTGGGTTGCCATTTCCTTCTCCAATTCATGAAAAGTGAAAAGTGAAAGTGAAGTCGCTTGCAAGAGTACTGGAGTGGAGTGCCACTGCCTTCTCTGAGTCCATATACCATATATGACCAAATACCCCTGCAGAGCAGAGTTGGGTAGCACCCTATTTTCATGCACATAAATATTTTTGCAGAAAGACATGTGAGCATTTATACTAAGTAAGATACCTGAAAACTAGAAGTATATAGTCCACATCAGTTCAGGTCAGGTTTATCTAAGTACATTCAGGTCAGTGGAGGTTTTGCAATGAAACGGGTTATGAAAATTCAGTTTTCACAGCTTTACGGATTTTGGAATTGTGGATAATGCACAATGGATCTATAGTACAAGACAGAATTTAGCTATAATCTAAGTCTGAATAATATTCTATGAGGGTTGCATAGTGTCAGTTTGGGCTGCTATAACCAAGTACCATGGACTGGGTGGCTTATCAACAACAGAAATTTATTTCTCATAGTTCTAGAGGTTGGAAGTCCAAGTTCAGGTTGCCAGCATGGTGGACTTCTGGTACTGACTTCTCATTTGAATCTTTGCATGGCAGAAAGAGAACTACCTAGGTCTCTGGAGCCTCTTCTTATAAGGGTTCTGCTTTGGGCAAATGGCCAACCTCTCCTCGCTTTCCTCATATAAAAGAAGGAAATTCTCTTGGTTGGAGAATTCCATGGACAGAGGGGTCTGGTGGGCTATAGTCCATGGAGTTGCAAAGAGTGGGACACAACTGGTATCCTATAGCCCACCAGGCTCCTCTGTCCACGGGATTTCTCAGGCAAGAATACTGGAAAGGGTTGACATTGCTTTTTGCAGGGGATCTTCCTGATCCAGGGATTGAACCCAGTGTCCTGCATTGCAGGCAGATTCTTTACCATCTGAACAAGCAAGCAAGTATAACTAAAAGAACTATAAAAGTAACATTCACTCAGATATTTTTTATCCCAAGCAATACTCTACTCTCTTTATCTAGACTGACACATTTAAACCTCACTTCCACCCCATGAGGGGGGTATAATCTTTATTCCAATATTCCAGATGAGAAACTGAGCACAGAGAAGTTAAATATAACTGCTACAGATCACATGGCTACTAAAAGGCAAAAGCTGGATTCAAACCTAGACAGCATAAATGACAGTCCTAATAAAATCTCAATGGAATTCTAATTTAGACCTATCTAATTAGCAATTTAAATAATACCTGATGTTGGTGAGATATGAGAAAACTAGCCCAAATTTTTGTCAACTTGTACAATCTTATTGGTTGACAAGCTGGTGGTGTTTATCAACAGCTTTTAAAATGTGCATTCCCACTATCCTAATAACTCTATTTTTAATAATTTTCCCAAAGAAATAATCAGGGCCTCTGGTAACAGTGGAATAAGAAATTCAGACAAATTCTTCCATTGAAAACAACTATAAATCCTAGACAAACTTAAAAAAAAAAAATCAGCTTGTATACATCAGTAAGCTAGCAAGGCAATGAAGAACTATGGACGCAAATTTAGGTGATAGAAACCCAAACAACGAGTCCAGTATTTGAAATGACTTTCCTCTAGAGCAGCGATCCCCAACCTTTTTCGTACCAGAGACCAGTTTCGTGGAGAACAATTTTGCGTGGACTGAAGTTGGGGGTTGTTTCGGGATGAATCAAGCACACTACTTTTACTGTGCCCTTTATTTCCACTATTATTACATCATCTCCACCTCAGATCATCAGGCATTAGACACGGGAGGCTGGGGATTCCTGCCACAGAGTATCTGCCAGTTCTGTAGAGGCAGCTAAGAGGCTAAAAGTGAAAAAGTGAAAGTGTTAGTCACTCAGTTGTGTCACAGTCTTTGCCAGCTCCTCTGTCCATGGAATTCTTGAGCCAAGAATCCTAGAGCGGGTTGCCATTCTCCTCTCCAGGGGATCTTCCTGACCCAGGGACTGAACCTGGGGCTCCTGCATTGCAGGCTGATTCTTTACCATCTGGGCCACCAGGGAAGCCCCAAAAGGCTAAATATCTGAGCATTGATTTTGACAGCCTCTCGGATTTAAGAGAACAAAAATAAAATATGGAGACTACCAAAGAAAAGGGTCCTGGTAATCCTGCTTTTGGCTGAAGTCACAGTGGCAATTCTTAAGAGTAAAGTAAACTAGGAAATGTATTGAAGAACAGCCTCAAATCACTTCAATCCTTAAATTTGTATTCAGGGAAGTCTGGCTGCTCGTGCTCTGATAAGTTACTGTAAGAAGCGTGACTGGGTGACTGAACAACAACAAAGGACTATGTTAATATCCTCTAGAGGAAAAGAATACCATCCTGAGACCCTCACTACTTTATAGTTTTTGACATATAATGTCCACTACACAATCAAAAATGACCAGGCATGTGAAGAGCTGGAACAGTATCTAAATAAATTAACAGAAACAATAGAATACAACAGGACAAGACTTACAGAGACTCCAGATTATATAGCCACTGGATACAGACATTAAAATAGTTATTTGACAGAATAAAAGGCAGGATCAAGGACTTCAGCAGAGAATCCGAAAGTATAAAATAAGGTAATGACAAGTCTAACACTAAAAAATACAAATATGCGAAACAAAAATTAATCAAAATAATGAATGCAATAGAATGTTTTAAAAGTAATTAGGCAAAACTAGAGAGTGAGTGGGAAATGGGAGAGTAATCAGAAAAAATATGCCAATACAACATGGAAAGACCAAGGGTCAAAAAAATACAAGAGGCAAGTAGGAAACACGGAGACTCAGTGAGGAGAGTTGGCACGTGCCCTGGGAATCCCAGGAGAGAGGAAGGAGAAACAGAAATAAAGCTATAGAGCACGATTTACAGTAGCCAGGACATGGAAACAACCTAAATGTCCATCGATAGAGGAACGGATAAAGAAGATGCGGTGCATACACACAATGGAATACGACTCAGCATAAAAAGGCCATTGGGCCACTTGTAGAGACGTGGATGGACCTAGAGACTGGCATACAGAGTGAAGTCAGAAAGAGAAAAACAAATACTGTATGTTCATGCATATATGTGGAGTCTAGAAAAATGGTACAGATGTTCTTACGTGTGAAGCAGAAATAGACACAGATGTAGAGACTGAATATATGGATACCAAGGGGTAAAGAAGGGTGGGTGGGAGGATCTGGGAGATTGGGATTTACATATAGACACTACTGACACTATATATAAAATAGATAACTAATGAGAACCGACGTATAGCAGGGAGCTCTACTTCAGGCACTGTGGTGACCTGAATGCGAAGGAAGTCCAAAAGAGAGGGGATAGACAGTCAGTCCACGGGACTGCAGAGTCAGACATGACCCAGCACACGCGTGTACATATATGGCTGATTCACTTTGCTGTACAGTGGAAACTAACACGACATTGTGAACCAACTATACTGCAATAAAAATCAACTTAAAAAATAAAGTTAGAAAGAGGTGACAGCTGAGAATTCCTCAATATTGACACCCCTTCCGAAAAAAAAAAAAAAGAAACCCTCTCAACCCATAACAGGGGTCAGCAAAATTTGATGAGTCACCTATTTCTATATGGCCTATGACTTAAGAACAGTTTTTATATTTTTAAAGAGTCATGAAAGAAGGAGAGGAAGAGCAGAGACTGTATGTGGCCCACACAGCCTAAAATTTGTTTTTGCTCCTCCACATAAAATGTTGTGACACATCTGGGCCACAGATTCAAAAATCCCTATGAACCCCATCATTGTCGTCATCTAGTCACTAAGCCATGTCCAACTCTTGCGACCCCGTGGACTGTAGCCCACCAGGCTCTCCTGTCCATGGAATTCTCCAGGCAAGAATACTGGAGTGGGTTGTCATTTCCTTCTCCAGGGGATCTTCCTGACCCAGGAACTGAACCTGGGTCTCTTGCACCACAGGCAGATTTTTTTACTGACTGAGCTACGAGGGAAACCCCAAATGTACCTATAAATCTACTCTCATGCTTAGTAGCCCAGGCTGTCATAAGGAGACTGGAGGGTGAAAAAAGGAAAAGGGAGATCAGGCATTTATTTCCCCAGCTGACTCCTAGGTCACCATAGGTTGCTTGCATCCCTTGCCCATAAGTGACAGTTCCTACAAAGTGGTTTTCTCCATATCGTCTCTCAGCTTCAGCTTTTAGTAAAAGCTCATCTTACTCCTTCATGCTAGGAAGACTCCTAACTCTAATCTTAATCTAGCCTCATTCTATTACTAGGCCCAAATCTACACTATCTCCCACTGTTCCGCAGTATATTGTCCAATGCCTTTGTCAATCATCTCTTCATTAATTATCTCTTGTCCACAAGGTCCTCGACAGATGCTGGTCATCCTCAGGTATATCATTGTAAAAGTACTAGGAGGAGGAGGAGAAGGGGGTAGGAAGAAGGAAAAGGGAAAGGAGTGGGAGAAGAAGAACAAAAAAGAAAACAGAAAGTATCTTAAAAGCAACCACATGAAAAAAGACAGAATTCCTACAATGAAACAACAATTAGTCCAAGAGCTGAATTCTCAAAAAATAATAGAAGTCAGATGATTAAGAAAGTACATCCAAATAACCAAAAGAAAGTAATTTCCAACCTTGAATATCCAGTGCCAACATCTTTCAAGAATTAAAGCAATATAAAGATATTTTCAGACAAACAAAACTCAGGAGAATTCGTCACCAGCAGACTAAATTAAATATTAAAGGGTATTCTCTGGCTAGAAGGAAAAATTTATCAGATGTAAACCAGGAGATAGTGGAAGGGATAAGGAACAATGAAAGAGAATATAGATACAAATGAATATTGGCGTCATAAAATAACAATGAAAATACATACAGAACTTATATACACTTGACGATAAGAGTTCATAAGTGAAAAAGATAGCAAAAAAATTTAAAGTCTTTAAAAATCCTTGCAACATCTGTGAAGAGGCTGCTGCTGCTACTGCTGCTAAGTCGCTTCAGTCGTGTCCGACTCTGTGCGACACCATAGACAGCAGCCCACCAGGCTCCCCCGTCCCTGGGATTTTCCAGGCGAGAACACTGGAGTGGGTTGCCATTTCCTTCTCCAATGCATGAAAGTGAAAGTGAAGTTAAGCATTAGGTTATAATAATTGGAAAAACCATACTGTATTTTTCAGAGTACACATTAAAAGAATAGTAAGAGAAAATAAAAGGTTAATAGAGGGCTGGAATGACACAAAATTATCAATACCAAAATAAGGCAATAAATGAGATGAAAAAAAGAAAGAAACAAAGAACAGATGGGACAAAAAAGAGCAAAATAAGATAGAATACATAGACGAAAATATCACATTAATTAAATACTTCAAATTAAAGGCAAATGTGCCAGACTGTATCAAAAATAAGCTGCTTAGAAGATGCATGTCTAAATGTAAAATATAGCAGGGTTTCTATTAAACAATGGAAAATACAATATGTAAATACTAAAAACAACTGAAAAAGCTGGTATAGCTCTTGTATCTTAAGTCACTTCAGTCATGTCCAACTCAGTGCGAACCTATGGACTGTAAACCGCCAGGCCCCTCTGTCCATGGGATTCTCCAGGCAGGAATACATGGATTGCCATGCTCTCCTCCAGGGGATCTTCCCGACCCAGGGATCAAACTCACATCTCTTATGTCTCCTGCGTTGGCAGGCAGGTTCTCTACCACTAACGCCACCTGGGAAGCCTTCTAGAGTTAATTTTGTAAACCATATTTATGATACATTTTCTAATAGGTTTCAATTTATAAAATTTATTACCATACAGTCGACAAATAATATCCTCATATCTTTTAATGCTTGTAGGACATTATAATTGTGTCTCTTTTTTCATTTTTAATTCCTGATATTGGTTATATCCTCTCATTTTCATTTCTTTGCTTTCTCTCTTTCTTCCTAATTGGTATTTCCAGGGGTTATTAACTTTATTACTAAGTGTTTTCAAAGAAACAGCTTTGTTTCAGAATTTTGAAAAATTTATATATTTCTGGTGATTGAATTTTAAAATTATGAAATCTCTATGTCTTATAATAATTTTCCTTTGAAGTTCTTTTTGTGTAATATTAATAGAGCTGTTAATATTAATAGAGGAATAAAGAAACCTAAAAACAGGTATGAGAAATAGAAAGCAAATAGCAAGATGGTAAAATAAAACCAATGATAACAATGGGACTAAAATGGACTAAAGATTCCAATTATCTGGCAAATATTGATGGACTATATTTTCAAAAAATAAAAAGACTATTTGCTATTTAGTTACAAAAAATATCCCTTAAAAATAAGGACACAAGAAATTTAAAGGAAAGAGATAGAAAATGGCATGTCATACAAACACTATCTAAAAGAAAGCTGATGTCTATATGAACATTAGACAAGTTAAAATAAAAGCAATTGTTGTTCAGTCACTCAGTCGTGTCTGGCTCTTTGCAACCCCATGGACTACAGCACTCCAGGCTTCCCTGTCCATCACCATCTCCCAAAGCTTGCTCAGACTCATGTCCATTGAGTCCGTGATGCCATCTAACCATCTGGTCGTCTGTCATCCCCTTCTCCTCCTTCCTTCAATCTTTCCCAGCATCAGGGTCTCTTCCAGTGAGTCAGTTGTTTGCATCAGGTGGCCAAAGGATTGGAGTTTTAGCTTCAACATCAGTCCTTCCAATGAATATTCAGGGTTGATTTCCTTTAGGATTGACTGGTTTGATCTCCTTGCTGTCCAAGGGATTCTCAAGAGTCTTCTCTAACACCATAGTTCAAAAGCATCAATTCTTCAGTTCTCAGCTTTCTTAATAGTCCAGCTCTCACATCCATACATGACTACTGTAAAAATCATAGCTTTGATGAGATGGACCTTTGTTGGCAAAGTAATGTTTCTGCTTTTTAATATGCTGTCTAGGTTGGTCATACTTTTCTTCCAAGGAACAATTGTCTTTAAAGTTCATGGCTGCAGTCACCATCTGTAGTGATGTTGGAGCCCCAAAAAATAAAGTCTGTCACTGTTTCCATTGCTTCCCCATCTATTTGCTATGAAGTGATGGGACCAGATGCCACGGTCTCAGTTTTCTGAATGTTGAGTTTTAAGTCAACTTTTTCACCGTCCTCTTTCACTTTCATCAAGAGGCTCTTTAGTTCCAAAGAAATCCCAGGGCTGATCTCCTTCAGAATGGACTGGTTGGATCTCCTTGCAGTCCAAGGGACTCTCAAGAGTCTTCTCCAACACCACAGTTCAAAAGCATCAATTCTTTGGCGCTCAGCCTTCTTCACAGTCCCACTCTCACATCCATACATGACCACTGGAAAAACCATAGCCTTGACTAGATGGACCTTTGTTGGCAAAGTAATGTCTCTGCTTTTGAATATGCTATCTAGGTTGGTCATAACTTTCTTCCAAGGAGTAAGCGTCTTTTAATTTTACAGCCGCAGTCACCATCTGCAGTGATTTTGGAGCCCAAAAAAATAAAGTCTGACACTGTCTCCACTGTTTCCCCATCTATTTCCATGAAGGGATGGGACCAGATGCCATGATCTTCGTTTTCTGAATGTTGAGTTTTAAGCCAACTTTTTCACTCTCCTATCAAGAGGCTTTTTAGTTCCTCTTCACTTTCTGCCATAAGGGTGATGTCATCTGCATATCTGAGGTTATTGATATTTCTCCCGGCAATCTTGATTCCAGCTTGTGCTTCTTCCAGCCCAGCATTTCTCATGATGTACTCTGCATATAAATTAAATAAGCAGGGTGACAAAATACAGCCTTGACATAGTCCCTTCCCAATTTTGAACCAGTCTGTTGTTCCATGTCCAGTTCTAACTGTTGGTTCCTGACCTGCATACAGATTTCGCAGAAGGCAGGTAAGGTGGTCTGGCACTTCCATAAATGTAATAAGTATTAAGTAAAATGGTAATATTTCATGACAAAAAGACTCATTCACAGGAAGACATAACAATCGTACATGTGTATTCATCTAACAACAAAGCTCTAAAAATACACAAAGCAAAAATTAACTGAACTAACAGGAGAAATAAACAATTCCACAATCACAGTTGAAGATTTTACAAACCTCGCTCAGTATGTGATGGAACAGACAGACAAAATTCAATAATAATATAGAGAATTTTTAAAATTATTAATCTACTTGACCTATTTATCATATAGAGAATATAACACTCAACTGCAAAATACACATTTTTTGTAAATTCATATAAAATATTTACCAAAATAGACCAGATATTTAGCCATAAAGCAAATCTCAATAAAACTCAAAGAATTAAAATCATATAGTATATTTTCTTACCACTAAAGAAATAATCTAGAAATCAATAATGATTAGAAAATTATCAAATGTTTAGAAATTAGGCAACACTCTTTCAAATAAAAGAAATCACAATAGAAATAAAGTAAAAGAAAGTGAAAATCACTCAGTCGTGTCCAACTCTTACGACCCCATGGATTATTACAGTCCATGGAATTCTCCAGGCCACAATACTGGAGAGGGTAGCCTTTCCCTTCTCCAGGGGATCTTTCCAATCCAGGGATGGAAAGCAGGTCTCCCGCATTGCAGGAGGATTCTTTACCAGCTGAGCCACAAGGGAAGCCCAAGAATACTGGAGTGGGAAGCCTATCCCTTCTCCAGGGGATCTTCCTGACCCAGGAATCAAACCAAGGTCTCCCACACTGCAGGCAGATTCTTTACCAACTGAGATATCAGGGAAGCCCTAGTAAGTAAGTGAAAGTCGCTCAGTCATATCTGATTCTGCGACCCCATGGACTATACAGTTCATGGAATTCTCTAGTCCAGAATACTGAGTGGGGAGCCTTTCCCTTCTCCAAGGGATCTTCCCAACCCAGGGATTGAACCAGGGTCTCCCTCATTGCAGGCAAATTCTTTACCAGCTGAGCCACAATGGAAGCCCAGTGTATTGAACTGAAATAATAGGATTTTAACTTTAAAATTTGGGGGATGTTTTTAAAAAGTCTTTAGAGGATAAAATAGCTTTAAATTCATACATTAAATCTTTTCTCAAATGATCAAAGATTCTATCCCATTAAGCTGGGTGGGAAATAGACTAATTATTTTTAAGTACAAGAAAGGAAAATACAAATAAGGACAAAAATCAATGAAATAGAAAAGACAATTAGCTAAGTCAAAATTGGTTCCTTTAAAAGATTAATAAAATTGACAAAACACTACCACAATTGACCAAAATGAACAGAGAGAAGATTCAAATGACCAGTGAAGAATAAACAGATATAATTCAAAAAGACACATGCATCCCTATGTGCACAACAGCATCATACACAAGAGCCAAAGCATGGAAACAACCTAAATGTCTACTGATAGAGCAAGGGATAAATAAGGTGTGGCGCATACACACACTGGAACACTACTCGGCCACTGGCAGCAACGTGGATGCAACTAGAGATCACTATGCTAAATGAAGTGAATCAGAAAGAGAAAGACAAACCATGTGACATCACTTATACATGGAACCTAAAATATGGCACAAATGAACCTATTTATGAGACAGAAACAAGCTCATACGCAGAGAGAACAGACTTGGGTTGCCAATGCAGAGGGGAGTGGGAGAGGGAAAGACTGGGAGTGTGGGGTTAGCAGATGTAAATGATCGTATTCAGGACAGATAAACAAGGTCCTACTGTGCAGCATAGCAACTACACTCAGTATCCTGTGATAAACCATGATGGAAAATATAAACAAAAAAATGTCTGTATGTTCAGAATTGAGTCACTCTGCTGTACAGCACTCTAAACTCAACTATACATCAATAAAAAAAATAATTCATGTTGAGGTTTGACAGAAAACAAAACTCTGTTAAGCAATTATCCTTCAATTAAAAAATAAGTTAAAAAACAAAATTAAAAAAGAATAAATGGAGAAAATCACTTTAGATTTAACAGACATTTAAAAATAACAACTGTATATTATATGTAACTTCTTGCCAATAAATTTGGCACACTAGATGAAAAGGCTAACCCTTCAATGATGTAAAACTGGCACAAATGAAAAAAACAACATCTGTATAGTCCTATACTTCCTAAAGGAATGGAAATCCTAATTTTAAATCTTCCCACAAAGAAAATTTCGGAGCCAGGCAACTTCATTGATGAAATATTTAAGGAATAAATAATATCAATGTTACATAAATTGTTTCAAAGGGTACACTTCCCTGTGTATCCTTAACAAGGACATCACAAGGAAAAAAAATGAAAGGCCAATATCTCTCATGAACAGAGATGCAAAATGCCTAAATATTAATATTAGAAAATCATATACAATTATATAAAAGAGTACAATATATCATGACCAATTAGGAGTTACTCCAGGAATGCAGGGTTAATTAACATTCAAAAGTCAATCAACATAACTCATCACATTAACAAAAGTAAGGAGAAAAAAACGTTATTTCAATAAATGTATAAAGCAATCTGGTAAAATTAAATACTTCTTCATGATGAAAATTCACATAAAACCAAGATTATGAGAGACCTTTCTTAACCTAAAAAGGAGTATGTATTTGTAAACTAAAATCAATTAAAGTCAACACAAACTGAAGGTGAAATAGTGAACATATCCCCCGATGGTTAACAATAAGACAAAATTGTCCATTATCTCCATTTCCACTCATTTCCTTAGAGATCCTATCTAGTACTAATTCAAGAAAAAGAAGTAAAAGGCATAGATTTTGGAAATAAATTCACAGAAACATCACTGTGTATATAAAAATACAGAAGAACCTACAAAATACTCAAATTAATAAGCAAAGTTGCCAACTTTGCTGCAAAATCAGTAAACAATTTTAGTACATGTGTTACCAAAGCAAGCATCAAAGTCAGTAGATAAAATAGTTTATACCAGCAATAAACAATTAAAAACAATTTAAATCCTACTGACAATACACGCACTGAAAACATCAGATATCTAGGAATAAGTTTAACAACAGCATTTTAAGAAATGTGTAAGACACTGATGCTGAAAACCACTAGATACTAAGAGAAATTTAAGGAAGACCCAAACATATGACTGGTTGATGGTCATAAATTAGAAAACACAATTTTAAGATTTTCATTCTCTCCAAATTGGTTTTTGTATTCAGTATCATCCCATTCAAAACCCCTACAAGATTTTGGTTTGGGGTGTTTTTTTGAGGGGGGGTGGAGATTAACAAGTTAACTCTCAAATTTTAGTGCATGTACAAAGACAGTAGAATTGACAGGGCAGTCTTGAAGAGAAAAAACAGAGGCAGTAACTGATTAATAATTACTATTATGCTATCACAATTAACAGTGTAGTACTGCACTGGCACCCACTCCAGTACTCTTGCCTGGAGAATCCCATGGACGGAGGAGCCTGGTGGGCTGCAGTCCATGGGGTCGCTAAGAGTCGGGCACGACTGAGCAACTTGACTTTCACTTTTCTCTTTCATGCATTGGAGAAAGAAATGGCAACCCACTCCAGTGTTCTTGCCTGGAGAATCCCAGGGACAGAGGAGCCTAGTGGGCTGCCGTCTATGGTGTCGCACAGAGTCAGACACCGTTGTCCGACTGTACTATTCTTACAGTACTGCTGTAAGAATAGACAAATAAGCCAGTGGAACATCACAGAGTCTAAAAATAAACTCTGGACAGTTACTTGATTTATGACCACAGCTCAGTGCCATGGTGGAGGTAACAGCTTGATGGCAGCCAGTTCATTAGAACAGGAGGAGTGGAAGTGGAGACCCTTTCCCTCTCATTCTCACCACTGCTGTCTGGGAACACTTTCAAAAATCAAAATCAGATCGTGTCACACACATAATGGAAACTCGGGGTGGCTTCTTTTTGTCTGTGTGACAACATGTAAACTCCTTGGCAAGACCCTGTGTCACTATCTTGCTCCTGCTCTCAACCTTCCTCCCTTCCCCAGGGCTGACTTTCTGCTTTGGATGTAATGAATACCTTGCTAGTCCCTGACAGCTCACCCCTCTGCTCCTGATTGCTCCTCTTACAAGACTCTCCTCCTTACTCCTCATCAGACTAACCCCGATCATCTCCTCCAGGAAGCCTTCCAGCTTCTCTCAACAGGCTACATGCTCCTCAACAGCAAGAAACAACACCCTGAGCTGACCCTTCTCACATCCTCTGCTGGCGTTTGTCATCCATGGTCCCCACTAGACTGCGAGCAGACTGAAGAGCTGCATCCCTGTCCCCTACCACCTCAGTCAGTAAGTTTTCTTTAAAGAAAGATCACCCTCAACAGGGGCTTCCCCGATAGCTCAGCTGGTAAAGAATCTGCCTGCAATGGCAGGAGACCCTGGTTCAATTCCTGGGTTGGGAAGATCCCCTGGAGAAGGGAAAGGCTACCCACTCAGTATTCCTGGGTTATCAGATCTACTGTTGTGGTATCACAATGCTTGTGTTCAAATAACCTTTACTGGGCTTCCCTGGTGGCTCAGACAGTAAAGAATCCACCTGTAGTACAGCAGACCGAAGTTTGATCCCTGGGTTGGGAAGATCTCCTAGAGGAGGGCATGGCAACCCACTCCAGTATTCTTGCCTGGAAAATCTCCATGGATGGAAGAGCCTGGTGGGATACAGTCCATGGGGTCACAAAGAGTCAGACACAACCGGGTGACTAAGCGCAGGACAGGACCCTAAACAAGATTCGAAGAAATGTTGGTAGAGAATTAAAAGTAGAACTGGGGTTGGCCAAAAAAGAGACTGGGGGGCGAGGGGGAAGAAAGGACAATGTGTGAGCAGAGGTGAGTCAGGCACATCTGTCGAGTCTGTTTTGCTCCAATGTACAATGCTCTCAGAGCATCACTAAGTTTTTATGCTATTTAAAGCTCTGGAATCACAGTTTCATAGTAAATCACCGCTTCCAGGAAGCCATCCAGGATTAACTTGTTCCCTTTAAAATGCTCCCCCTAGCCACTGCCCTGGTCCCCCATGCATGCCCCAAGGGGTGAGGATGATTCAGTTGTCTGTGTAGGATAAAACACCTATAGCCTGCCCTTCTGTTTGGAGCCTCTGCTTGATCAACAGCCACGGAACCTCCATAATCCTTGACATACTGTGAACACAAGTCAGGAAGAAGACTGATCTTTTTAATTAAAATAAGAGGAAACATTCTATGCTGACTTGCCCTCACAGGTGAGAGGGGAGAAATGGCAATATTCCAGCATGACAACAGTAGTAACTGATATCGTCACTGAAGGCGACCCCAGCCACTGGCCACTGCTGGCAAGTCCCCATCATCAGAAGAGAAACACACCCCACAACAGCACTTCCTGCCACAAACAAAACACTTAGATGAAACTACAAGGTGTCTGGTTTTGTCTTCCTTTTGCCAAAATAAATGGATGGTAGAAATGGGGGGTTACTCAGCACAAACACAAAAGATAGAAATGCCAAGGAAAAGTGTATGAAATATGAGGGTACTATCATACAATTTCGGGTTTGTCTGTTGTATTAATAGACACAATTTTGTTGTTGCTATTGTTTAGTCGCTAAGTCGTGTCTGATTCTTTTGCAATCCCACAGATTGTGGCCCACCAGGCTCCTCTGTCCATGGGATTTTTCAGGCAAGAATAACGGAGTGAGTTGCCATTTCCTCCTCCAGGGATCTTCCTGACCCAGGCAGCAAAACCACATCTCCTGTGTCTCCTGCTTTGAGAAGGCAGATTCTTTACCACTTGAGCCACCTGGGAAGCCCATTAGACATAATAGCTTGAGTTAAATATTTTCAGTTTTTATCCAGGAGACACCATAGGCTGCTGAGATGGGCTGGTCTGCATGCCAGTGTCTCAGCTCTTCCATACTCTCCATGTTCCAGGGATCCACAGGAGGAGGAAAGCCCAGGAGCAGGCCTGTGTTGATCAGGCCTAAATAACCAATGCTATCAATAACAGAGTTTTTTAATAGCTATTTTGTTGTTGTTGTGAAATACATAAATTATACTACATCCATACAATGGAATATTATTCAGAAATAAAAAGAAATAAGCTATCTGAAGTCCCCAAAATACATGGAGGAAACTTAAGGCCTTATTTCTAAGTGAAAGAAGCCCATCTGAAAAGGCTACATATTACATGATCCCAAGATTATGACACTGTGGAAAAGGTAAAACGATAGAGACAGTAGAAAGCAGTTGCCAATAGTTAGAGAGAAGGATGGGATGAACAGGTGGAACACAGAGATGTTTAGGGCAGTGAAACTGTTGTATGATACACAATGGTGGACACATGTATTATCCATCTGTTAAAACCCAGAAAATGTACACTGCAAAGAGTGACCCCTAATGGAAACTCTGGACTTCAGCTGATAACGATGCATCGTATTGGCCATAATGGGGCTTCCCCAATGGCAGATAAAGAATCTGCATGCAATGCAGGAGACACAGGAAGTGCAGCTTTGATCCTTGGGTCGGGAAGATCCCCTGGAGTAGGAAGTGGCAACCTAGTCCAGTATTCTTGCCTGGAGAATCCCATGGACAGAGGAGCCTGGTGGGCTACAATCCATAAGGTCGCAGAGTCAGACACAACAATGTGACTGAGCACACTGGCCGTAACCAGTGTACTACACGCATGCGAGGTGTTAATAACAGGGCATCTGCCGGTGGTGAAGGTAGTCTTTCTACTTCTATAAACCTAAACTCCTCTGAAAAATAGTCTATTAATAAAAAAATAATTGCTATGGTAAACCACAGGGAAATACATAAACAAATTATAGTACATCCACACAGTGTATTGCTGAACGTCTAGGATAGAAAACTCTCAGTCATTTCATGACATTCAGCCAACAGCTTCCTCTGAGGTTTCAGCTGGACAAGAGGTGTCACCTATATGGGAATTGAACCAGTGTCCATCCACCTAAATAGAAACCACAGGTAAGGCCTGAAAACTACAAATCAACAGGATGATCTGTGTACATAGATCCAATTTGATTTCAGCTTCAGTGATAAGGAAATCACAGAAAAGCTAGGAATAGTGATCCTAGAAGAACCTTGGCCCATCCGCCAAGGAGAGAGAAGGAGGACAGGCAACCAGCCCTTTAGAGTTACTTCCGACCCCACGCTCACCGCCCAGCCCTACGCATATGCACTAGGGATCTCAGTTTAGGGTCACCCAGGCTGACCACTCGGACCTCTCACCCCTTGGAGGTGGGGTGGGGGGCAGGCAGAAGGGGCCAAGTTGGGAATGATTCACGGAAGGACTTGAGAATAGCACACACTGCTTGGCTCATTCTGTCTCCAGATCTCTGATAAGGCAGCATGACTTGCAGGGAAAAGCACAGACCTAGGAGTTATGAGACCAGAGTCCAGTTTTACTCTCTGGACAACCTGGCCCTTTCCCCTCATCTGCAAAGCAGGGATAATCTTCCCTAGAGCCACAGAAGGTTCAAGTTGAAATGGACCCATCTTACAGGTGAGGTAAGTGAAGTCCAAGGAGATGAAATGACTTCTGTAAGTTTGCACAGCTGGAAGCCGACAAGTCAACTTCCCCTCAGTTAAGTGCAGTTTCTTTACCACCACAGAGCTGAAACAAAGACCCTCTGCACAACAAAGAATATGGTCAATAATATAAAAACTTTGTACGAGGACAGACAGTTACTAGATTTAGCACAGTGAACATTTTATAATGTTTGCAAATGTCAAACTACTATGGACTACACCTGAAACTAACATAATATGGTAGGTCACCTATATTTCAATAATAAAAAAGGCGATCTGTGTGAAAGCGTTTTGGAAAGGTAGATGCTCTAGATGAAGGGGAGTCGCTATCAGTGCCGTTATCTTTCCATCAGCATGCCTCGGTCCTCCTCTGCTCTGGGTGAACATCATCCATGTGCTCTCGGCAAGTGTCATCTGTGACCGGCCCTAGCTGGTGGTGCTTCTGTCTGAGGTTGCAGGGCCAGGGACAGAAGGAAGCTCTTGGCCCCAGGCCTCAGGGCACCAGAATTGTAACCCGGGTGGGAGCACAATTGGCTCCATCGGCTGTTTGCACTTCTGCACTCCACTGGCAGTAAAATTAGGATTCCTTATGTTTTGTGAATAATAATTCTATCTTTAACCCATGACACATACCAGGGCAATAATCCACTAAGTTAAGGGTCCCCAACCATGGACGAGGTAGCAGTCAGTGGCCAATGAGGAACCTGGCCACATAGCAGGAGGTGAACAGCGGCAGGCCAGCCAGCGAAGCTTCACCTGTATTTACAACCGCTCCCCATTACTCGCATTACCCGCTGAGCCCCAGCTCCTGTCTGATCAGCAGTGGCGTTAGATTCTTATAGAAGCGTGAACCCTCCTGTGACCTGTCCACGAGAGGGATCTAGACTGCTCACTCCTTATAAGGACCATCCCCAAACCAGCCCCCCTGCCCTGCAACACTGGTCCATGGAAAGAGTGTCTTCCAGGAAACCAGTCCCTGGTGCTCGAAAGGTCGGGGTCCACTGCACTACGTGCTTGAAAGAGACCCACCGGGCTTTCGCTCTAGCACACCCATTCCGAGCTTCCACTTACTCCGTTTCCAGACCTCCTGTCCTCTCACCAGTTTAACTAATGCGCAAACATTTTCCCAAACGGCCTCCAAAACAGATGATTACCAACAGACTGGAGAATGACGCAAACATAGGCCATCTACATAAGTGAACCAAGCTGGAGCAAAATGCTTGTGTGGCTTAAACCATGAGGTGGGCTCCATCCAAACACGGCTGAATTCACAATTGCTGGCTTTTTAACCTAATTTCTTGACCCAAGGTTTGGGAAGGCCCAATCCTTTCACTTTAAGAGCCCTCTCCCCAGTACCCACATCTATACCCTAACCCCTACACACACAGATGGCAAAGCCCCCACTGCCCATCTGCTGCTTCCCTGGTGGTCTCCACTGCAACACAATTCCATTGGCATAATTAAGAGGACACGAGAGAGAGGTCTGTTCCATTATTGTTTATGAGAAATGAATCAATAATTCCCTATTTCTCCCCACTCTCTAGTCTTAGATGAGCAACCCCACAGCAGAGCCTGGGGAAGAAGACAACGTATAGTGAATTACTCAGAACTCTTCTAGTGAAGCCATTTCCCCCACCTAACCCAGGTTCCAGCTGAGCTATTCCAAATCCTGAAAGATGACGCTGTGAAAGTGCTGCACTCAATATGCCAGCAAATTTGGAAAACTCAGCAGTGGCCACAGGACTGGAAAAGGTCAGTTTTCATTCCAATCCCAAAGAAAGGCAATGCCAAAGAATGCTCAAACTACTGCACAATTGCACTCATCTCATACGCTAGTAAATAATGCTCAAAATTCTCCAAGCCAGGCTTCACCAATACGTGAACCATCAACTTCCAGATGTTCAAGTTGGTTTTAGAAAAGGCAGAGGAACCAGAGATCAAATTGCCAACATCCACTGGATCATCGAAAACGTAAGAGAGTTCCAGAAAAACATCTATTTCTGTTTTATTGACTATGCCAAAGTCTTTGACTGTGTGGATCACAATAAACTGTGGAAAATTCTGAAAGAGAACGGAATACCAGACCACCTGATCTGCCTCTTGAGAAACCTGTATGCAGGTCAGGAAGCAACAGTTAGAACTGGACATGGAACAAAAGACTGGTTCCAGATAGGAAAAGGAGTACGTCAAGGATGTATATTGTCACCCTGCTTATTTAACTTACATGCAGAGTACATCATGAGAAACGCTGGGCTGGAGGAAGCACAAGCTGTAATCAAGATTGCTGCGAGAAATATCAATAACCTCAGATATGCAGATGATACCACCCTTATGGCAGAAAGTGAAAAGGAACTCAAAAGCCTCTTGATGAAAGTGAAAGAGGAGAGTGAAAAAGTTGGCTTAAAGCTCAACATTCAGAAAACAAAGATCATGACATCTGGTCCCATCACTTCATGGGAAATAATTGGGGGAACAGTGGAAACAGTGGCTGACTTTATTTTGGGGGGCTCCAAAATCATGGCAGATGGTGACTGCACCCATAAAATTAAAAGACGCTTACTCCTTGGAAGGAAAGTTATGACCAACCTAGATAGCATATTCAAAAGCAGAGACATTACTTTGCCAACAAAGGTCCGTCTAGTCAAGGCTATGGTTTTTCCAGTGGTCATGTATGGATGTGAGAGTTGGACTGTGAAGAAAGCTGAGCACCGAAGAATTGATGCTTTTGAACTGGGGTGTTGGAGAAGACTCTTGAGAGTCCCTTGGACTGCAAGGAGATCCAATCAGTCCATTCTAAAGGAGATCAGTCCTGGGTGTTCATTGGAAGGACTGATGCTGAAACTTAAACTCCAATACTTTGGCCACCTCATCCTGATGCTGGGAGGGATTGGGGGCAGGAGGAGAAGGGGACAACGGAGGATGAGATGGCTGGATGGCATCACCAACTTGATGGACATGAGTTTGAGTGAACTCCAGGAGTTGGTGATGGACAGGGAGGCCTGGCATGCTGAGATTCATGGGGTCGCAAAGAGTCGGACATGACTCAGTGACTGAACTGAACTGAACCGAACCCAGGTTCAACAGGTGGGGTGCCCTTCATGGCCTCTCCAACCCGAGCGCCAGCAGCCCTTCGTGCCCACTGATTTAATGGTGCCTTTTAAGACAAAGGCCTGTGCCTGGAAAATGGTGCTATCCCTTGGTGAGCATCTTAAACTGCCCATCTCATCACCAACCCACCTGCCTCAGGGAAACTGCAGCTTCCCATCTCTTGGTACCCAATACCCAGCCTCCCCATGACAACAACCAAGCCAAGGGTGAACCACACACATCAGGAACTTCTCGGTCAGTTCTGACTCAATAATATCCTTCTGTGTTTTCTCCCTATTTTACCAAAACTGTCACGGAACAGACCCAGGGAATATGACTCATTCAAGATGGTGCAGCAAATCATATGGTCACAGTAATAATGAGTCCCCTTGTGATTCTTCTCTGTTCTGTTTGTGAGTTAAGAAGGTTAAACCATATGACAGTTCTACTGGGCTCTGACCTCCAGTAGGTCTACTTATCATGAAAAGAAAGGGATGTTGCTCAGTTGTGTCCGACTCTGCAACCCCATGGACTGTAGTCCACCAGGCTCCTCCATCCATAGAATTTTCCAGGCAAGAGTACTGGAGTGGGTTGCCATTTCCTTCTCCAGGGGATCTTCCCGACCCAGGGATCAAACCCAGGTCTCCCACATTGCAGGCAGACACTTTACTGTCTGAGCAACCTGCTAAATATCCTCTTCCCACCCTACCTTCCTCCAGCTTCCACCAAAGATAGGAAGTCAGTGCTGAGTCTCTCATTTTTACAGAAAGTCTGGAGGTGAGACTAACACCAGGGATTCTGAACTCACCAGGTTTTGCAACTGACAGGGAACTCAAATCCACAGCCCAAATGCCATGCATTCAGGCAGTTGAGGGGGTATCATCCCCTAGCTGCAGCTAGGAAAACTGGAATCCAGAAAGGCTAAATGACGTGCACAAGGTTCCCAGCTGTCCTTATAGGGGAGACTAAGAGGGCCAGCAGCCAAATCTTCAGTATTCTTGTGTTTCCCCGACTCTACCGTAACTATTTATTACAGAAAGGTTTTATTTCAGGTGTGAGCCAAAGCTCTGAAAGGAGTTATCAAATATAGAGTCAAGTCTTTACAGAAGCAAATCATAACTATAACCTCTTAATGTTCATGTTATTGTCCATGATCAAGACACAGTTGTAAGAACTTTAATGCTAAAACCCTTTGCCAACTATTAATAAAAAGCTATAAAGAAATTATGGCTTCCCAGGTGGCTCATTGGTAAAGAATTCACCCACCAATGCAGGAGCCACAAGAGATGTGGGTTCGATCCCTGGGTCAGGAAGATCCCCTGGAGTAGGAAATTGCAACCAGCTCCAGTATTCTTGCCTAGAAGATCCCATGAACCGAGAAGCCTAGAGGGCTATAGTCCATGGGGTTGCAAAGAGTCGGACAAGACTGAGGGACTGATCACAGAGAAATTATAATTTCCCTATCTACAACAGATTTCACGAATCTGGACACCAGAAACCATGTCAAGGGTACTCACAACTAATGGCAAAGGAATTCTAACCCAACATACACCGTGCATGGGAAGAAGCTCTATGCTCTGCTCACCTACAAGGTAATCTCGACACGTTTACATATGTGTTTACAGCTCTGCCAGTGTTTAGTAAGAGACTACAGAAGCCAAAAACTGTTCTATTTATCTGCAAAATTTCAATGCCATTGCTGTAAATAGCAAATGGTTTATTTTTAAAACTCAACCAGTATTTTTAAAGTTAAAACTCATTTCCCATATGTGCATAAGAAGCTCTTTTAGGTTGAAATAATCAGTTAAATCATCTAAGCCAAAATGATCATATTTTCCTCGCTAACTAACATAAAATTTGCTAGAAATGTACTCACAGAGAAAAATAGCACTCCCAACGTGTACTAAAATTCACATTTAAGAATCCCAACATTCACTTTAGGGATGATTTCACTCTTCTAAATGATCAGCCTCAACTCATTTAATCCCCCTACAAAATCCACACAAAGCATTATTTCTCAGGATTTTAAAGTCTATTAAAAGACACCACACAGATGAAAACAGGGACTGTTCTGAGTCTGGAGCATCTGAACACCAGTTCCCCTTCACTGGAGAGCAAACAGTAGGAAGTTGGATTCTCAGGCAGGGGCTGGAATCCTCGCCCACTGCTGGTACTGATGTGAAGGTGAAGGTATGCCACCACCAAGACGTTGGGTCACTGGCAGGCCCCGTTATCCTGGCAGGGAACTGGCTGTCCCTTCCCACTATGTCAAGGCTGAGTCCTACTAGCCCTTTAGCCCTGAGAGCATATCTCGCCTCGCTTCAGCCTCCCAATGACTTCCTGATGACCCATCCAGACAGCAGCACAGCCACACTGAGACCTCTGGGACCCTCCGCAATCTGAGGCAGTGAGGGCCACTGCTATCTGAGGCTGAAGACTGACTTACCAGGTGTACTGCCATAAAGTGTCAACTGAAGGGTAGGGAAAAAATATATCAATTCTCACAGAACACTCAAACTAGATAAGAATCTGACATTTTCCTTTGCCGTGATGTGACACCGTTGCTTTTTTTAATGGAGAAAATCACTTTAGCCGGCCGAGCGGCCCCTTCCTGCTGCAACATGTCCTAGCACCCATTCACTGACTCTTTAAGCATGTCCTGATTTTAGCCTGTTTCAGAGCATTTATCTTCTTTTAATTCCTCCCATAACAACCCAAAGCAGTGTAGTCCAGTAACACTCTCCTCTTGCCTGACTTAACCACAAGAGTCCGATGTAACCACAGCCTGACTACCTCAGCAAATTTAGGCAAGGGACAGCATGGACAATTGAATGCCATTGGTCACCTGCAAAAGTCATTTTAGAGAGGAATCAACTCATGGTTTCCCAACATTTACCAGAGAAAAAGGAAAAATAAAGGCAAGCAATCTTAGGGGAGAGTAGCATCTCTGATTTCAAGAGTTAATTAGTTTTGAAACAGCCAAAGGTCAGCAGCAGAAAACAGAAAAGTCCCCATGATGAGAATAATCAGTAGATAGGCATTCAGCGATTGCATACCAAGTGTAAGAGTCAGCAGTGCAGCGGCAATGCATGCCTGCTTCCGCAGCCCCACCTCCCAAACCAGCAGCTTGCACTCCACATGGAGTGAGTGAGAAGCCTCTGGTCTCCTCCACACCCATCCACTGACATGCAGGGTTCTCCACACGTCCAAAGGACAAGAGCAGCAGGCAGGGATACTGACCAAGCATCATGCTCCCTCTGTTTCAGACACCAATCGTACTAATTCCCACCCATTCAAGTACTCTTCTGTTGAGCATCCACAATTAACTTAAAGACACGACAACAAGGTCTGAGATTTGAGGGATGTACCTGACTCTCTCTCCCCTCCAGGGGTGGTGGAATCTGATCAGCAAAACCAATCTTCCCTGGATCACCCATAAAGGCACTAACCTCATCCACGTTCTCAAAAGCGTTGATGACGTCATAGGGCAAACAGGACAGAAGGTCAATCACAAACCACGTCTTCAGGTAGTTCATGCGAATGAGTTTGGGGTCAGAAATCACCTCCCCAGCGGGTCCAACAAAAGTGGTGTGAAAATTCAGCACAATGTCCACCAAAAAAATGACATCCACGATGCTGTCCACAACCAGCCAGGCCACGTTGTTCTGCCTGGTTTTAAAGGAGACGTTGTAAGGAACCAGGATGGCTGTGTAGAAGGTTAGGATCAGGATGATCCAGTCCCACGTGGTCTTAAAAACGCAGTAGTGTAAGATGATGTGCGGGGGAGTCTTTGGTGCCTCTTGCTTGTACTGGGGAAGGATGTCTGAGCCCAGCTGCAGAACCTGTGAGGAAAAACACAGCCAAGAGAGAACTAAGTGAGGATTTCATTGCGAGCGTCAGACCAGCCAGCCTCTGTCATGGACAAACACTCATGACGTTCCAGACGGATCAGGAGGTACAAAAACAGGAACTGGAGGACTATGGGAGAATAGAGTGAGCGCTGTAATATAAACGATCATAATGAAACAATAAATATACTAAGTACCTCACATACAGTGATTACCTCACAATTCTAAATACAACCTTGTTTGATTAGCTAGCTATTATTCCATGTCACAAGAGAGAGACTGGGACACAAGAGAATTAAGCAACTTTACTCAACAAATATTGATTACTTTGTCACCAGAATTGTTCTAGACACTGGGCAAATAGCAGTGAAGGAAACAGCATGATTCTTGTTCTTGGAGAGGTCAGTCTAGTAGACAAATCAAGACAATATCAAATTGTAAGAAGAGATAAATAGAGTGGATATATGTTTACATATAACTGAATCACTTTGCTGTACAGAAGAAATTAACACAACATTGTAAATCAACTATACACCAATAAAAATTAATTTAAAAAAAAGAAAATGTGGACAACAATAGTACCTACCTCATGGGGTTGCTGCAATGATTAAATATGTTAATATATGCATAGAGCTTAAAATTGCTGCTGTTATTTTTGTTTAATTGCTAAGTTGTGTCCGACTCTTTTGCAACCCCATGGTCTGTAGCCCACCAGGCTCCTCTGTCCATGGGATTCTCCAGGCAAGAATACTGAACTGAGTTGCCATTTCCTTCTCCAGGGGATATTCCTGACCCAGGGATCAAAAGCTCGTCTCCTGCATTGCAGGTGGATTCTTTACCACTGAGCCAGTAGGGATACCCACAGAGCTTAAAATAGTGGCTAATAAAGAATAAGTGTTTTATAATAATGATGATAACAATAACTTCATCACAGGTTGCTGTCAGGTATAAATTAGACAACATATATAAAATACCTAGAAAATAAATCGGAGTACTTGTAAAAAAAAATTTAAAGTATCATTAAATTTCTCTACTGACAAATTTTAATCAAATGATTGTGACTGTATTCCAATAAAACTATGTACAATGAAATTTTACTTTCAAAAAGTTAGAGGCTGCGGGACACACAGTGTTTTGATAGAATGTGACTTGAGGACCAGGACAAAGAGAGCGTTTGGACTAAAACCTGAAGGAAAGCAAGACACCAGTCATTCGAACTTTGAATGAAAAGTATCCAAGATAGAGAAGATAACTGGTGTAATGGCCTCAGGGTAGGACAAGTGAGATATTTTAAGGAAAGGAAGAAAGTCTGGTATGACTAACGCATACTAAACGAGAGGGAAAGGGATGCTAGCCAACTCGACGGGGAAGCAGAAACCAGACCACGCAGGCCCTAGAGGGCCACAGGGAGGTGTTGGATTTTATTCTCAGTATGTCTGAGTGTAACTGGAGGGTCCTGAGTAAGAAAGTAATAATCAGATGCGTGTTTATGAAAGAATAAATTGAGGCAGAGGATTAGAGGGAAGAAGAGAATCAGAGAATTTACTATTATAGTCTGGGGGAAAGATAGGGTGATGGAGAAAAGTAATCTAATTTTGGATATATTTTTGAAGTAAAACCAACTGGACTTGCTATTGGCTGGAAAGTAAAGAAAAGGGAGAAGGGGTACTCACTACTTTATTCCCAAAACACAGCACAGTGACTGGCCCACAGTGGGCAGTACAGGACGATTTTTAAGTGAATGACTGAGCTTCACGGTCATACAGCTAGCAAAAGATGGGACCAGGATCCCAAAGGAGATCCAGCTGGATTAAAAACATGTGCTGCTCCACAGCAAGATTATATTTCCCTAAATAACAGGCTTTTGAGGAATCAGATTCAGTAAACAATGAAGTATAGAGAAGCCTGGCTCCAAGAAAGTATTGAGCATGGTTCTCACCCTCAATAATCAAAGGCAAGAAGCTCTGCTTTTAGAAGCCAGGCCAAGTTGGAAGGGACCCACCATACACGTCCCCCAGCTGCTCCTCTGTGGCACTTACGTGGTTCTTAGAAACACCTAGGTGAAACTTCCCCTTGTGTCATGGGAACGTCTTTGTACCTCTAGAGGATAAAGATCCCTTGTGCTGTGCTGTGCTTAGTCACTCAGTCGTGTCTGACTGTGACCCCATGGACTGTAGCCCACCAGGCTCCTCTATCCATGGGGATTCTCCAGGTAAGAATACTGGAGTGGATTGCCATGTCCTCCTCCAGGGGATCTTCCCAACCTAGGGATCGAACCCAGGTCTTCCACATTGTAGGCAGATTCTTTACCATCTGAGCCACCAGGGAAGCCCTGGAATACTGGAGTGGGTAGCCTATCCCTTCTCCAGGGGATCTTCCCGACCCAGGAATCCCGACCTATTGCAGGTGGATTCTTTACAGAGCTGAGCTACCAGGGAAGCTCAAAAGATCCCTTAATGAATGTGAAATAATATGAATATCTCTGGTCCCCCTCTGGTTGGCCCCAAGCCTTAAAGGTGAGAAAAAGAAAGCTATAAATTCACAGAGGGCCCAGTGTGTAGTTGGGGTATGAAAACTGTTTCTACCCGTCCCACCAATGCACAGAGCTCTTTGGGATTTTAACTTTCCTTCCCCATGGGAAGCAACTTACATAAGTTTGATTAAGGATACTCAGACCTGAGACCTCAGGTAGGAAAAGTGATTGGCCTGTTAGAATAAAACAAGTAAAAGCAAACTGAATGAGCCTTCTGCTTTCAGAAATATGGAGTAGACATACTTTTCCCTATTCCTCACTCTGATCAGCATGGTCAGTCACTCAGTCTTGTCCGACCCTTTGCAATCCTATCAGCTGTAGCCCACCAGGCTCCTCTGTCCATGGAATTCTCCAGGCAAGAATACTGGAGCAGGTTGCCATTTCCTACTCCAGAGGATCATCCTGACCCAGGGACCCAATCCACGTTCCCTGCATCTCCTGAATTGGGAGGCGGATTCTTTACCACTGAGCCACCTGGAAAGCCTGATTCCTTACTCTAAGTACCTTGAAAAGTTCTAGACATTGAAAAAACTAAAAACATTACATTAAACAAACATTAAACTATTCTGAATGGTGGAGAAAGGAAAGCAAACTGGCTAGGAATAACAGTGGTGAATTCTCAGGCTTTATTTTCTGCCTCATAAATTCCTAGACTTAGAGCTGAAGAAGGCAGCAACATGGAAATATCAGTGGGTGTAGACAAAAAGAGTCCCAATAAAAGCCCAGTCTCTCTAGCAGAAAAACTGGGAAGGGGGCCTCAACAGACAGAAAACTTTAGATGATAATCGCTCTACCTGTCAAAACACAACAGAAAACCTGTGGCCCCACTCCCATCTAGGCCAGCAAGGGCTACTAGGAAGCCGAGATTTCCCCCTTCTTGAGTCTGTAGTGAAGCATGCAGCCTCCACTTCGTTCCTACTTGAGTATTACCAGAGAAGGCCCTGCAGGGAGCACGGACTTCCTTTCACTTCCCCCAGCAGCAGTGAGGCCCACCACCACTACAATGCAGAGAGGGCTCAATGTGAGCTTAGCAGGGAACTCTTACTCTTATGCTAACAAGGAGCCCTAACAAGTGTCAGTGGAGGCTGAGTTGGAAACTCAGACTTCTACCCCAACCTGGTAGAAATGAGAGGATGCCTACTCCTTCCTCTATCTGTATCTGTGTCAAAAGTAGCCACCTAAAACCAAAGGTTTAAGTAAGATCCAGAGTCTCACAATATAATATTCAAAATGGCCATTTCAACAAAAAAAATCAGTCACTATATCAAGAATCAAGAAAACACCAAACTGACTGAAAAACAGAAAATCAGTTGATGCCAAGAGTCAAGATGATAAAGATGTCAGAAATATCTGACAAAGATTTTCAAACATCCGTCATAAAAAAAATGCTTGAATGGGCAATTACAGACACAAACAAATTAAAAAACATAAAGTCTCAGAAATAGCAAATAAATAGAAAAGAAACAGCAAAGAAACAGAAAGTCTCAACCAAAAAGAGAATACATAAACCAAACAGAAATTTTAATACCAAAAACTATGACAACTAATTTTCAAAATTCAATGGATGGGATCAACAGCAGAATGGAGGGGACAGAGGAAAGAATCAGTGAATTTAAAGACAAAACAATAGAAATTACCCAGTCTAAACAACAGACACAGAAAGGCACACCACATGATGATAAAAGGTAAACTCTCCAACAAGATTTAGAAATCCTAATGCGTGTGCACCAAACAAAAATGTTCCAAGCATATGTGAAGCGAAAACTGATTGAAAGATGAAACAGACAAACCTACACACCTCTTTCTCAACCTCTGATAGAACAACCAGACAGAAAGTAAGCAAGGATATAGAAGAACTCAATGACGATCTCAGCCAACAGAACATAATCAACATTTATAAAACGCTCCACCCAAGAAGAATTTGCAGAATACACGTTCTATTCGAGTGCACATGGAACATTATTCAAGACAGACCATACACTGGTCCACAAAACAAACCTTGACAAATTTAACAGAATTTAAATCACACAAGGTGTATTCTCTGACTATAATAGAATCAAACTAGAAATCAATAACAGAAAGATAAGAGGAAAATATCCAAATACTTGGAACTAAATATCCAACACTTGGAAACAATACAATGCTAAATAATCTATGATCTAAAGAAGAAGTCTCAAGGGAAATTTAAAAATATATTGAACTCAGTGAAAATGAGAACATAACATATAAAAATTTGTGTGATACTGCTAAAGCAGTACCAAAAGGAGAATATATAGCACTTAAATATATGCGTAAGAAAAAAGAAAAAGTCTCAGATCAATAATGTGCATTCTCACCTCAAGAACTTATAAAAGAGCAAAATAAAACTAAATCAGCAAGCAGAAGGAAGGAAATAACGAGTAGAAATCAATGAAATTGACAATAGGAAAACAATAGAAAAAAATCAGGGATTTTTAAAAATAAATAAAACCTATAGCAAGACTGAAAAAAAAAAAAAGAAAAGCCACAAATTACCAATATCAGAAATGAAACAGGAAATACAAGTATAAACTGTGGACACGCAAAATATAATAGGGAATGCCACGAACAACTCTACACATAAACATTTACTACTTAAATGAAATGGTCCTTGAAAAATACAAACTACCACAATTCATATCCCTATAAACTATGAGAAAATTGAATTCATAATTTTAAAACTTCTAAAAGAAATCTCCAGGCCCAGATGGTTTTAATGATATCAAAATTTAACCAAGAATTAATGACAATTCTTCCAGAAAACAAAAGTAAAAGGAATACTTCTCAATTCATTTTGTGAAGCTAGTATTACTCTGATTCCAAACCCAGACAAAGACAGTATCAAAAAAGACAACTACAGACTAATATCACTCATAAATAGAGCTGCAAAAATCCTTAACAAACAGTAACAAATAGAATTCAGCAATATATAAAAAGAATGACCAAATGGGAAAATTCCAAGGCTGGAAAGCAAATTCAATATTGAAAAATGAATCAGTGTAATAAAAAAAAATTTGACAATATTCAACATTTATTCATGATAAAAACTCAGAAAGAAATAGGAATAGAGGAAATTTTCTTCAACTTGATAAATAGCATCTATAAAAACCTAGAGCTAACATCATATTTAATGGTCAAAAACTGAAACCTTTCCCCCTAACATTAAGAACAAGGGAAAATATCAGCTTTCACTACTCTTATTCAATATAGTGCTGCCTCTGCAATAGGCAAAAAAGAGAGAGAGAAAGAGAGCAAAAAGAAAAAGAAAAGGAATAAAAGGCATTCAGATTTGGTAGAAGGAAATAAAAATATTCCTATTTGCAAATGACATAATGGGATACATAGAATATCCCAAGGAATCTACATTCAAACTCCTCAAGGAATCTACATTCAAACTCCTAGAGTTAGTGAGTGAGTTCAGCAAGGTCACATAAGATAAGCATACAAAACTCATCATATTTCTTACACTAGAAATGAAGACCAGTGTTATACAATATCATTTATAATCACTCAAAAAAACACTTAAGTACAGGTATAATAAGCTTCCCAGGTGGCTCAGTGGTAAAGAATCCACCTGCCAATGCAGGAGATGTAGGAGACCCAGGTTGGATCCCTGAGTTGGGAAGATCCCCTGGAGTAGGAAATGCAACCTGTTCCACCATTCTTGCCTGGAAAATTCCATGGACACAGGAGTCTGGCAGGCTACAGTCCGTGGGGTCACAAAGAGTCAGACATGATTGAGTGATTGAGCACACAGGTATAATAAAACATACAGAACTTTATGCCAAAACAAAAACAAAAGCAAAACATCTGACTAAAGAGATTAGAGAAGATATAAATAAATGGAGACACATGTAAATTAGAAGTCTTCAACATCTAAAGATTTCCATTCTCTCCAAATGTATACCGGTTTAGTATAATTTCTATCTAAATGCCAACAAGAGTTGTAAATATCCACAAAATTATTCTAAAAGTTATATGGAAAGGCAAAGGAATGGGAATAGATAGAACAATTTTAAATAAGAAGAATAAAGTGGGAGGAATCAGCCTAGTCAATTTCAGGACTTATTATATAGCAAAGTAATTAAGACAGTGTGATACTGATAGAAAAATAGACTCACAGATTAATGGAACAGATAGAGAACCCAGAAGGAGACCCACACAAATACTCAACTGATTTTTTACAGTGGTGCAGAAAGCAATTCAGTGGAGGAAAGACAGCCTTTTCCATAAGTGATGTTGGAGCAAAGGACATTCACATGCAGGAAAAAAAAAATGAGACTCAATATATCTTACACCTTACATAAAAAAATGGGCTTCCTTTGTGGCTCAGATGGTAAAGAATCACCTACAATGCAAGAGACCTAGGTTTAATCTCTGGGTCAGCAAGATACCCTGGATAAAGAAATGGCAACCCACTCCAGTGTTCTTGCCTGGAGAATTCTAGGGACAGAGGAGGCCGGTGGGTTACATACAGTCCCAGGGGTCACAAAGAGACAGACACAGATGAGTGACCAACACTTACATAAAAGTTATCTCAAAACGGATTGTAGGTTTAAATGTAAAATTATAGAAATTTCAGAGAAAAACATTTAAGAAAATCTTTAGGACCCAGGGTAGGAAAGTATTTTTAGACTTGAACCCAAAGCACAATACATGAAAGAAAAAAAATGAATAAATTGGACACTACCAAAAGTTAACAGTTTTGCCTTGCAGAAGACTCTGTTAGAAGTATAGAAACACAAGCTATGTACAACTTGGAGAAAAGATTTGCAAATCACATATTCAACAAAGAAATAGGATCCATGATATACATAATTTACAATATAAAAATCTCAAAGTGAAGTTGCTCAGTCATGTCCGACTCTTTGCAACCCCATGGAGTGTAGCCTACCAGGCTTCTCTGTCCATGGGATTTTCCAGGCAAGAGTACTGGAGTGGGTTGCCATTTCCTTCTCCAGGGGATCTTCCCAACCCAGGGATCAAACCCAGGTCTCCCGCGTTGCAGGCAGACGCTTTACCCTCTGAGCCACCAGGGAAGCCTCTATCCACTGATATTCAGAAGGAGATGATATTATGCGGGTTTTGGGGAGAGGCCAGCAGGCTAAGACTCTTCGTGACCCCATGGACTGTAGCCCTCCAGGCTCCTATGTCCATGGGATTCTTTAGGCAAGAATACTGGAGTGGGTTACCATGCCCTCCTCCATGGGATCTTCCTATTACCCAGGGATTGAACCCACATCTCCTGCATTGTAGGTGGATTCTTTACTGCTGAGCCACCTAAGAAGCCCATTTATAGGAGTATACAGGGCTAAAAAGCAAACACCTGCTTAGAAGGGGCGTTCAGTACAACTTAGCACATAGTAACACAAGCCTCGACCCACAGCAACAGGAAGAGGAGAGGGTTTAGACTAGGGAAGTTCCCACAGAGTCTGTCAGTGTCTCAAACGCCCATATCAGGTGTTTTTTCTGTCCTTCAGGACAGAAATCTCAAAACTCAACAATAAAAAACAATCCAGTCAGTTCACTTAAGTTCAGTTGCTCAGTCATATCCAACTCTTTGCGACCCCATGGGCTGTAGCACGCCAGCCTCCCTTTCCATCACTAATTCCTGGTGTTCACTCAAACTCATGTCCATTGAGTCAGTGAGGCCATCCAACCATCTCATCCTCTGTCGTCCCCTTCTCCCGCCTTCAATCTTTTCCAGCATCAGGGTCTTTTCAAATAAGTCAGTTCTTGGCATCAGGTGGCCAAAGTATTGGAGTTTCAGCTTCAGCATCAGTCCTTCCAATGAATATTCAGGACTGATTTTCTTTAGGATGGACTGGTTGGATCTCCTTGCAGTCCAAGGGACTCTCAAGAGTCTTCTCCAACACCACAGTTCAAAAGCATCAATTCTTCAGCGTTCAGCTTTCTTTATAGTCCAACTCTAACATCCATCCATGACTACTGGAAAAACCATAGCTTTGACTAGACAGACCTTTGTTAGCAAAGGAATGTCTCTGCTTTTTAATATGCTGTCTAGGTTGGTCATAACTTTCCTTCCAAGAAGTAATCCTCTTTTAATTTCATGGCTGCAGTCACCATATGCACTGATTTTGGAGCCCCCCAAAAATAAAGTCTGCCACTGTTTCCACTGTTTCCCCCTATCTATTTGCCATGAAGTGATGGGACTAGATGCCTTGATCTTAGTTTTCTAAATGTTGAGCTTTAAGCCAACTTTTTCACTCGCCTCTTTCACTTTCATCTAGAGTCTCTTTAGTTCTTCACTTTCTGCCATAAAGGTGGTATCATCTGCATATCTGAGGTTATTGATATTTCTCCCAGCAATCTTGATTCCAGCTTGTGTTTCATCCAGCCCAGTATGTTTCATGATGTACTCTGCATATAAGTTAAATAAGCAGGGTGACAATATACAGCCTTGACGTACTCCTTTCCCAGTTTGGAACCAGTCTGTTGTTCCATGTCCAGTTCTAACTGTTGCTTCCTAACCTGCACATAGGTTTCTCAAGAGACAGGTCAGGTGGTCTGGTATTCCCATCTCTTTCTGAATTTTCCACAGTTTGTGGTGGTCCACACAGTCAAAGGCTTTGGCATAGTCAATAAAGCAGAAATAGATGTTTTTCTGGAACTCTATTGCTTTTTTGAAGATCCAACGGAATTTGGCAATTTGATCTCTGGTTCCTCTGCCTTTTCTAAAACCAGATTGAACATCAGGAAGTTCACGGTTCACGTATTGCTGAAGCCTGGCTTGGAGAATTTTGAGCATTACTTTACTAGCATGTGAGATGAGTGCAATTGTGCGGTAGTTTGAGCATTCTTTGGCATTGCCTTTCTTTGGGATTGGAATGAAAACTGACCTTTCCCAGTCCTGTGGCCACTGCTGAGTTGTCCAGATTTGCTGGCATATTGAGTGCAGCACTTTCACAGCATCATCTTTCAGGATTTGAAATAGCTCAACTGGAGTGCCATCACCTCCACTAGCTTTGTTCATAGTGATGCTTTCTAAGGCCCACTTGACTTCACATTCCAGGATGTCTGGCTCTAGGTGAGTGATCACACCATCGTGATTATCTGGGTCGTGAAGATCTTTTTTGTACAGTTCTTCTGTGTATTCTTGCCACCTCTTCTTAATATCTTCTGCTTCTGTTAGGTCCATACCATTTCTGTCCTTTATCGAGCCCATTTTTGCATGAGATGTTCCCTTGGTATCTCTGATTTTCTTGAAGAGATCTCTAGTCTTACCCATTCTATTGTTTTCCTCTATTTCTTTGTATTGATCGCTGAGGAAGGCTCTCTTATCTTTCCTTGCTAGTCTTTGGAACTCTGCATTCAAATGGGTATATCTTTACTTTTCAATTCTCTTCTTTTCACAGCTATTTGTAAGGCATTTTGCTTTTTTGTATTTCTTTTTGTTGGGGATAGTCTTGCTCCCTGTCTCCTGTACAATGTCACGTACCTCCGTCCATAGTTCATCAGGCACTCTATCTATCACATCTAGTCCCTTAAATCTATTTCTCACTTCCACTGTATAATCATAAAGGATTTGATTTAGGTCATACCTGAATGGTCTAGTGGTTTTCCCTACTTTCTTCAATTTAAGTCTGAATTTGGCAATAAGGAGTTCATGATCTGAGTCACAGTCAGCTCCTGGTCTTGTTTTTGCTGACTGTATAGAACTTCTCCACCTTTGGTTGCAAAGAATATAATCAATCTGATTTTGGTATTGACCGTCTTGTAAAGTCCATGTGTAGAGTCTTCTCTTGTGTTGTTCGAAGAGGGTGTTTGCTATGACCAGTATGTTCTCTTGACAAAACTCTATTAGCCTTTGCCCTGCTTCATTCTGTACTCCAAGGCAGAATTTGCCTGTTACTCCAGGTGTTTCATGACTTCCTATTTTTGCATTCCAGTCCCCAATAATGAAAAGGACATCTTTTTGGGGTATTAGCTCTAGAAGTTCTTGTAGGTCTTCATAGAAGCATTCAACTCCAGCTTCATCAGCATTACTGGTTGGGGCATAGACCAGTCAGAAGCATAAAGCTCCTAGAGGCTAACATAGGCAGTGCACTCCCTAACATAAATCACAGCAAGATTTCTATGATTCACCTCCTAGAATAATGGAAATAAAAACAAAAATAAACAAATGGGACCTAATTAAACTTAAAAGCTTTTTCACAGCAAAGGAAACTATAAATGAGGTGAAAAGACAACCCTCAGAATGGGAGAAAATAATAGCAAATGAACCTTCTGACAAAGGATCAATAACCAAAATATACATGCAGCTCATACCAGACAACAACCTGATCAAAAAGTGGGAAGAAGACCTAACTAGGCATTTCTCCAAAGAAGACAAGCACTTGGCTGATAAACACATAAAAAGATATTAAACATTGTTCATTATTAGGGAAATATGAATGAAAACCATATAAGGTGTCACCTCATGGCCATCATCAAGAAACCTACAAATAATAAATGTAGGAGAGGGTGTGGAGAAAAGGGAATGCTGTTGCACTCTTGGTGGGAATGTAAATTGATACAGGCACTATGGAGAACAGTGTGGAGATTCCTTTAAAAAACTAGGAATAAAACTACCAGAGGACCCAAAAATCCCACTACTGAGGATATACTCTGAAGAAACCATAATTGAAAAAGACACCTGTAGCCCAATGTTCACTGCAGCATTGTTTACAATAGTTAGGACACGGAATCAACCTAGATGTCCATCAACAGATAAATGGATAACGAAGCTGTGGTACATATGTACAAGGGAGTATTACTCAGCGATAAAAAGGAATGCATTTGAGTCAGTTCTAATGAGGTGGACAGCCTATGATACAGAGTCAGAAGGAGAAAAACAAACATCATGTATTAACGCCTGTGTATGGAGTCCAGAAAGATGGCACTGACGAACCTAATGGCAGGGCAGCAGTGGGGACACGGACAGAACAGACGTGTAGACACAACAGGGGAAGGACAGGGAGGGACACATTGAAACAGTGACTTGAAACGTCTACATCGTGTGTGTGTGTGTGTGTGTGTGTGTGTGTGTGTGTGTGTGTGTGTGTGTGACATTACCATATGTAAAATAGATAACAGTGGGAATTTGCTATATGATTCAGAGAGCTCAAACCTGGTGTTCTGTAACAACCTAGAGGGGTGGGAGGGGGTGGGAGGTGGGAGTGAGGTTCAGGAGGAAGGGGATATACATGTACCTATGGCTGATTCATGTGATGTATGGCAGAAACCAACAAATATTGTAAAGCAATTTTGCTCCAATGAAATGTATTTTTAATGAGATTAAAAAAAGAAGAAAATAGCATTTGCATTAAAAAAATAAAGTACAAAATATGACTTTGAAAAAAAGAAAGAAATGAGCAAAAATTATGAAAGGACATGTTACCCAAGAGGATACACAGATGGCAAATACATGAAAAGATGTTCACATCATTAGCCATCGGAGAAATGCAATGAGATATCACTATGTACATATCACAACAGCTAAAATAAAAAATAGCATTTGGCAACATCAAATGCTGGTGAGACTGCAGAGAAGCTGGGTTTCTCATATATCACTGATGGAAATGTGAAATGACACAGCCACTCCAGAAAAGAGTCTGGCAGTTTATTAAACCACAAAATATGCAACAGTAATTATACTCCTGGGCATTTATTCCAAAAAAACAAAAATTTACATTCAAACAAAAACCTGTACATGAATGCTCACAGTAAGTTTATTTGTAATACCAAAAAACAGAATTGGCCCAGACGTCCTTCAAGAGATGAATAGTTAAACTGTGGCACATCCATACCACAAACTATCACTAGTAATAAAAAGGTGCCATTACTGATACACTCAACAAGCTGGATTAAATCCAGAGATTTCAAAGCCTATCTCAGATAACACACTACATGATTCCATTTATATAACATCCTTGAAATGACAAAATCATAGAAATATTGAACAAATCAGTGTTTCCCAAGGGTTTAAGGAGGAGGTGAGGGCAGGAAGAGTGTGGCCATAAAAAGGCAACATGAGTTATTACGCTGATGAAACCATGCTATATCTTGACTGCACCAATGTCAGTATCCTGGCCATGATACTGAACTACAGTTTGCAGGAAGTTACCATCAGGGAAACTGAGTAAAGAGCACATGGGATCTCTGTATGATTTCTTAAAACAGCACATCAATCTACAATCATCTCAAATTAAGTCCAATTTTTTAAACAATTAACTCACTAGAGATGAATCACAAGCATTGTACGGAAGGAGTCCTGGGCACGGAGCTAAGTGAAAGGCAGGGGAAAGGGAGATGAGTTAGTTAGGAGTTTCCTGTATGTTTGCAAGACACAATATGGGCAAAAAGACCATTCAGCAAGATCTCAAAAAAACCCACAAGTACGCAGCCACTTGCCGACTGCACACCAGAGTGGCCTGGAGTTCCACGGAGGAAATGTCCTCTTACAAAAACACGGCTGTTCCTGAGACAGTCTGATAAAATCCATAATTCTTCCCAAATAAGATTTCCCATTCCGAAGCTTTCGGGACACTATTAGGCTCTGCTTGAGTGAGGCCTGAGTCAATAGTGTCCTCAGACCTCTCAACAGTGCTGCTGACCACAGACTCGCCCCTCTGAGGCTACTCCAACAACATGTGTTCAAAGGGTACAGACAGAGCTGCAAGACCAGACAGGCAGGGATGGTGGGCCTTGTGTTCAGTTTGCTCTTCCCATCTCTGGGGTGCAGCCTTCCACACTGAAATCACTCGACATCTGCATTCTACAAGAAGGCTGCAAGGCAGGACATTTGATCAGGTTAAATGTGACACATTCTTTTTCCAAATCTTTAAGTTAAAGGCTGCAAATTGTTCCCCTCAGGCCAAGTTTTTAGTCTGACTTGCGATCTCTGTGTTTCACTCTAATATGAACTCTTTAGCAAATACATGGAAAACAAAAGATGGAAATTCCAAGGAGAGAGTTCTTCATTACAAAAAAATCAAGATTCTTAAGAAAATTTCCCAGACCAAAAGAGTACTTTGCATCCAGTAAACGGACAGTCTTTTCAGGGTGCAATGACAAATGACTAATGATTCATGTTTATCAGAAAGATTCCCAGGAGACTGACCCACCGTCCCCCTCACAAGTGTTCCGGGAATGGATTCAGACCAGAACAAGTAGTAACAGAATGGCTCTGATGAGCTCCATGGCTGCCACTGTCAAAAGAAAAAGCATTCCAGGGATCGTGCACATTATTTCTCCACTGGGAAAGCGGTCAGCGTCTACCAAAGGGAGAAGTCTCTGGGTGCAGAATCAAAACAGATGGGACACCAACCTTGTGTCCAGTCACAACAATTGGGCCCAATGTTAGATGCTCAGTGATGCTTCAAAACTTTGCAGAGAAACAGCTTCAGCAGACATGGAGGCAGAAGAATGGCCTGCTCTGGGGGTCTCGGTGGCCACCCCTTGGTTAGTCCTCTCCCCTGCCTCTTTTCTACGATTATCGGCATGAGCATATGCTTCTAGTTTCTTCCATTGGATAAGTTTTGTACCATGGAAGCTTCCAAAGGCAGAGAGTTTACAGCCCTTCCAGAAGGTCCTTCCTAAGAGTGCAACTGCGCCTGCCCCACGTGCCCAATCAGACAGGAGTTCCCCCAAATGCAGACACACTATTCAAGTGTGATGTTGTTCGTTCACACTTTCCCTGACTTCTCCCTACAACACTCAGGCTCTGCCCACACAAAAGCTCATTGTAAGCCATTATTGATGAAGTTAAAGAATGCTCATGAACACAGACGAATTCTGAAGGACAATAAGTTAGGTCTTTCCCCTAAATGAAGAATAAGGAAGTAAGACTGATTATCACATTTCTCTAGCACTTTCACCTCCAAAGTCCTCTACTGTGCTTCTGAATCCTTACATTCACCCTGAGAGGGTGTTCTACAGATGGGAAAATGTAGGTTCAGAGCCGTGAAGTGACTCACACTGAGTCACATCAGGGCTGAGTAAGCAGCGAGTTGGGAGTACAAGCCAGGTCGCCAGCTCCAAGCCTCCAAGTCTTTTCACAAATCTATTTGTACAGCCTGAAATGCCTTTCATAGAACACTGACATATGCCGTCACATCTCACGCCACCTCATGAAACGGGAAGGCTGGTATTTTTTTTCTTTTACAGACTGGGAAAATAAACCCAGACAGTAAATGATTTGCTCATAGTCACATAACAGATGACAAAACAGGACCACAAGCTCAAGTCCAGTTTCCTCAGCTCAGCTCAGTCACTCAGTCTTGTCCAGCTCTTTGCAATCCCTTGGACTGCAGCATGCCAGGCCTCCCTGTCCATCACCAACTCCTGGAGCTTACTCAAAATCATGTCCATAGAGTCGGTGATGCTCTCCAACCTCTGTTGTCCCCTTCTCCTCCCGTCTTCAATCTTTCCCAGCATCAGGGTCTTTTCAAATGAGTCAATTCTTCACATCAGGTGGCCAAAGTATTGGAGTTTCAGCTTCAGCATCAGTCCTTCCAATGAATATTCAGGACTGATTTCCTTTCGGAGAAGGCAATGGCACCCCACTCCAGTACTCTTGCCTGGAAAATCCCATGGATGGAGGAGCCTGGTAGGCTGCAGTCCATGGGGTCACTAAGTCCGGCACAACTGAGCAACTTTACTTTCACTTTTCACTTTCTTGCATTGGAGGAGGAAATGGCAACCCACTCCAGTATTCTTGCCTGGAGAATCCCAGGGACAGAGGAGCCTAGTGGGCTCCCTCTATGGGGTCACACAGAGTCTGACACGACTGAGGCGACTTAGCAGCAGCAGCAGATTTCCTTTAGAATGGATTGGTTGGATCTCCTTGCAGTCCAAGGGACTCTCAAGAGTCTTCTCCAACACCACAGCTCAAAAGCATCAATTCTTCGGCGTTCAGCTTTCTTTACAGTACAACTCTCACATCCATACATGACTACTGGAAAAACCATAGCTTTGATGAGATGGACCTTTGTTGGCAAAGTAATGTCTCTGCTTTCGAATATGCTGTCTAGGTTGGTCATAGCTTTCCTTCCAAGAAGTAAGCATCTTTTAATTTCATGGCTGCAGTCACCATCTGCAGTAATTTTGGAGCCCAAAAATATAAAGTCTGTCAGTGTTTTCATTGTTTCCCCATCTATTTGCTGGATGCCATGATTTTAGTTTATACTTACCTTGAAACCCTTCAGTGTCAAATGAATGTTACCATGCAAAGTGATTTTTGCTGATGTGGATGAGAGATTACAACATCTCACTAGAAGCTCTTAGGTGCTTCTCTGCTTCACCTCACTCTTAGCTCATGTTTTTTACCTAATGAATCACTGAAAAAAAAATAAATAAATAAAACCATTCTTCCAATGGTCATAGATCTATAAATCAGTCTCTATCCTTACCCACTTGCCTCCTGTTTCAGCAGAGGAAGTGCCTTCTTTCTATCAAAGACCTATTTCTCTCATGTGTTTTGAATCTTATCCTGCTCCCCCTCCTCAAGTTCTTTACAACCCCATGATTCCCCTTCTTTTGTTCCCATAAACCTTTCCTTGGACACAGGATCATTCCATCAGCATCTTTAAACATCAATCAACTCCCTTTTCTTGCTCGATTCCTTTTGCTGCTCCCCTTTATAGCCAGACTTTTTGAAAGAATAATCCAAACACAACGTCTCCACATTCTCCCCTCCAATCACCTTCAGCACATCCCAATCTGACCACTGCCTCCACTCTCTAATCCAATAGGTATGGTCAAGGTCACCGACAATCTCAGTGGTGCTAAATCCAATGGATGCTTCCATCCTGATCTAACTCATGCTCTCAGGAGCTGTTTACAGAGCTTCACACCTCTTTCTTCTTGAAACACTCTCCTTGCTTGGCTTTCTTGATGCCACTCTCTCCTGCTGTGGTACCTCAAGGCATGCAGCTGACATATGCCTTCAAGAAAAGTCCAAAACTAAACCACCAGGAAGTTCTGTTGCTTCTGCCACCAAATACCTATGACTCGGGATCCATTCACCATTTTCCAACTCACTTCTACCACTACCCATATAGGAGATTATCAGTGAGACGTTTTACATTCCTTTTCTCATAATGATTTAAATACAGTAAGTACTACTACACCTCTCAGTTCATATGAACCACATCCCAGCTGCTCCACAGTCACACACAGCCACAACACTGGACAGCGGCAGTCTAACCGACATGACACTGCCCTGGAGGAATGTCCCAAACCAGCTGAAAGACATGGAGGCATGGAGCTCAAAAGCAGACCTGGAGTGGATAACCACACGACCAAAACACTGATTAAGAAACACGAATCACAGACGTGTATACATGGAGCTGTGTGTGAAGTTGGGGGGTGGTGAGAAGGCAGGATGTTAGACAGCAGACAGGGCTGGGGAAACCGTTAGGGACACGGTGGCAGACAGCAAGTCAACCAAGACACAGTTCCAGCAGGCTGAACTTGGCCGATTCCAGTCTTGATTTCATAGTTGATCAGCTTTTTTTAAAATGTTACTTTATTGATGTGTAGTTGATTTACAATGTTGTGCTAATTTCTGCTGTATAGCAAAGTGAGTCTGTTTTATAATTTTTCATATTATTTTCCCTTACGGTTTATCTTAGGATATGAATATAGTTCCCTATGCTATATGGCAGGACCCTGTTGAGTATCAATCCTGTATATAATAGTTTGCTGACCCCAAACCCCTAACTCCCCTCTCCCTCACGCCCTCCTCCTTGGCACCCACAGGTCTGTTCTCTGTGTCTGCAGGTCCGTTTCTGTTTGGTAGAGAAGTTCATTTGTGCTCTAATTTAGACTGCACATGTAAGTGGTACAGCTGATCAACCCTGAGCAAGGCGAAGTCCCCATGCCTCAGTTTTCCCACCTGAAAAACGAAGTTGACACTACTTATGTGTGTGCGTGTGTGCTAAGTTGCTTCAATCATGTCTGACTCTTTGTAACCCTATGGACCGTGGCCCTCTGTCCATTGGATCCTCTGGGCAAGACTACTGGAGTGGGTTGCCATGCCCTCCTCCAGATCTTCCTGGCGCAGGGATTGAACCCATGTCTCTTACATCTCCTGCATTGGCAGGCAGGTTCTTTTCCACTATACCCACCTGGGAAGCTCAATACCAGGCAGATATTGTGAAGGGCAGACAAGACTATAGATATAAATGTGTGTATGCATATGTAAATTATTCTTGCAAAGAGTTAAGTAGTATTCAAACACTAGTATTTTTGTACAAATAAAGAAAGGATTGGTTCAGGAGAGTCTCAGTGAGAATCAGGAAGGCTCAGCTCCTACAGTATATCCTTTTTACCTAAAGGCTTGGACTTCCTCAAAGATTGGGGACCAAGAAGGACAAAACTAATATGGCCTGAAAAGAAAAGTAGACTGATAAAATTAATTTATTGGGGGGAAAAAAGGACAAAATAGCTTCAGAGACCCCATCAAGGCTATTCAGTTCTGTTCAGTTAAGTTGCTCAGTCGTGTCCAACTCTTCGCGACCCCATTAATCGCAGTATGGCAGGCCTCCCTGTCCATCACCAACTCCTGGAGTTTACCCAAACTCATGTCCATCGAGTCAGTGATGCCATCCAGCCATCTCATCCTCTGTCGTCCCCTTCTCCTCCTGCCCTCAATCCCTCCCAGCATCAGAGTCTTTTCCAATGAGTCAACTCTTCGCATGAGGTGGCCAAAGTACTGGAGTTTCAGCTTCAGCATCATTCCCTCCAAAGAAATCCCAGGGCTGATCTCCTTCAGAATGGACTGGTTGGATCTCCTTGCAGTCCAAGGGACTCTCAAGAGGCTTCTCCAACACCACAGTTCAAAAGCATCAATTCTTCGGCACTCAGCCTTCTTCACAGTCCAACTCTTACATCCATACATGACCACTGGAAAAACCATAGCCTTGACTAGACGGACCTTTGTTGGCAAAGTAATGTCTCTGGTTTTGATATGCTGTCTAGGTTGGTCATAACTTTCCTTCCAAGGAGTAAGCATCTTTTCATTTCATGGCTGCAGTCACCATCTGCAGTAATTTTGGAGCCCAAAAATATAAAGGCTAACACTGTTTCCCCATCTATTTCCCGTGAACTGATGGGACCGGATGCCATGATCTTTGTTTTCTGAATGTTGAGCTTTAAGCCAACTTTTTTGGACCTGTTCTAATAAAAAGACCCATGGGCCCTTGGACACCAGCAGTTACCCACATGTATCCAAAGATCCCATAGTTTAGAGCAGAAAAGAGATGTGCAAACAAACTGTGAAAATAAAGTACTTAACATAGTGAGAGACTCAATGGCTAGAAGTACCTTAAGAGGAAAAGAGACAGCAAATTGACTTCAGTCATCAGAAAAGCTTGGAGGCGAGGTGACTGTCCCCATCTCCAGACAGACAAAATTCTGGACGTTTCCAGCACGCTGTATGTACAAGCTGAGACAGGTAACAGAAGTGGTGTAAGAGCTCAGTGCGGGAGAAGCCTGCTGTGCTGAGGCAGAGGAAGTCTCTGCTTTCTGTCATGGCTGTTCTCATGTGGTGGTGGCAGGGGTGGGAAGGAGAGGGGATATAGAGAGGGTAATATTGAGAAATTAAGCTAAATATAAGGGAGAGGTCAAGCCTTGATGTGCTGTTTATGCAAAGGTAAGAACTTTAAGTAAGGGAGGTACATAATCAAATCGCTCTCTTCGAGGATAATCAGGCATCAGCAGGGAAGAAGGATCAGAAGAGGCAAGTCTAGAAGCGCAGGGAGACCTGCTACACAATGCTGAAGAACTCCAGGAAGGAGAGGATGTCGGTTTGAACCAGAGAGCAGCACAGGACAGAGTAGCGTGCAGAGTCTCCCTGGGAGCCTGAAAAACGGGCCAAACCAACAGAGCCAGGAGGAACCCCAAAAAGAGTCAGAGGAGCCAGCCACCTCAAGCCCACCATCTCACTGGGGATGTCAGCGTCATCTCCCTGGATGATGGCAGAAGAAACCAGAGTCAAACACAGAAAATGAGAAGTTCCTCTTTCAGGGAAGCCCTGGGGAACTCACCACTTCACCTTCCAAACTGGCTTCGTATATCAATCAAGGCCACAGACAGAGCCCGTTCCACGAACTCCGCCATCACCCTCATCCCTCACAGCTGCCTCAGACATCCTCCCACTGTGAGTGAAGTGAAACCCCGCTTTCCTTAAAGCCCTTATTCCAGGCACAACCCCGCCCTCAGCACCTATACCTGCATCTCTTTCCCTTTCCCCAAGTACAGCTCCAAAAACCTCCCCTGCTTAGAAACAACATGGGTTTTTTATGACCACAGAGTGAGGACAGGGTCTGTTCCCACCAGAAAAAGCGTATTCCAATAAAACAGGGCACGCTGGATGCTAGTGAGGCCCTGGCCACAGAAGAAAGCCTGATTCGGGGCTTAAGACATGTGAGCTAAATGCGTGCTTAATTCCCGTCATAAACACCCTTCTCCATAAACCAGGCAGGCTCTATTTTTAGAACTTTTTCCATGATGCACTTGTTCTTTAATGGGAGAGATAAAGGCAGTCGGAGGCAATTAAAAGTATTAACCAATATACTTTATGTCACAATAGAGCACCAGCCCATGACACCTCCACAAATATAAGCCCATAGTGAAATGCAACTGGGCAACATTTTTGTTCTCTATTTAGCTGAGGAGTACTTCAGTGGTATTCTTTTAACTTTTTATTTTGAATTCTTCAGCTACATTTTTAAAACTCAAGTTTTTGAGTATTAGTGATGAGGTGGAATCATGGAAACACTGCCATTGTTATCAAAATCAGATACAAATAGTTGTCCATTGTCCACGATCGAGGCAGACAACTTTCAGGTGGGGAGGAAGAGGCTAAAAGTGAAAGGGAATCAATATTTACTGAGGGCCTACCAAGTGTCAGGCCTGAATTAAGTGTTTGCATCCTTCTTCATTCATTCATTCCTTTAATGAACACTTATCAAGCACTTACTGGGTGTTGGTACTATGTTCAGTGGTAGAGATGTAGAATAAACAAGAGAGATACTGTCTTCATGGACCTTTCATCTATTGGAGGAGGCAAATATTAAACAGCAGCATTCTCAGGGCAAGAGAGCTCAAAAAGGAAACTGCCCATGGCAAGGAGAGCCTCTGAAAGTGAGGCTTACCTGCCCTGGGACAGGGCAGTTGGGAAGGCCTCACAGGGGAGGTCTGAAGTCCACCTTGGGACTTGAAGCATGGGTAGGAACTAGGCCAGCAGAGAGACACAGCAAGAGTTGCAGGCAGAAGAAGGGCATTTCCAAGGCTGCAGGGACAGTCTGACAAGTGTGCATGCCACTGGCTGACACCGAGTGTGAGCATAGAGCTGGGTCAGGCTAGACAGGGGAGTTAGGTCTTGTAAGTCACAATGTAAATTTTTAAATTATCCAAAGAAATAACAAGACGATGTTAAAGGAGTTTTAAGCAGGGAGTGATAGGATTGGATGTGTCTTTGGAAGCGTCACGAATCCTCATGATGGTCTTTCAGGGTAGGTAGCATCTTTAGTTCATGAGTATGAGGAAAGATGAGTGAGCTTAAGCAACTTTTATAAAATCACACAGCTGGAATACAGTGGAATTTTGGACAGAACTCGGGTCAGTCTGACTCTAAATCCCTTCCTTTTTCCACTACATCATCCTGTCTCTAAGGGGAAAAAACCAACAAAAAATCCTTAAACCTCAATTAAGCTGTTCATTGACAAGTTTTTTTTTTAATCAAAATCAAGTGTAGAGTTGATCCCTGGCATCACTGAACATGTGAGTTTTTCCCTACCTGCTTGAATAAACAATATGGCCCTCCTAGGAAAAATGCAAACAGTCCCCCCTATAAGATCTCAGCCCTGAGTGCAGAGTGCTGACTGGAAGAACTCTGTGGCCCTGAGGGCTGGTGGAGCCACCAGGTAGAGGCTACCCTTCAGGGCCGGATGGTAACCAGAGGCCATTAGTCCAGCCACACTTCAAAACTCACCGTCCATGTGCCATCAAACGGTCACCCAACACACCTCCAGAAATGATAAGCTCACTACCCAGGCACAACTTGTGGCATATTGAGATAGTGTGAGTATTCAAAAAAGACTCTCTATGAGACACAAAATGAGCTCCAAACCCAGATAATTGCGGCAGAAGTTCCTGTTGCCAGTTATTAACATATTCAAGTACAAAACATCAGAACATGATGTTGCACGGTGACACCCCTGAGTGTTGTCACTTTCCCCTGACTCTGAAGAGTCAGATGACATCAACACTCCCCATTCCCCCCAAAGAAATAGCAGAGTGGGAAATGTCAAGTTCAAGGCACATACAGCCTATTTCTCAGAAAAAACACCTTTGCTCACATACAACCTGGCAGCCTCTACCAATGATTCTGGCTTGAGGGACCCAAAAACTAGGGGCCCTAATACTGGCTCCCTGGTGGCTCAGTCAGTAAAGAATTCACCTACAATGCAGGAGACCACCTGCAATGCAGGAGACCTAGGTTTGATCCCTGGGTCGGGAAGATTCCCTGAAGAAGGAAATAGCAACCTGCTCCAGTATTCTTGCCTGGGAAGCCCCACGGACAGAGGAGTCTGGCAGGCTACAGAGTCCATGGGGTCGTAAAGAGTGGGACATGCCTGAGTACACACACTACTGGCTTGGCCTCCACAAACCCACCTTCCACTCTCTCTCAGCCGAGGACAGTGCACCTGCTCATCAGCGGGGAATGTGGACAGTAAGCCCAGCTGTGCGGGTGCCCAGTAAGTAAAGTTCTGGTCTCTGCGTCTCTGTCCAGCTGCCGCGAGATGGCTGGCGCAGGGCCATCTTGTGCTCCTCATGTGGGCGGCCATGACACCACTTCCGTGTACATAAGGAAAGCAGCTTCTATACTGATTAGACCAAACCCGTGCACAGTCGTTGAAAAGTAAGTGTTCTTCCTTTAAGACTTAACTGAAGTGCTAAAACTTAAGACGGAGTAAAAACCGACAGCAATTATGGTGAGAGAAGAAACTGGCAAACTGGCATAACCTTGTTTGAACTTGGCAGTTTCCGTCCCAGTTTGAAATGTTTCTACCCTCTGTCTCCGTAATTCCACGCCTAGTAATCCATCATTTTTATTCTAGCACAGGTATTTAGAGAGCTAACAATCAGTAGAAGGGACTAAGCAAGAATGGTAACCCATCCATTTATACCCAACACACTGAGACACTGTTTAAAAATTCAAACAAACGTTTCAAAAGAAATAATAAAGTTCAAAATCTTAGGCACCGGAACAGTAAAAGAAATGCGAAACCAAAGCTGCCAGCAGGAGCTGAAACAAAACAGTCCAGGAGTTTTTCAGAAACAGGGCTTCTCAGAGCTGGGTATGCACTGCATGGGACTGGAAGGGAGACCACATGCTCTTGCTGGGGCGGCAGAGCGCTGCCCTGACAAAGAGGCATGGAGCAGAAAACCATTAACCGTGCCTCAGAGATGTAAAAAAGACCCTGGTCATCTGTCTGGCCTTTTGGATAGAAGAGGATTATATGTAAGCGATCAGAACCCCAAGTACCTGCCATATATGAGTGTGGGTCCAAACTCCTGCTGTTCACATGGTTGGGAGCCCAGGGCTAAAACCATGTACAGGAAAGTTGGTCTGAACCAGGTGAAAATTTATTAATCTGGCAGGCAAATTCAACCACCACATCCAGATGCCTCATCGAGTGGGGACCCAACAGACTCCCACCAACAATCTCAGGTCAGGCACAAGCTCACTACAAGAGGAAAGTAAACACCAAACCAGAGGATTTAAAGTAAGCTGACGTCTCTACATAGAGCTGATTGACTTTGTTGTACAGCAAAAACTAACATGATAAAGCAATTATACTCCAATAATAAAAAAATAAATTAAGCTAACATTTCTAAAGCAATAAAAAAGGAAGAAATATTAACAGAACTCAGAAAATGGGCAAGAGACATGATCTGACATTTCACTAGGTTGGAAATATGGTTGGAAAACAAGCTCATGAAAAGACATTCAATATCTTTAGCCATTTAAAATGCAAATTACGATCACAATGAGCTATCTCTACACACTTAGTAACATGGTTAAAATAAAAAGTAGTGGCAATGTCAAATGCTGGCAAGGACAGAAGCTGGACGTTTCATACGTAAAACAGTACAGCCACCTGCAACTGCAAATAGTTTGGAAGCTTCTTCTGAAACTAAACACATACTCACATGTATATATTGTGCAAAGGCGCACACACACACAAATGAGGACATGGAAAGACTGATGAAATCTGAATATGATCTTTAATTGACAATATTCTACATATGTTGATTTTGAGCATGCTCAAAATTCTTCAAGCCAGGCTTCAGCAATATGTGAACCATGAACTTCCAGATATTCAAGCTGGTTTTAGAAAAGGTAGAGGAATCAGAGATCAAATTGCCAACATCCGCTGGATCGTCAAAAAAGCAAGAGAGTTCCAGAAAAACATCTATTTCTGCTTTATTGACTATGCCAAAGCATTTGACTACGTGGATCACAGTAAACTGTGGAAAATTCTGTAAGACATGGAAATACCAGACCTGACCTGCCTCTTGAGAAATCTGTATTCAGGTCAGGAAGCAACAGTTAGAACTGGACATGGAACAACAGACTGGTTCTAAATAGGAAAAGGAGTATGTCAAGGCTGTATATTGTCACCCTGTTCATTTAACTTATATGCAGAGTACATCATGAGAAATGCTGGGCTGGAAGAAGCACAAGCTGGAATCAAGATTGCTGGGAGAAATATCAATAACTTATGGCAGAAAGTGAAGAAGAACTAAAGAGCCTCTTGATGAAAGTGAAAGAGGAGAGTGAAAAACTTGGCTTAAAGCTCAACATTCAGAAAATGAAGATCATGGCATCCAGTCCCATCACCTCATGGCAAATAGATGGGGAAACAGTGGAAACAGAGACAGACTTTATTTTGGGGGGCTCCAAAATCACTGCAGATGGTGACTACAGCCATGAAATTAAAAGATGCTTACTCCTTGGAAGGAAAGTTATGACCAACCTAAAGAGCATATTAAGAAGCAGAGACATTACTTTGCCAACAAAGGTCCATCTAGTCAAGGCTATGGTTTTTCCAGTGATCATGTATGGATGTGAGAGTTGGACTATAAAGAAAGCTGAGTGCCAAAGAATCGATGCTTTTGAACTGTGGTGTTGGAGAAGACTCTTGAGAGTCCCTTGGACTGCAAGAAGATGCAATCAGTCCATCCTAAGGGAAATCAGTCCTGAATGTTCATTGGAAGGACTGATGTTGAAGCTGAAAGTCCAATACTGTGGCCACCTGATGTGAAGAGCTGACTTATTTGAAAAGACCCTGATGCTGGGAAAGATTGAAGGTGGGAGGAGAAGGGGACAAAAGAGGATGAGATGGTTGGATGGCATCACCGACTCAAGGGACGTGGGTTTGAGTAAACCCCAGGAGTTGGTAATGGACAGGGAGGCCGGGCGTGCTGCAGACAATGGGGTCACAAAGAGTCGGACAGGACTGAGCGACTGAACTGAACACAGGCTGATCTCCTATAGTTATATGTCACACTGTTTACCATTAGACTAGTTTATAAGGTGCTGCCCCTGAGGGAAGCTGAGCGGAGGGTACAGAGCACCCTGTGTACTAGTTCTGGAACTTATTGTTTAGTTGCTCAATTGTGTCTGACTCTTGGCGACTCCATGGACTGCAGCCTGCCAGGCTCCTCTGTCCATGGGATTTGCCAGGCAAGAATACTGGAAGAGGTTGCTGCTTCCTTTTCCAGGAGACCTTCCTGACCCAGGGATTGAACCCACATCTCCTACATTGGCAGGTGGATTCTTTACCTCTGAGCCACCAGCGAAGCCCTGCAACTTACTGTGAGTCTGTAATAATTTTAAAATAAAAAGCTTTCAAAAATTAATGTTAAGTATAAAATACTTAAAATATTTTACATATGATATGATATCATAAAATATCATATGATATCATTTGTGAAAATACATTTTTAAAACCACAAATCAGAGTATATATGTTTATGAATAAAAATATAAGTAATAAAAATATCAAAACACCAACAGCAAGGAGACATACAGCTTTAGGGCAATGTTACCTCTAGGAATAAATTCTAAGAGGATCTCAACTTTACCTGTAATATTTTAATTTGTTTTTTTACCTGTAATAAATTTTTTTTTTTTTTTTGGGCTGTTTGGCCACCTGATGCGGAGAGTTGACGCATTTGAAAAGACCCTGATGCTGGGAAAGATTGAGGGCTGGAGGAGAAGGGGATGACAGAGGATGAGATGGCTGGATGGCATCACTGACACGATGGACATGGGTTTGGGTGGACTCCAGGAGGTGGTGATAGGGAGCCTGGCATGCTGTAGTTCATGGGGTCGCAAAGAGTCGGACACAACTGAGCGACTGAATTGAACTGAACTGATGCAGCTTACAGGACCTTAGTTCCCTAACCAGGGATCAAACCCAAGCTCACAGCAGTGAAATTGCTGAGTTCTAACCACTAGCCAACCAGGGGATTTCCATGTAATATTTTAATTTTTAAAAAAGAATTTGGAGTGAGAAATTGTCAGCATGTACTATATAAACAAATTAGTTAAATGAAAACTTGTTAAATTACGCTTTACTACTCTGAATGTCTTAAGGTTTTCTAAATTAAAACAAAAATATACATACAAATAGGTTCATTGAAGTATTATGATCTGTAATAACCAAAGGCTGGTAACAATCTAATTATGTATCAACAAGGGGACAGCTAACTAAATAGCTTTAGACATAGTCATGCAATGAATACAAAGCAACCATTAAAAAGAATGAAAGGGATATGTGCTCTTAGAAAATGTCCCAAATACACTAGGAAGTGGGGGGAAAAGCACACTGGAAAATAACACATACAGTATTATGACAACATTTTGTTTTTTAAAAAATCAATATAAATATATATGAACACTATATATATGAAATATATATGTATATATGAATCCAACAAAAAACTTGTTTTACTTCTGAAAATTGAAATTTTTTTCTTACTGAGAAATGTAGGATTGCATGTAACATCCTATTTCCTGTTTATTAGATACCCAAGAAAGAATACTGGAGTGGGTAGACATGCCCTCCTCCAGGGGATCTTCCCGACCCATGGACTGAACCCAGGTCTACTGCATTGCAGGCAGATTCCTCACCATCTTTGTCATCAGGGAAACATCCTGTTAGTTTCAGGTGTATAGCATAATGATTCGTTATTGATATACAACGCAAAATGACGTCCACAATGTCAAATTAACACAAATTGCCACGCGTAGCTACAAATTTTTTTCTTGTAGTAAGAATGTTTAACTGCTCTTTTGAATATACAATACAGTATTACAAACAATAGGCACCATGCTTCATTACGTCACCAGAACTCACTTACTTTATAACTGGTAGTCTGTACCTTTTGACCTACTTCATCAATTTCATTTGCCCTTACCCCTGCGTCTGGCAGCCACCAACCTGTTGTCTGTTATCTATGGAGATCAGGAGGTTTTTGTCTTGCTTTGTTTTAGTTCAACATAAAAATAAGATCATACAGTATTTGTCTTTCTCTGTCTGACATATTTCATTTAGCACAATGCCCCCAAGGTCCATTCAGTTCAGTTCAGTCACTCAGTTGTGGCCGACTGTTTGAGACCCCATGAACTGCAGCACGCCAGGCCTCCCTGACCATCACCAACTCCCGGAGTTTACCCAAACCCACATCCATTGAGTCCGTGATGCCATCCAACAATCTCATCTTCTGTTGTCCCCTTCTCCTCCCACCTTCAATCTTTCCCAGCATCAGGGTCTTTTCAAATGAGTCAGCTCTTCGCATCAGGTGGCCAAAGTACTGGACTTTGAGCTTCAACATCAGTCCTTCCAATGAACACCCAGGACTGATCTCCCTTAGGATGGACTGGTTGGATCTCCTTGCAGTCCAAGGGACTCTCAAGAGTCTTCTCCAACACCACAGTTCAAAAGCATCAATTCTTCGGTGCTCAGCTTTCTTTATAGTCCAACTCTCACATCCATACATGACCACAGGAAAAACCATAGCCTTGACTAGACAGACCTTTGTGGACAAAGTACTGTCTCTGCTTTTGAATATGCTGTCTAAGTTGGCCATAACTTTCCTTCCAAGGAGTAAGCATCTTAATTTCATGGCTGTAGTCACCATCTGCAGTGATTTTGGAGCCCCCCAAAATAAAGTCTGTCTCTGTTTCCACTGTTTCCCCATCTATTTGCCATGAAGTGATGGGACCAGATGCCATGATCTTAGTTTTCTGAATGTTGAGCTTTAAGCCAACTTTTTCACTCTCCTCTTTCACTTTCATCAAGAGGCTCTTTAGTTCTTCACTTTCTGCCATAGGGTGGTATCATCTGTGTATCTGAAGTTATTGATATTTCTCCCGGCAATCTTGATTCCAGCTTGTGTTTCATGCAGCCCTGCGTTTCTCATGATGTACCCTGCATAGAAGTTAAATAAGCAGGGTGACAATATACAGCCTTGACATACTCCTTTTCCTATTTGGAACCAGTCTTTTGTTCCATGTCCAGTTCTAACTGTTGCTTCCTGACCTGCATACAGATTTCTCAAGAGGCAGGTCGGGTGGTCTGCTATTTCTATGTCTTTCAGAATTTTCCACAATTTATTGTGATCCACATAGGCAAACGCTTTGGCATAATCAATAAAGCAGAAATAGATGTTTTTCTGGAACTCTCTTGCTTTTTTGACGATCCAGCAGATGTTGGCAATTTGATCTCTGATTCCTCTACCTTTTCTAAAACCAGCTTGAACATCTGGAAGTTCACAGTTCACGTATTGCTAAAGCCTGGCTTGGAGAATTTTGAGCATTACTTTACTAGCATGTGAGATGAGTGCAATTGTGCGGTAGTTTGAGCATTCTTTGGTATTGCCTTTCTTTGGGATTGGAATGAAAACTGACCTTTTCCAGCCCTATGGCCACTGCTGAGTTTTCCAAATTTGCTGACATATTGAGCTCAATAAAGGACAGAAATGGTATGGACCTAACAGAAGCAGAAGATATTAAGAAGAGGTGGCAAGAATACACAGAAGAACTGTACAAAAAAGATCTTCACGACCCAGATAATCACGATGGTGTGATCACTCACCTAGAGCCAGACATCCTGGAATGTGAAATCAAGTGGGCCTTAGGAAGCATCAGTACAAATAAAGCTAGTGGAGGTGATGGAATTCCAGTTGAGCTATATCAAGGTCCATTAATGCCATTGCAAATGGCAAGATTTCCTTCTCTTCAGAGTATTTTTAAAAGCCAGATAAAGAACGAAAAATCAAAACAATATTAAACTAACATTGTGAACATTTACTGTATACCAAAGTGTTCATTCACATTCATAACCTGCCTTACTCTTCACAAATCAGTGAATACATATTATTTTCAATTGAACTCATTCCCTCCGTTTGAAGAGAAGAAAGAGAAAGAAATGGAAATTCTTAGATGTGAAATGACTGGCACCAGATCACACAAGAAGTGGTCAAGTGGGCTGTAATGTTTAATGCTGTTTCAGCCCACGAAGCCTGTCACCCACAGGAAAGCCAGCAGCACATACGGCATTTACCTGATCTCCTTATAGTGAGAGGGTGTCAGGAGCTGTGGGCTGTGATGTGACTGAAGGACTGTGCCTGCGCTCTAGCCATCACGAATAGCCCAGATTTTATCCTGACCTGGGTCCCTCATAGGGAAGAGTGAGGAGATGTGACAGGAAGAGATGGTTCCCCTCCATATATTCCCCCAAACCACTTCATGAAGACAGAAGCTGGCAGCAAGGAGTGGTCCCAGCCAGACCAGACTCCAGCAGGTCACTCCTGCATGAAGACCATAGGCTGAATCCTGCTGAGCAAGATGGCTGCTCATACACCGACCATGACTTCCCTTTCTATACAGGCAGAGAGAGTTAGAGCAGCAAGGTGGTAGTAGACTCAGATCCTGCTCCAAGAAAGGGTTCTCTGCGCAGCTGTGGAGTGTGCCTCCTAAGGGGCAGAAACTTGAGCTTCCCAAGGAGGCACCCACCAATAACTGAGCAAGAAGGTGGTGGAGGGGCCTGGCCCTTCCTGCTCCGTGTGGGGCTCCTCCAGCTGCTGTCTCTGCTGCAGAGCTCCCTGTTGGGCTGGCAGGGCCTCTAGCAGATCTGCACTGTGTCTGCTGCTTGCCCTGCCCAGTGCTGCTTCCTCCTCCCTTTCTTTCATAGATGTTACTCAGCATCTGCCTCCCGGAGAACTCAACCTGTGAAAAGGGTCTTCAGCCTGATCTACATACATTATATCTACTAATCCCAAACTCCTGCTTTATCCCTCCCCCTCCTTCCCCTTTGGGAACTGTAACTTCTGCTTCTAGAAGGAGAAGGATAAAAGTAACTGTTTTAAAACACACCAACTCAACAGACATGAGTTTGAACAAACTGGGAGAGAGTAAAGGACAGGGAAGCCTTGTGTGCCGCAGTTCATGAGGTCGCAAAGAGTCAGACATGACCTAGCGACGGAACGAGAACAAATCATGGGATTATGAATGATTCCTCTCCCCCCGATATCTTGTGTGCATGCTAAGTTGCTTCAGTCATGTCCAACTCTTTGCGACCCTATGGATTGTAGCCCACCAGGGATTCTCCAGGCAAAAATACTGGAGTAGGTTGCCATGCCCTCCTCCAGGGGATCTTCCCGAATCAGGGAACAAATGCCCCTCTCCTTACATCTCCTTCATCGGCAGGCATTACCACTAGCGCCCCTAGGAAACACCGGAGCCCTGCCCCGATATCTCACACCACACTAAAGCCCTACTTACCTGAGTTCCTTTTACCCAGAACATTATGTCTGGATTTTAACAAAAAGTGGCAAGACATACTGAAAGCCAGAAAACACAGTCTAAAGAGACAGAGACAGGCCTAGATATGGCAGGGATATTGGAATTATCAGACCATACATTTTTATAAATATGATTCATATGCTAAGGGTTCTAATGGATAAAATAGACAGCATGCAAGAACAGACAGGAAATGTAAGCAGAGATGGAAATTCTTAGAACCAAAAAGAAATGCTGCTGCTGCTGCTAAGTCGCTTCAGTCGTGTCCGACTCTGTGCGACCCCAGATGGCAGCCAACCAGGCTCCCCCGTCCCTGGGATTCTCCAGGAAAGAACACTGGAGTGGGTTTCCATTTCATTCTCCAATAAAAAGAAATGATATAGATCAAAAATACTGTAACTGAAATAAAAAATGCCTTTGATGGGCTCCGTAGTGGACAGGACATGGCAGAGGAAAGCATTTCTGAGCTTGGGAACATGTTAATAGACACCTTCAAAACTGAAAAGCAAAGAGAAAAAGACCAAAAATTTAAGTAAAACAGGATGTCTAAGGACTGTGTGACAACTACAAAAGGTGTAACAAATATGAAATGGGAATACAGAAGGAAAAGAAGGGAAACATGGAAGAAATATTTGAAGCACTAAGGACAGATAATTTCCCCCAAATTCATGTCAGACACCGAACCACAGAGAGTGGAAACTCAGTAAACACAAAGCAAGATAATGAAAAGAAATGAAAACAAAAAACAAAAAACCCACTTAGGCATAGCATCGGAGAAGGCAATGGCACCCCACTCCAGCACTCTTGCCTGGGAAATCCCATGGATGGAGGAGCCTGGTAGGCTACAGTCCATGGGGTCGCTAAGAGTCAGACACGACTGAGTGACTTTACTTTCACTTTTCACTTTCATGCATTGGAGAAGGAAATGGCAACCCACTCCAGTGTTCTTGCCTGGAGAATCCCAGGGACAGAGGAGCCTGGTGCACTGCCATCTATGGGGTCGCACAGAGTCGGACACGACTGATGCAACTTAGCAGCAGCGGCAGCAGCAGCAGGCATAGCATATTCAAACTGCAGAAAATCAAACAAAAATTCCTCAAAGAATATGGGGGAGGGGTGAGGGGGGGTGGTGTGTAGCTGGTGGGGGTGAGGGGAAATCATAACCTATTACGAGGAAAGATAAGAATTACACCATAATTCCACTCAGAGACCACACAAGCAAGAAGAGAGTAGACTGAAATATTTAAAGTGTTGAAAAAGCAAACACCAAACTAGAACTCTATAGCTTGGAATATTATCTTTCAAAAGTGAAAGGATAAATAGACTTCCTCAGATAAAAATTGAGGGAATTTGTTGCCAGCAGAAATGCTTTGCAAGAAGCGTATAAAGAAGATATTCAGAGAGAAAGAAAGTAGTATCAGTCATAAAGTTGGATCTACTTAATTAAAAAGAATACTGCACACTGCAGAAGGAATAAGGGAAGGTAAAAGAAAACTCTTCTTATTCTTAATTGATCTGACAGGTAACAGCTTGTTCAAAGTAACAGCACCAATGTGTGATACTGTGTGTGTGTGTGTGTGTGTGTGTGTGTATAAGTGCTTATGTACACTTATGGATAAGTGAATCACAAGAATAATACAAGGGACACGACAGAACAATTAGAGGAGCACTGCTCATGAAGCAGTGTGTTACTGCAGGGTATGCATGCTCAGTCGCTTCAGTCATGTCCAGCTCTCTGCGACCCCACACACTGTAGCCTGCCAGACTCCTCTGTGCAAGGGATTTCCCAGGCAAGAATACTGAAGTGGGTTACCATTTCTCCCTCCAAAGGATTTTCCCAACCCACAGTTTACAGTGGGCCCTCTAAATCCATGATTTTCATGCCTGTGGACTCAACCAAGTGCAGATCAAAATACTCAGAAAAAGAATTCCAGAAAGTGCCAAAAAGCAAACTTGAATTTGTTGCTCCACCAGCAACTATCTTCACAACAGTTACATTATATTTACAACTATTTACAGAGCATTTACATTGTATTAGGTATTATAAGTAATCTCCAGATGATTTAAAGTATATAAGAGGATATGCTTAGGTTATATACAAACACATGTCATTTTATATAAAAGACTTGAGCATCCATGGATTTTGGTATTTGTGAGGGGTCCTGGAAAAAAATCCCTTGTGGATATCTAGGGATGACTGTATTTGAAAGTGGACTTGGATTACCTGTAAATGTCTACTGCAAACTCTAGGGCAACCACAAAAAAAAAGTAAAAAAGGAAGTATAATTGATATCCTAAGGAAAGAGGAAAAAATAGAATCATATAACATGCTCAGTTAAAACCATAAAAGGCAAAAAAAGTAGAAGACAAAATAGGAACACAGAACCAAGGACAACAAATAAAAACCAGCAACAAATTCTGTAGATATTAATCCAACTTTAAGCCGATTTTAAAGTGATTATCTGACAATAAACACTTTAAATGTCAATGATTTAAATAGGCCAATTAACACAGGGATTATCAAAGTGGATCAAGAAATAAGACCCAATTATATGCTGTCAATAAGAAACCCACTTTATTTTTTTTTTTAACTTTACAATATTGTATTAGTTTTGCCAAATATCGAAATGAATCCGCCGCAGGTATACCTGTGTTCCCCATCCTGAACCCTCCTCCCTCTTCCCTCCCCATACCCTCCCTCTGGGTCGTCCCAGTGCACCAGCCCCAAGCATCCAGTATCGTGCATCGAACCTGGACTGGTGACTCAAGAAACCCACTTTAAATACAAAGACACAAGTAGATTAAAAAAAAAAGGGTAAAGAAAGATTTACCATACTAATGCTAAGCAAAAGAAAGTGGGAGTTGCAATATTCATTTCCGACAGACCAGAAACTTTACGGCAAGAAAAGTTATCAGGGATAAAGAATGGCATTACAACACATGTGTCTTTTTCAACGATGATTTTCTCAGGGTATATATGCAGTAGTGGGGTTGCTGGGTCATATGGTAGTATTATTCCTAGTTTTTTAAGGAACCTCCATACTGTTCTCCATAGTGGCTGTATCAACTTACATTCCCACCAACAGTGCAGAGGATTCTGTCTTCTCCACATCCTCTCCAGCATTTATCATATGTAGATTTTTTAATGTTGGCCGTTCTCATTGGTGTCATTATAATTTTGATTTGCATTCTCTAATAATGAGCAATGTTGAACATCTTTTCATGTATTTATTGGCCATCTGTATGTCTTATTTGGAGAAATATCTATTTAGGTCTTCTGCCCATTTTTTGATTGGGCTATCATGTGTAAAATAGATAGCTAGTGGGAAGCTGCTGTATAACACGGGGAGCCCAGCCTGACGCTCTGTGATGACCTAGAGGAGTGGGATGGGGGAGGGGAGGAAGGCTCGACAGGGAGGGGATATATATATAATTATGGCTGATTCATGTTGTTGTATGGCAGAAACCAATACAACATTGTAAAGCAATTATCCTCCAATTAAAAAATAAATTAAAAAAAAAGAATGGCATTAGATAATGATAAAGGAGTTGGTTTTTCAAGAAGACATAACAATCCTTAATACATAGGCACCAAGCAACAGAGCATCAAAATATTAAATACCTGAGGCAAAAACTGAAAGAACTGAATACCTGAGGCAAAAACTGATAGAATTGAATACACGAGGCAAAAACTAAAAGAATTGTAAGGAGAAATAGATGAATCCATTATGATAGTTAGAGACTTTAACAGCCCCTAACAGAAACATGCAGATCCAGCAGGCAAAAATCAGTAAATGCATTGTTGAACTCAACACCGCCATCAATCAAGTGGCTAAAAAGGACATCTATAGGCTATTTCCTCTAATAGTAGCTGAATATACATTCTTCTCAAGCCCACACGCAACATTTGCCAAGATAGACCACACACTGGGCCATAAAACACAACAAATTTAAAAGAATAGAAATCAAACAATGTCTGCCCTCAGATCACAATGGAATTAAGCCAGGAATCAGTAACAGAAAGACAGTTGGAAAATCACCAAATACTTGGCGATTAAACAACACTTCTAAATAATACATGGGATCAAAGAAAAAAATCTCAATAGAAAGTTTTAAATATTTTGAACAAACTGAAAATGAAAACACAACCTATCAAAATTTGTGGGATGCAGTGAAAGCAGTGTTTAAAAGGAAATTTATAGGATTAATATATTAATAAAGAAGAAAGATCAAAAATCAATAAACTGAGCTTCCCTCTTAGGAAGCTAGAAAAAGAAGAGTAAATTCAATCCAAACTAAACAGAAGGAAAAAAAAAAAATTAGAACAGAAATCAGTGAACTTTAAAACAGGAAACCATTAGAGAAAATCCAGAAAACCAAAAGTTGGTTCTTTGAAAAGATCAATAAAATCCATAAGCCTCTAGCCAGGCTAATTAAAATTTACTAGCCCCTGGGAGAGGACCCAGATGTTTGCCTCATATTGCCAGTCAATCAGCACTTACTCATGCCAGATAGGTAGACAAAAACACCAACATCATTTCCTTTCTTTTATCCATTTGATCAATTAAGAAAAAAAAAAAAAAACACTTATGAGCATCTACTATGTGCCAAACACTGTTTTAAATGCTTGGGACATATCAGTGAACAGTAAGTACAATAAATAAGTAAACTGTATAACTGCCCTAGTAGCTCACAGGGTAAAGAATCTGCCTGAAATGCAGGAGATCTGAGTTCAATCCCTGAGTTGGGAAGACCCTTAGAGAAGGGAATGGCAACGCATTCCAGTACTCTTCCCTGGGAAATCCCATGAACAGAGGAGCCAGCCAGGTTACAGTCCATGGGTTCACAAAGAGTTGGTTGGACACGACTAAGTGACTAACAATTTCAATTTCAGAGTATATCGGGAGATGTTAAGTGGAGAATAACAGAGCAGGTTAAGGAGAGGATTAAGAGTTATGAGTATTTCTTATTTTGTTATGAATGTTTGCATGTGTGTGTGTGTGTGTATATATAGGCAATTTACTTTATTTTATTTATTACTTTTATTTTCTTCCCTCTTATTCCTTTATCATCTAACACAAGACATACTGATAGGAATTAGGTTTATATCACACTGTTTAAATTACAGGATGTCAAGGATCTCATCCAAGGACTTTGCATCCTCCTCTGGGGGAGGGTTGGTATGTTTTGATTATATGCTAGAGAATGGATACAGGTATATGTATGGCTGAGCCCCTTTGCTGTCCACCTGAAACTATTAATATCACAACATTGTGAATCAGCTATATTCCAATACAAAATTAAAAGTTTAATTTAAAAAGATAAGAGGATCATATTAGGTGGAAGTGTGACTTTGTTATTGTCTTTCAGTCAGTTCAGTCGCTCAGTTGTGTCTGATTCTTTGTGACCCCATGGATTGCAACACGCTAGGCTTCCCTGCCCATCACCAATTCCCAGAGTTTACTCAAACTCATGTCCATCGAGTTGGTGATGCCATCCAACCATCTCATCCTCTGTCATCCCCTTCTCCTCCTGCCTTCAATCCTTCCCAGCATCAGGGTCTTTTCCAATGAGTCAGTTCTTCCCATCAAGTGGCCAAAGTATTGGCGTTTCAGCTTCAGCATCAGTCCTTCCAATGAATATTCAGGACTGATTTCCTTTAGGATTGACTGGTTGGATCTCCTTGCAGTCCAAGGGACTCTCAAGAGTCTTCTCCATTACCACAGTTCAAAAGCATCAATTCTTCGGTGCTCAACTTTTCTCTTTATTTGGAGATTAAACATGGTTTAAGGAAATGTGTACAGGTGCCAAATTGACAAGGAATAAAGCATAGTGGTTAGTTCATGTGTCAGCTTGGCTAGGCCATGGTACCCAGTTGTTTAATCAAACACTAAGTGCTTCTGTGAAGGTACTTTGTAGATGTGATTGACACCTACAATCAGCTGACTTTTAGGAAAGGAGATTACACTCTATAATCTAGGTGGTCCTCATCTAATCAGTTGAAAGGCCTTAAGAGCAGAACTGAGGTTTCCCTGAGAAAGAAGAAATTCCATCCATGGACCTCAGCATCAGCTCCTCGCAAGAGTTTTCAGCTGGCCAACCTGCCCTGTGAATTCTGTACCTGTCCAGCCAGCCCCCACTGCCACATAAACCAACTCCTTGCAATCAATCTCTTCAGATATAAATATCCTACTAGTTCTTGTAACTCTTACCGACACAGATAGCCACAAAAAGAAAATAACATTTGAGCAAAGACTTGCCATCGGTGAAGGAGCTGCACACAGATAGCTACAGGCAGAGCAAGCCTGTGCTGTAAGAGGAACAGCTGGAACGTGGCTGGATGGGAGTGAGCCAGGTGGAGAGCAGCGTGAGAAGAGGGAACTTTATTAACCAAGAGCAGCATCAGGGACAGACAGAGTGCAGGCTGTGAGCTGAATGGTCTCCTTTTTTTTATCATAAGATGAGCCTATGTCATGATAAAAATGACGCTACCATCATCCAGGGTCTCACCTGCTCTAACATGACACAAGTGAATGTCCCCCATTCCCACTATGGGCAGAAGCTTTTGGCTGCTATACATATACGGACATCTTCTGTAGTCAACTCGTTAGACATTCGGTGCACATGTGCAGAGCACCCACTGTCAGCTGCACCACGCTGGGAGCGTCTCCCTCAGGGGTATGGGAGCCAAGAGGCAAGTCAGGAAGCACCCTGCCTTCTGCGCACAGATTAAGAACTGATGGGCCACCACCAGGCAGAGAGACAGCCAAGACGTGTCATCTTTGGGTATGATGGAAATGTGCTGTGTGGAAGGTGTAATCTCTTAATTGGTCTTACTAATTAACTAGACCTTACTTGGTCTAGTTGGGAAAAATACCAGGCACCACCAAAGGGAGATGAGAGTGGTTTGCATGCAAAACCACCAAAGACAGACAGTAATCATGGGGGTGCACTGAGCCTGATCAAATATCTTGTCCAGGCTTCCCAGACTCTCACTTATCCCAGCAAAAGGAGGACCACCACCACCATGAGTTTTCCTTACTACAAAGGTTATGGAAACAACAGTAATATTAAGTATATTTATTATCCAGGAAAACTTTCATAATCCAGCTTCCCTGGTGGCTCAGATGGTAAAAGAATCTGCCTACAACGCAGGAGACTTGGGTTTGATCCCTTGATCAGGAAGATTCCCTTAAGAAGTAAATGGCTACCCACTCCAGTATCCTTGCCCGGAGAATTCCATGGACAGAGGAGCCTGGTGGGCTACAGTCCATGGGGTCACAAAGAATCAGACATGACTGAGCGACTAATGCTTTCACTTTTTTTTTTTCCACATGTTGATAATTATATAAAATGAAGAAAAGGCAATATAAGCCACCTTAAATGCACATATTGATTCTTAGATACATCTCAACTCCATTAAAGTAAAAAAATACATTGCTTAGGCTTGAGGAAATAGAATATTTCTTAAATACAAAGAAGAGTTAAGGCAAGCCCACAAAAATTATAACAATGTTACATGGTTAGTGGGATTCTAAGTGATTTTTATTTTCTTTCTTTTTGTTTCCTATATCTTCTTTTCCTATAACAGTATTCATTGCCCAAACAGCAAAGGTTTATAAGTAAAGAAAGCCCCCTTCATATATATGGCACTACTATCTCCTTCCTGAGAGTCAATTGACATCTTTTATCTCAAGCAATTTCAAATGGAATTTGCAGTTCCCTTTTACATACGGGAAAGTACAAAGCTCACAAGAGTTAATTCACTTACCCAGAGTCACACACTGTGGTGTGCAGCTCAGCCAAGACAAGAGTCCGGAGTCCTGCAGGTCCCGTCCAAGCCAGCACCCTCCCTGTGGACCATTATCTCAGCCCAGGGACCCTCTGAAGTGAGGGGAGGGTTAAGCTGAGCTAAGCCCTTGCCCTTACCTCGGCCAGACGGGAGTGCTTGTGGACGTTCTCGCCTTTCTGCACGCTGGGAGCCAGCTGCTGCAGGACACCCCGGCTGCTCGTCAGTGCTCTGGTCAGCCGAGCGAACTTCCCCCAGCCTGGAGCATGCGGAAGACAGGAGAGACAGGTTCACTTGGGTCCTGGAGGCACTTGGACATTTACACCACGAGTTACGCTATCAGATGCAGATTTCCACCCTCTTGTGCACCCATGAGTCACTCGGCCATCCTCGCCATCAAAACTTGCTGCTCAGAGAAGCCCCTGGACATGCTGAAATCTGGGCAGCGGTGGGCTTTTCCTTTGTACTTTCACTTGATCCTAATCATAGCTCTGTGGTGTAGGGAAGGCAGGCTTTAATAGTAGCATTGTTTTACAAATAGGGAAACCGAGGCACAGAGTGTCTAGGCAGTTAAAGGGTCTAAAACCCAGATCACTCTACTCTGGCCCAAGGCTTTTCTGCCAGATAATACCAGGCAATCGAGATGTTTCTCTGAATCTATGGCTCAGGCTGTCCGCAAGCCCCATGGCGTCTGATCCTAGCAGAGACCAAGCTGGTTCTAGGTTTTAAATAACTAGACAAGCTAGACAAATGGTCATTCCATGTACTACATTCTCCAAAGCCAGGGGGAATAAGAAATGAATTTAACCCCTGGAGAGGTGGGGAGATAATAGTGGTTGATTTTAGTCTGCTCTGGGATTAGGGAAGGATAGTTGATGGCATGTAGGTCCCCTTAAAACTAGAAATTCAATGAGCCTAGCACTGAACTTGGAGTAAAGAAATACGGATATAAGTCCCAAATCTGCTTGCTTGTGACCACCAACAAATTGCTTAAGTCACCTGGGCCTCAGTTATCTCATCTGTAAAGTGGAACTTAAAACACTCAACCTGCACGCTCTAAGTGCAGGGTGCATTTTCCTGGTAAAGCAAACTAAGTTCAGCACTCCGAGTAGTAGTGGACTAAACAGTCTTGAGGCCTCCTTGGCCCTTTGGACTAGCTCCTCCAGGGGAAGTAAAACATTGGTCTTTTTCTAATCCTCCCACTCCATACTCCAAAATCAAAAATGAACAAGTGATCTTTACTAAGAATTTAAGATGCATGAGGGATGTTTTAAAGGTCCCCAGAGACAACTGTCCATTCCAACATCCAACAAGCCTTCTGCATCAAGCTTATGACCACGGCAATTGTCTCATGAGACCCCTGAAAGCCTGCAGGGGTTCTCCAAACCAGGCGTGGGCTAGGAAGCGCCAAAGACCTGGATGGGGGTGTACATTAAATAAACAGAGCATGCAACTATTTCTAGATGACAGTGAAAAGCAAGACTAGGCAATATTATATTTTATCCTTTAGAGGTTATAAGTAGTCTGCCTAGTAGCAGAAATCTCATTTACCACATTTTACCCTGGAGCACCTTTCCAAGACAGACTGAGAATTCAGAGGACAATGGAGTCAACCAGAATGATGGCTCTTTTTTTTTTTTTCTGCACAACCTTTAAGGATCATAATCTGTACAAATTTTTGTCAATATAGCAAGAATAGCAAATCAGGTCTTTTTATCTCTTCCAGAAGTGTTGGGCTATAAAAAAGGTAGTGGCATTTTCATCCATCCCAATGCCATTAAGAAATGGGACTTGCTGGGGTCAGTGTGAAAAGAGGCTCACGGTGGTCGGGCTGCGGGGCGTCCTGCTGGTGTTGACAGGAGGGGACAGCCCAGACTCTCCAGGGGTCTTTGACATCTTCCCCCAAATCAGCCATTTATGAAAGTGCTCATTGGAATTCGCTTGTGTGAACCATGGGCTAGAATATTTTAAAGTCTCTTTCGGAGTCAGGCTCACCTTCAGCTCAAAACAAAGCGGGAAATGAATTCTGCAAAGCTCTTCAAGAGAAAAAGAAAGTATATTTTCCAGGTGGGGGGAAAATAGTTGTGCATGTAAACATCAGCAAGGGCTCTGCACACCCCCTACTCAGTCCTACCCATCCACCAGCACCACCACCTCCACCATGATCTGCACTCTGGGACCAATGATAAGAGGGACTTGGCAAGGCAGATATCCCAGACCCTGCCTGGCAGGGCTTGGGATCCTGGTCCATCCGATAGCATGGCACAAAACATTAAAAGAAAGATTCCTGGACTTTTGGGCATTTCCCCAGGCCCAAGCTAGTCCCTCACTCTAGCCCTGATTCTCTGCTCTCGACTGACTGTGAAGGGCACAGGAAGGCGAGTGGGTGTTGGATGGGGAAACGGACAGGCAGCATGAAACCCTCCATCGCATCTCTACTGGGACGGGCAGACTCTGCCTCTTCTGAAGGGAGGCAATAAGTCCTTTCCCAAGTTCCACCCCCAAGTTGTTCTTTCTGGGCCCCAAAAACTTTATAATAGGAATCATGCCGAGCCAGATGGAAGAACATCATTCATTCACATATTAATTCCAAACATAACGACTATGTACCATCAAAGTGCCAAGTACCAGGGATGCTAAGATGAGTAAGGTACAGATTCTGGCCTCAAAGGGCTTGTATTCTAGTATAGAAAGCTGATAAGTAAATTAAAAACCATGATATAGTAAGCTAAATTCTGCAACACATGAGTACAGGATGCTATGGCCAAAACTGTCCAGAGAAGGCATAACAAATCCAGGCTGGGCTATCAGGGAGGCTTCCCACAGGAAGCGATACTAGAGCAAACTTTGCAAAGATGAGTAGGAGCCAGCTGAACTCAGGAAAGAAAAGACAGACAATTCAACACAGAAGGAACAGCACCCACGAAGGCAGAAAAATCACAAAGCAGAGTAACATGTCAGTGACAAGGAAGAGCTTCTAAATAGCTAGATGAATGGTGCATGGCATGCAGAGGGGAGGAGAATGCAGGCAGTGGCCTGAAGTGATGCTAAAGAGGTCGTCAAGGGTCAGACCAAGAAGAACTTAAGTGCGAGAACCTAGATGGCAAGTAAAGGAGTTTAAATATGGTGGGGCCATTTTAGGAGAGAATGGCAGTGTGGGAGTGGTTAACAGATAGAAGACCAATCAGAATCCCAGACGCCATGAGGGCCTGGACCAGTGCTGTGGCCTGAGCCAGGAGACAAGGGGAGATTTGAGAACAGCTGCAGAGGCAGAAGCAATGACTGCAGAAGGAGAGAGGAGGCGATCCAAGTGGGCCCTGGGTCCCCGGTTAGGGTGACTGGGGTGATAGCCATACAGTAAGATTGCAAACATGGGAGAAGGTGAGTTAGACTGAGACAGACAAGGATATGACATCACTTGTCACTTATGTGATGTCATATCTAAAAAAAAAGATACAAATGAACTTATTTACAAAACAGAAACAGACTCACAGGCATAGAAAACGAATTTATGGTTGCCAAAGGGGACAGCGGAGAGGAGTTAGGAGTATGGGATCAACAGACACACATCACCATACACAAAACAGATAAACAACAAGGATTTACTGTACAGCACAGGGAAATATATTCACTTGTGATAACCTATAAAGGAAAAGTATCTGAAAAGAGTATGTATGCATATACATTCATATGTTAATATACCTGAATCACTTTGCTGTACACCTGAAACTTACATACTACTGTAATTATACGTCAATAAAAATTTTAAGAAAACACAGAAGAGAAGAAAATGGGTTTGGTAGAAGATAAATGTACAATTTGAACCAACAATGTCCCTTACAGCAGAGCGTCAGGAAAAACACTGCTGGAAAATGTCAATTTCCTATTGTCCGAGGGGCCAGCTGGGAGAGAATAACTCAATGAGAATTGAGCTTAAAGTGATCTTGTTAAGGGAAGTCACTTCCACAAGGAAAATAAGGCAGCTGGAAGACCCTCTGCCTTCAAGGAAGCCTTTCCCTGACACCACCTACCCCCAGCCAAATCACCGGCTCCCGCCCATGTACCTATTTGCCTTAGGCAGACTCCCATTAGATTATTGGTTAGACTTCATTGTTCTTATTTGCTTACCTGTCTGCCCATCTCCCAAATAGACTATAAGGAGCAGGGTCTCTGTCTTACATTTCCTTAGGGTCAGCGTCGATCATAAAGCTAAACATCCCCAAAGACACCCAGTAAATGTGTATGCTGAATAAACGTGGATGACGAACAAATTGTTTTCTCCCATTGTCCTATTTCTATTTGGGTTTCCAATAGACATAAAGTCCCAAAGGAAAAGTAGCCTGTTTTACAAACTCTGTTCAGTTTTAGGAGGTATTTCTGCACCCACCCTTCCAATTATATCCCATTTGGGAGTTCAACAGGGAACTGAGCTCAGATGAAGAAATCCCCAGCTCAGGGTTCTTCTAGCTCTGTCTTAAAGGTCACCACATGGCAGGTAGGGCTGGGTGTGTCAGGGGGTGATCAAAGCATCACACGATCAGGCAAGATGAGAAGGGTGAACAGGAGGCGGGGGGAAGCATGAATGGAGAAGGACAGGAGAAGGGGAACGCAGTTTACAATCTAACAAGCAGCTAGAAAGTATTCACCGAGTCCTTTCTCCATTCTCAGTAAGGACAACCCTCTCTCCCTTACTTGAACACACACTGGCTACTGGCTTCAGCTGGGGTGAGTCCCCCACTAGGCTGCTTTAGCCCATACATCCCTGTATCCTCCCTAGGCCAGAAGAGATGGTTCTAAGAGGAGCTGAAATTCCAGCTCCTCCCAGGGCAAGTCCAGAGATACTAGAAAACACAGACCTAGAGGCCCCTCCCTGGGAAAGCACGTGGGGGCGCTTGGAACAGAAGCTGCAGAGGCTCCTGAAAGCACCCTGGGGGACGGAGGCCAGGACGCAGGCGCATCCTGATCTGAAGAGCCACGGGGTCCTTGAGAGGAGCTGGCGCCATAACCCAACACCCAGCAAGGAACAAAGGACACAGCAGACTACCAGACAGCGCGGACACTGCCGAGGGGTCCTCAAGTCTTCCTGCCCCCAGATCGTTCTCCTATCGATGTACCAACACCCAAAACTCTAGGATGGCTTCTTCAAGCAGAAGTCACTACATCATCACCTTCCCGTCATCCGAAGTGCAGAGAGAGAAAATGTGACTATTGAAGGGGGAGGGGGTCCTGCGCTTTGTATCTATTACCCTCTCTCTTCCCTGAGAGCACCTCATATGTACCCCACGTGAAGACTCGTGGAGAAGGGTCAGCCTTCTCCCTGAATATTCTATATCTTTGGCCTTTAAAAATCTCCTTCAGAGTTTTACATTCATTTTGTTGTCCACTCTTGGCTCAATTTTAACCCTGAATTTAGAAGTAAATGTGTAGATCTTTGAAAATGAATTCGCTCCTTTAATGTGAGATTATTCCGTGAGGTAAGAGAGCAAACAAGAGGGGTGACTCATTGTGGGGTGAACAATGTGGAAAAAACCTCTGAGCCCTACACTCTAATTCTTCTCTACCCACTTGCCTGGTTTACAAGGGCGGATTCAACAGAGAAAAACACCCTGCAGCCCACTCCCAATTACCCACAGTAACAGAAAAGCAAGAGATGGGGAACAAATGAAACCCCAGCGTGTCCCTGAGTCTCATTTCAACCAAGAATTCCCACCTACTCTCTCCTTCAGCCTTTAAACACACACACATGCACACACACTAGAGCTGTTACCAAACAGCAAACCTAGCTTGGCTCTCATCCCCTTGCTCCATGCCATTTGTGGGCACTTTTTTTTATCAGAGAACAAGGGAAACAGCCAAAAGGTAAACAGGAAAGAAAGAGATGAGGCAATCAGGGGTCTAGATAATTCATGAAAAGGGTCATGAGAACTGATACACTAAATAAAGGAGGGGGCTTAGAGCGGAACCAGGGCCCATCACGTGATTGGAGCTTAGGCGCAAAGGGGAGTTACTTTGTGTCAGATGCTAAAACAGTCTATCACCAATGATCCTATGTGTTCTCCCCTTTGTGGGCTGTTCATGGGAAAATGTCAGGCACCAACTGGCTTCTCGAATTACTGTAGGATACACCCATCCCACTCCTAAGCCCCAAAATTAGGCACAAAGCCATCAGAAAAAATGAAGTCATTTTAAAGACAATTTAAGCATAGCTGACTTTAATGGGAAAACATCTCATATTGCTATGCTAAGGAGCAAATACCTGGGGATTTTCTGGGGGTTTCAATTATCCGTCCTTCCATTACAGCTCAAAAGTGAATTCTATGGGCTTCCGTGGTGGCTGAGTGGTAAAGAATCTGCCTGCCAATGCGGGGTACATGGGCTTGAGCCCTAGTCCAGGAAGATCCCACATGCCATGAAGCAGCCAAGACCATGTGCTGCAACTATTGAGCCTACGATGTGGAGCCCGGAAAACGCAACGATGGAGCCCACCTGCTACCACCACCGAGGCCCACACGCAGCAGAGCCCGTGCTCCGCAGCGAGAGAAGCCATCACAACGAGCTCACACCACAACTAGAGAGACGTTCCGCTCAGCGCAGTTAGAGAAACGCCCGTGCAGCAACAAAGACTCAGCGTGGCCAAAAATAAATACATCTTTTTTTTTTAAAGATGCATTCTATGCAAGCCTGGGTCACCAACACTCAGACTTTTTATGCTAATTGAGGTGTTGCACTGAAAGCGCAGCTGGACCGGCTGGAATCTCGCAACGTGAGAACACTTCCAAGGACAAATGTCAAGTCAGGAGAATCACCCAGTCCCATGGCAGTGTATTTTCCATCTACAAAATGTTTTCCCACCGTTATATTGGACCCTTGCAGCCAGAACTGCAGTTTATAGACTTACAACGAACAAGGCCTGGAGAATTATCATGTTCTTCCATCATCAACAGACTAGTATAAAATCTGACCTCGTCCTGAACAGACCACCAAATCCATGTGGGTCAGGGGCATGGTGACATGACGAGCGGGAAAGTCTAAACATATCTGCCATAGCATTTGAAGTGGACAGGCTTATAAAGTCCTGTCTTGGAGGAAACATTAAACATGATCCACTATCTGCATTCTTATATTGAGGGACAAAGAGTGTGTACTTGTGTGTCTGTGCATACATGTGTATATTTTAAATTTTTAGGAAGCAAGCTGCGTATTACTCCTATGTATTTCATGGACAAAGAGAATTAATATCTGGTTCCCTTGGCTAACAGGGAATAGGGTGTGCGTGTGTGTACACAAACTTGTATGCACAAGGGAAAGGCATGAATGAGGCAGGACAAATGAAGTGGAGCATTTTATGCCTGAAAAATAAACCTCAGTGAGTCTCCCTGCATCAGTCTGATTTATCTCTTCTTTCAGGCTCCCCGAGAATGCCATGTGGACCCCCGCCCCGTGGGGGGTGCTCTAAGTTGACTCAGCCCTTCCTGCTAAACAATCCCTTCACATCACCTGAAAATGTTCCAGTGGTGATGATAAGAAAACATTCTGACTCGACTGCATCCCCTAGTTCACATTTTTCTGAGAAAACTTGCAAAAATAAGTGTCAAAATATCAGATTATCTTTAAAATGCTATTTATGTGTTTACCCAGTTAAAAAAGCGAACAGCCTTTCTAGATGGTAACAGGATGACACTCATCACGAGTGAGCCTGTCACCCGGTGATGGCTACTGCACTGAGAAATCTTCAAGTCAGAAACCAGAAATCAGGGAGTCACAAATCTGCAGGAAGAAAGGAGACTGCGGGAGGCTGAGACAAGTGGAGAGATTTTATTTACATCTGCTCTGGTCTTGAAACCAAAGGCAGGCTGTTGTTGATTTATTGAGCTATAGATAGTAAAAAAAAAAAAAAAAAAAAAAGGATGCAGTGGCATGCACAGCACTGTGCTCTGAACTCTATAAAAAGGAGCGTCCAAACGTGGTAGGACTTTATATGCCCTCAGAGGACACAGCCCCAGAGGAGCAGCCATGGAAAGCTTTTTATTTCTTCCTTTCTTGCCACTTAACAATCACAGTTTTGTCATGTCAAGGATAACATGCTCCAGTTTTACTCTCCCTTGAACTTCACACCTATCTCTCTGCTGCATCTCAGAAAATGCAAGGAGCAGGGTCTCAGGTAGAGCTGGAAAATCAGCCACCCAGCCAGGAAATACTGCCACGAGAAAGAGCTCCTGGCCTCTTGGCTATCTTGGAAAAGAGTGCTCTGACACCTCCTAATTCCAGACTTCTGGGTTTGACAGCCTGATGGGCTGGACCACTTCAGGAGTATCACTGTTCTAGAAATCCTGAGCTGTCTCCTCTCCTAGGTCCCCAGTGTTATTCAAACAATACGTGTATGTGATACGGCTGAGGTGAGTGCTAAAATCTGTGGTTCCCGAGCTGATTAAATGACCCATATGGGAATGTTACCGAAGACCCTGGCCTCATTAATGTCGTGTTTCCAATGAATTAACCAGCCACAGACTTAATCAACCACAGAGGTAGCGATGTGCTAAAATCTGCTTTAACACTCTGAAAATGCTAGAACTCAAATTTAAAGAAGCGTATATAGAAGTAAGATGAATGTGGTCATGAGCTGCTCATTTGGGTAACTGACATCTGCCACGTGAAAACCTGCAAAGGTTCCAAAGATACCAGAGGTGCCCAATTACCTTCTTCTGTCTACTTGGAAAGGGTTAATCTACAGAGGTATGAAACTGATTAAAATGCCTTCCTAACCAAAGCTGTTTTTCCTCACTTTCTTTCCCCTCAATGCATTCAAGAATGATACAATGCTTTACCCAACACAAATTAAAGTTTAAATCTTGGTCCTTGTTCAGAGACTGCTGTGGCAACCTCAAATTCTCCGTAACAAAGAGTCACACTATAGGAAAAAAAAAAAAAAAAGGTTTAAAAGTATTTGTACAAATCAGAATTACAAACCTTTACATGAATCATCTTCAATCGGCTGTTTGAAAGCGGTTATGTCACTGAAAGTGCAAAGAAATAAAACCACTTTATCCTGTTCGTTTCGAATTGGAGCAATTTTCACAAAGAACCACACAGGTGTCCCTGAAAGAAATACCAAAAGGTTGGTCAGTAATTTGCACTCTCATTAGAGGGACTAACATAAGGACTTGGGAACAAATCAGTACAAACATCAATTCATTTTTTGAATGGCTTCGTTCCTTCAGGTTCTGGGGTTTTATACCACTAATTTTTCTTCTTGCTGGAATAAAAGTTTCATAGTAACTACTCAGTGGAGGAGGTTCTCCTGTTCAAATAATTCTGTAAGTACAGATTTCTTAACCCTTGTCAAATGGTTAGAAAATGGGTTGGAAATCCCTCCTGATCTTACGGAAGTAACTAAGGCACAGAGACCTAAAGACTTACCTTAGAGCATATAGAGACGAAGCCAGGAGTGGGGGCCAGTTGGGTAGAGCCATCCATGGTCAGCAGACCACAAAACTCAAATTTCCATTACTAAAGACTCCGGTGCCAAAATTTGGTTTGGGAACCCATATGACTCAAATGCTTAATTCACCGTAGGCCAGAAACTGTGTTTCTAAGTCTTTCTTCCCAGAATAAAAATCTCAAAGGTTCAACACGATGGCAAAAGAGGACAGACTGAGAAAGGAGGAAAATCACCACAATGATTCTCCCAGCCAAGGCTTCCCCAGAAAGGGAGGTCTCCAGAGGGAGGAATAAATGAGCTCTCTCAAAGCACTGCCCTAAACCCCAGAAGGAGAAGATGAGCAGAGTTCATGTGACTGACCTCTCAGAGAGGTCACCTACTCAGAAATCTATGGACAAATACCTGCACAAAATTAGTCTCTGGCTCCCTCCCCCAAAAAAATAAGGAAAAGAAATAGATGTTTTCTATCTATTGAGGACATCAGAGCAAGATGCACCAGTCTCTCCTGTGTAACAAAACCAAATGCAGCACAAAGCAACGGTAGCTTCACCCCACCCAGTTCTTGTACCCAGCTCCTAAAACAGCATCTGGCTTAACAGAACTAAACAACTATTTGGCTGGGATATTGCTTTACATACCATTTTATAACCTCTTTTAAACTGAAATACAGTAGATATTTCTCCACGTTAAGTCTTCGGGACGCTTCCTTTGCACAAGGCACTGGGCTCAGCATTTGACCTTTATTGTTTTATTTTAGGAGACAGCAGGCAGGTGGAAAACATTCTCAATTGGTCACCGAGATCTCTCTGCCTATAGTCGTAACAAACTCTACTATATGACACGGACAGACAGACATCTCTGATTAACACTTGGATTAATCAATTTAACTTAATGGCAACAAGCTCATATATCTGCTACTTGTTCATATGTAAGTATGAATAACCCCACCATGTATGGTCAAACAGGCAGCAAATGGATCAGACAGGACTACGTTCTTCTTAAATTTTGACTGTCTATATATTCATCCACAGTTCATTTTAAATCTCTATTGTCCCTTCCCTTTATACCTACCAGTTTCTGGGTATTCTTAGAATACACCATAATGTCACCCTAAGAAAAATGTGTTTTGAAAGAAAAAAAGTCCACCTTACAAAAATTAGGAGTTTTTGGCAGTCCAGTCATTAGGACTCCATGCTTTCACTGCCAAGGCCCAGGGTTGGATCCCTGGTTGGGGAACTAAGATCCTACAAGTTGCATGGCACAACCAGAAAAGAAAAAAAAAAAAAATCACAGAGTAATTCCAAAATTAAGAAATATATGGTCTCTGAATTATCCATGGTTTTTGGAAGGCCTGTGTTACTATTCCTCCCAGGATGCTCCTTAGAACCTAAAGTGGATTTTAACCCACTTTCAATTAAACAGAAAACTCAAGAAAAATTGAGCCTATGTACACACAACTCTCAGTTGCATACTAGCTGATATAACAAAGAGAAAAACAAAAACAAAACACTTTTCTTTTTGCTCTAGAGAAAACTAAGCTAAAAGCTATATTCTTTCAGCTGGGTAAATGAGAAAGCACACCCGATTTATCAAACCAGTAATAAGTCAGAAGAGAGGCCCTGCACTCACGCTGTCTCACGCCAGGAGCCTGGTCTCGCTGGAATCCCCAGAACCACTCCCTTCACAGCTGCCACCGTGGGCCGTCCACGGGGCTGTGCCATCTAATCTTTATGACCACTTAGACTGCTGACACTAATTCACATCTCCCAGGTCACACGAGAGCCACTGTATTTGTCATGTTGGGAGGCCTTTTTCATTTTACCATAGTTCAAGCTCCTCAAGAACTTTCCCCCATTTCTTTATCTTTAAAGCTATGCGCCCATCTCTCTACCAAATGGCCCATTGCTTCCTTCCAGAAATGTTCCCTGACTAAACATGTGCTATTCTGATCATTCCTTTTCAATATCTAAATTTGTTTCTTGTGCCAAAAATTCATATAGTCAGTATCTATTACTTTAAGAGTTCCTCTCCAGCTGATCACCTGGGCTTGTTGAAGGCGGGAACCTGGTCCAAGGGATTTCCCAGGCAAGAATACTGGAGTGGGTAGCCGTCCTCTACTCCAGGGGATCTTCCCAACTCACGGATAAAACTCAGGTCTCCTGCGTTGCAGGCAGATCCTTTACCATCTGAGCCATCAGGGAAGCCCTCCTTTTCCCATACCTGGTGTTTTTTGTGGAGGGACATCTTTCACTGTAACACTCCAGACCTTTCCCCTGGGTTGGCAATATGGGGGATAAGAACTGGACATGTGTAACCTGGCCACTTTTTCTCCTCTGCTGTCTTAAGAGATTAGGGAGCATTCTACTCTATTTCCCCATTCTATAAATGTTAGGGGAGAGGTCAGAGGGCAGGGGGATAGCTGGCAGGAGAAGACTGTGGTTCTCTCGTGTTACCTGTGTGAAACGAAATATTTCCTGCCATATCGGTGGGCAAGAAATGTCACAGCCATCAACGTTTCCAAGCCACCATATGTGAATGAAAGTGTTAGTCACTCAACCGTGTCTGAATCTTTGTGACCCCGTGGACTGTAGCCCGCCAGTCTCCTCTGCCCACGGGATTTCTCAGGCAAGAATACTGGAGTGAGTAGCTATTCCTTTTCCCAGGAGATCTTCCCAACCCAGGGACTGAACCTGGGTCTCCTGCATTGGCAGGAGAATTCTTTGTCATCTGAGTAGATGAAGGCTCCCAAAAGGGTCTGCAATCTAGCAAATGCCGTCACCCCTAATAGTGATTGCTGAAGAGCTGAAGAGCTTAGTGGAGGCAGGATGTGAGAAATCAAAAAAAATAAAAATAAAAAAACAGGGTTTGGCCCTCGATAGCTTAGGTACATATGAACGGAATGAACTCAGTGAGCCCAGAGCTTGCATCTTCTCTTACATAGAAGAACGCTAAATCCCTTAGCTTGATATTTGGTTTTCCTTACAATTTAGCAGTAATCTTTGATGGTCAGACTCCTTGCCCTCTTTGTTGTGAATTTATATATAACCTGACTCCCACTCCCACCTCCTCGGACCAATTTTCTCAGGACTACTGAGATTCTGCCTCCTGGACTTGGAGTCCCTAACATTCCCACCAAATAAAATAACTCTCTACTTTCAGACTGTGACTAATTTTTTTTAGTCAGCAGCTGTGTTGGGTGGATAAGTCTGTCTGATTCTAGTATTCACTTTTTAAAACTCACCTTCCCATAGATATAAAATACATCCTCTAGGATCAGATTTACCAGTCATAAAGGTGATATTTGAACTTTCCTGATGTGATTCATGGGGTCGCAAAGAGTTGGACACGACTGAGCGACTGAACTGAACTGAACTGAGGCCTGAATTTCTCTCAATTGCTTCTGATCACGGGCAGGGGAAGACAATGCTGTGCACTGACCCCCATCAAACCTTAACAGTTAAGGACCATTTCTTTAGGGCTCCCTGATAGCTCATGGGTAAGAATCCGCCTGCCAATGCAGGAGACATGGGTTCGATCTCTGGGTTGGGAAGATCCCCTGGAGAAGGAAATGGCAAGCTGCTCCAGTACTCTTGCCTGGGAAACCCCATGGACAGAGGAGCCTGGTGGGCTACAGTCCATGGAGTCGCAAAAGAGTCAGACACGACTTAGCAATGAACAACAACAACAACGGGCTCCAAGGGCAGGAGGCCTGATCTCTTCCTGTCTCATGGTCTTACATCCCCAGTCCAGTGCCATCCAGAGCAGTGTTACCCGCGGGGTCACATGAGGCGACTATGCTGCTCAGCTCCAGGAGGTGCCAGCCTGGAGCTGTGAAAGCCCAACAAGCTCCAGGAATTCCTGCTGAATTTCAAAGAAAGACATCCTACTTCCAGTTACTCAGACCTGCCTCTCTCTCTCTCCCCCAGATTATCACTAGCCAAAAAATCTAGGAAAGCAAGAAGAATGGGTTCAAATTTTTCATTTCTGAAATTTTTCCAAAAGAGAATATATGAGTCCCTCCTAGGTAGCACAGACCAGTCATTTCAACCTTTCACTTCATAGGAGTGAAGCATTTTTAGCTAATGAAATGTTACTCAAAGTCTCAATATGGGAAACAGCTCTTTCAAGCAAACATGAAATATCCAGAGCCTAGAGCCCCACCCACTCAGGTTCCCTTACACCCTCCAGATGCACCCAGGGTATATTCAGAAATGTTTTGTCTCCATTCAGATGAAGACCTGTCTGGGGGCAGAGGCCTGAGCAGTTGGCCTCTGGGGATCTCTTCTAGAGCCCAGATTCTAGAGCAGGATTTATTCCCTCAAGATACAAGAGAGACAATGTGTGCACAAATACATACACACACACACACACACAAAATCAGCAAGAGGTTAAAATTCTGCCTCCTCACCCAAGTGGCTACCATGGGAAAACCAAAAAAAGCAAGTACTTAATGTTTTTTTCTGTGAAAAGAACCAAGGGTCAATAATAAACTTTCTATTAAAGGAAGATCAATACACAAATCCAGGAGAAACACATCCCACTGATGGCAAAGGCTGCAGCTCTTTCCTGGCTGAGGACGCGCAGTGGAAGGGCCGTTCCAGGTTAGGCTCCTCCTTCTGGCCACTCTGTGACGGTCACCCCTTATGTGGCTCCTTTGCGTTGTGCACTAATGAACCTGACAACCTAATCTCACTATAGAGCCTCTCAACCACAACAGTCAGATAACAAAACAGCAAGGTGCAGGTGTATGACAGGATTTTTGGCCTCCATCAGTCTCCCTCCAACCCTGGACATCCTTCCAGGCACTTTCCATAGCCAGACATCCAGGCCACATTCAAATTTAGATGACATGTGTGCGTGCTAAGTCACTTAGTCATGTCTGACTCTTTGAGACCCTGTGGACCGTAGCCTGCCAGGCTCTTCTGTCCATGGGATTCTCCGGGCAAGAATACTGGAGTGGGTAGCCATTCGCTTCTCCAGGGGATCTTCCTGACCCAGGGATCGAACACACGTCTCTTATGTCTCCTGTCCTAGCAGGTGGGTTCTCTACCACTAGCACCATCTGTGAAGCCCCCAGTCACATTTGAACGCAACAGAACCCACCAAGCCACTGTGACTGGCTCTTGGGAAGGGCTGCACGCGCTGGGCCACTGGGACGAGTCCAGAAACTAGAGAAGAGCAGTCTGCCCCGGGAAACAGACCAGCAAGGTTTTGGTCAACTTTCCTGAGACAAATGACAAGTGTGAGAAGATGAGACAGGGTAGGGGAAGTAGTGACCACTAGTCTTTAGGACATCTCATTCAGAATCCCAAACCCTCTGTTTGAGCCCCACCTTGACTTATTGTATGCTTTGGCCATGTCACTTGAACTTCTCTCAGAACCAGTTTCCTTATTTGTAAAACGGGGATAATGGACCTACTTCAGCGTGTTAGTCTACTTTAGTGTAGCAGACCTACTACTTTGGTGTAACACAGTAGATGTATGTTAGATCTACTTTAGTGTGTCAGAGTCCTGTCCGACTCTTTGCGATCCTATGGACTGTAGCCTGCCAGGCTCCTCTGTCCATGGGATTCTCCAAACAAGAATACTGGAGTGGCTTGCCATTTCCTTCTCCAAGGGATCTTCCCGACCCAGGGATAAAACCCAGGTCTCTGGCATTGCATGCAGATTCTTTACTGTCTGAGCCACCGATTGACTTTAGATTAAGTTGAAATGCCTGATACATGGATATATAAAACTATTACTTTCCTTCCTTCTTTCCTCATCTATAGGTTTGAAATGTTCAATCTCACCTCCCAGGGGTGTTTATATGACTGTAAAAGAGAATCTATCTTAAGGAGTTTAATGAAAATCCAAAGCTGCCTTCACCTGTTCCTAAGGAAAAGGGCCAGTCTCAAGCATAACAAGGGAAAAGCTAGAAAATGCAATGCTTAAGACTCAATGTAATTTAAATTTGATTAAAGAGCAAAAAACAAAACCTCAATAAAGGAGAGAGTTACACTGTTTATAGAGGAGAAGATTCAGTTCTGTAAGATGTCAAACCTCTTCTTTTAATATATAAATTGAATGCAATTTCAATCAGAATCTCAGTTGTTTCTTTTTTCATTTGTTTTTCTCAGAGCTTGATGAATTGACATTCAATTCAAATAGAAAAATAAAGGTGGAAGAACAGCCAAGAAATTTTTGAAGAGAAAACTAATGACAAGGATTACTTACTATAGTAATTAGAAGCCAATGGCTTGACCCTAAAATAAGCAAAAATGAAAACAATAATATAATTTACTGAGTGCTTACCATGGGGCCAAACCCTGACACATCATGGTTTACTTTTCACAACTCTGTGAGGTGGAACTGTTACTGTGACATTATCTTTCACTTAAATATGGAGACCCCAAGTGGGAAGGCACTTTAACCAAACTCACAAAGCTCATAAGTTACAAAAAGATTCCTAAAAAAAAAAGAGGACAGACACAAACACATGAATGTGAGCATTTAGCGTTTTAAAAAAGAGCATTTCAAATTGGAAAGAAAGAGATTGATGATAACAAATAGTGCTATAAAAGTACCAGAAGGGAAAATGGAAGAATATTTTATTATTTAGGCAAGGAGAAGAGCTTCCTGAGTGTCATATAAAGGTTAGAACCGTAAAGAAAAGGAGTGACAAACATTTTGAACTTACATATGGTATTTAAAAGTCTTTAATCAAAAAGAAAAAAATTTAAAGGTGGTATCAGAGAAGACTCCAGAGTCCCTTGGACTGCAAGGAGATCCAACCAGTCCATCCTAAAGAAAATCAGTCCTGATTATTCATTGGAAGGACAGATGCTGAAGCTGAAACTCCAGTACTTCGGTCACCTGATGGGAAGAACTGACTCATTGGAAAAGACCCTGATTCTGGGAAAGATTGAAGGCATGAGAAGGGGACGACAGAGGATGAGATGGTTGGATGGCATCACTGACTCAAAGGACATGAATTTGAGCCAACTCTGGGAGACAGTGAAGGACAGGGAAGCCTGGCATGCTGCAGTCCATAGGGTTGCAAAGAGTCGGAAATGACTGAACAAATGAACAACAACAGATATGGTATTTTAAAAGTCTTTAATTAAAGAGAAAAAATTTAATAGGCAAAATAGCTTTCAATATGTGTGTGATTTAGGATCAATATCCCTTATATATAAACAGCTTCTCATTTCAGTTCACTTCAGTCGCTCAGTCGTGTCCAACTCTTTGCAAGCCCATGATGCACAGCACACCAGGCCTCCCTGTCCATCACCAACTCCCAGAGTTCACTCAGACTCATGTCCATCGAGTCAGTGATGCCATCCAGCCATCTCATCCTCTGTCGTCCCCTTCTCCTCCTGCCCCCAATCCCTCCCAGCATCAGAGTCTTTTCCAATGAGTCAACTCTTTGCATGAGGTGGCCAAAGTACTGGAGTTTCAGCTTTTAGCATCATTCCTTCCAAAGAAATCCCAGGGCTGGTCTCCTTCAGAATGGACTGGTTGGATCTCCTTGCAGTCCAAGGGACTCTCAAGAGTCTTCTCCAACACCACAGTTCAAAAGCATCAATTCTTCGGCACTCAGCTTTCTTCACAGTCCAACTCTCACATCCATACATGACCACTGGAAAAACCATAGCCTTGACTAGACAGACCTTTGTTGACAAAGTAATGTCTCTGCTTCTGAATATGCTGTCTAGGTTGGTCATAACTTTCCTTCCAAGGAGTAAGCGTCTTTTAATTTCATGGCTGCAATCACCATCTGCAGTGATTTTGGAGCCCATAAAAATAAAGTCTGACACTGTTTCCACTGTTTCCCCATCTATTTCCCATGAAGTGATGGGACCAGATGCCATGATCTTCGTTTTCTGAATGTTGAGCTTTAAGCCAACTTTTTCACTCTCCTCTTTCACCTTCAACAAGAGGCTTTTGAGTTCCTCTTCACTTTCTGCCATAAGGGTGGTGTCATCTGCATATCTGAGGTTATTGATATTTCTCCTGGCAATCTTGATTCCAGCTTGTGTTTTTTCCAGTCCAGCGTTTCTCATGATGTACTCTGCATATAAGTTAAATAAACAGGGTGACAATATACAGCCTTGACGTACTCCTTTTCCTACTTGGAACCAGTCTGTTGTTCCATGTCCAGTTCTAACTGTTGCTTCCTGACCTGCATACAAATTTCTCAAGAGGCAGGTCAGGTGGTCTGGTATTCCCATCTCTTTCAGAATTTTCCACAGTTTATTGTGATCCACACAGTCAAAGGCTCTGGTATAGTCAATAAAGCAGAAATAGATGTTTTTCTGGAACTCTCTTGCTTTTTTGATGATCCAGTGGATATTGGCAATTTGGTCTCTGGTTCCTCTACCTTTTCTAAAACCAGCTTGAACATCAGGAAGTTCACGGTTCATGTATTGCTGAAGCCTGCTTGGAGAATTTTGAAGTGTGAGATGACTGCAATTGTCCGGTAGGTGAAGAAGGGGTGGTGGTGAGGAGATACCCCTTATCCAAGGTAAGGAGCAGCAGCTGCGCTTTGCTGGAGCAGCCATGAAGAGATACCCCACATCCAAGGTAAGAGAAATCCAAGTAAGACAGTAGGTGTTGCAAGAGGGCATCAGAGGGCAGACACACTGAAACCATACTCACAGAAAACTAACCAATCTAATCACATTAGGACTACAGCCTTGTCTAACTCAATGAAACTAAGCCATGCCCGTGGGGCCACCCAAGATGGGCGGGTCATGGTGGACAGGTCTGACAGAATGTGGTCCACTGGAGAAGGGAATGGCAAACCACTTCAGTATTCTTGCCTTGAGAACCCCATGAACAGTATGAAAAGGCAAAATGATAGGATACTGAAAGAGGAACTCCCCAGGTCAGTAGGTGCCCAATATACTACTGGAGATCAGTGGAGAAATAACTCCAGAAAGAATGAAGGGATGGAGCCAAAGCAAAAAAAAACACCCAGTTGTGGATGTGACTGGTGATAGAAGCAAAGTCCGATGCTGTAAAGAGCAATATTGCATAGGAACCTGGAATGTCAGGTCCATGAATCAAGGCAAATTGGAAGTGGTCAAACAAGAGATGGCAAGAGTGAATGTCGACATTCTAGGAATCAGCGAACTGAAATGGACTGGAATGGGTGAATTTAACTCAGATGACCATTATATCTACTACTGTGGGCAGGAATCCCTCAGAAGAAATGGAGTAGCCATCATGGTCAACAAAAGAGTCCGAAATGCAGTACTTGGATGCAGTCTCAAAAACGACAGAATGATCTCTGTTTGTTTCCAAGGCAAACCATTCAATATCACAGTAATCCAAGTCTATGCCCCAACCAGTAACGCTGAAGAAGCTGAAGTTGAATGGTTCTATGAAGACCTACAAGACCTTTTAGAACTAACACCCAAAAAAGATGTCCTTTTCATTATAGGGGACTGGAATGCAAAAGTAGGAAGTCAAGAAACACCTGGAGTAATAGGCAAATTTGGCCTTGGAATACGGAATGAAGCAGGGCAAAGACTAATAGAGTTTTGCCAAGAAAATGCACTGGTCATAACAAACACCCTCTTCCAACAACACAAGAGAAGACTCTATACATGGACATCACCAGATGGTCAACACCGAAATCAGACTGATTATATTCTTTGCAGCCAAAGATGGAGAAGCTCTATACAGTCAACAAAAACAAGACCAGGAGCTGACTGTGACTCAGATCATAAACTCCTTATTGCCAAATTCAGACTGAAATTGAAGAAAGTAGGGAAAACCACTAGAACATACAGGTATGACCTAAATAAAATCCCTTATGATTATACAGTGGAAGTGAGAAATAGATTTAAGAGACTAGATCTGATAGATAGAGTGCCTGATGAACTATGGAATGAGGTTCGTGACATTGTACAGGAGACAGGGATCAAGACCATCCCCATGGAAAAGAAATGCAAAAAAGCAAAATGGCTGTCTGGGGAGGCCTTATAAATAGCTGTGAAAAGAAGAGAAGTGAAAAAAAGGAGAAAAGGAAAGATAAAAGCATCTGAATGCAGAGTTCCAAAGAATAGCAAACAGAGAAAGCCTTCCTCAGTGATCAATGCAAAGAAATAGAGGAAAACAACAGAATGGGAAAGACTAGAGATCTCTTCAAGAAAATTAGAGATACCAAGGGAATATTTCATGCAAAGATGGGCTCAATAAAGGACAGAAATGGTATGGACCTAACAGAAGCAGAAGATATTAAGAAGAGGTGGCAAGAATACACAGAAGAACTGTACAAAAAAGATCTTCATGACCGAGATAATCACGATGGGGTGATCACTGACCTACAGCCAGACATCCTGGAATGTGAAGTCAAGTGGGCCTTAGAAAGCATCACTACGAACAGAGCTAGTGGAGGTGATGGAATTCCAGTTGAGCTATTTCAAATCCTGAAAGATGATGATGCTGTGAAAGTGCTGCACTCAATATGCCAACAAATTTGGAAAACTCAGCAGTGGCCACAGGACTGGAAAAGGTCAGTTTTCATTCCAATCCCAAAGAAAGGCAATGCCAAAGAATGCTCAAACAACTTCTAGTACTGAATAAATAAACGAACGGTCTGTTGGTGGTAGTCACAGTGGTAACCACCGTGGAGGTCCAGTGGTAAAGGATCTGCCTACCAATGCAGGGGACACAGGTTCGATTCCTGGTCCAGGAAGACTCTACATGCCTCAGGGCAACTAAGCCTGTGCGCTACAACTACTGAGCCCACGAGCCCAGGAGCCACAGCTACCGAAACGTGTGCATACCCTTGAGTGCTCAGCAGCAAGAGAAGCCGCCACAATGAGAAGCCTGCGCACCGTGACTCGGGAGCAGCCCGAGCGCAGCGATGAAGACCCGGAGCAGTCAAAAATGAATTGGAAAAAAAAAAAAAAATGACAATCTGTTGGCAAACTAGGCAAGCGATGATTTGTCTTCACAACTAGACTGCCACCCCCTCAAGGCAGAGTTGGTTTCTCACATGTGGATCTCTTTGGTTCAAACCCACAGGCCTGCGGTAGGTAATCAAGAAGGACTGGCCGGCAGCTTCTCCTGGCTCTAAGCTGCCTTTTCCTGCGCTTCTCTGCTGGAGAAGCTGATCCAAGGCTTCCAAACCCAGGCTTCCAGTCACACCATGAGTTGCAGAGTTAGTCACGTGCTGGGGAGTGTTGTCCTGAGGGTGGAGTACTTTCACTCATGGCTAATACTTCTTAACTTTCTTCCTTGAAAAATGAAGAAACTAACTGACCAGCACAAAAATGACCACCTAATTATTTGCTAAATGAGTTCATGAATGATGACTGTCACTAATGTAAGAAACTCATCCAGCATACTGAGAATGAGTTAAGGAATGATACAAAATGTATAGCAATACCAAAAGGCCCAGGTTTACTGGATAGACTGCCCAATAGATAGAAAGAAACCTTTCAAATAAGCCAGTCTCCAAGATACATAATAGTATTCCACACACTCATTCCAAAACACGCCATGAAGCCTTCTGCTAATTATTCCCAACTCCCCCAAAGGTAACAAGAACATGAACGCCTGTCAATAGTAGATCTCTTCTACAAAGTTGTCCTTGCAAATACTAATGGGGGGTGGGAGGTGGAGGGGGGGACACAAACCAATTTATTAAAAGTTTATGAGGAAAACCAATGAGAAAATCATAAGAATTAAGTAGAACATATGGCAAAGAATCTGAACAATTAATATAAAAAGTAATTTTAAATGGATATTAAATAAGAAAAAATGCTTCAATCGTACTTGCATTAAAAATACTTGTTAAAAAAAAAAACTGTAATTGTAGGCAATTTGATCTTTTGAAATGATTCAATGCTGGAGCAGTTCAATGAGTCAGACACAGTCTGCAAGTGAACTTGGAAATAGGTTCAATTCTGAAACACTATTTGGCAAAATGTCTCAGGAACCTTGGTTCACATTCTTTGACACAGTAATTTTCAACTTCTAGGAAATATTTCAGAATGTCAAATAATACCTTTGCACAAAGATTTTCATGCCAGCACTTTGTTTAATCAAGAAAATCTAGAGTTCATAAATATGCAACAATAAAGGAAGTATTAATAAAATTCCTTCTAAATTATATTTATGGGGTATTTTTATAAGGATATTTTTATGATGTTTTCATGATAAAAGATTACAGGTATGGTTTCATATTGCATACATGTAAAAAGTTTCAATTATGTAACATCTGCAAGACAAAACACCAAAAAGTGTAAGGTATAGTAGCATTTCTTGGAGTCTTTGAGTCTTTGGGGTGATTGATTTTCTTCTTTAAGCCTTCGTATGTGTTTTCCAGCTTCCCTGGTGTCTGTAAAGAATCTGCCTCCAATGCAGGAAACCTGAGTTTGATCCCTGGATCAGGAAGATCCCCTGGAAAAGGAAATGGCAACCACTCCAGTATTCTTACCTGGGAAACTCCACAGACAGAAGAGCCTGGTGGGTTGCAGTCCATAGGGTTTCAAAGAGTCAGACGTGACTTAGAGACTAACCCATCACAAATTTAAATTTCAGAGAAAAAACATTCCTTTAAATAATGACATTTCACATTTTAAAATCTCAAAGGAATGACTTTTTCTTCAGGGGACTCTGAACAGCTTTACAATGCTGACGGTTTCGAGCTACTGAACTACAAATTGTCAAAGAAGCCACAAGCTGGGCCTCCTCCTTCCCCTCCTCCCACCCATCTCTGTTCAATCTGTTCCTCCCAGGCCACTGCTGGTCAGTTCAGCCTCACACAGCTTGCTCCTTGGCTCTGAAGTGCTTGCTCTGAGTCACTCATTGGTCACCCATTCGTTTCTTGGTAAATATCAGGTTCCTTTAAAGTCACTCAGTAAACACGTGCCAAGTACCTCCTCCAAGAGGACTGCGTGCTAGATACTCGCCCATCAGAAGGCAGCACCAGCAAAGTCCCTGCACTCAGCATCCTCCCATTTTCCCAGACACCTCTCCATCTCAATTGCCTCTTCCCCATCCCTCCCTCAGCAGCCCGCAACCATCTTGTCACTGGGGTGATTCTTAAGTCCCCCACCTCCTGTCTCCTGTGTTGTATTCCATCTTCACTCTCTGATGGAGTTGTCTTTCTGAAATGAAAATCTGATTAATACACAATTAACCCTGCAAAGACATCACTTTGCCAACAAAGGTCTGTATAGTCAAAGCTATGGTTTTTCCAGTAGTCATGTATGGATGTGAGAGTTGGACCAGAAAGAAGGATGAGCACCAAAGAGTTGATGCTTTCAAACTGTGGTGCTAGAGGTGACTCTTGAGAGTCCCTTGGACCACAAGGAGATCAAACCAGTCAATCCTAAAGGAAATCAACCTTGAATATTCATTGGAAGAACTGATGCTGAAGCTGAAGCTCCAATACTTGGGCCACCTGATGTGAAGAACTGACTCAGTGGAAAAGACCCTGATGCTGGGAAAGCTTGAAGGCAGGAGAAGGGGACAACAGAGGATGAGATGGTTGGATGGCATTACTGACTCAATGGACATGAGTTTGAGCCAACTCTTGGAGAAGGACAGGGAAGCCTGGCATGCTGCAGTCCATGGGGTTGCAAAGAGTTGGACACAACTTAGTGACTGAACAAAAAACAAACCCTGCTTAAAACCCCTCAATGCCCCTCACCCCACTCTCTGGTCCCACCACCTCTACCCTTAAGATAAATTCTAAACTCTTAAATGTGGCTGCATGACTGGCCCCTCCCAACCTCTCCAGCTTCACTGATGACACCTCATTTATTCAAGAGATTGCTCCATCAGTTCAGGTGGAGCACCGTCTGTGTCAGGCACTGCATTGGGTGCCGAAAAGAGAAAGGCATGGAAGTCAGCTTTCACTGAAGCTGTTTTCTGTCCTTGCTACTCAGAATGTGATAGTTGGGCCAGCGGCACTGCAGCACGTGGAGCAGAATCTCAGGCCCTTTGGTAGACCTATCTGAATAGAAATGTACAGATTTCGATCTGTAGGTGATTTCATATACACACCAAAGTCTGAGGAGCGCTCCTCTGTGTCTCTTCAAACTTCAGTGCTCCCTCACTGCTGTTGTTGTCTACACATTCCTTTCATCAGCCTGGGATATTCCCTGCCCTTCTTTCTGCCTAACTCAGCACTACCCTTTGGGTTCTGCATGAATTTCCCACCTGTTAGGAAGACTTCCCTCCCTGACCTTCTATGTTGGGAGTGAAGAGACAAGCCCCAGGTGTGCCACTATCAAAACACTTACGGCTCTAAACTATGGATGCTGCCCCTGACTACTGCAAACACTGTCAGAGCCTAGGCTGGGTCTGTCTTTTCATAACTGCATTCCTAGGAACAAGCCCAGGGTCTAAAAGACTACAGGCAGACCTCACTTTATTTTGCTTCACAGACACTGCATTTTTTTTGAACAAGTTAAAGGTTTGTGACAACCTACATTGAGCAAGTCTATAGTTGCCATTTTTTCAACAGCATTTGCTCACTTTATGTCTCTGTGTCATATTTTGGTAATTTTTTGGCAGTATTTCAAACCCTCTACCAGCGAAAAGATTACAACTCACTGAAGGCTCAGATGATGGTTAGCAATTTTTAGCAATAAATTAATTAGTTAATTTTAATGAAGGTATATGAACTTTTTTAGACATAACGCTACTGTACACTTAATAAACAGTTATGTTTACAGTTATAGTGTAAACATAACTTTTACATGCACTGGGAAATCAAAATTTGTGGAATGGAACCTACAATATCTCTGAGGTATATTTTAGTTGGTTATTAAGAAGCTGTTGGAAAAAAAGCACAGAATTTGGTGCAACTGTAAAATTCCCAAGCTTAAAAAATAATTTAAAGTTTCTAAATTCCTCAAGAGAGGGTAGGATTTGGAGGAGTTGCAGCAAAGAACAGAATGCTAGGAAGAAGCCAACACTATCTGTGTCCATTTCTGTCCCATGTTGAATGCAGAGTTCCAAAGAATAGCAAACAGAGATAAGAAAGCCTTCCTCAGTGATCAATGCAAAGAAACAGAGAAAAGCAATAGAATGGGAAAGACTAGAAATCTCTTCAAGAAAAGTAGAGATACCAAGGGGACATTTCATGCAAAGATCGGCACAATAAAGGACAGAAATTGTATGGACTAACAGAAGCAGAAGATATTAAGAAGAGGTGGCAAGAATATCCAGAAGAACTATACAAAAAGATCTTCATGACCCAGATAACCATGACGATGTGATCACTCACCTAGAGCCAGACATCCTGGAATATGAAGTCAAGTGGGCCTTATGAAGCATCGCTATGAACAAAGCTGGTGGAGGTGATGGAATTCCAGTTGAGCTATTTCAAATCCTGAAAGATGATGCTGTGAAAGTGCTGCACTCAATATGCCAGCAAATCTGGACAACTCAGCAGTGGCCACAGGACTGGAAAAGGTCAGTTTTCATTCCAATCCCAAAGAAAGGCAATGCCAAAGAATGTTCAAACTACGGCACAATTGCACTCATCTCACACGCTAGCAAAGTAATGCTCAAAATTCACAAAGCCAGGCTTCAACAGTACATGAACCATGAACTTCCAGATGTTCAAGCTGGATTTAGAAAAGGCAGAGGAACCAGAGATCAAATTGCCAACATCTGCTGGATCATAGAAAAATCAATAGAGTTCCAGAAAAAACATCTACTTTGCTTTATTAACTATGCCAAAGCCTTTGACTGTGTGGATCACAACAAACTGTGGAAAATTCAGAAAGAGATGGGAATACCAGACCATCTGACTTGCCTCCTGAGAAATCTGTATGCAGGTCAGGAAGCAACAGTTAGAACTGGACATAGAACAACAGACTGGTTCCAAATTGAGAAAGGAGTACATCAAAGCTATATATTGTCACCCTTATTTAACTTATATACAGAATACATTATGCAAAATGCCAGGCTGGATGAAGCACAAGCTGGAATCAAGATTGCCAGGAGAAATACCAATAACCTCAGATATGCAGATGACACCACCCTTATGGCAGAAAGTGAAGAAGAACTAAAAAGCCTCTTGATGAAAGTGAAAGAGGAGAGTGAAAAGGTTAGCTTGAAACTCAACATTCAGAAAACTAAGATCATGGTATTTGGTCCCATCACTTCATGGAAAATAGATGTGGAAACAGTGACAGATGTTATTTTGGGGGGCTCCAAAATCATTGCAGATCATGTCTGCAGCCATGAAATTAAAAGACACTTTCTCCTTGGAAGAAAAGCTATGACCAACAGCATATTTAAAAGCAGAGACATTACTTTACCAACAAAGGTCCATCTAGTTCAAGCTATGGTTTTTTCAGTAGTCATGTATGGATATGAGAGTTGGACTATAAAGAAAGCTGAGCACTGAAGAATTGATGCTTTTGAACTGTGGTGTTGGAGAAGACTCTTCAGAGTCCCGTGGACTGCAAGGAGATCCAACCAGTCAATCCTAAAGGAAATCACTCCTGAATGTTCATTGGATGGACTGATGCTAAAGCTGAAACTCCAATACTTTGGCCACCCGATGCAAAGAACTGACTCCTTGGAAAAGACCCTGATTCTGGGAAAGATTGAATGTGGGAAGAGAAGGGGAAGACAGAAGATAAGATGGTTGGATGGCATCACTGACGTGATGGACATGAGTTTGAGTAGGCTCTGGGAGTTGGTGATGGACAGGGAAGACTGGCATGTTGCAGTCCAAAGAGTCGGACATGACTGAGCGACTGAACTAAACTGAGCCTTGAACGAAACCCCTGCAAGTGCACTGGACATCCTTGTGTAAATTAGAAAGAGAAGTTCACCCCTCAGCACAGGTGCAGTTTTAGGTCAGGGTGCGCTGAGGACTCAGCAAACTGGTTTCCAGTTGTCCCCTTTGCAGTGTTGCATCATCATATGTGGTGGTCCTGCCCTGTGCCCCAACTAAATCTAACCCAGTCTGGAGTGAATGGCCGTAGGGAAGCACTGGAAACCAGGTCCTGGCTGTGCATGACCTTGGGTGAGGAATTTTCCTTCTTATACAATGGAGATGACATCCGCCATGCCTACCTCACTGGGCTTAGAGAATCAACATTTTTAAATAGAGTGGAGTCAAACCTTCCACTGAGTATATTTTCTAAAATCAAAGAGTAAGGTAAAAGTTTCATAGGACCTCAATCACCCTTGAGAATGCCTGCATAGCATCCATGAAGTAGAGTCCATGCCCAGGCTGACATGCCACTCCAGGGACTGGCATGTCTCTCTCAGTAAGCCCAGCACAACCTCCAGAGAGGGGAGAGATGCTAGTAATTTGGTAAAAACATAAGCTGCACTGACCTGCTTCCATGCATAGCCCAGGTCTACCTAAGGTACAGAAACAGAGATATCAGAATCACCTTTAGTGCAATGAGATACAATAGGATTGGGGTATGTGTCCACTGAAGACAACAGCACGTGGAATCACTAACTTGGTTTTAATTTTGTATCCCTCTCTTTCTCTTTAGTGCCCAACATGTATAGTGGACTTTGAGCAAGTTAAATGCATGGTCTAATGAAGCGAGAAAACTCTGAAGCAAAATATAAACGCATCGTCTTCGTGCTCTATGCTATGTATATCTATGCTTGGTTGTTCACTCATATCCAACTCTTTGTGACCCCATGGAAGTAGCCTGCCAGGCTTCTCTGTCCATGGGATTCTCCAGGCAAGAATACTGGAGTGGGTTGCCATTTCCTACTCCAAGGGGTCGTCCCAACCCAGAGATCAAACCTACGTCTGTTGTATCTCCTGCACTGGCAGGTGGGTTCTTTACCCCCAGCACCACATGGGATCCCAATTTAGTATCCTGTGTGTGAGGAAATCTATGCTGTTCAGGACAGAAAGCTGCCAGCGTGGGAAACCTTTAAGTCACTCCCGTATTTCGGGGCACACAGGCAGAGTCCCCTCTCCCATGAGAAGGCACTGCTGGCGTGCTCCTGGGAAGAGCTGTGGCTTTGAGTTGTGTTCCCGTAGAGGAAAGGCTGGCATAGAGCCGGTCACCATCTTTCACTTCATTCCTCTCAGCCCTGTTTGGCAAAATGTCTCAAGACGGGAACTAGGGGAGGTAGCAGGGGAGGAACTAGATCTACTGGCTGAGGGGGTGAAATGAGCAAGGTAGCAGCTCGAGAGAGAAATCACGGGGCCAGCCCTCGCAGAGTCGCTGATGCTCAAAGATAATCTCTCGGCTCAGCATCTGCACCAGCCACCCAGAAAAAGGTTCTCTCACTTGTCTGCTCCAGCACTCCAGACTGAAAAAAAAAGCCCCAGGTCCTTCTGGATAAAAGCCACGTGTGCCCTTTGCTTTCCAGAGTGAAACACATCATCCTGAATGCCACCAAAATAAACACGTTTCCTCCCGCACCACCTAGGCCACTCCGGACATTTTCTAGTGAACCAACGACCTACCTAGTTCAATCCTATATATAAAGAATAGGATTCTTTACAAACCAAATAGTGTTTTTAAAAACAGAAATCACCCTTCAACACGTCTGCACCCTGTTACTGCCATGTTTCCATATGGCCCGCTTTCCATACTTCTAATATAATTAATCTCCACTCAATAGGAAACCTCCAAGAGAAAAGTAAGTTTTATACTTGTGTATGGCTATTGACCTAGATTCTTCATTACTATACTTTTAGAAGTGATTATAGAGAAAACAAATATAAATTAACAATACAAACACTATGACTATTAATACTGTCTCTTACAGAAAACTGGGGTCCCCAGGGAAACGAAGTTTTATTCCGAAATTCTTAATTGGGCAATCAACTGATAAGACCTGCTGTGCTAAGCGCTGTACGGAGACAGATATGAAGGTGAACTGGACAGAGAACCTGACCTACCTCCCCTCTCCCAGCAAAATAGCCTTTAAGTCTACAAGTATCTTAAGCCAGCAACTCATCATAAGAAAATCAATAGGAAAAACACTAACTCCTGGCAGAAAAGACATCAAGAAGTCTTAACTGGTTAGTGAGAAGTACAAATGCTCCTGTACAGAACTGGAACTCATCAATCCATACCACTTAGTCCAGTGTACACAATGGCTTCAAGCCACAACATTTAGCTGATGAGAGAAAAGAAAACCCAAGACAGCAATAGAGAAAGAGTAGATATGCTCTTCCAAGCACATCAAGGTATGATTCAGAATGTTCTGAATACTCACTGTTCTTCTTGTACATCAGAATTTCAAAGGAATTCATCTCATAGTTCTCAAAGGTTTGCCGCACTTTTTCAATGGTATCTTTATCGGTCAGCTCCCCATACATAAAACTGCAAAGCAACCAAAAAGCCCGAGTTAGATGAGCAAGTGTTTGTTATTCTACAAGCATCTGCTGCCTACCTGCTATACACCCAGCGCTGTGCTCTGCACTGTGAAACACGCATACACACACACTGAAAACATGCGTGCCATCAGAGAAGATTCACTAACGGGAATGGGATAACACTCCGTCACCATCTCCCCCAGAAACTAACGTCTAATGGGACAGACACACTGGAGAACAGCGATCCAAACAGCAGATTAGGAAACAGTATGACCCTACACAGGAATTACAATACACACAGTAGACATGGAGCACTGAGTGTCAGACAGGCGTCCCAGAGGCAAGGAGAAATGAGATCTAAAGAGCAGGTGGAAATTAGCTGAGAAAGGGAGTGAAAAGAACGTTCAAGGCAAAAAAAGGAGCATTGCAAAGGCACAGGGGTGAGAGGGAGGTTAATTCTGGAACCTGAATACGGTTCAGGTCAGTATACCTGGGATGTAGATACTGAAGGGAAAATTTGCAACTGATAATATACAGAAGTAAGCAGGAGTCAGACCATAGAAGAGACCATGGCATTACAGATCAGGTGAAGTAATTTAAACTTTATCCCAAAAACAAGGCAGAGAGAGCCACTGGAGGGTTTCAAGCAAAGGAGTTGCATAATCAAATCTGCATTTTAGAAATACAACTCTGGGAGACTTCCTGAGAAGGACAGCAGAATAAATTTGGATTACAGATTTTTTTCCTCTCCTAATTCCCAACAAAATAAACAAGTGAATAGGAAAAAAAAAATCACAAAAAGTCATCAATCGAACAAGAAAAAGGGTGCAATTTGATGCTCTAACCAAGATATAGGTAAGGAAAGAACAGAAGGTTCAGCAAGTCAGCCACTGTATTTGTAGCTCCTTTTCCTGCCCACTCCCACTATAAAAGAAAACAGAGAACTGGGTTGAAAAAAATCAAGATGATAAAATTCTACAAATTCTTTCTAATTTCCATAGTCCTCGCACTTGGAAAAAAATAAACCAAAAGGGTTAATAAGTTTAAAAAAGGTTAGTAAGGGCTACCTTGGTGGCTCAGATGGTGAAGAATCTCCCTGCAATGTAGGAGACCCAAGTTCGATCCCTGGGTCAGGAAAACCCCCTGGAAAAGGGAACGACAACCCACTCCAAGTATTCTTGCCTGGAGAATTCCATGGATAGAGGAGTCTGCAGGTTACAGTCCATGGGTCACAAAGAATTGGACATGACTGAGCAACAAAGACTTTCACTTTTCATTCTTCACATTTGGAGAAAAGTAAACTAACAGAGTTAATAAACAGCATGAAAAAAAATTAGGAAAAAACTCGGTAGTAGAAGCTCCTGTCTAGTAATACTCTCTGCGAGGCAGTAACTGCCAAGACCATCCACTTTCTTGGGCCTCACACCGAATACGGTCTGAAGACTAAGGTTTATTCCTCTAGGAATGGGTTATGCCCCACCCCCAACAACTTGGTAGAGTGAACACGCACAGGACATTAACAGAATGCAAGAGAAGAAAAGCCATCCCTCGATGGGGCTGCAAAGGCCAGTCCTCCAACAAGGCTGCCAGTGGACCCTGTGAGCATGCCCCCTCTCCAGGCCTTCAGGTGACACCAAGGAAGAATGGCCACACTCAGCCCACAAGGCTTAGGTGATGTAGAAGCAGCGGCACAGGCTCCCCAACACTACACAACCCATCTCCTAAAATTGTGCACACCTGGCTGTGCAACCTAGCTTTTTCTTGATGACTTGAATCATAGAATCAAAGAATTTCAGAGCTAACAAGAACCTCAGAAATTAGGAAGCACAGTTCCTAAACCACTAAGTCGATCATCGGTAGTTCCCCGTGTGCCCATCTCAGGTAATGCGCTGCTCTGGGGCTGTGTTCTTCAACTATAAATCAGGAAAAGAGACAACCACGCTTGGTGAATTACCTTTAAAAAGAAGGATAGATCAAAACTGAATCAGCTGTGCCTGGGAACAAGAGGATTTCTTTCTCTTCGGAAGTAAAAACTTATGCTCTATTACCATTTCACTTAGCCAGTTGCTCAAAGGCCTTTTTAGCTTCCTCCCAGTTTCCCTTTCTGAATGGATTTGCTAGATAAGTGACCTCCATTTAAGTGATGTGATGGTATACAGGCTGGCAATTTCCTTCACAAGGTAAAATCAACCCCTGCTAAATGGAGTCTTCAGACAAATGAAGTGCCATCATTACATCCAGCTTTTCCTATTCTGTGTGCTTTTTCAAGCTGAAGTTCAGTGCTAGGTACAAGTTTCCTTTCTCTGGACATTAGATTTCAGATGCCTGCGATGCAGGAAATAAGCCAAAGGCCCCTGAGCTATTAGGGATGTAGCTAACACAGGGCGTGCTATCTTTCCTGATAGAAAAGGAACACCTTCAGAGAAACAAGTTTCTTAGTTAGAAACTTACTAAGTTCTCTTATCTGCATAAAGATTATCTAGTACTCTTATCTGATTTTCTTCCAGTGTTTGATGATAGTAAGAAGCAAGACAGGTTAAGGAAAGACTGCTCAAGCCACACTAGAAAGCAAAGCTCACTCTCCCAAAGCGTTCAGATTATGTTTGTACACATACAGATGAACACATAGATGCAGACACACAGATTCCTCAGAGGATAAGAGCACACCAAAAACATAAGAGAATTCTACTGTAATACTTGAGCCAGAATTTCTAAAACTTTGAGGGAAGCTTAAACTTGCCATTTCCCAGTCCCCAAAACCTAAGATTTAAGAAAATGATAATATTTTCAAAACATTTAATACTTTTCAACAAATGAGTTACTTGGCTGATTTAATACAAAGAATATGCGACTTCTGAGAATCAAAGACTATGCCTGGGTTGAACGGGTTTTTCCACCCTTCGGAGATGAGTTCATTTTGGGATCTAGCAGGTTTAGGAAGAGCTTCCTGGGTGGCTCAGCAGTAAAGAATCCACCTGCCAATGCAGGAGATGTGGGTTCGATCCCTGTGTCAGGAAGATCCCCTGAAGAAGGGCACGGCAACCCGCTCTAGTATTCTTGTCTGGAGAATCCCATGGACAGAGGAGCCTAGTGGGCTATGGTCCATGGGGTGGCAATGAGTCAGAGATGACCGAAGCAACTAAGCACAGCACACAGGTTTAGGAAGATGACTCCACTGCGTGCCAACACCACTGAAGACAGACGACTTGAAGAAGGCAGAGTGAGAAGAGCAAGACCTTGCTGAGACAGCACAGGGCCTGGGCCACAGGCTCCACTTAGCACCTAGAAGATGCCCCAAAAGAGCTTTTCTAGTGACACAGCCCAAGGGCACTACTTGGCTAGTAACCCTGTCAAATACCCAAGCTGCACAGCACCCTTCACTTGTGTCTTTGAATCAGTGATCAAAGACAGATGTGACAGCAGCAAGGCAATAAAACCTGGTCTCTTCACTTTTTCTGATGAAAAGCCCTATGAGCGTGGCCCATGTCTCCAAAACGGTATTTACCCTTCAAAAATGGCTAGACAGGCGCTTCCCTGGTGGTCCAGTGGTTAAAGCTCCACACTTAAAATGCAGGGGGTACAGGGTCGATCCCTGGTCAGGGAACTAGGATCCCGTATGCCACTCGATGTGGCCAAAGAATAAAAAAAATTTTTTAAATGACCATATATTTTTAAAATTAATTTAATGACCTAAATTTTTATTTCATCTTCATTTAACTTTGTTTAATCTTCTAATTTTCACGTAATTTCCATCTAAAACCTCAAACTTTTGAGTTTACGTTTTACTGATAAAATGATTTTCCTGAGTTTTTCTAGGTTTTCCCTCATCCCACTGACTGTAAATTCATTAGTTGTAGAGACCACGTTATAGGCCTTCTTTTGTTTTCCTAGTACAGGCTGTGAACTAGAGATGACAGTGTGATAAGCATTCCTGAATGCGCTTAGTCGCTTAGTCGTGTTTGACTCTTTGCAACCCTTTAGATTGTAGCCCTCCAGGTTCCTCTGTCCATTGGATTTTTTAGGGAAGAATACTGGAGTGGGTTGCCATTTCCTCCTCCAGAGGATCTTCCTGACCCAGGGATCAAACCTGCATCTCCTGTGTCTTCTGCATTGGCAGGCAGATTCTTTACCACTTGTGCCACCTGGGAAGTCCATTCCTGAATGAAACTGCTTGAAAGGAAATTCCCAAGCTGAGTATGCCATTTTCTTTTTCCAAAAAGATACCACGAAAGAGTGTTCAACAGAACAAGCCCAAACATAAATACCTGCATGTACTGCTTTTTTGCATCACTTCCGCCCTGTGATAGCCAGACAGCTTGCAAAATCCATCATTGCTGTACACGATAGGCCAGTCCACTATCTGGGCATTCCCCAACACAAAGTTAGTATCTGTTGAAAAGAAAAAAAGAAGAAAAAGAGGGCACATGAGGCAAGACATTATTGAGATTCAATGAGGACATAAATAATAACCAATCCAGGTATTTTTTGTTTCCCCCCAAAATAATCTCTTGAATAGGAACTGGCCCTCTGAGGATCACAGAAAAACAGAGCTCTAAGACCGAATATTTGGAAAGCATATGCTGAGGTTCAGTTTAGTTCAGTTCAGTTGCTCAGTCATGTCTGACTCTTTATGACCCCATGAACTGCAGCATGCCAGGCCTCCCTGTCCATCACCAACTCCCAGAGCTTGCTCAAACTCATGTCCATTGAGTTGGTGATGCCATCCAACCATCTCATCCTCTGCCATCCCCTTCTCCTCCTGCCTTCAATCTTTCCCAGCATCACGGTCTTTTCCATTGAGTCACTTCTTTGCATCAGGTGGCCAAAGTATTGGAGTTTCAGCTTCAGCATCAGCCCTTCCAATGACTATTCAGGACTGATTTCCTTTATGATGGACTGGTTGGATCTCCTTGCAGTCCAAGGGACTCTCAGGAGTCTACTCCAACACCACAGTTCAAAAGCATCAATTCTTCGGTGCTCAGCTTTCTTTCCAGTCCAACACTCACATCCATACATGACTACTGGAAAAACCATAGCTTTGACTAGACAGACCTTTGTTGGCAAAGTAATGTACTCCAAAGGAAGCATGCTTAACCAATCAACCAACATTTCCTGCAGAAATCCACTGATTTCCATAAGACATATTCAAGTCCTAATTTTTCATCTCAGTGAGAGTATGCTAATGTGGAGCTAGCGAGAAACTGAAAGTAATTTCTTCTGAGTTCCATCCAGCATTTTAGCTTGTCAGTCTTTGGGGCAGAAGCAACAAATTGGCCTTACTCACCCTGATTAGCAATTGCCAGTCCATGGAGGAGAAGGCCTCCTTAGAGAGGCAAAGGGGACAACAGCAGAATGCCTCCTGGAACACACATAGCAGAGACCCTTCTTCTTGGTGAGGAAGTGACTAGATCCCTAATACTGGGGCTCTGTGGAACCTGATCAAGATGCCAGGCAATGACAAACCTTACTGATTCGAAATCCTGGAGCCATAGAAGGCACAGTTCAGACCTTTCATGGAGCACTAGACCACCATTCACTCAAGATGCAGGGATTAAGTAAGCCAGATATGTTTGGTTGTCGGGCATGTTCTCAACACTTTCTATATTTTTAAAGATCAAAAGTTTTCAATACCTTTTGTGCTCAGGAAATTAAGTATTCCTTTTCTCTTTTCAAGACCTTAAGCAAATAACATCCAGAACTTAAATATAATCATTATTTTGGCTTGACGCTTTCCTTTCCACAGAATAATCACCCCTTCCCCACCTCCCCCTACCCAAAAGGAAGCAAATAACACCCATACAGACCCTTCCTTTGTTGGACACCAGAGAGGCTGTTTATACATGTACTCTATGTGGAGTGGCATAGTGGTGACATGCAACGTCTTCATTTAATTGGGAGGTTGATTTGGCTCTAGTATATCACAGATTATTCGCAGTATAGGTAATCATCCTTTCCTGTCCATGTGAGCAGGAACAGAGGAAGGAGACACAGGAGGAATAGCTAAATACAGTAAGCTACTCTTTTTGTGTGACATTTGGTTTGTTTACTAACACTTGCAAACATTTGAGCACTTTTAGATTCAAGTGGGCAGTTTAGCTGCCACCAGCTTTGAGAAGCCTCTCTGCAGTGCTCCAGCCACACAGACAGTGTACCTGGATACCTGTTCCTCTCTGGTGGTCCAAAAGGTAGTGGTGGCCCACTGTGCCCTCAGTATCTGCTGCAGCCCCTCCTGGTGAAAGGTGATGTCTCTGCTGGGTGGTCTCCACCACCAGGAGAGCTGAAAGCTAAAGGGTCTGTAGCATGGCTTCCTTCCCCAAGAGAGACCTTACCTCAGCCAGATGGGCCCCACACACCTGAGCCTCTGCCAGTGGACACAAGCGGGAATGGCAGATGGTCAGCTGGTGAATGCTCATCCACCCCTTCCTGCTGTGAGAGCAGGGCTGCGTCCCTTACCCTGCCTACAGATGCTTTCAAGGGCCACCTGGGGTCCTAAGCCTGACTCCTCAGTCTAGGGCAGGTGCCATGGCTCCTTCATTTCTTACTTGAAATTTCCATTTGCTCCAAGTAATCAGAGATCACCTCTGTATTGGAAGTAAGACTTCTCAATGAGAACCTCTGGGTGTGGTGATGTGGGCACACTGCTAACCCCATGGGCTATTGCACTTGCAGCCAACCGGAGTCTCAGAGGGTCCGAGATTCAGCATCAGATAAAACAATATTGGTCCGATGGTCAGAAGCAGCAGAATTAAAATGAAAGAGCTTATTTACTTAGTTATTAGCAATGGAAGCGATGCTTACTGTCAGCCTGAGCGAGCATTTCAACTCAGGGAGGGATTCATTTTATGAACATTCAAAGCTTCAAAGTTCTAACCCCTGACTGAATTTAGAGAGTGTCTATTACTTCTTATTTGTTCAGTTTCTTTCTCTTTGCTGAAAATACATGTCTATGTACACATCTGTTGTGATACTCACATTCATATGAGGTACACAGTAATCTACTCAATCTACTCTTGAGAATGCCTTGATATATTGAAAGTGAACAGAAAATAGCACCTTCATAAACTTTATCTACAAATCCGCTAGCCTTATAAATACACCTTTAATAAAAATCGATGGCTGGTCTTTTCTTCTATCCCTCCCAGACATACATAAATACTTCCGATTCCCACTAGGTACAACACACAATGCAAAACCCTGGGATATCCAGCTTGACAAGACATGGTACATGTCCTCCAGGAACTCACCAGGATAAACAGGCATGCATACAACTAACTAAAGAAACAGGGAATAAAATGATTAACCTGTTTAAGGGAGGTAAAGGATTATGTCTCAGAGTAGTCATGAATGAACTTGCTTTAGTCTGGAAGGATGAGTAAAATTTGGTTAAACATTTTCAATGCCTAAGATATAACTACCACAGATTATACAAAAAACAATAGATATAAAAATGAAAATATGATGCCTGCCTTCAGTGAACTCAAGAAGATGTGGGAGGAAGGGAACATTCCAGGCAGAGGACCCAGCATGAGCAAAGGTCTGGAGGCAGGGGACACAAAGCAGACTAATGTAGACAGACAGGGCAGCCAGGAAGACGGACAGGAGAGGAGCCTGGAGACCAGATTGGGACAGTCTTGAGTGTCAAGTGCTTCTGACTTTATTCTGGAGACGGGTCATCCCTTTATGTTGGTCTTCTCTCCCTGAAAAAAAAACCCTCACATTTCTTGAACTGAGCCACTAAGCCTTAAAATAAGTACAAAATTCACTGAATTACCCGAGTGTTTGTGAAGTCGAGTGGGTTTAACTCTCTTGCTAATGCCTAAAACTGTAATAATCTCAGAAGACTTAGGTAGGAGGGTAAAACTGAGTGAACTTTTCATGGGTAAAGTCCCAGTAAGACTATGTGCTGAGAGGAGGAATAAATAATAGTTTAACTACATATGTTTACATTTCTTTCCTATCTTAGGCCACCCTAAAAGCAAATTAATTAAAAGGTAAACACACATACCAAAAAAATAAAGTGAAAGGAGAAGGAAAATAACTAGGAAATAGAGAAGAATTTAAAAAAAAACACATAATTAATAGACTCAGAAAGACTCAAGAGATAATATATCCATAAAACAAAAATAAGATGTGGGGGGTGAGTGAGGAAGATTCATTAGAGAACAAATGAACAAGTAAATAAGAGTTACCGTAAATTAGAACTGAGTAACAATTTAAAATTCAACAGAGAGAGACATAGGAAACATAAGAAAAAAAATAAGACAAACAGATCAATCAAGAAGAACAGCATGCATCCTAATAAGAACAGCAGAAAGAACAGCACAGAATAGGATAGAAGACATTTTAAAAAAATTAAACTACCAAATGTGAGGATAGAATAACAATATTTCCAGATGCGATCTTCAGATAAGAGCTGGGAAATTTATGTCCCATATATCCTTTCTGAGGAAGTTAACTTGATGTGTATCAGCAAAAAGAGGGTGTAAAGCAAGAAAGAAGACAACATGGGAACTAGGGGAAGTGAAGTCGCTCAGTCATGTCTGACTCTTTGCGACCCCATGGACTGCAGCCTGCCAGGCTACTCCATCCATGGGACTTCCAGGCAAGACTACTGGAGTGGAGTGCCATTTCCTTCTCCAGGGGATCTTCCTGAATCAGGGATCAAACCCTGGTCTCCTGCACTGCAGGCAGACTATTTACCATCTGAGCTACCAGGGAAGAATGAACTAGGGGGAAAGTGGCTCCAAATATAGAAAGCAGGGAAGGAAGCTGCTATGAAGTATTCAATACAGAATGGTTACGAGAAAAGAAGTTCCAAAAGAGACTTATCTAGAGATAAAGGGAGTCAGGATCTAATGATATTCTTGATAATTTGGAATAACATAAAAATTTTAGTAAAGGTATATAATTCGGGGGGCAGGAAAGGAAATTAGAAACAAAGAAAACAAAAGCTGTGCAAGAAGGGAAGCCAAATCATACTATATCACATCACAGTCATCATGCAAACATCTTATTAAATTCCAGTTTTTAAAACCAACATAGTCAAAGTATGCATGGAATATTTGACTGTAAGTATCTCAATAATCTCATCAATTCTAACCTCATCAGTTCTGTAAAAATACAAACGATAAGCTGAGAAAGAGGAGAACAATCATCAGATGGTGTCTAGAGCTGATTTAATTTTTAAAAAGGTATAAGTATTTCACTGAAAGCTGCAAAGATAACGAATAAGGGAGTAATATAATTATATTAGGAGGAGGGATAGGAAATAGATAACGTGAGCTAAAAGCTCAAATAAATTAACAGAACTCAACAGATAATATCTAAAATTGGTAAACCTGAAAATAGCTACAACGCGTGTTATTTTAGAGACACGGGAGAAACTACAAGAAGTAACAGCTGTAATTAGAAAATGTGGCCTCCAGTGAGCAGGATGGGTGAAAAGACAGGCATAGGACAACTGTTTTCTTCATAAGCTCTTCAGCTTGGTATTTTACTCATGAACATATACTACTTTGATAAAAATAAGTATATTCTTAATTTTTAATGAATTTAATCAGAAGAGGTTAACTTATTGATTAAAATTTTCAATTACTAAAAAAATGAGAATGGAATATAGTTCAAGCTCCAGATATCACTGTAATTTCTCATAAAAGTAGTCTGGTCATCTTTTAAAGGTATTCATTATTCTCAAGCACTCCAAGTGTTCCTGGGGTGCATATTACAGCCTTCTCTGGGAAAAATCATGTACACTAGCATCTTCTCTGACTTTAGAAAGGAAACATCTGTCCACTGACAGATGAATGGATAAAGAAGATGTGGTATACACATACACACATGCGCACAGTGGAATATTAGCCGTAAAAAGGAATGGAACAAGCCATTTGCAGCAACACAGATGAACCTATGTTCATCTAGATTATCATACTAAGTGAAGTCAAGTCAGAGAAAGACAAATATCAGATGATATTACTTATATGTAGAATCTCAAATATGATACAAATGAACTTATTTATAAAGCAGAAAAAGACTCAGAAAACAAACTTACAGGAACCAAAGGGGAAACGTAGGAGGAAGGGATAAATTAGGAATTTGGCATTAGCACATATAAACTACTATGTACAAGACAGATAAATAACAAGGTCCTACTGTATAGCACAAGGAACTATATTCAATATCTTGCAATAAACTATAATGGAAAAGAACATGAAAAATTATAAATATATGTATAACTGAATATCTTTGAGTACACCAGAAACTAACACAATATTGTAAATTAACTATTCAATTAAATAAACAAGCAAATAAATAAGTAAAACAATACGCCTTGGGAGAAAGAGAACTCCCTCTTATCCACAGACTTGGAATGAGTGAAAGAATTTTAGTTCCAGTCACAAAGCCATTTGCTTCTAACACCAGAGAATCCAAGCATTTAGAAATTCTTTCCTCTTCCCCACTGCATCCATAGCACACATGTGTACCCTGCTATGGTTGGCTAAAAAAGAGCATATTCAATTTATAAGAAACATATGTGTACCAGCATGCTAAGTCACTTCAGTCGTGTCTGATTCTTTGTGACCCTACAGAATGTAGCCCACCAGGCTCCTCTGTCCATGGGATTCCTCAGGCAAGAATACTGGAGTGGGTTGGCATTTCCTCCTCCAGGGGATCTTCCCAACCCAGGGATCGAACCTGCCTCTCTTACATCTCCTGCACTGGCAGGCGGGTTCTTTACCACTAATACCACCTGGGAAACCCATAAGATACAAATAAATAACCTACAAACTACCTTCCAGAGTACAATCTCTGAATTTGTAAATTGGGGAATTACCCACACAAATAACAGCTTCCTAGGTGGCGCCGATGGTAAAGAACCCACCTGCCAATGCAGGAGATGTAAGAGACACGGTTTGTTTGTTTGTTTGTTTTTCTTCAATTTAAAAAGAGATTTTTATTGAAGTGAATACATTACATAGGTATAAGCTTACTGATATTTAAAATTAAAATTAATAACATGTTAGTTCTCTTATTGTTTTTTTTTCCATACAAGTCTTTTTTTTTAAATTTTATTTAACTTTACAATATTGTATTGGTTTTGCCATATATCAAAATGAATCTGCCACAGGTATACATGTGTTCCCCATCCTGAATCCTCCTCCCTCCTCCCTCCCCATACCATCCCTCTGGGTCGTCCCAGTGCACCAGCCCCAAGCATCCAGTATCGTGCATCGAACCTGGACTGGCGACTCGTTTCATATATGATATTATACATATTTCAATGCCATTCTCCTAAATCATCCCACCCTCTCTCTCTCCCACAGAGTCCAAAAGACTGTTCTATACATCAGTGTCTCTTTTGCTGTCTCATATACCTGGGTTGGGAAGATCCCCTGGAGGAGGAAATGGCAACCCACTCCAGTACTACTGCCTGGGAAATCCCATGGACAGATGAGTCTGTCGGGCTACAGTTAATGGGGTCGCAAAGTGTCAGACATGACTTAGTACCTAACAACAACAACAACATTACTTTATTGAAAGAAGTGTCATGGACTTTATCATTTTACTCAAGAAAAACTAAGTCTCTAAGGACCCACTCAGTTATAGCAGGGTAGAGTTGGGGTTTGAACCTGCTCTGCTGCTGCTGCTGCTAAGTCGCCTCAGTCATGTCCGACTCTGTTCGACCCCATAGACGGCAGCCCACCAGGCTCCTGGATCCCTGGGATTCTCCAGGCAAGAACACTGGAGTGGGTTGCCATTTCCTTCTCCAATGCATGAAAGTGAAAAGTCAAAGTGAAGTCACTCAGTCGTGTCTGACTCTTAGTGACCCCATGGACTGGCAGCCCACCAGGCTCCTCCGTCCATGGGATTTTCCAGGCAAGAGTACTGGAGTGGGGTGCCATTGCCTTCTTCGTGAACCTGCTCTATCTGACTTCAAGATCCATGTTTTTAATCATTACATTACATAGTCTCCTCCTTATTCCACTAAGTACTAAGATCAGACAATTTCTATGAAAAATCTTTGTAACACATTAGATTTATGTACCTTTCTGCTAAAATACTAAGTATAATGAGACATTTAATTGATGAGTTAACTATCATTACTGCCATCATATATTATGATTCTTCCTTGTGATACACAATGATGCCCACAGGAAATATTGACGTGGGTAGAACTAATTGCTCTTCTACTAAATGCTTCAGTTCTCCTGTCTATCTATTCAATGTTTTTCTCTTTCCTCACTTGCAAACTATCACTTCTTACTTTTTAATACTTAGTGTGCCATCCTATTTCTAGAACAGTCTTCTTTCCACACAATGATAGGAGAGGGAAGACGTTGTGCCCGGATCCCTTTTGAGACTCAGTGATGGGAGAGAATTCTACACTGGTGACTCAAAGGTGCTGATCCTGCCAGCACCTAGAAGGTTCCAGCTGCTCCACTTCTGCTGTAGTTGCCTAAGCAGATGGTTGTCACCGTGATGTCAGTGATGACCATGGAGATAAAGACCACACCTCATACTGTCCAAGCCTAAGATCAACCTGAGGGCTCAGCAAACTATCAGGGGTGAGCTACAGAGCCAGTGAGAGCCTCGATTAGATCAAGTTTTATACACACACACACACAGAGCATGCAGGGTTGGGGCAGAGCACCAAGTTCTATTCCATCAAAGACAGAACATAAGTCCTATGGGTAGAATGAGCGTCTAAACACTAATCAACTGAGTTACCTCCAAAAATGAAGTTGCTCGGTCGTGTCTAATTCTTTGCGACCCCATGGACTGTAGTCTGCCAGGCTTCTCTGTCCTTGGGATTTCCCAGGCAAGAAAACTGGAGTGGGTTGCTATTTCCTTCTCCAGGGGATCTTCCTGACCCAAGGATAGAACATGGGTCTCCCGCATTGCAGGCAGACTCTTTACAATCTGAGGCACCAGGGAAGCTCAAGTTACCCCAAAAGACCACCTAAACTGGAAGAGTTTGAGATGCTAACTGGAAACTTCAGAGTCCTCCCAGAACTGATTTCCCCTTGCCAGTCAGTGTGGTGGGAGCCTGTGAGGGAACTAGAATCTGTTAAAATACAGAAGTGAACCTAGGTATGTCTGAGTAAATTTGCCATTGTGCCTCTAAAAGTATATCTGTCATAAGAATAGACAGGCTCAGAAACTTAGAATCTCCTGAAAAAACAAACATGCATAAATTCTGGTGCAAGGACTCCATGATAGCACTTTGCTAAGCCAAGTTTCCTTAATCCCTCTAGGAGGCTGGCTGTATTCCCACTGGTTAAGATGCCAAATAAGTGGGCTCTAAGGAAGTGATACAGGTCTTGTAGCCAAATGCAGAGATGTGCAATCCACATCCAACCATAAATGACTCTGGGATTACTTACCATTTTCCAAGCTCAATAAATGAAAATTTATTTTGAAGCCAAGCAAAACTTAATTGGGAAAGTAAGCCACTGCATGGAGAAAATATTAAAAATATATAATCTCCTGAGACTGCATCAGAATTGACCAGACCTGAGAAATTCCCTTGGCGGTCCACCAGTTAGGATGCTAGGCTCTCACTGTCGAGGGTCCAGGTTCAGGCCCTGGTGGGGGAACTAAGATCCCACAAGCTGCATGACATGGACAATCTCTCTCTCTCTCTTCTCTCTCTCTCTCTCTCTCTCTCTCTCTTCTCTCTCTCTCTCTCTCTCTCTCTCTCTCTCACACACACACACACACACACACACACACACACACATACACACACACAGAACTGACCAGATCTGGATCTAAGAGATTTGGAGATTTTAAACTGAGAAATGTTAGGATATCTGACATTCTATATCTATGAAGACAGCATCATCACCATCAAGACCACATGTATTAATACTCACCCATGAGGTGCGCAGGGCACAAGTATTAACCAATTTTTATAGATCTTATGAAAGAGCTTAGGGGCTTCCCTGGTGGCTCAGCAGAAAAAAATTTGCCTGCCAATGCAGGATATGCAGGTTTGATGCCTGGGTCAGGAAGATCCCCTGGAGAAGGAAATGGCAATCCACTCCAGTATTTGTGCCTGGGAAATCCCATGGACAGAGGAGCCTGGCAGGCTACAGCCCTTGGGGTTGCAAAAGAGTCAGACACAACTTAGAGACTAAACAATAACATCAACAAAGAGAACTTAGCAAATCAAAGGAACTCTTCCTGTGTCACACGTCTAAGAGAGTAGGTGCTGTCTCATATCCAATACTCTAGTAGTCAAGGCTACCCAGAGAAACAGGAGCAATAGGAGATAGCAATAGGAGAGAGAGAGAGACAGAAAGACAGAGATTTATTACAAGGAACTGGCCCATGTGATTATGGATGCTGACAAGTTCCAAGGTCTATAGTTGGCAAGCTAGAGACCCATGAGAGCCAATGGTATAATTCCATTTCAAGTCTAAAGGCCTGAGAAGTAAGAGAATTGATGGTGTAAGTTCCAATCTGAAGGCTGCCAGGAGCAAGACCACAGAAGAGCCAATGTTTCTATTCAAACCCAAAGGCAAGGGGAAAAAAAACAATCTCCCAGCTCAAAATCAGTAAGGCATTCCCTCTTATTCAGGGGTGGGTCAGTCTTTTGCTCTATTCAAACCTTTAACTGATTGGATAAGGCCCACCCACATTAGGGAGAACAACCTGCTTTACTCGGTCTACTGACTTAAATGCTAAACTCACCTAAAAACACCTTCAAAGAAACATCCACAATAATGTTTAACCATATATTTGGGCATCCCATCACCCAGTTGACACATAAAATTTACAGTCACAAGCACCAAAGCCAATGTTCTTCACTGTATACCATTCTGCAACAATCTTTAACAGAATCAGCAGAACCAGAGCTTACAAATTCTGAGACTTCCTCAGAGTCCTTGGAGGTACTCTGGGACTCTAGGTCTGGCAGAATACAGTGACTCTATAAAGCTCTATTTTAATAAAAGGCTTTTATAAAGGCAACACTTCTCCTTTTACACCTAGGCTTTCACTGAGGTGTCCACTCACCCCCAGAAAGAAATGTTGTAATGAATAATTTTGCCTCCTTTCTCCATCTCCCTCACTTATATCTCCCTAAGTAGATTCATCAAGCTATCAGTAGGCATCTCAAGAGCAAGAGGCATCCACTGTGTGTCTTGGCCCCTCAAACTAGCCTGAGCCCAGTATGTAGGGAGAAGACAGAGGTTGAGTTAGAGCTACTTGTCTCCTCATAAGACACACATCCCACCTGTGATGGGTCCTGCCAGCCCCCTGCTCTATCAGCTCCAGATTTGTGACCTAGGAGAAGGTCAGTAACTCACAGCCTAGAAGCCAAAGCCTAGGCTTGAGGAGGCAGACAGATGGCACAGCCATGTTCTCCAATCTAGTTTAACAATAAAAAAGCTGATATTGTATTTTGACCTTCATCTGGCTCCTTCAGCCAGTCTCCAATGAGGATAAAATGGTCTCTGGTGGCTCAGACAGTAAAGAATCTGCCTGCAATGCGGAAGACCTGGGTTAAATCCCTGGGTAAGGAAGATCCCCTGGAGGAGGCATGGCAACCCACTCCAGTATTCTTGCCTGGAGAATCCCATGGGCAGAGGAGCTGACGGGCTACAGTCCATGGGGTCGCAAAGAGTCAGATACAACTGAGCGACTAAGCCACATACAACATACGAAAGGGATCAAACCCCTAATATCCCAAAGGGCACTGAGAGGTCATTTGCTTTCCTGCCTCCTGGCACTACTGAATCACACTGCTAAGAGTCTTTACAAACTCCCTACAAAGCAAGAGACAACACAGTCCCTTCCAGAACACCAACAGTGCCTTGCCGGACCTTTTCACTTTCTCTCTTCTTAAAAAAAAAATGATTTTTAGAAAGACCAGTCCTTTACCTGTGTCAGACTCTCAATTCTATGGTAGCTGGTACAGTCAAAGCATCACTATAAACAGCTGAGATTCTACTGGTGGCCCCTGATAAACCATGGCTCCTTGCACTCATGCTTTTCGTGTATGTGGAGGTATGTTTGTGTGTGTGTGTGTGTGTGTGTGTGTGTGTGTGTGTGTGTGTTGTCATCGAATGCAACAACATGAATGAATCTCAAAAGCATGCTAAGAGAAAGAATCCAGCCTTTAAGGGTACACTCTGTATGATTCATATATATGACATGAGGGGTGAGGGCAAGGGAGAGTTGCAAGAGTACAGGGACCAAAATCAGATTCAGAGTTATCAGGGCCCTTGAGTTCATGCTTTTGTTTTGTCCCCTTGAATCTAGGCGAGTCTGTGACATGCTCTAACCAACACATTGCAATAGAATGGATGTCACTCCACTTCCATAAGCATTAAGGTCCAGCAGTTTCTGCTTCCATGCTCTTGGGAGCTCTGAGCTGCTATGGGAGAAGTCCAGCTACACTAGTGGAGAGGTCATATGGAGACCCTACAAGCAGAGGTCCCCTAGTGAGAAAGAAGCCCTGAAATGACATGTAGAAGCACCAAGGAGCCCAATCAACCCAATCAACAAACCCAATCAACAAAGAAAGCCAGTGGGAAGATGAGGGGTAAGTGCCCTTATTAATTCACCCTCCCCAGCAATCCCTAGGTGCCCAGAGCACCATCTGCAAGACTAACACTGGAGACAACAACAAGTTGGGCTCAAATGGAAGTGTTGTCCCTGATGAGCTGTGTGGGTCAGTCACTTCAGCTCTCTGAGTCTCTGTGTGGGCAAGCTACAAGACTGCCATGCTTCTGGCAGCAATCAAATCTGATGCTCTAAGTCAGGGGTCCCCAGCCTCTGGGATCTACTAGCTGATGATCTGCAGTACAGCTGATATAAAAACAGAAATAAAGTGCACAATAAATGTGATGCGCTTGAATCATTCCAAAACCATCCCCCCTTCCCTGGTCCATGAAAGACTGTCTTCTGTGAAACCAGCCCCTGGTGCCTAAAAGGTTGGGGGCCGCTGCTCTACATGACTGGATTCATAACAAAGAATGAGTCAGGTGACACCTCGGCCACCTGCAGGTCTCACACCCACGTGGAGTAATCAACCAGCCATCACCTTGAAATATCACTTCTCCAAATGATGGACTCTGTAGAGCCTGGGTCATTTTAAAAATAGTAGCAACCCCTCCCAAACCTGACTCAGTGGAAAGTGACACTCACATTTAGGTGAACCGTGTTGTACCGGCTTTTGTGAGTGGAATTGTCTGGATGTGAAGATAGGATATGACGTGCAGTGGGCTTCCCCGGTGACGCTAGCGGTAAAGAAACTGCGTGTCAGGGCAGGAGCTGTAAAAGACGCGGGTTTGATCTCTAGGTCAGGAAGATCCCCTGGAGGCGGGCATGGCAACCCACTCCAGTATTCTTGCTAAGGAATCCCATGGACAGAGGAACCTAGTGGGCTATAGTCCACGGGGTCACAAAGAGTTGGACATGACTGAGCAATTTAGCATACATGCATGATGTGCAGTATTAATGTAAAAACATCCTGTCAGGGGATTTTACAGTAGCAATAAATCACATATCGGTGTTTCCATTTATATATACAGAAAATGCCTAAATGTGCCTGTGGAGTCAATAAAATCCAGATAAGACATATGCTTTTGACATATACATATGTATCTTGTGTGTCTGTGTGTACACACACACACATAGAGGTTTTTCAGGTAGAATGTGTAACTCCCCATCAGCCAGCCAGTGGCCCAGCTGAAGCCCCAAGCCTGCCTCCAAATTCCTATTTTCTGAACTGAGTCCCTCCCACATTGTTCGGTAAAACGTGGAGGTTCAGCCTGGCTGCCCTTGCCATGATTTATTCATTGCCTCTCATCTGAAATTTCCCAGTGTCTCCAGGTCTTTGATGCAAATCAACCCGGTTCTACAGCCTCCCTCAGATGCCTTTTTACTCCCTGAGGGTCTTTAGCTGGAAGACTGCATGCAATTAAATGTAAGGCTTCCTAAATTCAACCTTTCTCAGCCCACACACAGTTTTCCTCCAGTTGGTGGAATAAAACATCCTCTCAACATTGGAAAGCTCTCCTCCCCCAAGCATCAAGGCTTCTTCAGGGGATGGGTGATGAGCCAAGCCACGCTGCAGTCGTCAGGTGTGTCAAAAGCATCCCGAACCTACCATTTGCCCATAAAGCATAACACAGAGACACTCGAAAAGGAAATTATTAGAAAATTGCTTTTCATCATAATTACCACAAATAACAAAGGAGAAACCAACTAAAGCAATGACTTAGAAAAGTGACTCAGTTTGGGCAATTACACAGATAAAAGCTGCATTCAGCGAGCCACTCATACAAATTTATTGTTCTCCGCCAACACTGATTATTTAGAGAGCTACAGTAAATATTTCACCATATGCTTCTAATAACTCAGAATATTTTTCTTAGAAGAGAACACATCTTCAGGACACTCTTAACATTGTAGATTACTAAGGGTATCAGCACTCTTAGAGAAAGCAGGTTTGAGTAAAAATATTAATACATTTTTCTTCCTTTTAGAACAATAGAAGACTGAGATACATGATGAGGACAAAAGGCATGAAGCACTAGACAAAGACTGGGAAACAATGATTTTATTTGCCTGAACCTAAATAAAATCTATACCAGAAATTAATTTTTATAAAAACAAAAAACACCTAGTCAAATGTAGGACTCAGGCTATCTGGGAGCTTCCCAAGTGGCTCAGTGATAAAGAATCTGCTTGCCAATGCACAGGACATGTGGGTTGGATCCCTGGGTCAGGAAGATCTCCTAGAGTGGGAAATGGTAACCCACTTGTAGTATTCTTGCCTGGAGAATCCCATGGACAGCGGAGCCTGGCGGGCTACCGTTCATGGGGCTGCAGAGTTGGACACCACTGAGCATGCATGCAGGATATTTGCCGATCGTAGTTCCTTTCCTACAGATATCCAATCAATCGATTAATTTAAAAGAAAACCAACTTCACCTGACAATACCCATTTCCTTTTCTCTTACTTTCTCCAAGCACTTGACATCATTGACATGTTAGGCGCCTAGATGTTTGCTCATTATCTGCCTCCCCAGTAGAATGCAAGCTTCATGAGAGCAAGAGCCTGTTCTTCCTTTCCCACTGAATCTCCAACATCTAGAACATCACCTTAACACATAGGAGATAGTACAGAATGATTGTTTGATGAATGAATGAATGAATGCACTTAGACCAGTACCAGACATAGCCTGATGTTACCCATTTCATTGTATTCACCACCTTATTAACTCACATGAATTGCAATTTTCCCTAGATTGTCTATGAAATATCAGTAGCCCAAAAAAGTTCTCGACTCAATTAGAAATGACAAGTGATCTTTATACTCTCTTTGGGCACTAGTCATCTTTTACCTACAGCTAGTAGATGATTTTGCTGCTTGTATATTATGATATGTCAACAACAATGTTCATAATATAGTTAAGGCCTGGCTTAAGCAACATTGTGAAGCAGATTAAGTTTGGGATACTTCATCCCCTCTTTCTGTACTTTTCTCTCTTTTCTGAGCTTTCTGTTACTTAAGTCAATTTATTTCTCCTATTGTGGAAAAAGAGTTGTCTTATAAACAAATTCAGAGTTCCCTGTTAGTTATTTAAAGTACTGTCTCTCTCAGTATGTTTGAATTTAAGACAGGACAATAGAGATAGAATAATTCTTAACCTGATGCTCAGAATCTGTAACTTTTGGAAACTGTTACCCTGTGGTGGGTAGGGGAGGCAGACAGGGATGGGTCTTTCCATCGCACCTGAAGTAACATTAATGGGGGGACTTTGGCCCACGATAGTTAGTTACAAAGAGCTGGACACGATTTAGCAGCGGAACAACAACAGCAAGTTAGTGGCTTAGACTGCCTCGTCTTCACTTACAGGCGCACTCCTTCTGAACCGAGCATGAGAGGGCAGAGGACGCTGATAGGCCCCAATAACTCCAAAGTGCTTTCCAATGAGTGCTTTCACTCTTTCATATAAAACTCATGCAGTGAAAACAGCATGGGATTGTGAGTTAGAAAGGCCCTGCCTCCCATTAAGAAACACTAATATTTCAGTGCACAGGGCCTCAGTCACACACGCATGGGATATGATTGCTAAATAAATAAATTGATAAAATTTTAAAATAAAACAGACAGATCAAAAGATTTGGTAATATTTACGAGAAAGGAGTACTCTTGCCTGGCAAATCCCATGGATGGAGGAGCCTGGTGGGCTGCAGTCCATGGGGTCGCTAAGAGTCGGGCACGACTGAGCGACTTCACTTTCACTTTTCACTTTCATGCATTGGAGAAGGAAATGGCAACCCACTCCAGTGTTCTTGCCTGGAGAATCCTAGGGACAGGGGAGCCTGGTGGGCTGCCGTCTACAGGGTCGCACAGAGTCAGACATGACTGAAACGACTTAGCAGCAGCAGCAGGAGAAAGGAGAGGAAGGGATTCGAAGAAGCAAAGTCAGTATGTACAGTTAAAGCCTTAATATCAGCAAAAGTCATTCTGTGGCTGTATTGCAGTTTCTCAGCAATAAAATTCCATGAAAATGACTCTTCTAAATTGTCAAGGGCCCAATCTTTGCACTACACGAACCAAACTCCTAAGAGATTCAATAGTTGTTTGTTTTGTCTCTGGTTTTAATATCCTACAGTAATACATTTTGATTAAGTCAGTAAATTACAATGGGGAAAGAGATATCAATTTCAAAAGCAAACTCAGACACTTCATACTGGATGGTTACGCCTAAGCACATGGTTTCCAAAGTCTGACTTCCATCTTCACTCAGCATCAAATTAAAGGGTTTTAAAACAATAAAAAATACATGAATCCCTTTCACAAGCAGGATGGAAGTGAATGAGGATATACATGAAATAGTTTCAGAAACACAGACTTTTTCATTACTCAATGATATTTTTTACTTAATAAATAAGAGGTCAATGATATGTTGAATAACTGCTAAGAAATATTTATCTGTGTGATTAATTGCTTAAAAAATGGTGCAATAAATTAATCAGTCAGGTGCTTTATTCTCATTTTTATAGTCATAATAATTTCTTAATGCACATCTGAACATAATATATGCACTTTAAACAAAACAACTAGACCATCACTGAGTAACACAAAAATTTGATTTCCAGAACTAAAAAAAAAAAAAAACTGTCTCAAAGTAAGCAATATAAAAATATTGAATGGCACAGAAAAAGACTTTTTTTTAATTTTAGAAAAAGATTTTTTGAGTTAGTTTTACATTTGCCTCCTGTGTTATTTTACTACTTTCATGGCAAATGGTTCAGCGTGGACAGAGTATAGCATCAGGGTGAATGGAAGAAATCTCAGAGCAGCTAACTTTTTTTTTTTTTTTGCATTTTTTTTAATTTTATTTTATTTTTAAACTTTACAATATTGTGTTAGTTTTGCCAAATATCGAAATGAATCCGCCACAGGCATACACGTGTTCCCCATCCTGAACCCTCCTCCCTCCTCCCTCCCCATACCATCCCTCTGGGTCGTCCCAGTGCACCAGCCCCAAGCATCCAGTATCATGCATTGAACCTGGACTGGCGACTTGTTTCATACATGATATTATACATGTTTCAATGCCATTATCCCAAATCTTCCCACCCTCTCCCTCTGAGTATCCACTTTGTCCTAGGCATGATAGGAGTACAGGGGACACTTCTGTACACTGGAAAGCTCTGCTCAACTTCCCTGCTTAATCTGTATCTGTAATATCACATAACTCTACATCCTGCTCCTCTATCCAAGACCCAGACACAGCAGACTATGCTAGCAGAGAACAACCGGCTGAACAACCCACAGGCAGGGCTGGACCAACAGATTCTCCCTCCAGAACAAAAACCAAGACACTGAAGCTGAGAGGTCGGCAGAGCTGACCACACGTATGCTGGCGAGTGGGCAGAGAAAGGCCGTCCTGGGAGAGAAATGGGAACCTCAGCCAGGTACACGGAAGGCAGTCAGTGAGGCAACACGAGGGGAGAACTGCACACACAGACAGACTGGGTAGAGACGGATAAATTGAGGCAGAGACTACAGACAAAGACGGACAGCAACAGGGAGAGATGGAGAGAGATGACAGAGACTGATCAAGACAGGTGGCGGCAACAGAGTCGGACAACAGAGACGATCAGTGGCAGGCAGCAACTCACAGAGACGATCAGGGAGAGAGATGGGGAAAGGAGAGAAGACAGGGTGCGAACAGAGGGGCATGGAGCAGGGGTGAGGGGCAAGGGGAGCCAACACAGAATGAGCCGGAACTGAAGAGCAAGCAGCCCCAAGCTAGAGACCCACAGACACATCTAGAGAGACAGTGAGGAGAGAGCTCAAAGCCCTCAGAGTTGGTACGGGAAAGATAGATTAAGGGCCAGAGAGAGATACAGAGAAGAAAACCAGAACATTCCAAGAGAAGGCACTGCTGGAGACAAGTGAGAGGCAGGCATTGAGAAGCTAGGAGAGAGAATGACAAAGTTAATTCCTGTATTGGGACCCAGGGAACAGGGGCCACCCCAGCGGCCCATGTCACAGATCTCAACCTAAGTCAGCCTCCAGTGATGGAAACAGCTCACTGTGACACTGGCCACAGTTCTCCAACTCGGCCAGAGCTGGCTCACCTGACCCTAGAAAATAGGACCAGCCAGCCTTAAAAGGAAATCTCCAACCCGCCAGCCAAACATGCTCTGGGTCTGAGATGCCTCTCCTAATGCTCTATAAAATTCACTCCTGGACTTCCCTGGTGGCTCAGTGGTAAAGAATCCACCTGCCAGTGCAGGGGACATGGGTTCCATCCCTGGTCTGGGATGATCCCACATGCAAAGCAGCTAAACCCATTCACCACAACTATTGAGCCTGTGCTCTAGAGCACGAGAATTGCAACTGCTGAAGCCCACGTGTGCCCTGGAGGGCTCAGCAACAAGAGAAGCCACCGCAATGAGAAGCCTGCACACCGCAAGTACAGAGTAGCCCCTGCTCCCCACAACTCGAGAAAAGCCTGCACGGCAATGAAGACCCCGTGTGTCAGTCGCTCAGTCACGTCTGACTCTGCGAATCCATGGACTGTAGCCCACCAGGTTCCTCTATCCATGGGATTTTTCAGGCAAGAAGACCAGAGTGGGTTGCCATTCCCTTCTCCAGGTGAGGACCCAGTACAGCCAATAAATAAAATCAATAAAAAAAGAAAAACCTCGCTCCTGCCCCAAATCCCTTGGAAAGCATATTCTTCCACCACAGGTGAGCCCTGCACTCCCACAGTCCATGGATTGTTTTCCCTTAAAGGACATCAACATCATTACTAACTTGCTTTAGCTTCATCATTTGACAAGAGTAACAGAGAAAAGCGGCACAGTGAATGAAGTCAGGCAGGAGCACAACCCCTGAATGACCTAGCCAGGTGGGAAAAGTATCAAAGGGGATTTTAGCTGACAGAAGAATGACTAAAAATTAGAACCTCCTCCATCTTTAAAAACTATCAGCTATCATTTCAAAGTGGCAGATCAAGAACATGTATTTACTTCCTCATCCTTGAATGATGGCTGGAAAATTCAAAGGGATATTCCCACAACATCAACGGGAAGGGTCACCAGTAGGCAAGAGCTAAGTTTCTGGAAGATGAAGGACAAGTGGAGGATGAAATGCAGCAGAGGAAGCCATGATTTTAAGATTCCAAAGGGATTTGGACAAGGAAGGGGCTAATGAGAACTGTTAGCTACTATCTAAGGCAGGAATGGGATTTGAGCAAAAACTGGGAAACCAATAGAAAGTCAATAGAGAAAAAGTCCACTCACCCTCCGACACATACCTCCATCCAAACACCCTGGCAGCCATGCCTCTACCTCTCAAGTAAAGAAACACATGGGGCTGGCTCAGAAGCAGTAGTCTGCCAACTGCAACATCCATCAGAAGTGCCTGGAGAACTCAGTAAAACACAGATAACAAGCCCCCATCCCCTGAGTTTTTGATTCACTACATATAAGGTTGTTGTTATAATTGCTAAGTCATGTCCAACTCCTTTGTGACTGCATGAAGCGCAGCCCACTAGGCTCCCCTGTCCATGGGATTCTCCCGACAAGAACACTGGAGTGGGTTGCCATTTCCTTCTCCAGGGGATCTTCCCAACCCAGGAATCAAACCCAAGTGTCTTGCATTGGCAGGCAGATTCTTCACCACTGAGCCATCAGAAATAAGATTTGCCCCAAGAATTTGCATTCCTATCAAGTTCCTAGAGGTTCTACCACTAGAAATTAAATGAAGGCAATTTTACTTAATCTCTTTTTTAAACCTCAGTTTCTGCAGTAGTAAAACGGAATAGTGAGAGTGCTCACAGGACAGTCTTAGTGAGATCAGAGATGATACGTGTGCAATCTTTGGCACACTGCCAGACACACATATGAGAAAGGTTTTTTAATTTGCCCAAGTCATGGTTATAACCAGTGATTATAATTGATGCTTTTAACAAGTATTTGCTTGCTTCTAATGTTTTTTGAATTCTGAGAATTTGAAAAGTGGAAAAAGATGGAAAAAGAACATGAAAATACCTCATTAAGCCTGTAGGTGACCAAGTTGTTGAGCTGCAAAGCAAGGACAGGTGCATGCTACCTTCACCAGGCAGAACACAGGTATTTTTCGTTCTGTTGAAGAGAAGAACCTGAATTCATACCTTCTCACCAAGGTCATGCCCACGACTGATACTGGTCTGGACAACAGGCTACTGAGAAGGTACTTGTCCAGGGAATGGGTAACAGGTCCTATGGTCAGAGTCCTGGCAGGTAAATAATGACACATTTAAGCGTGTAATTAGAAGATGATTTAATCAATGAACTATTAAGAAAAGCATGGGTCAGGTGGTAAACCAACTCTCTTGAGAAGAAAAAGCTCTGATTTATATCATTTGACAATTTCTGAGGGGTAAATATTCCCACATGGCAGAGTTCAAGCTACCAAGTTCCCTGAACTAGGAATACAGAAAAGATGAGCATAACCACATCTTGAAAGATAGTATTGATACCAGCCAGCTGCACCTGCCCCAGCATACCATGGGGGAAAAACTCAGGGACAGTGCAGGACCCCCAGCTAAACTGCAAGGTTTAGCCAAACCCAAAGAGAGTGATGGAGAAGGCAATGGTACCCCACTCCAGTACTCTTGCCTAGAAACTCCCATGGACAGAGGAGCCTGGTAGGCTGCAGTCCATGGGGTCGCTAAGAGTTGGACACGACTGAACAACTTCACTTTCACTTTTCACTTTCCTGCATTGGAGAAGGAAATGGCAACCCACTCCAGTGTTCTTGCCTGGAGAATCCCAGGGACAGGGGAGCCTGTTGGGCTGCCATCTCTGGGGTCGCACAGAGTCGGACACGACTGAAGCGACTTAGCAGTAGCAGCAAAGAGAGTGAGCTGCAGATGTAACCTTTAATCAAAGTAAAACAGATAGGCTACAATGATGACCTTGCAGGGAGGAAACTAGAGAATAAATACTACAATCTCCCCCTCCTCCTTCCCCATCTCACGGTGATATGAAGCCAGCCAGGAGTCAGGAAGCAAGGGAGCCTACAGACATAATCCACATAGGTCACCCTCCCAGGATGCAGAGCAGGTTACAGAAGAAAAAAGACTGGCCCAGCGATAAAGAATCTGCTTGCCAATGCAGGAGATGCGACAAACGCAGGTGTGATCCCTGGGTTGGGAAGATCCCCTGGAGTAGGAAATGGCAACCCACTCCAGTATGCTTGCCTGGAAAATCCCATGGACAGAGGAGCCTGGTGGCTACAGTCCTTGGGGTTGCAAAGAGTCAAACACGACTGAGCACAACAGAAGATAAAGCAGTACACTGGCCCTTGTAGGTGGTCAAAGCACAACCTTAAAGATTGCAGCATAGAATGCTAATCAATTCGGTCCCAATAATGCTGAGAGGAAACAAAAATAAAGAAAATCAAAACATAAAAATCCATGTAGATGAAGTAAATATATTTTCTTCGCCAGTTATAAAGCTCTAGTCTAAATACGCTTTCCAAATTCATTCTTAATAGAATCTGAAGTTAAGTGGTAGATAAATATTGGTAAAATTTGTCCAAATAGTATCATCTTTCAGATGCTAATTCCAGCACTCTGAGAACGCTGGTGGCGGGTTCCTACATCACTGCTGTAAGGAAAGAAGGAAGTAACTAGAGGCCATTTCTCTTCTTTATAAAAGTTCCTGAACTGTGGTGCTGGAGAAGACTCTTGAGAGTCCCTTGGACTGCAAGGAGATCACACCAGTCAATCCTAAAGGAAATCAGTCCTGACTATTCATTGGAAGGACTGATGCTGAAACTCCAATACTTTGGCCACCTGATTCAAAGAATTGACTCATTGGAAAAGACCCTAATACCGGGAAAGACTGAAGGCAGGAGAAGGGGATGACAGAGGATGGGATGGTTTGATCATCTACTCAAATAGACATGAGTTTGAGCAAGTTCCAGGAGTTGGTGAAGAACAGGGAAGCCTGGTGTGCTGACCATGGGGTCACAAACAGTAGGACACGACTGAGGAAATGAACTGAACTGATGTCACCAAGACCCTTTAAAAAGCTATGAGGAATGGGAGCCTTGAGGCACTCTCATTTAATAATTAACATTAATAATTACAAGATTAACTCAATTTCAGAACATCAGTTTTATGCAACATAAGACTAATAGAAAGAGCTGTCATTTTAATTGATAGAATGAACAATCTTAGGATGAGTAAGCAAACAGATTCTGATTAGTGGCATAATTCTCTAGTACCTAATCAAAAGAGCTGTAAGTAGTTTTTTTCCTCAGCAGCCACACAGGACTGTTAGAATAGAGACCATGAGAACTGAGGGAGACCCAAATTTGGCCAGACTGCAATCTGTTCAGCAAGACTGTACTTGCACAGAGAGCAGCTGGGGCATCAGACAAAGCCCAACATCTAAGACAGGCTGGAATCGCACAGCAGCGGGTGAGCAACCCGAGACCACGTGCCAAAGAGGACAGTGCAATGGGACATCCCAGAGGAGGGAGAGGCTATTAAGAAAACTTCCACCACATCAAAACCAAGCTTCATACATCCTGCAGTTGTCCCCTTTAAATTGACGTAAGGGACCTGGGCATCCCATATCCAATCTCACAAAAAAAGAATGAGCTATAAAATCTAAGAATAAGTTTGGGTGAGACGTTTATAATGGAAAAAATGTGTGGTAAGTACTGAGTCGGCATAGCATCTCTTAAATCTTTGCTGAGGTTTGCAACGCATGTTGGTCTTCATCCCTCTGCAATGAGCTGCAGCGTCACAAACATCACGCACATTTTGGGAGTCCCAGGCTCAAGCACAGCATCACGCACAGAGGGGGCCCACCACGTCTATGAAGCTGAGCTGGAGGCTAGTCTTAGCTTTTCAGTCTGTCTTTGAGTTTTGATTCCTCCATGATAGCACTGCCCCCACTTCAGTCACTTTCTTTCTTTCCCTAAAATAAACATGTCATTCACCTCCTAGTCCCTTCTCACTTTCAGCCTGAATTCTTACATATGTCCCCGGAGTTTTTCCATTTGAGAAAATGAGTCTCTCACACACACACACTTGCATGTGTCCTTTGCACACAATTCTCACTGTGCGAGTCTTTCCTATCATTTACCATCATGGTGCGGGAGTTCACACTACAGGAATATTTAAACAGAGTAGATAGCGAGAGCTGGACAATGAAAAGAAGGCTGAGTACTGAAGGACTGACACTTTTGAACTGTGGTATTAGAGAAGACTCTTGAGAGTCCGTTGGACTGCAAGGAGATCAAACCAGTCAAGCCTAAAGAAAATCAACCCTGAATATTCATTGGAAGGACTGATGCTGAAGCTGAAACTCCAATACTTGGCCACCTGATGCGAAGAACTAACTCATTGGAAAAGACTCTGATGCTGGGAAAGACTGATGGCTGGAGGAGAAGGGGACAACAGAGGATGAGATGGTTGGATGGCATCACTGACTCAATGGACATGAGTTTAAGTAAGCTTCAAGAGAGGGTGAGGGACAGGGAGGCCTGGCGTGCTGCAGTCCATGGGGTCACAAAGAGTCAGACACGACTGAACAACTGAACAAGAAGATAGTGAAACCTCCCAAAGGACAAGGGCAAGTTTTGTTTTCATTTCATTTTGATCACGTGCTCACCATTAACATGACCCTGAGTGACCCTGCTTTATTGGTTACTAGATTGGGCAGTGCCATTATTAAAGGATAAAATAGCATGTGTCGACAAGGGTGTGCTGTGGAGTGCTGAAAACTCTCATACACTGCTGGAGGGAGTGAAAAATGATACAAGCCCTTTGGAAAACTGTTTAGCAGCATCTGCCACAGTTAAACAGAGGCATCCTATGTACACACTCAATATACGCCCAAAGACATGAAAAATATTTGTAGCAGCATTAACAGCAAAAGTCTGCAAACAACTCACACGTGGTTGGAGGAGGTCAGTGAGAGGATGTGACCGCTAGCTGACCATTGAGCTGGACCCAAACAATCAGAGGCGCCTCACCCCTCCCCTGTCCTTGGGATGTACATTCTGCCCACTGCTCCCACAGTAGGAGCCATCCCAAGGAGAGAGGAGGGTGTTGTTGAGACCATCTAGACCAGCAGTCCCCAACCTTTTCGGCACCAGGGACTGATTTCGTAGAAGACAATTTTTCTACAGGTGGAGGGGGATGGTTTCAGGATGATTTAAGCGTATTACATTTATTGTGCACTTTATTTCAATTACTACATCAGCTCCACCTCAGATCATCAGGCATCAGATCCCAAAGGTTCGGGACCCCTGATCTGAGTGAATATGTGACTGAATCCAGTAAAGGCCTCTTTTTAACGTTTAAGTTTTGGCAGGTGGGTGTGGAGATCTACTCACACTGCAGTGCCCAAGACAAACCCAATGAGTTCCCTCACTTATTAAAGCTGCCACCTACCAGTCGAGAGTGGGCTGTCTCTTTCTCCCACCTCTCCTTGCCCTCCCTATAAGGGGGGTGTCCATCAAAGTAGAATGGATAAATACAATGCATAGTGTGGTCATTCCATAAAGTGCTATATAGCAGTGAAAAATGAACAATGAAAGCACATGCAACAGCAGCACGGAGGAGTCATCAGCTGATGAAGGATCCACGCTGCACGTCCCATGCATATAAAGCTCAAAACAGACAAAGTGAACTAGTGTTCGGGAACGCAAAACAAGTGAAATTATGGGGCAGAATATGAAGAAATTATGGTCACCGTGAACTCAGGAGATATCTCCCTTTGGGAAGTAATGAACATGGGAACAGGAAGGTCCCAGGAGTCCTGGAGTGCTGGCAAGATCTCACTAAGGTGGTGACAGAACATTATAGAAATGTATTAATCTACACACGGTGATTTCATGTGCATTTTTATTATTTTAAAACAAACCAAAAAAAAGTTTTAAAAAAACAAGGAAGAGGGGAACTTCCCTGGTGGCACAGTGGATGAGAATTTGCCTGCCAATGCAGGGGACCCAGGTTCAATCCCTTGTCCAGGAAGATCCCACATGCCACAGAGCAACTAAAGCCCGTGAGCCACAACTACTGAGCCCGCGTGCATAGAGCCCGCGCTCCACAAGAGAGGCCGCTGGAATGAGAAGCCCACACACTGCAGCTTCTTTGAACAAATAACTAAAGTATATTTTAAACGTTTATTTACAAGCCATTAACTATCTAACCAAAAATAAAGAGGCAGGAAAGAAACAGGGAGCTTCAAGGTAATGTCGAAGAAACCACTGCCAAATGGAGTCCAATCATCAGTGAAGAGTTAGTGTTGGAAAGAACGAAGCCAAAGAGTCCATTTATCACAATGTTCCTCAAAGGCTTCTATTCTTTTATGATAGATTATTAAAATATATGGATTTCATAAAAGTCAGGGAGTTTGGAAAACGTGTTGCCTTACATTAAATCAGAGGCTCCGTCTTCTGAATCTCCCAGCTACTGTCAGCCAATAGATTAAACCTGTGAGTCTTTCAGAGAAAGTGAACTGAGCCAAGGTTGAGGATTATCTTCGAACATATTACAAGGGAAAAAAAAAAACAACAACAGTTCTGTTGAACTGGTAATAATTCAGATTACCACCTACTCTGTGTTCAGAGCAATATGGGACTTTAATCAGTTTTCTGTTTCATAAATATTCCCAGGGCTCAACACTTTCTGAGGAGACGCAACATTACCCATGGCTCTCATCCTGTTTGCTAAGTACCTACATCAACAACCTGAACCAACTTAACGCCGTACAAAAACACAGCTGATTTAGCAATCTGTAAATTATACATGTACATAAATCTGTACCCAAATGTGTCATGTTTCACTCCTCCTAACATGCATGGGTTCTTAACTGGCACCTACAATTGTTTGATATAGGTTTACGAACACTAAAACATATGTTCTGCCTAGAATGGGACCATTTAGGGTAATATTTTTGTAGTTTCCTGGCACCGAGATCTGACAGCCTCCCTAAGACAGATCTATTTGCTTCAGCAAGGATTCTGACAGTAAGTGCTACAGATTTAAGCAACCATCAAAAAATATTCTGGAACAACACTTTTCAAGCATGAATATCAAGAGAAACAGGCTGGCTTTGCCTAAGTGGCCACAAAGTCAGTAGAAGGATCTGAAATGATGATAGTCAAAATCAAATCCGATCCGGGGCGCTAATTATGCCCTCTGACTACTTACAGCTAAGCAAAAAAAAAAAAAAACAGGTAATTTCTTTCAAATGGTTTCAGGATATATAAAAGAAAATTAAACTAGATTTAAGTCCCACCAAGACCAGGAATCTTTTAAACTTTTTTAGAAATAAAATGTCAGATCTAAATAAGAGTTGTAGCCAGGAAACACTGTGGAATTAGAGCCGGGTCCTGGGACCCAGACTCACTAGAATGTAACTTACTGAAGGTAAAGAGGATCTCCTGCTTTCTACTATATCCCCAGCATTCAATAAATATGCTCAATAAATCTTTGTTGAATGAACAAACCAGTAACAACTGCTGACTAGTCCCTGAGCTGCCTCTTACTAACTAAATGTAGGTAAATGACTTAACCTGAAGATCCTTAATCCCTGAATTTCTAAAATGGAGACTCTGCACCTCCTTTGCTGGCTTATGAGAATCAAAGGTGATATTCCATGGAAAGTGACTTAATACTTTACAAAAGGCACAGAGAGAGAGAGAGAGAGAGAGAGAGTGTGTGTGTGTGTTACCCCACCTGTGACTCCAACTAAACCACTGACAAAGGTGAAAACACTGCCCTTCCTTGAAACAGAATTAGCTTGTCCTTTGCCCTATGATTCTGCTTGGATGTGGCAGCATGGCTGTTAGCCAAAATAGATGCTGTTCTTGTTGTTGTAACATTTTATTTAATCTCCACTGGGAAATTGTGCTTCTCTGGAGAATGGTAATACAAGGAAGGTCATTTCAAGGTAGAGTATAAGCATGACATGGGGGTCAAAGGGCTTAGGGGTTTCATCAGTTCTGCCCTTAAATCTTTGAGAAAATCCACTTGCTTTTGTTTCTTTATACCACGTTAGGGAAGGAAAGGTAGACAACAAAGCATCTAAGGCCTGTCTGGGTTCTATTTCCCAGATACCAGATATTCAAATACCCCAGAACAAAGCCAGTTCTATTATCCATTAGCACATAATGAGAGATTTTTTTAAAGGATGATGAAAACAGTTCTACAAGCTAAGTCACAATGGCTGGAGAAACAATGATGCTATAAGAAAGATGAATGATTCCTTCTAGAGCTGCCTCAGGCACTGTCTGCCTGCCACTTCCAATAAGTCACTTAACATTCCTGGGACTCAGTGTTTTGATCTGTAAAAGAGGAACAATAATACTGCATAGGACCACTGGGCGAAAACACCTAAGAAAATTATCAAAAAGTACTATTTTAAGGTAAATGCTATTTAAACAATTTCATGCCCCCCTCCCAAAAAGGCTGGTGGATTCTAGAAGGAGACAATCAATATTTTTAAATAGATTTTTTCCATCACAGTAAAATAACATGATGCTGGTAGATACTGTGATACTTCCAAGAGTCCAGATTGTTTTTCCTATTTGGGCTCAGGAAATACGAAGACAGGGGTCACTAAAAACTGAAATCTCACAACCTTGAAACAGTAGATCATTTTAAATGTTCATCCGTCTTTCCTCCCAAGATGTTTTGGTTTCGTTGTTGATGTTGTTTTGGTTGGTTGGTTAATTGAAGTCAAGCTGTTGGAATTGGAGCTGAAATTAAAGCGCCAACGCTGACAACATTGCCTGCTACTTATTCTATTAACATTCCATGTCTGCTTACAGAGGGGAGGAAGCGCCAAGAAGATCAACTAAATCAGAAAGTGTCCTGCCTTCTCAGTTCCAGGAGTTTTTGTAATCGTGTCAACTCCAGAATTCGTATCTTTTTTGTCATTTTACTGTGGTTATTAGCTCCATGATTCTTCATTTCCTCCTATAAGCCTAAGGAACCTTGTGATTGTCACTTTTAAGATTCTCTTACCACTCTCTCCACTCAAAAACATGATAAGGTATATATTAGATATAGTTTTCCCTCATATTTAAAGGGTGCTACCTCTTCACCAAAAAAATGCAGTTGTCATTGATTCTTATGAGAAAGTTGATGTCACTGTCAATGGGATCCTCAAATAGCACGACTCCCTTGATAACCCACAACAGGCCAATAACAACAGCAATCACAGCAAATTAACTCTTAAACAGCGATTTTACTTAAAGAGCCATGATCATCTGCAGCTTTTTCACAGCCGAAGAGTTCATTGTGGCTGTTCACATAGTAATTAGCATTCCCTTCTCTCCTCAGGTAATGGCTGGGACTCTGTTAGAAAGCCACCTTAGTTTGAGGAAGCCCTTGAAAGGAAAAGGGCTTCCCTTGTCGCTCAGCTGGTAAAGAATCCACCTGCAATGCAGGAGACCTGGGTTCGATCCCTGGGTTGGGAAGATCCCCTGGCGAAGGGAAAGGCTACCCACTCCAGTATACTGGCCCGGAGAATTCCATAGACTGTGTAGACCACGGGGTAGCAAAGAGTCGGACAGGACGGAGGAACTTTCACTTTCACTTTTGAAAGGAAAGGTGATTGACCAGAAATTCTTCAAGAGGCACATTTCTAAAAAGTGCCTGAATAATACATGATGATTTGCTATCCCAGTTGATAAGTTATTTATTAGAAGATAAATTTAAATCTGTTTTTAATTATAAAGAGTATTTTCTAGTAGCATAAGTCACTTTCATGCCCTTCCCCTGAATCCCAAACTAAATCCTAATAGAAGTGCAGAGTTTTAACACAATTTCCTGCAGGCTCGGCAACAGTGATATTTACACATTTTAAAAACCCATTTCCTGAGTTGGCTCTTCACCTCCTCCCAACAGAATGTCATTTGTCTCTGGAAGGAGAGGGGACCAGGAGCCTGTATAGAACGTCTCTAGGCTTGTCCTCTGTCATTTTAGCCTGTTTGATGAAAGGCTGTGCACTGCATCTTCCAACTGCTGAGCTATTCCAACTGCCCTGTAAGCGCTTTACCCTGGAAGCTCTGCTGTGAGTACTAAAGGCGTTTGAAATTATTGCATTCTATCCCTGCTCCTAGGACTTTCCACCACCTCATGTCATCTTAATGCCACTGGGAAAGAGAGGGGCTTGAGCTCTGGTTTATCGATACATTTACAGTTTGGGTGAGTTTGAGAATGTACAGGGGAGCAAGAGTTATAAAACACTGCTGTGGTTTGGAAGAGAGAAATGATGACAGGTTTATACGTGCGCCCCTCCACTTTGCACTCGAGTTCAGGAAACTCTGCCCTTCATGAGCCTTAACTTCGAAGGGTGTGGGTGGGTGAGGAGGTGGAATCCGGCAGCCTGCAGCACGTCCCTAGGTTCCCACGTCCCTACCCCTCGGACTTTTCAGCTGCCTGGGTGGGAGGTAGAAGCAGCAGCATCCTCCTATCCCTCGGGACCGGGACTCGGAGGTGCCGGTCTCTCCTGGGGCTCTCTCCGGGGGGAGGCGACGCCGCAGGCAGCGGCCAGAGAACCCAGAGAGCCTTAACGGAGGGGCGAACAGTACCTATGGGGAAGGCGCTGCCGTTTCTGCCGCGATCAGCTTCCCATCACTTTTCCCGGGACTTTGCTCGTCAGCTGTCACACTCCCGGGAGAGGAGACTGAGAAGGCGCGCGAAAGGCCCCCAAAAGCGACCCCAGGAGAGCTCTCCTCTTGGGATGGAGACCCATTAGACCCCACCCCACTCTACCCACCCTTCCCATCCCCCGGGAGTCAGCCCCGAACCGCGGCTCCCAGCAGAGCCCCGGGGTTCTGCTGCGTCTGCTGGTGCCGAGCGGCGGGAGGCGTCTGCAATAAAGGCACGGATAAAAAGCCGGGGTGTCAAATCCGAATGCACCTCTTACCATTGGACCGCCGGACAATATTCTCCAGAAACGTGTTTTGCGGGGCCACCAGTCCCTTCCTGCCCCCAGCCATGGTCATCCTCCCGGCAGCTCGGGGTCTGGGGGGCGTCCCGGCACGGCGACTCACGGCAGCCTCAAGCTGGGCGCGGGGCCCGCGAGCGATCCCGGCTGGAAGCGCCCCATGCGCTCCACGCGGACCCGGGCGGGCAGGGGCGGCGGCTCCCTCCTGCTGCCACCCTCGCGCCCTCTTCGCGCCTCCCTCCCCTCTGCCCGCCTCGCTGTGTACTCGCGCGGGGCTCGCCGCGCCGCAGCCGCCTCCGGGTGGGCGGGGGGGAGCCGCCGCAACCGGGCCCGCGGCGCCCCCTACAGGGCCTGTGTCCCCCGCCGGCCTGCGGGAGACCGAGCGGGGCGCTCCCGCAGCGGCTGGGAAGCCGAGCGCCGCGGCGGGCTAAGGCTGGACGGGCAGCGCCGCGCTCTGGCACAGGCCGGGAAACGTGCTCAAGGCGCGCCTTGGGTTGGGTGGCGAGGGGAACGTTGGAGCTGCTGTCTCTCGGAGGGTTCACTCCCAACGAGGTCGCAGGGAATCTTGGAGGAACGTGGCACTGTACCTCTCTTCCCTTGCTCCGTTCCAGGCCGGAACCCTTGGGACCTCTAAAACTCTTGAAACCCTTTCCTGCTGGCCCCCTAGGGTCTCTTAGCCTCGTTTGTGAAAGTTACCCCACCTGCATTCTGAAGCCAGTGTTTGACCATTAATTAATGAAGTACTTAAGGGCTCAGGCTTGCAGAGTGACTGGTTGGATTTCAGAACAGCTGTCTTGGGTTGCTTTTAAAGATAACCTAAAGTCAAAAACGCACGCTCCAGACATTTGACAAGTTTGCGGGCTGACTGTCTCCATTTCCACTCTTATCCAGTGAATATTTTAGCAAAGACCAAGAAAATACATGTATATTTACAGAAAGGTGTTCTGTTTGTTTGTTAGCAGAATCACAACCTGTTATGATCAGTGTGTAAGATTAGGAAACAACCAAGCTGTCTGACAAACATCTAAACAGGCGGGATGGGGCTTGTCCCTGAGGGCAAATGCTTGGAGGTTGGGGTTGGGGTGGGCAGCTTCCCCAGGCATTTGACATCAATTAAAAACCGCAGAGGACTTCCCAGGTGGAGCTAGTAGTAAACAACTCGCCTGCCAATGCAAGAGACATGGGTTTGATCCCCTGGCCAGGGAGATCTCCTGGAGGAGGGCATGGCAAACCACTCCGGTATTCTTGCCTGGAGAATCCTATGGACAGAGGAGCCTGGTGGGCTACAGTCCATGGGGTCACAAAGAGTTGAACACTATTAAGTGACTTAGCACACAAAAACGCAAAAACTGCAGCCTTGACAGGCACACTGCTATATTTAAAATGGATAACCCACAAGGACCTACTGTACAGCACAGGAAACTCTGATGGATGTTACGTGGTGCACCGAATGGGAGAGGAATTTGGAGGAGAATGGATACATGTATATGTATGGCTGAGGCCCTTAGCTGTCCACCTGGAACCGTCACAACATTGTTAATTAGGCACACTCCAATACAAAATTAAAATTTCAATAAAAAATGAATTAATTTTTGAAAAGCACAGCCTTGACTTGATGGATGGGCCACCGTGTTCAGGATGCTGTGTTGATCTTCACACCTGCCTCCTGGTATAAGAAGAATTACATCAACTCAAGATTTCTGGGCAGGAGCTCAGACTGTTTTAGGAGATTTTTACCGGCACATGGGCTTTATCTGTTTTTTCACTGTCTCCAGAGAGTGTATGACCAGAGACTAAAGAACTGCCCCATAAAAAGAATGAGTTGATTGTTTCTTAATCAGTTTCATGCTGGGACAAGCAACAGTTAACACAAGAATGTAAGAGGCAAAAAACTGACTGTGCAACCTCAGCTGTCCAGGTTAACCATCCTGACGCATCCTAATATTTTGTAGATACCTTCTCAGTTTATTCATCTCTCAAATAGAGGAACTAATTCTTGTCCAGCAATCTCTCAGAGATGCCTTGAAGATCAAATGTGATTGATTAGGGGCTGCTGCTGCTGCTGCTGCTAAGTCGCTTCAGTCGTGTCCGACTCTGTGCCACCCCATAGACGGCAGCCCACCAGGCTCCCCTGTCCCTGGGATTCTCCAGGCAAGAACACTGGAGTGGGTTGCTGGGTTGCCATTTCCTTCTCCAATGCATGAAAGTGAAAAGTGAAAGTGAAGTCGCTCAGTCATGTCCGACTCTTAGCGACCCCATGGACTGTGGCCCACCAGGGTCCTCCGTCCATGGGATTTTCCAGGCAAGAGTACTGGAGTGTGGTGCCATTGCCTTCTCCTATTGATTGGGGAGAGCCCCCTAAATTGTAGAGTAGTATACCACAGTCAGATGTCATCATTAGAGTGACCAAATAAATCAGGCCGTTACAGACATCATCCTGTGTCTCACCTTGTGGAGACACAAAGTGGATGGATGGTAGCTTTTGGCAGTTAGGGAAGGCTTGCTTGGGCCTTGGAACCAGTAATGATATACTTCTTCCACAAGGTAAGATTCTACCAGGCACATCCATCACCCAGCTCAGAGCAGTGATTTCTTAAACCCTAGCTCCGTCTAGTGGTTCTTTGCTCTATTACAAATGAGATAACAAGCAGTGCGGATGAGAACTTGGAGATGTATTGATGCTGAGTTGGTTCGGAGGTGTCTGCCTACTTCATTTGAATCAATTCGTTTGAATAAGGCTCTTAAGGTTATGTAATCTACTGCAGGCCCAAGGGGAGATTTTTCATAATGATATTAAATCTGTCAAGCAACCTCATAATCCTGCTTGTGAAAGGAAGATAAAGAAAAGAATGGGTGGGACGGGGGAGCTATCAGAGAGAGTTAATAAAATTTCTCAGATTTTAATGAGCTCTCGTGTTCCAGGGCTCGGGTATAAAGGAAACAGATGATGTTCATTTAAGGTGAGGGATGTTAAAGCTGTGGCAGGCTACCTGATAAGAAAAAGGGGCAGAGATATCTTCCATTTTTAATTTCAGACGTACTACTACTACTACTGTGGTTCTCAGCACGCACTGTGTGTGTGTGTGTGTGTGTGTGTGTGTGCGTGTGTGTGTATTGGCACCAATTTGAATACTGTCACTTTTAGTGGCACCCTTGAAAAGATTAAAAGACCTAAAACATCATTTAAACAGTCAGAAATCTTTAACCATTATCTCTACTCAGCGTGAGGATATCTCATGGCATCTACAAAAACAAACACATCCTCTGCCCCGCATTCCCTTGGCACTCAACACTGCCTGACTGTAGGAATAAAGCTGTGTTCCGCCTTGCCCAGGTTCTCTTTGCTATTCGCAGGCCTAGGTTGCATGTGTTCAGTAAACACACCCTCTTTGTTGGGACTGGCTAGACAGTACAGTATATTACGCTCCTTGCCTCTTACTTCCCACCTTTTGTCCCCTACTCTGTATTCACTTCCAGGAGCTGCTCAGCTTAAAGTTCTGTCTGAGATCTAGCACTATAATGTAGGAAAGTCAGCTAGAACAAACTTTAATCTTACAAATTTGTCAACACTGCTAACACCTTTGTAAAAGAGTCACAGTACAGCAATGTACCTCTGTATTCTTATATAACAGGCAAAGCCACTTTTTATTCAAAGGAACAACTTTAAATAACTGGGACCAGAGCTCCAATTAGACTGCCTCTGTCCCTCTCTGCAGGAAGTGGGCTACCTCTGTCTAGAGGGTCTACCAAGAACAATACAGAGTCCGAAATGAAAACTTCTAAAATTGTATACCACTGTCTTTAACCAGTGTCTCAGTGGTCTTCCTTCCCTATGCCCTCAGTATTGTGGTTTCCCCTGGATTATAACACGTGCTTTGTCTGTATCATACAATAGATGGTGAGCTGAAACACAGATGAACTTCACCAATCTTTGTTTTCATATATATAATTGAGCCATGGTATAATTGATGAATTCACAAAAGTAGTTCACAGTGATGGAGACACTACAGAGAGAGCATGGAGATAGAGCTCTACAGAATGGCTGGGAAAAGAGTTTGGGAGAGGACAGAAAAATCTCAAAGCCAAACAAAAAATATGTATCAAATGAAGAGGAAGACAGTACCACGCACCAGGAGTAGGGTGAGGGGGGAAGATGGCATCATGCAAAGACAAGAATTACATTTTTTCCTTTCAATAAGACCATGAAGTATAAGAAACAGATTTCAAAAGCCCAGAACCTCTCAAACATAGGAGAGTCGCCCATGAGCCCTGGAAGTTCTCAGAGGAAGAATGGGCAAACAAGGGTGTTTCCTCTGCAGAAAAGAATAAGCATCAACAGGAGAAACTGAACCCAGAAGGGACTTCACCTACCTGGCCACCATGAGTGAAATATCTAAAAGAGGGGGAATATGCAGCATGCATGGGAAATTTCAGCTTCTATGACCCAGTGACTGATTTATTATATGTAATTTCTGTTCGCAAAACATATTGTCCAATAGATGTACAGGAAATGTGTTGGGGAGGCCATATCCATTGGAAAGATCTGTTCTGTATTATGGGGCTTCCCAGGTGGCTCAGTGGTAAAGAATCCTCCTGCCCATGCAGGAGACATAGGAGATGTGGATTTGATCCCTGGGTCAGGAAAATCCCCTGGAGGAGTAAATGGAGGAGTACACCCTCTCCAGTATTCTTGCCTGGAAAATTCCATGGACAGAGGAGCCTGGTGGGCTACAGTCCATGGGTCACAAAGAGTTGGACTCGACTGAGCACATACACAGGCATATTCTGTATTATGGACACCTACCTCCACCAAGTGCTGGGAAAAAGGAGAAAACCTGCCTCCATAAGAATTGTAGCCTATGAATCTAATTGACTGGAGGGTGTCACACTGATGTAGGTGCTACGCTCAACTCTGGCTAACCCAATAGGCATTTTTAAACATTTGCAGAACTGGATTATATCTTTCTAAATGCCCAAAGCCTATTATCCTTCTTTCTCATTTCCTCCTATCAAAAAAGAACAAGGTATTTTATCACATCCCTCTCATGGAAAATAATGAAAAGCATTTACAACTGTCTCATTTTATTGTGCAAACATTCGCTCAGAGTCTAGCATACACCAGATGCTGGAATAGGTTCTAAGGGTGAAAAGAGGGTTGTGAACCTGCCCCCATGAAGCTCAGGAATCAGTGAGTACTTAGCTTCTTTATGATTTCTCTCCTTTCTGCTACTTTCCTCTCTCAGTTGTGTCCTCCAAACCCTGCTGTCTTTGTCCACAAACTACATTTCAGCTTGATCTTCGCACCGAAGACTTTCCTTCTCTTCACTGAGACTTGTCTCTCCCCAAAAGTCTTGGAGTCCCACAGATCACACTCCTTTAGAAGATATTCATCTGCCATGGCCCCTGCTCCTAGAAGCCAGAAGTGAAGTGGGAATTCATCAAGAGTAGGCAGTTGGACGCACAAGCGCAGAGCCCAAGAGAAACATCTAGGCAGAGCCAGAGATTGAAAATCACTAGCTTATAGCCTTCAAAAGAGAGTGAGAAGGAGCAACCTAGAAAGTAGGGATAAGCCATGAGAGAAGTCTTTAACTGGGAAGAGTAATGAACACCATCATATGCATATGTATGTACGTACTAAGCTGCTTCAGTCGTGCCTGACTCTTGGCAACCCTATGGACTGTAGCCCGCCAGGCTCTGTGGTCCATGGAATTCTCCAGGCAAGAATATTGGGTTGCCATTCCCTTCTCCAGGGGATCTTCCTGACCCAGGGATCAAGCCCATGTCTCCTGAGGCTCCTGCATTGCAGGCAGGTTCTTTATCATGAAGCCACCAGGGAAGCCCAGATTTATTTATTTATTCTTGTGTGACATCTGGGATCTTAGTTCCCCAACCAGGGATTGAACTCGGTGTGTTGCTGTAAAAACTGGAGAATGTCCCTGGGACAGAATGATCAGTTGGTCTTTTGAGACCTTAGTGGAAATATTTTCAATGGAATAGTGGGGACAAAGCCATATTACAATGGTTTTAAAGAACAATTAGAAAGTTACAATCCAGATAGCAGACTGAGCTAGTAAAAACTGCCCTTCTACCTCAAACATAGAGAAATGCCAAATAAATGGTTTTTAAGCTTATCTTCAATATACTGCCAAGATCAAAACAAGTCAAAAATAGGCAGGAATCCATTGCAGTTGTGGGAATACATGGGGAGCAGCAGGGGAGTGTAACCTCCAAAGAAATGCTCCTTAGGGTGTCCAGTTTTGGTATTGGTGTGACGGTTCTGAGGACAGAGGCCCCATTCATGGTGGGGAAACTGGAGCTGAGTCTCCACTGGACCCAGGAACCTGGAAAAATAGAACCTACAAGCCTGAGCTCTCAGCTGGTCCAGAACATGGGTGGAAACAGTAAACCTTCACAAATCGGAACTCCTAGACCACTCAGTCTTCCACATTAATGGGACAGGATTCTCCCAGCTACCCTCACAGTGTGGAATCTTGTGCTAAGAAATTTATACAGAAATGTCACATAGCCCCATCAGAAACCAGTAAGAAACTGCCACTGCAGGAAAAACATATACCAACCAATATACCTTAAGATCCAACTGATAAAAATTACCCCCAATAGAAAGCATACAGACATAATTATAAATCATACCAAAAATAATTCTACATCATAAATGAAGTCAAATAAAAAATTGGAGAAAACAGCAACTGAGAAACAAGGCAGGTTGCAGCAAGTTGAGACTTTAAAATGTGTATTTTATATATTCAGAGAATAAGAAAGAAATATAAACCTTAGGGTGAAAATAAGACACTATGACAAAAAAACAGGCAGATTTTGATCAAAATTAAACAAAATTTAAAACAGTCATGGAAACAAAAACTCCCCGGAGTATATTATTCAGTAGTCTAGACCCAATTAGCTGGAAAGGAAATTACACAGAACATAGCCTAGAGAAATAAACAAATAGGGAATGTAAATGATAAGTGGATGGAGTGAAAGGCTCAAACATACATCTAAAAAGAATCCTCTAAGGAATAAAAACATATATGGAGAAGAAGCAATATTCAAAGGGACAATGAGAATAAATTTTCCAGAATTAAAGAAATCAAATATCTCCCAATTAAACTCTCAGATTGAAAAGGCAGGATAAATGAAAACAAATCCAAACCTAGACATATAGAAGTGACACTCCAGAGCGTAAAAGGAAAAGAGGAAATCTTGAAAATTATCATAGGAAAAAATAGATCATCTACAACAATGTGAAGATGATATTGACATCTCAATCTAACAAGAGAGTTAAAAATGATGGAATACGCCAGTGGTTCCCAACACGATGGCTAAACTTCAAAAGACTGACAGGGCAAAATGTTGACAAGGATGTGGAGCAAACAGAACTCTCAAACATTGCTGTGAGAGTCTGAAATGATTTTTAAAAATCACTTTGGAAATAGCCTGGCAGTTTCTTACAAAACTATCGATAACCATTAACCCATCCCACACCCCAGAAATTCCACATACATTCAAAAAAGATTTGTTTGTATCTGCTTCATTCATAACAGTCAAAGACTAAAAGCAGCATGTGTCCGTCACCAGCAGAATAAATAAACAAACCATGGTATACCAATATGATAGAATACTGCAGAGTAACAAAATGAAACAAACTACAGTTAAAGGCAAACAACGCAGAAGAATCTCAACACATTACATTGAGTGAAAAAGCCTTAGACTAAAGAGTATATGGTATGTTATTTCATTCATACAGAGTTCTAGAACAAGCACATGAGGTGAAAAAGAAATCAGAACAGTATTTGTCTCTCAGGGGGGATACTGAGCATTGCCTAGGGAGGGACATGATGAAATTTTCGGGAGTAATAGCAACATTCTATATCTTCATGAAAGTGTGGGTTATGTGTGTATATGATTTGTCAAAACTCAAAAAATGATACATTTGAGTTTTATGCATTCTGCATATTTTATTTCAAAAAAGAAACTCTACATATTGAACCCTAGCTAGTTATATTCAGGCTAATCATTTAGGAGTAAAGTATATGGATGTCTACAACTTATTGTGAAATGCATCAAAAAATAAGATAAATAGACACGATAAAACAAAAACATCACAACGTAATGACAGTAGAATCTGTATGGTTGCTATGTAAGTGTTCACTGTACAAGTCTTTCAAATTTTCTGTGTTTTTGAATTTTTTTCATATCCATCTGAACCATTTTAAAGGGGGGATAAAGTAAAGACATTAACAGAGACAGGCTAAAACTTATGGACATTTGCTGAAAGAACTAGCTAAGAATTAGGAAAAAAAGAACTAGAAGAAAAAAAGTGGATTACATGATGCAATAATGACAGAGAAACTGGTAAAAACATGGTAGTAGACACAAATAAATATTGACTTCTAGAAATAGTGAAGGCGATGGCACCCCACTCCAGTGCTCTTGCCTGGAAAATCCCATAAACAGAGGAGCCTGGAAGGCTGCAGTCCATGGCGTCACTGAGGGTCAGACACGACTGAGCGACTTCATTTTCACTTTTCACTTTCATGCTTTGGAGAAGGAAATGGCAACCCACTCCAGTGTCCTTGCCTGGAGAATCCCAGGGATGGGGGAGCCTGGTGGGCTGCCGTCTATGGGGTCACATAGAGTCGGACACGACTGAAGGACTTAGCAGCAGCAGAAATAGTGAGGACGATAACAGATAAATTAGAGAAGTGTTAAAAATACGGTGACAGTAAAATACTTGATAACAGTGGAATGAATAATGGAAACTGAAATGTTTCAAAATCTTTGTCTTCTAAAGCAAGACTGCTAAATTTTAGACTCTGTTAGAAAATTTAAAACTTTCAGACCAGTGAGGGGAAATAAGAATGGGCATAAAGAAAATATAATCAAATCAAAATATGCCACGTAAAGAGCAAAAAGATGTAAAGAATTAATATGGTAGATTAAAATATACATTAAAAGTGGCAGAAATGCCCCAAAATATGTCAGTAATCGCAATGCGTGTGTGTGTGTGTGTGCGCACCTGCAGACGTGCACACGTAATTGCTTCAGTTGTGTCCGACTCTTTGCAACCCCATCAGCTGTATGTAGCCCACCAGGCTCCTCTGTCCATGGAATTTTCCAGGCAAGAATAATGGAGTGTGTTTCCATGCCCTCCTGTAGGGGATCTTCCCAACCCAGGGATCAAACCCATATCTATTAAGTTTCCTGCATTGGCAGGTGGGTTCTTTACCACTGCTACTGCTAAGTCACTTCAGTCGTGTCTGACTCTGTGTGACCCCATAGACGGCAGCCCACCAGGCTCCCCGGTCCCTGGGATTCTCTAGGCAAGAATACTGGAGTGGGTTGCCATTTCCTTCTCCAATGCATGAAAGTGAAAAGTGAAAGTGAAGTTGCTCAGTCATGTCTGACTCTTAGCGACCCCATGGACTGCAGCCCACCAGGCTCCTCCATCCATGGGATTTTCCAGGCAAGAGTACTGGAGTGGGGTGCCATTGCCTTCTCCTTCTTTACCACTAGCACCACCTAAATTTTCTTATTAAAATAAACACTTATATCAGATAAAAACAAAACAGAATCGATCTTGTGATGGTTTAAAAAAGTCTCACTTGGAACACAGAAATGTTTACAACAGAGGGAGATGGAAAAGGACATAGTAAGACTTCGGATTTGGGGAATACTGCAAAACCATCCTATCACAAATGTCAAAAAATTCTGAATAAAATTAATAAATGATGAAGTTTTGTATATATTATATATATGCACAACATACTACGTGTATATATATATTTACATTTTCTTAATTTTTAGTTTATATTGGAGCATAGTTGATTAACAACATTGTGTTAGTTTTAGGTATACAGCAAAGTGATTCAGTTATACGTATACATATATATATATATGTGTGTGTGTGTGTATATATATATATATGTGTGTGTGTGTGTATATATATGCTTTTAATTGACTAACTTTCACATGAAATGAAAAGAATTCCCCGAGGACCAAAATACAAACAGAAGTAAAACCAAAGCAATGAGCACAAAGATGTGACAGTGTTGCTGCCCAAGCAAGGTAGGGAGGAAAGGGTCGAAAACCAGATCAAGGCCAGGTCAGGAAAAGCTTTGTTGTCATGCTAAGTCTAGCATTTAGAACTTTAAAGTTCACTTTATCGTGTGAACAGTCTGCAGGAATCAAAGTTTAAGCAGGTGCATGAATAGCTCTAGGTTCTGGAGATACAACAGTGAAGAAAAGAAATATTCTGCTATCAAGGAGCTAAATCTAGTTGGGTGAGACTGGCAAAAATAATAAACACATTATTTTGTATCTTAAAACATAGATAATTTTCACTTGCCTTTATTTACTTGGTGCTATAAGGGAATGATTTAGAGTAGGTTCATATCACAGGAAACATGAACTATCAATATTACTTTCCATCATGGGACCCTGGCGATGGGTTCTTTATGCTAAGTTGAGGGGCTGTCTTCATTGTTCTCAGCCTTCTCAAAAGATCCTTTGATATTTCCTCTTCCAGTTGACTTCCTCTGTTCATTGGTAGAATTGGAGCCTATAAAAAGTTGCTGTTGTTTAGTCTCTAAGTCATGTCAGACCCTTTTGCAACCTCATGAACCTCAGCCTGCCAGGCTCCTCTGTCCATGCGATTTACTGGAGTGGGTTGCTAGTAAATACTGGAGTAGATTGCCGTTTCCTTCTCCCCAAAAAAATTGTTTGAAAGAATCCTAAAAAAAATTAAGTCTAATATCAACTTTAATCAACCAAATATCTTCATCAAATATGACACACAAAGCCATCAGAGGATCTGCTATGTGGTTATACTGCTGGTAAAGATCATGAATAGATCAACGAGTAAGAAACAGATCAAGATGTGTGACATGACCTATAGGGGGCTCGAAGATTCAGTGTGATTTCCATAGTACTGAAACTCAGTCTAGTATCAAATGCTAAATCAGTATTTCTGGGTATGACCACTTGCAGAAAAACATGGCTAGTCTTCACACATGGAATTTATTCTTTCAGGATTAAAAAAGGAAATGGGGTGGGGATGGATGCTTTGGACTCAGTCATTTCGGTCTCTCAGTCGTGTCCGACTCTTTGTGACCCCATGGACTGCAGCGCCCCAATAAGGAAGAAAGTGAAGAGGAACATAAACCAAACCATCTAAGGTTCTCCAAGTAGTTCACATTTAGAAAGACATAAACACAGAAATGACAAAAGTTAAATGCCAGAGAGTTGTTTCAACCTGTGAACCAAATGTCAGAGAATGACTTCTTTAGTATTCTGAGAATTATGGAAAATTCAACCAAAATCTTATTCTTAGAGCAATTAAATGAATATATAAGGCAGAGGAGAACCATTTGGAGAATATGCATCCATATAAATGTAACATGACAGAGAAAATGGGATCTCTCAAGGTTTCTTTTGCTGTTACCTTCTTTGTTAAAGAGAGTACTATTTAAACTGGAAATGGCAACCCACTCCACTACTCTTGCCTGGAAAATCCCATGGACGGAGAAGCCTGGTAGGCTACAGTCCATGGGGTCGAGAAGAGTCAGACATCACTGAGCAACTTCACTTTCACTTTTCACTTTCATGCATTGGAGAAGGAAATGGAAACCCACTCCAGTGTTCTTGCCTGGAGAATCCCAGGGACGGGGGAGCCTGGTGGGCTGCCGTCTATGGTATCACACAGAGCTGGACACGACTGAATCGACTTAGCAGCAGCAGCAGCAACTTTCCAAAGTCACAAAGAAGAAATTGAAATCTAAGACCTGGGAATATATATTAAGAAACTGTACAAGTAGTTAAAGAGAAGGAGCCACCTGCCGAGGTCCAGCCCCGGCTGATCCAGGGAGTTTGAAGCGGGGACAATGTCGGCGAGGATCAGGATACAATAACTTCAATTAGATATTAATTAGAGATATAAAGAGTAATAGAATGAGGATAGCTCAGCAGGAAAATTCAGTGGAGAAAAGAGGCTGAGTAGCTTGGTTTACTCGGAAACCAATAAAACTTCAAGACAAGAAGCTTGCACCACTTACATAGGCCACAGGAGTCCTTCCGTTCTCCTGAAGGAGAGGAGACACTGAGGCCTCCCCGGTCGGATCTTAGAAGCCCAGGCATAATTAGTAAGCATGGCGGGCTCCGCGCTCCAGATGGAAACTCAGCCAGAGTTTGAGAGAGAGCGCGACATGGGGAGACCAGTATTTCGAGAAACTGATCCCAATTCTTTATTTTCCATGGTCTACTTTTATACACTGAGATGTTATGCAAAAGTCATGCAGGGTCAGCAGTCCTGACTTTTATCAAAGTCAGGTGCTTCATACAAATGTATACAGAGGTCTTAGGGGTGTTACATCATCTTCTGGCCAGGGGGCCTGCTGACAATTTATGACCCTCTCCTTGTGACAGCAGTCAGTCAACCAGGACACTTATTTCTCCAGGGGTGATTATTCTTAAAAAAGACTTCACCTTCCGAAAGTACCAGATAAAGTTACATTCCTATAGGGTGAGGGTGTAGTGGGTTTTAATTAAGGAAAGAATTTACTTAGCCTAAGGTCTAACGTGATTAATATCAAAGGTTAATACTTATTTCTTCTATATATTCATTAATGTGTGTAAGGGCAGGGAATGTGGAGACTTAGCAACAAACATTGGCTCAACAAATGAAAAACCCTTCACCAATACAATTTCTAATCAGCCCACTATACTTATACTAATGGTTTTCTAACTTTTCTAAGGAACCTGTTTTTAGAAAGTTTAAAGCATCTCGTGCCTCTCACGGTTGGGAGGCTGTGAGCAATCATATGTGGCCAGACAAGCCTGTCAGGCAGGCTAGAGAACCTTAAGAGGAGTTTGTAGGTTAAAACACTCTTGTCACGCCCAGGAGTTTTTATTAACTGGAGCTCTAGGTTAACTCCTTCTCCGAAAGAGGTGGTGGGGAACAGCCCCCCGTAAAGTCAGAGGTGTAGGTGAGAGGACAAAGTAGTAAAGTAGGCAGACTCTGGTTTTGGGGGTAGATGCTCAAGAATTTCCAGGGGGACTCCTGAGGCTCGATCCCGCCTTTGTATATGTCGAGCCTCCTTCCTCATGACCTTTGCCATGGGTGGAGGTCCTCACACCGGCTCCCCGAATCAACCCACTCCAGTATTCTTGCCTGGAGAATCCCAGGGACAGCAGAGCCTGGTGGGCTGCCATCTATGGGGTCGCACAGAGTCAGACACGACTGAAGCAACTTAGCAGGACTTTGGAGAAGGAAATGGCAACCCACTCCAGTACTCCTGCCTGGAAAATCCCATGGACGGAGGAGCCTGGTAGGTTGCAGTCCATGGGGTCGCTGAGGGTCGGACACAACTGAGCAACTTCACTTTCCCTTTTCACTTTCATGCATTGGAGAAGGAAATGGCAACCCACTCCAGCGTTCTTGCCTGGAGAATCCCAGGGACGGGGGAGCCTGGTGGGCTGCCGTCTATGGGGTCGCACAGAGTCGGACACAACTGAAGCGACTTAGCAGCAGCAGCAGCAGTTAAAGAAGGAGAAGGGGATGACAGAGGACGAGATGGTTGGATGACATCACTGACTTAATGGACATGAGTTTGAGCAAGCTCTGGGAGGTGGTGATGGAGAGTGTTGCCTGGAGTGTTGCAGTCCATGGGGTCATAGTCAGACACAACTGAGCGACTGAACAACAAGTTAAAGTTAGTTCAAGTCTCCATGCCCAGCTGCATGAAACATTACAGGCACCAGAAGCCTAAGCACAAGAAAATATTTTCCTGATTTTATTCAAAAGGAGAAAGAAATTAATCATTTTGCAAACCATTGCTTAGCTTATAGTTATTCTGAAAAAATTGTTGATGGGCTATTAAACATGGGTTGGGAGTGTCTGGAAAGAAATGAATTAACCACTGGGAGCCAACATGGATCAACCAAATGGGGGAAAAGAGGAGCAGAAGATGGTAGAAAGACAATATAAAGAAAAATTATGAAAGCCTTAGAAATGAACCCAAAAGACTGCAGAATGTCTTCAATGAAAACCAGGTAATGTCTAGCACATCCATCCAAGGTGTCTGGTTTATGGGGTCTTTGTGTCTTTCATGATCTTTGAGCTATTTACAACTCTGTAATTTGTAGACAACTATAGCAATGCAAATGATTCTTGTCCAGAGATGTACAAAAGGATTCTTTTCTGATGGAAATTCAATTGATTCTCTTCCTCCAATGTGGAATAAGCCAGTTTAACATTTTTGAAGGAAATTTAGTTAACTATTCCTAATGAGCTAGGTATGTTTCTACTCTTTAGATTCTCCTTTGAACTAGTTCTAGTATCTTACTAGCTCCTTCATTAACTGAGCTACATAAAATCTTTGATGTGCTTTAATTTTATATTTGTGTAAGAAGCATAAATTCATATATATATAATCTTTTTATGGGAGACTGGAAAGAGGCTTTCAGAAAAAGTAGTAACATGTTCTTAAAATAGGAGAATGAGGAAGGACGTGGTGTGTTGATACGGGAAACAGCACATGGCATGGTAGGGAGATGAGACTGGACAGATAAGCAAAATTAGCTCAAAAGGGATTTGTGATATAATGGAATTGAAAAATTCTCTTTGAGTCAGATAATTCTAAGGCCAAATCTATGGGCTTCCTTAAGTGTTTGTAGAACTTAGCAAGCAGAATTACATATCTGAGTTGCCACAGAAGCACTATCCACTAATACCCAAGCCGAGAAATAAGAGTATTCATGTGAAAGATTCAGAGACATGGAAATCTTGAAGAGGAACTTGGCTTCCTGGGGTTTGGGGTGAACTTTTTAGGTGTCAATGGGTAACAGATCTACAACTGACATGTGGGTTACATACATTAAACCAAGAATAAAGTTTCTACTTGATCTTGGAGATGATAGGGAGCCACTGAGGTTGCTAGCATGGCAAGACAGGCATGCCTAGAGCAGGAAATGATGTGAAAATAGGTGATCAAGTGCTCAGTTGGGGTTGGGAAGGCGAAAGAGGAAGAATTGCAGATTACAGGCATCTTAGTTTGTGAATGGGGAAAATGATTTTACATGTGGCCATTGGAAATAAAGTCATAAAACCCAGGACAGAGAGCAATGCTGTGATCGACAGAGTGATGCAGAGAAGGTAAGACAGCTGTTCAAATCACCAATTCATGGTTTCATACTTCTAGTTCCTAACAGAGAGGGAATGACTAAAATTAGCTTTTCACATATTGTCAGCATTTAAGCAATCATTTTAGCATTAGTGCAGGGGGAAGTGGGAAATGATGTGTGAATTGTTTCCTGAGGAGCATCAGCATTTTTCTCCTATGATTCATGGGAGGACCATCTTTCTTATTAACCACATTTTTTGAGAATCAACTTATACTGACCCTCTTGAAACAGAGCAGAACCCTGTGGTCCTTGCCCTGCTCCCCCCCCACCACCAATCATGTCTTTTGCCTGCCTTTCACCTGTGGAAAGCTTCAGTCAAAGAATAAGTGTAATTAGAGAAGTGAAAAATACGAAAACAAACAGAAACAATCAAAGGAGACCAACTAATAGTAATGTAGTCATTAAGCATAGTCAAGGACTTGTAGTTCCTTCTCAGGGACTATGGATAATATTCCAAGCCATACCCTGTGATCTGTCTTACAGATACAAACCCCAAGTGGGAGAGGTTAACTACATGATGACCAGACTGTACCCAGGACATGAACTGCCACAATTCCGAGACCTGGATGCAGAGAAATAGGAACAAATGGATCCTGGAACTGAAGATGAACTGTACCTAAAACAACCAAGATAATGCTGGTCAGATCACTGATGATCAATTTGAAGATGACTGTTAGAAGCGACTGTGCTGTTTAGGCATGTAGCCCCCCCACCAATTCTGTCTATAAACACTCTCACCTCCTGCTTGTGGGGAGGGGGTGGTAGTGGGCCTTTGGACAGATGTCCACCACCCTCCCCATCTGCAATTGCCAGCATCTGAAATAAAGCAAACTTTCCTTATCGCCAGTCTGGCCTGTTTATTGCCTTTTGAGAGGTGAGCAGCCAGACCCCACTACGCACTCTTTCGGTAACACTCTGACAGATACAGTTGATTTAAAGCTAACTCAGCACTGAAGAGGTTTCCCAGGTAGCACAGTGGTTCAGTCCGTGGGTCAGGAAGATCCCCTGGAGTAGGAAGTAGCAACCCACTCCATTATTCTTGCCTGGAAAATCCCATGGACAGAGGAGCCTAGCGGGCTGCAGTCCATGTGGTCGCAGAGGAGCACACGACTGAGCACAGCACAGCACGCTGTACTGAAGAGCAAAAAAGAAAAGTAACCTCTGACTGGAGTCACATCAGCCTTGTGGTTGAAAAGAGAAGCTTTAGAGTCAAGTAGAACCAATTTAAGGGTAATTTTAAATCTCACATATTTACCCAAAAATAAGTTAATTAATATTAGATTCGCTGGGGATTTTGTCAAAATGCAGATTCTGAATAGTACCTAAGTTTCTTCATTTCCAATAAGATCCCTACTTTTTAAAAAAAAATATGTTAAGGAAAAAAGTAACAAGAAAAGATAAGAGTAATTACTCAACGCAATTGGAATGAGCCTTCCAGCACGGTACAGGAACATGAGGCTGTTGTGCTACTGTCACTGCTAAATCTGAATGACCATGTCTAAAACATATATTAAAGCTTGAGTTTAGACATCTATTATTATAGCTTGCTTTTTAGAGGACCAGTATGATGGAGAAATAAATGTGTTTTAATTTATGCATGATGTACATTGCTGATTAATATGATAATGTGTGGATTCTTATGTTTCAGGTATATAGAGAGTGAAACAATGTCTGTTTCACACTCTATCTTACAGTCTCTTATCCCAGCCACATTTCATGCTGGATTCATTCACACACTACAGAACTATGGACATTCAGAAGAAACTTTTCCAAAACAATGGAAACTGAAAAATTCTGTTAACAATAGAAATGTACATTGACATACAACCAGTTATAATGAAATTTAAAATCAATAGTATTAACAGCAAATATTTTATGGCACAGGTCAAATGCTGTAGATTAAGATAGTCTTGTTGATAGTAACTTGAACATTCAAATAAAGTGCTCTTTACCAGGAAATGATAGATTAACAGTATGCCAGAGTGTAAGTCACTTAACATTTCAGATGAGAACATTAACCAGTACTATGAATTCTTGATAAATGTGAGGTGAGTAATAATGATGTTAGTATGTGGAAAATGAAAAGGCATTACAATATTTTACAAATAAAAATAAGAGAATAAACTGAAACCTGAAGGAATTACCCACTTCAAGGATCAGTTGGTGGGGAGAGCATTACAAGACTGAGGAAATAGAAGGTCAAGAGATGGTACAGCCTAAGAGTGTGAGAGGAGGTGTGGGTAGAGATATATTTGGAGAGATTGAGGGGGTGATCCTCTCAGTCCTTGTTAGCCTGTTAAGGATTTACTCTCTCAAAGAACAACAGAAAGCCGGTGAAGGATTTTAAAGAGAGGAGTCACAGGATTTGATCTGCATTTTCGAAAGATCATTTCAGCTTCAATGTAGAAAATACATTGCCAACACGGGCTAAGCCTGGAGACAGTGACTAGTTGGCAGTTATTTGGCAGCAATGAAAAATTAAGGAAGTTACGGGAAGTTTACCACTTTGCAGGAAGTGGCGAGACAGCAGCTGAATCAGGCAGAGGCAAATTTCATGTAGGCATTGAAAAGTCACTTGACTACCTGGGAGCTTAATTTTCTCATCTTAGAAAACTGCATCATACCTGGCCCTGCAGAGTCCCCCTCTCTTATCATAATGATACCAAGCTTATTATGTGAAAGGTACTCAGGGTAGAGTTCAGTTCAATTCAGTTCAGTCTCTCAGTCGTGTCCGACTCTTTGCAACCCCATGAATCGCAGCACACCAGGCCTCCCTGTCCATCACCAACTCCCAGAGTTCACTCAGACTCATGTCCATCAAGTCAGTGATGCCATCCAGCCATCTCATCCTCTGTTGTCCCCATCTCCTCTTGCCGCCAATCCCCCCCAGCATCAGAGTCTTTTCCAATGAGTCAACTCTTTGCATGAGGTGGCCAAAGTACTGGAGTTTCAGCTTTAGCATCATTCCTTCCAAAGAAATCCCAGGGCTGATCTCCTTCAGAATGGACTGTTTGGATCTCCTTGCAGTCCAAGGGACTCTCAAGAGTCTTCTCCAACACCACAGTTCAAAAGCATCAATTCTTTGGCGCTCAGGCTTCTTCACAGTCCAACTCTCACATCCATACATGACCACTGGAAAAACCATAGCCTTGACTAGACGGACCTTAGTTGGCAAAGTAATGTCTCTGCTTTTGAATATGCTATCTAGGTTGGTCATAACTTTCTTCCAAGGAGTAAGCGTTTTTTAATTTCATGGCTGCAGTCACCATCTGCAGTGATTTTGGAGACAAAAAAAAATAAAGTCTGACACTGTTTCCACTGTTTCCCCATCTATTTCCCATGAAGTGATGGGACCAGATGCCATGATCCTCGTTTTCAGGGTAGAGTAGACTTTTAATATTCCCTCCAAAATTTAAATTGTTAAAGATATACTCCTTTCATTTTTGTGAAATGCCTCTTTTCTAAGGAACCAAACACACTTTATTAACATTGTCTTATAAGCCTAAAATTCCCTGTGAAGCTGGAATAATCAATAAGCACAGTCAACTGGCTCAATAACAGGGTTGAGCATTCTCTGATTTATTGGTAAACTTTTCAGAGGGGGAGGTGGTTCTCTTCTTTGAGGATTTTCTACACCATCAACACTGATAAACCAAATGCATTCTCCAGGCCACCTCAAAAGATTAGGATACATGTTTGGGAGCTCCAAGGATTTATAAATCAAAAGGATAGTGAATAACTATGATTTATATTTTATTTATAAAAGGTATATATGTTTTTCAGCTTATTAGAATAATCAACATTGGTATCATGTTATATATACATTCCCTAAATGTTTTTAGTTGAGAATAACTTGATGCCAATTTTTAAGCATAGTTTAATCATAATTGGAAAAGGAAAACTGAGCAGTAGCCACAGGACTGGAAAAGGTCAGTTTTCATTCCAGTCCCAAAGACAGGCAATGCACTCAACTGCACTGAGTGCTCTCATTGCACTCATCTCACAACTGCACTCATCTCACACGCTAGCAAAGTAATACTCAAAATTCTCCAAGCCAGGCTTTGACAGTACATGAACCTAGAACTTCCAGATGTTCAAGCTGGATTTAGAAAAGGCAGAGGAACCAGAAATCAAATTGCCAACATCCGCTGGATCATAGAAAAAGCAAGAGAGTTCCAGAAAAATATCTACTTCTGCTTTATTGACTATGCCAAAGCCTTTGACTGTGTGGATCACAACAAACTGTGGAAAATTCTTAAAGAGATGGGAATACCAGACCATCTTATCTGTCTCCTGAGAAATCTGTATGCAGGTCAAGAAGCAACATTTAGAACTGGACATGGAACAACAGACTGGTTCCAAATTGGGAAAGGAGCACATCAAGGCTGTATATTGTCACCCTGCTTACTTAACTTATATGAAGAGTACATCATGTGAAATGCTGGGCTGGATGAAACACAAGCTGGAATCAAGATTGCCAGGAGAAATATCAATAACCTCAGATATGCAGATGACATCACCCTTACGGCAGAAAGGGAAGAAGAACTAAAGAGCCTCTTGATGAAAGTGAAAGAGGAGAGTGAAAAAACTGGCTTAAAATTCAACATTCAAAAAACTAAAATTATGGCATCCAGTCCCATCACTTCATGGCAAATAGATGGGGAAACAGTGAAAACAGTGAGAGACTTTATTTTCTTGGGCAGATGGTGACTGCAGCCATGAAATCAAAAGACGCTTGCTCCTTGGAAGAAAAGCTATAATAAACCTAGACAGCATACTAAAAAGCAGAGAGATTACTTTGCCAACAAAGGTCCATCTAGTGAAAGTTCTGGTTTTTCCAGTAGTCATGTATGAAAGTGAGAGTTTGACCATAAAGAAAGCTGAGCACCGAAGAATTGCTGCTTTTGAACTGTGGTGTTGGAAAAGACGCTTGAAAGCCCCTTGAACTGCAAGGAGATTCAACCAGTCAATTCTAAAGAAAATCAATCCTAAATATTCATTGCAAGGACTAACACTGAAACTCCAATACTTTGGCCACCTGGTGCAAAGAACTGACTCATTAGAAAAGACCCTGATGCTGGGAAAGATTAGAGGCAGGAGGAGAAGGGGACAACAAAGGATGTGATGGTTGGATGGCATCACCGACTCCATGCACATGAGTTTGAGCAAGCTCTGGGAGTTGGTGATGGACAGGAAAGCCTGGCGTGCTGCAGTCCATGGGGTCTCAAATAGTTGGACACGACTGAGTGACTGAACTGAATGAATCATAATTATCACATATAAAATTACAAGGAAATAGATTGGTTTGTTGTTAAAATTATGTCTTTGTTAGTTCTAACTTTTCCTAGAAGAGCTATACCTAGACTCTTGAATCTTTTATGCACTCATAAAAAGTGGTTCTGTTTTGAGAATATATAGTGTCCATATATTTTAATTAAATATCTACAGAATTCATAAGGAAACAGAAAAACAAAAGGATAGTGAAAAGTGAAAGTGTTAGTCATTCAGTCGTGTCCGACCCTTTGTAACCCATGGACTATAGTCCACCAGGCTCCTCTGTCCATGGGGATTCTCCAGGCAAGAATACTGGAGTGGATTGCCATTCCCTTCTTCAGGGGATCTTCCAAACCCAGGAATCGAACCTGGGTCTCCTGCATTGCAGGTAGATCCTTTACTATCCGAGCCAGCAGGAAAGCCCCTAACTCTTTTATATGCACATATATATTATATGTAAACACTATTCTAGGAAAAGAAATTAACTTTGGTTGAATACTTGTTATTCATCCCTTAAAACATTAAAAGGTTATTTGAAATCTAGAATCTGTATCAGATTGTGAAGTTAAGCTATTGATAGACTCTCTGATGTGAAAGGGGGTTAACATACCAGAAAGAATAGCTTTGAGATTCAATGTCAACCGTAGGGTCATGAACTTATGATCACTGTGATGATTAAACAGCTGAAATTCATTGCAGTATAGTCCAAGTAGCAAACCTAACTATAGAGGGATAGGAGGTAGGTATTATAGGAAAAGTGCCCAAATGTTAGAATCAGCTAAGAGGAGCCCAAAACACAGTAGACAGTAAAGGAGGGGGACCTCTAGAAAAGCAAATGTACTATTTCCCTATCATACCAAATAAGATCTATAATTGAAATGCTCTCACACCATTGAATGTTGAATGGCTCCTTGCAATTGAGCTGTCCAGGTTTCAGTTCTGTAGCTCTGTCCATTTGTTTTTTCAGCAGATACTGAGCATCTTAGCATTCTATTCTCTGTACTAAGGCCAGAGATAATGAGTTAAAAGATGCTTAAGGGGTATTGGGCTAAAATGGGAGCAAGCCAAGGAAAAAGAAACAGGGAGTATGCTTGAGCAAAATTTCACAGAGTCCTCAGGGTTGGAAGACAGTACAGAAAGAGCAGTAAAAGTAGCTGTGTTTACACTTACATGCCAGGCACTATCCTAAACATTTTATGTGCATCAATTCATGATATCTTCACAACAACCTAAGAAGCAAGTACAATTATCATCCCCATTTTATAGAGGAGGAAGCATAATTTCACAGAATTTACGTGATCTGCCCAAGGTCACACTCAATATCCTGCCAAAAGTTCAGGCTGCTTCCAGAAAAATGTTTGGATGACTTCCAAGAAAGCAATACAGATAATGACTATAATGATAATAACAATAAACATTTATGCAGTACTCACAATGTGGTAGGCATTTGTTCTGTTTTATTTATAATAACTTATCAAATCCTCCCAATAACTTGCTCTCATTTTTTTTTTGATGTCAACTTTCCTTTTTAACAAGTAGATTTTCTTTTTTAGAGCAGTTTGAGGTTCACAGGAAATTGTGTGAAAAGTACAGCATCCCCTCATACGTCTTTCCCTCTTCCACATTCACCCTACCATGCACACAGTTTTGTTTATTATTAATATTTTGCATTAGCATAGTACTTTTATTACAATTGATGAGATGATATTGATATATTATTATTAGCTATAGTCCCTAGTTTACATTAGGGTTGATTCTTTCTGTTGTACATTCTGTGGGTTTTAACAAACGTGTAACGACATGTATCCACCATTTCAGGGTGACACAGAAGACTTTCACTGCCCTAAAACTCCCCTGCGCTCCCCCTACTCTTCCCTCTCTTCCTAACTCTGCCCCCTTGGAGTCACCACCGTTGCCACTTTCTTCATATGTTGCCTTTTTCAGAAATATCATATGGTCAAAACCCTGTCATGTGTAACCTTCTCCTAGTGGCTTCTTTCTTTCACATCTTTCATGGCTTGATGCTGAATAATACTCCATCATATGGATGTCCCAATTTGTCTGTCCATCTACCCCTTGAAGGGCATCTTGGTCGCTTCCAAGTTTTTTACATTATGCATAAAGCTCCTATAAACATTCATGTGCAAGTTCCTGTATAGGTACAAGTTTCAGCTCCTTTGGGTAAATGTCAAAAAAGGATGGTTGCTAGATCAGAATGTAAGAGTAGCTTTGAACTGTCTTCCAAAGTGCCTGTATCAGTTTGCATATCCCCAGCAACAATGAGAGCTCCTGTCGCTCCACACCCTCCCCAGCATTTGGTGTGGTGAGTGTTCTAGATTCTGGCCATTCTAATAGGTGTTTGGTGGTATAGCTCATTGTTGTTTTTATTTGAAATTCCCTAATAACATTTGATTCTGAGCATCTTTTTATATACTTACTTGCCATTTTTTTCCAGATATTTTGCCCATGTATTAGCTGGGTTAAGAATCCCATTTTCAGGTAGGAAGTTGAGGCACAGAGGGGCTCAACAAATTGCCCAAGGTTACACAGCCAGGAAAGGGGAAAATATACCCAACTGAATGCAGAGTTTCAGAGAATAGCAAGAAGAGATAAGAAGTCCTGAAATGAACAATGCAAACAAATAGAGGAAAACAATAGAATGGGAAAGACTAGAGCTCTCTTCAAGAAAACTGGTGGTATCAAGGGAACATGCCATGCAGGGATGGGTATGACAAAGGACAAAAACGATAAGGACCTAACAGAAGCAAAAGAGATTAAGAAGAGGTGGCAAGAATGCACAGAACTATATAATGACCCAAACAACCACGATGGTGTGGTCACTCACCTAGAGCTAGACATCCTGGAGTGTGAAGTCAAGTGGGCCTTAGGAAGCATTACTACAAACAAAGCTACTAGAGGTGACAGAACTCCAGCTGAGCTATTTCAAATCCTAAAAGATGATGCTGTAAAAGTGCTGCACTCAATATGCCAGCAAATTTGGAGAATTTGGCAGTGGCCACAGGACTGGAAAAGGTCAGTTTTCTTTCCAGTCTCAAAGAAGGATAATGCCAAAGAATGTTCAAACTACTGTACAATTGCACTCATTTCACATGTTAGCAAAGTTATGCTCAAAATCCTTCAAGCTAGGCTTCAGCAGTACCTTAACCAAGAATTTTCAGATGTACAAGCTGGGTTTCAAAGAGCCAGAGGAATAAGAGATCAAATTGCCAACATTCATTGGATCATGGCAAAAAGCAAGGGAGTTCCAGAAAAACATCTACTTCTGCTTCATTGACTATGCTAAAGCCTTTTACTGTGTGGATCACAACAAACTGTGGAAAATTTTTAAAGAGATGGGAAAATTCTTAAAGAAATGGAGTACCAGACCACCTTACCTGTTGCCTGAGAAACCTGTATGTATGTAGGTCAAGAAGAAACAGTTAGAACCGGACATGGAACAACTGACTGGTTCAAAATTGGGAAAGGAGTATGACACGGCTGTATATTGTCACCCTGCTTATTTAACTTCTTTGTAGAGTACATCATGTTAAATGCCAAGCTGGTGGAATCAAGATTACTGAGAGAAATATCAACAACCTCAGATATGCAGATGATACCACTCTAGTGGCAGAAAGTAAAAAAGAAGTAAAGAGCTTCTTGATGAGAGTGAAAGAGAATAGTGAAAAAGTTGGCTTAAAACTCAACATTCAAAAAACTAAGATCATGGTACCCAGTCCCATACTTTGCAGCAAATAGAAGGGGAAAAATTAGAAGCAGTGACAGATTTTATTTTCTTGGGCTTCAAAATCACTGCAGACAGCCACTGCAGCCATGAAATTAGAAGACACTTGCTCCTTGGAAGGAAAGCTATGACAAAACTAGACAGCATATTAAACAGTAGAGACATCACTTATATAGTCAAAGCTATGGGCTTTCCTGCTAGCTCAACTGGTAAAGAGTCTGCCAGCAACGCAGGAGACTCCAGTTCAGTTCCTGGGTCAGGAAGATCCCCTGGAGGAGGATATGGCAACCCACTCCAGTATTCTTGCCTGGAGAATATCCGTGAACAGAGAAGCCTGGTGGGCTATGGTCCATGACTGGGGGTCGCAAAGTTGAACACAACTGAGTGACTAAGCAATGCACATAGTTTTTCCTGTAGTCATGTACAGAAGTGACAGTTGGACCATAAAAAAAAAAAGAAAACTAAGCACTGAAGAATTGATGCTTTCAAACTGTGGTGCTGGAGAAGACTCTTGAGAGTCCCTTGGACAGCAAGGAGATCAAACCAGTTAATCTTAAAGGAAATCAATCCCTAATATTAATTGGAGGACTGTTGCTGAAGCGGAAGCTCTAATACTTTAGCCATATAATAGGAAGAGTTGCCTCATTGGAAAAGACCCTGATGCTGGAAAGATTGAAGGCAACAGGAGAAGAGGGCGGCAGAGGATGAGAAGGTGGGATGGCATCACTAATTCAATGGACATGAATTTGAGCAAACCCCAGGAGATAGTGGAGGACAAAGGAGCCTGATATGTTACAGTCCATGAGTTTGCAGAGTCGGACATGACTTAGCAACTAAACAACGACAACACAGTCTGGGCTGAACCAGGCAGGCGGACTCAAAGCCAATAGTCCTAACTTCTAATCTGTGAATCCTTGAGGACTCAGGTCTTAGAGGTTAAAAAAAAAACAAACAACCTGGGTCTCAGTGCTGGTTATGCAGTTTACATGTTGTCTAACCTGGGATGTTATTTAATCTCTCCAAGCCTCAGTTTCTTCTTATGTAATATAAGAATAACAGGTCTCATTGTTTTCATGAGGATGAGAGACAAAGTACAGAAAGTGCTTAACTTGTTGTCAGAACATAGCAGCTGCCAATAAATGGTAACTATTATTAGTCCAATGTCACAGGAGACAGTGAAAGAGGCCTGCAGTAGCCACAAAAATTAACACCTGCCTTGAAACTAAAATAGATTAGTCTGGGGCTTTAAATTCTACAGAAACCCAGACATTTCTTGGTGAGGTTTTCATAATCTGTTGTCAGCTGACACCTCCACTCATATCTAGTGCCCATGAATGAATAAAGGTGGTTACAATTCTTAAAAGAGCAGCATTGTACTGTATTCAATTTCCTTTTCCTGTTCCTCTCACCCTCCTGCTGTCCCTGAAAAAAGAAAAAGCCGCAGTTGTATTATCCTCGTAGCTAACGAAGCATTTGTGTAACCAGATGTGCCCTGCTTGCCTCCACTGAAACTGGGATGCTGGTAGAAAAGAAAAACATCCGAGCAAATGCACCTGATGTGTGGGAATGATTCTCAGAGGACACTGGGCTCTTCTAAAATCGTAGGAGTCCTGGGTTGCACATGCACTTAAGACCTTTATCTTCAGAGGGTGATTCTCAAACCTGGTTGATAGCCTCAGTATTTCCTGAGGAGTTTCTTAAAAGAACAGATTCCTAAATGCTTGGTTTAGACTGAACTGAATCAGGATCTAGTGGTTGGTGAGGAGAGAATGGGACTCTGATAGGTGTACTCTTAAAGTTCTGAGAGGCTCTAATGATCAGGGAACGGCAGATCTAATGTCATTCTCATCTAATGGTTGGATCCTCCTTTTGTGTCGGGGTGGGGTGGAGGAGAAAGCAGATGAGTGCTGTGGGAAAGTAGAACATGTTGGGATGTGAGAGACCTGATCAGTGAAAGTAGATGTAAAGTGAATGAGCAGTTACCGAAATGGTTTTCTAATGAGAGGGATCAAAAACAGACTACATTCAAAGAGAGAAGAAACTGCTTAAGAAAGAACCTGATCGTCAGACCTCCCACTTTATTCTCATGCTGTAGCATCTGGTTTTGGTTTAGTTTAGTCACTAAGTCATGTTCAACTCTGCTACCCTATGGACTGTAGCCTTCCAGGCTCCTCAGTCCATGGGATTTCCCAGGCAAGAATGCTGGAGTGGGTTGCCATTTCCTTCTCCAGGGGATCTTCCCAACCCAGAGACCCAACACAGGTCTCCTGCATTGCAGGCAGACTCTTTACTGACTAAGCCACCAGGGAAATAATGACTCAACTAATTTGGATAATTTTTTTTTTTCCAGAAGAGTTAACAAAGTTGAAATAATTTACCTAAATATTTGGGATCAAAGTTTAAGCTCTTTCCCTTAGGTTTTCAAGTATTCAGAACTTTGGTACATTAGTGAGAAAATTACATTTGGTAAGATAATAAATTAACTATGTTTGGAAAAACCAAGTCTCATGGACTTAAATTAGTATTAAAATGCTACAAAGTACTTTGCATTTGATTTTCTTAATTTTATCTTTTGATTTTCATTTACTTATTCAACATACTTTTTGAGTATCAATACTTGGGATACCACTGATTTAGATGTTATTAATATGAACATGAGACCCTCATGTAAGCAGAGAGGAGCAGCTGGGGTTAGAGAGAGAAAAACTAATTTTTTAATGAGCACTTAGTGCCAGCTTCATTTATATACAGTTCAGTTCAGTTCAGTCGCTCAGTAGTGTCTGACTCTTTGCGACCCCATGAATCGCAGCACACCGGGCCTCCCTGTCCATCACCAACTCCTGGAGTTCACTCAAACTCACGTCCATTGAGTCGGTGATCCCATCCAGCCATCTCATCCTCTGTCGTCCCCTTCTCCTCCTGCCCCCAATCCCTCCCAGCATCAGAGTCTTTTCCAATGAGTCAACTCTTCGCATGAGATGGCCAAAGTACTGGAGTTTCAGCTTTAGCACCAGTCCTTCCAAAGAACACCCAGGACTGATCTCCTTTAGAATGGACTGGTTGGATCTCCTTGCAGTCCAAGGGACTCTCAAGAGTCTTCTCCAACACCACAGTTCAAAAGCATCAATTCTTCGGTTCTCAGCTTTCTTCACAGTCCAACTCTCACATCCATACATGACTACCGGAAAAACCATAGCCTGGACTAGACGGACCTTTGTTGGCAAAGTACTGTCTCTGCTTTTGAATATGCTATCTAGGTTGGACATAACTTTCCTTCCAAGGAGTAAGCATCTTTTAATTTCATGGCTGCAATAACCATCTGCAGTGATTTTGGAGCCCTAAAAAATAAAGTCTGACACTGTTTCCACTGTTTCCCCATCTATTTCCCATGAAGTGATGGGACCAGATGCCATGATCTTCATTTTCTTAATGTTGAGCTTTAAGCCAACTTTTTCACTCTCCTCTTTCACTTTCATCTAGAGGCTTTTGAGTTCCTCTTCACTTTCTGCCATAAGGGTGGTGTCATCTGCATATCTGAGGTTATTGATATTTCTCCCGGCATTTCACCCTCCTCTTTCACTTTCATCAAGAGGCTTTTTAGTTCCTCTTCACTTTCTGCCATAAGGGTGGTGTCATCTGCATATCTGAGGTTATTGATATTTCTCCCGGCAATCTTGATTCCAGCTTGTGCTTCTTGCAGCCCAGCATTTCTCATGATGTACTCTGCCTAGAAGTTAAATAAGCAGGGTGACAATATACAGCCTTGACATACTCCTTTTCCTATTTAGAATCAGTCTGTTGTTGCATGTCCAGTTCTAACTGTTGCTTCCTGACCTGCATATAGGTTTCTCAAGAGTATTCCTATTTAATACAACAATCCAATGACATAATTTGATCACTGAGAACATTTCCTAAACCCATATTAAACAGCCCTGAAACTAGACATCTTCCAGTCCCCATGATAGCCAGTACAGAAAAGAGGAAAAAACAGCCTAACTACTTGCTTCAGGAAAATAAGACTATGAACTAACTAAAGTAGGTTAATTCCAAGATGAAAAATGCCTGCCCCACTGGGGCCACAATTCAAAGCTATTATGTCATAATTTCTGCCCATCCTCAACCAATTCTCCACCTTAAAAATCATCCAGCCTAACTCTAAATCCTTTAAATATCCTTCCTGGACCTCTCCCCTCTGAGATATTGCTAAGTCTCTGTCAAGGTGATGTTCACCCTTACCACAGTAAATCCAATATGCATAGATTTGTTTTGATCCATAGTTGTTTGTTTTTCCTAGTGGACTTCTGGAGAGTCAACAGTCAATATTACTGTTCTTTGATGAAGACATTTGCTCAAACTCGAGCAGCTATTATGAACTTTCTCCAAGAGCCAGGTAGTAAACACAGCTGTGACTGCTGGTTAAGTTCATATTCTATCCATGGGTGTATACGTTTAGGCGTAAGTGCTTAGATGAGATAAGGGACACAGATTTTTACTGTATAATCTCAGATGTTTATAAGCAAGCAACTTTCAAAGAGAAGGCAGCATTAAAAATGGCAATCCATAAACGCAAGAGAAATTCAAGTCCTTAAATCAAGTCAAAATGTATTTTCTGCCATCTGCTCTTCACAGTGACACAGCATTAAATGAATAAATAAGTGACGTACAGACCATAAAAGAATTGCCTGAACAAGTCCCATTAAACAGATGCAAACAAAAAGAACTGAAATCTAGCTACTGACTGATAACAGTAATTAAAGCTCAGAATTTTGCATAGGATCCCAAGAAAATGACATAGGCCCTCCTCTGTCAGTGTTCCATGTGCTCATAATCCTAGACTTTTGAGGCATAAGTCTTTGAATGGGTATTGGAAAATATAAAATGTCAAAGAAAAATGCAAAAGTATTTAAGTTTCAGGCTTCCCAGGTAGCTCAGTGGTAAAGAACCCGCCTGCCAATGAAGGAGACATGGGTTCTGTCCCTGAGTTGGAAAGATCCCCTGGAGAAGGAAATGGCAAACCACTCCAGTATTCTTGCCTGAAAAAATTCCATGGACAGAGGAACCTGGTGGGTTACAAATCCATAGGGTCGGAAAAAAAAAAAAAAAAAAAAGTCAGACACCACTTAGCGACTAAACGACAACGAATTTAAGTTTCAAATGTATTGAAGACAAAATGGAGTAAGGTAAGCTGATGCTGAGGCTGAAACTCCAGTACTTTGGCCACCTCATGCGAAGAGTTGAGTCATTGGAAAATGGAGTTTTCCAGTGCTGGGAGGGATTGGGGGCAGGAGGAGAAGGAGACGACAGAGGATGAGATGGCTGGATGGCATCACGAACTTGATGCAAATGAGTTTGGGTGAACTCCAGGAGTTGTGATGGACAGGGAGGCCTGGTGTGCTGCGATTCATGGGGTCAAAAAGAGTTGGACACGACTGAGCGACTGAACTGAACTGAACTGAACTGAAGCTAACAAGTTTTCTGGGACATAGGAGGTGGAGTTTGGGCAGTAGTCCCAGACAGCTTGATTAGCTCTAAAAGGAGGTAAAGGGACTTCCTTGGGGGTCCAGTGACGAAGACTGCACTCCTAATGCAGGAGACCCAGGTTTGATCCCTGGTCAGGAAACTAGATCCCATATGATGCACTAAAAGTTCCCTTGCTGCAACTCAAGACCCCACACACCACAGTGAAGATCGAAGGGCCCAAGCGCCATAGCTAAAACCTGGTGCAATCAAATAAATCAATAAATGTTAAAAAAATTTTTAACTTTTTAAAAAATAAAAAGAGGTAAAGAAGAGGCCAACATCCTAAAGGCAGAGTCAAATGAAGAAAAAACAATGAGCCATTTGCCAGAAAATATCAGATACATCCCCATTATGCTGGCCAAGGGCTCCCTGCTCAGCCAGTGGGGTCTAGGACCAGAACTAAAAGCGGGGGTCAGGCCATGTTGGGTACTGACGCTCTGCCATTAAGGAGGGACCTGAGGGACACAGGCTAAAGTGAAAGAGAAAGTCTCTCAGTCGTGTCTGATTCTTTGCGACTCCATGGACTACACAGTCCATGGACTTCTCCGGGCCAGAATACTGGAGTGAACACAGGCTAAGGGATGGGATAAGCAATTTCCAGGGTAGGGAAAGTGTCTCTCAGCTCCTGGGAGTGAGCTGCACCATGCAGGCATTGTTATTAATGTGGAAGGCTGCACACTGTACTGTTGATGAATGAGTTAATAACAATAACAACAGTTGATACTTGAATGTCACACTTGTTTTGTACCAGGCACTGTTCTAAGCATTGTACACACACTAACTCATACAAGGTTCATTCTGTGAGGACCTATAAGGTAAGCACTGTTCTTATCCTTATTTTGCATAGGAAGACACTGAGGTGCAGAGAGAGTAAGTGACTCATTGAGGGCTCACAGCTAGTAAACGGCAATGCCAGGATGAATCAATCAGTTAATTAACAATGAAGCCACTTGTGATGCTCCCAGTGGTAAAGAATCTATCTGCCAAGGCAGGAGACACAAGAGACACCAGCTTGAACCCTATGTCAGGAAGATCCCCTGGAGGAGGGCATGCAGCCCACTCCAGTATTCTTCCTAGGAGAATCCCACAGACAGAGGATTGATTGCCCTGGCAGGCTACAGTCCATAGGGTTGCAAAGAGTCAGACACGACTGAAGTGACTTAGCACATCTTAGCAGACAGGAACACATGCTATTTTCTACTCTACCAGTGTAGAAGTGTGCTCTACATTCAGCTGTCTACTTTAGACCCTGATAATGAGTACTCAGTTTTCCTATGAAATGTAGGCGTCTCTTCCTGCTATGTAGCATTTTGTGATTATTTATCACTTAGGAGGTACACAAGTTTCTTGCATTTTATCTCCCATTTCATTAGAACAACCTGAACTGTCCCACTCTAACTGTGCTCTTAAAATGTCTTTAGGTTAGTTGGCTAAAACTGATCTGTTTTATTCCATTCATCTTCTGAATAATATTAACGAATTTGAAGGATTAGTTCTATTTTTGAATATAAATTTTCTGTCTTGGAACAAAAAAAGGCCTTTTCTCCCTGAACCATTTGAGAATAAGTTGCCCATCTGCTGCCACATCACCCCCCACCCAATACTTCAGTGTTTATTTCCTACAAACAAGAACAGTCTCCTACAGACCCACAATATATCTGTCACAGAAAGTTAACAGACATTACACTCCCATTTAATCTCCAGACCCCAACAGTCCAATTTATGTCCTTCGTAGGTGTAGTTCACCGTTAGGTACTGCATTTAGCTGTCTCTTCTCTAATCTCCTTCGGCCTAGAACAGTGCTTCAGCCTTTTCTTTCACGGCCTTGACATGCATGAAGGTTACAGGCCAGTTATTCTACAGAATGTCTCCCAACTACAGTTGTCTGGTGTTTGCTCATGATTAAACTCTGGTAATGCCTCTGTGGCAGCAATATCACGAAACAATGCTGTGGTCTTCTGACTGCATTCTATCAGGGGGTACAATCTTTACTTTTACTGAGAAAGTCAGTCTTAACCATTTGATTGTGATGTCTGCCAGACTTCTCTGCTGTAAACTTACTCTTCTCTTTCTAATCAATGAAGAGTTCCCATAGAGGCATTGTTTCTCTTCAAATTTTATCAAAAGTTTTTATTTCATTAAACCTGCTTTTTTAAATTAAGCTGAACTTTTATTTCTAAGCTCTTCAAAGATTATAACACAAAAAGTACCCTTTAAAAAGTGCCCCAAATTAAATCAAAGTTTCATCATCAAACACCTGTGACATTAAGAATTCATTTAGGCTATAATAGTTTCACATTACTTTCTAAAAATCATTTGCAATGTTCTATAGATCACATTGTTTTAAAGACATGAAGTAACTTAGTATTTTTTTATATTTATTTTGTATTATAGTTGATTAACAATGTTGTATTAGTTTTAGGTGTATAGCAGAGTGATTCAGTTATATATATACCTGTATCTATTCTTTTTCAAATTCTTTTCTCATTTAGGTTATTGCAGAGTATTGAGCAGAGTCCCCTGTACTATACAGTAAGTCCTTGTTAGTTATCTATTTTAAATATGGAAGTGTGTACAAGTCAATTCCAAACTCCCGATCTACCCCCCAGGAACCATAAGTTCATTCTCTAAGCCTATGAGTCTGTTTCTGTTTTGTAAATAAGTTTGCTTATGTCATTATTTTTATATTCTACATATAAGTGATATCATATTTGTCTTTCTCTGTCTGACTTTCTTCATTTAATATGATAATCTTCAAGTCTATCCATGTTGCTGCAAGTGGCATTATTTCATTCTTTTTAAAGGCTGAGGAATATTCCATCTGTCAATGGACATTTGCAAATATCCCATTCTTCATCAGACTTTCCATTTAGGAATTTACATTAGCATGGGCTCATGACTACCTATTATATTCAGTGGGTACGTAGAGAAGAGATGTCATTATCTTTTTGATGGTCAAATTAATCAGTGGGATCTCCTTTAAGCTGGCTTCTGTGTTCTTTTGACATGGTCCCATCATTCCAGGACCTCTTACTCTCTGGCTTAATAGGATGTCCCATAATTTTTGACAGGGCCCTGAAATCAGTCACCTCCAAGAAGTCTTGAACTTTTACAGTAGAAAAGGGTATTTAGAAACCTGGGTGAAAAGGGTGTTCAACACTGGGGACAAAAGGAAGCAGGTACAACTACAAGGTGAACACACAATACTTATATCTACATTTAATTATATATTTATTTAATAAATTTATTATATCTATTGAAATCCATGAGTTCACACATATACAACCATAGCCATTCAATCTAGTTTTCTCCCTTCCCATTAAACACTGAAAATCCTGACTCCTGTGTTTTCCAGATATCTTTACTTTTTTGATCAGTCCCACTGTTTTAATGGGCTTCCCTGGTAGCTCAGTGGGTAAAGAATCCACCTGCAATGCAAGAGATCCTGGCTTGGTTCCATTGCTGGGTGGGAAGATCTCCTAAAGAAGGGATAGGCTACCCACTCCTGTATTCTAGGGCTTCCCTGGTGGCTCAGATGGTAAAGAATCTGCCTGCAATGAGGGAGACCTGCAGGCAGATTCTTTACCATCTGAACCACCAGGGAAGCCCTAGAATACAGGAGTGGGTAGCCTATCCCTTCTCTAGGAGATGCCTGCAATGAGGGAGACCTAGGAGAAGGAAATGGCAACCCACTCCAGTGTTCTTGCCTTGAGAATCCCAGGGACGGGGGAGTCTGGTGGGCTGCCATCTATGGGTCACACAGAGTCGGACACGACTGAAGCAACTTAGCAGCAGCAGCAGGTTCGATCCATGGGTTGAGATGAGTCCCTGGAGGAAGGCATGGCAACCCACTCCAGTATTCTTGCCTGGACAATCCCCATTGAAGTTAGGGTTGCAAAGAGTCGGCCAGGACTGAACGACTAAGCACAGCACACAGCACCTGTTTGTAATACATCCCCCATTTCTGCGGCCCAGTCTCCCCTGCCTAACACCCTCTTTATTCTGCTCAGGCTCTGGAACGTCTTGCCAGGCTGCCCTACACTGGGCCCTTCTCACCCCGCCCGACTCCCACACTCCCCTCTGGGATGCCCTGCACGTGAATGCCCCCCTCACCCAGATCAGCTGTAACACAGCGTGGCTCCCAAACATAAAGAGCTCTTAAGGCGCTCTAGATCCCTTGGGGATCAAGTCCAGAGCTGCTAAATGGGCTCTGGTTCCACCCTCCCACCCACGCCCTGCGCCTCTTCTTTCTGCAGCACCTCATGGTTTTACAGCCGATCTCTTCAGCGAACAGAAGGGAAACCAATTGATACATTTTCAAATGCTATTTAAATACACGGAAATTGTTCAGAAGAAAAGGAAATCACTAGAAATGTTTGTTTAAAACTGGTATGAAAAGATATTAAGCAATTCAAAGCAATGTTTTTTTTAATGAAAAGAGTTATAACCGTAAAGAAAATGTTAATTTCCTGTGAATATTTTATGTCAACCAATGTTTTAAAAATGTATCAGTCACATATGATTGATATTTGCATGATCCCTGGGAAGAGTACTCAAAAGTATTAGCAGGAGTTCCACAAAATCATGTATGATTGATACATTTTTAAAACATTGGTTGACATAAAATCTTGATGCAAAATAAACAGTTTTTTCATGGTTATAACTGTTTTCATTAAAAAACAAACAACAAACATTGCTTTGAATTGCTAGTATCTTTCTAGCAACTGCCATCTCTGGGGTCGCACAGAGTCGGATATGACTGAAGCGATTTAGCAGCAGCAGCAGATTAAGAGGAGTCCCTGCAAGTGTACAGGGGCTTTCCAGGTGGCGTTAGTGCTGAAGAACCCTCTTGCCAATGCAGGAGACCTGAGAGATGTGTGTTTGATCCCTGGGTCCAGAAGATCCCCTGGAGGAAGAAATGGCAACCCACTCCAGTATTCTTGCCTGGAGAATCCCATGGACATAGTAGCCTGGCCAGGCTGCAGTCCATAGGGTCACAAAGAGTCAGACAGGACTGAAGTGACTTAGCACAATAGAACAATGGGAAGAGTACAAATGGAGACTCACATATCAATAGAGAAAACATTTGAAAGTTATAAACCACATTAACAAACTTTCGGCTAAAATATGTTCTATCCTCTCAACTTGACAAATTACCTTTCATAATAACAAAAAAATGCTTAATGTCTAAAACTATGTTTTCATATGATCAAAAGTCAGCTAAATATCTAAAGCAACTGAATTTACTGCTGGACATGTCTGGGTGTTGATGAGCCAGTGATTACCAATGAAACAAAGCAAAGGCATACACAATTCATTAATTACATTGTTGTATGAAATTTACTTTTCTAGTTTTTATGCTAGCAAAATCACTAATTATGGGGTTATGACCAAGATTTTCACATAATTTGTTTCTATTCTACATTATTCCAAATTATATGATCTCTCTTGAACAACAGAAATTCTTGTATAAGTTTTGGGTTTTGTTTCTTTTTTACTAATTCCAATTTGGAGAAACTTTGCTGAGGTAACAGCACCTGAAATAAAATCTCTAAAGCATTATTTAGATTCAGAAACAAATCAGGAACTTTATATATCAAGTTCAAACATGACAAACTTTTAATATAGATATAAATAAATGTATTAAAAATTTATAGGACAAATTATTATAATTCTAAATATTATAAGGTAATTTAATTTCATCATATAAATTATCATATAATATTTTACCATCTCTTAAAAATCAATATCTATATCCAAGCCTTTATGCAAAGATATGTTATATCATATCTAGACTTACATATATATCAGTTTAAGAATAATATGGATCATTTTAAAAATTTTTATTATTTATCTGGCTGTGCCAGGTCTTAGCTGTGGCACACAGGATCTTTAGTCTTCATTGTCGCATGTGAGAGCTAGTTCCCTGATCAGGCATCAAACCCAGGCCCCCTGTGTTAGGAGCGTGGAGTCAGCCACTGGGCCACCAGGGAAGTCTCATTATGTGAATCATTAATATTACAAAATGTTTCTCAGGTGCCATGTTCAATTGTTGTGAGCAAGAAAGTGGATGATAGGCAGTATTGGGATATGACAATTTATTGTACAAAATTGTATTGTATTCCTATTATCTGAGAGTTGATTTTTTTTTCCTCTTAGCTCCTACTTTTACTGTTCAAATCATTCCCTCAGAAATAGTGTTTGATGCTGATATCAGCAGTAGCACCATCTGTCACCTTTACCACTCTCAGATATGATCACCTTTTATTTTAAGGACATTAAGCAAGTTAGTCTTGCGTGGGGGAGGGGGGCAGGTGCTGTTTCCGTTATAGGTCATGCTCTGCCACAGCTCAGAACAAATCACAATACATACTTCCCATGGGTTATTTAACGCATGTATATTTGTGTGTGTGTGGTAACTGGAACCCTTTGAAGCAGAGGGTCCGTGGCAGAGTCTCCTTTGCAGGAGTCTAAGGACAGTGATGCTATACTCCCTACCGTGCATTAAGTGCTGTGTAAAATAAAAAATGAAATTGTAAGACATGACATATGTCTTCTTAAGAGTCTGAAATCTAACTATGGAGGAGGAGAGTAGTAGGATTCATAATGAACAAACAGAGTAAGACAGAAGTTGCCCCCATGTCCAGAAGGATGAAGCACTTTGTACCTACACACCTGCAGTATCCCCATGAGTCCAAGGCTACCCCCACGGGCAGAGGCTGTCTCATGAGGCCTGGAGTCTTGTAGAGCATCTGGTACAAAATCAGTACACAAAAAAACACCAGGAATTCCCTGGCAGTCCAGTGGTTAGGACTTAGCACTGCCTAGGGACTGGGTTCAATCCCTGATTGCGGAACTAAGATTCCACAAGTCACATGATGTGGCCAAAAGCAAAAACAAACCTATTGAAGATGAAAGAAAGGAGCATACAGCCCCTAAAATAATGAGCTCAAGCCTCTGACACCTTAGAAATAAATCCTTCTCACCCTGATTTCCCCCTCCACTTCTATCTCTTTCTATCTGCCCTCTTAATTCATCTTGTCCCCATAAAGGCATATTCTTAGAAGTTAACCTTATCTGCTTCCTTAGGTTTGACTCCAATGCACACTTGATATTTTTTCTCCCATTTGATGTTCTTTTAATTAATATTTACTTCGAGAGTATTGTATATACTTATGTACAAATTTAACTATTAAACTGACATAAGGTAATTTTTCCTCTGCATCCTATGTGATTTCTTTTCCTGATTTCACTTATGTTCATGAAGTTTCTGACAAAGAAATAAGTCATAATAATCCTTAACTTTGTTAAGATGCTTTTACAACAAAGTAACATTCTTCCCTGGTGACTCAGCGGTAAAGAATCCACCTGCTAATGCAGGACACCCAGGTTCAATCCCTGGGTGGGGAAGATCCCCTGGAGAAGGGCATGGCACCCCACTCCAGTACTGCCCGGGAAATCTCATGGACAGAGGAGCCTGGTGGGCTACAGTCCTTGGGTCGCAAAAGAGTTGGGCATGACTTAGTGACTAAACAACAACAAGGACAATGAACACTCTTGAGGTGACTTTGTAGACCCATTAAAAAAGGGAAGTGTTAATCACGCCTAGTAAGGAAGAGAAAATAAATAGCTATACACAGAAGAACTGTACAAAAAAGATCTTCACAACCCAGATAATCACGATGATATGATCACTCATCTAGAGCCAGACATCCTGAAATGTGAAGTCAAGTGGGCCTTAGAAAGCATCACTACGAACAAAGCTAGTGGAGGGGATGGAATTCCAGTTGAGCTATTCCAAATCCTGAAAGATGATGCTGTGAAAGTGCTGCACTCAATATGCCAGCAAATTTGGAAAACTCAGCAGTGGCCACAGGACTGGAAAAGGTCAGTTTTCATTCCAATCCCAAAGAAAGGCAATGCCAAAGAATGCTCAAACTACCGCACAATTGCACTCATCTCACATGCTAGTAAAGTAATGCTCAAAATTCTCCAAGCCAGGCTTCAGCAATATGTGAACCATGAACTTCCTGATGTTCAATCTGGTTTTAGAAAAGGCAGAGGAACCAGAGACCAAATTGCCAACATCCGCTGGATCATGGAAAAAGCAAGAGAGTTCCAGAAAAACATCTATTTCTGCTTTATTGACCATGCCAAAGCCTTTGACTGTGTGGATCACAATAAACTGTGGAAAATTCAGAAAGAGATGGGAATACCAGACCACCTGACCTGTCTCTTGAGAAATTTGTATGCAGGTCAGGAAGCAACAGTTAGAACTGGACATGGAACAACAGACTGGTTCCAAATAGGAAAAGGAGTATGTCAAGGCTGTATATTATCACCCTGCTTGTTTAACTTATATGCAGAGTACATCATGAAAAACGCTGGACTGGAAGAAACACAAGCTGGAATCAAGATTGCTGGGAGAAATATCAATAACCTCAGATATGCAGATGACACCACCCTTATGGCAGAAAGTGAAACGGAACTAAAAAGCCTCTTGATGAAAGTGAAAGTGGAGAGTGAAAAAGTTGGCTTAAAGCTCAACATTCAGAAAATGAAGATCAAGGCATCCGGTCCCATCACTTCATGGGAAATAGATGGGGAAACAGTGGAAACAGTGTCAGACTTTACTTTTTTGGGCTCCAAAATCACTGCAGATGGTGACTGCAGCCATGAAATTAAAAGATGCTTACTCCTTGGAAGGAAAGTTATGTCCAACCTAGATAGCATATTCAGAAGCAGAGACATTACTTTGCCAACAAAGGTCCGTCTAATCAAGGCTATGGTTTTTCCTGTGGTCATGTATGGATGTGAGAGTTGGACTGTGAAAAAAGCTGAGCGCCAAAGAATTGATGCTTTTGAACTGTGGTGTTGGAGAAGACTCTTGAGAGTCCCTTGGACTGCAAGGAGATCCAACCAGTCCATTCTAAATGAGATCAGCCCTGGGATTTCTTTGAAGGGAATGATGCTGAAGCTGAAACTCTAGTACTTTGGCCACCTCATGCAAAGAGTTGACTCATTGGAAAAGACTCTGATGCTGGGAGGGATTGGGGGCAGGAGAAGGGGATGACAGAGGATGAGATGGCTGGATGGCATCACTGACTCGATGGACGTGAGTCTGACTGAACTCCGGAATTTGATGATGGACAGGAAGGCCTGGCGTGCTGCGATTCATGGGGTCTCGAAGAGTCGGACACGACTGAGCGACTGAACTGGACTGAACTGAATGTGAAATGAATTCAATTTGTTGTTCATCTGTTTTGGAACAGAGAACTATATATGCACAAATGCTCACATAAACACTTGCAGCTATGCTCTAATTCACCCTCTTAAATACCTGATATTTGACCCTATCTTGGTTTAGCTCTGCTTGCTTTAATTATGATCAAAAGCTGAGAGTCAAGAAATAATTCAGATATTTGTCAAGCACCCACAAAGTTCATGGTACCATATGAGGTCCTTGGAACATGGTGTACAGAGAAGGCATATAATCTTCCTTATAATCTAGGAAGAAAGGAAATAAGAACATACAATTATAGTAACTACAAAATGAATAGGTCAAAGACTGCATCTTCAAGTTAAAGAGTTGGGTGGACAAATTCAAGTGTTACCTAAACCCGGGTTTGTACAGAAGTATACACAAAAGGAGTTCTTCCCTGACTGGTGGCTCAGATGGTGAAGAATCTGCCTGCAATGTGGGAGATCTGGGTTCAATCGCTGGGTCAGAGAAGATCCCCTGGAGAAGGAACTGGCACCCCACTCCAGTGTTCTTGCCTGGAGAATCCCATGGATAGAGGAGCCTGGCTGGCTACAGCCCATGGAGTCACAAAGACTCAGAAACAAACTGACGACTAAGCACACTCACACATACACAGAAGAAAAGAAAGAAGGAAATTGAAAGCATGATACATTAAATTCAATTTTTTAATGCACGGTAAAACTTACGGTGAAACGTGCACACTGTGTAACAAAAATAACAATAATTATACCCCAGATAGTTCATGAACATGTAGAATCTACATAGTGATAGGCCCTCTTCCATTCCTGATTTTAGAAGTTTGGTTTCTTTCTTTTTGTCAGTCAATTTTATTACTTCTTTCAAAAAACCAACTTTCAACTATCAATTATTCTCTATTGCTTGCACTTTTTATATTTTATTGATTTCTACTCTTTACTGTATTTTTCTCTTGTACTTTTTTTTTGCTTTAATTTGTTCTTGATGTTTTAGCTTCCTAAGGTAGAAAATGTGATCATCGACTTGAGAAAGAGTCTTTTCGACCCCCTGGACTGTAGTCCACCAGGCTCCTCTGTCCTTGGAATTCTCCAGGCAAGAATACTGGAGTGGGTTGTCTTTCCCTTCTCCAGAGGATCTGCCCGGCCCAGGGACTGAACCCTGGTATCCTGTATTGCAGGCAGTTCCTTTACCGTCTGAGCCACCAGGGAAGGTCTATTGACTTGAGAACTTTGCCATTTTCTAGCAAAAGCATTAAAAAAATAAACTACCATTTAAACGTTTTTTGTAACTTTAAAGCATTATTTTTTATTATTGTTCAGTTTGAAGTGTTTTCTAGTTCCCTCTTGATTATTTTCTTTGAAACAAGGGTTAGAGAAAAGTGTGCTAATTTCTAAATATCTGGAGTTTCTTTAGATATTTTATTTGTAATTAATTTTTAATTCAATTCCATAATGTTCTGAGAATATACTCTGTAATATTTCAACCTTTTGAATATGCTGAGAATTCTTTTATGATCCAACATATAGTTCAACATGGCAACCATTCCATATTCACTTAGAAGAAATTCATATTCTGCAGTCATTGGGTGAAACGATCTATAAAAAATTTCAATCAAGTTGGTTCATTTGTCTTCTATGTCCTTACGGACTTTTGTCTTCTTGCTTTATCCACTTTATCCACTTACTTACAGAGAGAGGGGTGTTAAAAATTGTGGATTCACATATTTCTCTCTTTTCTTCTGCCAGTTTTGCTTTTCATATTTGGAAGTTCTGTTATTAGGTTGATAGATACTTAAGATAGATATGTCTTACTAATGAACGGATCCTTTTATCATTCTAAAATGTTTCTTCTTTACCATATGATGCAGAAATCCCAGAAAAGAAGAAAACTCTAATTTGAAAAGATACATGTACCCCAATGTTCATAACAGCACTGTTTACAATAGCCAAGACATAGACAAAACCTATGTGCCCATCAACAGATATGGATAATGTAATGGAGGATTATTCAGCCATTAAAAAAATAAAATAATGACATTTGCAGTAACATGGATAGACCTAGAGCATATCATATAAATGAAGTGAGTCAAAGAAATACAAATATCATATGATATCACTTATATATGGGAGCTAAAAAAATGATACAAATGAAATTTATGCTTATAAAACAAAAACATACTCACAGACATAGAAAATAAACTTATGGTTAACAAAGGGGAAAGAGGAAGGGAGACAAATTAGGAGCTTGGGGTTAATAGATACACATGTCTACATATAAAAATAGATAAATGACAAGGGTGTATATTATAGCACAGGGAATATTATATATTCAATATCTTGTAATAACCTATAACAGAAAAGAATCTGAAAAAGTTTTTTATATATGTATATAAAATTAAATCACTTTATTGTGCATCAGAAACTAATACAACATTGGAAATCAACTACAATTAAAAAAATGTTTCTCTTTATCTACCGTGATATTCCTTATCTTTAAGTCTACTTTGATATTAGTATAAACACAACTGTTTTATTATACTTATTGTTTACATGGTGTAACTTTTCTCATTCTTTTACTCTGAACTTATCTGTATGTTCGTATATGGGCTTCTCTGGTGGCACAGTGGTAAAGAATCTGCCTGCAAAGTAGGAGACGTGGGTTTGATCCCTGGTCAGGAAGGTCCTCTGAAGAAGGAAATGGCAACCCATTCCAGTATTCTTGCCTGAAGAATCCCATGGACAGAGGATACTGGCAGGCTACAGTCCATGGAGTTGCAAAGAGTTGGGTGTGTTTATATTTACAGTAAATTCCCTTGTATACAGATGCGTCTTTTTAAATCCATTGTGACAATCTTTTCCTTTTAATTGAAGTGCTTAATCCACTTATAATAATTGATATGACAGTTGGGATTGAGTTAAACATCTTGCTTTTAGTTTTCTATATGGCCCATCTATTATTTCATGTCTCCATCCTTTTTTTTCATCTTACTCCAGCCACTTGACGCAAAAAGCCGACTCAAAGGAAAAGACCCTGATGCTGGGAAAGATTGAGGGCAGGAGGTAAAGGGGATGACAGAGGATGAGATTGTTAGATGGCTTCATTGACTCAATGGACATGGGTTTGAGCAAACTCCAGGACATGGTGAAGGACAAGGAAGCCTGGCATACTGCAGTCCATGGGGTTGCAAAGAGTCAGACACGACTGAGTGACTGAACAATATTAACACTCAAGTATTTTTAATATTATATTTCAATTATTCAATTTTTTTGTTTCTTTGATTTTAGGTACATATCTTTGAGTTATTTTCAGTCATTATTCTAGGAATTACACTGTATAACTTTAACTTACTACAGCCTCATTAAGGTCAACATTATACATATAAGAAGAGTATACAGTATGATTTCTTTCTTATCCCTCCATATTTTGTGCCATTTTGTGATGTTTTTTATTGCTATATGTTATAAATTCCAGTCCTTTTCATTATAGGGGACTGGAATGCAAAAGTAGGAAGTCAAGAAACACCTGGAGTAACAGGTAAATTTGACCTTGGAATACAGAATGAAGCAGGGCAAAGACTAATAGAGTTTTGCCAAGTAAATGCACTGGTCATAACACCCTCTTCCAACAACACAAGAGAAGACTCTATACATGGACATCACCAGATGGTCAACACCGAAATCAGATTGATTATATTCTTTGCAGCCAAAGATGAAGAAGCTCTATACAGTCAGCAAAAACAAGACCAGGAGCTGACTGTGGCTCAGACCATGAACTCCTTATTGCCAAATTCAGACTTAAATTGAAGAAAGTAGGGAAAACCACTAGACCATTCAAGTATGACCTAAATCAAATCCCTTATGATTATACAGTGGAAGTGAGAAATAGATTTAAGGGCCTAGATCTGATACATAGAGTGCCTGATGAACTATGGAGTGAGGTTCGTGACATTGTACAGGAGACAAGGATCAAGACCATTCCCATAGAAAAGAAATGCAAAAAAGCAAAATGGTTGTCTGGGGAGGCCTTATAAATAGCTGTGAAAAGAAGAGAAGTGAAAAGCAAAGGAGAAAAGGAAAGATATAAACATCTGAAAGCAGAGTTCCAAAGAATAGCAAGAAGAGATAAGAAAGCCTTCTTCAGTGATCAATGCAAAGAAATAGAGGAAAACAACAGAATGGGAAAGACTAGGGATCTCTTCAAGAAAATCAGAGATACCAAAGGAATATTTCATGCAAAGATGAGCTCGATAAAGGACAGAAATGGTATGGACCTAACAGAAGCAGAAGATATTAAGAAGAGGTGGCAAGAATACACAGAAGAACTGTACAAAAAAGATCTTCATGACCCAGATAATCACAATGGTGTGATCACTGACCTAGAGCCAGACATCCTGGAATGTGAAGTCAAGTGGGCCTTAGAAAGCATCACTACAAACAAAGCTAATGGAGGTGATGGAATTCCAGTTGAACTATTCCAAGTCCTGAAAGATGATGCTGTGAAAGTGCTGCACTCAATATGCCAGCAAACTTGGAAAACTCAGCAGTGGCCACAGGACTGGAAAAGGTCAGTTTTCATTCCAATCCCAAAGAAAGGCAATGCCAAAGAATGCTCAAACTACCGCACAATTGCACTCATCTCACATGCTAGTAAAGTAATGCTCAAAATTCTCCAAGCCAGGCTTCAGCAATATGTGAACCGTGAACTTCCTGATGTTCAAGCTGGTTTTAGAAAAGGCAGAGGAACCAGAGATCAAATTGCCAACATCCGCTGGATCATCGAAAAAGCAAGAGAGTTCCAGAAAAACATCTATTTCTGCTTTATTGACTATGCCAAAGCCTTTGACTATGTGGACCACAATAAACTGTGGAAAATTCTGAAAGAGATGGGAATACCAGACCACCTGATCTGCCTCTTGAGAAATCTGTATGCAGGTCAGGAAGCAACAGTTAGAACTGGACATGGAACAACAGACTGGTTCCAAATAGGAAAAGGAGTATGTCAAGGCTGTATATTGTCACCCTGTTTATTTAACTTATATGCAGAGTACATCATGAGAAACACTGGACTGGAAGAAATACAAGCTGGAATCAAGATTGCTGGGAGAAATATCAATAACCTCAGATATGCAGATGACACCACCCTTATGGCAGAAAGTGAAGAGGAACTAAAAAGCCTCTTGATGAAAGTGAAAGTGGAGAGTGAAAAAGTTGGCTTAAAGCTCAACATTCAGAAAACGAAGATCATGGCATCCGGTCCCACCACTTCATGGGAAATAGATGGGCAAACAGTGGAAACAGTGTCAGACTTTATTTTTCTGGGCTCCAAAATCACTGCAGATGGTGACTGCAGCCATGAAATTAAAAGACGCTTACTCCTTGGAAGGAAAGTTATGTCCAACCTAGATAGCATATTCAGAAGCAGAGACATTACTTTGCCAACAAAGGTTTGTCTAGTCAAGGCTATGGTTTTTCCTGTGGCCATGTATGGATGTGAGAGTTGGACTGTGAAGAAGGCTGAGCGCCGAAGAATTGATGCTTTTGAACTGTGATGTTGGAGAAGACTCTTGAGAGTCCCTTGGACTGCAAGGAGATCCAAACAGTCCATTCTGAAGGAGATCAGCCCTGGAATTTCTTTGGAAGGAATGATGCTAAAGCTGAAACTCCAGTACTTTGGCCACCTCATGCGAAGAGTTGATTCACTGGAAAAGACTCTGATGCTGGGAGGGATTGGGGGCAGGAGGAGAAGGGGCAGAGGATGAGATGGCTGGATGGCATCACTGACTCGATGGACGTGGGTCTCAGTGAACTCCGGGAGTTGGTGATGAACAGGGAGGCCTGGCATGCTGCGATTCATGGGGTCGCAAAGAGTTGGACATGACTGAGTGACTGATCTGATCTGATAAATTCCAGTATGCAATGTTACTATTTTTGCTTTAAATAATATGCTTTTTAAAATAAAGTAAGCAGCCTAATGTGTGTAATTGGAATCCCAGAAGAAGACAATGAATGAGGCAGAAAATACATTTGAAGAAATAATGGCTACAAAGTCCACAAATTCTGTGAAAAAAAACATGTTTTGAGACACATATTTACCTAAGGAGCTTACTTAACCCCAAGTTAGACAAATTCAACATACACACACACACATCTAGTTGGAGAAAAAGAGATACATTACATAAAGGGGAATAATAACAAGAACCATCAAATCACCTAAATTCTTATTAGAAACAGTGAAGGCCAGAAGACAGTTAACACATCTTAAAGTGCTGAAAAGAAACAAGAAAATATGGAATTTAGAAAGATGGTAACCATAACCCTGTATGCGAGACAGCAAAAGAGACACAGATGTATAGAACAGCCTTTTGGACTCTGTGGGAGAGGGCGAGGGTGGGATGATTTGGGAGAATGGCATTGAAACATGTATAATATCATATGTGAAACGAATTGCCAGTCCAGGTTTGATGCAGGATACAGGATGCTCGGGGCTAGTGCACTGGGATGACCCAGAAGGATGGTATGGGGAGGGAGGTGGGAGGGGAGTTCAGGATGGGGAACACGGGTACACCCGTGGCAGATTCATGTTGATGTATGGCAAAACCAATACGATATTGTAAAGTAATTAGCCTGCAATTAAAATAAATTTATATTTAAAAAAAAAGAAACAAGAAAATCTGTTAGTAAAGAATTCTAAGTGCAGCAAGAATACTTTTAAAAAATAAGAGTGAAACTCTGGTTTCTCGTATTTATGGGATGACGTGTTCAAGCAAATTCTTCCACATATAATAATTATGAAGTCTGGATGAAATGTTTTTTAAAAGCTATTATTTAAAGACATTCAAAAGAAAGCAGATGAGAATTTATACTTGAAAATCCACAAGTGAAATGAGTAAGAAAATGAGTTTCTGGTGTTTTTGCCTTAAAATATTCCCCTAAACTCTATCGTTTCAGAAGCAGAAAACTGAAGCATTACTCATTCAGTGTGACAGAGGATAGAGTTCAAGGATGAAAGAACAGCTAGAAGTTTAGGAACACAATCCTAAAAGTACAAAAGTGTCAAAATAGGAATGTAAATCTGCCCATGTTCCTGGCCACCCACTAACGCAGGAGTGCACAGAAGATACCAACAGGACGATAACTGTTTTGGCCCAGTCAAGTTAACTGCCTGTTACAACAAAACCCCAACAATCCTTAGAAAACTGTAAGAGTATCCAGTTTTAAAAACAAAATAAAAACTAAAATAAACAAAAAGAGTAGTGTTGCTACAATGTATTATCTATAATATTCAGTTTTCAACCAAAAATTACTAGCTGTACAAAGAAACAGGAAAGGAGGACCCACTCAGGAGAAGTCATTTAGACAATGATCCCAAGTGGGGCTGAATGTTATATATAAAAGTCAAAGATACCAAAGCAAATACTGTAAAGAATTAAAATAATATGTGTTCAAAGAATTAAAGGAAAATGTGGTCTTGATATGTGAACAGATAGAGAACCTCAACAGACATGTGGAATTTTTTTTTTAAAGAACAAATAGAAATAAAGAGTAGACTGATAGAAATGGAAAGTTTACTAGATGGATTCAACATCACATCTGAGATGGCAGAAGAAAGAATCAGTACACTCTAAAAAGATTAAAAGAAATTATCCAATATGAAAAACAAATAGTAAAAAAGATTGAACCATTTCAAAAACCCATGGGACAATGTACTTGGCGTCCTAGAATAAGAGATGAGAGAGGATGGGATAGGAAAAATATTTGATGAATAATAGTTGAAAATTTCCCAAATTTGGTGGAAAATATTAACTTGCAGATCCAGTAAACTCAGCAAACCTCATCAGGATAAATACAGTGAAAACCACAGCTAGTTAGAATATCAGGGTCAAACTACTGAAAACCAAAAATAAAGAAATATCTTTCAAATGTATGTTTTGTCCGGTTTTCTTATTGTAGGTGGAAATTCAAGAACAATTATTGCAGTGATGATTGGAAGTCAAAGTTTTATGCATTCCTTTTAAGTCTGGTTTTCACAAGACCAGCTGATCAACTTGTACCATTTCTACCTTTATTTCTCTATGCTCTTGCTACCTGTCCCATCATGTACTTTTAAAATTGTCTTGTACATCCCATGACTACTACTCTCTTGAACCTATCTGTATTAATCAGCTCAGGCTGTTATAACCAAATACCATGGATTTACTTGGTGGCTTAAACAACAGGCATTTTTTTTTTATCAGAGTTCCAGAGGCTGGGAAGTCCAAGATCAAGGTGCTGGCAGATTCAGTTACTGGTGAGGACCCTCTTCCTGCTTGTAGATGGTTATCTTCCTGCTCTGATGGTGGAGAGAAAAAGAACTCTAGTGTCTCTCCCTCTTCTTATAAAGACACTAATCCCACCACACTAGATTTTGCATGATCTAATCTAAAACCACATGGCTCTAGTGGTAAAGAACCCGCCTGCCAATGCAGGAGACATAGGAGACACAGGTTCCATCCCGGTGTTGGGAAGATCCCCTGGAGAAGGGCATAGCAACCCACTCTAGTATTCTTGCCTGGAGAATCCCATGGACAAAGGAGCTTGGCGGGCTATAGTCCATAGCATCACAAAGAGTCGGGCATGACTGAAGTGACTGAACACACACCATCTAAAACCAATTACCTCTCAAAGACCCCACCTCCAAATACCATCACGTTAGGTATTTTGGAGGGACAGGCATTCATGTCCTAATACTCTCACTGGTCTCCTTAAAACAATGAAAACTATCTGAATTGTTCTGCTACTTTGGTCAGAGTTTTGGTTAAGTTCTCAATGTTTAAAAAATAAACTTGGAATTCCCTTAAGGCAAAATAAACCTTGTTGGGGTTTTTTTTTTTTTTTTTTTTTGAGAAACAAGATGCATTTGAGGACTTGATTTTAGGAAGAGCAATGGGAGGGATGTTGTCATCTAACTTAGTTGTCAAACATTCTCAAATAGTTATTTGGCTGAATCTTTCCTTTCCTTCTTTTCTCTTTCTGGGTCACTATCTTGGAAACAGGAATAAGAATATGGTTTAACACATTGTTAAGATAAACACCTAAAGCATTCTGCTTCCTTTTCCCACCCCCATTTCAAAGCCTCAGATAATAGACTGTGGTAACATCTTTTCAAGCATGTTCATAAGTAACATCTTCTTAAGCATCATCGATATGGTACTTTCCAACCTGCTCTTACTTTATCAGAAGAAAAAAATTCTTCTCTCAGTGAGACCAAATATAACACAAAAATATTTATTTAGCTGGATTCATCCTTTTATTTCTAAGACTGTTTTAATTGTGGCAACCTTGCCTGACACTGGAACAAAACAGAAACAATTGAAATCTGAAAACAAATTGCACACAACTACTGAATTTGAGTACTGTGTTTAATTTCACTTCAAATAAATTTAAAGGATTTTAAAAGTACTTCATTAGTTCAAATTGGAAGTCTGTAGCTGTTTGTATAAAACTGAGTCAATTTGGTCTACAAAAATACTCTCAGTACAACCTAAGTGAAAGTCACTCAGTCATGTCCAACTCTATAGTCCATGGAAGTCTCTAGGCCAGAATACTGGAGTGGGTAGCCTTTCCCTTTTCCACAGGATCTTCCCAACCCAGGGATCAAACCCAGGTCTCCCACATTGCAGGTGGATTCTTTCCCAGCTGAGCCACAAGGGAAGCCCCAGTACAACCTAAAGAGAAGTGATATTCATGTGGTTAAGTTTCTGCCCCTTGATAAGGGAAGGTACCACTTTTACCTTGAGTATTTTACAGAATGTCTCCAGCAGGACTGGAAGTTTTGTTTCGCTTTTGTTTTCTTTTAAAGACATTACCATCTTTACTAGAGTGCTGAATGTCATGCTGTTAGGGAAGAATAATGGATGGAAAAGTTGATGGAGAGACGGGGCAATGTTGGAACTCCCGGGCTCTAGCTGCAGCACAGTGGCATTCCCCCAGACCAGAGTCAGCACATTTCAATAGAACCAGACTCTAGTCTGAGTTTGGGAACTTGTGTTTTCAGTTGTAACCCTAATCACATTTTTTATTTGCTCTGCACTTTCTTCTTGGCACTCAATTATTGACACTAGGGACAAATTGGTCACATTTGTGGCTAAAAATTGGGATGCCTTGTACCTGACAGGACTCTGTGTTTATCTTTTATAGCCTGGAGTTTAAGACTCCATCCAAAATTGAGCAAGTGAGACGTTTAAGATGAAATGGGTAGAATGTAATTTTCCAGCCCTTAAGAAGTGCAAGAGGACAAGAAATAACGTATTTTGGTACTTTTAGTTTAAGTTTACTTTTCTCAGCACATTTTACCCATGTGAAATACGAGAAGAAAATTACTTTATGGCTGTAAATTTCAAGTTCCTTTGGCTGTAATACAGAGAAATTTTGAAAACTGGTCCAGATTGTTAAATGTCTATCAGTTTGGTATATTGACAAATTTGACAATCTTGTTAGAGGGGCTGTGTTTCTTTGGTTTTCCTCTACTTTTCTCTCTCATGGAGTTCCCTTCTTGCATATCCAAGCATTCTCAACCTTTTCCGTCTTCCCTATCCCCCCAAATTCTGGACATTAGTTTCTTCCTTGTTTTTTCCATCTGTGTGAAAGAGGGAATGCAGGAAAACCACTATAAAACTAGCTTTATCCAAGGGCTTTAAAATGTGGTAACCATTAGAATTAGTTGGGAGCTTGGTGAAAGTGCTGATTTCTAAACTCCATGTCATGAACTTGAGTTAGCAACAAGGCTTTGAAATTTATATAATTTGAAAAGCTTTCTGAGGGATTAGAGATCTGTTAGATTCTGGGGATCCACTGCTTGAGTGTATTTTCTTATGGTGGTGGTGGTTTAGTCACTAAACTAAACCACTCAGTAAGTTCAACTTTTGCGAGCTCATGGACTGTAGTCTGCTAGGCGTCTCTGTCCATGGGATTCTCCAGGCAAAAATACTGGAGTGGGTTGCCATTTCCTTCTCCAGCGCATCTTTCCCCCCAGAAACGAACCTGGGTCTCCTGCATTGTAGGCAGATTCTTTACCGACTGAGCTATAAGGGAATAAAATAATCATTAAATTAAGTTAGAATGATAATATATCAAGTTCTGGCTGAGTATCTACATGACTCAACTCAGTGGTTTTGCAAGATGACAGAAACTATTTTGCTTAAGTTATTTATAATTCAAGACTGTGCGTCAAGCTGGCCTGACTTCAGAGGGCCTTCTCTGCTTACACTGATCTTCCTTCTCCTCACCAGCCCCTCAACTGAAAAAAAATTAGTTTTACTCCTCAATAAAATATCTTCTTTTTTAGAGTTTATTTTCAATTGGAGGATAATTGCTTTACAATATTGTACTGGTTTCTGCCATACATCAACATGCATCAGCCATAGGTACAGACATGTCTCCTCCCTCCTGAGCCTCCCTCCCACCTCCCAACTCATCCCACCCCTCTAGGTTGTCACAGAGCACCTGATTTTTGCTCTCTGAGTCATACAGCAAATTTACACTGACTGTCTAATTTTACATATGGTAATGTATATGTTTCAATGCTACACTCTCAATAATCTTATTTTTATTTTAAGGTTATACAAAGCAATGGTATACAGGGCAAAAATTTAAACAATACATAAGTAAAAAGGACAAAAAATAAAAACAATTTCAAAATCGACCCTGTTCACAAAAATCCTATTAATTTGGGGTCTATCCTTTCATAAAACTCTTTATGTACACATAAAAATGTGTAACTCTAAGTGTATATTAACATTTGTAAATTAGATCAGAATGATTAACTCAGAGAGAGCCACACTGAGTAATGCCTTTCCTCCAAGCCCAGTCAAGCCACAGATAAGAAAGGTAAATGAATGCCTATTGCCCAGTATCAATAAGAGTTTGCAATTCTTTGTCCATACAACCGGAGATAGGCAATGAAAACAATTTTAATACTAAATTGTATAATGTTATCCATGCATACATGGACATCGTATTTTTTCAGGTTCTTATTGTTGATTTGGGGATTTGCTTGTTTGCTTGCTTGCTTACTATATCTCTCCCACTCTTCTTACTGGATCATCCCTTCCAGTCCCCATGTAGCCAATGTTACCAGTCTAAATTGTATCTTTCTACACCTTTCTCCATTTTCATACTGTTACACACAAATATACAAACATTTATATAAGGGAGGATATAATGGTTTGTTTTATAAAAATAAGATAATATTACAAGTGTGATATGTCATGAGGAAGTATGAAGTGAAATGAAGTGAAGTCGCTCAGTCGTGTCCGGCTCTTTGTGACCCCATAGACTGTGGCCTATCAGGCTCTTCCGTCCATGGAATTTTCCAAGCAAGAATACTGGAGTGGGTTGCCATTTCCTTCTCCAGGAGATCTTCCCAACCCCGGGAAGAATGAGGAAGTATAGGAATACATACACACACATATATGCATGCTAAGTCGCTTCTGTCACATCCCACTCTTTGTGACCTCATGGACTGTAGCCCACCAGGCTCCTCTGTCCATGGGAATCTCCAGGCAAGAATACTGGAGTGGGTTGCCATGCCCTCCTCCAGGGGATCTTCCCAACCCAGAATCAAAACCACATTTCTTATGTCGCCTGCATTGGCAGGCAGGTTCTTGACCACTAGTGCCATCTAGGAAGCCATATAGATAGCTAGGTCAGTTCAGTTCAGTTCAGTTCAGTCTCTCAGTTGTGTCCGACTCTTTGCGACCCCATGAACTGCAGCACGCCAGGCCTCCCTGTCCATCACCAACTCCCGGAGTTCATCCAAACTCATGTCCATTGAGTCGGTGATGCCATCCAGCCATCTCATCCTCTGTTGTCCCCTTCTCCTCCTGCCCCCAATCCCTCCCAGCATCAGAGTCTTTTCCAATGAGTCAACTTTTCGCATGAGGTGGCCAAAGTATTGGAATTTCAGCTTTAGCACCAGTCCTTCCAAAGAACACCCAGGACTGATCTCCTTTAGAATGGACTGGTTGGATCTCCTTGCAGTCCAAGGGACTCTCAAGAGTCTTCTCCAACACCACAGATGCAAACCTCTCTCAGAATCAGGAAATGCTTCCCTGAAGAAGTGCTATTTAAGCTGAGCGGACGGAACTGTGTCTCCTCCCCAAAATTCATGTGTGGAAGTCCCAACCTTCAATACCTCAGAATGTGCCTACATTTGGAGATAGGGTCTTTATTAAAGGGATAATTTAGTTAAAATGAGGTCACTGGAGTGGCCCTAATCCAGTGTAACTGGTATCCTTACATGAAGGGGAAACTTGGGTATAAACACAGAGTAAAGACCATGTGATGACACAGGAGAAAGACAGTCCTCCACCCGCCAAGGAGAGAGGCCTCAGAAGAGGGCAATCCTGTCAAGAACTTGATCTCAGACTTCTAATCTCCAGAAATGTAAGAAAATAAAAGTCAGCTGTTAAGCCCTCCAGTCTCTGGTACTTTGTTATGACAGCCCTAGCAAACTAAAAGAGATTTATAGGAATAATTCATTACAGGGACATAGGAAAAAGAATACTTACACATTGGTGTGGAAATGTGTAAGTAGTCTTTTTGGAGAGTAATTTACCAATAGCTATTAAACATTTGTTTCTATGGACAAATTCCCAAGAGTGGAATTTCTGACACCAGATCATCATCAAAAAAAAAAAAAAAAAAATGCTTTTCTTGTGGGTTCCCCAGAGTTCTATCATTGCTGCAATTACATTATAAAATTTCTGCTTCCAAAATATTTCATTTTTGAAGACTCAAGCAGCATATTAAGTATGAAAATCCCTTAGGAAACTCAGCATCAACAAAATAAAAAGTAGCAAAATTCTGTAACAATGTAGTGTTCATTTTCTATTGCTACCTAATAGATTACCACAAACTGAGCAGCTTATTGGAGTTTATAAATGGCTTAGCTGGGTCCTCTGCAAGGCAGCAATCAAGGTGTTAGCTGGACTGTGTTCTCATCGGAAGCTCAATTCAGGGAAAATCTGCTTTAAAGGTCATTGGAACTGCTGGCAGAATTCAGGGTATTGTGGGGACCTTCCTGGTGTCCAGTGGCTAAGACTTCTCACTCCCAGTGCAGAGGTGGGTTCAACCCCTGGTCTTGGAACTAAGATCCCACATGCTGCAACTAAGACTTTGCATACTGCAACTACAGTTCCATGCTGCAACTGAGAGCCAGTGCAGCCAAATAAACAAAAGCAAGCATTAAAAAAAAGAATGCAGTGTGTTGTGGCTGTAAGACTAAAAGCCCAGATTCTTACTAGCTGGAGGCTACCTGTAGTTTCTTGCCAAGTAGGTTTCCCCAACATTGCCATTTACTTCATCAAGCCAGCAAAAAGAGCCTGCTAGCACAGTTATAGGAGTAGTCACAGGTGTAGCATCTCATGACCACTGTCATATTTTATTTGTTAGAAGCAAGTCATAACTACTGTCTACACCCAAGGGGAAGGGATTACACAAAGGTGCGAATGGAGACAGAAGTCAAGGAGTGACCTTACAGTCTGTCTACCACACATATTTAAAACCTTCTTTGTCTATGAGTTAAGATGTACACTCTTTTTTTCATACTCCATTAATAAAACTTATCAGTGTACCTGACTTACCAAAACAAGTCAATAATGTTATCTTGTGTTTCTTGCTTTCTTCCTGGACTTTCTATGGCTTGATGTTGCTTTCACTTGCTTTGTTATAATTAAATTCAAATCAGCAAACATTTGTTGAGTATCTTCTAAACGGCAATCTTTCCGGAGGTTGTGGAGGTCTGACAACTTCCATCTTTTGAGGCTACTATTAAATGAAGGAATGCCTAGTAAGGGTTGCAGCACTGTTGCACATTTTGGGGGGAATTTTAGAACTGAAAAATATCTGAAATTTTAAAATTCACTGGGTGAGCTTAATAGCAGAACAAACATGAGAATAGAAAGAGTTGGCTAATTTCAAGTTAGATCAATAGAAAATATCCAATCTGGAAATGGAAGGAAAAATTACCAAAAAAAAAAAAAAATTAGCAGAGCCTTAGAACCTGAGGGGCAAAACCAAAAGATCTAACACATAGGCAACTGGAATTTCAAAAAGAGGGAGACTTGGGTAGGAAAAACAGGTGAAGAAGTAATGACAACAAACTTTCCAAATTTGGTCAAAACATACTTTTACAGATTCTGCTGCTACTGCTAAGTCGCTTCAGTCATGTCCAACTCTTAGCGACCCCATGGACTGTAGCCCACCAGGCTCCTCAATCCATGGGATTTTCCAGGCAAGAGTACTGGAGTGGGTTGCCATTTCCATCTCCAATGCATGAAAGTGAAAAGTGAAAGTGAAGTCGCTCAGTCGTGTCCGACTCTTAGCAACCCCGTGGACTGCAGCCCACCAGGCTCCACAGATTCTAGAAGCTGGCAAACCCAGTCAGGATAATGATACACAGTTTCCATCAGGGTTCCCAATGACCAAAACGTCCTAGTATTTATTCTTCTGTGTAATCCCTCCCCTTGAATGTGAGCTGAATCTTAGGACTTGCTTTTGATGGACAGAAAACAAAAAAGCTATGGGATGTCACTTCTGCAATTAGGTAACAAAAACTGGGGCCCTTGGCAGTCCTCTCTCTGTCTCTCTCTGCACCACCCTCACCAACCGCTTGTTTGCTTTCATGAGACAAAATGCCATGTTGTGAGATGTTCTATGAGATGATCATGTGACATGTGAAAGGATCATGTGACAAAGAACTGAGGGAAGCCTGTGGTCGATAGTTTACGAGAAACCAAGACATCTGGCTAACAGCTGATAGGGAACAGAATGGTGGCGACTATCACATGAGTGAAGTATGTTCAGGGTCCTCACAGTCAAACCTGAGAAGACTGAAGTGTGTCTTCTAAGACTGAGAGACTTAGAAAGTTGTGCCCAAATTCTGGGTTCCTGATCCATAGAAACTATGTGATAATAGATCTGTATCATTTTAACTGGTAAGTTATGAAATGATTTGCTACAGGGCAAATCATAGATAACCAATATGCTGCTGAAATCAAAGATAGAGAGGAAATTGTAGAAGCAACCAGAAAACAAACAAACAAACAAAAAACAAATACATTACACACAGGAAGAAAAGTATTCAATAACTCTGGACTTTTTCAGAAAGCATGGGGATCAGAAAACAGTGAGCAGTATTTTTCAAGTACTTAAAGAATGAATATCAATTTATCACGCTGCATCTAGCAAAAATCTCATATGAGAATTGTGCCATGCTTAGTCACTCAGTCATGTCTGACTCTTTGTGACCCCGTGGACTGTAGCCCTCCAGCTCTTCTGTCCGTGGAGATTCTCCAGGCAAGAATACTGGAGTGGGTTGCCATGCCATCCTCCAGGGGATCTTCCCAACCCAGGGATTGAACCTGCAAAGGTCTCCTGCATTGCAGGTGGATTCTTTACCATCTGAGCCACCAGGGAAGCCCATATGAGAATTAAAGAAAACTAAAAACAAAAACAAAAAAATTCAAATAAAAAAACTAAGATATTTCACTACCACTGGAGGTATACTAGAAGAAATACTAAAGGGAAATCATCAGATTAAACAGAAATGACACCAAAGTAAAGCTTAGATCTTCAGAAATGAATTATCCCCAGCAGGAATGGTAAATACCTGATAAATTTATATGACAATTTTCCCTATATTTTACTGAAAATGAATATGATTGTTTAAAGCAAAAACTATAGCATTATCTTTGGGGGGTTTTAATGTATATAGATGTAATACATATAATAACCAGTGTTGAGGCAGTTGATCGTGGGTTGGAAAAGAATTTCCAGACGCAGAGCACTTCAAAGGAAGTGAATTTGAAATATGAAAAGGAACAAAACATTCATAGTTCTTGCCCTTAAGAAGCAGTCCAGTGGGATAAATAAACATTTTAAAATTTCTCAGATAATTATGTAATAACACATTATGATAAGTGCTAAGCCTGAGTTACCGTGAAAGCCAGAGCTGCAGGGGACTTCAGCTGAGTTCCCACGCTTCATCCATTTGGAGTGTTCCCTTATCTTCAAGTACCAAAAATGAAAGCTCAAGGAGTTGTAACAAACCTCATTCCCCATGCTAGCATCAGTTTTGGGCATTGGGCTGAATTTATTACGAGAAATTTTCGTCCTTTACAATTCAGAAGGGACGTCCCTAGTGTTCCAGTGGTTAAGAATCTGCCTGCCAATGCAGATGGGGACATGAGGGTTTGATCCCTGGTCCAGGAAGATCCCTGATGCTGTGGGGCAACTAAACCCATGTATCACAACTGCTGAAGCTTGTGCCCCCAGAGCCTGTGCTCTGCAACAAGAGGCGCCACCACAATGAGAAACCCACGCAACCACAACTACAGCTAGTAGCCCCAGCTCTCTGCAACTAGAGAAAGCCCACAAACAGTGACAAAGACCCAGCAGAGCCAAATACATAAACAAATTAAAAAAACAACTTAAAAAAAAAGAAACCAGTGATTATATACTACCTTGCTCCTGTTTGAACAGGGAAGCCTTATGTTGCAGCACGTGCTCCTCACCTGGGATCCAGGAGGTTTGGAGCCCCACTGATATCACTAGCAGCCATCCTCTGTATACTTCTAGTGTGAGGTAAACCTTGGTGCTGCTTATGGAAGAAATAAGATGGCACACAATGCATCAATGAGGGTCCAATTCAAAAGAGAGAAACTACACAAACTATTCAATGGAGACAACGTAACTTAAATAGTTGTTAGTCATTTGTAGGAAACTGAAAAGGCAAATATGGAAGCTAGGGTTTTACAAAGATAATAGTTAAGGGAAGCAAGTACTACTCTTGGGATGAGGAAACAAAAAGAAGACACTGGAATACAGAGGTTTAGATGAAGAGCCCCACAGAGCTGGGACTTAGTCCTTTGAGGAAGGACATTGTCAGCTGATTAGTATCTCTGAGTTTGCAGTAAGGCTGGTACTGGTATTACGGAAAAACTGCAAATGGAAACCAAATAGTACTACACCAAATCAACTGTCACTTTTAAGGTGAAGAATCACTGCTTGGAGACAATGATAGTTAACAGGAAGGGGCAAGTTTCTTTTTCCTCCAGACGTCTAGCGTCCCTCTAGCATCCCGGGTTATCAAAGCCTAGAGTGGACTGAGTCAGCTGGTAAAGGAAAAACTGCAGGAAAACAAAACAGAGAACAGAATGGTGGGCCTGGAGAGTCAACTAGTTAATAACTGTCACAAGGTGAGAGAGCCAATCACAACTACGGAACTAAGGTCAGTGGGAGTTTAGGAAGCTGAAGGTGGACTGATCAGCTCATTGAAAAGTTGAACAGCATGAACTCTGCTGACTTTATCCAGTGATTGGTATTCCTTTCCCACTTGTTCTTTATTATTTGGGAACTAAAAGCAGAAACTGCGAAGAATGAGTTGAAAAATACTCTTAGGTTTGTCCTTATTCATTTGTATTACAGTATTTTTTTAGTTAAGGCCATCTAAAATATACCAAAGTGCTTATCCTCCCCCTAGGTTCCCCAGCAACATTGTCTGGACTTCCTCTATATAGATATCACCCTGTTTATCCAGTACTTAGACTACTAGGAACCCCCACTCTGGAACACCTGTAAGCCTGATAAAAGGCTTAAAGTAAGTGCAGAAAGTGCCTGAAGCTAGTTTGAAATAGATGTCATAAAAGTCATGCACCCATATACTTTATCTCTAGCCAGATATTTAAATTAATATTACACTTAATACTTACTTATCTGGTTTCCATTAGCAGCTGTGAAGAAGTGGCTGAACAAAAAAGAAGAGAAAAAAAGTTATATTGTTCTGGCAACTTCGAGAGGTTACCATAGAGAAGACAGATGCAATAAGAAAGGAAAAAAACATTATCACTAACAAAAAGAGAATAACAGCATGCAGTGTGGAAAAAACCCTACAAACCACACGATTTCAAAAACATCAGTGAGAGAGAAGACAGGCCAACTCAAGACAGTGCAGCAGTCTGCTAGTATTCAGGGAAAAGAATGGTTCGGTTCTGCCTGCCTCATCCCCATGAGGCATGTTGTTTTCATCACAAACTAGAACAGCCACGTGTCTGTTTACCATTGTATGCCCAATGCCTGAAACAAGATAGGCACTCAATCAAGGAATCATCGATAACCATATGGATGCCAAATCACAAAAAGATTTTTAAATTATGGTGAATATATTCCAGTGGCAAATGAAAAGAGGTATCAGTTGCATTTTTGAAAAGTCACTATTATGGTAAGCCACTATCTGAGGGCTATAGAAAGTAGAACCAGAGAAAGTTATTTACTTCAAGAATGAAAATGCACTACTGTAGGCCACTGCCCTGATTCTAAATGGGAAAAAGCAAGACTTTGATTCAGCATAATTTACTTAATAAAGCACTGTATTTCTCTCTCTCTACTAATTTGGTAGCTTTCACTTTATTGCTATTCAAAGACTCTTCTACTGGGACAGACGCAATAGAAGAGATAGATATATAATATGATGAAATATGAGGAAAGGGAAACAAAATGGAATAAATAAGATGTTCTCCACCAATTTCTCCTCTGAGGGCATTTTCCATTTTATAGCTAGGAGATGGAGGTACAGCAAATGGCAGTGGCCAAGAGCTTTTAGCAATCTCATGGGGATGGAAAGACCAAAGTTGGAATTTGGACAAGTAGAGCCGCCAAGACTTGAACAGCCAGGATCCCAGAGAGAAGATAACCATTGAGAAATGTGTATGACATTCTGCAAGGATTTTACCTCAATGAATGTTCGGAATCCTAAGTCTCTGAGAATGAGAGAAGAAAGAGGAATAGTTGCAGTAAAAAACAATAACAAACACGTGGAACTGCTCAGTGTTATGTGGTAGCCTGGATGGGAGGGGAGTTTACAGAAGAATGGGTATAGGTATATGTATGGCTGAGTCCCTTTGCAGCTCATCTGAAACTATCACAACATTGGTAATCAGTTATACCCCAATACAAAGTAAACTTAAAAAAAAAAAAAAAAAACTCACAGTTATTTTAAGATGTTTAAAAGATCAATAGAGGTTTGGGCAGTCTCTTGAAGCTCAACATACAAAAGCAGGAGTTCAGAGCCTGAAGTGGAGTGGGAATCCTAGACAATAGGCCAGTTTTCAAACCAAGACCTTTGAATAACTATTCCCTAGGTTAAAGGCTACAACAGTAATATGTAATCCCACACAAAGTTTTAAACAGTCTCCAATTATCTCAAAGCCTAATGGGAATTAACATAAATTGTGTCTAGTCTTCTTTGGAGGAAGATAACATCATCCAGTGTCTTTAAATAATTTCATACACAATGTCCTGCATTCAACCAAAAATGTAGTGGGCTGAATGACTGAAAAACAAAATAAAGACAGACAGTAAAACCAGATACTCAGAACACCCAAATTTCACAGTTATTAGAAATATAATTTAAAATAACTTGATTAATATGCTCAATAATATAAAGGGAGTAATACAGAAAATAGATGGAAATATGGAGAATTTTATTTGAGATCTGAGATATATAAAAGTAAATCAAATAGCAATCTTAGAAATTAAGAATAAAATTCAAAATAAATACTCAATGAATAAAATTAACAACAAATTATAAAAAACAGAGATGATTAGTGAGCTGGATAATATGACATAAGAAATTATACAGATTATAACAGAGATAAAAAGATTGGAAAACAAAATAAAAAATTATAAGACTCGTAAAATATCATAAAAATATCAACATATGTAGTCCCAAAGGGAGAGGAGAAAGAAAATGAGCAAAAATTCAGTTTGAAGAGATGTCTGAGAATTTTCCAAAATTGGTGAAAGACAGTAAGTCACAGATTTGAAGAGCTCTAAAAACTTCAAGCAAAACAACTACAAAGAAAACTATAACCAGACATATCATAATAAAACTGTTAAAAGTCAAAGAAAAAAGGAAAGAAGTCATAAAAGCAGCACAGGAAGAGAGAGAAACGTAATTTTTGTTGTTGCTATTTAGTCGCTAAGTTGTGCTGACTCTTTGCAACCTTATGGACTATATGTAACCCACCAGGCTCCTCTGTCCGTGGGATTTCCCAGCAAGAATACTGGAATGGGTTGCCATTTCCTTCTCCTGAGGATCTTCCTGACCCAGGGATCAAACCCACATCTCCTGCTTGGCAGGTGGATTCTTTACCACTGAGCCACCTGGGAAGTCCAGCATTTCTCTTACTAGATTATCAGTTTATTATAAAAGGACATAATTCAGTAACAGCCAGATGAAAGAGATACATAAGGCAAGGTATGTGGAAAGGGGAACAGAGCTTCCATGCTTTCTCGACATACCACTCTGCTCCCATTGCCAAGTGTTTACCAGCCCAAAACCTCAACTCTTTTTGTTGAAGAGTTTTGATAGAGCTTAATTTAGAGCTGCCCTTCTCTTCCTCTTCCCAGAGCTTAACAGGTGGCTCTAAAAATTTCAGCCATCTAATCACTTATCTTTCTGGTGACCAGTCCTATCTCAAACCTCTCTAGGGACCCCACCCTAAGTCATCCCATTAGCATAAACTCAGGCACACTCAAAAGAAATAGTTAATAAATGACAAAAGACACTTCTATTGGTCAGGAAATTCCTAATGTTTTTGCTGGGGACAAAAAACACATATATTTCTTATACCACTTTAGTATAAGCTACCTCTTATTTATCAGATGAGGCTATTATTTGACCTTGCCAGAGGAAAAACAATGTCCTTCATGCCTATCTTATATATATATATCTCTCAATGCTTCAGTTTCATAACCAGACCTGACCCACAACTAATACATTCAGAGAAGTTATACTGGTTGCTCACACTGGAATCTATTTTGATTAGCTTAGCATTTCCTCTGATTGAATGGTGACCATATCTAAATAGTCATCAACAACTACAGAGTTAGACCATAGTCTATCTATCAGCCTATAGTCAGGAAAAAGAAATCTCTCTAGGCATTTCAGGCAGGAGAGCATTTAGTAAAAGGAATTAGGTGTTTACAAAACTTTTGAAAGCACCAAGGAGGACAACAGACGATGAAAGTCATCAGTTATCTTCAGAAATCAGAAAATTGCAGGAATCACAGGAAACAGCCACTAATGATCTCAATAGCCTATTGCACCAAAGCAGATGGTGCTCAGCAGAAAGCCTAGAAGTCACTGCAAAATCTCACATCTGATGTCTATTGAAGACCACATGCCTGCTTGCTGAGGTTGAACAATAATGATTTCTGTTGTCTTCCACCTTACAAAAGCTAACATGAATAACTCTTATTGGAAGAATCAAAACCACAACCCTGCTGGTAAGAGATTCTGGGTAATATAGTTTCCAGATTGTGGCCACTATAATGTAAGGGAGCTCTTAGAAGGACAGGGATGATACTGAGTTAGCATCAGACAATATCTGGCAATGCCAGAAATCCCAAGAGATAATTACAATTTTTTAACTGAAATATACTTAATTTACCATGTTGCATTAATTACTGTGACACAACAGTGACTCAGTCATACATATATATATATTTATTTTTTAATATTCTTTTCATTATGGTTTATCTCAGGATATTGAATATAGTTCTTTATGCTATATGCTTGGAAATTGTTGTTTGATAATCACAAATTTAAAACAAGAAGAGAAGGATAACTATTCTTAACAATTTCAGTATTTTGCTAATTTATGCTAGCAAAAAGCTGGAGAGTAAATGTGAAAATGAATTCTGAAGATATTAGAACAAGACAGGAAGCGTATAATCTTAGACGCTCAATGAATTTACTAGTCAACCTAAATAAAGAAGTAAACTAAGATAATTTCAAAGAAATGAGTCTATTTGGGAATAGCAGAGGAGTTGCAATTCAGGACACACAAACTATAGCAAGCTACAGATGATGAGTCTGCTGAGGGCTTGGGATAGGCTGTATTTATGGGAAGGGAATGCAAAGAGGGGAGAGTTCTGTTGGAGTTTGTTAAAATCAAAACAGACAGAGACCAGCTTTGCAAATTCCTCGAGCAGACAAAACCAGTTCAGTCATACAAACAAAGCTCAATTCAGCTCACTTGGCAAGACCAACTCAACCTGAGTCATTTCCCATTCATGCCTCTGGAAATCATAAGCAAAAACTTTCCAAAGTTGATATGAGGCAAACCCTGTTTAACTCCCTATCATTTAAGAAAATTCCAATATAAATCAGTTTTCTATAAATTAGGAAATCAGTTTTTCATTCCTTAAGTTTTGTTTTTCTGAGCACACATGAATGAGACTTTGCATTTTATATCCACTGGTTCTATTTTTAGATTGATATTCTTGCATATATTGATATTGATAGCAAATACACAGGATACAAATACATACTGGAGTGGCTATGGAGAAAAGGGAACTCTTCCAACTTATCCACGAAACATAGAGAATAGACGTGTGGTTGCCAAGAGGTAAGGGGGTAGGGGAAGGGTGGATTGGGAATTTCAGGTTAGCAGACACAAAGTATTATATATATAATGGATAAGCAACAAGGCTCTACTGTACAGTACAGGAAACTATAGTCAATATCCTGCGATACACCATAATGGACAAGAATACAGAAAAGAATGTATACATACATATATCTAATTGCTTTGCCATACAGTAGAAATTACCACAACATTGTAGGTCAACTATACTTGAATAAAATAAAATTTTTAAAAATAGGCAGGTTGGTTTATGCTGTGGCAACAAACAACTGACAATCCTGATTGTTTGCTTTGTGTTCACAATACATATCCACTGTAGATCATTAAGGAAAACTTTCTCATTGTAGACACTCAAGGACTCAGACTGATGCAGGTCATCTTTATACACGATTCCATGACAGGTGAAGTGAGGAAAAGATGTTGTGGTGAATCACATGCAGCTCTCAAAATTCCTGCTGAGGGGCACATGTTACTTTATTTAACTCATAGTGCATTGGCAAAGCAAGTCATTTGGTATGGAGGCGAATACAAATATTATGTTGGATTTATCCTTCTCAGTGTGCTCTCCAAACTCCTAAATTATGTTCCTTGACATAATTGATAAGAGCAGCATAAACATTTCTTAAAAGCATGTTTTCGTTAAGTTTGTGATGCTAATTGGAGACACTACAGTTGGACTGAACTATCCTATACATGGAAAGGTAGGAGGATCCTGGATTGAGAGAGGCCAGGTAGATACACTTTACCACCTGAAGTGGGAGTCAGTCTATGGGAGGAAGTTCCAAAGAGTCATAAGATGATAGGGTTTGCAGAGTAGACTCTAAATCCACTTTTCTAATCAGCCCCATGGATTAGGACTTCAGTCTTACCCGACCCATCCAGGTACAGATGGACCCAAGAATCGTGGGCACCCATTATCTTTCAAGGCAACGACTTCATCCAAAAGTAAATGTCAGTGTGCTGCTTCCTGCTGCTGCTGCTGCTAAGTCTCTTCAGTCATGTCTGACTCTGTGCGACCCCATAGACGACAGCCCACCAGGCTCCCCTGTCCCTGGGACTCTCCAGGCAAGAACACTGGAGTGGGTTGCCATTTCCTTCTCCAATGGAGGAAAGTGAAAAATGAAAGTGAAGTCACTCAGTTGTGTTCAACTCTTAGTGACCCCATGGACTGCAGCCTACCAGGCTCCTCCGTCCATGGGATTTTCCAGGCAGGAGTACTGGAGTGGGTTGCCATTGCCTTCTCCAGGTGCTGCTTCCTAGAGTTGCCAAAAATAAGCTATCACAAACTTGGTGGCTTTAACAACAGATATCTATTATTCAGCCAAAAAAAGGAGGAAACCCTGCCATTTTTGACAACATGGATGAACCCAGAAGGCAATATGGTAAGAGACATGAGTCAGACAAAGACAAATACTATATGATCTCACTTGTATATGGATTCATAAAAAAGAAAGAAAAGTCAGACTCACAGGAAAAGAGATTAGATTTGTGGTTACTTCCCTGGTGGTTCAGATGGTAAAGAATCTGCCTGCAATACAGGAGACCTGGGTTTGATCCCTGAGTTGGGAAGATCCCCTGGAGAAGAGAATGGCCACCCACTCCAGTACTCTTGCCTGGAGACGTCTGGCAGGCTACACTCCATGGGGCTGCAAAGAGTCAGACATGACCGAGTGACTAACACTTTCACTACTCTCACTTCACACTTACAACGCTGCATATCAATTATATCTTAAAAAAAAAAAACTGGAAAATCCCTTTTAAAATTAGAACAAACAACAACAATAACATAAATCTATTCTCTCACAGACCTGGAGGCCAGAAATCTGAAGTCAGTGTGCCAAGATCTCTAGAGGACAATTCTTCTTCACGGCTTCCAGCTTCTGGCAGCTCCTAGCAGTCATTGGCTATACACCCATCATTCTCATCTGTCTCCATTTTTACATTATCTTCTCTACTGTGTCTCTGTGTGTCCAAATCTCCCTTCCCTCTCTTTTATAAAAACACTAGTCATTGGATTTAGAATCCACTCTATATTCAGGAAGATTTCATTTCAAGATCTCTAACTAATAACCCAACATTCAAACAAATTCACATTCTGAGGTTACAGGTGGACACAAATCTAGGGGAGGGATGCTAATCAACCCACTGTTAATGCTAATCAACTCTCAATTATATGAGCTACTCTGAGGGAGTTTCCCCTGAGGGAGTAATAGAAAGGTGATATATGTTTGTCCTCTCTGACCCAAAATGAGAATGTGGGGAGAGAAGATGCTTCGTGTTCCCATTACCTAGTGCTACATAACAAGATACTTCTCCAAACTGGAGACTTAAAACAGGAACAAATTATTATTTCTCACAATCTATGGGTTGACTAGATGGTTATTCCACTTAATTTGTGTCTCCTGTAGTGCTGGGTGCTGAAAGGTCCAAATAGGTCACATGACTGGCAATTTGGTGCTACCTGTTAGCTCAGCTGGGGCTCTTTCCCAGGGCCTTGATCCTGCTCCATATGGCCTGTCCAAGAGGGTGGCTTGGGCTACTTACAGGATGGCATATGAACTACACCAGGAGTGCAAAAGTAGAATCTTCCAGTACATCGTAAGCTTCAGGACTGGAACTGAGAGCATCTGTTCCACGCAGGTCACATGGTCAGTTCAGATTTGAGGCAAGGAGATATACAAGGGTGTGAACAGCAGCACGGTTCACAGAGGCCCACCAAAGTTCCAGTCTACTAACTTTCCTTCTCCCCTAGAACTGTGAATAATGTGGACCATTTCAAGTGGCAAGGAATTTGCAAAAATAAAATGTAGGGGTGGGTTAATGGGGCTAAAGAGCTTTAGGCTTTGATGTTGGATAGAGTACCTGGGATGTTGGCAGACTTTGGAGTGAAAAGGCTGTGAGGCAGAAGTCAAAGTCTTCATTGAAAGAGGAGCTGATGCTGCTGCTAAGTTGCTTCAGTCATGTCCAACTCTGTGTGACCCCATAGATGGCAGCCCACCATGCTCCGCCATCCCTGGGATTCACCAGGCAAGAACACTGGAGTGGGTTGCCATTTCCTTCTCCAATGCATGAAAGTGAAAAGTGAAAGTGAAGTCACTCAGTCATGTCCAACTCTTAGCGACCCCATAGACTGCAGCCTACCAGGCTCCTCCGTGTGTGGGATTTTCCAGGAAAGAGTACTGGAGTGGGTTGCCATTGCCTTCTCCTGAAAGAGGAGAGTAACCTGATAGAAAGGTCAGTGATAAAGGAAGTCAGACGGTAAGAATTCCAAAGAAAGAAGTATTATCACATAACAATAAGAAAAGTAATGGTCTGCAACATGGCAGTAGCAGAATGTTGACTGCCCCAAGATCCTTCCCTATGGAAATGTTGAGGATAGCTTCCAATCGAGTAATCTTCCAAAAATATTAGAAACAATACATGCCGTGGCTGCCTAAGGAAATAGAACGCTTTTACCAGGTTTCAGAAAAAGCCATTGATCGGAATCCCTCCAAGCACTTGAGAATGCTTTTCTAAGTAACTGTCACATCAGCATGGTAGTGTGACAACTCAAGGGGATCAAGATTGATTTAGGGAGCAAAACTTAGAAAAGATAGTCTAAATCAACCCAATAAATGTATTTGGCTTCACTGAATAGTACTTGAGAAAGTAGTTAAATTAACTCCAGGTGAAAAATATAGTCCTCCTCTGCTGCTGCTGCTGCTAAGTCGCTTCAGTCGTGTCTGACTCTGTGCGACCCCAGAGACGGCAGCCCACCAGGCTCCCCCGTCCCTGGGATTTTCCAGGCAAGAGTACTGGAGTGGGGTGCCATTGCCTTCTCCGATAGTCCTCCCCGACTCCCTGCAAATCCTTAAGGTAGTTGATTAGCATACAAAAAGGCAAAATTTGTAATTGGTTGCTTTCTTCTATGTACTCAGAAGTTTAATGTAAAGAAGAAATTTTTATTTTCAAAAGTGAAATGTGGCGTGGAAATCAAAATATGAACTTTTATTATTAAACTCACTATAAACTGCCTATTAAATGTGCCCACCAAGGACGTGTGCCTCTTGTTGTTGTGTCAGTCGCTAAGTCATGTCCGACTCTTTGTGACTCCATGGACTGCAGCGCACCAGGCTTCCCTGACTATTCCCTGGAGTTTGCACAAATTTATGTACATGTAGTCCGTGATGGCATCTAACCGTCTCATCCTCTGCCTCCCTCTTTTTCATTTGCCTTCAATTTTTCCCAGGATCAGGGGCTTTTCCAATGATTTGGCTCTTCATATCAGGTTGCCAAAATACTGGAGCTCCAGATTCAGCACCAGTCCTTCCAATGAATCATCAGGACTCATTTCCTTTAGGATTGACTGGTTTGACCTCCTTGCAGTCCAAGGAACTCTGAAGAGTCTTCTTCAGCACCACAATTCAAAAGTATCAATTGTCCAGTGCTCAGCCTTCATTATGGACCGATCAACTCTCACAACTGTACATAATCCCTGGAAAAACCACAGCTTGAATGATATGGACCTTTGTCGGCAAAGTGATGTCTTTGCTTTTTAATACTCTGTCTGCTGCTGCTGCTGCTAAGTCGCTTCAGTCGTGTCCGACTCTGTGCGACCCCAGAGACAGCAGCCCAGCAGGCTCCCCTGTCCCTGGGATTCTCCAGGCAAGAACACTGGAGTGGGTTGCCATTTCCTTCTCCAATGCATGAAAGTGAAAAGTGAAAGTGAAGTCGCTCAGTCATGTCTGACTCCTAGCGACCCCATGGACTGCAGCCTACCAGGCTCCTCCGTCCATGGGATTTTCCAGGCAAGAGTACTGGAGTGGGGTGCCATTTCCTTCTCCAATACTCTGTCTAGTATTGATCAAAAAGTAATGCTCAAAATTCTGCAAGCCAGGCTTCAGCAGTACATGAACTGTGAACTTCCAGATGTTCAAGCTGGTTTTAGAAAAGGCAGAGGAACCAGAGATCAAATTGCCAACATCCGCTGGATCATGGAAAAAGCAAGAGAGTTCCAGAAAAACATCTATTTCTGCTTTATTGACTATGCCAAAGCCTTTGACTGTGTGGACCACAATAAACTGTGGAAAATTCTGAAAGAGATGGGAATACCAGATCACCTGACCTGCCTCTTGAGAAACCTATATGCAGGTCAGGAAGCAACAGTTAGAACTGGACATGGAACAACAGACTGGTTCCAAATAGGAAAAGGAGTACATCAAGGCTGTATATTGTCACCCTGCTTATTTAACTTATATGCAGAGTACATCATGAGAAACGCTGGTCTGGAAGAAGCACAAGCTGGAATCAAGATTGCCAGGAGAAATATCAATAACCTCAGATATGCAGATGACACCACCCTTATGGCAGAAAGTGAAGAGGAACTAAAAAGCCTCTTGATGAAAGTGAAAGAGGAGAGTGAAAAAGTTGGCTTAAAGTTCAACATTCAGAAAACGAAGATCATGGCATCTGGTCTTATCACTTCATGGCAGATAGATGGGGAAACAATGGAAACAGTGTCAGGCTTTATTTTGGGGGGCTCCAAAATCACTGCAGATGGTGATTGCAGCCATGAAATTAAAACACCCTTACTCCTTGGAAGGAAAGTTATGACCAACCTAGATAGCATATTGAAAAGCAGAAATATTACTTTGCCAACAAAGGTCCATCTAGTCAAGGCTATGGTTTTTCCAGTAGTCATGTATGGATGTGAGAGTTGGACTGTGAAGAAAGCTGAGCGCCAAAGAATTGATGCTTTTGAACTGTGGTGTCGGAGAAGACTCTTGAGAGTCCCTTGGACTGCAAGGAGATCCAACCAGTCCGTCCTAAAGGAAATCACTCCTGAATATTCACTGGATGGACTGATGCTAAAGCTGAAACTCCAGACTTTGGCCACCTCATGCGAAGAGTTGACTCATTGGAAAAGACCCTGATGGGGATTGGGGGCAGGAGGAGAAGGGGACGACAGAGGATGAGATGGCTGGATGGCATCACCGAGTCGATGGACATGAGTTTGAGTGAACGCTGGGAGATGGTGATGGACAGGGAGGCCTGACATGCTGCGATTCATGGGGTTGCAAAGAGTCAGACACGACTGAGGGACTGAACTGAACTGAACTCTGTCTAGGTTTGTCATAGCTTTCCTTCCAAGGAACAAGCATCTTTTAATTTCATGGCGGCAGTCACCATCCCCAGTGATTTTGGAGCCCAGGAAAATAAAATCTTTCACTGTTTCCACCTTTTCCCCACCCATTTGCAGTGAGGTGATTGGGACCAGATGCCATGATCTAAGTTTTTTGAATGTTGAGTTTTAAGCCAGCTTTCCGACCCTCCTCTTTTACCTTCATCAAGAGGCTCTTTAGTTCCTCTTCACTTTCTGCCATTAGATTGGTATCATCTGCTTATCTAAGGTTGTTGATATTTCTCCCAGCAATCTTGATTCCACTTTGTGATTCATGCAGCCTGGCATTTCACATGATGTAGTCTGCATGTAAGTTAAACAAACAAAGTGACAATATACAACCTTGTCATACACTTTCCCTAATTTTGAACCAGTTGTTCCATGTAAGGTTCTAACTGTTGCTTCTTGACTTGCCTAACAGATTTTTCAAAAGACAGGTAAGGTGGTCTGGTATTCCCATCTCTTTTAAGAATTTTTCCAGTTTGTTGTGATCCACACAGCAAAGGCTTTAGCGTGTTCAATGAAGCAGATGTTTTTCTGAAATTCTCTTGCTTTCTCTGTGATCCTGGTAGTCAAAAGAAAAAGAAGAGAACGTGCCCTCTGGTGGACTGGCAGAGCCTAAGATGGTGCTGAGCAGGGTCAGGTTATGCATGCTAAGAGAAGCACAGCAGGAAGAGGAGACCTGCAAATACCTACAAGAAGGTGGAGGTATCATGTACGGGCTGATAAAATGTTTTCCTCTACAGCTGGGTCTAAGAAGAGCCACTACTAGAAATGTCCACTATATAGAGAAAGGAGAATATATATCTCCAGGGGACAGCCAGGTTTTAGTTAAGGCAAGACTTAGAGATAAGATCCCAGTCGTAGTGTGAGGTAATCATGGTTTGTTTAATTGGTGGACTAGGAGTTCCTAAAGATGCAGTAAAATGATTTGGGGAGAAGAAGGAAGTAGTATTTAAGATTGTGCCAAGGACAAGTTAGGCATTGATTAATGAGAACAGGGATGAGCAGGAAGGTGAATTTAATTCTAAGTTTCTTTTAGGATGACAGACATCTGGTTTACTTGGCTAGAGGGTGGCGCCCTCTAGCACCCCAGGCTTTAGGCGCCCCTCATAGCAGCAGCAGCAGCAGCAGCAGCGGGAGCTCCTCACTCCCAGCAGCAGTTCTCATATCTGTTTACTCAGATTTTTCATCATAATGATCAGTCTCAGCCCTTTAGAAAAAGACATTTGGATGTATAGCTTACAGTTCTTATATTCTAGACTGATTATCTCTAAGAATTAATCATGCATTCCTCATGGTGCTTAAAAATCCATATAGAAGAATTTCTCTATGGATTCATGATAATTAGCAAAGAAGTCACTGAAGGTGACAGACGAGAGATAACTTGGTCTGGATGTTGTAGAGGTCCTTTGCAGAATTTCCCTTGCTTTTTGAAGTGTAAATTTCTTCTATCTATAAAGGCAAATTCTATTCTCAATGCAAAAATAGAATTATTTCTATGCGTAAACTTATCTCTCTGATGCCCCCTACTGTGGTTTCCTGTTAACCACAGAAATATATCAAAACCTGAAAGTCAGCAAAGCTTACAATTTCTGGAAGAGTACTTTTTCAAAGACTGGGTCATTATTTAAAATAAAATAAAACAAAAGCCTTACTTAACTCCCTGGGTTATAAATTTGTTTTTATGAAAAACTCTGCAAAAGAGTTTTAATCAAAGTAAATCTTTTTCTCCTTAGTCTTAGCACACAGTACATTAAAACGCATAAGAACAGGCAACAGGTGAAGCTTAGTTCTTGAACAACTCCCTGTCTGCCTGCAGATCTAATACTGAAAATTATATTAAGTTCAAGGCTGGGAAGAATTTTCTTCTTGTTTCAAAGCTCTTCCATATCATCCTCTTACCAACACTTCTTGAGATAATTAATACGATGACACATGCAACAGAAACTAAGAAAGAGGGTATAATCAGTATTTCAAAAGCAATTACTCTTTTTAAGGAATCTAACATTTTTAATAAAATTATTTTAAGACAAATTATCAGGGTCTTATAAGCACTTAATTCTTGTTCAAAATAGTTATTTGCCCCTTCCCCCAACACCAAACTGGGAAAACTTCAGAACATCCTTTTCTGATTTCATTTAAAATGTATTATTATTTTATATGCCCCAAACCTACCAAATGAATTTGCTTATACAACAGTGAGTACAGGAATGTGTTCTACTTTGGAGGAGTTTTTACAAATGTGGAATAGGCCCAACGTCTGTTGCCATGTAACATAAAGAAATTGTTTTCAATGATCACAATTTTGTGATTCGTAGTACTGCCTCAATGGTTTTGCCTGTGTGTGTGCTCAGTCACTCAGTCATGTCCAACTCTTTGCAAGCCCATGGACTGTAGCCCACCAGATTCCTCTGTCCATGGAATTTTCCAGGCAAGAATACCGGAGTGGGTTGCCATTTCCTCCTCCAGAGGATCTTCCAGATTGAACCCACATCTCCTGAGTCTCCTGCTTTGGCAGGTGGATTCTTTACCACTGAGCCACCTGAGAAGCCCGCTGCTGCTGCTGCTGCTAAGTCGCTTCAGTCGTGTCTGACTCTGTGCGACCCCATAGACGGCAGCCCACCGGGCTCCCCTGTCCCTGGGATTCTCCAAGCAAGAACACTGGAGTGGGTTGCCATTTCCTTCTCCAATGCATGAAAGTAAAATTGCAAGTGAAGTCGCTCAGTCGTTTCCGACTCTTAGCGACCCCATGGACTGCAGCCTACCAGGCTCCTCTGTCCATGGAATTTTCCAGGCAAGAATACTGGAGTGGGTTGCCATTTCCTCCTCCAGAGGATCTTCCAGATTGAACCCACATCTCCTGAGTCTCCTGCTTTGGCAGGCAGATTCTTTACCACTGAGCCACCTGAGAAGACTAGCTTATTAAAAAAAAAATAATAATAATATGTATTGTTGCTGAAAGTTTTTAAGTTGCTAAATCCAGTGATGCGCTCCCTGTCCTCATGTCATTCAACTGTCCAGCAGCATTTAATGCAGCTGGTCACCCCCTCCTCATCTGCTCTCTTGGCTTCTAGGACAGGACACACCCAGGCTCTCCTCCTACCTCTCAGTTTCCTTGGCTGGCTCCTCTTCGTCTCTTGAATCTCTTCATTTCAGGATGCCCCAGGAGTCAGTGTCTGGTCCTCTTCTCCATCATGTTCCTTTGATGATCTCATCCAACCTCATGGCTTTAATTATCATGTATATATGCCCATGATGCCCAAACAAGGCCAGTTCTATGGACTTGCAGCCTGTGCCCCCCTCAGGAGGACGCCATACTCAGCTAATGCTCTGTTGTCACAATTTTGAAAATTCTTAGTAATTATTTAACAAAAGGCTCACCCTTTCATTTTGCCTTGAGCCCTGTAAATTAAATGTATGTCCTCCTCTCAAATGTATATATCCCAACCCACTCCAGTGTTCTTGCCTGGAGAATCCCAGGGACGGGGGAGCCTGGTGGGCTGCCGTCTATGGGGTCGCACAGAGTTGGACACAACTGAAGCGACTTAGCAGCAGCAGCAGCAGCCATCTCTCTAGACTTGTACACCTAACATCTCAACCTGAGTATCTAATAGATAGTCACACTTAGTAAGAACAAAACTGAACACTTGAATTTTCTTCCTCAAACCTGCATCACCTCTAGCCTCTCCAGACTGTTAGAAACATCTTCATGTTTTCATTTGCTCAGATAAACACTTTGGAATTATTTTTGACTCTGCTGCCTCTGTCATGTTCCACAATCAATCCATCAGCCAATCATGTTGTCTCTGTCAAGACATTTTCAGCATCTAACCATTATTCACCACCTCCACTGCTGCCATCCTGATCTGAGCCACAACCAGCTTTTCCTTGGATCACTGCAGGACCTTCCTACAGGCCTAGAGTCTATGCTCAACACAGAAACCACTACAGCCTTTTTAAATAGAGGCCTGCTCACATCCCTCCTTCAATCAAAATCCTCCAGTGCTTCCCTATTTCAACCAGAGTAAAAAGGACAAAGTCTTTATCAAACCACCTCCCCCGCCCACCCCACATATACACATTTCTCCAGGATCTCGTTCCACTGCCAGCACTATTCCTTACCTATTCTTTGACCTCCTCCCCTATTATCTGCTTCTCACTCTCCACTCAAGCCATTTTGGATCTCTTGCTCTCCCTTGAAAATGCCATCATCTTCAGTTCAGTTCAGTTACTCAGTCATGTCCGACTCCTTGTGACCCCATGAATCGCAGCACGCCAGGCCTCCCTGTCCATCACCAACTCCCGGAGTTTACTCAAACTCATGTCCATCGAGTCAGTGATACCATCCAGCCATCTCATCCTCTGTCGTCCCCTTCTCCTCCTGCCCCCAATCCCCATCAGGGTCTTTTCCAATGACTCAACTCTTTGCATGAGGTGGCCAAAGTATTGGAGTTTCAGCTTCAGCATCAATCCTTCCAAAGAACACCCAGGACTGATAGCCCTTAGGATGGACTGGTTGGATCTCCTCGCAGTCCAAGGGACTCTCAAGAGTTTTCTCCGACACCACAGTTCAAAAGCATCAATTCTTCAGCACTCAGCTTTCTTCACAGTCCAACTCTCACATCCATACATGACTACTGGAAAAACCGTAGCCTTGACTAGATGGACCTTTGTTGGCAAAGTAATATCTCTGCTTTTTAATATGCTATCTAGGTTGGTCATAACTTTCCTTCCAAGGAGTAAGGGTGTTTTAATTTCATGGCTGCAATCACCATCTGCAGTGATTTTGGAGCCCCCCAAAATAAAGCCTGACACTGTTTCCATTGTTTCCCCATCTATCTGCCATGAAGTGATAAGACCAGATGCCATGATCTTCGTTTTCTGAATGTTGAACTTTAAGCCAACTTTTTCACTCTCCTCTTTCACTTTCATCAAGAGGCTTTTTAGTTCCTCTTCACTTTCTGCCATAAGGGTGGTGTCATCTGCATATCTGAGGTTATTGATATTTCTCCTGGCAATCTTGATTCCAGCTTGTGCTTCTTCCAGACCAGCGTTTCTCATGATGTACTCTGCATATAAGTTAAATAAGCAGGGTGACAATATACAGCCTTGATGTACTCCTTTTCCTATTTGGAACCAGTCTGTTGTTCCATGTCCAGTTCTAACTGTTGCTTCCTGACCTGCATATAGGTTTCTCAAGAGGCAGGTCAGGTGATCTGGTATTCCCATCTCTTTCAGAATCTTCCACAGTTTATTTTTTCTAAAGGCTGTTTCCTCTGCTAGAAATGTTCTTTCTTGGCTCACTCCTTTAGATTTTCTAAAATTCAATGAATTCTCTAGACCCACTGTGAATATCCTACTTAAAACTGCAAACTACTCACTTCTAGAACTCTCAACGCCCCTTATCATGGCCATACTTTAAAAATGTCTTCTACAGCACTTATCACCGTCTAATGCAATATAAAACAACACTATGTTTTGCAACATAATACACTATAATGTGTATACATATGCATATAACATATATGTATATACCATATGCAGTATTTTGCACATATTTATTAATTTGTTTATTGTTCATTGTATCTCCTTTCTAAAATGTAAGCTCCACTAGAACAGGGATGTATACTAAGAACCGTATCTTGCACACAGTAAGCATTCAATACATATTTGCTATTAAATGAATAGCCTATAATACAATCCAAATTTATCATGGAAAAACTTTAAGCAAGGGATTTCATCAACATGAATTTGAATTAGTCATTTATATAGAGCTCAAGTGATCAGCATAAACTCCCTCCCAAATATTTAGCATGATGCAAAAATAAAAACTCCCCTTCAGTTGTTCTTTATTCAGTTATTATTCACACAAATGCTACTCCCCTCAACTGTTCATTATTCAGAAAAAATGTTATTATTCTCCAAGATGGTGTAGTGAGAGTGAGTGGAACAAGAATACAGTAAATCACTATTAAGTGGGATGCTCCAAGATTGGATGCAATAATGGTGCCAATTTAGTAGCATCTGCTACAGGAAAGAAATTTTGAAGTAACTAAGTATAACAACCTCTTTAACGTCCTAATACAAATAAGCTAATTACAAATCTGTAGATAGTAGACTTCTCTGAGAACTAATTATTCCTGCTGAGTAGTAAGGCAATCATTCATATGAAGGAAATATAGCTTTTCTTAACTTTAAAACTTTCCAAGTTTCTTTTGGTGGTGAGAGGAAAGGGCTAGATAAGCCACTATTATTTAAACAACTTTGAAGCTAACTTTTTGGTGATTTCAGAGAAAAGTTACAGAGAAAGTTGCAAGCTTGAGCCTAATGCTACAATGTGGAAAATGCAAATGAGCAAAAGAATGCTCCACCTCTCTAAAGACTAGTCAGGCACAAGGCAGTCTGAAGCAGGCCTCCGCAGTGTGTCCTGTCTGGTATGAGGACAAGTGTTATCTAAAGGGTCAGTTCAGTTCCGTTCAGTTCAGTCTCTCAGTCGTGTCCAACTCTTTGCGACCCCATGAATTGCAGCACGCCAGGCCTCCCCCAGTAGTCATGTATGGGTGTGAGAGTTGGACTGTGAAGAAAGCTGAGCGCCGAAGAATTGATGCTTTTGAACTGTGGTACTGGAGAAGACTCTTGAGAGTCCCTTAGACTGCAAGGAGATCCAACCAGCCATTCTAAAGGAGATCAGTCCTGGGTGTTCTTTGGAAGGAATGATGCTAAAGCTGAAACTCCAGTACTTTGGCCACCTCATGCAAAGGGTTGAGTCATTGGAAAAGACCTTGATGCTGGGAGGGATTGGGGGCAGGAGGAGAAGGGGACAACAGTGGATGAGATGGCTGGATGGTATCACCGACTGGATGGACATGAGTTTGAGTAAACTCCGGGAGTTGGTGATGGACAGGGAGGCCTGGCATGCTGCGATTCATGGGGTTGCAAAGAGTCGGACACAACTGAGCGACTGAACTGAACTGAGGCCTCCCTGTCCATCACCAACTCCCGGAGTTCACTCAAACTCACATCCGTCAAGTCGGTGATGCCATCCAGCCATCTCATCCTCTGTCGTCCCCTTCTCTTCCTGCCCCCAATCCCTCCCAGCATCAGGGTCTTTTCTAATGAGTCAACTCTTCGCATGAGATGGCCAAAGTACTGGAGTTTCAGCTTTAGCATCAGTCCATCCAATGAAGATTCAGGAGTGATTTCCTTTAGGATGGACTGGTTGGATCTCCTTGCAGTCCAAGGGACTCTCAAGAGTCTTCTCCAACATCACAGTTCAAAAGCATCAATTCTTCGGTGCTCAGCTTTCTTCACAGTCCAACTCTCGCATCCATACGTGACTACTGTAAAAACCATAGCCTTGACTAGATGGACCTTTGTTGGCAAAGTAATGTCTCTGCTTTTTAATATGCTATCTAGGTTGGTCATAAAGGGTCAGTGTAGGGCTATATTTCCGCCTGCAGTTTAATGGGATTTCAAAAAACAGTATAAAGAATTTATGTGGTTGGAAATGAAAACCTATCAAGAAAGGTTCACAAATTTAGGATGATCCCCTCTGAGGAAGAGAAGAGGACATTTCTTGTCTTTAACTCTAGCTCTTAAGATTATTTTGTGCAGCATCCTACAATTTACATTTTGTTTCCAGATACATCATCTTGTTTGTGACTAAGCTGGTTAACAAGTTAGATAATAAGAAAATAATCAAAATGAGTTTTTCCATTTTAAATGAGTTTTAAACATAATTTTAAATAATTTTTATAAGTATAGACTTCAGATATATTAAATTTCAAAATTATTATCAAGGCATAAAGACTTTAGCTTTTTATTACAAAGCACAGATGGTCCTCAGTTTTAGACATGGTTACAGTTAAGGGGAAATACAGCAGAGCTAGCTGACTGGCTGTGCCTTCAGGAAGCACAATCTGTCCCTGGAAGTGTCCACAACTCAATTTCATTGTAACAAACCCCTTGGCAAGCCTGAAAGGAGTATTCTTCCATTATAGTTAATAAAATTGCTTCCTGTTTTATAAATATTCAAGGATTTTGTGACACAATAAAAGGAGAGAGACAAATACATCATTACAGTAAAATGTTCTGATTATTATCACCAAGTCTGCACAGTCTACTCTGGGAATAAACTCAATTTCCCTGCGGTGGAATCAGAGATGGTCTTATGAGAGAACTGCATCTTAAAGAAAAAATAATCACAACACCAGAGGACAGGAATAACAGGAGAATTGGAATATTTGATTCAAATTGTAACTAAAGTACTAGTATTTTCTATTTTGAAACTTTTTAATCCATAAAATTAAAATGTAAGACTAGGTATTTGATGCATTTTAAATTTTAAAATCATACATTAAGGAAAATGAAAAATTACAAAAATTTAAATATAAATCATTACCAATATCAGTTGCTGGCAGGTAAAACAAAGTGTTACAAACTAACATAAACACTATATGAAATAAAGAAAATGTAACTAATGATGATAAATAGAAGATGACATGTAATTTAAAAGAAAGATGTCTCTTTACGTGTGTCAATTGGTCTTTATTAGATAGTGAACTGATTTTTGTGTACATTTTTTCAGCTGCTGAAAAAGCTCTGATTCTAAACTAGTTGGAAGATGATATCATTGCTATTAGCTAACTTCAAACATTTCCTTTTTACTCCATCTTCAAACGATCTCTGTCTCTGTCTCTCACTTACTTTGAGGAAACATTTTTAATAACTATTTCCTCCATGGGTTGCAATCTTTTTATTGACATCAAGCTGTGTTCTCATTCTTTCAGGAGAGGTATCACACGTCTCTTTTGGCTTCTTTAGTCTCATGGGGAGCTTCCACACAGTTTCCTGCAGTAGTTTCAGCACTGGCATTTTCATATTCTATTGGTTCAGAAGTGCCTGGAACTCAAGCATTATTCTTCCAGCAGAAGCTTCTCCTTTCAATTCTCATTAATTCTTCCTCTTAAGAATTATGGAGACAGAGAAGAAGTTCATCTAAGCAAGTAAAACAGTTTGATTAGAAACTGTAATGCAATATAATATGTAAATAACTCAAATCATAGAAATTTTTAGAATAATGATTTTATTCCAACAAAAAATACTGATCTTCTGGACCTTAAAATATCATAGTATATGAAACACTAAAATTTAAAAAAAAAGAAACTGATATTGCATTTACTAGCTTAAAAGTGAAATGTCATCCACAGAATACAAGGCAGACATGCAGTTCAGTCCTGGCATTAAAAGAATCACAAATCCAGCAACCTGAAGTAGTTCAAATAGAGATCCAGATCTTTACTATACTCTCTGAAAAAATCCCCAAGGTGAAATACTTATTTAAAAACTTCATCAAAATCCACTTTCTTTATCCCAAATGCCTGGAACACATCAAAAGTCTTCTTTGTTCATTACCAAAGCTCTCAGAACTTCCATTTGAACCCATATGGGGTGAATTTGTGTGTTCCCATTATCCTTTACCTTCCAGAATTACCATGTTATTTTTTCACTTGTAACCCCTTTCCCATGAAGGTCCCCTGGGTCCTCAGCTTAAGGATGGAATGGGAGGTCGAGGGACTTGTTGTTCAGTTGCTAAGTCCAACTATTTGCGACCCCTTGGACTGCAGCATACCAAGCTCCTCTGTCCTCCACTAACTCCCAGAGTTTGCTCAAATTCATGTCTATTGAGTTGGTGATGTTATCTAACCATCTCATCCTCTGCCTCCCTCTTCTTTTTGCTTTCAATCTTTCCCAGCATGAGTCTTTTCCAGTGAATCAGGTCTTCACATCTGGTGGCCAAAGTACTGGAGCTTCAGCTTCAGCATCAGTCCTTCCAATGAATATTCAGGGGTAATTTTCTTTAGGATTGACTGGTTTGATCTCCTTGCTGTCCAAAGGTCTCTCAAGCATCTTCTCCAGCACAATTCAAAAACATCAATTCTTTGGCACTCAGCCTTCCTTATGGTCCAACTCTCACATCTGTACATGACTACTGGAAAAATCATAGCTTTGACCACATAGATCTTTGTTGGCAAAATGATGCCTCTGCTTTTTAATATGCTAAGTTTATCATAGCTTTCCTTTCAAGGAGCAAGTGGCTTTTAATTTCATGGCTGCAGTCACCATCCACAGTGGTTTTAGAGCCCAAGAAAATAAAATCTGTCACTGCTTCTATTTGCCATGGTGATGGGACTGGATGCCATGGTCTTGGTTTTTTGAAAGCTGAGTTTTAAGCCAGCTTTTTCATTCTCCTTTTTTACCCTCATCAAGAGGCTCTTTAGTTCCTCTTTACTTTCTGATATTAGAGTGTTTGCATATCTGAAGTTGTTGGTATTTGTCCCGGAAATCTTGATTCCAGCTTGTGGTTCATCTAGCCTGGTATTTCAGGACTTGATGTAGGTCCTATATTCTCTCAAGGAGCAAAACTACATTGAGAAGGAGGAAGACAGAGGAGTAGCCTGAGGACACAATGCTGAGGGAGGTATTATTTTTTGCATTGTTCTTTTTTTTTTTCTTTTTTTTTTAATTTTATTTTTAAACTTTACAAATTGTATTAGTTTTGCCAAATATCAAAATGAATCCGCCACAGGTATACATGTGTTCCCCATCCTGAACCCTCCTCCCTCCCCCCCCCCCCCCCGCCCCCCATACCATCCCTCTGGGTCGTCCCAGTGCACTAGCCCCAAGCATCCAGTATCATGCATCGAACCTGGACTGGCAACTCGTTTCATACATGATATTATACGTTTCAATGCCATTCTCCCAAATCTTCCCACCCTCTCCCTCTGCAACAGAGTCTAAGAAACAGTAGGTGTTTATAGAAGGGGCCAAATGGAAAAAGAGACATTAAAAACAGACATTAAAAACACAGAAAAGATGAACTAGAATAACCCACAGATGGAGGTCCTGGGCCTGGGCACATGCTGTTCCTCTCTTGCCCAGGACTCCCTATTTATGCCATCTGGGTGTGTACTGCTTGTTCTTCAGGACTCAATTCAGAAATCAGGTCCTACAGAAAGTCTTACAGGATCCCCCTCCCTGTTTCCATAGCTACTGAGACACATCCTAGGGTGGCCTGTATTTAATGGCTTTGGGCACTCACAGATACTAAGGACCAGGTCTAGTTGATCCTTGTAACGTCAATCTCAGGCAGAGGATATAATGCACACAGTAGCAGGTTCTCATTTAACAATTGTTAAGTAAATGAATGAATATTTTAAGGAGAGGAAGAGGTGATCACACAACCATAAAAAAAACAGGATAAGTCTTCTTTGAAAGAAACTACTTAAAACCATCATTTTTGTGGTCTCTGTTTAACTAAGATAGGAACTCTGCATGCTCCCAAAGAGAAAGTATAAAAGGAACTAAATATTCTACAATTTAAAATGACTGATTCCTAGAAGGGTGGGTTATGGAAGGTAGCCCACTTCAAATCCTAGGTAGCCTACCTCAAATCTTAAATTATGCCCTTTTTCTTTAAGGCTTTAAGATTTACTGTTCCAGAGAGTTAATGTTTTTCAGCAATAGATTATTTCAGATAATATGTATTATCACACAGTTCACATGGGTTAGGAATCAGAGAGTGGCTTAGCTGGGCCCTCTGGGTCAGGGTCTCTCACAAGGCTGCTGTTACAGTATTGGCTAAAGTGAAGTGAAGTGAAGTGAATTTGCTCAGTCGTGTCCGACTCTTTGCGACCCCATGGACTGTAGCCTATCAGGCTCCTCCGTTCATGGGATTTTCCAGGCAAGAATACTGGAGTGAGTTGCCATTTCCTTTCTCCAGGGGAACTTCCTGACCCAGGGATCAAACCTGGGTCTCCCACATTGTAGTCAGACGCTTTACTGTCTGAGCCACGATGAGCTGAGGATGTGGGTGCAGAGGTGATCCTAAGAAGCACAGATGAGGAAATGTGAAAGGTGAGACAGGGGATGGAGAAAAGTCAGGAAGTGTGCTTTACCGAGCAGGGTTAATAAGTAGGTTAGTAATGAGTGGGTTCCCCTGTTAATAGCCTCATTGAGGGTTCAACCCCACTGAGAATCCTCTGAGAAACCATGTGGAACACATCTAAATATTGTCCCTCTGGTGGTGAGGAGGCTGGGGCATTAATTCACCCACTCTATCCACAACTGGTTAAAGATTGTGACCAGGGGTAACTCCCCCTCCACACTTGCGTGCTGCACCTGCCTATAACAGAACAAGCTCCCATGGGGCCAAAGAGAGATTTCAGGCAAAGAAGAGAGACATGGAGCTGGAAGTAAGAAACTCTTAGTGTGTGGAAACCATATTTGTGCTGCACTGAGGACAGCCAAGGGGTTGTGAGGTAGGATACTAACAATGTTTGCTACAAGTAGTTTTCCTTTGGATTCATGGAGAGTCTTATACAGTGCAGGGCTTTTGGTCTTTACTCTCCAATGTTGTCCTGTGGCTCAGCTGGTGAAGAATCTGCCTGCAATGTGGGAGACCTGGGTTCGATCCCTGGGTTGGGAAGATCCCCTGGAGAAGGAAATGGCAACCCACTCCAGTATTCTAGCCTGGAGAATTCCATGAACTGTATAGTCCATGGAGTCGCAAAGAGGTGGACACAACTGAGCGACTTTCACACTCCAGTGTCGTAATTCCACTTTTAAAATCAGTTCAACCCATCAGTAAAGAGATTCACATATCTTCAGTCTGTGATCTTGGGCAAACTGCAGTGGTAGTCTACTTCAATCCCTCTTCTCTATAGGACACAGTGTCCTGGATACTCTCCCAGTGATCAGCAGTGCAAAGAACAGTTACACACAGCTGAGCAGAGGAAAGGATGGGAGCCTAGGAGATACTGAGTGGGCAGCTTAGGGGAAGACAGAATCTTCCCCACGATCCCTACACTGACCTCTGCCAAAGAAGGGGTGATGGAGGCTTGGGTTACAACTGGTGGCAGTGTGTTTGATGGCTTGTGGCTAAGGATGGGTTGAGGTCAAGAGAAAGGTCATCTATGAAGAATAAAAAGAGCCTAGTAATGGAGTTGGAGAAGTGAAGATGATGGAGAAAATTTGAAATAGCTCTTATTGAAAATGAGAAGACTTTAAAAAACAGGGTTGTTATAGGAGTGGTGCCAGTCAATCTCTAGGGTAGCAGTTTGCCCAGTGGCATAATTATCTGGAACTGGGCTCAGACCCAGGTAGAGATTCACAAGGATGAGTGTCACCTTTGTGGGTTTTTTTCTTACTGGTTACACCATTTATTACAATTTGTCCAACTGGTTACGGATTTTTGTGTCTACTTCTCCAATGGAGAGGCAAAGGGGTGTGTGACTAGACAGAGACCTTCTAACCCCTGACATTCCAGAATTATGTTTTTGGTTAAGTCTCTTTCTCTTACAAGATTACGAGCCTCTTAAGACCATAGATTATGCATTATTCATCTTTGTGTTTCAAATAGCTCAAAATTATGATCATAAATGTTTGTGGAATTATGACGGAATACATTTTAAAGCCTCCAAATTTATTGAACGTACTCTGTGACTTACTTGCTAGTTCAAACTAAGAAACCGAAAAAGTAGAAAAAAAATTTAAGAACCAGGAAAGCCATCTGCTTTACTAATAAATAGGAAGAAAAATATGAAGACTGAGTTAGTCTGAAAACCTAACAACTTAAGACCTTAAAACACAACTTTTGACTTATAAGAAAGTTAAAAATTTAAAACATTTGGCTGGTTAATATAATTGTATGTATATTTAGTTTATTCTCTTCCATAGAAATTAGGAATAGTTTTATGTATGTATATAGAAATAAAGTATACAATTACATAAAACTGTTGTTTAAAATAGTATTATTCACAGTGAGGTGTTAAACTCCTAAGGCTATTCAGTGGTGAGTTCACAAAACTTACAAAGCAAATATGCCATATGGTCCAGAAATGCGAGTGCTACAATGATTTTTCTTCAGGGAGTGTGGGAAAGGAGCAACCTGAGAAGTAGGTTGGGGTTGATTACGGTTCTCTTAGGAATACACAGCATAGAGAGACGGTGAGGATTTTTCATGTGTCGACTGGTCCAGAGGGTACCCAGATACTTGGTCAACCATTATTTGGGTGTTACTGTGAAGGTGTTTTTGGATGAGATTAACACTTAAACCCTTAGCCTGAGTAGGTTGTTCTCCCTAATGTGAGGGGGTCTCACCCAACCTGCTGAAGACCTGAATACAACAAAAATGTTGAACCTCTCCCAAGTGAGAGAATTCCTCCTGCCTGATGGTCTTTGAAATGGGACATTAGCCTTTTCCCTGCCTTCAGACTTGAGCTGAATCATTGGTTCTTTGGACTAGAACTAGACCACTTACCCTCCTGGGTCTCCAGCTTGCCAACTCACCCTCCAGATCTTGGGACTTTGCAGCTTCTATTATCACAGGAGCCTATGTAGATAGATAGATGGTGGTATGGTCACTAAGTTGTGTCCAACTCTTGTGATGCCATGGACTGTAGTGCACTAGGCTCCTCTGTCCATGGGATTTCCCAGGAAAGAATACTGGAGTGGGTTGCCATTTCCTTCTCCAGGGGGTCTTCCTGACCCGGGATTGAACCTGGGTCTCCTGCATTGCAGGTGGAATCCTGCACTGAAGGCAGATTCTTTACAAACTGAGCCACCAGGGAAGCCTAGATAGATAAATTGATCCATCTGTTTCTTCTTGGAAGAATCCTGATTAAAACAGAAGCCAAGAACATATATACCTGATCTGTTGAATTTGAAATGATTCTCTTCCTAAGTCTTCACGAGTATTTATTAATACTAACTTCAGTAATCAAAATAATAACTATACCATTTCCAGACTGGCCTCAAACTGAAATTGACATGACATAAAAATAAATTGTAGAATCCAAGAGGTAGGTAAATTAATTCTCCTTGTATAATTCTTTCCACTTCTCTGTATGCTTGATAATTTTCATAACAAAACATTGATGAAAATAATTTAAAATGCATAGGTTGTGGAAAGTAGAATGTTTATAAAGTAAATAGAATAAAGTAGAACAAAATTCTTACTAGGGTTTTAAATAAACTGAGTTTAATTCAAATACCTCAATTCCAAAACAGCAGTAACAAGATGCCATCTCAGCAGATGACCTTGACCCTTACTTCACAGGTAAGAATACCTTTATGAAATACCCCAAATGTCCAACCACCACTCCTGCAAACTTGCTGTATAAGTATCTCCATTTTAGCTTTCTCTAGCCTCAGAGGATGAGGAGTACCACCTCTTGGTCAAGACCAATCCAGCCATCTTGTCCTTGTTGCTCCATCTCCAAAGTCTTGCTCCATCAGTTAATCCCTCTCTGCTTTTGTTTCTTCTGCTCCTTTCTCATTAATGGTTTCTTCTCCTACAATATGTATGAAATGCTTAAGAAATCTACTTCTCCAAAACATCCCCTTTGTCTCAGATACATAAGATGACTATTAATATTTTACAGAGATTCCTATTTAGAAGAATATTGGGCTTCCCTTGTGAGTCAGCTGGTAAAGAATCTGCCTGCACTGTGGGAGACCTGGGTTCAATTCCTGAGTTGGGAAGATCCACTGGAGAAGGGAAAGGCTACCCACTCCAGTATTCTGGCCTGGAGAATTCCATGGACTGTATAGTCCATGGGGTCACAGAGTCAGACACGACTGAGTGACTTTCACTTCACTTCCGTTTAGAAGATGCTAGGTCTTCCTTGGGTGATGCTGGTCTGTGAAATGCTTGTTACTGATCAGAGACTGAGATAAGGAACTTCCATCATAGTGTAAAGCAACTACTGGGTTGGCCAAAACGTTGAGGTTCTTCCACAAGATCTTGCAGAAAAACCTGAATGAACTTTTTGGCCAACCCAACACCTTAATAAGCATGCAGTTTCATTCAGCTGACTTCTTTTATTTTTTAAGTAAGACTTTCTCAATGAACGAAACAGTGTGTTCGTGTATATTCTAGCACCTTACCTTACTATAGTTATGATCTGGTAATGAACAGTGTGTGGACTGGCACCAGTCAGGAGACTAGTTTGTTTGTGGACTACACATCAAGTAACACGGATTGGAGTGACAGTAATGCAAATCTCTCCACTGAGGCTGGAGAGAGAACTGTCAGAATTAGCTCAGTTTGGTGTTCAGATTATGCTTCTAAGACATAGGTCATGTATGCTTGAATCAATATCTGTCTAGAGCAGTGGCCCCAACCTTTTTGGCACCAGTGACCAATTTTGTGGAAGACAGTTTTTCCACAGACCCTGGGGGGGGGGGGGGGAGGCAGGGATGGTTTGGGGATGATTCAATTGCATTACATTTATTGTGCACTATACTTCTATTACTAAATCAGCTCCACCTTAGATCATCAGGCATTAGATCCCGGAGGCTGAGGATCCTTGGTCTGGTCTAGAACAATGTTTATCAAACTACAGATCTTGACCCAAACTTCTAAGTAAGAATTGTTTTGTGGAACTTTTTAAATTTTTTAAATTGAGGCATAGTTTCTTACAAAGTTGTGTTAGTTTCTGCTGTACACTGAAGTGAATCAGCTTTATGTATACATACATCCCTCCTGAACCTCCCCTCACTGCCCCATCCCATCTCACCCATCTGGGTCATCACAGAGCACCGAGCTCAGCCCCCTGCACTATACAATAGTTCACACATGGTAGCATATATATGTCAAACCTAATCTCCCAGTACACTTGATCTTAGCCAAAAGGCCGAGAAGTGACCTTAGCCAAAAGGCCAAGAAGCGAAAAGTAAGAGGTCAAGAGATACATGGAGTAATAGGCAAATTTGGCCTTGGAGTACAAAACAAAGCAGGACAAAGGCTAACAGAGTTTTGCCAAGAGAACGCACTGGTCATAGCAAATACCCTCTTCCAACAACACAACACTCTACACATGGACATCACCAGATGGTCAACACCGAAATCAGATTGACTGTATTCTTTGCAGCCAAAGATGGAGATGAAGCTCTCTACAGTTAGCAAAAACAAGACCGGGAGCTGACTGTGGCTCATACCATGAACTCCTCATTGCAAAATGCAGACTTAAATTGAAGAAAGTAGGGAAAACCAATAGACCATTCAGGTATGACCTAAATCAAATCCCTTATAATTATACAGTGGAAGTGAGAAATAGATTCCAGGTATTAGAACTGATAGAGTGCCTGAAGAACTATGGATGGAGGTTTGTGAAATTGTACAGGAGGCAGGGATCAAGATGATCCCCAAGAAAAAGAAATGCAAAAAGGCAAAATGGTTGTCTAAGGAGGCCTTACAAATAGTTGAGAAAAGAAGAGAGTCTAAAGGCATAGTAGAAAAGGAAAGATATACCCATTTGAATGCAGAGTTCCAAAGAACAGCAAGAAGAGATAAGAAAGCCTTCCTCAGTGATCAATGCAAAGAGAGAAAAACAACAGAATGTGAAAGACTAGACACCTCTTCAAGAAAATCAGAGATACAGAGGGAACATTTCATGCAAAGATGGGCACAATAAAGGACAGAAATGGTATGGACCTAACAGAAGCAGAAGATATTGAGAAGAGGTGGCAAGAAAACACAGAAGAACTGTACAAAAAAGGTCTTCATGATCCAGATAACCACGATGGTGTGATCACTCACCTAAAGCCAGACATCCTGGAATGCGAAATCAAGTGGACCTTAGGAAGTATCACTACAAAGCTAGTGGAGGTGATGGAATTCCAGCTGAGCTATTTAAAATCCTAAAAGATGATACTGTTAAAGTGCTGCGTTCAGTATGCCAACAAATTTGGAAAACTCAGCCATGGCCACAGGATTGGAAAAGGTTAGTTTTCATTCCAATCCCAAAGATGGGCAATGCCTCAAAGAATGTTCAAACTACTACACTACTGCACTCATATCACACGGTGGCAAAGTAATGCTCAAAACTCTTAAAGCAAGGCTTTAACAGTACGTGAACCGTGAACTTCCAGATGTTCAAGCTGGATTTAGAAAAGGCAAAGGAACCAGAGATCAAATTGCCAACATCCCTTGGATCACTGAAAAAGCAAAAGAATTCCAGAAAAACATCTACTTCTGCTTTCTGATTACAGCTTTCGACTATATAGATCACAATAAACTGTGGAAAATTCTCAAAGAGATGGAAATACCAGACCACCTGACCTGCCTCTTGAGAAATCTGTATGCAGGTCAAGAAGCAACAGTGAGAACTCGACATGAAACAATAGACTGGTTCAGTCTAGGCTGTATATTGTCAATATACAGCGTCAAGGCTGTATATTGTCACCCTGCTAATTTAACTCATATGCAGAGTACATCATGCGAAATGCCAGGCTGGATGAAGCACAAGCTGGAATCAAGATTGCTGGGAGAAATATCAATAATCTCAGATATGCAGATGACACCACCCTTATGGCAGAAAGCGAAGAGGAACTAAAGAGCCTCTTGATGAAAGTGAAAGAGGAGAGTGAAAAATCTGGCTTAAACTCAACATTCAAACAACTAAGATCATGGCATCTGGTCCCACCACTTCATGGCAAATAGATGGGGAAACAATGGAAACAGTGAGAGACTTTTATTTTCTCGGGCTCCAAAATCACCGCAGATGGTGACTACAGCCATGAAATCAAAAAACGCTTGCTCCTTAGAAGAAAAGCTATGACCAATCTAGACAGCATATTAAAAAGCAGAGACATTACTTTGCCAACAAAGGTTTGCCTAGTCAAAGTTCTGGTTTTTCCAGTAGTCATTTAAGGATGTTGAGAGTTAAGAGCATCAAGAAAGCTAAGCGCTGAAGAATTGATGCTTTTAAATTGTGGAGAAGACTCTTGAGAGTTCCTTGGATTGCAAGATCAAAGACTCTTGAGAGTTCCTTGGACTGCAAGATTTCCTAAAGAAAATCAGTCCTGAATATTCATTGGAAGGACTGATGCTGAAGTTTTACTTTGGCCACCTGATGCGAATAACTGACTCACTGGAAAAGACCCTGATGTGGGGAAAGAGTGAAGGCAGGAGAAGGGGGTGACAGAAGATGAGATGGTCAGATGGCATTACTGACCCGATGGACAAAGTTTGACCAAGCTCCGGGAGTTGGTGATGGACAGGGAAGCCTGGAGCACTGCAGTCCATGGGGTTGCAGACATGACTGGGTGACTGAACTGAATCTCCCAGTTTATTCAACCCCTTCTTTTCCCCCTACCACCCATGTCCACATCCAATCTGTGTTTCTATTCGTATCATGCAAATAGGTTCATCTACATTATTCTTCTAGATTACACGTATGTGCATGTTATATTTGCATATTTCTGGTAATTATTCAAAACTATTACCTTATCTCTGTGAGTATACTTTTCTTTGACTTGGGACTTGCCATTGACTTGCTCTAGCCAATGGACTGTTAAATGTGACATGAACAAAGGTTTGAAGAATTTTTGTGCAACTGGGCTTACTATTTTGTATCTCTGCCATTTTCCTAAGAAAAATATGCTCAGGCAGGTCCACAAGTATCAATAATAGGAGAGACACATGGGGCAGAGTCACCCAAGCTAGATCCCCCCAGCCAGCATCAGTCTGTATCAGCTAACCACCAACCAACTCACAGACCCACGGGCAAGCCCTGCCAAGACCAGCCATCACACCCAGCTGAGTCCAGCATAGATCAGCTGACCCTAACCAACACACAAAAATCGAGTGAGAGAAATGCTTGCCTTTATATTCCTAAGATGTTCTGGCTGTTTTATTATAAAGAAACAGCTGACTGATACACATTTATATGTCTGTATTGGGTTAACAACATAATGTATATTGCAGTGGGTAACAAAAGGTGTGAAAGCCACTGGTCTAGAAAAGCACGATGTTTCTCTTGTATTCCTTGCTATTTTCTGTCTGGGAGTGGCTGCTTGCAGTAATAAAAAATGAAGGTAAACAGAAAATAGAGCTGAGAGATAAGAAATTAAGTGTGTGTGGTGGGTGTGGGGAGAGACAGAGGCTTAATAGCAACAAGCCTTTATTTTATATTGAGTTTTCAATACAAAATTGGCTGTTTCCTGTTGCTTTTTCTTTTGAGCAACTTTTCTCAAGTTCTAATCAATACAGTGTATGTGTTACTCATTCAGTTGTGTCTCTTTGTGACCCCATGGACTGCGGCCCACCAGGCTCCTCTGTCAGTAGAATTCTCCAGGCAAAGATATTGGAGTGGGTTGCCATTCCCTTCCCCAGGGGATCTTCCCAACCCAAGGATCGAACCCAGGTCTCCTGTATTGCAGGTAGATTCTTTACTGTCTGAACCATTTATTAATACTATGAAGCCCTGGTTTCCACACTGGCATATATCCATTCTGTTTACAATCCATCGCTTTGTAGTGTTCTTAGTTTAAATCACATATAAAATTAAATACTGGAAACAAAGATAGATGTTTCTTCACAATTTAATTCAACCTAGAGTGCCTTCCTGTCCTACCCATTATCATTACATCTCAATCTAGAAAATCATAAAGGCTTCACAGAGGCTTCAAATGTTTTATAATTAGTACACTTTAGTTTCAAAACACAATTCATGGCCCAGAAGTAATGAGAATAATTTCTAATAACTGTCTCAGCTCCCATTATTATAAATTTTATACTTAACATGTTTTCAGTACTCCACATTAAGGTGGCTACCTACCAGATGAGGGTTACATGAGTAAGAACTATGGGGTGAATCACCCACAGTCAGGGACAGTAGAGGAGGTAAAGAAGGACCTCTTGAAGACCAACAGAAACATCCCCAGCATTTGGAGCTGGTATAACCAGCAAGTGTTATAGAAGCTACAGTAACAAAAGAGTGAAGGTTATCACCCTAAGAAGTGAAGTAAGAAGACAATCTGCCTTCCTTCTTCTTCTTTCTCCCTGGACTCACTTCAAAGGTCTGGGGAAGGAGGAGGGGAGAGTCCCATACCTATTGCAAACCCCACAATTTCAGCCTACACTAAATAGAATCAAATTACTCTATAACAGTAATAGAGTTAGATTAAGATGTATCAATAGGGGGAAAAAAACATGTACGCAGAAGGGAGACTTTTTTACAGCTACCTTTTAAAAATCTTGTTTACATCCTAATAAATTAAAATTCTTTGGGGAACCTGTTTCTTTGTAGTTTGTACTGAAACATTTTCAAGTTACTTTCTACATTTCCACAAATCAGTCTAGTGTTAGTTTGTATCCATTTCAGAGGTTGACACTTTTAATCTAATCTGTGGATCCACAGATTACCTCACAACTTGGATCCTAGTGTTCCCTATAGACTGATTTTAATGAGTGTTCTTTCAAACACCTTTTTTAAATAAGAAAAATTGATTTGTGAATTCTCTTTTATAATTTGTGAAACCAAGAGAAAATGAATGGCTTAGTAAAGGATACTCTGTATCAGTGAAGTGTGTCAGTCACTGAGTCGGCCCTACTCTTTGTGATTCCTTGGACTGCAGCCCACCAGGCTCTCTGTCCATGGGATTTTCCAGGCAAGGATACTGGAGTGGGTTGCCATTTCCTTCTCCAGGGGATCTTCCCAACCCAGGGATAGAACCCGGGTCTCCTGCACTGCAGGCAGATTCTTTTCTGAGTGAGTTACATGGGACAGAGTTAAAATGTAAACTTTAAATTGTCTAGTATTTTCTTCTTATTTAAATTTAGCCAAACAAATCATTAAAAATGTTTGTATGATTTAGACATTTGGCAAAACTGTTTAAATCACCTACTTTTAAAGACTATATACACATTTAAATGTAATTTTCCTAGACAGACAGCAATCTATTTTTAAAGACATGGAAATTTCATAGTCTCCTTCCATAAACAATTCCAGAACTAAAATATTCTTCTAGAAAATGCTCACTATAGCTAACTGCAAAATTCATTCATTAAACAAACATGCACTGTGCACAGGTATTGTACCCAATGCTGAGAATATAAATTAAGACATTGTTACTGCCCTTAAAGAGAAATTCCACTTAACAAAGGTACAAATGTCCACAGTCAAGTCATATGTTAGGTAAAAAAGTGAGAACTTAGAAAGCTCTCCAAAGGTTCAGGTAAACTAAAACAAGTCAGGTGAAATTAAATGGCAATAGAGTCAAATTCATTTGCTGAAGGGGGGGTGGGCGGTGGGGAGGAGAGGGGAAAAAAGGAAAATAAAAAATCTACATGAGTCTAAGTAGGGAGAGACCAGGCTAAACAATAACAAATGTGAAAGCCACGAGAATGCATTTGATTCCAGATTTAGTAACCATGTTCCCAAGAAAGCTAATTTTAGGATGGATTCATAAAAATAAGGTGCAAAGGGGTCCAAGTGTTTCCAATTGACTTTGCAGCAAGTAGCCCTCACAGTGTCGCAGGTGTCCTAAGTACAAACTAGAGCATGTGAACAGGACAATGGAAAAGGTGAAGAATCTGGAAACATACCACTGAAGACTTGTTACAGGATGATGATGTTTACCCTAAAAGAAAAGCCAAAGTGGGACATGATTGTTTTCAAATATTTAAAGGACCTGTGTGACAGAAATTGCTAGCTACCCTTTCAACACTCATTTTTTCCTTCATCCTTATCTATAGAGCCCTGATTTTTAGCAGAGCATTTTGATGGTCCCCAGCCTCCTTGAGGTTAGTGGCCACGTAACTAAATTCTGACTTGATAAATCAGCAAAAGTGGTACGTGGTACTTTCAGAAAATCTCCTTCAAGAGAAGGGGTATGTCCTTCTGCCTTTCCTCCTGTCCTGCTGTGAGGAGTGTCATCCTGATGACTGGCCACCCAGCAGCTACTTTGGATCATAAGGGCAAAAGTGACAAACCAGAGCAGTGAAGCCACGGGAAAGGAGCCTGGGCGCCGGACAACTTCATGGCAGTTGTCACTTCAGCCCAGGACTTTCTACTTCTGGATATTTTTACATGAAAAGAAATAATTTTTCATTTTGTTTAAGACACTGTTATTTGGGGTTTGTATGTAGTTGAACTTTGGGTACCAAAAAAAAGGATATTTTCTAAGACTCAGACATCTTTAAAAAATGAAATGATCCGCTTTGTGATGCAGTTACCTATCTCTGTACCTGTTTAAATGGAGGCTGTAAGACAAACATCAGAGGTGGTAAACATTCCAGGGGGTAAAGAAAAAGTGGGTTACCAGACCTCTAAAATTCCTGTCAGCTCTTAAGATTATATGATTTCTCCCCAACTTCTCACTTGGGGATGATCAGTGGCTCTAAAAAACAAAAGCAAAAAAACACACCTCCTTTTTCCTGTTGAAAACATGCCTGGACTATGCCCACTAGACTCAGCCCGACACCAAGTAGCACAGTGGTGGGCAGTCTTCTGGCTATGCTGTCTGACTCTACCTTGGAGTTAAATTTACTCCAAGACAGGTACCTCTAAAGTAAAAATAAAGAAGTGTGAAGTGTTGTCACTCAGTCATGTCCGACTCTTTAAGACCCCATGGACCATAGCCTGCCAGGCTCCTCTGTCCATGGGAGTTTCCAGGCAAGAATACTGGAGTGGGTTGCCATTTCCTTCTCCAAAAAATAAAGAACCAAAGAGCAAATCAATAAACTCTTCAGCAAAATTGTTGTCATAAAGACAATCATGAGCCTGGAAATGAATAAACCAGGATCTCTGTGGAGATCCTTCCTGTGTGCCTAGTGTAGCTGGTTAATCAAGATGGAGCTCACAACCACCACCCTACTTCTTTTCCTTTTATGAAATGAGGGTAACACCCTTATCCCCTTTCCATCTTTCCTCTTCCATTCTGTTCTCCAACTTCTAACAGCTGTAACTTTACTTCATTTCCCTCGTTACACTGTCTTCAAATTACTGTTCTGTAATTATAATTACCTGTGCTTTGTCTATTAAGTGATTTTTCATACATTTATTTCCTTGAAACAGTAATACACACATATGGCAGGAGTCCAATTTTGCACAGAACACACAAGAGATAAAGTCTCCCTTTCATCTCAGAGTCTGACACCCCCATCTCTTGAGATAAACAGTTCTCAAGCACTCTTGAGAAATAAGCTGAACGTGCACGTTGTTGTTAAGTTGGCTAAGTTGGGTCCAACTCTCTTGTGATGCCGTGGACTGTAGCCTGCCAGGCTCCTCTGTCCATGGGATTTCCCAGCCAAGAACACTAGAGTGGGTTGCCATTTCCTTCTCCAGAGGCTCTTCCCAACCAGGGATTGAACCCACATCTCCTGTATTACACATTGCAGGCGGATTCTTTACCGCTGGGCCCTAGGAAAGCGAACATGTAAAGGCAGCTATGTATATATTCCTAAGTATTTTCTAGAAGCACTATTATCTTTTATTTAGATCCACAAGCTATTTTGTTGTTCAGTTGCTAAGTTGTGTCCGACTCTGCATGGACTGCAGCACGCCAGGCTTCTTATGCTTCACCATTTCCTAGAGTTTGCTCAAACCCATGTTCACTGAGTTGGTGATGCCATCCAACCATCTCGTTACCCCTTCTCCTGCCCTCAACCTTTCCCAGCATCAGGGTCTTTTCCAATGAGTTGGCTCTTTGCATCAGGTGGCCAAAGTATTGGAGCTTCAGCATCAGTCCTTCCAATGAATATTCAGAGTTGAGTAGGCACCAAGTATATTCAAATGACCCAGCATCATTTATTCAAACATCCGTTTTTTTTTCTCATCACTACAGCATCACCTTTGCAAAATTAAAATGTTGACATAATCATCTGTTTGGGAATCCTATTCAGTTCCATTGGTCTACTTTCTAATATCTGATAGTATAAATCCCCCAACTTCATTCTTGTTCCAGATTGTCTTGGCTGTTTTTGATCTTTAGAATTTCCATATACATTTAAGGCTCAGTTGTCAATTAACTCACACACACCATCTGCTGGGATTCTAGAAGGGATTAGACTAAATCTATATAGATCATTTGGGGAGAACTGACACCTTTACACAATTAAGTCTTCTGATCCATGAGCACAGTATCTGTCCAGCTATTAACACTTGGGTCTTCTCTAATTTCTATCAACAACACAATTTTCAGCACAGACTTCTTATACCTCTCTCATTAGAATTTATTCCTAGATGCAGTGGGCTGGATGGTGCCCCAAAGACATTAGGGCCTAATCCTTGGAAACTGTAAAATGTTTATTTGGAAAAAGCATCTTTGTAGATGTGATTAAGGATCTTGAGAGAGCAGATAATTCTGGATTATTCAGGTGGGCGATACATGCTAGTGGTCTCTATATAACAGCGTGCCTGCATGCTAAATCACTTCAGTCATGTCTGACTCTTTGCACCCTTTAGACTGTAGCCCGCCAGGGTCCTCTGTCCATGGAATTCTCCAGGTAAGATTACTGAAGTGGGTTGTCATTCCCTTCTCCAGGGGGATCTTCCCAACCCAGTGATCTAACCCACATCTCTTTGTCTTCTCACTTGCAGGTGGGCTCTTTCCCACTAGCTCCACCTAGGAAGCCCCCTATACAACAGACAAGAGGAAAATTCCAGACACGCAGAGAAGGCAACGTGAAGATGGACACAGAGGTTAGAATGACTGTGGCTTCAAGCCTAGGAATGCCAGCAAACAGAAACTGGAAAAGGCAAGGAACAGATTCTCCCCTCAAACCGCTTGAGGGAGCTCAGCCTGCCGACACATCAATTTCAGACTTTTTGTTTCTAGAACTGTGAGAGGATGGACGCGTTTTAAGCTACCATGCTTGTGGTAATTTGTCACAGCTGCCACTGGAAACTAACATACTAGTTATTCAATATTTTTTGTGCATTCATATATGGTAAAACTTAAAAAATTTAATTTCCTAATTGTTTAACGGTGGTATATAAAATTAACCTTTATATACTGACTTATAAACTTGCTAAATTCATTAATACTAACAGTTTATAAATTTTATATAGACTATCGTGCTTTTTTCCAAACAACAGGTTTATGTATTTCTTTCTAATCCTTATATTACCTTGCCTTTTTACAGTCACTGGGATGCCAGTACAACAGTGAATTATATCTCTTTTGACGTTTTGAATTTGTAACTATGAAAATGTAATGTCTGTTCCAAGGTTAAAATATAATGTATATAATATTAAAAAATTTTAATATAGTAAAAAAAAACAGTCAAAATAATCAATAGCCTTCTAGTTAACAAATCCAAAAGCCTTTTCTTAAACCCCTCTCGTGACTCTGCATTCTTTGACACTGTTGATGATCCCTTCTTAATGCTTATTTCTTCCTTGCCCAGATTCTTTTTTTCTGCCTCTAACCCCCTTTATAGACATTCCTCAAATTTTCTTAGGCCTTTTCTCTGTCTATACTGTCTTTGTTAACTGTTGGGATATCATTTTAAGGCCTATGATTATTCTTCAGAACTCTTCTCTTCAGGGGCAAAACAGAAACTTGTTTTTCCTTCTTTTAAATGCCATACTCAAACACCCATTCTTCTCCCCAGAGAAATGCAGTATTCCTTGCTGCACTTGAAGAAATTGTGAAATCTTCCCACTTTAAGGGTTTTAATAAATAGAAGTGAGTTACAGAAGTTCCCAAATCTTCACAATATTTTAGTCCTTGATCTACAGACAGAAACTCCTTTCTGAAGAAAAGTGGCTGAAAGGTATTGGAATGCTGGGGTGTTAGAAAGCTGGCTGGCCAAGCAGCTTCAGAGTGATATTTATCTTTGTGAATTCACTCAGTTTAGGGTCTGGCCTTTGTGTTACAGGACCAGAGATGCTGAATCATGATCATTACAACTTGTGTATGAAAACCAAAATACCAATGTGCTAATTCACAATGAAAAAATATAACTGTCAAGGGAAATGATATTCATTTCATTTGGCCAAAATGTTCTCTCCCTGCAGAAAAAATTATATGGGAATTAAAATAACATTTACAACTGTATTTGTTAAGAAAGGAACTAGAATAAAAGGTTTAGTTGTAAGCTTCAAATATTTAATGGAATCTTATCAGGTTTTGATAAGGGAGATGAAACTACCTCTACCTCCAGAACCAGACAGGTTTTTGTATCTGCTCAGGAGACTTTCCCCTTTAGACTGGGGACCCTGACAAATATTTACCTCCCATGCTTTTCTTGGCTCAATTCCTGATTTACACGTTCCTCCTTTAAGGATGTTATTTCTTCTTTTTCTGGCCAGAGAGGCTTCTTTCCGATTTGATCCATTCAGTATTGATCTAGAAAAGAAATCTTCCAGGACAATTTTAAGTGTTTGACAAATACCTTACTGTGGACCCCAAACACCGATCTGCATACATCTGCGTAGTAAATGTTCACAAGAAATCCTCATTTCTACTTACTGGTGAGCACCCCCCCCCCCAAAAAAAAAACCACCCAATTTTTTAAAATGAAGAAAATCCTAAATAGCCTCCCAAGGCCAGGCAACCTGGCACACAGCAGATGTCCTCAAATCTGGTGAACGAAAAATGCAGTTCCTATTCCTCATGCGTAACGCAATTCAGGAAAGCATTACAGAGCAAATCGCCTGCCAGGCTGGAAACCCCGCTAGACTGCAGCTCTCCGCTCACCTCCGCTTGGGGCCTCTGCCCTCTCCAGAGGTCGGCTCCAAGCCTCGACCACAGGTCAGCGCGCTGAGAAAGCGCCAACTGGGCGAAGATCCCTTCCCAGTTTTTATTTCACCACGGACAACGCCCACTCCCCTAAGTAATGAAACAGAAAAAAAACGAACAAAAGAAAGGAAAAGGTGAGACAAGGCCGACTGAGGAAAAGGGTTTTTAAAAACACAACACTGTTTGGTGATATACAGCTGCATTGCTCGGTACTGGAAACTCATCTCGGCAGCCTCAGCCTCTCCAGGAAATCAGGCCCCAGTTCTGAGGCGCAGACCACACAAACTGCCGCGTCCAGATGGTTAGGACCGGGCCCACTCCTTCGGCCGTCCGGGCCTCGGATCCCCAAGGCCGCCCGGCTCCTCCGCCCGACTCCACCGCGAGCAAGCGCGCTTCCCCACCTCGACGCAGGCGGGGAAGCCCTGAAACCCGGCGGCCGACCCTCCGCGGCATCTCAAAAGGGCTGCGCTGCCGCGACGCCCCGCTCAGAAAAGATTAAAGGGGCGGGGGCCGCTCCCGGGCCGCTGAGGCCTCGGATAGGCAAGGACCCTTCCCGCTGGCCGACAGCGTTCCTTCCGCCCTGAGAGGGCAAAAGAGTCCCGAGGCCTGGCGCGCGCGCCTGCGCGCGCGCCTCCGCCCGCGCTCCGCAGCGCCCCCTAGGAAGGAAGCCCGCGAGGCGGCCGCGCCTCTGCGGCGATTTTATTAGCGCTCGGTTGGGGTTGCCCGGCCCGTCGGCGAGCGGGGCTTCCCCGCCCCTCCCCCTCTCTCCAGCGCATCCCCCCTCAGCCCTCCCCCGCCCGGCGGCCGGAACCTCCCTGCGGGGCGGAGTGATACCGGCGGCGGCGTAGAGCGCGGCGCGGCCGAGAGGGGCGGCAGGCGGAGGAGGAGGGGAGAGAGGCGGGGCCCGGGCGGGTTGTTGTGAGGCGACTGCGCTACTGCCGGACCGGGGCGGTTATGGCGGCTCCATATTAACACCCTCCTCCTCCTCCTCCTCCTCCTCCGCCGGCGCCGCCGTCTCCTCCTCCTCCTCCTCTCCACTCCCGCCCGCTCTCGGAAGCCATCTCCCCCTTCTCCCCCTTCCCCCTGACGCCTACCACTTCCCCCCTCACCTTTCCCCCTCCCCTCTTCTACCATGCCCGGCATGATGGAGAAAGGGCCCGAGTTACTGGGGAAGAACCGATCGGCCAACGGCAGCACCAAGAGCCCGGTGGGCGGCGGCGGCGGCGGCGGCGCCTCGTCCACGAACGGCGGGCTGCACTTCTCGGAGCCCGAGAGCGGCTGCAGCAGCGACGACGAGCACGGTGGTAGCCTCGAACTCCTCCCCGCCGTCCCGCCTGCCCCCCCCCCCCCCGCCCCGTCCCTCTCTCCTCCCCTCCCCCAGCCCCCTCCCCTCCCTTCGCCGAGCTCCCGCCCCCCCTCCCCCTCGGAGCCCGGGCGCTGCGGTAGCCTCGAACTCCCGGTGCAGTGCAGCAGCACCCCCGCCCCGCACCCCCGCGACCCCCGCCCCTCCGCCCTCCACCAATCCTCCGCCCTCGCCCGCACCCCCCCGCCCCACCGCACCTCCAGCTCCCCGCCCCCATCCGCTGCCATCTCCCGGAGTGCCCGGAGTTAATATCTTCCCATCCACCCGCCGCTTCTTTTCCTCCCCTCCTGCAATTTTCATATTTTATTAAGTATCTCTTCCTTTCTCTCTTTTTTTCCTTTGCTTTTTCTTTTTTTCCCCCCTCCCCGTCTTTCTCTCTTTTTCTCTTTTTTCCCTTCTTGACATTGCTTTGCAGATGTTGGGATGAGAGTCGGAGCTGAATATCAAGCTCGGATCCCCGAATTTGATCCAGGTAAATCTGTTTGCTTAAGCAAAATCCTGTCTTCTCCCCCCCCCCCCCCAATCTCCTTTTCTGGGACTGGTTTAGGGTGGAAAGGGGTAGAGGGCGGACGGGCGGGGTTGGGGTCCGGGTGTGCGGTTGGGAGGAGATGCGGGACTGGGATGGGCAGGCATCTCTGGCGGGAGGCTGTCATGTCACGCTTGGCAGGGCTGTGACACAGGGCGTGTGGGCAGATGCGTGCCTTGCAAGGTTAATATGGTTCCCCTGGAGGCCACTTGCCCGCTGGTGGCATTCACCTTTCCACTCGCCTTGATCCTGGAGTGAGCGGAGGGAGACGGCCCTCGGGGAAATCGGGGGGTCGGAGGCCGGGGGTGGAGCGGCTGCGGGCCCCAGAGCTGGAGGAGAGGGTGTGCGGGCTGTGCGTTGAAGAACCGTGCAGATGTCAGTGGCCACCCGACCCAGCCCCCGGGAGCCCAGGGCCGCGCTCCGCCCTGGCTGCGATCCCCGGGCGGCTGTCACCGGCCGAAGCCGAGGGCGAGCCCTGCCTGACCCGCGGGCGCACACACGGGATTTTCTTTTTTTTTTTTTCCCTTTTCTTTTTTGGCTAGGTGGTGTAGCTTTGGTGGCGACCGCTTTGCGGAGTAGGAGCCGCGGAGGGAAAGGGATTGGGGGAAGAGGGTGGGGAGAAGCCAGAGGCACACCTCGCTCCAGAGCCAGCCCCGGGGAATTGAGACCACAGGACAAGTGACCGCAGCTGCCAAGGAGACATTTTCTCCCCGAGCAGCCAGGTTCCAGCGTCCTCTGCCAGCCCGGCTTGCGGGCTCCCTGTCTACTTTTCTCCAAACAGGCTCCCTGGCGGTCACGGGATCTGAGCCTGGTCGGGGATTGGGCGAGAGTTCCGCATATGGAAGCGCCCTTGTTGGAGCCTCTCGGAGTGGAGCGTGTCTCCTCCTCCCCACCCCACCCCAGACCCTCTTCAGTTCAGGCTTTGGGCAGACTTGGAAGGGTTTTGTTCCCCCTACCCCCTGCCCCTTGCACTTGGTCAGTTCCTTGCCCATTGCCCACTTATAGTAATGTGTCTGTGTCGAACTCTTGAATTCTGTATTAGATATTAATGGGGCTTACTTGTATTTTCTCAGGGAAGATAGCATGTTTCTTTGCTTATAGTTTATCCGTGGGTATTTTCATCCTTCTGCCCATTGCTGCGATGCAGAGTGATATTTACCAACCGTTTAAAGAAGTTTAGGGTTTAGGCAGCTCTTCTAAAGGAAAGGGTAAAATAATGAGAGGGTAAAATAGGATTGTCAGTGCAGGTTATTTTTCAGTAGGTAAAAACAATGATTCAGGAGTGCTTACTAGTCAAGAGTTGCCTTCTGAATGACATGACTTAATAAATTTTATTCAAAAGCTATCAGTGTGTGTGCTGGAGGGCTTCAAATAATTTTAAATGTTGCGAAACAAATTTTGTTTATTAATGTAGCTAGTAGGTGAATAGCACTTCCACATGACTTCTGCCTCGGGTTTTAGCTTGACATTTGGAAGCTTACTCTGGCTTAAGACAGACTGAATTAATCACTCAGGTCTTATTTTTGTGCTCTGAGCAAGTCACTGGCCCTCCCTAAGCCTCAGTTTCCCTAGCTGTAAAATGGAAATAAAAATAGGGAATTCTTGCTAAGGTTATATGAGTGGGCAAATGGCAGTTACTCTTTGGAGGTTAAATTTAAATTATCATTATTAAATTATCATTCCTCATAATCGTGAGGAATGCTTCTGCATATCTTTATATCTTTCTGATTTGGGGCTTTCCTTGGCTTACTGCTTTTTTAGGAATTGATAAACTTATTTCCCAGTTAGAACTCAGCAGCATAATAAACATGCCTTTTTGTCCCAGCATAATATACATGCCTTTTTGTCCCATTAGGTAGGTTTATATTTCATAAACAACAAATAGACACAAGGTGATGAGGGGTCTTGTGTTAAAGAGCTGGACTTCATGCTAAAACAGATGTGTGCAGGCCATGACCTGATCCCTATAGCAATTTTGGGAACAGATTTCAAGCAAAGGAATACTAGAGCCAATTTTAAAGTTAGAAAAATAGCTTATTTAAAGTGCAGAGTACTTTTTATGTGGTTTCACATGGCCACTACTTGTATTACCCAATTTCCTTGACCATCATATTTTTGCATATTTTGCCTAAGTGGAATATTTGAGGGAAAAATCACAAATATTGCAATTTTTAAAGTTACATTTTCATTAAGTTTACTCAGACTATCACTGATGCTTTTTATTAGAATAAGGATAGATGTCATATTCTTTAAATTCATCTATAGACATGCCTCAGAGATAATTGCGAGTTTGATTCTAGACTACTGCAATAAAGCGAATGTCACAAGTAAAGCAAGTTACATGAATCTTTTGTTTTCCCAGTGCGTATAGAAGCGTACAATGATGTTAGGTCCAGAAATGCAATGTACATGCCTAAATTAAGAAATGCTTTATTGCTAAAATATGCTAGCCATCATCTGAGCTTCTAGGGAGTTGTAGTTTTTTTTGCAGTAATAGCATCCAAGATCACATATCATCATAACAGTATAATAATAATGAAAAAGTTTGAAATATTGTAAGAATTACCAAAATGTGACACAGACAAGAAATGAGCAAATGCTATTGGAAAATGGTGCTGATAAACTTGATTGACACCGGCTTGCTGTAAACCTTCAATTTGTTAAAAAAAAAAAATTCACAATAGCTGTGAAGCACAATAAAATGAGGTATGCTTGTATTCATTTTATCCTCAATAATCTGCAGAATATTGAACCCAAGGGTACAACTAAAACCACTTATCTAAACTTAGGTGGGCTTTTCTGTGGTTACAGGCAAATTTTGTCAAGCAAATGTAGACTGTCATTATTAAAATACTTTTTACAAGGAAATTTTGAGTCTCTGTGCTGTTCAACGTAGAACACTGCTTTATCTTATTCTAAGTGTTGTGCTGTCGTGTGAAGTTTTTACTCCATATCAAATCAATACCATTGGGTCATAACTTCAACATATTTCTTTGGAAGAGAAGAAAAAAGAAAAGATGTTTATTAATGATAGAAATTGAGAAATGGTCAGCTCCTCTCCTTTTCTCTTTTACATACTATTGTCTTTAGTCTTATAAACCACTCAGTCTGTCTTCATGATTGTTCACCCATAGCCATCCAAGTCATTTGGAAGAAAAATTTCTTCGGTATCAAGATTAGTATGATCAGAATATAGGAAAATTAAAAAGGTTTTTTTTTCGTGGAGGATATTTTTACTGGAGGAGATGATAGTGATAATGATAGAAATTAAGCACAGAAAGAATTACTAAAATGAGTGTTTTAGAAAACATGAGTGAACTGAAACTTAAATTGGAATTATTGTTGTTAGGTTAGAAACAGTTTATGTTAGTTAACGGACCATTGCTAACTGCCTTTATAAAAATTTACTAAGCAGATTTTTGACTCTTTTTTTGTGACTCTCTTCCTTTTGGTTCGTTGCTAGGCCAGCCCAACTTTTCTGTAGTGCCTTCTGACTACACTTACATCATGAGGAGCAGTTTTGCATGGTGATTAAGAGTCTTAGCTCTTATCATATGCCTTTTAGCCACCATGGCATTGTGACCTTGGATGAACTGAATGTGTCCAGGCCTTAGCTTTCTTATTTGTAAAAGGGAGATGATATTAACTATATGATAAGATTAAGTAAAAATTAGTGTGTATCACCAACTTGATGGACATGAATTTGAGTGGGATTTGGTGATGGACAGGTAAGCCTGGCGTGCTGTAGTCCATGGGGTCACAAAGAGTCAGACACAACTGAGCTGAACTCAATATGTATAAGGCAGTGGCCTTCAAAATATTTTGTTGCTTACTCATAAAAGAAATTTGAAAACCAGATTCACGTATTTTTAAGTTGATATCTGTTATTTGTCATTGAGTTTATTAGTTGAAAGATATAATTTCCAGTGTATTGAAAATGTTAACACTTTGAAATAGAGTTGTTATAAACTTATTTTAAACACATCCAATTAAATGTAAATACTTAGCAATGTGGTAGTATCTGTTTTATAAAATGTATAAATTTTTGTAATTGCCATACATGTTCCTCACAGAATTTTATAAAACATTCTTTTCTTGAAAGTGTTTTATTCATCACCTGTCCAGTTTCTGTACTATCATAATATGTACTCTTGTGAACATGAGGTTCTAAATGTTTAATTCTTCTGTCTGGAGTTATTACAATTAATGCATAATTAATTAAGATTGTAATAGTCATGGTACCTTGAGTAAAGGAGAGCTTTACTGATATTTGTTTGGCATCATAGTGGTTTTTAAATTTTAGGCAATGTACTCTTGTAAGATTTGGGTTGTATGAAAGACCTGCCATTTTTCTTTTTCTTTTTTGAGTGAGGGAAGGAAATTTGTGAAGAAGGTCAGAAGTAGCTTAAGTGTATAGCTTAGACTGCAGGTGACTTCTCAGGCAGATTGTCTTGGAAAAGAAAACAGGGAAGTTGATGTTCTGAAAATTGGTTCTCAGAAAACTTATTCTTGATTGTGTACCCCTTGGAAAGTTGTTTATCTCAGTTTGAAATCGATGAATTAAGTATAGTTCAGAGCGTAGTTTATAAATAGAATTTAAAAATTTTGGAGTGTCTTACTGATCTCTGTATTTAAGTTTTTTATATGGAATATTTGTTCCATGATTTCCATCAAAATCCTTAGTTTGACTGTGTTAAAGAAAATCTGAAAAGAAATAGATTTATATTTTTGTACTTTCTTTGAAACGTGCTATTGGTATAGAAATCCTAATCAAAATGGTTTTTGTTGTTGGTTTTCCCCAAATTGGTCTCATACATGTACTTTACCAACTGTAGTTAAGGGGCTCTGAAAGATTTCAGGAGAATTGAACTTCTTTGGTTATTCAGTCACTCATCTGTGGCAACGCCATGGACTGCAGCACTCCAGGCTTCCCTGTCCATCACCAACTCCCGGAGCTTACTCAGACTCACGTCCATAGAGTCGGTGATGCCATCCAACCATCTCATCCTCTGTCGTCCCCTTCTCCTCCTGCCCCCAATCCCTCCCAGCATCAGAGTCTTTTCCAGTGAGTCAACTCTTCTCATGAGGTGGCCAAAGTACTGGAGTTTCAGCTTTAGCATCATTCCTTCCAAAGAAATCCCAGGGCTGATCTCCTTCAGAATGGACTGGTTGGATCTCCTTGCAGTCCAAGGGACTCTCAAGAGTCTTCTCCCAACACCACAGTTTGAAAGCATCAATTCTTCTGTGCTCAGCTTTCTTTATAATCCAACTATAATACAATCCAACTATCTCACATCCATCTATTGACTACTGGAAAAACTATAGCTTTGAATAGATGGACCTTTGTTGGCCCTTGAGGTATAATCATAAACATTTTTACAGATAAAAGCAAAATAAACATTTGGCTTATGTCCTTTAAAAAGTATTTTGGTTTACTTCAACTTTTATGATGAAAAGGGTAAAGCTTTACTGAATGCAAGTCATCCTGAGAGGTAAATTGTTTTTAGTCATGCAAGTTACTTTCTGTTACTCTTTATAGGAGAGGAATCAGGCTGAGTTGTCAATAAAATAAGTCATTTTAGCTATTCAGTCTCATTTTCAAAGGGTTGGTAAGAGAGGTCATCGGCTGTTTGAGTTAGAGCCCCATGAGATTTTATTCATTTATATTTTTGATTGATAAGAAGAAGCCTTTCCAGCATAGACTAAGAATGGAACTTAAAGAACTATCTTCAGTAAGTATATCGTAGTAATGACAATAAGTCTTAGGTAGTGCTTACCATATGCCAAGTCCTTTACGCATACGAATTCACTTCATTTTTTAACTACTCTGTGAAGAAGGTGCTCTCGTTATCCCTATTTTTAAAGATAGGTTAAACTGAGGCACACAAAGTTAAGTAAATTTGTTCAAGATGTCAAAGCTAGGAAGTGGCAGAGCTGAGATTCACACCTGGAGTTTGACTCTATAGTGATTACTCGGTTAACCATTGTGCTAAAATATATCTGGTTTCCTATAGAAATCAGTCATCTTTTGGTCCTACTTGGGCACATATATGATTGGCTAGGGCAAAAACATTATGAAATGCCTAAGTAACCATTCTGGAGAAGGCAATGGCAGCCCACTCCAGTACTCTTGCCTGGAAAATCCCATGGATGGAGGGGCCTGGTAGGCTGCAGTCCATGGGGTCGATAGGAGTCGGATACGACTGAGCAACTTCACTTTCACTTTTCACTTTCATGCATTGGAGAAGGAAATGGCAACCCACTCCAGTGTTCTTGCCAGCAGAATCCCAGGGGCAGGAGAGCCCGGTGGGCTGCCATCTATGGGGTCGCACAGAATCGGACACAACTGAAGCGACTTAGCAGCAGCAGCAAGTAAGCATTCTCTGCCACCAGACGAGATTGCCACACACACACCATACACCCACATTAGAAGAGCTATTAGTCCCCACAGTTGGATGCCAGTTTCTGTCAGAGGATCAGGCTCTTAATTACAGTGAAAAGAATTTATGAGGAAACTTAACTGTTCTTCATGAGCAAGAGTACAAAAAATAGTTCATATCAGCTTAAGAAGAGATATTTAATGAAAATACTTTAATTCAAGCTTTTTGTAATACAAGGATCAGATGCAAGGAAATATGTCTAAATATTAAACATGTATGCTGGTTAGACTCAAGACTTAATGGAAACCTTCCTTTGTTGCATTCCATGTTCTATTAAGTGGTATTTAAATTAGCATCACAATCCATTGTGAAAAAGAATCAGTCCCATATTAAAGAACTGAAATTTAGGATACTCACTAGAAATAGCAGTAAGTGTTAGTTGCTCAGTTGTGTCCAACTCTTTGCGATCCCATGGACTGTAGTCTGCCAGGCCCCTTTGTCCATGGAATTCTCTAGGCAAGAATACTGAAATGGGTTGTCATTCCCTTCTCCAGGGGATCTTCCCAACCCAGGGATCAAACCCAGGTCTCCTGCATTGCATGCAGATTCTTTACCCACTGAGCCACCAGGGAGGCCCAGAAATAGCAATAAGGTTTTATTAAATAAGGACTTCTGACCAACTTAGACAAGTTGTCTGTTTCTCCTGAGTGGTTTAACTATTCTGCTTTTGTGTTTTTGTTTTATGAGGTTAAAAATTAAATATATATCTTAATATTAGAATTTTAAAAAGATAGCTTAAAATTTATTTTCAGTGAATATAAATTTTAGATAATATCCCTCAAACTTGATTTCCTTAAATTCTCAATTCCTGTTTTCATCCTTTCATTAAAGATACTTACGACAAAATGCAGTAGGTTTTCTTTTAGATTTATATTGTAATTATGATTTTTTTAATACTTAATGGCACCCCACTCCAGTACTCTTGCCTGGAAAATCCCATGGGCGGAGGAGCCTGGTAGGCTGCAGTCCATGGGGTCACTAAGAGTCGGATACGACTGAGCAACTTCACTTTGACTTTTCACTTTCATGCTTTGGAGAAGGAAATGGCACCCCACTCCAGTGTTCTTGCCTGCAGAATCCCAGGGGCAGGAGAGCCTGGTGGGCTGCCGTCTATGGGGTCGCACAGAGTCGGACACGACTGAAGTGACTTAGCAGTTACAGTATTCTCTCATTTCTTTTTTCTCTGTCCCTAATTTTTCTTTATAGTAAACATACATAACAATGTTTAGCTTAAATAAAGAACTACTGAATGATCTTATTGCTTGATAGATGAAGTCTGTAGTTGGGAGTATAGTAATAGTTACATTTACCCTTGGAAATGAATGGTTTTTATTCTGAATTATTTGTAACTTCATAAATGATTACAGTTTAACTTCAGATTTCTATTAATGTTTTCTGTGAGTAATTTTGAAATTCTAGTCATTAATTACTGATGGCTATCAACAGCTCATACTGTTTAATTAACTTGAATGCACCAAAGAATTAGGAAGAAGCCAGAAAAAGACCACCAAGAATTTAAAGACAGAACCTACTGGCATAGACTTGGCTCGGGGATAACTGTGTTAGGCCTTTTGTTCATTCTGTCTTTTCTTAATTTACATGCAGTTTCAATAGTGTTTGATTTTCCTGACTCTTTAGATTATAACAAATAAATTATAAATAGCAGTAGTATGCTTCTGGGTTAGGTAGCGGTAGACTCTCAGATTACATTAAGAAGAAATAGCATTATTACCTTTACATGTTTTGACTTTGTTTTTCTCTTACACAGAGTACAAATGTTTGTAAATATAAGAAGTAATTAACTCTAAAAAGGAGTAACTGGCAGACTCCTAGCAAGGGAGTAAGATTAAATAGAAACCATAAAAAGTAGATACAAGTGTTCAAAAATTATAATGATCTTGGCCCATTTAGATATGGGGCAAAACAATTATCCCCTGAAGTATGTGCTTTTAAGTCAAGAGTTTTTAATAACTCCTAAGTAAGATATGGGCTTCTCTGGAATTTTTAATAATTCTTAAGTAACATAGGCTTCTCTGGTGGCTCAGCAGTAAAGAATCCTGCAAATGTACGAGATGTGGATTCAATCCCTGGGTCAGGAAGATCTCCTGGAAAAGGAAATGGCAACCCATTCCAGTATTCTTGCCTGGAGAATCCCATGGACAGAGGAGCCTGGTGGGCTACAGTCCATGGGGTCACAAAAGAGTTGGACATGACGTAGCAACTAAACAACAAGTAACATATAAAAGTTAAATCAGATTTATTACCTGTCGAGAAATAGGGATATAAAATATACTTTATAATAAAGTCTTTTTTTTTTTTTTAATTTAAAGAGGGTAAGCTTCAGTGTTTCTAAAATTTTGTTCATATCCACAAATGATATATTTACTATATTTAGTGTAAATCTGTTTTTATTCTTTGTTTTCCTGTACTTTGTTTCTTTGTCGTCTTTTGCAGGTACTGTACTAAAATAGAAATAAAGCTTATTTTGCTTATACTTATTTTGAATGTGAATAAAGTTCATCGTATTCAAAATAATTTTTTCCCCAGGTGCTACAAAGTACACAGATAAAGACAATGGAGGAATGCTTGTGTGGTCTCCATATCACAGTATCCCAGATGCCAAATGTAAGTTTTCTGAAACTGGATGTCTATGTCAGTAGGGAATCAATCAACCAATTCAGAATGCAACTTATATTTGTTTTTGGATCTCTTAGATCTCCTAAGAAATAGTTTGCCTTTGTTTTATTTTGTTTTTTTGATGGAGCTTGCTATGTTAGAATGTTTTTCCTTTTGAAAGATAGTGGGTTGATCATTCCAATTTGTGTCAGGCCCAGGAAGACTGAAAAAACCTAGGATCTGATGGCATTGCTGCTTAAATCCTGAAGCAGGGGAGGGAGTTACAATGTAGACATCTGCACAGGCTATTCCTCAGTGTATGAAGCTGTAAAGAAATGCCTTCAAACTTCCAAGAGCCCACTATCATTACCATTTTAAAGAGGAAAGGGGAAAGAACTGACTTCAGCAGCCATCGATCAGGTCATCTTTGTGCTCTCCATTTCTGGACGGAGACCTTCTGGATCATTGACCATGCACTTCTTGAATCATGGTGTGGCTTTAGACTTCAGTGTGATGTAGCGGACCTGATCCTTTGCGGCACATCAGATATAGGAAACGTGCAGGTAACAAAACTAAGATCCCCACCCCTCCACTCAATTATCATTTGATTTATTAAAACAAAAATCACTGAACAGCTATTTTAGCAGCTGTAAAATAAGTTTGTCTTTTTAAAATATTTACCAAATATCAAAAGATGTCCCATGCTGGTTTATTTAGTCCCATGAAAATTAACGATGTCATGTATATCATGTGCACAGTATGTCTAGTCATACTTATTAATGCAGTAAGAGAACTAAAAATTGAAAACTGAGTGTTATTTTGCATACCTGATAATTCTTCCTATTTACAAGCTTCAGAATACCAGGAAAAAGTCTAGCTGGTAATCTAGGAATTAATGCCCTTGAGGTATTTTTAACTGAAAACACAAAATTGTACATTTTGTGTACTGAGGAACCTGAAAGAGATTGTCAGGTTTTTTCAGGTTAGTCTTCCTTATAGGCAGTTTCATTCATAAACTGACCATCAGTGTGTCATTGGTTTTTGCCTTTTTAGCACTGTTTTATATAATGATGTATTTCTTAGCAAAGTGGAAAACAAAATTCAGAAAGCCAACATGTCCTGCAGTGGTGTGTCCACCTGGAATATCCCAGTGAAGGTCTAGGGCAGTGGTTTTCATCCCTGGCTGTGCTTTGGACTTGCTTAGGGGAACTAAAAAAAACTTCTATTGATGACTGGCCTCCACCTCAAACTAATTAAATCAGAAAGTTTAGAGGGTGGAGCCAGGACTTGCTATTTTAGAACTCTTCTGCTGATCCTAATGCATAACCAAGGCTGGGAACCACAGGTTGATTGGTTTTATTTAGCCTTCTCTATTTATAGGACTACAAGACATTTTTGTTAATCAGCATGTATGTAGATCTGTCATATGTTTAAATACTATGAGTTCTAAATAGAAAATAGTATTTGGATTTTCTCCAAAGCTTGCAATCTTAGGGAGATACAGTAACATCCATAAAAATTAGTTGTTAATACAACAGCATTATTGTTATAATAGCATATTTATATATTAAACTGTACTGTACTGTTAATAACAGCAAACTCTTAGGAAGTACTTAAAATGGGCCAGATGCTTCAAGCACTTAACATATACTAGCTCATTTAATCCTAGGAAGAATAGTACTGAAAATAGTAGTATTTTTATCACTATAGTGAAGAAACTAAGATACAAAAAGGTCAAGTTAATTGCTTAAAGTCCAAAAACAAGTGACAGGGCTGGGAATCAAGTCTTGGTAGATGAGCTAGCTGTTCTCGGATCAGAATTCTTAACCACTGCTTCTCAAAAATGTGCTTAAAGAATTTATATATTTATATTGTATAGGATTTAGAAAGACTTTGCATAAAAATGAGTCCTAAATGTGAAATGCAGGTTTCTCAGCAATAAGGCCTTGAAATAGCCTGTATATTTATGTCATAATAGAAGCTGTGCTTATTTAAACAACTATTTGCTTGATTATAATAATTGAGGATGAAAGAAAATGGAATATATAAGTACCTTTTGTATAGCTAGCATGAGGAGCTGAAGAAAATTTTAGGCATACTAAAACATGTTTAAATTGTTACTATACTGGCAAAACTATAAACCATCCTTTATACAGTAATCAAATATGGGAAGGTAAAAGCTTTGGGAAAACTCTTAACATGAGATGAGGTCTTAAATAGCTAAGTCTCGCTAAATAAATATTGCAATAGAAGCTACCTAATATTTTACACTATAATTAGGCTCTGTTGACTGACCACAGATTGATCTTTTTATAATACAAAAATAATTAGTCATGTCAGTAAATTTAATAAGTATATGCTGTATGGTCATGGAGATAAGGCATACTAAGTAAAATTTTAAACCAAGTGAGCTTCTGATCCTGTATGTAGAAGTGAAGGTCTTTTTTATGATGTTTTATGGAAAATGACTTTGGCTTTTTTTTAATCCCTAGAGTATAATTGTTTTTAAATTTTGCTTTGTTAAAAAAGCAAAGTCAACCTGGGCAGAAGAAGTAAATGAGAATAATTAATTATATAACACTGTTTCGTTACAGTGGATGAATATATTGCAATTGCAAAGGAGAAACATGGCTACAATGTGGAACAGGTATGTACAGAAACATTTTAATATTGAGGTTTGCCTCAGTAATTATCAGATCCAAAGAACATCTCATGATAGTTTCTGTCTTAAGAAAGTGCTTAAGTTCAACCAACTTTATGAAAGTGAAAATGTTAGTTGCTCAGTCGTGTCTGACTCTTTGTGACCCCATGGACTGTAGCCCATCTGGCTTTTCTGTGGGATTCTCCAGGCAGGAGTGGGTTGCTATTTTCTTCTCCAGGGGATCTTCCCAACCCAGGGACTGAATGCAGGTCTCCTGAATTGCGGGCAGTTTCTTTACTGTTTGAGCTACCTGGGAGGTTGTAGCAAAGTCTGACCTTTCATCATTAAAGATTTTGCTTTTATAAGCATTATTTATCTCAAGGGCTTTTGAGAACATTTTTTGAACATTTGTCTCTCAGTACCTCTGGTTTGTTTTTTTTGTTTTTGTTTTTGTTTTTTGAGTTCTTAAAGGTCTGAAAGCCTTAGGATTACTCTAGCAAATACTTACCAAAAGGGAAAATTTTTTTAAGTAGAGACAATTCTCTGACTTTTTAACCTAAAAGACCTAGAAACTAAACTTTTTATTTAAAGAAATATTTTAAGATTTTTAAATTTTGAAGGAAATAATTCACAAAGGGCTTAAAAAAAATAGATAACTTTAAAAGGAGATATATGTGGTATGGGACTGCCCAGGTGGTGCAGTGGTAAAGAATCCACCTGCCAGTGCAAGAGACAAAGCTTTGATCCCTGGGTCAGGAAGATCCCCTGGAGGACGAAATGGCAACCCATTCCAGTATTCTTGCCTGGAAAATTCCATGGACAGAGGAGCCTGACAGGCTATATAGTCCTTGGCGTCGCAAACAGGACTGAGCAAATGAGCATGCACACACGCATATATGACATATGGTCCATTATCCCTGGTAAAATGGGAATGTAGAACATGGAAAGTGAAAGTAAAGTGGACATTCTTAAATTTCATTTCAACTAAGTATAATATCAACCTCTGTCAGAATTAATAGTAAAATAAGTGAACTTTCAGTTACCTGCATTATTAAGAGCTAATTTTATAGTTAGCAACATGGTTAAACTATAGAAAATCATTTTGGTGAGATTGAGATGTTAATCTAAATATAGTTAACTTTTCTGTGGGTTTTGAAGACTTTGCTTATGTATTTTGTTTTTAAGACTTGACTTTCTTTTTACTATTTGATAAGGTTAATTCTTTGAAATGTGACTGTATATGTGTTCATTTTCATGTTCATTTTCAAGGAGTACTACCAGAGTACCAAAGTATTACCAAAGTGAGAAGTTAATGCTATTTAAAAAGTTGCTATCTCTCCTCTTAAAAAATAAACCTTTATCCCCTAAATGATACTCAGTCAGTCAGTTCAGTTGCTCAGTCATGTCCGACTCTTTGTGACCCCATGAATCACAGCACGCCAGGCCTCCCTGTCCATCACCAATTCCTGGAGTCCACCCAAAGCCATGTCCATTGAGTCGGTGATGCCATCCAACCATCTCATCCTCTGTCCTCCCCTTCTCCTCCTGCCCTCAATCTTTCCCAGCATCAGGGTCTTTTCCAATGAGTCAGCTCTTCGCATCAGGTGGCCAAAGTATCAGTACCTTACAGTAAAGATTACAACAGAAGGAAAAGTTGTTAAATTGTCTAAAATTATCCATTTCAGGTTTTCCTATGATTTGGTAATAAAGTCATTGAAATTATTAATATGCCTTATAGTAATTCTTTGTGTACATTATGATAATAAAGAACTTTAGAAATACATGTGGTAAAGTAGTGTTAAAGTTGCATTTGAGGTACTCTTACTTCTTAGAAGTGTTTAGCCCAGGATACTTCTAACAGATTAAAACATAAATATTTCTCTACTGAGTCTTGTCTGAGCACTTCTAGTTTTGTGTTATAATTGATAGTTTCATTCAAGTATTGACTTACAGGTTATTTTTCCTTTTAGCATATTTTTCCCTACACTTGACAAATGAATAAATGTGAGTGAAAGTCTTGATATGAGCCTACAGACCTGCTTTAGTAATTATAGCCACTCTCCTCAGCTCACTTTTTCCTAGATTCTACAGCAGATGTGGTATGTAAAAACATTTACTTTCTGAGGCCCTGATTTGAAAGAAAGAAATGAGCTCTGTTACCTGGGCACCCTGATTAAAAGCCCCAAACTGAATGTATCTTCAGTTGAAGTCATAGGCTTAAGACTTTAACCTGATTTGTGTTTAACTCTCTCAAGTGTGATGGAACATAAGTCCATTAAAACCAAAGGGGAATGATTTCTCTTCAAAGGCACTTGGCATGTTGTTCTGGCATAAACATAACATTGAGAAGTCCCTTGCTGATCTCCCTAATTTCACTCCCTTTCCGGATGAGTGGACAGTGGAAGATAAAGTCCTATTTGAACAAGCCTTTAGTTTTCATGGGAAGAGCTTTCACAGGATTCAGCAAATGGTATGGTAATTTTGCTTTTACTGTGGTTCATACCTGAGTGATACCTAATTCTGTTGTTAAACACTTCCTAATTATTAAATACAAAAAGTTTTCCAATCTAATTGTTAAAAATATTTTGAAATAGGTAATTTGCATATAGTCTTACTTTCTACAACTACTCTTAATATGTGATCATTATGTTCCATTTCATTGTAATAAATTAAGATTGTGATAAGTATATGTTTAATAGACTTACTAAATAAGTTTATCATTTCAGGAAAAATCATAATTTCAGTTTTATTAAATGTTTCATTTTTAACATGAATATTTTATTTTCAAATTTATATTCCTTTGGATATGAAAACTGTTGATAGAAATTCTGTATCATTTCAACGTTGTTCAGGGGCTGTTCCTTTTTTTTTTTTTTTTTGAAAGAAAAACTGCTCTTTATTTCTAGTTCTTAAATTTTTTGTGTTTCTAGTCAAAATTGTATAACTCTGAGAAGTTGTTGCATTAAACTCTTTTAAGTTGAATTTTGGAAATTAGAAATGTTTGCAAATATATCTAAGTGTCTTCCATAATCAAAACCAACATTTTTAATTGGAAGAGTGTATCCTTATTTGTCAATATATGACAAAGTAGTGCATGATCGTTAGTCCTTTTAATATCCAAGTCTGTTTGCATTATTTATCATCTTAAAGCCTGGATTTAAAACAAAATGGTATTGAATTGCTTTTCTTTAAAACATTATGCTAAGCAACAGTATGATTGCACTTATACGAAATATCCAGAATAGGCAAATCTGAAGAGAAAAAAGTAGATTAGTAGTTGCCAGGGTCTGGGTTAAAGGGAGAATAGGGAGTGACTGTTAATAAGTTTAAGGTTTCTTCTTGAGGTTATGAAAATATCTGAAATTAAATAGTGGTAGTTGCACAACTTAGTGGGTAAGCTAAAAACCTCTGAATTGTACACTTTAAATTGGTAAATTTTATGATATATGAATTATTAATCAGTTTATAAAAATCCAGTTTACAGAGGGGGTGGAAAGAGTGGAGTAACTCTAAGAAAACAAATGTGGAATATTACCATTTTGCTGTGGACTTCTGGGGCCATTCACATCATATTAGTTTGTGACATCCTTCTCTTCTTTCTCTGCTCAGAATAAATAGGAATATTTATTTACAAATATCAGTGACATAGGTATGGTGGGGTTCTATGACTGTAGCTGCACTTTTTAATGCTATAATTCATAAAGGTACCTGGGAAAATTTTGTCTATGCTTTTGTTTGCTAAGTATCAAAGAATAATATCAGAGATGTTATTCATTCTGTTAATCAGAGTTTATGAAAAAACTTGCTGATATTAACATGATTTTTTTTTCAAGCTTCCAGATAAGACAATTGCTAGCCTTGTGAAATATTACTATTCCTGGAAAAAAACTCGATCTAGGACAAGCTTAATGGATCGCCAGGCTCGTAAACTAGCCAATAGACATAATCAGGGTGACAGGTAGGTTGGATGCCTTTATAGAGTTACAGGTATTGCTTGTATTTCCTAAGGTAGAACAGTGATCACAGTACATTGTAAATGCTTCTTATCCTTATATTCCTATTTCTGCTCTGACAGGAAGAACTGAGTGATCAGAAATTTTCATAGTAAGAACTTTCTTCAACTCTTTAACTGTTAATCATAGTCAGCAAACCTTTGTACTGAGTTATATTTGAATTGTATTTAATTACAAATGCTTCCCTTTAGTATTGATATATTCAGTACATATATTTAGACTATATTAACAAATATATTCGGGACTTTCCCTGGTGGTTCAGTGGCTAAGTCTCCCTGCTTCCACTGCAGGGAGCATGGTTTGATCCATGGTTGGGGAACTAAGATCCCACATGCCAAGCTGTGCAATGAAAAAGTAAGGGAAAAAAAAAAAAGAAATACATTCTCTGGAAGGTGGTCTTTCCACAATTATCTGAATAACTGAAGTCCACATTATTATAGCTGTGTCTTTCTGATAGTATAAAAGATCATTTTTCTTTCTGGTTTTTGTCTGTTTTTATCCTCCAATTGGAGAACTGAAATAATAAATATTACATCAAATTAATATATATGTTCTTTCTCCCAAATGATATTTCTTTCTAAATATCTTTCCTATTAAGTCTCTGTTTTTTAGCTGGAAATGTTTGCTTAAATGATTCTATATACCTAAAAGGATAAATGTTTCTAAACACTAGAGGAATCTAAATTATGAAAACTTGTGTTCCTAAGGATAACTCCTGGGGAATATTTAGTAAAATTACTAGGTAGCTATATTACAGTTTGATAAGAACACTGGAATAGAATAAAAAGTGAATTAAATTTATTAATCTTTGTTTCTTTTCAGTGATGATGACGTGGAAGAAACACACCCAGTGGATGGAAACGATAGTGATTATGATCCCAAAAAAGAAGCCAAGAAAGAGGTAATGATGATCATTAGAGTGCTTGTAATTGTTCTACAAATTCACTCCAAAAAAATGAGCAGTACTTCATATTAAGAAAAGCATTTTTATATAATGGATTAGAAGGTAGTAAATGTCAATGTTAATTGAAGTTTTTTGGAAAAGCAGAAACATCAAGAATTCCAATTAGCCAGTAGTTTAAGTAATTTGGGGATTATCTCATCCATTCAGAGGTATAAAAGCCCTCCCATGATGCCTGTTCTTTTTTTTTTCTGGCCACTCTGCACGACTTGTAGGATCTCAGTTCCCTGACCAGGGATTGGACCTGGGCCACAGCAGTGAGAACTGGGAACCCTACCCACTGAGCCCCCAGGAGACGACCCACAACACCTGTTCTTTAATCCATAGAAAAGAAGTAAAATCACCCTTAGATGAGACAATATTAAGTGTAGAATATTTTTTTGGAGAACATTTAGTTTATTCCATTTTATAACAAATTAGAAATTAGTACCAGGTATGGCGATGGCACCCCACTCCAGTATTCTTGCCTGGAAAATCCCATGGATGGGGGAGCCTGGTAGGCTGCAGTCTATGGGGTCTCGAAGAGTCGGACACAACTGAGCGACTTCACTTTCACTTTTCCCTTTCATGCGTTGGAGAAGGAAATAGCAACCCACTCCAGTGTTCTTGCCTGGAGAATCCCAGGGACGGGAGAGCCTGGTGGGCTGCGGTCTATGGGTTCACACAGAGTCGGACACGACTGAAGCGACTTAGCAGCAGCAGCAGTAGCAGCATACTGACACCAGTGAAAATTGAAAGCTACCTCAAAGGAAGAGATGAAGGATTCCCAACTAGAAATGCAGTTATACTCCTCAATTTAATGACAATGGTGATGACTTAAAATCTTGAAAAGTTTTAAATTGATATACATGCTCATTTATTAAGGCAAGGAATTACATAATTGTAAAAAATATATAGACCAGATGTCAGTGGGTAAAGGCTTGTGATGTATAGGCAACTTGTGAAAATAACATTGAAGATTGGAGACACAAATGTGACCATCCGGTTTAATGACCCGCATTCCTCCTCTTAAGGAACTCAAATGCCATGGCCCATTCTGGCACTTGTCATCTTTCGTCAGTGAAATTTGAAAACTTCTACTCAGCTTGATACTTTACTGATTTTCTTACTACTGCTAAATGTTCTCAGATTCCCTGAATCCTTCATTTTTCCCCAAGCCTCCTTGTCTCCCTGAACCTTAGACCAAATGGCCATTTCCTTAAGTTGCTCTCTTCCTAGTGTCTGTAACTCCGCATTTCTCCCACTCTTCTGCTATTCCTTCTCTAACCCTGTAAACCCACAGTGCTGGATAAATTGCTATTCTTGGTCTGGGGTTACAAGAGAAGATTACACAATTATGGACATTGTTGCTACTTGCAAAAAATAGTTTTCAATCTCAGTGTAACCCTTAGCATCTCTCAATTTTTAACCTGTAATTTTCAGTTTTTTCCATTGGTAAAATTAAAATAATAGGTTTGTTCTGACAATCAACTAGGTAATATATATAAAAGCATTTATTATAGTACCCAGTACATAATAAATCTCGAATAGAATTTATTGTGTAAGCAAGTATTTGAACAGTCATCCTTTTCTACACATCACCTACCACCTCCCCTCTCCCCTGAAAAACTCAGCAGATAACTTCACTTTCTACTTCAAGAAGAAAATATCAAGCAGGAATACCCTTAAATTCCAGCCTCTCCCCTAACCTCTGTGCTACCACACTACCCTTTTTATCTGAGTATATTTACACTTAGGACATTATATTAAAATTACTGTTTTTTGCCCGTTAATGTGAACTCTTTGAAGTCAGGGCTTCCTGTAACCCTGGAACGTCTGGTACCGCCCCCAGTATTTTACACAGTACTCATTTCCCACTTCCTTGCTGGTGCTTGATAGGATCAGACTTTTAAAATGTCACAAATGCAGTAATATGAAGTAATGAGCAGTCTGTGCTGCATGCCTCTCTTTGACAGTAAGAAAGGTCCCTCCCCTTGTTCTGTATAGTTTCATTGCTAGTTTCATCCTACCTGTCCCTGCATATTGCCTTTAGGACCTTTTCCATCAGTTTCTTTGCCATACTTTCAGCCTTTTGTCTGCAGCCCAGAAGTATGCTCGTCTTTCATTTACAAGCATCACTATCTATCTTGGCATTACTTCACTCTTGGAGTTTGCTTCATTCAGCTTGCTGCCCCTTTACTTCTCTCAAACTGCTGACAGGTCAGCAGTGACCTCCTTCCTAACTGCCACATCCAGCGACTGGTTACTCAGTGCATTCTCCTTGTGCTTCCTGTATTATTTCAAGTTATTGACCCCTCCCTTGTTCTGAAAATCTGGTTTTGACTTTTATAACACCATTCTCTGATTCCCATCTACCTTTTTAATGTGTTATTTAGTTGCTCAGTTGTGCCCAACTCTTTGCGACCGCAAGGACTGTAGCCTACCAGGCTCCTCTGTCCATGTAATTCTGCAGGCAAGAAGATGGGAGAGTTTCCTTCTCCCGGGGATGATCTTGACCCAGAGATCAAACCTGTGTCTTTTGCATTGGCAGGCAGATTCTTTACCCCTGAGCCGGCGTGGAAGCCACTTTTAACCATCATGTCTCGGTTTTAGTGACTTCTTTTTCTCTTTCTCAATTACTCTGTTCATTGTGTGATTACTGTTTCTAATTTTCTCTCTCAGATAACTGTAAATTTTATTCTTTTGTCTTTGGTCTTCTAGGTGACTGCCTTATTTTTAGGTTCTCATCTCTTCTCTGAATTACTGACATTTTCTATCTTAATTTACCTTATCTCCAAACATTGCACCACACCTTCCAAGACCATTCTCTACACTGCTGCCAAGACAACCTTTTAAAACCAAATGTACTGCTTGCAGTTCCTCCATGGCTTTGTCTGTAGGATAAAACACAACCTTTCTAGTTAGACATTCTCCACCCCACCCTGTTATTTCACACTGCTAAGAGAGTTTCAGGTAAGTGTTTTCATGCCCTGGCTTTTGCTCTTTGTTGGTCTGTTCTTTCTAGCGTTCCCTTTCTTCCCAAATATGCCTGGCAAATTCCTCATAACTCTGCAATATGTAGCTTGTCTATGAACTCCCCTTGCCTTATGTTGAATTGATTGCTTCCTTGTTTTTCTTTAAATCCACTGCAGTCCTCACTGAGCTGAGTGGAACTTGTGTACATCTGATCTCCCCTCACCTGCCTGCCTTTCTTGAGTGGTATAAGCTCTTAAGGAGCAAGAAATGAGTCTCAACTGCAGGGCCTGGTACATAGTAGGCAGTCAGTCAAATATATTAACAGATAAGAATATACACTATAAACTCTTAATTGCTGTACCAGTATGAGAGATGGGGATTTGGGTTTAGTTACCTAGGAAATGTGTGTATGTGGAATACTGTTTTGTCCAACCATGTGAGGTGATACTTAAACATTTGGTCTTTTGTTTGCCAGTGATCTCATTCCGTTAGCAAAAGACAGTGAGGGGGGTAAAATTTTAAAAGTGCTAAAAACACACTGCAGGGCCGTGGTCCAGGGCTGGCCTGTGTGTCAGCAGTTTCGTTCAGTTCCCTGCTCTTTCCCAGATGGTAGGGGCACCGGGCAGGGAATGGTGCTGTAACATTGCCTTTAACACAGGCCTGCTTCTGCAAGTTAATGACGCGTTATATGGAAAGGTTTTTATTTTTAACTTTTAAAAATTATGAAACTGTACATACCATAGACTATGTACAATCTGAAGAATAGTAATAAATACCAGTGTGTCCATCACTGAGCTTAAGAAGAAACAGAAGTCCTTTGTTTTCTTTATTGCAGCCCACTCCTTTCTTTGCAGTGGGAACCTGGAAGGAAATCGTAAACATCCATTGTATGCATGTGCCACCACTTACCTACTCCAATTAATGGACATTCTTTCTAGCTGCTTCTTATTATGAACAATACTGATAAGAGCATATCCTGGATACATACATATACAACAACTCCTGTGCGATAGCAGTTCTCAGCAAGATTTAGTATTACCTGCATAAGGGACATGTAAAAATTATGGAGGTGTTTCTGGTTGATGGACACTCTTAGCATATAGTGGGAAACGGATGCCAGCTCTCCTGAAGTATGCAGTGCAGATTATTCCACCAAAATGCCAACCACGACTTAGTGAGTAGTAATACCCTACAATTGTTTGGAGTGGCATTACTCTATTTAGACTGTAACCATGTTTAACTTTTCTTGGGTGTGTGCGAGCTAAATCACTCCTGTCGTGTCTGACGCTTTGTGACCCTGTGAGCTGTAGCCCACTAGGCTCCTCTGTTCATGGGATTCTCCAGGCAAGAATACTGGAGTGGGTTCCATCCCCTCCTCCAGGGGATCTTCCTGACCCTGGGATCAAACCCACATCTCCTACATTGCAGGCGGATTCTTTATCATTAGCCCCAGTCTATTTTAGACTATAACTGTGTTTGACTTGCCTAAATAATGGCAAATCATTTTCTACATTTGATGTACTTCCATTGGCTATGAGAGTACTCATTACCCAACTTCCTTGCCAATACTTCAGGACTTCCCAGGTGGCTCAGAGGTAAAGAATCCGTGTGCCAATGCAGGAGACATAGGTTCAGTCCCTGGATCAAGAAGATTCCCTGGAGAAGGAAATGGCAACCCACTCCAGTATTCCTGGCTGGAGAATTCAAGGACAAAGGAAACTGGCGGGCTACACTCCATGGGGTCGCAAAGAGTCAGACACGACTGAGTATGCAGCATTCACTGCCAGTACTTTATATGATAAGACTTGCAAGATGTTAGCAATCTGATAATCTGAAATGGTATCTCATTGTGTTCTCAGTTCGTTCATCAGATTACTAATGAGGCTGATTATTTTTCCATCTGTTTATTATATATTATTATGTCTTTTTTAAAGTGCTTATTTGTGTTTGTTTTTTATCTTTTGGTTTGGTTTTGTCTTTTTCTTAAAGAGAATGTATGAATTTTTTTCTTACTGAATTCCTTGTATATTCTAGATACTAATTTTTTGGTTAAGTGTGTTGCAGAGATCTTTTAGCAGTTCTTGGTTTATCTTTTTTTACTCTCTTTACATGCTTTGATGAACAGCTATTTCATCAAAAGTACGTAAATATTCAAATTTCAATATTCTATATTTTTTTCCGTAAATTTAAAAATTTTGCTTTTTACACTTATGTCCTTTATCTGTCAGTAATTAGGTTTGGTTTATGTTGTCAGATAAAGATCCATTTGTTTTTTTGTTTTGTTTTCTAATACGAAAATGAGTTCATCTCTTTCCACTGGTCTGCCATATCAGCTTTATCATGGATGAGGTTTCTATATAAGTATGGCTCTCTAGGGGCTTCCCTGCTGGCTCAGATGTTAAGGAATCCACCTGCAGTGCAGGAGACCCGAGTTCAATCCCTGGGTTGGGAAGATCCCTTGGAGAAGGGAATGACAACCCACTCCAATATTCTTGCCTGGAAAATTCCATGGACAGAGGAGCCTGGCAGGCTACTGTCTATGGGGTTGCAGAGACTCAAGTTAACATTTGCACTTTCACTGGCTTTCTAGTCTGCTTCTCCTGTCAGTCGCATGTCTTAACTAGTATAACTTTATAATAAACCTTGATAGCTGCTGGGATAATTCCCCTTACTTGGTAGTGCTTCTTAAGGCTTCCTTGGCTATTTTTGGATCTTTATCTCAAACTTCAAAGTAGGAGAGCCCTACTTGATATTCCATTAAATCTATATGTAAACTGGAGAGAAATGAAATCTTTGTTACCTGTTTGTAGATTAGTTCGCATTTCCTATATAGAGGTTTATATTATCTGAAAATAATAGCAGTTTTATTTCTTTTCAATCCTTATAATACTTTTTATTTCTGCCCTTACTGAACTGGTTAGAATCACCAGTATAATGTTGGAGAGAAGTTATAATAGCAAATATTTTTATTTTATTCCTGACTTTAGAAAGAATAATTTTAGGTTTCAGCATCAAGTGGGATGTTTTTGAAGGTTTTGGACTTGCTTACCTGACTGTCAGCTAGCATTCCTCTATAACCTGGTGGTCCCCTAGTAATCTGGCTTCTTACCATGGCTGGTTTCCTCCAAAGTAATCATCCCCAAAGCAGAGAGAGAAGGTACCTAGCCATTTCTGGCCTAGCCTTGCAAGTTACTCAGTGTCACACGTGTTACTTTCTGTTGGTTGTAAGTGAGCTACTGAACTTGGTCCAGAATCAAGGAGGATAGGATAGAGAGTCTCTCTTCTCTGTGGTTGGAATGCTGAGGAATTTGGGGATATGTTTTAAAACCTCCAAATCTAGAATGTTGAATTTTCATGAATGTTTTTCCATGTGTGCTTGAGAGTAATATATACTTTTAGTTATTGGTTATAGGGTTTTTTTAATGTGTCTTAATTGAAGCTTGTCAGTTAATACGATTGAAATCGATATTCTGTTACTGCTTGCCTACTTGCTAGTATTGGTTTTGTAGGTGTTTATGTGCTTTTCTGATGGATTATTGAGAAATAACTGTATTTTGAAGCTATTATTTATTAAATGTGTAGAAACTGTTTTGTTGAATTTGAAACCTTTATCTTCTACTTTTAAAGATTATTTGTCTGGTATAGCTCTATCTGCCTCCTGAGAAATCTGTATGCAGGTCAAGAAGCAACAGTTAGAACCAGACATGGAACAATGGACTGGTTCCAAAGTGGGAAAGGAGTATGTCAAGGCTGTTGTATATTGTCACCCTGCTTATTTAACTTATATGCAGAGTACATCACGTGAAATGCTGGGCTGGATGAAGCACAAGCTGGAATCAAAATTGGCGGGAGAAATATGAATAACCTCAGACATGCAGATGACCCCACCCTTATGGCAGAAGGCGACAAAGAACTAAAGAGCCTCTTTATGAAAGTGAAAGAGAACCTAAAGCTGACTTAAAACTCAGCATTCGAAAAATGAAGATCTTGGCATCCGGTTCCATCACTTAATGGCAAATAGATGAGAAAACAATGGAAACAGTGACAGACTTTATTTTCTTGGGTTCCAGAATCATTGCAGATGGTGATAGTAATTGCAACCGTGAAATTAAAAGACACTTGCTCCTTGGAAGAAAAGCTATGACCAGCCTAGGTGGTGGTTTAGTCACAAGTTGTGACCAACCTAGACAACATATTAAAAAGCAGAGACATTACTTTGCCAACAAAGGTCCATCTAGTCAAAGCTATGGTTTTTCCAGTAGTCATGTATGAAAGTAAGAGTTGGACCATAAAGAAAGCTGAGCACCAAAGAATTGATGTTTTTGAACTATGGTGCTGGAGAAGACTCTTGAGAGTCCCTTGGACTGCAAGATCAAACTAGTCAATCCTAAAGGAAATCAGTCCTGAATATCCATTGGAAGGACAAATGCTGAAGCTGAAGCTCCAGTACTTTGGCCACCTGATGCGAAGAACTGACTCATTAGAAAAGACCTTGATGCTGGGAAAGATTGAAGGCAGGAGGAGAAGGGGATGACAGAGGATGAGGTGGTTGGATGACATCACCGACTCAATGGACATGAGTTTGAGCAAGCTCCAGGAGTAGTTGGTGGTGGACAGGGAAGCCTGGCCTGTTGCAGTCCGTGGGGTTGCAAAGAGTTGGACACGACTGAGTGACTAAGCTGAACTGATAGCTCTGTCATCTTTCTTTTGTTGTGTTTGACTGGTATCGTTATTCCTTACTTTCAACATTTCTGTGTCCTCGTATTTTAAGTACATGTCTTACAGGAACAGATACGTGCTATTTTTTATTTTATCTATAGAATTTAGCCCCTTTATACCAGTTATGATTGATATTTGTATCTTTGTTATTTCTTATTTTTATCTTCTATTTGACTTACTTTCTTTTTGGATCAAGAATTCATCTCTTGTTTGATTTTTTTATTTTACTCTCTACTAGTTAGGAATGTTTCTATATTTCTATTCTTACTGTATACTCTGGAAGTTTTATCCTGCATATTTAACTTTTAAAGTCTAATTTTGGTGCTTTTAATGAGTTTCTGGTTAATTTAAGTCCAAGATGCTTTGACTTCAGCCACTACCTTCTTGTTTTATATGCTATTTTTTTTCCAGTTTTAGTTACATCTTATTTTTTAATATATCACATTAGACATATAGTCAGTGTTAGATTTACTAAGCTAACAAATTTACCAATTTTTAATACTTAAAATACTTAATTTTGCTTACCTTTCGTTCTTGAATCTTAGAACTTCCTTTGAAAATAATTTTTCTTTTTTCCTAAGTGTATCTTTTACAGATTAATTTAATGAGACTCTATTGATTATGAACACAGTCAGTTTTGGAATGTCCAAAATGCCTATTTCTTAAAACCTTAGTTTTGCTGGGGTTAGACTCCTAGGTTGACCGATATTATTTGAAGATATTCTGCTGCTTTCTGATTTCTATCATTGCTTTAGAGAAGTCTGTTGTCAGGCAGTCTGCTATCATTCCTTTGGAGGTAATTTTTAAATTTTTTTTTATTGCTTTACAATATTGTGTTGGTTTCTGCCATACATCAACATGAATCAGCCATAGGTATACGTATGTCTCCTCCCCCTTGGACCTCCGTCCCACCTCCCACCCCATCCCCGCCCTCTAGGTTGTCACAGAGCACCTGATTTGAGCTCCTTGTGTCATACAGCAAATTTCCTCTGGCTGTCTGTTTTACATATGGTAATTTATATGTTTCCATGCTGCTCTCTCAATTGGCCCCACCCTCTCCTTCCCCAACTGTGTCCACAAGTCTGTTCTCTCTGTCTGCATCTCCATTGCTGCCCTGCAAACAGGCTCATCAGTACCATCTTTCTAGATTTTACATATATATATGTGTGTGTGTGTGTGTATGTATATATATATATACATATATATGCTAACTGCTACTGCTAAATCACTTCAGTCATGTCCGACTCTGTGTGACCCCATAGACGGCAGCCCACCAGGTTCCCCTGTCCCTGGGATTCTCCAGGCAAGAACCCTGGCGTGGGTTGCCATTGCCTTCTCAAATGCATGAAAGTGAAAAGTGAAAGTGAAGTCGCTCAGTCATGTCCAGCTCTTAGCGACCCCACGGACTGTAGCCCACCAGGCTCCTCCATCCATGGGATTTTCCAGGCAAGAGTACTGGAGTGGGGTGCCATTGCCTTCTCATATATATATATATATGTTAGTGTACGATATTTGTTTTTCTCTTTCTGACTTACTTCACTCTGTGTAACAGGCTTTGGGTTCATCTACCTCATTAGGGCTGACTCAAATGGGTTTTTTTTTTTTTATGGCCAAGTAATATTCATTGTATGTATGTACCACAGCTTCTTTATCCATTCATCTGTCGATGGACATCTGGATTGCCTCCTAGTTATTTTCAATAGTGCTGCAACATCTCTTTTCAGTTATGGTTTTCTTAGGTTACATGCCGATTAGTGGGATTGTTGGGTCATATGGTGGTTCTGTTCCTAGTTTTTTAAGGAATCTCCATAATGTCTACCAAGAGTACAAGAGGGTGCTCTTCTCCACACCCTTCTTTGGAGGTAATTTAACTTTTCTCTTTGTCTGCTTTTATGATCTCTTCTTTGTCTTTAGTGTTCATAGTTTCATTTTGAAGTATATGGCTATGGATTTCTTTTTTTTGAAACTTGTTTTGGACTCCTTTGTATTTTCTAAATCCTATCTTAAGTTCTGTAAAATTCTCATTTGTTGAATCTTTGAATCTAAGTCTCCTTCATTCTCTCTCTGCTGTCTTTTGAGAATTCTTTTAGAAATGTAATGGACTTTTCACATGTCTCAATCACTCATGCATTCCATGTCTTTCCATACTTCCATGGTATGTTTTGGGCATTTTTCTCATAGGTGATTTCAGAGTCACTAATTTTCTTTTGAGCTCTGTCTAGTCTGCTGAGTAACCCATCCATTGAATTTCTAATCTGATTTATAATATTTTTTATTTCCAGATGTTCTGTTTGGTTTTTTTGCCTGTCTGCTTGGTCAGTTTTGATGGACTCATTTCTTATAAGAATATTCCATATTTTCAATTCTTTCTTTCTTTTACATGTATAACATCTTTATTGTATTCTCTTTATCCAGTAATTATAATAGTTGTGATCTCTACAGATACAATTCTGTTGTTTGCCTTCTGCAGTGTTTTACTCAGGAGGCTTGTTTGGCAGTTTGTAGTTGTGAGCTCATTTTCCTTGGAACATGTTTGTTGAAAATTTTCAAGACCTGCATTTACAGTGCATTCTTCTAAAGACAGCTTGCATTTACTTCTGCTAACTGAAAGCCCTACCAACCTGAGACACTCTAAAGTAAATTTTTGATTTCAGGTTTTTCAGGCCAGACAGTTCATATAAATTTTGTCTCCAAACCTGTCTGAATATAAGCCTGTGGCTAGGGATTCTCAGGAAAGACTCTTTTTGGTTTCTTTGCTTTCCTTTGAGCCAAGGTTGAAGTAGTCTTGACTTTCTTTAAATCATCCTCCCTTTGCAGGGCAGGGTCATTTTTCCTACTTTGCACGATGTTGGAGCCCCCTCCCCTTCCAGAGTTCTGGCTTTGACTCTTGTGCTCTTCACCTGTTGTCCATTGTTCTTTAGGCACGTGTCAGCTCCTGCATCCTTGCTTATCTCTCTAGATTCCTGCTTTCTCATTATTTCTGGTCTCTGAGGGATTTCTTCACCTCTCTGCCAGCTCAGAAATGAATTTTAAAAGATTTTTTAAAATACTTGATCTAGCAATTTTAGGAGTGCTATACTGGGAGGATTTTCCCTGATCATCAAATCTGTCATGTGTTGCTTTGAATTGAGTTTTAAGGAACAGAGTGAATTACAGTACTGGGTACTATATAATTATATTATGACTTTTACGCAGAGTTCCTTCTTTAATGAATTATTAAATCTATTCAGTATATTGTCTTCAGCCTAATGGGACACAGTTTCTAATGGATTCCTATCTTAGAAGCACAGAATAACATTGTATTTTTACATCACACTTTTTAAGAATATTGCAAATATAATAATGAAATCCTACTTAAGAGTTCATGGTGGTCATTATTAGAGCTTTTTAAACCTCTTCCAAAGTGAAAATTTCAGTGTTACTTTATTCACAGGTAAATAGACTTGGAGTTTAGAAATGTTGTTAGTATTAAAATAATCTTGTGCTCTTTTTAATTTTTAGAGGCATAGTTCTCTTTCAACAACTCGGAAGTGAGAATAAAATGTTATCTCTTTTTTACCAGTTGTCTGAGCTACTAATTGTCATGATTCCTAATTTGTCCCTTTTTTTACTTTCTTTAAAACTTTTCACTTAGTAAGTTGTAGCTTACCACCCCCTCTTATTGCTGAAAGTATATCCCATCTTGAAATCGTGAAGCAAACTAAAATAATGTAAAATCCACCTTATTTTTTCATTTGTTCAGAGTCTTCTGGGCATAGAAACCTAACATTTTATTGAGTGGATTAATGAAACATATGTTGTATGCTCATCTCCCCCTAATTACTAGTTCTGTGTGTGTGTGTTTGGACTCATATGTAATATAATTGGTTAGAAGTATTTAGTAGGTGCACTTAATGTAACAGATACTTCTATTAGTAATCTATTAGTAATAGACTGTTTTCAACTTATACCTGTATACAAGCCCAGATGGCCTATTATAATTTTTTCTTCCAGGGTAATACTGACCAGCCTGTCCAAACTAGCAAGATTGGACTTGGGAGGAGAGAATATCAGAGTTTACAACACCGCCATCATTCTCAGCGTTCTAAGTGCCGTCCACCTAAGGGCATGTATTTAACCCAAGAAGACGTGGTAGCTGTTTCCTGTAGCCCCAATGCAGCCAACACCATCCTGAGGCAACTGGACATGGAGTTGATCTCTTTAAAACGTCAGGTATTTTATAAAAATCATTATTTTTGATGATTCTGTCCATTTTGCTTATTTACTTTATCCCTGTAAACTCAGTTTTATTACAGATTTTCTCCACCACTCAGTTACATAATCTTTATCTTTCTTATTTACCTTGTTTTCAAATTATAAGGTGCCACTGAGTATTTTAGATTTGAATCCCAGCATTGCTACTGTTAGCTCTATGATGTTGGGAAATTATAGAATCTAAGCTTCCATTTTTTATTTATAAAATTGGAGATAATAATCTTACTTCTCTTGCAGATTGTTGAGAATTGAGATAATACATCTGGATTGTCATCATTAGCACCAGTAGTAGTAGCAGCAGTATTATTTAAAAGTTTCTTTAGCATAATCAGGTAGTGGATAAGGTTTTAGAGTCAGTGATCCTAAGTTCTAAACCTAGCTACACTGTCTACTTCCTGCACAACCCTAGGGGAGCTGTTTAACTTCTCTCAACTTCAGTTTCTCTGTCTTAAAATGAGGATAATGATATTTTGGTTGGGAGGAATTAAACAAGGTAATATAGGGTAAATGCTTAAAAGATTAGTACCTTGCACATAATACGTACTCATTAACGGTTGTTATTAGTTCTCCAGTCTTTCTCTGGTTTTTCCTTTATTTATTTATTTCTGTTGTTGTTTTAAGTTTTAAGTCTGGGCTTTCTTGGTATAAATTAACCAACCTTGCCAGTGACTTCTGAGTTTACTTCCTAAGCTGTGGCTTTTCTCCTAAGCTCTATAGCTATATTTCCAACTAACTGTTAGACATTTCAAGTGAAGTGAAGTGAAGTCGCTCAGTCGTGTCCGACTCTTAGCGACCCCATGGACTGCAGCCTACCAGGCTCCTCCATCCATGGGGTTTTCCAGGCAAGAGTACTGGAGTGGGGTGCCATTGCCTTCTCCATGACATCTCATCTAACTCCCAAAAGATTTTTTTTTTCTGTTCCTTGTTTGTTGAAACATCTGAATTTATCTTTTATTCATCCCTTGCCTGTATTACATCTGTCAACACACACAAACTCAAGTGGTAGATTATTTTATCTTTGAAATTGCCTTTAAATCAATCCCCAGCTTTTTAATCTCATTCCTACTACCCTTGTTATGGCCCTTATCACCTCTTTTCTGACTATAACTATCATGTTGATTCTCCTTGCTATCTACCTCTTCTCAGTCCCATGTTACACATTTTATCAGTGTTATTCTTTTAAAATACTGGTGTAATCAACGTCACTCATCTTAAAATGCTTCATTAATTCCTACTTGGCCTTTAGCAGGTTATTTGCAGAGCTAGACAGAAATGTATAGGAAGAGCATGTTAAATTTAAAATTCATCATGAGTGAGGAAACTACTGAAGGATTTAAAAGAGGTGTAACATGGTCATATTTATATTTTTCAGCTATATCTCTCTCTTTTTTTTTTTTTTGTAGTTGCTTTAGGGATTACAACATGCATCCTTAGCTTACAGTGCATCCTTGTTTAGATATCACAGTATGCACTGTTAGAGTTAATATTATTACCACTTCCATATAATGTAAGAACTTTGCAACAGGGTAGTATGGGACCAAGATGGTTTTTCTCTATCTTAAACATTCAGATTTCTCTACCCCTTGACCCTGGTTACTTACCTAAACTGCTTTTATATTTCTGTTTTCTTCTCCAGCAAAGTTCCAGAATAAATATCAAAATCTACCACATTAGCTTCCTCTGCTTTCTTACCACTTATTTTCAGAGGCTTCCCAATCTAGTTTCTGTCCCACACCCCATCCCAGTTCTGCCACTGAATAAGCTGTCTTAAGATTGTTTATAAACAAGTTGCCCAGTCGAGTGCCCTCTTCTTGGTTCTTATCTCTTTTGAAAGCCACCTCCTCCTCCTCAGAATTCCTTTCTTTTGACTTATAGTGCTGGATTCTCAAGTATATATAGTATATATTTGATTTGAATGCTTTACCTTTAGTCAAACCATAAATGTGTGTAAGACTCCCATCTTCAACCCACAGCACCGCTTCTCTTTAGAGAACTTCTAAAACACATTGCCTGTGATATTTTTAAAGTGCTCAGAGTTTTTTTTAAATAATGAATAAAATGTTCTCAGCCACCTGTAAATCATACTTAGTCATCAATACTACTACTCCACTATTACTTCACTTACAAGCTATTTTTATTGATTTTTTAAAAAATTATTTATTTATTTTTGGCTGTGTTGAGTCTCTGGGCTGCATGAGGGCCTTCTCTGGTTGCTGTGAGCAGGGGCTACTCTTCGTTCTGGCACGCGGACTTCTTACTGTAGTGGTTTCCCTCCTTGCCAAGCACAGGCTTCAGTAGTTGTGGCTCACAGGCTTAGTTGCTCTATGGCACATGGAATCTTCCTGGACCAGGGATTGAACCTGTGTCCTCTGTGGATTCTTCGCCACTGGACCACCAGGAAGGTCCTTTGTTGATTCTTGGGAAAGAACTCTTTTAAAGCTTTAAGTCCCTTTCTTGGATATTCATTTGATGTGTAACATAGTGAAGATTTGCAGTCTTAGATTTACAGATTCTGCCATTTATTATCCCAAGCATCTCATAAGCAGTGTCCAGACTGATTTCTTCCATGTCCACGAGTAATCTGGTCCCCTTTTTGCAGTCCCTGTCTGGTTGAATAACACCATGTATACTCAGTTACTCCAGCCAGTGACGAAAGAGTTATCCTTGATTCCTCCTTCTCCCTAATTCTCCACAATCAGTTGTTTACAAAGATGTCTTAATTTTGTTTCCAAGTTATTTATTTGACCCGTCTTGTGTACCACCACCACTCCTTCATTTCTACTGTTTAAATCGAAGTCCAGTTTTGCTCTAGTGCTTGTTTTGAAATCATGAATCTGTTCCAACATCATTGATATACATGGGGACAATTTGAACATAGTGTGACTTTTGCATTTGCTTACATGTGATTTTTGTTAGTGAAAAACTACAGCTAGCTGAGTATATGCCCACATAGTTCCCATTTGAACTGTGTGGGCATATACTGTGTTACTTGCCATACACACCCACATCTGGTGTTAAAACTTTACATCTGATTTCAAATAACTCTTCTACGACTTCCCAACAATTCACAAGTTGTAGTTATTTTGGCACCCACTTATGTAAGCAACCTTTTAAGGTAAAGCATCATCTTTATTGCATCACTTGTGAATTTCTTTACTGTTTAGAACTGTGCTGTGTGTCATTGATGAAGTTTTTGAGTGTTGTGTCTCAAACTCTTTTTCCCCATAAGCCCTGTGGTTTTTACTGTGCAGTTTGCATAGTACTGTGGCTTTTGAGAATGCATATGTCAGGTTATAACAGAACTGATTATACTTACTTCACAGCGTAGTTGTGAGAATTAAATGAGTTTTTATGAACTGTGTCAGTCTGTTAGGTATGTATATAGTTGATGTGTATGCTACTTGAATGAGGGGTATATTCCACCCTAAGTGTGATAAGTGTTCTATCCCCCTGGGGTAACAGGGTTTTTAATATATATCCTTTTCACTTACTAATACTCAAAAATTCACCTAAGTACATGATCTGATTCATATTTTTGGCTATTTTGTTGAAGGTTCAGAATGCTAAGCAAGTAAACAGTGCACTTAAACAGAAAATGGAAGGTGGAATTGAAGAATTCAAACCTCCTGAGGTATGTTATTGAAGAGTATATGTGACTATGGTGAAACCTTGTTCTTTGAGTTATTCAGTGTTCAACTACTATATTTTGGTTACATGTGTGCTTTGAAGGTTTTATTATATAGATAATTTATTATGTCTCTATTTTGTTATTTAGATAGGTAGTCTCTTGAGACTTGGCTAATGTTTTAAGTTAAATCATTCCATTACTGTCTTTAGCACTTGCTATCAAGCACAGAAAATAGCTATAATTGTAGGCCCAGTGCATGTGAAACTGGAAGGTCATTGATGAAGAAGTGCATTTGGGGGTCTATAACAATGTTTGTTCAAAGCTGTTTCCTACCTGTGTAAATTGGTAACAGGAAGAAAAAGATCACAAGGAGCTCATTTTAACAGTTTTAACAAATTTTACTTTAGTTTTGGGTATTTGTTTATTGGTTCAGGTTTCCAGTTAGGATTTTAGTGTATGTATTTATATCCTGGAAAATACAAAATCCAAATACGAGATATAGATTGGCCGTTTTCTCAAGTCTTACTTGTACTTCTGTTAAACTTAATATGTTTTTTTATATTGGTGATGTCTAAGGGTGTACTTAAATGCCTATTGTCCAATCATACCTTTTTACGGAAGCTTCTATTACAAAATCTTTTCTCTTTCTCTTTTTTTTAAGACTCCTATGTTATGCTTCATATCCTGGCCTTACTTGTCTATGTATGTAATAATCAAATGATCCTATTTGGTCCTAATGGGATTTTTTTTTCCCTCCAGATAGCAGATTGACTGAAATATCTACAAATGAATTATGTATGGGCGGGGTGGGGGGTGGGGTGCAGGCAGAAAAGTAGTACTTCATATGCCATCTTACTCTCTAGAATCTTCTAGAAAGGAAGAATCATTATGAAGGAAGATGTTTTGTTTGTTTTGAATAGTCTCTTTCAAGAAGGTTAGGCAATGGAAAAGAATGAAATATATGTAGACTAGTATCTCATTGCAAACCCAGAAGTAAACTGACAGTCTAGTGATATTTAAATAAAGATAGTGTAATACAAAGAGTCCTGCTTTATTTTATGTTAAATTATTACATCAAAAAATTCATTTTAAATTTTGTATTGAATTAATTTAATATTTAATTAATTACATTGTTGTTGTTCTCTTTTCAACCCTGTGAACTGCAGCATGCCAGGCTTCCCTGTCCTTCACTATCTCCCTGAGTTTGCTCAAACTCTTGGCCATTGAGTCAGTGATGGCATCCAACCATTATAAAATGCATAAAAGCAAAAAACTTAAAATGTTTGTATATTACTATGAGTTTATAATTTAAAAATTAAAGAATATAGCAGATATTGAAAACCTTATTGGAATAGCTTAAAGAACTTTATGCCAATAAGTTTGAAAGTTTACACAAAACTTAGAAATTCCTAGGAATATATGGTTTACCAAAATTGTCTTAAAAAGAATGAAAACTGAATAATGTATAACCAAAACAGCAGGCCAAGACAACTTTATAGACAAAGGCTACCAAATTTTCAAGGAAATAAAATTCTAATTTCAAATTTTTCAGAAAATTGCAGAATAGTCTCATTCATTAACATTATATAAAGTAAGATGTGAAGGTGTAATAGCATTTATAACTTTCCTATGTGCTGCCTCTTTTGATGCTCACTTAAGTCCAGAGAAGTAGATGAAGTAAATGCTGTTACTTTGCATGAGGGAGCTGGACCTCAGAATAAGTGACTTGATCAAGATCACACATCATAGTAAATAGTGATCCTTTGGCTGTGTTTTAGATTCTTAGAGTCTAGTTGGAGTCCTGGATTAATGTGATGCTGTCTCTTTTGGAAGTTTTCATATAATAGTAAAAGTGTATATTAGATTCCCACATACAAATGTAGTTATTGGTTAGAAGTTACCATTTATTACATCTCTTGGTTTATTGTAAAAATAATGATCAAAATGAAACAACCAAAACCTTAATGCACTGTGGTCCATACATTGAAGTTTGTATAATACTTTAAGGTTGATTTTGAACTCACATGAACTTCAAAAATGTATATATGTTTTATCATCTAGAAAATGCCCAGGATATATTTGTAGGTATCATATTGTTCCTATTGCTTTATAGGGGAGAACAACCTGAATAGATATATTTCAAAACACTAGATTAACAGTTATAGTAAAAATCTTGAAAAATCATGTACCTTATCCTCTTACCTTTAGGTTAGCCGATACCCAACCTAAAAAAGTTCTCTGTAATACCTAATAAAAGAATTTTATTAACCTTTTAAACAACAAGCTACTAAATGATGTAACTCAGCTGGAACTAAACAGTTACTAAGATGCTTTACTTATTCATTTGGTTGTATTTGTTATTTTCATTTAGGGAAAAATTGGTGAAGAAAGTTAATTCACTTGCCTAAGTATTTGTCAATCAATTGTTTTTTATAAGACACTGCATTAGGCTCTGTGTGTGGGGTGGGGGCGGGGGGCAGGGGCGACACCTAAAAAAGAGGAAGGATAGATTTTTCCATCTACTTTTTAAAAAAGAATTTATAGTCTAGATTTTAGAAGACAAACATTAAATTTATAGATTTATAAATGAAGATATTAATAAAACAAGTGGCTATTGTTCAAGTAGGGTAGTCAGAGAGCATTTCCTAAAGGGGGACGTTTCAGCTGAAGTTTCCTAGAGCGGGGAGTTTCAACTGAAGGGTGAGTAGGATTTTTGCATATACTAAAAGGGCAGATGGAAGGAATAATGTGAACAGTGGTTTGATGTTGAGCAGTGCATTCAAAATATAAATCCAGAGGGGAAAATCAGAAACACTGGATATTCCCTAAGCATGTATTATGTGCTCATTATTGTGCTAATCACTACTGAGAGTTCAGTGGAAGTATAAAAACTGTTTTCTGAGGAAGCATGTTGTCTACTTGGGAAGGCACACTTGGTTGCAGAGGATGAATGCACAGGATGTATGAGAGGTATTAATAAGGTTGAGTTTAACAGGGACTTCTTTGTTTTATAAATCAGTGGGCAAGACCACTGTGAAAGCTAGGAAAAGCTTTTGTGAAAGCTAAGAAAAGAAGTTTGCCTTTTAAATTAAAGGCAAATGAAAAGATCCTACAGTTTTTTCAATTTAGGAAGGATATAATGAGAAATTTGTGTTTTAGGAGAGTTATCCTGGCCATGTTATACAAGATAAATTAGAAACTTTAGAGCTGCTGAAATACCAGGTATGTGAGAGATAAAATAAGTGGTAAAGAGGTATTGGGTAGTGTCAGGTATTAGTTGTAGGAATGGAGAGCAAGTGATAAACCTAGAGAACATTTGCAAAGTAGATGTTTATGTATCTCCTTGAAAGTATATGAGGGTGTTGCAAGGAGTGGTGTTACGTTTGATTATGCTTTGATTTGTTTTGGGTGGAGTTTAGGTAAGGGGCAAGGAGATCGGTGAATCCAAAAGGAAGAGTCTGAGAAAGGGATGCTTTTTGAAGCTAGAAGTTTGCAAATCTGGATATTTTCATGCATAGGTGTGTGACATCCTTTCTTTATGGGTGTTGGGTTGACTTTTCAGCACTGGGTAGCCTGGTAACCTTTTTTAACTCTTCCAAGTCAGAGGTAGTATGAAACTACCACTGACAAAAATGGGAAAGCTGTGAAGCAGTTGCGCCAGGGGAAGGATGTGGTAAGCATGCTGAACTCGCTCAGGCGGCCAGACTGTTCTAGACGGCTCATGGGGTCTTTTACATTATTGTTGCTCTTATATACTGGATTGTTTCACATTGCTGTTCTATTATTTTTAAGGAAAAGAATGTTCTCTGTGGTACCTCATAGCTAGCTATAACTACCACAGAATTTTAGATTCCTGGATATAGTCTAGTTGTCCTTTCCTTAAGTTAAACACATCTCTACCAAACTTTCTTAGCTCTAAAATATAAAATCAGTAACTTAAAGGAATTCTATATGTTTTTAAAATGTTGACCCTCTTACTCCTACAGTCTTTCCTCTCTTCCACTGTTCCCATTTTGTAGCACATAGACTGTTTAATTCCAACAGTTTCAAGTTCTCCTCTGCATTTTTCCACTGAAGTGTCTTCTTAAACCTTAACATTGGTCTTAATGGCCAAATTCCACAACTCTAACTCATTTCCCTTGCCTATTTCTGAGCCTTTCACATAATGATGACCTCCTTCTTACTTTAACTTTTATGTTTATAACTATTATTTTCCCTTCTCAGCTATAATTTTTCTTACTCTATGTAAATAAAGATATTCTCCAAGTTTTTATCCTCAGGATGCATTTCTCTTCTGTTTTGGAAATCTGATACAACCTCATCACTTTGCTGTATTAAAGTCATATCATATATACGTTTAAATGACATAAATTCAACCAAATAAAAAAGAGAGAGTATGTTTAGTAACAGCGAGTGCAGCAGCGCTGGCGTCTCTGCCTGAACGCCACTTACGGAGTGTGTGACCCAGAGTGAGTGGTTACAAGCTAGGAACGGTGTATCCAGCATTCCTTTAGTCAGTTTTAGCTTTCACATCCCCTGAGCATTTCTTCGAACTGAACGATGTTCTAGTATTTACATAAGTATTTATATTTTTCATTTACTACTGTTCTAAATTCGAGCCAAAGGCTTCATCTGGGGTATAACTGAGAAACTAGTGGCCCTTTCCAGTACTGGAGAAATAACTGCCAGTGTGGACTTTCTGCGAGACTGCCTATCTCCATGGCTACCTTTGTAAGAACATTTCAAGGGTAATTTTGGAAGAAAAAGAACTTTTAAAAATTCACAGTCTGATTTTAGAACCTCTCATCTGAGTAAGCTGATTCCATTGTTTTCCCTCATAAGCATTTTCCAAACACCTTTAAAAAAATGTATTTGAATAGATGAATCTTTTAGCCTCCTGCCTAATACCTTATTTTCAGTGTATCCCAAGTTAAATTCCTCCTCTTAGCCTTGCCTTCCCACATCTCCCAAATCCTAAGTCCTTAAAAGCACCACCCTCTTCCAGCTTTCTAGGCTTAAAAGTCTTATTCTGCTCATAATCCTACCCTTCTCTCTTTGCTCCCAGCTTCCCCCAGATTGCTCATTATATCTAGTATGAACTCGTCAGCCTTGGTGTTTTCAGCCCTTGCAGAACTGGACCTCACCATATTTTGGTTTAGTTAAGTATCACCAACCTTCCAGGCTTATTTGTCACTGCTTTCTAACAAAAATCCTCTTGTTTCCTGAACATGGTATGCCTTCTCCTCATTTTTGCCTTTTAGGAACTTATGTTCTTAAATCCATCTCTGGCTTCAGTCCCTTCAACTTTCCTTTTTCCCCAGTGTAGTCATTTTGAGTTTTCCCTCTCATCTTTGAATCCCCAGTATACTGTTTTCAATAATAGTTACTTGTGTTTATCCCATCTCCTGATTTGCTTGTAAGCCAAAAATAAATCTTCATAGGGCTTGTTATTCCTTTTTCACTTTTTGTTCCCTTTTCATTAATGATACCTTTTCTTCCATTTTCTGCCTTTCAGGTTTAACAAACATTGATTGATCAGCTTTAATTTATGTTTGCTCAGGCACCATGCTTGATGTTTTTGTTATTGTTTATTGTTGTCGTTTAGTCACTTAGTCACGTCCAAGTCTTTGCTACCTCATAGACTGTAGCTTGCCAGTCTCCTCTGTCCATGGGATTTCCTAGGCAAGAATATTGGACGGGTTGCCATTTCCTTCTCCAGGGGATCTTCCTGACCCAGGAATCGAACCTGCATTTCCTACATTGGCAGGTGGATTCTTTACTAGAGCCACCAGGTTACATATGTCCTTATATATATTCCACATATATGCTAACTTTAATCTTAAGAACCACTTGCAAAGTAGTATCACAAGAGATGTTCAGTATCCAAATGCTCATTAATCTAAGAGATAGATGGAGAAGCAAAGGTTGCCAAACAACAAACTATTCACTAGTGAATTGAGCACTTACAAAGTTAGGCTCTCTTCACTAATTCTTCCTAATTAACTCCAGCTCTTACCCTTCCCATCCATGACAGCAACATCTTCCTCTGTTATTCTCTTGCTAATACAGAGCAAATACAAAATGAAATTGTAAGCCTTGCAAAAGATGTGAAACTTCATGAAGTCTGTGAAGGTACAGAATGGCTTTCATCACTTGCAAAATTGTTGACAGAGCGGTATGTAACAGAACTAATGATGGAAAAAAAAAGGATAGTGACTCAGGCATTTAAAAGAAGAATAATTTGAGTAACAATAAAGAGAAGAGAAATTTGGGAAAATCATTGACGTCTTCAAAACAAAAATGACCCATATTCTGCACTCATGTTGTAAATTTCAAAGCTAGAGAGTGTTATACCACTGTATAATCACAAAAGGTATGCCAAGAAATAAAATTAAAGCTTGTAAGCGGAATCAGTAACTATCTTTTAATGAACTAATTTTCCTAAGTTTTAGTTTCATATTTCAGATTAAGTTACATTCAGCCTTTTATTTTTTTAACCATTTACCATGAAATATCTGGACCTGTTTTAAATAGGTTCCAATACCAGTTATCCTTGGGTACTAAGGACCTCTTCTGTTTACCTTTCATGGCCAAGGTAGCAGCATCACATTGCCTGGGTATTAATTCAGATATTACCTCCTACTCCATTCTTACTATTCCTCTTGGGAGACCATATGTTTAAAATTGCTGGTTTTCCCTGTCTTCTCTCTTTTTTTCTTTGCACTCTTTTAGCCTTGGTTCACCCTTACTACTCCTGTATGTCCTGTTTCCCCTCTTTCTCTTTGCCTGTTTCCTGTTATTCCTTTGCCTCCTCACAAGTATCCTAACCTGGAGGCTTGTCCACATTGCCTGGCCTGCCTTGCTGTTCTTTTTAAAATCTTATCATTTGGAGCTCAGTGCTTTGTATTTTTAATTTTTCCCTCCTTTACTCAAGGTCTTTTTTTTTTTTTTTTTTTTTTTACTTTTTTCTTTCTTCTTGCATAACTTTTTTTTGCATTTATGTTTCATTCTTTCTTCCAAATGCTTGCTTATATGTCTTCACTCGTGGTGAGAAACTTGATATTACCCAGCACCTCTGTACGGTGGAGATTCTTATTGCTAAGACTACAAATGAGATAAGACCTCAACACCCCTTCTTAGAGGAACCCTACTTTCTGTTTTGCCCAGCATGTGTGTGTATTACAGTGGCCATTATATCTGGGCAGTTTCTACTATAAACCTGTAGGCTGGAATGCTTATTTCTGTCCGTCCATCTACTGCCAAAGGTTCTTGATTACTAAGAAGTGGGTGTATACTAGTGAAATTTGGTTAGATGTTTAATACTGTAATACTGCCATAGTCAAAATCTTAAACTGAGAAATTTTTTAAACAAAAATACTGGGATGAATGTAGGAAGTGTTGGGAGAAAATCTATTCATATACTCCGTCACTCTCTGCTTTAGAAATTTAAAGAAATATTAATTTAGGGCACAGGCCTTATCTACAGTTGTACCTTAATTTATACAACACTGTTTTTGATGGAGTAAGAAGAGGTTTAGTCTAAATATGAAGAAAAGAAATTTGAGAGTCACCCTTCTGTAAAGACAACAAAGTCTCTTAAATGTTAAAACTAGGCTAAAATTAACATGTGCAGTGTATCATAGGAACATTGTAGTTGGAAAATGAGTGATTAATAGATTTTTCTCAGTTTTGATATCTCTGACTAGGGTATAAGTGTGAATGTTTTTCTTTCTCCCAAATTGGTACATTTCCCTTTCATTATTTTTTTGTGTTGGTAAAAGGTAATTCAAAATATATTTTTTAAGTCTTATAAAAATGAAATCCTCATGAATCAGAGTTTTAGTAATCTCTTATCTATGATTTGGTGAAAAGTTTTTAAAAAATAAGCACTTTGGAAAAATGTCTGTCTTCATATCCTCATTAGGAAACTTCTCTTTAATTTTGTAGTCAAATCAGAAAATTAATGCCCGTTGGACCACAGAGGAGCAGCTTCTAGCAGTGCAAGGTATATTAAAGATAAGCAGTTATTGTTGTTAATAATTATTTAATTTGTCATGAAAGGTGACTACCATAGTTCTCCCCTTCCTTTAGAAGTGGACCAAGAAAGGGGTCTTGTGTTTTCCACACAGTGTTGCTGACCATGAACTCTGGTCTGTACTTGTGGATGTGATACACTGAGCCTGTGTGCATTTTGGGTCCTGAACAGCATGTGATGCCTTCCCAGCACTAAATGAATGATGGTGATGACAGGCTTGACCAAGTCAGATGGTCTCTGGGTGCCTCTGCTTCAGTATTCCTGCTCTTGGGTTCATTCTTACTGTATCAGTCAATAACTCTTTATCACAAACATAAACTACTGTGTTTCTGGTTTCCCTGATTACTCTGTAGTTGATAATTGTCAGGTACTGAAAATATTCATGATATGCTTAACTTTCAGTGTACCGTAACTTACTTAAGAGATATGCCACTGAATGCTACAAAACCTGACTTTAAATATATCTATTTATACAAAAGAGAGACTTTATATATAGATATATATACATGTGCAGTTTTAAATGCAATTATTTGTAAGAATGCTTGGTTGAATTGTATGGCAGAAAACTTTTTGTACTATGAATACCCACGGGCAAATTGGAAGCACTATAAACTTGGATTTTCTTGTGTTTGAATTACTTAAGGGCAAATTGTATGTTGCAATTCAGTATTGTAGGTTTGTTTTCCTTTTAAGATGAACTGTCTACAGGACTGATAGTATAGTTTAAGTTTGGTCTACAATTTGTTTCTTCTTGGCTGAGCCCTCTATGTTGAGTATCCATGGCTTTTTAATCTAAGTTAACTACTGTAAGAGAGTTGGGCCCCAGTGAAACATACATCTTTAAAAACAGTTCGGAGTATTCAAACATAGAGAACATATTTAACTCAAAAAATGTGCAGGTATCATTCAGATATGAGAATAATATAGTTAAAGATTGATTAAGACTTTGCAGTTTGAATTAAAGTAAGGATTACGCCCCCATTGTGATTTGCAGATGTACAGCAGGGTGCCAGTAGGATAATGTCAGCCTTCCCTTTGGCTTGTACAGCACGGCACAGTCATTTCATAAACAGAAATACTGGATCCTGTACAGGCAGAGTGCTGGCCATGCAGTTAGCACATCTGTAATCGTAGAACTAAGTTTCTGAACGAGTCAGAACAAAAGTTGAGTTAGTTTATAATGTTCAGTAATAGCTCTTTGCAATGGACAATTTAAAAGTTTTTATTAAAAATTATTTTCAACAATTGTCTCATATTTATTTAGAATTATGACTTATAGTTCTAACATAGTTTTTTGAGTAGGTATTCCTTTGACTGATGTTAAAGCCTGTTTCCCTTCATGATGGTAGCCTATGGAATTTAACTCCATTTTCCAGTATTTATTTTCTTAAAGGTTAGTATACTAATCCTATACTCTCATATAAGAAATGATCACAGTGAAAGCATTTTCTGAAGAGAATCGCCTAGGAAGTCTGGATTAATCTTTCTCTAGGTACAGAGAAAAGATTTGATACTGTTCTACAGTACTACTTTAAGTGGTAGGATCCATCAAATCTTATGACTGGGTTGGATACTGGATATTATGAAAAGCTGTATTCAAGAGAAAGACGATAGCAAGATTTACTTAGAGAGTTGAGCTGTATATGCAGACATTATTTCAGCTTATAAACATTAAAAGAATAGAGTATTTCTAGAAATAATCAAACATATCCTCTCTCCTGAGGATATTCAGTGTTATTGTTATGTTCATTTAAAAAGTAATCCTTAAATAAATTATACTCATGCAGCAATTTGTATGGAAAGATTCATGTTCTTAAGATTTTGAAAGCACTCTCGTAGTATGTTTATGTCTGTTTTTTATTTATTTATTTTGACTGTGAAGTTTTTACTTTGAGTTTAGGTTTTTTGGTTTTGTCTTGTGTTTTTTGTTTGGTTTTGTTTTTGTTACATAAAGTAAAGCAACTTAAAGGTATTTGTGTCTGACATAGTTACTTTGCTGCTGCTAAGTCGCTTCAGTCGTGTCCGACTCTGTGCGACCCCATAGACGGCAGCCCACCAGGCTCCGCTGTCCCTGGGATTCTCCAGGCAAGAACACTGGAGTGGGCTGCCATTTCCTTCTCCAATGCATGAAAGTAAAAAGTGAAAGTGAAGTCACTGAGTCATGTCCAACTCTCAGCGACCCCGTGGACTGCAGCCTACCAGTCTCCTCCGTCCATGGGATTTTCCAGGCAAGAGTACTGGAGTGGGGTGCCATTGCCTTCTCTTTAGGGAGGGTTAAAAAGTGCCATTTTTGCCTCATGTGCCCGTATATTTATATAATGCTCAAAAGTGTGTCTTATAATCGTATAGTAATATCCCCTGTACCTGAGTCTTGGTGTGGGTAAAGTACATAACTGCAGTTCTTATTTTAACATCTGTAATCCAGAAGTACTTGCCTTAGCAGGCAAATGTTTTTAGTTTTTTCTTCTTCTTTTTAATCTTTATTTATGCTAAACCTTTATATGATATTATTCCTATGGCCACTTCAGTGTTTTGATATTAACATAATTTATATAGAACTTTTTATTCAAGACATTTTACATACAGATTCTGATTTAACTTTGATTTGTTAAATGCTTTATTTTATCTTGCTCATACTTGACTATTAAAGTGACCTAGAGAGAGAAATGTTGACTCTTTTGTCACTAGTGAGCTCCACTATTAAATAAACTTTGTGTTGTAATTCTTAAAATCAAAGAAGTGTATTAAGTTCATTTCCTAGAGCTTAAATACATATTTCCTGTTTTACTTCCCACCTGCTCATGTTGTTGTTAACTAAGTACTAATCATTTAAATAGTAAATAAATATTTAAATAAATGTTTTTTTAACAGTAAATATTTAAATAAATAAATAAGCTGTTTTCCCTTCTTTCTCCCTTATTTGGAAGGGGAAAAATCATGCTTAGACCAGATAGGAATGTCTGCCTTTACTTGTGTATCTGTCACTTTATTATGTTAATTTTAGTCCTAGCTATGTTATGACTTCAGTAACATTCTTCAGGAGTCCCCAAATGGGATATTATAAATGCTGCTTTAATTTAATCCTCTTAAAATACTTACCAAGAATGGTATTTCTACAATTTATGTAATCTGTTTCAGCTTTGAGTATCTAAATTTTCTATTATAACAAATCAGTTAACAGTAAGACCAATTACAGTCTTCACATGTTTGTTTTAATAGGGAAATATCCCTGTTTGTAGCTTGTGCCATATTTTTCCTAATCTGTGGTGCTTTAGAAATTATCCTAAGATGAATCTTGATATTCATATAATAAACATTCCTTATTAAACAAGAATTAAGAAAGGAATTTGATTCTGGTCGTATTTTTTTTTCATATAAAATAAAACATTTATTAGCTGTTTTCAAAAAATAGCAATGATAGTGCAAAACATCTACTCTTTAAAGTATATAGGAGCAGAAGCATAGGATACAATATTTGACATGTTTCTTTTAGGTTTCCTCTTAAATATATTCATTTCATAGTCATTAGTGGTTAAAAAAAAAAAATGCTCCCAAACTAAAATATTGTGCTATATTAGGATAAATAGCGTAACATTTTTTTTCTCTAATTTTATCAAGAAGTCAAATTTAATTTTTAGTGTTTCTTTTTTTCTCGTATTTCCTGCTTTCTCATTTGAAACAGGAAATGACAGAACTATGTTCAAATGAGTTATGCCTACGGTTAAATGTTACCTTCTCTCCCTATAGTTTATATATTCATTCCTTTTTAGGAGAAATGATGTTGCAAGTTTAGAAATTGTCTTCATTCTAATTTTATCTCCTACTTAAAAAAAAAAAAAAAAGCTAGAATGGTCCCTAAAGTGCTAAGGGGGTGGGGGAGATTCAGTCTTTGATTAAGACGTAAGGGTTGTAATGATCCTTACATGATGCTTAGCATTTGAATGATCAACAGGAGGTGGAGATAGATTCATATTTTTCCTCTAAAAGATACCTGTTTGTACTAGAGTTTCTTCTGTTATAGATGATATCACAAGAATGGAGGCTCAGAAGTGTAATTGTCAGTCCTCTGATGCGCTTGCATCAGATAGTTAATGATTCCCAATTGCCAGCATTTTGGGATGGAGTTTAAACTTGTAGCAAGAAAGGTGGGAAGATTCAAAAGAGAATGTATGATTTTGACTTTTAGCTGTTGCCCAGATGCACCAGTCACTGTCTCAGTGCTGTTGATACATTTTTTACCTTTTTTAATAGGAATTCTTGACGAGATTTACAGATGAAAAGAAATGCATGTTCTTGAATGGTTTAAGTTTAAAATTAATCTCTTATTGATAAGAAAGACCTCACATCTCTGGAGTTTCTAAATGTAACTGTTATTTCAAAAAATAGATTTTTGAAAAATTAATATTTCCTAATTATACTAAGTACATGCTCACTTTAAGAAACGGAAAAATATCCCCCAAATTTTCATTACCTAGACCTAAAAATAGCTTATTGTAATGTTGGTGCTTTTTTTTTTTTAAGTCCTAAAGATTTTAAAAATAACTTTTTAAACACACTGAAAGCAGATTTATGATATCCTTTCTATCTAAGAAAAAAAAGTCTAAATACCATGTCCAGATTTGGGAAACAGCATATTTCAAATGCTCCTAACTCCTAAAGTTACTGTCTTGCTAGTCAAAGCTCTAAATATGTACATTTTTTTTTCTTGGTTGGATAATATAGAAGAACATTGGTTGGAAAATGAAATGTCATGATAACACAGTATCCTAATGAGTTATATTTTTATGTTAATTCCCAAACAAAACTTTAAAAGTTTGTATTATAAAGATTATATAATATCATCTGGCAGTGTAGGAGCCATGTTGTTTCACTGTAACTTTCCAATCAAATTTAGAAATTTGAAAACAATTTTCTCCTCTCCTTGGGAAATACTTAATTTCCCTCTTCCAGGGTTCTCTCAAGTTTTTTTCCCCACTAAATTTTGGAAACTGACCTCTTGCCCTAAAAAGTAAAAGTGAAAGTTGCTCAGTGATGTCTGAGTCTTTGCCACCCCATGGACTATACAGTCCATTCTCCAGGCTAGAATACTGGAGTGGGTAGCCGTTTGCTTCTCCAGGGGATCTTCCAACCCAGGGATCAAACCCAGGTCTCCCACGTTACAGGCGGATTCTTTACCAGCTGAGCCACAAGGGAAGCCCAAAGGTCACAGGTTTAGTTTAAAAAATGGTTCAGATAGACCTGAGCCTTTTACATCTTAAGGAGGAGAGGGAGATTTAATCTCTTTTTCCTTTTTTTAGAGATTTGAAAAATACTCTATATTTACTTGTGAATTCATAATGAGTTCCTAGATGATTTTGACTTTTTTACTTTTTGATACCTGTAGTGAATTGTCACTTAAAAGTAATAGAGACAGTACTTCACATAAGGAAATAGAGTTACTAATTAGGAATAGATGTATTGTCATATTGTCTCACAGTTTTACTTTCTTTATTCAGCCTGTGATGCGGGATATAATTCAGATCATAAAAATCTGTTTATTGAAGAAATCTACAAGTTGATCCATCGTTAGCATACTAAGATCAGGGTTTTCAGGTCATTAATAGCGTTCACATTCTGTGTGTTTCTTTTGCCTAGAATTTTTATCAAGTTGAACATTTTTTAAAGCATAGCAAAATTCTCATACCTGTAGTATTTATTGGTGAAAATGAAGGAGAAATTTAAAATTTTTTAGTAAGAACTTCCCAAGTCGTTTCAGCACTAATTCATATATATATATATACATATATATATGAAGGACCTTGTTTTTAATAAACTGAAAAAAGAATGGACCACCCTCCTCCCAGGTCCAAGTTGTAACTAAAGCAGCTCTGAACTCATAGATTGTTAAAGTAGTTGCTCAGCACTGCTACCTTGCTAGGTTGACTTCCGAAAGCCTAGTTGGGGATTCATCTGAAGGTGGAGTCAGTCCATTAAGTCTGCAGTTGGTGTTTCACTAGAGTTTGACTTGTTAATCAGCCACAGTACAGAGCTTAAGAATTCCACCTTCTCACCAAAATACGCTGTTGGTGACATCACTAGGAACATAAAAATGATAAAGAAGTCAGCCAGGTGTGACTCTTGTAGCTTGGGGAAGAATAATAGAATGAAGCTCCATGGAGAAAAAAAATCAACCATATTTCCTAAGTACTTCCTCTGTACTCAGCATTGTAGTAATGCTGGTGGTAATTTGTATTCCATAGGAAGGTACTTTCCAACCTGGTTCAATCATGGCATACAGAGAAAATGATGAAGGTTTTCATGGCACACTGAGACAGACAGATGAGGCTGCTGTCTGTCCAGAGGAGTCTGCCAAGGAGCTCTAGCTCTTCCACATATGGCGCAAGCATCCTGCAGATTAAGGGCACTAATATCCAGGCCCGCTTATTCTCAGGACGTGATCGAGATCCTTAGCCAGACTGCAGAAGTCTGCACTATGGTCTGAACCTTAAGACTTCACAGAGTAGTTGATATGGGACAAGCATACACGAGTTAATAATGAACTTACCTAGGTGACTCAGAACCTAGGTGAGTTGAGGAAAATCCAAAGTGTCCGAGTAAACTAAAGTTCCTATAGGAAGTAGTTTTGGTTTGGGACATGTAATTCTGGAAATGCAACAATATTAGTGACAAGGTGAAGTCCCCTGAGCAAGGGAAAATAAAGTGGAAGACCAAAAAAAAAAATAGAGTCAGAAGAGGGGACAGTTAGATAATGGAGCTAGACATGGGGGCAACTAAGTGGTATGTTTTGGAGTATATTTTGCTGAACAAGTGAGTGTTTGGAGGGTTGTAATATTGGCAGACTTAGAGTCAGAGTTACTCTTAATATGACTTCTTGTTAAGAATATAGAAGATCTAATCCTAGATTTAAGTTTTCATTTCTAAATTCATGTATTTAGTAGCTTTGGTCGTTTCAGAATGTAAATTAAATCTGTTACGAAAATTAGTACATTGACAGAACACTGTGTGTGATTTCCAATTAGTATTTGCTTCTCAATGCAACTGTCTCGAGTTGCGGTTTTCTAAAGTACAAATAGTAGAGAAGTACTTGAATATGTAGCTTTTGTATATATGTACTTTTAATATGAAATGACCTTGGGTTCTTATTGTCAGATAAACCCTCACTGGAGCCTAGTCACCATTAGAATTTATACTCAGTTATGAAGTTCTAACTGGAAATCAGCTCATGGATTTAAGAGAATATAAATTCATTTATGTTTTAAATGAATATAAAATAAAATATTGTAAACAAAGTTTAAGTATCATTATTACTCTGTTGTCATGCACGTGTCTTTGTTTTTGAGAACGGAGCAAATGAGCATAGTTTACAAATCCTGAATTCTTTATTAACAATGGGATTATAGTTTAATATGTCAGGCCTCCTACCCAGAATGTTCTAAGAGGAAGAAACTCCCCATAGAGTCAAGTCTAGCAAATTGAATGCAACAAGAGATACTTATTCCCAAGTTTTCAATATAAAATAAGTGCAGAATTTAAAAACATGAATTGTATTTATGCTGGTTCTTTAAGATAATAGGTATAGCATCCAAATAGGTATCAGTAAGAATATGTCTTGCATTTCTGCCGGTGTATTAATGTGCCCTTATGTTATCCTCTTATATGTGATTGTATACATGTTAAGTTTATCTAAATCCCTCTATTTCTGGCTGCTTCAATTATCATAGACATCAGTATTTTTATTCTCCTTTCTCATCTCTAATTAATGAGTTACTGTTTTCTGGTATTTTAAAAAGCAGTTATCAAATTGTAAAATCAAAATTTTGACAGCTCCTATATTTTAAGCTAGGTATATCTCTTTCTAGAATGAGTAGGATGGATTTCCTTTAAAACTCCCTAAGAGCAAATTATTATCCATCTGATTATGTAAAGTCACTTTAAATTCTGTAGCATAATTGACTGTCTCGAGTTCATAAATCAAATATTATCCTACATTTAAAGAAACTTCCATAATTTTATGTTAGGTCTTTTTATATAACTGAATGTACAGTCCTTCTTAAATTTAAGGTAGCAGTGATAAACACAGTATCTACAAGTAGTCACCACTATAATTCTTTAGGCTACCGAGCATAGCTAGGAATCTGTCATATATACAGACCTTAGAACTATTAGATGAGTTAAAATCCAACAAATTCTGAAAAATAGCTTTCCTTTTTTTGTCCATCAGATTGTGGTAATTCTCCTGTTTTTTATGTTTAATTTCTTATCTCGGTTCTGTTTGTTGGTACCTGGTACGGATAGGCAAATAACTATGTAGAAGTTGGTATTAAGATCAAAATCACAATGCTTTTCTTAACGGGGGAACCCTAAGACGACTCACCCAGTCCATTGAGGGGATAAAAGAGATGGCTCATTCCCATCCAGTTTTGTTTACAAACGATGTTGCTCAAATTTAGGTGACTGGCTACTAGGGAAATAAATGAATGTGGAATTGAGGATGGAACAAAGAATTCAATGCTTTACAATAAATGGACTGTATTTGAGAGTTCAAGAGAGGATTGGAGAAAATAACTGAGTATGTAAAAAATGGTAAGTTTCTGATTGTTCAGTTGAAGGCAAGTGGCTGGCTCGATGAAATGACATAATTGATAGTTTCCATCTGTGACCCTGATATCTTAGTCTCTATCTCAGAATTGAGACGTGAGCAGAGTTTATCGGAAAGGATTTTCATTGCTGGTATGTTGTGTGTGTGCGTGATGTGTAGTACACACAGCTCTCCTTACTGATCCTTCACAGGTGTATTATTTACTTTGCCTTCCAGGTGTCCGCAAATATGGTAAAGATTTTCAAGCTATTGCAGATGTAATTGGCAACAAGACTGTTGGCCAAGTGAAGAACTTCTTTGTAAACTACAGGCGTCGGTTTAACTTAGAGGAGGTATTGCAGGAGTGGGAAGCAGAACAAGGAACCCAGGCTTCTAATGGTGATGCTTCTACTTTAGGGGAGGAGACAAAAAGTGCTTCTAATGTGCCATCAGGGAAGAGCACTGATGAAGAAGAGGAGGTGTGTTTGCGTATGGAATTTGAGCTAATATGAGCCGAGGAATCACCATTTCATGTGGTGTTCTGTAAGGCTAATTTGTCAGAGGACTAGCTAAACGAGCATGAAAGGTTGACAATACACTTACTCAATGGTGCCTCTCTCGTGACTCTTAAGTCATAATGACACGCTAAGTTCTGATCCTAGAAGAGTGGAGAGTGTATTGTTCTTTCTTAAATTTATTTTTATTTCCAGTGTTAAGCTGTTTACTAATAAAGATGCCTGTTTGGTAGCTTCGTTGCTTTTTTTGGTTTGTTTTGTTTAAAATAAAAGAAGCTTGTGCTTCCAAAAAACACTGGTGTTATGTTTTTGTTTTGTTTTGATTTGTTTTGTTTTTCCTGTGACAGCCCAAACTATATTGTACTAACGTCCATTAGGAACTGTCATCTCATATGTTTGTTTTTGTTTCCTCACCTCTAGGCACAGACCCCACAGGCTTCTCGGACTCTGGGTCCATCACCTCCTGCCCCGTCATCCACTCCAACGCCAGCAGCCCCCATGGCCGCTCTGAACCAGCCACCACCACTTCTTCGTCCAACACTGCCTGCGGCCCCGGCTCTTCACCGGCAGCCTCCTCCACTCCAGCAGCAGGCTCGGTTCATCCAGCCCCGGCCAACTTTAAATCAGCCTCCGCCACCTCTCATTCGCCCCGCTAATTCCATGCCGCCCCGTCTAAATCCAAGACCAGTGTTGTCCGCGGTTGGTGGCCAACAGCCACCATCACTTATCGGAATTCAGACAGATTCACAGTCGTCACTGCACTAAAGTTAACTTGGACAGAGCTGCAGTAACTTTTCACCCCATCATCACACCAGTGCTCCTCTGACTGTTGATGCAAAAGAGGGAAGAATAATTCTTCTCGATACTGAGGCTGCAAACTAGTTCTGTGGCCAGTGGGCTCTCATAAGTGGATGTCTAAGGAATTTTTTAGTTCACACAACTAAAATGTTACACAACAGAAGGCCTACAGTTAGCCTCCTTTCTAGAGTATACATTCAGCGACATGATCTCGTTAAAGGAAAAGAGATTAAGTATTCTATATACTGAGGTTTTTTTGTTTTGTTTTTACTGTATTTATTTTATTAAGAATCTTTATATTCCTGCCTCTTCATAGTTAAGGCTCTTAGTACAGGAATATTGACTTAGGAATTGTGAAGACTCCTTAAGTTTCATAAGTTAAGGATGTTCAACTATTTCTCTCTTTTTCTTTAATTTAATTTTTAACAACATTTTCCTATGTTAGGAGTGCAAGAATAGATAACCTGCATTTCAGATTTTGACGTATGTTCATTTAATGCATATTTAAGAAATTATAGCTGCATATCCCTTTTTTCAAAGACTTGCTTTTTTTTCTAAAGGAATTTAAATATATTCCTTTAAAAGAAAGCAATTTTATCAATTGCAAAGCAATTATATGAAACCACAAAGAATGTACTGAACCTGCTAACCCTTTAACATACAGTTTAGGGTCCTAGTGCAAAGTCCTTGCTTAAAGGTCATTGACTTGCCATCTTTCAGTAGTAAGAGGATGGGAATAATTACAATGAGGACTTCATTTGTTAAAGTACAGTGTCTTTAAGTTCCTTAAAAATGGAGTTAATGTTTTTTTTTTTTTAATGTTTCTAAATGCTATCAGCTTTTAACTAGTAGTTGCCTCCATTTGGGGACTTTAGAAGAGAATTATATTTTGTCAGTTATGTGGAAATAGTGGTTCTGGAAGCATTTATTTACAATACCCTTTTTGTGTTTATGTTATGAACTTTAAATTGCCCTCATACTTATTAATATGGTCTGCATTTAATATAAAAGATGTTTTCTTGATCAATCTCTATTGTACTATTTGGATACATTTGTGTATTCCTTGCAGCCAACCTGTACTCATGGGTTTGGTTTAGGGTTAAATCATCATTATTTCATAAAATAAATTTAAGGATTTGTTCTGTGTTATCCAAAGATACATCAGTATATTGTCACAATTGTGCTGTTAAAGTGCTGAGACCCTTTTTATAAAGAAACAAAAATTTCAAGTCTTCTCAATTCAACACATAATCATTAAGCACCTACAAAGAATATTTTACAAGTGATAGTATTTCAACAATGTATTACTAATATTTTTGATACAATGATTTCATATTGGAATCATGACCTGCCTGTGCAAAGGGACAGATTGCTTAGATTGCTATACTAGTGGAACTAAAGATAAATGTTTGCACATTCACAGTCTCACATTTAGAGCTGTTTCACAAAATGATCAACATTGGAGGCCCTAGTTTATATTTTGAGATGTCATATATTCTCCAGATGTTAGAAAAATAGTCCCTACCTTTGGCTGTAAAGCGTTAAAGAACTATTGACTTACATCCCTTAATTGGTTTTCCTTTTGAAGGAAAGGAAATGGTCCTTCAGACCATTTATTTCCATAAGTACCTTAAGTTCTAACATAATCTAAAAACTTTTTTCAGGATGTGTTCTTTCTCACTGGATCATCTTGATTTAAAATTCTTAATATTCAAGAATTTATACTTATTTTTACTTTAATAGCCATGGGGACAGTTATATATCTTAAAATATCTAAAGCGTTTTTAGAAGTATTTAGATTGTCTTGCACATGTGCATACTCTACAGCCTCTGTCGTCTTGTCTCTTGTCAGTAGACCTTCAGTATACGGTGTGTGGGGTATGTGAGTCAAGCTGGTCAGCACCAGCATCTGTCCAGCTGTTGAGTATATTGTGGTTCATTTAAAATCCGTTCTATCCCAGCCATGAGCAAAGGTGCTGTATCTGAGGGCTGTGCTGTGATTTTATTTCCGTACACTAGAGCACACAGTAGAAAATTCTTAGCTTCATTAGTAATATGACACATGTATATAGTGAGATGTCTTTATTGTGTGCTTTGCATATTTTGTAAATATTTTGCACGTCATTATTTTTCTTTTTTGTTTAAGCAGTGTTTGGCCTGGAAGAGTGATATGCTTGCTGCTTAATCAAAGGATTAAAGAGTTAAAGATGTCTATGTCTTCTATTTTTATATAATTTCATGTTGTATGAGAAATTTAGGACCTCTTCACTGTGAAATTCTAAATACTGATTTTTATAAAAAAAAAAAAAAGCAAAACCTAAAAATCTTTTAATGACCATTAATTTCAAGTTTTATCAGTTTAAAAAAATCTACACCCAAGTATTTTTTTCATTACCTACTAAAAATAAATCATGCTGTTGACACATCTGTTAATATTCATGAAAAAATATTTTTTCTATATGAGTTAATTCCAGTGTAATATTGATGGAGGTAAAGATAGGTTACTATCGAAACGTTTTCTGAATAATCTTACAATAAAGTGAGTAAAATATAATGTAAAATAAAAATGAAAGAATGTCAAATTTTGTCTTAATATAGGCCTACATTCTTTTTAGGAATAGATGCAGAGAACAAGCGAAAAAAAAAAACCCTGACCATAGTGATCTTCAGCTGTATGAAGAATCTCGCAAGTATTTTGGTTAAAGTACCAGGTTTAGTTATTAAACACATTGTATTCTTTTAATGTTTCTTCCTGCTATGAAAAGAATGTTATCCATGAATATTACTAACTGCTGATCACTTTAACACCGGGGTGGCAGCGTCTTCTCAAAAAGAATAATCTTAGAACTCAAAGGAAGATCTCTCCCTTTTTGCTTTCCCAAAATAAACGACAAATACATTCTGATTCTAGGAAACACAATTAAATGTGTATTTTTTAACTTTGACATTCATTATAGATACATCATTCATAAGATTACAGAGTAAGTGAATACAGAAAGAAAAGTTTGTGAAACCATGCTATATTATATAATGTCTACAAGAAACTACCTCATTTTTTTATGTGTTTGTGGTAGTACATCACTGCTCTCGGGGAAAAAGTAGGTCCATGTAACTCCTACCAGCTTAAATCTTGATTAGCTGCCTTAGTGAGGGGATGTTGAGCAACAATAAATTTTAGTAACTGGTTTGGGGGTAAACATTACGAGGAGTGCTTCTGTACGTATGCATGCTAAGTCACTTCAGTCGTGTCTTAACTCTTGGCAACCCTGTGGATTGTAGCCCGCCAGGCTCCTCTGTCCATAGGATTCTCCAGGCAAGAATACTGGAGTGGGTTGCTGTGCCCTCCTTCAGGGGATCTTCCCAACCCAGGGGTCAAACCCATGTCTCCTGTGGCTCCTCCTGCATTGCATTGCAGGTGGACTCTACCACTGAGCCACTGGGTCTGTGTCTAAAAGGCCATGTGGCATTATCTTCCCTTTTGATGTTTTCAGAAGAACATTTAAGGGAGAAACAATGAAGACCAGAAATTAGTGTTGGATTGAGATGTTTACAAATTGTCGTTGGATTTAAAGTAAGATAGTGATAGGGAATGGATCTTTGCTGAGTGATGATCGGAATTTTACAATCCTAAAGCTGGAATTTGAATGAGTAGGCTCAGGAAAAGATGTTGGAAAGTAAAGTGAAGATACCTAGGAGTGGTCTTCACACTGTAAATGGCAAAAAGGGTAATCTTCAGAATGCTTTATATAATGTCTTTTTTTTTTCTGAGTCATTTTAAGAAAGGTTTAAAGTCTAACTTAGTCTTACTTAAATAGATAAGGTACAACTACCAGTAACTAAGACAATCCTGAATAATACAATACAAGGTATCTATCACTGTCCAGAGCAGTTTTCATAATTGGCAGAATTTGACTTAAAAAGGCCATTATTCTCAAGACTGTTTCAGTTCACATGCTGTGCCTTTCCAAAAGAGAATTTGAAAACAATCAGAATTGTTGAGGGATTTGTCACTTACATAATAAAAAGAGTTCTCCCTCTACCGTGGTGACATTTTTTCCAGCTCCACTGAAAGTTACTTCACCTCTGTGCCTCAGTTTAGTTATTTTCTTCCCTAAATTTTGGTGAAATGACCAGTGCCAGGAAGCAAGAGAAGGTGCCAACAGCAGATGGAGACCAAAATCTCAGAATCAAAGAACCTCTCAGCTCCACAAAGGCAAAAGAGCAGGAAAACACTGACATTCCCAAAAGGATCCATAAATACCCAAGTTCAAGGCAGATATACAGAGCAGACTCCAAGGATTCATACTTGCTGGTGTTCATGTCCCTGTGACAGGCCTGGACTCAGTGTGGACCAGGCTTAGTGACTTAACTTCCGACCGACAGAATACAACAAAAGTGATGGTTAGGCTAAAAAACAGGGCTTCTCTGTTAGACTTCTCTGCCTGCATGCCTCGATGGATCAAGCTTCCATGTCGGAGAAGCCCTTGGGGCAAGGATCTGAGGCAAGCCTGGTGCCAATAGATGGCACAAAACAGACTTTCAGAATAACAATCTGCCAGGAACTGAACCCTGCCAACAATTATGTCTACTTAAAAGTGGATCCTTCCCCAGTTGGACCTTGGGATGACTAGAGTTCAGCCAACACTTTGTTGCAGTCTGAGAGGCCTTGAAGCAGAGAACTCAGCTAAGCTGTGTCTAAATTTCTTAACAGAAACTGTGACAACACTGTAAAGTGTTGTGAGCTGCTAACTTTGGGGGTAATTTTTTATGCAGCTGTGTGGGGCGGGGGGGCTAAGTCACTTCAGTTGTGTCCGACTCTTTTCTATCCCCTGGTCTGTAGCCTGTCAGGCTCCTCTGTCTATGGAATTCTCCAGGCAAGAATACTGGAGTGGGTTGCCATGTCCTTCTCCAGGGGATCTTTCCAACCCAGAGATCGAACCTGGGTCTCCCGCATTGCAGGCAGATTCTTCACCATCTGAGCTACCAGACAAACTCTGTTTCTATGCAGCAATAGAAACTAATACAATGGACAAAGATACACCATCTTAACGATGAAAAGAAAATTGGAGTAACTAAATGTCAGACTTCAAAGCAAAGAACATTGTCAAAGATAGAGATATTCACTGAATAATGATAAAGATGCCAATTCATCAGGAGGATCCCTGATAGAACTGCAAGAAGAAAAAGGCAAATCCATTAGTCAATGGATTTGACTTTAATACCCATCTCTTAAGAGATGATTGAACATGAAAACCAAAAATGAGTAAGAATATAGACGATTTGAACAACACTATCAACCACTTTTACAAAATTGAAATTTATAGAATATTCCACCCAACAGCAGCAGAATAAACATTCTGTTCATGTACACATGAAATATTTCCAAGAACAGACCATATTGTGTGCCATAAATAAGTTTTAATAAATGAAAAAGTGTTCAAATTATCCAGAATATGTTCTCTAGGTACCATGGAACTGGAAATGACCAACAGAAATCTGGAAAATCTTAAATCTTTGGAAATTAACTCATTTTTAAATAAGTTATGGGTCAGAAAATAAGTTACAAGAGAAATTAGGAGGTATCTTGAATATGAGTAAAAACTATATAAAAATCATTGGCTATAGCAAAGTTGTACCTAGAAGGAAGTTGATAACTTTAAATGTTTATATTATACAGGAAGAAAAAGTCAATCGTCTACAGTTTCTTTTAAAGCTAGAAAGAAAAGAGTATATATAACACAAAAGAGGAAATAAAAATCATAGTTAAATGAAATAGATACCAGGAAAATAATAGAAAAAAAATCCCTGAAACCAGTACTTGCTTCTTGAAAAGATCAACAAACTAAAAAAATCCTTCAGACAGAAAATGCATTAGATCAAGAAGAAAATTGTGGTAAGGCAGAAAACATCACAATGCTCCTGCTCAGTCACTTCAGTCGTGTCCGACTCTGTGCGACCCCATAGACAGCAGCCTACCAGGCTCTGCCATCCTTGGGATTCCCCAGGCAAGAACACTGGAGTGGGTTGCCATTTCTTTCTCTAATGCATGAAGTGAAAAGTGAAAATGAAGTTGCTCAGTCGTGTCCAACTCTTCGTGACCCCATGGACTGCAGCCTACCAGGCTCCTCCGTCCATGGGATTCTCCAGGCATGAGTACTGGAGTGGGTTGCCATTGCCTTCTCCGACCTGTAGATGACATACTAATAAACCTCTAAAGCACTTAAAGAATAATGAATTCAAGAAGGTCACAAGATACAAGATTAACATAAAATCAGTTATGTTTTTATGTACTAGCAATGAATGATCTGAAAATAGAATTAAGAAAACAATTTTATTTACAATGGTATTAAAAACAGGGAGACCTGGCATGCTGCAGTCCATGGGGTCACAAAGAGTCACACACGACTGAGCAACTGAACTGAACTGATGAAAAAGAATAAAATATCTAAGAATAAATTTTACCACAAATGGGAACAACCTGTTCACTAAAGTACATTAAGTAGTCCTGAGTCAAATTAGTGAGGATCTAAATAAATGGGAGGGGGAACCACATACCATATTCATGAATCGGAAGACTTAATATTGTTAAGGTGGCCGTTCTTCTCAAATTGACTTATATCTTCAACCCAATCCCTATCAAAATTGTAGTAGACTTGTGTACAAATTAATAAGCTAATTCCAAAATTTATATAGTAACACAAGGAGCTAAGCCAGGAGCCAGGAAACTTTTTCTCTAAATGGCCAGACAGTAAATAGGCTTTTCACTCTCCACTGTCCTTGTTGCAACTATTCACCTTTACCAATGTAGTTCAAAAACAGTCATAGAAAATTCACAATGGACAGGTATTGCCCTATGTCAATAAAACTTTATTTACAAGACGAAGTGGCAACCTGGAACTTAGACTAGCCAAAAAATTTTTGAAAAAGAAGGAAAAAACGGAGTGACTTAACCCTAAGTGATTTCCATACTTGTTATAAAGTTATAGTAACGAAGACAATGTGAAATTGGTATAACGATGGAAACATAGATCAATGGAACAGAATAGAGTCCAGAAATCACTCACAAATGTTTGATCAGTTGATTTTCAGTGAAAGTGCCAGGGTAATTCAATGGCAGGAAGGGTAGAATATCTGTATGGGAAGAAAAAAAAAGTTGTGCATAAAAATTAACTTGAAACTGATTATATGCCAGAGTGTATAGCCTAAAACTATAAACTTTTAGGAGAAAATATATAACCAAAAGCATGATCTATAATAGAAAAAAAACTGACAAACTGGATTCTTCAAGATTTTAAAAGATCTTTTCAAAGGATGCAACTAAGAAATTAAAAAGGGAAGTCATTTGACCACGAGAAAATACTTACAAAACATAAAGTTTAAAAGATTTGTACCTAGAATACATATGAACTCGGAACTAAACAATAATAACTCTTACAAGTCAATAATAAGAGAACAAAAAATAGAGGCAGAAGATTTGAATAGACATTTGCCAAAGAAGATACGCAAATGGCAAATGAACACCTGCAAAGATGTTGTTCGTCACAAGGGAAATGCAAAGTAAAGCCACCAGGTACGAATAACACCCACGGGAATGGCTCATTAAAAAGACATGATACCAACTGTTGTCACGGATGTGGAGAAACTGGAACCCCTCACATAGCTGGTAGAAATGTAATACGCTGCAGTGATAAGCCACTTTGCAAAACTGTTTGGCAATTTCCCACAGATTAAATGTTCAAGTACAATGCAACCCAGTAATTTTATTCCTAGGTCTGCCTAAAGAGAAAGAAAATTTATGTCCACCCAAAAACTAGTATTCAAATATTCATGGTGGCATTCTTTTTTTTTTCTTTTATTCGTAGCAGCATTATAGCTGAAAATAATCCAAATATCAATCAGTTGGTGAATGGATAAACAAAATGCAGTGTATCTCTCAACGGCATACTATGCAGCAATTAAAATGAAGAAACTACTGATAAATGCAACAAAATGATGAACCTCAGAAACACGATGCCAGCTGGCACAAAGTGCAATCTGTTTATTTGCAGAAAATTTCCGGAAAATACAAACCTATAGAAACAGGAAGCAGATTTCTCTTGCCTTAGTCCAAGGCTGGGAGCAGGGACTGACGGATTTGTTCTAAAATTTCATGATGGTTATGATTGCATAACTGTATACATCTAATGAAATTCATTGACTGGGTGAATGGTATTGAAAATATAACAGTAAAGTTGTTTAAAACTGGGAAAAGTACAAAACAAAAATATGTGCAGGAATCCCAGTGCTTCCATAGTGAGAGGCCCCATCGGGCCCACAGAAGATCGCATGGGATTTCTCAGGACAGAGGGGCAGGTCACAGAATACTGAGGTGTGGCTGGAATCAAAGATATTTGAACTTTGTCAAATTTTCCCAGGGTAACCCCCTTCCTCAGCTTCTGCCTTTCCTTATTAATTCTTCTGTCCTATTTTCTATAAAACAGAGGATATGGTCAACAAAGTTTGCACGAGTGTTGTTTAAAATCTCTTCACATAGAGTAGCCACAATTCTCAGAAAGAAGAAATATTTTTTTAAAAAGTCTTCCTTGTTACTAACTTATTACAAAGTCTAACAAAACCAAATCATGCCAATCAAACCCCTGATCTTACTTCATACTTCCTAAGTGTTATATAATAACCTTAAAACCTATAGTTTAATGTCTTACAGGGATTAGGCAGAATTAATACATTAAAATGTCTTTCTAAGCACTGATGGGAATTTGTATGTATGAATCTTATTAAAGGAACTGTCAAAATGGACAGAATCCACATTTAGCCAAGCATATGATGAAGACTGGAGAAGGGAATGGCAACCTGCTCCAGTATGCTTGCCTGGGAAATCCCACGGACAGAGAAGCCTGGCGAACTGCAGTCCTGGCGTTGCAAAGAGTCAGACACGACTGAGCAACTAACCAGCAAACAACAACGATGAAGACAGCAGGCCTAATTTTAAAATAATAAAAATCTCATTTCTTCTACAGAACAGAGAGGGGAGTGGGTCAGTGTGTGTACTGAGTGGAGACCCCCTGGAACAAAGACAGAACATACAGGTACAGTATAAGTCTGTTTTCCTTCAGTTGGTAGTGAACCTAGATGAGAACTGAGTGAAGCAAGCAGAACAAAAGAAGTATGGGCCTTTCTTGAGCTACTAAAGCTAAAAGAGCAGCTGCTGGATACATGTATTCAGGAGATGTGTGTTCATACCAAACCTGCACGTGAATTATTATAGCAGCTTTTATTCATAATTGCCCAAACCTGGGAGCAACCATCAGGACTGGGAAATCAAATCATTTCTGGGGGGATCTTCCCAATCCAGGGATCGAACCCAGGTCTCCTGCATGGTGGGCGGATTCTTTACCAGCTGAGCCACAAGAAAAGCCCAAGAATACTGTTGTGGGTAGCCTGTCTTCTACTGTCTTCTCCAGCAGATCTTCCTGACCCAGGAATTGAACTGGGGTCTCCTGCATTGCAGGCAGATACTTTACCAACTGAGATATCAGGGAGCAACCAAGATGTTCTTTCAGTAAGTGAATGAATAAACAAACTGTGATACATCCAGACAACGGATGTACATTTGGGAAAGGAGTTTTTTAAAACAATTACGCTGGTCCTGGTTGAAGCCCCCACCCCCAGCACTCCCTCCCTCTCTCCCTGCGGTGCTCAGCACACTGACAAGCAGAGTCAGTGGGTAAAGGTTATTTGATGAAAGCAACTGCTGCTGCTAAGTCGCTTCAGTCGTGTCCAACTCTGTGCAACCCCAGAGATGGCAGCCCACCAGCCTCCCATGTCCCTGGGATTCTCCAGGCAAGAACACTGGAGTGGGTTGCCATTTCCTTCTCCAATTCATGAAAGTGAAAAAATAAAGTGAAGTCGCTCATTCGTGTCTGACTCCTAGTGACCCCATGGACTGCAGCCCACCAGGCCCCTCCATCCATGGGATTTTCCAGGCAAGAGTACTGGAGTGGGTTGCCATTGCCTTCTCCAGATGAAAGCAAAGGGACCACGTATCACTGGATCAAGAAATTAAACACAGAAAATCCACAGGCATGCATTCACTTATTGTCTCAAGGCAGGACTTGTTTAAAGAGCAGGGAAGCATTCTATGTGCTTAGGACCCTGCGGTTTTGCTTTTTGCCTGGGAGGTGTTTTGCTGCTGTATCACGCTTTCCACATGTGGTTCAGTTGTGGGTAAGAACTTTCCATTGTAACTTGCAAATGATGTCAGATGTGCAATCTATGGCCCAAGGAGAGGATTTTTCCTCCTTATCTTATCTTACCGATCTCTCCGTGATAGAAGAGAGGACATTTTACCCTACTCTAACTAACCCAACCCCACGTCCAAGGAGCTGTGGCTGCGCAGGCACCACAGAGGAGGAGCTATCCCACGTTGAAGGTCAGGAAGGGCGGCTGTGAGGAGACACCCCTCGTCCAAGGTAAGGAGCAGCGGCTGCGCTTTGCTGGAGCAGCCGTGAAGAGATACCCCACACCCAAGGTAAGAGAAACCCAAGTAAGACGGTAGGTGTTGCAAGAGGGCATCAGAGGGCAGACACACTGAAACCATACTCACAGAAAACTAGTCAATCTAATCATACTAGGACCAGAGCCTTGTCTAACTCAATGAAACTAAGCCATGCCCATGGGGCAATCCAAGATGGGCGGGTCATGGTGGAGAGATCTGACAGAATGTGGTCCACTGGAGAAGGGAATGGCAAACCACTTCAGTATTCTTGCCTTGAGAACCCCATGAACAGTATGAAAAGGCAAAATGATAGGATACTGAAAGAGGAACTCCCCAGGTCAGTAGGTGCCCAATATGCTACTGGAGATCAGTGGAGAAATAACTCCAGAAAGAATGAAGGGATGGAGCCAAAGCAAAAAGAATACCCAGCTGTGGATGTGACTGGTGATAGAAGCAAGGTCCGATGCTGTAAGGAGCAATATTGCATAGGAACCTGGAATGTCAGGTCCATGAATCAAGGCAAATTGGAAGTGGTCAAACAAGAGATGGCAAGAGTGAATGTCAACATTCTAGGAATCAGCGAACTCAAATGGACTGGAATGGGTGAATTTAACTCAGATGACCATTATATCTACTACTGAGGGCAGGAATCCCTCAGAAGAAATGGAGTAGCCATCATGGTCAACAAGAGAGTCCGAAATGCAATACTTGGATGCAATCTCAAAAACGACAGAATGATCTCTGTTCGTTTCCAAGGCAAACCATTCAATATCACAGCAATCCAAGTCTATGCCCCAACCAGTAACGCTGAAGAAGCTGAAGTTGAATGGTTCTATGAAGACCTACAAGACCTTTTAGAACTAACACCCAAAAAAGATGTCCTTTTCATTATAGGGGACTAGAATGCAAAAGTAGGAAGTCAAGAAACACCTGAAGTAACAGGCAAATTTGGCCTTGGAATACAGAATGAAGCAGGGCAAAGACTAATAGAGTTTTGCCAAGAAAATGCACTGGCCATAACAAACACCCTCTTCCAACAACACAAGAGAAGACTCTATACATGGACATAACCAGATGGTCAACACCGAAATCAGATTGATTATATTCTTTGCAGCCAAAGATGGAGAAGCTCTATACAGTCAGCAAAAACAAGACCAGGAGCTGACTGTGGCTCAGACCATGAACTCCTTATTGCCAAATTCAGACTTAAATTGAAGAAAGTAGGGAAAACCACTAGACTATTCAGGTATGACCTAAATCAAATCCCTTATGATTATACAGTGGAAGGAAGAAATAAATTTAAGGGCCTAGATCTGATAGAGTGCCTGATGAGCTATGGAATGAGGTTTGTGACATTGTACAGGAGACAGGGATCAAGACCATCCCTATGGAAAAGAAATGCAAAAAAGCAAAATGGTTGTCTGGGGAGGCCTTACAAATAGCTGTGAAAAGAAGAGAAGCGAAAAGCAAAGGAGAAAAGGCAAGATATAAGCATCTGAATGCAGAGTTCCAAAGAATAGCAAGAAGAGATAAGAAAGCCTTCCTCGGCGATCAATGCAAAGAAATAGAGGAAAACAACAGAATGGGAAAGACTAGAGATCTCTTCGAGAAAATTAGATATACCAAGGGAATATTTCATGCAAAGATGGGCTCGATAAAGGACAGAAATGGTATGGACCTAACAGAAGCAGAAGATATTAAGAAGAGATGGCAAGAATACACAGAAGAACTGTACAAAAAAGATCTTCACTACCCAGATAATCATGATGGTGTGATCACTGACCTAGAGCCAGACATCCTGGAATGTGAAGTCAAGTGGGCCTTAGAAAGCATCACTACGAACAAAGCTAGTGGAGGTGATGGAATTCCAGTTGAGCTATTTCAAATCCTGAAAGATGATGCTGTGAAAGTGCTGCACTCAATATGCCAGCAAATTTGGAAAACTCAGCAGTGGCCACAGGACTGGAAAAGGTCAGTTTTCATTCCAATCCCAAAGAAAGGCAATGCCAAAGAATGCTCAAACTACCGCACAATTGCGCTCATCTCACATGCTAGTAAAGTAATGCTCAAAATTCTCCAAGCCAGGCTTCAGCAATATGTGAACCGTGAACTTCCTGATGTTCAAGCTGGTTTTAGAAAAGGCAGAAGAACCAGAGATCAAATTGCCAACATCCGCTGGATCATGGAAAAAGCAAGAGAGTTTCAGAAAAACATCTATTTCTGCTTTATTGACTATGCCAAAGCCTTTGACTGTGTGGATCACAATAAACTGTGGAAAATTCTGAAAGAGATGGGAATACCAGACCACCTGATCTGCCTCTTGAGAAATTTGTATGCAGGTCAGGAAGTAACAGTTAGAACTAGACATGGAACAACAGACTGGATCCAAATAGGAAAAGGAGTACGTCAAGGCTGTATATTGTCACCCTGCTTATTTAACTTCTAGGCAGAGTACATCATGAGAAACGCTGGACTGGAAGAAACACAAGCTGGAATCAAGATTGCCGGGAGAAATATCAATAACCTCAGATATGCAGATGACACCACCCTTATGGCAGAAAGTGGAGAGGAACTAAAAAGCCTCTTGATGAAAGTGAAAGAGGAGAGTGAAAAAGTTGGCTTAAAACTCAACATTCAGAAAACAAAGATCATGGCATCTGGTCCCATCACTTCATGGAAAATAAATGGGGTAACAGTGGAAACATTGTCCGACTTTATTTTTTTGGGCTCCAAAATCACTGCAGATGGTGATCAGCCATGAAATTAAAAGACGCTTACTCCTTGGAAGGAAAGTTATGACCAACCTAGATAGCATATTCAGAAGCAGAGACATTACTTTGCCAACAAAGGTCCGTCTAGTCAAGGCTATGGTTTTTCCTGTGGTCATGTATGGATGTGAGAGTTGGACTGTGAAGAAGGCTGAGCGCCGAAGAATTGATGCTTTTGAGCTGTGGTGTTGGAGAAGACTCCTGAGAGTCCCTTGGACTGCAAGGAGATCCAACCAGTCCATTCTGAAGGAGATCAGCCCTGGGATTTCTTTGGAAGGAATGATGCTAAAGTTGAAACTCCAGTACTTTGGCCACCTCATGCGAAGAGTTGACTCATTGGAAAAGACTCTGATGCTGGGAGGGATTGGGGGCAGGAGGAGAAGGGGACGACAGAGGATGAGATGGCTGGATGGCATCACTGACTCGATGGACGTGGGTCTCAGTGAACTCCGGGAGTAGGTGATGGACAGGGAGGCCTGGCGTGCTGCGATTCATGGGGTCGCAAAGAGTCGGACATGACTGAGCGACTGAACTGAACTGAACTAACCCACAATATTGATCCCTCTGCAGAAAGGGGCAGCCTGAGGAAAATAATGCATCCATCCATCATTCCAGCAGGTGGCGCCCTCTCCACTCCATCCTCATTCCGCTGACAGCCAAGGCTGCCATCCCATATCCTTACCAATTTACCCGGCAAATTAAACAGCTGAAGGCCTGGTCTGAAGTCGGGAAGTAATCTTAGGGTGTTTAGAACCTATCCAGACTAAAAGTTTATCCCTTCTGTGCAAAAATTTAGTGTATAGTCCAATCCTGCCCTTATTTTGGTAGATGAATTTAGCTTGAAAACTGGATTGTGTTTAGAATACTGCAAATATTTTGAGAACACTAAAACCGCTAAAATTCATCTCCTCAGCTGTTTTGTCTGATGTCACATCAACCATTTTTTTGAGGGGCAATGTGGTGTAGTGACTGAAGTGAAGTGAAAGTCACTCAGTCATGTCCGACTGCAACCCTACCAGGCTTCTCTGTCCATGGAGTTCTCCAGGCCAGAATACTGGAATGGGTAGCCGTTCTCTTTGCCAGGGGATCTTCCCAACCCAGGGATTGAACCCAGGTCTCCTGCATTGCAGACGGATTCTTTACCATCTGTGCCAAAAGCCCACAAGAACCAGACTCCCCAAATTCAAATCCCACCTCCCCCAAAACTAAGAATTTTACAATTTGGGGCAAAGTGTTCAAGAGATGAGCTTTTCAAACTCTAAAATAGGGCTGATGATTAAATGGGTAAATATAGATAAAATACTCAGCACAGTACCTGGTGTATAATAAAACTTAATATGAGCTATCATCTTCTAATGTTTAATGTGTGTTTCTACTGTTTAATGTGTATTTATGTCCTCTTCTTCCCATCCATCTTCAAGGTCCTTGAGGAGAGAGATAATGTCTCCTTCATCAGCTATGTCCCAGGATTGGTTTTCTGTCTTCTCCCAGACACCTTGCCCAGGGCTATGTGATCAACAAGGGGAACTGGGAACATGTCCTTGAGTTTTGACTACTACCTATGTGAAATTCCTCTATCTTCACACTGAGACTCCCAGCCCTGGAGTTATGTGGCCTCCCCTTCCCACCACTAAAAGATTCACTTTCTATCCCAGAATCTGATCTCATCATATTTAAAGCTTGGATATCATTCTTGAGACAAATAGGCTGCTTTATTCGATTGATGGGCAAGAGGGATGGAGAGAGACAATTGAATCATATTTAGTAACAGTACCAGGGCCCTGAGCATACCTGCATATATGCATTCAAGACATAGTGATTTTAGCCAGTGAAAGGAGATATAAGCTTACAAAAGCATATTGATTTGTAAGCATCCTGGGGAGTGTGGGGGTGAAGGGTGGACCATGAGAAAGGAGGTGAGTGTAGGCAAGCATAAGTGAAGGTGACCACAGGCCCTATCTCTCCATGAAATCGTTAATCTGACTTGCCAACCAAAAGGTTTGAATCTGGATTTCTGGCTCTTGTTGAAAAAGAAGCAATCAGATAAGGACAGGCTGGCGGGGAGCCTGGCTGCTCCTCTGGACTCCACACATGGTCTTCAGTGCAGCGGCGTCCCTCCCCTTCCCCGTGACTGCAACTTTCACCTCTCCTGTGTGTTTCCTGCCTGGCTCCTGTGCATATCTGAATGGTGCACGTTATTATTAACCCTCTTTGATGAGTAATTGAAGCCCAGGCAGTTGAGTAAATTTCCCAAGGTTGCCTAACTGAAAGTGAAGGAACTAGAATTGGAATTTTGGCCCATTATATTCTAAAATCCATGATCTTCATGCTCCACCAACCTTCACAGAGGATATTTATGTGGCATACAAATATCAGTTAGAATATATACTCATGGACAGAAGTGGTGTAAGAAAGAGTCTGATATTTGGGAGTAGGGAGACCTGGACTCAAGAGGAAGCTCTGGCACTTGCTGGGTGTTACACCTTGGGCACATCATTTCATGTCACCTCTCTGGGCATCAGATGGCTCATATGTAAAATGAGCATGCCCAGGTCTACTTCCCAAGGTTTTTAATATCACAGGAGATGTCTGGAGAGTCCTAGGTACAATGGCAAGCCCTACAACTCTAAGGGATTGCTAGGCCAGCAAGGAGGGGGCTGGCAAATTGGTCCTGCTGTAAAGGAAAGTCAGGAGGGCTTGATTTGAACCAGACTTCTGGTGGCTGAGATGTTAAAGAATCAGCCTGCAATGCAGGAGACCCGGGTTTGATCCCTAGGCTGGGAAGATTCCCTTGCAGAAGGGGTTGCCATTCCCTTCATTGGTGTGCAACCCACACCAATATTCTTGCCTAGAAAATCCCACGGACAGAGGAGCCTGGCAGGCTAAAGTTTGTGGGGTCTCAAAGAGTGGGACACGACTGAGCGACTAACACGCTTTCAGGAAAGGAAAGGAAAGAGAAGTCACTCAGTCGTGTCCGACTCTTTGCGACCCCATGGGCTACAGCCTACAGGGCTCCTCCCTCCATGGAATTTTCCAGGCAAGAGTACTGGAGTGGGTTGCCATTGCGTCAAAATATGAAAGAGCTGGCTGAGCCTAGTTGTCCCTGATTGAAGGGTAAGAAGGGTACAGTTCAAATGCACCCAGGGAAATCAGCGATGATACTCGAGATTCGAGGGAGGGTCGGTTAGGTCTCCAACTGCCCGGTTTTCTACCTGTCTCTCAGCATCCCGCCCAGCACCTGCCGGGGCGTCCGCCCTCTCTGAGGGCCCGGCGCCCCTCCCCGCGCTCGCTCCCTGGCCCCCCAGGCCCCGCCTCTCCGGGGCCGGGCCCGCCCCCCTCCCTCGGCGGGCGGGGCCCCGCGGCTGAGAGCCGAGCCCCTGCTTCGCAGACGCTGCCTCGGAGCAGCCAGGCGTCCTGCGAGCGCCAGCGCGCCGAGCCCAGGTGAGTCCGGGTGGGTCGCCGCGTGGGGCCGGAGGGAGCGCACCGAGCATCGCTTCTCAGCGCGTCGCGTTGACTTTGAAACCGAAAACACGTCGGCGGCAGGAGCCCCGCAGCTGCCTCCCCGCAGCCCGGCCCGGCCGCCTGTCCCCCGCTCGCGGCTGGCGAGTCCCCGACGGCCGGGGGTGGGAGGGTGGGGTGCACGCGAGGAGGCCCCGGGGCCCGGACCCCGGGTCGGGAGAAGCCGGCGGGGCAGGTGTCCCCTGATGCGGGCAAGTGGGTGCGGTGTGTATGGGCGGGGGGCGGTTGGGTTCCGGGCCCCGGAGCGAGTTTTCTGAGCAGAGAAGGGGTACTCCGAGAATGGAGACTGGGGGTCCCGAGCTGGGGAGCGCCTCCAGGGCGAGGGTGTCCACTCCGCGGACCAGAGGCAGGTCGGGGTGTGCGGGCCGGGGAAGGACTTTAGGCGCGTCTGGCACGCGCGCCTGCAAACCCCTGTCTTCCCCCATCGCGCCGTGAGGCATCCCCTCTTTCCACTTTTGCAGGACTTTCCAGCCAGAATATTCTAGAATAAAGCTTAAATACTGGCATGCATGGAACCTCAGGGAAGCCGTTCGATTGGGCGTCCTCATTTAGAACCTCCCTCACCCCCAGCCAAGGAGAGCTCAAAGGGGTCTTGCAGGAACCCAAGACTCAGGTAGGAACGAGCTGCCCAGAGAACACCCAGAGAATTGGTGGAAACTGTGTTCTCCACAGCAGATGGCCTCGCCCTTGTTACTGCTCTGCAGGGTTTTGGCAGTTCTGAGAATTCTCAGTGAATTCTGGGGCCACTGCTCTTGCTACTAACCCCCGGGCGTCTCCTCTGACTTTCTGGGCTGTTTCTGCCCCCTCCTGCAGAGTTTCCATATTTGGCTATTTCAGATTTACTTTCATCAGAAGTCGGTTACCTCTCAGTGACAGGCAGGGCTGCTATGCGCTCGCGGTGGGGTTGGTGAAAGGAGGCGTGGCTCCCGGCGGGGACTGTCCCCTGCGCACCCCACCCTCCACAGCCCCGGGCTCTGACCCGTGTCCCTTCCGGACAGGCCTCTAGTAACCAACTGAATTCAGTAAATATTTATTGGGCACCAGTGCTGGGTGAGAAATGGGGAAGGGCCAGTGGAATACTTTCCTTCTTTCAGAGATACTTGCATTTTAAAAGGAGACATAAAATGAAAATTGGTTTAAGTGCTTCTGGGTATAGAACAGTTCTGGCGGAGGTGGGTGAGATAATTTTAGGCAGGGAAAGCCTGGGCTAGAACCTCTCAAATGGAGCATGCAGCTGCCTGCCTTGCCTTCCCCACAGACAGCTGAAGACAGGGGTGTTAGCGCGATTGATGGTTTGGGTGAAAACCTTATCATCTGAACACTCTCACCTGCAACTTCAATTTAAACAAGAGAGACAGACGTTGCTGCAGAAGAGATGAAGGTGCGTTGGAGGCAGAAAATGTCCAACCTTTATTTATCAAGGTTGTTGTTGTTGCTGTTTTGGTTCTTGTTTTGGACTCAGTGGAATGGGCTGACTCTCAGATGCTGGAATCTCTCTCTCCCTGGGTTCTGGACACTGGGAGAAGAAAGCCTTCTGTCTGAGCCAAACTGTGGAAGCCCCGCCAGAGGGGTGGTGGTGGAGGGGGAGACTTTCTCGGGTCCTCTGGGCTGAGGTCTGAGGACAAGCAGGGTTTCCATTGATCCACAAGCATCATCCACCTGCCCTGGGTGGCAGAGTAGTGGAAAAACTATGGAAAGGTGATGGGGTCCCATCCACTGGAAGTACTTGCTGTCGCCACTGGAATAATTGCAGAGAGAGGGGGCTGGATGTCTCTGAGTCAGTCCCATCAGGCTAGCCTGGGAAACAGACCGCCTGTGATTATCTCAGCTTTACTGGAGAGGACCCTGAAGAAGAAAATATTAAAGCCTTGTTCATAAAGCCCTTCCCCTTTCAAAGCATTTTTCCCATTACTCTGGACATTTTGTTCTCATTTTGTCCTCCACGATACCCTTGAGAGTCAGGCCAAAGCAGGATTATTGTCCACATGGCCCAGATGGGGAGGGGGAAGCACTGAGAGTGAAATAACCCTTTGGACACCACTGCTGGGCCAGGACTGGGTCTCCAAGGACTGTGGTTCCTCTGACCCAGGCCCCTCACCTTGGTTTCTCAGAGCTACATCCACCCACCTCAAGCTCAGCGAGGGGTGATGAGGGGAGGTGCCTGCATGCCTGCCATGCTTGGTTGCCTCCGACTCTTTGCAATTATAGCCTATGGACTGTAGCCCGCCAGGCTCCTCTGTCCATGGGATTCTCCAGGCAAGATACTGGAGTGAGTAGCCATTTCCTCCTCCAGAGGATCTTCCCAACCCAGGGATCAAACCCACATCTACCCAAGTCTCCTGCATTGTAGGTGGATTCTTTACTGCTGGGCCACCAGGGCTTCCCTGTTGGCTCAGATGGCAAAGAAACTGCCTGCAGTGTAGGAGGTTCAGGTTCAATCTCTGGTTTCGGAAGATATTCTGGAGAAGGGAATGGCAACCCACTCCAGTATTCTTGCCTGGAGAATCCCAGGGACAGAGGAGCCTGGCAGGCAAGGAGTCAGACATGACCGAGCAACTAACAAGCAGACTCAGACTCTGATCATGCCTGGATGATCTGTTCCCAGTAACACAGAGCAGGTTCTCCTGGATACTCTGGCCACAGCATGGACAGACACCTCCTGTGATAGTTCCACCTCCGCTAGCAAACTCAGGGTGAGAATCAGGGTATCTGGTCTTGTTTGTAGCCTGGCGTCTGGCACGGAGGAGGACTAAACAGATGCTGGTGTTGAATTCACTGGAAGTGTGTCTCCCTTGGGCTTCGAGCTGCCGGGGCCCGATGGTTGGGAAACGCATCCTGGGTGGGGCTCTGGAGACACTGTGCTGCCAGCAGGACTCATCTGCACCCCAGAGTCAGCATAGCACCGTTCAGTTGACAAACAGCTGTCTCATCTGCTGAACGTCTCACTGCCTCCCTGAGAGCAGGGAGAGGCAGCTGCTGTTCTTGCATGTTAGTGGGCTGCAAGCTGGGCTCAGACATGACTTCAAATATCTCACAGCGCGTGGGGAGTGGCCAGGACCTCAGCGCATGTCTTCTGACTCGAGTTCATGAGCTCTGATAGTTTTGTGGCTAGAGGAAACCAGGATTCTGGGCAGGAGGGTGGGGGGACCCGAAGGGCGTTCATCAAAGGTTGCCTGACACCTCTGTCACCCATCCGGGTTCTTTAATGAGAGTCAGGAGACCAGGGAGAGGAGGGCAGCAGCTGAGGCCTCCTCTGAATAGCGATGCCTGTTCAGATGGTGACTTTTCCTGACGTTCCTCTGGGGCAGGAGCTGTCACCCCAGTAGTGTTGTAGGTAGGGTGTGTGTGTGCATGTGTGTGTGTGTGTGTGTGTGTCAGGGAACAAGCTGCAGGGCAGAAGTCACCCCCAGGGCTGCTGAGGATAGAGCCAGGCTACAGAGTTTGCTGCTTTGCTCAGAGCGAAACTGCATTTGGAGGGCCAGACAGCAGCCGTTCCCCTTGGGTCCCCAGCAGGCCCTGTCTTGTGAGGAAGTGGGCTGGAGGGGCAGGGGGAAAATAAAAGTGAAAACACTCAGCGGTCCTCATAGAAAAATTCAAAGTCCCTTTGCGGTGGCAGTGATAAGTCCTTTCTGCCCATTGGCACCTGGAGGCAGGCAGTGGTACCTACAGGCGGGGACGGGGCTGTAGAGAGAGCAGATGCAGCCAAGTGTTGGTGCAAGTCCTGTGGCCCCGGGGTGACTGAGGGAGCCCGAGGAGCGCCCCGCCCCAGGGTTCGTGTTTGCAGGAAGGAGTACCCAGCTCACTTCCTTCCAGGAGAGCCTCACACCTTTTTCCTTGACCCGCGCTCCATCATCACCTCTCCTCTCCAAGCCAGAGCATCCCCGAGGTTTCCTCTGCAGCTTTTCTCTCTCTCAAGGAAAAGGAGCTCTCTTGACCAGTGGGAGAGCACCTTCTCCATCTACACCCCCGATCCCGCCCTCTCCTCTCTTGGAGACAGACCCATTCCCTTCATAATTCCCTGGCCACTGACTCCTTCCCCTCCACCACATGCTCCGTCTCTGTTAAACAAGACCCCAGCTTCCTCGCCCTTTCACCGACCAGATTCTGGAAAGAGCAGCTGGCACTCGCCCTTGCCCTTGGCGTTCTCTTCCTCGTCGGCTCCATGCACCTGCCCCTCTGCCCGTGTTGCCCTTTGCAGGCTTCCAGGGCTGCTAATCCTCAGTCGCCAGCCTGCTCTGCAGCTGCTGCTCGGCTCCTGGAAGGGGGCCACACCGTCCCCACTGATGTTTCCTTCCTTGACCTGGAGCTCCTCGTCCTCTTCCCGCCCTGAGCGGGGCTAGGGCTGTGTCTTCAGGCTCCCCTGGAGCCCTGCGGTGCAGCCAAGGTTAACCAGCACTCCTAGGCAAAGGCTGATCAAGTCTCTGCCTCTCAACCAGCTCTCTTCTTGGCCAGTTCGATTTGTGATGTTTCAGGAGCCCCTTGGGCTTCCCTTGTGGCTCAGCTGGTAAAGAATCTGCCCGCAATGTGGGAGATCTGGGTTCGATCCCTGGGTTGGGAAGATCCCCTGGAGAAGGGAAAGGCTCCCCACTCCAGTATTCTGGCCTGGAGAATTCCACGGACCGTGTAGTCCATGGGGTCACAAAGAGTCGGACACGACTGAGCGACTTTCACTTTCATAGGAGCCCCTTAGACACTCACCCAAGCCCCCTTCCCCCGCGTTCTCCCTGAGCCTGACAGACATCCCTGCTGCGCCCTCATCTTCTCTGCCCTGTCTCCAGCTGGTCCTGACCTGCTGTCTTTCCCCGGGGCTGCTGCCTGAGTTCCCCCGTCCAGCCCCCTCCTTCCTGTACTCCCTGAGCTGTCTGTTCACTCACTTCCCTGCTCGTCTGTCTTCTCTCCACACTGCTGCAGGGGGGACCTCCTTACTGCAGAGTCTAATCAAGACCTACTCCTTCCACTCATGGCGTGGTAGAAATAGTGTGGACTTCAGATCTGTTATTTATGACTTTCCAGTTGTTGTTGTATGGTTGGGGCAAGTTGCCCAACTTCCATGAGTTTCTGTATTCCCACAGGTAAACAGAGATAGTAATGTCACCCACTTGGGGTTGCTGGAAGGATTAAACGAGCCAATTATATACACAGAGCCTAGTGTCTGGCAAGTATTCAACAAAGCTGGCTTTCTTCTTTTATGTTTTTGACAGCATAGGGATTTGTGGGGTTTCTGGGGAGGTGGAAAATGTTTGTCTAGCCTGAAAGCATTCAAATTTAAATTAAAAACAGACAAGCACAAGACCTGCCACATACCAGGGTAGACCATCATTTAAACTAGCCTATTGCTTCCACTCTGCAATCTCTAGACCAGGCCAACCTCAAGGGCCAGAGTAGGTGAACTGGCACAGTGCAGGGCATGGTGTGGATAAGTTGTGCTGAGCCCACAGCAGGCAGAGGGCAGAGAGGGGGGCTACCAATCCCAGATAAAAGGAGGCCCAGCTCCAGGGGTGGGTGTCAAAGGGAGATTTCCAGTCCTTGAGAAAGACTCGTGGGCAGAGCAGTGCAACCTTGGAGGAATAGTGGTGCTGGGCAGTGAGGCAGCACGGGGACCCAGCAGAAGAGAAAATGGACTTGGGAAGCCAAATACAGGCACTGGCTTGGTCACCAGAAACAGAGCCGTCACTTCAGTGGAATCAACTGTGAGGTCACAGCAGAATGAGGAGTGAGTCGACTTGGGGCCAAACTGCCAGCCAGAGCCCTCTCTGTGCTCCCTTCCTAAGCGGATGGCTCGGGACAGCCCCACCTGTGCCCTGAGCCTCCATTAGAGGAGCCCTTGATGCTGGCGGATGGAGGTGGGGGTGGGCATGGAGTTAAGCTGAACCAGTCATGAAAGTCTGTCTTTTGCCTTCAGGATGTGGGGACTCTGAGGAAGAGACTGGGCAGGTATCCCTGATACAACTTAAGATAACGTCCCATGCTTCCCTGGGTTAAAGGCAAAAAAGTGAAGGCTTGAATGCTAAGTAGATGCAGAGTAAAAGAAATGACCAAGCTGGTGGGATCATTCCAGGAAGCCCCTCCTGAGGAATGGGAGGACGGAGAGTTGGGAGGAGGCTGGGGAATACTGGGCTGTGGGCAAAGGCGTCTCTGCAGGACATAGGAAGGAAGGAATGTGTGTGTGCTCAGTGGGTCTGACTCTTTGCGACCCCATGAACTGTAGCCCTCCAGGCTCCTCTCTCCATGGGATTTCTCAGGCAAGAATACTCGAGTCAGTTGCCATTTCCTCCTCCTGAGGATCTTCCCAACCCAGGGATCAAACCCTTGTCTCCATTTCCTACATCTGCTGCATTGGCAGGCAGATTCTTTACCACCAAGCCACCTGGGGAGCCAGGTGAATAGTTGTTCTTAATGGATGGAAAGTAGATTATTCTAGAATGAATTGATATTGAGCTAGTTGTTATAGAAAAACACCCAATAATTTGGGCTTTGCTTCAACCTCTCCATAGCATTCCCACAGACCCTCCTCTGAAATGTCCAGTGCCATGTCTTTGCTTTGGATGGGCAGATGGTACATTCTTTCAATTTTTCCTCGATGCTGACAAAAATTCCATATATGTGAGTTCAGTGGTTCACTGACTGACACTGGATCTGTCTAACAAGTGTGACTTCTATAGCCCCTATCTCGTCCACCTTGTGACTATATTGCTGGGTTACATCAACTCTGGTTATGCTGGGTTGAACAGCTGCAAGGCCTTGTCGACTAAAAAAAAGATGCACAAGCTGAGAGTTGTGACTTCCCTTTTATTTGGGGCAAATTGAGGACTGCAGCCTGGGAGACAGCACCTCAGATAGTTCTGAGAGACTGCTGCAAAGAGGTAGTGGGGGAGGTCAATATATAAGATTTTGGTGAAGGGGAAGTTCAATGCAATCAAATGTTTGCTTTACAAGAGGCTTTCTGCTAGTCACAAGGAGTTGTCATCATGAAGGGATTTAGTGCTTTTCTAGATATGAAAAGAGGCAAGGATTTGGGATTATGAAATCAGTTCCTGAAAATATCTAACTATCTAAAGACCTGTTCCCAAAACCATCCCAAAGAAAAAGAAATGCAAGAAGGCAAAGTGGTTGTCTGAGGAGGCTTTACAAATAGCTGAGAAAAGAAGAGAAGCAAAAAGCAAGGGAGAAAGGGAAAGATATACCCAACTGAATGCAGAGTTCCAGACAATAGGAAGAAGAGATAAGAAAGCCTTCACAAATGAACAATACAAAGAAATAGAGGAAAACAATAGAATGGGAAAGACTCGAGATGTCTTCAAGAAAATTGGAGATATCAAGGGAACATTTCATGTAAGGATGGGCACAATAAAGGACAGAGATGATAAGAACCTAACATAAGCAGAAGAGATTAAGAAGAGGTGGCAAGAATACACAGAAAAACTATATGAAAAAGGTCTTAATGACCAGAAAAACCACAATGGTGTGATCACTCACTTAGAGCCAGATGTCCTGGAGTGTGAAGTCAAGTGGGCTTTAGGAAGCATTACTACAAACAAAGCTAGTGGAGGTGATGGAATTCCAGCTGAGCTATTTAAACTCCTAAAAGATGAGTCTGTTGAAATACTGCACTCAATATGCCAGCAAATTTGGAATAGTCAGCAGTGGCCACAAGACTGGAAAAGGTCGGTTTTCATCCCAATTCCAAAGAAGGGCAATGCCAAAGAACGTTCAAAGTATCATACAGTTGCTCTCATTTTGCATGCTAGTAAGGTTATGCTCAAAATCCTTCAAGCTAGGTTTCAACAGTATGTGAACAGAGAACTTCTAGATATACAAGCTGGGTTTAGAAAAGGCAGAGGAACCAGAGATCAAATTGCAAACATTTGTTGAATTGTAGATAGCAAGGGATTCCCAGAAAAATATGTACTTCTGCTTCATTGACTACACTAAAGCCTTTGACTGTGTGGATCACAACAAACTGTGGAAAATTCTTAAAGTGATGGGAATACCAAACCACCTTACTTGCCTCCTGAATGTAGGTCAAGAAGCAACAGTTAGATCCGGACATGGGACAAACGGACTGGTTCCAAATTGGGAAAGGAGTACGTCAAGGCTGTATATTGTCACCCTGTTTATTTAATTTATATGCAGAGTACATCATGCGAAATGCCGGGCTGGATGAATCACAAGCTGGCAAGCTGAAGATTGCCAGGAGAGATATCAATAACCTCAGATATGCAGATGATACCACTCTAATGGTAGAAAGAGAAGAGGAACTTTAGTTCCTCTTGATGAAGGTGAGAAAGGAGGGTGAAAAAACTGGCTTAAAACTCAATTAAAAAAAAACTAAGATCATGACATCTGGTCCCATCACTTCATGGCAAATAGAAGGGAAAACAGTGCAAACAGGGACAGACTTTATTTTCGGGCTCCAAAATCACTGCAGACAGAGGCTGCAGCCACAAAATTAAAAGACAGTTGCTCCTTGGAAGGAAAGCTATGACAAACGTAGATAATGTATTAAAAAACAAAGTCATCACTTTGCCAACAAAGGTCCATCTAGTCAAAGGTATGGTTTTTCCAGTTATCATGTACAGATGTGAGAGTTGGACCATAAAGAAGGCTGAGCACCAAAGAATTGATGCTTTCAAATTGTGGTGCTGGTGAAGACACTTGAGAGTCCCTTGGACAACAAAGAGATCAAATCAGTCAATCCTAAAGAAAATCAACCCTGAATATTCATTGGAAGGATTGATATTGAAGCTGAAACTCCAATACTGTGGCCACCTGATGTGAAGAACTGACTCATTGGAAAAGACCCTGATGCTGGGAAAGATTGAGTGCAAGAGGAGGGGGTGGCAGAAGATGAGATGGTTAGATAGCATCACCGACTCAAAAGATACAAATTTGAGCCAACTCTGGGAGATAGTGAAGGACAGGGAACCCTGGCATGCGACAGTCCACGGGGTCACAAAGAGTTAGATGGGACTTAGAGACTGAACAGTAACCAAAGATCTGTTCCACCAGTTTCCCTGGAGCACAGAGCGCTTCACTCTCCACCCTGATCTGCCTTCAGGGTGTGGTGAAGGTCAACAGCTGCAGCAGCACAAGGTTCAGACTCCGCAGTAGTAGATGGCAAATGCCCTTGGCAAGCACCTGTTTGTAGTTGATGGCCTTCTATACTTGACTTATCTGTTCCTAACTTTCTTCATATCATTTCTCCTGCCTGGAATGCCTCCTGTTTTAATCTACTATTTCATGCCTCTTTCACTCTTTTCAAAGAAAACTCAAAATTAGTTTCTCATTAGAAAGGCTGGCCCCAAGACCATGCCCAGGTTCAATAATATAATAGGAGGACTCACAGGATTCAGTGAATAGTCATACAGCTAAGGCTTTTCACATTGAAAGGATACAAAACAAAATCAGCAGAGGGAAAAGGCACCTGGGACAAAGTCTGGAGGAGACTAGGTGCGTGCTTCCAAGTGTCCTCCCCCGGTGAAGTCACACAGGACGTGCTTGATTCATCCTGGACTGTGAATTGTGGTAACACCTGTGAAATGTCATCTATTGGGAAAGCTCATTGGAGACTCAGCATCGAGGGTTTTTACTGGAGACTGGTCATATAGGCACCTTCTGCATAGCATACACTGAAAATCCCAGACTTCCAGGAAAAAAACAAAAAAAAAAAAACACAGCAACAAAAACAGCAGATGTTCAACCCAAACCATATTGTTTGCACAGTTTAGGTACCATGAGCAACTCAGGATGGGGACAGCCCACCCCAAATCCACCTTCCCAGACATCATGCAAGGGCTCTCTAGGGGTGGCAGTTGCAGCCCTACTATCTTAACCCTTTCCTGCCCAGCTTCCCTGCATAATCCTACCTCAGTCAGTTCAGTCGCTCAGTTTTGTCCATCTCTTTGTGATACCATGGACTGTAGCATGCCAGGCTTCCCTGTCCATCACCAACTCCCGAAGCTTACTCAAATTCATGTGCATTGAGTAGGTGATGCCATCTGACCATCTCATCCTCCGTTGTCCACTTCTCCTCCTGCCTTCAGTATTTCCCAGCATCAGGGTCTCTTCCAAGGAGTCAGGTCTTTGCTTTAGGTGGCCAAAGTTCTGGAGTTTCAGCTTCAGCATCGGTCCCTAACTAATCCCACCTCAGTGCCTAACTATAATTATGCTACAGAGAGAATCCCCCTACGTGAGGGGCCAGAAGACCTGGGTTCGAGCCCAACATGGCCACCTACTGCTAGGTGACCCTTTGGATCCCGCAAACTTCATTTTCCTATTTGGAAAAGGAGAGTCGTAGTTCTTGTTTGTAGATTTCCAGGGTGACTGTGAGGATCAAGTGTGATGACTTAGTAGGTATCCACCCTGCTTGGTTGAGCGCCTGCTATGTCCAGGGCTGTGAGTGACCACGGAGGGCATGGAGGGAAGCGTGGTGCAATGGCTTTGATAGGAGACAAGCCTGAGGTCGAGTCCTGGCCCGGCAGTCGGCAGCTGTGTCACCTGATCATGCTCTTCGAGCTCCCTGAGCTTCAAGACCTGATCTGTAAAAGGTGAGCATGAGTCATGAAAGTAGTGCCTATCCTTCACCGGGCTGCTGTGCAGAGTACGTGCAACTAGGAAGCAGCTAGCCACAGTATCTAGCACATTGCAGGCACCCAAAGGGGCAGCTGTTCATTTACTCAGATATTCGAGTGCTTGCTCGAGACACAGTCCCAGCCCTGCTTTCCATGTATGGATACAGACTGATATTGAACAGATAATCACCTTAAAAATGAGTGTACTCAGAAGTGCGATGAAGGAGAAGTACAGTGTGATGATGGGTTTGTGCTGAGGAAGAAGGGGGCCAAGCTGGCTAAAGGGGCCTGTGAGGCTTCGCTGCATAGCGAGGCTTAAGCTGGGCTCGGATGACTTGAGTTCAGTGAGAGGTGGGGGTCGGGGAAGGGATGTTTCCAGAGCAGAGGCAAGAGCGTGAACGAAGGGAGACCAGTCTTAGGATGAGGGCTGGGGGAAAGAAGGGTCTCCACTCCTGTGAGGAATGGCAAAAAAAAAAAAGCCAGAGAGGCTAGAGAATAAGGGGTGGGGAGGGAGATGCCCTGGAGAAGTGGGCGGGGCCGTGGTTAGCTCCATGAAGGGTTTGGAACCGTGAGAGTGATGGGAGTCGGTGGAAAGTCTGTGGGAGTAAGAACACCTTGACTTTTTCAAAGGCCCGTCAGGCTGCTGTGTGGGGGATGCCTGGGGTGGGGGGGGGGGGGCGGGGAGCAATGAGTGGGGTAGACCCGCTTTAAGAGGGGAGGTCCATAGCAGGAGACCGGTGCAGATGGGAGGGTGGTGTGAACTGGGTGTTGGAGGAGGAGAGAAGGCGCTGCCAGGGATGATTCCAGTTGTCTGGCCACTACAGCAGGATAAAAAGTGGCCCTTCATGGAGACGGAGCCCTGCAGAGAGGAGACATCAGTACCGTTTTAGGTGTGTTGGCGCTGGGGTGCCTGTGAAACACTGAAAAGGAGACGCCAGGTGGGCAGTAGCCCATGTGGGTCCAGATGCAGTGGGGACACTGGGGAGCGGTTAGTTTGTTTGTGATCTTTGATGGCAGGACACTGGTTTCGGGGACGCTAAAGGGAAAGAGTGTTTTAAAGTGTGCATTTGGGGTGAGGGTGGGGGTTGGGGTCACTAATATCTGATGTAGCTGGGAAGCCAGCTGAGATAAAGATGGGAAATTGACTACTGGCTTAAGTGACCCGGAAGTCCCTGGGCCCTGGGTGAGAGCAGCATGGGGTGCTTGGTGGGGGTGTAAGCCAGGCCCGAGTGGGCTGAGGATTGGATGGATCGGTTTGACCAGAGGCCGGTGGGGATGGTCACTCCACTGCATGAGGTGGGTGGGTGGGGGCGGTGTCAGGTGGTTTGGCTGGGAGGAGAAGGCAAGCTCGAGCTTCTTAGGCAAATGTGAGAGTGGGAATTTGGAAGGTGGCTTGCCTGTGAGAAGAGACCTGTGCTTGTGTGAGTGCCAAGGAAGGAGGCAGCTGAACAAGAGAGGCTGAAGGGAGGAGGCTGAAGTCTCGGGCATGAGGAGAGCCTGGTGCAGACGCCGCCTCTGCGAGGGTGTGTGGGCCGTGGAGCAGCCCCCCTCCACCCACACAGGGGGACAGAGTGTGCAGGCTCTGCTCAGTGGCAGGAAGTGGAGGTAGCTTTGGTCGGAAGACGTCTGTTTTCTGTGCAGTAGGAAGAGAAGTTTCCCGGTGAGATGGAGGGAGATGTGATCAAGGTCTGTGGAGAGAAGAGAGGTTTGCAACAGATGTTGGAAACAAGAGAGTGAGCTGAAAGGCAAGCTGGCCCAGAGCCCTGTGACCTGTTCTCCTGAAAGAAGTCTCTGGTGAAGGACTCGAGCCAACGTGATTTTGAATCTCTAGAACCTTGTGAGATGCCTCGGTGAGGACCCCATACCTATTTTTTTAATAAACAAAAACAAGAACGTCCTTCTCAGCATTTTCCCTCCTTCCCACGTACCTGCCCACCCAGGGGCTGCTTCATGCTGGTGGGACCAAGGAGCACTGTTGAGGCTCTAATCTTCCACCCACCTCCTCATGCCCACTACCCCACTGCCCACCAAGTGCCCATCATCGGCCAGCTTTGCCTTCTCCAGCTGTGACCGGTAGACTGCCAGGACTCAGAACGGAGTGTCAGGCCCTGGGAAGCACGCTCAGTGGGAGAGAGCCTGTCCTGCCTCCTCCAGAAACTCTTGAGGCTGTTGTTCAGTCTTCCCGTGAGTTCTTACTGATCACCCAGCATGTGCCCTGTTCTAAGTATTGCTTACCTTCAGAAGCAGAAGAAACATTGCCGGAGGCAGAAGAAACATTCCCGCCCTCACAGAGCTTATATTCTGGCAGGAAGGTAGTAAAGGAGCAAGCACCTGGCATGCTGCGTGGTAATAAGTGCTTTGGGGAGGAATGCAGCAGGCTAGGGGGCTGCTGGGATGTTATGATTCCAGGTGGGTTGCGAAGTCCTCTCCTGTGAGCTCATGTTTGAGCAGGGAAGTGAGGAATGCGCTATTCAGGGGTCGGGGGTGCAAGTGTTCCAGCAGGGGGATAGCATGCAGGAGGCGCATCTGCCACTCAAGAGAGAGCCAGGCTCGTGCGACTGGAGTGTGTCCTGGGAAATGGAGACAGAGAATGGAGACCAGGTCACAGAACTCTGAGGACACCGGCTCACACCCTGAGTAAGATGGGGTCCTTGGGGCAGAGGAGGGACACATATCTGACTCTGACTGCTGGGTTGTGAACACACTGTGAAGGGACAGAGGCAGAGGAAGAGACCAGCCAGGGGACAAGGGCTGTATCCAGTGAGGATGACGGTGACTTAGACCGGGATGGTTATGCTGACAGTAATGAGACATGGGTAGGTATGTTTGGAGGAACAGCCAATAGGATTTGGTGTTGTGGGATGGAGAGTGGGAGGAGCCAAGGATGACTTCACAGCTCTTGGTCCAAGCTTCAGGGGGATTGGTGGTGCCCGTTTACTGAGCTGGGGGAAGGTAGTGGGAGGAGCCAGCTGGATGGGGACGGAGGAAGGCCAGATGTCTCACGTTTGAGATGCTTAATGAATAAATGTGGAGCTCTGGACTAGGCATTTGGGATGACTCATATTCAGGATGGGGACCCAGCCTGCAGATAGGAACCAGGAAATTGTCGGCCTTAGATGACATCTGAGCCCCGATGAGCTCACAAGAGCACCAGTGTAGATGGAAGCACCAGGCCAGGTGCCCGAGAGGTGGGGCAGTGAGGCATGGCCAGCGAGGAGAAGGTGATCTGGAAGCCAGCACATGTCACACTGTAATGGGCTAGAATCGAGCCCGGGAACTTGTCAAAAAGGTAGACTTCTGGGTACTACGGAGGGATCCTGATTCTAAAACATGTTAATTAGGGCACTCTAAACTATTGTGGATTTCCTTAGGTGGCGCTAGTGGTAAAGAACCTGCCTGCCGATGCAGGAGACATAAGAGATGATGGTTCAATCCCTGGATTTCCCCTTGGAGAATCCCACTTCAGTATTCTTGGGCTTCCCTGGCTGCTCAGACAGTAAAGAATCTGCCTGCAATGCGGGAGACCTGGGCTTGATCCCTGGGTTGGGAAGATTCCTTGGAGGAGGGCATGGCAACCCTATTCTTGCCTGGAGAATCCCCGTAGACAGGGGAGCCTGGTGGGCTACAGTCCGTGGTATTGCAAAGAGTTGGACATGACTGAGCGATTAAACACAGAACAAATTATTGTAACAAATGGGACCCCAAAACAAAGGTCTGTTTCTGTCCAAGCCAGTATTTTTTTTTTAATATTTTATTTATTTGGTTGTGCTGGGTCTTAGTTGTAGCATGTGGGATCTAGTTCCCTGACTGGGGATCGAACCCAGGCCTTCTGCATTGGGAGCACGGAGTCTTAGCCACTGGACCACCAGGGAATTCCCCAAGCCAACATTTTGATCATGCCCCAGGGCACATTCTTAGCAGAGCATCCAGGGACCGAGCCACTCTGGAAACTGTTGCTGTGCTTGGCACCTAGGTATGCTCCCCACTGAATTGAAAACCCCTTGGAAATAGGAACTTGGGGTCCTGTCCCACTGCACCCTTTCCCACAATAGAATGAGAGTCAGACCTCTGCATGCAGCAGGCACTGAATAAATGCTGGCCAGGAGTGAAGAATGGACAGACATGGATACGAAGTGTTTATTTTTGTGCCAGACACTGTGTGCTGGTAATTTATGTGGATCAACACATCTAATCCTAACTCAGGATCAGAGTTAGCCTTAAAGGCAGGTGCCTTTAGTGTCCTATCTTCTAGATGAAGAAAAGGTGACACAGGAAAGTGAATGGCAGAAGAGGTTGGACCCCAGTGGTCTGGTTCCAGAGCTGGTCTCTAACCATCAGGCTGCACTGCCTGTCATTCCACACCTCCTTTTTGGTACCAGTTGGGATGTGATACCTTTTCTTCCAGCCATGACATGAAGTAAACAGCACTGGATTTGGAGGCAGAAAGCCTAGATTCAGATTCCCACTGCATCACATGTTGGCTGTGTAATTTGGGGGCATAGGTACTTCACAACTTGGGGCCTCAAGTACTTCATCAGAAACATGACTGTGATTTCCCCCATGGGGTTCGTATGAGGACTGGGTGTGATCTTGTTTGTGAAAGTACAAACTGCAAAGTCCTTGTGCAGGTAAGGTATTATTAACTTGAAAAAAAGATCAAACTGTGGAACCCCTACGACTGATTACCGTAAGAGCTGCCAGAGGGGTATAGACTGTAGGAAACCCAACAAGCCTTGTTTAACCAGACCAGTTCCTCTATACCATCCTTTATGTATTGATGTTTCTTCCTGACATTTGGTTTGACAGGTTCGCTGTTTCTGAAAAACTGTGACACTTTTGTTCATCTGATAACCCTTAAGTACCCTCCACAGCTGACTGGCTCAGTTGTGGGAAGCCACTCTTCAGATTCTTTCTTCTTCTCTTGGGTCCCCTTTCCGGGCTCCCCACCCACTTCCCCTCTCTGTCGTCCTGATCAAGCCCATAGGTCCCAATAGCCTGACATCAAGCATTGAACTGAGCGGACTCTCATGTGTGGGCTGGGCACCTGGGGTGGTGGGCCTCGGGAAGCTTCTCTCCCTGGAGCTGGGCCGAGAGGACCACATTTGGTCCCATCTGCTTCCTCCCCAGGCCGCTGGTCAGGGGATTGCCTGTCTGCCTCTCCCAGGCCATTGACTCATGCCCCAGCCACAGACTCTCCCAGAGCTCTGGGCGCTTTTGGCAGCTGACAGAATGTCACTGGTCTGTGGTCAGCTTTGGAGATACGAACTGAATACAATGGCAGATGTGCATGAGCTTTGTGGGAAGCTGAGGCCCAGCTCAAATGAGGTTGGCTTTTGGTAGCTAAAAGTCACTGAAAGGTCAGGTCAGGGTTTCTGGATCCTTCTTGGCATGTCTGTTCTGTAGCCTGACGAGCCGTGGTCCCAGTCTCTCCTCTTTCCTTAGAGAACCCTTAGGCCATGGAGGGCAGGACCTGTCACAGTCCTCACTTCAACATGCTTTGAAGTCCCACGCTAAAATCTGAACTGCTATTCTTTGGCTTTGTTCCCAAGCTCCCGTGTCACTTCACTTGTGGGGCCGCTGGAAGTCTCCATCACTTTCTGAGAGCGTGTGCTCTGCCTGCCTGTCTTTAGGAGAAAAAGGACCATCAGGAAGGGAGAGAGAGAGAGCTAAGTCTGAGATGGTAGCCCAGTGACTCGCTGAAGCAGGGACCCTCACCCACACTCGGAAGTACAGTCTGGCTGAGGATGGGGGAGCCTTTCAAATGAGGAGAGGTGGGAGTTGTGGCAGGAACTAAGGGCAGAGGGTGAGCCCTGCAGGGAGCCACCCGGAGGTGTGGTCTGGGGTGGGAGGGGAAGCAAAAATACAGTGTCCCCAGGGGAGTTCTGAGAAGGAAGTGCCAAATGCCACATAAAGGGCAAGAGGGCTCCAGGTTGGGAGAGGCCAGGTGGCAGGTCTGATTCTGTGGTTATGGTTTAGAGTTTAGATCACCAACTGAACACAACGTGCTTTTCCAAACCGCTTACGTAGTAGGGCCCGACACCCGGGTGATTTGGGCCCCCAGCTTGTTCAAGAGCAGAGGGAGGGCAGTGGGTGGATGTCTGAGGAGGGACACGCGTCTGAAGGGACGGCTCTGGAGTTGGGAGGGGAAGGGAGGGGAGAAGGTGGCTGGTGCTGGTGTTGCTGGGCTGGTTGCTGAGTAGCCTGGAGACCGCTCCCTGCCATGAGGTGGTGGTGCTGGTGTGAGGATTCCTCCCCGCCCCATGCTACATTTCTTTTTCCCCATCAGTGTCTGCATGTAGTGGTTTCTCAGCAAAAGCATGATTTACAAGTGACTGATTGACCGTGTTTAGTGGGAGACCTTTCAGTGTAACCAGGAATTCAAAAGGGTGCATTGGGTGAAGCGAGGAGGAAAATGTGTTTGGAGGATGAAATGGAGACATGAGAAAATTGCAACAGAAAGGGTAGAGGAGAAGCAGTGAGCTTAGTCAAGGGTCCCAGGGGAGAAGGGGCAGCACCTTGTGGGGTGGGAGGGGGGGTGTGGTCTCTGGAAAACCCACCTTGGTGCATGCATGGGAAGGTGAGTCAGCAATGAGCTGTGCCCACCCACAAGATTATCAAGGTCTTAGTAAGAGGGCTGACTGAAGCGGGGTGTGGGGGGAGAGTAGAGGACATGGGAGGAGAGGTGGGCTCACAGGACTCTGTCATCAGACTTATACTCATCACTTTCACTTCTGGGTGAGCGCATGGGGGTAGTAATGTGGGTACTTGTGGTGGAATTGCTAAATTGTGTCCGACTCTTGCAAACCCATGAACTGTAGCCTGCCAGGCTCCTCTGTCCATGGGATTCTCCAGGCAAGAATGCTGGAGTGGGTTGCCTTTCCTTCTCCAGGAGATCATCTCGACCCAGGGATCGAACCCGGGTCTCCTGCATTGCAGGCAGACTCTTTACCGACTTGAGCTACAAGGGAAAAAGCCAAGTCCATTCACAGCAAACAGGTGAGTGAGGAAACGTGAGAAGAGGAGAAGAACATAGGAAGGTTTTGGGAATATTTAGGCAAGTCTCCATGGGCTGAGGTAGTTGTCTTCTCACCTGAAGGAAGGAGTGCCTTCAGAAAAGGAACCATTGATGAAGGGCTCTGTGCGCTCTCTTGGCTGACTCTGGGGCCTGGAGACTAATGAGGACAGCCCCCTCTCCCAGCAGCTCATCAAGCGAACCCCAGACCTAGAAGTGGGGACAGCAATGGACATGGAGCTGAAGCTGAGGATCCCTGAGTCAAAGTTTCTTCTAAAGGAAGCTCTTGTGGGAAGATCAGCGGTCCTTTCTCCTCTTGTTCTAACTTCTGAGCAAGCACATCCCAAAGGTCTCCTGCAGCATCACGTGGAGCAGGTAGACTCTGGATGGTTCTGAGCAGGAGAGAGAATTCCCTTCAAGGCTTCCCTGAGAGAGACTTGATATGAAAGCAGCAGCTGCCTTAGAACCAGGAGCCGGGTGGGAGTGCCCTTCAGCCCCTGACCACTGGCTTCTCTCCACCAACGGTGCTCTGCTGCTCTGCCAGGAAAATAAGGAACCAGAGGTTTCCTGACAACTTGGAGAGAAATCACACTTCTCTTCAAAGGAATTAAAACCATGCCCACGTCATCCTTCATCCTGCATCCAAGAAAAGCCTCTTCTGCAAAAGTATAAGGAAAAGAAAAGACACTCTCCTTCTGCCTCTGTGACATCAGAGCTGGCCATCCTGTGGGTGGACGGCTCGGGTTGAGGGCCAGTTGTCATGTGTCATCAGGCAGGAGTCACCTGCTTCCTATGTGGTCTCCTGTGTGGTTTCCCATCCTGTTAGACCTGATGGAAAAAGACCTCGCTTTGCCTGCGTTTCTCCAAGGCCGTTCTTCTGGGTCTAACCTTCATGGTTCAAGGTTAATGAAAATAAACCCAGTCTGGGCTTCCCTGGTGGTCCAGTGGTTAAGAGTCTTCCTGCCAATGCAGGGGACATGGCTTCAATCCCTGGTCCAGGAAGATCCCCATATGCCTGGGAGCAACAAAGCTTGTACGTGAGCCAAAACTATTGAGCCTGTGCTCTAGAGCCCAGAAGCTACAACTACTGAAGCCCTCAAGCCCTAGAATCTGAGTTCCACAAGAGAAGCCACCACAATGAGAAGCCCACACACCACGGCTAGAGAGTAGCCCCCACCCACCGCAACTAGAGAAAAGCTCGCACATAACATTGAAGATGCAGCACACCCATAAATAGATGAATAGATAAATCTTTAAAAACAAAGAAACCCAGTCTGTCCCAGAGGTCACGTGGTGGTGGTGCAGTTGTGTTAGGTTGTGGGAACAGCAGAGAGGCAGAGAAGGTGGCGGGCTGGAGCAGAGACCTGGCGGTAGTCTTGAGGGCTTTTGCCTTCAGAGGAGCAGATTTCTGGGCCATTGCAGACAGAGGCTTTGGGGATAGCTTGGGGCCCATCTCGGTTCTCTCCCTGTGGAGGCAGCATGCTCCATAAGGGCTTTTCTTTTTCCTCTTTTGCCACCTCCTCCTCCCTCCTCCTCTTCCTCTTCTTTTTTGTTTGGTTTTTAGTTATTGTTGTTGTTTTAATTTTCCTGCTTGTCACCCTTCTTCCTGGAAGAGCAGTATCTCAGAATTCAAGGGTCAGATGTGACGTTGAGAAAGCGGACCGCCTGTCCTCCCACGGGTGGGTGTCTGGCTGTCCCTGCTGTGGCTTTATTCTATTAGATCACTGCCCAGGGCACAAGTTCTGGCATGTCCCTGAGTCACCCCATCTTGGGAGTCCACATTTTAACTTTTCCTCAGCACTAACCGCCATCTCCCCTCCCTTAACTTAAGCCCAGGACCCGTCGCTGGGTCTCGGGTGGGTTTGGGGAAATAAGGTATTTGCACCTGCCCCCTGTTGCCAAATGTGCCCCTCAGGGGGTTGGCTTCTCATGGTCACGGGGAGGCCTGAGCAGAGCTGAGAAACGGGCAGTTTGCCGTCCAGCAGCCCATCCTGTGACTGGCAGCTTCATGGGCCAGTGTGGTGCTACCCATCCGCTGCCCACGGTTCAGGGACCACCTGGCACCTGGCCAGCCTTTGTGCCCCCATCTCGTCACCTGGGCCTGCAGGTCTCACCTCCCACAGGAAGCAGTGTCTCAACTCTCAGAACCCTGTCTTACAAAGAGGCCTCAGGAGGGGCTGCAGGCCTCTCCCACCTTCCCCAGACCACCCTGCTTCCCCAGGCACCGAGGTACATTTAACAACTATCCCTGGCCCCTGGGAACTGTTGTCAAATCCAGTCATTGGTTCTAGGGATCTCACAGAGGGGTGGTGGGGGGGTCATACCAGCTGAATGGGGGTTACCTTGGGGGGAAGCCGCACCTATTAAATCTCACACAGGGGGCTTCCCTGCTGGCTCAATGGTGAAGAATCCGCCTGCCAATGCCGGAGACACAGGTTCCATCTTCCATCTGGGAAGATCCCACATGGCGCAGAGCAACTAAGCCCGTGCACCCCAACTACTGAGCCTGTGTTCGAGGGCCCGGGAGCCACAAGGACAGAAGCCTTCATGCCTAGAGCCTGTGCTCCGCAACAAGAGGAGCCCTGGCAATGAGAAGCCCGCACATCACGACTGAAGAGTAGCCCCACTTGCTGGCCCTTGTGTTCTGAGATGCTGCTCTTCCAGGAAGAAGAGTGACTAGCAGGGAAATTAAACAAGAACTAAAAACCAAACGAAAAAGAAGAGGAAGAGGAGGAGGAAGGAGGAGGTGGCAAAAGAGGAAGAAGAAGAAAAGCCCTTTATGGAGCAGTTGCCTCCATGGGCAGAGAGACCTCCATGCAGCGACAAAGACCCAGCACAGGCAAGAATAATAAATAAACGGTCCCAAGTAGGGAGCAGGGGCTGTGCTGGGGCAGGACCAGACCGCAGACTCCCGCACTAGCTTCCTGGAGCTCCCCCGCAGCTATTGCTCTGGAATGTCTTATCTCTCCAGATCCTGTGTTCCTGACATAGTTATAAACCTGTTATGTCAAATGTCATCACTAAAATGACAGCCAAGGTAAAAAAAAAAAAAAAACAAAAAAACAAAGGTATATATATATATATATATATATCCTTGTGCAATTATAAAACAATTATCCTTAGCCCAAAGAAAATGTCGCCATTCCTCGGAACCGTGTAGTTTATGGTGGAAAGCGGTCGGCTGGTCTGAGTCATCCCCGTTGCCCTGAGGCTGGCCCTGGCTCTGCCTCTCCCCACATTCTCCACTTGCTCTGCTTCCGTCCGGCCTCCTGTCTCATTGGTGCCCTCGTCACTTAGTCCTCCGCACTGGAACCCGCGGGTCCTCCTCCGTGTCCTCTCCCGCAGCCCTTCCATCAGACCCGTTTCGGAATCTAGCATTTTCTCTCAGAAACGCTTCACGAACATGGCTCCTCTCCGCTCCTGCCTTAGATCAGGCCATCGTCATCCTCCTTTGGCCCGTTGTGGTGCTTCCTCCCCTCAGCTCCCCGCCTGGGCCTGTCTTCTGTGTCTGTCATCCCCCCAAAGTTGAAAACCATGGAGTGAAAACCCGGACTCCTTACCGGCACCCCCTGTCTTCACGGCGTGCCCTGCCCCCTCACCACACGCCTCTCACAGGCGCCTCGCGAGGCGCTCCCGGAAGGGGATTCGGTTACACAGGAAACGGCTCCACCACGGGGGACGGTGAATCTGGGAAGCCACACGGAGCCTGGAGTGAGGCCCCTCTAAGAGGACTCACGGCGGGAAGCTGCCCACCCGCTCTAGAACGGACGGGACGAAGAGAGGAGATGGTGTTTCCAGAGCTTAGGAGCTGGGGACCTGCCTGCTGGAGCTCGTCCACAGAGAGGGCGGCCATTGGTGGGGATGAAAGCCGAGGAGGAGCCCAGTCACTGTTGAGATGCTGCCTAGCACCGAGGGATGAGGGGACAACCGTCTACGTCTCCGTTCCTCCCACCCTGCAGTCTCCTGCCAGTGTCTCGCCTTGGCTGAACCGAGCCAGAAGCCAGGGAACCCTGCAAACAGTGTTTTGGGGGGCCAGCTCTCTTCACAGTGCAGATCAGGGCAGAGGGTGGATCTGAGAGCCAACAGGCAGGTGAATGGTGTGTTCCCCTAATTCCAAGTTCAGCTACAGTTAATCATTAAACTGCTCCAGAACTTTGTGATACCCTCTGGGAAATGGTTCTATCTACTTCATTTTAGAAAATGCCTCCTCCTCCTGCAAGACCAGTGGGGATGTTTTCTTCTCTCTGGAATCATCACACACCTCAGAAAGTGGTGTGTGATGCTACACCACTCACATGGGCTACCCCTTACCTGGGCTCCAGCAGCTTGTTTAAATCTCTCTTGATGGGACTTGCCTCCAAAGTGTTGTCATGTATCATTCCCGGGTCTGATTTCCGCTGCTCCTCTTAGAGACCCTCAAGGGCAGACGTGTTGTCACAGGTCTACGTGTTCTCAGGACCTGGCCTGGGGCACGTAGGTGCTGAGTCCATGCAGGCATGTACAAACAAGGAAGCCCTGGGATGTCTCCCCACGTGTCACAGCAAGTGAGTGGCGGAGCAGGGCTTGAGCCCAGGTCTCTGGTCCAGTGCCCTTTTCACTCTGGGATTTGATCTTGAATTTTCAATGATTAAAAATTGAAAACCCTGAAGACAGTTCCTGGGCTTATGTATTATGAAGTAAAACATGATATATAGAAGCATTCCTCAGTTTTCCAAACCTTCATTAATCTATATGATATGCTGGGAGACTGTGGAGGTAGTGTGGACAGACAGACACAGACCTTCCTATTTTCACCTGAGACTGAATTCTGCTAGACTTGTGCCCTTTTGACTCTAACTAAAAGCCAAATGCTGTTTCAGAATGTTAGTTTATTTATTATGTGTTCCCCAAAAATGAATAAGAAGAAATATCTAAGTGAAGAAGAACAGTGGGGTCAAGTTGAGGCCCGGGATCTACCAGATATTAAAGCGCATGACAAAGTGTCTTAAGAAAGGAAGAAAGAAGGGAAGGGAGGAAGGGGAAGAGGGAGGAAATAATTTAAATAGCGACATCACAGACTTTCTTTGGAATTTCTAGAAAATTCTCAGCTAAAAGATGCATCAGTTTATGAAGCTTAAAAATAACATTTAAAAGGAACTCAGTATGAGTTCTTAGGGAGCAGATGGGGTGTCATTTTCTCTTGTCTTTTTTGGTTTGAGTTAATAACTCTTTAGTAGGAGGACCATTATAATTCCATTGATGGCAGGAATAAGGCACTGTTTACTGCAGTAAGGAGATATACAAGCTCTAAAAGTAATTTTGATGATTTTTTTTTCTTATTTATAAGAACTGAAATCTTTGGCTGTTCCTGTTACATAAGCTATTATACCCAGAGGGGAAAGATTTTAATAAAATGGAGCTCTTACTCATTTCCACTAAATAACCTCCTAGGAATGACAGAGTACCAGCTGGAAATGTTGAAGTGGTTAGAGAAATGTATTTGTTAGACAAAGAAACATCAGCCTTTATAGTTCTATTATTGGGGCTCTCTAACGTCAGCAAGCACAGTGCATCGGTTCCATTTTTGGAGCTGAGTCACAGGCCTGATGGAGCTTCAAAGGAAGGAGACAGACCCTGCTCTGGGAAAATTTACTGCTTGGTTCTGCTTGGCTAAGAACATTGCCCTGAAACATCGCAAGTCCTTATTGTATAGCAGAACACAAGTGCTTATTTTTTTGGGTGTTTAATGAGATGAAAATTTGATTGCTTAAGGACATATATTGGACAAGACAACATCTTGGAGAGTGAACAAGGTCACTGGATGACCTAGGCATACTGACCAGGGCCGGGCCAGACACGCAGTGGTAGGGTGAGTGTGGTCCTCTGTGGGCCATTCAGCAGGTGGAAGGAGACTATCTGTGAGGGTCACATGCTGGGCCTGTCGGAATAAAGACTGACAAGGGGCAGGCCAACGGGCAGCCTGATAGAGCAGTGGTCCCCAAAGTGGACTTGAGGGGCCCTGAGGGTACTGGAGCGGCTGTTCCTAGGATGTGGGCTTCCTACAGCCAGTGGGCTCATATGTCATTCAGGTATGTTTTGGCATAGAATTGACAACTTTCACTTGCAACTTTTCCCCACGGAGAGCAGATGTTTGGCATTTACACCATTGCCTGGAGCTCCCTGAGACCCTTTCAGGTGATCTGCATGGGCAAATTGTCTGCATAATAATACTAAGATGTCATTTTCCATTTTTACTCTCCTTTTATGAGTGTGCAGAAGCTACGTGACATGTGATAATGCAACACTGAATGCAGAGTAGATATGAATATCCAGCTATCTTCTCTTAAGCCCAAACAGAGATGTGCAAAAATATATTTTTTTAAATGCCACTCTTACTAATTTTTTTCTTTTGGAAAATGATTATTTTTCATAAAAATATGATTTATGTTAACATGTAACTGGATCATTATTATCTTGTGTGCTTGGGTGCTAAGTCACTTCAGTTGTGTCCAACTCTTTGTGACCCTGTGGACTGTAGCCCACCAGGTCTCTCTGTCCATGGGATTCTCAAGGCAAGAATACTGGAGTGGGTTGCCATGACCTCCTCCAGGGGATCTTCCCAACCCAGGGATCAAACCCACATCTGTTATGTCTCCTGCATTAGCAGGCAAGTTCTTTACCACTGAGCCACCAGGGAAGCCATTCCCTTCTCCAGGGGATCTTCCCGACCCAGGGATTGAACCCAGGTCTCCTGCATTGCAGGCAGATTCTTTACCATCTGAGCCAACAGGGAAATCCCATTGCTATCTTAAAGTGAATTAATTAATAAAGAGTTTTTTTTTTTTAGTTTCTCAATTTTAAGCTCAAATATGGTAAATATTAATACATATAACCCACATAAACAAAATCTCTTTGGTGTCCTCAAATTTCTTAAGGGATTTTATTTTGTGGAGTGGCTTTGGGTTCCTAACAAAATTGCGTGGAAAATAGAGAAAGATGGACAGACACACAGATGAGTGCATTAGATTCTTGTGCTGAGAAAGAGGAGAGAATGTGGTGGAGGGGAACCCTAACTGCGTTTTGTACATCCTCCTGCCTTGTTCTGGAGTTAAACAGGCCTGCTGCTCTAGGGTATCTCTGTGAGGGCCCAAATTTAAATGCTTTGTGACTCAGACATGAGTCTGGTCTCGAGAGAGTGTCCTCCAGGGGCAGAGAATGCGAGCTGTCCTCCTGCTTGGGACTAGATGACACAGGGCAGGTCAGGGCAGTGGGGATAGGTTCTCCAGTCTTGGTGATCAGGTCATGTGTGTAGATCAAGGTCTGTGCCTCTTTATCTTCATAACTAAAATTTTGTTAAATCTCAAGAGTAAACCACGTTAAAAGGGGAACAACCACATCTTGGTCTGCTCACCTGCCACCCTTGAAGTTCTGTAGGAAACACATACAGAGAGGAGAAAGGTGGAATTTTGGTCTTAAACCCCAGGATAAGTGGGAGGAAAAAAAAAAATCCCCTCGTCTGCCAAGCTTGTCCAGAGAGAAAGCTTGATTTGCTGAAAGAGGTCAGTTGCTTTCTCTGCTCCATTTGCCCGGGCCACAGCCCAGCTTCAGACCATGGCAGCAGTGGGACAGGGCCGCAGCTGACCTGGGCAGAGCTGAAGGTTGAATAGGGCTGGTCCTCTCCCACCGATGTGGTCAGGCCACACACAGCTGCTCCCAGGCCCAGCTGACCTCATCCGCTACAGGAGACTCATGAGGGATCCCGAGAACAGGCCAAAGCAAGCAAGCCTGAAGGCCAGGCCTTCCTGTACCACAACCGCACAGGAGGACGTCACTTCTGTCCTTTCACCAAGGACCACCCATACTCTCACCGTTTGCGGACACAGAGAGCATCACTCCTGGCACTGGGCCAAGGGGAGCAGCATGCCGGGCATGCAGAGCTCTTGTCAACCTGGGGGCCACAAGTGGGGGTCCCCAGGGTCCTTAAAGGTCCAGGTGTGAGGTGTCTGTGCTATTTCATAGGTAGAAGGGTCTAGAGTTTTCATCAGATTTTCAAAGGTGGGGGGAGTCCTTGCTCAGAAAAGGTTAAGAATCACTGTGATATGACTCATTTATTTTTGTAACTGGAAGTTTGTACTTCTTAATTTCCCTCCTCTATTACTCCCCCACCCCACCAAAAAAAAGAATCACTGTGTTAGAGGCCAACACTGCTTATAGCTGCCCTGTTGAGGGTTTTGAAAAAAATTCTATTCAATAATATTAACTCAGCAAATAGCTGAGTTGTTCTCCACGCCTGGCTTGGTGCTATGGGCTGGAAATGCAACAGTGAGCAAGACCAGATGCTATCTGTTTGTCACAGAGGACCATAGATATAAATAAAATAACCACACAAATGCATATCCAGTCTCAAATCAAGCATTGCTCTGAAGGGAAAGAACCTAGTTCTATGATAGATACAACAGTGGGTGAATAGCGTTTTGGTTTTGTATATTTTTAAATTTTTGGATAGGTAATATATTCATGTTCAAAAATTCAGTAGGATTATATAGCAAAAATTCCACCCCTCACAAATACCCTTACTCATACCTCCAGCTACTCCATGGAAGCTTTAAGTGTTTTACAGACTAGTGAATTGGCCTCCTAACAGATTAGGGGAAGAAGAGAAAGCTTACCTGAGAATATGAAACTTGAAATTTGAAACACGAATGTGAGTTAACTAAGTGAAGAGGAATGGAAGGGGATAGGGGGAAGCACAGAGGCAACAGCTTGTGCAAAGGCCCTGGGGCTAGAGACAGCATGATATATTAGAAAGAAAGCCTGTGTGGCTGGAGTCATGAAGCAAGGGGAGGGGACACCCAGGAAGCTACTGAGTGAGGAGTATGCTTTGCATTGTTGGCTTTAACGTAGAAGCCCTGGGAAGCTACGGAATGATGAAGAGAGATAACCTTCCCTCATAGTGTTTTTGGGAAACTATCACCCTGGCTATAGTATGGAGAATAGATTGGAAGGAAAAGCAGTTAATGGGCTTTTATTCAGCTCAGGTGAGAAACGGTATGGCTTGGTGGTGGTGATATATCTATATATTTTGCAAGAAATATATTGGCATGCAAGATTCTTGCTTGTTAACACAACATTTGTTTCAGTTTTCTCAACTGAGTGGAAGCAAAATCCATAATGAGTTTACTCAGAATGTAGTTAACACTTGGCTGTATTTTGTCCAAGCATGTAGCCCCACTGAAGGATAATTTAGCTCTTTGATGGACAAAGAGCTGAAGTCTCATACAACCCTGCTCAAAGTCATCTGGTTTAGACTCTCACCCGAGCACCCCAAAGCCATCTGGCTCCCTTCTGCGGGAGCCCTCCAGTGGCAGGAGGTTGTCACTGTTCCACAGTCACGACAGAAGGACCCTGTGGGTGATGTTCACCAATTAGGGAAAAAATAATTAAAACACCCGATGGCTCTGGCGGTTTTGATGCTCGTACACTGAGTTTTCCTTCTCTTCTGACCCCCAGGATGGCCTATTTTGAGGAGCAAGGAGGAGTGCCCTGTGGTTTCACCCGCCAGAATTCTGGCAACTCCATCTCCTTGGACTTCGAGCCCGACGCGGAGTACCAGTTTGTGGAGCGGTTGGAAGAGCGCTACAAGTGTGCCTTCTGCCACTCAGTGCTTCACAACCCCCACCAGACGGGCTGTGGGCACCGCTTCTGCCACCAGTGCATCCTGGCCCTGAGGTGAGCCGGCGGGGCCTCCGCTCCCGCCAGAAGCGGCCAGCGTGTTCCCGGGAGCGGCCATCTGTGGCCGCTCAACTAAGATCAGGGTTTCGGGAATTGCTGTGGTTGCCCACAGAACCACAAATTTGGGGACAGGCTTTCCCAGGGCCCTTCTCTGAGAGCCTGAGGAGTATAACCTTCATTTTCTTCCCACTATCCTATTGATCGTCACCTTTTCAGACCACACCTGTTTTGCACGCGAGGGCCAACCTCTGTGCACAGTCTACACCGGGAAGGACCTGTCTCCCAAGAGGGTCTTTCTTGTAGGCGCCCTGACCTTCCCCTGCCTTGAGGCAGGGCACAGAGGTGAAGTGTTAGAGGTTAAGTGTGAAACAGGACCCTCTAGAATCTTCTGTTCTAGTGGAGGAGACAGGTGGTGGTACAGTGTGATAGCATAGGACCGCCAAGGGAACATTGGCAGAGAACATTTGACTCTGTCTGCGGGACTCCCTCTTGGACTCACATCCTGGAGGATGAATGGGACTTTCAGGACTTTCACTGAGGAGGTGCTGAAATTGGGGTGCCAGAGGGCGCCTTCTGGAAAGAGGGAACAGCATGAGTAAAGATGGGGCCTGGCCTGCTCAGGGGGGACTTCAAGGGGTCAAGTGTGGCTGGAGTGCTGGGGCTGCTCTTAGAAAGGTTGTTGAGGTCAACCCTTAACTCTGGCTTCATTTTGACTTTTCTTTACAGAGAATTGGACACAGTCCCACTCTGCCCTGTAGATAAGGAGGTGATCAAATCTCAGGAGGTAAGACGATCCCTGGTTTGGGATGGAGCAGCCAGTGTCCTAGGTTGAACTGGACAGAGGAGTTGAAGCAAGAGAGCAGGAGGGGGACCCTTCCTTGGAGTCCAGATTCCTCTGCTGTGTGGTCAGGTTGGACCCCACTCCCACCCCTGTTCGAGAGAGGAGTTTTGGGTCCTTACTGAATCCCCAGGTCTTTTTACCCACATCCTCTTTACCCTCTTTCTATCCGAGCTCCAGTTACTGTGAGTTGCTTGCAGAAATGAAACATCCTATTTCCTGCAATTCACTTTCTCATCTGTTTAGTCTCTCAAACTTTCTTTTATTAAGTGTAATAATAGCTTTATTGAGATACAATGCATATGCTGTAAAATTTCCTTTAAAGTGTGCATGTTTCTGGGGTGTGTGCCTAGGAGCGGAATGACTGGGTCACGTGATAACTCTATGTTTAACATTCTGAGGAACCAGCTAGGTTGTTTTCCAAAGCAGTATTCTTTCCAGCAAGGTGTGAGAGTTCCTAATTTCTCTAAATCCCTGACAAAATTTGTTGTGATCCATCTTTTTTATTGTAGCCTTCCTAGGGGTTATAAGGAGAAGGAAATGGCAGCCCACTCCAGTGTTCTTGCCTGGAGAATCCCAGGGACGGGGAAGCCTGGTGGGCTGCCGTATATGGGGTCGCACAGAGTCGGACACAACTGAAGCAACTTAGCAGCAGCAGCAGCAGTGGTTATGAAGAGATACCTCATGGTTTTGAGGCTCTAGTGTTTGATGACATGGAGCATTATTTCCTGTGCTTGGCTGATTGGATATCTTCTTTGTAGAGATTTCTATTCAAATCCTTTGCCCATTTTTTTAAGTGGGTTATTTGTCTTTTTAGTAAAGGTATGTGTGCCTTCTCTTTGCTCTTATAATGCATTTTCCATAAGCCTAGCTGTACTTGTGTCTGTCTCACCCACTAGCCAGGGGTTGGCATACTACAACGTGGGATTTGTTGGGACTGATCCAGCCTGCCACCTGTTTTTGTATGGCCTGTGAGCTAAGAATGGCTTTTATATTTTTAAATCATTGAAAAAAATCAAAAGAAGGATACACAGGAACTCTGTACTGTTTTTTGCAACTTCTTGTGAGTCTATTTCAAAGTAAAAATTTATAAATCAAAGGAACAATGTTCTGTAACATGTGAAAATCATATGAAATTCACATTTGTGCCCGTAAATAACATCTTATCGGAACACAGGCATGCCCATTCACTTAAGTATTGTGTATAGCAGGCTGAATAGTGTCAACAGAGGACATTGCAACGTGGCTGACAAAGCTGAAAATAATTTACTCTCTGACCCTTTATGGAGAAAGTTTGCCAGCCCCTGGCTTGTGCTGAAACATAAGTCAGCAGAGCTTCAGTGATACCACCTGATGACTAATACAACGTTTACCCTGGGACAGGAAGTGGAAAGCATCGCCCCCATCCACAGCCCCACCTCCTGACCTTTGAGCATGTGGGGTCAAGTTCATCACCAGATTTCCCCCAGCTTCAGCCTACTGCAGTAAGCATTGAATTACCTGGCTTGTATGTCTGGTGGCCTGTCAGATGTATCTGAGACGGTCTTTTCTTATATGGTGGCGAATCTGGTATTTCCATTCCAACCACTGACTGGAAGTTTCCACCCAACTTTTGAGATGAACTGAAGACCAAATTAATAATAGATTCCTTCATGTTGCTCTAAAGCTTTGGAGTGTGTGAATCTATTATGTTTATCTTTTAGGTGTTTAAAGATAATTGCTGCAAAAGGGAAGTCCTCAATTTGTATGTGTTTTGCAAAAATGCTCCCAGATGTAATGCCAAGATTATTCTGGGACGATACCAGGTTGGTATTATTCATGAACAGTGTCTGCCATTTTCCAGTGTCATGTACTAAACACATTTTTATGTGTAAGTTCCTGGGCTAAGCGTGGTACATGGTTTTGGTGGGTGGCCCTCAGAAAATTTTTGTCTAGCAATACAGTTGGCTACAGTGTAGCATGCCAAGGGCTAAGGTATGAAATGAATCTCACAAGAAGAGATTCATTTTGTATGGAACACATGGAGAACATAACAATGTGTGCTAGACCTTGAATTACAGGTCCAGGTTCATTGATTCAAAAGAGAATGGCACATGCTGGGCAAAAGAAATGGTCGAGCCAAGGACACGTCATTTTGGAAAACTGTGAAGGACTTGGGATTCCAGGGCATGACTGCAGAAAGACATAGTTGTAAGGGGTCCCCTGCCTGGAAGCATTGCAGGTGCTGGGGTGGGTGTTTCCTGGCTGCTATGGGCCCTGCTCTCTTAGAAGTTATGATCTAAACGAAGATGACGCAGACCAGAACAGAGCTGGGATGCAGTGTGAAGGTGAAACGTGGGTAAGAGATGCGGACAAGCAAGGTATAGGGGAGGTGACAGGTTGTCAAGTTCCTTTCAGATGAAACTGCCCTCCGTTACTCTCCTATCCATCAGCGGAAAGCCGTTAAATGGGAAGCAGGAAACACGGCTTTGCCAGAGCAGGCCCAGGTCAGGTTCCATCACGCCATGAATGAATGTGAGGCAGACGTCTCTAGCTTCCAGGGAACTGCTTGGAGACTGCTGCAAGTTTCCCCTCCCACCCTCCCGTACCATGCTGTGGAATGTATTTCTAGTGATTCAGTCCTTTTCCCAGCATTCCTCCAAACCCCCAGGCACTGAGCTCAGAAATGCGTAGATGATTTCCCTGTTAACCCAAGAATTTCTTTGGAAGTTCACGAAAGGTTTTTGTGTTTTCCTGAGACAGTCCCTCACCACTTGTTTTGATAGTCAGGTCCTATAGTAGAGTCCTTTGACCAACTTGGTTGTCATTAAGCCTGAGAAGGAAATGAGGCTCAAATGGCCATTGGTCAGCTCTCGTGACCAGATCATCACCTTCTGGAGAATAGTGGATGGTTTCTCTTCACCTGTTTCTTTCGTATTAATATTTCCTCTTACTCCCTGTTCTCCGTCACCTGTGTGGTAAGCTGTAGGATTTCACAGGGTGCAGAGTCTTGATGAATGTTGACTGTTTTGGTGACAGCTGAGGGGTAGCATCCATGAATTTTGGAGATGTAGATTTCAGCTGTCACTGTCATTACTAGAGGCAAAGGAGAATAGCTATAATGTTTATTTACCTCCTGTAGAAAAACTATGTGCCCTTTTTTTTTTTCCTTCAGAAGAGGGGTCAGCAAACTATTTCTCTCAGGAGCCAAATAGAAAATATTTTAAACTTTGCCAGCCAGTGTCTGTCCCAGCTGCCTGACTCTGCCATCTTGGAGGGAAAGCAGCCATAGCCAACATGGGAAGAAATACTTGTTGGTGTTCTCAGTTACACCTTATTTACAGAAACAAGTGGTGGGCCAGGTTTGGCCCAAGGGCTGTAGCTTGTCAGCCCTGTTTTAAAGGATCTTGTGGTAGGGAACAAGCCCACTAGGATTTTGACACCTTGTCAGCATCACAGGAACTTGCAGTGTTATCCCCAGGTCTTGTTAAGACTGGCCTGCTTGTAAAAATCTGTAACATGAACAACACTGGACCGAACGTTGTCCGTGTCATCATTTTCTAAAGTGCTGGTTAAGAATGTCTCCCGACTTGACAGGGCTGACCCAAGCTTCTCCTGGGCCTGGGATTCTGATTCCTGAATTCCTCTCACTGCTCTGCTTTATTGCCTCTGGGACAGCTCCCTCTCCCTCGCTTTCCTTCCTCCAGTCCTTCCCCTTCCTTCACTTACTTAGGAGCTGGCCTTCTCTTCTTCCCTCTCAGCCCTCTGTTTCAGCTTTTACCACCCAGCGCTTCCCTGGTGGCTCAGCAGTAAAGAAAACACCTGCCAATGCTTGGGATGCAGGTTTGATCCCTGGGTAGGGAAGATCCCCTGGAGAAGGGCATGGCAACCCACTCCAGTGTTCTTGCCTAGAGAATCCCCATGGGCAGAGGAGCTTGGTGGGCTACAGGCCACAGGGTCGCAAAGAGTTGGACACAACTGAGTGACTAAACAACAACAGAGTGCAGAGATTTGGACTTGGTGCTGAGGGTGGGCATGGAGGGCGAAAAAAGAAATGACCTTGAGGAGCTGGTAAATTAATTGGCAGCGCTAAGGAGGATGTTCAAAGACTAACCTGAGAACGTGATCAGGTTAGTAGATGACCTAAGATAAACTCAGCATGCTTCCTTCATCACCCATCTTCGAAGCCCTGTCCTCCAGACCAGGCTGGCTTTCGCAGCCTCCATGCAGACAGCCCTCTCCATGCCCTGTCCTCAGCAGAGGCAGCAGGTGGTTCCCCCACCAGCCCTCCCAGCTGTCCTCCTGCTGGCCCAAGGTCCTCCCCACCTCCGCCCTCCCCAGGCCTGGCAGCCGCTCCCCTTCCCAGTGCCCTGCTCAGTGCCCCACTGGCCTGTGGTTGCCTGTTGCAGGACCACCTTCAGCACTGCCTGTTCCAGCCTGTGCAGTGTTCTAATGAAAACTGTCGGGAGCCAGTCCTTCGCAAAGATCTGAAAGAGCATCTGAGCGCATACTGCCAGTTTCGAGAGGAAAAATGCCTTTATTGCAAAAAGGATGTGGTAGTCATCAATCTACAGGTAAAAAAAAAAAAGGCATCTTTATGGGACTGAATTCTGCCTGAGTGGTCACAGTGAATCAGATGGGGTACCAGAAGCACTTTTCTGAATTTATTTTTGTGCAGAAAGAGGCCTAAAGAATAACTTATCTGAGGGTTCTATAAAAAGCTGAAAGCCTTCTTGGTAGGTCTCTTTTCATGTATCATTGGCAAAAATGCTGTTTGATTACCTGCTGAGTGTGAGTGGGCCAAGTGCACACTAGTAGCTGAGTCACAAGGAGGGGACCACACTCTTTGTCCTCAGGATGCTCTGACAATTGGCGAGGCAGGATGCAGGCGTAAGAAGAAAGTGTGGGTACCTTTTACATGTGCCAAAGAAGCCATGCCAGTGACGTGCATCATCTGTCCTCTGCCGGCCCCATGGCCTCTGCCCTTCTTTGGAATAATTGGAGAACTGAACTCGTTTATACTGAGAAAACAACCGTCAGGAACCTTTTTGCTGCTAGGCTGTACCTTCTTGTAGAGGATGAGCCACACTGCATAGGTCCCCAAGGGGTTATATGTGCACACACTCTGAGGGCATACAGGGAGCCTTTGGAAGCCAGGTTGCCTTTATTTCAGCACCCTTTCGTTGCTTCAGAATCACGAGGAAAACCTGTGTCCTGACTACCCAGTATCTTGTCCCAACAAGTGTTTGCAGACCATTCCAAGAACTGAGGTAAGTGTAAATAATTCTCTCAGTGATTTTACGTAAGATAAAGTTCAGTACTCATTACAGTGTGTGTTTGATAAAATCCCATAGGCGGGGGCCCGAGGCTTACCTTATCCTCATGATGGCCATGGTTTTGTCTTCCCTCACCTTCTCCCTGAGGATTCTTCTCCCTGAGAATTCTCTGTTTCCATGTTAGGCAGCCTCAGCTTGGCTTTTTTGCCTTCTGTTTCCTGTTTTCTCCTCAAGCTACCCTTGGCTCCCTGCTGACTGCAGTTATACCAGGTAGCTGGAGAGTCAGGATGCATTTCTATAGCCTGAGGCTGTCTGTTTCACAGGTGGATGAACACCTGGCCGTGTGTCCTGAAGCTGAACAAGACTGTCCTTTTAAGAACTATGGCTGTGCTGTAAAGGTATGGAGTGACTGTGTCTGTCTGCCTTCTGCTGTATCATTCATTTTACTCTGATTCCATTCAGGATGCAGGACATTCAGTGTCTGTGAAACTGTAAGACTGGCAATAACTAGTGGTTACCAGTAGGGAGAGGGAAGATGGGAGTAGGGAATTAAGAAATACTATGTATAAAATTAATAAGCTACAAGTATATATATAATGCACACAAGGAATACAGCCCATGTTTTATAATAACTATATATGGAATAGAAAAAAAAAGACTGGCAATTGTATTAGGGTTCTCCAGAGAAACACAACAATTAGTTTATATATACATAAAGTTCATAATACCTACTTTTTGAGGTTTGCTTATATCTGTGAAAATAAAAATGTGACCTGACACATTGACCTTGCAATTTTACTGCTAGGAATTTATTTCACAGATATCCTTTCATAAGTATGCAATGATCACACACCTAAACAAACACACATACACAGCAAATATATCTTGTCTATGAAGGATAGATTCCAAGAGCCTCGATGGATGTCTGAAACCATAGTACCAAACCTTATATATACTATGTTTTTTCCCCTATAACATACATATGATAAAGTTACGCATTTATAAATTAGGCACAGCAAGAGGATACCTGAATTGCCAGCATCATTTGGGGCCATTATTGAATAAATACGGATTACTTGACCACAGCACTTTGATATTGCAACAGTTAATCTGATAACCGAGACGACTAAGTGACTAATGGGTGGGTAGTATGTATAGTTTGGATACCTGGACAGTGGGATCACTCACCTCTGGGGCAGGATATAGCAAGAAGAAACAAGAGTGCATCATGCTACTCAGAACAGCTCACAATTTAAAGTATGAATTATTTTCTAAAATTGTCTATTTCTTATTTTCGGACCATGATTAACCATGGGTAACTGAAACCACAGATATCAAAACTGTGGCTAAGCTGGAACTACTGTATTTAGCAAAAAAATCCACAGAAGTGAAAAAAAAATATATATATATATATTCATATTTTGGAATACTATGCATCTGATAAAAAGCATGAGGTATATATTTTTTAAATTACTTACACTATGACCTCACTGTGTTGAAAATGTATGTATATCTTTGCTGACTCTGATGAGTGAGACTAGGGAATTGGATGTGGGGACAGAGAAAAGGGGACTTCTACTTTTCATTCTGCTGCTTGCTGTGTTGTTTGACACAGGCATGCTGCACCATGCTCAGTAGCTTCAGTCCTGTCCAACTCTTTGTGACCCTATGGACTGTAGCTGCCAGGCTCCTCTGTCCATGGGATTCCCCGGGCAAGAATACTGGAGTGGGTTGCCATGCCCTCCTTCCTCCAGGGTATCTTCCCAACCCAGGGAACAAACCCATGACTCCTGTGTCTCCTGCACTGCAGGTGGATTCTTTACCACAGAGCCACTGGAGAAGCCCTTGACCCCAGCATATGTTTCTCTTATTTTTTTTAAGCTATTTGAAAAACACCTTTAAAAAATCAGTGAAGAGTCCATAAATGTGTCACATATCAAACCACAATTGTCTCAGCTGCAGAAAGCATAGGGTTTATCTTCCTCACACATGAAACACAGAATTGCTTTCCAGCTCTAAAAGGATTCTTCTCTACAGTTAGGGTCCATCTCCCATTTGGATTCTATTTGAGGACTTACCTTAGTGCCAGAGCTGGGGATGGCTGGGGGAGTTGTGCTCTGGAAGAGGGCCAACCCTCAACTGAAGGGAAATTGATGATAAATGTTTACTTAGACTCTATGGGTCACCTGTACCATTTGCTTTTATTAGTTATAGAGGCAACCTGCAATGAAATTTTAAGGATCAGGGAAAAAGTAACCATTTGTTCTTGCAAACATATACTTTTATTTTGAGGGCAACAAATTTGCATGGGCTGAAACTACAGTTCAGTTCACCTTCTGCCCACAATAGCAAGACAGTGGTAAAAAGTGGTAGAGAAGTTTGCTCGGTAGGCTGATCAGTAGGTAACCCACCACCAGGGAGACAGGTTTTATATGGAATAGTTGAGAGCTGATGATAACTACACTCAGCCCTCAGTCATGTGCTCCTAGAGCAAGGAAAGGCTTCCCAGGTGGCACTGGTGTAAGGAATCTGCCTGCCAGTGCAGAAGATACAAGGACTTGGGTTCAATTCCTGGGTTGGGAAGATCCCTGGAGGAGGAAATGGCAACCTAGTCCAGTGTTCTTGCCTGGAGAATCCCATGGACAGAGGAGCCAGGCGGGCTACAGTCCATCGGGTCACAAAGAGTCAGACACGACTGAATGTCTGAACACAGCACAGGGCAAGGAAGGAAAGCAGCACTGAGAATTTTGATAGTGGCCTGACTCTCTGTGTCTTCTGGGTACCAAAGAATCGTAAAGATGTAAAAGGGGCCTGGAAGGGATCCTTTTCCCTGAAACCCACCTTGAGACAAGTCAGCAAAGTTGTTAAAGTTCAGCTTTAGCAGAATGTCCTGCCACCACCCTCATGTTGGAAGCCTTTCAACAACCTGACTCACGTTTCTCTTTGTCTTAAAGGATAAACGGGGGAACCTGCAGGAACATGAGCGTTCGGCCTTACGGGACCACATGCTTCTGGTTTTAGAAAAGAACTTCCAATTAGAGGAGCAGGTAATCAAGGGTTCAACTATAAAGGGAGGCAACAGAATTGCTGGGATTTGTACTTGTTGGCATTTTTATAGTCTCCTCTGTTTAAGTGGAAGTCCACTGGAGGTAGATGTTTTTCTACTAAGTGACCAGACAGACTCCTGGGATTAGAGCACATCAAGCTGGAAAGTGCCTTTGAGATCTTTGGGTCCAGCCCCCTCAACCAACAGATGAAATAACTAAATTCAAAGAAATTTTGGTGTGTTTATGACTTTAAGGGGCAGAATTCAATCTCAAACCCATGTCCCCTGATTGTCAGTCCAGTGTTCCCCAGGGTACTCCACACTGCCTCTCTGCAGCCTACCCACACACCTCTTGGTTATTCCCTAGTAGGAGCCTAGTAGGTGTTTGGCGTTTTTAAATGAAATCAGTATTACCCTGAAACAACGTTTGACTATCTGTTCTGGGCACTGTGGGTATTATACATTTTGTAATAAGTCTTAACTTACTAACTTTGCAACCTAATCAATGCATACGTACATATTTATTTCACTGAATTATTATTATTAAGTGAAATTATGTATGCAAATGCCAGCCGTAGTCCCTGGTATGTTCATAGTGGACAACATTCAATGCTGATTCTATTGAGTAATTATTCCAACAGTTCATCATTTTGTTAGGGCATCACAGAGGATCAGACTTTTAAAACCCTGGTAGGGAAGGAAACCGTCCATCTGCATAGAGGGTGCTAAATTTTATTGCTACAGGTTATTTTATGTTATCTGATTCCATATTAAAGTAGGTATATGAGTTTCAGGGTCAGATGGTGGAGAAAAATAGAAAGCCTGATTACACTGTAACTTTGGTAGAAGGCATGCTGCCTTGAGCCATTCCCAAGTTCTTTCTGTAACAGGTGCCTCCTTCACCTATCCGTTCATTCAACAAACATATGCCATGTGTCAGGCACAAGGCTAGTTGCTGCAGACACTGGGTCAGGGGAGAACCAGCACCTACCCTTGAAGATCTCACCAAAATGTAAATGTATAAGGTGCTGTCCCCATAGCACATGTGATGGGGGTGCCCCGTGCTGGGGTACAGAGGCTGTAGCAGTTTGCCCTGTGGGAGTGTGGAAGGCTTTTCAAGGTAAACATCTGAGCTGTACTGACTTGAAGAAAGAGACGGTCTATCAGTTAAAATGTTGTGGAAAGTGGATAGTCCAGAAGGGGAAAGTTTATGTGAAGACAGAGAGACATGATGGTTCAAGGAAGTGCGGTTCAGAGGGTGGAGAGACACCGGAGTGTAAGAGAGGGAAGGGCTGGAGGCTGGGTGTGCTGGGTCCAGACTGAAATGGCCTTCCATGTAAGCCAAGAAGTTTAGAAAACTATGCATTCAATGATTTTAAACATTTATTCATATTCTGCCCTATTTCAGAAAGGATTTAAGGGCCAGAGTTGGAACTAATGTTTGCCAGTATAAGGAGTCAACAGGTATTTTTAAATAGGAAGATACTTGGCCAGTTAATTGTTTGGTTAAGAATAAGACAGCTGCTGGTAGCAAGGAAGATGGATAGAAGGAGAGAAGAGAATGAAGACAGAGAAGCAGGCAGAAAGATGTTGCAGAAGAGCCTGGCAATTGCTGAGTGAGGGCCCTGGAGCCAGAATGCCTGGGTTTGAGACCTGCTTCAGCATATATGAGTTTGGGCAAGGTACTTAACCTCTCTCTTCCACAGTGTCCTCATTTGTAAAATGGGGTTGTAGTGAGGGTCAAATTATATATATATATATGTAATATATGTTATATATTACATATATATGTTATATGACATGTAACATATATTATATATATATGTTATATGACATGTAACATATATTATATATGTTCTTGAACAAGAACATATATTTATATGCTCTTAGCACAGTGCCTGGCACATAATAAGCAGTTCAGTATTAGGTGGAAGCAAGGTACTGGAGGTGGTGGTGGGTGGGGGTGAAGGTGAAGGTGAAGGCGTGACCATAGCTCTGTCAGTGGGTAGAGAGAGGGAGGGCTAAGAGACATTTGCAGGTTGGAGTCATGTGCTGTAGCTAAGTCAGGGAACGCAGCAGTGTTATTAACCGAGATGGGCCCTACAAACAGGAGTGGGTTAGAGGTGGGGGAGGAGAGGTGAGGAGGAGACACTGAGCTCGCTTCTGGTCAGGACGGTCTGGTGCGCATGGGATGAGGGCGGAGATTATAAGCAGAAGACTCTGGAGCCAGAGACCAGATGGCTGTCGTGGCCATTTGTGCATTCGTTTATAAAACACGTATCAAATGCCTGCTGTGTGCCAGCCACTGTGAGGGGCTTTGGTGACATGTAGCCTCAACAATTTAGTGGAGAAAAAATGACCAAAATAACCAAAAAGGCAATAGGAATCATGAGGGTAAGTTATATACTGGAATATGGTCAGGATGTCATGTAACTTAAGAGGTGGCCTAGGTAGGTGGTACTAGTGTGGAAATACTTTCTGGGAGGATATCCCCTTGAGTGATGCTTAAAAAGTGGTTGTTTCTAGATGAAGGAGGAAGTGACTGAGCACACGGCCTGAAATAGAAGGTGTGTAGTGTGTGAACGGGCATGAGGCTGAAAGGGTGACCTGGGCAGATTGTACAGGGCCCTGTATGGCTGTAAAGAAGTCCACTAGAGATGCTTAAGTAGGAGGGATGACAAGACCAGATTTGTCACTTCGTATTCTTCTGGTCACAGTATGAAGTATGATTTGGAGGCAAACAAGGCTAAAGACAGAGGGGAATGTTCATTCATTCATTTAATAAATATTTACAAGCACCTACTGGTGCCAGGCACCAAACCAGTTGCTGGAGTTCCAGTGGACTATAGGACCCATGCCAGTCCAGCTCCGTAGAGCTTCTCTTCAGGTGTGTGTGTGTGAGGGACAGTGTATGACTGGCTAAGAGGCTATCATAGCAGCCCAGGTGAGAAACAGTCCAGGCTGAAACAGGTACAGTGAGAAGTGGTTGTAAGAGTTGTTTCGTTTTGTGTCAGGAGTTAAAGTTGGCAGATATTGCTGACTGAATGGATGTAGGGGTAAGAGAAGGCTGTCTAGGATCACTCAGAGGTTTTTAGTTGTTTCCCTCAAAGGGATTACAAATTCGGACAGGCGGTGTGTTTTGCCTGCCACTTGTCAGCAGTATACTAGGCAGGTTGAACTCTCTGGCTCTGTTTCCTTATCTATGAAATGAGGCTGACCCTTGTATCCAACTCATGGGGTTCTTTGAGGATTAAAAGAGCTAGTTAATATAATAACTGGATAGTAAATTGCAGCTATTACTGTTGACACCGTGCAGACAGCATCTAACGTGGTGTGGTGATCCGAACTCTGTGGTTGTTTAGTAGCAGTAGTTAGTCATGTCCGACTCTGTGCAACCCCATGGACTGTAGCTCACCAGGCTCCCCTGTCCGTGGGATTCTCCAGGCAAGAATACTGGAGTGGGTTGCCATTCCCTTCTCCGGAGGATCTCCCCAACACAGGGATTGAACCCAGGTCTCCTGCATTGCAGGCAGATTCTTTACCATTTGAGCTACAGGAAGTCCTAGGTGTTTAGTAAGTACGTACTAAATGAAAGACAAGAACCAGTTCAGCAAATTTAATCAAGTGATGTCACTAGCATGGGATGATCCCTCAAAGTGGGTTACACACAGCAGAGGCTGGCGAGAAATCTGTGGATCTCTCTTTTTTTGAAGTACCTTCAAACGTTTTCTTAGAATTATATAGTAATCTACCTGTAAATATTTTCTATAAATATGTATATATATTTTTCCTTAACATACTTTCTTACCTGTAGTCTTTTCCTAGAACTATATTCAAATTATTTTAACTTGTCTGCATGCATTTAAATTACTTCATTCATATTCCTGTTATTAGATTTCTGACTTATATAAGAGCCTAGAACAAAAAGAAAGCAAAATCCAGCAGCTAGCAGAAATGGTAAAGAAATTCGAAAAGGAGTTCAAGCAATTTGCACAGTTGTTTGGCAAAAATGGAAGCTTCCTCTCAAATATGCAGGTGAGAAATGGCCTTTCTATTCATAACCCAGATTTAACCTCACAGCCAGTTAGCTTTTTAACTAACTTTTTAAATGGAGAAACTAACTTTTTAAATGGAGATAATTCCAAAGGTGCAAAGCTAAGACAGTACAAAGAACACCTGTGTGTTCCGCACCCAGATTCACTCGTCGACAGTGTTCTGTCCCGTTTGCTTCCTTCATCCTGTCTCCCCTGCCTCATCCCAACCCTGTCCTTAGCCCCCATCCTGTCCCTGTCTCTCTCTCTTTGTGGGTGTTCTTTCTGAACCCTTTGAGAGTAAGCCGCCTATTATAGCCCTTTACCCCTACACGCTTCGCAATGTATTTCCTAAGAATAGAGATCTTTTACATAACCCAGTGCACTTAGCCATGCCAGTACACGTTTGCACTGGTACGGTACTTTTACACAATTTATGAGGGTTGTCACTATTGACCCAATATTTGTCACTTGACTTCAGATTTATTGAGCACATCTGTAGTTCTGCATTTTGCAGTCAACAAAGTAAAACTATTAATTCCTTTGGGAAGAAAATGCTTTACACATTACTAAAATAGAGCAAAAATTACTTTGTAAATCATGACTGTTAAGTAACCATAAACAGATTTCTAAAGAATAATGTCTTTATTGTGATTTTAAAATTTATAGTGCAAAATATTTCATAATGTGATATGGGCAATCTTTTTGAGGATTATACCAGAAAATGTAGGCCATGTCATTTCCATACTTTGTCCGCATACTGTATGGATGTGTGTGTGTTTGCGTATAGCAAAAAGGAAATCCATCAATTGTTGTTATCTTAATTCTGACCTTTTTCTAACACAAAAACCAGTCAAGAGTGAAGACACTGAGGGCGGGAGAAATGTAGTTTTGTTTAATCCCTTCCATCTAAAGAGAGCAACTAAGTGTTCAGGCCTTATCTTGGGGCACTGAGTACCACCTGCCGTGCTCAGACCAGAACAGATGGGCCTTCTTCCAGCACATTCTCTGCCCTCTCGCAGAGCGGGAGTGAATCAGAAGCGTTGTGACGGAGAAGGAAGTGATAAGGCAAGAGGACAGACAGGGAGAACATAAATACAAAGATAGGCTAAAGAACCAAGAGGGGAAAATCCAAGGGAGAAGTAAGACTCAGGTGAAGAACAGTTCAAAGATTTGAAACAGGAGCCAAGATACTGTAGAGCGGGGAGGAAGGTATTAGGTGATTCATCTCTCTGACATCCTATCCTCTCTCTTCTGAACCGTGCATTTTTTTCACTGCATTAATTGGTTAATTCAAGGTGAAATGTTTGAGATGAAAAAATGTGATCTCAAAGAATCATTCATGTTTTTTTGACGTGTTGATCTATTTTGTACTGAAAGGTTCTTGCCAGTCACATTGACAAGTCTGCTTGGCTAGAAGTTCAGGTGCGTCAGTTACTACAAATGGCTAACCAGCAACAGAGTAAATTTGATCTGAAGCCTTTGGTGGAAGCAATTGATACAGTGAAACAGAAAATCACCCTGCTGGAAACCAATGACCAAAGACTAGGTATGTCTAATGTCTTCTGCTTCCCTTCTCGTGCTTCATGACTTCTGCATGTGTTCACAGAAACAAGAAAATGGGCCAGTGGAGAGGCACAGCCATCCAGGGTCCACAGTGCTGAGTCTGGTATTTGTGAAGCAGAACAATATGAGGTTCTGGGCACTCAGACAAAAATGATGAAGGGCCCTGAGTGGGAACTGGAACAAGGACAGGGTGGAAACAGGCCAGGAAATTCCAAGAATAGGGAATGATGGTTTGTTAAGGAGAGCAGACAATGAGAAAGCTAGGGGAAAGATGTGGTAGGGAACATTGTTTCAAGTATAGAAAAGCAGAGACACGTTTGGCTATTTGAAAGCATCCCAGTTAGAATGTAGTGGGGCTTACCATGCCAAAGCCTGCTAGACGCGTGCTGAGTGGGTCTTCTCTACACTTCAGGGAGCTTCAGTTCAAGAGGACGCATTGGGGTTTTCTTGGGGCCAGTCTTTCCAAGACATGAGAATCATGGAGTCAGTATTATTAACATGGATGTCACATTGGTGGACATTGAATTCAGTTCGTTTTGGGAATGTCAGAATTCTATTGATTCTCTTTGGATAACCAAATTTCATTTTGGGCATATTTGAAAGACAGCTTTAAGGCCTTCAGAATCTTTTTTTCTTTGCAGTTGTTTTGGAAGGGGAGACTAACAAACATGATGCCCACATTAATATTCATAAAGCACAGCTGAATAAAAACGAAGAGCGATTTAAACTGCTAGAAAGCGCCTGCTATAACGGAAAGCTCATCTGGAAGGTGACAGACTACAAGCTGAAGAAGAAGGAGGCGCTGGACGGACACACAGTATCCATCTTCAGCCAGCCCTTCTACACCAGCCGGTGTGGCTACCGCCTCTGCGCTAGAGCCTACCTGAACGGGGACGGGTCTGGGAAGGGGACGCACCTGTCTCTGTACTTTGTGGTGATGCGAGGGGAGTTTGACTCACTGTTGCAGTGGCCGTTCAGGCAGAGGGTGACCCTTATGCTTCTGGACCAGAGTGGCAAAAAGAACCACATTATGGAGACCTTCAAGGCGGACCCCAACAGCAGCAGCTTTAAGAGACCCGACGGGGAGATGAACATCGCCTCCGGCTGTCCTCGCTTTGTGGCTCATTCCACTCTGGAGAATGCCAAGAACACCTACATTAAGGATGATACCCTCTTCTTGAAAGTGGCTGTGGACTTAACTGACCTGGAGGATCTCTAATCATTGCTTCTGGAGGGATAAAAGGACTCCTTGAATCCAGAACCTGTGGTTAATGTAGGGACTGAATCTGGGCTCAGTACATATTTGTACTTGGCTTTTTGTCCTTAACGTATGAAGTCATTTTAAGGTTTCTCAAGTGCTGTCTTCTTTTTACATTTTATTGTCCCAGTTTGAAACTTATAATACTCAGACTATCTTCTCATTATTTATATTTTTATATCTCTTCAAAGACGTTAACTTCCTTAAACGTAAGGACTGAAGCATACCTCTTTAACTGGTGCTTAGTGTGGGGTCTCAGGGTCTCAGTCTTCTATAATATTAAATGTCTTTGAGGACACAGATGTATTAGTAGAACTTCTAATCGAAAGTGTTTTGGTATTTTTATATTTGGCCTGTGGATTCTAGAACTGACCTTAAGCCTACAAAAGCTATCTTTTAGGGTAGGCTATTTCAGTTGAGTAGTTAAGTAGGGTGGTTGTTGTTATTTAGTCACTATGTCATGTCCAACTTTTTGCGACCCTGTGGACTACAGCCCACTGGGGTCCTCTGTTTGTGGAATTCTCCAGGCAAGAATACTGGAGTGGGTTGCTATTTCCTCCTCCAAGGGATCTTCCCAACACAGGGATTGAACCTGTGTCTCCTGCATGGCAAGCAGATTTTTTTACCTATGCCTCCAGGGAAGCCCAAGTAGATGGGTAGTGTACTTCAAAGTCAGTATACCCAGTTTGGATCAGACTTTTTTGGGTTAAATACTGTATTGTGGAAGCTACTACACTTTTAATACTTTCATGAAATTTACCAGTAGTCAGCAAGCACAGTTTTGCAAGGCTGCATAAGAACTTGTGAATAAAGTAAGTATTTTCATTCTTCCTGCTGAAGTAAAGCAGAAAACACTGCATAGTATATATAGAGAGAGATACAGCCATCCAGCTAAAGTTATTAGGTCAAACCACATGACAGAACTATTTACAAACAAAATGATCAAGTGTTAGCAATTTCAGAAGATTCAACTTAATATATACATACATGTTTAAACATAGTTTACAGATATTTTGGTAATTATAGCAAATTAATATTAGGATGGGCAGAATTTAGTATATGATGGAGAAAGTGTCATATATGGATAAGAGGAATTAAAACCTAGGGATAACACCATTAAAATTTCCTCTGGAAATCAGAACTCCCATCTGAAATCGATGGCTAAGAAGAGTGTCTTTTTCTTTTTGAGTAGAATTTTGAGTTCATAAATTGGTTTGAAAATTGGCGTTTATGTAAACTTACGATGTTTCTTGTCAGAGCCCTGAGTACTTTGTGAAGAACAGAAAGCACGTGTTCTTCTATGTCTATCCGTATGGGTCTGAGAGTGTAAATACAAGTCTACACAAAGCCCTCCTGACTCTTGACATGGTGGTAGTAGTTTAGTCGTGTCCGACTCTTGCAACTCCATGGACCAGAGTCTGCCAGGCTCCTCTGTCCGTGGGATTTCCCAGGCAAGAATACTGGAGTGGCTTGCCATTTCCTTCTTCAGGGGATCTTCCTGACCCAGGGATCAAATCAGCGTCTCCTGCATTGGCAGGCGGATTCTTTAGTGACCGAGCCACCAGGGAAGCCCTGACTCTTGATAAGCCTGAAGTGAAGTCACTCAGTCATGTCTGACCTTTGCAACCACATGGACCGTAGCCTGCCAGGCTCCCATCCATGGGACTTTCTAGGCAAGCATACTGGAGTGGGTTGCCATTCCTTTTTTCAGGGGCTGTTCCCGAACCAGGGATCGAACCTGGGTCTCCCGCACTGCAGGCAGACTCTTTACCGCCTGAGCAACCAGGGAAGCCTAGACTCTTGATAAGCCTGAGCTTAACCCAAAACTACCCAGTTTTCCTGGGCCTTCACTCTTGTTATGCCATTGAGCACTACCCACACTAGGCTGGCTCCCTTGAGCGTGTACAGGCAAGCACACACGTTACAAATCTTGATCAGTTGACCTCACAGAAGCAGCATGATTGATACCAGTGACTTCTGGAATAGTTGGAACTTTCTTCCTCTCTCCCTGTGAAATTTTCAAGATATCAAAGACTCATACTACACAAATCTTCCCAAAGGGTTAAATTCAAAGCCCTGAGTTCACAGAAGAAATCTGGTAGAGAACCACCCTGCAGGTGCTGGTGAACTCGGGTGCAGCTGGCGGTCAGCCCATCCTCTCAGGCAAAGTCAGCAAGTCTTTCTGTAGACCACACAGCTGGATGCTGGTGGTTCTGTGTGCTGGTCCGCAGTGTTTCTCATCTGGTCCAAAGTCATCCTTGTGTTCTGAGGAGCAGGAAGAGCACACTGTTGTGACTAGTTTTAAGCCTTTGATGTGAAAAACATTTCAAAGTGAATTTATCAAAACACTGATTTTGTGTTTTAACCAACTTCTCTACATGAAAAGTATGACTTATGGCATGGTTTGCTTATAAGCTCAGAGTCCCTTCATCATTCAAACAGTGAACACAGAACAAGGTATTCTATAATAAAAAGCACTTCTCTCTCACAAAATAAGAGTTGTGAATTTTGTTGTAAGGAAATTGATCCACGGAAATTATTTTTCCATTTTTATGATCCAAACAGTTATTTTTATTCTGTATCTGTAAGGTTTAAATTTATTCCACTTTGGCCTGATTCAGTTTCTGATGAAAAGAAAACGACACAGCAGGCATAAACGGGGAGTTAACAACCTTGAGAAAGGTGCGTGCAGGATTCAAGGAGGGTATGGAGGTGGAGTACACACTCACACACCTCAACAGATCTGAATTCTGACGCTTGGTCTCCAAATATGATGATTTCAGAGAAACAAGAAATAGTCACAGGGTCCATTCCCAGCACCTATCTTGAACACACACAAATGGAACAGAGTGCCACGAACCCTTTGTGGAGGCCCTTGGACAATCAGTCCACGCTGCAACAACCTCTTTTCTCTTGAAAGTGGTTGCAGACATGGGCCTTCACCTTACATAAGAATTCTGAGAAAGCTTTGATGGATGCACAAAAGAGGACTTGGGTGGTGAAATTCCCTGGAAACATCACATTTTAGGGAGGAGGAAGAGCAGCCTGCCAAGCACTTGGAGAAGAGGTCAGAGATCAGAGTTAGACACCAAGGGAGATGGGAAGAGAAGTGAATGTCAGCAGGGCCAAATCCCCGCTGAGAACAGCAGTCACTTCCAGGGCACTCCACAGCATCCTTGAACTCCTCATCTCCCTGAAGACTCCTCTGTCCAAGTACCTGCTGAATATCTAAGCACAGAGGTCGCGTGAGTACCTTCAAGTACACTTCACCAAAACTGAATGGGAGGTCTCCACACTCTCCACCACCACCAACCCATGACTCCCGTGTGTGTTCTCCCTCGGGGAGTGACGTAAGCATCCATGCCAGAGCTTGGACACTGTGGATTCCCCCCGACTTTCCCCATCCAGTCGCCCAGCCAGTGTGCCAACTGAACCTCCAAACAATGTCTTAAAACTATTTCTACTATTCCATATCCCTCCTGTCTACTACTGCCCTGTTTGCTGGCCTACAGTTTTTGCTTCACAACTGTTCTCGCTATATTTTCTTTTGCCTCTTTCAGATCCAGCCTCACATTGACACCCAATAATCTCTAAAATGAAAATTCAAGGGTGACTCCCCACCTCACCCACCCACTGTGGCTCCATCACCCACAGGACTCCAGCCTCCCTGGCCTGGCAGGCAAGGCCCTGCATACCTGCTTCAGCCTCTCCAGCCTCACCTCCTGACCATTCTGCCTTGATTTAGCAACAGCATACTAAGCCATTTTGACGTTTGTCTGTGCTTGTGCTCATTTCTATCTAGAATATTCTTCTCCATCCTCACCTCCTCCATTGCCTGGTGGATTCTTGCTCTTTAAGATTCTGCTTTGGCCTCACCTCTCCAAGATGCCTTCTCAAACTAGCCCTTACTCCCTTGCACTCAACCCCTACCCTCCACTAGGCCAGGAGCCCTTGCTCTGAGCTGTATACCTCCTTGTCTATAACTCACTTCCTGTACTTTTCTTTTTTCCCAGAAAACAAATGTTAACTGACTATATTTTTGTCAGATTTTACTTTAGCTGCAAATAAAACAGATGTCATCCTTGTCCTCATAAAACATAATCTGGAGATCATCACAGCAGTGAACCAAAATGCCCACTGTGTGCATGTTCCCAGTTGTCCGGATAGACTTTGCCTCCTAACTTCCCCCGCCTCCACTCACTGCCAGAAACATGTATCTCTCAGACCATTCTGCATATTTATGATGCTAAATAAGAGAATAGGCAGAAAACACTTGAAGGGAGAGCCCAAGGTGAAATTTATAAAGAAAAGCCAAAGCAGCCCACTTAAGTGGGACTGGGGAGAATTAAAGAACAGTTCAATGGGAACTGATGCTTTTATTCTTCCAAGAGACCCATGTTAAAGACTAGAATACATGTTTATCAAAATGGATTAAAGACCAAAATGTAAGGCTGGATACTAAAAAACTCTCAGAGGAAAATATAGGCAGAACACTCTTTGACATAAATCATAGCAAGACCTTTTCCAATCCACCTTCTACAATAATGAAAATAAAAACAAAACTTAACAAATCGGACTTAATTAAACTTAAAAGCTTTCGCACAGCAAAGGAAACCATAAAACGAAAAGACAACCCTCAGAATGGGAGAAAATATTTGCAAAGGAAGCAACTGACAAGTGATTAATCTCCAAAACATACAAGCAGCTCATGCAGCTCGATATCAAAACAAACAACCCAATCAAAAATGGGTACAAGACCTAAATAGACATTTCACCAAAGAAGACATACAGATGGCCAACAAACACATGAAAAGATTTTCAACATCACTAATTATTAGAGAAATGCAAATCAAAACTACAATGATATATCACCTCATACCAGTCAAAATGGCCATCATCAAAAAATCTACAAACAATAAATGCTGGAGAGGATGTGGAGAAAAGGGAACACTCTTGCACTGTTGGCAGGAATATAAATTGGTTACAACCACTATGGAGAACAGAATGGAAATTCCTGAAAAAAAACAAAAATAGAACTACCATATGACTTAGCAATCCCACTTCTAGGCGTGTATCTGGAGAAAACCATAATTCAAAAGCATGCGTGCACCCCAGAGTTCATCACAGCACTATTTACAATAGCAAGGGCATGGAAGCAAGCTAAATGTCCATCAGCAGAGGAATGGATAGAGAAGATGTGGTATATATACAGTGGAATATTAGCCATAAAAAGGAATGAAATAGTGCCATTTGCAGACATGTGGATGGACCTAGAGATTGTTATACAGAGTAGAGTAAGTCAGAAAGAGAAAAACAAGTGTTGTGTAATATCGCGTCTATGTGGAATCCAGAAAAATGGTACTGATGAACTTGTTTGCAAAGCAGAAATAGAGTCACAGATGTAGAGAACAAACGTATGGTTACAAAGGGGGACAGGCAGGATGGGACAAATTGGGAAATTTGGACTGACGCATATACACTACCATGTATAAAACAACTGATGAGAACCTGGGCTTCCCTGGTGGGTCAGAGGGTAAAGAATCCGCCTGCAAGATGCCTGGGTTCAATCCCTGGGTTGGGAAAATCCCCTGGAGGAGGGCATGGCATCCCACTCCAGTATTCTTGCCTGGAGAATCCCCATGGACAGAGGAACCTGGCGGGCTACAGTCCACAGGGACACAAAGAGTCAGACACGACTGAGCAACTAAGCACAGCACGATGAGAACCTACTGTAGAGCACAGAGACCCCTACTCAGTGCCCTGTGGTGACCTGAGTAGGAAGGAAATCTGAAAAGAGTGGATATGTGTACACACATAATGGAGTCACTTTACTATAAAGCAGAAACTAACAGCACGTTGTAAGCGACTATACTCCAATAAAATTTAACTTTAAAAAAAAGACTAAAATACATGTTAAGACTCTGATGCTGGGAGGGATTGGGGGCAGGAGGAGAAGGGGATGACAGAGGATGAGAAGGCTGGATGGCATCACTGACTCGATGGACATGAGTTTGAGTGAACTCCGGGAGTTGGTGATGGACAGGGAGGCCTGGCATGCTGCAATTCATGGGGTCGCAGAGAGTCGGACATGACTGAGTGACTGAACTGAACTGAACTGAAAATACATGTTTAAGTTATTTTGGCTGTTTGAGTCACACTTGCTTGAATACAACTCCTTAGACCTTAGACTCTGGCTCCAGGATAAGTATAGAACAATACAAGTTGTGATAAATGCCCTCAAGAAAATGACAGACTACAGTGAAGGAGTAATGGCTTTGGATGGGGAGGATATGTACACACTCTGGGTTGTCAGGGAAGGTAACATGATAGTCAGTGCTCGGGTGACATGTTTCCTGGCTGCTTAGCACTTTGGAACACCCTTATAAAATCTGAGCAATTTCCTGTGAGGAAGCTTGCCTCCTTGACCTCCTTTGCAGCACAGGAAAGTGGCCCAGGTCCCAACCATCAGGCAGTGAGGCAAAACTTCAACTTGAAAGATGAAGTTGGAAAGACTCAACTTCTTTTTTTAAGGTTTGCCAGATTCTGACTTCCCAGTGGTGAGTGGACTGGAGGCAGAGTTTCTGGAAGCCCGTCCTTACTTCTGTAGGTTGTGTTTCTAGAAGCTGTGTTGTTGCTGTCAAATGACTGTGGCCACTGTGATGGATTTTTGCTGTTGCCTCTTGTGTGTCTTGGTGTCACACCTGGCTGTGCTATATTCACAGCCGGCCTCTGTGGTCTTCCTGGAGCTTCTGTGGGCAACATAATGTTAAGGAAGGCCCTGTCACATTCAGAATGGATCCTGTGGTTTGTAACTAACCAAGTTTGTAACTTGATTCAGTTTGTAACTGAATCAAGCTGAGACCTGAAAGATGAGTGAGCCCTGAGGGGAGCAGATGGTATGAGAATTCGGGGCAGAGGGCACCAAGGAATAAATAAAGAATTGTTTTAAGGAGCTGAGATGAGGCCAGTGTGGTGGGAGCCCATTAGAAGAGGGAAGGGTGACACCTGACGAGGTTAGAAGTGGAGGCAGTGCCCAGAATCTAGTGCTGAAGTCACGGTGATGAGGTTGTGGTTTATGTGAAGTGCAGTGAAAGTTGACCTGATTTGGGCTGGGGAAGGCATGATCTGATTGACGTGTTCTAAAAAAATGCTCTGTGTAGAGCACAGATAAGAAGGGGACACAGAGGTCACAGGGAAAGTATTAAGGTTACACCATACCGCAGTTCTTTTCACAAGTCTGTGCCCTTCCTAGATCACAAACCCCTTGAAGGCAAACACCATGTCTATTTCAAGTGCATGAAAAGTGCTCAGTGTATTACACAGAATTGTGCATAAACACTAATGCACAGAATCTTTGTAACAAATCTGTTAGGCAGGTATAATGCCCATTTCATAGTTGAAAAAAACTGATGATTAGAGAGAGCTATGTGCTATGTACTAAGTACTGTCCTAAGAATTTTACACACCCAATATGTATTAACATGCAAATCCTCTCAGCAATCTTATTGGGTATATGCAATTTTATCCTTGCTTACAGATGAGGCAATGGACACAGAGAAGTTATGTAATAAACTCTAGTTTACACAGCTAACAAATGGTAAAGCCAGGATCTGAATCCAGGCAGTCTGACTTCAGAGGCTCCACTCTTACTATGCAAGGCTGCCTCATATGGGTACTGATTAACTCTACATGCTGCTAAAAATATATAAAATTAAATGAGTTAAAATATAATAAGAATAACCACTGGGATAAAGACTGAATGTTTAACTTCCAAACCATTAAAGAAAAAAATAAACTGGAAAAAGAAACATCAAACCAAACACAGAAGAGATGAACACAACAGGAAGTATGATACACAGAAAAAACAAGTTAGAATTAAACCCAAACACATAAATAACAACGAGTGAAGTTTTACTATTAAAAGAGGAAATATCTCAAACATGGGGGACACAGGTATATGCTTTTAAATATTCATCTAAAACAAAGCAGAACAACTAGGTATATATTCAGAGATGCTCTTGCACAAGCCCAGAAGCCACATATAAGAGTTTCCTCCAGGATTGTCTATAATAGCAAAGAACAAGGGGGAGGAAAAGCTCCCAGCAAACAAGGGATGCCATGGGCGTGGAGCATCACATGGCTGGTGGAAGGGTAAACTGCTGCTAGTGCTGGAGAACAATATGGCAATTTCAAAGAAAGTTGAATTGTACAATTTCATTTCTAAACATGTACCAAAAAATTCTTGCCATGGGCCCAGTAAGACGTGTACAAGTATGGCCATTAATTCATACCATAATGGCATAAATCAGGAATCATTAAATTACTAGCAACAGGAGAATGGATAAATTGCTTTATAGTCCTATGATGCTCAGCACTTAAGATAAAAAAAACTAGAAACACATGAATCAACATGAATAACTTTCACAAATACAACAAAATTTACACAATGGTATCATTTATGTTAGGTTTAAAAAACATATGAAATAATCAGATCAGATTAGATCAGATCAGTCGCTCAGTCGTGTCCGACTCTTTGTGACCCCATGAATCGCAGCACGCCAGGCCTCTCTGTCCATCACCAACTCCCGGAGTTCACTCAAACTCACGTCCATCAAGTCAGTGATGCCATCCAGCCATCTCATCCTCTGTCGTCCCCTTCTCCTCTTGCCCCTAATCCCTCCCAGCATCAGAGTCTTTTCCAATGAGTCAACTCTTCGCATGAGGTGGCCAAAGTACTGGAGTTTCAGTTTTAGCATCATTACTTCCAAAGAAATCCCAGGGCTGATCTCCTTCAGAATGGACTGGTTGGATCTCCTTGCAGTCCAAGGGACTCTCAAGAGTCTTCTCCAACACCACAGTTCAAAAGCATCAATTCTTCGGCACTCAGCCTTCTTCACAGTCCAACTCTCACATCCATACATGACCACAGGAAAAACCATAGCCTTGACTAGACGAACCTTTGTTGACAAAGTAATGTCTCTGCTTCTGAATATGCTATCTAGGTTGGTCATAACTTTCCTTCCAAGGAGAAAGCATCTTTTAACTTCATGGCTGCAGTCACCATCTGTAGTGATTTTGGAGCCCAGAAAAATAAAGTCTGACACTGTTTCCACTGTTTCCCCATCTATTTCCCATGAAGTGGTGGGACCAGATGCCATGATCTTCATTTTCTGAATGTTGAGCTTTAAGCCAACTTTTTCACTTTCCACTTTCACTTTCATCAAGAGGCTTTTGAGTTCCTCTTCACTTTCTGCCATAAGGGTGGTGTCATCTGCATATCTGAGGTTATTGATATTTCTCCTGGCAATCTTGATTCCAGCTTGTTTCTTCCAGTCCAGCGTTTCTCATGATGTACTCTGCATATAAGTTAAATAAACAGGGTGACAATATACAGCCTTGACGAACTCCTTTTCCTATTTGGAACCAGTCTGTTGTTCATGTCCAGTTCTAACTGTTGCTTCCTGACCTGCATACAGATTTCTCAAGAGGCAGATCAGGTGGTCTGGTATTCCCATCTCTTTCAGAATTTCCCACAGTTTATTGTGATCCACACAGTCAAAGGCTTTGGCATAGTCCATAAAGCAGAAATAGATGCTTTTCTGGAACTCTCTTGCTTTTCCCATACAATACTGTATGTTATATTCATATATATATATATGAAATATATATGAAATATATGAAAGCTTATATTCATATATATATATGAAATAATACTATATGATATATATATATACATATATATATATATATATATGAATATAAGCTTTCATGGGAATGACAGAACATCCTTTGGAGAGGAAGAAAGGGAGAATGAAATTGCAGAAAGGTTCCCAGGAGGCTCTAACTGAATAGGTAAGATAAAATCTGAAGCAAATATGGAAAAGTGCTAAAATGCAGTAGTTAGGTGGCTGGTATATAAGTGTTCATTATATTATTCCCTGTAACTTTATACATGTTTGTAACATTTCATATTAAACATTATAAAGACTGAGCTTTCTACAAAGAACAAAATAAACCAAAGAAATAAGATGGAAGAACTTAAAGAAAGCACATTAATGAAAGAGGAAAATATTCTACGATAGAGGTTATCAATAAAATAAAGTTGATTCAATAAACCTGATAAAGAAAAAAAGACATCAATATGTAAGAATGAATTAAGAACAATATGAGATCAAAAATTTTAATATCATATACAATTTAATACTGTTTGAAAATGTAGATGAAATGGGTACTTTCCAGAGGGGAAAAAAAAACAAACAAACTTATCCCTTAAAAAGTCACCACATCTTGATGACTTTAAACATCAGTTCTTCAAAACCTAAGACTAACAGACTAAGACTAACCAGAACAACAAGGGAAGCCTTGAATTCCCGGAGAAATAACCCCACCTTTCTCAATGGTACGTCTCCATATTATACAAGTACCGTATCTGGGCAAATCTACCGAAAACTTTGCCATCTGGCGACAGTCTATTACAGATTTGAAACGGAATCCCAAGCAAGTTCCGGGGAAACGTTGCCGTCTGGTGACAACCTGTGACAGAACCCGCCCCCGGTTTGAGGTAACTGACGAGTGGGCAAACAGTCTCCAGTCAGCCCGCGAGCAGCCCCCGCAGGGGGCCCAGAGGCCGGAAGAGGCCCTTTGGCTCCGCCCCGCTCCGCGTGGTGGGCGGGGCGCTTCCGGCCGCCTGACGCGTGCGCGCCCCAGACGCCGCGGGCCGCCCCTGGCACGGCGCGGCGCCGCCGTCCTGCCTCCTCAGCTTCATTGCGTCGCGGCTGCCCTTCCCGCCCAGAAAGGTCGTTTCCCGCCCCCTGCAGTTTCCAGTACGTGACTGTCCCAGTCGGAGCTGCGGCGGGAAAGAGGCCGCAGGTTCCCCCTCCATCACCTCCTTGTGAAGTCCCTCCCTGGCGTCTGGGCCCCTCCAGGTCTGTCTGCCGCCACTCCCAGCGCTCGAGGTTTCCCCAGAAGCTGTGTCCTTTTCCGTGAGCTCTTCGGTGATCTGAAACGGTCGCCAGCCTCTCACTTGTATTCTGGAGGGTGTGTTCTTTGTGCACACTCATCTCAGCCCTTCCTCGTCCTGCTTATACACCGTGGGAAGGCTCCCACCATCACTTCTACCCCTACTTGCCCCGAGGAATGCGATCTTACTTTCTGCTTCAGAATCTTCCCGTTTTCTAACTAAATCGGTTACCAAGGGACCAGCCCTCTCAGCGCAGAGCCCCTCCTCCCCTCTAAAAAACCCCGTCCTTTTTAAATAATCGCAACAATTAACGAAAAGAAGATCTTAAGAGCCACTGATCTGTGTGTTTAACAGGCGTTCTTTTTTTAATCATCGCAAATAGGATGCGATGGAAACTGAGGAAGAGGAAACTGAGAAAAGAGGAAACTGAGGAAGAGGAAAGTTAATTTGCTCTGGGTAACAGTTTGCCTGGGGTTGAAATTTGAATCCATTGTGTAGCTGGCTCCAAAGCTGTTGGACTCACCCCTTGCTCTTTCACAAATCCTGATCATTCTCCCTTCAGTTGCTTCTGAGAATTTTTTTCTGAATTCTAAAAGGTCCCTGTTTATGGAAATATGACCTTTAAGAACTTTTTCAGAGCTTCTCCTCAGGCAGACCCTTGAGTGTTCCATTTTATCAGGCATCTAGACTCTGAGCTTAGTAATATTTTGCATCCCCACCATGTGCATGGAGAATTTTGAGCATTACTTTACTAGCATGTGAGATGAGTGCAATTGTGCCATACTTTGAGCATTCTTTGGCATTGCCTTTCTTTGGGATTGGAATGAAAACTGACCTTTTCCAGTCCTGTGGCCACTGCTGAGTTTTCCAAATTTGCTGGCATATTGAGTGCAGCACTTTCACAGCATCATCTTTCAGGATTTGAAATAGCTCAACTGAAATTCCATCACCTCCACTAGCTTTGTTTGTAGTGATGCTTTCTAAGGCCCACTTGACTTCACATTCCAGGATGTCTGTCTCTAGGTGGGTGATCACACCATCGTGATTAACTGGGTAGTGAAGATCTTTTTTGTACAGTTCTTCTGTGTATTCTTGCCACCTCTTCTTAATATCTTCTTCTTCTGTCAGGGCCATACCATTTCTGTCCTTTATTGTGCCCATCTTTGCATGAAATATTCCCTTGGTATCTCTAATTTTCTTGAAGAGATCTCTAGTCTTTCCCATTCTGTTGTTTTCCTCTATTTCTTTGCATTGATTGCTGAGAAAGGCTTTCCTATCTCTCCTTGCTGTTCTTTGGAACTCTGCATTCAAATGGGTATATCTTGCCTTTTCTACTTTGCTTTTCGCTTCTCTTCTTTTCACAGCTATTTGTAAGGCCTCCTCAGACAGCCAATTTGCCTTTTTGCATTTCTTTTTCTTGGGGATGGTCTTGATCCCTGTCTCCTCTTCATAACAATGTCATGAACCCCTGTCCATAGTTCATCAGGCACTCTGTCTATCAGATCTAGTCCCTTAAATCTATTTGTCACTTCCACTGTATAATCAGAAGGGATTTGATTTAGGTCATACCTGAATGGTTTAGTGGCTTCCCCCACTTCCTTCAATTTAAGTCTGAATTTGGCGATAAGGAGTTCATGATCTGAGCCACAGTCAGCTCCCGGTCTTGTTTTTGCTGACTGTATAGAGCTTCTCCATCTTTGGCTGCAAAGAATACAATCTGATTTTCGTGTTGGCCATCTGGTGATGTCCATGTGTAGAGTCTTCTCTTCTGTTGTTGGAAGAGGGTGTTTGCTATGACCAGTGCATTTTTTTGGCAAAACTGTATTAGCCTTTGCCCTGCTTCATTCTGTACTCCCAAGGCCAAATTTGCCTGTTACTCCAGGTGTTTCCTGACTTCCTACTTTTGCATTCCAGTCCCGTATAATGAAAAGGACATCTTTTTTGGGTGTTGGTTCTAAAAGGTCTTGTAGGTTTTCATAGAACCATTCAACTTCAGCTTCTTCAGCGTTACTGGTTGGGGCAAAGGCTTGGATCACCATGATATTGAATGGTTTGCCTTGGAAATGAACAGAAATCATTCTGTCGTTTTTGAGATTGCATCCAAGCCATGGCACCCCACTCCAGTACTCTTGCCTGGAAAATCCCATGGATGGAGGAGCCTGGTAGGCTGCAGTCCGTGGGGTCGCTAAGCGTTGGATATGACTGAGTGACTTTACTTTTACTTTTCACTTTCATGCCTTGGAGAAGGAAATGGCAACCCACTCCAGTGTTCTTGCCTGGAGAATCCCAGGGACGGGGGAGCCTGGTGGGCTGCCATCTATGGGGTCGCACAGAGTTGGACACGACTGAAGTGACTTAGACATTAGACTGCATTTTGGACTCTTTTGTTGACCATGATGGCTACTCCATTTCTTCTAAGGGATTCCTGCCCACAGTAGTACATAAAATGGTCATCTGAGTTAAATTCACCCATTCTAGTCCATTTTAGTTCACTGATTCCTAGAATGTCGACGTTTACTCTTGCCATCTCCTGTTTGACCACTTCCAATTTGCCTTGATTCATGGACCTAACATTCCAGGTTCCTATGCAATATTGCTCTTTACAGCATTGGACCTTGTTTCTATCACCAGTCACATCCACAAACGGGTGTTGTTTTTGCTTTGGCACCATCCCTTCATTCTTTCTTAAGTTATTTCTCCTTTGATCTGATGCTTTTGAACTGTGGTGTTGGAGAAGACTCTTGAGAGTCCCTTGGACTGCAAGGAGATCCAACCAGTCCATCCTAAAGGAGATCAGTCCTAGGTGTTCATTGGAAGGTCTAATGTTGAAGCTGAAACTCCAATACTTTGGCCACCTGATGCTAAGGGCTGACTCATTTGTAAAGACACTGATGCTGGGTAAGATTGAGGGCAGGAGGAGAAGGGGACGAGAGAGGATGAGATGGTTGGATGGCATCACCGACTCAATGGACATGAGTTTGGGTGGGCTCCGGGAGTTGGTGTTGGACAGGGAGGCCTGGCGTGCTGCAGCTCATGGGGTTGCAAAGAGTCGGACACGACTGAGCAACTGAACAGACTGACTGACCATGTGCTCTGTTACTGTAGTTCATTTGCTAAGTCCTGTCCCACTCTCTGTGACCCCATGAGCACTTCCCTATCCTTCACCATCTCCCAGAGTTTGCTCAAACTCATGTACATTGAGTTGGTGATGCCATCCAACCATCTTGGCCTCTGTCGCCCCCTTCTCCTCCTGCCCTCAGTCTTTCCCAGCATCAGGGTCTTTTCCAGTGAGTTGGCTCTTCATATCAGGTAGCCAAAGTATTGGAGCTTCAGCTTCAGCATCAGTTCTTCCAATGAATATTCAGAGTTGATCTCCTTTAGGATGGACTGGTTGTATCTCCTTGCAGTCCAAGGGACTGTCAAGAGTCTTCTCCAACACCACAGTACAAAAGCATCATTTCTTTGGTGCTCAGTCTTCTTTATGCTCCAACTCTCACATCTGTACATAAGTACTGGAAAACCCATAGCTTTGACTATACAGAACTTTGTCAGCAAAATGATGTCTCTGCTTTTAATACACTGTCTATATTTGTCATATCTTTTCTTCCAAGGAGTGAGCGTCTTTTAATTTCATGACTACAGTCACTGTCCGTAGTGATTTTGGAGTCCCAAGAAAAGAAAATCGGTCACTGCTTCCTCTTTTTCCCCTTCTGTTTGCCATGAAGTAATGTTACCAAATGCAATCATTTTTGTTTTTTGAATGTTGAGTTTTACTATATGCTTATGCTTCCTTGGGCTTCCCTTGTGGCTCAGATGGTAAAGCGTCTGCCTACAATGTGGGAGACCCGGGTTCGATCCCTGGGTCAGGAAGTTCCCCTGGAGAAGGAAATGGCAACCCACTCCAGTATTCTTGCCTGGAGAATCCCATGGACAGAGGAGCGTGGCAGGCTACAGTCCTTGGGGTTGCAAAGAGTCGGACATGACTGAGAGACTTCGCTTTCACTTTCAGATGCTGTCATAGGCACAGGGACTGTACACCTGGTACAGTGCTATGCTATGCTATGCTAAGTCACTTCAGTCGACTCTGTGCGACCCCATAGACGGCAGCCCACCAGGCTCCCCCATCCCTGGGATTCTCCAGGCAAGAACACTGGAGTGGGTTGCCATTTCCTTCTCCAATGCAGGAAAGTGAAAAGTGAAAGTAAAGTCACTCAGTTGTGTCCGACTCTTAGCGACCCCATGGATTGCAGCCTAACAGGTTCCTCCGTCCATGGGATTTTCCAAGCAAGAGTACTGGAGTGGGGTGCCACTGGGGCCTCAATAAATGTGTGATGGATTAACCAACTTAAAAACGCATAGTAAATAAAAACCATCTCACTGTCTAATAAAAACCAGTCACTGTTAGCAACTTAGAGCATGGCAGCATTCAATTTTCCTACAATCTGACATTTCATATGTTATGCAGCCCTAATCACTGTTTGTTTGAAGAATTTGGTCTTTCATACTTGAGCTAAGAGCCAGCAGCAGAGCAAATAGGAAATATGGCCTGCACCCAGCCAAGGCCACAAAGTAGAATGTTTGCAGACAGGTCTATGACATCAAAGAAAACTAGTGGTCAGGTTGAGGTGCCCCCTCAGCTCAGTCCTTTTATTCCTGGGGGACTTGGGATGGGTAACAAGGTAAAGTACCTTTTTGCCCCTCCCATTTCCTCACCCTCTTCTCAATGGACTTTGGCTATGGCCTTTGGAAGCTAGGTCTTCCCATTGGATTCTACTTGGGTATATTTAGGTAGAAAAACATTTTGCGTCCTCTGCTCAGATACATATTATCTTTTTTCTTAGTTTATGATTTAATTTTTAATATTTAGAGCAATAATCAGTTTGGACTTATTTTGATATATATGAAAGATAATTTTTTAAAACTTTCCCAAATGTTTACCCAAGTATCCTGTTTACCAAATAATCCAGCCTTTCCTGTTGATTTAAGATGCCGTCTTTATCTTACACTGTTTAGAGGTTTTGAATCATGAGAACAACCAATCTATGTTTTAGAAAGAGTACTCAAGAGTTGGCTTAAAACTCAACATTCAGAAAACTAAGATCATGGCATCCGGTCCAATCACTTCATGGCAAATAGATACGGAAACAATGGAAACAGTGATAGACTTTATTTGGGGGGCCTCCAGAATCACTGTAGATGATGACTGCAGCCATGAAATTAAAATGCTTGCTCCTTGGAAGGAAAGCTATGACCAACCTAGATAGCATATTAAGAAGCAGAGACATTACTTTGCCAAAAAATGTCCATCTACATCTAGTCAAAGCTGTGGTTTTTCCAGTAGTCATGTATGGATGTGAGAATTGGACTGTAAAGAAAGCTGAGTGCTGAAGAATTGATGCTTTTGAACTGTGGTGTTGGAGAAGACTCTTGAGAGCCCCTTGGACTGCAAGGAGATCCAACCAGTCCATCCTAAAGGAGATCAGTCCTGAAGGTTTATTGGAAGGACTGATGCTGAAACTAAAACTCCAATACTTTGGCCACCTGATGCGAAGAACTGACTCACTAGAAAAGACCCTGACACTGGGAAAGATTGAAGGCGGGAAGAGAAGGGGATAACAGAGGATGAGATGATTGGATGGCATCACTGACTTGATGGACATAAGTTTGAGTAAGCTCTAGGAGTTGCTGTTGGTGATGGACAGGGAAGCCTGGCATGCTGCAGTCCATGGGGTCGCAAAGAGTCAGTCATGACTGAGCGACTGAACTGAACTGCAAGAGAAAGTATGGCAAGAGATGGCTAAAGAATATTTGCTGCTAGAGCCCCATCAGAGGTTAATCTGAGAAACGTAATGCATTGGTCCCTTTTTGGAGCACTTCCTCTGGGGATGGGCACTGCCGCTGGGGTGGAGGAACAGCTGTGGTTCATGCGAAAAAGCTGAGCTCTATAAAGTGTGGTCTGGACTTCCAGGGCCCAAGGCATCTTCAGGGGGTCTGAGAGATCAAACATGCTTCCATAAAAATACTAAGGTTATTTTACTTTTTCACTGTGTTAACATTTGCAGTGATGGTACAAAAGTAGTGGTGGGTTTTTATTTACCAGCAGTTTTCTGCTGAGACCTTAGCATGAATCAGTGCAGTGGCACCAAACAGTGCTAATGTGTTCTTCTCTGTCATGCACTAAAAGAAAAAGACGGAAGGAAGAAAAGCCAGCCAGTTTCAAAAAGAATGCTCTTGGTGAGGCAGTAAAAGTCATTCATTTTACTAAACTCAACCCTTGAGTATTCATCTCCAGTATTCTGTGTGACAAAATAGGAACTGCGCACAGCGTACTGTGTACTGAAGTACAAGAGTTTTTCAGGGAAAAGCCCCATGTGATTGTTGGGAGTTTTGAGCTGAAATAGCTGCTTTTTTTCACAGAACACTACTGTTACTTGAAGAAAGAGGACTGACAAATATGATTATCCAGATGAGTATTTGGCAGATGTTTTCTCTAAAATAAATGAAGTGAGCTTGTCACTTCAAGGATGTAATCTGACTGTAATTGTTGCCAATGACAAAATTTGAGTACTCAGGAAAAAAATGAGGATTTTGGAAAACCTGTATCCGCTACTCATTTTCCTCGTTTTTTTCTTACACTATGAGTTTGACAGTTTCTCCAGACTTAATGACTTTCCTGATGAGATTACTAGTGATATTAACAAATATGAGCTTTTTATATTGTATAATTAACTTTTTGAAGATCTGCCTGATTCAGTAAACTAGTACTTTTCAGATTACCAACGCGTGATGTTACACAGTCATGCACAGGTAAAAGAGCCATTTAAATACTTGTTTATTTGGCTGCTCTGGGTCTTCGTTGCAGCAGGCGGGCTCTCTAGTTGTGGCATGAAGGCTCCAGAGTGCATTGTGCATGGGCTCAATAGTTACAGCACACGGGTTTAATTGCTCCTTGGCACATGGGATCTCTGTTCCCTGACCAGAGGTTTAATCCGAGTCCCGTGCATTGCAAGGCAGATTCTTAACCACTGGACCACTGGGGAAGTCCCAAAAGAGCCATTTAAAGTACAAGATAGACTAATGGATTTTAGCATGACAGAGTATGAAAATGGATATGATTTCAGATTCCACATTGCAACTAACTCTTTTTTGGTCTCTGAATCATGGGCAATTTATTTATATCTTTAACTGTGGTAAAATATGCACAACATGAAATTTGTTAACCATTATTAAGTGCATAGTTGAGTGGCATGAAGTACATTTACATTAGTTACGCAATTATCACCACTCTGTATCTCCAGAACTTTTTTATCATCTCATACTGAAACTGTTCCCATGAAAAAATAATTCTCTAGTCCCCTCTTCCACAGGAGAGGATCTGAAGAAGCTATTAAAATATGGTTCCTTTTTCTATCTAAATGTCTGTGTGAGGATGGATTTTCTTCATATACTTCAATGAAAACAACTTACCACAGCAGAGTGAATGCAGAAGCTGATATAAGAAGTAATCTGTATTAGCTTCCCATTGTGTGTGCACTCTGTTGCAATGTCTCGTCTGACTCTATGCGATCCCATGGGCTGTAGCCTGCCAGGCTCCTCTGTCCATGGGATTTCCCAGGCAAGAATATTGGAGTGTGCTGCCATTTCCCACTCCAGGGGATCTTCCCAACCCAGGGATCAAACTCACATCTTTTGTGTCTCGTGACTGGCAGGTAGGTTCTCTGGTGACCACTGAGCCACCAGAGAAGTCCAACTATACCGTAATTTAAAAAAAAAGAAGCAGCAGCAAGTAACAGTTTCTCCCTCATTCACCTGATTCATTTGGGTCACCTCAGGGTGTGCCCACCATCCCAGACATTAAGGATACGTACAGACATATAAAATAAAAAACAATAGCACTCTCTTCCTTTTTAAAACGTGTAATTAAAAACATGTTATTATGCTAAAAGGTAATGGATTTCTAGTTGTTATTTTAACGGAATTAGGTTTTTTTTTTCCATTTAGTATCGAATAAAGTAAATATTGATAGACATAATCTACATAAACAACAGCTCTTTGGGCTCTTTAATAGATTTTTAACAGTGTAAAGTGTCCTAGGAGAACTGTTAATATAATCAATCCCAATGGCAAACAGATTATGAACACCAAATAGCTGGAATTTTCCAAATGCCTTTCGTGACCCACAGAAATACAGTTTATGTTGTGGGCCAGTAAACATATACATGTGCATATACATATATACACAGATGCATAATCAAGGCAAAAGTTTCATGAAGTAATTCTTATTCGTGTGTGTGTGTACACTCAGTTGTGTCTGCACACTATTTTCTACTTAGTTGTTTTTCTTCTAAAAGTTCCTGGTCACAATCTAACACATTGATTCCATGAACCACTCAATAGGTCAGGACCTATTGAGTCCTGAAGTCTGAAAATCCTGGCTGAGCATTAGAACCACTTGAAAAACACTTAAAAATACAGATTTCCAGGGCTGATAACTATACACATGAAGAGGAAAGGTCAAGGGAAGAGGGAGTCTTATGTTTCTCCTCCCTTGAAGCACTCCTTTGAGAACATGGCTGTGTTGCTAGTTTTCTGAAGATTAACTGATTATGACCATCAAAGGACTGAGTCATGGGAGATATACGTTCTGGGTTGTTCAGTATCAGGCAATGCGTTATCTTAGGCAGAAAAATCTCCAAAGAGAAGGCGTTACTGAAATGTCCAGGGCTGTGCTTCTGGCCGCAGCTCTGAGCTTGCTAGGCTGTGCTTGGTGGATAGGACTGTTCTGGGAAGAAAGCAATTTTCCAGAAATCCAGAGAAGTAGGTTCAAGTCTCTGCCAAAGAGACAGGGTGGCCTCTGCAGCCGATGAGAGAGGGGCTCAAGTTCTGGTGCAACCTGGGGAAAGCCACGAATGATCTAGACCTTTGCCTCCTTATCTCTGAAGTGTGGAGAAAAGTGTCTACTTGGCTGTATCGTTTGTGAGGGTCAGTGAGGTGCCAGGGCCTGGTGCACAGTGTAGGTGTTCCGAGATGGTAGGTGGTTTTCTCGCTGCTCTGGGCAGTGCTTTGCCATGTGAAGTTGGCCAAGTCACTGAGCTCCTGGATGTACGTTGGACACAGCGCTGTTGCCTCATCTACCTCCCACGGTTAGTGTGGAGGTCAAGTGAGAAAACGGGCGGAAGGGAGGGAGTGTGATGTGCTCTTAAAGGAAGGTGCCCAAAACAGAGCCTGGGGCACAGAGCCGATGCCAAGGGGACAGGCCCCTGGCCATCTAGAGGGCAGGTGAGCAGGTGCAGAGCAACACATGTGCCTCTTGCCCCAGCCAGGGGCCTCTGAACACATGGGGAGGGAGGCAGGAAATAAGCCCCTTGGGCTGCAGTGCTTCATTCACGTGCCTTCATCCCAGCTCATCCCTGCCACCCCAGCGTCATGAAAATATTACTACTCAAATGAGAAAACAGACTCCACAAGGTTAAATAGCTGGCCAAGGTCACACAGCTTGTAGATGACAGAGCAGATGCCCCACTTGGGTAGCTGGGCTGCAGCAGCTGCTGCCCAGGCCTCCTGTCCTTCCAAGCAGACTTGCTAATGGTGGGGGGTGCTGGCTGCTTGGGGCTGAGGACGACCTTTGCGGGGCTCACCCCTGGGGACCCTGCAGCCAGCTGATGGACTCTCTAGCTGAGCCCCACCGTGACCACCAGGGGGCCTTCTGCAGATGAGGGGCTTGGTTTCCAGCACTGGCTTGTGTGCGAAGATGGCCCTGGGATGAAAGCGTGACCCGGTGACCGCACCTCTCCCCGCTCGCTCACCTTGGCCAGCTGCCTCATGGTCAAGACACTAGGCACAAGAAGGGAAGAAAGGGTGAGTAGTGTCTCTCCCACCACCCTTCCACACAGTGGATTCTAACTCTTTGTTTCTCTGTCACCCTGTCTCTCTGTGTCTCTCTCATACAACCTCATGAATAGTTTCTACAACAGACACCAGATAATTGTCATCCTACATGATTATATTCTTTCCGGTTGGTAAGAAACAGCACTGATTCCATCATCTTCTGCATCTTTCCAGCTGCAATAAAATGGTACTTGCAGCACTCTCTACAAGAGACATCTCATCTCACCTCCAAGTATCTCCTGACACTACTAAGCAAAGATGAGAGACATCTATGTGATAAGCAACCTTGCAACCATCCGTCTCAAACATAAGATAACACATGGTCTTAGTAATAACAATTGCTCCAAAGTGCCTCCATCTCCTGTTAAGATGAAACCATTCAGGCATGTGGTAGATTCAGATAGATTCAAGATGTGACAACAGAAAATGTCCTGAGACCCCCAGAAAGAGTAACCTAACAACAGTCAGGGTTCACAGCCCTGGCTGCGTGATGGAATCACCTGGAGAGCTTTAGATGGACGCCTGGGTCTCACCCCGAATTCCTGATTTACTTGCCTTGGAGGGCAGCTGCTGCCAGAATATTTAAAAGCTTTTGCAGTGGGCTAATGTGCAGCCAAGCTTGAGAACCAGAGATCTAGATGAATAGGGAAATAGGGCTCAGGAACAATGATTAAAGGGCCGGGTCTGGTTATTTCAGAGGAAGGACGATGACAACTGCTCCTCGGTGTGTGTTCCATCAACTGTCTGGAATCTGTGCTCACTGAAGGGAGGACTGTCATGAGCAACTGGCAGATCTTACGTTTGAAAGTTCTTTTATAGTTGGCAAAGTATTTGATCTTATTTTAACCTCGCCACAATTCTGGGAAGCAGACAGGACAACATTCTTAGATGAGAAACAAGAGCCTCAGAGAGCTGAGGGATTTGCAAAGACATAAATGGGAGAATCACTTTGGGAGAAACATCATCCAGTTTCCAGCAGCCCAAAAGTCCCAACGAGTTCATTTGCACTATCAAATGCCTTTGTCCTCTCTGAGGCAGAGCAAAATCTGTTCATGGGTAAAAGGTAGGAAATCTTATTTTAAGAAGAGATGAAGTGACGGAGAGAAAACCAACCAAAATGGAAAGTTCCTCAGAAGGCAGATTAACAAGGAGCTATCTTCCTACTAGGGACAAAGAGCAGTGGTTATTGTTTTATTTTCTCCTGTGTATATAGGGCAAAAGATTGATATGGCAACAGAAGGTTAGATAATTGAAGGAACATTCTAGTTTTCTCATCCATAATACCATCAGCTGGAGCTAGGCGCACATAGGATCTGTAATCCTGAGAACTCTGGCTTCCATTCCAGGCGGGCCACTTGCCTGTAACCTGCGACAAAATATAACGCTCTTCCTCTCAGGGTCACAGACAAATGAGATAAGGTGGGTGAATGGTAAAGGTAAACCATTCAAAGCTTAATAGTAGTAGTGGTGTTAGTCGCTCAGTCGTGTCTGTTTGCGATACCATGGACTGTACCCACCAGGTTCCTCTGTTCATGGGATTCTCCAGGCAAGAATACTGGATAGGTTGCCATTCCCTTCTCCAGGGGATCTTCCCGACCCTGGGATGGAACGTGGGTCTCCTGTGTTTCAGGCAGATTCTTTACCATCTGAGCTACAGGGAAGCCCTGGATTAACCTTTGGAATTTTCTTGATGAAGAAGCCATTTCTACTCATAGCAATATTGTTGGGCTGGCTCATTTGGGTAAAGATGTATTTCTCACATCCATGAAGCCACATGTTGGAACAGCTTCTTTGCCTGCTGGCTTGATTTCTTTTCTACCCAGGAAAGGCTGACCTCGATCCACGCTGCCCTGTGTTCCAGATCCTGGATACTTTATGAGAGCCTCTCAGAGGCCCCCGGCTCCCTACCAGCAAGCCCAAGCCGAAAGCAGTTCTAAGCTGTTAGCCTCAGGATTCTGGCTAGGTGGAGAGGAATGGCTTGTTCCTGGAGTGGAATCCTCCCCGCACCGAATGCTAGCTGGGAGGGGAGACGGCTGGAGGACTGCCAACTGCTGGGCTCTGGGAATGCTGCATTTGTTCCAGCAAGGGAACTGGAACTGGAATGCAACACAATCAGATGTGCTAGAGAACACTCCCCAACTTTGGTCAGCTCGTGAATGCCTTTCTTTGTAAAAAAAAAAAAACGCTTGGACATTTTTTAGAAACTTTAAAAAATAATCTTGCTATTTCTGCCTTGATTATGATAAAGTCATGGTTTTTATTTTTAGATTAGCATCTTAATATAATAAGGCAAACTTAATATAATATGTAATAATACTCATAAGGAAACAGATGCCAGTTTCTCTATTTAACAAATGATGCAAGGTGTTAAACTGATTTTAAATAACTGTCTAAAAATGATTTGTCATTTAGGTTGAATGAATTTTCAAATAACATACTGTGTTTTGTTAGAGAAACACATGAATATAAGACAGACTGACAATATTTAGCTATACAAGAATTTATTAAATAAATATACAAATAGTTCTTTATCCTGAAAAAAAAAAATGACAGACTGAATTTCACTATGTGTTGATGGCATCAAAAGATAGTTTTTTCATTACCTACTATTAGAATTCTTGAGATTTCCCTCAAGTTATTTTGACAAATTTTAGTGTTTTGTTTCTAAATGGCAAGAAAAGAGGATAAGGTTTACAGTTGCCATTTGCATGAATGTCTCAAAAAATAAGATACATAAATGTGAAGAGTATTTTCACCAAATGAAAGTCAAATTACTTTTGACAAATAATTGTCATTATTATTTTTGATGTTATTTTTCAAGATATTAGAAAATCTTGGTTGCTCTGGAAGAACTTTAATCAGAAGAATAAAACAGTATCTGAGTAAAGAGCATCCGTAGGCTAATTTGCAGAATTGTTATCATTTATGTGCCGTCATTAACTTACCACACACTAACACTCATGTTTCATAAGCACTCTTTTTAACCAACACTTTATTGTGGAATTAAATAAACACTATATGACCAAGAATAAAACAAATCAGATCCTCATTCAAAGAAATAAACTGCAAAGATCATTGGTTGGGAAAAGCTAGAGAAATTTCAATGTGGTTTGGGCATTAGATAATACTAAAGAATTACTGTTAATCTGGGGAAGGGTGATAGTATTCTACTGTAGTTACACAGGAAATTTTCTTATTCCTTTGCAGTGCATCCTGAAGTATTCAGGGGTAAAATATTATGATGTCTAGGATTTACTTTTAAATACTTCACCAAAAAGTAGAAAAGCAAATATGGCAACATGTTATTAACTTTTAAGCCTTGGTGATGGGCATATGGAAACTCCATACACTTTCCTCTCTACATTTCTGTATCTGAAAATGTTCATAAGGCGCAACAAGTGAAAAACAGAAACAAACAGCTCAGCAAAAGAAAATGTTATCAGGAAGTGGTTCCCACACCCACTTGACTCCCTCTAGTGGCCAGTGGTGTTGAGCTGAATGCAAAGAAACTACCCAGTCTGGAGCAGACTCAACCCATCTCCTCCGGATACAACACTCAAAAGGAGATTCTCAAACTATTTTGTTCTTTCATTTGTTGTCACTGGGTTTATAAAACCAGAAATTTAGGTCTCACTACTCCATTTAATGACCTGAATCCAGAGGAGTAACTTATGGGTCTGAGTGCTGCCAGCTGGGACTTCCTCCAGTAGGTGACTGGGGTCTGAAGCTGGTGGGGGTCAGTCTGTCTTGATTGAGGTGGGCAGGAAGGGTTTTCATGAGAGGCCAAAATCTGTTTATACCAGTTGTTCTTGTTGTTATGATTAAAGTACACACAAAAAATAAAACGTAAGTGCAGAACTCCCATCAGACAACCCACACATGTCACCAAAAAAAGTGAACGCAGCTTCAGTCTACATTAAAAGTTTAGCAATTGAACGAACATCTTTATGTCTTAGAATATGTAAGATATTTTAGATGTGTATGTTTATTTAAGTGATTCTCAACTTTCACCAATCGTGTTCACAAGTCAATTAACTCTTTCATCCTATTAGCGTTGGATGAGAGGTTTTCCACCATCCTATAATTCTCTTGTCCAGATCTGAGTGAAAATATCCAAAACCAGATCATAAAAAGAACTTTTTTCCCACTAAGTGTGGTCAGGGAATATACAGATTTCCCCCCGCTGTTGAACTGTCTCCTTCTGGCATTTTATTTAGACCTGGGCTTCCCAGTTGGCACTAGTGGTAAAGAACCTGCCTACCATTACAGGAGACAAAAGAGACACAGGTTCAATCCCTGAGTCAGGCAGATCCCCTGTAGAAGTACATGGCAACGCACTCCAGTATTCTTGCCTGGAGAATCCCTTGGTCAGAGGAGCCTGGCAGGCTGCAGTCCATAAGGTGGCAGAGAGTCAGACACGACTGCAGTGACTTAGTGCACACAATATTAAAACCCACTTGGATTTTCTGAGCACACACTGGTAATTGGGGCCAGACATGTTCCCACCCATCCCCCACCCACCCAACTTCAGCCCAGAGTATGTGGGGAGGCTGCCTGGACTTCCACGTCTGCCACTGTTGATCCACACGCTGGATAATCATATGCCCATCACCAAGATCTAACTGGGATAGAAATGGAAGGACAGTGAAGCCTGTGGGGAGGTTCTGGAATATTTCACTTGGGTACCTTGAGGTCAGTTACAAGTCTGGACATCACTTCTCTGAAGAAAGTCAAAGAGCAGGCACAACCAGGTAGAGAAGGGACCCTGGAGTCAAACACCTGACTTTCTGGAGCAGCAAGTCCAAAGGCCCTGAAGCTTAGCTTCTGGAAGTTTCTGCTGGGGACTGGCCCCTCCCACATGATGACACTGTGGGGTGGGGTAATAGCAACCCACCTCTGCCCCCAGCTACTTCAGACCCCCATACCAGTGCCAAGGTAAAAGATGGGTCAGACCACAGGCAGGTGGAGATCAGCCCTTGGGCTTGTCGCATTATAGTCCAGGACTCACAGATTCAGGGGCAGAGATACCTGTGTAAGGGAACAAGCTCACGGCCCAAGGGGATCAGGCTGCAGTTAACGGTGGCAGAATCCCGCCCGCTTCTGAGCCTGTTTCCTCACTCACTAGTTGAGGAGAGTGGACCGGTGGTCCCTTCCAGCTCTGCCCACCCACCAGGCTGGGACCCACTGGCTGTGGTGGGGTGCACGACAGTCACCAGCAGAGAATAACCACCAGCCAACGCGTCATCCCTCATCACTATCCAGGGAGTGGGGGTGATGGGACATCCTTAAATTGGAGTGAGAACTCGTGACTTGGCAAAAGGCAGGGCCACTCTTCCATTCTAGACAGAAGCAGGAGATGGGGAAGAGGTGGTGGTCTGTCTGCTGAGACCCTCAAAAATCTCTGCGGGGCAGGGAAAGGGCTGCTCCAGCCGACTTGCGATCCCTGACTTTAGGCCTGGCGGTCAGTGGGAGAGGCCGGGCGGGGAGGGGTTGCTCTGTCTTACAGGCATATCTTGGGATGGGCAGTCATTTTGGCCCCACGTCGGGGTCGGGGCAGAGTGGGGAGGTTCCAGGACGCGGGATGGTCCAAGTCTATCACATCCTCCCAGAGGGGGCCCCGCCCCGGGCAGGGGAGGCAGGATCAGTCCTCCTTCCGTGCCCGGAACTCGGGCAAGCTCCAGGCCCGCGGCGGCGGCGTGTCCCGCTCCACGTCCTCGGAGATGGTGTGGATGTCGCTGGCAAAGGGGGCGATGCGCGCACGGCTCCTGAAGGTGGTCAGGGTGCCTCGGGGGGCCCGCAGGCTCCACTGGCGCGTCAGCCGTTGCGCCTCCTCCTCCTCCTCCATCCTCTCCAGGACCTCCTGCAGCACCGAGCGGAAGAGCCGGGACACCTCCTGCACCTCCGGCTCCTGCTCCGCCACCAGCTGCCGGAACCTGGGTGCGGGGGGCCGGAAGACAAGGCAGGGCTGCGGTGGGTGTGGCAGCGCGCGACCCCAAGGGCGTCCATGCGCGCCCCCCCCCCACCTCCACAGTGGGAAATTCCCAGCTTCTCCACTTGCCCACTTCTTCTGAGTCAGAAATCCACCCCACCTCCTAACGCTCCAGCCCATACTGAGGTCCACCTCTGCTACTCCTGGCCTCCATGAGACTCAGCTTCCACATCTGTAAACTGGGGTCACAGCTACTTTTTATTTATTTTTTTCTTTTGGTGAGATTAATGCACTAACACAGGGAAAGATACTGGTAGCTGCTTCGGGTTATCGATGTAGTGAGGGGAGCCCACTGGGGTTTTTCTGGCCTCACTGGCCCGCGTGATCTCCCTGAAATGTACATCCGATGGTTTCACCGCCCTGTGATGGTCCTTCCATAGCTCCCCGCTACCTCCTGGCTGAGGGTGCGAGCTGTTTGGTTCTGCTCATCAGTCTCCTGGTTACTTCCTGTCTGCGCTGCAGCCAGGAGTGCGGTTCCCCAGGGCCCCAGGTTCTCGGAGATTCCTGCGTATGTTCCCAAGCTGTTTCCTCTGTCTCCAAGGTCTCTGGCTTGGAGCTCCAGAAAGAACCACCGCTAGCAAGTTCATGTAATACCTGGTTTCTTGGTGTGACCCCGAACAGAACAAAGACTCTACATTTGCTAATAGTTTTTTTTTTTTTCCAGACCGTGGTTTCTATTGCAAATAAACGTGGGTCCTTTTCTGAAAAACACCTCAAAAGCTCACGTGTCTCTGGGAGCTGCCTCCTGCCTCCCTCAGCCTCTAGCACTGACCTGGCAACCATGGCCTCTTTCTTCCTCCTGCCTTGCTCCTTCTAACGGATCCCTGCTCATCCAGGCCCCGGGCTCCATTTCCGTGAGATTATTAGTTCCTGGGGCTCCAGGCCGCACACCTCCGGGAGCGGAGCATCCCTGCCCGGTGCCTTGAGGGGAGTTACCTGAGGATGTCTGGAGTTACCTGAGGATGGTGGGGAGTTACCTGAGGATGGTGGGAGTTACCTGAGTTACCTGAGGATGTCTAGAGTTACCTGAGGATGTCTGGAGTTACCTGAGGATGGTGGGGAGTTACCTGAGGATGGTGGGAGTTACCTGAGTTACCTGAGGATGTCTAGAGTTACCTGAGGATGTCTGGAGTTACCTGAGGATGGTGGGGAGTTACCTGAGGATGGTGGGGAGTTACCTGAGGATGGTGGGAGTTACCTGAGTTACCTGAGGATGTCTGGAGTTACCCGAGGATGGTGGGGAGTTACCTGAGTTACCTGAGGATGTCTGGAGTTGCCTGAGGGTGGTGGGAGTTCCCTGAGGACGGCGGGGAGTTACCTGAGTTACCTGAGGATGTCTGGAGTTGTCTGAGGATGTCTGGAGTTACCTGAGAATGGCGGGCCCACAGTAGGCCGGGTGGATCTTGGCGCAGACGTCCTCCAGCTGCAGCCTCTCGCCGGGGCTGAGGTCGTATGCGGGCCGCGGCGCGCTGGCCAGCCAGCTGTAGTCCACGCGGGTGCAGACCTTCCTCACCGCGTGGCTGCGCTCCCGCTGCTGCCGCTCAGCCTCGCGCATCTGCCCCGCCAGCTCCACCATGAGCGTCTCCAGCACCATCTCCGCCGGGCTCCGCGGCGACGGCCGTGGCGGCGCCTCGTTCCCCCGGAGCCACGGGAGCAGGGACATGGCCTCCAGGCCCTGCCGAGGCGGGGCAGGAGTGCGTCTTCCTCAGCCCCTCTGTCAGCCAAGGTGGGGAGAACGGGGTGAGGCGGGGAGAGCTGAGGCCCGAGTGAGAAGACCTCCCCCTTCACAGCTGGGCGGCCTCGGGTAAGACGTAAGACGCTTAACCTCTCTGAGCAATCGTTTCTAAGTCTGTAAGACAAAGTCGTGGTGTTGTGAGAAGCAGTTGTGAATTAACTTGGGAAGCTCCAAGCACCGCATAAAAGTAAGATAATCTCATGGCCATGAAAGTCTCTAAAGCGTCCAGATGATTGAGCTTCCAGATCCTTGGTCACTCCAAACAAAGATGGAAACATACTGTTAAAAATAAGGCAACAGGCCCCAAATGGAGTCCTTATGCTAACCCCCACGTCACCAAACCTAGACTTAGTTTCGCCTCTCACAGGAATCACTTGATCAGCACTAGTTAAGTAATCTGCCTGATAGCCCTCTGCCAGTGCCTAAAGGACAATAACTTTGCAGCAACCAATTTGCTTTTTTTGCTTTAACATCCTTGTTCCCGCTCCCTTCTGACTATAAAAGTGTTTCATTTGGTACAGCTCCTCAGAGCTCCTTGATATTTGCTAGATTTCAACAGACTTTTTTTGCTCAAATAAACTTTTAAAAAATTTTAATATGCCTCAGTTTACCTTTTAACAATGCTGTATGGCTGAGCATAATCTTATCCCTGTGGTTTAAAGGGAAATAAACACACACATTCAGAACAGATGTTTTCATAACAGGAAATGCCCCCAATCTGTTGCTGAAAAAAGCTGAAGATTGTATGGGACTGATATTGTCCTGTAAATGATACAACTTACCCACCATTCATTCACTTATTCATCATTCATCAGGCAGAAGCATTAATCAAGCACAGTGTACACATCTGCGGAGGAACACAAGCATGATAGCATGTCTGGACCCTGCCCTCCAGCAGATACAAGACTTGATGAGTAAAAGCCATAATTTAAGTGGAAAGAGGTAAATGTGACTGGTGAAGCATGGAGTCAGTACTGCTGGGGTAGGGATGGGGAAGGAGTGACTCTGGATGATGAAAGGGGTTTTGAAAAGCCTTGTGGATGAGAGAAGGCTGAATGGTGAGTGCAGCCTTAAGACACATGGACTGATGGAGCAGATATCCCAGATAGAAGATCCTGCCATGGTACAAGGTGAGATGTGTGCAAGAAGCATCAGGTGTGACAGGGGATCCTAATTCATCATATTCCCACAGGGTCTTGCTCAGTATAGGTTTGGTGAATGACTGAATGACTAGATGGATGGATAAGTGAATGATGGATGAACACGTGAATGAGTGAATGGACTGCCATCTCAGGCATGCCCTGCTGCCTGCTGGAAGTGGGTTCATGCCTCTGACAACAGTGAAGGTGAGCTCCATTCCTGGGCTAAAACCTGAACTGGGTCTTTGAGGAGGCTCGCTTCCCCTTCCTATGCCCTTCTCCCCTCCAAGGTGCTCCCCCTTGCATGCAGCAATGGTCTTATTCTTGCCTAGACCCTCTAGATGCAGACAAAAGAGGTTCAGTGAACTCACAAGAACATGGGGATGAGGCACGCGTCACCTCCTGAAGACTCACATCTTTTTTTTTAGGCAGCCTTCCTGCCACCCTGCACCAGAGAGGGTTGGCCCAAAGAAATGAATTGTTGATGTTGGGGAATCAAACACAAATAGGAAAATGATTGTGGGGTATCAGTAGCTTCTGGGAGTGGCACAAATCAAGCTTCCTATTTGCCCATGCAGAAAACAACGACTTCTCTTAGCAATTAGGAAATATAGTAGTGTTCATCCTCCACTTAGTCTGAGTGTATCACCATCATGGAGGCCTCAGATTACATATCCTGATGCCTTTCTGGGAGCCTGGGAGGGAAGAAGAGACCATCAGACTGTGCTATTGGGATCAGGGGCAGTTAGCACTTTTTCTTCTTGGTCTTCACTGCTTTATATGTCCAGAATCATGTAGTTGGGCAATAGTGTGGGGAAGGGGCTGAGAGATGGGGGTGGGTTCTGCTCTGTCCTGAGAGCCCTGAGGCCCCAGGAATCTCTCTGCCAGGGGATCTGATCAGTCAGGCAGAGATGTTGTAACTGAATGTGTAATTTTTTCCTGGAGTGCTTGTGTTTTTTTAAAAGAACACAAGACTTCCCTGATGGTCCAGTGATTAAGAGGCTGCGCCTTCACTGCAGGGGGCATAGCTTTGATCCCTGGTTGGGAGGATCCTGAGATATACTAAATATGGACTCTGAACCAGGCAAACCAAAATGACTGGCCAAAGGAAACTTGGAAGAAATGCCCCATAAAAGTAGTTGAAACTACCACAAGGGTGCGCCTCAGTGACTCTCTCTGAGTCTGTGTCTATACATATGTACTATACTCTTTTCCTCCTAATAAATACTTATTTCACTACTTTCCATCTTGGAGGGAGTTCTTTTCTGCAAAGCTGAAGAACCACGGCCTTGTCACTGACCACTAGTCTAGTGGCTAGAATTCGGTGCTTTCATGTCTGTGGCCTGACTTCAGTCTCTGGCCAGGAGCCGAAGGCTTGCTTCAAGTCACTGCAGGCCGAGGCCACCTGAGATCAATTAGATACCATAACACCATGCATGGGGTCTCTGAGCTGTATAAGGACCTGTCTTCCCCCATCCCCCCAAAATGTCACTGGCCTCAAAATATAAGTAGAGATCTACAAAATTGAAATTAATAAAAATTTCAAATTTAAGTAATGAAACTCCTTTCTACATTTTTATTAAAAAATAATTATAATGTGAATTCATTTGATGATATTTGAGGTGATGTGGAGCGAGGCCTTCAATAGCAAAGGGGTCTAGATTGAAGATCTTTGCATCATCCTAGATTTAAACCCTGGGGTGCTTAAAGGCTTTCAACAATTCCTGATTATCCTCCAGATTAGATTCAGACCCCTTAAGTGGCTTCAAGACCCTTTATCATGTGGCTCCTGTTTACATCTTCAGCTTCATGACTCACCAAACCTCTCCTTACCCCTATGCTCCCCTAACACCCTCCCCAACCCCACCCTCCATTCCCTGAATGCACCCTGCTGCCTCTTGCTTTTAGGGCTTTGCACATCCTCAATTCCTGAATGAGCCCCACCTCAGCTCTTAGCTCATACTCTGTTTCCTTTAGGAGCCTTCCCCATCCTCCCTGACCAGGCTCCCAGGTAATCTGTGCTTACCCCATCATGGCATAGTCCAACATGGCACAGCGAACCATGATGGCCTGTGTGTCCCTCTCCAGCCAGAGCGAGGACCCAGGTCTTGAGCATCATCCTACCCAGGCCCCAGAGCCAGGCACAAGGTCTGGCCTGTAGCAAGTGTTCAGTGTGTGCTCAGTCGCTTCGGTCCTTTTCTACTCTTTGCAGCTCCATGGACTGGAGCCTGCCGGGCTCCTCTGTCCTTGGAATTCTCCAGGCAGGAATACTGGAGTGGGTTGCCATGTCCTCCTCCAGGGGATCTTCTTGACCCAGGGATCGAACCCACGTCTCCTGCATTAGCAGGTGGGTTCTTTGCCACTAGCAGCACCTGGGAAGCCCAGTGTTCAGCAGACATCCATAATAAATGGAGTGACACTTGCTTTCTAACTTGTTTGAATAAATACCAGAGTAATGGATAGAGTTGCCCTGTGGGGCTTTAGTCCTTGCTGTGGGGGTGTGTGTGTGTGTGTGTGTGTGTGTGTGTGGGTGTGTGTGTAGCTGGGCTAGAAATCTACCTAGACAATCCCTTCCCATTCCAAAATTTCTCCCCCTTCCTAAGGCCCATTTTGAAGGATTCATTTTTGGGTCAAGCACTGCCCTCCTTAAGGGCATTTTTTTTCTTCTTAGTCTGGAATTACATTTAAGTTGAAAGGAGAATGGTTTGGTCTTGGAAGGTCTTCCTGCAGCAGGGAGAAACATACAGAAAGAGGAGGTGAGAAAACCCTGGAGATAACTTATGTCTCCAGGAAAACTGACCTCTTAACATCTACTCCAGGCCTGGTAAGGGCACCAGGCTTGAGCAGTAGGCCCATGGCTCCCATGTGCCAGGGCCTTGGGGCAGTGCTGCAGATAGAGGCTTGCATACCATATGTTTAAATATTCACAAATTACAAATTAAGCTAATGAACTATTCAATAAAATACGTTCTCTTTCTTCCTTGTCAAATAAACCTTCATAACAACTGGGAGGGTCTGATTCAAGCTGAGAATTCTTGGACTCTGTGGAGTTCTTTGCTGGTACGTGGAGATGTGGGTTGAGCCAGTTCTTGGCCCTTAGCCGGTCCCCTCTTTCTAGTCTCAGCCCAAGGGGCCTTGCAGACATGCAGGGAGATGCCAAGCTTCATGTCCAGGCCCACCCACATCCCTGCCAACAGGGCCTCTTAGCCTCCCTCAGACCTAAGGTTGCTCCCACGATGATGTTGCTCCCACCAGGGAGGGGTCCTGCTCCAGCTCTGGAAGTGGGCGGGTGACTGTCCAGGCAAGGATTTCTGGATCTCAGCACCCAAGGCCTGACCTGGAGGGGATGTGACCTCAGGGTGGGCACATCTCTGGACTCCCCCAGACTCCTTGCCCTGGGTTGGGGAAGCCAGAGTGCAGACCAGGATGGGGCGGGTGCCCTCTTCCCGGGTGGAAGCCTGACTCGAGTTGGCTGCCAGAGATGGGGTGCTCAGCCCACGGCAGATGGCAGAGCCTGGGCGGGGATCCCGCCTGAGTCCCAGGCTCGGTGGGCTCTCAGGTTCTCTGGCCCAGGGGCTGGGCTCTCAGAGGGTGGAGAGGGGTGGGGTGTTTTGAATTTTCTCCTCCTCCCAATCCCTGCCTCCCAGCCCAGGCTGGAGGCTGTAACAGAGACAAGACTTCTGCCGGAGCTATATCTGTCACTGGTGCCAGCTGTTCTCCTGGAGGCTCTCCAACAGGTCTGATTAAGCTCTTAAGGGCAGAGGAGAGAGGGAGGGGGAGATGGAGGGAAGGAGGGAAGACATAAGGGAGAGGTGGAGAGGTAGAGGGAAGGAGGGAATGCAGAAACAGAGAGGCAGGCAGACTAGACAATGCCAGAGGTGGCTGGTTGGCTTATCCCCGGGCCTCCCCGTGACCTGAGTCTGTGTTGGGAAGCACATGATGGCAGGTTGTGGTCTGATTAAGACTAAAGACACCCAGAAGGTTCATCAGAACTGCTGTTAGGTGGTCTTGCCCAGTTGGATTCTGCCCCTCCCTTGCGTTGGATTAACCCACATGGCAGAGCCAAACTCCCAGCTAAAGCCCTCGCTCCCGCTCAAATCCTGCCAAGTGATTCCAGAACCTTCCCATGAGGAATATCTGCTTGCTGTTCAGGGAACAGCACCTGCAATTTGCATCCAACACACAAGCATTGTTTGAATCTGTGTTTTTAAAACATTAGGACATCTGGGAAAATCTGAGTGTGAGCTGTATGTTAGGGAATGGGTGTTGCTTTTCTAGGGTATAAAAATGATAATTAGCCCCTCAGCTTCCCAGACTCTCATGCAGTTGGTTGTAAATTCTTCCAGGAGCTGTTTTACTGTCTACTTTTCAGAATTAAAAAAAAAAAAAAAATCAAAAACTTAAAAAAGCAAAAGTTTCAAAAAGCAAAATGCAGAGGGAGGAACAGTGACAGATATTTTTTTGGTAATTATGCTTTTTTTTTTAATTTTTAGAACTTATCCGTTTTTACTGTGGGTCAGCTGTTGATATTTCATCAGGATAACCATTTCTTTGCTGAGTTCAGGTGACAGAGGAAGAGACACACCCTCAAAACACACACAAAACAAAACCACAGAATCATCATTAACCTAACTTTCTATACAGTGTCTCAGTTTCCCGTAACTTTGCACACAAGCTTCTGTGTTGAGTTGAATTGTACCTGCTTTTTGTATTTGGAGAGAGTGTGACTATTGAACTTGAAACCTTTTATTCCGGGCATCTTGGTAGTTTCTGGTGGGATTAAGCGGGTGAGAGGGAAGAAGGGAGTTGAGGGGCTCCTACCCTTCAGAACATGAAGTTTCTCCCACTGCTCCTCTCCAGAGGTCTCCCAGTGCCAGACCTAAAGGTTTTTCCTACAGTGATCCTCTGATTATTTTTACTTCCCCTTGACCCATATGTTTTAACAGAACTTTTAAAAAACGACACTTATTAAGAAATGTGTTTGCCCTGTTTTGTTTTTGTTTTGTTTTCAATAAATGACATGGCACCTCCTAGCAGGAAGGGAACTGCTACTGCTAAGTCACTTCAGTCGTGTCCGACTCTGTGCGACCCCATAGACGGCAGCCCACCAGGTTCCCCCGTCCCTGGAATTCTCCAGGCAAGAACACTGGAGTGGGTTGCCATTTCCTTCTCCAATGCATGAAACTGAAAAGTGAAAGTGAAGTCGCTCAGTCGTGTCCGACTCTTAGCGACCCCATGGACTGCAGCCTACCAGGCTCCTCTGCCCATGGGATTTTCCAGGCAAGAGTACTGGAGCGGGGTGCCATTGCCTTCTCCGGCAGGAAGGGGAAAAAAATGGTAATTATGGTTCTAGGGGAATCTTGACAAATAGTGCAATCTTGGGAGGCAATGCTGGAGTGTTCCTGGCTGAGTGTCAACGATTGTCTACAAGGTCTCACATTCCAGTCGTTCAGATGATGCCACATGTCCAGGTACACACGTGCATTCAGGTAGGGTAAAATACTAACAATCACTTTGTCCAGGGGGAATTTATGACTGTTTTTTTGCACTATTATTCCAATTTTATTGCGTGTTTGAGCGATTTATAATTTACAAGTTGGAATACATCTGGCTCAAAGCTCACTTCTTGCAGGAAGCCTTCTCAGTCTATTCTATCTAGCGGCTGACTTGCCCCTCAGCACCTCTGCCCACAGTTTAGACCTGACTCGTGAGTAGTGCTGTGGTGTTTCTCCACAGTTGGGGGTGGTGGTGAGGTAGTGAACGGTGGCGTGTGCTGGGAGGCTCTGGGTGGGCGAGACCAAAGCCCAGGCCTGAATTCTGATTCATGACGAGCTCGAGACTCAGTAAACACGGGTGGGGGTGTGTGCAGTGTACCTGTCCCGGTGCAGGTCTGGGGCTCCCTCCAGGAGCGTGCATTCAAGGCAGGAGTGAGCCCAAGGAGACAAGCCATCTCTGTGCTGTCTGGAAGGGTGCTGCCATCCAGTAGGGGACAGGCCACTGCCCTTTGGTTCCTCACCAGCTCAGGTGAGGCAGGCTGGTGTAGTGAGGAGAGCCAAGGTTTTAGCAGAGAAATCCTAAATTCAACTCCTATGCCCTTCCGCTCCCACTCTGTACTGCCTTCCCAAGTTGCCTTCATTGCTCCAAGTTTCCCCATCTGTAAGATGGGGTAATAAGGTACCTACTTCAAGTTACTATGAAGACTAAATAAGGTAATGTGGACTTCCCTGGTGATACAGTGGATAAGAACCTGCCTGCCAAGACAGGGGACGTGTGTTCCATCCCTGGTCCAGGAAGATTCCACATGCCTTGGAGCAACTAAGCCCGTGTGCTACAACTGCTGAGGCTCACACACCTAGAACTCAGGCTCAGCGACAAGAGAAGCCACTGCAGTGAGAAGCCCCCACCGTGAAGGTAGCCCCCGCTCGGCACAACTGGAGAAAGCCTGCGTGCAACAATAAAGGCCCAGTGCCGTCGAAAATAAATGTAAAAGTTCTCACAACCAATCAAAAAAGGCAAGGTAATGTCCCTTTAAGTGCTTTGTAAACTAACAAGAAGTTGGTTGGTCTGCGTCTATGACTGTCTCTTGGTGCAAGGGCTTCAGGAGAATTCAGAGTTTTAAAACTTGGATAGGAAAAAAAATATCTTTATCTCCTCTATCTTTAACTGAAATGTGATATTTTTGTCAGTTATGAATACTGGCCCCCGAGTACGGCAGTGTCAGTACACCTGTGGCGGTTTTATCTCCCTCAGAGGTCAGATTCTTTTTTCATAATACTTTAAAGTTGTTATTCTTGAAATATGGTTTGTGCTCGTCAGGGCTGTGAAATCATACTCATTAGCCCTGCCACTAGAGTTTACTATTTTACGTGTGGCTACAGGGCTTCCCTGATAGCTCAGTTGGTAAAGAATCTGCCTGAAATGCAGGAGACCCAGGTTTGATTCCTGGGTCAGGAAGATCTGCGGGAGAAGGGATAGGCTACCCACTCCAGTTATCTGTGGGCTTCCCTGGTGGCTCAGCTGGTAAAGAATCCACCCACAATGCAGGAGACCTGGGTTCAATCCCTGGGTTGGGAAGATGCCCTGGAGAAAGGAAAGGCTACCTACTCCAGTATTCTGGCCTGAAGAATTCCATGGACTGTATAGATCATGGAGTTGCAAAGAGTCAGACATGACTGAGTGACTTTCACAGAGGCACATATATTACTGTATCTCAAATTGCTTAAAAATATTTCAATAGGAGTCCAGTTTCAGGGAAAAAATGTTCAATAGCTGCCTTTCAATACAGTGGTTTCTTTTGTAATTGCAAGAATTTAATTGTATGCATTGAGGAACATTTCACTGAGAATGTACCCACAGGCTTCACACACTTCCAAAGGGTCAAGGACCCTTGGCTTGGGGCAAACCTGACCCCAGTCCAGCTCCTGACTTGCTGGGCCTTGGCACTGGGAGAGCTGTTGAAGGGAGAACTCAGGGGTGGAGTCTCGTGTCCCAGCAACCTCTCACCTGTTCTGGGGCTGTGCTCCCCAAGTCCTTTGTCTTCCATTCTCTGCTCTTCCTTTCCCTTCCTTTCTGCTTCATTATCCTCCCACCTCACAAGCTCTGAGCCTTCCCTTCAGCCTATTTTTGAACATCCCTGAGGATAATGTCTTTTCCGTGGCTCCCTGGGTGACACTGGCACCAGCTGTAGCTTGTTGATACGCTGGAGAAAGGAGCCCCATCCCTCGAGGGCAGGAGGAGTCTGGTTCCTGGCAGTTAGCACAGGAGGGGACCAGGGGTGTCTCTGAGGTGGGAACAATGCAGGGTGTGCCTGTGGAACAGGGAACAAGGCTCTGACCCACCCTCGCCCCCCACCAGAGGTGTAGAGACCATCTGCCTCTGGTGGGGACCGAGGCCTCCAGGCTCTCACCATCCAGGGAAGGACCGTGCACTTTCTGCCGGGAAGCTGTTTTCTCTGGACAAAACTGCCCACCCAGTCCTGTCTCTAAAGCTGGCCCTAACAGCTGAGCCAGGCGTCTGCAGGCTGGGGCAGGGGCTGCCCTGTGCGCCCCTCAAAACCCATGAGCCCAGAGCAGCAGCTCTGGAGTGTAGGCCGCGAGGATCTGTGGAAGCCGGCCCCGAGGGCGGGGCAGAGGCCTCCAAGAAGCACGTGCAGAGAATCTGTGTTCCCTCTGCCGACCCACCTTCCTCCCAGCCTTATTTTTGCCAAGACCAACTTCACAGAGTACAAATTACCTTATTTCTCTTTGGCGTCATAGAAAAATAGCCTGTAATCCACCAAGCCAGGCGGGACTTAGCCAGTCCTGTGGGCCTCTGCCCACCCGAGAAACATCTGCTCATCTTTTAAGATGCTGCAGCCTGCCTCTCACTGCCCTGCAGAGGCTAGCAGATCTCTCATCGCAGCATCTCTAACAAATATACATCTCTCTTCTTTGGTTGTATTTCTCGTTCCCTGACTCGGCTATGAGCTCTATGAGGAGAAGAGCTGTGTCTGTTGAGACTTCTGGGAGGCAGTAGGCCCTAATGAGTGGTTTCTGAGTGAATGAATGAACGAATGAAGAAATGAGGCAGTCAGTCCTCCTCAGACTGAGGCAGGAGTGGAAACAGGAGAGGGATGAGTGCTCAGGTCCAGCTCGCCCCTTGGAGGTCTTTGTCAGAGGGCAAACACCCTGGTCTCTTTCTGAGAGAAACTGCCCTGGTCTCTATCTGAGAGGATATGCCATCCATGGTCCTCATCTGAGGGGAGGGGCTCTGGTCTGCGTCTGAAGGGAGGGCTCTGGTCTCCATCTGAGGGGAGAAGACTTGGTCCTTTTCTGAGGAGAGACGCCATGCTCTCTCGGTCTTAGGGGAGGTTCCTGGACTCTGTCTGAGGGGAAAGCCCTGGTCTTTATATGATAGTAGCACCCTGGTCTTTGTCTGAGAGGAGATACCTTAGTCTTCTTCTGAGACAAGCTGTTGTGGTCTCTGTCTGAGAGGAGAATTCACAGTCCTTATCTGAGGGGAGACACTCTGAAGGGACAGTCTGAAGGGACAGTCCGGGCCTTTTTCTAAGAGAAGTCACTGTGGTCCCTTTCTGAGAGGAGATGCCCTGGTCTTTCTCTGAGACAAGTTGCCCTGATCTCTATCTGAAGGGAGAACCCAGGTCTTTTTCTGAGAGAAGTAACTCTGCTCCCTGGCTGAAGGGAGACGCCCTGGTCCCTGTCTTAGGAGAGAAGCCCTTTGCTTTTTCTGTGAAGAGTCACCCTGGTGACTGTCCCAGGGGAGACGCCCTGGGCACTGTCTTGGGGGACACTCTGCTCCCCAGACTCTGCCTGAGGGGAGGGCCCTGCTCTTTATATGATAGAAATCTCCCTCCAACTGATTCGTAGGAGAGGGCTGGTCCCATAGCGGATGCTCCTTCCCAAGCCTGATCCTGTCCCTGAAGCCCCATCCAGGCCTGTTCTCCCAAACATATCTTGGGGACTCACGGGCAGCTCTGCAGTCAAAGGAACTGAGGCCCAGACATCGCCCACATCACCTTGGTCACTGTCGTGTTCTGAGAGTCTGCTCTGAGCCTCACACTTTGTGGTTCTCAAGTCGCAGGCTCAAATCAAGGAGAGAAACTCTAATTTGCATTTCCCCTCGCTTCCCTCTTGAGCTTCTCTGGTGGCTCAAATAGTAAAGACTCTTCCTGCAATGCAGGAGATCCATTTGACCCCCTGAGTTGGGAAGATCCCACTCCAGCATTCTTGGCTGGAGAGTCCCATGGACAGAGGAGCCTGGTGGGCTACAGTCCAGGGGTTGCAGAGTCGGACACGACTGAGCAGCTGACACACTTGCTTCCCCCTAGGTGGATCATCTCCGTAAAGGCAGAAGGGAGAAGCCTTGGGCTGGGTCCTCCCTGACAGGCTTGCTGCCTCCAGAGTAGACAGAAGCCATGACTTCCTGTGAGTCTGTGAAGCAGGGACCAGGCCATGGCAAGGAGGATGCTGCAGAGTCTGCCGCCTCTTATGGGACAAAGACAGTCGGGGCCTCCCTGTGGCCGTCGGGGTCCTACACTCAGACAGCGCGGTGGACTGTCCCCATCTACCCAGCTCAGCTCAGCCGGCCACTGCTGTAACTTCTGTCCCCTGGAAAGGTGACCCTCTTACCTGGCTTTCTGAGGTCAGGCTCTGCGGAGGTGAAGGTCTCAGGGGGTCCTGATTCTGCTTCCCTGTCTGGGAGACGAGAGTGTCTGGATCCTTTCAGGGAAAGACAGAAAGTTCATCGGCCACGGGAGGACAGGGTCAAGGGAAACTACATCCAAACACCTCCCTCCTCTTCCTCTTGTGCTGCGGGCTGCCGCCTTGTGCTTCCTCCTCCTCTATCTCTCAGAAGTTGTGCTGAGAGAAAACAATGCTGATCAGAGGAGGGATCCACCCTGGGCTGGTGTTTGCAATATTTGTGTGTGTGTCTCCAGAGGCTGGAACCACACAGCTCCTCGGATGAACCCCAAGGCAGCCCAGCTCCTGATTGGTGGTTGCCGTGGAGACCTACCTAAGCCTCTTCCACCTGAGCTGTATTATCTGAAGAGGGAGTCTATCTGACCTGACAGTCACCTGAGAAGACCCAGGGGGTGAGAGCGGCCCGTGTCCAGATGGCCTTCTCCGCCCCGGCCTCCTCCAGCTGGCGCTCGGGATGGCACAAGCTGGGGAGCCAGGGCATGCTCGCTGCACCCTCTGTAGAGCCCTAGGAGGACCTGCTCAGAGCAGATGTCTCCAGCTACCAGCTGGATGGTTCCTGGCCAGAGCACACTCTTTCCACCCACTCCCTCTGAGGAGTGATTCAGGTGCCGAGGGCAGGAACTCTCACCTTTAATCACCACCCCTCACCTGCCCCACTCTTGGCTCATGAAAATTCTCTCCTTCCCTCAAGGCAAGCTCAAGTACACAGAGTTCTTCTTCTGATGCTCTGGAGGAGGGGCAAGGCTGAGGAAATAATCCCAGCAGAGGAGGGAGGGTAGACTGTGATTATTGACTTTGAGATGAGATGGGGGCTGGCAGGAGTGGGCCCGTTGCTATTCCTCCTGTTGCTATTCTCCCGAGTCCCACACTCACCCCTGGGCCTCCTGCCTGTCTCTGTGCCCTGCACACTGTCACATGCAGACTTTTCAAGCTATGGGCCCCGTGTGGGCCAGCCTGCCCCCATCAGAATTAGAAACCCATGCCGGCCCCTGTCCGGGGTGCCCTAGTGGGCACTAAGCTGCCTTGTAATAGATCTCAAGTGATGCCGTACCAGGTAGTACCAGGTGCCAGGCAGTAGAGTGACTTCTGGATATGTCTAGTCCTGAGTGTATTGAAAACAAAGCAGAAAGTGTCACCAAGAAGAAACCAAGCCATGCAGGATGAACCACCTCTCTCCACTCACCTGCCTGCCTGCGTGTTTTGTCTTTGTCCCTGAGTGCTAGGCCGCTTTGCTCTTCCTTTGTGGCTGGATGCATTAGATAGATCTGCCTTCCCCTCTCTTCAGTTGCTCAAGCAGGGCTCTGGAGTCAGGAGCTGGGTCATACACCTCTCTTGACCAGTTCACAGCACAACAGTCCCAGTGATGGGGAAGGTCCCTTGGGGATAGGACACTCCCACACTTTGAGGAGCTTAAGTTGACCTCCTCACACTCACAGATCCATGGTGGCCTCCACACCCAGGATAAGCCACAGCCAGAGCAACCTGGCGCAGGTAACCAGGAGTCCCCACCTCTGAACATACCACCACTATGCTGACACAAGGGCAAAAATTCCAAGGCGTTTCCATGCTGGTGGGGAGGGGACCAGCAGGATGAGAAGGCTCTGCTTTCTCTTTGGAAAAGTTGCTAGAAGCGGTAAGAAGAGGCCAGTGACTAAGTCACAAATTCGTTCATGCAGCACGGATGTCCAGAGCACTCTTCTGTGCAGCCAGGATACCAGATGCCGGCTGAGGGTTCACAATTCCCTTCCTCACCCCTCTCACTCCACACTTCCCAGCCAAGGCCCGTTGAGGCTGGGTCAGATGAAATTCTTGGTTAGGACTCTCCACGTCCACTGCTGAGGGCATGTGTTTAATCCCTAGTTGGGGAACTAAGATTCTTCAAGCCTTGAGGCACAGCCAAAAAAAAAAGAATTATTTAAAAGAAGAACATAGAATTCTTACAGGAGAGTGCAGAGCAGGGACAGAATTAGAGTTCGGCGCTAAATGCCTTTTTCTTCCTGCTGTGTAATCTTGGGTCAACTAAAGACCATTCTATTTGAATGAAAAAATTCATCCCATGGATTAGGCTTAAAACCTCACCCTCACACACACACACACACATATACACATGCACACAATTAATGTAATTGAGATCATCCCAGCTCTGAGCCATTAAAGGAAGATCCGTCTGCAGCATTGTGCTAAGGACTCCTGACCTGTGACGCTGGGGAACGCACACACAGATGACTAGTTTCTCAGCGTCCTCCCCTCCTGACACAGCTGGCCCCTTCCCTCTACTTTTCAGTGACATAGACACAGGCCCAGAGGAGGGGGGTTATGCTTTCCTAGTTCTGTCCCTCGCCCGCCGCCCTGACACCGTAACTCAAAGACAGCGTGGTGTTTGTGCCGACTGCTCATCTCTTTTCACCCGTTAGCCTGTGGAGGCTTTGTGATTATCCACACTGAGTGTGAGTTTGACTGGGGAGAGAAAGTGGTGGTGGTTTTTTTTCTCATTTGGCATCCCTCGAAGTCGCTGAAGTGTAGTTAAATATTCAGCAACCATTCAAATGGAGAAACACCAGCAGGGCTGTGACATTGCCTCACAGATGGCATTTGATTAATAAATTGGAGATGTGGAATTACAAAGCCATTGGGTGCAGGACTGGATTAAAACCTGCAAGGAGATTGGAGGAGAGCGCTGATCCCAGATGTCAGGCTGTGCCGTGGGCTGCTCTTCCCGTTCCCTCCTCCCTGGCTTCCTTCCAGGCAGTGGGCGCCAGTCCAAACCATTTCTATGCGCTCTGTCATGCATTGGGTTTTCAGAGCCAACAGAGGGATAAAAGTGACATAGTAGTCACAGGCACAGACCAGATGCACATTTACCTGTGCCTCCCTGGGAATGGCTACCCACTCCAGTATTCCTGCCTGGAGAATCCCATGGACAGAGGAGCCTGGCGGGCTACAGTCCATGGGGTCGCAGAGTTGGACACAACTGAACGGCTAACACTTTCTCTTTCCTCCCTCTGGGCAGCCCTCTTTCCACTCCTGTGGCCACATTTCCTTCTCCAGCCGGAGGAAGCATTGCGGATGACTGCAGGCAAATGAGAACCTCGCCTTCTCCCAGCTGGCTTGCTTAAGTCCCTGCTTCCTTACTCTCTCCTTCTTGCCCCTCTTCTCCATCTTGCCTCACACTGTTGTGTTTTTTTTTCCCTTAATCTGTATCATCTAACTATTTATCTAAAATAATGAAAGGGAACTAAGGAGAGAGACATAATACATCTCTCATTCATTTATTCACTAGGTGTCTATTGACCATCTACCCTGTGCTAGACAGTACCTTGACGCCCGATTTCTATGGAATTCACTCACCACTGACTTCTTTTAGGTTCTGCCCTATGGTTTGACTGATCTTGAGAGCCTGGGCAAAACTGGCTGTCCATCAAAGATTCATGCCCCTCTTCCAGAGTGAGACATGCTTTGGGGAAGCTGCTGTCCAACCAGGGACCCCATTACCCAGCCTCCCTCACATCCATACAGGACCACGTGACAATGAAATGTGGATGGAAGGCCTGACTTATGAAACACTCTGTGCAGTTTTCCACCGCCCCTCTTTCTCCCACCTGCTGATGGTCCGTAAGGACTCTGAGGCCCCGGAGGGTGGTAGAGCCCCAATTTTGAAAGAGCCCAGGTCCCTAAATTACTATGTGGCAGGCCACCCATCAGTCATCCATGTTGAGCTCTACTATGTGCAAGCAGTGTATCGGGTCAAACACTAAGACTTTGGGTTTCTCTCTCACAGTGATTGGCGCTCTCATGATTAGTGCAAACCCTGTAGGAAGAGATGGATGTGGAAACTCTCTGCCTTCCTTGGTTCCTGGACATCAGAGATCTTCTTGATGGGTCCCCTCTGGTTACTCCATCTTCATCCCAAAGAAACAATTACTCTACCCCATCTTGTCTCATGCTTTTGTGCGCAGTGCACACTCTGTTCCAAACGCTGGGGGTCCGGGGGGCTGTCTTACTCATCCCTGAAAATCTACCCCAGTGGTGAGCCTCAGTGAACCTCCTGTCTGCCCAGCTTCCCCTCCTCTCCAGTCTCCAAAGTTTCATTCTTCTCTCTGTGTATACAATCAATCCTCATTACTCACAGTTGCAAAGCTGTCTACTCACTAAAATGTATTTGTAATCCCCAAATCAATACTCGAGGCACTTTTGCGGCCATTCTGGACATGTGCAAAGTGTTAAAAATTCGACATTCCCAACTGAAGTGAAACGAGGCCATCTCCTGTCTTCCTGTTTTAGCTCTCAGACAGTCAATAAATATCCTTCCCCTGGCCTATTTAGTGTCCACTTTGTGCCTTTTGCTGGTGATTTCACTGTCTAAAATGGTCCCCAGGTGCAGTGCTGAAGTGCTGTCTGCCGTTACCAAGTACAAGAAGGAGAGAATGCATGGCTTAGATGCACTTCATTTAGGCATTAAGTTGCAAGTTATATTGCTGTTGGCTGTGAGTTCAATGTTAATGAATCAACAGTGCACAAAAATAAGGAGTCTTTGAACAGAAATACACAGAAGACAAGGTTGTGTACTGACTGGCTGATGAAAATGTCCTGACCAGAGGCTCACAGGAACCTAACCGTGTGTTTCCCTTAGAAGCGGTGGTTCAGGGCTGGCAATGACATTCAGAACATGACTACTGCAAATAATGAGAATCAGTGGAGCATCACATTGTTGGCTGAACTTCCCTGCAGAATAAGGACTGCTCGAGGGCTAGGAGCCCAAGCCCCAGCGTGTGGTGAGAGGTCAATGCATTTAGAGAAGGTGGCAGCCAGAGCACCCTGAGCCTGTTGTCTGCACCCAGCAAATGCCCTGGACCTGCCTCTGTCCTCCTGAGCCTGAGATGAGCTGTCACAGGCTCGAGGACCCACAGACCACAGACATAAGTAGACAGGAGTGGACTGTGAGGGGCTGAGGTCACCCACAGGTGGGAATGTGCAGAGGCCAGCGGAAGCAGGTGATGTGGGGGCTGTGGGAGGGTGGTCTGGGAGCCTGGGCACTCGACAGTGTGGGAAGCCAGTCCAGGTCCAGGGGTAAGAAAGCAGGAAAGCCACTTCTGCTCAACCCGGAAATGCTTCTGGGAGGAGGCTGAGTACCAGCAAATCAACAGGAGAGGGGAGCCAGGATGTGTCCTGCGTTAGAGAGATAAAACCTGAAATGACACGAGCTGGTGCGGGCCCTCTGGGTGGGTACTGACGTGGGGCCTGAAGGGATGCCTCGGGCCCAGGAAGGAAAAGAGGTGGTGTTAGTGAAAGACAAGGAGCCGCTGTGATGCGCAGGGTGAAACAAATTGTCACATGTGGATCTGAATGTAGATTCTGAAATCAGTTTCCAAAGAAGAATGCTGGTGAGTCCAGACCAATAGTAGCAGCTTGGTAGTTAGTACACTGCCTGGCTCCCGCAATAGTGCCCTGACTGGCATGGAGGATGATGGAGAGGGTGGAATTGTCTGGGAATCCTGACTTGATGGTGGGGAGTCACAATACCCTAGGGGAGGAGCAGAAAGGAGGGGAAACTGACTCGGGGTCCCCTGGCTGTGTGGATGGGGAGGACAAGGTGTCTTCATGACTCCCAGGAAGACAGACCCAGTGACCAGCCCCACACATGGAGGATGGATTTAGTGAAAAAGTGAAAGTTGCTCAGTCGTGTCCGACTCTTTGAGACCCCTTGGACTATACAGTCCATGGAATTTTCCAGGCCAGAATACTGGAATGGGTAGCCTTTCCCTTCTCCAGAGGAAGTTCCCAACCCAGGGATCGAACCCAAGTCTCCTGCATTGCAGGCGGATTCTTTACCAACTGAGCCACAAGGGAGGATGGGTTTGGCTGAAGATAAAGATCTGGGGGTCATCTGCGTCAAGGGAGACGCTCGATGTTGGACACAGGGGACTGACTCAGCTCACATGGGACTGGAAGAGAGCCTGGGATTGACTTACAGGCCCAGCAGAGGGGCGGGCTGAGAAGGGCTTGGGAACCTAACCCTGTGCACTTGTTTCTGCTGCATTCCCACCGCAGCGCTCTAAGGAACCACGGAGAGCTAAGTGGGCATTGTTTGGTAATGTGTCTCCCTGCTGCTGCTGCTGCTGCTGCTAAGTCGCTTCAGTCGTGTCCCATAGATGGCATAGACGTCGTGTCCCTGTGCGACCCCATAGACGGCAGCTCACCAGGCTCCCCCGTCTCTGGGATTCTCCAGGCAAGAACACTGGAGTGGGTTGCCATTTCCTTCTCCAATGCATGAAAGTAAAAAGTGAAAGTGAAGACGCTCAGTTGTATCCGACTCTTAGCGACCCCATGGACTGCAGCCTACCAGTCTCCTCCATCCATGGGATTTTACAAGCAAGAGTACTGGAGTGGGGTGCCATTGCCTTCTCCCATGTGTCTCCCTAGTGTCCAGTAATGATCCTGTGATGGCCCAAGTGATAGGAAGTCTGTGAACTTTTAGAAGTGCGGGGACTTCCCTAGTGATCCAGCGACTAAGACTCTGCGCTCCCAAGGCAGGGGCCCTGGGTTCAATCCCTAGTCGAGGAATTAGATCCCACACGCCACAACTAAAGATCACACATGCTGCGAGGAATATCAAAGATCTCGCATGTCACAACCAAGACCCAATATAGCCAAATAAATAAATAATTTTTAAAAATAAATAAAAGGAGAAGAAGAAGAAGGAAAGAAAGAAAGTGCTGATCATGCAGAGTTAGCAGGTGCCTACTGACAGGAGGTCAGGGGAAACACCCCAGAGAGGTTGAGGATGGGAGGTCGAGGTCGGTGTCGGTCCTCTGCAGCCCGCATCCACGTTGCATCCCCCTGGGCCCCATCCACTCAGAGGGCAGTTCTGGCAGGCAGTTCTGTTTGAACTCAGAGGTTCCTTTAATTGACAAGGCCCCAGCCCAGGCTCACAAGCCCCTGAGGCCTGGGAAGCACACTGAGCCCACCAACAAGTGTTGTTCCCAAGTGTGAGGAGCTCAGTATCACTGGGGATGATTTTCAACCAGTGGGGGATGCGAGCGGGCAAAGAAACATCCCACATCCCCACCCACCAGGGGGACGGTCCTTGGAAGGCAGGCCGTCCCAAGTCCCGGGGCTTCCTGGGGCTTGCACCCTGTTTTCCTCAGGATTGGCCCTGAAAACACACTCTTAGGTGGTTTCTCCGCCTTCCTGTCTCACTCTCCTTGTGCCCTCCTCACTCCTGTTTCCCAAGTCACCTCCCAAATCCTGGGCTCTGCACCGAGATCTCAGGCTCTGCTTCCGGGATGGCTCCAGAGGAAAAGCCAAGAATGGAGGCGTGGTTTGTGACGTTAAATGCCACCAAGACTTCAAGCAGAATGATGCCAAAGAAGAAGCATTAGCAGCAGGGAGGTGGCGCAGGTCACTGGGGGATGCTGCCGTTGGAGCACTGGGCTGGGAGCAGTACCCCCAGAGCTGCCACCCCAGGGTGCAGAGGCTGTTCTCGCTCCGTGAGAGCTTCAACCCAGGGCTCAGTGCCTCCCTCAGTCTCCAGGAAGAAGCTAAACTTCTAAACCAGAGTTTACTGAAGATTCTATCATTTCCTTCAGTGGCTCAGTCATGTTCAACTCTTTGCAACCCCATGGACTGCAGCACACCAGGCCTCCCTGTCCATCACCAACTCCCAGAGTTTACTCAAACTCATGTCCATCGAGTCAGTGATGCCATCCAACCATCTCATCCTCTGTCGTCCCCTTCTCTTCCCACCTTCAATCTTTCCCAGCATTAGGGTCTTTTCAAATGAGTCAGTGCTTTGCATCAGGTGGCCAAAGTATTTTGGCCATTGGAGTTTCAGCTTCAGCATCAGTCCTTCCAATGAATATTCAGGACTGATTTCCTTTAGGATGGACTGGTTGGATCTCCTTGCAGTCCAAGGGACTCTCAAGAGTCTTCTCCAACACCACAGTTCAAAAGCATCAATTCTTTGGCATTCAGCTTTCTTTATAGTCTTCTTCATAGAAGATTCTGTAGACAAGATGAATCAGGGAGTTTTCATTGTGTCTTGCACTGCAAACTCTGTCAGTTTCCTTTGGACACTGACTCTGCTCAGCCTGTCTTTCCAGCCACCACCAGTGCACCCCTTTCTGCTGGATCCTGTCTCTGAATCCTGGACACCCCACCTCCACACAACCAGGCTGCCTCTCTCAGGAGCCGCTTCTGGGAGGGCTGGGCTCACATATCCAGGGATGCTGGGAGGTAAGCCCAGCGTGAGGCTTGAGGCACTGAGTGACCCTGTCCTCCTGGGGTTCCCACATCAGTGATGCATCTCCTCCCACAGCAGCTTTTTATAGAGAAGACATGCCAAGGACAAGATTAAGGCTGATCTAATACAATCTTCCCTGCCCATCAGAGTGGACGCCTTGCCGTTGCTCTTGAAGGGCTGAGAACAGTTCTCTCTGGAAGACTTTCCCCCGAGATGTTCTCCGATAGACTCATAAATGGCTAGAATTCCCTCTAGGAACTCCAAGCACTCGGTTTCTGCTTCACCACCTCTGCCCCTCCCTGCACATCCCAGCCCTCATCCACTTCCCCAACAAAGGATGACTTGGCACCAGGGCTGTGTGCCAAGGGTGGAGATGCAGTAGGCAGGCTCATCGGTGTCCTCAGGGGCCCCCAGCAGGAGGAGGGAGCCAGGCCATGTGCTGCTGCGCTGGGGGTGCTGCAGAGACTCAGAGATATACCTCCCGCCCCTAGAGCAACCCCTGGCTTCCCGGCTCCCTTGCCTCTCCCATATCATCCACACCTCGCTCTTGACCCTGGGCTGTTCTCCTGAGAATCCCAGAGCAGCAGGGGGCTTGGCTGCCCTCCCACACCTACTGAGTTCAGAAAGGGCAAGCGACTAGCTCAGACAGCACAGCAAGTGAGTAACAAAGCAAATCCCACAAACAACCAGGCTCTTCTCTTCCAAACCATTGCCCTGCCCGCTGCTGCCTTGGTGTATCCACAAATCAGGCAGAAGCCTGTGGGCATGTAGACCTTAAGCCTCAGCCATGGCCACCAGACGCATCTCATTTTCTGCGTGTAACAAGTGTGTTTATCTAGAGAGGGTGAGGTGGTATGTGTGTGGACTAGAATTCCATATTATGTGAAAGTGTTCTTTGCTCAGTCGTGTCTGACTCTTTGTGACCCCCTGAACTGTAGCCCACCAGGCTCCTCTTTCCAGGGAGCTCTCTAGGCAAGAATACTGGAGAGGGTTGCCATGCCCTCCTCCAGGGGATCTTCCCCACTCAGGGATCGAACCTGGGTCTACGGCATTGCAGGCAGTTCCCTTACCATCTGAGCCACCAGGGAAATCCATGTTATTTACTCTTCTCATAATCCTGGAAGCCTGCTTAGAAGAGGAAATATTTCAGCCATCTCCCAGTTATAGATTTACTTGTTGGGCTGAAGAAGGAGGGCCCCTAGAGACAGGAGGGGTGGGATAGAACCTGAAATCTGGGGCTGATGAAGGAGCCAGGACATGTGGTATCACTGTGAGCTGAGGCTGAGCACCCGTCTTGTAGCAGACCCGGTGCTGGCTGCTGGAAGTTGCCAGAAGGCAGCAGCAGGCTCTCCAGTGCTCAGGGATCTTTTCCCAGAAGATAAGCCAAAGGTGCTTTAACCTCCTGCTGCCAAAGCAGTCAGGAAAGCAGAAAGACCAGAGCTATCCAATCCACCCCAAGAGAAGCAAAGCGAGTGGCAACTGTGTGTTGAGGCACCAGCATGCTCCTCGCTGGGCTGAGAGGCTGCTTTCTCTTCTGGGTGGAGGCCAAGGGCCTTGTTGAAGCTGCCAGATGCCTAGAGTCTCTGGACACTTCATGGAGAGGAAACCGGAAACAAGGATTGGAAAAGTTAAGATTTAGACTCTTGCATTGACCACAGCGGAAGCAATCTAGCTGTCCAACAATTGTGGGGGCAGGGGCTACGTACAAATTAAGGTACCTCGGTATCCCAGGCTTGATCCAGTCATCATAGTCATGATGACAAAACATGCTTCTAGGTTCCCACCCTGTGAGAAACAGCAGACCCGATCATGGTGGGCGTGCCCAGGGATGGAGAAAGGAGGTAAAGAGCGTGGAAGAGACACCCGTGTCAAGGTGGAATTACATTATTAGCCTGGGTGAGGATAGGGACTGCGCATGTGCTAGAGTTCTTTTCAGAAGATGCAAATTGCAGGCCCAGAGTATTACATAAAAAAGGACTCTTGAAGCAAAAAAGAACTTTATCCATTTATTTCCTAGCTGGTAGCTTCTCTGTTTCCACTGAGTTCACATATTTTATTGACATACATGAAGCTCAGAGAAAACTGAAGAGCTTCTTTTGAGCCTGCTCATTTCTTCAAAGGGTAATTGTATTCAGACTGCCTGCCTTACTTGGTTTTCTCAGCAGGCTGAAAAGGGACATGCACATAATCATTCAACTGGTAGGAACTGAAGCCTCTTCCTGTATTTAAACTCAGGAAACCTCTCTTGGGTAATGTGTACTGCCAACTATCTGGACTACACTACACAGGGTGAAAACAAATTGCACAAGACCACGATTACAGGACTATTTGTTTTGTGACTTCACCAAAGAAGGACTAAACATAGACATTCAACTTCAGGGACTTCCCTGGTAGTCCACGGGTCGGGAATCCACCTCCCAACACAGGAGACGTGGGTGTGATCCCTGGTCGGGAGGCAGCCAAGTAAATAAATAAGTATTTTAAAAAAAGAAATCCAATCTCATAATTCATTGTTACAGTAATTATGCCCATGAGGGAAAATAAGCTGCAATCATCTTGCAATTTACATTGCACCTGGAAATTTACAAAACACTTCACCGTCCTCGGTCTCATTTTACTAACAAATACTGCTCCTCTCTCACAGAGCCTGATGAGGAGGGCAGACAGAGTCCTGCGTGCTGGAGCCGTCAGGAACTCTCAGGGTTCACCCTCTGAGTTCAAGAAGTTTCAGTAACCATTTTCTCCCTGGTGTCTGGGATAAATCACCCAGAACCATTCTCATTCTCCTGGGATATCCTCCGGTGAGCCATGGGGGCCTGTTCAAAGTCTCTTTCTCTCTAGGTTCAAACCAAGGCTGAGCACTTGTTGGCTGTGTGAGCCTAGCTTTGTGTCTCAACTTCTCTGAGCCTCAACTAGAATTGGGAATTGTTGATACTTTCCCTGTAGAGCTGCTGTGAGGATTAAAAGGAAATGTGTATGAAAAGCATCTTCTGCATTGCTCTGCTTAGAATAGCTCCTAAGTAAACAGCAGCTAGATCGTCCCTGGTGGTCCAGAGATTAAAACTCCACACTTGCAATTCAGGGGCATGAGTTCAATCCCTGGTTGGGGAGGTTCTGCCTGCCACAGATCAGTTTCTGCGTCACTGCACTGGCGTGTTCAGGAGCAGTCCTCAGCCCATCTCCTTAACTCTAACAACATACACCCCAACAGTACAGACCTTAGTTCTGGGGGGAGCAGCAGGGCAGTGAACTGGCTCCCTCGTTCCCAGCCCCCTCCCCAGACTCTGCCGGAGCCCTCGGGACAACGAGGTGCCACTGGAGAGAACTCAGACCTGTCCCCAGGGGCAGCTTCTGGCTGTGGAGGACTCAGCTGGGATCCTGTTTTCTCCCACTAAACTCCTAGGCCAACCCCTGAGGTCCCAGACTATATACAGAAAGAGGCTTTGCTCCCTGGGCTGTTTTCAGGGCCTGACCTAGGGTCTCTGTGAGACTTGGGGTGGGGAGGCTCAGAATCCTCCCTGAATCTTGGGAACCATCACTCTCAGTTCAGTTCAGTTCAGTCACTCAGTCATATCCGACTCTTTGCAACCCCATGGACTGCAGCACACCAGGCTTCCCTGTTCATCACCAACTCCTGGAGCTTACTCAAACTCATCTCTGGCCCATGTGTATTTGGGAAAGTGAAAGTGTTAGTCAGTCATGTCCAACTCTTTGAGACCCCATGGACTGTAGCCCACCAGGCTCCTCCGTCCATGGAATTCTCCAGCCAATAGTACTGAAACAGGTTGCCATTTCCTTCTTCAGGGCATCTTCCCAACCCAGGGATTGAACCTGGGTCTCCTGCAATACAGGCAGATTCTTTACCATCTGAGCCACCAGGGAAGCCCAGGGGCTCTGTGAGACTCGGGGGAGGGGGAGGCTCAGTGTCCTCCTTGAATCTTGGGGAACCATCACTCTGGCCGGTGTTTATTTGTGCAAACCCAGATGTTACAATGAAGTGCGACTGGCAGCCATGTCCTGGATGCCCCTAGTGAGGCTCCCACCACTCCGTCCCCCCACCTTCTTGTGGCTGCTGCATCACACACATGGGTTATTTGCCTGCTCCCGGAGCTGTCTGACTTTACAATTCCTGCAGAGACCCAAGGCTGCTCACATGGTGCTCAGTCTCTTTAACACTATAACAGGAGGAAGGGCCGGGCCCTTTTTGAGACCCTAGTGAAACCAACTGGTGTCATTTCAGAGGGGCTCCGAAGAGCTCCAGTACTGTGGTCCTTTATGTCTCAGAGCAGAGGAGATTCAACAAGAGCAAAGAGGTAGATAAGTGATTTATTAGAGTAGGATACTTGTGAGGTTTATCAGCGGACGGTTAAGAAATGCCACGCCCTGAGAACTTAGTGGGCTAGTTTTATAATCAAAGGAAAAGTAGGGGGTGCAGAGGGGGAAGACATTCCTTGTCTTTCTTGAGGAGACGTCATGTTTCCACCATCAGTTCCTCCACCAGGAAGGGCAGGGAAGCTTACTTACCCCTCCCTAGATGGTCTGGCCAAGACTGTCATAGCACTTGGGGAAAATACTTTTGGGTCTCAGTATAATGAAGGACTTTCATTTTGAAAAGTCATTTTTCATAAGTGACTGCTTTTTGTGTGCACAGAGCCTGTTTTTGGGGGTCACTTACTTGATGACACCATGGGCAGGTTGTAGGCCTTGTTTTCTACTATTGTTTTATTGTTTGGGGGCATGTCCCATGCTTCTGTTGCATGGTTTTGTTGCTACACAAGACTGCTTTTCCAAGTAATCATTAACTTACAGGGGTCTCCCGTATTTTCCTACTTACAATCCCCAGGTGGGATGAACTATTAATCACCTATTTTGTCGCTTCATTCTGTCCTTATCATTATCACGACTGGCCTCTGCAAGGCCATGGAATTTCAGGCAACCGCATTCTCACAGTGGCCCCACGATGGTATTCTTTGTTCCCCATTTTGCCAGTGAGAAAACGAAAGCTCAGGGGATGGCTGTTGAAAGGTTCAGAGCTGAAACTGGTCAGCTCTGAAGGCCAGAGCCTTTGTGTTACACCAGGGGCTGGAGCTGTGACCCGTGGTTCCGGCAGTGGCTGCACTGAACCACAGGCCTGCTCGAGGTGATGGATCAGGGATGGAGCCTGGTTCCTAAGGGGGCTGGACCTGTGGCCAGGGCCTCATTCCCATGACTTGTGAGACAAGGAGCCAACACTAGACATGACCACCATCCTGCCCACCTCCATGCAACCTGACCTAGAGCCCCAGGTCCACAGAACTGTCCAGCGAGCTGCCCCCAGTCACCCTCCTTGCCTCCTCCTTCTCAACCCTTATTCATGGGGGCAAACTCAACCACCCCCAGATCTCTCATCTGAGGGAACAGACAAGGGACGCCCTGAACTGCAGCACTCAGAATTCCCTGCTGAACCCTGAGGCACCTACCTGTTAACACAGAAGTCAGGTGCCACACCTGAGAGGCTGCTCAGAGAGCTCAGCGGAGCTCCTCCAGCCCGCCTCAGTCCCCAGGACACCTGAGCCAGTGCATGTGGCAACCAGAGCCACCTGCCCCCGTTAACTGGCATCATCCTGCTCTCGGACCGCCCTCCCCCACAGCCGAGCAGACACAGAGGCACTCAAGCCCAGGCTCCAGCTGGGAGACCAGGCTATTGTACTCATCACACACAGGGCCACTGTGTCCCCAGAGGTTCACTGAGGCCCCAGTCCCCCAGGGTCCTAGGGCAGCTTCCCACTTTGGGATCTTGAAATTTGGTGCTATCAAATGATGCTTGTTGGTGATGCATCTTCTGCCAGAGACTGTCTCATACACAGTAGGCACCACACACATTGGTTAATACATGTGTATTTATATACAATTATGGCTTCCCTGATATTCTCAGTGAAGAATCAGCCTGCAACGCAGGAGACCCTGGCTCGATTCCTGGATCAGGAAGATTCATTGGAGAAGGGATAGGCTACCCACTCCGGTATTCTTGGGCTTCCCTTGTGGCTCAGCTAGTAAAGAATCCGCCTGCCATGGGGGAGACCTGGGTTGGGAAGATCCACTGGAGAAGGGAAAGGCTCCCCACTCCAGTATTCTGGCCTGGAGAATTCCATGGACTGTATAGTCCATGGGGTAGCAAACAGTCAGACATGACTGAGCAACTTTCACTTTCTTTTTCATAATTATATGCAATAGAAGATCAAACTAAATTAAAAAAATAGATACTAAGACCCAGACTAGAGACTTCCCTGGTGGTCCAGTGGTTGACTCTGGGCTTCCATTGTAGGGGGCACGGGTTTAACCCCTGTTGGGGAACTAAGATACTGAAACCTGTGTGGTGTGGCAAAAAAAAAAAAAAAAAGGACAGTTCTTAGACCAGACCATGGTCTTAAAATTACATTTATCCCTGAAACGAATGGTTTCTTGGAAAGAAGCTGATTCCAGGTCTGGGCAAAGTGAAAGTGAAGTCACTCAGTCGTGTCTGACTCTTTGCAACCCCGTGGACTGTAGCCCACCAGGCTCCTCCGTCCATGGGATTCTCCAGGCAAGAATACTGGAGTTGGTTGCCATATCTTTCTCCAGGGGATTTTCCTGACCCAGGGATCGAACCCAGGTCTCCTGCATTGCAGGTAGACACTTTAACCTCTGAGCCACCAAACGAGAGGTCTGGACAGGAAACATACAAATGAACCCAGAACTTTGTAGAGTATGTAGCAAGGAAACAATCAAAGGTGGCTAGGGTCTACAGACTGGATGGTAATGTTGGATCTAAGTGGGTTTATGAAGTACCCAGCCATGTTAGGGAGATGCACATGGCAAGGATCTGTGGGCAGACTCTCATAAATGTTGGCAGCCTCTAGGAGCTGATGGGGGCCTCCAGCCAGCAAGAAACCAGGGCCCTCAGTTTCAGAACCTCAAAGAAATGCTTCTGTCAGCAACTTGATTGAGCCTGGAAGCAGAGTCTTCCCCAGTCACATTTTCAGATGAGAACACATCCCAGCTGACACCTGGATGGTAGCCTGGAGATTCTAAGCTGAGGACCCAGCTAAGTTTGTGGTACTACCGTTACACAGCAAAAGAACACTAGTACAGTTTTCCATTTCAGTCCCAGGCCACAGGTAGGGACTTCCTACCCTTCCTACCCTCCCTTCCCTTCTCCCACCTACCCTTGTCCCAGTACACGTATTCCCAGCTAGGTGAACACTGAGGACCATGGCGGCTTGGACCCAGGAACTGCGGAGGAGATGAGACGATGCTCATGTCTCCTCAAGCCCCCTCCCTGCAGGAGGCTGGCCGACCTGCCACAGCCTCTCTAGACAGACAGACAGCAGAATCGTTCTTCAAAGGAACACAGGAAGAAGCCGGGGGCTGCCTGGAGATGAGCAGTTGGACCAGACCAGGATAGACCATGCGCCTGTGACATGGGTCAGCGCCTCCCCCTTCTCCAAGGCAAGACTGCCAAGGCCACTCGTAGCTTTTCTGGACAAACTGGGGAAAGATGGGGAAAGAGTCATGAAATGTAGAGAATCCCAAAATTCGCAGGAGGGGGTGGGGGATGAGGAAGCTGAACGAGGCTCCCCCCAGCCTCCTCCTCCAGCCCCTGGGGTTTGCCTCCACCCTTTCTCTTCCTGTAGCCTGGGGCATCCTTCCACCAGACGTTCACAGCTGTTCTTGTTTCTCTGCTCCAAAAAGAAAAACAAGGCCATTTCCTCCCTGACACTCTCTAATGCACGTACCCAATCGCAGCCCCCTCCCAGATAGCTCCACGACCATGTTTTATTTTCGTCACAACACTACCATCTGAAGTGGCTATGTATTCTTTTTGCTATTATCTGTCCCTACTTGTCCCACTAGAATGCAAACTCAAGCCTTATCTGTCTCCTTCATGGTTATTTCCCTGAGCATGCATCACAGTGCAAGCCTCCAAGAATTATTTGTGAATGAATGAGCTCTTAATCAATGCAGTACCATTCTAGTGCTTCTGATGTCATGGTATCTCAATGGAAGCTCACTAATGCTGGCAGGGCCACCTCTCAGCCCTGCACACTTGGCCTAGGGGTAATTTCATAGGCTCTTAGCCCAACTGTTTGAAACCCAGGTCTGTCTTCCTACCTTTGTGATCTTTCGTCCCCCACCCCCCCAGCACCCCACCCCCCGGTAGGGAGAGGGGTGTGTGGCAGCTGGGGAGCAGGGACGGAGCAGTGTTTCCGTGCCCCAGGGCGTTCAGGATCTTAGTTCCCTGACCAGGAGGGAAGTGTGGTGCCCTAACCACTGGGATGGTAGGGAATTCCCTAAACCTTAATTTCTTCATCTGTAAAACAAAATCATAATAAAACTACCTACCTTGTAGGTTACTATGAGAATTAAAAGAGATTAGAACAAAGAGCCTGGCACAGAACAAACAATAAATATAACGTTTTCAGCCTCAAACCAACAGCTCACCAACTTTTAACAACAAACGCTTTCTTGCTCTGCTAGCTATCCTCTCTCTTGGCTTTATCTTTTATTTTTCCCCTACTTTTGTTTCTCCTTTGGTCCTGCTGTTCTGTCCTCAGTTCAGTTCAGTCGCTCAGTGTCCGACTCTTTGTGACACCATGGACTGCATCATGCCAGGCCTCCCTGTCCATCACCAACTCATGGAGCTTACTCAAATTCATGTCCATCGAGTCGGTGATGCCATCCAACCATCTCGCCCCCTGTCATCCCCTTATCCTCCTGCCTTCAATCTTTCCCAGCATCAGGGTGTTTTCAAATGAGTCAGTTTTGGCATCAGGTAGCCAAAGTATTGGAATTTCAGCTTCAGCACCAGTCCTTCCAATGAATATTCAGGACTGATTTCCTTTAGAATGGACTGGTTGGATCTCCTTGCAGTCCAAGGGACTCTCAAGAGTCTTCTCCCACACCACAGTTCAAAAGCATCAATTCTTTGGTGCTCAGCTTTCTTTATAGTTCAACTCTCACATCCATACATGGCTACTGGAAAAACCAGAGCTTTGACAAGATGGACCTTTGTTGGCAAAGTAATGTCTTTGTTTTTTAATACGCTGTCTAGATTGGTCATAACGTTTCTTCCAAGGAGTGAGTATCTTTTAATTTCATGGCTGCAGTCACCATCTGCAGTGATTTTGGAGCCCCCCAAAATAAAGTCTCTCACTGTTTTCATTGATTCCCCATCTATTTGCCATGAAGTGATAGAATCGGATGTCATGATCTTTGCTTTCTGAATGTTGAGTTTTAAGCCAGCTTTTTCACTCTCCTCTTTCACCTTCATCAAGAGTCTCTTTAGTTCCTCTTCACTTTCTGCCATAAGGGTGGTGTCATCTGCATATCTGAGGTTATTGATATTTCTCCTGGCAATCTTGATTCCAGCTTGTGCTTCATCCAGCCCAGCATTTCTCATGATGTACTTTGCATATAAGTTAGGTGAGCAGGGTGACAATATGCAGCCTTGACATACTCATTTCCTGATTTGGAATCAGTCTGTTGTTCCATGTTCAGTTCTAACTGTTGCTTCTTGGCCTGCATACAGATTTCTCAGAAGGCAGGTAAGGTGGTCTGGTATTCCCATCTCTTGAAGAATTTTCCACAGTTTATTGTGATCAAAGGCTTTGGCATAGTCAATAAAGCAGAAAATGTTTTTCTGGACCTCTCTTGCTTTTTCAGTGATCCACCAGATGTTGGCAATTTGATCTCTGGTTCCTCTGCCTTTTCTAAATCCAGCTTGAACATCTGGAAGTTCATAGTTCACATACTATTGAAGCCTGGCTTGGAGAATTTTGAGCTTTACTTTGCTAGCATGTGAGATGAGTGCAATCGTGCAGCAGTTTGAACATTCTTTGGCATTGCCTTTCTTTGGGATTGGAATGAAAACTGACCTTTTCCAGTCCTGTGGCCACTGCTGAGTTGTCCAACTTTGCTGGCATATTGAGTGCAGCCCTTTCACAGCATCATCTTTTAGGACTTGAAATGGCTCAACTGGAATTTCATCACCTCCATTAGCTTTGTTTGTAGTGATGCTTCCTAAGGCCCACTTGACTTTGCATTCCAGGATATCTGGCTCTAGGGGAGTGATCATACCATTATGATTATCTGGGTCATGAAGATATTTTTGGTATAGTTTTTCTGTGTATTCTTGCCACCTCTTCTTAATATCTTCTGCTTCTGTTAGGTGCATACCATTTCTGTCCTTTATTGTGCCCATCTTTGCATGAAATGTTCCCTTGGTATCTCTAATTTTCTTGAAGAGATCACTAGTCTTTCCCATTCTATTGTTTTCCTATATTTCTTTGCATTGATCACCAAGGAAGGCTTTCTTATCTTTCCTTGCTAATCTTTTGAACTCTGCCTTCAAATGGGTATATCTTTCCTTTTCTCCTTTGCCTTTAGCTTCCCTTCTTTTGTCACCTATTTGTAAAGCCTCCTCAGACAACCAATTTGCCTTTTTGCATTTCTTTTTCTTGGGGATGGTCTTGATCACTGCCTCCTGTAAAGTGTCATGAACCTCTGTCCATAGTTCTTCAGGCACTCCATCTATCAGATCTAATCCCTTGAATCTATTTCTCACTTCCACTGTATAATATAAGGGATTTGATTTAGGTGATACCTAAGTGGTTTTCCCTACTTTCTTCAATTTAAGTCGAATTTTGCAATAAGGAGTTCATGATCTGAGCCACAGTCAGTACCCAGTATTGTTTTTGCTGATTGTATAGAGCTTCTCCATCTTTGGCTGCAAAGCATATAATCAACCTGATTTCGGGGTTGGCCATCTGGTGATGTCCATGTGTAGTGTCTTCACTTGTGTTGTTGGAAGAGGGTGTTTACTATGACCAGTGTGCTCTCTTGGCAAAACTCTGTTAGCCTTTGCTCTGCTTCATTTTGTACTCCAAAGCCAAATTTGCCTATTACTCCAGGTATCTCTTGACTTCCTACTTTTGCATTCCAGTCCCCCATAATGAAAATCTATAATGACATTATGTGCCCTATAATGACATCTTTTTTTGGGTGTTAGTTCTAGAAGGTCTTATAGGTCTTCATAGAACCATTCAACTTCAGCTTCTTCAGCATTACTTTTTGGGACATAGACTTGGATTACTGAATTATTGAATGGTTTGCCTTGGAAATGAACAGAGGTCATTCTGTCATTTTTCAGACTGCATCCCAAGTACTGCATTTCAGACTCTTTTGTTGACTATGAGGGTTACTCCATTTCTTCTAAGGGATTCTTGCCCACAGTAGTAGATATAATGGTCATCTGAGTTAAATTCACCGATTCCAGTCCATTTTAGTTCACTGATGCCTAGAATGTCGACGTTCACTCTTGCCATCTCTTGTTTGACCACTTCCAATTTGCCTTGATTCATGGACCTAACATTCCAGGTTCCTATGCAATATTGCTCTTTACAGCATCAGACCTTGCTTCTATCACCAGTCATGTCCACAACTGGGTGTTGTTTTTGCTTTGAACAACTGTCGACAGGAGAATGTTGGATCCCAACAAAAAATGATACCCCATGTCCAGGGACAAAGGAGAAGACCAGCAAGACGGTAGGAGAGGCAAAATCACGTTTGGAATCAAACCCCATTCCTGCCAGAGACACTCGGAGGGCTCAAGCAAAACCTTGTGCTCACCAGGGGATGCCACAGAGTCTGAGCCAGACCTGCCTTTGAGTGTGAGCGTCTCCTGCGGAGGTACGGGGCAGCAGTGGCCTGCCCCAATGGCAGGGGCTCTGGGTGCAGTAGACCTGGGTATGGCACAAGCCCTCTTGGAGGAGGTCGCCACAGAGCCACCAGAACTTACACAGGACTGGGGAAACAGACTCTTGGAGGGCACAAACAAAACCTTGTGTGCACCAGGACCCAGGAGAAAGGTGCAGTGACCCCGCAAGAGAGTGACCCAGACTTGCCCGTGAGTGTCCAGGAGTCTCTGGGGAGGCGTGGGTTGGTAGTGGCCTGCTGCAGGGCTGGAGGCACTGAGTGCAGCAGTGCGTGCCTGAGACCTTTGGAAAGAGGTGGCCATTATCCTCATTACCTCTACCATAGTTGGCCTCAGGTCAAACAACAGGTGGGGAATACAGCCCCACCCATCAACAGAAATTTGGATTAAAGGTTTACTGAGCATGGCCCTGCCCATCAGAACAAGACCCAGTTTCCCCCACAGTCAGTCTCTCCCATCAGGAAGCTTCCATAAGCCTCTCATCCACCAAAGGGCAGATAGAATGACTACCACAATCACTGAAAACTAACCAAACTGATCACACGGACCACAGCCTTGTCTAACTCAATGAAACTATGAGCCATGCCGTGTAGGGCCACCCAAGATGGAAGGGTCATGGTGGAGAGTTCTGACAAAACATGGTCCATTGGAGAAGGGAATGGCAAGCCACTTCAGTATTCTTCCCTTGAAAACCCCATGAACAGTATGAAAAGGCAAAAAGATAGGACACCAAAAGATAAACACCCCAAGTCAGTAGGTACCCAATACGTTACTGGAGAAGGGTAGAGAAATAATTCCAGAAAGAATGAAGAGACAGGACCAAAGCAAAAACATCACCCAGTTGATTTCCTTTAGGATTAACTGGTTGGATCGCCTTGCAGTTCAAGGGACTCTTAAGAGTCTTCTCCAACACCACAGTTCAAAAGCATCAATTCTTCGGCGCTCAGCTTTCTTTATAGTCCAACTCTCACATCCATACATGACTACTGGAAAAACCATAGCTTTGACTGGATGGACCTTTGTTGGTAAAGTAATGTCTCTGCTTTTTAAATGTATTTATTTATTTATTTTGTCTTTGCTTTTTAATATGCTGTCTAGATTTGTCATGGCTTTTCTTCCAAGGAGCAAGCATCTTTTAATTTCATGGCTGCAGTCACCATTTTCAGTGATTTTGGAGCCCAAGAAAATAGTCTCTCACTGTTTCCATTGTTTCCCCATCTATTTGCCATGAAGTGATGGGACCAGATGCCATGATCTTAGTTTTCTGAATGTTGAATTTTAAGCCAAATTTTTCACTCTCTTCTTTCACTTTCATCAAGAGACTCTCTTTAGTTCTTCTTCACTTTCTGCCGTAAGTGTGGTATCATCTGCGTATCTGAGGTTAGCTTTATCTGTAAGAATGCTCCTTTTCATTCTTGATATTGGCTGTCAGTTTGAGGTTGGACTTATTTACCTTAATCAGCATCAACAGAAGTTTGTCATTTTTACTGGTTTTTTCAAGGACCAATTTCTAGATTTGTTTGTCCTCTCATGTATGTATTTTCCCTGCATCCTTTTTAATCAAAGCATAATTTATACATAATAAAGTGCACAAACTTTAAGTGTACCATTCTCTGAGTTTTAATAGTTGTATTTACACTGTATGCCCAACATTCTGAGTCAATATATAGAAACATTTATCACCCCAGAAAGTTCCCTCTTGCCTCTTCTAGTTAACTCCCCACCCTCCCCAGAGGCAACAACCGTTTGGATTTCTATCACCATAGATTAGTCGTGCCTCTTCTAGAAACTGATACAAATGAAATCATACAGTGTGCTCTCTTTTGCATATGGTTTCTTTTGCTCATAATTTTTTAAAGTAATTTCAAATTTAAAGAAAAGTTGCAAGAGTGGTAAAAGAACTCCATATCCTTCCTTCTCACCCAGATTTCCACAACTGCTAACATTTCATTTGCTCACTTCCTCCATTTTTCTAGTTTTCCATATAATCCATTGTCATTGGTCTTTTGCCTATGTCATTTGAGAACAACCTTCAGACAAAAATGCGCCATTACCCTTAAGTACTTCAGCGTGGGCATCCCCCAAAACAAACAGCCCTCCCCTCGGGGCTCCAGGTGTGAACACAGGAGGTGGGGACAAGGCAGGGGTCCACCTGGAGTCTTGTCTGCCACAACCAGAGCTTAGAGTTCATAAATAAGTATAAATGCTCCTCCTTCCATGATGTACTTAAAAAAAAAAATCAATTGGGATTTATCTTCTGTTGGACAATGACCTCTTTCCCCTGTGAATACAGTCATTATTGACAAGAGTCAATGTGGTATCCTGCTCTTCTCCAGCCAAGGCTGTCCCCAAAACCACAGCTGGACAATTGGACATATGCTTTCCAAGGACTTTGAATCTGGACAGATTCATGCGAAGGATGGAAAGCTGCATCGTTGGTGCAGGGGTGAGTCTCTCTGGGGGGAGTCAGGGCATGTCAGGAATCCACACACCTCTATAGGAGTTGCAAGGAAAGGCATGGGGGGCACTCTCTAGGTAAACAAAAGCTTCAGGTCAGAGCTGAATTAGAACTAAAGAAAGAGGGCTTCCCTGGTGGCTTAGCAGTAAAGAATCTGCCTGCCAATGTAAGAGATGCAGATTTGATCCCTGGGTCGAGAAGATCCCCAGAAATCTCATGGACAGAGGATCCTGGTGGGCTGCATGGGGTTGTAAAAAAAAAAAAAACAAAAAACTAAAGGAAGAGCACCGTTTGTTGGGCTGGTAGGGGGCGCAGGGTGGGGAGCCCTGCTGGCTGGCAGAGGGTCAGAACCTATATCGACAGTTCTCAAACTTAGCTTGCCTCAGAATCCAGAGGGCTTGTCAAAAACCCAGATTGCTGGGCCCACACCCAGAGCTTCTGTCTTTGGGACCAAAAGTTGGTCCAGTCCAGTTCCGTTCAGTTCAGTCGCTCAGTCGTGTCCGACTCTTTGTGACTCCATGAACCGCAGCACGCCAGGCTTCCCTGTCCATCACCAACTCCCGGAGTCTACCCAAACTCATGTCCATCAAGTCACTGATGCCATCCAGCCATCTCATCCTCTGTCGTCCCCTTCTCCTCCTGCCCTCAATCTTTCCCAGAATCAGGGTCTTTTCAAATGAGTCAGCTCTCCACATCAGGTGGCCAAAGTATTGGAGTTTCAGCTTCAACATCAGTCCCTCCAACGAACACCCAGGACTGATTTCCTTTAGGATGGACTGATCCAGTCCAGTGCTCTCTAATTTGAGCGGCAGCGACATCTTGTGGTGAGGATGGGAAACGAACCTTGCCTGCCCTGAACCTCAGCCCCGGCGGTGCCCTTGGGTCCAGGATGGTGAGGCCCGCCCCATAGACGCCGGTAGGCCCACTCCTTGCTCCAGAGCGGGCTGGACACTGAATGCCTCATTTTACCCTAGAGACGGGGAGGCCTAATCTTGTTTCTTGGAACTTTCAACTTCATTTCAAATACTTCCATCTTGATTTTTTGTCAATAAATTTTTCCCTTGGTCTTTCTACTCCCCAAAGGCCAAAGCCCACGAACCCACATACTGAAGTCTCGGCCACACATGGGATGGCTCCGCTGTTGGGAGACTGACTTCTGAAACGAAATGCCTCACCGAACAATCGCTTTCAGCCCAAAGGAGCATTTTATGACACGAGCTATAAATATCCCTGGAAGCTTGGCATGGGTCTTTGGCAGGATCTCCTAACTGATTAAGGCTGCAGTAATGACTGGAGTGGGTGGAGAAGAGAGCCTGTAGGCCTGGGCAGTGCGCACCGTATTTCCTCTGCTCTGGTAGCTGCTAACCCGGTAGACTGGGGTGTAAGGATTTCCGGAGCTGGGCGGTTGTTGGGAAGTAAATTCTCACTGGGCTTATGTCTGAAAGTTCTGGGTTTCATTCCTGGCCCTGCGTCTGTACTGCGAGCCTGGGGCACCTCACCTCCGATAGACTGAGGTTGTTCATCCGGAAAATGGGGGTGGGGGTGAAACCAGTCACTTACATGAAAGTGTCCTGCAGAGTCTGGCATAGGGAGGCGGCCCTGGATGAGCCCCGGATCAGAGGAGGCCAGTGCGTGGCATCCGGATGCCAGGCTGGGAGGGCACCCAGGAGGGAGGCGCTGTGAGGTGTCCAGCAGTGAACGGTTCCCTCCCCACCCCCATCCCTCCCCATCCTCCCAATCCTCCCACCTCCCATTCCACACACCCACCCCTACCCAGGCGGGCACCCCTGACCTTCCCTGCCCTGTCCTCACCTACCCTGGCAGAAGGAGCAGCTGGACGCACCTCCCAGCTGCCTCCCTGTCTGCATCCTGTGTGACAGGAGGAGAAATTAATTATTAACCACCAGGTTAATGGAGCAGGTGGGTGCAGAGGCAGTGGGGCGCTGCCCCCAGTCCTGGTGACCCTGGGGAGGGGGGGGAGAGGGGCACAGGCCACCCCCTGCAGCTCCCCACTCTGCACTGTGCTGGCAGGGTGCTGGTGCTGGGTGTTAAGTCACTGCGGCCTCTGCAGTCCCCCCTACTGTGACCTCCCCCCAGCCACCAGCTCACTGCCCTGGGCCCCCAGCATCCTCTGGGCCTCTGCAGTCCCCCCTACTGTGACCTCCCCCCAGCCACCGGCTCACTGCCCTGGGCCCCCAGCATCCTCTGCACCCCTCACCCCCAGATGCTTCCCATGTGTCTGTGGCTCCTTGGGCCCTGGGTGCAGGGCCTGTGATGCTGTGAGATGTGAGTGAGTGAGAAGGTGACAACTTCCCCCAAACCATAACCCTCCCCACTGAGAAGACTGGGCCACCTCAGACTCACCCCCCCCCCCTACACACACAGCCCATTTCCTGTCCTGAACCTCCCAGTTTCACCGAGGTCAGGAGGTAGAGAAGGTCAGCCTCTTGCCTTCCAGAAAGTGGAACTCTCTGTGATGATGGAAATGTCCCATATCTGTGAGGCGCCATGCAGTAGCTAGGGAGGACTCCAAACATTTAACTTGTGAGGAATTTTTAAATTTCATCTTATTTTTATAAACCTAAATTTATTTATTTGGCCACACCAGTGACTTGCGGGAACTTAGCTCCCCAATTGGGGCCCCAGCCGTGGAAGTGAGGGATCCTAACCACTGGACCTCCAGGGAATTCTCTGAACTGAAATTTAAACAACCACAGGTGGCTAGTAGCTCTAGGCATGCCCCCATCACTCCTCCATTAGCCCCTCCCCAAAAAACAAATTGTTCTGGGAAAGATCAGTTAAATTAAGGATAATAAGAGGTGTGTAACTAACATGTGGTTACAAGCCTCTTTTTGGTGGGCTCCAAAATCACCGCAGATGGTGACTGTAGCCACAAAATTAAAAGATGATTGCTCCTTGAGAGAGAAGCTATGACAAACCTAGACAGCATATTAAAAAGCTGAGACATTACTTTACCGACAAAGGTCTGTATTGTCAAAGCTATGGTTTTTCCAGTAGTCATGCACGAATGTGAGAGTTGGACCATAAAGAAGGCTGAGCACTGAAGAATTGATGCTTTTGAACTGTGGTGTTGGAGAAGACTCTGGAGAGTCCCTGGGACTGCAAGTAGATCAAGCCAGTCCATCCTAAAGGAAATCAACCCTGAATATTCATTAGAAGGACTGATGCTGAAGCTGAAACTCCAATACTTTGGCCACCTAATTCGAAGAGCCAACTCATTTGAAAAGACTCTGATGCTGGGAAAGACTGAAGGCAGAAGGAGAAGGGGATGACAGAGGATTAGATGGTTGGATGGCATCACCGATTCAATGGACATGAGTTTGAGCAAGCTCCCAGAGATGGTGAAGGACAGGGTAGCCTGGTGTGCTGCAGTACCTGGGGTTGCAAAGTCAGATGTGACTGAGCGACTGAACAACTAATATACGACAAAACAGCACTGCCCTTCCTCCTCGGGGTCAGGACTTCACGCTAAAGCAACAGCTGCACAGAGACTGGTAGTAGGGTTCAGGGGGCAGGGCGCTCTCCCAGTATCTCAAGGCCTTGAAACCACTCCTGAGGTTAAAGCCTTCATGGGTGTCAGGAGAGCTCCCCCAATTCTGATCATCAGACCATCAGTGGAGATGCTCCAGAATTTTGGTGTATCCCATCTCCAAATCCCAGGGAATTCTCCTTTCTCGAATTCCCCAGTCATGAGGTCAAGGAGGGCACTTAACATTTAACATGGGCCCTACCTGCCAGCCCGTTCCCCCAGCTCCCCAACTCCAGTGCTCCACCAACACCACTGCCTGTCCCTTTCACTCACCTGCACCCTCTCAGCTGCCCCTTAGGGTTCAACGGGTCAGACCGGGGGAACGCTCAGGGATCACCTGGGCAGATTTGCCCCCACAGTCCACGTCCTTTGACAGCAAGGAGATCCAACCAGTCCCTCCTAAAGGAAATCAGTCCTGAATATTCACTGGAAGGATGGATGCTGAAGCTGGAACTCCAATACTTTGGCCACCTGATACCAAGAACTGTCTCAATGGAAAAGACCCTGATGCTGGGAAGTATTAAAGACAGGAGGAGAAGGGGACGACAGAAGATGAGATGGTTGGATGGCATCACCGACTCAGTGGATATGAGTTTGAGCAAGCTTCAGGAGTTGGTGATGGACAGGGAAGCCTGGCATGCTACAGTCCATGGGGTCACAAACATTCGGGCACGACTGAGCGACCGAACTGAACTGAACTGAACCTACCGCAGGTGAAAGGTCACTGTGCATGTCCCACAGGTCTTACCTTACCTGCAGTGGAGGCTCTGATGTGACTTCTGACCCCTGATGCTGTCCCTGCACTGCGTGGAGTGGAGTGAAATGGGAGAGGCCCCGCAGAAGGCTGTGATCCCAGGGACGAGGCCACAGCAGCAACCGGACAGACAAGCCCATGACTGTCCCCACACTCCTGAGCCTGTGGGGGGCAAATCTGCCCATGTGATCCCTGTGCTTTCCCCTGGTCTGACCCGCTGAACCCCAAGGGGTAGCTGAGAGGGTGCAGGTGAGTGAAAGGGGCAAGCAGTGGGTGTCGGTGCAGCACTGGGTCGGGGGGATGGGGGAACAGGGCTCTGACCCTGGTTGGTCGCTGCAAACTTGTGTGATGACATGTAGTTTCTGTGCCTCAGTTTCCCCAGTTGTAAATGCCGTTAATGATAACCATCTGGTCTGCCTCCAAGGGTTGCTATAGGGTGCAAATCAGATAACCGATGTCATTCATTAATCTGTTCATTTATTGTTTGTTAAGAAAATGCCTTGCACTTCCCTGGTGGTCCAGTGGTTAAGAATCTGTGCTTCCAATGCAGGGCGTGTGGGTTTGATCCCTGGTCAGGGAATGAAGATCCTACATGTTTCACAGTAAAGCGAAAAAAAAAAAAGAACTTGTTGGGAACATGAAAATCAGTCTTTCTAGTGGCAGCAGAAAGATTTAGAAGAACCCCCTGCCTGTGGCAGCTTAAACACCAAACCTGGAAGGGGAGTTTGGGAGAGAATGGATACATGTATATGTATGTCTGAGTTCCTTTGCTGTCTACTTGAAACTATCACATTGTCAATCAGCTATTGTTGCTCAGCCGCTAAGTTGTGTCCAACTGTCTGTGACCCTATGGACTGCAGCATGCCAGGCTTCCCTGTCCTTCACCATCTCCTGAAGCTTGCTCAAATTCATATCCATTGAGTCTGTGATGCTATCTAACCATCTCATCCTCTGTTGCCCCCTTCTCCTCCTGATCTCAATCTTTCCCATCATCAGGGTCTTTTCCAATGAATCGACTCTTTGTATCAGGTGGCCAAGGTATTGGAGCTACTGCTTCAGCATCAGCCTCTCCAATAAATATTCAGGGTTGATTTCTTTTATGATTGACTGGTTTGCTCTCCTTGCTGTCTAAGGGACTCTCAAGACTCTTCTCCAGCCCCACAGTTCAAAAGCATCAATTCTTCAGTGCTCAGCCTTCTTTATGGTCCAACTCTCACATCTGTACATGACTACTGGAAAAACCATTGCTTTGATTATATGGACTTTTGTTGGCAAAATAGTGTCTCTGCTTTTTAATACTCTGTCTAGGTTTGTCATAGCTTTTCTTCCAAGGAGCAAGCATCTTTTAATTTCATGGCTGCAGTCACCATCTGATGTGATTTTGCAGCCCAAGAAAATAAAATCTGTTACTGTTTCCATTGTTTCCCCATCTCTTTGCCATGAAGTGATGGGACTGGATGCCACAATCTTAGTTTTTCGAATGTTGAGTTTTGAGCCAGCTTTTCCACTCTCAGTTATATTCCAATATAAAACAAAAAGTTAAAAAAAAAAAATCAAACCCTGGCATGTGTGCATACAGACTCAGCACTAGCCTTCCTCAAACCCTGTGGAGGCCTTCTCAGGGAGGAGGAGGGGGAGGGAGCAGGGAGGAGTGTCTGCAAGGCTGGAGGAAGAAGGAGGCAAGGAAAAAGGAGGCGGGTGATGGGGAGGAAGCTGTGAGCTCACCAATCCCGGTAGAGCTGCTGGTTCCAGCAAGGCCCACCCAGTTGCCCCAAGCAGGTTGTGGGAATTGTCTAGCTGGGTGTGACGTGACTGCCCATGTCTGCTCAACCTGCTCTCAGACCTCTCAGCACCATCTTCTCTGTCCTCGCCTCCACTTGCTCTCACTTTCTCACCCCCAGCCTCATCATCACTTTCTCCTTTACCTGTCTCCTCCCAGCCTCAGCAACGTGGGTTTGGAAATGGAGAAGCCTGCCGAGAAACCTCAAGAAGCCCCAGCGGGAACCAGCTTACTCCTTACTTCCGGCCCAAGCTCCTCACTTCCGGCCAGGCTCCTCACTTCTGGTCCACTCTCCTGGGGCCTCTCCCTGTGGCAGAGACTCCACCAAGAGCGCCTGGACCAGCCTGGCCTGATGGTTGGTCCTTCCAGGCAGATGAGGGGCTGGGCTGGGGCCAGAGGGTGGGGTCCGGTCATCCGTGCAGGTTCTGGGCTGGGACCCTGGACACAGTGGGTGGTGGACCAGGCCACGTGGTCAAAACGGGCCGGGACCAGGACGGCCGAGGTAAGGGAGCAGTCAGGGGAGGCCGGCCTCATCTGCGCTTCCGGGTGGCCAGCAGGCTTCCTCTGACAGAGGCTGGCGCATCAGTCTGATGCCCCAGAGCACAGACTTGACCTTGTCTTGTTAGGTTTCTCCCAACGGGCTGGAAGTTTCCCAAACGTGAGGCCATCTTCCCTCTTCATCTCATATCCTCCGCCCTTGGAGTTCGATCAGTGCTCACTGAGCACCTGCCGGTCCGTGGGCCAGGCCTGCTGGAGAGCAGGCAGGGTGCCAGGTGCTCCCGGGCATCCTGAATGGCTAACCGAGCCAGTCTGGGCCCCCCTTGTGCCAGTTATCAAGCTCGGCCTCCTGGGCCCACAGTGCTGGGTGAAGTGCATGGCCATCTTCCGTGCAGCTGGTCAAACATCCCTGTCCACCTCCTCATCGCCTTCTGGGATGTGTGTGGACCAGAATCGCTCCCTCAGGATGTTCAGGTGAGCCTGTTGGCATAGACAGAAGTAGGTGGAGGTCCCGCAGCTGATGGGGGACCCAGCAAGGTCCTGCTGCCTTGCTCTTCCCACCCCTTGCTCCCCAGATAGTTCCAGCCAGCGGTCAGCCAGTCAGCTCAGGGGCTTGGGCACCTACTGTGTGCAGAGCTGGGTGCTCAGTATGTGGAAATCACTTTTCCTGCTGCTGCCCATCATCCCTTCCCCTTAATTCTGGCAAAAGCATTCCAGTTCTGACTCACTCCCTGTAGTCTGTTAGGGTTCCTGTAAGTCCATTGCTGGGAGGAAGCACATGGCCCAGGCCCGGCCAGTACCAGACGTAACACCCCCCACCCCCCACCCCACCGGCTGGAGCAATCAGCACGGAGATCAGCAGCAAAGTTTTTGCTGAAACTAGTAGGGGGAAGACTCTATCTGCTGGTAGGACTTATGAAACCGGGATTGCTGGTGGGCATCTTGCCACCATGGGAGGAGAGCCAAGGCAGGGAATCAAGAGAGACTAATTCCCTTGAGGTCCTAAAGCAACCGAGCCTAGAACTGTCCAGCATCTACGTTTCCTTTTGGTTAATTCAAGTTGAATTTTCTGTCACTTGGAGCTGAAAGAGAGGAGGGTGTAGGGAGAAATAAAGAGAGGAAGTGAAGTGGTTTCTACCTTCAGAAAGGTCCCAGGCTGCAAGAAAATATGGTTTCCTTCCTGGGGTCTCTGAGCACATAATCTTTCATTTTTAAACCTTTGCGTGCATGAAGTATACACTCAGAAGAGTTCTTATACTTTTGATTTCTCTACCAAGCAATATATATTCATAAAGAAAAATTTAACAACAGCAAAAAAAAAAAAAAGGATGGTCCATTGCAGGCCATTGTTATTATTTTTTTCCAAGTGTTTAAAAATGATAGTAGGGTCATACTGCACGTATCACTTTAGTCTATTCAGTGCATCACTCCTCACCTAACAGAACATGGCGACCTTCAGGAACACAAAGAGAAACCACTAGGAGACAATTTCATGGCGCCACTGAACCCACAAACACCTTATCCCCTAGCCTCCCATTTTGTTGCAGGAAGGGACACAGGAGGCCCTCTGTGGACAAAAAGTGGTGATTTTTTTGCACCATGTCACCTTCAAGGAGGTCTAAAAAGCACAAAATTCAAATCCAAATATTATTGCTCAGTTGTGTCTGATTGTTTGCAACCCATGTAGCTCACCAGGCTCCTCTGTCCATAGGATTCTCCAGGAAAGAAACTTGGAGTGGGTTGCCTTTCCCTCCTTCAGGGGATCTTTTCGACCCAGGGATCAAACCCGTGTCTCCTGCCTTGCAGGTGGAATAGTATTCATTAATTCACTCATCCAAAGTGTAAATGCCAAAGAATGCTCAAACTACCACACAATTGCACTCATCTCACACGCTAGTAAAGTAATGCTCAAAATTCTCCAAGCCAGGCTTCAACAGTATGTGAACCATGAACTTCCAGATGTTCAAGCTGGTTTTAGGAAAGGCAGAGGAACCAGAGATCAGATTACCAACATCCGTTGGATCATTGAAAAAGCAAGAGAGGTCCAGAAAAACATCTACTTCTGCTTTATTGACTATGCCAAAGCCTTTTACTGTGTGGATCACTACAAACTGTGGAAAATTCTGAAAGATGGGAATATGTGACCACCTGACCTGCCTCTTGAGAAACCTGTATGCAGGTCAGGAAGCAACAGTTAGAACTGGACATGGAGCGACAGACTGGTTCCAAATAGGGAAAGGAGTACATCAAGGCTGTACATTGTCACCCTGCTTATTTAACTTATATGCAGAGTATATCAGAGAAGGCAATGGCACCCCACTCCAGTACTCTTGCCTGGAAAATCCCATGGGTGGAGGAGCCTGGTAGGCTGCAGTCCATGGGGTCGCGAAGAGTTGGACACGACTGAGCGACTTCACTTTCCCTTTTCACTTTCATGCATTGGGGAAGGAAATGGCAACCCACTCCAGTGTTCTTGCCTGGAGAATCCCAGGGATGGTGGAGCCTGGTGGGCTGCCGTCTGTGGGGTCGCACAGAGTCGGACACAACTGAAGTGACTTAGCAGCAGCAGCAGCAGCAGAGTACATCATGAGAAACGTTGGGCTGGATGAAGCACAAGCTGGAATCAAGTTTGCTGGGAGAAATATCAATAACCTCAGATATGCAGATGACACCACCCTTATGGCAGAAAGCAAAGAACTAAAGAGCCTCTTGATGAAAGTGAAAGAGGAGAGTGGAAAAAGTTGGCTTAAAGTTCAACATTTAGAAAACTAAGATCATGGCATCTGGTCCCATCACTTCATGGCACCTAGATGGGGAAAGAGTGGAAACAGTGAGAGACTATATTCTTGGGCTCCAAAATTACTGCAGACGGTGACTGCAGCCATGAAATTAAAAGACACTTACTCCTTGGAAGAAAAGTTATGACCAATCTAGATGGCATATTAAAAAGCAGAGACATTACTTTGCCAACAAAGGTCGTCTAGTCAAAGCTCTGGTTTTTCCAGTAGTCATGTATGGATGTGAGAGTTGGACCATAAAGAAAGCTGAGTACCGAAGAATTGATGCTTTTGAACTGTGGTGTGGGAGAAGACTCTTGAGAGTCCCTTGGGCTGCAAGGAGATCCACCTGGTCCATCCTAAAGGAAATCAGTCCTGAAGGACGGATACTGAAGCTGAAACTCCAATACTTTGGCCACCTGATGCTAAGAACTGACTCATTGGAAAAGACTCTGATTCTGGGAAAGATCGAAGGTGGGAGGAGAAGGTGACGACAGAGGATGAGATGGTTGGATGGCATCATTGACTCAGTAGACATGACTTTGCACAAATTCTGGGAGACAGTGAAGGGCAGGGAAGCCTGGTGTGCTGCAGTCTATAGGATCGCAAAGAGTTGGACGTGACTGAGCGGCTGAACTGAACTCAACTGAAATTGTAAATATTTCAGTGCCTCCTGTGTGCCAGGCACTGAAATATTTACATGCTCAGGGTGTGATGAGCAAAACCAGACGTAGTCTCTCTTCTTGTGGAGCTTATCAGAGAGTGAGGGAAAGCCATTCATCAAATACTTGCCAAACAAGTGCCACACTTGGGCTGTGACCGCTGCTCTAAGCATATACCTTGAGAGGATTGAACCTCCTCAGGGAGGCTTTCCCGAGGAAGCAGGCTTTGGGCTAGAAGGTGTTGACAGGCCAAGGGAGGGAGGCGAGAGTTTCACAAGGAGGAACAGCACAGGATGGGTGTCGTAGCTGGAGAGAGTGCGGGGAGTGTGTGTGAAGGTCAGTGTGGCTGGAGTGGAGGGAGCGAGAGGGTGTGTCACGTGACACAGAATAGGTAGCAGAGAGAAGTCAGAGCCAGGTGGTGTGGGACCCTGAAAATCACATCAATAAGCTTTATCTTTAAGAACCAACGGAAGTTGCTGGACTTTTCCCGAGCAGGTGTGTGTGACATGAGAAGGTCTGTCTGTGTTCTGTGAAAGGCCACGTGACGGCCTGGTGAGGATGAGATTGGGCAGGTCCAAAATGGACTTAGGTGTAGCAGATGGACGGCTGTTGCAATCATCAAGTAGCGAAAGGTCAGGGTGCTAGGGTAATGCCAAAGGAAATGGGTAAGGAGGGGTGACGGGAGCAGTATTTCTTTAATATTTATTAATAAGTATTTTTGAATATTTATTAATTAATTAATATTCACGTGGCCACGTTGGGTCTTAGTTGCAGCACGTAGGAGCTTCCTTGCATCCCGCAGGATCTTTCGTTGACTTCTAGCACAGACTCTAGCTGCGGCACTCGAGCTCAGTAGTTACGGCATGTGGGTTTAGTTTCTCTGCACAGCATGTGGGATCTTAGTTCTCCGACTGGGTATCAAACCCACGTACCCTGCAATAGAAGGTGGATTCTCAATCGCTGGACCTCCAGAGAAGTCCCTGGAGAAGGATTTAGGAAGTAACATCAGCAGAACTTGATAACTAAATACAGAGGTCCAGAGAGAGAGAGAGAGAGAGAGAGAGAGTGTGTGTGTGTGTGTGTGTGTGTGTGTGTGTGTGTGTGTGTGTCCCAAGGGAGATTCCTGGGTTTCGTCCTGGCTGGCTCAGCTAGGCAGATAGAGCTACCAGTTAGCGAGCCAGGAAGCGCTGTAAGAAAAGCTGGCTGGGAAGAAACTTAAGTGCTCAGTCTTAGACACCTTGAGCTGGAGGAACATTTGACATGTCCCGAAAGAGATGTCAAGTAGGCAGCTGGATGTCTCAGTCAGGAACTCGGAGATAGCGTTGTGTCATTTGCAGGCTGCGTGCACTGGCCCGTCATAACAACCAGCTGGGGTGGCTTCTGATCTTACTCATGGTGCTTCAGGGATCAAACCGCTGACCCCTCTGGGACCCAGCGTCAAGTGTTTGATGAGGGTGGACCAAAGCTCTGTGCTTGGGGATGAAGTATTTCCCAAATATCTCAGAATCCTCCTCACCTCACCCACCCCCCTCACCCCCACCAAAGCCAAAGAAAGAAGTTTCCCAGTTTGGGGAATGTTCTTGGTTCTGTTAGGTTGGCCATTGGGATGTTCTCGTTGTGACCCTGGCTGTCGCCTCCCTGGTCAGATCATAGAACATCCTAAGTATTCCAGATTCATATTCTTCAGTGAAAAACCCCAGCTCCCCCATCCCTGTTAGAGTGGAAGCGTGATGAGCTGCCTTGGCCCACGGTGAGGCAGATTCAATGAGGAACGTTAAGGTCAAAGGTGTGAACTGGAAACAAAGGTACTTCTTGCCACTGACCCTCCAGGGCACTTTCCCCAAGATTTCCTTTATCTTCCTTGTCCCTGGCTTGCCCTCCTGAACTCTTTTCTCTCTGAACTCTTACCAAAAATGTGTTGCTGGACATCCATGCTATTTGCTTATTTCACAAACCACCCAGTTCTTGGGGATGTCCCAGGTTCTACTGACCTTGCTTGACCAGAGTAGCCCATGGAATCATGCCTTCCTGGAACGCTTTGATACCCAGCTCCCTCTCCTGGGTCCTGGCTAAGGGCTAAGAACCACTCAGGGCTCATTCTTAATGTCTACTACCTAGACACTGGAGAGGTAAAATGAAAGAAACCCAACCCTGGCCCTGGAGAAACTTCCCTGTCAGTGGTTTTGAAGTGTGATCTGGACTATTTTCCCCTAAATTCATTACCAACATTTTCACCATATTGAAATCTCTTTTCCATTCACTCACTTAATTTTTGAGTTTGTCCCCCCAAATCATAGATACAGTGGTTATCATTGATGAAGTTTTATTATGTACCAGTGTTAGTGCCAAGCTCTTCATATCCCTTTATTTCATTTAATCTTCAAAACAGTGGATGTGTGGACACAGGGGGAAGGGGAGGGTAGGGAGACTGGGAGATTGGGACTGACATATATCCACTACCATGTGTAAAATAGATAGCTAGTGGGAAGCTCCCACAGGGAGCTCAGCTCTTATTACTGTGTGATTCGGTTAGAAATCAATATCTGAAGATATTTTAAAATAATCCATATGTTTTCAAGTGCAGTGTGACATTTACCAAGACAAACCCAGCTTTGGCAACTATCAACTACAGTATAAGTACATTAATAACATAATGAACGTGAATCTCTAGCTGGGGGCTCTGGTACCCTTCAAGTTAAAGCCTAAAGCAGAAGTCAATGAAGCCATCAGTAAATAGATAGACACTTAGATTTTTCGCATATGTTTGAGTATCTTCCTTTAGACCAGAGAGCCTAGACCTGTGCCAACACTTGCATTTGTCAGTGACCTTTATTAAAGGTAAAAGGTTTTTTAGCAAACAGTGAAGCAACATTTTTGAGAGGACAAGAGTCAACTGAAGCAAAGTTCATTATTTTCTAAATTTGCTTTCCTGCTGAGAACTTTGGGTGTTGGCAGGGCTGTATTCAAAGGATCCATCCCAGCCCTTCAGGTCCAAGCAAACCCTCCTTTCTACACACTTGTCTCATCCCAGGCTCCCCTCCCGTCATCCTTAGCAACCATGCATAGCAACCATGTCAGACTTTCCCTCACCTCGGGGTCTTTATCCTTGCTCTTCTCTCAGCTTGCATCTCCTTTACCCTTCCTCTTCACCTGGTTAAGTTTTATTCATCCTTCAAATTCTAGACAGTCTTCCCTAGTGCCCCCAGCACACCCCCGACCCCCACCTCCCTGCACGCACCACCTGGGGTCAGTGACTCTCTCTGTGTCCCTGTGACACCAGACACGTGACACAGCAGGACTGCCCTTATCCCACCCTCCACCTCCGCAGACTCCCTGTCTGTCCTAGTCTCCCCAGCAATAAGCACAGAGCGTGGCCCCGGGTAGGTATTAGCAAATAACACGGTGGTCCATTGCTTAAACACCTTAGCAGATAGTTATATGTTGAAAAAGAATCAATCAGTCGACCTAAGAGAGAAATGGAAATTTTTATGTGAGCCAAACTTGAGGATTATAACCTGGGAAGAGCATCTCAGAAAGCTCTGAGAGATATTCCATCCATTAGAAGTCAAGACATCATTGCTGCTGCTAAGTCGCTTCAGTCATGTCCGACTCTGTGCGACCCCATAGACGGCAGCCCACCAGGCTCCCCCGTCCCTGGGATTCTCCAGGCAAGAACATTGGAGTGGGTTGCCATTTCCTTCTCCAATGCATGAAAGTGAAAAGGGAAAGTGAAGTCGCTCAGTCGTGTCTGACTCTTCGAGACCCCATGGACTGCAGCCTACCAGGCTCCTCCTCTCATGAGATTTTCCAGGCAAGAGTACTGGAGTGGGGTGCCATTGCCTTCTCCGCAAGGCATCATCAGGTAAGTTTTTTGAGACAGACGGCTGTACATCCAATGATGTGTTATTGACAGTTTACAGAATCTGGATCTAAGCAGCATCGTGGTGGGTCACGTGACCCCTTATAAGCGCAGGCTGAAACGCTGTCTTGTTGATGCTGGGAGAATCTTGCTGAGCAGTACGGTTGAGCGATATTTCTGACAATAGGGTGGTTTGGTCCGTGAGTGATGCAGATAACACAGTGCACATTGTGGGTGGGAGCGCAAAGAGCAGAGAAGTTTTCTTTGTTTAAATTTTTCTTGTCTTTGCCATAAAATATGAGTTTTATCTCACATGTAGAGCCACTTGGTAAGTACCTAGACTGCGTGCCAGGCCTCTAACGTGTGTCATTCCTAAGCCTTACAACCTTGCAGAGTGGTTTTAATCACTCCTCCCTGAAGCAGAAGGCAGCTGGAGCTCAGAGAGGCTCAGCAACTTGTCGAAGGACACACGCTCAAGAAAGAGGCGTGGTTTGGGCAGGAGTTCACTGCTTCCTTGAGGGCTCAGCTGGTAAAGAATCCATCTGCAATACAGGAGACCCCGGTTCAATTCCTGGGTCAGGAGGATCCACTGGCGAAGGGAGAGGCTACCTACTCCAGTATCCTGGCCTGGAGAATTTCATGGACTGTAGAGTCTATGGGGTCACAAAGAGTTGGACACAACTGAGCGACTTTCACTTTCACGCCTTTAGGACATTCTCCCATTTGTGCCAGCTCCAAGCTTCAAGTCGCCCACTTCTCTGTCATTTCAAATTTCAAACTCTGCACACAAAAGATGAGATTGTGATCCTAGACAAGACATTTGACCCCACTGGGTCTCAGTTTGGTCAAGTGCAAAGCAGGGGTCGGGGAGTGGGGAGGTGGATCATATGAACCCCAGGTGGGCTGTGGCGTGGTGGTGGGGTAATTATACAGATTAGGAGAAGGTGGAGCTTACAACCCTGAAGGCGAACAGCCCTGGGATGTAAACCTATCTAGGGTCTCGGGGAGTGTGCACAGGGCCTCCGAGCTTTCCAGGCTGCGTGTGCCAAGAGCCCCTGAGTCTGCCAGGCCTGTGGGGGTTTGGCGTCTGTCTTGACCTGGCCTCCTGTCCCTTCTAGACTGACCCGCCCCCAGGAGGGGTGAACTCCGGCCATTCCTGGGGAGAAGAATCCCGCCGTGGGCTGCTCTCACCAGGTTCGGCCAGGCCGTCCTGCTCTCCGGGCCCTGCAGAGGCCTCCCCGGCCCCACACAGCCCTCCTGCTCCCCCCACCCCACCCCCTGCAGCCGTCCACCGCCCAGCAGTCTGCTTCTCACGCGTGGAGCTGTGTCTGCAGAACACGAAACAGACCGCTCCGCACCCAGAACAGGGAGCCTGTCAGCTGCAGTGGGAAGGCTGGTGGAAAACTGCCCTGGAAATGCTAACAGGGCTCGGGGGCACAAGTCACATAGATTTCCTAAAGGAAATCAACCCTGAATATTCACTGGAAGGACTGATGCTAAAGCTGAAGCTCGAATACTTTGGCCACCTGATCCCAAGAACTGACTCACAAGAAAAGACCCTGATGCTGGGAAAGATTGAAGGTGGGAGAAGGGGACAACAGATGAGATAATTGGATGGCATCATCGACTCAGTGGATGAGAATTTGAGCAGGCTCCGGGAAATAGTGAAGGTCAGGGAGGCCTGATGTGCTGCAACCCATGGAGTCACAGAGAGTCGGACAGGACCTGGCGACTGAACAACAAAAGATGGCAAGAAAACAAAGAAAACTGAAAGAAAGAAGTGCAGAGGTAGGACCTCCACAGGCCAGGGTGGGCTGAATGCTCTCCAGGTTCCCGGGAGTCCTGCCCCGGGGCGTTCTCGACCAGTCAGAAGCCAGCTGGGCTTCAGTCAGCTCCCACCTCCTCCCCCATACTCAGGAGCCCTGTTCTATTTTGATCAGGAACCCTGCAACCACTGTGAATCCCTGTGGAAGGGACCTGGGCCCAGCCCCTGATGGTCCCCCTCCCTCCTGCCCTGAGACCCCCCAGACGAACCCTGAGATGGGCTGTGGCTGGAGCAGGGCAAGGCCAGGCCAGAAAGAGCAAGGCATCTGGCAAAGCAAAGGCGTTTGATGTCAAAGCCTGCTTTGCAGCAGGAAACAAAACTTCACAAGGATTCAGGGGCCGGCCCCTCATCTGGCTTCCTTCCTTCCGGGCCCTGGTCTAGAATAAAGCTCCCCATCCCCGCACACCCCGCATTCCTCTACCCCCCACCCTCCCAGCAGTGGGGCTCCTCCCTTCCCCCCACACATCCTCTCCCACCAGGCCTCTGGCTTCCCTACCAGGGGGTGGGGTGGGGGGGGCCCACTCTCTGCTCAGGCTCAGGACACAGGGTCCTCACCCCTGCAGGACTAAGGTGGAGGGGGAGCCCAGCCCCCTCCCCGCACCCCCTGTGCCCTCCACCCCCCCACCGGAGCTCTTGGGCCCCAGCACCTCGAGAAGGCAGGCAGGGAGAGTGTGGCCCAGCGGGGAATCTCCCTGGGCCGTACTCTAGACAGTACATGAAAAGCATGCAAATATGCTGCAAAAATAGCATGCAAATCAACACATCCTCCACCAATTCATCCTCAATGTGCTCCTCCTGCCCCAAGGGTCCCATCACCCTTCAGACCGTGGAGGGAGAGGCTTTCTTACCCTCCCCATCTAACAGCCTCAGCGAATTTTATTCTGCTCTCCCTCCCAACCCCTAACTCCAGCCCTTCCTCATCCTCATCCCACACCTGACCTTTGGCAGTTTGAGAAACACAGTGTTTGCCACCTGGACGGTAGCACCTTCAGGAGGGGCCTCTTTGTGGGTTCAGACCCTAAAACAGTGATGGGATGGAGCAGGAGAGGAGGAGCCTTGCTGGGGAATCCATTCCTAGCTTCAGACCGCCAGGCACTTTGTTCAGCTGCTCAGTCGTGTTGGACTGTTTGCAACCCCATGGACTGCAGCACACCAGGCTTCCCTGTCCTTCACTGTCTCCCAGAATTTGCGCAAAGTCATGTCTACTGAGTCAATGATGCCATCCAACCATCTCATCCTCTGTCGTCACCTTCTCCTCCCGCCTTCGATCTTTCCCAGCATCAGGGTCTTTTCCAATGAGTCAGTTCTTAGCATCAGGTGGCCAAAGGATTGGAGTTTCAGCTTCAGCATCAGTCCTTCCAATGAAATTCAGGACTGATTTCCTTTAGGATTGACTGGTTGGATCTCCTTACAGTCCAAGAGACTTCCAACAGCACAGCTCAAAAGCATCAATTCTTCAGCGCTCAGCCATCTTTACAGTCCAATGCTCACATCCGTACATGACTTTGCTCAAGTTCAAAAACTCCAGGTAGGGGTTGGCAAGGGTATACTTTTGCCTCTTACCTGGTTAGACCCCCTCTTACTATGATTACTGCTGCTATTGCTATTTTATCATTAGGAGGAAGCCCCTGGACCCCAGAGAGTGGGGTTCATGATAAAGAAGCAGAGTGGTGGTCCAGTGGTTAAGAATCCACTTGCCAATGCAGGGGACGCAGGTTTCATCCCTGATCTGGGAAGATTCCACATTCCAGGGGCAACTCTGCACCACAACTGCTGAAGCCCACGTGCCCCTAGAGCCTGTGCTCCGAAGCAAGAGAAGCCACCACAATAGTAAGCGCATATACTACAACTGAGAGTGGCTCCTGCTCGCCACAACTAGAGAAAAGCCTGAGCAGAAACCAAGACTCAGCTTAGCCAAAAGGAATTAATTAATTAAAAAAAAAAAAAGAGAGTGAAGTTTGATTGTGATAATAGCTAAACAGTATATACACATATCAGCATAAACATTGTACACCTTAAATATTTACAATGTTTAGTTGTCAAAAAAAGAGGAGGAGGAGAGGACTGGACAAGGAGAGGAGGAGGGCTGGATATCATCCCTGAATTGCTGAGCTAATCAGCCAAGTTTAGAACTTCAGCGTTTGGAGAATTAAATGTAAAACAATTGCCTCAAGCCACCTGAATATTCCTTGGAAGGACTGATGCTGAAGCTCCAACATTTTGGTCACCCGATGCGAAGAGCCGACTCATTGGAAGAGACTCTGATGCTGGGAAAGATTGAAGGCAGGAGAAGAAGGATGAGATGGTTGGATGGCATCATCGACTCAAAGGCCATGAGTCTGAGCAAGCTCCAGGAGACAGTGAAGGACAGGGAAGCCTGGTGTGCTGCAGTCCATGGGGTCGCAAGGAGTGGGACACAACTTAGTGACTCAACAGCTACCTGGAGGAGTTGCACAGACACAGGTTCTTTGAGTGAGCCGCCTGGGGCCCAGCCTGCTTTTAAGGGACGGCAGTGGAGCTTTGCCCGCTGTTCTCAAACCACCGGGCTGGGCGGGTGCCTCTGCCCCCACACCTGGTCCGTAACTGACCCCTGTCCTGCCTCCTCCCCACCCCCTTCTCTGAACTGGAAGAAGAGCCCTCACACCACAGCCTTTCCAAGTTTGGCTGAGACTCAGACTGGGTCTGGCGACAGCTCTGGCGTAGGGAGGAAGCCCAAGGACCTGTTAGCCTGACGCTGCCCAGGACAGGAAAGACTTCAAGCAGTTTCAAAGGCTCCGTAGCCGAGGGAAGGAAGCCACTTAGGGTGGGTTCCAAGGGCAGACCAAGGCCCATGCAGAGCAGGGAATAAATGAGAATGCCAGGCCTGGCGCCTTGGGGAAAGGATCCCAGGGCCTGCCTGCGTCTAGGCTGTAGAGTCCAGACGGAGTTGAGAGGAGGACTAGATCTGCCCTTGAACCCAGCGCTCATGAACCATTGAGCCCGCGGCCGCCACGCTGGCTATGGCTTCATGGCCTGGCCTCCAGGGTCAGGAGACAGGTGGCTGTAAGCGACTCCACCTCGGGAATCATTCCTGTGACTCCAAGTAGTACTCTATCCCCAAACCCCAAAGGGTGAAATTCTCTTCTCCATTCAGACTCTTATTTGTCTATTTATTTAAACTGAAGTAGAGTGGACTTACAATATTATATTAGTTTCTGGTGTATAACATAGTGATTCAATATTTTTATAGACTGCATACTCCATTTAAAGTTATTATCAAATATTGGCTGTGTTTCCTATGCTGTACAATACATCCTTGTAGCTTATTTATTTTGTACATAGCAATTTGTGTCTCTTGGGGCTTCCCTTGTGGCTCAGACAGTAGAGAATCTGCCTGCAATGCAGGAGATCAGGTTCAATCCCTGAGTTGGGAAAACTCCCCTGGAGAAGGGAATGGCAACCCACTCCAGTGTTCTTGCCTGGAGAATCCCATGGACAGAAGAGCCTGGCGGGCTGCAGTCCATGGGGTTTCAAAGAGTTGGACAGACTGAGAAATGAACATAACACTTTGTATCTCTTAATCCCTTACCCCTCTCTTGCCCCTCCCTTCTTCCCTCTTCCCACTGGTAATCACTAGTTTGCTTCCTAAATCTGTAACTCTGTTTCCGTTATACTCATTCCCTTGTTTCATTTTTAAGGTTCCACATATGAGTGGTAACAGGTAGTATTTGTCTTTGTCTGACTTCACTAAGCACTCTAGGACCCTTGAGGTCTATTCACGTTTCAAAAAGCAAAATGGCAGTCTTTTTAATGGCTGAGTGGGCTACCATCATGGGGTCACAAAGAGTCAGACATGACTGAGCAACGGAGCACGCATGCAGTGAAAGTGAAGTGAAGGTCGCTCAGGCGTGTCCGACTCTTTGGGACCCCACGGACTATATATACAGTCCATGGAATTCTCCAGGCCAGGATACAGGAGTGGGTAGCCTTTCTCTTCTCCAGGGGATCTTCCTAACCCAGGGATCAAACCCAGGTCTCCCGCATTGCAGGGGGATTCTTTACCAGCTGAGCCACAGGGGAAGCCCGCACACATGCAGTATTCATTGTATTTGTATACCACATCTTCTTTATCCACTCATCTGTTAATGGGCACTTAGGCTGCTTCCCTATCTTGGCTATTGTAAAAAGTGTTGCCATGAACACTGTGGTGCATGAATTTTTTCATATTAGTGTTTTCGTTTTCTTCTGATATATACCCAGGAGTGGAATTGCTGGAAAGTATGATAGTTCTATTTTTAATTTTTTGAGGAGTCTCTGAACTGTTTTCCCCAGTAAATGCACCAATTTACATTCCCACCAACGGTGTACAAGTGTTTCATTTTCTCCACATCCTTGCCATCCCTTGTTATTTGTGGTCTTTTTGATGATAACCATTCTGACAAGGGTGAGGGGATATCTCATTGTGGTTTTGATTTGCGTTTGTCTGGTGATTAGCAGTGTTAAGCATCTTTCCACCGTGTCAAAGACTTTTAGAACAGTGACTGCAGCTACCTCAGCGTCCACCCTTCGATTTACGTCTCACTGTAGTGCTTTCAGCTACAGTCCAAGCCCCCTTTTTCTTTTTTGGGGGGAGGATGCTGCGCTGAGTATTCACTGCCACGCCTCTAGTTGCAGAGTGCGGGCTCCAGAGTGAGCGGGTTGTGGGCTCTCTAGTCATGGTGTGTGGGCTTAGCTGCCCTCAGGCTTGTGGGATCACAGTTCCTTGACCAGGATCAAACCCACGTACCCTGCACTGGAAAGTGGATTCGCAACCACTGGTCCACCAGGGAAGTCCCACAAGTCTCTTTTTTCTCATTGTTTTCAGGAAAGAGAACACTGATTCTGAAAGGGATCTTGATAAAGTCAGGCACGTGGACTTCTTGCCCCACTCTGACCAACTCCTGGATCAACCCAGACAGGGGATCCCAGGGAAGCCTGCCTGCCCACACCTGAATCCTCCCGTTCAGAGCATAAGCAAGTCACGTGCTCACAGCCCGAGCTTTGCTAATGTCATTATGTGCTTTACCTGTTTAATCAGCAGAACATTCCTGGGAGGTAGGTGCTCTGACCAGTCACATTTTACGAACAGGGACATTAAGGCTTGGAAAGTTCTGAAATCTTGCTCAAAGCTTTGCTGTTAGTAAAGGAGAGAGCTGGAGCCAGTATCTGGGGTTTGACTGACTCCCTAATGACCACTTTGGGCTCCCTTTGGCTCATTCTCCCCAGGTGCTCCTAGATCATGGCGGCAGAAGTGAGCCCAGCAAATAAGGACTTATACCGACCTTTTCTTTTTTTGACTGTGGGCACCATCTCGGCCTCACAACATGACATCATGTGAGTGGCAACAATAGGGCAAGTGTCCCCTCTTCCATTCAGCCCTCCCCATCTTCCTTGTCTGGTTACTGCTTCCTCTCCCAGGAGTCTAAAACTTTAAGCTCTTCAGCCTCTTCAATGGGGCAATGAACTTTATGGAATACCTCACTCATCTCTCCCCTCTCCCTGGGAGCACAGGGCTTGACTCATCTGCTCAAAGCAGGTACTAATTTAGCAGGTACTAAAAGTAAGGAGCTGAGAGGAGGATTGGGAAAGGTGGAACAAGACCAGATTCTACTGTGGCAGGTGGGTTTCCAGACATGAATTCATTCCAGAATAAATAACACTACCCACCTTTCATTTCAAGGCAGATTGGACCTGTTAGCCTGACACCAGGACAACCCACTGGGGTCTCAGGAGCACCTGGGCTCTCCAACAGGCCAGTCCATCAGACCCCCACCCAGCCCACTGGCAACCCCCAGCCTCCCACCCCCAGGCCTCCAGGCTCTACAAGGAATCCTTGATTCTTGTTGAGAGTTTCACCAAGACATGGAGACCTTGGTGAATACCCAGTATTTACAGGAACTTCCCTTGTGGTCCGTGGCTAAAACTCTGCACTCTGAAAGCAGGGGGCCTGGGTCTGATCCCTAGTCAGGGAATGAGATTCCACATGTCCCGACTAAGAGTTTGCATGCCACAACTAAAAAAAGATCCCACATCCACAATCAAGATGCAGGCAGCCAAACAAATACATTTTTTTTTAAGTTTATTTTAAAAATACCCAACATTTCCAGTCCTGTCTTCTGGGAAATGGCCAGGAAAGTTGGAGGAGGATAAAGCATCAATCCTGTTGTTAAAAACTCTCCAGTCTCTCACACTGTTGGTGGAGGTATAAATGGGTTGAACCTGGAAATCTTTTTGACAGATCTACTAAAGCTAAACAAAAGCCTACCTTAGCAAAGTCATTTCTTGTATATAATCAACAGAAATTAGGACTTATGTTCACTAAAAGACATATACAAGAGTGCTCATCATAGTTTTTTTCAAAATAGCTCCAAACTGAAAGTAACCCAGATGCCCATCAATAGGAGAATGGATAAATGAATTGAATACATGCTGTAGAGCAGTGGGGGGGAAATGAACGGCTACATTTGGCAACAAACGTGAACCTCAGAAGCCAGACATACAAGAGTGCTTGTGATATGATTCCATTTCTGTGAAGGTCAGGAACAGGCGAAATAAAACATAGCTGTAACCTCTGCCTGGTAGAAGAGTATTTTCTAGGAGAGTTCTTGAGAAGGCTTCTGGGGGTGCTGGAAATGCTCTCCACGTTTATCTGGGTTGGGTTTTCACAAGTATATACATATATTACACGTGTTAAAACTCCATCTGGCTGTACGCTCGAGGCCTGCAAACCTTGTTATATAGGTTATGTCTATGCATCTACCCACCAACCCCCCAAAAAGAAGGCAATACGAATACTGGATGATTTTGATCTGATTTAGTTTGGTTGTTTTTTTTTTTTTTTTGGCTTTGTTTCTGATTAATTTTCTGTTGGGAAAAATTAACTGGTTGTCTCAAGTCGAACCTAAGCCCATCTTATTATACAATAGATAAACACTATTTCATCATCTATGGCGCAGGGAGAGACTAAGTGTTCCCCCAGTGTCTTGGCTGAGTCAGAGACTGGTTTCCTGTGAGTGTGTGCATGTGTGTGTGTGTGTTATGTTCAGTTACACTGCTATAGGGCAGAGGTGGTATGTGTGAAATTCCCTTTAACACTGTGCCACCCACAGAGAGATGTATTTCAACCAAAGGTATGGGGTGCCTACTATGCACTATTCTGGGGACTGGGGATATAACAGTAACACTGACAAAAATCCCAGTTCTAGTGATACTAATCAAGGCTTGTGGACAGTGGTGACAGGGGAAAGACAGATCCTGGGGGCCCTCACATCCTCCTGGGCCACACCTTTTCCAAAAGAGAACCAGAAGCTCCTCCTCTGTGGGCTGAAAAGGAGGGCGGGACGTGTCCCAAGAGATCTGATGATAACAGTTGTTACCAGTCAGTGTTGGCACATGGCTAGAGGCAGCTGTAGCCAGGGTGTGAGGTGGGTCACACCCCCGGACCAGGAAGGAAGAGTCCCTACCACGTCAGGTCATCAGGGAGGAAGGTGTGATGGGAGGTTGAAGAGCTGCAGAGTGGGCACATTTTGATTCACTCTTGGTCCTACCGCCTCTTCTCTGAGTCATTGCAGGCAGGTCATTTAATCCTCGGAGTCTCCTTCTTCTCCTCTGAAAAATGGGGTGGCCGTACCTACCTCAAAGGGCAGGCATATATTTATCATGAAATAAATAGTAGTTATTTGAATTACAGTTGACCCTGAACAACATGGTTTGAACTGCATGGATCCACTAATGAGCAGATTGTTTTTTCAATAGTAAACACAACAGTTGTGCACAATCCATGGTTGGTTGAATCTGTGGGTGCAGAACTTTGGCTACAGAGGAACCAGGGCTACAGAGTGCCAACTGTAATATTCAATTTTAGCTCAAATGTGCAGAGGGTTGGCACCTCTAACTCCTACATTGTTTATGAGTCGACTGTAACTGGAGAGACAGAAGGTTCGAGTGCAGGTGAGTCCTTCACCCACCTCCCACTCCAGCCTAGAGCAGGCTTGGTCCCACTTCCCCAGCCTTGCATCCAGCAATTCAAACTCCTACACCCTCTGTCAAATCAGGGTGCTTCCCACCTTAGAAACCTGAGACACTTTCTCCAGCAAGCCTCCCAGAACTAACTGATCCCTTCATGGCAAATATCCCCACTTCAGACCTCCACATCGCTTCTGCCCAGTGCAATGCCGCCTTCATGGTTGAACTCCCATGGTTCGGCCCATCAGACAAAAAGATGCCTGTGGGCAGGGACATGTCTCTTGATCAGATTAGGATCCAGACACCAGCCCCTTTGGAGTCTTCCATGCAATAATCTTCAGAAGTCACACTCCTTTCTAACTCAAGATCTTAGCAGGTGCCACTCCCTGGCCCTGGAATGCTTGTCACTCAGCCCCTCTTATCCCCTACTCCCAGCAAGTTGTCAAAGGAACTCTCAGAAACCCTCCAAAACTCAGCTTAAATACCACTTCCTCCAGGAAGCCTTCCCAGACTGAAATTCCTTATTTAACCCTCTTGTGATATCCAGTAGTTCTCCTTCAGAGAACTGACAGCTAAAACTAGTTAAATACAAGCAAGGCTCCCCTGTGAAACTGAAAGTTCAGTGAGGACAGATACCATGCTTTCCCTGGTATATTCTCAACTCTTAGCTCTGTGTGTAGTACACAGCAGAAGGGTAATGAATACTTGTTAAATGAATGAATGAGTGAGTGAGTGAGTGATGAGTGAATGAATATAGTCTCTCCCCACCATTCCCAGATCCTAGCAGGAATCTATCCACAGAACATCCTCAAGGGCCAAGGAGAAGGACAGATTTAAAGGCCTTTCTCTTCCAGCTGAGGTCTATTTCTTCATGGGAACTTGCTGACCTTTCTTGGTTGAGCCTTGCATCTCCCCCATCCTCCCAAGGAACACATTCCCTAGCCCGAGGAAAAGGCTCTGAAGGGTTCCCCCACAAGGAGGGACTGGGCAGCGATTGCTACCGCAGCAGAAACCACAGGCTAAATATACCCTGTTTTGCATCCTGTTTGCTTTGAAGCACACCTGGCAGACACGCATCACAGGCTGGGAATCGCATCACCCGCTCACCACTCCAGCTCCAAGAGGCAGCCCACAGGCCTCCACTGAAAGAGCCCACGAGATCCTCGGGTCCATTCCTGACCCCCAGCCCATGCTCGTATTTCCCTTTGCTCCATTCTAAGAGGTGGCGGGGGGGGCGGTCACACCAGAGCCTTGGGTAGCAGCTCGAGCCCAAAGGGTTACACAGCATGGGTCTGCACCCCGGCACACTGTGGCCCAGAAAGTGCTGACTCAGGAGGGTCTGGTCACCATCTGCTCCTCCAGCTGCAACCTGTCATGTTTCTTGCCTGAGCCTGGTCTCTCACCAGTACACAGGACTGGGTTGTGATCACACCGGTGCTTCCCGCCTCCCCGGGTGGCCTTACAAGCCAACCAGGGACTCGGAGAGGAGGCTCTGCAGTGGGCTGGCCACCATACAGGGTGCTGAGAAATAAAGATGAAAGACGCTGGTCCCTGCCCTCAGAGAGATTATCAGCAGTAAATGGGCAAGTGAAGGTGAAAGTGAAGTCATTCAGGCATGTCCAACTCTTTGTGACCCCATGGACTGTAGACCACCAGGCTCCTCCATCCATGGAATCTTCCAGGCAAGAGTACTGGAGTGGGTAGCCATTTCCTTCTCCAGAAATGGGCCAAGAGACACTCATAATAGAGTGTGACTGAGGAGTGGGGCATGACATGCACGAGAAGAGAAGACGCCTGTGGAGTGTGTAAGACAGTCCACTGGGAACTCAGATCGACAAGATGGCAGCTTTTGCCTGCTAGCTGTGTGACCTTCGGCAAGTTACCTACCCTCTCTCTGCTGTTCTGGGCCTCACAGAGGTGTGGTGAGGATCAGCCTATGTAAATGAACCCGTGTAGAGTGCTCTGAGGCAAAGTAGGTGCTAAATAAGTATTAGTTGTCACTCTTGTTATCATCATTAATTCATTCAACAAAGATGCCCAAGGCTCTCTTTTAGGCACGGGAACATGTCAATAAAACAGACTGGAAAGACCCGCTCTCACGGAGCTTACCTTCTGGAAGGGGAGCGGGACAAAAAGAAGCACGTTATTTAATTGGGTGATGAAAGAGCTTTGGGGGGAATAGAGCAGCAGAAAAGGGGAACAGAGAGTTCCCCCAGGCCTGGGGGAGGCTTTCTGTCTTAGGTGTGGTGGTCAGGGAGGGCCAGGTGGGAAGGTGAAGGTGAGCAGAGGCCCGAAGGAGGTGAGAAACAGCCGCGCCAGGAGTAGCCAGGGTCCAGACGGTGGCAGCAGCGACTCCTATGCTGCTGTGGCGGTATCATTAGTGGCAGGCCCGTGTGTGTGTGTGTGTGTGTGTGTGTGCGCGCGCGCTCAGTGGCATCCTGCTCTTTGCGACCCTTTGGACTGTGGCCCGCCAGGCTCCACCGCACCGAACACGGAGTGGTGGCCCCGCCCTCCTCCCAGAACGAAAGCTCCACGAGAGCAGGACTTTCCAGTCTGTTTTGTTTACTGACATGTCCCCGTGCCTAAAATAGAGCTTTGGGCGTCTTTGTTGAATGAATTAATAATGATAACAATAGTAATAACTAGCACTTATTTAGCACCTGCTTTCTCCCAGAGCTGATCGAAGCACTTCACACAGGTTCATTTGCTGTTGTTGTCTAGTTGACAAGTCATGTTCAACTCTGTGATCCGTGGACTGAAGCCCGCCAAGCTCCTCTGTCCATGGAATTTCCCAGGCAAGAATACTGCAGCGGGTTGCCATTCCCTTCTCCTTGGGATCTTTCCCACCCAGGGATCGAACCTGGGGTCTCCTGTGTTGCAGGTGGATTCTTTACCATCTGAGCCATCAGAGAAACCCACATGCCATGTTCAGTGAGGATTAAATCAGATAACTGGAGATGGGAATGGCAACCCACTCCAGTATTCTTGCCTGGAAAGTTCCATGGACAGAGGAGCCTGGTGGACTACGGTCCAGGGGGGCCACAAAGAGTCAGACACGACTGAATGACCCACAAAACAACAACACAAATCAGATGACAAATATCAGGCATCTCGAGGCGCACAGTACGTGTCAGCTCCTCCCCTCCCCCGTTCTTCCCGTGCGCTCTCTCCAGCGGCTGGAGAAGTCAGGATATCCAGAGCAGAACCCACCTCCCTCCCAGTCCCTTCTGCCACCTGCGCCTCTGTCCAGGGCCCTCGCCGGCTGGGATCTGAGTCAGGTGCTGAGTGTCCTTGAGAAGACTTGGGAGCCCAGACCCAGAGGTTGAAGGGTGAGTGGCAGCCTGTCACCTTCTAGCTGTGGGATCTCAGCCAGGGACACTAATAACAGCTGTCACTTGTACCAGACACATTGTCACTTCATCCTCCCACCAGCCCCGCGAGGTGGACGAGGAACATGAATCCCAGGGAGGTTCTCACAGCCAGAAGGTGGGGAAGCTTTGACTATATGGACCTTTGTTGGCAAAGTGATGTCTCTGCTTTTTCATATGCTGTCTAGGTTTGTGATAGCTGTTTTTCCTGGGTAGGATACAAAAGGTTCTTCCCTATTACAGTGCCGGTGGCACTTCTGGCCCCTTGAGATACAAATGGAGACAGGAGAGGGAAGAGAAGGGAGGTGGGCCACAGTCTGGGAACACTTTGTTCTGCGCTGAGCCCCATAAAATCCAGTGCACACTGCTCATCTCTGCCTACCCCATCCCCCACCTCTAGGTTGCTAGAGCTGAGCCCCACAGAGGGGCTGAAGAAAGGGGCTGGCCAGCTCCTCCTCCCTCCGCTGGGGGTCCTCTAGGACCCCTCCCTCCCTTTCCCACAACCACCCCTGAGGCTCCATCTGCTGCCTTCCCTGTGGCCTCCCCATCTTCACAAAGTTTGCTTTGCTCAAGAAAGCCCGAAGGGCACCCACCTCAGAGGTGGGCTGGAGAGATGGGCTAGTGTTCGCTGTGATCTAGAAAAGTCTGATCCAGCCAGCCCCAAGCTGGGATGGTCAGACACTGGCTAGCAGGGAGGACAGGTCAAGCAGGAGGCAACCATGAGGGCAGCTAGGAGCTCAAATGCCCTTCTTGCCTTTCTAGAACCCTGCAGAGAACACTGTTCTCTGGAGGAGCTTCTTGGCAGGACTGAGGCAAACAGTGAGGACGGTGAACCCCTACCTGTGGGCCCCAGAATGCACAGGGGGCCCTTCTGTGGGCGTCTCCCAGGCCCCCATCAGTCCCTCAATCCCAACACTGAGCTGGCACCTGCAAAGTGCCTAGGAACGGTGCCCGGAACTTGTAGCCTTCAGCATGCTGGCCGTTATCCTTGTCGTCATTTACTGCACATGGCACCTGATGACCCATTTCTAAGCTCATCTTGCCCATGGAATGGTGAATTCCTACGGCTTGTGTTTTAGTTCATTTTAGTGGCCCCAGTGTGTGCCGTGAACAATTATGTGCTCAGCAAATGCTAGTCTAAGGAAAAGGAAGGATAGTATTTGATCTTTCCTATTTTTTTTTGTTTTGGCTGTGCTGGGTCTTCCTTGCGGTTCATGGGCTTTGCTTAGTTGCCCCAAAACATGTGGGATCTGAGTTCCCCAACCAGAGATCAAACCTGTGACCCCTGCGTTGACAGGCAGGTTCTTACCCACTGGCCCACCAGGAAGCTGATCATTGCTGTTTTATGTGCCCGAATTTCCCCCAGTCCTCACCGTGTTTCATGCGCGCGTGGACCATAATGTCACTGATGAGGCCTCAAACCCCTGCCAGCTCTCAACACCCCCATCCCCTGCCCCCACCCCGGATGCCTCCTCCAGGGTTTCTGCCTCCCCAGTGTACCCTGCTGGATGTCACCAGCCACAGCTGCCGATTGCTTGGAGCTTGGGTGTCAGTGGATCTGGACTGTGAGGGTGGACACGTCTCCCCTTGGGGTTGCACTTGATTGGAGGGGCCAGGGTCTGTGTGGAAATGGTCTTCCTATGTACACACTGCAACGTTTTAAATGGATAACCAGCAAGAACCTACTGTACAGCACGTGGAACTCTGCTCAATGTGATGTGGCAGCCTGGATGGGAGAGGAGTTTGGGGGAGAGTGGATACATGTGTATATATGGCTGAGTTCCTTTGCTGTGTACCTGAAACTCTCGCAACACTGTTAATGGGCTGTACCCCAATACAAGATCAAAAGTTTAAAGTTTAAGAAAAAAAAGAAATGGTCTTCCTGGTTTTTTGTTTTTTTACCTCTGGGGCTCAGATAGCATCAGACTACACTGTCCGCTTCTATGATGAGAGGCAGGTCACTCTCCCCTTCCCTGCCTCCTCGCCAGGGTAAATCCTGTCCACAGTGGTTCCAGGAACTCGGAGCAAAATTTCTATAGGTCAGCGCCACCAGCCAGACACCTCTAAATCCTGCCTTAGGGCCCCTGCATGGGGGACCCCTGCCATGGCTACCCTGGGGAGTCACATGCACTCACAGCCACTTCTTCACACACCCTCACCCTTACACACTCACACCCTTACCCTCACACCCTTACCCTCACATGCACACAATAACACAGCCTCAGCTCTCACACCCACACAGTATTACCCTCACACACACAGTCACACAGTCATACACACAATAACACAGGCTCACAACCACTCACACACACACACAGCTTCACCCTCACACACCCCCATTCACACACTCACCCCGCCCCCCCCACCCTGATTTCCTCTGCTGTCAGCAGCTCACAAATGAGCTACAATGCGACCAACCCACAAAGCACATGCTGTAGAAGAAGTTGTTTACTACTCAGGAGCTCCCTTGAGTGGGGACCACAGAAGTTTTTAAGATCTCTATGTTCGCCCGTGTCAAGATCAGCCCTGACCCTCTACACAGCCTCCATCTGAACCCGAGTCCCTCTGCTCCCCTCCTCTCTTGGCCCAGAACTTTCTTGCTGGTTGCGACCCATCAACACCCCCCAAACATCCAGAGTGGGAAGACCCAGCTCCACTCCCCAGGGTGGGCTGAAGGGCACAGCCAGGCTAGGCCTGCCCGCTGCCGCCTCTGGACCCGTCACCGGGTCAGTGGGAGCATCAGAAGGGCACTTGCTGGGCACCCACAGATTTCTGGGTCCCGGGCTCAGCCGGGGTGCTGCTGCCAGCCCCGCATACTGTCTCCCTCTTTGCCTCTTCTTCTCCTGTCTCTTCCCAGGCCCCCCACGGACCCTGCAGGTCCAGTCTTGCCCCGCTGACACACAGCACCCCACAACCCCACCTCCACCCCTGCCCGCACCTGCTCCTCTGGCCCTTCTGCTCCATCTTGCTGGCTCCTCTGTCCTCTCCTGGCCTGGCAGCTGATGCCCCCTCTAGCTGGCCCTTTAAGTCCCTTGCTGAGAGAGCCACCCTCAGGCCAGGGGATGGGAGGGGCAGGTGGGGGGAGAGGTGGAGAGCAAAAATAGTTCCTTATCTGAGCCTCAGAGGGGCCAGAGCCCAAAGAGCGGGAGGGATTCCGAGACCCAAGGAGAGGGTGAAGGACCTGCCGCCTGGGTGTGTGCCTGGAGTGGGACCCTGCAGCCGGCCCTCCCAGCCCAGGCCTGGAATCTAATCTTCGAAGCAGTGGGACCTCCTGGGAGCCTGGACTCAAGACTCCTAATCAGGCTTTGCAAGATGATGGGCCCCAGGGACCCCGTGGCAGCTCTCAGAGCAGTCAAACCTGGGTCCACGTCATACTCATTCCATTCCTCCATTTGGGACTTAAATGCACGGTCTTTTAACCGAGATCACACATCTGGTCTCAGGACTTCATGAAGCTCAGGTTCTATGATGTCTCCTTGCAGAAAGAAATCAGTGAGCCACAGCGTGATAGGTAAGAAGTGGATTTACTTAGAAACACCCCCACAGACAGAGTGCGGACCATCTCAGAAGGTGAGAGCAGCACCGAGGTACGGGATGGTCAGTTTTCATAGGGTGGGTAATTTCATAGGCTAATGAGCGGGAGGGTTATTCTAACTATTTTGGGGAAGGGGGCAGAGATTTCCAGAAATTGGGCCACTGCCCAATTTTTTAAAATTCATTCGTTTTCATCGGAGGACAATTACTTTGCAATATTGCAATAGTTTTTGCTGTACATCAACATGAATCAGCCTCACTTGCACATGTGTCCCCCCATCCTGACCCCCCTCCCACCTCCCTCCCCACCCCATCCCTCTGGGTTGTCCCAGAGCACCAGCTTTGGGTGCCCTGCTTCATGCATCGAACTTGCACTGGTCATCTATTTCACATACGGTAATATACAAGTTTCAATGCTGTTCTCTCACGTCATCCCACCCTCGCCTGCTCCCACTGAGTCTAAAAGTTTTTGGACCTTTATGGTCGCCTTGGAATTGTCATGGCACCTATCAGAGCGTCCTTTAGCTTGCCGACGAGTTACAGTGTGTTTTACTGAGGTTCAAGGTCTAGAGAAAATCAATCGTCTGCCCTCTTGGACCTAGCTGGTTCTGATCAGTTTATGTTGTGTCCTCCGGCTGTCTTGTTTTACCGGTTGAGCCCTACCCCCTTCCCTCCTGTTTTAATCTGATCGCACTCTACCTATCTTGCCAGCCTCTTGCCCACTGTCCCTGTGCCCCCAACCACACCCCAGTCCACAGCTCTCTAATCAAGCTGGTCCCATTGGTCCCTGTGCACTGACCTCTGTGACGTCCTTCCCTTCATGGGATTGTCCTGTCCCTCCCGGCCACCTAACTCTCCACATCCTCTGTAGACCCTCCGACCTTGGGAACCCCTCACTGGTCCCCTGGCTGCTCAGTTCCAGCCTGTGTCCTGCAGGCATGGATGGAAGCCCGTTGGTCTACAAGCATCCTCCCCAGATGCTGTGATGCTGCCCAACAAGAAAGACGGGCCTTAGATTTTTTTTTTCAGCATCATCATGTTATTATTTTATTTAGAGTATCATTATTATGTGTATGAACTCTCCCACAAAAAGAAACTCCCCCTTGGTAAGAGCTCTCAATGTACCTATGATGCCGGAACATGATTTCATCTTCATCACACCCCTGGGGAGTGGACATTGTAACTCCTGTCTTCCAGGGAGGGGAACGGCAGCTGTGGGCAGAGCAAAAACTTTGAGATTCGATTCAGCACCACTTGATACAGCTGGTCCCTCCCTCCGCCTTGAAGCTTTCTCTTCACGTGGCTTCAAGGACACCCGTCTTCTTGGGTTCCCTCCTACTTTCCTATTGCTCGTTCCCTTCTCCTGGGCTTCTCAGCACCGGAGTCAGCCCTTGTTCTTTGTCTGTCTGCACACACACACCCCAGGATCTCATTCAGACTCATGGCTTTAAACACCATCTACGGGACAACACTTGGATTTGCAGCCATGACTCCTAAGCCCAACTGCCTGTCTGCCTTGTCCAGCAGGAGTGACAGATATCCCTGAGGCTGGAGCTCTAAGACTTACTCCTATCTTCCCTGCCCCTGCCAACAAGCCTGCTCCTTCCTCATCTTCCTGTCTCAGTTGATTCAAGCTCCATCAATTGCTTAGGTAAATGCCCTGAGGTTTTTCTCTGCCTCCTGTTTTTCTCTCACTCCCTAAATCCAATCTTCGGTTGCTGTTGCTGTTCAGTCACTCGGTTGTGTCCGACACTCTGTGACCCCATGAACTGTAACAGGGAAGCCTGGTGTGCTGCAGTCCAGGGGGTCACAAAGAGTTGGACACAACTGAGCGACTGAACCAAACTGAACTGGACTATAGCACACCTGGCTTCCCTGTCCTTCACCATCTCCCGGAGTTTGCTCAAACTCTTGTCCATTGAGTCAGTAATGCCATCCACCCATCTTGTCCTCCGTCGTGCACTTCTCCTCCTGCCCTCAATCTTGCCCAGCATCAGGGTCTTTTCTAATGAGTCAGTTCTTCGCATCAGGTGGCCAAAGTATTGGAGCTTCAGTTTCAGCATCAGTCTTTCTAATGGATATTCAGGACTGATTTCCTTTAGGATTGACTGGTTTGATCTCCTTGCTGTCCAAGTGACTCTCCTTACAATCCAATCTATTGGGAGGTCCTATTGGCTCCTCTCTTAGCTATATCAAGGATCAACTTCTCCTCCACCTCCACAGCATCTGCCCATCTCCCAGCCCTTCTCATTTCTCACCTGCACAGCCCACCAGGTTACAGCTGGCCTCTGTTTCCACCTCCATCCTGCACCGCATCGAGGGGGTCTTTTACCTACTATAGCACGGGAACTCCACTTGATGTTACGTGGCAGCCTGGATGGGAGGGGAGTTTGGGGGAGAATGGATACCTGTATATGTACCCTTGATTCCCTTCACTGTTCACCTGAAATGGTCACAACATTGTTGATCAGCTATACCCCAAGATAAACAAAAAGTTGTTTTGTGTTTTTTTTTTTTCAAAAAGAGGGCTTTTGATACATAGACGTCAGCTCTGTGACCTCTGCCTGCGGCCCCTCCCTTGTTGCCCTCCTGCCTGTCCAGAGCCTGAGGGGCCCAGAGGAGTCTGTCACATAGAGAGATGGTCGCTTCTCTACTCAGAAATGGCCTCCACTTTCCAGCCCTGGATCCCCCATCCCTGCCTCATCTCTGTCTACTTTGCCCATCATCCCCCCACCTCCAGCTCCTGCTCTCCTGCTGATGCTCAAACACACAATCCTGTGCCTCCTCCCTCGGTTCTCAACCTGGTGGTTCCCTCTGCCTGGAACACACTTCCCCTGGAGCTAAGAGATAGCTTCTCTACTTCACTGGCCACCCGTTTCCATGGCAGTCAGATCTACCCCAGCCCCAGTCACGCATGCATTCCTGGCCCCCCTTTTCTGCTTCCTTTTGTCTTTGGTCACAGCCTTTGTGACCTGGTTGACTTGTTTCTCACGGTTATTACCTACAATCTCCTCATTGCCCGCCAGAAACAGCCAGGGAGTAGGCTCTCCATCTTTTTAGTTCTCCGCCGCATCCCCAGCAACTATGATGGTACCTCGTGTACGTAGGGGCTAGGTACCCTACCAGCCAGATGATTCCTTTCTTCTCTTTCACTTCTCTGCATGTCAGAACCTTATGAGACTTATCTGGGAAGCTGGCCAGGTAAACAGAATGTATTTTCTTAGCCCAGTGACTTAGGCACAAGGAAGAGAAGGTCTTAGAAAGCCAGGAAACTGCTGGGGAGAGTGAGTTTGGCTGGTCCAGCTAAAAACAACTGCTCGGGTTGGGCTGAGCTCTGTGACCTCTGCCAGTGGCCCCTCCCTCGTTGCCCTCCTGCCTGGCCAGAGCCTGAGGGGCCCAGAGGAGTTTGTCTCCCCACCTGCCCTTGTCACCCAGCCTGTATGCACCCCACCTGTCTCCCCAACCTGCTTCGTCTCACTCACTCCTCACAGCTTCTCCAAACACCTCCCTGTCATGGGGAGCTGCCTCTCAAGTGCCACACACTCACGCCTGTTTGATGTGGACACCGTCAGCACCGGGTACAGGCAACATAAACACTGCCACACCCACACACACGTACACACGTACACACACCCATACACCCCTGCAGCATCTGATATCACGGCAACTGCAATGGAGGCCAACTTACTCCATGCAAATCCCAGCTCCACCACTAACTAGCTCTGTGAGCATGGACGCGTCTACTTATTTCTTTCATCTGTAGGGAGGGAATTGCTGCTGCCCCTTAGGGTTGTTTTAAGGGACTTTCCCGGTGGCCCAGCCAGTAAAGAATCTGCCTGCAATGCAGGAGACCTCTGCATTCAATCCCTGGGTGGGGAAGATCCCCTGGAGAAGGGAATGGCTACCCACTCCAGTATTCTTGCCTGGAATCCCATGGACAGAGGAGCCTGGTGGGCTACAGTCCGTTGAGTCTCAAAGAGTCAGACACGGCTGAGTGACTAACTCTTAGGGTTGTTGTAAGGGTTAAAGAGGTTGTGTTTGCAGAGATTCCAGTGCTACACCCAGTGCCTAACGAGTCTTTAGTAATGGCTACTACTCTCATGAATGCCCACTACTCGGGTGCCCACCATGTGCCAAGCACTGTTAAATACATCTGGGAAAGCTCCCGTCTTAATGGGCAGCATCAAGACGACAGGCTGCAGCCCAGAATGGCTGCTGGAATTCTGCCTTGGGTGACAAGCAAACCGAAGACACGGTGTGTGTGAATTGTGGCATGGTGGGGAAGGACCACCAGGAACTCTCCCGACTCCTTGACGTTGGAGAAATGAATGACATTTACCAGGGGGCAGTACCAACTGGGACTAGAAAAAGACGTGTGGGTAATCTGCAAAACCATGGAGAGAGAAAGGGTTTGGGGGTCAGGCAACTCTGGTTCAAACCTGGTTCCATGGAAAAAAGACTGGAAGGATATGCACTTCTCTGGGTAGGGCTTGCTTTCTCTCCCCAGACCTTTTTATCAACATGCTGTTGGTGATGGTGTCACAGTAGGCTGCCACCTCTGCGTCCCCAGCATCTTTGACATCGGTGGGCAGTGCTGGGAGGATGGCCGGTCACCAGTGAGTGACTGGGCATTGAGACCATCATCTGCAAAGGTGCGTTTGTGCTATCTCTGCTTCCTGGCACCACACTCCATGCCTTGGTTATGCTATGAAACTTCCGACTTCCCAGCTAGCTGAGCTAGGTGAGCTCTGCCTGAAGGTCAACATTTCCAGACGTCTTTAAAACAACAAAAACAGAAAAAAAAAGCAAGAACAATCTCTGCGGCTATGAGCCTCCAGGCAAAGTTCTGGAGGCCAAGCCGCCCTTCCTCATCCCTGCCTGGCTTCCACAACTCTGCTTCTCACTCTCTCCATCCCCAGGATCTACATTTAAATCACATCCTTAAATATTCAGTTTGGCCTGAAATAGCCGAGCATCATGAAGCTTGTAATGTCTCCCAGGGATTAGCAAAATCCCTTAATCCCCTTCTTTCTTATAATATCATATAGGGGAACTGGTTATGCCAAATGCATTTTTGAATTGCACAAACGTTCTCAAAAATATGGCTCTAGAGTATGTCAAGGAACATTTTCTGAACCGAAGCATCAACTGTAGTCAGACTTTTGCACCAAATTGTGTGTGTGTGTGCACGTATGTTTTAATCCCAACTGCCTCACTGACCTTGGGCCCTGGCACAGGTGCTCAACACCCCCAGCCTCACCCATAATGGCCATGTGACGTTCCTCTAAGAATCCACTGAGCCCCTTCTGTGGCAGGCACTTCTCCAGGCCTTGGACACAGAGCAAACAAGACAAATGAGACTTAATCTTTTGTGTGGAGGGGCCAGTCAATTATGCATCTCGGATCATTTTAAGCGTTTAGAAGAAAAATAAAGCAAAGTAGGGGCACAGCAATGTGCCTGATAATCTACTGTGTGGACCATGCTAGAATCCAGCCAGGCCCACTGTGGGGGTCTAGTTTTCTGGTCTCACCCCCTGCAGCGCCCTGACCAGAGACGGAATGCCCCACCCACACGCCTCACATTATGGTGTCTTTTTCCTTTTTCTCCTCGCTAGCAGACACCAAGATATAAATGGCAGTGGGCATCAGTTTGAGCACGTGAAAAGACTTTGGGAATATTTTTATTTCTTCCACAATTATTTATTAAGCCTACTGTGTGCCAGACAGCTGGTCTGTATAATGTTTTTTAAAAATTGGAATGCTTTACATAAACAGCCTTAGTTCTGGAACTTCTTGACAAATTGGAAGCCTCTGGCAGTCCTGGGCAGGCCATTCCTTGGGACAACACTTAGCCATGCCAAGAGGTGGCTGCTTACTTCAGAGAGTGATTATTTTCTGGTTTGCTAGCCCTTATGGTCTCTGATTCCTAGCCAGCTTCACTCCCCTGCCTGGCTGTGGCAGTCATTGATGTGAGTTTGCAAGCCCATACTCAAGCTCTCAGCCTAATGAGGACATAGAAACTAAGATAAGAATACCGAAAGAGATGATTGTTTTAAGTCTGTGACATTCCATCCATGGAGAAGTGAAGTCTGTGTCCGTCCCTTGAATCTGAGTGGTTTTTCTCTGCTTTAGCCAACAGAGTCAGTGGAAGTATTGATGTGTGACTTCAGAGGTTAGAACATAAAAGGCCATGCACTCCTGCTTACTTATTTATTTTTGGCTGTGCTGGGGCTTCATGGCTGCACAGGCTTTTCCCTAGTTGCACCGAGTGGGGGCTCCTCTTCATTGCAAAGCTCAGGCTTCTCCTTGCAAGGAGTGGAGCGCAGGCTCTAGGGAGTGGGCTTCAGTCACTGCGGCACGTGAACTTAATTACTCCAAGGCATGTGAGATCTTCCTGGGCCAGGGATCACACCCATGTCTCCTGCATTGGCAGGCAGATTCTTTGCCACTGAGCCACCAGAGAAGCCCCAGGCACTTCTGCTTTATTCTCCGCAAATCTCACTTCTGGAGCCCTGAGCTCTGGACGGAAGAAGTCCAATTGCCCTGGCATCGCCATGCTATAAGGAAGCCTGAGCCGCGGGGAGAGGCCGTGTGTTGGCTCTCTAGTCCACAGTCCCAGCTGAGCCCAGCTTGTGAGCCTTTCTAGTCCAGGCAATAAACACACGCGTTAAGAAGTCTCAGAGGAAGAGGCTATATGTACACCAATGGCTGATTCATGTTGATGTTTGGCAGAAACCAATGCAGTTTTGTAAAGCGATTATCCTCCAATTAAAAATAAGTAACTTTTCAAAAAGGAAGTCTCCAGCCGATTCCAGTCTTCAGCCATTCAAGTCGCCCCCCATCTGTTCAAGTCTTCCAGACTGAGGACCAGAGACAATTATCCCCCCTCGGCCTTGTCCAAATTGCTGACCCGGCTAAAATGTTGACTGTTCACATCACATTTTGGGATCGTTTGTTATGCAGCAATAGATAATTGGAACAATGTCCATTAGGAAGTAGCAGTTGACTCAGAGCTCAAGTATAACTGGGTAAGAAGTGGAAAATTTGGGCAGAGCATTTCAAACAGGAGGGACAAGAGGTACAAAAGTCCTCTGGTGAGAGGAATCTGGTAAATTAAGAATTAAAGAACAACAAAAAAAAAAAGGAAAAAAGAGAAAACAACAAAGAAAGAAAGTAACCAGAAACCTTTCCAGGTATTTCAAGCACAAACGTGGTTTTTTTTTTTTTAGTTATTTCTTTTTGGCTGCCCTGGGCCTTCACTGTTGAGAGCAAGCTTTCTCTGATTGCAGCAAGCGGGGCTCTTCTTTGTTGCAGTGCATGGGCTTATTTGCCTCATAGCATGTGGGATCCTAATTCGTTGACCAGGGATAGGATGCATATCCCTTGCATTGGAAGGCAGACTCTTAACCACTGGACACCAGGGAAGTCCCTCCAACAATGCTTCGGTCTCCTGAGACTTGCCCGTCTTTCGTTTTCCTTTCATCTCACCAATGCCCTTCTTTACCCAGTTTAGATGACCGACTCAACGTTATAACCACTTATTTGCATATACCCTCAACTCCCTTGCCCCTCTCTTCCTCCACTGTACTCTTCCAGAAAAACACCAACTTTGGTTAATTCCAGCTCTCGATCTTTTCAACACCTGCCCTGCCAACAGCTGATAAGTGACCTTACTTTAAATTCACAGCCAACTGAGGTCAAGTGGATGCTTGCTGCTTCCAGAGCACTCCCACCTCATTTCCTGGTCTATCCATCCTCCCACCCTTCAAGAGGACTATTTTCTATGTTCCCCTCTCTTCCAAAAACTCCGTCACCTCCTTCTCGGTCATCAACTCTCAACTGCCGCCTTCACTTCCCATTTTACTGAGAAAGTACAAGAAAACTTCTGCGTGCTCCCCCCACGTCTGCCCGCTCACGTCTGGACCCCTTTATTAGGCTTTTCCTCCCGTTGCTGTGGAGGAGCTGTTTATGCTCCCGCCTGCAGCCAAAGTCCGGGGAAACTAGAAACCACCCTCTCTCATCTCTCCAAGGCCTTGGACTCCAACAGTTTCTCTCTCCTTCATCAACAAGTTCTTGCCCTCTACCAGCTCACTCCCGTTAGCCGGTGACTATATTGCTATTTCTCCTCTTTCAAAAATAGCCCAGCTCTCTCCTAATCCCACATACCCTACCAGCTGCCGCCCCATCTCTCTGCCTTACTGTACAGCAAAATTCTTCAGAAGAGTCCCCTGTACTGTCTTTGATTCCTAACCTCCACTATCCCTTGATCCCTCTTTCATCGGCTTTGTCCCCATCACCTCTCCCCGAAACACACCTCTAGGTGGCCAATTCCTTGCCAGGTAACTGAGTCTCAATTCCCATCTCACTTGGCTTCTCAGGACGTTTTAACCCCGCTGAGCATTCATTCCTTGAAATGCTTTCCCCTATGGCCTCCAGCACACCACGTGCTCCCCACCTCCCTCTTACCTCACTGGCTGCTCCTTCTCTCTTTTACTGGTTCTTTTCCATCTCTTGACCCCAAACACTGAAGTGGCCCAGAGCTCTGTCCTTGGCCTTCTCTCCTCTGTCTCCTTAAGAGCCCACTGAGATTTGTGGTCATGATTCTAATTTAGGCTGATTTTCAGCCAGGCTCATGGCTTTAAATGCCTCCTGTAGCTGCCGACTCCTAAATTTATTTTTTCCAGCCAGAATTACTCCACTGAATTCCAGACTTGAACATCAAAATACCTATTTGATATGCGACCCAGCAATGCCACTACTGGGCATACACCCTGAGATAACCATAATTGAAAAAGACACATGTACCCCAGTGTTCATGGCAGCACTATTGACAATAGCTAGGGCATGGAAGCAACCTGGATGTCCATCGGCAGAGGAGTGGATAAAGAAGTTGTGGTGCATATACACAATGGATATTACTCAGCCACAAAAGAATAAATTTGAGTCAGTTCTTGCAAGGTGGATGAACCTAGAGCCTGTTATACAGAGTGAAGTAAGTCAGAAAGAGGAAAACAAATATTATATATTAACACATATATATGGAATCTAGAAAAATGGTACTGATGTCCCTATTTGCAGAGCAGGAAAAGAGACATAGAGAAAGACTTACGGACACAGCAGGGGAAGGAGAGGGTGGGACGAATTGAGAGAGTAGCACTGAAATGTGTACGTTACCATGTGTAAAATAGATAGCTGATGGGAAGTTGCTGTGTAATGCAGGGAGCTCAGCTCGGTGCTCTGCGATGCCCTAGAGGGGTGGGAGGTGTAGTGGGAGGCAGGTTCACGAGGCTGGGGACACGTGTATGCCTCTGGCTGGTGCATGCTGATGTATGGCAGAAACCCACACAACGTTGTAAAGCAAGTATCCTCCAATGAAAAGTAAATAAATTAAAATAAATAATTACAAATACCTCCTCCTCCCAAATACCTATTTGACACCTTCTCTGGAATGTCCAACATATCACAACACCAAATTCCAGATCTGGCCCCCCAGACCTGCTTCTCCTGTACTTTCCATCTCTCTATGTGGTAAATCCATCCTTCCAATTGTTGGGGCCAAAAGTTTGGAGTCATCTCTGATTCCTCAGTTTCTCTCCTACCCCATCCAATCTGTCAGACAATCCTGACAACTCGGTCAAGTATGTCTGGACTCTGGCTACCACTCACCTCCAGCTCTAGGACGGTGTCAAGGTTCTATCAACCCTCTCCTGGATCATTACAAGAATCTCCTAACTGATCTTGTCCTCACCCTCCTTCATTCTATTCTCAAGAAAGTAGTGAAAGTGTCCACTTAAAACCGAAATCAGATCATACAGTACAGTACTCAGCTCAAAACACTCTATGTCACTCAGAATAAAAGTCAAAGTGCAAACGCCCTGGCTCTCCTTTGCTTCCACCTACTAGCTCCTATTCTGTTCCAGTCTCACCGGCCTTCTTGTCCTTGAGCAAGGAAAGTGTGTTCCCGCCTCAGGACATTTGCACTTGCCAGTCCCTCTTCCTTCCATGCCCTTCTTCCATGTATGTCTGACTTCCCTTCTTTGTCTTCTTTTAGGCCTTTGCACACACGGCTCAAACAATCAAGGAAAGCGAGGTTCACAAGGGTATCCTCAAAGCCTAGAGCAATGCCTAGTTCATGCTAGGCACTGGATGCTATTTGTTGCCTTAATTTAGAAACCAGGTATGAAGGTCACAGGTGCTAGAAGAGGCTGAGAGGTGGGCAGGAGCCAGACTGGCAGGCTTGCAGGTCTTGCTAAAGATCTGGAGGACCGCTGACATGATCACGAGAGTGTTTAGAAAAACTGCCCTGGGCTCCAGGAGGGGAGAACGCCCCTTCTAGAAAGTTGAATCCTGTCTTTGTGGGGAGATAGGAGGATTTGCTTTCTAGAAAGGCCTCTTCCACTTAGAAGGAGCAAGGGGCTCTGGGACTAAGGAGATCTCTGCTTTTTGACAAGACTCAACACTGCATGGGGCTGTAATTATGGGTAATCAGCCCTGTGCTTCTGAGTCAGCAGCTCAATCAAGCCCTTTACAGGCACAGGTTGAGGCCCTGCCTCCTCCCACCACCCTGCTGAGACCTCACTGCTCCAGGAAGCCCCTGAGCCTGCCCCCGGCATTCTCCCCTCTCCCTCGTCACCCAGCCTCACTCCTCCTTGTCCTCCTGCACTCCTCAGCCTGGAGAGACTTCCGTGGAGGTCACGTCCAAGGGTCGAGAGGCCAGCTGAACCCCTCTGGCTTCCAGACTGTAGGCGAGGAGCCCGCTAGGCACCAGGAAGGTGTGGGGGCTGAGCAGGGAGCAGATGCCGCCCGCAGACCCTCTGAGGATGGAGCCCCCCGGGAGCCAGGATGCTCAGTCCTGGGGCAGCCCTCTGTTTAAAGCTCCCTCTTAACTACTCTCCAGCTATCCAAACAACTAGACTATTTATTCAGCTTCTCTTCGGCCTACTGGGCTCCTCAAACTCAATGTGCCTTCTGCACATTCCTTGAGGGTTTTTAATAACCTACCAGTAAGAACAAAAAGTCCATTTCTACTAAACTCAGAAATCAAGCCGAGGTGGAAATACCTTTCAAGGACCCCTCCCTTCCCAACTCAGCTGGACTTTTTGCTGCAGAGGGAAGTAAAATTAATTTTGACTTTGCTGCCAAGATGCACCTAATTATTTAACTTTGCCAAGGAAGCGGGAAGGGAAATCACAGTTAGTGAGGCAGAATGTTCCACCTCCAAGTACCCAGGAGTCAGGAGTCTTTCTTACCTTCTCACATGCGGGGTTGCAGGGTTCTTGCCAGCGGCTGACCTCCCAGGGCCTGCTCTAGTCGCTTTGCCAGGCACCCACCAGCTCGTAAGGCTGCAAGGGCCTCATGGAGAGTGTCTGGCTGAGCCAGGGGCGGCCAGGTTTGCTCTGTGACACAGGCCAATCCCAGATCAGACATCCTACGAGTGCAGGGTTACTGGCAACAGAGATCAGACGAAAGGGAGCTCCCTGGAGATGCTGGGCCAGACAAGAGGATCAGCAATCCAGACAGCCAACAGCCCCTCTCTGGGTCTTCCATCTCCCTGCTCAGAACTCACAACCATTCATCATTTCCACTTTCTCCTCAGAAAAGTTCCTCTTTCCCCTGTTGCTGCTCTTAAAAGTCTAAGTACAGTGAAGTTGATTCATTGGCTGATAGATTGACCTGAGGGGAGAAAAACTTCTGTCCATTTTTGGAGACGGGAGGAAGATGGCACAGAAGGAAGTTAACAGCTGAGTGCCTTCTGTCCACTTTCACAGGGTCGCCTGGTATTTTGAAAGGTGAACTTAGAACAAGAAGGAGTTGGGTTTGAATCCCAGTTGCCTTGCTTTAACTATGTGGCTTTGGGCAAACTACTTAGCTTACCCAAGCCTCTGCAGCTACAGCTGTCGGATAGGGATAACAGTACCTCCCTTCAAGGGTGTTTGCAAAGACAAAGAAAGATGTTATGCGGAAATAACAGAACTTAGAATTCCTTGTCCAGCCAAACTAGACTCTCTCTGAAATAGTCCGTGGAATTCTCCAAGCCAGCATACTGGAGTGGGCAGCTGTTCCCTTCTCCAGGGTAGCTTTCCAACCCAGGGATTGAACCCAGGTCTCCCACATTGCATACAGATTCTTTACCATCTGAGCTACCAGGGAAGCCCCTCTGAAATTAAGACATATTCTAAAAAGAAGAAAACTGAATCCATGAGGAATAAGTAAGTTTCAAGAAGTAGTAAGCTGAAACATAGATGTGTGTGTGTACATACACAAAAGTGTATATACATATATATGTGTGTGTATGTTTTGGTACATGTATTTTGTATGTTGCATCTATATTTAGGTATATACAAGTGTTTACTCTAAAAATGAGCAAAATCAAACAAAAATTTCTAGAACTAGACCTTTGATAAATTTGATGATTTCTCTTTGTAATATTAACATGGATGGCTTCACAGGTGGCTCACTGGTAAAGAATCTGCCTGTCAATGCAGGAGACTCAGGAAACGTGGGTTCAACCTCTGGATTGAGAAGATCTCCTGGAGAAGGAAATGGCAACCCGCTCCAGTATTCTTGCCTGGAAAATCCCACCGACAGAGGAGCCTAGTGTGCTACAGTCCATGGAGTTGATAAGAGTTGGACACAACTTAATGATTGAGCACTCATGTGCATGACATGGAAAGACAGCCACGCTCATGGATTAGAAGACTTAGAGTTATTAAAGTTGGTTTGATTCCTCCCGAGGCCTCTATCTTTGACCTGCAGATGTTCATCTCCTCGCTGCACCCTGCCATGGCCTGTTCTCTGTGAAAACACACCCTGAACATCTCGTTCCTCTGATGTGGACATCAGTCCCCATGTATTAGGGCCTCACTCTATCAGCCTTGTTTTAACTTAATCACTTCCTTGAAGGTCCTATCTCCAAATATGGCTACATTCTGAGGTACTGGGTGTTTGGACTTCAACACATGAATTTGGGGGAGTGGGCACAATTCAGCCCATAACATCATTTAATGGGAGAATGGACGGTCTTTTCAACAAATCGTTGTGGGAAAACTAGTTATCTGCATGCAAAGAATGAAATTGGACCCTGACCTTACAGCATATGCTAAAATAATTCAAAGTGGGTCAAAGACCTAAATGAAAGACCTAAAACTAGCTTAGGATTAAGCATAGGGGAAAACTTTATGACACTGGATCTGTGAGGATTTCTTGAATATGACACAAAAAGCATAGCAACAAAGGAACAAATAGATAACTTGGACTTCATCAAAATTTAAAAGCTTTTGTACCTCTAAGGATGCTATTTACAGAGTGAAAAGACAACCTGTAGCATGGGAGAAAACCATATATCTGATAAGGAATAATGTCCAAAATATATTGGGTTGGCCAAAGAGTTCTTTCAGGTTTTTCTATACAGGAAAAACTAAAAGTTTTTGGCCAACAGAATAGAAAGAACTCCTAAAATTCAACAACAACAAAAAACAAGTAACCCACATGGAAAAAATGGATAAAGGACTTCAAAAGACATTTCTCCAAAAAAGATATACAAATGGCGGGTAAGCACATGACGAGATATTCCACATCACTAGTAACTAGGGAAATGCAAATTAAAACCACAATGAGATGCTACTTCACACCCATGAGTATAGCTGTCATTGTAACTGGAAAATAACAAGCGCTGGAGAAGCCAGAACTCTGGGGCCTCGCTGGTAAGCATGTGAAACGGTGCAGCCCCTGGGGAAGACTGCGTGGTGGTTTCTCAGAAAGTTAAATGTAGCATTACCATATGATGAAGCAACTCTAGTTTTAGGCATGTACTCCCAAAATTGAAAGGAAGGACTCAGATACTTGCAAATATCGATGTTCCAAGCAGCATTATTCACAATAGCCAAAAGGTGTAAACAACCCAAATTTTCATCAATGGAACAGATGAATGGGTAAACCAAATGTCATAGAGCCATACAATTCAACCTTAAAAATAATAAAATTCTGATTTATATGAGCCCATCTCTGTAGCAAACCTAGAATAGGTGAGTATTTATATTAATAAAAGGAGCAGTCTCTCAAGAAGGTGATGACCAGTGACATGAATAAAACACACTGAAATATGCAAAGTAAAACCTGGTAGACTCAGAAGTAGACAAATATATAGTTCACACATTTCTCTAAGAAAATGACCAATCAAGCAGTCAAAAAATAATTACAGATATGGAGGATTTAATAACACAAATTAACAAACTGCTCCCAAGAAACAAGTGAAATACACATTGAATTTGTACAAAACTCATCACAAATTGACCACAAGAGAAATTCTGCAAATTCCAAAATATTGACTTCATACAGCCTCATTCACTAACCATGATACATTAAATTAGAAACCATGAAATAAATAATAGCTCCCCAAAGTTCTGCATACCTTTGGATTACATAGGAAGTCAAAATGGTGATGACACAGTCTTTGGAAATGATCCAGAATGAGAATAGCTTATATCAAGCTCTGTAGGAATTCAGCCACATCAGTAGTCAGAAGAACATTTATCATCTTAAATACACACCAAATAATTGTAAAGTTAAAAAATGAATGTGTTAAACTTTTAACAAAAGAAGCAAGTAAAAAAGAAACTAAGTAAGCCCAATTGGAATGAAGGAATAAAGATAAAAACAAAAAATAATGATTTTAAAGCAGATTTGCAATTGTCTCTAAAGCTAACTGATGGTTTTTTGCAAAGTACAGTGTAATGGATAATCTTTTGGCAAATATATGAGAGAAAGAAAACATAAAATAAAAGTTGCAATATGACTATATAAACAAATTATATTTTAATAATTATGATAGTCAAGAAATGAATAATTCATAGCTTATATAATGTCTTCCATGGCATGAAAAAATAGTGGAAAACTATTCAACTCATTTTAAGAGGCTGATGTAGCTTTGATTCTTAAACCAAATAAAGATATCAGAAGCAAAGAGATTTGTAGGCCAGTATAACCTACAAAGGAAGAGCCAGGAGCCTTCCCCTGAGCCCTCCCTCAGGGGGCTTCCTTGGTAGCTCAGCAGGTAAAGAAGCCACCTACAATGCAGGAGACCCCGGTTTGATTCCTGGGTCAGGAGGTTCCCCTGGAGAAGGAATAGGCTACCTACTCCAGTATTCTTGGGCTTCCCTGGTGGCTCAGACCATAAAGAATCTGCCTGAGATGTGGGAGACCTGGGTTCCACCCCTGGGTTGGGAAGATCCCCCTGGCAGAGATCATGACAACCCACTTCAGTATTCTTGCCTGGAGAATCCGCATGAACAGAGGAGCCTGGAGGGTTACAGTTCATGGGGTCACAAAGAGTCAGACATGACTGAGCGACTAAGCACAGCACAGCACATAATTTATTAGATAGATGCAAACATATTAAAGAAAAACTTGGGAAATCAAATCTAGCATGATATTGAAAGATTAAGTAAGGATTGAACTGAGAATTCAAAAATGGTTCAACATAGAAAATCTTCAAGTATAATTCACTATAGTAATGAAATAAAAGGAGAAAATCAGATGATCACTTCAATAGATAATAGACAGCCTTTGAAAAATTCAAAATCCATTCACCATTTTTTAATGAACTCCCAGACAGTTGATAAAGGTCAACTTTACCAACTCGCTAAAGTACATTACCAAAAATATATAACAGATGTAGTACATCTTTGTAAAGTACTAAAGCATTCCCAACAGTTGGTAAAGACTAAATATTGCCTCTACTCTTCAACATTTCATAGGATGCCCCAATCAGTGCAGCTAACATAAAATGTGCAAATGTTGGAAAAGAAACAAAAAGCTGGCCTTTTTAGCAAATGAGATAATAGTTTGTCTAGAAAATTCAAGAACATTAATTGACAGATTATTAGAACTAGTTAGACAATTTAATAAGATGCTCAAATACAAAATCAAGATGTACAAATACAAAATAGAATGGGACAAAAAAATAGTAGCTTTCCTACACCACTTACCCCATTAAACAGTGTCATAGAGGGACTTGTCTGGTGGTCCAGTGGTTAAGAATCAGCTTTCCGATGCAAGAGGTGCAGGTTCCCTGGTCAAGGAAGTAAGATCCCACACTGTGGGGCAACTAAGCCTGAGCACTGCAAATACTGAGCCTGCACACTGCAAGGAAGACCTGACGCAGCCAAATCAACTAATTAATTTTAAAAAATGTCATAGATAAACTTGCCAACAAATTTGAACCTGACTCTAATAAAGACCTCAGATACAACTACGTTCAGGAGATATCAGGGGCATTAAAAGACATGGTGTGGAGGCAGATACATTTTGAATGTAGGCAATTCTTCAGGAAAAATGATCAGTTTTCCACCAAATTCAAGACAGAAAAGTCAAGGGATAATGATGGATACGTGTCATTACACATTTGGCCAAACACATAGACTATGGCCAAATGCCAAGAGTGAACCCTAACGTCAACTGTGGACTTCAGGTGGTTGTGATCTTTCAGTGTCAATTCACCAAGTGTAATGAATGAACCACTCTGGTGGGAGATGTTGGTAGTAGCAGAGGCTGTGTATGTAAGGGGGTAGATGGGAAATCTCTGTGCCTCTGTTTTAATTTTGCCATGACCCCAAACTTCTCTTGGAGAAGGCAATGGCAACCCACTCCAGTACTCTTGCCTGGAAAATCTGATGGACGGAGGAGCCTGGAAGGCTGCAGTCCATGGGGTCACTGAGGGTCGGACACGACTAAGTGACTTCCCTTTCACTTTTCACTTTCATGCATTGGAGAAGGAAATGGCAACCCACTCCAGTGTTCTTGCCTGGAGAATCCTGGGGACGGGGGAGCCTGGTGGGCTGCCGTCTATGGGGTCACACAGAGTCAAACATGACTGAAGTGACTTAGCAGCAGCAAAACTTCTCTAAAAACATTGTCTTTAAAAAAGACTTAAGCCTTTGCCTTCCCTAGTGGTTCCATAGTCAAGAATCCGCCTGCCAATGCAGGGGACATGGGTTCTGTCTCTGGTCTGGGAAGATCCCACATGCCTCTGGACTTTCTTAAAAAGCAGATCTATATGCATGAGGAAACACGGTTAAAGATATTAATTACAGCATTGCCTTCAAGAGTAAAAACTAGATCACCCCAAACACCCATCAGGTGGAACCTGACCAAACACAGTCGTCACAAGGCAACATGGCCATGGGGTCGCAAAAGAGTCTGACATGACTTACAGGCTAAACAACAAAACAACACTGTATATCAGCTACAAAAGAAAAGGTAGATCTTTAAGAACTACATATTGTGCAGTTGCAAAGTGTTGCAAAATGATTCAGTGGAGTTGCAAAAAGTTGCAAAATGATTCAGTTGGGAAACACCTCCACAGAAACAATCCTGCATAAATTAAAACAGGTATTAATTATACATAAGTAACACATACACACACATATATAACGTGTATATGGCTTGAATAACTATATTAATATAAAACTCATTAATTTAATACCTGCATATGCATATATACATAGGTATGTATATATTCATATCTATGTATTTGTTTCTATACAGGTAGGAAAAGGTATTGAATGATACCAAATTGAGGATCAGGGGGAGGGCAATTAAAGCACAAAACCATATGGTCATAAAAATTGAATAAAAAAACATTTGATGAATTCAAAAGCCTTTACTTAAAAAAAAAGCAACTTTTAATAAACAAATCGAAGGAAACTTTCTTGAGCCTTGTCGGTATTATATTAATGATTTACTAGGAGAATGCATCTGCATATAAATTGTGTAATTAAAACTTACTTTATTTTCTTGACTCCCAGAATTGAGTACTCTGCTTTGGCCACATGGACCAGAGGAGCCTTAGGGCAGAGGCAGAGGCAGGTTTTCATCTCTGCAGGCCCTCAATTGCTTGAGATGAGCATTAACTCAGTGACCTCCACTGCCCCAAGCAGGTTTTCCCCAGGAAACATTTACTCCCAGGCCAATGACCATCCTTCTACCCCCAACAAAACCCACTTACATGGGAAAAACTCTAGTAAAGAGCCTTTGAATCTGTAACTTCATGGATATCCACACATATATTTGATAGAAAGCAAATAATTCTGCAAACACACACAGACAAAAACATTATCAAAATATGACACATCGGAACTAGCAAGCCAAAGCCTTTGTGAATCTCCATTCCTTTTTCCCCCCTTATCTTGTTATTTATTTGTTTAAGTGAGCTCAACTTGGATTTTCTGTTATTAGTAGACAAAAGATTGTGAATCTGCATTCTTAAATGATAGATTTAAGAATGATAGATCTTTTTTTGAAATAGTGATCTCTCTTGCCACATTCAAAACAGGTTTCCACTCACCAGAATCCATCTGTAAATCTAAGGAACAAGGAGAATACTGAGGTCAAATGGGAAAGACACCTAACTCCTTCAATACAAGGAAAGGGCAGGCAATTTAGACATTTGATTGAATTTGTTAGCTTTTCTGACTTGGTGCCACCCTCACTCCAGGTCTAGCTCCTCCAGTGCCTGTTTATTTAGCATATGGACACCCATTTTCAGTTGTGATTCTAGACAGGTAGGAACCACAGGTCTATCAATCTTTAGATAAAGATTAACAATTGGAGGGAATTCCCTGATGGTCCAGTGGTTAGGACATGGGGCTTTCAAGGCAAAGAGCCTGGGTTCAGTTCTTGGTCAGGGAGCTAAGATCCCAGAAGTCACACGGCACAAACAACAAAAGCCAATCAAACAAACACATGGGAAATGTTTACAGGGACTTTCAGTTCTGTGGCTAAGACTCCAAGCTCCCATTGCAGGGGCAGGGGTTCCATCCCTGATTGGGGAACTAAGATCTCACATGCAGTGTGGTGCAGCCAAAAAAAAAAAGAATTGGACACACTAGTGGGGTGGCTGTGTTGCTGGTGCGAGAGTGCTCAAAAATATAAAAATAATCATGATGACCATTTATTGAGCTTCTGCTGAGTGCTAGCACTGTGCTAGGCACGCTCCCTATTTCACCACCGTTGAACTCAATCTGCTAAGACAGAAGCACTCATGTCCTCACTTTACAGGTTAATAACTTGCTCACGGTTACATAGCTCATTCTTGCCAGACTTAAACGAGTCTCTGGCTCCGAAGTCCACATTCTCGTCTGCTGCATTCAGCGGGCTCCTTTTTCCGGGGAGATCATATCACACTGGAGGCTCACTCCTTCTGGGATAAAGCATTTGTACAGAACTCTAGGAGTTCAGACAGCAAGATGGCATCAGGGTCAGCATCAGCGAAACGGCCCCTCGCTTCATCCTGCAGAGGATCCACGGGACCTGGAGGCCTTGGGGCTGGAGCTGGTCGCCCAGCAGGTTGACTTTCACGCACAGAACCCTGCTGAGTCACCGAGCCTGTCACTGCTATTATGCAACAAATCAGAACGCCACGAAACCAGCCCTGCTCCTCAGGATTGCTTCAACCCCAGGCTTTAGTGACTCAACAAAGGACCAGTGGCTGATGAAAGGGAAGGCCAAATGTTCAGAAAACCTGCTTTGTGGAAGTAATCTGATCTCCAGTCTGATCAAAGAATCAAGAAATTGTTTCCTGGAATGTGGACCTTCCCTCGGTGGCATCCTCCTCTTCCTGAAAGACTCTCCTCCCAGAAGCTGAGGGACTTGCCTCGCCTCCCTCTTAGTCAACTCAAATACTTGTTTTTCATTCAGTCAGGCTTTCCCGGACTTTATATCTAGAATATCAACAACAACCTTCCTCTCCAATATGCGGTTCAGCCGCTAAGTTGTGTCCAACTCTTGCGACCTCATGGGCTGTAGCCCACCAGGCTCCTCTGTCCACAGGATTCTTCAGGCAAGAATACTGGAGAGGGTTGCCATGCCCTGCTCCAGGGGATCTTCCCGACGCAGGGATTGGACGCAGGTTTCCTGCCTTGCAGGCAGGTTCTTTACTGACTGAGCCCCCAGGGAGGCCCAATATAGACGCGTGTAAATTCGTATTCACTTAGCCCTTTTCCCTGCGTTATCTTTCTCTCCTTAGAATTTAATCTGATGTCATTTTACTTCTTTGTCTTGCCTCTACTCAAACTTCATGAGAAGCTTACTTCTGCAAGCTCCACAAGGACATGGATTCTTATTTGCTGCCTTAGCACTTAGGACAGGGCCTTCTGCATAATAGGCACACAGTAAATGTTTTTTAGATGAAACCAATCTGTGCTTCAGAGAACAGTGAAATCCTGGAAAACTCCCATGGGTTTAAGTGTGACACTAAGAGGAAAATCAAGAGTTTTAGAAGCCCAGATTTGAATCTAGACCTAGCCTAGATGAATGTTCAATCCAGTTTAATAATTAATCCAAGTATTACTTGGACTTCCCTGATGGCATAGTGGATATGAATCAGCTTACCAATGCAGGGGACATGGGTTCAATCCCTGGCCCAGGAAGATCCCACATGCCGGGGGCAACTAAGCCCATGAGCCACAACCACTGAGCTGTCGTACTGCAACTACTGAAGCCCACGAGCCTATGCTCCACAGCAAGAGAGACCACCACGATGATAAGCCTGTGCACCGCAACTAGAGAGCAGCCCCCCAATCCCCGCTCTCTTCAACTAGAGAAAGCCCGCGCAAAATAACCAAGACGCAGCACAGCCAAAAATAAACAAATAATTGCTTAAAAATCTAGAGTAATACTTAATCTCACTAAGCCTCATTTTATGATTGGTTGAGGGAGAATGTTTGCCTCCTGGGATTATAGGGAGGACCAATAATTTCCTGAGTCCTGTGCCAAGGACTGTACATACATTATTTCCTTAATCCTCACAACAATCCCATGAATCTATACTGCTCTTGCCCGCAAAGAGACCAAAGTGATGTGCCCAGGGCAATAAAGAAAGGAAACAGGCCACAGGACTCCAACTCTCTCTCCAAAATCCATGCCTTAATCACCACCCCAGATGGAAAATGAAAGTGAAAGTTTGTGTGAATAAAATGCTGGGCCCTAATGGACAAAGGGCTTCCCTGGTGGCTCAGCTGGTAAAGAATCTGCCTGTCATGTGGGAGATCTGGGTTTGATCCCTGGATTGGGAAGCTCCCTTGGAGAAGGGAAAGGCTACCCTCTCCAGTATTCTGGCCTTGAGAATTCCATGGACTGTATAGTCCATGGGGTGGCAAAGAGTTGGACACTACTGAGGGACTCTCAGTTTCACTTTCAATGGAGAAAAGAGGCCGGCAGTGTCCCTTGACATCTCCTCCACCCAAGCCCCTCAGCAGAGCTGCTGCGAGCCAGCAATGTTCCTATACTGCCCTGGGCTTTGACAAGGAGAAGGAGCAATCACTCACCAAGGAATGGCTCACCTCTGCGCTCGCCCCAGCCTGGTGACTTGCCTTGTCTTTCATATTTAAGAATGAGCTCACTGTCTCCCCAGCCACCACACCTGCCCCTCCAGGATCGTCTTTGGCACCAGACCCTGGGACCTGGTCACTTTTGCATAGAGTAAATAATAATGTATATTTAATATATAAGAGTATAATAATATATATTTAAATATATAAAAATATATATATATATATATATACATATATATATATATGGACTTCCCTGGTGGCTTAGAGGGTAAAGCATCTGCCTGCAATGCAGGAGACCGGGGTTCTATCCCTGGGTCAGGAAGATCCCCTGGAGAAGGAAATGGCAACCCGCTCCAGTATTCTTGCCTGGAAAATCCCATGGACAGAGGAGCCTGATAGGCTACAGTCCATGGGGCCGCAAAGAGTCGGACACAACTGAACGACTTCACTTTTCATTTTAAATAATACATAAGGAAAAAATATTTTAACTTCAGATCAATTGCTGTTCAGATATCACTAAATTTATTCTATAAGCTTCTTTTAAATGTGATTTCACCCTGGAGTAAGTAGGAAATGGTGACCCACTCCAGCATTCTTGCCCGGGAAATCCCACGGACAGAGGAGCCTGGCAGGCTATAGTTCATGGCATCTTGAAAGAGTCGGACATGACTTAGTGACGAAACAGCAACAACAAACCAAAGGAAATCTAGAGAGCAATACTGAAAGCACATAAAATGGAAATTAAGGCTAAAAGCATTAGCAGAGATAAAGATCTTCACTTTAAAATGAGTTTTTTTAAGTCTTCAAGAATTTATAACTACCATGAACTTGTTTGCTTCTACTAATACAGTTCAGACATACGTAAATGAAAAACTGATAGGATCACAAAGAAAATTGGATAAATTCACATTCATGGTGGGAGACTTTAATGCAGCTCTCTTAGACACTGATAGACAAATCAGACAAAGTGATGAATAAGGATGATATATTTGACAGCTATATTAACAGAACCATACACCCCCCTAAAATAGAGATCATACATTTTTTGATGTTTATGTGGCATATTTACCAAAAAAATTAAGTCACAAAGTCTCAACAAAATTTTTAAAAATAAATGTGATCTCACAATTCAACCTAGTGCTGTTTAACAAGTGGCACAAATTGACTTCTAGTTAAACAAGAAAAATATTTGTAGACACATATATATGCACATATATAGTTTTAAAATATAAGTTGATATATTATTGATACCATGTGTTCCAGCATCAAAAATAGACCAAAAAGTGCTTTCAAGACCTAATTTATACACATGATAAAATTAACTGGGTTTTTTATTTTTATATGCATACAAAATGCTAGTGTTTGGCTTTAAATGATGAGGTAGAGTTTCAGGTTGCTCTTTGCAAGCCCTTCTCCACAAATCCCACACTGCGGGCAAGAGCATTCTCGACTTCCAATAACCGAAAAACCACACGGGGTGGAATCTGCACCGTCTTTTCTATTTGTATCAATATATTGGATTTTGGAGGAAGGTAAACATTTTCATGTCCTGTTAAATAGGAGTTATCAAATGAATGTGACACAGTAATCTGGGGGAAGCAGATATTGAAGCAATTCTGCAGAATCTTTTTTTTTTTTTTTTTTTTGCTGCTTATTAGTTTATGTTTCAAATAGCTGCCTCTTCTGTGACTTGTGTCTAAGTTATAATTAAGAGAGGAAAAATCCAGCTGAAAACCCTAAGACAGCCAAGGTCCCAAAGCAGCTAATGATGTTCAGTAAAAATGCCTGAGCTGCTGACTCAGGAGTTAGCTCACCAGACCTACCCAGGCATGTTCATTGGCAACGCACTCAGAGGTTCTCAAACAGTTCAGTTACAAAAAAGGGGGGACTGTGAAAATTATATGGTCTGTTGATTTAGAAGGAGGTGGAGGAAAAGGAAACGAGAAAGGAGAAGAAGAACATGGAGGAGAAGAAGGAGACGAACAAGGAGGAGGAGAAGGGAAGTGGGTGTTATCGCCTCCTTTGGGTCTGCTTCTCTGGAATTGCAGAGGGTGGCCCAGACCTGTTGGGTTAATGTAGTGAAAGAGCACAATTAGGACTCTCCTTTCTGCCATACCATTGTCCCTTAAAAGGATTTCTCATAAGATCCCTGAATCTCAGCTGAAAAGTTCTCAGGTCCAAGCTTTGCCCTTTACAGAAATCATCATCAGGCTACAACAGAAATCAGCAGCAGCAGCAGCAGCAACAACATGAGGGCAGAGAGTGCACACTCAAAGGCCATCCGTCACTGACCCTCCACAGCCTGCGTGAACTGTTGCAATTGTCTCTTTTGTTTTGAGCCTCAACCATTTTCTTCCTCCCCGACACTGTCTCCCCATAGCAGTCATAGAATCAATCATCAGGTAAACAACTGTTTGTCCTCAAGATACTGTACTATCCTGCAGGTAATGCTTGTCACAAAGGTTGCCTGGAGGGGAAAAGAGAGTCTGCTGCTGCTGCTGCTAAGTCGCCTCAGTCGTGTCCAACTCTGTGCGACCCCATAGACGGCAGCCCACCAGGCTCCCCCATCCCTGGGATTCTCCAGGCAAGAACACTGGAGTGGGTTGCCATTTCCTTCTCCAATGCATGAAAGTGAAAAGTGGAAGTGAAGTCGCTCAGTCGTGTCCGACTCTTAGCGACTCCATGGACTGTAGCCCACCAGGCTCCTCCATCCATGGGATTTTCCAGACAAGAGTACTGGAGTGGGGTGCCATTGCCTTCTCCAAAAGAGAGTCTAGTGGTTTTGAAAAAGAGAAATGTGGTACCATTGAAAAGAGTAAGAGTCCGAGTGGGATGACTCAGGGTCTTGTGTGCCTGAGTGCACATTAAATCGCATCTGTGCTCTGCTGTACTGTGCTTAGTTGCTCAGTTCAGTTCAGTTCACTCAGTCGTGTCCAGCTCTTTGCAACCCCAGGGACTCCAGCATGCCAGGCTTCCCTGCCCATCACCAACTCCTGGAGCTTGCTCAAACTCACGTCCATTGAGTCAGTGATGCCATCCAACCATCTCATCCTCTGTTGTCCCCTTCTCCTCCCGCCTTTAATCTTCCCCAGCATCAGGGTCTTTTCCAAGGAGTCAGTTCTTCACATCAGGTGGCCAAAGTATTGGAGTTTCAGCTTCAGCATCAGTTCTTCCAATGAATATTCAGGACTGATTTCCTTTTCGACCCTCTGGACTGTAGCCCACCAGGCTCCTCTGCCCATGGGATTATTCAGGCAAGAATACTGAAGTGGGTTGCCATGCCCTCCTCCAAGGGATCTTCCCAACCCAGGGATCGAAGCCCTGCCTCCTGTATCTCCTGCATTGCAGGTGGATTCTTTACCACTGAGCCACCAGGAAAGCCCAAGCAAGGTGTTAGGGGGCACTAATTAGGTTAGGAAAAGAGAGAAGTCAGAAAGAATGGAGAAGGAGGAAGAAAAAGAAGGAAAAAGTGGGGGGTAAGAAATAAGGGAATAGAATGCAAACTGGCTAATATTTATTGAGCACTGAATGAAGGCCAGGAATTGTTCCAAATGGTTTACTTATGTTGATTCACTTAATCTATAACAACCCTATAAAAAACACCACTATTATCCTCATTTTTCAGATGAGAAAGCTAAGGCAGACATCTTACCAAATGTTACACAGTCAATGAGTCTGGGGTTTGAAGCCTGGCAGTCTGACTCCACAACTAACCACTTTGTATACCATGTAATTTGAAGAGCCTCCATCACTCGGTTCTCCTACCCTCATGTCATAGAGTGATTGGCTAAAACATTTAGCATAGTGCCGGAACACAGAATGTGGTAGAGAGGCTTCCCTGGTGGCCCAGAGGCTAAGACCCTGTGCTCCCAATGCAGGCAGCCGGGGTTCAATCCCTAGTCAGGGAATTAGATCATGTCACGAGTAAGAGAGCCCAGGAACCACAACTAAAGATTCTGTGTGCTGCAGCTAAGACCTGGTGCAGCCAAAAGTAGGGCAGGTGGGCACGTGCTCATTTTCGCCCCGTGTGGTCCTCACAAGAACCTTAAAAAGGGTGTATTATTCCCATCTCACAGATCTGAAAACTGAGTCTCCAAGAAGTACCAAATCAGCCAAGGCCATATTCCTAATAAGATGTGGAGGTGAAGAACGGGCTAGAGAGAAAAGAGAGAGGAGGGAGGAGGCGAGGAGGGGGAAGCGAGAGGAGACAGGCGAAAAGAAAACGGAGCCTGCGGTGGTGAGTGCTGCTCTATATTCACTTCAGGGGGCCTCCGGGCTTTCCAAGAGGACATCTCTAATCCACACAAGGCTGATTCACTCACCCTGAGCTCTTCTTTCTTTCAGCTGGGTCCTGTCACAACATACGAGGAAGTCTGGACTCCCACCAAACCCCTTAAGGAGTTGCTTATCTCTGGAGCTTGATATTGCCACATAAAAACTCAGACCACATGCATAAAGAAAACCCCTGATTGTATTTCATGTATTCAACTTTAGCATCTTCTTCCTACCTTAAAACCATATATCAATGTTCCATTAACTTACTTATCCAAAAAAAGTGATTGCATAAGCATGAAACAAAAGCTATACCATCATTTATGGCATCTAGCCCTTTTCTGATAAAATTCTATTTATAAGTTAGTCTGTACTTTAACTTCATGATAGCAAAGGTTTGGTAGTAATAAATATAGAAGTTTGGTGTATCAATCATATTTATGTGCTAATAAATGTATATTAGTTTCTTATTGCTGCTATAACAAGCTACCACAAACTTAGTGGCTTAAAACAAGACAAACATACTTTCCATGTCTAGAGGTCATAAGTAAATGGGTTTTATGACATAAATGCAGGCATCAGTAGGCTGCACTCTTTCTGGAGGTTCTAAGGGTGAATTGGTTTAAATTAAAGTCTCACACCTCCCAGCTCACACTGCTTAGAATGGCTATTCTGAGGCTGTTTAAATCAAAGTCTACAAAAAACAAATGTTAGAGAGAACGTAGAAAAAAGGGAACCCTCATAAACTGTTAAGGGAAATGTAAATTGTTAATTGGTGTACTCATTATGGAAAAAAGTATGGAGGTTCCTTAAAGGACTAAAAATAGAACTACCATATGATCTAGCAATTCCACTCCTGGGTATATATACTGAAAAAACAAAAACACTAATTTGAAACAGTTATATGTGAACCCCAACGTTCATAATAGCACCCCACTCCAGTAGTTTTGCCTGGAGAATCCCATGGACAGAGGAGCCTGGTAGACTGCAGTCCGTGGGGTCGCTAGGAGTTGGACACGACTCAGTGACTTCACTTTCCCTTTTCACTCTCATGCATTGGAGAAGGAAATGGCAACCCACTCCAGTGTTCCTGCCTGGAGAATCCCAGGGATGCAGGAGCCTGGTGGGCTGCTGTCTATGGGGTCGCACAGAATTGGACACGACGGAAGCGACTTAGCAGCAGCAGCAGCAGCAGCAGTAGCAATGTTCATAACAGCACTATTTACAATAGCCAAGATATGGAAGCAACTCAAGTGCCCATCAACAGATGATTGGATTAAGAATATGTGAGATATATATTCAACAATATATATATAACCCTGTCTACATATAACAACAGAATGTTACTCAGCCATAGAAAATAATGAAATTCTGCCTTTTGCAGCCATGTGGATGGACTTAAACAATATTCAGTTTAGCAAAATGAGACAGAGAAAGACAAATACTATATGATATCACTTATATGTGAAATCTCAAATACGATACAAATGAACTTATTTACAAAACAGAAATAGACTCACAGATATAAAAAAAATAAATTTATGGTAACTAAAAGGAAAAGGAAAGAAGGAGGGACAAATTAGGGGTATGGATTCAAACTACTATAAATAAAATAGATAAGCAACAAGGACATACTGTGTAACACAGGGAATTATACTCATTATCTGTTATAACCTATCTGTGCTCACGCTCAGTCCTGTCCGACTCTTTGAGACCCTTTGGACTATAGCCCACCAGGCTCCTCTGCCCATGGAATTTTCCGTGCAAGAATACTGGAGTGGGTGCCAATTCCTCCTCCTATAATGGAACATAATCCTCAAAAATACTGAAAAACTATGTTATATGCCTCAAAGTAACATAATACTGTAAGTCTATACTTCCAAAAAATAAAGTGCAGATAAATTTTGTCTAGAATTGTCCTTGACATTTTCACAATTAGAAGAAAAATTAGGGTCAGTCCTTACAATTTTTATTTGAATATTCGAATCCATACTTTAAGGGCACTGGTTTTGAACCCCTTTTACAATGCCAGAAATTTGATTCTTATACTCCAAAAAAAGATACGGTTTCCATGACCAATTCAGTTGGCCACATCTGCACTGCTTCCTTAAGCAGAACAATCTTAACCTCTCAGAGGAGCTCCTGTCTACCTGGTCTTTTCAATGGCTGTAAGTCTCAGAAATCAAATCTTCAGGTTGTCTATTTGACTCTGTAGGAATGGAAGCTTGGTTCTTGGACTTTAGGATGGGACTGAAGTTCAAACAAAACGCAAAGAATCTCTGATACTGGGTCTGTGTAAAAGGAGGGAAATAGAGATAGCATTTGGATCATGTGGGAGAGACTGGAGGAGTCCCACTGGGTCAGTCCTTCATGGTGGTCCAGGGCCAGGCTGCCTCCCTCGGAGACATTTGAGAAAGTTGGGGTGTGTTGATGTTGAGCCGGGGGAAGTGGAGGAGCTGCAAACACTTGTGTGGGAGGTTGGGGTTACTAAATTCAGCACATGAGACATTTCTGTACGATGATACATTTTCTCACCCAAATGTTAATAGCATCTCTGTCGAAAAGCAAATCATCTACCTGCATCTCCTCATTCACATTTAGTTCAATCACCTCTGGTCTCCAGTTCTCCAAATACCCAGTTTTCAGCATAAAAAGATATGTAGGCCATAGGTGTTTGTGCTTCAAGTGGAGCAGTTCCTGCCTTAAACAACACTTGTACTAACAGTGGCCTAGCTGACTACTCTGTAATGATGGGCACTGTCTCCAAGGCTAGACTGAAACCAAGAGACACTAAATTCTAAGAAATATTGTTATCCCTCTGCCCCGTGTAATTTGAATGACACAACCATAAGTTCTGATTTTTTGTCTGGTGACTATGCTGATGTTTTTTGTAAATATCAAATACTGTAAAACGTATATATTTTTTTTTTTTTTGGCCTATCTATTGCTGCTTGTTGCATAAAAATCTTCATTCTGAATTTACATATGAAATAGGTTGTTGACAGTTCAAAGTAATGGGAAAGCGTGTTACTTGATGTGCTCTAGATCTCCTGTCCAGTTCTGGCTCTATCGCTATCTGGATGCCTCTGGGTAAGGTACTTAATATCCGTTGGTCTGCCAAATGGGAATAATGGAATGTTGCTAACAGTTTGTAAGGATTAAATGAAAATGTGTGTGGCTGGTAGGTAATAACTGCTCAGTATATTTTAGCTATTAATAGTGTTATTGCTATGTCCTCTTCCACACCTGCCATTCCTCAATATTCTTTCAAACACCTTTGAATGCTTACAGTGTGCTAGACTCTGAGGATATAAAGAAGATAGCTCTGACCTCATAGAATTTATAATCTTTAAAAAGGAAATAGGTTTGTAAATAAGCAAATGCAACAAAGTGCTACGTTACTTGATTTAAAAGAGAAAAGGCTATATAGGCTATAGTGAGGAGGGCAAAAATGGTCAATTCTGAAGGCTCAGAAATGTCTATGGGATTTCTTTAAAAGCAACATTGTCATTGACTTTCTTAAGCATATTTTCATCTAATTCAAAAGCAACAGCTCTCATCCAGATGTGCAATGCATAGTACATAAGGTTTTAGGAAATGTTGGCAGTACTTCTGGAAAGACCAGGTAATTCTTTTCTGAATGATTAATTGTAAGATACATGCTAATAAGAGACACAGTGGGCCAAAAGGAGTGGTTAAGATACCACTGATTGTATTGATGCACTGATCGCAGAAACGTTCTCAAGCATGAAAGAAATGTGGAATCAATTGTAGTAGTCTCCTCTGGTGCTGTAATTCAACACTGGATCTTACAATTAATTGTTTGGAAAAGAATTACTAGAAAACATAGTCCAGTAGTCTCCTCTTGGGCTTCCCTGGGGGCTCAGACGGTAAAGAATCCGCCTGCAAGGTGGGAGACCCAGGTTCGATCTTGGGTCAGGAAGATCCCCTGGAGAAAATGCTAACCCACTCCAGTATTCTTGCCTGGAGAATTCCAGGGACAGAGGAGCCTGGCGGGCTGCAGTCCACAGGGCCGCAAAGAGTCTGACATAACTGAGTGACTCTCACACACACACACTTTTAGTCTCCTCTTATCCATGAAGGACACATTGCAAGTCCCCCAGTGGTTGCCTGAAATCGTAGATAGTATGATACTGGTTCAATCCCTGGTCTGGGAAGATCCCCCATTTTCCAGAGCGAGTAAGCCTGTGCGCCACAACTGCTGAGTGAGGCCATATGCACAAAACAATGAAGTAGATATTAAAATTAGTTTATTTTTCTACTTAACTCTTAATAAATGAGAAGAAACACAGTAGTCTGTCTCATAAAGAACATTTATAATACATAACAATCCATAAAGCCTCATGGTGAGGTAGGAACAGCTTTGGAAAACAACGCACAGTCAGAAACATACAAAAAGTTAGGTAAAATGTTGCAGCACTAAAGACGTTTTATCTGCATCTGCATTTCATGAGATGATAATTGCATTTAACTGTGCCACACCTGGCCCAGAGGACACCCTGTGGCAGACACAAAACAACACAACACAGAGGTTTCATAAAGAATCACAGATACACTGATACGCTTCATTGTGCTGTTTCAAGGCAGAACCATAACATGGCAACTTGTGTCTTTTTATATATAACCACATATTAATCGTATGTTACATTCCCTTCAGTATCTTTTTGCCAAAGACACTGAACCATAAAGTTTTTGGTTTAAAAGTCTTAATTGAATGACATACAAAAGGCTCCTGTGCCAGTGAAAATGACTGCTAAGTATTTCAGAACTTGTTAGTAAAACTAAATAGCATTGCCACATGATAGCGGTAGAGTTACATCAAAATAGTGCTATTATAATTCCCGTTTCAGATGGTCAAACACTGTATGACAGTTTCAATTTAAAAAACAACAAACCCTCCACCTTCCCAAGTTTTAACACTGTTTTATGACTTAACTGAAACTCTATTAAAATAAATAGTTCTATATTGTAGGATTCTTCTCCATATTTGTGTATGTGTGAACATCCTAAGACAGCAGGTAAATGACATTACATCAAATGATATTTGTTTATAAACAGTAAAAATCTACAACTCAATACCAGTTAGCCTACTAAATACTTCACATTAGGTTCCATAGGCCTTTTCCTTCAGAACTTTCAAAAATTCAAAATTAACTGAGGATGTTAACAAGGTACAAACATTAATAGTCATCTACTTGTGATTTTCCAAGGTGCTCTTGATGCAAATTCTTCCTGGTCAAATTACATACCTTAGTTACCCAAACATACTACTTTCTAAAATGTTAAAATACACACAGCAAAGTTTCTGAGTTTTTTACTTTTCCTTTAGGTTTTAGTTCATACTTTATACAGGGCAGATGCTCTCTGGAAAAAAAAATTTTATTAAACAATCATATAACTAAAAGGTGACAATGGAGAATTAAATCTCTCTCATCACTAAGGCGGAATTTAGGTTGGAAAAAACTGTCTGGGTTGGTTTTAATTCAGGCACATGCAGCACCTCCATCTTACTAAATTGAGACGATAGACACATTTCTAAACACATATTCTAAATACACTGATCTTGCTCAAATATAAAAGAGCCAGCAGGAGAGATGCACCTCCTAAAACTGATGCAGTGTTATAAAACAGCATTTAAATATTGGGTTTAAGTCTCCTAATAATTAATGGAATTTCCCTCATTTTCTTCCAGGAAAGAATAAACTATTTTGGAAAAGACACTTAAATCCCACAATATTTAAATATAAAAGCATTTTAAAAAGATAATGCTAATATAGCTAAAAATGGGTTAGAAAGTGCATTGTAAAGAAATAAATAATTCTCTGCTAAAACTGAAAAGGTGGGTCAGTGCCCACTGATTTTGCTATTATGGCAGAAATCCTTTGAAAAAGAGAATCCTATGGTACCACTTTGTTACTTATGAGCTACTTAAAATTATGAAGTGAAATAACTAAAATCTAAAGGCTGTTACTTTCAAAGCACTTTGAAAAAAAAAGTAGCCCTTGTCCCATGCTTATACACCATTAAAAAAAAAATTCTTTCAGTTGATGTCGTATGCCTTATGCAACCTTTAATAGACCCAATAGAGCATTGTAAAGAAAACCTCATTGAATGTAATATATATTACCAGTTATCCTTTTATATCACTACTGAAATATTTCTATAACATAAATTGTTTTGAGATCTTCAAAAAATGGTAAATCAGGAATGTACATGATATAATTTGAAGCTTTCTCTTGTTCACTCATATGAAATTCCAATTTCATGTTTTAAAAAAATGTTTGCAAAATTCCAAGTAACTACCAGTTTAGGAATTGAAATATACAATATCAGAAGAGTATTAAATGATAAAGATGTATTGCAAATTGGCAGGTTATGGTTTTGGCCCATTATAGTAAATATGAACTTACAAACTGTGTTCCTAAAATTACCTCATTCTCAATGGAAAAATCGGGTGTTCTTAAACAGGCCCATTGCCAGCAACAGGCTTATACTAGGAAAAAATCACATCGTCTACCATAAAAGATCATCCCTTTAAAAAGTTAACTGTCAAATGCCAACGTTTTCATCTTAAGACCCACTAAACAATGAATTATTTCAAATCCCAAAAGGTAGCCATCCCCAAAGTAGTCAGCTATAAAAGGTACTAAAGTAGTCAGGATACCTCGTTTCTAGAAAAATAGAGCTATACATGATAACTGATATTAATATTCATCCTTTTGAGGACAAAAATCTAGTTTCTTCACAAAGCATAATCCCTCTATCAGAAAAATATAACTTAAATACCCTTAAATAATATTTGTGTATGGATTTGAAATCCATACAAACAATGAAATAGCCAATAACAGTTTCCTGTATAGATATTACGACATCTTGCAAAATAAGCCACTATTGGAAGGTCTGAGCAATGTCAAGACAGAATGACATATAGAATCTCAATTATTAATTTTGTCTTAACAAATTTTGCTTTTTGACAGTTTAATATCCAAACTGCATTAACCTTCAGATTTTTCTCTCAAGTCAATGGCTCTTGGCAAAGCACAAGCATTGCTGGTTGGGCTCAAAAAGCTGTTTGAATCCATTCATAATTGGTCACTGTGAAATGACTCTGAAGTTATTTTTAAAACTCACAATTTAAAAGATTAGATTAATAAGCTTTCATTTAACATGTAATTATTAAACAGTCCTAAAAATATTTATTGTATATTTTATGAGTAAACTTTCAACTCTGTTTCTAATGCCAATCTTTCAAAGGAAGTAATGCTGGTGAACATATTCATCTTTTAGACTACCTTTGTTTTTTTTTTAAAAAAAAAGTTAAAATTCTCAGAATAATTTAGATATGTAGTCTGATTATTAACTTACAAGAATCTAAATACTTAAATTTGGTAAAACTTCCTTCCCTGCTCTTACTGTCCATTTGCCCTATTATAGGTATACTAGTTCAATTTAATTATCTATTTATTAGAATAATACTCAGCAACATAGGATACAGAGTAGTAACTGATCTTCAGTATCATAAAACCCCATGTGAAGAAAAAAAAGAACTTTTCCTAATAATATTCATGAGTCATTCTTAAAATATGCTGCCATTATGCTATGTAATGATCTCAAAGGGCAAGTAAATATTACATAAAACGTCAAAGGAAACAGACCTGTTGATTTTTAGAGTTCTAGCAATTATAATTCTAACAAACAAAATATAACACTGGGGGAAAAGAAAAGCAGAGAAATTCCAGTAACAATTTAAATTTATTTATCCCCCTAATTAGTTTTTTACCATTGAAAAACTGGAAATCAAATAGCATTATGTTATATAAGGTTTATACTTAAACAAAAATGTAACATAGTGTTAAAACTGGCTTTCCAAAACTGTTACAGCATAGCTGTACTCTGCACTAATAGTCACAAAGTTGTAATATAGAACTCTGTTAAGCAGTCCCATTATGTTCTTACAAAAATAGAATTAAACTGTGTGACCAGACAAGGACTTCAATTACACTACTTGGCAAACATAGAATTTCAATAGAGTCTTTTTTCCTCTTGCAGTTTAAAGCAAAAGTCAAACATCACATCTTTTTCAAGACTCACAAAGATGATTCGGGTTGTTTGTTTGGCATTTTTTTAATCTCTATCACAACAGCAGGGATGTTTTCAACTTTAGTCCTCTTGGGCTGCTTCTCTAGATTGTCACTAAGTTCTAAACAGGAAATGCTAACTGACGGGGCCTTTTCTGCATCCTTTCCAGACTGGGCTTGTGGCCGTGTCCCACAGCATTGCTTCAAAGCACACTGAGTTCTGCAGGCAAGTTCACACGGGACTACACTTGACTTAGAGCCTACACTAGCAAATTCAGGCTGAATGGTGGTAGCGTGAATTCCGTGATTATGGAAAACGTCTTTAATGATCTTAGCCACCTGCATGTATGATGCCGGGTCTTCACATTTTATGTGAGCAGTGGCAATGATTCTGCTTCCAGCAAGTTGCCAAACATGTAATTCATGAACTTCCTCAACTCCTTCAACATTTCGAAGTTCTTTTATCAAATTTTTGATATCAATTTGTTTAGGAACAGTTTGGAGAAGAATAAGAGCAGACTCCTTAAGCAATGGATAAGTTGTGTAAAGAAGTATACAAACCATTACAACACAAAGAGTTGGATCTAAATACAGTACCCAGCAAGGACCAGCCTCTTGAACTGTTGCCTGAGTACTATTAACTAATTCTACAAATGCTTTGCAGGGGTCAGGTATACAGGGGTTCACACAAATCTCCCCTTCAGGACAACCTTTCCAATTAAAGTAAAAGACTAAGGCATTTACTACCACAATCACTGAACCCAAAGCATCTCCAAAGACATGCAGAAAAACTCCACGCATGTTAAGTTGTCCAGTCTTATCTTCATCCTCTTCCAATTCCACCTCTTCAGGTTCTCTGATAAGATTCCCATTCACTTGTACTTCCATTGCATCATTTCTGGACTTTTCTGGATCTACAAAGAAATAAAAACTCTGTATCAAACACATCTAAAGTGTTTATATAAACATTCTTGCCTAATTCCATTTAAGAGATGGAGGTGAAAATTTTTCATAAAACATACCCTGGGAACATTCTATACTTGGCATATATCAAAAACAACAAAACTGAATGCCATCACCCCAAATCATACGCAACTATGGATAACTCTTAATACACATGGCTGACCTGACACAGAGCTCTAGTCACTTTGCATCATTCAAGTGTTAAGGTTAACTTTTAGACTTTTGTCACTTATAAATGATAAGAGTCCCTTGATGGAAGGGGTTTAGAAACTGACAAATCAACCATATAAGCCTATCAACAATCACACGGAGACTTCAGGAAAAGTTGGAACTAAATGATCACTATCTACCCTACTAGCTCCTTTAAAGGAATTATACACACCAGAACAGCTTAATATTCTTTGGAATAACTCCTTGCAGAGTATAGTGAGAGGAAATTCAATTGTTTATTAAACATTTTCAATATACAACGTCAATTTCATTAACATGATATCCTGAATCCTAGAAAGAGGAAAATTGTCTATGTAGTGCCATGCATGTGTGGTTTCACACAAATAGGTAAACAGAAATTGATATTTCCATATAAATGGAAAACAGTGGGAGGAAATACACCAACCTATTAAAAATATCACTGAGATGGGTTAGTAGGGCATTAGGATGATTCCTTTTCCCATCTCCTCTTTCAACACCTATTTCCCCAATTTCCTTCCAAGAGCACTTAATGTTTAGAATGAAAACTACACATTAAAAATATAAGATGAATAAATTATCATCACTTTTACCTTAGTACAAAAACGACAAATCCTAAGTGAAATGTTAAAACATGCCCCCCGCAAAAAAACAAAAAACATGCCCAGACAGGTCCTAAGTCTAGGATTTTCAGGATTGGGTTTAGACTTTAGAAAATTCACCGACACATGCATTGCTGTTCATAACAGAAACCTTTAACCAAGATTTTGAGTTCAGGAAAGTCAATCACTAAGATCGCTCTGAATACATTAAGAAACTTGTTTGAAGGGCAAAAGTACTACTTGGGCAGAGCAAGCTTCCAAACATCCAACAACTAAGGACCAACTGGAGATTCTCTCCGGTTTTCCAAGAGGGCGAAGAAATTTAATTAGGAAGCACTGCTGATCCTGCAAACGCCAAAATCAGACAGTCTCTTGGAACGACAGCCCGTAAGACTGCCAAGTGCAGCTGTGGACCGCAGCGGGCTGAGGGTCACCTCCTGACCTTTTGCCCGCTCTCACCACCACAGTGCCATCTACACCCCCAAACGGGGGGCGGAGGACGCACTTCCCCGGCTCCTGACACCGGCTGACAGCGCGGGGCTAGGGTCGTCTGTTTCGGCGGCTTCCCCGCAGGTGCGGGTGCGGGAGCCGGCCCGGGAAGGAGCGGCCCCGAGGCGGCGCGGCGCGGTCCGCTCGGGCGCCAGGGGGCGTGCGGGCCACCCCGCCCGGGGCCATCCCGGGGTCTGGGCTCCCCAGGGCCAACCACCTGCGGCGGCGGCTTTTCTCTCCTCACCTGTCTGGTCCAATTTCAGCCCGTTGGAGTTGCTGCTGTTGGCCACCAGGATGTTGGTCTCCTCCTGGTCGGGACCCTGCTCGCCCGGGGTCACGGCGTTGTCGCTACCCCCGGCGCGGCTGCTCTTGCTGCGGGCCCCCTTGGGGAGGCCGTGGCTGTGCCCCCCGTGCGAGTGGCTGTGGCTGGAGTCGTCGCCGAAGCCGCTGTGGTGGTGAAAGAGACAGAGCCCCAGCACGTTGACCACCAGCCCCGCCACGCCGACCCCGAAGACCACCAGTGGCTGCTGCATCTCGTGCGGCTCGATGAAGCGCTCGATGGCCTCCAGCAGGATGGCGAAGCAGAGGCCGGTCAGGAAGATGGCGTTCACCAGAGCCCCCATCACCTCGGCCCGGATCCAACCGAAGGTGTTCTTCTGGGTGGCGTGGGTCCGCCGGGCGAAGCGCTCGGCCACCAGCGCCACCACCAGCGCCAGCACGTCCGACAGCATGTGGAAGGAGTCGGAGAGCATCGCCAGGGACGTGGTCACCCGGCTCACCACCACCTCCAAGACCATGAACATGAAGGTCAGTAACAGCATGCAGAGCAGCCGGCCCCGGTTTCGACCCCAGCACCCCATGGCTGCGGCTGAGAAGCCCGCGCGAGCGCGGCCCGGACACTCCTGAGGCGGCGGCGAGGCGCCGAGGAGCCGGCGACGGAGGGAGGGAGGGCGAGCGGCGCGGGGCTCGGGAGTCTGCCGCGGGGCCTCGGTGACCGGACAGGGGCGGGCGAGCCCGGGGTCTAGCCGCCGAGCCCACGCGCCTGCGGGCGTCCCCGGCCGGCCGGCGGCGCGCAGCTCCTTCTTAGGCGTCCGTCCTCGGAGCCGGCGCCGAGGCCCGGCTCAGCCCCAGCAGCCCCCACACCCCCACAGCGGGGCGGCGGCGGAGGCGGCAGGGAGCTGGGGCTCCCGAAGCCCGCCGACAGAGAGCCGGAGCAGGAGCGAGCAGGCGGGCGGCGGGGGCGGGCGACCGGCAGCTCAGCGCTGAGGAGGCTCCAAGCATCTGCGGGTTCTCCGCGCAGGTCTTCCCCTCCGGCGGTCTTCCTCCGGTGTGGCCCGGACCGAGGAGGCGACGCCTGAAGAGCTAAAGAGGCGGCGGCCACGGCTGCTGCACTCGGCCCGGTGTCGGGCGCCTTCTTCGCCACCCGCCGCCCCCCCGCCTTTGCAGACGGTTTACAAAAAAACTTTGCTTTGCACTCGGAACCCCCGTTTTCACACGGACCCGAGCGTGACAAGGCCTCGCCGCCCCGCCCACCAGGCCCGGCACGTCTTCCCATTGGCCAGGACCCCCTCACGACAGCCGCCGCGTCCCGCCCACCCGCGCTCGCTATTGGGCAGAGGCTCAGAGGGGCGGGGAGGAGGCGGTATCGCGGCTTCAACAGATGGGGGCGGGGCCTTTCCCTTCAGGAGCCGGGCGTGGGCCGGGGGCCGCGGCCGGGTGCAGCGACGGGCGTCGTGGGGGAGGGTAGGGGGCGCGGGCCGCGTGCAGCAGGAGGGGGAGGGGCAGGGCGAGGCAGGCGGGGTCCCCTCGGCGTGGCGGGCCTCTTGCCCGGGCGCTGCGGGTCCTAGCAGCCCCCCTCACACCTGTCGGGGGCCAGGCAGCAAACAGACTTTGATCCTCCCAGCCGGGTCCACGTGGGGCGGGCCGCTCGGCCGCCGTGTGACAGTCGGCAGCCTGGGAGGGGCAAGGAGGGGGAGCCCCAGTGTGAGGGGCGGCGGGAGGCGCGGGGGCGCGCTTCTGTCAGAAGAACCGCGATTAGGGCCGACAGACTCATAAACAAGTGCAGCACGTAACTTGTGACTCTGCTCAACACCGAGTTGAGGAGTTCATCCAGGACGGTCCTGCGAGGCGATGAATGGAATCTTTGTAAATGTTTCAATAAAGCAAATCACCCCCTATCGCCACCATCGCCCGGATACCTTGTGTGAAGTCAGATATTTCTGTCACTGATTATCTAAGGATCATTTAGGGTGCAGACTTAAAGCAGAAGAAACCTGGGTTCTGGTTCTTGCTTTGCCACTAGCCAGCTGGGTGACTTTGGGCAAGTCAGCCGGTCTCTCTAGACCTGTTTCTTCGTCTATGGAGAGTAAAGGACTGAACAAGAGATCTTAAGATTCCCCCTGACTTTAAAATTCTAAGGCTCTAAGACTTAAACATTGTATTTATACACTACAAACAGCAGAACCCAGTGTTGGTTGCTATGGGGAACGGGAGGGGCAGTGAGAATACAGAAGTATGAGCTTCTGTCCAGGTGGAGGTGAAACATATAAAATTTTAAATTACGGTGAAATACTCCTGATAAATTGTGCCAACACTGCTTCAGATTGGATACATACCTTGCTGTGCTCTGAATGGAGACTAGCTAATTTGAAAGTGAAGGCTTCCTGCTTCGTAAGTGGAGGGGTGGCTAGAGTCAGAGTGGCCTGAAGTGGACTCCGGAAGGCCTCACCACAGCCCCTCAACAGCGAGAAGGACCTCCAACTGCTCTGGATTGCTGGGAGACAAAGACAGTGCTAGCCAGTGCCTCAGGGTCTGTATATAAGGCTTGTTTGGGGCCATGTATTTTTGCATTAAAAAAAATATTATTTCTAGAAAAGTTTTTTCACTTGTATATGGTGTATTTCTCATCTCCCCAGCCAGACTAGAGAGCCAGATCCTCATCTATTTCTGTTCTTCTGGAATGCAGAAGAATGGAGGAAACTTCCCGAGACATTTATTAAGAAAGAATTGACAGGACTTGATTGAAAGCTGATAAGGAGAATTTTAAAAAGATAGTTTTTAACCCGACAAGGAAAATATTGCTTAAAACAGGGGGAGAAGTTGAAAAGGGTGTGCAAGGAGCTGCTCTTAACGAGAAAATACTGAGCCTGTTTTTTAATGTGCTGAATTTTCAGTGAAGTCTGGATGGTGGGAGTGAGGAGATGGGATTGGGGACTTCCATAATCTTCTCTCTCTTGGTGTAGACAATGGATGTTTGTGCATTCATGTATATGAATACAGCCTCAAACCTCCTTCAAACCAGGTCCCCCTATATAGACATTGAGGAGCCACGTGTGGGTCAAGATATCCCACGGAAATGGCCAGGAAGCAGTTGGAAGACCATTTTGCCTCCTATTGGGAGCTGCTGGGTCCCTTTACTTAAAAGATAGATTCCTTCAGGGAGTTCCTTGGTAGTCTAGTGGTTAGGATTCAATGCTTTACTGCTGTGGCCGTGGCTCAGCCCCTGGTTAGGGGAACTGAGATCTTAAAAGCCATGCGCTGTGTGGGAAAAAGCAAAAAGAAAAAATATTCCTCCAAGTGTAAGTATTTAATGTCCAAAAAGAAATCAATAAGACGATGCAGAAGGCGAGGATGCTCAGCAAACAGTAGCAATCCTTTCAATAACTAAGCAGACTGAATTGGGAGACGTTCAGACCCAGGTAAAAGGGGCTCTAGGTTCAAGTCAACTCAGTAGTCACTTATGAGAACCTGCGTGGTGCCACATTTTTCCCCCTCTTGTAAGCCACTTCCCAGACAATGTGCTTTATGCGCTCATAACCTAGAAGCAGGGAGGGGTGTCAGAGATGCATTTTCCAGATTGGAAAAGTTATAATCATGCATTCCAGAAAGAGTAATATTTACCTATCAGCAAAACATTTCAGTCAAATAAACCTTTTATCCCCCCTAGCATAGTGTAGTCAAAATACTTTGGTAGCTTGACTCAAACTTGTCCTTTTTTAGCCGAGTGTCTTGGCATAGCATTAACACAGCCAGAAGTGGGTTAAAATGAAGGGAAGCTATACCATTATTCACCAGCACTCCTGGAGGTTGTGGCCCCAGGTTGAGTAAGATGGCTTGGCTTTTTCTTCCTAATTCTTGAGAACTCTCCTGACAATTTGCTTGGTGTTCAAACTGACTAAACTCAGCATACTTTAAAGATGAGAAAATAATGCTCATTTTGGAAAGAGATTGCCAATTTGAGTGAAAGTCAAATGTTGAACACAAACTTTACAATTTCAGAGCCCTCTAAGACACCTCCCTGCTTTATCAAGCCAAGCTTCTCCAAATTGGATCTTCTTAGCTCAATGAGCTAGCCTAAACCTTATCAACCCAAAGTGTAGGTTTAAAAGGATTCTTATAAAAAACAAACAAAAACTGTTAAACACAGACACACCTCTGAATATTGGTTTTCAAAAATCATGAGTGTTTGAAGCTGTGTTAAGGACAGATAGATGAATAAAACCATGTGAAAAGCAGATTGCATTTGACTTTGGTTGGTGGCCAATCAATTCTAATGTTCAATCTTAGGGCAAAAATGATGGGGGAAGTCAGATATGTTTGTCTTGTTTTGGAATATATTGACTAATTACTAAAAATATAAAACCTCTACCAACAACATGAAGGCTTGAATTTGTAGTTGCTCCCGGAGGGAACAGGCAGTAAAAAAAAAGAATAAACAAGTAACAATGCAGTAATAAAGCCCAGAAACATCACAAAAGGGCTCAGAGGTATAAGGGAAACCATATGAAAGAAAGGGTCAGAGCTGGAAACTCTACTGGGAAGCAAACGGGAAACAGGAACGGGGTAGGGAGTAGAATGTCCAGTGAGAGGCCCCAGACAGTCACGGAGCTTTTTGTATGTGTTGATTAAGCTAAAGAATGGCAGGTGAGAGTGAATAGCAAAGGAAAACTCATTTTTCTTAGAGACTGAAAACTGGATCTAAGATCTTGTCATGCCTGGAAATTAAATCTAGAAATAAAGACCCTGACACCTATATAGAACGGCTCATGAAAAGCATTTGTGAATTTCTTGGGTGCAGTGTTACATAATACTAGAAATTGTGGAAGGCGTAGTTAGTCAGTTTTAAGGTTTAGGCTGAATGCCCATTCTTTCTTTAGCCCTTCTAACTCTAGGGGTGGGAGATTGTAATTAAAGTACAAAGTACAGAAGTCTAAAAAAAAAATTTAATTTAAAAGCATATTTTTATGACTCTCTCCGTTACTTGTCTATAAAGATGATGTTGACCAGCAGAGTATGTTGAGAGTTTTATATACCTGATGACTTTTAGAAAGTTCAGGGAACTGATCCTTAAAAATGACATATTTTGGACAAGTTATTAAAACTCTGTAGGCCTCACTTCCATATCTTTTTAGTGAGGGGTTCTAAGGGATGGCCATTTAACTGGAGTTATGTGTGTGTGTGTGTTAGTTGCTCAGCTGTGTCTGACTCTTTGCGACCCCATGGACTGTAGCCCACCAAGCTCCTCTGTCCATGGGGATTCTCCAGGCAAGAATACTGGAGTAGGTTAGCATTTCCTTCTCCAGGGGATCTTCCCAACCCAGGGATGGAATCTGCATCTCCTGCATTGTTGGCAGGTTCTTTACCATCTGAGTCACCAAAGGAAGCCCTAAGATGTGACCACAGAAGACGATACTGCCTACCTCATATTCTCATGAGGGATGGGAATGAGAGCCTTTTAGGCTACCTGTGCTTGGGGTCACGATGAATCCAGGACTGAAAATTTTAACCTGCAGATTCAGAAACCACACTTTGTCATTTCACCTGAGGGGAACTGATTCACATAGACTCAAAACGGACTGAGTTCCTGACCAGAATCCCTACTTCATTTACTTAGTCTCGGAGCCGGGAATCCATTGCCCAGAGCCCGCCTCCCTCTTGTGGGAAGGACCTCTCAGAAGCAAGGTTGTATATGGAGGACAGAACTGGGCCAGAGGAGTTGGATCTTCTGTGGAAGAGACAGTTTCAGCTCTGTCTCCTGAGCTGTGAGAGTCTCCTCCTTGTGTCTCCACATACACCCGGCCCTCCTGTCCCTGAGTCATGCTCCATTTTGCTGCCAGAGTGATAATTTCAAAACCCAGATCTGAGCATGACAAAATACACATCCTTCCCCACCACCTCTACCAGCACCATCACCAGCACCATCACAGCTGCAATCCCTCTGTGGCTCCCCAGCGCCCAGAGGGGATGAGCCAAGCTCGAGTGCACAGGGCTGGCCATGGGCTGGCCTCCCCAGCCTCATCCCACCACCCCGAAGCTAACAGGCCTGGTCCTCCTGACCACCATGCCTCCTTTTGCCAGAACACCTGTGCATACCCTATTCCCTCTGCCTGGGACACTCTTTCCTCCCTTCTTCCCCACCTTAGTTCTTACTCAGCTCTCAGCTGAAGAGCCACTTCCTCAGGGAAACTTTTTGTGACCTCTCTGACCAGATCATATCACTCTAGTACAAGTTCGCTTGGCTCCTGGTCCTGATTTTTGTGGCACAGAGCAAGGATGCCATTTACATTTATCCATTTGAGTATTTGATTAGGCTGTCAGCTCCATGGTGGCCTAGTAGTTCAGACCCTGCACTTCCAATGCAGGGGTCGTTGGTTCCATCCCTGGTCAGGGAACTAAGATCCCACAATGCCATGCAGCACAGCCAAGAATAAATAAATAAATTGGGTGGCTCTGGTGATAAAGAAACTGCTTGCCAATTAAGGAGACAGAAGAGACGGGTTTGATCCCTGGGTTGGGCAGAGCCCCTGGAGGAGGGCATAGCAACCCACTCTGGTATTCTTGCCTGGAGAATCCCATGGACAGAGGAGCCTGGCAGGCTATAGTCTATAGGGTCCAAAGAATTGGACACGACTGAAGTGACTTAGCACGCTCACACACAAGCTCCATGTGGGCAAGGGCAGGCAGTGTGTGCTTTTCTGTTCACCGTTGTATCTATCCCCAGCCAACCTGGGACTCAAAAGTGTTTGTTGAATAAATGAATGAATGAGTGAATGTTGGTAAATTACCTTTCTCAAGTTTAGTAATTCGGGCATTCGTTGAACAGATCCTTACTGAATATCCTTGTTTTCCTGTCTACACTGGAACTTGAGAGTCAGAGAATCCTCTTCTTCTAGACAGTGTAGAAACCACTGTGACACAGTCTTATTAGTTAGCTCATTGTTTTCTTTACTTCAAGCAGGCTACCACAGTTTTGCTGTGATATTATCCCACACAAGATGCAGTTAATTGAGTAAAACTAGGACCCACCCTTGAAACCCGCCATGGTGACATTCTAGGGTCTCATAGTTTTCAAAACACGTCCACATCCCTTATTTAAGGTGCATGATGACCCTATAAGGTTTGCAGGACAGATTCTACAGAGTATGGGATGAGACTCCAAGAAATGAAGACATTTGCTCAAGGTCCCTCTGCTTGAGAGGCCCTAATCGCACCAGCACTGGGTTTGTTTTTAACTTCATACCCCAAATTGGGAAAAACAAACTCAGTTTGAGGCTCCAGACTTCACACGCACTGATTACTACAAATTCTATCATTCGTTAAAGTTTTAAAGGTCTCTGGTTCCATGGTTTTCTTATTAATTTGTAATTACTATAAGGACTAAGGGGAGGTGGCCTACATCTGAGTGACATCTCTTTAACAGGTCACTCCCCAATCTGATTCTCTAGTGGCGTGTTCCACAATTGGGTTCTGATCACACAAGACTTTGTAGAGTGAATTCCTCATTGTTTTGCCTACTGTTTTTATGTACCTCTTCCTTTCAATTTCTTCAATAGTTTGGATGCCTTCCGAAGGACTAACATTAGTGAAAATAGTGACCCCTTGCCTGTGGTGCCTTGTTAAAAGCAGATACTGATTCAGTGAGGTCTGTGGTGGAGCCTGACATTCTGCATTTCCAATAAGCTCCTGGGGGATGCCAATGTTAGTGTTTCCCAGATCACACTCTGAGGACCAAGAGATACTAGAAGCTTTTTTTTTTTTTTTTGCTACAGCAAGTCTTACTTGTGGCACAGGGGATCCCTGTGTGCTTCAGCCTCAACATCAGTCCTTCCAATGAACACCCAGGACTGATCTCCTTTAGAATGGACTGGTTGGATCTCCTTGCAGTCCAAGGGACTCTCAAGAGTCTTCTCCAACACCACAGTTCAAAAGCATCAATTCTTCGGCGCTCAGCTTTCTTCACAGTCCAACTCTCATATCCATACATGACCACTGGAAAAACCATAGCCTTGACTAGACGGACCTTTGTTGGCAAAGTAATGTCTCTGCTTTTGAATATGCTGTCTAGGTTGGTCATAACTTTCCTTCCAAGGAGTAAGCGTCTTTTAATTTCATGGCTGCAATCACTATCTGCAGTGATTTTGGAGCCCCCAAAAATAAAGTCTGACACTGTTTCCACTGTCTCCCCATCTATTTCCCATGAAGTGATGGGACCAGATGCCATGATCTTTGTTTTCTGAATGTTGAGCTTTAAGCCAACTTTTTCACTCTCCTCTTTCACTTTCATCAAGAGGCTTTTGAGTTCCTCTTCACTTTCTGCCATAAGGGTGGTGTCATCTGCATATCTAAAAGTCCAGTAATTCTACACTTAAGAGGATCATTTATTTATGTAAGGATAATCTCATTTATGAATTACAGGTGATATGTAGTTTAGGATCCATCTACATTATGCTTGTAACTGCATGCTGCTGCTGCTGCTGCTGCTAAGTCACTTCAGTCGTGTCTGACTCTGTGCGACCCCATGGACTGCAGCCTACCAGGCTCCTCCATCCATGGGATTCTCCAGGCAAGAGTACTGGAGTAGGTTGCCATTGCCTTCTCCTCAGAAGCTTTTTATTTTTAACCTTAGGAGGAGGCTATTCTGTGGAGTTAATCTGGTCCCATGCAAAAAAAAAAAAAAAAATCCTCAGATGTTAAAATGTTTTGATTTTACTTTTTATTTTATATTAATCTGTCATATTCAAATTTTATTTTGTAATAAATGATATCACTTATATTAGAATTTTTAAATGAAATCAAATGTCTTTTTCTTGTAGGTAAGCACACCTTAAAATTAATCAAGTTCCAGGTGTGAATATGCATTTCCGGTTTTGCCTTCACTGTGTCAGAAAAAAAAAATTCTGACTAACATTAATGGCTCCTGAAGTCTGAATAATGGGTTGGGCTGATGAGTCAGAGTATGACTGGGGGTCTCTTGCACTCAAACCTTTCATTATCCAAAGTGAAAAGGCTTTTCTATCAATTACTGATCAAATCCTCATTAGGAGCCAAAGAGATTTAAAATGAAAAAGGGGTGTTTAATATTTAGGCAGCACTGGAAATGGCAATAGACACCAAAAAGGGTAGGTGGGAAGTGAGGCTAGAAATGCTTCCCTCTAGCCTGTCTGCTGATTCTAGAAGAAGACAGCCAAGATCTAGCCTCGTGGTAGCTGTAGCCACAGACTGCTCCCATGAGCCCTTGTTATTGACTTTATTTATGCTTTGCATTGAGCTTCAAGGTTTTCCATCGTAAGGTCAGAGTTGACCCTCTCTTAAACTCAAGAGAGACATCTTTCAGTCCCCAAAGTGCCGTTGTCTAAGAGTGAGCATAATCGAGACTACTGGGATTGCATTTCTAGGCATTGCTCAGGTGTCTTCAGATTTGAGAGCCATCCTTTAATGGAAAAACCAGTGTCTGCTAAATTGGGGCAAATGGAGACTGTTTTATCTCTCAACTGCCTCCTGGTATGGAACCAGGAGGAAGATGGACGAGCTGAGTCTAATGGAAAAGACCGCCTGGCTCCCCATGCTGGGATGAAAAGAAGGATGGGCTATTAAGTATTCCTCTCTGTTTCTGTGGCCAGGCTTTCAGTCCCAGCCGACGCGTCTCTCGGAGCAATTATGTGAGCACTTCTAATAGGCATCCCATTCCTGCCTTCCTCCAGTCTGTTTAACACAGTGCTTTCTGATCAATAGTCCCATATATCAATGCTCACATGACACTCTTGTTCAAAACCCTCACTGACTGCCCATTACCCACAAATAAAGGCACACTATTTTATCTAGGTATTTAAGGCATCTTGCATGTGATCTTAACTTGTTTATCTCTCATTCCTCTTCTCCAAGCCTGCTGCTCAAACCAAATTATCCTAAGAAATGATTGCAAGTTACCTAATGGCTCTGTGCCTCCTTTCCCCAATATGGACCAAAATAATATCCTGTATCATTGGGTTGTTGTGAAATAGATGGGTTAATGCATATAAGATGCTTAGGACAATGCCTGGTACATGGAAAGGACCTGTAATGGGTGGCTCCCAAAGGATTTGCCCAATATCCTAATTCCTGGAAACTGTGAATATTCTCCCTTATTTGTGAAAAAGATCCTTTGCAGATATAATTTAAGTTCCAATATATTTCCAGGAGGGGCTTCCCTGGTGGCTCAGCATGTACAGAATCCACCTGCAATGCAGGAATTACAGGAGATGCAGGTTCTTTCCCTGGGTTGGGAAGATCCCCTGGAGGAGGGCATGGCAATCCACTCCAGTATTCTTGCCTGGAGAATTCCATGGACAGAGGAGTCTGGTGGGCTACAGTCCGTGGGGTCACAAAGAGTCAGACGCAACTGGGGTGACTTAGCACGCACGCACATATTTTCCAGAAAAGCAAAAGGAAGATGAGCTTAAACAGACTAATTCTTCTGCTGGGGAGATTCGTGTTGAAATAAGTGGGCTAATAGTCCCATGCCTGAAAACCTTCCCTTACACATACGGAGATGTTGGTTTTCCTGGTATTCCTCACAGTGGAATTATTCCATTATTTGTTCACACATGAGCCTGTTTTCTGTGTGACCCACATAACTCCTTGGATTGGTTGGTGAACCCCTAAACAGCAGGGAGCCAGCTCTGCCTTAAGCTTTTTCCATCTGATGACAATTGTTCTCATGGCTCAGTGTGGATCATTCCTTTTTTCCCTGCACCCACACACACACAGTTTGAGAATTTAAGAGATTGACCACTAATTACTAACGTGATGCCAGACTGACTTTTAAAAAATTCTCCTTATTTGGACATATTTTCAAACTTAGAAAAACTTTCAAGGACACCCCCCCACATACACACACATATCCTTTACCTAGATGCAACTATTATTAACGTATTATCCCATTTGTTTTAGTGTGTGAACTTTCTCTCTGTTTTGAACCATCTGAGGCTAAGTCCCACACATCAGGCTCCCACACATCAGCACTAAATTCAATGTACATCTCCTGAAAATAGGAATTTTCTCAACATAACCACAGGGCATTTTTACCAACTTTATACATGAACATCATCCACATTCCAATTTTGTCAGTTGATCTACTAATGTCTTTTGAAGTATTATCATCACCACCCGCTCCTGCACAGCATCAAGTTTTGGATCAAACGTGCATTTAGTTGTCTTACCCCTTTAACCTCTAATCTGGAACATTTCCACAGCCTTTGTCTTTTATGATGTCGGCATTTTTAAAATAATACAGTTCCCCTTGCCCTTTTTAAAGAAAATAGAACATTCACATATTTTTGTTTTTGTTTATGCATTCTTGGCTAGAATATTGAAAAATGGATATTCTGTCTTTCTAAGGGTATTACAGCTGAAGGCAGACGCTGTCCATCTGCCCTTTATTGGTAATGTAAATTTTTCTCACCCATCAAATTGTTGATCAAATTGTTTACCGTATATAATCTTTTTCTCCCTTGAACTAATAAGAAGTCTCTGGAGAGATACTTTAAAACCATGCGAATATCTTGCTCATTTACATGCTCCCCCCTTACATTTAGCATCTATTGACAGTTTCTGCCTGATCCCATTTTAATTAGTTAATTAATTGCTTATTTAGGGGCTGTGCTAAGTCTTCATTGCCGAGTGCGGGCTTTTCTCTATTTGTGGCGAGCGGGAGCCCCTCTCTAGTTGTGGTTCTTGGGCTTCTCTTGCTGGAGAGCACGGGCTGTAGGGTGAGCAGGCTTCAGTAGTTGCCACTACCAGGCTCTAGAGCAGAGGCTCAATAGCTGTGGTGCATGGACTTAGTTGCTCTGCGCCATGTCGGATCTTACTAGACCAGGTATCAGACCCATGTCTCCTGCATTGGCAGGTGGACTCTTTACCACTGAGCCACCGGGGAAGCCCTGACCCCATCTTTGTTTTGATGATTACCAAACAACTTTCCAACTCCAGTAGTCTCTCTGTGTCTACCAGGCAACTCTCAGTATTCTCTTATGTATGTATGTACTTATCTGTCTATCATCAGTAAGAGCATTCCTGAATCCTATTTTTCCAGTGGTTTATAATTCATCACTCTACTTAATTCTGGTGCTTAATTTGTCCCAGTGTGATTTAGCCAGTGGGACCCCCTTCAAACAGGCTCCTGTGTCATATATTTAACGGAGATTTCTAGATTTTGATTGAAAGGTAAAATACATGACTTTAATGGTTATTTTATGTACCTTAACATAATAAGTCCATTACTCTTGCCTGGAAAAATCCCATGGACAGAGGAGCCTGGTGGGCTGCAGTCCATGGGTCGCTAAGAGTCCAACACGACCAAGCGACTTCACTTTCCCTTTTCACTTTCATGCATTGGAGAAGGAAATGGCAACCCACTCCAGTGTTCTTGCCTGGAGAATCCCAGGGACGGGGGAGCCTGGTGGGCTGCCGTCTACAGGGTCTCACAGAGTCGGACACGACTGAAGCAACTTAGCAGCTGCAGGATAATAAGAAAGAATGTAGTATGGCTAGGTTTTAAGAGTCAAAATAGATCCTGGGTCGAGTCTGGCTTTCTGATTTATTGGCAGTGTTTCTTGGGTAGATTACCTACCCCTTTCTATACCTCAGTTTCCTCACGATAGTATGATAATATTAGAACCTACCTCACAGGGTTGTTTCGAGAACTAAGTGAGATAATGTATGTAAACTGCTTAGTAAAGGAACGGATACATACGTCCTACATACATAGTAAACGGATACATACCTACAATGGCTTGTAGGTCAGTGCCATTATTCTATTGCCTGTATGATACTTTGTACATGGGGTTTGCTTGTCTCAGTTCCTCCTGCTACTTCTTACTGCTAGGAGCCCCCATCCAAAAGTCACCCCGAATTCATATCTATCTGTCCTTTTACAATGCATATCAATTAACAGAACTGTTGAATATTATGGGTCTCCAGGGATGCAGAGATGATCTCGCCCCACTTCCGTTTTGTTGAAAAGGAGTCGTCTGAGACCCTGAGACGTTAGATAGCTTGTTCCAGGTCACCCAGGAAGAGAGGAAGAGCTTGGAAGCATGGTCAGTCTTCAACTATAGACCCTGTAGGCCGTCGCCCATATCTACCATATCAAGAGCAACATTTATGGACTTCCCTGACAGTCCGTGGTTAAGACTGTGCCCTTCCACTACAGGGGGCCTGGGTTCTATCCTTGGTTGGGGAAATACTGTGGCAAAAAAAAAGTAACATTCATTTGGTTTCTTTTCCCAGTCAAAGGGTATTATTCAAAGCATCAGTGGGAAAGTATCTCATTTTCTGTATGACTCATCCTCGTTCCAAGATTAACTAACATGCTCCACTTTCATTCTTGGCCTCCCACTCAGTTTCACATCCAGGCAAAGCCCTAAGAGTCTCCTTGTCCTCTCTGCCCCCACTGCCCTCCCCATCCTCTCCCCTCCCCAGCTGTGCTGTTACCTCCTGGCCCCAGACTGTCCAACCATCCTCAGATTCCTCTGACCATTTTTGTTGGACTCTGGTTTAAGAAAAGCATGTCTTCCTGAAATACCACTCTGAGCTATGTTGAAAATAGACTAAAGAAATAGACTTACATTGAAGCAGATGTACAGGGACAAGTGTTTGTTCATATGCTTCCAACATTCCAGTAAGGTCCCAGCATTATAGCAAAAAGCATGCATTTCTGGACATATACATTTTATTTCAACCTCCTCCAAAAAGAAAAAAGAATTAAGGATTCTTCTGATGTGTTAGGATATTGTTGAACCAAGTAGAACTGGGAATAAATGTGTCATTAGCTGAGGCTTGGGGGATCTTTTTATTGTGCCAAGATTTTCAGTTTGGGGTTTGTTTTCTGAAACACGCTCTGACCTGCGTAAGTTGATCCTGCTTACATCAAAATGCTAGTAAAAATGCTGAAATATTTACCGATAGAATGCTACGATGTCTGGGTTTCCCCACAATCCATGATGTGGGGAAAGTGGGTCGGGGTATAAAGGAAGCAAGATTGGCCATGAAATGATAAGTGCTGAGTACACAGGGATTCTGTATCTTTCTATGTGACTGAAATGACCTATATTGAAGTCTTTAAATACTAGTTTAAATTTTCATAGTTTGCTTTCTACCCCACCCCCCATTTATTTCTATTTGTTTGTTTGCTTTGCTTCTCCCAAATCTGCCCTCTCTTGAAAGCGATCTCTGGCCATGCACCCTTTAGTAAAAGCTTTCTGAATATCTGACTACTTCCTTAATCCACTAAAGCACTAATACCATTTTAGCACCCTAAATGCGTGAGTTAAGACTGTAGCCCCCCAGCTTGGACACTTTTTAAGGGCAGGGACTAAACCTGATACTTTGGGATAAAGCCTGCACTGCATGGCCTAAACCTGGCCTCAGTCAGTGCTTCCTAACTGATGGACATGCTTGTTGGCAGATTGGTGAAAAGTGTTACAAAAAGTGTCAATGTAAAGAGCAGTCTATTGATTTGTCATATATATATTTTTTCTTTAAAGCTCATCTCCATAGAGTTTACAATATCTCGTTTCACCTTTAGGGAGAATTGGCTTAAGAAAAATTCTCCTTGCTATCGAAGCCTTTCAAGTTAGGCAGGGATTCAAGAGCAACTAGTGAATAGTTCACCCCCAAAGGAGACTTAACGAAATCAAATCCTAGGCGTGGGAATAAACCTCGAACTCTGTCTGTCTCCTGCTGCACAGCCTAATGGAAGGAGGCAGGAGGGGGAGAACATATCAAGAAAGAAAATGTCAGTTTTAAAGCTTTCAAACTTTGCCCTGGGAGCCATCTCGGAACCATCTCATTTTAGGCTTGTCTGTGCTGGTTTAATGCAGGGTGAGAGCCAAACTCAAAGGGCATCTCGTGGAGCTGCACTTTATTAGTTCCCTCACACACACTGGCCTTTCAAAGTCCTCAGAACTGGTGCTTTTTCAGAGCAGGGGAAGAGCCCCTGCAAAGTTGGAAAGAGTCCAAGTAAAGTGCCCCTTTCCCCCACTGGGGAGCACAGCGAAGTCACCCCTGTGTTGAGACCGTCTCCTGTCTGTAAGTCTTCCTGGGAAGGATGAGCCACAGCCGCCCTCTGGATCAGATCTGACTTCAATAATAGCCCTCAGAGTGTGGAAGACCCATTCCATCTGCCTAACCTGAAAGCCGTCACTCCGCAGTTTCCAAGGCTGTGGATACCGTCTCTTACTATCTTCTGTCTTCGCGTTCTCACTGATTCGCCTTCAGCCTTCTCTTCTCCAGGGAAAATAATCCTTGAGGATGAATCAGGAAAGTGCAGTTGCCTGGCATTCAGCCAAAGTATAAAAGAGCCAAAAATACAGACCAGTGTGCCTTTGGTGGCGGAAAGCTCCCTACAGGGTTTCTCTGAGTGAGTCTTTCAAGACTGTCCTAGAGCCGACTCTTCAATAGAACAAATGAAGCCTTACATTAGAGAAACCCTGTTCTCTCCATGAAACACTGGTTGGGATGATAGAAAGAGTTGCAGCAAGAGAGTGTTCAGTTAGACTTAAGGAAGAACTATAGGGAAGAACAAACTCGAACCCAGAAGTGAGGGGGCGTTAAGAAGCCTATGCCCCTAGACAGTCGTTAGTCTTGGACGGTTCTGCTGGTCACCTGCAGTGAAGCAAGTGAGCCAAATGACCTCTTGAAATCCCTTCCAGCTTTTGTGTCCTTTGATTCTAGAAACCCGGCAAGTTTCCCTTCTGTTGGATTGTACTCTGAACTCCATGTGAGTGACCTTGGCTGGGCTTTAATCACTCAGTCTCTAGATTTCCTGAACTGTAAAACAGTTGCAAGTGGTGGCAAGTCCAAGGGGCCAGGGAGCTGTATGACTTGCAGCTGCCAGATTTCTTCTAGCAAGGTGGCACTTTTGAGACAGTTGATAGCGCTGTGTGGCTGAGTCCCAGCAGATAGGCCTGGCGGAGAGAGGTTGATGGAAGCTTTCCGGGGTATCCAAAGGATGTTTTTCTCTAGGAGTAAAGAAATTTTAGTGCACTCTTAAGTGTGCTGTGAATAGGGGACCTTCTTTCTCTGAAAGAGAGCTCTGAGGCATTTACATTCTCTCCCCCCAACACCCTGAAATGCCTTCTAACTACAGCATGAGTTAAACACAGGCATGATGCTGGGTGTGTACTATCTCTCAACTAATACTTTCTTCGTTGTTAAATTTTGGCTGCACAAGTCTCCCTTGTAGCAAGAGGGCTCTTCACTGGAGGGCACAGGCTTTCTCCAGCTGCCAAGGCAGGCTCTTCAGTTAAGGCGCACAAGCTTAGTTACCCTGTGGCACGTGGGATCTTTTCGTTCCTCGACCAGGGATCAAACCCCAGGCCCCCTGCATTGGGAGTGCGAAGTCTTAGCCACTGGACCAGCAGGGAAATCCCTCAACAAATTCTTTCTTGACTGTTGTGGGGTGTGTCTCCTGCATTCAATGAAAATGCCCACATTCAAACCTGGGGCCTAGGAAAGGCCAGCAGCAGACAGAACCCCCTGGGTGTGATTGCACACGTGGTGATTCCTCCTCAACAAAGACTCTGAGCCGACCGTGGCTTTGAGAGCCAGGCTTTGTAAACGAGTGACCACAACCACAAACCACGGGGCATTAAGGGTTCATATACCGGGGTTTCCCTGGCACACTGGTGGTTAAGACTCTGTGCTCCAAATGCAGGGAGCAGAGGTTCAATCCCTGGTCATGGAACTAAGATGGTCACACGCCCCGCAAGTTTCATGTACAGAAAGAGGAGGAGATGTGTCTCACATTTCCCCGTCTTGTCTACCACAGTGGAATACAAAGGGCCAGTGGCCTTGTCTTTGGAAATGAGGGACAGATTTGTCTGGCAGCTGTTACCCAAATAGCACAGGTCCGTCTGCTTGGCAGAGCTAGAAGTCACTGATCAGTGCTCCCAGGGGCAGACTGAAGCCACACTCCACTCTCCAAGGTGGCCCTTCGAGTAACGGAAGCCAACCAGGCAGTTTGGGTAAGAATGCCCGTGTGTTTGTGCTTCTACTTACATAGTAGAAGGAGCAGTGGGTCAGTCAGGAAACCTGGCTGCTAGGCCTGGCTTTGACCAATAGTCCTTGCTGCCTTAGACAAGTGGCTTTCTCTCTTTCCGGGTCTCAGGTCTCCATCGGCTAATTTAGAGACTCATCGGTGTAATTCAGACGCTGAAGGTCCCCCCGCCCTCTCACACCCAGACCTACAGGATCAGTCTCCAAAGGGGAGGACTGGATACGTGAAGCCTGCCGAAGCTCCCCAGGAGGTTCTGACGTCCCACCAAGGAAGGGACCACTGTACTGAGACTGGTTCTCCAGGCCTGAGAGGATAGAGGAAGCCAGCGGGTAGCTCCCACAGTGGACAGTGTAGCCCTTAGCCAGTTTAGGTCTCTCCATCTCCAGGTGCGATCAGGAGGCTCACTGCCTGTTTGTGCAGTTTCTCCCGAAGTGTTTGGGATTGGTTTCAAAAGTTTATACTGTCTAATGAAAATGCTGGTGCACTCAAGCCTTGAATACATTAAAAAATAATGAAGATAATTCTGTAATTACCAGACATGACCTCACGAGTTACCCTTATCCTCATGGAATCTGCTGAGGACGCTGCTTCTCCCCTTCTGGATATGTGATCTACAGCCTCCTAAGTTCTCTTACAGGGACCTCTGAGAGAGCCATCTGGCTCAGCTAGATACGTTGAAAAGGATTACACTCCCCACAAGTTTCTCATCTGAGCAGTTTCCTTTGAAGGTATTATGCACGTCTGTGGGTGGCGAGATGAAGGAAGCATTTGGCCAGGAAGCCCAGGAAGGCCCAGACCCTGTCCTCTGGCCACCAGCCCCTCTCCATGAGGTCACCCACGCTCAGAGAGCAAGGTGGCAGCAAAGACTGTGACTCGGGGACGTGGGCCCCGATCAGTCCCCAATGTGGAGCCAGTAGTCTAGGCTGGGCCGAGCCCCTGCAGAACCCCTTCGACTTAGGCATGAGGCAGCTTCTTCCTTTATCATTTTTCCATAAGTGCACCCCCAGGTCTAGATCTCACCAAGTCCAGAGGAGAGGAAAGTCCAGGCAACAAGAGCACAGGGACAACCCTGTTGGCTAAGACTCTGCACTAACAGCGCAGGGGGCTCAGTTTCGATTGCTAGTAGGGAAACGAGATCCTACATGCTACAGCTAAAGGGGGCTTCCCAGGTGGCGCTAGTGGTAAAGAATCTGCCTGCCAATGCAGAAGAGAGAGAAACACAGGTTCAATCCCTGGGTTGGGAAGATCTCTTGGAGAAGGAAATGGTAACCCATTCCAGTATTCTTGCCTGGAGAATCCCATGGACAGAGGAGCCTGGTGGGCTATAGTCCATGGGGTCACAAAACGTCAGACACTACTGAAGCGACTGAGCACTCACGTACACCGCAACTAAGACACAATGCAGTCAAATAAATAAAAAATTAATAAGCTAAAAAAAAAAAAAGGCACAAGGAGCAGGACTCCGGGGCAGAAGGGTGTTTGTATCACTACTAGGACCGCCCAGCCCAGGCCTCCCAGTCTGCAGCCATTCTGACTTGACAGACAGCTGGAAGAGTCCAAAGAAGGAAGGCCAGTGACAGTCAGAGAGAAGGTAGACACTACTTCTAGCAAGAGGGAGTGTCCATAGACAGAAAGAAATGATGGCCTACCTTCTGCTTAGAGGACGCTGGGGTTGAGCTCCCACCAAGAGTGCCCATCCTGTTAAGGTCAGAGACTGTGGCTTCCTCCCCTGTTCTCCCAGGATCAGCATGGTTATTAGCACATGGTGGATCCTGCATATTATGAGCTCAGTGTGTCTCTCTAAATTATGAGCTCAGTGTGTCTCTCTAAAACTCGTGTATTGCAGTCCTAACCCCAGTGTGATAGGATCTGGAGATGGGGCATTTGGGAGGTCATAAAGGTTAGATGAGGTGTGAAGGTGGGGTTTTTATGTCTCTTATAAGAAAAGACACTGGAAAACTGCTTTCTGTCTCAGCAGGCAAAGAGAAGAAGCTGTGGGAGCACACAGCCTGATGGTGGCCCACAGGCAAGCCAAGAGTAGATGCCTCTTGCAGCAGTTTGAGAACCACTTGCTTTCAAGCCTACCTTGTAGCAGTTTGATCCTGGACTTCTAGCCTGCAGAATTGTGAGAAATAGATTTCTTGTTTAAACCATCCAGTCTATGGTATTTTGTTATGGCAGCCTAGGCTAAGACAGTGCTCCACACATTTTAATTGAATGACTGAAAGATTGAACAAAAGAACAGGATTTTGGTTTCCTTGAAGGTATAGTAGAATGAGTATCATACCACATCCTCTGAGACGCAAAGGATGCCCAACTCAAACAGGCTTGAGCAAAACTGGAGAATGTATTGGTTCATGCAAGTGAGAAGTCCAGGAATTTACCTTGGAGCGCAGCTGGACTGAAAGGCACCAACACTGTCTTCAGGAATGTTTCTCTTTCCATCTGTCTGCTCTGTTTTGTTCTGTGTTGACTTCGTACTCAGCAGGATTTCTCCAAGCTTCTCTGTGACCAGCTTAGCAGCCCCAGCTGAGAGCAAGTATTCCATTCCCAGGGGCTTCCCAGGTGGTGCTGGTGGTAAAGAACCAACTACCAATGCAGAAGATACAAGAGATGTGGGTTTGAACCCTGAGTCAGCGAGATCTGCTGGAAAAGGGAATCACTACCCAATCCAGTATTCTTGCCTGGAGAATCCCATGGACAGAGGAGCCTGGTGGGCTACAGTCCGTGGGGTCACAAAGAGTTGGACATGACTGAGGCAACAGCATGCACACACATCATTGCATTCCTAACAACTGCCACAGAAGTCCAGTAGTTGACTCTCATTGGACTGACTCAGGACACACACACCTCCTGAATCCCTCGTGGCTAGAGGGGTGGAAGGTGTGGGTGGGTGATGTGCTCTTCCATGGGGGCTGTAGGGTCAGCCTCACAGGAACCTCTTGGCTTTCCAAGAGGGAGGGTAGTTTCCCCAAAGGCAAACCAGGCCCCTTACCTGAAGAAGAAGACTGGAGACTGCTCAGGCAAAACAAACATGGAAACAGCATGTTGTGTGTGACTGTTATGGGTTAATATGGATAGTAAAGCCAGAAATTAAGATTTTTTTTATTCATTGCTGTTAAAATTAATATTGTGGTTAATTTGCTTTAGTTGAAAAAGTTGGAAATGTGAAAATGAAAACATGCTTGAATTTCAATCAGTGTGCTTGAATTTTATACTAAAGTCTTATCCAACAGTATCCTTTTAAACATAACTTTTATCTCTTTATGCAAATTATACATTATAAAAAATTTTTCAGAAAATATAGCAAAGTACAAGGAAGAAAATGACAATCCCTTATAATCCTAAAAAATACTAACTACTAAAATTTTCTTCGGAAACTTCCCAATCATTTTTAAGTTTTTATTTATTTACTTTTGGTGGCACTGCATCTTCGTAGTTGCACGGGCTTTCTCTAGTTGCAGAGAGTAGAGGCTACTCTCTAGCTGCAGTTTTGGGGCTAGTCATTGCTGTGGCTTCTCTTGTTTGGGGGCTTCCCAGGTGGCACAGTGGTAAAGAATCAGGCTGCCAATACAGGACACACAGGAGACCCAGATTTGATCCCTGGGTTGGGAAGATCCCCTGGAGGAGGACATGGCAACCCACCCCAGTATTCTTGCCTGAAAAATTCCATGGACAGAGGGACCTGGCAGGCTACAGTTCACAGGGTCACGGAGTCAGACACGACTCAGCACGCACACATGCTCTTGCTGTGGAGTGCAGGATCTAGGCCCTCGGGCTTCAGTAGCTGTGGTGCACGGGATTATTTGCCCTGAGGCATGTGGAATTTCCTGGTCCAGGGATCGAACCTGTGTCCCCTGCATTAACAGGTGGATTCTTATTCATGGTGACACCAGGGAAACCCCCCAGATTATTTTTAATTTTATATATGTGTTATGTACCATGCAATCTATTTTACAGAATGTACTTTAAGAAGCATATTTGAATGTTGAACATTTTTTCATGTTTATAAATATCTAAATCATTGTTTTTAATAACCACACAGTATGATATTCATTTAACCAATTGGTGGACGCTGTTTCCAATTTTTCCCTATTAGAAGCAATGCTCCTGTGGACAACTTTGACCATATAGCTTTACACACTTGTGAGATTATCTCTCCGTGATAAGTTCTAGAAGTGAGCCTGCTGTGACAAAAGGCACAGGTAGTTTTAATTATGGTGCATATAAAAAATTAGCTGTTTATGTCTTTTGCTTATTTATCTATTTTATTGTTGATTTAGGAAAGTTCTTTACATATTAAGGATATCATTTGGAATTAAAATTTCTAGAAACAGACCCTGAGACAGATTGCCACGAAAGAGTTTATTGGGGAGTTCCCTTGGGATCAAGACCTAAGAGAGGGTGTAAAAAAGCAGGAGTGGACAGAAGGCCCCACTTAGCTGACCCCATGGGGAGCTCTTGAGCTGGAGTGGCCTTTCACAGTCTGTCTTGAGGCAAGAGGGCCAGTCTTCATACTCCTTTATCAATCAATCACTGGATGAGAGCTGCCCTCAGGGAGTGGGTATGGCCATGCAAAGTGGCTGTCTTCAGCTGAGGACAGCTGTAGGAGAGGAGCCTGCTGCTGCTACTGCTGCTGCTAAGTCGCTTCAGTTGCTTCAGTCGTGTCTGACTCTGTGTGACCCCATAGACAGCAGCCCACCAGGCTCCCCCATCCCTGGGATTCTCCAGGCAAGAACACTGGAGTGGGTTGCCATTTCCTTCTCCAGTGCGTGAAAGTGAAAAGTGAAAGTGAAGTTGCTCAGTCATGTCCGACTCTTACTGACCCCATGGACTTAATAGTTATTGTTTGCTTGTTTTACTGCTTTAAAAAATGTTGTATAGAGTCATATCAATTTGGGTTTTATTTCTTTATGGTTTCTGACTTTTATACCATTCTTTAAAAGTCCTTCCCCACTCCAGTATTAATAAAAAATATTCATTTTCCTCCACTAGTCTCATTTTTGTTCCCATTTAAATCTGTAATCATTCTAGAGTTTATTTTGATTCAAGGAGTAAATTAGGTATCTTTCATAATGATAAGGACTAATTTTCCTAACACCATTTATTAAATAATGCAGCTTTTCCCCATGGTTTTTAAACTGCCATCTTTAGCAAAACTAATTAACTATTTATGTTTCACTTCTAGTTCACTATGATGTTCTATTGATCTGTCCATACTTGTACTAGTATAGCACTGGTCTATTTGATTTTATATTTCAGTTATCATACAGTGAAACCCACCCCACAGTTCTGAGTTTCGCCCAATGCATGGAGTTGTGTAACCATCACAATCAAGATAGAGGAGTTCCCTCATTCCCCAAATTCCTTCATGCTGCCTTTCTGCAGTCAAACCTCACCTTTCCCTTTAGCCACTGGCAATCACTGATGTGATTTCTGTCCCTGTTGTTTTGCCTTTTCCAGAATGGCATATAAGTGGAATTTTTCAGCACGTAACCTTTTGAGGCTTGCTTCTTTCATTGAGCATAATGTTCGTACAATCCTTCCCCATAGTTGCACATATCGACAGTTCCTTCCATTTTACTACTGAGCCGCAGTCCATTGTACAAATATGCCATAGTTTGTTTATTCATTCCCCAGCTGAGAAACATTTGAACTGTTTTCAGCTTCTGATGATGAATAAAGGTGTTGTCAATATTCAGTACTAGGGATCAAATCCACCCCCTCATTCCCTCCACCCCCCGCAACCAGTGGAAGCAAGGAGTCTTAACCATATAGACCACCAGGGAAGTTCCAGGGTCATACTTTCAGCTACCACATACATACCTGAACATCTTAATGCATATTCATATATGAAAAGGAAAGTGACTCCTCCATTACCTTATTATTCTTTTTAATCTTTTCTTTTTCTCTTCTTCTTCTTCCTTTATATCCCATTAGGATATCGGCTTGAGTTACATTGAATTTGCTGATTTGCATAGAAAGCCACCTATTTTAGGTCATGTTACCTCCAACCAGGGCTTCCCAGGTAGATAAGTGGTAAAGAATCCACCTGCCAATGCAGGAGACGTAGGTTCAATCCCTGGGTGGGAAGATCCCCTCCTGTAGGAAATGGCAAGCCGCTCTAGTATTCTTGCCTTGAAAATCCCATGGCCCGAGAAGCCTCATGGGCTACAGTCCATGTGGTTGCAAAGAGTTGAACTCGACTGAGCGACTGAGCGCACATACACACCTCGTAACAAGGCAACAAATTCTGATGAACAGACAATTTGTAACTTTGCTAATTGTTCCACTGTTACAGACGAGAGCAAATACCTCTACCCTTAAAGTACAGGTACAACCAAGTCATTTCCTTTGTATGCAAGCCAGCAAGACCCAGGTGGGCCTCATTCCTCTAGATCAGGTGAGCAGAATCAGTCGGTAGAGTACCCTGGAGTCAGGTCACCAGAAAAGCATAGGTGATCCTCAGAAGCACCACTGATTGTTCTCAAGGGTAGTCCATCCTCTAGAATCTCCTCACTCTGACACATAAATCAGCATAAATCACAGAGAAAGTGCATCCCAGTAGGACGCTGGAATTTCCAGGTGGGAAGAGTCCTGGAGAACTCCCCAGGCTCCTTGCTTGGAGACAAGATTATATTTGAGACGCGAGGAACAAACATTCTCTGACTTCCTTCAACGGTTATTTCCAATAGGTATCAACCCTCACCATCTGTGTCTAAACCAAAACTTTTGTTTGCAACACATTTCTTCCTCACCTTTCCTTGACAAGACAGTAGCTAACTCTTGCAAAACTAGAACTGCTTGTTCAAAGCCAGCCCTGAGCGTGGTGCTTTCATTAGGGAAGGCGATGGTAATTATGTTGTTTACCCACTTAGGCATATTGGATCTCAGCCACCTCAGGGACTTCCTTTTAATTTGTTTGTCTCCTTTTGTTAATTGGATAAGATCAGTGAAATGAGGTGTCTCTTATGGAAGTGTCTGCTCACTGCAAATACACCAGTGTGGGATTCTCTGGGATTTGCCAATAGTAAAGAGATACAGAGAAGAATCCACACTTTTTTTTTTTTTAAGATTTTATTTATTTATTTATTTTTAATTTTATTTTATTTTTAAACTTTACAATATTGTATTGGTTTTGCCAAACATCAAAATGAATCCGCCACAGGTATACATGTGTTCCCCATCCCTAAACCCTCCTCCCTCCTCCCTCCCCATACCATCCTTCTGGGTCGTCCCAGTGCACCAGCCCCAAGCATCCAGTATCGTGCATTGAACCTGGACGGTGACTCGTTCCATATATGATATTATACGTATTTCAATGCCATTCTCCCAAATCATCCCACCCTCTCCCTCTCCCACAGAGTCCAAAAGACTGTTGTCCATCAACAGATGAATGGATAAGAAAGCTATGGTACATATACACAATGGAATCCACACTTCTCACCTGCCCATTGCACTGAAGAAAGCACAACTGCTACTCTATGTCAGGAAATAATCCGTTTCTTTTAAGGGCTCACAAGGTGCTCTGATTTCCCAGTGTTTTAATCCATTCCATGTTTTTCAACCTACAGCAGTAATCGGTCTACAGCATGGTTATCAAGTAGGACATTTATTCAGCCATCTATGACTTTATCTTTTTTGGGCTCCAAAATCACTGCAGATGGTGACTGCAGCCAGGAAATTAACAGACGCTTACTCCTTGGAAGGAAAGTTATGACCAACCTAGACAGCATATTGAAAAGCAGAGACATTACTTTGCCAACAAAGGTCCGTCTAGTCAAGGCTATGGTTTTTCCAGTAGTCATTATGGATATGAGAGTTGGACTATAAAGAAAGCTGAGTGCAGAAGAATTGATGCTTTTGAACTGTGGTGTTGGAGAAGACTCTTGAGAGTCCCTTGAACTTCAAGGAGATCCAACCAGTCCATCCTAAAGGAGATCAATCCTGAGTGTTCATTGGAAGGACTGATACTGAAGCTGAAACTCCAAAACTTTGGCCACCTGATGCGAAGAGCTGAATCATTTGAAAAGACCCTGATGCTGGGAAAGATTGAAAGCAGGAGAAGGGAACGGCAGAGGATGAGATGGTTGGATGGCATCACCGACTCAATGGACATGAGTTTGGGTAAGCTCCGGGAGTTGGTGATGGACAGGGAGGCCTGGCATGCTGCAGTCCATGGGGGTCACAAAGAGTCGGACATGACTGAGCGACTGAACTGAACTGAATGCTTTGATTCAGCCCTGGAGTTGAATTGAGCACCTACTTTGGGTTGGAAGTTAGAGAGTCCTTGATATTCAGGTTATTTATGATTGGTTAGAAACTATAGTTTGGAGATTAAAAATGAAGGCTCTGAAGTGAAGCCAGGGATGGAGCCCAGAAAGAGAAGGAGAATGAAGTCCAGTTTCATACATTCTTGTTAATCCAGCTTCTAAACTGTGTGAGCATGAAGCTCAGCCTTGCTGGCTACAGCAATGGACAGCAGGCATTCCTGCCTTTGTTTTAAAGTCTCCTTGCCCTGAGAGCTGATTCATTCTGAGGTCATAAAGCATTTATCTTCCAAAACAGTGTGTTAATATCTAATTGTGCAATTAAACCGGACCTGTCTAGTTCTGCTTTCCTTGAGTTAAATGTGTTCATTCAGCAGAAATGAAAAGGATAAATACAAACAAGTCTTTTTTTTTTTTTTTTTCTATTTCAATGTGCAAGGAGGGGATGGGTGATAATAAAACAAGAAAGGCCACTTGGAAACTATTAAATGACATCCTTTGTGTTTGCACAGCATATTCCTCTGATTTTGATGCCATGATGTCCATAGGAAATAGGTTAATACATGCTTCCATGTTGCCAGTTTACAGATTCTTTCTTTTCTTTTCCTATTCAGGGTCCCAAACTGCCCTTCCCCTTAACCCTCACCTGACAAAAATAAGTACTCGAATATGCTCTATATCATAGCTTGTTGTGGACATCAGCCTTAAGAGTCAAGTTCTCACTGGTGCCTTCCTATGAGAGAAGAAACCTGGGCAACTGGAAAATAGTTGGTAAGTCATCAAAGACCACTGCTGCTTCCTCCTTTTGATATTTTGTTTTTGAAATCTTAGTGGATTTTGAAGCCTGGGATATATGAAAGTCTTAAAAACAAAATACAATTATGCTTCAGTTAACTAGGATCAGTGGGAGTTCCAAGGGGTAGCTAGGAGGAGGCAATGATTTAATTATCCCACAATATTTTTTGATAGCCACCTCTCGCCATGCCAAAGAGCCATGCAATCTGAGCAGAATCAGCACGCTTGCTGTGTGAACATGATTTCAAGACAAGCTTCCAGCCTTCCTTCCCGCAGACTGCCAGACCTTAAGTCTCTCCCTTAAGAGGAAACTATGAATAGAAACAATGACTAGAAAACCATACAAGAATGTCCTCCTAGTAACTGAAGTTTATTGAGTTATCTAATGGTTAACCAGAAAAGCTTATTTGTTTTAGGCTTTGTAGTAGAAAACCATACTTATGTGTTTATTCAGTTCTTGCTTTAGTAGCTAGAACAGCCCTAACACATGTTTGTGAAACGGAGCCAAGTCTGATAGCCCAACCCTATTGCTGTTGCAGAGGAGGCATTCAACAAATGTTTGATAATATAATTAACTAATAAGGTAGGGAGTGAAACAAAGACAGTGTTTAATTAGTTCACTAGTTTTCTCTAGTCTTGTCTTTATGTAACTGACATGAGGCATAAATTACCTGAACATAATAAAAAGATATAAATTTTTATAAGCCCCATTGCTTGGACTCTATAAGCTTTCAAGGCATTCCTTATTGCTTAGGTTCATTTAAAGTCATCATTCTTTTGGAAGAGATATTGTTTATAGAAATATTTACATTCAAGAAACCTCCAAAGATGTCTCAGGGGCCCAAAAAAGACAATAGGTGTGAGTCAGAAAAAGAAGTGGTCATCAAATATTCCTCGAGCTTCTGCTGTGTGCCAATCTTGGAGGGTTCATTGGTGAGCAGAACAAACATGGGCCCTGCACTACAGAGGTGCAACTGAACATAATATAAACATAATTACAATTCAAAATCTGGTTCTAGTGGCCACCTAAGTGGGATTAGGGGGTGCTAATTTAGTTAGGAGAATTGGAGAGATCTCTTTGAAGAATAACATTTAAGTGAGAGTTGCTACAAGAATAGGAATTAGTTAAGGCAACAAATATTGTCAAGTATTCCCCATAGGGCTTCTCTGATAGCTCAGTTGGAAAAGAATCCACCTGCAATGCAGGAAACCTGGGTTTGATCCCTGGGTTGGGAAGAGCCCTTGGAGAAGGGAAAGGCTACCCACTCCAGTATTCTGGCCTGGAGAATTCCAGACTGTATAGTCCATGGGGTTGCAAAGAGTCGGACATGACTGAGCAACTTTCACTCACTCACTCATTCCCCATAAAGGGATCAGTCTACGAGAAGATCATGAGGGAGGAAGAAATTTGGTACATCCTGGGAATTTTACAAAGCACAGAAATCAAGAGCGAGGTAAGGCAGGGCCAGCTCATGCAGGCCTTGTGGGCCACTTGTAGGGGACTGTTCATTGCCTTTGATGCTTCCAGTTCCCTCTCTCCGTCCCCAACACCACCCTGAGCATGTTCCCTGGAGCTGCAGGTGTGGCTGCCAGCCTTTACAGCGAGGAGCTACACGGGATCTGATCCCACCCCCAGCTCAAAGAGTGGCTCCTGATTGGCCCAAGCCAATCAGTAAAACAGCATTGCTCTAGTGAGTCTTATTGGGTTAGGAGTGTTCACATGATCTTAAATGGCCCAATCAGATTGCAGAGAGAAGTTTAGACTCCTTGACGGAAAAACCTTCGCTCTTCTGTCCTTCCAGATACTAAGCCAAGGGAGGAGTCTACCCTTACTTAGATGCATCCAGTCCCAAGTGCAGCAGAGAAGAGAAGTGGACAGAACCTGGAATCTAAGGAACATTACTGAGCTGCCCAAATTCAGCCTGAACTCATCCATGTTTCCTTGTTGGTTAAGATCCTTGAATTTACCAATTATTTCTTTCTTTCTTTCTTTTTTTTTTTTTTTTTTTGCCAAACACCGTGACTTTCTGTATTTGAGGATCTTAATTTGTAAAACTATGCTAATGTATCTCACACTTGCCTCAAATTTAATTGGTTTAACAGCATTTAACTGAGAATGATTGTAAGATCAATTTGACATGTGTTTTGTCAAGATGTTCTTGTTTTTCAAAATTGTATTGGCTATTCATGAACCTTTTAATTAAAAGTAAAATTTGAATCAGAAAGTAAATTTCCATCGGAAAAAAATTCTCAAATTTACTCTTCCCTTAGTGTCCCTTGTTTGGACACTACCATCCTAGCTGCCCCATCTCTCTGGTAAATCCTTTGCTGTGTTCAGTCGCTCAGTCACGTCCGACTCTTTGCCACCCCATGGACTGTAGCCCACCAGGCCCCTCTGTCCTTGGGACTCTCCAGGCAAGAATCCTGGAATGGGTTGCCTTGCCCTCCTCTTTTCTTTGCTGGATCTCCTTAAACCGTGATTGTTCCGGAAGTTTCCTCTGAACTCCTCTCCACATTTTCTCTCTGGGAGATTTCACCATTCCTATGGTTTCCCTCTTCACTTAAGGGTCTGCTCACCAAGTGTTAACATTTCCTTATGACATCTCCACGTGACTGACAGTACAGTTTAAACACCTCCAGTACCCTCGCTGGTAATGCAAATAAGTTCTACACTGAAGTAGTTTCTCTTTAGAATCCACAGCTACTCCTGATTTCCCGACTTCAGAAATACTTCCTCAAAATGTATATAAAGAGCCAGTGGGTGTCTTCTAGAGCCCAAGAACAGGAAGTACAAGCAGAATGCTGACAGCCTTCAGGGATCCAGGCCGAGGCTCCCAGGCACATTCTCGGAAGCCCTATCTGCATTGGTTATGTGTTTCTTCATACTGCAGACTTCTTCCTGTGCTCCTTGGTCCGTGTAGAAGAATGAGGCCAGTAGCAGGTCACAAACTCGCCTCTCCTATCTTCAACCTCCCAGAGAGAGACAGACTTCACTTTCTCAGTTCTAGCGCCAAGCTGAGGCGAAGTTCTGATGGCCCCACCCCAGGTCAGGTGCCCCTAGACAGGGCCGGTATGTTAGCGCAGTGGTCTCCACAGCGACTGTGGAGGGATGCTGGGAGAGGGCAATTCCCAGAAGGAGGGAAGTGTCCATTGCTAGAAATGGGAGGAGGGCTAGGCCACCAAAATGATGGGGCTCCAGGACAAGGGCTCCTCCCTGCAAGTGAGGGGACTGCTCTCAGAGAAGGGGTTAAGGAGATGGAGCAGGAACTCCAAAATTTTCACCAGGTCAGAGACCTTGTAGTCATTTTTGACTCCTTCTCTGCCACCACCCAACCACTTCCCTCATGTCTAATAAGACACTCTATTTACTTCTTTCAAAATACTTCCTGGTTGCCCCCCGCCCCCCGCATCTTTCCTCTTTGGCTTTGGTTTCCTGGCTTCAGTCCTCATTGCCTAACCTCCTGCATTCTCTAATGACCCTGTGGGTTTGCCAGACGTTCCCTTCTCCCAACCATTCTACAATCAGGCGAATCTCCATGAAATACCACCTGGAAGAGGTTGCATCTCAGGCGGAAACGGTCCAGTGTCACCTGGCTGCCTGGGCTTCCCAGGTGGTGCTGGTGGTAAAGAACCCACTTGCATGATACAAGAGACACTAGTTCGATCCCTGGGCCGGGAAGAGCCCCTGGAGGAGGGTATGGCAACCCACTCTGGTATTCTTGCCTGGAGAATCCCACAGACAGAGCAACCTGATGAGCTATGCAGAGTTGGATGCTACTGAAGCGACTTGGCACTCTCGCGCGCACCTGGCTGCCTATAGAAGAAAGTCCAATCGGCTGGCTCATCAAGACAGTCTCCAGCTGTAACCAGCATCCTTGATGACTTCTCAGCACCCGTGACCACCAAAGTCTTTCCAGGGCATCTCCCAGCCACATACCCAGGGTGTACTTTTACCCACCCCCAGCCTCACGAGTCGGGTGCAAGTGGCTTAAGCCCCGAAATGATGCCCCATCAGCCCGGTCCTAGTGGCTGGTTCAGGAAAAATGGAGATAGGTCCACACCAGCCAGTATATTTTCCAGACCAGGGTCATTGGCTCAGGAAATGGTCTATGAGCCCAGATGACCCACCAGAGTGACCCATGTCAGGCAGAGGCACGAAGGCTCTTTTTGTTCCTCTTGGACATGAATAGAGAAGCTAATACAGTTCTAGGTGCTGCTGCCAGCCACCTCTGTTCTCAAGAATATCTGAAAGCAGGGCAATTTGCCTAAAATCAATTTCCTGGAAGCCAATTTCTGAATCAAATTTAAAAATATATGCATTTTCATTGACTGTTTTAAAAGAAAATATTCCTTCAATTATGTTTATGGCAGATTGCCTTGGAGCCAGGCTGGTGGGTTTAGGATAACACTTCCTTCAGGAGAAGAATGAAAAGGTGCTGATGTAAGGTTGTTGCTGTGGCCTCTGAACTCTGGATCCGGCCTTGCCTGAAGTCTACCACAGGGTGCCAGCTTTTCCCAAACATAAGCCAGTCCAGTCCTGCCGAGTTTAACCCAGATTTGGCAGGGTTTTCTGTTAGGAGCAACTGGAAGCATCCTGATACAACAATGTATCTTTCTGAATGTTTGTAAATTCTGGTCTGTGAGCCTTCTGGATCCTTGGCTCCAACCACACTCATCTTCTCCCCTTTCCCCAGGTATTCCCCAGGCTTTTCGGTTGCCAGCACTGTTCTCACGACATCCCTCCCTCCTGGCGCTCACCTGTCCCGGCTCCACCTGGCCTTCCAGAGAAGAACCTCTGTCCTCTCCTCGGGCTGCTCCAGCCCCCCAAGCCCGATGCTCTCCAGCTATTTTGGTCCCAAGAATCAGAGACTCATGGAAATCCCTTCAGAAGGAAGCAGGCCCCCCCAACCCCGGCATGCCTTCCGTCTCCTCTCAAGGGCCCTCCTGGTTGCTTCTCCTGAGGTTTTCTGTTCCATGTGTCCGCTCTGCTCCCATCCATTAGCACAGTTGTTGCTCCCTTGTAACATCCGTGGACATGTGCCCTCCCCACCAACCCGGGTCCAGAGCCCTGCTTCTTCCCTGGGGTGGGGCGGGTATTCTTTCTGCTTCTGCTCCTTCAGCCACTGTCTCATTTTCTCCATGGGTCCAATCCAGATATCCTAGAGAGACTCTATTGGAGTAGGTAATCTTACTTCCTGGGGCATGCTGGGTCCCTGGCTAGCCTCAGCTTGGCTGGTTACTGGTCCTGATGCTGCGGACCAGTGACAGGTTGTGTAGTCCCATCGTTCCCTTCCATAGCGGTGAATAGTGTTCAAGTACCCAGGAGCTGGGAACTGAGTCGTTCCCTTCCATAGCGGTGAATAGTGTTCAAGTACCCAGGAGCTGGGAACTGAGTTGTTCCCACCCCAGCAGTTAATCCTGAACCCCCTGCGCCCCCAGGTCCCCAGTGACTCTCCCCTGTCCAGGTGACAGTGCCCTGCCCCCCCAACTCCCTGCTGGGGCCAGCGAAGCAGCAGGCTGTCCAAGGCCCACGTGAATGCTCCCAACCTCCTCCTGAGGCAGAAGGGGAAAGTTGGTCTACTTGAAAGATAGAGAAGTGAATGCAGAAGACTTCTTTTGGGGTCACACAGGTCTTGCTGATTGCTGGGAGCTGGGGAAGCACCCAGGTCACTTCCAGGCCCAAGGCTCGCCTCCCTCTGCCTGTCTCCCCATCACCCCCACCCCAGTAGATCAAGTGTCTCCTTCATTACCCAGACCCCTGCTCATCACTCTCATTCTGTCCCCAGAGGCTTCTGAGTCCTGACTTGTACAAAAAAGCTTTGGAGGAAAGGAGAAGAGCTGGGGGCCAGAGGGAGGTGGACGGGGAAGCCAGGGTTCAGCTGACGGTGCCTGAAGGCTGCCTCCGGCCCATAAAAGCCACACACCGGCCTGTTTTCCCTGGGCAGGAATGCACCTGCCAGTTTGTGAGAGGAGCCGTGGGCACGGCTTTCTAATGACAACGGATGGGGATGGCTCCCGGGGGAAAGAGAATCCCCTCTCCTCCCCTCCGCCCCTGTTAGTCCGCCAGTCCATCTCCTGATCCACTGGGCTCCGCTTCTGTCTTCTCAGAGCTGCGTTTTCTGAGCAGACACAGAGCGTGAGCTAGGACAGTCAGGCCCACAAGAGCCCTTGGAGCTCATCTTGTCCAACACGATCTTTTTCAGAGTTGAAGAAACTGAGGTCCAGAGAGGATCATGTGTTGACCAAGTGCACACAGCTCACGTACAGTGAAGTTGAGCCAAAAAAAAAAAAAAACCCAACACACAGTGCTCTGGACTGCCTCTTATTCAGCCGCCCCTCTAAAAGACCCCCTCAGAGAGTGCGCTGGCCACGTCCCAATACCATGTCCAAGAAGCTGGACCTCCTCTGAGCTCCTCAGGCTTGCCCAGGGCCTCTGTCTGCCCTGCCCTGCCGCAGATTCTGTTCCACCCAGAGACACCCTTCACTGTAGCGGATGATGTCCCCGAAGCAGGCTGCGCCGTCTGGCTGTGGTCAATGTAGGGTAAGGGAGTTAGAGAAGGCACGGTTCGGAAAAAGAAAGAGACCGGCACTTTACAGGAACAGATCACCTTTAATGAGGCGAGAAGGGGCAGCAGTCAGATTAGTGAGCTGCTGCACTAACCCAAGGAAAGAGTAAGTATATATAGGCATATATGTGGAACTCTGCTGTCTTAAGGGGGCCTGTTCTTCTCCAAGGTGGTTTGGAGTAGTTATCTCCTAAACAGCTGGGGCAAGGAATTCTAGAGATCGGCCAGAGGCTGCACCGGCTGGGAGCTGGGCGTAATCAACCTTAATGTCCATTTTTTTTCTTCGGGTGAGAGACTTCTTTGTTTTGCATAGAATGGTGGGGAGGACTCTGAGGGGAGTTTTAACTCCAGGCTATTTTGAGCCAGATAACTTTCCTTCAGTCGGGGAGGCAGCCTTGGGCACCACTGCCCGAGAGCCACGCGCAGGCCGGGTGCCCTCTGGGCTCTGCAGTCTGTGTGCCACAGAGCCCCTCTGCAGGCAAACCCAGCCCTGCTTGCTGGCACTGTGGCTTTCTGCCCCCGTGTCTCCCTGCCCTCCACCAGGGTTTGTCCTGCATCCTCTCGCTCACCTGCTCCATGTGTGGGGTACCTCGAGGAGCCCTCTGTCAGCCCCTGCAGAGGACCGTTCCCACGCCTGGCTCTCTGGCCAAAACGGACAGGCCACCATTTTGAAATCTTGACAAATGAAGACGGGACAGAACAGACCTTCCAGAGCCTGCTGGGCACCCACCCTCCACCCGTGCCTACAACTATCACGGGTCAACTCCGAGGAGCGGGCTGGTGAGGTAGGGGGTGAGGATGAGGGGCAGGGCTTCAGGGCTTGCCTTCACACGGTCTTAGAAATAGCTGGGATGAGTTTCCCAGGAAAAGGCTATTAATAGGCCTCCTTCCACACGCTCAGCTTTCCGGGGCTGGAGCGGTGTGAGAATGAGTCAGCAGATGGAAAGGGCTAATGATGAACGTGGGGGAGCAGAACCATCACTCAGCAGGGGAAGGGGAGCTGTGAGCTGTGACACTGCGCTTTTCACCAGCCTCTGGTGCTCCCTGCCTGGCCCTCCTCTGAGCACGTGATCCACTCAGCTGGTGCCTTGCAGACGTTGTCAGTTCCAATTTCTGAAACCAGAAAAAATTTTTTTTAATAATTTTTATTTATTTACTACTTATTTTTGATTGTGCTGGGTCTTCCTTCCTACTCGGGTTTCTCTCTAGTTGCGGCAAGCAGGGGGCTCCTCTTTCTTGGTGTGTGCGGGCTTCTCGTTGCGATGACTTCTCTTGTTGGGGAGCACGGGGCTCTAGACCACGTGGGCTCAATAATTTCAGTTCCTGGGCTCTAGAGTGCAGGCTCAGTAGTGGTGGCCCACGAACTTATTTGCTCTGCGGGCATCTGCGATGTCTTCCCGGACCAGGGGTTGAACCTGTGTCCTCTACATTGGCAGGTGGGTTCTTTACCACTGAGCCACCTGGGAAATGCCTGAAAGCAAAATTTCAATCAGCAAAAACATCCACAAAGTCCATCTTCCCACTCCCCCTCCCATACTTTCCCTTCATTGGCTAAGTTGGTGACCAGGGAAGAATCCCCATCCCCTGGGGCATGGAGCGCTGTGTGGGCAGTGTTTATGACCCTCTGCACACCTGCCCACCTGCCGGCTCACTCTGGGACGAGCTCCCATTGTAGACTAGACACACATTGTTGAACCCCAGTCCCCGTGACAAGCAATTTTACAGGTATCTTCCCATCCTCACAATAACCCTATGAGGCCAGGGTAGTGATATCTTGCTCTCATAGATGGAGAATCAAAGCTGAGAGATATTAAGCTATTTGCCAAAGGAGCCACAGCCAGTATCACTTATCAAGTGACTCACGTAAGCCAGGGGCCTATAGTTTTCTAAGATAAGGATCCTAGTCTACAGATGAGGCTCAGAGGAACAGAGGCAACCCAGTAAGTGGTGTCATGATTTGGTCCTGGGTCTGGGGCCCCCCCAGACAACAGGGCAGCAAGGGCGCCAGCTCCAACTCTGCCTCTAAATCCACCACACCTCCTGCCTCTCCAGGAAAGCACCCACAGTGCCCTGACTGAAAGCCCATTACTCTGGCGGCATCCAGTATCAGCACCGGCTGACTGGCCTCTGGACAGACCTTCTCGTATCACAAATCACATGTTGCCCTCCATCCTCCTGAAAGCCAGGGACCAGGCAGGGCAGATCCCAATGTCCATGTGTACTTAGTTGCTCAGTCATGTCTGACTCTTTGCGACCCCATGAACATGGACTGTAACCTGCCGGGCTCCTCTGTCCATGGGGATTCTCCAGGCAAGAATACTGGAGTGGGTTGCTATACCCTCCTTCAGGGGATCTTCCCAACCCAGGGATCGAACCCAGGTCTCCCCCATTGCAGGCGGATTCTTTACCATCTGAGCCACCAGAGAAGTCCAAGAATACTGGAGTGGGTAGCCTATCATGTCTCCAGGGAATCTTCCCAATCCAGGAACTGAATTGGGGTCTCCTGCATTGCAGGCAGATTCTTTACCAGCTGAGCTACTAGGGAAGCCCAAAAAGTGTCCATTCAGGAGAGCAAACTTTAAAAGGTTTCCTGAGAATCAAAATGTTCTATGTCCAAATTTACCAACTGTAACCTAAATCCCGTGGTGATATGAGTGGAACTTGCCATCAGCCCCAGGTTTAAATAAAGTGGCCTTAAAGGTAACAGATACAGCATCAACCTGCCAATTTTTATCACATCGTACCAGTTCTGTGGCTTATGGTTGGTAAATTTAGACGACTATTTGATTCTCAGGAAAGTTGTGTGTGAAAGGGGTAGTGAGGGATCAAAGAAGGGGTCTCAGTGGGTACTTTAACCTCTGCTTCCTGAGAACTTTAAGTGGTGGGAACCGTGACAGAGTACAGAATGCTTTTAACATCAGGGAAAAGGTGTAATACGACAGCCCTTCTTGAGCCAACTACCCTGTCAGAAATAGCCCTTCTCTTTCCCGTCTTCACTCTGCCCGTTTCTTTAACTCACATGACATTATGCATCAGCATCGTTACTTCCTACCTCCCTTCTCTCCCATAGGGATGTAAACTCTGAGAGAACAGAGACTCTGCCTCTTGTCCACTACTCTTTCCCAGAGGCTGGAACGCATATGAAGCGTTGTGTTGAAGGAATGAGTGAGTGAGTGAGTGTTCCCTGCAGCGCCATTTACCCTCCATGCGGGCTTCTCTGGGAGTGGGGATCAGAGTCCCCTTAACCTGGCCTGCCCTCGCCTCAGTGTCAGTCAGATGGAGCGTCTCCCCAGGCTCCGCTCTCTGAGGAAGAGACAGGGAGCTGGTGCTTATGAAGAGCCCCCTGCTGAGACCTACTGACCCTGTGTGTGTGTGTGCTGCTCAGATGTGTCCAACTCTTTGTGGCCCCACGGACTGTAGCCCGCCAGGCTCCTCTGTGCGTGGGATCCTCCAGGCAAGAATGCTGGAGTGCATAGCCATTCCCTTCTCCATTTCAAGCCCTGAACGGAGGATTAAAAAAGCATAGTTCCCACCCCATCTAAGGGAATCCCCATTCTTGAGAGTCTCCCCCTGTGGAGTGTGGCAGTGTCTGAAGCTGTCTGTGGAGAGCAGGGAAACTTTCTGGAAAGCACCACCCACCAGATGACTATGGGCCCTTCAGCTACCCATCCCCAGCCTAAGCCACGCTCCCCCTCCCCCCGCAACACCAATCCTGTTTTGTCCACCGATTCTGATTCCCAGAACCACAAGCAAATGGCATGTACACGGGGGTACATGTAGTCTGCCCAGGCTTCACGGACAACAAGACAGTAGTTGGCAGATAAAAGGGGTTCTCCTCGCAAAGGCCCGGGTTGCACAATCCCACTGAGCTCCCTGGAGTGGGAGGCTAGTCCCTCTGAACTCGTGATTACCACCGTGGAGATGAAAGGCTTCCTGTGGGAGAGAGCCGTCCCCCGGAGCCAAACAACACTGGGGGCTGGCCGGCTGCCATCTTGTCAGGGCCATTCTTGGCAGCCGGGCCGGGTGACTGGCTCCCTCACGGGCCAACCCGCCTGGGGCAAAGTCAAGGCACCCAGGCCAGCCATCGCTCCTTGGTGAGCGCAGAGCTGTGGCCTGAGCGCTGTCTCGGCCTTCTCAGCTCCAGCCTGGGCCACTTTGGTGAGAGCAGCTGCCTTGGCACGTCCAACAGGAACAGACTGAAGGTCGCAGCTTGCTCACCTTTCCCAAGGCCCCCTGAGGATTTCTGACTCGACTTAGAGGCGAAGGAAGGGCACCCTGGGGCACCCGGCTTGGGGGACTGTGAGGGCTGGGGAAGGTCACCGCCCGAGCTCACCACACTTTTCCGACCTGGTCAGCCCCTGGTCTCCTGGCCCAGTGCCCGCAAGCTGGCTCAATAGCAAAAGCGTCTGGAGTTCCCGGTAAGAAATCGGATCCCAGGCCCCACCCTGTGAGCTCTGACTCCATACATACGAGGTGTGCAGGCGTGCTAAGTCACTTCCGTTGTGCCGACTCTTTGCGACCTCACAGACTGTAGCCCGCCAGGCTCCTCTGTCCATGGGATTCTCCAGGCACGAATACTGGAATGGGTAGCCATTGCCTTCTCCAGGGGATCTTGCCGACCCAGGGACTGAACCCGTGTCTCTTATGTCTCCTGTGTTGGTAGGCAGGTTCTTTACCACTGGCGCCGCCTGGGAAACTAGGGCCTAGAAATCTGGGCTTTTACAAAACCCCCAGACAGTTCCGACACAGGGCCCTGGGGGCAGCTGTCCTCACCCCCCTTACATGGAGCTGAGAGGAGCAGAGGCCCCAGGGACTAGGGCTGTGGAAGCAGCTCTCAAGGGGCTACTTGGCATCTGCCACACTCCTGCCAAAGGCTCCAAAGCCACGTCCAGAATCCTCACAGGATGAGAGCACCTTCATCCAGAGAGGCAGAAACCGCCTACGCCCAGTGAGGGGTGTGTCCCTGGGGTCGGCTCCATGGAGCCCCCCAGAGTCCCACAATGTGCAGTGATCCCCAAAGTGTGCTGTGTCCCACGGGAACACACACACTCATGGGATGAGCCAGAGGAGGGCATACAAAGGCTGGGAGCTGTGCGTCCTTTTAACCAAAAAGGATTCTCTCTCTAGGGAACTGAGAAACAGCTCCTGAAGCCCAAAGCTAGATCTTCTGGAAACATGGCCTCTCTGTCTCATCAACCCTCATTGCTCCGGGATGGCATGAAGACCAATTCAAAACCGACAGGCTGGGGGGGCCTCCTTACACACTCACACCCATCACTCATAAAGAGTACACACAGGCTCACAGCCTCATTCACCTGCACATACATCACACACTGACATACACGCTCACATGCTCGCACTCACTTGTACACCACAGACATACACACACACACATGCACTCACAGACTGAGCAGGGGGCGGGTGTCTAGAGCCGAGGCAGGACTTTGTCCCTGGTGGTTTCCAAGTGTGTGGAGGAAGCAGACCCTGCCCTCTCCTGCCCTGGGAGACAGCTGGAGACTTGGGAGGCAGAGGAATTCCCCTGAGGGCCTCCTCACTCCGGCAGGGCAGGCCAGCCTGGGCCCCCACCAGAAATTTCTTCCAGCTGCCCTTTCTTCCCCTTGGCCTCCCCTGCCGCCCCCTGGGGCTCCCCTGGGGCTCGGGTTGGGGTGGACACCCCTGCAGTCCTCAGTCTGCAGGGTTGGGGTTGCCTGGGGTTGCTGGGCAGGGAGAGATGCAGCTAGGGAAGGGGGAAAGGCAGCCTTCTCAGGGGAAACTGGCAACGTGGGAGGAACTCCCCAACTCAGTGCTCTTTTCTTGAAGACAATTCTTTTCGTCACAAGGACAGAAGATCTGGGTTTCTGGGGAGCTATATTCCTGAGTCTCCACTGTGGACCATGCTGCTCACACCCCATAACCCCGAGCCAGGTGGAACTCTCCAGCCTGTTTAGCCAGAGACCCAGGTCTTCCCGATGTTTGGCAAACAAGCCCCTCCACGCTTTTCAAAAAGGAGGCCCAGGAAACCTATCCACCCACCCTCCTGGGTCCTCCCAAGAGCCTCCCATAAACAGAGCTTTGTAACCTTTGTTACTGCTGGGCCTCCGGGTCCCCGCCTCCACCCACAGCTTCCTAGCCCGGGCGGCTCATCCACCCCAGGACCAGGCCTTCCTCCCGGCACGCCCATGGCCTGGGCCACACCACCCAGGCCCAGCAACCTTGGCCCCACACACAGAAACCTTGCTTCTGAAATGGTTCCTGGATGCTCGCAGGGCTGGAGTCCCAGCCTCGGACTCCCGTGCAACTGGGCCAGCACATTCTTCCGTCCTCCCATTGTCCTGCCTGCCCGAGTTCTTGCCAAGAGCTGCCCTGGGGAGTTGGGAGGGGAGGCGTCTGCTGGCCCTGGGCTCACTCGGCCCCCAGATTCCACCCGCGCCCCGCCCCACCCCCGTCTCCCAGAGCCCCCTGCATTCCATGGTTTCCTGCAGCTTTCTCCTGCATCCTGGACGAAGAAGGTCCCTCTTCTGAATTCCTGGTCTGAGCTCCAGATTGCACCATGACTGCCTCACCAAACTCAGGGTCCACAGCCTGAGCCCACCACCCAGAAAAAAGACTTCTCTGAGCAAGGGCATCCCCACTCCCCAGGAAGCCATGGGAGGATCCTACATCTGACAGACCGGGGCCTATGAGGGCTGTCTGGCTGATGAGGGAAACCAGGAAAACGGGGAATTCCAACATCACTCCTCACTGACCGGAGACTCCACTGCTCAGTCTGGCTCTGGGACCACACCTGGGCTGAATGCCCTGAGGAAGCCTGGGGTTCCTCCTCTCTGCGGACTCCTGACCCCGCTTTGAAACCGGTGACCCAGAGGGCCCTGACCCTAGTGCTAACACATGTTTTTTCTTCCTTTAACCCTGACACTTGTTAGTAGCAACTCCCAGCACCCTAAAGCCTCCCCCGCCCTGCCCTGGCCTGGCTGTCTGGTTCCTCTGTTAATGAGACTCTGCGTTCCTCTTTGTCTCTTTGATCCAGATTTTACTGGCCCAACCCTCCCCGGCCAGGCGCCTGGGCCACGAACCAGGCCCTCCCCCAGGGTGGATGCTGCTAGGAGGCTGGAGGCAGTGGAGATTTGTCCAGGGTCTCAGACTCTCATGGAGATTCCCTGATCCTTGGTTGGCCCAGCATCCTCCCTGGATGAAGAAGCTGGACATATCCTCACCGAGCCAGGTATTCCTACTCATTTGTTTGTTCATTCACTCATTCATTCATTCGATGTGGTCAGGACAGGCTGCTCACCCCAGGAAAAGTCACATGGCTTAGTCTCCTAGACTGTGAACTCCTGAAATCTGTAAGGAGGGCACCATATTATATTTTGAAGTTTCTAGAGCCCAGTACTAAGTCTAATTTATAATATTTCCTTAATAAAGAATTACTGGCTAAATGAATGAAGGCATCCACAAATAAATGAATGAATTGAGGTTCTGGTTTCATGGCCCATTGTCTTATAGAAGGAGACTTCCAACTCTGGGAGAGCAGTAGAGACCTTCTGGTCAGTGCATTCCTGCCCCCCCTCCCCTGACCCCCACTGTCCTTTAATGTCTATTTATAGAACTGTGGGTTTTCAGGTTTTATGAGGCAGAAGGTTAGATGCTGAGACATTGCAGAACAGAAATGACTGTTGCATCCACTAGAGAAAGAAGTGGCAATGGCGACCTTAGTGTTTGTCTGGAAAGTGAGTCATGGGTGCGTGGGAACGGGTGGCAGTGGGCTTGGGGTTACTCTGATTCCCCACGTCTCTGCAAATCCTTCCAGAGGAATGCCACTTGGTTATGGTCTTTCCTATCCTTCCAGAAGCACACCTCTACAGCACCAGCATGTGTGTGTGTGTGTGTGTGTGTGTAAGTATATCAACAATAATGGGTCTCCTTGGCACCTTGGAATAAACATAGAGAACACGAGCCCTTGCTCAGTCTAGTTGAGCCGACAGACAAGAAACCAAAATGTGAAATACACTGTGGAGTATGCAAAACACAGGGTGGCCAATGCTTAGTGAGTCTGGTGCATTAATATCATGAGAGTCTGCCGTGAAGTGGGAACTCATGAAGACAGAGACTTCTTATCCTCACATTCCCAGGCCCCGTGCCTCACATGGAGACACAGGGTAGGGGCTCGGTGAGCATAGCTGGGGCAGATGGATACTTAATGTGAGCAAGCTTCAAAGAACAGAAAAACCGGAATGTGGAAAAATCAAGATAAGAAGGCAGAACCCCTGGCTCCCCAGGAAAGGGTAACAAATTCAGGGAACTCTAAGATAATTCTGACTTCTAACTTCAGAGCAGTCCAACGTGGACTGCCTCTCTAAACCCCAACCAAGTGATGTGGGAAAGGAATGATTAAAGAAGAAAAGTTCTTGGAAATTAAAACCACAATTCCTAACATAAAATATTGAATAGGGCCTAGAAGAAAAAGGTGAACCAATCTTCCAAAATGTGAGCCCCGAAGAAAGAGACTCAATCTAAGAAGCCCAACATCCAAGAGAGAAAATAAAGGGAGAGAAATCATCAAATAAATAAGAAAGTTTCCCAAATCTGAAAAAAAGATTCAAACCTTACAGTTTGAAAAGGCCCACCAAGTGCTGTACAGGATGAATGGGTGGGAAGAAGAGCCTGCATCAGTAGACAGCTTCATGGTAGCACCTGGGTCTTCATAGGCAAGTGTAAATGCTGTTTGGACCTCAGACCTTCAGCAACTCTTGCCTGCCATATTTCTAATGGTGGGCAGGTTCCTGAGCCATTCCAGTCCAGTCTACCTGAGAGGGCAGGGGCAGGCTTGTGGAGACATTACCCTTAACCTGCCTTGCTTACCAAAAGGGCAATAAAAGCAAATAAGTCCCAGCTTGCTGATATATGTATTTTCCTTTGTTCATCCCCCCCAAAACTGTTGCCCCATGCTAAGTGACTTTCCCCACGTGGTTTAAAAGCATGCACTCTGGAGCCACCCTGTCTGCATTTGAATCCCATCTCTGCCTTTTACTAGCTTGGGCAAATTACTTAAGTTCTCTGTGCCTCAGTTTTCTCATCTATAAAATGGGAATGAAAATAGAACCTCTCCCAGAGGGCTGTGAGCATTCAATCATTAATATGTGTAAAATAGGTCTAACAGTACCTGTCCTGAGAACAATACACTAGACAAGCACTGCTATGATTATTTAAAGACATCAGTTCCATTCAGTAGCTCAGTTGTGTCCGACTCCTTGCGACCCCATGGAATGCACCACACCAGGCTTCCCTGTCCATCACCAACTCCCAGAGCTTGCTCAAACTCATGTTCACCGAGTTGATGATGACATCCAACCATCTTATCATCCTCTGTCGACTCCTTTTCCTGCCTTCAATCTTTCCCAGCATCAGAGTCTTTTCAAATGAATCAGTTCTTTTCACCAGGGGGCCAGAGTATTGAAGCTTCAGCTTCAGCATCAGTCCTTCCAATGAATATTCAGGACTGATTTCCTTTAGGATTAACTGGTTGGATCTCCTTGCAGTCCAAGGGACTCACAAGAGTCTTCTCCAACACTACAATTCAAAAGCATCAATTCTTCAGCATTCAGCTTTCTTTACAGTCCAACTCTCACATTTATACATGACTACTGGAAAAACCATAGCTTTGACTAGACGGACCTTTGTTGGCAAAGTAATGTCTTTGCTTTTCAATATGCTATCTAAGTTGGTCATAACTTTCCTTCCAAGGAGCAAGCATCTTTCAATTTTATGGCTGCAGTCACCATCTGCAGTGATTTTGGAGCCCCCCAAAATAAAACCTCTCCCTGTTTCCATTGTTTTCCCATCTATTTGCCATGAATCATGATGGGACCAGATGCCATGATCTTAGTTTTCTGAATGTTGAGTTTTAAGCCAACTTATTCACTCTCCTCTTTCACTTTCATCAAGAGGTCAAGAGGCTCTTTAGTTCCTCTTCTCTTTCTGCCATAAGGGTGGTATCATCTGTGTATCTGAGGTTATTGATATTTCTCCTGGCAATCTTGATTCCAGCTTGTGCTTCATCCAGCCTGGAATTTTGCGTGATGTACTCTGCATATAAGTTAAATAAGATGGGTGACAGTATACAGCCTTGACGTACTCCTTTCCCGATTTGGAACCAGTCTGTTGTTCCATGTCTGGTTCTAACTATTGCTTCTTGACCTGCACACAGATTTCTCAGGTGGCAAGTTAGGTGGTCTGGTATTCCCATCTCTTGAAGAATTTCCCACAGTTTGTTGTGATCCACACAGTCAAAGTCTTTGGCATAGTCAATGAAGCAAAAGTAGATGTTTTTCTGGAACTCTCTTGCTTTTTCTATGATCCAACGTATTTACATCAAGGCAATCACAAATTCTGCAGGCCAGGGCCTCCTACTCAGAAAACTGGGTTATCAGCACATCACTAGATAGCCCAGTTGTCCCCGTGGTAATTTTTAACCCTTTTGATACCTCCTGCTCAAAATTCCAAAGGTCAGAAGCATGGTCAGCCCTCTCGAGGTCTGTGTTCATCCTGAGCAGAAGTAAAAATTTGCCCTCCATTCTTGAGGGTGCCTCAGGCCTGCCTGAGCCCCTGAGGAACCTGGCATTGCAGTGGCAGCCAAAGTGTCATCCTGGTGACAGTCCCCTCCTGACGTGGTGACAGAGATGAGAACCCTGGGTGCCAGATATTCATTATTCAAAATTCATGAATTGTGTATCTATCACAGGCCACACACTGGGCCCAGAGAGCCCTAGTCCCAGCCCCAAGCCCCTTATGTCTGCCTCCTGGCCATCAGTAGAGCAAAGGGCCTAGAGATAGCAGCAGCTGGAAAGCATAAGTCCTTTTAGAATCGTGGCTCTCAGATTTGAGGGAACATCAGAAATGCCGGAGTGTAGCAAGTGGCTGCGTACCAGAGCTTCTGATTCAGTGGCCGTCATGGGTGGGGCCAGAAAACGTGCATTTCTTTTCTTTCTTTCTTTTTTATGTTTTGGCCACACCAAGCAGACTGTGGGATCTTAATGCCCCAACCAGGGATTGAACCCGTGCCCCCTGCATTAGAGGGCCGAATCTTAACCACTGGACCCCCGGGGAAGTCTCAGAAAAATATGCATTCTTCCAGGCTTCCCAGGTGGCTCAATGTAAACAATCTGCCTGCAGTCTGGGAGACCCAGGTTCGATCCTTGGGTCAGGAAAATCCCCTAGAGAAGGAAATGGCAACCCATTCCAGTATTCTTGGCTGGGAAACCCCATGGACAAGGGAGTCTGGTGGGCTACAGCCCATGGGGTTGCAAAAAGTCAGACATGACTGAGCATACACACGCGTGTGTGCACACACACACACACACACACACACACGAAACAAGCTCCCAGATGCTGGGATGCTGATGCGGCTGGTATGCGCACTGCATTCTAAGAACTACTGCCCTAGAGATTGCAAACGAGACAGTGATTCTCCAGGGAGCAAAGAACAATGAAGGAAAGTTTGCATCTCCAACTTATAAATAATTTACTTAAAGTCTCCTGGCTTAATCAAGGTCTTCCCTTGTGGCTCAGCTGGTAAAGAGTCCACCTGCAATGCAGGAGACCTGGGTTGGGAAGATCTCCTGGAGAAGGGAACAGCTACCCACTCCAGTATTCTGGCCTGGAGAATACTGAATGTATTCCATGGGCTGTATAGTCCATGGGGTCACAAAGAGTCGGCTTAATCAAAGCCTTTAACCAGTGAACAGGCTGTCTGAGACCAGTTCCCGGGTGTGGATGCAAACTCACTTGTGAAAATGCACACACATTTGTGTTTACTCGTGGGCAGTTCCAGACCTCAGTGCACAGACCACCCTTCCAGGTCTTTAGTGTTGTAATTACATTGGGGGTGTCTGCAGTCTTGAAGCCCCGACTTCAGACCTGGCTCTGCCTCTTGCCAGCTGTCGAACCCTGGGCACGTTTCCCACTCTCTCTGAGCTGTCATTTCTTCAGCTGCCAAGAGGGGCCAATAATAGCATCTACTATAAAACAGGACTGTTTCGGCACAGATGCTAAATGGCATGAGAGGTGCTCAGAGCATGTACAGTACACTTGGAGGCCATCATTAACCTTGAGAGAAATAATGGTCTTATTGTTACCAATTTGTGTTTCTAATTAAGTGTCTATTAAGGTGGCTGGGGACTGGGGAGAGAGCGGTGCTTCCGTCTGTCAGATGCACTCTCTGCCCCACATCAGCCTAGCGTCTGGGGTCTGGGACAGTCACCTTCCGCCTGTACCTTGCAAAAGTGTCCTGCTCCCAGGGCGCGTGAAAAATGCTAGGGGGAGCTCTGAGCGCTCAGTTGTTCCAGCTCCACGCTGGAGATAAAGGAGTTAAGATTTCCAGGGGAGGCCTCTGGCTCAGAAGTTTCCTTTCTCTGAAATAGCTATTTCTTTAAATAAAAGGAGAAATGGTGTTTGTATGTTTTTACATATACATTTTTTACTGCCTACTCCCACTCACCCCTTATACTGTCAAAAGAGGTTTTACAAAGGTGTGTGTTGTAAATTTCACTTATCCAAGGGCTTTGTTTGTTCTATAAGTGCATGCATCCCCAGGGCCAAGCACAAGGCCAGGTGCAGGACTGGTGGTCAGTAGCTTGACTGACTACTGACCCAAGGGAAGGGCCTGGGTGCAGACGCTTGGGAAAGTAGAAAAAGCAATTTGGCACCGGGTTTCTCCAGCTGGTGATGAGGTGGTCCTGGGAATAAAAAGCTGGCGCAGCAGCTAAGAGCAACAGCCAAGTGTTGGCACTTGCTACAGGGGGTCTGTGCTCCTGAGCTAAGTCAGGACCTGTGGGTCAAATCCATCATGGCTGCTGAGGCCTGGAGCCCTGGGGCTCCCGACCAGGCTGGTCATCACTCCTTCCTGCGAGCACTCCTTCTGTCTTTGCTCCCGCTGCTTCCTGAACTGCAGTTGCTTCTTTTAGCAAGTCAAAATTCAGGATGTCCCGGTTAAATTTAAATTCCACATAAATAACAAACTTCGCTTTAGTATATACTTGTCTCAAGCACTATTTGCGACATGTACTAAAAATGATTTTTCTATCTGAAGTTCAAATGTTCTATCAAAAGTTCTGCATTTTTCCTGGCTACCCTGCCTGGGCCCAGAGGCCCTCTTGAGCTCATCCACTTGGGGAAGTCTCTCCTCCTTTGAGGCCCAGTCCTGATGTCATGTCTCGGAAGCTTTCTCTGATGCTTCACTCCACCCCAGGCAGATTCACTGCTCTAGTCCTGTGGTCCCACCTCACATCTGAATGTCAAGTACAGGCTGGCCATTCCCCCTCTCTGCCCCATACCCTTGGCCCCTGGAGACACCCAGAACATTGGAAGAACTTGTGTTAAGAAGAGGAATGGGGAAAAGTCAGAAGAGACAGAGGGCTTCCCTGGTGGCTCAGATGGTAAGGAATCTGTCAGCAATGCGGGAGACCTGGGTTCGATCCCTGGATGGGGAAGATCCCCTGGAGAAGGAAACAGAAACCCACTCTGGTATTCTTGCCTGGAGTATCCCATGGACAAAGGAACCCGGCAGACTACAGTCCATGGGGTCACAAAGAGTCAGACGTGACTAAGTTTCACTTTCCACTTTCTGAGGGAAGAGAACAAGTCTCTGACTGGAGACATGTGATGTCTCTGGCGGGCTACCCCATCAGAACTTTGTTTCCTTACCCCATTCTTTGCAGACTCTGAACAGTGAAACAGAAGGTGGTGTGCTCAAAACTAACACAACTTTCTTTCTGAGCCACTCAGGCCATCATTCAAGGGTCCTTTCATAGGTGTTCTCTTCCCTGCAGAAGATCTAAATCCCCTGAGTGATGTGTTTGAACAGAAGCACACTCCATGGGAGCAGAAAGGAAGCTAAGGACCCACACTGTGCTTGATTTGTCCATAATAGAATTTGGAGCAACGGTGGAGCACCTGCAGGGCGGGGCGCGGGCGGCCCCATCTCCACATCTCAGAATCCTGGAGGAGTCACACGGCTCTCTGGGCTGCCAGTGCCCATCCTTCTTCCCAGGCTCGCAGGCCTTTCCTGGACTGCGAAGCTTCCTGGGATGTGTTCATACAGAAAGAACTGCAGGGGCCCTCCCTACCCTGCCTCTCTCATGAGTCATCTCCTCCAGAAGGAGAAGAAGGCAACTGGTATCTCGACCAGTGGGGCCGCTGGGTGGGGAGCATTATCTTATCTCAGCAGCCCTGGTGCCTCACTGACTGCATCCACAACAAAATGGCCAAGAAGCCCATCGGTAACCAGACCACCTTCCCTCCCCACTGCACCACTCCTTGAAGAACCTGAGCCAGACTTCCCAGCCAAGGCAGGTCACAGTATTGGGAACTGTTGACTGAACTGCTCACCTTGGCCAGGCCCGCTTGCCTGAGCTGTCTCACAAGGGAAGTTTCAATAAAGAACCCAGTGTTGTTGCCAAACACAAACCTGAGGGAGTTCAGGAGGCGCCAAAAGAGGAAGGAGACGACCAAACTCCCTGATTCCTCCTCGCTGGAATCCATCTTGGCTGAGTGATATGCCTGAGACCAGGAGTGAACCCGAGGCAGACTATGGGCCAAGCTAGACAACTGGCCAGAGACTGCAGGCCAGAACCTGCAAACTCATCCTGTCCCCATAAAACCCCAGCCTTCGGGCCACGTGACAGAGCAGTCCTCCTGGGCTCACTTACCCTCCTGCTCTCCGTCCAGGCGCACCTTCCTGATAAAGTCTCTTGCTTTCTTAGCATGTGTGTCTCCTTGGACAATTCATTTCCAAGAGTTAGTTAGACTAGAGCCCATTCTCAGCCCTGGAAGGGCTCCCCCTTCCTGCACCATCAGGGCTCTCTCAGTGCCTCCACCCAACTGGAGGACCGTGGTCAGAGGGAGTCTCCAGAAGGGAAGTCCAATCAGAGAACCAACTCCAAGACTCGCTGCACGCCCAGGTCCCCGGACCTCCTCCACCCTCTGCACCCTTGACTCGGGTCCTGTGGCTGCTGGGCCTCTGCCTAGGCCATCCCCAGCCTGAGGATCCAGACCAAGGTCCTTCAGACCAGTGACCTCAGCTCTGGAGGCTCCACCCCCATTTGCCCACTGAGTTTGAACTCAGTGGAGTGCAACTGTTAGTTGCTCAGTTGTGTCCTACTCTTTGCAATCTCATGGTCTGTCCATGGAATTCTCCAAGCAACGACACCGGAGTGGGTTGCCATTCCCTTCTCCAGGGGATCTTCCTGACCCAGGGATTGAACATGGGTCTCCTGCATTGCAGGCAGATTCTTTACTGTCTGAGCTACCAGGGAAGCTGGAGCTAAAAGTAGGGTCTTCCAGAGGCAGCAATGGAAACAGTGATAGACTTTATTTTGGGGGGCTCCAAAATCACTGTAGATGGTAACTGCAGCCATGACGCTTGCTCTTTGGAAGGAAAGTTATGACCAACCTAGTCAGCATATTAAAAAGCAGAGACATTACTTTGCCAACAAAGATCTGCCTAGTCAAAGCTATGGTTTTTCCAGTAGTCATGTATGGATATGAGAGTTGGATTATAAAGAAAGCTTAGCGCCGAAGAACTGATGCTTTTGAACTGTGGTGTTGGAGAAGACTCTTGAGAGTCCCTTGGACTTCAAGGAGATCCAACCAGTCAATCCTAAAGGAAATCAGTCCTGAATATTCATTGGAAGGACTGATCCTGAAGCTGAAGCTCCAATACTTTGGCCACCTGATGCGAAGAACTGACTCCTTGGAAAAGACCCTGATGCTGGGAAAGACTGAAGGTGGGAGGAGAAGGGGACGACAGAGGATGAGATGGTTGGATGGCCTCACCGACTCAATGGACGTGAGTTGAGTAAACTCTGGGAGGCTTGGTGTGGTGCAGTCCATGGGGTCACAAGGAATCGGACACGACTGAGTGACTGAACTGAATTCCAGAGGCAGTGGGGAGTAGGTAGGGAGACAAAGTGATCTCTCTGGCCCAGAGGCAGAGAAGTCCTAGACATGTCTGTGGGGGCGGGGCTGGAGGGGGAGATCAGAGAGGAAGGAGGTGATGAGGCAGGAGGACTCCAGGATGTAATTACAGCCTAATTTCCCCAGCAGCGCAAAGGTGTGGGGGCTTTGCTTCGGGACCTGCTATAATTATATCTCGATTGGAATAATAGTAATAATAATTCCTTTCTACGTGTTGCCACTGGAGCAGGGCTGTTGAAAGGGTGGGGAGAGAAGCCCATCGTTTCTTCCAGACCAGCCTCTTTTTCTGCCTCCTTCACCTGCACAGAGGAGGCTTCAGGGGCTGTCATCACTCGGGTCCAGGCACTCACTGCTCGGCTCCGGAGGCGGGAAGACTGGGCTCTCGGGCCCGTCGGTACAGGGAGCTGTGAGTCTTAAGCTCTCCACCCTGTTTCCTGGTCTTCCAAGGCTGATTCGTCTGTGACTCTGAATCAGAGGACAGGTAACCAATGCACATGAGCCTGGGAACCCCAGCTTCTCCTGCAACAGTCTTTTGCCCCCCAATCACCCCCAGAGAGTTAGCCGCCACCAAGAAGACGAGCAGGAGAGAGGGGCAGTTGGTGATCATCCTGACTCCCTGGCTGGGAGGGGGAGGCAGCCATGGGGCCTGGGCCTGGTACCTCTCACGAGATCAGGTAATGCGCCCTCTTAAAGGGGAGGTCAGCGTTAAGCCCTTGATGTTTGGCACATCTCCCATGGCTAAGGCTCCCTGTAACTGAAATGTCACCCAGGAGAAGGGACAGGATGGATTAACAGGAGTGAGGCGATGCTGGAGCCTCAGGTCTCGGGCTGACAATAACAATGAGCTTGCTCAGCTGTGCCCAACTCTTTGCCACCCCATGGACTGTAGCCCGCCAGGCTCCTCTGTCCATGGGTTTTCCCAGACAACAATACCGGAGTGGGTTGCCACACCCTCCTCCAGGAGATCTTCCTGACCCAGGGATTGAACCCACATCTCCTGCATTGCAGGAGGATTTTTTACCATTGAGTCACCGGGGAAGTCCGACAACAACAACACAGGCTCCAGTGTGGAGAGCACAAAGCCCATGCCTGCAACTCAGCCCTTCCTGACATGATCTCATTCATCTTCAGGGCACCCTGCAACGCAAGTACTAAAATTAGGCCCACTTTACTGCTTAGGGAGGTAAATAACTTGCCCAAGTCCTACCGCCGGCAGTGAACTCAGGGCTGCCTGTCTTCAAGTCCACGCTCTGAATATCTGCACTGTGTCCACTTCTGGGGCTCTGTGGTTCCAGACTGTCTGTCGTTCCTGGAGCCTCAAGGGTGCAACGTCATTCTCGAAGCTCTGGGATGATGGCCCTGGGCTAGGGGGGAGGGGAAGGACGTCAGTGGCCAGAGGTATTGATAGAATCCATGATAATCCTCGTGTGCCGTGTGACTCAGAAATAACCCAAGCCTCTAAGCCTTGGTTTCTTCAGCTGTCAAACTAGCATGAGGAATTATGTGCCTTAGACAAGCAGATGAGGATATGGGAGCTGCTGTACATAATCTAGCAACTGGGCCAGGCTTTCAATCTTACTCTGCAGGAAGGCTTCCTACTGCTCAACATCAGTTTCCCTGTTTGGAAATAAGAAGAATGACTTCCAACCCCCTTCAAGGCTTCTCCTTCTCCAGGCTTATCCTTAGCCCATGCTTCCCTCCAGGCTGGGGAGATGTGGCAGGCAGCAGGAGTGAAGACCACAGACTTCACTCATGCCAAGTACACAGCTGATTTTTGACTTTGGCCTTGAGAGGCATGCCCACCGCGGGTGGTGACGCCTTGGCCAGAAGTGGGCTGAATGACGGTTTATAGCTTTGTTTAATGGGAGCAAGCAGCCTTGCTCAGTCTCTGAAGACTGTCCAATGACCTATAGTTAGGGAATGGACACTAGGAACATTTTTGGCTTTGGGGGAAAAGCTTGATGGGAGGTTTCTGCAAGGACCTACCACAGAAGCAAGTGTTGATGGTGCCCAGATGTACTTCTCTGAGCCACACACCCCTCCCCGAACTCCACACATACTCTTCCATTTGCCACTGCCAAGCCATGCATCCAGCCCCTATACTTTTGAGAGGCGGATGTCAGAGCACTATTACCACAGCCAGCCAGCCCCGGGGGCCACTAGACTGATGTCGGGCCTGCAGTAGGGGCAACTGGGGGCCAAGGTTGGGGGGGTGGCTCCCGGTTGTTTCAGGATCAAGGCAGCCACAGGCGGGGACTTCCCAGGGGTCCCATGGTTAAAACTCTGCACTTCTGCAGCAGGGGGCATGGGTTTGATCCCTGGCCGGGGAACAAAGATTCCACATGCCTCTCAGTGTAGCCAAAAGCAAAAAGAAAAGGAAATGTGGCCATAGCCTTCCCCCAATTCCCGACCTGGCTGGTGGTCAGCAGAGTAAAGCAGGCTGCCTAATCACGCTTTCCTGTTCCTCCTCCTGCGGAATTCCCCTCAGCGGGAGCAAACCAGATGCGTCTGTGTGCCTCTGTCTCAGGGTCCATGAGGGCCACGATCCTGCAAGGGAGACAGCTAGCCAGGAGGAGGACCTGGGAGCCAGGGAAAGCGATAGGCAGGTGCACGGTGACCTCACAGACTGGCAGAGTGCAGCCCTTGCCAGAACTCAGGGCTCCCATGGCTAAAGCCCCACACATTGGCATGGGATGTGGCCTGGTGCCAGCCAGAGCGGGAGAAAGGATGTGGCAGTCTTCCGGGATGCCCATCCCAGGAGGAAGGCTCAGCCTCCTCACTCCCCAAAGGCCCTGGAGCTGGGGCACCAGGAGGTATGAAGCACGCAGAGATATCAGCATCGGATGCGAAGGACTCAGAGAGGACCATCCCACCCCCACACTCCCCAGGAAGGGCTCTGTCCTGGGCGCTCAGAGGGAGCCAAGATGAGTAAATAGAGTTTGGAGAATTGGGTAGTTTCAAAATATCACTGCAATGTGAGGAAAGAGGTGAGTGGAGCTTTATGGATAGGCTTCTGGTTTCATCTCCCTTCCAAACTGCTTCCCAAGGGAAATGAAAACAAATGTCTATGTACAAAAGCCCACAGCCACATCATTCATAAAAACCAAAAGGGGGAAGCAATCCATGTCCATCCATGGATAAACAAAGTGTGGTAAATGTACACAGTGGAATACTGATTCAACCATAAAAAGGAATAAAGTACTGGCCTATGTTACAACATGGACGCACCTTGAAAACATTACGCTAGGTGAAAGAAGCGGCCATGAAAGCCTACATATTACATGGCTCCATTTTTGCAAAAAGTCCAGACTAGACATGTGCTTAGAGACTGGTTGCCTGGGGAAGATCGGACGCGGGACTGACAGCTACAAGTTTCTTTGGGGAGCATGCTGAAAATGTTTTAAAATTAGATTATGGTGATGGTTGCACAATTTTGTGAATGTATCAAAAGCCCCTGAACTGAGCACTGTAAGTGGGAGCTGAATCTCAGTAAAGCTGCGTTTCTACAGCAACGTGGACGGACCTAGAGGTTATCATACTACCTGAAGGAAGTCAGACAGAGAAGGACAAACATCGCGTAATGTCACTTGCATGTGGGATCTAAAGTACGACACAGATGAACTTGTTTAGGAGCCAGAAACAGACTCACAGATACAGCAAGCAAACTTATGTTTATCAGAGGGGAAAGGAGGTGGGGAGGGCGTAAACTAGGAGTCTGGGGTTAGCACACGAAAATTGTTATGCAAAGACAACAAGGTCTTACTGTATAGCACAGGGAACTGTATTCAATATCTTGAAATAACCTGTTATGGGAAAGAATCCAAAAATGTGTATGTGTGTGTGTGTGTGTGTGCACGTGCTTGTGTGCCAAGTTGCTTCAGTCGTGTCTGACTGTAACCCTATGGATTGTAGCCCAGCAGGTTCCTCTGTCCATGGGATTCTCCAAGCAAGAATACTGGACTGGGTTGCCCTGCCTTCCTCCAGGGGATCTTCCTGACCAGGGATAAAACCCGTGTCTCTTACGTCTCCTGCTTTGGCAGCAGGTTCTTTACCACTAGTGCCACCTGGAAATCCCCATATAGCAATAAAAAGACACTTTTTTATCGAAGTATAGTTGCTATACAATGTTGTGATTGTTTTCAGGTATATAGCAGAGGTATATATTTCAGGTATATAGTGATTCAGATATATATATACTCAAGTAAATATAAAAATAAAGCTGTTTTTTAAAAAACGTCTCTCAGTTGTCTCCACTCCCGGTCTCCAGGTCCTCCCCCACCCTCCCCTGACCCCAGTCTAGTCAGGCTTTTGCTGACTGCTGACATGAGACCGCCATTGTCAGGATCATCATAAGCTTCCATGGAGCCCAGGGCGGTGGTCAGGTCTTACCCTTGTCTTCCCCATCAGCAGCATTTGACGACTTGCTCCCTCCCGCCTCCCAGGAGGGCTTCCCTCCCTTGCCCCCATGGTCTCCCGGGCCTGCACCTTCCTCTCCTGAGACGCCCCTCTCATTTTCCTTGCCTGGTTCCTCCTCATTTTGCCAACCTGTGGCTGTTGGGGCCACGCCCAGTCCTTGTGCCATCTCACAGTGTCAGAACCTTACCCACCATCCCTACAAGGGATGACGGCCTTAGAGTCTCCAGCCCAGCCTCTCCCTGAAGTCCACACTGGCTCGACATCACCAGCTGGACATCCGATGGGCATCTCACACTGACCTGCTCAAGGATGTGGAGAAATCAGAATCCTCACCCCCTGCTGGTGGGAATGTAAGCCAGTACTGTACGACGCAGCAACGGCACTCCTAGGTACATACCCGAGACAGGAAAACAGAGGTCCACACAAGAATGTGTGCTGAGGATGTTACCAAAAATACAGTATGAACGTTCATGAATTATTCACTTTTAAACATCAGTCCAAGTAGAAGCAAGGTGATGCCTCAAGCAGCACCACGTGTCTGGCATTCCAATATGCATAGGTGACAAGAGCTTGTCCCTTACCCTTAGACTGGAACTTGCTCAGGGTCATGGGTCTGCTATGGGGGCAAGAAGGTGAGACCCACAGATCAAGACAGCAAAGAAGGTGTGGTAGGCAAATGGGTGGGGTCGGGGGAGGGGGCTGAGAAGGGACTCCTGAATTTTGTCTGAATTTCGCTTCTCTCTGGATGCACCCTACACCCCTCATTAGATCAGAGTTTGCTCTAGGAGTCTTCTTAGAGACGGTGTGCCTCCCCCATCAGATTGGGAGCCTCTCTGGGGTAAAAAGATATGTCTCTGCCTCATGCCGGGAGTCTGCCGAGGGCAGAGCTAGAAGCCCTTTTCCTCACTATCCAGTGTCACGCCTTCCTCTCTCACCAGCGCTCCCTTCACAGGGCTACCAACAGCACAGACACCTGCTTCAGGGGGCATGGACAAACAGACAGAAGAGCTACTGGCCATCAGAAAGTGCTGCCTGGGAGGTCTTGTGCCAGCCTAGGTACTGGCAGCCAAGGTACTCCCAGGCCACACCCTGTGTTGGGGGAATGTGGGTTTTGCCACCCTGAGCTGAGTCTTCTGTGGTTTCCCCGAAGAAACCACAGGCTGTGTTACTGGCCTGAGATTTTCCCTTCCTGCTACATAATCTTGGGTTGGGGGTGGGGACTCCCTTGAAACCCCCCTATCCCACCCCTGTAGTTAGAACCACACAGTTAGAATCCTGTTCCCTAAGGAAGAGAGTGAGGGATGGCAGTCATCGTGGACTTGGTGGGATTCAGGGAGCATCTTTGCAGGCGGGAGAGCAGGAAGATCCCTGCTGGCAGCTTACTCAGCCCCAACAGCTCCTCTCTGCCCACACAGGGAAGCAGCCAGGCCCGTGGGCCTGGCCAAGGAGCACTCAGGGCTGGCAGCAAGCTCGTTAAGTTCTGGTTGTTCCCTTTCCTCCATCTTATGATAGTTCCAGGGGAAACTGAATCCAGGGAGCAGCTCCCCAGACTGAGTGGCCATCACATAAAAATGGCTTCTTTACTGATGCTGAAGCTGAAACTCCAATACTTTGGCTACCTGATGCGAAGAACTGACCCTGATGCTGGGAAAGATTGAAGGCAGGAGGAGAAGGGGACGACAGAGGATGATGAGATGGTTGGATGACATCACCGACTCGATGGACATGAGTTTGAGCAAGCTCTGGGAGTTGGTGATGGACAGGGAAGCCTGGCGTGCTGCAGTCCATGGGGTCGCAAAGAGTTGGACACGACTGAGCGACTGAACTGAACAGAACTTGGAGTTCTTGTTCCAGCTCTGCCACTTCCTGTGCGTGACTTTGCGCAAGCCAACCTGGCTTTGTGGTCTCAGCTTTGTCCTCTGTGAGTTGAGGCTAAAAGAATGTCTACTTGTGAGAATTGGGGGCTTCCCAGGTGCCTCAGTGGTAAAAGATCTGCCTGCCAATACAGGAGATGCGGGTTTGGTCCCTGGGTCAGGAAGATCCCCTGGAGGAGGAAATGGCAACCCACTCCAGTAAATCCCATGGACAGAGGAGCCTGGCAGCTACAGTCCATAGGGTCGCAGAGTCAGACAGGACTGAGCGACTGAGCACGGCATGGCTCTCGTGAGGATTAACTAAGATGATGCCTATAAAGCAGCTCTAGTGCTGCAAGAGCTCCACGAGGCACTCCCTACATGTTATTTTAATATTGTTACTGCTTCTGCTATCCCCTCCCACTGTCCTTCTGGAAGCTTCTGGTGAGCTGGTTACCACACAAGCATAAAGGATCTGTGCAAACAGTGGGTATGTGTGAGGCCTGCTTTATCAGAAAGGAGAAGAATGGTGTCCCAAGGACACCCTCCAGGGCTCCAAAGGGAAGGAGCTGGCAGCTGGGAGCATCCTCATCATGATCCAGCCACACAGCCTTCCCCGTGGGCAGCAACCTGCTTAGCTCTGTTCAGGTGATGGGGAGTGTTAACCGGCACAAGCCCTGAGAATTCCAGAGAGAGCGGTCCCCACTTCTCAGACCCCAGAAGGGCAAGTTTCCCTAAGAACCCAGACTCTTGCCTTGGAAAGATGAAGCGCCGGGTCTGCCTTTATGTTCTTCAAGGCAATCGAGGATTTGAAATGACGTATCTTATTTGCTCTAGTGACAGGCTCAGTGGTTTAGAACCTTAAAGCTGTGCAATAGAATTTCCTGTGATAATGAAAATTTCCTATATGTGCACTGCCCAGCAGGGTAACCACTGTCCATGCGTGGTTAGTGGGCAGTTGAGATGTCCCTGTGTGGTTAGTGTGCTCAAAGAACTGAACTTTTCCTTTTCCTTAATTGTAATTCCTTTCGTCAGTAGCCACTCGGAGCACAGGGTCAGCAGAGGCTCCGGTCTGTGCTGAGCAGGTCTGAGGCAGGCTGGGCGAGATGTTCACCTTTCCTGAGCTTTTCTCTCTTCTGTGTCATGGAGATCATGATGGCACCTGGTTCACAGGACTGACTTGAGGATTTTAAAAGGAAGTGAATATAAAACTCTGACTACGAGAAGAATTCAACAAAGACCAGCTATGGTCATTACTTTTGACAACCTCTAGGCTTCAGGGGCCTTACTCCTTCAGTCACCAAATAGCTATACAGTTAGGATGTGCCAGACATGATTCTAGGCACCGGGATGCAAAAATGAGCCTTTGAGATCCTGCTGTTTTCAGGAATCTCTAACTGACTGAGGGAAACTAGGGTAATCAAGGGCTGCCATGCATGATGGTAGTCACTGTTGTGGGATCCCAGAGGAGACCTGCAAAATAGTGTCAGGTGGAAAAGGGAGTCAGGGAAGGTTTCCTGGAGGAAGCCATGTTACTTTCTCTACACTTTTTGGCTTGATGACAACTTGATGTTGCAGCTCCAAAACTCACCTTGGCATGACCTTGTCTCTGTAACCTTTTGTATTAGTTTCCTTTGCAGCTGTAACAAATTACCACAAGCTTAGCCGTTTAAAACAACATATTATTAGTGTCTTACAGCTCTGGAGATCAGAAGTCTGAAATGGCTTAAACTGGGCTAAAATCAAGGTGTCCACAAAGCAGCATTCTTTCTGGAGGGTCTAGGGGGTAATTTATTTCCTTGTCTTTTCCGGTTTCTAGAAGTGACCTTCACTCCTGGCTCATGGTCTCTTCCTCCATCTTCAAAGCCTTAGCATCTTCAAATCTCTACTCCCTTTGTCTCTTTCTCTCCTGCTTCTCTCCTTTAAGGACCCTTGTGATTTCATTAAGCCCACTCAGAAAATTCAAGATAATCTCTTCATCTCAAGATCTTTAATTCAATCCCCTCTGCATAAGGTAACATATTCACAAGTTCTGAAGATTACGACATGGACATCTTTTCTGTTAATTTTTTTAACAGCTTGACATATAAATCACATACCATACAATTCACCCATTTAAAGTGCACGAGTCAATGGTTTTTAGTATATTCACAGATATGTGCAGTCGTTACCACAGGCAATTTTAGAACGTTTTCATCACCTCAAGAAAAAACCCTATTCACTTCAACTCTCACCCACTTACTCTTCTCCACCCTGGCCCACAATCTTAAGCAACCACTAATATACTGTTGGTCCTTATAGATTTCCCTATTCTGGACATTCATATGGATGGAATCATACAATATATGATATTCAATGTCTAATTTTTACTTAGCATGATGGTTTTTAGATTTATCCATGTTGTAGCGTATTAATGCTCTGTTTTATGGATATACCACATTTTGTTTATCCATTCATCAGTTAATGGACGTTTGGGTTGTTCTCATCTTTTGGCTATGGTGAATGACATGCTATAAACATTCATGTACAAGTTTCTGTGTGGACATCTGTCTCCATTTCTAGTAGATATATATCTAGCAGTAAAATTACTGGGTAGGCACAGACATCTTGCGGGGTGGGAGTGGGGTGGTGTTGGTGCATTTGTCTGTCTACCATGTTCTTACCTCAAAGTCTTCAAAGAATCTGACAACTGAGCCCTGCCTGTAAATTCATTCACTTGGGCCAGGACTGCAACTGCTGCTGCGTGTGGAGGCGAATTCATAGGCACACACAGGACAGTACGTGGGATGGAGCAGCGCCAACTGGAGCAGAGATCAGTCACTGTGAGTCTGCACACTCCTCCCTTCTCAGATGTTCGCAAGTTGTTCGGCTGTGCCTCATTTTTCCCTTGGAGTCTCTGCGATGAATCCTTTCTACAAACCTCTCCTCCTGCTGGAGCTGGTCTGAGTAGGTCCCTGTTCCCTATATGAGACATGAATACTGCCCACTTCACGAGGTGGTGAAGGCTCAGTGAGAAAACTCATGAAAGTGGTGAAGACAGGTGCTCAGCAAATACTGGTCAATCTAAATCTGTTCTCTTAACATGTTCTTTTAACTATTCCAGAAATAAAGGTTTGAGTTGGGAGGAGACCCAGGTCGAGCTCAAGTTCTGTTGGAGCTGAATGCACACATGGGGTGGTCAGCAAGACCTCTGACAGTCGCACGCTCAGCAGAAACAGATGCAAGAGGTGGTAGGGCCCATCAGGAAGTGACAGAAGCTGCTTGGGGGAAAGCCCTGGAGGGTAGAGCCGTGCAGATGGGACTTGTCGGGGACACAGATGAGGTACCCCGGGACCTTCGGGGATAATCATGGGACGTTCTCAGAAAGCCAGGGGCCCAACCAGGCAGGAGGGCAGGAGGCAGAGTGACAGGAGGAGTTACTTTGCAGGCTGTCAAGTTCCATGAAACTCTTCTGCACACCGCCACTCAGATTTCGCACCAAGGAGAGCGGCGTGCCCGACAGGCTGCCTCCTGGAAACCACCAGAGGGGGGACCCATGGCATCTCTGTCTCTGGATGAGGCTCAGGCTCACTGCATGGGCAGAGTCTTTCATTCCTGCTTCCTCGGGACAGCTGACACCCAAAGTCTGTCTCTGGGAGCTACCTTACATTAACGGCTTGGATTTAAGAGAGTTTATATATATATATATACACACACACACACATATATATTTATTTATTTATATATAAAATATATATATTTATTTATATATAAAATATATATATTTATTTATTTATATATAAAATATATAAATATATTTGCAAGGAGGACAAAGGTTCAGTCAAATGGGTCAGCCTAGTCCAAGTCACAGGGTAGGGGAACTCAGCAGAGGCCAGGAAGGAGAATTATCTGGGCACAGGCAGCTAAACAACCCTTATCACAGAACAGGCTACTGGGAGGAAGGAAGGGCGCATAGGGAGGGGCGAGGTGAGGGAGGTCAACTCAGACAGGTCAGGAGGGCGGGGGTGGAGACCAGAAGGAGATGTAGCAGGGATCCCGAGGAGCAGAGAACGGTGCAGAGGGACAGGAAGTGAGGCAGGCCTGGGAGATCGCTCACCGCCCTCATCATTCATTCATTCCTTTAACAGGAACCTACTGAGGGCCTGCTGTGTGCCAGGCCATCTGGCAGGCTCAGGACACCAAGGAGGAGGAAGCCATGGACCTGCTCTCCAGCCGAGGCTCTGTACGCCCATGGGGCCCCCAGGAGGCAGGCGGCTCACTCTTCCGACTTCTTTTCCCCGCTGACACCTGGTCTTACCTCCAGGGCAGTCTTCTGTCTTTGGGACCAATAAGTGGAGAATTATTTCACTGAGAAACTCCTATGGCCCCAACCTCTTGGGTGTCCGTGTTTATTCCTAGAGGCAGCCCCAAAGGCAGGGCAAGAGTGAGGAATGTGTATGCAGGGCCGCGGCCTGTGAGCTGACACGTGTCCCGGGAACCCGTTGTCTCTGCCCTGAGAGCCCCCGCTCTCCTCCAGGATGCCCCCCATCAACCAACAACAGGCACGGGATCATAGACCGGCTGGCAGAGGAAGGGAACCCCCAGAGACACGGCAGGAGAAAGTGTCCAGGGCCTGGAGACAAGGGCAGCGTGGAACAGCAGGGCAAGCTCCAGAGACTAAGACAGGCTCTGGGTGCAAATCTGGACTCTGCGGCTCACGAGCTGTGTGACAGGGTCCGGGGCTGTGAGCCCTCCGAGCCTCTTTGCTTCGGCTCTCAGAGGAGTGTCCCCCTGGGGTAGATGTAGAAGCTTAAACCGGACAGCATGCATGAATGTGACCAGCCTCAGGTTCAGGACCCACCTGTTCAGGAGGGAAACCGGGCCCGGGTGCCCATCTCCTCCTTGGGAGACACGTGATCGGGGGCTGTCACGGGCATTCTGGCAGCTGGGTTTCCACAGTAGTCTAAAGGGTGGGCCTGGCTGTTCTAGAGATTACTGCCCTGCCTTCGGGCAGCTGAACTTCGCACAGAAGGTGGGTTCACTGCTTTCCCCCTGGAACCTTAAATCTGCCTAGCGCTTCTCAGTGTCACCACCAACCTTGTTAGGTGAATAGGAAAGATAATAAGAAGCCCATTTTACGGATGAAGAAAGAGAGGCCCGGAGAAGTTAAATTTTCTCAGAGTTAAATTCAGCAAGGAAAGATGTCTCAGTGGCTAGTGAATTCAGGGCATTTTCCACCAAAGAAGGTGCCGCTGCCCAGAGAAGACCTCCAAGCCCCAGCCCTTCAGCTTCTTCTGCAGTTGAGGCAGATGGAGACGTGAGAGCCCTGGGCAGGCTCATAATCCTATTCCCTTGTTCTAAGTCTATAAATATTATTCTGAATAATATGGAGTTCATTTAGCCAGCATGGCTCAGATGGTAAAGAATTCATCTGCAATGCAGGTGATCCATGTTCGATCTCTGGGTCGGAACGATCCCTTGGAGAAGGGAATGGCAACTCACTCCAGTATTCTTGCCTGGAGAATCCCATGGACAGAGGAGCTTGGTGGGCTACACGGTGCGTGGGGTCGCAAAGAGGCAGACAATGCTGAGCAACTAACACTAATACTAACCTAAGAAAAACCTCAATTTTCTCTTTCAATAAAAGTCTTTAGGGACTTTCCTGATGGTCCTGTGGTTAAGAAGCCTCCTTGCAATGCCAGGAATGCAGGTTTGATCCCTGGTCAGGGAACTGAAATCCCACAGCCACAAAGCAAATAAACCCTCATGCCACACGCAGCTAGAGAGCTCACACGCTGTAATGCAAGAGTCCATGTGCTGCACCCAAGACCCAGTGCAGCCAAATAAATAAAAAAATAATTGGTAAATTAAAAAAAAAAAAAGTCTTTCTTTAAATGTCAAAATCTGGGATTTGGGACATACACTGGATATAACCAAACATTTTAACCTAATCAAATTTGTCTTTTCAGTTTTCCATCACTCATAGCATTAGTCATTCCCACTCATCAGGAGAGAAGTAACTAGCATAGATACAGTTACAAAATCTTCCTTAAATGTGCTTGAACGCTTTTTCCCGGCATTCTTGTCAACAAAACATTTCCCTCTTGTCTGTGGTTCTGCTTCTTTTCTGTTTGTTTGTTTTTTTTTTTTTTTGCAGATGTGAAACTAGGCAACTTCTTGACAGATGCATCAGTTACATGGTTTATAGCTAAAAGAAACCTAAAACTTGGGAATTCCCTGTGGTCCAGTGGTTGAAACTCCTGGTTTTCACTGCTGAAGGGAGCACAGGTTCAGTCCCCAGTCTGGAAGTTGGATCCCGCAAGTCCTGGGATTCAATCAATTCAATCAGAAGACAATCATCGTTGCACAGAGCTGACAACCCAGAGATAGGGCATCCCTTGGGATCAGCTCGGGCCAGTAGCTCAACCCAGTCCTAGGAATTCCTTTATCTGTGCTTTCTTCCAATCCAAGCCTTGCCTTCAAACACAAGCTGGCTTATGTCCTAGGAGTAAAATGGCTGAGTCAATGACCAAAAGGTGGAAACAACTCAGTGTCCACTCGCAGATGAATGGACAATAAAATGTGGACTATATATACAACAGAATATTAGTCACCTTTTGAAAGAAGGAAATTCTCACACCTGCTATGACAGGGATGAACCTGGAAGATATGTTGAGTGAATTAAGCCAGTCACAAAAGGACACAAAGCACGATTCCACTTATATCTAGAGTAGTCAAATTCATAGAGACAGAAAGTACAAAGATGGTTGCCAGGGGCCACAAAGAGAGGGGGACAGGGAAATTACTGTTCAAGGATGTAGAGTCTCCACTTGAAAGATAAAAAAAGTTCTGAAGACGGATGGTGGTGATGCTTCCTGATGTCACTGAGCTGTCACCTCCTCCTCCTCCAACTCCCCCTCCTCCTCCACCACCTCCTCCTCCACAACCTCCTCCTCCAGCACCACCATGACCACCACCTCCTCCTCCTCTTCCTCAACCAACTCCTCCTCCACCACCTCCTCCTCCACCTCCTTCTCCATCTCCTCCTCCTCCACCACCTCCTCCTCCTCCACCTCCTCCTCCTCCAGCACCACCATCTCCTCCTCCACCACCTCCTCCCCCAGCACCACCACCTCCTCCTCCTCCTCCAACACCTCCTCCTCCTCCAACACCTCCTCCTCCACCTCCTTCTCTATCTCCTCCTCCTCCACCACCTCCTCCTCCTCCACCTCCTCCTCCTCCAGCACCACCACCTCCTCCTTCTCCTCCTCAATCAACTCCTCCTCCACCTCCTTCTTCATCATCTCCTCATCCACCACCTCCTCCTCCACCACATCTTCCTCCTGCAGCACCACCACCTCCTCCTTCACCACCTCCTCCTCCATCTCCACCACATTCTCCTCCTCCTCCACCACCTCCTCCACCAGCACCACCACCACTACCTCCTCCTCCTCCAGCACCACCACCTCCTCCTTCTCCTCCTCAACCAACTCGTCCTCCACCACCTCCTCCTCCTCCACATCCTCCTCCTGCAGCACCACCAACTCCTCCTCCACCACCTCTTCCTCCTCCATCTCCACCACATCCTCCTCCTCCTCCACCACCTACTCCACCAGCACCACCACCACCACCTCCTCCTCCTCCAGCTCCTCCTCCTCCTCCAGCTCCTCTTCCACCACCTTTTCCACCTCCTTCTCCTCCAGCACCACCACATCCTCCACCATCTCCTCCACCACATGCGCCTCCTACACCACCACCTCCTCCTCCTCCACCACGTCCTCCTCCACCACCTCCCCTCCATCTCCACCACCTCCTCCTCCTCCACCACCTCCTCCTCATCATCAACCCCACCACCTCCTCCTCGTCCTCCTCCACCACCACGTCCACCTCCTCTACGACCTCCTCCTCCTCCCCCAACACCTCCTGCTCATCCCCCACCACCTCCTCCCCATCCACCACCTCCACCTCCTCCTCCACCACCTCCTCACCCACCACTTCCTCCTCCTCCACCACCTCCTCCTCAATCTCCACCACCTCCTCGTCCTCCCCACCACTACCTCCTCCACCTCCACAACCACCTCCTCCTCCTCCACCACATCCACCTCCTCCTCCACCACCGCCTCCTCCACCACCTTCTCCCCCACCACCTCCTCCTCCTCCACCAGCACCTCCTCCACCAGCACCTCCTCCACCAGCACCTCCTCCTCCCCCACCACCTCCTCTCCCCCAGCACCTCCTCCTGCTCCACCATATCCTCCTCTTCCTCCACCACCTCCTCCTCCTCCTCCACCAACACCTCCTCCTCCTCCTCAGCCACCACTACCTCCTCCTTCTCCACCACATTCACCTCCTCCTCCACCTCCTCCACCTCTTCCCCAATTTCCTCCTCCTCCCACACCACCTCCTCCTCCTCCATCACCTCCTATTCCTCCTCCTCCACCTCTTCCACCTCCTCCTCCAAAAACTCCTTCTCCATTTCCTCCTATGTGTGGAGGATGAGGAGGTGGTGGAGGAGGAGGAGGAGATGGAGGTGGTGGAGGAGGAGGAGGTGGTGGTGAAGGAGGAGGAGGAGGTGGTGTAGAAGAAGGTGGTGGAGGAGGAGGTGCAGGTGGTGGAGGAGGAGTAGGTGGTGGTGGAGATGGAGGAGGAGGTGGTGGAGGAGGAGGAGGTGATGGAGGAAGAGAGGGGTTGTTGGTGGTGTAGGAGGTGGAGGTGGTGGAAAAGGAGGAGGAGGTAGAGGTGGAGGAGGAGGAGGAGGTGGTGGAGATGGAGGAGGAGGTGGTGGAGGAGGAAGTGGATGTGGTGGAAGAGGAAGAGTTGGTTGTGGAGGAGGAGGTGGTGGGGGAGAAGGAGGAGGTGGTGGTGGAGATGGAGGAGGAGATGGTGGAGGAGGAGGAGGTGGTCCTCCACCACCTCCTTCTCCTACTCCTCCTCCTCCACCTCCACCACCTCTTCCTCCACCACCACCACCATCACCATCTCCTCCCCCTCCTCCACATCCTCCTACTTGAGCACTACTACCACCACCACCTCCTCCACCTCCACCTCCTCCTCCACCTCCACCACCACCACCACCATCATCTCCTCCTCCTCCTCCACAACCTCCTCCTCCTCCACAACCTCCTCCTCCTCCCCCACCACCTCCTCCTCCATCTCCACCACTTCCTTTTCCACCACCATCACCACCATCTCCTCCACCTCTACCTCCTCCTCCTTTTCCACCACCTCCATCTCCAACACCACCAACACCCCGTCTCCTCCTCCTCCGCCACCTCCTCCACCTCCTCCACAATTTGCTCCTCCTCCCACACCATCTCCACCTCCTCCTCCACCTCCTATTCCTCCTCCTCCACCTCCTCCTCCTCGAGCACCACCTCCTCCTCCACTTCCTTCTCCTCCAGCACCACCTCCTCCACCTCATCCTCCACCACCTCCTCCTCCATCTCCACCACCTCCTCCTCCACCACCACCTCCTCCTCCTCCAGCACCTCCACCTCCTCCTCCTCCTCCACCACCACCTCCTCTTCTCCAGCACCTCCTCCTCCTCCACCTCCTCCTCCACCTCCTCCTCCTCCACCACCTCCTCCTCCTCCACCAGTTCCTCCTCCTCCAGCACCTCCACCTCCTCCTCCTCCACCACCACCTCCTCCTCCACCACCTCCTCCTCCACCACCAGCTCCTCCTCCTCCAGCACCTCCACCTCCTCCTCCTCCTCCACCACCACCTCCTCCTCCTCCAGCACCTCCACCTTCTCCTCCACCACCTCCTCCTCCTCCACCACCTCCTCCTCCTCCACATCCTATTCCTCCTCCTCCACCTCCTCCTCAACCACCATCACCTCCTCCTCCTCCAGCACCACCTCCTCCTCCACCACCTCCTCCTTCTCCTCCTCCACCACCACCACCACCAACTCCTCCTCCTCCTCCTGAACCACCTCATCCTTTTCCACCTCCTCCTTCTCCTCCTCCTCCTCCACCTGCACCTCCACCACCACCACCCCCTCTCCTCCTCCTACTTCACCTTCACCACCTCCTCCTCCACCATCTCCTCGTCCGCCTCCATGTCCTCCTCCTCAAGCATCACCACCACCACCTCCTCCTCCTCTGCCACCTCTCCTCCTCCTTCCCCTCCTCCTCCTCCACCTCCTCATCCTCCACCCACAGGAGGAAGTGGAGAGGGGCTTGGAGGAGGAGGTGGAGGAGGAGGCATAGGAGGTGGAGGGGAAGGAGGAGGTGGTGCGAGAGGAGGAGGTTGTGGAGGAGGTGGAGGAGATGGCAGAGGAGGAGGAGGTGGTGGAGGAGGAGGTGGTGGTGCTGGTGCTGGAGGAGGAGCAGGTGGAGGAGTAGAAGGTGGAGGTGGTGGAGGAGGAGGAGGTGGTGGTGGAGCAGGAAGGAGAGGTGGTGGAGAAGGAGGTGCTGGAGGAGGAGGTGGAGGTGCTTGAGGGGGAGGTGGTGGTGGAGGAGGAAGTGGAGGTGCTGGAGGTCCTCATCCTCCAGAACCACCTCCACCACCTCCTCCACCTCCTCCTCCTTCTCCACCTCAACCACCTCCTCCTCAACCACCACCACCATTTCCTCCTCCTCCACAATCTCCTCCTCCTTCCCCACCACCTCCTCCTCCTTCTCCACCACCTCCTCCTTTTTCACCACCATCACCACCAGCTCCTCCACCTCTACCTCCTCCTCCTTTTCCACCACCTCCACCTCCTATACCACCAACACTCCCTCTCCTCCTCCTCCACCTCCTCCTTCTCTTCCACCTCCTCCTCCACCTCCTCCTCCAGCACCTCCTCCTCCACCTCCTCCTGCTCTGGCACCACCTCCTCCTCCTCCACCTCCTCCTCCTCCAGCATCACCACCTCCTCCTCCACAACCTCCTCTTCCACCTTCACCACTACCACCACCTCCACCACCTCCTCCTCCTCTACCTCCTCCCCAACAACCACCACACCTCTTCCACCTCCTCCTCCTCCTCCATATCCTCCTCCTCCAGCATCACCACCTCCTCCTCCACCTCCTCCTCCTCCTCCACCTCCTCCTCCACCTCCTCCTCCACCTCCTCCTCCACCTCCTCCTCCTCCACCTCCTCCACCTCCACCTCCTCCTCCTCCACCTCCTCCTCCACCTCCACCTCCTCCACTTCCTCCGCCTCCAGCACCACCACCTGCACCTTATCCTCCACTGAGGAGTCCTCCAGCACTACCTCCTCCACCTCAATCTCCACCGAGGAGTCCTCCTCCTCCACCACCTCCTCCTCCAGCACCACCTCCTCCACCTCAATCTCCACCGAGGAGTCCTCCTCCTCCACCTCCTCCTCCTCCAGCACCACCACCTCCACCTTATCCTCCACTGAGGAGTCCTCCAGCACTACCTCCTCCACCTCAGTCTCCACTGAGGAGTCCTCCTCCACCCCCTCCTCCTCCAGCACCACTACCTCCACCTCGATCTCCACCGAGGAGTCCTCCTCCACCTCCTCCTCCTCCAAAACCACCACCTCCACCTCATCCTCCACCGAGGAGTCCTC